>NC_135574.1:34966017-37466017 GCF_965152235.1 Eretmochelys imbricata
TACCAAATGCTCTCCCCTGGAGTCATCCTTCACTACCACTATGAGTTATCATTTTTGGAAATAATGAAAGTGTATTGCAACTAGGAGCCGCACAATAGACAGGTGTGACCCATCTGAAAGAGCTGAATGTCTGTAAAGACTATTAGGAAACAAATGAAAAATGAATGGCAGCAGTATAAAATATAACATTACTAATGCAATGCAGTAACATGAAATATTTTTACACCAGCATTGGCCTAGCTATTCAAAGAGAAAGAAAGACCATTGATGTAAAATAGACTCATTTCTCCTAATAGAATTGCAATGGACTGCTTTAGATTTGCAAGATATCAGCTGTATTTGGTATAAATTTAATGTTTAAGGAAGATAAACTCAGGATGGGAAAATGTCAGCTTAATATAAACGAAGTGACCATAGACAGCTCAGCTACAAGTCTTTATGGGCTTGATCCAAAGCCCATTAAAGTCAATAGGAGTCTATTGACTTTAGAAAGTATTGGATCAGGCCACAAATTACTGGGTTAGGTAACAGCATTAAACTGATGAAAAGTATGAATAAATTTAATTACTGTGATTGATTTTATCAAATATTGACAACAGTAACTAGGCATGGTTTAAAAAGGAGAGCCAGAGCTTCAGCGTGCATTAATCAGCATAGTTGTATTAACTTCAATGGAGCTACACCAGTTTAGACCTCCTGATGATCTGGCTCTGAATGTTTATATTATAGAATCCATGAAGTTCAAAGTTGGCCTGAAAAGATATGTGATGAAAGTTAAATACCTGCTTGGAAGATCCCCATAGAAAAAATAGTAAAGAGATATTTGAAAGCTGTTGTATAAACCATTATATACACTGAAAATATTGCAACTCACTCCCCTCAACCCATCCAGCTCTAATTCCTAATATATCATCAATAAAAATTCTGATTTTGAACTCCTTAGACAGTACCAAGTTCTTTAGCCACCAAGCTCATTGTTTCAAAAGGCAAATGACATATTAGTATGTAAGAATTCCTTTCCAGTAGGCATAAACATCAGATAATGGATACAAATATGCCCCACAATTCTCCTGTAGCCCAACAAAAGTAATTTTGTGTTTAGTTAAGTTAAAACAAAGAATTTTCCCCTTGTGAAGAGTACAAAATATAATCATCATTTACATTATAAATGAAGTGAGCTGTAGCTCACGAAAGCTTATGCTCAAATAAATTTGTTAGTCTCTAAGGTGCCACAAGTACTCCTTTTCTTTTTGCAGATACAGACTAACATGGCTGCTACTCTGAAACTTGTCATTATAAATTCAAAATCTCCTTCATTCAAGGGTATCAACTGGGCATGTTTACAATGCAACAGTGATAGGTTAATCAAATCTCATGGATTTGGAAGTTTTGCACACTTTGCAAACTGTTTTGTTAGCGGGTGGTTTTTTTGGGAGGGGGGAGTCAGCAGATTTCACAAAAAGAGTTCAATTTTATGTTGTTGCTGCAATTTAAATCCAATAATTTGTTTTGGTTGATTCAGCTTAAAAAATGTTTCATGTTAAATAGAAACCTGTTCTAAGCACAAGGGACGGAAAAACCACATCACTTCAAAAAAATCATTCTGACACAATTTGGTGTCCTACGAACAATATACTGTATTCCTGGCCTGAGTCTCCTTTCCAGCTGTTTCAATCCACTCCAGTAAGGCAAACAGCCAGAAAAACAATGTAACTGGATTTCCTTTCTGTAAGATGAATCCCCAGGTGGCAAAGTTGCTGTCGTAGGAGGCATTCTGAAGAGAAAAGGAACATAACCAGGCCACCCATAAATCCTGGCAATCCAAACTTTCAGAGTGAAGCTTGTCCTCCCCACGCTCTGCTGCCCTGAGCATATCTCAGTAGCAGCTGAGGATCTTGCCCAATGTGTTTATTTCTTTTTGTACCATTCTCTCTCCTCTTTCTTTGTCAATGCCTCTGAGTATTTTTCATTCTGCTTGTTCGCTCTGCTCCTTTTTTCACTGGATATTTTTTCTCTGTGACCTATCTGCTTCTTTCTTAGCTTATTCTAAGCAGAATGTGACCCCAATAACTTTCTAGCTGGTAGAAACATGAATCCAGAGTGTTTGAATTAGGCAAGTCACACTTGTTCATCCTTACTTCCAGCTTATTGGAATAGCAAGTTTAATTATGAAATGAGTGTCTAAATGAATATAGATCAGATTATCAACAAGATGTGGTGCCTCCTACAGAGATGTCAGTGGAGAGATGAACGTGATTCTTATCTCACATCTGTTTCAAACTGCTGTAACTCTTGGCTTCAGTGGAATTACACCTGATTTGCAGCAGTGTGACAGGAAAATCAGACCCACTGTGGATAGTGAACAGGTCATTAGTTATTTTACTTTCCTGGTAAGTGATCAGATGAAAGCATTTCAATGGGGAGAAATTCATCTTGGGAAGATAAATAAATGTGTTTGCTAGAGAGAGTGATTTTTCTATCTGTTTCACTCAAGTTAATACACTATAAAGGAGGGCAGGGTACCAGGAAGTATAGATTGCAAAATAAACAGATCTCTAATATTAGAGCTCTCCTCTATGATGGACAAAGAAACAGGTCCTAGAAAATTAAGTCTAACTTATTCAGTATAAATATTTTAAAAACTACACATTTGTTAAAAAGTAAAGCAACTCTCACAGCTCAGCTGACACTAAAATCCAGATGTGGTAGCCAATCATCTGTGGAAGCAAACTGTGCCAGGGATAATTATGAATGCTGTTGTTGGCTTTATTGGCCATCCATTATAAATATTTATTTTGAAGAAGATACTTTTAACTTCTGATGGGCTTGATTCCATGTTTTGCAGTTCCTTCAGCCTTATTCCATCACAGTGCATTCTGTCACAAGGATAAAACTGAAAGTGAGTAGCAATGAGAAAATTTGGATTCATTAACAACGAGCTGCCATTATTACATCTGAAACAAACCTAGTAGATGGGAATGGATTGAACAGTGTGAAGTTCAAGCTTTCCATGAATTTGCGCATACTACCAGTTGCAACTAATAGAACTGCTTTGGGGGAGCAAACCTCCTGTTTACTAGACATTAATTTGTTCTCCTTCCTCCTCCTAAATTAGTTTACTGTTTGTTCTAGTTTAATCCTTTGCCTATCCTTACAGTAGCTTTTAACAAAACATTTGGATGTGCTCTCCACTCATTTTGAAATGTTTATCTTAATAATTAATACAGCAGCACAGGTACCAAAGACATCATTTTTTTTCCATGTTTACTGATCATTCTGAATAGTGAATTATACCAAATTTAGTGGGTTCAAAGACTATTAACTTATAAATGACAGCACCTCTCCTTCTAAAAAGCAGAAGGAACCTTTGTGTCCTATTAGCAATGTCTACCATACTGTGTTAGTCTAGTACAATTAATAAAATAAAACAGATATGTTGGCACATTGAATATCCTTTGCAGGAATCAGTTAGCCTTTAATCATGTTAGCCTAATTTAATCAAGTGCTAATCTGATATGAAGATGACATAACACTAACTTCAAGTGCCCCTAATTTTGCATTCAGAATTAACTTTATACCTATTTGGTAATGTGCTCAGAGTAGAAAATAAATACACTATCAGACTTCAAAATGCTGGTTGTATTTTTTAAACTATTTGTCTGAATTTATAACCCATTATATTTAAAATACAGCTTCTGGGTCTGAATTACAGCCCTTTTTATTCAGAGATTGTTTAATATTTCAGGGGGAGGGATTCTCCCAGATTTTTATGAATGTTTGTTCTCTGTACACTTCTTCATATTCCTTGCATATTTTTATCCTTCTGTATCAGGCTGTAATGACACCGACTAATAGTAAAGGTCAGACAGTAAGGTTCTGGTAATAAAGATATGTTTCAAGAAAATACAAGAAGCACCCTTGGTTGAACTCTCTGTGAGGTCTGCACACTGCCATACTGGCAATGTGAAGTAGATACTGGCAAAGGGATACACTGAAATAGAAAGCAGTGAGCCTTATCAAACACACAAAACCATTGTGTACTTACCCTAAAAAATGGTAAATCACTGAAAAGGTCACAACCTAATGTGTACAATAGGGTATGAAATAAAAGGCCCTTTGTCACAGGATGTAAACAGAAATATTAAAGCCAGATTCTTGGGTGGTGTAAGCTGACAGCATAGTTCCATTGACTACACTGATTTACAGCAACGGCAGTTTTGGCCCAGACCTTCCAAAGCTCTTGCTCTTAAAAAACACCTCAGGTTGCCTGTGGCAGGAAAAAAAAAAGGTAGGATACATTCATCCATATCCAATTAGCCCATAAGTGATTATTGCTTATTTATCACCCAAAAGTGGGGTAGATGCTTTACAAAACCAAGACAAAAACTTGATTTGCAATGAAACTTTGGTGTGGTGATGCTGGGCGTCACTACACCTAATTTTAAGGCACCTAGAAAATCACTGGGAGTCACAAAGCCTGGGTTCAGCAGAGAGACTGGCACCTCAGAATGTGGTTCACACAGGCCAGCAGGCTATGGGGCTACTCACCTAAGATAGTCAATGGGAGATGTCAAGACAAGGGGCTTGTGCTAAGTCTCGCCCCCTCTTAGAGATAGGTGCCTAAATCTGGGCCAAAGGGAGGCTTGGGATTCTCAGCTGCAACTCCTCTTTTGGTGTTAGGCACCTACACCATTTTTGCAAGAAGGCTGGGGGAGGAGGAGAACTTCCCTCATAACTTTTAGCCCAGAGGTTAGAGTACTCTCCTGAGCTGAAGGAGACCGCTGCTCCTAGTACCCCGTGTGCCTGGGGGGGCAGAAGGGATTTGAACAGGCATCTGCCATCTCTCAGATGAATGCCCTAACCACTGGTCTACCTGGTATTCCGATGTGGGGCTCCCTCAGCCTCTCTTGGTGAAGCTGTTGCACTGTGGATCAATACTGAATGAATCATTGGGCCAGAGCGAGAGAGTGTGAGCCACAGCAAGCATGAGAACGACTCTGTAGCCTGGCAGTTATAGCACTCACATAGGTGACCAGGATCCAATCAACATGTGCACTTAGGTAACCAGGGGTCTCCCACATCCTAGGTGAGTACCCTAGCCAAGGGGCTAAAAATTAAGAGGGTGCGCCCAAGGGAAAAAAAATTAACTCACTTCCTGACAAGACAGAAGTTGATCAAAGCCAACACGCTGTGATCATCATAATCCAAAACCGGATGGTGCCTGTTAGGTTTATCCATTCACAGCTGATCGGCTGCAGGTGCTAACATGCCTAGCCTTTGGATGAAAGCCAGAGGCTCAGACTCTTTTGCCTCTACTCTCCAGCTCCCTGCTATCCTATCAGTTTCACCAGCTTGTTTTTAGTCTTTGCTTTCTGTCTGCTGCTAGTGCCTGCTCTTTTGATAACTGGGTAGACAGGAAATGCTGAGATCCCTCTCCTTTCCCTGGCCAGTTGTCCACTCTGTTCCTCTATCCTTCCCATAAGCTGGGTGCAAGCGTACTGAGCAGCAAGATCTCTTCTGCAACACCCCTCCCCCTACCCTTCTCCTTGTTGGAAGCAGGTGAGTGGGTAGGACGCATGCTATATATACTGAGGGAGGAAGAAGTAAAGAGCAGGGGGAAATAGTGAAAATGAAAAAGGATGAAGGAAATGCAGAGGAGGGTTCCCACTCAAGGAGAGGTGCCTCCTGAAGATGAAGTGGAAACTAGGAAGCAAAAATAGGACGTAAGTGATATTTTAATTTACTGATTAAGGACAATGTGTGATTTATTTATTCATTTTAAATATCAGAGCAAGACCATGACTGAGGAGCGGGGCGGGGGGTTGACAGAGGAAAGGTGTGTTAGATGACCATCCATGTATGGCTAATCATACATCAGTACTCTCTGTAAGCAGCCTGTCTCCTATATCTCATGTCTTAATCTAAGGAATTATTAAAAGAGCTAGCTATATGTATAGCATGGATGAGAGATGTCTGAGGAGAGAGATAATAAGTCTACAAATATTTAAAGGGCGTAAAAGCCATGAAGAGAGAGAGAAAGTACTTAGTGTAGTAATGGAATTAATTTAATATCAGTAAACTTGGGCTGAATACCAGCAAGTCTTCCTCAGAGTGGGCCACCTCATAGAATTCATTTTAAGCAAAAGGCCCTAAATCAATGAAGAGTTCTGCCTAAAAAAAATCTATGGCCCACACATGGTCCCTGTGACACACTCTCTTGAATGATGTAATGCAAGTGTTATCACTTGCAATATTTAAAATTAGACTGGACAAAGTGCTAGTAAGTAGACCATAGGGAAGAAGACAGACTTGGCAATTTAATACTGCCAAATGTTATGCTGGTGTAAACTGGCACATTGTCTCTGAAGTCCATTTACACCAGCAGAGAATTTGGCCCACAGTTTTTTCACATGATTCTGCTCTATTTGGGCAGGGAGGAAAAAGCAGCTTGGTGGAAAAAGAAGGGGAAGGGATCAAGTAGTGGTGCATCTGTTCTCTGTAAAAGTGTGCCCTTTCAGTCTATTAACATAAAAACGACATTGTACTGTGTGTTTGCATGCAAGCATATGTGATAATCTTCCAGCATCTAGGCCACAGAAGAAGTTTAGAGACCTAATACTATTAATGCATAACTCATAGATTTCCTTTAGCTCAAGTGGTCGTGGCCTATTTTTGTTGAACTGAAGAACTAGGGTTGTAGACCTGATTCCCTAGAGGAGCAGTGTGTGTGAGCCAGATAGCAACTGTGTCTCAGGTCTGCAACACATGAATTTGTTACAATATCAAAGTGAGGTTGAAAATCCTTTTTAACATGTTATTACTGTCTAGGAATCAAAACATTTTATTAGTTAATATTTTCTGCATACCCCCTGAGAATTATGTTAAAGTCTCAAGATTTTAAAAGTAAAATTAGTTTCTTATCCAATACCTATAAAGTTAGGGTCTGATTCCTATCTGGTCAAAGTTTCAATTTGCTTTGATTCTCTTCCATTCTGAGTCTGGACTTGACCAACATAACTGAACTGCCCTAAAATTATAGCATTATTTTACAGTAAATGTTTCAAGTCTGCCAAGGGAGACAGGAAAGGAATGTTTTAAAAATAAATGTTACGAAGGCCCAAAAGCTGCAGTTGAAATCATTCACAGAATTGCTTTACATTCAGAGAGGACAGAGGTTAAAAGTCTGAGGCCCCAATCCTGCAAAGACCCCCATGTGGCACTCATTGCAAAATCAGGCCTTTACTGAGCCATAATTATAGCAAAGGCAAGATTTAGTATCCCAGTCAAAATGAACAGCTGATGTCTCTCAAATAAAGAAGTAGTTAGGCAGCTCTTTTATAATGCATGCTGGGTAGATAGCCAACCAGGTCAATGCCATTATCATGCAATAGTTACTATAGAGCATACTACCAGTAGAAACAAACACACACATTGTTCACTCTTACAAAAAGCTACTAGCGTATCCTAGAGTGAATTTCCAAAACACTGTTTAACATGGGAGATGTTGGAATTTTGACCCTTTACTATACAACCTTATAGTTTTTTGTATAAGAGATAACTCATGAAAACATTTTTTCTACGTGAATTTGAGTGATTCCCCCCCCCCGCACACAAATAGCTCCCCAATATTTTCTAAAAAAAAAAGGAGTACTTGTGGCACCTTAGAGATTAACAAATTTATTTGAGCATAAGTTTTCGTGCACTACAGTTCACTTCATTGGATGCATTCATTTTCTGTTGAACCATGTAACAGCATGCCTGCCCCACCCTGAGGGTCTTAGGATGCATGACACTGGACTCCAGCATAACAGACTGAAAGGGGCCTTTGTTTGCCTTCTATCAACCCTGAGTATAAGGATTAATGTTTTACTACTGATCCCTATCCTTCCACCCTGCAAATACTGTTCCAAGCCAAAAAAGAAAAGTCCCAGAATAATTTACTTCTAAAAAGTCAATATCTAGAAACAATCAGCTTGTACTATAGACTCTGGTATATCATCTCAAAAATCAGAATACTATGTACAGTCCATGGGAATTGTATGTGCTATGTTTATTGTTATAAGTAAAGCTTGTTGGATATTGAAAACTACATATGAGAAGATGTTCTTGTGGTTAAAGCACTGGCCCAGAACTCAGGAAACCTGAGCTGAATTCCCTGCTCTGCCAAATACTTCCTGTGTGATCTCTGGCAAGTCATCATCTCCATTATATAGATGACCAACACTTTCCTTCTACTACATTTCCTCTCATCTATTCAGGTTGTACGCTTTTTGGGGGCAGAGACCAGAATGTGTGTACAGCACATAGCACAATTGGGCCCTCTAGAAACTTTTGTAACATACGTAATAATTATATCCATAATAAAGAGGCCAAATTTTATTTACTTCCATTTGTGGTGCAATTTTATTTATTATTCACAAATATTCTGAGGACAGTTGCATATGCATGAATATGTTTGTGAACCCTGGCAGTTGCAATAATTCCTAACAGAAGTGATTAAATTATTATGAATTATAAACTGTCATTCTTAATTTCCTATTGAAAAATTTGTCATCCAGTCAGGTGGCAGAAATAATCACACTTCAGTATAAGTAAATAGTTGAGATGAACAATTCACAAACAAGACACAGTCTGAAAGTTATTCATGTGAAATATAAAGCAAATATTTACAAATACGCACAGATAATGGATATGATTGCAATTTTTTCCAGAACAAAATAAAAGTTGAAATTCATTACATTTTTTGGTTGGACTCAACTAATACTCAACTATTCTTTGAATAACTCTTGTTTTAAGTAGAGTCATAGAATTTTAGGACTCGAAGGGACTTGAGAGGTCATCTAGTCCAGTCCCCTGCACTCATGTCAGCATTAAGTATTATAGACCATCCCTAACAGGTGTTTGTCTAACCTGCTCTCAAAAATCTCCAGGGATGGAGATACCACAACCTCCCTGGCCAATTTATTCCAGTGCTTAACTACCTTAACAGTTAGGAAGTTTTTCCTAATGTCTAACCTAAACCACTCATGCTTCTATCTAAGCCCATTGCTTCTTGTCCTATCCTCAGATGTTAACAACAATTCTTCTCCCTCCTCCTTTTAACAACCTTTTATGTACTTCAAAACTGTTATGTCCCCTCTCAGTCTTCTCTTCTCCAGAGTAAACAAGCCTAGTTTTTTCAATCTTCCCTCATAGGTCATGTTTTCTAGACCTTTAATCATTTTTATTGCTCTTCTCTGGACTTTCTCCAATTTGTCCACATCTTTCCTGAAACGTGGTGCCCAGAACTGGACACAATACTCCAGCTGAGGCCTAATCAGCATGGACTAGAGTGGAAGAATTACTTCGAGTATTGCTTACAACACTCCTGCTAATACATCCCAGAATGATGTTTGCTTTTTTTTGTAACAGTGTTACACTGTGACTCATATTTAGCTTGTGATCCACTATGACCCCCAGATCTCTTTCTGCAGTACTCCTGCGTAGGCAGTCATTTCCCATTTTGTATGTGAGCCACTGATTGTTCCTTCCTAAATGGAGTACTTTGCATTTGTCCTTCTGAATGTTAATCCTATCCCCCAAAGCACTTGCAATGCCTCTCAGCTTGGTATCATCCTCAAACTTAAGTGTACTCTCTATGCCATTATCTAAATAATTGATGAAGATATTGAACAGAACCAGACCCAGAACTGATCTCTGCGGTACCCCATTTAGTATGCCCTTCCAGGTTGATTGTGACCCATTGATAACTACTCTCTAGGAACAGTTTTACAGCCAATTATGCACCTTCCCTATAGTAGCTCCATCTAGGTTGTATTTCCCTAGTTTTAAAAACCTTGAGTGTTGTGATTTGTGTGTTTTCTTCCTCTTCTTTTTTTAAAGCCAAGTGAAGAATGGCAATTTGGATAAAGCACAAGACTGGGAGATCTAATTCTGCCTTTTACTCTCTGCATGATCTTGCATGGATCACTTAATTCTCTGTGCTTCAATTTATCAATCTAGGTATAGCTTACCTCCATCATCATGTCCTCAAGAGTAATGTGGGAAACAATTTTGCCATTCAGGGAAACTTTGACATTTGAAAAAATTTCCTGTCCTGAATTGGGGCAAAAGGTTGAAATAATGAAAAATTACCATTAAAAAAAACCTCACGAGTATTTGGGTCGACTGAAACAATAATTTTAAAAAAAAATTGTTTTCAACTCTTAGTTTTTTATAATTAGCTTAAATTTCCAAGCAAAAAGAAATTTAGAATCCAAACGCTCAAAATTTTTCATTTAAAAAATGAAAAAAAAGATGTTTAAACAATTTTGATTTTTTTCTTTAAAAAAATGGTTTAAACCAAGATTTTTCAGAACCATCCCTTTCCTGCAAAGTTTCGGTTTCAATGAATTAGCATTTTCCAATGAAAAAGGATTTTGCTGAAAAATTCCCAACCAGCTCTCCTTAAGACTAATCAACCAGTGTTTAATAGGGTTAAAGATCCTCTGAAGAACAGTGCTATGAAATATTGTTGTTTCCATGCCATATGCTTCAGTGTCATGAAGACAGTTTTTCTTACTTGTAACTACCAGTGAGAATTCCCTTTAAGAATCTATATTGAAATATTCCTCCTCAGACCAACTATTGTGCAGAGTGTACTGTGCTGGTTGTTTCTGTTTCCTCCCCTTCAGCACTGAGAGCCAGATTTAACTGTTCTTCATGCTGAGTAGTACTTTCTGCTAGAGTTCATGGCACCATTCCCATTAGTGAGTCTGTACAATGACATCAGGGAAAGAGTTTGGGCAGCAGTATTTTGGATGGACTGGAACAGTGGTGGGCAACCTGTGGCCCATGGGCAGCCCATCAGGGTAATCTCATGGTGGGCCGCAAGACATTTTGCCGATGTTGAACATCCGCAGGCACAGCCCCCCGCAGCTCGCAATGACCACGGTTCACCATTCCCAGCCAATGGGAGCTGCAGGAAGTGGTGGGCTGCAGGAATGTGCTGCCCGTCACTTCCCGCAGCTCCCATTGTCTGGGATCAGAGAACTGTGGGCACTGGGAGCTGCGGGAGGCCATGCCTGTGGATGGTCAATGTCAGCAAAACATCTCATGGCCTGCAATCAGATTACCCTGATGGGCCACAGGTTGCCCACCACTGGACTGGAAGGTGGATGAGGTTCATATAAAAAAGACCTGATGGCAACTGTCCCAGTGGAAAACGAGTAGGAGTGGACCACTCTAATAAGGAGAGTTCATTGGGACTGTTCTAGTGAGTGAGTACTACTTAAGATGTGTAAGGGTTGCAGATTTGAGCCCATAGTTTGTAAAGTATTTCAAGATGAAAAGCACACAACACTTGTAAGACCTTATTAGGGCTTGTCTATGTTAGGATATAGATATTCAGGCCTGCCTGTAAAGGCCTATACTTTAAGAATGTAGGTATATGTTTATCATTTAGCTAGTAATAGAGGTATACAAGAAAGAATCTGTGTAAGGGCCTTCTCTCATTGTGACAGTCTGAGGCCCTGTTCTTAGGCCAATGCCTTTGGCTAAGCAGCAGAGGCAGCCATAAGCTGGGAAGCGAACAGTTACATCCTCACATTTCAAACTAGTCAATATGGGGCTGTTAGGAAGGTGATCTGATCTATCACCTCCAGAGAAAGGGAAGAGCCTAGAAGATGTAAAAGTAAATTTAGGTTGATAGTTTTCTGTCTGGTAAGAATTCACTTATCATTAGACACAGCTGGGAAACCCTTATGTCTTTATAGATGTAATTGTGAAATCCTCACTTCTGTATTGTTTTGTCATTATAGTTTCCACTTTGCTACTGTTTATTTGCATGGTCTCCGTCTGGTTCTGTGATTGTTTCTGTCTGCTGTATAATTAATTTTGCTGGGTGTAAACTAATTAAGGTGGTGGGATATAATTGGTTAGCTAACCATGTTACAATATGTTAGGATTGGTTAGGTAAATTTCAGCAGAATGACTGGTTAAGGTATAGCTAAGAATATTACTATATAAATTAGGGGCAAACAGGAAGTAAATTGAGATTTGAAAATAAGGAAAAAGGAACTTGGATGTAAGCTTGCTGGAAGTTCACCCCAATAACATTGAATTGTTTGCACCTTCGGACTTCAGGTATTGTTGCTCTTGGTTCATGCGAGAAGGACCAGGGAAGTGGGAGAGTGAAGGAATAAGCCCCCTAACAGTCTACATATACAATGCAGCATCAGCATAGCTGCACTGATCCATTTGTGCCACTGTAGCAACTAGTGAAGTCTCTACCTACGCCAATGATAGAACTTCTTTTGTCAACGCAGGTACTGCACCTTCCTGAGAGCAGGAGACGCCCACTGATCAACATAGTGCTGTCTTTACCAGGGGTTCAGTCGGTATAAACTGCATCCATCTAGGAGCGTGGGTTTTCCACACACCTCTGAGCAATGTAGTTATACAGATAGGCTTGGTCTACACAACAGACTCATTAGTCATTCTTTACAATAAAAACAGGACTCTTTGGCAAAGCTCACATTCCCATGTAATTTCTATTGGCTGATAAAATTCCTTTAATCAAACAGCACATATGAGTTCACATAAAGACTCGGACCTAAGTATAACTGGCGCTACGTATTTCATGGCAAACAATTCAAAGTACTAAGTAACGTACAATGTTCCTGTTCTTTTGTTGCCAAGGCCTTATCCAACAACAGACAGCCACCTCCAAGGTTGCTTATTCACAGCAGTTCTATGAGCCTTCCTTGTTCCACAGCTGTGCAGGTTGCTCCTTAGTCTGAAGGAAGGAGCAGTCCCCTAACAGTAGTGTCTACATAATGCATTAAGTGGCGAGCTTGGAAAAGAGGAGGAATCAGATGCTTTGACTAACCCAGTACCCAGGTAGCCCACTTACTCATGGGAATGACCTCAACATGCTTACAACATCCTCTGATATACTAATGCAGTGGTAAGTTCTCCTCTGACTGGCTTACAGTCAATTTAATCCAGAGAGAGAAAAATTTTAAAGAGGTCATGTGGCCTAAAAACAGCTCTTTAGCTGACAGCTACCTCACATAGCAATGCCAGGAAAAAAAGAGGGGCCGTAATGGGTGATTCCACCTGCTATTACTGCTTTTTCATCAAATGTATGATTGGGACAAGGGACCCTCCATTTTAACGAGTGGGGGAGACTAACAACTCATGAGGGTAGGACTCTTTTCCACATCTGGCAAACAGGGAGTAGAAGCAGCAAATATCACACAGACTAATATTTACAGATAGTCTACAGGCCAGACAAGAGCCTTCCCTTGTAGCTACAACTCAAAAAGAAAAAAGTAGGGGGAGGGTCCAGTGAAGACATTTTAGCCTCAGATGTGTATCATTAATGTGTGTGTCTATCTGTGTGTGCATTTGCCTATGCACGTGGGTATTGCATTCTGTGGTCCCCAGCAATGTTGCTCTACCTACCCATGCAACCCTCATGTTCTGTGTTCCCACTGCTCTGCCCTCCTGGGTGTTCTGTGTGCCCTGTCCACTGTGGTTAAAGTAGATTGAATCAGGATGGGGAAGCTTTCACTGCATAAGCTGAGGAGGAAAGGGAGGTGTGAAGGAGCAGTGCTGCTGGCCCGATCCAGGGAGGATTCCCATCTGGTTTTACCTGAATGGGAGTGTTGCTCCAGACTGCTCCCCCTTACTGCTTAACCCCTGTCTGCTCCCCACTGTGCTCTGATCCCTTCCCCCATACTTAGTGGTGATCATTCCCCATAATCTCTACATACACTCATACCCTCACCCCTGTTTTGGTCCAGTCTCCCAGATAGAGTGTCTATCCCTCTCCTGGCACTACAGTACTCTCCCCCAACATTAGCAGTGGGGCTAGTTGCTTCCTCCAACGTGCTCTGGGAATCTAGCACAGGGACTCTTCTTCCTATTCTTATTGTGAGTGCAATTTCCCAGAGCAAAGTTGAAGTCTTGCCTCTGGCTTCCCTTTCTGGCTGAGTCAGCCTCTGTAGTTCAGCTGCTGAGTGAGAATGAGCTCATCAGCTCTTTGGTGGCTCAACAATGGAGAGAGAAGGGAGTGCTGCATTAGCTGAAGCTGCTATATGTAGCAGCATTTTCAGGGTTGGTGTTGGGGCTGACCTGGTCTTCCCTTACCATAGGCTCAAAGTTGGGGAGTAGAGAGAGACATTGTGGACTCTGAAAATTGGAGCAGGAAGGAGAAACAGGGACCTCACCTCCCTGTTGTTTCACCTATTCTCTTCTCGCTGCTGTGCATTTGGATTACTTCAGAAACATCCTCTGCTTTTAAAACTGCAGCAAGGGCATGAGGGTCAGAAGGGGAGCTGTAGAGCCAACTGCTCCTGTTTTACATGGATGGAGCTCCGCTGATTTTAAGGAAGTTAGTTCTGATTAATACCAGTGTGAGTGACATTAGAATCAGGGTCCCTATGGGCATACAAAGGTGGGCAGCTCATCCATTATATTTACAAGTCAATAGACCTTTCCCCACATTAAGTCATCCTAATATAGGCTTCCAGAGTTCAGAAGACTTGTATATATTATCTTACACACTAATTATATGCATAGAAATTGTAAGCAAATCCCTGGCCGATGTAACTCTTCACTAGTGGCCATTACAGGTTGTGCTGAATAGTTTGAATATGCTAACTTGTTTTACTATCAACATTTCCATATTTTTAGAATCAAAACAATCTTTCAAAGTTACCTTATTTTCATTTTACAAAGTTCACTACAGAGTAAAAAGTGCTAGCAGCCTGTGGCTTCAAATTGGCCTTTGTTTTTAATAATTAAAAACAGTAAGTCAGAAAGTGATTTAATTTTCTGTAAAAAGAGAAATCAGTAGAGGAAATAACCTAGACTTATGTCATCAACATTTGCCAGGAACTGAACTGAAGAGGACAGAACAAGAGTGTCATTGTTTCAAAAAGATTTCATTATGAATATGCTCAGATGGTTTTGACGACATCAGGCACAGTCAAGACAGAGCAAAAGCAGAGAGAAGCAATGGAAGGGAGGTGGGAGGGGAAATAGCTAGAAAGGTTTCTTTAAAACCAGAAATAATCCACTAATTAGTGGGTTTCTCTGAACTGGTGATTGCATAAATATCAGCTGATAGGTGTGACAAAAATCCCAGTGTGGCTGAGGGTCACCCAAAAATCTTCAAGGCCTTTTGCTCTTCTAAAAATGATTTCTAGAAAACAAATTGCTATGGCTCACAGAAGAATCTGTTTCACAAGCAAGCCCAGTATACATGGGTCATGCTTCCTTTTGAAGGGAAACACAGACTGAAAAATCAAACTAAAAATAAAGTAGTGTCAATGGTACTGAAAGCTATCAAGTGATTGCTGTAAGATCTTAACACAGCCCAGCTCCAAGTTTCAAAGGTCAGCTAAATGAAAGAGAACTTTACCGCCACAAAAACAGTCAGAAACCTCCTCCAGGGGGACAATAAAACCTAATTATGACAAAAAGCACTTACATGACATTTTTAAAAAACCACTGCAGAAAAATCATTAGATTAACCAGAGGGCATGATAACCCCAGAACTATTATTCATTCATTCATTGATGGTGACAACATGCTCACCAGCAAAATGATTACTCATCATGAATTTGAGGGTAGAAAGAGAAATGGAATATGTGTTTATATTCAAAACCTGTTTCAAAGGCTTCTATAATATTATAAAATTTATATCTTGACAGAAATTAAGGCTCTGATTCAGCAAGGTGCTTAAATACCTGACTAACTTCAAGCATGTGAGTAGTCCCAGTGAAGTCAGTGTACTAGATTCTTACCTCAGCTATTCCAGTGCCATTCCAGACTAACTCCTCTGAAATCATCTGTGTTACTCTGAAAATGGCACTGGTAAGTGAGCTGAAAGTGGCCCTGTGATTCACAAGCTGAAAAAGTAGGATTACTCAGATGCACCAGGGGATACACCTGTTAGTTTGGAAACCCTTCTCTGTACACTATATGGGAAGAAGCAGCCTACAGTTTTAAAAACTGAAGGATGGAAGGGGGAATTTAAAGTAGCTTTAAGGGGAAAGCAAATCTGGCTATAAATAATACAAACAAATTAAAAGGATCCCACAAATCTAGAACATATCCATTCAAATGGGTTCATTTGATTCAGACAGCACAGATGAGAATCCCACATTTGTCCCCTCATGGCCAGCTAGAGACCTACAGCAATGACTTAAATCATTAGAGTTTTTGCAGTTACTCCTTTCCTTACTAGTGATTGTGCTAAGCAAGAGGGATTAAAAATATATTAAGAAACCCAAAATGAACAAGGTTGTACTAAATGAAAGGCAATGATGTTGCAAACAGTTATGCCTTTTTATTTACAGCTCCTGACATACATTTTCATTCATTCCAAAAGTATGAGAAAATGCTTACATGGTTTCAATTTTTTTTAAAGTGATACCGCGGTTGTTTCTTGTGTGTTGATCTGTCTGGATCACTGAAGCTTTACTCAACAGCCCCCTGTTGATAACAGCTACCATGGCTACTATTCACCAGTTCAAATTTCCTGTTACTCATTATCTGAACATAGCTGCTTACATCCTCCTATATTGGTCTCTCATGCCTTTCTCTCTCAGTCAAAACAAGCTAACATATTGTCCTCTTTCAATTTCCTGCCCTAGGAAAAGTCAGTCTGCAGGATTATAGGGAAAACCTGAGAAGCAAGGAGAGTAAACAAAACCACTGGGCCTATTTTTAGTAAGGCAATAAGGAGAGAATGAGTCAGCCCACAACTGCTGATTTAGTCCCTCTTGCCTTACTCAGAAGACAGGTAATGTAATGATTCATGAGCTTGTGGCCTAAGGGAGTCAGAGGGAAGCTCAGAAGCAGGCGCCACAGTCTGAAAAACCTACAGCTACATAAAATACCTGTGGGAAATATTTTGATAAGAGGTGTCTGTAAAGCCAGTGTAATTGCTTTGACTCTTTTAAAGAGGAAATTGCCATCCTTTAAGAACAATTCTGAAGAGCTTAGATAAATATTGTAGAAGAACTATTCCCATATAAACTAGAGCAGTTAGTATCTGTTTTCCTCAGTTTGTTTTGGACTTCTTGAGTCAGATTTTATCTTTTGACGGCAAATCCACCAACCACCTGCCACCTGTATTTATAACTTTCTGCTGACACTACCCGTATTTACATATGTTTAGCCAATTTATTTTAGTTTGTCTAAACTTATTTTTAGCGAACCAACCACACCAGTTACACAAATGATGCCAATTTACATGGTGAATTGAAACTAAATTAAACAGGTTTTCCCCCCCCTAAAATTTTACATAGATGAAACAATTTGTAATTTATTTACTTAATGTTACTGTTGTAGCAGGGACCCACAGTTCTGTTTAAACTGAAAAATATCAAATGTTGAGGTAATAGAACGTTACAAAAAGGATGTGTCAAAAAGTTTAAATGACTCATTTTACACTTAGGATAGGTGACTCTCAAAACATTCAGTCTGAAGTTTGAACCATAACTGAACTTCTTGAGACTACCTCCTCTCATTCTTTTACACCTTTCTCAGTCTCTACCAACAACTCCTTAACTTAGTCCTGGATCCACAACTCAAGCATTCATAGATTTTTACAGCTAGAAGGGACCATTACAATAATCTGTTCTGACCACCTGCACAAAGGCGGCCATGGAACCTCACAATAATTTCTGCATCAAGTCCATAATTTATGTTTGATCATTTTGACTTGTGCTGTAAATGCTTCTTGGGGCTTGAACTTAGGACTGCTGATACCATAAGTAAGCACTCATTCCCCCAGGCCATCTTTTGCATGTCTAAATACCTCCCTTCTCTCCCCCCCAAATTTAAAAATTGATGATGGGCCTCTTTCCTGGGGCCTAAGAACTTCACTGATTTCAAGAGTTAATTTAATGTGGGTCACTGATGTGCCCCACAATACAATGTATAAGTAGGAGGGTCTACATTATTTCAAGTGGGAAGGTAAGGATTGTCATGGTGGACTCCAAATCAGGTCATAAGAGTCAGTGGAATAGAAGAGGTGATATGTTGAGGTCAAGGCACCATTGATCAAGTGAAAGAAAGTGAGTGTTGTGAATTTTCAGGAAGCATGCTGTGAGTTACTGGAATGACGAGGAGTCAGGAGAAACCTGGAAACTAGTGGAAAGCAAACCAAGAAATGCAGTGAATGGCTAGAAGGATGCTCCTACTGGAGGCATGAACAGGAAGAAGTCATAGGTGTGGTTGTGCACGAGAGATGCAGGGTGAGAAGGAGAGATCTAATTAACAGAACTTTTCCCAATCTTGCTCAGAACTAAATCAATGTAAAGACTGCTGTTACCTTGAAACATGAGCAGGCTTTGATTCAAAATCTTTAAAAGTGTTGCTAAACTGTGAATCAGATGCTAACTGCATAACCTGATTCCAGTTCACTATCTCACTATAGACTGAATGCATCCGATGAAGTGAGCTGTATAAATGCTCAAATATATGAGCTCAAATAAATTTGTAAGTCTCTAAGGTGCCACAAGTACCCCTTTTCTTTTTATAGTAGGTAAAGTTTTCAACACCTTCAGATGAAGAGTTTCCAGCTATCTAGGGTACAACAGGGTCAAATCCTGCTTGTTTTACTAATTGTGAGCAGTACTACTGAAGTCAGCCTGACAAACTCCACTAAAGATAATGGAACTACTTGCATGCATACAGAAAGGCAAGATCTGACCCAATGAAATCAGTAGATTTGCAGCCACTTCCCTTTGGTTGCATTTATCCCAAAGATTCCTAGTTTGACAAAGAGGACTTCAGAAACGAACAAACAGTCTTATTAATTATGGGTTGCATTTTAAAAAAGACAGAGAATTGCATTAACATAACATTTCATATTTTGTATTCTATGTTTCCTTTTAAAATCTTTAAATAAATACAAATAAACTTTAATTTGTGCTAAGACAGGAAATATTAAACATTTTGGCACAGCAAGATCAAAAAAGGTGTAAAGATCCTGTAATTTGTTCAGGTGGACCCCTATATGCTTGTGTGCACCCCATTAAATTTAATAGGGCCTCTCGAAGATGCAGGGGTCCACCCAGGCAGAACAAATTGTAGCATGGGAGCTTTAATGTATAGTTTTTGAATATCATGAGAGGGAGGCTTTTCTTCCACTACTAAAGGAGATTGTCAGACCAAGTGAGATACAAACTAAGAGAAACCTATCTGTTTAAATATGACTTTAACATACTCTAACAGAAAGTTCTTCATAAAATTCTCTTAGCAATCAGAGTGATCTGTAATGGATGTTACAGATTTTACATTCCAGACTGCAAATCAATACTGAATGGATACATGAGGTTTTGTTAGACCTTAGTCTTGAGCCCTTCAGATCCTCCTAACCTGAAAAGATGCCCTTTTCAACAGTGAAAAATCCCACCAAATGGATTTGAACCCAAACTGGCTGAATGATAACATGATTAAACCATTGATCTGCCTGAATGATGTAAACCACTAAGAAAGAAACTACCACTGAATGAAATCAAACAAAACCCTTTAATTATTGATCAAAGATATAAACAGGTGATGGGGCTGTAATTTTTAGCCATGTCACTATATGGAATTATGTACTTCACTTTTTTAAAAAATACATAATAATTTGGAAGATACTCTATAAATCTGTCTTTTTAATTATGCCCTTTAAAAAGATATTTTTGTAACCCTGTTTGAAATCAATTACTCCCTGGGCTCCCCACCATGTCCAGTAGTGGTGTTGGGTTTTTTTAAACTGCCAATGGCTTTCGAAGTAATGCTACTTTAAAATGCCATATCCCCTTAGATTGCATCACTCTTTTCTAATTTCAAGCTACCACTGCACTACTTTGTGTTATAAATCTTTAACATTTGGATGCTTTCATCATTCTGAATTTAGTTGAATTAGTGAAAAATGTTCCTAGTTTCTTTTATGAGTCACATTATATATAAGAGAGGGAGACTAAAAAACCCCAAATGTACTAGAATTAACTAACAATTTTAACATGCCAGAATTAACTATTTAATCTTTAATATAAGAACAAGACAAATAACTCAACTGTAACTGGATTTTTTCCACCTAGAAAACCCATGAATATATACATTGAATGTTTGAAAAAGGACAGAAATAGATACATATTGTATTTGACCTGTAGTTAGAGATTATCCCTACAAATTCTAGATCCAGCTAAAGCTACTCCAAAATCTGGTGGCATTTCGTTCCATGGTTTAAGATTGTCCCATTATAAAAACAGATGCTAGCTGCAAAGTTCAGAATTTCAGCCAAAGTTCAGATGTATTTGGATCTGGAGTTTTGTTTAGTCCCATACCTAGTAGTCATGTATTAAAGATTGGTTTCAGAGTAACAGCCGTGTTAGTCTGTATTCGCAAAAAGAAAAGGAGTTCTTGTGGCACCTTAGAGACTAACCAATTTATTTGAGCATAAGCTTTCGTGAGCTACAGCTCACTTCATCGGATGCATACTGTGGAAAGTGTAGAAGATCTTTTATACACACAAAGCATGAAAAAATACCTCCCTCCACCCCACTCTCCTGCTGGTAATAGCTTATCTAAAGTGATCACTCTCCTTACAATGTGTATGATAATCAAGCTGGGCCATTTCCAGCACAAATCCAGGGTTTAACAAGAATGTCTGAGGGGATCGGGGGGGAGGGGGGTAGGAAAAAACAAGGGGAAATAGGTTACCTTGCATAATGACTTAGCCACTCCCAGTCTCTATTCAAGCCTAAGTTAATTGTATCCAATTTGCAAATGAATTCCAATTCAACAGTTTCTGGCTGGAGTCTGGATTTGAAGTTTTTTTGTTGTAATATCGCAACTTTCATGTCTGTAATCGCGTGACCAGAGAGATTGAAGTGTTCTCCGACTGGTTTATGAATGTTATAATTCTTGACATCTGATTTGTGTCCATTTATTCTTTTACGTAGAGACTGTCCAGTTTGACCAATGTACATGGCAGAGGGGCATTGCTGGCACATGATGGCATATATCACATTGGTGGATGTGCAGGTGAACAAGCCTCTGATAGTGTGGCTGATGTTATTAGGCCCTGTGATGGTGTCCCCTGAATAGATATGTGGGCACAGTTGGCAACGGGCTTTGTTGCAAGGATAGGTTCCTGGGTTAGTGGTTCTGTTGTGTGGTATGTGGTTGCTGGTGAGTTGCTCACGAAAGCTTATGCTCAAATAAATTGGTTAGTCTCTAAGGTGCCACAAGTATTAAAGATTGTATACTTTTGATGGGGGAGAAGAGGGAAGAGAGAACATTTTGTCCCAGGTTATATATTATTTTGCAATTATTCAGCCCTTTTCAATTCAAAGTATCACCATATAAGCATTATTTATTTAAGTCCCCACACCATGATGGATAAGCATTATTTAGCCCATTCTATAATGGAGAACTAAGGAGAATATAAATCTCACACAGCAAGAGAGTAGCAGAATTAGGACTAGATTCCAGTAATCCTGGCAACTAGTTTCCTGCTCAAGAAAACACATGGAGCTGAATCCTAAAAGGTACTGGGTCCACATAGTTAGGCATTCCATTGTGAAATTAATTTTATTTTGTTCACTTTAAGTCATTTATAGTTTGGTAAAACCACAAAATATTTTCTCTAAACTGGGGAATACTATAAAATACAAGGATACAGAAAATCATGAGAATTCAAAATCCTTTGAAAATGTTCTACACAGCAACAAAAATGGTCTCTTTCTACTCAGTAATAGATAAGGCTATCTGGACTAGATACAGTATAAAGAAGTCTCTGTTGGCATAAATTGAGTTGTTTTATTAGTTTAGTAGCACAGTACTAACTTTGAAAACTGCAGACTTTAGACCAGTCATTTCCCATATCGCTCATAATTACATTTTTGTCCTTGAATCCTTGGGGGAGGTATGTGTATAGCAAAAAAAAACCCCAAAAAAACCCAAAAAAAAAAAACACCTCTTGAAGGCTATTACCAGGCATTACACTATGGTGAGAGAATTTTGCCTCAGTTGCCCAGAATACCTTATCAGGCTCTGAATGGAGAGAATCTTCAGAAAAACCTCAGAAGGGGTTTAAATTTGCCAAAATTGTAAAATTTGCTTTAATAAAAGGAGTGGTGATGGTGTCAGGACCCTCTGACATCTTTAGAAGAGTAATTAGTTTTAAGAATAGGGCTTTAATTAAATTAGTACTAGTTTAAATTAGAAAATACAGTAATGGCGGCCATAGGAATACATGGGAGCTCATAGAAATGAATAGGGATGACGCAATCTAGACAAGGGATTACATTGTTTCCTGTGGGGAATGACTCAGCAAAATTCCATAGGAATACATTGTAGCCTATAGAAGCCAATGGGACTTCCAGACAGGAAATAGCTAGACTTCATCTAAAGGTCATCTGAAAAACCCCCATAGAAATGTATTAAGCCCATAGAAGTCCATGAGACAATGGAGGAACAGGGGAGGAGCTTTCTGTACACATTCGCATATGTGACCTAGTAATTAGCATACGCTAATATCTGGACGCTAATTGGCTGAGTTGAATGTCACGTCGGTATGTGCGATATAAATTAGCGTATGCAAATCCTTGCATGCTGATTGGTCAAATGATAATAAATTATGTAATGAGCTGCAAAAATCATATATCATATATAAAGGCAGCAGCTAACTCTGCAGAGATAGTGATCAGCAAGAGAGCAGAACACTGCCAAACATCTATGAGATGATACCTGTGCAAGAGAAGCCACCTGAAAAGCTGAAGAACTGCTTGGAAGCCCAGCCACTAAAACAGCAGCCTTAGCAACGATTGCTCCTGGCACCCTGCCAGCAGGAGGTTTTTGCAGCAGCGGCCAGCAGGTTTCCCTCTCTCCTGCCTGAGAGGACACTTACCTCAGGGGAAGGCAGCAGTGAGCAACCCAGCAGGCAGCGGCGCACAGACCACCAACAGACACCGCTCTCCAAAAGACTT
This sequence comes from Eretmochelys imbricata, assembly GCF_965152235.1. Lineage (NCBI taxonomy): Eukaryota > Metazoa > Chordata > Testudines > Cheloniidae > Eretmochelys > Eretmochelys imbricata. The sequence continues at coordinate 34,989,003 of NC_135574.1, forward strand.
GACAGAGCAGAAGGACCGTTCCAGGGACGAGTCAGAGAGATTTTATAAAAGCCTCTACGTTTTAATTCTTTTCTATTTAACATCCCGAGGCATAGGGGGTTCCAACGTAAATAAAGCTGGATGCCTGTGGTTTGAGTGAGATCTCCCTATCCATCTGATAACTGCCTGATCAGCATTTATTGGATGTTTAGGGTTAAGTATTTAGTATTAAGTGTTAACTAATATATTGTTCTATGTATTTGACTTGATACATTGTTATGAAATATAGTGTTAAGTAAATGATTATATTGTTATAGTTATGTGATAGTTAATTGTAACTTATTGCTGTGTGTTTTTATCTATCATGCCACTTCCTTTATATTGTATCTGTAACCTTTACTGTTTGTTTTATTTATTTTTACCTCTATCTCCTCTTATTCAGAAGTGAAAGATTACAATAAAAGTTATTTTTGTTTTCAAAGAATTTACTGCTTGCTGCCTATTCTTGATTGGAGGGCTGTATCTGTGTCCTTTAAGGGGAAATTTAATTGGCCCTGGTCAATGGCTTTTCTCTGGAAAGTCCATAGGGTAGACCATAACCTTTAATACCAGAATATAGGGTTTAAATTAAAAGCAGTGGTTTTAAGTAATATCATTGACATGATAGAATTGGGTTCAAATCCTCCAGTAGCATATTTTGCATCCCTGGTGAATAGATAGGATAAAATAATAAGTTTCAAATCTTCCAGTAACAATACAGCCCAAATATTATTAAAGTGACATGCAGCTTGTGGCCCCAGCTCATGGCCTTAAGCATGGAAGATGAAGAAATTACTCTAGCTAAGTACCGTTGGTTGTATGGAGAAAGGATGTAGGAAAGTGGCACCAATTTAGCTCAAATAAGTACATATAATGAGAAGAGGTTGGGTGGTTTTTTTTTTTTTTTTTTGGGGGGGGGGGGGGTCCTTGCATGTTCAATGAAAGAGACAAGCCAGGTGAGGTAATATCTTTTACTGGATCAGCTTCCCCCACGTTCTCTCTATTATACCCTGGGACTGACACAGCTACAACTACACAACATGGTCAATGAAATGCATTTAAAAATAACAATTAAAACCAGCATTTCTGAGCTGATATCTTTCTAAAACTAATTTGTGATAGCCAGAATGTGGGAGCCTGACATAAAAGATTGCAAGTGTTTTTTTTTTCCTTCCTGCTGAATTACTGGTTTAACAATCAGAAGAATGCTAATATTTAACTTCTTAAACAGAACTTTTTAACATTCACACTGCAGTGGCCTAAACATAGGCTAGAAATGGTAATTTTAATTAATCTTTATTTTTAAACACCATGTATTGCATATATGTGGCAATAAGCATTTCTCATCTGAACTTTCCGATGAGTGTTGAATTCAGTAAGATGAAAGTACTAAGGAGGGAAGTTCCTTTAGTAAGATTGAGTCTGTTTAGTGATTGGATAAAAGACGTGTGACGAAAGCACAGGCTATTACGGAAAAGGTTGTTGGTGATTCAATAGACCGTGCTCTTCTCTCCAAATCAGTACTAGGCCAAAGGCCCAGCAGAGTTTTAGAGGGAACTGTTCTTCTAAAGGTACTGTCTTGTTGGATGAGATTTAAATCTATGATTCTCCTGACTGCTCATAGTCACTAAACATCCCATGGCACTGTTCATGAGGCAGTCAGAAGGCATGCGGCCTAGTGAGTACAGCACTTGCCTGGCACTAGGGAGACCTGGATTCTCTTCTATTCTCTACAGGTTCTTATACTGTGCTCTTCACCATAGCATATGAGTACCTTCCAGTAGTGCATTAAGCAATTTGATTAATATCTATCTCATGTGATTCCTCTCATCCACTTCTGAGGGGGAGAAGTGTGTATAATGAAGAGTTTTGTTTTAGAATTTTGTTTACAGAAAGAGAAGTAGAACTTGTATATTATATGTAACCCTTCTGCCAGGTGAAGTCAGCAGCACCAAGGGCCAGGTTCAATATCTAGAGGTTCTTCTTCATAATATAACACAGAACTGCCTCAAGACTCATTAATTTGGGAAAATATGAAAGTATGTGACCATGAGCAAACACCCACCCCTGGGTACATTGGGCAGTGTCCTTTGCCTCAGTTTCTCACCTTGAGATGTGAAAGTCTAACAAATGTTCTTTTAACCTGCCATTGCCCTCTCCCTCCCCTGCACCCCATGCACAGTTGCGGTCCTTGGTCAGCACAGGCCCGGAGTTCAGAGGTGCATTCACGTAAGTTCACCCCACCCCAGGATTGTGCACACATGTGTTTCATCAAACCATACCACCAATCACTTTGATGTCACATTCTGAAGTTCCACCATTTAAATCAGCTCTTAATGATTGCAGAAGGTATGGGGGAGCCTCAGTGGGCTGGGCAGTCTCTTTCACAGCAGCACTCACCCACACCAGGTCTAAAGCTCAGCAGCTAGACCTGGGGTTATCAGTGACTGCAGCTCTAGCAATCACTTAGCAAAATAAAGACCCTCAATTGAGTCTGATCATCTTTCTCTTTAAACAGTAGAATAGGGCAGGGTCAAATAGTGCCCAGAACTCTTAAGGCAGAGCCCACACTACCAGGCACAAGCACCTGCCTGCAGTCCTCACTCTCTTTCATTAGGATTTGACATTCCCTACCCCTTCCTTAGCAAGTGAGGTTCAGCTTAGGGTGGCTCTCCTCAATCAGAGCAGGCTAAGTATAGTTTTTCTTCCCTTTACTCATACGATTAGGATAATATTCCATTACCCTGTACTCAAATACTAGAGTGATTTGTAACCCAACACCAGACAAAATCCATCATTTTGGCAGAAGAGTTCCCTCTGCTCAGCACTTTGGCAGAGTAGGGGTGTTTATGCAAATACAGTCTGCTCCTGAACTCTTTTCCCTCCAGCTCATCACTAGATGTTAGGAAAGAGCTCATTCAAAGCTTGCTTACATCTAGACACACTGTTATATGTTTCTACTAGATAAGGCAAGGTCAAAGAAACATGCACTTAGAGCAGAAGGCGGTGACACAGGTGATGGTCATTAATTCCCAGGGGAGTTGATTCCACAGTCTTGGAGCCATCCCCACGAAAGCTCTGGTCTCCTGCATAGACAAGCTTTACCCTATTGAAGAGCATTCTATTGTGCCAGAGGAGCATAATTATTGACCAGTCTTCAACCTGCAATTTTAGTGCATTTCTTAGGTACCGTGGGCACAGCCAATGGAGCACTTTGAAGATAAGAGCCAAAATTCAATAGTCTATAGGAAGCCAGAGATGGGAGGGCAAGTCTGATATGTTTGCAGTAGTCTGTGTTACTGAAGAGATGCACTGCAGCATTCTTTACTAGTTGGAGTTTCCTAAGTACTGACAGCTTCATGCCCATGTATATCACATTGCAGTAGTCCAGCTGAGAAGTGACTAGGGATATGTCTACACTGCAGCTGGGAAGGATAATTCTCACCTTAGACAGATGTACACACTCTAGTTCTGCTCAAGCTAGCTTGCTAAACCTAGCCATGGGGCCACACAGGGACACGTGGCAGCTCAGGCTAGCCACATGAGTACAATCTTATCTGAGATCCTAGCCTGATTCATCGCCTGTTCCACCATATCCACACTAGTATATTTGGCATGCTAGCTTGAGTAGAGTTAGCATATGTACCTCTACCTGAGCTGGGAATTACACCTCTTAGGTGAAGTATAGATGTACCCTGACATGTGAATAACTGAGGCCAGATCATCATCTGCCAAGATTGGACAGTCTCTCCTAGCCAACCAGCTGTAATAGAAAGCATTACTCACAGATGCTGTTCTGTTATACCTTAGCATCAATGAAGAATCCAAGAGCACTCCTAAATTATAGACTGAATTAAGCATTATGGGTGTCCGCCTTCAACCAAAGGAGTCTGCACCAGGGCTGCAAACTCTTCAGAAATGCTTTTGTCTGCTCACCAGCATCACCTCCATCCCACTCAGGTTCAGCTACAACAGCTGTTCTTCATCTATGAGCTGTTCTCATCTAAGCACTGTGCCATCTTGGTGGTATAGCTGTACATGGTGAAGGACAGGTAGAACTGTCTGCCAGTCACATATTGCTGGCACTGTAGTCCATGTTGTGTGCCCAGTTCACCCAGTGACTGCATGTTGTTGAATGAGTAGGACTGGAGAGATAATTGATCCTTGTGGGACTGTACAAGTGAGGGAGTCTTGTTGTAGAGGTGCACTTTCCCATCACTACACACCATGTGCAGCCCTCCAGGAAGGATTCAAGCCATTCCCAGCTCTGCCACTGGCTTGACTGACTTGACAGAGATCACCTATTTCCCTCATCTGTAAAATCGGGATAAAAGTGCTCCCTTCCTTTGGGAAGTGCTTTAAGGTCTATAGATCAGAAGTACTACAAAAGAGAATAATTATACAGGTGTTGTTGTTAATCCAGATAACCTGGGAAAATACTAATTTGCGTAAATATAGGCTACTCTCGTAAATTACCCCTGCAGTTTCACTTGGATGTGTTATTTGTCAGGAGATCAGCATATGGGCAGTTTGGTCTAGCAAGGAGAGCAGGAGTCAGCATCAGAGCCCAAATGCCAGAGTCCAGGCAGAACAAGAACTAGAATTGAAAATCAGAACCAGATTACCTGGAGTCAGGGAAGGCAGGGTAGGGCCTGGGCTGGGCTGGAGAAGGGCAAAGGAAATAGAGAATCCACAGGCATATGCATTGAGCTACTGCTGCTGCTGGGCTTAAGAACAGGCCTGCTGGCTTCCTCAGCCAATCAGGTGGGGCTGTCTGTTGGGCAGCTCAGCTGTGCTCATTAGGCCATCAGGAGACTGAGCAGATGCAGCTGCAGGGCCTTATTCCTGGTAGTATTATGCTTTATGTCCTGCCCTAAACTGTTGTCTAGTTTCCCCTCAAAGGCATTTAGTAGCAAGTAGCACAATTCATGCATATATTACATACAAGCTGCTATGTCAAAAGATTACTATTATAGCAGTAAAATAAAAAGTTAGGAATTGCTAATTCAGTCCCTTTGTATCTATAGTATAGGCTCTGGGAGTGGGGGGGCACAATCCTCAGGTGTGCCAAACCCATGCTTGGTATAGCTGAGGATGAGGAAAGCAAAGGTAGCTCTAATACTTTTGTTCCTCCCTGATCTTTAGTTGACTGGGGGCCACATCAGCCCCAGCACACACTTCTATGGGCAGAGGGCTGCACTAGCTTTTGCTAGTTAGAACAGTTCCTTACGGACCCTTCTGCAGATGGCAGATTAGTGGAATATCTTGCGCTCCAGCCCCATGTCTTCCAGCTCTTGTAATGTCCTCTCTTCCCCATCCTGATAGCCTCAACATTCCCCCTGCTTTGGGTGTGGGGAATGGAAGTGTTGTCCCAAGTCAGACAGGATGGCTTTACACCAGCCCAGGATTCCCTCATGTTCAGGAAATCGCCTTTTATGATGAGATTACTGGTTCTGTGGATGAAGGGAAAGCAGTGGATGTATTGTTTCTTGACTTTAGCAAAGCTTTTGACACGGTCTCCCACAGTATTCTTGTCAGCAAGTTAAGGAAGTATGGGCTGGATGAATGCACTATAAGGTGGGTAGAAAGCTGGCTAGATTGTCGGGCTCAACGGGTAGTGATCAATGGCTCCATGTCTAGTTGGCAGCCGGTATCAAGTGGAGTGCCCCAAGGGTCGGTCCTGGGGCCGGTTTTGTTCAATATCTTCATAAATGATCTGGAGGATGGTGTGGATTGCACTCTCAGCAAATTTGCAGATGATACTGAACTGGGAGGAGTGGTAGATACGCTGGAGGGGAGGGATAGGATACAGAAGGATCTAGACAAATTGGAGGATTGGGCCAAAAGAAACCTGATGAGGTTCAATAAGGATAAGTGCAGAGTCCTGCACTTAGGACGGAAGAACCCAATGCACAGCTACAGACTAGGGACCGAATGGCTAGGCAGCAGTTCTGCGGAAAAGGACCTAGGGGTGACAGTGGACGAGAAGCTGGATATGAGTCAGCAGTGTGCCCTTGTTGCCAAGAAGGCCAATGGCATTTTGGGATGTATAAGTAGGGGCATAGCGAGCAGATCGAGGGACGTGATTGTTCCCCTCTATTCGACATTGGTGAGGCCTCATCTGGAGTACTGTGTCCAGTTTTGGGCCCCACACTACAAGAAGGATGTGGATAAATTGGAGAGAGTCCAGGGAAGGGCAACAAAAATGATTAGGGGTCTGGAACACATGACTTATGAGGAGAGGCTGAGGGAGCTGGGATTGTTTAGCCTGCAGAAGAGAAGAATGAGGGGGGATTTGATAGCTGCTTTCAACTACCTGAAAGGGGGTTCCAAAGAGGATAGCTCTAGACTGTTCTCAATGGTAGCAAATGACAGAACGAGGAGTAATGGTCTCAAGTTGCAGTGGGGGAGGTTTAGATTGGATATTAGGAAAAACTTTTTCACTAAGAGGGTGGTGAAACACTGGAATGCGTTACCTAGGGAGGTGGTAGAATCTCCTTCCTTAGAAGTTTTTAAGGTCAGGCTTGACAAAGCCCTGGCTGGGATGATTTAACTGGGAATTGGTCCTGCTTCAAGCAGGGGGTTGGACTAGATGACCTTCTGGGGTCCCTTCCAACCCTGATATTCTATGAAATCCTCACTTACCCCTTGACAGCAGATTTAAGGTGCCTTTACGTCTAGTGGTGCATGGGGACCTTAGAAGCAGCCTAGGATCTGGCGTCAGGAGTTTAAATCCAGACATTCATTGGCTGATACATTTTTATCACACTTGAAAGTCTCTCCCTCATCCCACCCATCTTTTGGTATGCACACTCCCAAATATCCACATGCTGAATATTTTCTGACTGGCACCCAGAAACAATCACCTCACTGTATATGGCTGATATTCATGGTGTTTTGCAGATTTCTGACTCAAGTCACCAGTCCCTACAAATTATATGAATTCTCTCACAATGACCCTTTGAACCTAAGGGAGAAACTTCCTCCCCTCTAGAATAAATTCTCTGGCTGGAAAGAAGAATTCCTTTGAAGTGTTCAGCAGGGAGGTATTGACACAGAATTGTGGTCTCTGTATTGCTTAAAAATGTAACAGTCCCCGGACCTCACAGTTAGAATCATTCTCCAGTTTATTTAAATTACAGTTTGAATATGTACCTTGATTTAAAATATTTTCTATTTTTAAACCTGGAAACCAAACTGAGTAACTGCACTAATGTCAGGCATAACTTAATGGCCGTAGAAGCAAAACAGATGCTGAGAATCATCAAGGACTTCAGAGAAGCAGTTGGGCATCAACATCATTTTCTTTCCTTACACTCAGAAGTTAATAGGGTTTTTGCTGAAAGCATCTCGGAATGGTTGGTACTAACTGGCAGGAAGCTTACTGCACATTTGCACATTCCAAGTGTCCACTCATGTGGAGTGAGGTCACTGGTATAAGTTCATGAATTCTGGAAAGACATCTAAGAGAATTAAAGTAATCCCATAAACTGACATAATTTGAGAGGAATTAAAGAATACTCTGGAAGAGACAGGAAAAACCAAAGACATTGCTAGTGTTATAGAAAAGCCACACAAATAAAAATAATTATTTAAAAATGCCAGTAGGCAGCATAGATCACAGGCTAAGTGATATTTTATAATTGTGTATGTTTTTAAAATCATAATTTTATTTCAGCCAATTACAACAGACCTCAGAAGGAAGGGCAGTAGGAAGTTAGTTTTAAATGTTTAACAGAAGATACAGGGGAACATGTGCATAATCAAAAGCTTAAAAGTGTCAAATTCATGCAAATTGCTGGAATTCATACTGTGGGCTATGTGCCCAATATTATCTTGACAAGACTCTGTATGACAGAGGTCTATGTTTTGTGTGCTACAATATATTTATACTTTTAAAAATGAAAGTAGCTGAGGGCAAATACATTTTCAAAATACCCATGTCATTGGGCTTATGCCTGACATTAGTGCAGTCATGTCTTAGTGATGCAGTCAGGTCTTTGTTTGGGACTTCCTAGACTAATCCAATTTAAAAAAAAACACTTCCCTACATATGTCATATTGTGTACATATAATTTATTTATCTTTACATGAAAGACAACTTTTGTGTTTTATTACCCATTAAAAATAATCTTCAAGCAAAAATGAGGCATGTAATGGGATCTCAGTGGGGTGATAATGTGTTTTCACCAATAAGAGCACATAAACAAGGAAAAAACTAACATGTTTTGCAAAAAACTCGGGCCAAATTCCTAACCCTTCTGAAATTGTTATCTCCTGCTTCACCTGTCTGATAACTGTGCTTGATAGACATTTGGATTCACCCAGCAAAGGACAGGAGCTACCTGTTCTACTTCAAGGTTTCCACCAGATGAAGTCACTTTTTGTCACCACCCAGAATTCTCCATGGCAGAAGCTGCATAGGGGATGAACTGAAGTAACTCATTCCCCAGCCACCCTAATCATTGCCTGCTTCATGGTCCGTGCCACCTACCGCTGAGGCAGTGAGGCTATGGGATGCAAGATTGCACAGATCTTGCACCAACTGGAATCTTGATGCAGACTTTCTGACTCCCAGTGCCTTCTCTCACCATTTCTCTTGATCAAGAATTTAGACCCTGGGCACAAAACGTAGGTAAATTTCTTACCACAATGTCGTCACCAGTAAATATACCAAAATGTGCAATTTCACCAAACGGTTTTATATTTATTTTCTTGAGGATTATGCCTCATGGTTATTTATTGTGGTTATTGTTTCATTCAAGTAAAGTACAATAACTGGTTATAAGTTTATCTGACAGGAAGAGGAAAAGGATGATAATAGTGCCCTGCATAACAGCACATTCAATCTAAAGATCTCCAAGTGTTTTACAAACATTAATAAGACAGGTATGTTTAATTAGTCCTACCTTAACCAGAAAAGTTAATCTTTTCTCATTAGAAGTGTCATTTCCATATAAAACATTTCCAGTGTTAGCAAAATAGAAAAAGAAGGGGGAAAAAATCCACAACAATTTGAAGTGTTTTTCAGTGTTTCCTGGCAATATTAAGTAATTTGGAAATGTTATCATCAACTTCTGGACTACAGGCAAGATGGACAAGTGCTCTTCAGTTTTCAGTTTTGCACTGCCTTTACTGCTCAATTATTGTAACTCACTTTCTTGTCTTAATAAATAGTTTTCCCATCATCCATCTTACCATGTTAGAGATACTTGACCACACAGAATAATATTTTCTGGACTGTCACCTTTCTTCTATGTATGGAACTTAAATAAGTTCTGCCTGAATGTGTATGAAGAACATCTGTTGCAAATACTCCTTTTGAAGTCCTCCTAATTCTTTCTGTGAGATGTGTAGGAGACACCAATACAACCACATCTTACGATCTCTGATCAGCAACTATCTTCTTGTTTCATTGCGTAACACTCACAACTACAGCTGGATCTATGCCAAATATATACTAATATTTGTCATTTTTTCATAAAGCCCAATAATTAAAATGTCCATTCTTTTAAACAAGACTACTTCATCAAATGTGACAGTGTGTGGACTGGAATAACCTTTTGTTATATGGCCACCATTCCGTAATCTTAACATTTCACCTGAGCTGTAGGTAGGGAGAGGTTCCCTCCCACCACCCTGGAACTCAATGTTGTTCAATGGGGAGGAAATGGCAGATTTGAGTATGTCTATATAAATTGTCAAGTTAGATACTGCTGATCTACCAACCACCAAACAGACCCCTAAACTCACTATCTTGGAAGATGTAAGCATCCATGTCGATGATTTTGACACACAGGTGCAAAACCACATATTCACCTTATCTGACATGGTCTATCAGATGGTTTTTATTCCTTCACATAGAAGTACATACTCCAGATCTGATTTTTAGTATGTACCTAAGAAAAAATGCACAGGATCTCTGGGCTAGACCCACAAAGGAACTTAAGGGTGTTGCAGTGCTCAGTGTTGCAATACCTAACTTTTACGCACCTAATGGAATTCTCAGCCCCGGGTTAAGTGCCAAATCTCCCAAAGGAGAGAGAAAAGGATTCTCAGAAACCAGCAAGCTGAGCAGGGAGCTGCCTACACTAACGAGACTGTAGGAAATACCAAGGAGAGGGACAGGGCTTAAGCCCCAGGCCTCTCAACAAGAAGGTGGTAGTAGTGCCCCAAGGGTTGCCAGGTGTTCAGTTTTCAACCGAACACCCGGTCAAAAATGGACCACCCCCAGCCTTCCCCTTATACTTAATGGTCAGGGCACTTATCTGGGATGTGGGAGACCTGGGTTTGAATCTCTGTTCTACCTGGTATAGAACAGGGACTTGAATGCAGGCTATAGGGTATTCTAGGATGGATTGCTCTCAATTTCTTGTGTTGTAGCTATCCCACTTTGTATTACTAATTACATATTCATTGTGCAAGAGTGAAAATGAGTCTATTGCCTAGTTGTTAAGGAACTCACCTGGGAAATCTGAGTCTTTGTTCTAATGATTATTTATATAAAGTGGAATATCTTCAACTGCAAAGATTGGAAGACCCACCATACCCTACAGCCTGGTATTTAGGTGCTTAAATACCTTTGAGGATCTGGGCCAGAGCAATTAAGGTATTTATCCAAGGAAACACAGGACGTTTGTGTCAGAGCCAGAAGTTAAACCCATGTTGTCTGAACCTCATCCATCATATGAAAGACATTTTTTCCCCAAATATATGTACAAGTTTAACCACTACTTAGCTCAGCATGGTTGTATGTAACTTTCTGCTTCAGGACATTCCAAATGAATGTGGTTACAAAGATAGGCCAGAGCTAAACTGGTATAAATTGGCCTTGCTCCATTGATTTCAGTGGAACTAGGCCAATTTACACCAGCTGAGGCTCTGGTCCTATAACTTTATTAGCAGCTGTGGCTGTTTATCATCTATCTGGACTGAGTACAACGTACAATATTTAATGTAACAGCTTAATTACAGAGTGTCCACAAGTACAGAGTAGCAATAATCAAATGTACAAAGGTTCTAACCTCATGACCAAATCTTAGCTGAACTAGAGAAAAGCTCTACTAATTATTCCATAATATAAGGGTGCATAATAGAAGACTGAGCTTCAGTTATGAGACAAGACATATCTTCTGCACTCACGTATTGAAAACACTCTGTGGAAAAACATGTTTCAAATGAGGCACTTTCTCTACATACTCCTGTATAAGTGCTAACTGTGTAATTAAGATAGTGTTAGGTGATCCCTGATACTCCTTTTTAAATATAAAAGCATGGATTGTAAAGTAAATTGCCCCCTTTTTAAAAAAAAACCCTCAAATGAGTACTGTTTGACTTTTCACCTTTTCACCGACAAAGTTCACCACTATGGATCTGCACATAGAAGAGAATTAAAGCTCTGCCTCAGCACAACCCCAAGCATTGGGTAAGGGTGGAAATCCAGTTCTGGATCCAAATCTAAATTTTGTGTATTGGGCCCATCTCTAATGTTAACACTGATCATAGCACGTGGGACATGCATTAAAAGTTACTTCAGTAAAGACAAAAATCCATGGGCCAGATCCGTAAATCAGCATAGCACCATTAACTCCAATGGCAATTGAATCAAGCATTGACTATTGCAACTGAGATCCTGGACCCATGTTTGTAATGTAAAATAATCCTTATTTTGCACATTATAAACATGCCGGAGGCTGTAAAAGGAAGAGTGAGCAATTCTCTAACGATGCTGACAGGTTCAAATGGATTCTAGTCAGAGTTGCTGTTAAGACAAATTTAATGCTTCAATAAACATGTACTGCTTTCAGTGAAGCAAAAGGGATCCTCACACCCAAGTCTAGTGGCAGAATTTGACCTTTCAACCCCACCAAAACATGGCCTAATCCTGCTGTCCTTACGCAGGCAAAGCTGGTTTATGTTTTATTTTGTTCCTGCAACATAACTCACACTTTTAGACACATTTTTGGGGTTTTAGCCATTTTTTTTTGTTTATTTTTAGCTTTTACCGCCTTTAAGGTTTTTTGCATAATGAACACGAGAGAGTTTTGTGGTTGGTAAAATGCTGGCCTAAATTATCTTCTTCCTAACATCCATGTAAACTCCTCTATAATCAGAGGAAGGGCAGAATTAGGTTCAATTAATTCAAGTAACTTTGATTGCAACTTCCTTGTGTAAATTATGTGTGAACATGAGATATGTGGGGCGTATGTCAGAGCAATGCTCATGGCCTAAAGTGTCTTAGCTTCTGGAAATAAAAACAAAGGGCCTGCTTCTCCACTCACACAGGTGTAAATTAACAGTAACTCCAGTGAAGTTAGTGGAGTTATAATGGTGTAAAACCAGTGTAGAATAGAAGAGAAGTAGATATAATTAACTTAATTCTCTTTTCACATTTACTAGCTTTACACCAGTGTAACCTTATTGACTTCAGCTGAATTACTTTTGATTTGCATCCAGGTGAGAGAGAGGAGAATCAAGCCTATTGTATCTAAAATGTAACAATAAACAGTGGACCATTTTTAAAAGGCCATGAAAAAGGTACAGCATGCAGGAAAACTGCTTTGTTTGCTTATTCATTTGCACCTCTGGAATGTTATTTTACTAATGCAACACATTCATGCAACTTGCCTTTTCAAACTTATCAGTAGAAGAGTGACACACCTGACTGAAAAGGTATCCACATTTCCATTTGAAATATTACCTGGAGTGGTTACAGCTTGCTAATTTGAGGTTGTGTGTTCATTATATTGAAGCATACAGGCAGGCACAGTGGTTTAATGTATTTTTAGGTTACTCTCAAGTGTGAGGAAAGCATCAGAACAATGCATTACAAAGAGAAAAGGTTGCATTTCTCTACGCTCACCCTCAAACTTCAAACTGAACATACAATAACAAATGGTTAGGTCCATTTTGCAAAGGCATCTCCCTGCAGATTTCCATTCTGACTAGTTTAAAATTTTAAAAATTGTTACTGTCGTCCTCTAGCATACATAAAAGTAACTGAAATAGAGCTGGAGTACTTGTGGCACCTTAGAGACTAACGAATTTATTTGAGCATAAGCTTTCCTGAGCTACAGCTCACTTCATCGGATGCATTCAGTGGAAAACACAGTGGGCAGATTTTATATACACAGAGAATATGAAACAATGGGTGTTACCATACACACTGTAAGGAGAGGTTTCAGAGTAACAGCCGTGTTAGTCTGTATTCACAAAAAGAAAAGGAGTACTTGTGGCACCTTAGAGACTAACCAATTTATTTTAGCATGAGCTTTCGTGAGCTACAGCTCACTTCATCAGATGAAGTGAGCTGTAGCTCACGAAAGCTCATGCTAAAATAAATTGGTTAGTCTCTAAGGTGCCACAAGTACTCCTTTTCTTTTTACTGTAAGGAGAGCGATCAGTTAAGATGAGCTAATACCAGCAGGAGAGCGGGCGGGGGAGGGGGTGAGAAAACCTTTTGTTGTGATAATCAAGGTTGGCCATTTCCAGCAGTTGACAAGAACATCTGAGGAACAGTGGGGGATGGGGGGGGGGGATAAACATGGGGAAATAGTTTACTTTGTGTAATGACCCATCCACTCCCAGTCTCTATTCAAGCCTAAGTTAATTGTATCCAGTTTGCAAATTAATTCCAATTCAGCAGTCTCTCGTTTGAGTCTGTTTCTGAAGTCTTTTTGTTGTAATATTGCGACTTTTAGGTCTGTAATCGAGTGACCAGAGAGATTGAAGTGTTCTCCGACTGGTTTTTGAATGTTATAATTCTTGACGTCTGATTTGTGTCCATTTATTCTTTTACGTAGAGACTGTCCAGTTTGACCAATGTACATGGAAGAGGGGAATTGCTGGCACATGATGGCATATATCATTGGTGGATGTGCAGGTGAACGAGCCTCCGATAGTGTGGCTGATGTGATTAGGCCCTATGATGGTGTCCCCTGAATAGATATGTGGACACAGTTGGCAACGGGCTTTGTTGCGAGGATAGGTTCCTGGGTTAGTGTTTTTGTTGTGTGGTGTGTGGTTGCTAGTGAGTATTTGCTTCAGGTTTGGGGGCTGTCTGTAAGCAAAGGACTGGCCTGTCTCCCAAGATCTGTGAGAGTGATGGATCGTCCTTCAGGAGAGGTTGTAGATCCTTGAGGATGCGTTGGAGAGGTTTTAGTTGGGGGCTGAAGGTGATGGCTAGTGGCATTCTGTTATCTTCTTTGTTGGGCCTGTCCTGTAGTAGGTGACTTCTGGGTACTATTCTGGCTCTGTCAATCTGTTTCTTCACTTCAGCAGGTGGGTATTGTAGTTGTAAGAATGCTTGATAGGGATCTTGTAGGTGTTTGTCTCTGTCTGAGGGGTTGGAGCAAATGCGGTTGTATCGTAGAGCTTGGCTGTAGACAATGGATCGTGTGGTGTGATCTGGGTGAAAGCTGGAGGCATGTAGGTAGGAATAGCGGTCAGTAGGTTTCCGGTATAGGGTGGTGTTTATGTGACCATCGCTTATTAGCACCATAGTGTCCAGGAAGTGGATCTCTTGTGTGGACTGGTCCAGGCTGAGGTTGATGGTGGGATGGAAATTGTTGAAATCATGGTGGAATTCCTCAAGGGCTTCTTTTCCATGGGTCCAGATGATGAAGATGTCATCAATGTAGCGCAAGTAGAGTAGGGGCATTAGGGGACGAGAGCTGAGGAAGTGTTGTTCTAAGTCAGCCATAAAAATGTTGGCATAGTGTGGGACCATGCGGGTACCCATAGCAGATACAATTAACTTAGGCTTGAATAGAGACTGGGAGTGGATGGGTCATTACACAAAGTAAACTATTTCCCCATGTTTATTCTCCCCCACCCCCCACTGTTCCTCAGACGTTCTTGTCAACTGCTGGAAATGACCCACCTTGATTATCAGTACAAAAGGTTTTATTCCTCTCCCCCACCCCCCCGCTCTCCTGCTCATATTAGCTCATCTTAAGTGATCACTCTCCTTACAGTGTGTATTGTAACACCCATTGTTTCATGTTCTCTGTGTATATAAATATCCCCACTGTATTTTCCACTGAATGCATCCGATGAAGTGAGCTGTAGCTCACGAAAGCTTATGCTCAAATAAATTTGTTAGTCTCTAAGCTGCCACAAGTACTCCTTTTCTTTTTGCGATTACAGACTAACACGGCTGCTACTCTGAAACCTGAAATAGAGCTGTCCACTGAAGTGGATTTTGCTCTTTAATCATTAATTTTATTTTATTTTTTCTATTCCATTTTCTGACTCATGCAAATCTAAAAACGTTGCTGTGTACCACATTTTCAAATGTGGCCTCTTTCTTTGAGTTCATAATCATTTTTGTGTGCACTTTTTGTGCACTATTTTTCTGCATACTAGCATTCCCATGGATCAAGCAAATTTGCTTTTCCAAATCTAACACAAATCAGTTTTGTATGTATAAATTCTATTGTGTGTATATGCAATTAATGATGCACAGAAACCATGTATGACAGTGACTTGCATGTTTAATGTGGTAAATGCCGCAAATGGACAGACCTTTGAAAATTTGACCTTATTGATTTGTAGGACTTTATATGCTACAATCACTTTACTGAGGGCTTGTCTCCACTACCGGTGCGATTGACGCTGCAGCAATCGATCCAGTGGGGGTTGATTTAGCGGTCATAGTGAAGACCTACTAAATCAACTGCCTATCGCTTTCCTCTCGACTCCAGTACTCCACCGGAACAAGAAGAGTAAGGGGAGTCGACGGGAACATTTCTCCTGTCGACCCAGCAAGGTGTGGACCCCGCGGTAAGTAGATCTAAGCTACGTCGACTTGAGTTATGCTACTAACGTAACTCAAATTGCGTAGCTTAGATCGACTTTTCCACGTAGTGCAGACCTGCCCTATGTGAGACACTTGTATTTCTTGAATCTTTCATCTCAAAATATATTTTCTAATATATGAAATAATAACCAGATAATTAGGCAAAACAATTTAAAATATGAACTGGCATAAGATAGAAAAGTGCAAGTTAAAGAATATTATTGGCATCAAAGTTTACTGATGCTATTAGTTTCTCCCTGTGAGCCATACTGAGCTAGTCTTATTTATATTAATAGTACCTTACTTCTTGAGCACTAGGACTAAAACCAACGGGACTAAGAGGAGGCAGTGTAGTCTAGTGGAAGGTGTAATGGAGTGGGACTCAGAAGACCTGTCTTCTATTCCTGGTTCTGCCATTAGCCACTTGGGTAAGTCAGTTTGTCTTCCTGTGATGTAGTTTCCCCAGCTGGTCTTCTTTGTAATATGCTTTAAGATCTACTGATAGAAAGAGTATATGAATTCTTATGAAGTAAAGTATTATTCCATTTAACAAGGATATGACAATCTGTCCCTAAAATAGTATATCTCATGTTAATGATCATCTACTTAAAAATATCATGGTGTTTTGACTTAGATTGTACATATTATTTAATTCAGATTGTACATTCTTTGGGACAGAGGTTGTTCTTTTACGCATTGTTTGTCCAGCACCTAGAACAATGGGCCATCCATCCTGATGGGGGTGGGTGACTCTGGATGTTACTATACTACAAATAATACTTTTTAGAAGAATTTAAATAATCAATTCTTTGAGAATTTAATAGCAATTGATCTTTGATTTTTCAAAAACAAATATAAATATGTCCTTAGATTTGACTATGGAATGGAATAAAAACTTATGGAAATAGCTATCCTAAATCAGAGCTGTTTAGTTACCTTCAGTGAGATTCCGGTTAGACATGTCATCCTGGCATCTCAGCAGGTCCAGTACTTCCACCAGAGCTGCGGTCTGATGAAATAGGCCTGAGAAAACAACATTTGGTCATTAAACAATTTATAGAGGTTATAATTTCCACTGGGCAAGTCTGCACAGTGTCCTTGGAAAACTCTGCTTTTTCTACCAGCTGTAATCAAATGCGCATGAATTAGGAACAGGCTGCCAGGTGGCGAAGGACATGATTTTTACAAAAAGAGAGCTTGTACTGAGCAGAAAAGTGCTTGGCACTCGATGCTATAGCAAAATGGGATTTTGAAATTTTATTACAGAATGCAGAATAAAATAACTAAATGCTATAAGCACAGGAAAGCAAAATAATGAAAGTTAAGAAATAAAATGGAATAAGGGATTTACCAACGTTAAGCACTTTGCAAATAACCTTTGAGATGTTTATTGCTTAAAATGGGATAAAACTCCTGTAAATCTGGTAACTGTGTATGCCTAGATTTATATCCAGAAAACATTTTCCCCTCACCCACAGTTTATTCATCCTCTTGCATACATGGAACACTGTACTATTGTAACCCAGTGGTTTAGCACATATATTACAGGTCCGTCTCTGTGACTGTTCTGCCGGAGATAACTGATACAGCCCCCTGCTGTGGAGCCTGGACCTTTAGCTGAAGCAACAGAGCCTTATCCTTTTGGCCCTGGTTCAATCCATACAGTGTAGGCTAAGATAGTGGCCATCATTAGGGGCAGCGCTTGTGGGGGGCTATAGCCACCCCCAAATTTGCCTTAGCCCCTCTGTAGCCACCTCTCCTAGCACAAAGGTCAAATGTTACTTCTCCACTGCTGCTTTCTGATCTGAGCTCCCGGCCAGCAGCCGCTGCTCTCCAGCAGCCCAGCTCTTAAAACAGCGCTGCCGCCAGCAGCAGTGCAGAAGTAAGTCCAGGCAGGGGGCCTGAGAGCTGGTCCTGGCCCAGGTCCCTGCCCACTGGTTTGTGCCACCCAGGGCAGGTGGAGGGTCCAGGGCTCCCCACAGCAGCCCAGACTGACCCACTCCAGCCTGGGCTTCTGGGCCCAGCACTCTGTGGTTGCTGCTCTCTGCCAGCCCCAGAGCCGTATCCTCCTACCTGGGAGGCTGTTATGGGCTGTGAGCAGTCGAAGGGCGGCTGGGAGCTGAGGAGAAGCCACTCTCCTGCCCCAAGCAGCAACAACAGGAGGAGGAGATTGGGGAGTCCTGTGGATTCCCACACCATGGCATCAGCCAGTGCAGCAGCTTCCCCCCACTGCCCAGCTCTGGCTTCGAGATTCCAACCTGGCTAGGGGGCTGAGCCTTGGAGGAGGGAAAGGAGGGGCCAGCACTTACCTGAGGAGGAGCAAGGGGTAGGGTCACAGAAAGGGGTGGGGGCGGGTGCATCCCCCCCAATTTTTTGTCTAACCAACCTCAGCCCCCGCATCAGGAAGAGGCTGGCGCCATCACACTATGTCACCAGTATGCACAGTTTATTTTTCAGGAAAAAAATAAAAATATTTGCAGCAAATTTCATCTTAAAGTAGAAGTCTGTTTCCTTTGTCATGATTGTGCCTCCTTCCTTTGTTTTGAAATGGGAAAACAAGTGATAGATTCCCCATTCCTACATACCTTGACTGCCCAACCTCTCATGAACGCTGGCGGTACACGGTTTTATCACTGACTAACAGAGAGAATTTTCATGACACCTCTTGTTAAAACACTGACTGCACATCACTATCACTGTACTATGTTTCCACTAAGCGAATGAATTTAGTGTGCACTGGATGAAGGTAAACCATTTGATGACTCCCTGTTGCACATATCACTTCTTACTGGTCATAAGGTAAAATAAAATAATTTTAGTAAAGCAAATCATAAAATCTTGGTAGTGCTAAAATAGCATTTTCATATGTGTAGCATCCAACCTTGCACACCACTGCACCATCATTGTAAGATTTTTTGTAACAGAAAAGGCAATCTGAGCAAATAACCCTCTTTTTCTTAGTCCTGCTTCCCTGCTTTTTCACCATACCCATAAATTATTGCAATGTGATGTGTAAAAGCACCTCATGAAAATGACTGGCCTACCCATATGAGAATACAGGTATTAAAGAGAATTATACATTTCACATGAAATAAATAGAACTGGTCTCTGGAGAGTTCTGATGAGACAGACAGGCCAGGAGACAGACAGATATTTTCATAAGAACTCATTTGAAGAGGTTGCACTGGTATTTCTTGCAAAGCTGTGAGCCCTTTATGGAATATCATCACAGTGCTACATTATTGGGGATAGAGGAAAGCAGTGACCATAAATATGGGTGCTCTAGCAAGGATAAGGGACGTGATGACCAGAGATGTTGATTTCATGGTCAAGAAAGTATTCCCCCCACCCATCCTGGCCCATGAAAACTTTTGATAAAAACAAAATTGTTTTTCATAGTATTTTTGAATCTTCTGATGAAAAAATATTTTGGTTTAAAATTGATCCCCCCTACCCCCCCGTCTTTGGTTGTCAAACGAAGAAATGTTTGCTTTTCCATGAAAATGGAAACAAGTGTCAGAATACCTCTTTAACTGAAGAGCCATTTTCCATCAAAAACTTTTGATGGAACATTTTCAACAAGCTCTAACAATTGGTCATACCAGAATCAGTAATTTTTCTGGACTATGCAGGGAAGTAGATATGCAGATACCAGTAGACAGAATGAGCATCTGATGCATTCTAAAAGGTGATGGCATTATTTAAAATAGGAAAATGGAAAGACGACAGGGCTAGTGGAGCAAAGTTTGGTGGTTTCACACACAAAAAAAAGTTTTGCACAGAAGATATGTGATGCTCAACTCTGACAAAAATGTAACCATTACATTACAGTCAGTAAGCATTTCAGAGTTACTGTGTGCAATATGAAATGATCGTGAATAGTGATTTTCAGCAGGACGTACATGCACTGCTGCTTTTTGTATACATTATCATCTGCTACATTACAGGCAGGGAATTAAAAGAATGGGGGTTTTATATCAAGGTCACTGAACCAGGAGCATTGTTCAATTGCTCATGTAAATCTCCAAATGGGGAAGTGTTAATGTGATTAGCACAGACTTCTACTTGACTATAAGGTGGATAGAAAGCTGGTTAGATCGTCAGGCTCAGCGGGGTAGTGATCAATGGCTCCATGTCTAGTTGGCAGACAGTATCAAGCGGAATGCCCCAAGGGTCAGTCCTGGGGCCGGGTTTTGTTCAATATCTTCATTAATGATCTGGAGGATGGCGTGGACTGCACCCTCAGCAAGTTTGCAGATGCCACTAAACTGGGAGGAGTGGTAGATATGCTGGAGGGTAGGGATAGCATACAGAGGGACCTAGACAAATTAGAGGATTGGGCCAAAAGAAATCTAATGAGGTTCAACAAGGACAAGTGCAGAGTCCTGCACTTAGGACGGAAGAATCCAATGCACCGCTACAGACTAGGGACCGAATGGCTAGGCAGCAGTTCTGCAGAAAAGGACCTAGGGGTTACAGTGGACGAGAAGCTGGATATGTGTCAACAGTGTGCCCTTGTTGCCAAGAAAGCTAATGGCATTTTGGGATGTATAAGTAGGGGCATTGCCAGCAGATCGAGGGATGTGATCGTTCCCCTCTATTCGACATTGGTAAGGCCTCATCTGGAGTACTGTGTTCAGTTTCGGG
Source organism: Eretmochelys imbricata (assembly GCF_965152235.1). Classification (NCBI taxonomy): domain Eukaryota; kingdom Metazoa; phylum Chordata; order Testudines; family Cheloniidae; genus Eretmochelys; species Eretmochelys imbricata. The sequence goes on from NC_135574.1 coordinate 35,009,467, forward strand.
CCCCACACTACAAGAAGGATTTGAAAAAACTGGAAAATGTCCAGCGGAGGGCAACAAAAATGATATGGGGACTGGAACACATGACTTATGAGGAGAGGCTGAGGGAACTGGGATTGTTTAGTCTGCGGAAGAGAAGAATGAGGGGGGATTTGATAGCTGCTTTCAACTACCTGAAAAGGGGTTCCAAAGAGGATGGATCTAGACTGTTCTCAGTGGTACCAGATGACAGAACAAGGAGTAATGCTCTCAAGTTGAAGTGGGGGAGGTTTAGGTTGGATATTAGGATAAACTTTTTCACTAGGAGGGTGGTGAAGCACTGGAATGCGTTACCTAGGGAAGTGGTGGAATCTCCTTCCTTTGAGGTTTTTAAGGTCAGGCTTGACAAAGCCCTGGCTGGGATGATTTAGTTGGGGATTGGTCCTGCTTTGAGCAGGGGGTTGGACTAGATGACCTCCTGAGGTCCCTTCCAACCCCGATATTCTATGATATGTAGCGAATGAATGTTAGCCAGAGGCCAGTAGCTACTGTGTTCGTGAAAACGTTCGTTCTCAATAGAAAACATGTTACAGCATGTGAGTAAAATTTTTAGAAGAACCTAAACAACCGAAAATTTTACTCTATAGCCACAAGGTGATTATCTGTAAGTAAGAACTGATATTTATAGTGTAGCCATTGAGGCTTCACAAGAGATGCCACAGAGTCGCAAGATGTTACAGTGCATTCCTGCAGCTCTACTGCCACATACCATGTGGTGTTGGAGCACAGGCCTGTGATCGAAAATCAGTCCAAGATACTTAACTGGCAAATGATTCTCATTTGCCAGGCAGCCAGAGAACATCAACAAGAGTCGCTTGTCTGTTAAAGCAGGGGTTCTCAAACTTTTCCACAGTGTAAATCAACATTACCTCTAATTTTCCACCTTGTGTGCAGACTCGAAAGCTGACAGTGCATGAGTTTAAATTTGTGCACAGCTACTTGTCAGGGTCGTGGGTGGGTGTGGGGAATGTACATGAAGCAGTGCTAGGTGTATGCATATGTATATCATACATCAAAAGCTGATTTGGGACACAATCAGTAAAGAACTAAAGGGTAGTAGCATAATTAATGCAAATCAACTTGGCTTAATGCAAAATAGGTTTGGTCAAACAAACCAACTTTTTTGGTGAGATCAGAAATTTAGTTGACAAAAGGTAACTGTTCGCATAATATACTAGATTTTGGTAAAGCGTTTAACTTAGTATTGCACAACATTCTGATTTAAACACATAAAATAACAAATCAGAGTATAATTGAAAATACTGAATATATTATAATCATATTAAATGGATTCAAAACTGATGGTAGTCCCTGGGGAGGAGAATAACCCTGAGATTATTGTCGGGATGGGAGGAGAGTTCCAGGGGAAGGGGGAGATCCTGAAGCCCCACATCCAGCAGCTTCAGGTAGGGGCAGAGCATTGCGGGGAGGGCCTCACCTGCACTCAAGTCAAGTCACACTCTTGTGGGTGCCTCTGAATCTGCAAGTGGGAGACCTAACGAGTTGGAGTGGGGAGCCAGGCCCAGGCCCAGCCCCACAGAACTGGAGCTGCCACTGTGGGGTGAATGCAGGGCAGGTTCAGCCCTCCCCACCCACCAGAATATTTTCACCAGCCAGTTGTATTTACTCCAGTAATGGAATCTCTCACACACACACACACACACACACACACACACACAGTAAGCAAGGCAATACGTGAAGAAATGATGTGAGTAAAAGTAATCTTCCTTAAATAATAAAAGATATTAAAAATGTAAAAGCTTATATGAGATTTACTTTGATCTCCTCTCCATGACGAATATAGTACCCTCATTAATATTTATACAAGCAATTCATGTGTTGTTATTTGTTGTTTGACAGATGTTATCACAGTGAAACTAGTAGGAGAGAAATAAACAAAGTGATCCTTTGTTATAATGTGTGCAAACATGCTGTAAAAATAGATGTTTTATTGTCTGTATAAAACAGAAGCCCGTATCTCTTGGCAAATGAGCCACCACAATACCTGAACAGCCACATAAGACAATGTTGTCCATGAGATTCTGCTCTCTCACCTGGGAGGTGGGTTGGGGGGGCCAGGGTAATGTGCTAAAATAGTTTGCAACCTAAGTGGAGGGACACGCCCAGAGAGTAGTGATGGGAAACCACCTCTACCACTAGACCCATCTTTTCAGTATCTACAGGCAACCAAATACATGAGCTGGCCAAACAACACTGACTTAAGTGCCAGCAAGATGCACGTGGCACACAGCTCTACTCATCCTTCACCACATACAACTATACCACTACCACAAAGATGGCCCATTGCTTGGATGAGATTAACTCATAGATGAAGAGCAGCTGGCTGAATACGAACAAGAAAGAAATGATGTTGGTGGGCAAAGAAAAGCACTTTGAAGAGCTTGCAGTCTGCTTTGGTTGAAGATGCACACTCACAATTGGTCAATTCGGTCTCTAGTTTAGGTATACTCTTGGATTCCTCACTGATGTTAAGCTATCACATAGCAACATGCATGAGTAACACTTTCCACCGTCTCTGGTTGGCTAGGAAACTCCATCCCATCCTGGCAAATGATGCCTAGCCTTAATTATTCATGCCTTTGTCACCTCTCAGATGGACTGCAGTGATGTGATATACCTGGGCACAAAGACATCAGCACTAGGAAACTCCAAGTAGTATAGAATACTGTAGTGCATCTCCTCAGCTACTGCGAGCACATCACATCTATTCTCCACTCTCTACACCAGCTTCCCATAGAATTTCAAGTCAAGTTCAAGGTCTTGGTCCTGATCTTCAAGACACTCAGTGGCCTGGGCCCCAGATATCTAAAAGACCACGTAAAGCTCCAGGATGAAGATTGTAGTCAACAACTCTACTTTCTTGGGGACCAGTTTGAGACTGTGAAATGAACTCCGCAGGAATTAGGGACTATCACAAACCTCACCATATTCTGCTCTAGATGCAGGGTACATTTCTTTGACCTTACCTTCTCTTACACAAAGAAATAAAAAGATGTATATTTTTAAAAAATCCTCACCAAAACAAGACATGCCATTGTACACACTTCTCCCCCTGGGGAGGGAATGAGAAAACAAACCAACATATGACAGATGTTTAGTCACATTGCTTAAAGCAACTGAAAGGCATTCAAATACTATGATGTAAGTATGGTATTAGCACGTCTATAAAATGTCAGACCACTCCCAAGTGACCATCCAAACATGAGCATATTCCAATAACATCTACCGGGCAATGAATACTAGAACATTGGTCAAAACTGATGACTTCGGTGTTAAAGCCCTAGTAAGCAGTTGCACAATGACTACTGTGGATACTGCAGGACCTAGCATTTACTCCCCAGTCACAGCAAACCAGTTGTTAGTGCGCATTAGTCTGAAGTTCTCATGGAAGGGTGTTTGGACCATTGATGGTACATGGAGCACTTGCTTTTGATCTGCTGAGAGCGAGCTGGTCACATGGCTCCTTATTTCTAGCTACTAAATTCCATTAACCTAATTAAATACTTTAATTGTTGTAGTTGATGCACAGATGTTTATTCCATCGCCAATGAAAGGAGTTGGTCCATGCAACTCTGAATGGGAGACTGGTTGGTCCACAAGACAAGTTCTTTATTAAAATGTGGTCCACTCTGGGTTCCTTGGAGGCCATACACTCAGGAGCTGCTGTTAACTCAGCAGAATTAATCAGAAGAAAGAGGTGCATGAAGATCTCATTGTCACCACCCACCAATCAGTAACTCACCATCTCACTATTAATAAACAGATTCATAGTTTATAAGCCCAGAAGGACCTACCATGATCATCTAGTGCAAGGGTGGCCAACCTGAGCCCGAGAAGGAGCCAGAATTTACCAATGAACATTGCCAAACAGCCACAGTAATACATCAGCAGCCCGCCCATCAACTCTCCCACCCTGCTCCAAGCACCTCCCACCCACTGGCAGCCCCACCTGTGGGTGCAGGAGGCTCTGGGGGGAGGGAAAGGGGAGGAGTGAGGGCACGACAGGCTCAGGGGAGGGGTTGGGAAGGGGTGGAGTGGGGGCAGAGCCAGGGGTTGAGCAGTGAGCACCCCCATCACACTGGAAAGCTGGCGCCTATAGCTCCATTCCCAGAGTTGGTGCCTATACAAGGAGTCGCATATTAACTTCTGAAGAGCAGCATGTGGCTCCGGAGCCACAGGTTAGCCACCCCTGAATTCTAGTGTGAACTCCTGCATAAACAAGCCATAATGTTTTACCAAGTGATTCTTACAGCATGCCCATAACTTCTGTTTGACCTACAGCATATCTTTTAGAAAGGTAGCCAATCTGTGTTTAAAGACTTAATTACCCTCACCGTTTAAAAGTTGTACCTTATTTTAGACTGTATTTGTCTAGCTTCAGTTTCCAGCCATTGGATCTTGTTATGCCTTTGTCTGCGAAATGAAAGAGCCCTCTACTATCAGAAATCTTTTCCCCAGGTAGAAATTTAAGACCACGATCAAGTCATCTTTTAATCTTCTCTTGGAAAATCCAGGTAGATTGAGTTTCATTAGTCTCTGACTGTGAGGCTGAGTGGCAGAGATCCCACGTCGGGGCAGCTTTCTATCCCCCTCAATGCAGTGGAAGAAGCCTCTTCAGCAGCCCTCCACTAGACACCATGGAAGAAGGAAAGCAAGCATGTTCAAGGTGAGACCACTAGGTTGTATACAGTCTGAATTTATTACACCCATAGCCAACATTGGGAGGAAGCAGCCAGACATCGGTGTTGCCAACGGTTGAAATTTTATCTTAAGACTCATGATAACTGGAGTTGTACTTAAAGCACCAACTACCAGAGACATGTGATTCCATAAGAATCTCAGCTTTCATTTTTTTTAAGTTAAATTTCTAGTCCCCATGGCTTCAGAGAAAATCTTGAAAACTTGACTTGTGGGAACCCTAAAAGGCTGAAAAACCTGAAGGCAAAATAATCAAAAATTTATTTCATGATTTGGGGGGATTAGACTCATGATTTTTGAGCCTTTCAAGTACCAAATACCTAAACAAGCATTGGTACTTCCCCAACAAGCCACTGACAGAAGGCAAAGGCAGCAATAGATTTTTTATATATATTTGTTTTAAAAAAACAAATTCAACTCTACTATGTTTGCTTTCCCCAAATACTCTAGTAAATGATATCCTGGCAGAAGCATTCACCTAAACAACTCATTTTAAACCAAATATCAAGGAATATTAATGAACAAAGAGCTTCAAATTGTAGAGTATTTGCCCTGGGAAACTGATTCAAAGAGTTACACTCAGATAAAGACGGAAGGTCCTAAGCACAGGTTTGCGCTGAAGAGTCTAAGCACTTGGTTGCTATGGTGACGGTGCTCCTAAGAAAGAGAGATTCTGCTGTGCTTTAGCTGACTTTCTTTTATTTGAGCCTTGCTCCAGCCTTCAGGACAACGATTGTTTCCATCACTTTTTAATACAGCTAAGGACATTTCTGCAATATGTAATTGTAGCAAACACCTCCTATTTTCTGTTTACATTATAAGCAGGAGGCTACAACTATGATATGCCTAGGATAGGGAAGTTGTTGAATTTCTTCATGCTAGCACAATAATATTCAGCAGTGAAACTTGAAATTAAATATCTCCCTAGTCTCTTGCATATGGAAAAAATATAATCAAACTTGTCCAGACTTGACCTTGCAAACCAGAATTAACTGATTAGCTCTACTTTCTTAGGAAAGACGGGGGGGAAAGGATGCAATGTTGCCGACAGCTAAGCTGTGCTAAAAAAGATGCTTTTGTATGCGGTAATTACAATAACTGTCACCTCACTGAACACATGGAAAGTTAGATTGTGACCAGACAAGCTGCAGTTCAACACTGGTTATTCTATAGATATGAGTATGGCTGCTGTCATTTAGATAAAAATAAGGGAACCTGAAAGATTTGACTAATCATCATAAACTACGTTTTTCTCCCTGAAAGCTAGTTCTTATTTCAGTGTTTAATTGTGTATCTATTTCCCTTTTTTACCTCATACACAGAGGTAAAATTCTGTGCCCAGAATTACGCTTCAGATTTTTATGTAGCGTTGGTTGAATAAGTTTGAAATGTCAATGAAAAATTGAAAGAAAAATAAAGAAGTCAGCAAAATCTTTGCTATTCTTCAACAGCTCTGTAGCTGATCAAGTGGTTGTTGTTTTTTAAAATTTCAACAAAAAATTGTGGAGGGGAGAACTGGGATACACATCTTTCAGTTTTTATCCTAGTTCTACTTTCATGTCAGACATTTTTTAATTTATTTTTCCAGATTTCATTTTAAAAGACTAAATTTTCATGTGAAATTAGAGTCTTCAAACACTGGGCCAGATCTTCACCTTTACTCCTGAGGGAATTCTGCGCCAAAAAAATTAAAAATTATGCGCACAATATTTTAAAATTCTGCAAATTTTATTTGTCAATAAATAAACGTGGCTCCAGCATGGCAGTGGCGAACACAGGACACTGCCTGCACTAAGGTGGGAGATCACCCTGAAGCCCCCACTTCCCCGGCACAGGAACTCGTCAGTGAAGCTGCACCTGACCCTGACACAGTACAAGGGCTGGGCCTGCCCCAGAAACACGCCGAGGCCCTGTTCCTCTGCACCAGGTGTGGGCAGGCAGGCTCAGCCCAGCAGGATCCAAGTTTGGAGGGGCTTAGTGGGGGGGATCCGAGTGTGGGGAGAAAGGTTTCTGTGTGGGGCAATCTGGGTGTAGGTGGCTCAGAGGGAGATCTGGATGCAAGGGGTTCATTGTGGGGATGCAGGTGCAGGGGCCATGGGACTCTGCAGGGCTGGCCTGGGTGTGGGGAGATGGGGCTCAGCAGTGGGTCTGGGTGTGGGGGCTTAATGGGGGGTCCAGGTATGGGGCAGTGGGGCTTGATGGGGTGGGAGTCCAGGTGCAGCTGGTTAGGGATCAGTGGGGTGGGGGGCTTTTCATAGGGGGGTAGGGCTTGTCAGGATGAGGGTTTGACGGGCCTGCTTAATGGGGGAGCCCCAGCTGCTGCCAAGGGGACACTGCATACTGGGCTCTCGCTTCTCCCAGTGATTTCCCTATCCCCTTTTCTTCTCCATCCCTCTACCTTCACTCCCACATTCCCTCCCCCTGTCGTATTCCACCCCCTTCCTTCCCCACTGCCTCTTCCCCCCACTCCCTCACCCCTCTTCCCTCATTTTCCCCAACCACCCCTTACCCAGCCCCACCACAGACACTTACTGTTGCCCAGAAAACGGGAAGGCTCCCAGCACACAGAAGGGGAGCATGACTGGCACTAGGACCCATCTGACTGTGGAGCCCAGACACAACCTCCTTCAGCTGGGCAGCTCTGCGCTTGCAGAAACGAGGGGGGCAGTGGCACATAACCCTGTGTGCCCCCCATGCCTCGCCTCTGTTTGGAGGGGGAAAATCCCCCCCAAACACTGCACCCATGGTGGGGGGGGGGCATTTTCTGCAAGCGTGCAGTCATGCAGAATCCCCACAGGAGTACACCTTGTATAAAATGGTGTAGCCTCACAGACTTTAATGGAGCTACATCCCTTTATAACAGCTGATGCAGCACAAAAAAGCATATAAAACAGACCACACATGAGCTACTTTATAAATATCAGATGTTGGTAGTTGTGACACTGTATCCCATAGTCTTCCAAGTGATATTATGATATGATTATGACTGTTAAATATTTTATGCAAGATAGGTTGTGTGAGATATCATTGAAAAGGTTATGTTTTGCTGAATATGATTATCCTATTTGTATTCATGTGTCATTTTTGTATCCAAATTTATGAATATTGACTATGTTTTTGTATTTCAAAGTGTAGTTACACTGGGGCAACGCCCACTAGGCAGAATGCGCTGAGTCTAGATGGCTGGCTGGGAAGGGCACATTCAGGTTAATGAGCCATTAGGAAGAAACAATAGGCCTTAGGAGAAGCTTATCTCCCACCTAGGGAGCCTTCCTGAGGATGCTACAGACAGCTTCCGAGTAGTGGCTGCTGTGACACTACAGGGACATGTGACCACGTCACCTGGTGCCTGACTTCATCTTGGGATGTCAGTATATTTCCACTTAGTGGCGTGGGAACCAACCTTTGAAACAAAGGGTTCCCGCCCTATGCTAAAGCTGTATAAGGCAGGGGAGTGACATCATCTTGGTTCTTCACTGACTCCCCACCCAGGAAGACTCGCGGAAACATCTGAGGAACAAAGACTGAACTGGGGGAAGTGCTGGGCCCAGGCTAAAGGGATTTTTAGCCTGTGAATGGAACACGTGGGGATTCCAAGCTGTAAGCAAGTGCAGCTTGCTCCTTAAGAATCTGCAGCCTGCTTGTATCATTAGTTAAGGTGAGGATCTGCTATTTATATCCAATATATTTAGTATATTAAACTTAGTTTGGGTTTTTTATTTCTTTGCTAAGTAATCTGCTTTGCTCTGGGTACTATCCCTTATAATCACTTAAAATCTATCTTTTGTTTCTGCTTTATCTAAAACCAGTGTGTGGCAATCTTTCATAGAATCATAGACTTTAAGGTCAGAAGGGACCATTATGTTCATCTAGTCTGACCTCCTGCACAACGCAGGCCACAGAATCTCACCCACTAACTCCTGTAACAAACCCCTAACTTATGTTTGAACTACTGAAGTCCTCAAATCATGGTTTAAAGACTTCAAGGTGCAAAGAATACTCCAGCAAGTGACCCATGCCCCATGCTGCAGGGGAAGGTGAAAAACCCCCAGGGCCTCTGTCAATCTGCCTGGAGGGAAAATTCCTTCTTGACCCCAAATATGGCAATCAGCTAAACCCTGAGCATGTGGACAAGACTCACCAGTCAGACACCCAGAAAAGAATTCTCTGTAGTAACTCAGATCCCACCCCATCTGACATCCCATCTCAGGCCACTGGCCATATCTACCACTAATAGTCAAAGATCAATTAATTGTCAACATTAGGCTATCCCATCATACCATCTCCTCCATAAACTTATCGAGCTTAGTCTTGAAGCCAGATATGTCTTTTTGCCCCCACTGCTTCCATTGGAAGGCTGTTCCAGAACTTCACTCCTCTGATGGTTAAAAACCATCGTCTAATTTCAAGTCTAAACTTCCTGATGGCCAGTTTATATCCATTTGTTCTTGTGTCCACATTGGTACTGAGCTTAAATAATTTTTCTCCCTCCGTGGTATTTATCCCTCTGATATATTTATAGATAGCAATTATCTCTCCCCTCAGCCTTCTTTTGGTTAGGCTAAACAAGCCAAGCTCCTTGAGTCTCCTTTCATAAGACAGATTTTCCATTCCTCGGATCATCCTAGTAGCCCTTCTCTGTACCTGTTCCAGTTTGAATTCATCCTTCTTAAACATGGGAGACCAGAATTGCACACAGTACTCCAGATAAGATTTTACCAGTGCCTTGTATAACAGTTCTAACACCTCCTTAGCTCTACTGGAAATACCTCGCCTGATGCATCCCAAGACCACATTAGCTTTTTTCACATTGGCGGCTCATAGTCATCCTGTGGTCAATCAATACTCCAAGGTCCTTCTCCTCCTCCGTCACTTCTAATTGATGCATCTCCAGTTTATAATTTAAATTCTTGTTATTAATCCCTAAGTGCATGACCTTACACTTCTCACTATTAAATTTTATCCTATTACTATTACTCCAGTTTACAAGGTCATCCAGATACTCCGGTATGATATCCCGGTCCTTCTCTGTATTGGCAATACCTCCCAGCTTTGTGTCATCCGCAAACTTTATTAGCACATTCCCGCTTTTTGTGCCGAGGTCAGTAATAAAAAGATTAAATAAGATTGGTCCCCAAACTGATCCCTAAGGAACTCCACTGGTAACCTCCCTCCAGCCTGACAGTTCACCTTTCAGTGTGACCCGCTGTAGTCTCCCCTTTAACCAGTTCCTTATCCACCTTCAATTTTCATATTGATCCCCATCTTTTCCAATTTAGCTAATAATTCTCCATGTGGAACCGTATCAAATGCCTTATTGAAATCAAATAAATTAGATCCACTGCATTCCCTTTGTCTAAAAAATCTGTTACCTTCTCAAAGAAGTAGATCAGATTGGTTTGACACGATCTACCTTTTGTAAAGCCATGTTGTATTTTGTCCCAGTTACCATTGACTTCAATGTCCTTAACTGCTTTCTCCTTCAAAAATTTTTCCAAGGCAATGCATACTACAGATGTCAAACTTAACAGGCCTGTAGTTACCCGGATTGGTTTTTTTACCTTTCTTAAAAATAGGAACTATGTTAGCAATTCTCCAGTCATAAGGTACAACCACTGAGTTTTATAGATTCATTAAAAATTCTTGCTAATGGGCTTGCAATTTCATGTGCCAGTTCCTTTAATATTCTTGGATGAAGATTATCTGGGCCTCCCGATTTAGTCCCATTAAGATGTTCGAGTTTGGCTTTTCCCTCAGATATGGTAATATCTGCCTCCATATCCTCATTCCCATTTGTCGTCCTACCATTGTCCCTAAGCTCCTCATTAGCCTCATTAAAGACTGAGACAAAGTATTTGTTTAGATATTGGGCCATGCCTAGATTATCCTTAACCTCCACTCCATCCTCAATGTTAAGCGGTCCAACTTCTTCTTTCTTTGTTTTCTTCTTATTTATATAGCTATAGAACGTTTTACTATTGGTTTTAATTCCCTTTGCAAGGTCCAACTCTACATGGCTTTTGGCCTTTCTCACTTTATCCCTACACGTTCTGACATCAGTAAGGTAGCTTTCCTTGCTAATCCCTCCCATCTTCCACTCCTTGTAGGCTTTCTGCTTTTTCTTAATCACCTCTCTGAGATGCTGGCTCATCCAGTTTGGTCTATTACTCCTGCCTATGATTTTTTCCCCTTTCTTGGGATGCAGGCTTCCGATAGCTTCTGCAGCTTTGACTTGAAGTGATTCCAGGCCTCCTCCGCCTTTAGATCCACCCGTTTTTCTGTCCAATCCACTTCCCTAGCTAATTTCCTTAATTTTTCGAAGTTAATCTTTTTGAAATCAAAAACCCTAGTAACAGATCTATTTTTGTTTATCCTTCCATTTAGTTTGAACTGAATTAGCTCATGATCACTTGAACCAACGTTGTCCCCTACAACCATTTCTTCTATGAGGTCCTCACTGCTCACCAAAACCAAATCTCAAATGGCATCCCCTCTTGTTGGTTCAGCAACCACTTGGTGAAGGAATCCATCAATTATCGTATCCAGGAAAATCTGAGCCCTATTATTATTACTAGAACTTGTCCTCCAGTCTATACCTGGGAAGTTAAAGTCTCCCATGATCACACAATTCCCATTAGTATTTACTTCATTAAAAACATTAAAGAGGGCTCAATCCATACCCAAATCGGATCCAAATGTCTGAATATTGGTGGCATCATAGCAGAATTTGTGGAAGCCTTCTTGATCCATTATTAGGGAGCATTCATCAGCTTACCTCCTAATGATCTGCTGCACACCATCTATCCATCTTTTTGCTGGTTGTCCCTGCTACAATGACCCACCACCATTCCTTCCATGACAATAACCTCAAGAAAGTTTCTATGTCTGCACCTGATGTGACTAAAGTACATCAGTTTGTGCCTGTTGGTTACCAACAGCAGGGTCTGTTTCTCTCCAATAATATTGTTGGGAAAATTACGTTGGTGCAAATCTTTGTAGTCTAGGCAAACCTTAGGGACTCTCAATGGGAGCACCGCAGCTAATCTCTCCAATTAGCATGCTTCACTGGATGCAAGGAGGTTTCAGATAGTCAAAAAACAGACTAAAGAGACTTTGTAGATTAATGATGATTATAGTGTTCTTTCCATTCCACTGGTATCTCAGGAGGATGTTAAATAGCAGCTACTAAAGTCAGACATTTTTAAAATCAAATAACTTGCATGCAAGAGTTTTAAAAGAGCTGACTGAGGAGCTCACTGAACTGTTAATGTTGATTTTCAATAAGTTTTAGAACACTGGGGAACTTCCAGAAGACTGTAAAAAAGTCAAATTGTGACAATTTGTAAGAAAGGAAATGGGATGACTTGGGTAATTATAGGTCTGTCAGTCTGACCTCGACCTCAGGCAATATAATGGATCTGATTCGGGACTCACTTAATAATGAATGAAGAAAAGGTAATAATTAATGCCAGTTAACATAGGTTTATGGACAATAGAACTTGTCAACCTAATTTCAATTTTTTATGATATCACAAGCTTGGTTGATAAAGGTTATTGTGTTGACATAATATACTTACACTTCTGTAAGGCATTTGACTTGGTACTGCATGACATTTTGATTAAAAAACGAGAATTACCTAAAATTAACATGGCACACATTAAATAAATTAAACTGGCTAATGGATAGATAATTGTAGAGAGGGCATCATCAATGAATGGCTGTGTTTATTGTTGGGTCCTGCAGGGATCTGTTCTTGGCCCTACGCCATTTAACATTTTTGTCAATGACCATGAAGAAAGCATAAAATCATCACTGATAAGGTTTGCAGATGTCACAAAAATTGAGGGAGTGGTAAATAATGAAGAAGGCAAGTCATTGATACAGAGCGATCTGAATCACATGGTAAACTGGGCACAAGCAAACTACACAATGGCAGACACTATCATGAGAAACAGTTACTGTGAAAAAGATTTGGGGGTCACGCTGGACAAACAGAGGAACATGAGCTCCTAGTGTGATGCTGTAGTCAAAAGTGCTAATGTTATCCTTGGATGCATAAACAGGAGAATCTCAAATAGGAATAAAAGCTTATTTTACCTCTGTATTTGGCACTGGTGTAACCGTTGCTGTAATGTTGTGTGCAGCTCTGGTGCCCACAATTTAAGAAGAATGTTGAAAAATTGAAGAGGGTTCAGAGAAGAGTCACAAGAATCATTAAAGCAATAGAAAATCTGTTTTATAGTGAGAGTCAAGGAGCTCAATCTATTTATCTTAACAAAGACGGCTGGGGATGATGTGATTACAAGCTACATGGGGAACAAATATTTAATAATACACTTTTCAATGTATGAGGAAAAGACTTAACACTGCCCAATGGTGGGAAGGTGAAGCGAAACAAACTCAAACGGTAAATAAAAGACATAACTTTTTATCAGTAAAAATAATTAACCATTAGAACAATTTACCAAGGGTGGTGATGGATTCTCCATCACCGACAACTTTTAAATCAAGACTGGATATTTTTCTAAAAGATACAATCTAGGAATTATTTTGGGGAAGTTCAATAGCCTGTGCTATACAGGAGGTCAGACTAGATGATCACAATGGTCCCTTCTGGCCTTGGGAATCCATGAAAACCCACTACCTTGAACTGCACTCAAAAACAAACAAGAAGAACTGATGTATGCAATATTGAAATAATTCTCTATTTGAGTATGTAAACAGTTAATATAAAATATGTCATCATAATGACAGTATTGCCAACCCTAAAGTCATGAGATTGGCCTCCAAACCATGAGATTTTAAAAACATATACAGTGTGGGTTTTGGTCTGTCTTTGGATTTTCCCCTCCCCTCCCCTCTTTTGAAAATGGTGCTGGCTGCTTCTCTCCTTTCTCTCCCACCCAAAACCTCCTCTTGGCTCCTGAAAGGAGGAAGGGGAAAGACTTCTACCTGCCTCCTGCAGCAGCATCCACTGGGTGCTATGCTCCAAGAGGCCAATCAGAAGGAGACTTCCCCTAGGCAGGGCTGAAATTCCCAAGGGGGCTGCAACATCTTTTGTCATGTGAAGACTGGCTCCATACCCAACCAAAAATCTTATTATTTGTGAGGAAATCATGAGAGTTGGCAACACTCATGAATATAAAATTGTCAGGTCCAAGCCTGCAAGCATTTTAACATGAGGTATTGATGCCTGTTTTCATGAGTAATCCCATTGCCATCAAGCAGGACAAGGGCCTACATTTATAATTACTTTTTTTAGTGCACAGTTATGTATCTCTACCCCTTTTTGCTATTTAATGTTTGTAAAACACAGTTTAGTCCTGCACATTGACTGCCTTATAAGGAATGACAATACGTGCTGTGATTCATGTATGATTTGTAGAGTTCATGTGTTTATCTTTTGACAGTAGAGGGTGCAGATACCTTGTGGGTCAGACCCTCAGCTTGTGTAAATCAGGATAGCTCCATTGCCTTCACTGGATCTATGCCAATTCACAGCAGATGAGGATCTTGCTGAATACATGACTGGTATCCTAGCATTGCCCGTAATTATGGAGGAAGATGTAATTTCAATGCTCTTAGTTGTACAGTTCCACATTATCAGCCAGCAATAAGTAGGGGGAAGGGCCATGCAATACTGTAACAGGAAGGCTGAGTCTAAAACCTTGTTGACTGTAAATTACATATTTAATGCAGTGTTGTTGTAGCTGTGTTGGTCCCAGGATACTAGAGACACAACTTGTTGGTCCAATAAAATACCTCATCCATATTTAATGCAAGCTTTCTGGCTACCAAGGATTTCTTTCCTGATTGCCATAGAGGAACAAAAGGGCTTGCATTCTTAGTTGTGAAAATAAAACCCAGTACTTAATGTGACTGCTAACAAACCCTGGACGCCTGAAAGTGTATCTGAGTAAAATGATCTGACAATGCTATCTAAAGCCAAAGTCAAGGTTTAAGCATAAACCACATTGTCTTCTAAGCTTGCTTTTTTTTTTTTTTTTTGCACCCACCAACTGGCTTGCAGCTGTGTTGTAAATGAGATTTCCAGTGCTTAGTGTTAGCCATGGATTAGACACAGATTCAGAGCACATGGAACCTGCTCTTGCTGATTTACTGTTGCCACTGACCTGAAATGTTTACAAATATTTTACATGGCTTTTTTTCCCCAAAGGCATTTACTACTGCTTTGTTTCTGTTCTGACAGCAGCCTGCAGATTTGTACCTTTCTATGCCTGCCACCCCCCTTTTTGATATTCCTTACCATATTGCAGCACAACAGGGAAATTAAGGACACTTTCATGCATGTGCCAATGCCTTACTAGAAAACATGAACAATTTTATTACAGAAATAATTTTGTTTAGTAGGTTATTTAGGTCAAGATTGCGCTTTTAGGTAGAGCCCTGGGCATGGTACATAGTTGCATCACAGCAGGAAGAACGCTTGAAAAGAATTCTGTCTGAAAGTCTTCTGGGACACAGTTCCTCCAGCTCTTCCCTTTTACACTTAAACGGAAGTATGCTATTGTGATGTTGCATTACAAAGCTTATAATCCACTGAGTTCATCCTATTTGTATGAATGTATCATTCTTGTATCTGAAGCTAGAAATATGAAGTATTACTCTGAAGTCCTACTGTAACTATGCAAAGTATGGGCCATTAATGGTGGCTTGGAATCTTGATGGCTCCCATTAACTAGGACAATTGGTTGTGAATTGCTCTGTTTACTTGCAAGCCTTCCTGTGTACCTGTGAGTCAGGCCAGAAAGAATGGAGGTTTGGCGATCTCACAGGACATGTGACCATGTCACCTGGTATTGGAATCCATCTTAAACCTGGTGCTCTTCCATTTAGAAGGAGGGGTGGGGACCAAGAGAGACAAAAGATTCCTGCCTTGTGCCAAAGCTATAAAAGGGGGTAGAACAGAACAAAGGGGGCTGCAGTCCTGAGAAATCCCCTAGTTACCACCTGAGCTGGAACTAACAAGAACTGTACCAGGGGAAAGGATTGCGCCCAGACTAAGAAGGAGTCTAGTCTGTGAAAGAAGCTTATTGGAACATCTGAGCGTGAGATTTACCTGCATTCCGTTTCTTAAATGTTATTAGGCCTAGAGTTGCATGTTTTGTTTTATTTTGCTTGGTAGCTTACTTTGTTCTGTCTGTTATTACTTGAAATCACTTAAATCCTACTTTTTATACTTAATAAAATCACTTCTGTTTATTAGTAAACCCAGAGTAAGTGGGGGAGCAAACAGCTGTGCATCTCTCTATATCTACTTTATACAGAGTGAAATGGATTTATTTGGAGTTTGGATCCCACTGGAAACTGGGTATCTGGGTGCTGGAGATAGGTGACTTGCTGAGCAGTTTTTGGTTAAAGTCTGTAGCACTGGGGGCATGGACCAGAGCTGAGTCTAAGTTGCAGCAGACTAGCATGTCTGGCTCAACAAGGCAGGGTTCTGGAGTCCCGAGCTGGCAGTGGAAAACAGGCTCAGAGGTAATTCCAGCACGTTAGGTGACAGTCACAAGGGGATCTCTGTGACCGAACCCGTCACAGCTGTGTCAGCCCTTTAAAAGCTATAATGTGTTGCTCTTCCCTCTGCGCAGAGCTTTGATCCAAGTAGATTCTATGTACCCACTTAGGTAGAGGACAGAGGATCCCTTACCCCCCAATGAAGTTGCTATAACCTGGTCCAGTTCCCCTCTGGCTGGACACCAGTCTGTAAAAGTAGACCCAGGCATGCAGTCCATGTGCTCCTAAGCCAACAAGGTCTTGGCTGGGATGCCTCACTGTTCCTAGCTCTTGGTCTGGGTGTCTAGGAGCTTGTCTATCTGGAGAGTTAGCACGTGGCAAGTCAGGTAGTAAATTTAGAGCACTTTAGCCTGCCATGCTCTAACTGGTCATGTGGGCACTGCTATCAAACCCTAAAAGCTGTATTAGATCCAGGCCCCTAGACCTAGTCCAGGCCCCCAGTTGCTTATACATGTTTCTTCAGCATTTCACCTCATTGTGGACTATGAGCTTCTCAATTAATCACTTCAGGGACAAGCACAGGATAAACGAACAAGGAATACAGGCTTAGCAGAGGAACTTCTTAACCACAGTCACTTTTACTCTTAAGAAAGCACTAGAGTTACAGTTCTTTGCAAAATAAACAATCCTGAGATGATCCCCTCTGAGTCTGATCTCACCCCTTCTGTGAGTCTGAGGTCTGATCAGCATACCAGGAAAGACAGAGTCCCTCCTGCCCCATCTCTCTCCAGCACAATCTTCTGACATATGGCAGTGGATGGCCCCCTTTGTCAGAGGAATTACCTCCCGCACACCTTAAATAGTTTGTCCCATTTTGCCTATGTGTCCCAGCTGGGAAATTACAGCCCCTTCCCCCAGGCAGGCTTCTGTAGGGAGTCCATTGTCCCGTAATGATGGGCCAGTATTTGAGTGGCAATCAAAGTTGATGGCCTTAGAGTTTTCTTTTATGGCTTCTCAGCCATAGCCATTCAGCTAGGTGCCAGGCCCCTAATGCAAAATGATGTACTAACTGAAAACGGAGGTTACACTATGACATGAACATTACAAGGAAGGTTACAATCCAAAATAGAGGTTACAATGTAAAATGGAGTTCACAATTTGATATAGACCTATCCCATATCAGTCACAGTGACCACGCAGGACAGAACACAATCTAGTCCTGACTGGTAGGGAGTGATATCATGCACCTGTCACTGCTTTGCTAGATGCTTGCGTAATTATTGGAGTTCCACTGTAATACCAAGACCTATGGTGCTAGTGGTATTCCCCATGTACCACATCACAGAGGCAAGCATTGTAGATACATGAGCAGCTAGGCTGTATAGGTGATAGTTCTAGTGGGTCCCAATAACCACTCAGACACATGGCTATGGGAAAGGATTTTACTGCAGCTGGCAGGAAAGGGGAAGGTTGCAAATGCTCTAGGTACAAAGTAGGGCTGTCAAGCGATTGAAAAAAATCAATCATGATTAATCGCACTGTTAAACAAATAATAGAATACTATTTATTTATTTAAATATTTTGGATGTTTTCTACATTTTCAAATGTATTGATTTCAATTATAACAGAATAAAAAGTGTACAGTGCTCACTTTACATTTACAAAATATTTGCACTGTAAAAAACAAAAGTATTTTTCAATTCACATCATACAAGTACTGTAGTGCAATCTCTTTATCATGAAAGTTAATTCTACATTTGTAAGTTCATGTTCAAAAAAATAACTGCATTCAAAAATAAAACAATGTAAAACTTTAGAGCCTATGAGTCCATGCAATCCTATTTCTTGTTCAGCCAATTGCTCAGACAAACAAGTTTGTTTACATTTGCAGGAGATAATGCTGCCCACTTCTAGTTCACAATGTCACCTGAAAGTGACAACAGGTGTTCTGATGTCACTGTTGTAGCTGGCGTCACAAGATATTTACATGCCAGATGCGCTAAAGATTCATATGTTCCTTCATGCTTCAACCACCATTCCAAAGGACATGCGTCCATGTTGATGATGGGTTCTGCTCGATAACAATCCAAAGCAGTGCGAACCAAAGCATGTTCATTTTCATCTGCGTCAGATGCCACCAGGAGAAAGCTGTTTTTCTTTTTTGGTGGTTCAGGTTTTGCAGTTTTTGCATCTGAGTGTTGCTCTTTTAAGACTTCTGAAAGCATGTGCCACACCACATCCCTCTCAGATTTTGGAATGCACTTCAGATTCCTAAACCTTGGGTTAAGTGTCGTAGCTATCTTTAGAAATCTCACATTGGTACCTTCTTTGCATTTCATCAAATCTGCAGTGAAAGTGTTCTTAAAACGAACAACATGTACTGAGTCATCATCTGAGACTATTATAACATGAAATATATGGCAGAATGCAGGTAAAATAGAGCTGAAGACATACAGTTCTCCCCCCAAGAAGTTCAGTCACAAATGTAATTAAACTCATTTTTTTTTTAAATGAGGGTCATCAGCCTGGAAGCATGTCCTCTGGAATGGTGGCTGAAGCAGGAAGGGGCATACAAATGTTTAGCACATCTGGCACATAAATACCTTGCAATGGCAGCTACAGAAGTCCCATGTGAATGCCTGTTCTCACTTTCTGGTGACATTGTAAATAAGAAGTGGGCAGCATTATCTCCTGTATATGTAAACAAACTTGTTTGTCTTAGCAATTGGCTGAACAAAAAGTAGGACTGAGTGGACTTGTAGGCTCTAAAGTTTTACACTGTTTTATTTTTGAATGCAGTTATTTTTGTACATGAACTTACAAATGTAGAATTAACTTTCATGATAAAGAGATTGCACTACAGTACTTATATGAGGTGAACTGAAAAATACTGTTTCTTTAATCATTTTTACAGTGCAAATATTTGTAATAAAAATATAAAGTGAGCAGTGTACACTTTGTATTCTGTTTTGTAAATGAAATAAATATATTTGAAAATGTAGAAAAACATCCAAAAATATTTAATAAATTTCAATTGGTATTCTATTGTTTAACAATGCGATTAAAACTGTAATTAATTGCATTTAATTTTTTTAATCATGATTAATTTTTTTGAGTTAATCACATGAGTTAACTGTGATTAATCAACAGCCCTAGTACAGAGTCTTAAAAGTTACAGTTCAAAGTGAGCAATAGCAGTAAATGTTTCGGTCCCTGAGGCAGTTCAGTCAAGAGTCAGGGCTCTTCAGGTCTACTGCCTGGAGTGCCCTCTTCTGTCCACTCTCTAATCAAGCCAATAAGCATTTGTGAGTTTCCAAGACAGGTTCATTTGGTGTGTCTCACTGGGACTCCTCTTTGCTGGTTCCCTGCCCAGTTGCTGCTGCTTCCCCATATGTCCCACACAGACCTACACACATCTGTGTTGTCTGGCAGTCTCAGCCTGTTCCACGTGCAGCTGTCTACACAGTTTCTGGGGGCTTCTCTCCAGCACCCTCCTGCCATACGACTCCCACTCCCAAATAGAGTTTGGCTACTTCCTGGTTCAAGACTTTTCCGCTTACTGGCCAGGTGAAGGGGAATGTAATGGAAAGGGGGCTGATGGGTCCCTGCATAGCCAGAGGAAGGAGATGTACAACAGGGAGGGGGCTGATCAGAGCTGTAATCCCCTGCTTTGAAGATCCACCACACATGTGTCACTTCCTCTCTTAATACCATGCCACAAGGTTATCAAAAACCAAAAGACCTCCACCTTGAGAAATCATGGCACTTTTCTAAGAGACAAATTCACTGCTGGCACAAGTACAACTATCAGCCACCAGGTCTTGAAATATAGAGGTAAAATAAATGAAGTCTGGAAATCCCACCAGATTCATGGCACTGTCTGTGTGGTCCTGATTCTGCTCTTCTGATACTGTTTTTACACTGCTGTAACCCTATTGGCTTAACCCCACTGGGCTGCAACCTCACTGACATGTATTTCTTGATTTTACACCAGCATAAGTAAAAGCAGATGCAGGCCTATGAGCTCTCACTGTGCCCATGATTATCTAGTGGTGGTGTGCCCTCAGTTCCTACTGATCCAAAACTTGTCCTAACCATTTGTGCAGAAGAACCATATTATTTTGCCCCACCACTTTCATACAAACAGGGGTAAGATTTAACCCTTAATGGATATTAACTGAGGGATGTCAAAAAGAATGCAAATTGGTAAATTCTGCAAATCAAGTAGTGACAAGAATGGAACCCCAGTCACAAAAGCTGTAATCGTAGGACCTTGTGGATTAGTTTTGTGGGTACTATGAAGAAGAACTGAAGACGACTGGCTGCAAATCATGAAACTAAATATGGCAACACCTACTGTGAACACCTAGTATTTTCCAGGTAAGTATTTTTTCCCCTGTTAATACATGGTTGTCAGTTTTGAAAAGCAACAGTAGTTTTAATATATTGACATGATCAAAACAGTACCATGTATACCACACATGCACTCCATCGTTTATGGAGCATTTCATGTTATATTCCAAAATATATACATTCATTTCACATTTAAGACAGACATCACCTTATTTTAAATGTTGTACCCACTTTATTAGACATGGCAAATACAATAGCATTCAATGCATGTTTCTCCCTCCACTATTAAAACATGCAGTTACACCACAAGGTGCTACACGTGCATGGTGGATTGTAAGTCCTTCTCCTTATTGGCCAGATACAGTTCACGTTATGTGCCCATGTGCATAAGGCACTCCCCAGCATGGCTTGTTTATATTCTGGGTAATACCATAGAGGGTGGTAAGCAAACTGCACAGCCACTACTCCCCCTCCCATGTGAGTTGGCAGACAAAAGTGGGTGAAGACAATGCACAGCTAAACCAGTGCAGCAGGAAAAGTTATCTGCATCAGGTACAGATCTAGCGTAGATTATTTCCCTAACTGGCACAAACGTGTGGGGGAGGGGGAGGGAGAGGGGTGAAAATCAGGGACCAGACTCTGAGCAAAAGTCTAGTTTCTGAACTGCTCCCCCCGGAGAGTAGTTACACATTGGTCCTTACTCAGGGCTTGTGGCACAAGGCATAATCTAGCCCTTTGCTAGCAATTCAACAGGCTGAGAGGTAAAGGGCACATTTGTTATTATTGGGGAATTCCATAATTAATGAAAATTGCAGTAGTAGCACATGCACACACACCTGCTACAGTGTGGTCTGTGTGCTGTAAAGAATATTTCATTTTCTAGTCTTTTTATTTTTGGTCTCGCCCGAGCAGTTAAACTTTCAGTTTTTCATAGTAGAATTTATTGTGAAAGCGGCAGGCAAATTTATGAACCAAGGTATATATATCTACAGCAAAAAGCTACCCATATTTGCTTCCCTTCATAGTTTGCTCCAAACACCCACAGACCCAGCCATCCTCACTGTTCAATGGGAAACCAGTAGTAGCAGCCAGGAGAGCAGACATGTGGTTAACAGTTAACATCACTGTTTCTGATCCATGAGTCTCCAGACGTTCATCAACAGCAGAAGAACTGTGGAATTATTCTCAGTGCTCTCACACGACGAAACAATATATTGGGACAAACTTCACCTGACAGATTTTGCAATAGGGCTAAAAATGAGCTGTTCTGAACAGTCACCATCTCAAATCCAAGGGGCTGAGGCCCCTCTGGTTAATAACTGCTAGAGAGCAAGGGAAAAAAATAAAACAAAAAGGAGTATCTCCAATGTGTAACATATTGTTACTTGTGCCAGGAAATGCTCAAATAATTTTGAGAGATGGTGTAGCATACATTTATGGAAATGCCTGAGACTTAGTGAGTAGTGAGCAAATAATTCTCAAATCACTAATTCAATTAATTGATTCCCTTATTCTCTTGTCCACAAGCTAGTTGTGATTCCTCATATTTCTTAATTATTTGAAAATAGTCCATGTTTTTTTGTGAATTTTAGTGCTATTGACTGTTCACAGTTTTTTGAGGGTATTTGATGTTCACTATTCCAGCTCTATTATTTGGTTGTGAATAGCCCAGTTGATCACACAGTACTGGTTCTGTGCCTTCCTAGTGGTTGAAATTCATGACTGTTCAGATGACCGGCACAAGGCCTACACTTTAAGTGGGACTGAAGTGGCGCATAACCTTGGGCTAGTGTAGCCCACTGGCAAATGAGAGTTACAGGGCTCTCTCTGTTTGGCTTTCACTCCCCCTTTTTCACCCATTCAGGGTAAATTTTACCCCAGACTGGTTTGTGTGAGAATTTAACATTTAGTTTTGGCAAATACTTTTAAATGTGACTTTGCAATTCCCTTTTCATAAATATATACATCAATAAAACTCAAATCTCACAACAAGGGAACAGCCTGGCGGAATTCATTTAAAAATTCAAGCAAATCTTAGCAAAACGCTGTTTGCGACAGTTGACTAGTCCTAGTGAAGACAACATTCTATTTTGCTATCCCAGTAAAGAACAACTGTTTGTAGCAGAAAGAGAGGGGCTTAGTGCGACGCCAGAATCAAAGTCAGGCCCCGCCATGAGGCAAACACCTGTTTATAAGTTTACTGTCCAGTACATGAACTTGGCAAAAACATGGCTGGCATTGCTAAAACACAGGCACTCTGAAGAAGTACTAGGCACTAGGTATTCACATAAACAGATTCTAGAAGGCTAGGACAGATACACCCCAACGTAGAGTTATGGTATAAATACAAACCTAGGAAATGGTACAGGAACACACCGACCCTGAGTAAAGAGAAGGACGGGAGGAAAAATGACGACGGGTAGAGATGTTTTGTTCAAACCACCAGGTACAAGGTGTAGAGTCAGTAACTAACAATGTCAAGAATGTAATACTTTACTGGTTGGTGTCAATGAATAAAAGAGAAATCACAGGAGGGGCAACTTTGTCCAGCCTAGGGAACAGCAGAAAGTCCCGCTGCTGACTTAGCTGAGAGTCCATTGTAATGAGCATACATGTGTTAGTGTCCATTTAGACATTGATCTGGGGAGCTAAGACCATGCTGACAATAAACTTGGGTGAGAGCCTTCACCACCAAACCAAGTCTGTGGTTTTTCTGGGTAATAATATCAAGGTCTGCTGGGTTAGCTAATGCACAGAGCCAGGAAAGCACACGAGAGAAGACATATGCACACCAACTGATAACATTGTTATCACATCAGCTAACATCACAGTGGAATTTAAGGCCATTCAATAGCATCTCTGTAATCTTTGCACAGAAATTACAGTTTGTGTAATGTTTCACGACACATCGTCTAAAAATAGCATTCTCTCTCTTCCCTTTGAATACATAAGGTGCAAATTAAAGCCCCCATTCCTGCAAACTATTTTGTATGTGCCTAACTTCACTTGCATGAGTAGTCTTACTGACTTCAGTGGGCTTTAAAATGTGGTCAGCCTGATCCTAGCTGAGGTAAATCAGTGACCTCAACAGCGCTCTGCCAGTTCATACCAGTTGAGGTTCTGGCCAATGATGCATATACTGCAAAATAATAAAATGATACTGAATATCAAAATGAATAATAAAATTATATCATCCTCAGCATTTATGCATCGCTTTATAGAACATGCTAAAAAAAAAAAAAAATGTACCTAACAATCCCTCTCCTCTTTCCTACTTCCATTTACCTATTCCCTTCACATTAAATATATATATATATATATATCAGACTAATATTTTAACATCAGTTAATGGTTTTGCTCCTCACAATGATGCAGTCTATGTTTTGTATTCTATTTTTTATAAGAAGGTAAAAATGAGGGTACACATTTCCTGTTATACAAAGTGCTGGTGTTTACTTCCCATGAGTGCCTGATGATTAAGTACTGCTCTTAATAACATTTAGATGTTAGCCACGGTTGCAGTAAATAAGCACCCCTACTTTCACAATAAGCCAAAAAATCAAGCTAATCCCATTTCAAAACAAGCCAGTCCCTAACAACCCCAACGTTCTATGTGACTGGATCCCCGCAGTGTGCAGTCTGGGACTGTGGTGGACCTGCTGTGCACCCCTGACTCTCTCCCCACCTTGCCCCCCTGGCCCCTGCTTGCTGGGAGCTGATCCAAAAAAAAAAAAAAAGCAATAAGCTACAAGCCAAACAAGCAACAAGCCAAAAACTAGCCAACAAGCAACTCACAAGCTAATTAAACCAAAAGACAGCCCAATTTCGGTGTTTTTTTCCATAGGTTTGGCCTGTCTAGTTAGGACCTCATTCTGACAGGCACTGAGCATCCACAACTTCAGTGGAAGTTGAGAACACTGTCACTCCTCAGGATCAATCCCTTTTGTATTAAATGATACAAACATTTAATTAATCCTCACAACACCCCTGTTGAAGTAAGCAAATATCAGCCCAGTTTTACAGATGGGGAAACTGTCTCAAAGGAGGGTAAGTGACTTTTCCAAGGCCATGTTGAGGCTGAAATAAGAACTCAGGGGTTCCTGGCTCTCAACCCTGCGTTCACTCCACTAGACTATGCTGCTTGTGTTGCTATTGCGTTAGTTTCCAGACTGCTTTCAGAAGCAGTGTGACTACTTTACAAGCTGGCAGGAACAAAAAAATCTTGAAGTTCCCCATGGTGCAGAAAAACCAGATTGGAATATTGAAGATTGAAAAGTAGGTCAGACTTAATAAATGCATTTTTAAGTAATCCAGACTTTAAATTAAACCCTAATATCAAATGGAAGAATGTTCTGCTCTGTGCCAGTAACCAGAGATTCACCCTAGTGCTTTTATGATGTTAAAATTCTTGTTCACACAGAAATGGCTTATGCACATTTACATCAAAAAGGCCATGAGAGAATCTCCAAAATTAGACTTCCAATTCTAAATAAGAAAAAATGCAGAAAGAGGATGGGAATAGGGCCAAGATGTACTAAGAACAGCATCATTTACCTAGGAGATATTACATGTGGAAAAATCACTGCTTTGACTTGGAATACTGGAATTGTCTTGCCAACTACCTTCTGATTCCACTGCCCATTGCAAATTGAAAGAATTTCATCTATTATTTCCTCAGAACAATATTTTTCATTTGCTATTAGGCTATTTTTATGGGCTCTATTTTATGATTGAAACATAATGTGTGCTCAGCTGCTCTGCAATCTTGCCTTGTGCTCTGGAAAGGACTATAAATTGTAACAGCTCTCAGTGTTCCTTCTGCCACTGGGTGTTGACACTGGAGCTGATCCACCTACTGCCTAAACCTACTGCCAGATCTAATGGTGAGATAATGCCAGATACAAAAGAAGCAGATACATGAGGAGGACAGGAGCAGCTCATAAGTGGAAATTCAAAGGCTTGTAAGTTAACTGTGCGCCACACTGAGAAATATAATCTGATGAATTTTTACTCTTCTTACCTTCCCACATCCTCTGTTCTTTCAGCAGACCTCCCAAGTACTGTGAGAGGGTGTCCTGCAAAGGGTTTTGGCCCTCACGTCCCTAGGTGCATAACTGCACAGAACTGCTGCTGAGGATGTCTACTTTGCAGGACATGGGATGTCATTTGGGAAGCTGGCAGTAATGGGAATCTGAATGATAGAACCAATTTCCATTGCTTGTGATTGTCTGTCTCTCTCTGTTCTAGTTACTTACCTTAGACCTTAGTCCATCCCATGCTTTGCTGCAGACTGGGCTACCCACATTTGCCATCTTTGCCTGTGAACTGCCCTTTTCTCCAAATCTTCCCATTTCATGTTGTGGTGCTTGATGTCGTTCTGAACTGTTCTTTTCTATGTTATTCACAGTCTTCCTCTTTCTTCTTGCATTTTCTGGCTTCCATTCAAAGGCGGTATTTGGTAAACGTTCTTTTTCCATTCTTAGCACATACACCAGCCACTGATGTCTTCTCTTGTAAATTTGCGAGAGAGTGCCTTGTCCAGTAATTTTTCTGACTTCTTCATTCAACTTCCTATCTCTATATGTTATTCCCAATAGTCTTCTCCAACACTTATGATGAAATGCATCCAGCTTTTGCATATCTTTCTTGGTAAATTGCCATGTCTCACTGCTATATGTTGTGATGGCGATAACAATTGCTTTGTACACATTCAGTTTTGTCTTGAGGGAGACGTTTTTGTGTTGCCAGATGTTTTTGAGTCTTCCAAATGCAGTGTTTGCCTTCCCGATTCTTCTTATTATTTCCTCAGAACTACTACCATCTTGGCTGATGATACTTCCAAAATACATAACTGTACACCTTCTCCAGTTTCTCTTGTCCAATTTTGATTTCTGTCCCTGTAGTCCCCATTAACATGACTTTACATTTCTTTGCATTGTATCTTAAGCCTCCCACTATTGAGGGACGTGATCCTTCGGCATTGGTGAGGCCTCATCTGGAGTACTGTGTTCAGTTTTGGGCCCCACGCTACAAGAAGGATGTGAAAAAATTGGAAAGAGTCCAGTGGGGGGCAACAAAAATTATTAGGGAGCTGGAGCACATGACTTATGAGGAGAGGCTGAGGGAACTGGGATTGTTTAGTCTGCAGAAGAGAAGAATGAGGGTGGATTTGATAGCTGCTTTCAACTACCTGAAAGGGGGTTCCAAAGAGGATGAATCTAGACTGTTCTCAGTGGTACCAGATGACAGAACAAGGAGTAATGCTCTCAAGTTGAAGTGGGGGAGGTTTAGGTTGGATATTAGGAAAAACTTCACTAGGAGGGTGGTAAAGCACTGGAATGGGTTACCTAGGGTGGTGGTAGAATCTCCTTCCTTTGAAGTTTTTAAGGTCAGGCTTGACAAAGCCCTGGCTGGGTTGATTTAATTGGGGATCGGTCCTGCTTTGAGCAGGGGGTTGGACTAGATGACCTCCTGAGGTCCCTTCCAACCCTGATATTCTATGAAACCTATCTTCTCCATTACTTTTACTTGGTTTGTGCATTTTTTGTAGTCCGTTGACATCTTCATTGATCAGATCAATGTTGTCAGCAAAGTCTAGATCAAATAGTCTTGAATTGTTCCATTTTATGCCATATGGATCACTGTTGCATTGTTTTAAAATCCATAGTTGATGACTAGCATAAACAGAAAAGGAGACAGGACGCACCCTTACATGTGTCTTGATGCTGAATGGCTTACTCAATCCATTTTCCATTTTAATGCAGAATTTTGAGTTGGCATAGAATGCCCTCTACACCAACATTCCACACAAAGATGGACTACAAGCCGTCAGGAACACTATCCCCGATAATGTCACGGCTAACCTGGTGGCTGAACTTTGTGACTTTGTCCTTACCCATAACTATTTCACATTTGGGGACAATGTATACCTTCAGATCAGCGGCACTGCTATGGGTACCCGCATGGCCCCACAGTATGCCAACATTTTTATGGCTGATTTAGAACAACGCTTCCTCAGCTCTCGTCCCCTAAAGCCCCTACTCTACTTGCGCTATATTGATGCCATCTTCATCATCTGGACCCATGGAAAAGAAGCCCTTGAGGAATTCCACCATGATTTCAACAATTTCCATCCCACCACCAACCTCAGCCTGGTCCAGTCCACACAAGAGATCCACTTCCTGGACACTACAGTGCTAATAAACAATGGTCACATAAACACCACCCTATACCGGAAACCTACTGACCGCTATTCCTACCTGCATGCCTCCAGCTTTCACCCTGACCACACCACACGATCCATCGTCTACAGCCAAGCTCTGCGATACAACCGCATTTGCTCCAACCCCTCAGACAGAGACAAACACCTACAAGATCTCTGTCAAGCTTTCTTACAACTACAATACCCACCTGCGGAAGTAAAGAAACAGATTGATAGAGCCAGAAGAGTTCCCAGAAGTTACCTACTACAGGACAGGCCTAACAAAGAAAATAACAGAACGCCACTAGCCGTCACCTTCAGCCCCCAACTAAAACCCCTCCAACGCATTATTAAGGATCTACAACCTATCCTAAAGGATGACCCAACACTCTCACAAATCTTGGGAGACAGGCCAGTCCTTGCCTACAGACAGCCCCGCAACCTGAAGCAAATACTCACCAACAACCACATACCACACAACAGAACCACTAACCCAGGAACTTATCCTTGCAACAAAGCCCGTTGCCAATTGTGCCCACATATCTATTCAGGGGACACCATCACAGGGCCTAATAACATCAGCCACACTATCAGAGGCTCGTTCACCTGCACATCCACCAATGTGATTTATGCCATCATGTGCCAGCAATGCCCCTCTGCCATGTACATTGGTCAAACTGGACAGTCTCTATGTAAAAGAGTAAATGGACACAAATCAGATGTCAAGAATTATAACATTCATAAACCAGTCGGAGAACACTTCAATCTCTCTGGTCACGCAATCACAGACATGAAGGTCGCTATCTTAAAACAAAAAAACGTCAAATCCAGACTCCAGCGAGAAACTGCTGAATTGGAATTCATTTGCAAATTGGATACTATTAATTTAGGCTTAAACAGAGACTGGGAGTGGCTAAGTCATTATGCAAGGTAGCCTATTTCCTCTTGTTTTTTCCTACCCCCCCCCAGATGTTCTGGTTTAACTTGGATTTAAACTTGGAGAGCGGTCAGTTTGGATGAGCTATTACCAGCAGGAGAGTGAATTTGTGTGGGGGGGTGGAGGGTGAGAAAACCTGGATTTGTGCTGGAAATGGCCTAACCTGAAGATTACTTTAGATAAGCTATTACCAGCAGGACAGTGGGGTGGGAGGAGGTATTGTTTCATATTCTCTGTGTATATATAAAGTCTGCTGCAGTTTCCACGATATGCATCTGATGAAGTGAGCTGTAGCTCACGAAAGCTCATGCTCAAATAAATTGGTTAGTCTCTAAGTTGCCACAAGTACTCCTTTTCTTTTTGCGAATACAGACTAACACGGCTGTTACTCTGAAACTTCACAATGTTAGTTAATTTTATTGGAATTCCATATTATTTCACAATTTTCCACATTGTTTCTCTGTTTACACTATCAAATGCCTTTTGAAAGTCCATAAAATTGATGGCAAGACTGCCTTGGAATTTAGTTATGTTCTCAGTAATCCATCTCAGGGTGAAAATAGCGTCTGTGCATGATCTCCATTGTCTAAATCTAGATTGTTGTTCATGTAGGATGATATCCATCTAGTTACTAGACCATCAGAAAGAACTGTGATATGCACAGAAAAGGACAGATTTACTCTTACTGGCAAATAGAGGTCCACTCTGCACCCGCCTGCCCTGTAGCACCCCATCCATGACTGAATCCCAAGGAAGGCAGGACAAGGAAGGCTCCTGCCTCATACTGGGAATGAGGGGCGATCAACAGGTTATCTCAAGTGCTTATATACGAATGCACAAAGCCTTGGAAACAAGCAGGGAGAACTGGAGGTCCTGGTGAAGTCAAGGAACTATGATGTGATTGGAATCACAGAGACTTGGTGGGATAACTCACATGACTGGAGTACTGTCATGGATGGTTATAAACTGTTCAGGAAAGACAGGCAGGGCAGAAAAGGTGGGGGAGTAGCACTGTATGTAAGGGAGCAGTATGACTGCTCAGAGCTCCGGTACGAAACTGTAGAAAAACCTGAGTGTCTCTGGATTAAGTTTAGAAGTGTGTGCAACAAGAGTGATGTAGTGGTGGGAGTCTGCTACAGACCACCGGACCAGGGGGATGAGGTAGATGAGGCTTTCTTCCGGCAGCTCACGGAAGCTACTAGATCGCATGCCCTGATTCTCATGGGTGACTTTAATTTTCCTGATATCTGCTGGGAGAGCAATACTGCGGTGCATAGACAATCCAGGAAGTTTTTGGAAAGCGTAGGGGACAATTTCCTGGCGCAAGTGCTAGAGGAGCCAACTAGGGGGGGCGCTTTTCTTGACCTGCTGCTCACAAACCGGGTAGAATTAGTGGGGGAAGCAAAAGTGGATGGGAATCTGGGAGGCAGTGACCATGAGTTGGTTGAGTTCAGGATCCTGACACAGGGAAGAAAGGTAAGCAGCAGGATACGGACCCTGGACTTCAGGAAAGCAGACTTCGACTCCCTCAGGGAACGGATGGCCAGGATCCCCTGGGGGACTAACTTGAAGGGGAAGGGAGTCCAGGAGAGCTGGCTGTATTTCAAGGAATCCCTGTTGAGGTTACAGGGACAAACCATCCCGATGAGTCGAAAGAATAGTAAATGTGGCAGGCGACCAGCTTGGCTTAACGGTGAAATCCTAGCGGATCTTAAACATAAAAAAGAAGCTCACAAGAAGTGGAAGGTTGGACATATGACCAGGGAAGAGTATAAAAATATAGCTCGGGCATGTAGGAATGAAATCAGGAGGGCCAAATCGCACCTGGAGCTGCAGCTAGCGAGAGATGTCAAGAGTAACAAGAAGGGTTTCTTCAGGTATGTTGGCAACAAGAAGAAAGCCAAGGAAAGTGTGGGCCCCTTACTGAATGAGGGAGGCAACCTAGTGACAGAGGATGTGGAAAAAGCTAATGTACTCAATGCTTTTTTTGCCTCTGTTTTCACTAACAAGGTCAGCTCCCAGACTGCTGCGCTGGGCATCACAAAATGGGGAAGAGATGGCCAGCCCTCTGTGGAGATAGAGGTGGTTAGAGACTATTTAGAAAAGCTGGACGTGCACAAGTCCATGGGGCCGGACGAGTTGCATCCGAGAGTACTGAAGGAATTGGCGGCTGTGATTGCAGAGCCATTGGCCATTATCTTTGAAAACTCGTGGCGAACCGGGGAAGTCCCGGATGACTGGAAAAAGGCTAATGTAGTGCCAATCTTAAAAAAGGGAAGAAGGAGGATCCTGGGAACTACAGGCCAGTCAGCCTCACCTCAGTCCCTGGAAAAATCATGGAGCAGGTCCTCAAAGAATCAATCCTGAAGTACTTGCATGAGAGGAAAGTGATCAGGAACAGTCAGCATGGATTCACCAAGGGAAGGTCATGCCTGACTAATCTAATCGCCTTTTATCATGAGATTACTGGTTCTGTGGATGAAGGGAAAGCAGTGGATGTATTGTTTCTTGACTTTAGCAAAGCTTTTGACACGGTCTCCCACAGTATTCTTGTCAGCAAGTTAAGGAAGTATGGGCTGGATGAACGCACTATAAGGTGGGTAGAAAGCTGGCTAGATTGTCGGGCTCAACGGGTAGTGATCAATGGCTCCATGTCTAGTTGGCAGCCGGTGTCAAGTGGAGTGCCCCAGGGGTCGGTCCTGGGGCCGGTTTTGTTCAATATCTTCATAAATGATCTGGAGGATGGTGTGGATTGCACTCTCAGCAAATTTGCGGACGATACTAAACTGGGAGGTGTGGTAGATACGCTGGAGGGGAGGGATAGGATACAGAAGGACCTAGACAAATTGGAGGATTGGGCCAAAAGAAATCTGATGAGGTTCAATAAGGATAAGTGCAGGGTCCTGCACTTAGGACGGAAGAATCCAATGCACCGCTACAGACTAGGGACCGAATGGCTAGGCAGCAGTTCTGCGGAAAAGGACCTAGGGGTGACAGTGGACGAGAAGCTGGATATGAGTCAGCAGTGTGCCCTTGTTGCCAAGAAGGCCAGTGGCATTTTGGGATGTATAAGTAGGGGCATAGCAAGCAGATCGAGGGACGTGATCGTCCCCCTCTATTCGACATTGGTGAGGCCTCATCTGGAGTACTGTGTCCAGTTTTGGGCCCCACACTACAAGAAGGATGTGGATAAATTGGAGAGAGTCCAGCGAAGGGCAACAAAAATGATTAGGGGTCTAGAACACATGACTTATGAGGAGAGGCTGAGGGAGCTGGGATTGTTTAGCCTGCAGAAGGGGGAATTTGATAGCTGCTTTCAACTACCTGAAAGGGGGTTCCAAAGAGGATGGCTCTAGACTGTTCTCAATGGTAGCAGATGACAGAACGAGGAGTAATGGTCTCAAGTTGCAGTGGGGGAGGTTTAGATTGGATATTAGGAAA
The DNA here is from genome assembly GCF_965152235.1 of Eretmochelys imbricata. Taxonomy (NCBI): domain Eukaryota; kingdom Metazoa; phylum Chordata; order Testudines; family Cheloniidae; genus Eretmochelys; species Eretmochelys imbricata. Next base: position 35,041,630 of record NC_135574.1, read on the forward strand.
AACTTTTTCACTAAGAGGGTGGTGAAACACTGGAATGCGTTGCCTAGGGAGGTGGTGGAATCTCCTTCCTTGGAAGTTTTTAAGGTCAGGCTTGACAAAGCCCTGGCTGGGATGATTTAACTGGGAATTGGTCCTGCTTCGAGCAGGGGGTTGGACTAGATGACCTTCAGGGGTCCCTTCCAACCTGATATTCTATGATTCTATGATCTTCCACTGCCACCCTGCTCTATAGGTTTCACCCTTGAAGCTCTACTAGTGATTTGAAAAGAGCCCTATTGACATAGGTGGCAGTAAGGACGGACTTAAGTACTGTATCCACCATAGCCTCTGTGCCGACCCCTTTCCCAGCCAGCCCTGCCCACTCTGGAGATTGTTCTGACTGGCGAAGGCCCCTTGGCAGTGTGGATACTTGCATGCATTTTGCACATTCACAAGCCACCATGCTCCAATGGACTTTCCACTTTCTAGTGCCATTTTTCAGGGGCATGGAATTAAGTTGGTCCATGCTGTATCGTTTATTTAGCTATTATTACTTTTCTATCAGTACTGAATCAGGTCAGATACTGACATCCAGTCACTGACATTGGGCTTACATCTTGCCAGATTCACAAATTGCCATATCTGATTACTAGAATTAGTTCCAGAAATGCCAGTTATTCAATGTTTTAAAATATACACTTCACAGTTTACAAATGGTCAGAGTGCTTCCTGCTGTCATGATCAATGTTGGGAAAGCAATGCTGAAGAACAAGGTGTATTCAGGCACCCGATCCCATAAGATCAGCATGGTATAAACCAGATCTTCTTCAAGTGTAAAGCAGCATAACTCTACTGAAGCCAAATGGATCTATGATTCTTAATTATGCCTGTGGCCCAATCCAAGTCGCAATAAAGTCAATGCACTTTCTCATTAACTTTAACAAGCTTTGCATAAGATCTCCACTGAGGGTCAGTCCCACAGAGGGATAGCTATACACTGCAGCAGTTCTCAAACTTTTGTTTTGGTGACCCCTTTCACACAGCAAGCCTCTGAGTATGACCCCCCACCCTTATAAATTAAAAACACTTTTTAAAAAAAAAACATTTAACACTATTATAAATGCTGGAGGCAAAGCGGAGTTTTGGGGGTGAACGCTGACAGCTCGCGACTCCCACGTAATAACCTCATGACCCCCTGAGGGGTCGTCCCCCAGTTTGAGAACCCCTGCTATCCAGTGTTCTTTTAAACCAACAAATGATATCAGCATTTCTAAAACTTGACACGCTTCATATTTTATCAGCAGACCTGTAAGTGATGAGGTTTTCAAGGGATTTAAAAACCTTCTTTGCCTTTTAGAATCATAAAAGTATTATAAAAGAATCATATGCTTGCAAATATAAATTTATTGTTTAATACAAATATGACTCTATATAGTGAGATAAAGTTGCCATACAGGAAAAAAAAGTCTTTGATTTTAATAGTGTAAGTATGATTCACCAATGAAAAATTACAATACCAATATTTGTAAAATAGTTTTTTCTTGTTATTTATAAAAATACACCTTGGAAATCAGATTGAAATTGGTTTCCTTTCCAATTCTCTTTTTCCAGTTCATGTGCACGCATCCAGTTATTTAAGGCTTGCATGAGCTGGATTGCAGGCATTGATTTTTGTTTAGAAATATCAATATTGACAACTAAAAGACTAAAGAATTTGTTTTTTTAAAAAAGGGTACAATAAGAGAGAAACAAGGAAGACTGGCATAATTCATAAGCCCAATGTTCAATGTCCTTTTAAACATGAATAATTCTGCAGCTGTTCAGGACTCAGACTGTGCTTCGGCCATATCAGGAAAGATCTTGAAATATAACACAAATTACAGCAGTTATATTTAAGGGGTAACGAGAATGGGACTGTGTTTTATAAAAATGAAGCTTAGAGTCCTCAACAATGTGCAATCTTACATTACTATTAAAACTGTCTCCAGTTTTGCTAACAAAATAATGATTATTTTTTGCAATAATGAAACCGGATTTTAAAGTTCTTTAAATTGTTGACAACATTTGTGAGAGAAAGTATGTTATGACTACCACCATCCTGATTTTTGGGTCTTTTTCTTATATAGGCTCCTATTACCTTCCACCCCATCCCGATTTTTCACACTTGCTGTCTGGTCACCCTATTATCAGTGGAGGTGGTTATACCATGGAGTCATTGTTCAGAAAACATGCCATGTTTGAGTGCAATCTCAAGCTGAATTTTTTTCCCCCTCTGTTCCTGATGTCATAAACTGTCCTTGCTGCAGAAGGCCCAGCAGGGGGCTGAGGACAGAGGCAGTTCTGACATTGCAGGCTGCTGCAGGGTGAAGTGTCATGCAGAGCTCAGAGACCATGGCTGTCACTCAAGGAATCATTAGCAAGGAAAGGGAGGTGGTGTAGCTTGTTGTGTTGTCATCATACTGTAAGCAGGTTGGCTGCAGACCAAATTAGCTTGCTTGGGGAGTGTGAATCAAAATGACAAGAAATCTGAATGTTAATGAAAAGTTTCTCTTGCTTTAGGCTTCAGACTCCATCCAGCAAGCTGTCATCTGGAAGACATTATGTCTCTCTCTCTTTTGGGCATAAATTTTAAAGTTTACACAAATATGAAAATATGTTTTTCTTTTAAAAATCAGCAGTGCTTGGATTTATTTTCCAGAATTCTGTACTGGAGTCAGAAATGGACCGATGACGTTTAAAGCTTATGTTTTAGGAAACTGAACAGGAGAGCAGTACAAAAAAAGCGTCCTGCCTTTCCTGAAGGTTAATTATGTGTATTTCACAAGACAATTAAAGTTATGACACTAAATGCCCTGCAGGTGCTGATTGGAGTGTAGCTGCACCAATTTGCACCAGCTTGCACCAGCAGAGAATTTGGCCCATCTGTCTGTAAACTGTTCAGGTGGTATTGCACTTTGTCCATGTTAAAATAAACCCACATAAAAATCAGGAGTAACTCCTTTGAAGTCAATGGAATCACATCCATGTAAAACCAATATGCAGTAACTGAAATTAGACAGAGAACCTTAATGTACATAATAGCTCATTTTCTAACATAGGTAGTCATATGTCTTGCCACTTGGTATGAAGTATAGTTCACTTTAATACACATCCTCTCTCTAATAGCTATTAGACAGCTCTAAGATAGCTGATTTCAAAAGGTTTCTTCCTTTCCACCCACCCCCCACCCCCGACTTGCACTGAAAGACACCTGGAAAATGGCATTTCCTGTCACATGGCATACACTAAACATTTGAAGTCCTGTTCTTCACAATGCATTCCAAGGCAGGAAAGAAACTAAAGACACTTCTATCTAGCACAGTTACTATACATGCTACAAAGCAAATAGCAATTAATATTTTCTTTCCCTTGATTTAAAAGAAAAAGAAAAGAACAACCCATGAACAAGTTAAATTCTTCCTCACAAAATTCAGCCAGAACTAATAGTCTTGGAAACTGAATTCATGAAATGGTAAATGCTGATGTTCTAACTTATAATTTAATCAAGCAACCATGCAAGTGCCCTTTTCAAATCAACAGTCTGACAGACTCTAGCATAAAAGGGAATATAAATCTCTGCGCCCAGCACAGGAACGCTTTTCCAATTCGGACAGACATATTTCAGCAACTTAGAAATGTGCATGCTATCACTGGGAGACAATTAAGACATTTGTAAAGCAGTTATGATAATTTATAAGTTTTTAAAACATGCAATTTAAGACACATGGTCCAAGAAGATACAGGTTCTTATGAAGAATATAATTAAAGTAGCTTTGGTGGAGGTTTGTTGTGTTTTTGAAAAACACATATATCTGTGCAAGTGATTGGTTGTAGAATTTTTTTCCTGCATATCCGATAATAGACCAATAAGGATTGGTCCAAAGCCCACTGAAGTCAATAAAGGGCATTAGATCAGACTGTAAGACTCTGGTCCAGAAGACCACTACTCATCTGCTTCAAGTTAAGTCTATACTTAAGTGTTTTGTTGGATCACTGCCTTAGTTGCCATGCTTTTAGATTTTGGATAAAAGACTTTGAACTCACTTTACAAAATAAGGATATTGGTCAGTTAGGAACATAGGAATTGCCATACTGGATCGGACCTGAAGTCCACGTAGTCCAGTATCCTGTCTACCCCAGTGGCCAGAACCAAAGGTTTCAGAAGAATGAGTAAGAACCCTGGAGTAGTCAAATGTGGGATATTGTCCCCCCACATCAGGTCTCATCCTGAACTCCAACAGATAGATTAACTTAAAACCTGAAGCATGAGGTTTAATACCACATTTTTATTAATTTGATGATTCTGGAAATCCTTAAGATTATATAAATGTCCAATCCCTCTTTGAATCTTAAATTCTTAACCTCAACTACTGACTGTACCAAAGACGTCTACAGTTTAATTATATTTTTCCCTTTTTTACTTTTGAATCTCTCACTTTTAATTTCATTAAACGTCCTCTTGTTCTTGTGTGATGAGTAAGGCTTCTGTTTTGGGGGGGCTTATTAATTTAATTCTGGAGGGCTTTAGCAATCTTTTAGTTTTATGTAGATGTCCAAAAATTGGGGTGATTTGGTGCTCTCTTTTCATATACAGTAATAACTAAATTATATACACATAACAGTAGTATATATCAGTGGTTCTCAACCATGGGTATGCCTACCTCTGGGGGTATGCAGAGGTCTTCCAGGGAGTACACAACTCATCTAGATCAGTGTTTCTCACCTTGGGGGTCACAGCCCCCAGGGGCAGGGTGGGGCGACGGGACAGGTTTAGGGGGATCACAAGTGCAGGGCCACCATTGGGGGTGGCATGCTTCAGCCCTGCTTTCTAGGGCTCGGGCTTCAGACAACGCTCTCAACTGAAAACCAGGCTCAAGTATCACACTGAAATGTAAGTACAATATTTATATTCCAAATCAATTTCTTTTATAATTATATGACAAAAATGAGAAAGTAAGCAATTTTTCACTAATATTGGGCTGTGATACATTTGTATTTTTATGTTTGATTTTGTGAGCAAGTAGCTTTTAAGTGAGGCGAAAATTGGGGGTATGTAAGACAAATCAGACTCCTGAAAGGGGTACTGTAGTCTAGAAAGGTTGAGAACCACTTGTATATATTGTAATGCACTTTATATGTGGTACTGTTACAAACAGCACTATGTTAAAGAGCACAAGTGAACCTTCAGTGTACAGCAGCAGGGTCTACATGGACCAGTTAATGTGCAGGACATTAAAAGTCTTTAGAAATCATACCCCCGTAGTCCACATTTACTGCTCAATATATACAAGTCCTTACATACAAATAATCATTTTTGATGTTTCTCTGATGTTTATTGGATAAATACCAATTTCTCTGTTTTATCTAAATTGGGGTTTTTTTATCCATGTTTATTGTTTAAAACCAAAATCGGAAGCCCTAGTTCTGAGATAGTAAGAACAGAAGTTCCCAATCTGCCTCATCTAGACCAATAAATATTTTATATATTCTGTATTATGTCCCCTCTTCTTCATCTCCTTGCTAAGGTAAGCAATCCCAGTCTTTTCAGTCACTTCATAGGAGATTTTTTTAGGCCCTTGATTATTCCCATCACCCTACTCCAAACCCTCTCTATTTCTGCAATATCATTTTTGAGTCAGTTTGACCAGTACACCACACAGTATCCTTCATGAGGCCTCGCCATTGGACTTATATAAAGGCATTCTAACACTCTCCATTCCATCCTTTATGCAACCTAATATTCTGTTTGCTTTTTTGATGACAGCTGCACACTTAGTGAAAGTTATCATTGAGCTGTCTAGAGTGATACCCAGCTCCCTTTCTTGAATTCATATAGATGATTTAAAATCCTGTAAGGTGTCTGAGTAGTTTAAACTTTTCCCGCCAATGTACATTCCTTTGCATTTATCAACACTGAATTTCATTTGCCATTGTGTTCCCCATTCACCAGTCTTATTTAGGTCTTGCTGAAGTTCCTAGTGGTCCTCTCTACTCCTAACAAACCTAAATGATTTTGTGTCATCTGCAAATGTTGCTGAGATGCTGGCAGACCAAGTGCAAGCTTACGCCAAGGCCCCTAGGCCTCAGCTGAACACTGACAAATGCTTAGATGGAAACCAGTCTGGCTCTCTTGTGTGTTAGTATTGGGAAAATAGGTATTAGATTTATAAAAATGTGTTTAAACTTTATGAAATGCCTGTAAATTGCTGCATGCATTAATCTCACTTGTAATATCCATATGCCATGTTATAAGAGTATATTAAATGTTCGCATTGTAAACCTCTAACTGTGTAACTCACCAACAGTCAAGAAAGAAACATTACCCAGTGTGAAATACTAGTTTGCTGCATGAGGTATTATCTCCTGTCCAACAAAGAGAATGTCCATAAACACCAGACAAACCATTGTTGAATGTTAGAGGACAAAAGACTTTGTTCATTGCTTCCCCCAATACCCATGAAGAGGAGATGAGCATGAGGGCTTGGCCCATCAGCTGAATCTCGGGGGAAAGGAAGAAAAATCCCTGACCGGGTGAAACTGAATCTTTATTCTGCTTGGATTCAGAGGGGCAAGGATTACTAAGTATAAGCAAAAGATCCCCAGTGCTTGGACTGGATTGGTCATAAAGGACATATAGAGCTTGCTTATTATAGAAGTTTCTACCACCTTTTGGAACCTAACACTGTAATTTATCTATATGTATATGTTTACCTGCTTTAACCATGTAAAAACCTTATTTCTTTTTCTTCATTAGTAAATCTTTAGTTAATTTATTATAGGATTGGCTACAAACATTGTCTTTGGTGTAGGATTCAAGGTGCAATTGACTGGAGATAGGTGCAAGGTGCCAATTGACTGGTCTGGTCCTTTGGGACTGGGAGACCATCTGTCAGAAAGGCAAGCTTACCTAGGTGGCAAGATAGATTGCAGTACCCAAAATGTCTGTCTTTAACTCCACGTTAAGACTGCTGTAGTTCCTGAGTGTCACAACAGATAGTTAGCTGGTGAAATCTAAGTATAGAACTCACAGTTGATTTCTGGTGTATGCCCTGCTTAACAATCTGTCCTGAGGTTAGAATTCATGCCTGTGAGCCACTCCAGAGAGCTTAACAGTTGTTTCCTCACTACTCGCCCCTTTTATTATTATTAATGATAATAAATGTATTAAAGAACATGGGACTTAGCATGGAACCTTAAGGCCATTTAATCCTACTCTTTGCTTTCTGCCTCCTAACCAGTTTTTGACCAACGACTATATTTTGCCTCTCTCACCATGAGTACTTCGCTTCCTTAATAGCCTCTTGCGTGGGAACTTGTCAAAGGCCTTTTGGAATCTACATATATTGTGTCCACCAGTTCTCCTTTAACCACTACATTATAACACAGTGAAAGAATCCTAAGAGATTAGCGAGACATGATTTTCCTTTACGGAATTTGCGTTGGTTAGTCCCTCATCAGATCACAATCTTCCATGTTTTGTTATTGTTTTAAATAATTGTTTCAACTAATTTTCCCAGGTACAGATGTAAGGCTTACTTGTCTATAATTCCTCAGCTCACCCTCAGAACTTTTTTTTTAAAATATAGGTACAATATTTGCTTCCCTCCAGCCTTGTAGAACAGTGGCTGTTTTTAATGAAAGGTTACATTATATTTTTTTAACATCTCAGTTATCTCCTTCAGAACTCATGGATTCATAGCAACTACCACTTGTGATTTTTTGCTTTTTTAAACTATTGGCTTGTTTTAGCACCTTTTTCTTCAGATACCTCAAATCTCTGAGAATACCTCATCTTTTTTAACAGATAAGAGCAGATCCATGTTACGTATCTCCAGATCATCATCTACAGTGAAGAATGATGCAAAATATAAATAAAATAAAACCAACCAACCCTTTTCAACAGTCCCTATCTTCCTTAATTCCTCCATTTTATCCCTGCTATCAAGCAGACCTACTGCTTTTGAATCTCTGGCATGTTTTTACACCATTAGCTCTTCAAAATCTATTTTGGCCCTTCTCATTTTCCTTTTATTTCCTGCTGTAACTTACACTCCTGTTTATTGGCTTCACTAAGTGGATCCTGAAGAATTTTTATTTGGCTTAAACAGATTAACAAACTTTGCCATTTAGTCATTTGTTTATTCCTTGCGTTCCTTGTTCAGTGGTACGTCTGAGACTCCGATTTTTTTTTTTTTTAATTAGGCCATATTTAGTCCTCATTGTAAGTCACCTAATTTTCAGAGGTGCTGTGCACCTGTCGCTCCCATTGAATTTAGTAGGGTTTATGAGTGCTCAGCACCTCTGAAAATTGGGCCACTTAATGCCATATTTAGATGTAATGAAATGTTTTACTTTAGGCATCTAGGTTTGAACATTTTGGCCCAATCCCACTATCTGGGGCATGCAAAACTAAAACAAAAAACAAGTCTCATGTAAGAGTGTGTGTAATAATCTGTGGTCATATGCATATACAACTAACAACATATAGACACAATATAAGGGATTAAACAATTTACAGCACACAAACAAGCCTCTGCAATTCTCAAATCAATAGCTAATTCAAAGATTTTACAATATTTGTTCAAATACATTTGATATTTTTAACTTGACAGCTCCACTAGACAGTTAGTTAAAAGGAGAAGCTCCATTAGCTCTGCCAGTAGAGAGCTGGTAAACCACTCTGCAGGCTTGACTGCTGTTCAGGAACAGAGCACTGAGACTCAAGCACATAAACCAGTTTATTAGAATAACTTCCAAATATATGACAAAAATAGAGACTAAGGCCAAAATTTACAAAGCTGGAGTCTAACATGGGGTACATAAATCAGCATTTAGGAACCTACATAATCTAGAGAGTTATTGCCTAGAGGAGTACCTGAGTTTTTCCTGAAGTGGCACATAGTATAGCTGTGTCATAAGTGACAAAGTATAGGAAATATCAGGCATGAACATATGAAACAATCAAGCTGTGAGAGATTTTTTTGATACACGAGTTAAGTTTCCAGAAAGTGAGAGAGTACCACAAATTGAAACACACTTTACATAAAAGATTAGTTTCCAGTGAGTTCTAACTCATGTTGTTTGAAGTCTTTTTTCCCTTAAAAAAAATCTTTAGTTTTAAGTTGAATTTTTTTCCCTACTAACTCAACATTTGTTTCGTATTACCCTGCAACAGCAATTCTGATGAACAGTAACATCAACTAGGGCAGTAGTGGCCCAATCTTATTACACAGGAGGGCCACGTAAACCTAAGTACAACCTTGTATGGGCCAAACAGGTTCTACATATTTTAAGACTATTTAAAGTCACCTGTATTGATTTATATTTTAGGTACAGCTTGTTTAGTATGTATTTAGATAGGTTGTTTCTAGGTACAGTATTGTCTGTTTACTCACTTGTGTAAATCAGCCGTTAGTATATTTGTTGAAGCAGACTGTGGACCTTATAAAATGCTCTGGTGGACAGTGCACAGCCTGTGGGCCATAGACTGGCACCCCTGGACTAGGGAATATAGCATATTTTACATTTTTTCAGTATCAAATGTCTTCTTTCCATTTTACCTCTGAAAAATTTTTTTGTTATGGTTAAAATATGGTCATATTGTTATTTGTTCCTCATTACTTACACACTGTCACTAAATGAAATATTTTTAACAGACTTTTTCTCTTAACACACTAATGTACTTATGGGGGCAGGGGGAACGGGTTGGTTTGTTTTGCTATACCTAAGGGGAAAACTATTATGTAATCCCTTTGGTACAGATCTTCCCCCTCATAACTCCTGTGCAATTTCTAGATACTGTAGCAGTATGTGGTTTAGACCTGCTGATTAGATAGAATTGATGGAGTGCCTAATTCAGAAGTGACGTGCGAGATACAATTTGGACTTGCTTCCACTCACTGAGAAGTAATTACAGCCACATTTTGCTCATGTGAAAATGAGTTTCAGTGGAATTTACAGGCTGAGAAGGTGAAAGAAGGAGTAACAAAGTATTGGTTGAGATACTTTAGCTTCCACCTTCCTGTGGCTCCTCAGCATGTAATTTACGGTAACAGACTTGTTCTACCAAAGTGTAAGAGAATCTTAAATGAGTGGGAGAACGACTTTACTCCAGTTTACGTCACCTCTGAAATACGGCCATTGTATGCATCCACAGATAGAAAAACTATGGTAAGAGAATGCTATTTAGGTTGCAAAGTCAGGACTCAAAAGTTAAGAAATTGCCAGATTTGTTGTTGCCTGGTCAACCTTTGTTCTGCCCCCTTGTGCATCCAACCTGTGCACTAAGTGAGGCAGGGCTCCAGTGGAAAAACCAATATATGATCATGTAACTAAGGATTAAGTCTGCACAAATATAAATCTGACATTTACGAACTTGCAAGTGCTTAACTTTGCAATTTAACTAACATTCTTTTAACAGATTTTTGTAAGTAATTTCCTAACTTTTTAAAAGAAAAACAAATCCTAGTACAATAGTAATTATGTCTATCTCTTGACTAGCACTTTTCAATGTTAGATCTCAAAGCGTGTCAGTCTCAACCCCCACACCCTAATAATGTATCAAAAGTAGGGCTTAAATCCTAAAGTTTTAGCCTTGCAACACAGCGTGGGTTACAGGACTTAAAAATTCATTAGTTGACAGCAGGAGAAGTTTGTTATCTGAGAGGACAGATAGGATGCTGAGTCCTAGGGGAGCCTAGCCCAGCTGTCCCTAGCCGCCACCCCCCGCCTCCCCACAAAGCTGTGGAGCACTCCAGCCCCATGTGGTACCCTCAGAGGGATCTGTAGACTGAAGGGGCCATGGTCTGGGTTGAGGTCTGCTTCTTCCTCCCCACATTTGGGACAGGGGCGGTGAGTTGTATGGTCCCGTGGTTCCAGCAATATTCAGGGACCAGGGGCCCGGCACCACCAATGTTTGGGGCTGGGTCTCTCTCCTGGCCCCGCCTGCCTCACCCAAGTGTCCCCCAACCCGCACTTGCTGCCCCCACACGCCTCCCCTGGGCCCCAGAGTGTCCCTGCTTCTCCCCTGCAGCTCCCAGCTGCCTCTGTGTTGCTGGCTCCCGGCATCAACTACTGCCACAGGGTCCTAGTGCCCCCATTCACTAGTGGATGGGCAGGCTGCCCTGACCCTGCCCTTCCACCTTGGACCCTTCCCTTTTCTGGCGGGACCCTCCCAGCACAGGGGCCCCCCTTGCCCACAGTCATCGCTCCTGCCTCATGCTGGGCAAGGGGCAGCCCCATCCCACACCTGCAGTGAGGCTACAGTGAGGGGCAGTAGCAGGAGAGGAGGTGCATGTGATAGTAGACCCCCCTTCCCCAGCACCCGCCACAGGGGAGGTGAGGGGGCTTCCTGGACATGAGAAGAGCCCTAGGAGCATGTGCAGTGACAGTGGTGCGAGGTGAGCGTGCTGCTGGGGGGCGAGAGGGGGCCCCCCTCCCCTGGAGCTTGCTGCTGCCAGAGGAGAGAGTGCTGGGGGGGGCAGGGAAGTCCTCCTCTCTGGCCCTAGCCCTGGGGCAGCTTGCCTGCACCCCAAACTCATCCCCAGCCCTGCCCCAACCCAGAGCCCTCACCCCCAGCCAGAGCCCTCACCCCCCACACCCTAACCCTCTGCCCCAGCCCTGAGCCCCCTCCTGCATCGTGAACCCCTCATCCCCGGCCCCACCCCACAGCCCTTACCCTGCACTCCAACTCTCTGCCTGAGCCCCTCCCACCCCCCCAAACCCCTCATCACCAGCCCCACCCCAGAGCCCTCAGATTTTTACATTTAAAATTATATTAAATAATAGAGAAATCTAGAGAAATCAGCTTCTGTTCTCTTCAAATTAGTCAAATGATTCAAAAAATCAAATGATTTTTAAGCAAATACTCTAACACAGGAATTTGAAGGAAGTTAGCTTGAAATTTTGTTCTGAGAAGGACTTGTTAAGAGTGAACTGGAGTGTATCATTCCCCAAACCTTTCTAGAGCACAGATTGAAAGCAAAGATTTAAAAGATGTATGAAGGCTTTTTTGTTGTCGATATATTTAATTCAACATACTGTATAGTTAGTTTACATATAACCTTGTAATGGCAGGATATTTCAGGTTCAAATCCAACCTTAGTTCTCTGTAACTAATAGTGCAAATACCAAACATCAAACACGAGCCAGTCCTTTGGCTCAACAAGCTCAAAAAACCCTCCTAGGCTGAGTTCCAAAAAGGTCATTTAGGTTGTAACAATCTTTTACCTATCAGATAATATCTGAGATAAGAAGACTGGATTGCTACCTAGAAATTTTAGAATAATGATACCACACACACATACATATATTCTCCCTGACAAGAATAACCAGTTGGATGTTTTCACATCAAAATACAAGTGAGATATTGGTCCACTAGGAGTATTTCAGACCCACACAATTTCCAGGTAAAAATATCAAAGTATATCTTGTCTATTTTTTGTATCGTCTTATTTTATTGTTAGTTTGGGAAAAATCTCCCTTCCTCCCTCTCTTTCCTAATGTGCGTAAGTGATATAGGGGCCTAAGTCTCATTTTCAAAAGTGATTTAGGAACCATTTCTCATTAAAAGACAATGGGATTTAGCGGGCTAAATCATGTAGGTAATTTTGAAAATTTTACCTGTAATCTCTTTAAAGGTTAGGGGAAAGGAGCTGTGATCAAGGGTTCTTTTTGGTATTAGAGATATGGAGTTGGGAAGTCAGGTGGTTCTTTCAAAGGCATCAGTTCTATTGCAGGTCAGAGGGTAGCAGCTAGAGTTCTGGAGATGTGAAGGAGCTGCAGACAGTTTTTGGAGAAAGAAGTGTAAGATTAAAAGAAAGGGAAACTATTTTAATTAAGTAGAAGAGAGGATAAAGTAGAACTCCCAAGAATCAAATTAGCATCCGCAGCTACATTCTTCATCACTAGCCATGCTTTCATAACTAGAGTCATATTACCACTTTGTTAGGGGTACCCTGTAGGACTGGAAGAACTAAAATAGTCAAACATTCAGAGCATTATTCCTTGATAAGTAGGTATATTTATTGTACCCTATCCCTAAATCCTTCATGCATCGGTTGTGTCCTTAGTAGAGGTGGTCACTAAAATTGTGTGTTCTCATGAAAAATTTCCAAAATAATTGTTTTTGTCAAAAAATGTCTTTGAAACTTCAGGTTTTTGCTAAAAAACCTAAAACAGGAAGAAAAAAAAAAGAGTGAGAGGGAGGTTTGGCTAAAATTTTTCAGTTTTCTTAAAAAAAAAATAAAAATGAAGATTTCCCACATAAATTACTGTTTTTGACAAAAAAAAAAGCCATTTTTGATGAAGAATGTTTGACCAGATGTTTACCCCTCAGGCCTCTATCCTGTGTGCCCACATGCTTAATTTTAAACCTGTCAGTAGTCCCACTGAAATCAAACACAGACAGCAGCGTTTGCACGATCAATGCTACATGTAGTTCTGCAGGGATGCACAGTAAGAAAATTCCAATGCCTTTCCTCCTTCAAAAAATAAAAAACTCCTCATGACTAGTAAAACAAAGACAGAAAATATAAATAACTAGAAGTGTTAACAGAACCGATATGGAGAGAGCCCTTTCTCAGGACTTATACCTCTTGCCAGTCATTTTTATTTAACCAGTCTTCTTGCTTCAGTCTTCTGATTATTACACAAATACTTCATGCTCTGGTTGTTTTACAAGTGCACTAGCTCTTAGGAGAAGTGTAGTGCTACATGAGGCTGATATATTAAAAAAATCCACCTGGGAGGTTTACATTTTATATCTTCAGCACTACTAATTATTCTCTAAGGGATTAATTACAGTAACTTTAGCTTTTCAACAGGCTTATATTCACACTCAAGCTAACTTAAGAAACAGTTTGAATTGTGATCACAGAAAAATTCTGCTTGTTTCTTTAATGTATAATCTGCTGAATAGATACCACAGGTGTTAAATTAAATCTACATATTGACCTGGAAATTTAAAAAAGACATACTATCAGTTCCACTTGTTTTTATGCTCTAGAGAAAGCTTGGCATGAATAAATTATGGGGGAATGAGATGAACATGCTGGAGGTCAGACCTATTTGTGATGTGTTCAGTTAAAGAGGTTCTGGTTACTCAATCAGTTTGAAAAGTTAGCACGCTATTTTCTCTACTAGCTTTTGGTTAGTTTCTTCTCCCGTGTTCTCTATCTATTTAATAGAATGGGGTTTCCCACCACCCATTTAAAAACAAATCTTATCCTGGCCCAAATGACTAGACGACCCCAGCCACGATTTTCAAAAATAACTACTCAACCAGCTAGGCTCCTAAATTTTGGACTTAAATTTGCCAGATTGCAAATCCCGTACATGCAACAAATACCTGTCTTTCTTCCCCACCCTAATCCCTGGGTATAAAGCTTCATGTCATATTTTCTTCGCTATTCTCATTTTTTCTTCCCCTGAAGTGGGTGTGGGGAGGGGAAAAGAGATTATGTGTACGATATAAGAAAGGGAAAGAAATCCCTTCTCCTATTGCAGTCAGCCTGGCAGTTTAAATGCTGCTGAAACTTTCTGCAAAGTGCCTAAGACCTGGGATAACCTTTTGTTCACCAGCCAGGATTAATCTGTACCATATTGTGTACAGAAAACTTCCATATGATAACAACGAAGAAGGTGGTGAATTGTGATTGGCTAAGTATTGTGCCCTTAGCTAGCCTGTGCTAAAGCATTCTATTTTTATTATCGTTATCCTGGCCTCTGAATTGCCACCCTACCCACTTTGTCTCGTCCACCTGTTTTGTCTTTTCTACTTGGGGCAGGGCAGGGCAGGGCAGTGTCTTGCTATATATTTGTACAGTGCACATTCGGGCCCCAACCTAATTGAGGCCTTAGGCATTACTGCCACACAAGTGTTAAATAGTAATTAACAATGCCAATCCAAGCCATCATCATACAGGATACAGCAGACCTCTGGTATGACAATCACAGTATGTCAGGGTGGCTCTGGTAAATTAAAAATGGAACTTGGCCTTAAAGAAAAGGCCGGACTAAGTCAGACGGTCAAAACTAGATTTTTAGGTTAAATAGGGACCTTATTCCATGGACAGACACTGTAGTTTAAGGGCATTATCAATATTCCTTAATTTATGGGCCTCCTGAATGGTTATCTCCAAGATCCTTCCCCCCTACACAGACACTTAGTCACAATTTCCTTTTGGGGTTAAAAACAAACAAACAAGAGGAGACTGAAACAAGACATTTCTTGAGACTAGCAAAGCACTTTGTTATAATGTGGGGTCCTATTTTTCAGAGATTAGCGCATTTTGAAGCTGACCATACATTTGAATTATGTTGTAGACAGCTAGCCATTGGCAAAACTATCAAAGGTTCTGCAAAATGTAATTCCATGATTTGCTATAGTACCCCCAGCAAATTATTGCTATTAACTATCACACAACAGCAACAAATGGAAATTTTACACTTGGCAAAGCTGGAAAACCTAAAAACGATGTGCTTGCTCCACTGTAACAGAGCTTCATCCCTTTGGCAGTAGGGCTCATGGTGTTGAAATTTCATTTTTAAATGCAGTGCCTTTTAACCTGCTATGTTTAAAACAATTTGAATAAATAATCCGTGCAACTCATTAAGGACTCCCTTCTGTAGCCACTACACACGCAGAATTCCCTTTGAAGACCATTTCCTTTTTGTTAATTTCCTTAATCACTTGTTGAAGTTGTATATACTACTGGCTATTTTAAACAGTATTAACTTAGAAAAAATTAAACAGAATATTTGAAAACAAGCCAACATTTCCCCGTCACCCACAAAAACGTTTCAGGTACTTGACATGGCTAAGCAACACCTCCACTACCACAGTGACACTCCTATACACTCTTGCTAGCTCAGGGAGAGCTAACGTGAATAGACACTACATGAGCAGAGGAGTCACACCACTAGCTTGTAGTGTAGACGTAGCCACAGACACCGTAGAGCAAGACGACAACAAGGCAACCATTCTGCATGTCTCAGAGGGTGCTGCAGCAAATCCATTATCCCACTCTGCTGAGAGCAAGAGTTATATTAGAGCCTAGCCTCACAACAGCTGAAAAAGCTTTGTAGATGATAGTGAATCACAAATTGAATGAGTCAAAATATGATGGCTTTGCAAAGAATTCTAATATTCTGGGGTGTATTAACATAAGTGACATATGTAAGGCACAGGAAGTAATTATTCTGCTCTACTCGGAACTGGTGGGGCCTCAGATGATATACTATTTCTCTAATGTGGATAAGGTCTTATAATATGGAGTTGTTTTGTAAGGTTTCAAGGAAGGTAAAAATAGTGATGCCCAGAATGAAGAGACCCTGATTAACTTGTCTGGACCAGCCTGTTATCACAAAAAAAAAAGGAGGACTTGTGGCACCTTAGAGACTAACAAATTTATTTGAGCTATAAGCTTTCGTGAGCTACAGCTCACTTCATCGGAGCTCTAGTTAATATAGTTAACAGTGTGAATATAAAGCGTCTAATTATTGACTAGACTCTTCACTGCAGTTCATTCTTCTTCAATTGTCAAATATCTGAGAATCTTGCTAGGATATCCCTCAGACTTTCATTAGTTCAGGATGTTGTTATCACTTGGGATTTTAACCTTGTAAAGAGACAAGCATCTCCAGAAAGGTCTGACTGCCCTTATCTCCCTTTGACATCTGTGGAAATTTGTGGGTGCTCAGGATCTCCCAGATGCTCACTAAGCGGATTTCAGGATGAAGCCCCACTTGTGATTAATCTAAATGCCTTTAATTGTGCCATTTACACCCTACATGCTATATGTGTAGTTAATTATGATTCATGACTCAGTCTTGGAATGTTATTATTTGCTGCTTTAGCTTGAACCCAATATATTGGATTAATGAGCTATGTCTAATATTTGTGATTTTATATGGAAAACTTTAATACAATAGAGAATTTGTACCTTGTAGAATTCCATCCATGTCAGTCTCGTCAAATTCATTAGCAATCGTGTCAGTAGATCAAGAATATGACATGGCCCTTAGGATGAAACAGCTTAAACTAATAATACAAATCCCACTGAGTAGCTCTTAAATATAGATATCCTGTCTTAATCTCCAAATCTAGCAATTTATGAGTCACCCACACACATTTTTTGGGCAACTTAGTCAGCACAAAAATGTTATTACCATGAATTGAAACTCTGTATTAGGTGCCAAAAAGGTGTTTCATATATTGATACACATTGGAAAAGTCTTCTATTTGAACAGGAGTACTTGTGGCACCTTAGAGACTAACAAATTTATTTGAGCATAAGCTTTTGTGGACTACAGCCCATGTCATCAGATGCATAGAATGGAACAGATAGTACGCATACAGAGAACATGAAAAGGTGGAAGTTGCCATACCAACTCTAAGAGGCTAATTAATTAAGATGAGCTATTATCAGCAGGAGAAAAAAAAACTTGTCGTGATAATCAAGATGGCCCATTTCAGACAGTTGACAAGAAGGTGTGAGGATACTTAACATGGGGAAATAGATCCAATTTGTGTAATGACCCATCCACTCCCAGTCTCTATTCAAGTCCAAGTTAACGGTATCTAGTTTGCAAATTAATTCTAGTTCAGCAGTTTCTTGTTGGAGTCTGTTTTTGAAGCTTTTCTGTTGCAAAATTGCCTCTTTTAAGTCTGGTACTGAGTGACCAGAGAGGTTGAAGTGTTCTTCTACTGGTTTTTGAATGTTATGATTCCTGATGTCAAAGATTTACAACATGTCCTGAAAGACGATCCCTCACTTTTATGGATCTTGGGCAACAGACCAGTCCTCACATACAGACAGCCCCCTTACCTGAAGCAAATAGTCAAAAGCAACCACACACCACACAACAAAAACACTAACCCAGGAACCTATCCTTGCAACAAAGCCCGATGCCAACTCTGTCCACATATCTATTCAGGGGACACCATCATAAGACCTAATCACATCAGCCACACCAGAGGCTTGTTCACCTGCACATCTACCAATGTGATATATGCCATCATGTGCCAGCAATGCCCCTCTGCCATGTACAATGACCAAACTGGACAGTCTCTACGCAAAAGAATAAATGGACACAAATCTGACATCAGGAATCATAACATTCAAAATATCTTCTTACTATATGTTCCATTCTATGCGTCTGATGAAGTGGGCTGTAGCCCATGAAATCTTATGCTCTGTCATAAATATAAAGGGAAGGGTAACCCTGACATGCTCAAATAAATTTGTTAGTCTCTAAGGTGCCACAAATAGTCCTGTTCTTTTTGCGGATACAGACTAACACGGCTGCTACTCTGAAACCTGTCTTCTATTTGAAAGCATCACCACCACCACTGGGAAGCACAAGGAATTTCTGCATATCTCCTTGTCTCTTAAACAATCTGAGTCCTCCACTACCAAGCAATGAATTCCAGCCTAATTGAAACAATTAGGCTAATACTGTTATTAGGAAAATACTTCTTTATAAATCATGACACATTAAATATTAATTTCTTATCTAACTTGCAGTATGACTACACACAGTCCCATTCTAATGTTCACTACTGACAATAGAAATGATGGCCCTAATCCAGCAAATCAATGAATGTGACCTTCATGTGGGTGCAGAGGTCTTTCTATGAGCATCACATTGTAGAATACAGTAATGAAACTGAGTGATAACATCAGAGAACAAATACCATATAACTGATCTATGGTGTGTCTGCCCAATTAGGGGAGTTTTCCTTGCACTCCACAGGCTCAGACTGAGCTTCATGAGACAGCACCCAGATTCATGTAAAAGTGACCTTTAAGGATAATACACTATTTGATGCAAGCATATGATTCCTGCATTGAGAAGAAAGACTCTAGTAGATCATTATTGTTATTCTGATTTGAGAAGTGTCCCTTCATAACATTTAATTTTTAAAAAATTACCATGTGTGTCAGTGGCTCCTAGAGCTCCGAGCCACTATGTTAGATGATGCTCATAAGTATAAAAGAGTCCCTGCCCCAAATAGCTTGCAGACTGTATCTCTTACCTGTTTAAATGGCAGGGAAAATAGCATTATTAGTGTTGTTTTAGAGGGGTGGGAGGGAACGGAGGCACAAGTGATTGCTCAAGGTCACACAGGAATTCTGAAGCAAAGTTGGAAGTTCCTTTCTGAAGAAAATCCATTATGATTTGATGTTCTGACAAAGCAACAGTAAAACAGAGCAAGACAGACTTCCAGTTAGTCACAAACTACCCCCCTAACAAATATTCACAGAACACATATCATAGAATATTTTACAGTCACAGTGCACCTTTTATACAGAAGCATTTGACACATTCACAAAGATGGGCATACTGTACTTATATGCATAAGTTAATCACGTTACCTACCATCAATCACATTACCTACACAGTAAATGCTTTGGGATGGAACACAATAGCTATTTTATAGCTCACAGTAAAGCTACACAATATTTTAGGACACAAAGTAGTGAGTACCATACTCTGGGGCTTTTCAAAGTATAACACACATCTCAATACCAAGACCCAGGTCAAGTTCCATTTGTGACCACACAGCTCACATTTCTTTCCCTTCAACATCTTTATGGCAATTTCAGCAGCTGCTTACCTAGAAAAGTAAAGTAGTGGTTTTTTAGCTGTCATCTAAAATAAGTTTGGAAGAGGAAAGCTATGTTGACAAAAACAAGGAGAGCTTATGCCATCTCACCAGCAAGGTTTCTATGCATCACCAAAATGTGCTCCGCGGACCAGTTTTAAAACTACTGCCTACGAAATTGCAGGAGAAAGGTGGGCAAATTGACACCAAGCTGGGAGGGGTTGCAAGCACTTTGGAGGCCAGAATTAGCATTCAAAATGATCTTGATAAATTGGAGAATTAGTCTGAAATCATGAAGATGTCTGTTGAATTTCAAGTGGAAGGAAGGAAAGAAAAAAAAAAAACTTACCTGCACAAATACAAAATGGGAATAATTGGCTAGGCAGCAATACTGCAGAAAAAGATCTGGGGTTAGAGTGGACCATAAACTGAACCAGAGTCAACCATGTGATGCATTTGTGAAAAAGGCAAGTATTCTGGGATGTGTTAACAGGTGTCATGTAAGACACAGGAAGTGATTGTTCCACTCTACTCAGCACTGGTGATGCTGCAGTCAAGGATCTCATAGGAATGAGAATTTGATTCATATGTCCAGTTCTGAGGACCATGCTTTAAGATAGATGTGAACAAACTGGAGAGTCTCCAGAGGATAGCAATATAAATTATAAGAGGTTGAGAAATCGTGACCTATAGAAAAGGTGGGAAGAATTGGGCATGTTTAGGCTAAAGAGAAGAGAAGAGAACGGTGAGGGAGGCAGGGAACAGAATAACAGTACTCAAGTATGTAAAAGCAATCAATTATTCTCCAGGTCCATCAAGGGTTGGACAAGAAGTAATCAGCTTGGTTTGCATCAAGAGAGATTTAGGTTACATAAGAAAACCTAACTATAAAAATAGTTGGACTAGAACAGCTTATCTAAGAAAGTTGTGGAATACCCATTGTTGGAGGTTTTTAAGAATGGGTAAAATGATCAACTGTCAGGGATGGTCTAGGTATACTTAATTCTGCCTCTTGAGGTCCCTTCCAGTCCTACATGTCTATGATTCTATAAGTGCAAGTAGAATGTGATTATCCAAACTGGAGATTTTCCTGGACAGAGGACATCTCCATAATCTTGTGAAAAGTATCATGCTACTGTTAATGGACTACAGTAGCAAGATCTTTTGTGTCGTGTGTTCACCAAAAAATATAATTTCCATCAAAACAGTGACAACTAACATCATGCTGGGTCATTAGCTCAATCCTGACTTATGATGTGATCCTGAGCCATTCAAGTTAATGATAGTTTTGCCATGAAATCCAATAGCAACATGATCTGTCCCCTAGAGATCTAAGAATGCCCTACACTCATCCCCCAAAATGTGGGCTTCTGTGGAATTCTGGGATTTCTATGTAGATTCCTTATCCTAGCTATGACCAGATCTGACCCCACTTAACTGGTGAGATATGAAAATCGATCAGCCGGAGTGGTATAGCAGTAGAATATGCACATGTACTAATGATGTCACCTAATGATAAAGTTAGCCAACCTCCTTTTCCTTGAGGCACTCTAGCCAAGACTGTCAAAAAGTAAGGATCCTAAATCTGTATTTAGGCACCGAAATAAGAGGTCCAATTTTAATCATCCAGTGCCCAATACCTCCCATGGAGCTCAATCTTCTTAGCATATGCGCAACGTGCCTCAGGTGGAAGGTGACCAGGATTCATCACCAAATTTGGGCTGCTGGTTAGAGCATTACCTTCCCTGGCTCAGGTCAGGTGCTGACAGCGTATGCAGTGTGAACACTGACCAATGCCCCCTATGGAGCTCAATGAAAACTGTTGAGTGCAGTGCATTTTTGAAAATTGGCTCTCTTATTTAGGTGTTAGAAAATCTATCCCTAAATCTGTATTCAAATGCATCTAAGGGTATGTCTACACTACCGGCCGGATCGTTGGATAGTGATCAATCTATCAGGGATCGATTTATCACATCTAGTGTAGATGTGATAAATCGATCCCCAATCGCTCTGCCTTGGACTCCTGTACTCCACTGAGGCGAGAGGCAGAAGCTGAGTCAATGGGGGAGTGGCGGCAGTCAACCCTGCACCGTGAGGACACAAGATAAGTCAACCTAAGATACATCAACTTCAGCTATTCTCATAGCTGAAGTTGCTTATCTTAGGTCGATCCCTCCACCACCACCCTCCCAGTGTAGACCAGGCCTTCGGGATCTGGAGCACAAGTCTGATTTCAAATTAATGAAATTTGTGATCCTAAATCATGGGGCCATGATGAAAAATCACATCCTGGGCCTCCATTTTAACAATTATGGCAAACTGTTCTGCCTCATGTAACTGAAATTGAACTCTTGTCTTTCTTGATCTCTCCTCCAACAGCATTAATCCTTCAATTACAAATGCATTTAGGGTTCTCATCTTCTCTCGATGTGCAAACATACAATAGATCCTATTTATTTCCAAAGGGAATTTGATTCATATGTCAAGGGTCAATAGAACATGGGCTTTTCACCCTCTTTGTCCTTTACCCGGGGGGTTTGTGGGTGGGTGGGCAGGGGGGCCGGAAAAAAAAAGGAGTTGCCTTCCTACATATACATAAATAAGAAAATGATAAAGAGGTATAGAATTATGTTTAAAAATATTAAGAATCCTTTTCTCCTTGGTCTTGATTGCACATAATTTATTTTTAACCATAAAAATAAAGTAATAGGATCAAAGAAAGACTTTAGTTGTTCTTGATGGGAAGTGAATTGTGCTTTTTATTATACAGTATGTGTCATTCCTCCATAACAAGTGTAGCAGGGTGAATAAGTGTTGTGAATCACAACCTAAACATTGAGTATAAGAAGCTTTCAGTTGTTTTTCTAAGACAAAAAATAATCAGATTCAGATAAAACCAGATGCATTAAAATAGCTGACTTGGGCCTTGTACACACTACTGCGGTAAGTTGATTTAAGTTACATTACTCCATCTACGTCAATGACATAGCTGGAGTAGACGTAACTTAGGTCAACTTATTGTGGTGTCTAAACAGCACTGCGTCAATGGGAGAGCATCTCCCATTGACTTACCTTACTCCTCTCATTCCAGTGGAGTACTGGAGTTGACGAGAGAGAGTTCTGTGGTCGATTTAGCAGTTCTTCACTAGATCCGCTAATTGATCACAGCGGCGTCAATCCCTGGTAAGTGTAACCATGGCCTTGGACTGGAAATTAGAGGAGAAACAAGTAAGGGGACAAAAGTAAGAGAAGAGGATTCCTCGAGTCAACAAAGCAAGTGCACATCTTGATAGTTGTTTTTTTAATTTGCTTTCTTCACCCTCACCTTTTCAGGACTTACAATACTGATAGCAATGGCCTCAGTTTGTAGTTGGTCTGTTCAATGTGTATGGCACTTACAACTAATTTATAACTGTCTTGCAATAGTGTTGCCTTGAGTAAGATACAGACCTCTATGTAAATATACATAGCTCAGAGATGCTTAGTAATTCTGAAATAGTTGCTTGGGATATTTCTAAATTAATGTTACAAGTTTCAAAGCCTCATGAATATAGTTTGGCTGCTAGCAGCTAGTCATTAGGGTTTTTTTCCAACAATACTCTTTTCTCCTGTATTCAGCCTCTCCCAAGAAACAGTAATAGAAGGAGATACTAAAGCCTGATCATTCATAATGAATGTAGGCAAAAGCCCCAGAAGACTGGAAGATCAGGCTTTCACTAGACACGCTGATCTATGTTGCAGGTTTAGGGCCTACCAGGTTGTGACTGAGCATCCTTAACTTTTTTTGACCTTTCTTCATGAGACATGAAGATAGTCACTCACAGGAAGAGCTCAGCACTTTGAAGGATTGGGACTATCAGATTGAGCCTGGGAAAATAATCCATTTCCATGCTTCCCTCCTATGTTCCCACAACATACAATGCAAAAGGTAAAAGCAGAGCAGTGAGTCAGAAGGTCATTGACAACACAGAAGCAAGCAGCATCAAGAAGATTTTATGCTCAAGGACACTTTAAAAGGCTAATAAATCCTAAACACTAGATCACAGGGAAATTATAACAGTCAGTTCATATGGAATTATAACAGTCAGTTCAGGAGTAAACACCGCTAAAATATTAATCTTCTCTCAATGAGAAGTACAATTTTTTTAAATTTACCCACAGCTGGCAACATTAAACAAATGCTCCCTGTAAACATCTGCAAAGCTACTTCATTATCCACCTTCAAAACGCTCCTTTCCCATGATGCCTACAAAAAACTTGACAATGCCTAGGCTGCTGGTGACTGATACCACTGCCTATCGGGCTTACTAATAAGATGTTATTTCCTTATACTCCCTCATCTGTCTGTGAAAACGCATCCATTATCTCCTGTTTATACTTAGGCTGTAAGCTCTTTGGGCAGTGACTGTCTTTTTGTTCTGTGTTTGTACAGCACCTAGCACAATGGTGTACTCATCCATGAATGAGATTCCTAGGCACTACAGTATAGACAAAGGAATGCTATGGCAGCAGAAAGCCATCACACCTCAAAAACTCTTAATAGCAAACAAGGAAATAGTTGATTTAAGAGCGTATATACCCAACTTGTCAATAGTAGATTATGAATAAATATTAAAAAAATAATTTAACTACTCAGTGTGCTCTGTAGTGGACAGTCCATAGAAGATCATAAAGGAAAAAGGCACATTTCTGTCTAAATGTTATTTAGATAGAAATGTGGCATATCAGCAGCCTAACTGAACATGCTTAACATGAAAGTATCTTTACTGTGTTCCTTCCTAAGTGGAAGTTGTAGTCATTTTCCACAACCACAATCTCCTCTGTTGAGTATCCAGCATCAGAGTCCCTATACTTTAGTTTATCCCAGCAAAAGCCAGTAATATATACGTTTAGATAAACTATATGAAATATGAAAATATGCTATGTATGGAATATTTAACAAACCCAAGTAAATAGCTGCATCATCAGTTAATATACTGTAAACTAGAATCTAAGGCCTGAATCCTACAAATGCTTAAGCATGTATTTAACTTTATATTAAAATCTAAGTTTGGGGGTCTCTTGTTCTCCTGTTGATAAAAGTTGAATACAGTGAAATGGAAGCTATCTTAAAAGGCAAGGAAGAGAGGCAAATACATAAATGTGATTAGACAAGGAAAGCATAGTTTATAACAAAATATTCCAGTTTAAAGTAACAAATTACGGTAAGTGGATACTGTGTTGCCTAGCATCAATGGAACATTACCCTTAGTCCATGATAGAAGCAATTCTGAACTTTCAGAAAACCTTTGACAAAGTTTCAGATGCTGGATTATTATAAACCCCCTCAATATGGGCTACGTAGTAAAACACTCAAATGGGTAAATAATCTGATAATGGGTGGAAGGCAGAGAGTTGAGTTAAAGGTTGTATTCTTCAGGAATACTGATGAGGAAGGGAATCCCAGAAGGCTCTATACTAAAACTAGTAGATTATTTTTACTATTGATTTAGATAACCTGCAACTGATTTAGACAACCCTATAAAGAGTCAAATAATTAAATCTGTAGAGACTACCACAACAGGCTATACTTTATAGGATAATCTTAATAAATTAAGCAAATGGATTCAGGGGTGGGATGTAAAATTTCATGTTTCTGATTCTAAAATAGTGGAGTTGTGTGGAAATATCCAAACTAAGTATAGTTTAAAATTCATTATTGGATTAGTTGATACAGTTGTGTAAAAGGATCTTAATGTGTCATTAGAACCATTGTTTACATTTTAAGTTTAATATTAAGCAACATTATGGAAGGAAGCTTAAATGTTGATTTTTCAAGATTGATGCAAGTCCAAGGACACTTTATGAAGGACAGCTAGACCTGCCTTACAATACTATCATGAACATTTATCATTCCAGGCACCAAATCTATTCATCTGCTTTTTATAATAACAAATAAAGAAACATTCACCACATTTGTCATCAAAAAGTTTTTTCCCAGGTGAGTGGGTTAGTATAATTTCAAATGTGATATATCCCACAATTTTCAAGTCCTGGTCACCTATACAGTTCAGAATATATAGTTCAGAGAAAGTATAACATAGGACAACACAGGTGACAAAATGAAATACAGAGGTTTATATTCTCTCATAGTCATATACTGTGGCCTTTAAACTTGGTACATTTTGTCCTTTTGCATTAGAAATATTTGTATAATGTCCCATTCCCATTGAGCAAGAATTCATAATAGGAATACTTCATACCTGTGAGGCACCCATATCTCAGTAAATCATAAGGTAGTGTCACACTGGAAGGGGTCACATCATAAAACATAATGATACAACTACTTGCGAGCCAAAAGCTTCTGAATATGACATTACATTGATCTTTTTGGAAAGAGATTCTAGGATAAATCTCTGAAATATTGGGGGAAAGGAACTGAAACACCTGAAAAAAAGATCTGAACCAAACATTCATGAGGACCCAAATCTTTCTGGTTAATTAGATCTCAAAGAACTGTTTGCACAGATAACCAAAATAGTCACTACTAAAGGGGTAGCAGACAGCGTGGGAGATTCAGTATCTCTCTAAACTGTCACATTGGGAAAAGAAAAAACCTTGAAGATGTAACACTATCCAGCTCAAGTTGTTGGCAGACATTAAAGTAATTGAATAAGTGGGTAATTTTAAATTATCTTCAAATAATTCAACTTTCAGCTATCTCTGTCCATTGAATAATGCCATTGCCTCTGGTCCTTTCCATGCTCTCATACAATCTAAATTTGCAATTACTCTTCCCTCATCTCTGAATGAAATGACATTTCCTAATGTGACTGAGATCTTATAGCTTGCTGCTCTGGCTGAGGACTTTATAAAGGCTATGGGAACCTGTCTTCCAGCTTCATAATGACCAAACTCACATTAGCTTTCATCCGCTGAGTCACTACACTTGTATGATGACTTCTGTAACCTCCATTAAGGTGTCCATCCATTATCTCTCAGCTTTTTAACATCTTAATGTATAGGGAGGAATTCTTACAGGATGTACTTAATCCATAAAATACAATAAAACTGTTTAAATACAGATTTAGATTGAGACATAATTCAGGAGGCATAAAGAATCTGATGGTAATATTTTTCCTTCCACAAAAAATGGAAATTTTATAGGAGAACAGCTGAAATAGAAAAATGCAGATATTTATTAGAGGATCTATAGGACATGTAGTGTGTTTTTCTTCAGGTATCATTCAGATAACAATAGTTTATTTGTGCTGTATTTGAGACCAGTATTTGGCCCATTGTGAGATTTAATTAGTTAATGTTTAATGCTCTATATAACCTAAGTTAACTCCATTTTTTCCCCTCTCTGCTCAGACTGGCTGAAGTCAAATGCCATACAAAATCAGGTACTATTAAATTCTTTGGACATACACAGTATAAACACACAATAAAATATTTTTATATGTAACTACTCCATGCAGAGGTACTTCAGCAATGTATGCTCTGGCTTTGGAATAGCCTCATTGTTCATGAGCAGTGAAAACACAAGCAACCTCAAATGACATGCAACAAAACCATTTTGTGACATTATTATTATTTATTTACTTATTTATCTATCTTATGCAACACATTCTGGGCTGCAGTGCAGACCAGTGAAGGGTTGTGTGACCATTCGCCTTGCAATATTGGGTGCCTTACAAAGCTTTGCTGCTGTAGCTCTCAACCTTGGCCGCTCACAAACAGAACGCAGGTCAACCCAAAGCGTCTGTATAGTTGCAGCCCTGTAGCTACAGCTCTGACCCCAGCAACACCCTGACTTCCACCAGCCTTGGTTACTAATTGTAGGGTGACCTCACACTCCCAGTCCCAAATTTCCCCCCAAAAATGTGTTTTGCACCGTCCAACCCTCTCCTGGGCAGTTCAGATATTAAGATCATTTGCCGCTATAAGGGGTCAATATTCAAGAGTTTGCTATTTTAACTGGAGTTACCCAAACAGTGCAGTTTAAAACACAACATTGGACTAGTTTAGATTAAAAATAAAACAAGTTTATTTAGCTACAAAGAGGTATAGTTGTACCTAAAATCTAAGGTGTCAAAATTAGAAATGGTTACAAGAGAAATAAAGATAAAATGCTTTCTAGTAGCTAAAATTTACCAAGCAAGACTTGGTTCAAGGTAAAATCCTTACCACAGATTCCCAGCAACACTGCTGACCAAATTCTCAGGTCAGGATCTCTCCCAGAGTCAAAAGGCTGCTACCTTTGTTGTCTTAGCTGAAAAAGAAAGGTAGGGAGAGATTTCTTGGGCTGTTTTTGCTCCTCACTTTTATAGTCCAGTCCCCCTTTTAAGTGGATTCTTCTGAGGGTTACCCCTCAAAGCAAAAAGTTTATTGAAACAGTAAAAAGGCAACGTGGAGTCTGGTGGTGAAGGTGGTTCCATGCTTTCTTCTCCCTTGTGTATGCTGAAATGCAGATTTGCCTTGTTTCCTGCCATTTCCCCTGTTTCTATGTATATGTAAATTGAGATAAACACACATTCCTTTGTTTATGATTGTGAGGATGGTGCCCGTGGGAGCCAGCTGAGGTCATGCAATTAGAGTGAACTGCAAACAGAATGGGGCAGACAAACCCCAAAAGCTGGTGGATACTCCAACACTTAGATTTACCAAGCCAGGACAAAACAGCTTCTGTATTACCCCACTGGTTACCCAGAAGTGCAAACACAGTTCCCTCAAAGTACCCTGTCTCAGGCCTCCATCCAGACACACATCAGATATGATGACGATTACTGAAAATCTTATCTGATCATATAAAAGAAAAGGTTCTTCCAATCCCAATGGATCAGCCACACACCAGGTCAATATAAAAAACTTAAATCTTATCCCAAATACATGCTTAGAGCCCATCCTTATTAACTAAACTAAAATTTATTAAAAAAGAAAGGAGAGAGAGTGTGTTGGTTAAAAGATGAATATACATACAGACTTGACTTCAATTTTTGAGATTCAGATACATAGCAGAGATGAGCTTGTAGTTGCCAAAAGTCCTTTTAGAAACAGTCCATAGGCTATAGTTTGATGTCCATATACAGGGTGACTCCAGCCAATGACTGGGGATCTCAATCCTTATGGCTCAGGGTTTGCCCTTCTTGAAACCCAAAGCAGATCTGAGATGAAGAAGAATCGTGCCCCAGGATTTTTAATACATTTCCAGAAGCCTTTTGGCCTGAGAAAACAATAGGCTTAACTTTCCTTCTCCCAAACATCATGGCAATTAGCACAGGACAATTTATCCATTCAACAGTTCAGATACAGGTTACCACCACCTTTAAAGAGACTTATAGACAATAATACTATTTCACTCATGTGTCTTCCTAAATGTTAATATTCCTTTTTTGATCTTTGAATTAAAGCTATAGCAATATTCATTTACATATCTTCCTAACAAGTCTTTAAAGTTTGGCCATGGGTCATGTCAGTCTGAGAGTTAATTAACTCTTTCTGGCCCTGTCACCTTTCAATGAGATATTATATTACACTTATAACTTTACAAGGATAGATTTGTTTTACAACTTTGACCTAGTCAGGGCTGCGTGGCATAGAATATGTGCTAATATTTTCATACGGGGGAATTCATAATTTTACATATAATGTTGCTATATACATTTCGCCATGACATTGACCAGCAAGGCATATTTTGTACACAGATTATTACAATGGTGTGTGAATACAGGGTACTTTCGATCACAGTATGTATTACAATAGTGCCTAGGGAACCCAACGGAAATCATGTCCCTGTTATGGTAGGTGCTACATGTACACACAGTACAAACACAGTTCCTGCCCCAAAGAGCTTGCAACCTAAATAGACACAAATGGTAGCGTTATGACTTCCATTTTACAGATGGGGAACTGAAGTAGAGAGAGATTAGTTAGCTTGCCCCAGGTCACTCAGGAAGTCTCTGGCACAGCTAAGAACTGAGCAGATATTTCAAGTCTCAGTCCTGTACCTTAACAACAAGACCAGTCTACCTCTTAGACCAGCAAGTATTCTGCATGCCATTTTTCAGAATTAAAATTATTACTATTTGGTTCTGTATCCCTCCCCCTGTACCATCAGGTATTACTGGCAAGATTTGACTCATAATAAACAGCAGTTATGGGCAAGGGGTAACAGATTTAGAAATTAGTTTAGCGGAGATTTACTTACATTTTGTTACTGAAAGAGTAACAAACATTTGTTTTAGAGGAAAAGCCCAGGAAATGTTTAAGGGGGAAATCCAACACCAGAATGGAATGGTTTCATTAATTTACAAAGGTTCTCTCAAAGCCCCATTTTTAATTCACCCTGCCTTATCCCTAAGTATGATCATGTTGTTCAAATAAGCTGCAGATGCCAACAATGAAACCTAAAATCTAACCAAATTTCAAACTCCATTTTTACATTCCAGGCTCCAAAGGAAAACTGAAGGTTGCATTACAGCCACTCTAGACTTCAATCCTTACTTATTATGTTTCCAATAACACTGCTGGAGGTCCTAAATCATGTTAAAGTTGGTCTGTAAATTGGATTTTCAAACTTCAGAAGAAATGCATAAGCAGGGTAATGCACTTTCTTCTTATCTTGCATCACCAGTGCTTACACTAATTTCAACAAAATAATCTCTAAAAGGCACAGATTTTGTAAATTAGCAACACCGTATCCATTGGAATCCTTCCTTCAGATCATCTGTAGGCTTTGCATTAGAAGAAGGGAAAAAAAGAAGTATAAAGCAACAAAAAGTTAAGTCTCTGCCTGAAGCAAGCAGCATGATGTGAGAATTGATACCAGATTTTATTTTAATGAAAAGCAATTTAAGGAAGTTCTTTATAAAGTGGATCAAATAGTCTTTGACTAAATAAGGTAACAGTGTATTTGCTCCTCACTTTTTGCTTCTGGTGTAGTACTCTCAGCTAGCTTTTACTGAGATTTGCAGGTCTTACTTGAGGCCTCTCTTTTTCTTCCTGGTCGCCCCGAAGTGGGGAGAGGAGTTGGCAATGTTGTTTATTTTAATTACTGCCTCATGGGGCCACAATTGTTTATTGTAAAAAGTCACTAATGAACAAATGACCCTGCCACCTGGAGCACTTTACAGGCTGGTGGTAAACTCCAGCTATTTAAACAAAAACCTTCTTGGGCTATTGATTCACTGGCTACGTTGGATTGGACCCTGGGTGCACGTGACTGCTAGGCAACTGAGTGCTCATTGTTTTACACTACCTATTACACAAAACAAATAAATCTTCTTCACATTACCTTTTTTCCACACTCCATCTAAAAGAGCACTTATTATGTGACAGTTCACTACGAAATATATATTTGCGTCCATGTGTGTTCAGGTGACTATATTAGCAAATGTTTTCATAACCCATTGGGGTTACAACAAATGTCTATAGCTTTAATATACTGGTGATGTTAATTCTGCTATAAAGACAGAAGTGGACAGGCCCAGAGTATAAACTCCTTTACATTTATTATGTTTGGATATTGCACTGCCCACTTCATTGTAAGCTTAGGAGGTTTTCATGCAGGTCCCCACATCTGTACCCTAGAGTTCAGAGTGGGGGAGGAACCTTGACACCTAGTTTTCCATCAAAAAACTGATAGAAAATTTTCACGAAGGCCTACTCAATATACTACAAATCACATACACTGAGTAGATAATCAAAGAGGAGTTCACTTCATGGAAGAAAGCAGGCTATCACTTGATCCAATCCACTCCAGTTTTTTCTAAATTTAAGAGTCCCCTCCACACACACACAAATATTTTTGAATTTTTGTTTTTGAACACCTGAATTTGTCACCACATTTGAATTTGAAGGTGTTATGTGATGATTGTCAAATATTTTAAATTGCTACTATATATTTGTTTCCCTCTGTGATCAGCTCTGGTTTAATTTTAAGATTCATCCCCTTCAGTGAATACTAGAGACACATCTGTCTAGCAGTTATACTGTTTTATCATGTCAGCTCCCATTTAACATACAATTATTTTAACTTGTAAAGGAAAAATATACTGCTAGTAGAATCTTGTATTATTAGAAACAGGTTGCTAAAGTTTCCCACCTCACCCCCCACCTTCTGAAGAAGGCCTCCACCATAGGAAGCCATGTTAAGATGGAGTTGTTGTGATGGGAAGCCAGGAGAGGGAAGAATTCATTCCCATGTGCTTGTCTTCCCTGAGGGAGCTATTAGCCTATTTCAGCAAACAGGCTTTCCATAGCCACAACAACAGGTTTTCTTCTATGAAGCTCACAGGTAGTACAACTAATGAAGAAACTGCCTGGACTCTGACTGCCAGAGTGGTGTTCACATTTCTGAAGAGAGATTCCCTGCATAGGCCTAATTCTGCCATGCTCTCTTATCTTGAGAGGGATCCTACCCTGCTCTGAGCCACATTCTCCCACCCTTACAACAGTTAGCAACTTGAGTAACTTTCTCCACAAGTTGTTCCATGCAAATCAGTGTTGTGAGCATGTGTAATAACTGGGTCTACAAATGAGGAATAGGGTATGAAAGTTCATAAAGTGCAACAATAATCTATAACAATAAGCGTTGATGGGAAAAGGTGCAAAAAGGGAGACAAACTGAATTAGCACAAACAAAAAGGCTTACTGATGTAATTCTAGGACCATGTTAATTTTATGCCTGGTAAACAAGAAAAGAATGGGACTAGAAATCAGTAAGCCAAACCTGGTGTGTCAGAAGTTAGGCAAACAAAAACAATGAGGGGATGGGCTATTCCATTCATCATTCCCTTTTGGAGTCCTTAAAATAAAAGACTTTGGGGGTGGAAATTAGGAGAGAAGAGAAAGCAACAATTGCTGACTGAAAGAGAAGGAAAGTACAAGCTTCACTATCACGGAGGGCACCCCCAACCATCTCCTGGGGTCCTGGAATCCACTGTGACACTGCAGGGCCTTCTTCATACTAATTCTGAGAGATACTTAATACTTCAAATGTTTTAACTGTTTTTCCTTCTTTTCTGTATATTTAATAAAGGATTACAAATATTTTTAGTAGTGTTTCCGCCTTGGTACTAAGCACGCTGAGGTCTCTGTATACCAAACCCTGAACTTTGTTTAAAACTGCTGAATGCTGAGCAACTTCAGGGTCATTTGGCCCATATATTCCATCTACATTAATACAACATAACTATTGTGATTTATTTATTCACTTCCCATGCGTCCCATGATTTCCAAATACCTGACAGCAAAGTTAAAAAGTTTTGTCTTTATCAAACATGGGACTGTATTTACATGAACCCCTTTGGCTCTGCAGGCTGACAAAAAATCCATAGGAGTTACACATGCCATATTAATCTAGAGTTCACAAGATAGCAGATACTATGCCTGACTCTCTGTTGTGGGCCCAGTTTTGAATTCTGCCATCCTTGCTCACATTAGTAGTACCTTAGTCTGTGAGTATTCCCCTTAACTAACCTTGGGATTTGTTTATGAACCTTCCAGCCTTTCCCTGAAAAAAATCAAGGAATTCTCAGAAATACAGACCCACTGGTAATGGTGACTGCAGTATAGAAACTGCCTCCAATATCTTCCAGTTAAAAGTCTGGTTTTTTGCTTCATTTCACATGGCAAGAAGTGCCCCCACATGTTCAAAATAGCATATAGAGAAGCTGAGAAAGGCCACAAATGGCCTTCTAACAAGTCAAAAGCCAGGGAGAGTCCAAGGGGAGGAAAGGATAGAAGTCAGAGAAGCAGCAGCTCTAAAATTAGGGAGTCAGATGGAAAGGATCCTGTGAGGGTGAGCAGAATTAGTATTTAATTACAGAACATGCTATACCATAATGCACAGGCACAAGGAGAAAGAACTAAGATTGCAAGGGCAATTTATATTCTGTCATTTCCTAAATGCTGAGTGCTTGGCTTTGCAACCTTTAAAAAGGTTCCTTAATGGAATGTTGAAAAATTCTAGCTTTCTCTGTATTTTTTCTAATATATTTTTCAGAGCCAGATTCTGCACCCTTTATTTGCAAAGAAGTATTTACTTATGAGAGCTGAAACAAATGGGATTAGTTACATGAATAAATCCTATCTACTATGAGCAATGGCTACAGAATCTGTCCCTCAATTTGTAGGAAGTTACTGAGTATCTGAATTCAGCCTTTGGTATGATAATTATTATTAAAGTGTGCAGTACTTTATAAATCTACCTCAACTATTCCACCTTTTCCATTTGCTGGGTTGACAGATTACAGAAGGGATTTAAGTAATGCCCTCAAATCTGAAAGTAGCAAACCCTTTAGCAGGATGTACAGGCTGTCTGGAGGCATCACTATATATGCTGTGCTGATATATGTTTTGCAATATCCAGGAGGAAGCAGCATAATAAATAGACTTGTTATTTTGTAGTAATACAATGACTATTATTGGGCATTAGAGGTATTATAATTCAGATATACAGACAATAGCACATCGTATAGTCAGATATTACAGAGGATGAATTATATGGCTACATAGTATTATAAAATCCTCCTTCTTGGAGAACTGACAGTTTAAACTCTCCCAGTGTTGAGATTAAAACCACTGAAATGTGAAATGGCTGGTTTAGTGTCATGTATAATGCATTATTTCTCCAATCATAAATGCAATCTCCTATAAGATTTTCTGGACCAGTATAGATACTTTACACAATACTGTTGGCATTTATGCATCTTTTAATTTATTATATAATGTCCCCATCCAGTGCCCTAAACACATGTATGACATTTAATTAATAAGACAAGCCTACGCAACTTAGTCTAATTCCATTTTTAAAAGTGACTTCTAGGCATTTAGGGACCTAAGTCTCATTGGAAGTCAATGAGATTTAGTCTCTTAAATCACTTTTGTAAATGGGACTTAGGCACTTTTGAAAATTTTACCTAAGGCATGCAAACTGGAATGAATATCTAGGGCCAGATCTTCAGTTGCTGTAAGTGACTTAAGTGGCATTAGGTCAACCTACACCAGCTGAGGCTCTAGCCCCAAAGTATAAAAACCCCTCACCCCCCATCCCCAAAATAAGGCTCTGCCACTGCTCAATACTACCACTCAACGCTGATTCCCAGAAATATGTTCTCAACATTAAGAAACTGCATCTCTAGTGCACTGACAGAGGAAGTAGTACTCATCCTGTGACCCTATTTAGTGATTTATAGGTTAAAAACAGACACCTTACAATTGTACTGAGGTATGAACTGGAAACCAGTGCAGATGGTGGATCAGAAGATGGAATATATGCTCCCTGCAAGAACTACCATTTAAAGTGGGCCAAGGACATCCATTTTCAGCATAAACAAGTTTCCAGGTGATTTTAAGGGGTAGGCACATGGAGATATAGTAGTAATCCAATCTGGAGGTCATAAAGATGAATCACTGATGTGAAATTGTGATAAATAAAATACAACAACTTTTGATCATCGCAGCAGTTGAAGATAAAAAAATTCTAATTTGTAAACCTAAGTAACAAAAGGTGAGCAATTTCACCTCTGCTATTTTATCCCCGTGTTGCCTCCGCCCAAACTTCCTACCTAGATTTTAATCTCAATCACAGTCAGTGTAGGGCCACCAGTTTCTACAGGCTCACCCTGAGAGAAATATCCATGCGGAGCACAATCTGAGATCTGTTGGAGAAGAGATTTCCTACATAACATTGATATTCCTGTCAATCATGCTTGGAGTCTTAATGTTAGCTAGAATGTATACTATAGCTGAGGTACATCTTTTAAGTCAAGATAATTAAGATTTTGTATCCATATAGGTCACTGAAATGCCTTGTTGCATTGCAAAATTGTACCATCTTATGTGAACATGTTTTCCTTTAGTTGGTAGCCTCTACAGTTCTGCTAGGACAAGGATATTTAATTGCTGATAGTCTTTGATGCCCATGTTCGAGTCAGACATCTTGGCACCCGTCCTCCTTCCCTGCCCCCAGCCCAAAAGCGATAACGTGATTCAATATGGTAATTAGAGGACCTAGTGATACACATAATGAAGGTAACACTCAAAATGGAGGTTGAACTACATGTCAGATTGGGGCACACAGTTATGACTCCCAATCTCTCAGATTGGCGAACCAAGCCTTTTGAGAAAAGAGCTAAACCACGATATGGTAGATGTGTACTATATTGGGTACAATCTGTCCACATAGCAGTGAGTGACAGTATCTCAACATAGAGAGAGAATTATGAGTGAGAACGGGAATGGTGAAAGATGATTTACCATACCAATCAGTAGTAAAAAAGTTTAAATTCTGGTAGAATCTCAAACGAACTGCAAATGTAATCACCTGCATTAATTTTTAACTCAAAAATCCAGCAAAAGCCATGAAACGCACAGTTGAACTGGCAGCATTTTCTTTAAGCATTTCCAAGGTATTTTGAAGAATGATTTTTGCACACCACAGCATTTATTCTGCATTTCAGCACCACTACACAACATGCAGGTGTACACAGTTTTGCATTTCCTAGCTTTATTTGGTCTCCAGGTAACAGATACGTTCGCACTGTAAAAGAGGTACAGGATTACAGTATGATTCAAGGCCCACTGAAGTCAATGGAAAGAAAAGCACTGACTTTGATTAACTTTGTATGACACACTTAGGGTCCCTTTGTGGATCTAGCCCTAACTTTAGGCGCCGATTTCTAAAATTTCAGTCCTAAAATCCCTGCTCAGCTTTCGCCCAACCCTGTAAGTACCTACATTTCTGGTGTTAAAGTCCCCTTGCGGCCTAAAAATCTGCCACCAGACATGTGCACAGTTGCCTAAAGACTGATGACAACATGCCTAGCTCATACCTAATCTCCATCTGGATCCTCGAGATGGACCCCACAAGAATTGCTCTATCTACTCCAATAGGTATGTTCTGAGCATGCCTACTGGATCAGGCCCTGCACAAAACAGGAGGTGGTGCTTCCCCACTCCCCCAAATCCCCATAACTTTTATTCAAGTAGTCAGAGCACTCACACGCAGTATGTGGGAAACCTGGGTTGAAATCCCTGCTTTGCCTGTGGAGCAGGAATTTGAACCCCAGTGTCCCACATCCCAGGTGAGTGCCTTAACTACTGGGCTAGAGAGTCACTCTCATACTTTGGGGCAGTGACTAAACATACAAAGTGAAACAGTTTGAATAGGAGGGATTGAGAGAGACCCACCTCAGGAAAACCTGATGGTTGGGGCCCTCAGCTGAGATGTGGGAAACCTTGGTTCAAATCCCTCCTCCACTTCAAGCAGAGGGCGATAGGAACCAAGGTCTTTCACATCCTGGGGGAGTGCTCCAACCACTGGGTTATGGTATAAGGGAGGCATCAACTACACCATCTCTTCCTACCCTCCTCTTTTTTGGGGGGAGGGGGAGAAGGAGGGTGAGAGAGGGCTTAAGCATCTAACCGGCAGGCAAGTCTAAGCCCTGGTCTACATTACAGAGCTAGGTGGATGCACGGCAGCTTATGTTGACCTAACTATGAAAGTATCTACACTAAAATACTTTCACTCCTGCCAACATAACTCACACGCTACACGAAGTTAATTCCACCTTCACAAGAGTTGAGGCAGCATCAGTGTAGTGACTGTTTTGCTTCCCTGGACTGCTGCTAGCTTTCAGAAGCCATCCCACAATGCCATACACTCACAGTTCAATTGTTGCAAGCGCTCCTGGTGAGGACATGCACCACCAGCACAAGGAGCAAAGTGTAGACATGTACAGGTGATGTAATTACTGCAGCAGCTGTATGCCAACGTTAGTTAGGTCAACTTAATTTTGTAGTTGAGACACTCCTTAAGTCCTCTATATGGCTCTAGCCCTTGCTGAACTCCTAGTTCTAATTTAAGTGACTTCCAATATAAAGAGTGACATAATCAGGTAATCTATAACTGCTTCAAATAAAAGCAGTTCACTTAGTTCCTCACTTTAATGATGATGATGAAACAAAACCAAAAGAGTTTAAAATTGTGCATTTAAAAAACCAGCAATTGTTTTCAGAACACACATCATGAGTGCTTCAAATAGAACAATAAACAGGGTTTAAGATGAAGAATAACACTGCCCTTTTCCTTCTGTCTAATCCATTGTAATGTCCAGAATAAATAAGACCATTAGGGTTTTCTTCAAAAATGAAAACAGCTGGGTAGCAAATAATAATTCTGTGTCAATGAAGTTTAAAGACTGATGATTATATGGTACCTTGCACTGCTATATTTGCTAGTTGGGAAATGGTGTGGGAGATTCAGCAGGCAGAACTAATTCCTTCTGAGTCAATATTGAGGTTATCAAGAATCCCAAAATTAAAGATCTGGTCTATTACAACTGTCAGCTTTTGAGGTTCCTCAGAGGAAATGCTTTGGAGTACCTTGGGGCATAGACAAATGACCTGAAAATAATTATAGTTCAAGCAACTTGCCTCTGGAGTTTCCACAATATCCATAGCTATTTATGCAACAAATTACCTCACTGAAGGAAGAGGCTAAAGTGGTTTTCTAGCAGACTGGACATCATGACAAAACTCCTACAACATGTTGGTACAGACCCAATCTGTAAAGCTATTCAGCTATCGTGTTAAATATATTTTCACACTTTCCTGAAGTATTAGTTGTTTGCCCAGATGTAGATTTTCAAAAGCATAAGGGGAACCGAGTGTGACATTCCATTTTTTGCCAGTGAAAAGCTTTCCTAATAGTCTTAGAATTTGACTGAAAACTAAATTCTCTTTTTCTTACTGCAAAGGTTTGTCATAAAAAATTATGAGATTTACAGGTACTAGAATTTCAATTTTGCAAGAAAATTTCAAAATTTATTTTCATTTTGAATCAGAACAAAAGCTACAAGTTTTAAAATGTCATATGAAACTTTGCCTTTTTTAAAAAAGAAATCACAATATAAAATACATTTGAAATAAAAAGTAATTTCAAAATGAAAAATCAAAGTGTTAGTTACAAAAATGTTAAAATGGAATATTGACATTATTGAAATGCTTTTCCATTTTTCTTTAAAAAAATTGTGAAAATTGACACATTCCCATGGAAAGTTTAGATTTTGACCAAACAGCTTTTTCCAATGGAAAAAACTTTGTTGGGAAATTTTCAACCAGCTCTAAAAATAAAAAGGAATTATTCAAATATTAAGCTAGAAGGACTAAGTTTGCTTTGTTCTGCAAGCTAACCTGTTGTATGAATATTACATATTCTATATATTTTTGAAGCATTAATATTGTGTTAGCTTATTGGATTAATTATGAAAGGTCATGGATAACATTTCCAAATAAAACTTGGAACTAGTCTGATTTACGGGGCTTTTTCATGGTTTTCACAGGAAGTCAGGTCAAATAGAGTGTTTTCAGCTGAATTTTGCTTTGAGCTTTTAGGGTTGTTTGAACGCAAACTCAAGAATGGTCTCAAGAGACACCAACACAGGTGAATCAAAATTGGAGATGAGGATTTCACAGACCAACTGTGAATTTAGGACCATACTGATTTTATCAGCCATGTAACAACCTCTTTCAAGAGAATCATAATCTGTGACTAAAACAGTATAATTGAACTCTGTTTTCCAATCATGAATATTTTCTAATTTAGTAAGGAAGAAATACTTGGTACAGTGTTATGACTTTTCACGTTTCAGTACATTTATGTGCTAAAAGGATCATTTTTTATTTCTATTGAACCTCAAATTGTACAATGGAACCTTATTTATTAAAGATCTGAGAGTCTTAATTAGTTTCACAATCTGTGAAATGTTATATTTAACATTTATATTTTTCTATGTGTTTCTTATACTACAAGATCTTTAAATATATTCAGTGGGGGCCGAATTGCAATACCTTTAATTTGTTGAATAGGTGGCATCACAATTAGACCCTAGGTACATCCCCTAGGCTTCCACAAGTTTTATTTACCTTAAAGTACAGAATATTCACTTCAAATAGTGAGTGCATATTTTGTTAATGGATGGAAAGTGTAATTGTGTACTTTAGAGTTTTAAAATGTAGCACAAGCAATGTGTATAAACGACCCAAATTAGCCTAAAGAAAGATTTTAAGACCTCTAATGAAATTTGATCAATTTAAATCTTCCTTAAAAAGCAATCTTCTGTAAGTCCACCTATACTTAATGAGCTCTCAGAAATCCTCAACCACTGAACAAGATGATGATAATGCATGGCTGTGGTCTTTAAGGGAAAGTGCTAGGCAACCTCAATTATAAGCATCACCACCAGTTCTGGTGAGTTTAGATTAGGTCTATCTTTAAGGCGTATTTTCATCTCAGTGAATTAAGTACTCCCACTTCCAAATTCCAAATCTGCAAGTCAAACTTTCTTGCCTTCCAAACTGGTTGTCCAACACACGAGGCTGGAAAATGGAATTTCTATACCATAGGAAATTCCTATAGGTCTACATTTGTTTTCATCTCAGTTTGGGACAAAAAGCCAAAAAACCCACACTTGTTGTAGAATGAAAATTCCGTTTGTTTGTTTTTTTACTTTAGTGTTGCAATCAAGAATTTTTACATTGTTGATAAATTTGAACATTTAGAAACGTTTCAGTTCTACACTGTACCTTGGAAAGTAAAGTTTTTGCCCCCCCTCCATCAGCATTTTTCCAAAAAATATTTTAATTACAACAAAATTATTCAATTAATGATTTGTTGGAAAATATTTGACCAGCTGTGTTGTTCAGACAAACTTTGTCACTTATCAAGGAATATGTGGGTGTGTTGTATGTATGGATACCTCCCAAGTACTCTCTTTCAAAGAGGTCTTCTTATTTGCGCAAGGAAGGGGAAAGTGCCCTTTTTCTCCTCTTCCTCAGGCTCATGCCTCACATTTCCTGCCCACCCACCTCAAACTAGTGTCTGCAGTAAGTTCCTGCTCAATGGTACCAGCTCTCATGGGCATACTCAATATTTTTCATATTAATTTGAAAACAAAAATAATTAATGAACAGCAGTTTTACAAGTTCTACACGCTGCTTGCAGTAATGGAATTGCTAAATTCCTCATTTACAAGAGTAAAACTTTACAATTGAATGCATGCAGGGCAAAATGATTGCTTGGAATTTTTGGCTTTGTGCTACATGTTTAGGAAGTCTACCTTCCACATTCAAGCCATGTCTAGAATAAGGAATTTAGAAAAAAAAGCCCCCCATCAGGGATTTGTAATGGAGTGCACTCACCTCCCGCAAGTGCCCAGTCAGCCTTGTCAGTCTGGTCTTCTCTGACTCAGCCCTCCAGCCAAGTCACACACGGTTCACATGCAAAACAAACAAAACGTCTTCCAGGGTGCCAATACAATATATTCTGCACCCCTTCCCAGGTTCAGTCTTTAATTAGTCCAACAGGGCCTATTTCAGTACCCTTGCTTGGTCTGGCTAGGTTGCAAGTCTCCGACTCTGGAACTGAGCAGTGCACTGAGGGCTTCTTCCCTGGGGACTCCTTGCCTTTACTTGAGTCCTCAGTTACTGCAGCCTTCCTACTGAGCCACCTGCCTTGGACTCAGTTCACTAACCACAGCTCTCCACTGAGTCAGTCCCAGCAACTACCTGCTTAGTCCCTTGCAGCTCCTGCAGGCAGCTCCGTCCACCCTTTCAACTCCTGAAACCAGCCAGGAGCACCTCTTGCGCCCCCAGTCTCTGCAAGCAGACTGAACTCACTCTGACCCTGCAGCTCCTTTTATATGAACCTGCTGGTTATATGAAAGCTGTTCCTTGTAGCCACTCTACGCAGTTTGGAGGACCTCTCTATTACTCTTTTCTGGTGTGGGGCGAGGCAGGGCCGTGAGGCCTCCAGACCTAGTCCACCTTGTCACAGGATTTTTTTTAATTCTCCAAATCGCAGAATATCTGCGTGTTACAGAAGTTAAAAGGTAGAGGTATGTGCAAATATGTGTGAGCATGTATGAAAGTGATTTATCTACTACTTCTGCTGTTTCAGTGCATGGTTTGGTTACAGTGTTTCTTAATAAACTGAAATAGCAGCACCATAATCCACTACCTTCAACCACTGGAAAAAGCTCATAGAGTAAAAAGAATGCATGTATTAAAATAACATTCTCTATGCATTCAAAAGAATGAGTAATATATCTACCATGCTTTACTAATGTCTTTAGCTTTTATCAGGAAGTTAGTATCAGCTAGATAAATCATCTGCATTCCATTTTATCAGGCTTTCAAACGTAATAGCTATCATCCATCCAGACCACACAGGTCTATATCTCAGGTAAAAAGTAAAACAAAACTGTGTGGTCTCATTTGTGAGCACTGTAAGGACAACTTATTGTTAACCTTAAAATAATCTATTGCATTTAAGTTGCATAACCTATTTTCAGTAACCTTAAGTGATTATGCCTCAATTTTTTTCTACTTTCTAAGTCAATCACAAAAGCTGCCAGAGGAAAGTGTAAATTACACCTCCTTGCACCAGCCTAACCTTCCCAATATTCCAGCTGAAAAAACCTCCACTGCTATCTTCCCTCAAGATTTCCACTGGGGAACAGAGGAACAGGCAATTTAATTTGTGATGAAGCTCAGACAGTGGAGGTCATTGAGCAGTTACACTCCCTAGCCACCCCTTTTCTGAGACATCACCACTCACTTTTAAGCCTGCACAGGTCCTTTGTGTAGAGAACAATGATGGGGTGTAAAAGAGGTTGCAGACATTTTGTGCTGTTTCTTACTGACATCTGAGAAGGCAATTAAAACGGCTTCTCATCTTTGCTGATGGGATTAGTTGAGCCAATCAGGGAATGGGAAGAATATCATTTGAATTCTGCTATGACTTTCACCATGCAAACTGGAAATTCAAAATGAGTCTCAATCATGAGAATTGTGACCCAGTTCTTCACTCAGCTGCACCAATGGAATTTGATTCACCTCTACCCCTCCACAGATCCCCTGCCACTTGATTCCCTACCTTCTGCTCATGCTATCCATCAGTGGAGTTAGGTTGGTGTGAACCTCGTGTAACAGTTGAGAGGATCAAGCCCTCCAGGTTCACGAAAGCTTCATAAACTCAAAACAAGCTAAGTTTTATGTATGCTCATCACCATGGGAATGGCTCTGTTATAGTGCCCATGTGGACTCTGGCCATCTCAAAAGGGAGGGGTGAGGAAACGGGGCCCATGATGCTGCCCATCCTACACACCAGCCATCAGAGCTGTCTAGTCATACAAGAGAGCAATGACCCATTAGTGGGTGCGGTCCCTAGTGCAGGCTGGGGCACTCTGGAAGTCCTGGACAGAGGCTCAGACCACAATTCACAGTCATTCTTTACAATTACAACTAGTCAAGAAAATTAACTCGTATCTGATATTTATACTTATGCCCCGTGGTTTGTTAGAAAGAAGGCCACCACTGTGGCTTGAATGATTGATAGTATGCTAAGAGTTCCATTGTCTGCAGCATTACAGAAAGAATTCTAATGTGTCAAACTGAATGGAAGCTTTATCATTCATCCTTTTAAGTGGTGTTATCACTAATATGCCTGCTAAACAATAGGAAAAGCATAAGGACTGGTGTGACAGCTGAGTTGCAAGTAGGATGAGTATTTTAACACCTGTATCATTACCTATCCCCAGGAGCACTAATGGTTTAGGGCAGAGCTTCCCTAACTTTTTCATAAATATGCACCATATCTTGGTAGGGAGAATAGGGTGGAACACTTTTCATTTAATCTGCAAGTACAGACTGTCTCCTCTCTCACCATTGTGCACGCACACTATTGCAGTTGCTTCCATAGGAAAATAGAGAATATAATCTGTTAGCTGTCTTTCACTATTCATTTCCTTCCCGATTTCTTTTGTCCTTTCCCCTTCACATGCTTGGTTCCCCACACATGCTGTCCTACACTACTTTCGTCTCATCACGCTCTCCCGGACTACACCGTATTACTTGACTGCTTCATTCCTTTCTCCTCTGAGTATCCCTCTTTCTGGAGGGGCTGGCACCCCCCCCCCACATACACACTCACACACACGGTAGTGGCTCTGGGCTCCCAGGATAGCTCCTGCTTTCTTACTTCCCTTGATAGAAGCAACTATGCTCATTCTTGCTCCGTTGCATCCAGTCATTATAGTGCCAGCTTTCTCTTTGCACTGAAGAACGTGGACACCTGCAAAAGCAGATTTAGAGTCCAATCCTGCCCCCAGAGGAGCCACTGGGCTAGAACCCTCTTGCCCTGAACCTTGTGTAATCATTTAGATTGATGCATGTAAAATGTCACTAAATTAGAAGGGTCATGACTTACATCCACTTTGCAATAATGTAAATGACTACACAAGATGCAGGACAGTGGAGAATCTGTTCCAGTAAGAACTTTGCAGTTGTAGTCAATGAGAGCAGGATCAAACCCTGAAAACCACTGTTCCTTTTGCCGGTTAGTTAGTGCTGTTTGTGATGGCTATGAATGAAAACTACAACTTCCTACCTACCATAGGGTACATGCTGCAAAAATCAGGCAACAGAAGGAGGATGCAAGGGACTAAAACAGGAATAGATAGAAAAGTAATAAAATAAGCACTGTTAACGCTTATTTGCTCTAAAAACAACCCAATTCCTCTCTAAATATTACTCAGGGTTCTAAAGTTACCTGCCAAACCTGAAGCAATTGTACTTTCAGCTTTGGAGAGGTGCCTTCATAAAATTTGCCCTCTTTGCAGAAAAATCATACATTGAAACAGCGTGAGATTTACTTAAACTTAAAATGCTTGTGCAGAGATTAAAAAACTAGGGTGGGATATTTAAAAGCAACATCACTTTTCTTGGTTGAACTTCTATCGGTTTTAACGTTTTGACTGTATCACCCATATGAGATGAAGGAAAGCTGTAGGGAAACAAAATAACAAAAGTTGGTTTTAAACAACTTTTTTTTATTCAAAAGTGGTCTAGGAGCTTTGTCCAGCTGCACCCACTTTCTCCCCGTAGATGAAAGTCCAAATATGTGACTTGCATATATGGAAGCTTTGAGTATCTATTCAATAATATCTATACTTAAATTCCCAGGGCAACAGGACCGTTAATTACATTTCATCAGACCAGTTTGTTAGGGCTTTTGATACAATATGATCATGTGGGCCAAATTGCTACCTCAATTAAATTAATGGGAGTTGCACATGGTGCAAGTCAGCATAAAATTTGGTCTAGAATTTCTATAGATCCCAAACAAGAGAAACCTACCAAACATCAATGCAATGCCTTTTTGTTTAACAGTGTATGACTTTACACTTAGAGCAGAAACCTGCCTCTTGGTAGTTCACATAACGTAAGGACACTATCTCAGCATAACAACTTTAATTGTACAACCATAAC
Source organism: Eretmochelys imbricata (assembly GCF_965152235.1). Lineage (NCBI taxonomy): Eukaryota > Metazoa > Chordata > Testudines > Cheloniidae > Eretmochelys > Eretmochelys imbricata. The sequence goes on from NC_135574.1 coordinate 35,086,571, forward strand.
CCTTCACCCCAATTATGTTCAGTCTTGGCTTATTTATTACCAGTGCCTGGTGCATTCTCTGTAACAGCCTTTTCCCTTCAACACTGCATTTAAAAAAAAAAAAAACCACCAGCAATATTTTGTACTCCACACACATTATCATTTAAAAGTCCCTCGATTAAAGTTCTCTCTCTTTGAGAAGATGGCATGCAATTAGAGTGCAGGAAAAGCCTGAGACACCTATTTCTTATTTCACTTTTTATTTACTCATCACTAGTTGTTGTTTTTTTATCCCTTTCTCCCAAGAATGATCTTGCAAAAGGCAAAAACTAGCTGAACAGTATTATCAATTTAATAAGTGTATCTGTGACATTCTGGGGTTCAATGCAGACCAGTAAGCGGGTGTCTCACCACCTGCCTGGGTGCCTTAAATGCTCTGCTGCTGTGGCTCCCAGCCTAGACACCAAGAGCCAGCAGACAAACATGCAGTCTCCTGAGTGTCTGTGTGCTTTACAGCTCTGGTTCAGAGCCCTGACCTAAGCAGTTTAGCATCTTACTGGAGTCGGGGTGTGCACAGGAATTTAAATTTGATCCCTTTGGTGATGGGGGGGAGGGGCACAGAAGCTCACTCTCCCTCTTCCCCCATCTGGCCTGGGGCAGGAACTCGCTTTCCCCCAACCCCACCTGGCCCAGGGCAGGAGCTCAATCTTGCCTCTCTCCACCCTGCCCGGCCCTGGCAGGAGATCAATCTTTCCTCCCTCCACCCTACCCCAACCCCAGCCGGAGCTCAATCTTGCTTGCCTCTATGGTCCCACGCCAGAGAAGTTCTGCACCCCTGACGATTATTGGGGAGGCACAGGCCCCTGGTTCCCCGCCCTGCACATGCCCCTGACTGGTGTTAACAAACACTATATTAATCAAAACACTGGATTGGTTTATAGAAAAAAAATAAAACAGCTTTATTAAACAAGAGACATATGTTAGGTGATGCCAAGTCAAAGGAATAAAGGTTAGAAAGGGTTATAAACAACAAAAGAACGAATACACTTTTAAGACTAAAACTTAATTTCAGCCATTTACAATCTATGGCTATGTGTATATTACAGCTTATGTCAGCAGAACTTATGTCACTCAGAGGTGTGAATAAAGCACCCCCCAAGCAACATAAGTTGCACTGACATAAGTGCTGGTCTGGACAGCGCTATGTCGGCAGGAGAGCTCTTTCCCATTGGCATAGAGCGTCTTCACCAGATGTGCGGCAGCTCTGTATGTGTAGACATACATAATGAATTTCCAGAGACTTATCCCCCTTGGTTGAAGGGCCCATCTTTCTGCTATCTCAAGAGCTCTGGCCTCTTTAGTCCCTCAAGGTGTTGGATAATTTGGGGTTCTCTTCCTCTCTTTATAGTCCAGTGAACCTCTGAAAAAGCATCTCTCGATGTTCATTAACCCTGCTTCAAGAAGCAGGAAGGTTTCTTGGGTATGCCATCTCCATCCCCTGTCGAGATTGTTAAATGGTCATCATTCCCCACTCATTCTCCTGATGGCTTTGTTCACCTTTCATGCCAGTATGCCTTCATAGTCTCTGCCCGGTGACCCGGCTGGAAAGACAAGCAACTAGCATGTCCAGATCACAAAGGATTGTGTCATTCCCTATCTTGTGAGCTTTAATGGTTCTGTTTACCACATATGTAAATTGCCACCCCATTATCACTGGTCAACCCTGCTTCACTTGTATTCAAGACTGGGGCAGACCTATTTTCTGCTTTGTTCAAATACAGACTTGAAAACATAATATCGGAGAGCATCCCTAACTCCACGTATAGTATTATTGTGAAATGTATGTATTGTTAACCACCAGTGTGCCCATTTTCCAATGGTATATTATAGGTCATCTTTCAGATTAATATATATATATATATATATATATATAATGACCATTGGGGCTGGAACAATTTTTACAGTGGGAGTGCTGAAGGTGGAAACCACGTATTTGAGTTGCTATTACTACTTCAAGGCAGGGGGTGTGGCAGCATCCTGAGCACTGCTAGTTCCTGCACCTATGATCATGACACCAGTGAGCTGGGGTACACTGGTCAAGCCTGCTCAAACTCACTGCTAGATACCAGGAAGTCCCTTGCTTCTGGCCTTGGAATGCTGTTGGGGTCACACCTCCATCCTTACAAAACTGCCAGAGGGTTAGCCACTGGCTGACCCAGAGGCAGCAAATCAGAGTTCTCTTTCCTGGACAGGGCGTCTGCCACCATATTTCTTTCCCCTATGTCAGAAGAAATCTGTTTTGTCTCCTTTGTCTGCTTACAGTCTCCAGGACATATCAAAGTGTCTATAATATCACTTAGAGAGTTGTTACAAACATTCCATTAATGACCCATGTGTTATTAGCTTTCAAATATATTATGGCACCTTTTCAATAAGTATCATGACACTCGTGTGTGAGATGTAGTGATTATGTCAGGTGTGATAAGAGTTGCTGACACAGAGCAATGAGCCACTGTGGCGGGTTTTGTACCTCGTCTACCCCTTTGATCTGGGGTTGGGGGGGGCGAGGGTAACCCAGCCTTTCTGCGCCTACGTCTGTTCCACTACCCATCCAGTAGTCTGTACAGTGTGTCTCAATGGCCAGAGTCCCCCTAAACTCTCTCCCCCTAGTGGGACAGCGCGGCCCAGTGGCCGGAGTCCATATAGTATGCTCCTAGTACACTATGGCCCAATGGCCAGAGTCCTTCTAAATCCTTTCCCCCTAGTGGAATAGCACAGCCCAGCAGCCGGAGTCCATATAGTACACTCCTAGAGCAGTATGGCCCAATGGCCAGAGTCCCTCTAAATCCTCTGAGGCAAGCGAGGGGTCAGGGAATTATGTCACCTCAAGAAAAGGGGGGGGGGCGTAGTGACCCCCAGTAGGAGACCCCGGGTCCACCTGCCTTCACCAGGCTCTGACCCAGGGCCCTGTCAGGGCGGAGTGATCCGCCACAGGGTCAGCGGGGAATCCGACTGAAACACGCTGACCGCATAGTGGTGGGAGGTACCATTCCCTTAGCTTCCCTGGGTCTCTTCCTACCAGTCCTCCAGTAGCCGCAGACCCTGTGGCATCAGGGTCTCCAGGACTCTCAGCACCAGATGCTTCCTGGGGTTCCAATAGCTGCGGGCCTCTGGTCCAGGTTCCTGGTTCTTCCTGGGCTGGAGCCTCTGCTGACCATCCTTCCTCCTCAGCTGCCAGCCCTGACTGAGGAGCCCTTCAGCCTTTTATACCTTACTTCCAATCAGAGCATGCCCAGCAGAGCCATGGGGGCGTGGCTTCCTCTGCTAGGAGGGAAAGTTCACCCTCTCAGTCCCAGTGTGGGGCCGGTCCGCACCATCACAGCCACAAATAGGCTTCTGGGTCACAGTATCAAATGACAAAGTGATCAAAGTCTGGAAAGTATCAATTACATAGTATGATTCATAACATCAGAGAAATGCAGGGACTGAAGGGACCTCAAGAGGTCATCTAGTCCATTTCCCTGCACTGAGGCAGCATCAAGTAGATCTTGACCATCCTTGACAGGCATCTGGCGAACCTGTTCTTGAAAACCCAGTGACTGGCATTCCACAACCTCAGAGGCCTATTCTAGTGCTTAACCATCCTTATACTTAGCCCTGGTCTACACTGGGGGGGGGGGGTATCGATCTAAGTTATGCAACTTCAGCTACGTGAATAACGTAGCTGAAGTCGATGTACTTAGATCGACTTACCATGGTGTCTTCACCTCGGTGAGTCGACTGCTGCCACTCCCCTATCGACTCCGCCTGCGCCTCTCACGGCGGTGGAGTACAGGAGTCGACGGGAGAGCACTCGGGGGGGGGGGTCGATTTATCGCGTCTAGACTAGACACGATAAATCGATCCCTGCTGAATCGATCGCTGTCCCCCGATCCCGCGGTAGTGTAGACATACCCTTGGAAAGAATAATAAAACTTCTTTGCTGAAGATTAACCCCATTACTTCTTGTCCTACTTTCAGTGGACATGGAGGACAATTGATCACAGTCATCTTATCTCCCATTATCTTATTTGAAAACTATCAGATCCTACCTCAGTCTTCTTTTCTCAAAATTAAACATATCCAATTTTTTTAAAACATTTCCTCATAGGTTATGTTTTCTAAACTTTTTATCATTTTTGTTGCTTTTCTCTGGACTCTCTCCAGTTTGTCCACGTTTCTTAAAGTGTGATGCACAGAAGTGGACAGTGCTGAGCAGAACAAGACAATTACATCCCACAGGACATTCTTTTTAATACACTCCAGAATTACTCCCCCACCCTGAAGCAGAATTCCTGTGCTTCCCTGCAGAAAATGGCAAGAGAAGCAAAGGGAAGCCATATGGGGGGCAGGCGCAAGGGGGGGATGACCTTGGATGCAGTTTTGGGGGGAGGATTGCCCCCGCAACAGAGAGGAGAAATGAGGGAGCACATGGGGTTACGTGCCACTGCACTCCCCCCCGACACACACACACACCTCATTTCTGCAAGCGCAGAGCTGCCCAGCTGAAGGAGGCTGCGTCTGGGCTCCACTGACTCTGCAGGTGCATGCTGGCTCCTGGGTTCTAGTGCTGGTCAGATCCCCTTCTGCGTGCTGGGAGCCTTCCTGTTTTCTGTGCAACAGAAAGCATCCGCGGTGGGGCTGGGTAAGGGGAGGAGGGAGGGGAAATGAGGGAAGGGTGGGTGAGAGGGTGGAGGGGAGAGGCAGTGGGGAAGGCAGGGGGAGGGGAATGTAGGAGTGAGGCATAGGTGCTGGAACTAGGGGTGCAGAGGGTGCTGCTTCACCCCCTGGCTTGAAGTGTTTCCATTATATACAGGTTTCAGACTAACAGCTGTGTTAGTCTGTATTCGCAAAAAGAAAAGGAGTACTTGTGGCACCTTAGAGACTAACCAATTTATTTGAGCATAAGCTTTCATGAGCTACAGCTCACTTCATCGGATGCATACTGTGGAAAGTGTAGCCCGATAATGTCATGGCAAACCTGGTGGCTGAACTTTCTGACTTTGTCCTTACCCATAACTATTTTACATTTGGGGACCATGTATACCTTCAAATCAGCGGCACTACTATGGGTACCCGCATGACCCCACAGTATGCCAACATTTTTATGGCTGACTTAGAACAACGCTTCCTCAGCTCTTGTCCCCTAATGCCCCTACTCTACTTGCGCTATATTGATGACATCTTCATCATCTGGACCCATGGAAAAGAAGCCCTTGAGGAATTCCACCATCATTTCAACAATTTCCATCCCACCATCAACCTCAGCCTGGTCCAGTCCACACAAGAGATCCACTTCCTGGACACTACAGTGCTAATAAACGATGGTCACATAAACACCACCCTATACCAGAAACCTACTGACCGCTTTTCCTACCTACATGCCTCCAGCTTTCACCCTGACCACACCACACAATCCATTGTCTACAGCCAAGCTCTGCAATACAACCGCATTTGCTCCAACCCCTCAGACAGAGACAAACACCTACAAGATCTCTATCAAGCATTCTTACAACTACAATACCTACCTGCAGAAGTGAAGAAACAGATTGATAGAGCCAGAAGAGTACCTAGAAGTCACCTACTACAGGACAGGCCTAACAAAGAAAATAACAGAACACCACTAGCCATCACCTTCAGCCCCCAACTAAAACCCCTCCAACGCATTATTAAGGATCTACAACCTATCCTGAAGGATGACCCAACACTCTCACAAATCTTGGGAGACAGGCCAGTCCTTGCCTACAGACAGCCCCCCAACCTGAAGCAAATACTCACCAGCAGCCACATACCACACAACAGAACCACTAACCCAGGAACCTATCCTTGCAACAAAGCCCGTTGCCAACTGTGCCCACATATCTATTCAGGGGACACCATCACAGGGCCTAATAACATCAGTCACACTATCAGAGGCTCGTTCACCTGCACATCCACCAATGTGATATATGCTATCATGTGCCAGCAATGCCCCTCTGCCATGTACATTGGTCAAACTGGACAGTCTCTACGTAAAAGAATAAATGGACACAAATCAGATGTCAAGAATTATAACATTCATAAACCAGTCAGAGAACACTTCAATCTCTCTGGTCACGCGATTACAGACATGAAAGTTGCGATATTACAACCGAAAAACTTCAAATCCAGACTCCAGCAAGAGACTGTTGAATTGGAATTCATTTGCAAATTGGATACAATTAACTTAGGCTTGAATAGAGACTGGGAGTGGCTAAGTCATTATGCAAGGTAACCTATTTCCCCTTGTTTTTCCCTACCCCCCCTCCCAGACGCTCTTGTTAAACCCTGAATTTGTGCTGGAAATGGCCCACCTTGATTATCATACACATTGTAAGGAGAGTGATCACTTTAGATAAGCTATTACCAGCAGCAGAGTGGGGTGGGGGGAGGTATTTTTTCATGCTTTGTGTGTATAAAAAGATCTTCTACACTTTCCACAGTATGCATCCGATGAAGTGAGCTGTAGCTCACGAAAGCTTATGCTCAAATAAATTGGTTAGTCTCTAAGGCGCCACAAGTACTCCTTTTCTTTTTATTATATACAGGGTTCACAGTTTCATTCAATGGCTCTCAGCACCCTCACTAAACAAATTGTTCCAGCACCCCTGGAGTGAGGGGAGAGGGGTGGGGCATTGGGCAGTGGGGAAGGGGGATGAGATGGAGAAGAAAAGGGAATAGGGGAATCGCAGGGGGAAGAGGAGCCCGGCATGCAGCATCCCTTTGGCAGCAGCTGGGGCTCTCCTGTTAAGCAGGCCCATCGAACCCCCATCCTGACAAGCCCTACCCCCCCTGCACCTGCACCCCTCCGAGCCCCCCCACCCAGACCCCCACTCCACTGATCCCCAACCAGCTGCACCTAGGCCCCCACCCCATCAAGTCCCACTCCCCCAGCACCCAGACCCCCCACTGAGACACCCACACCCAGACCCCCCCACCAAGCCCCATCGCCCCACACCAGGCCCTCCCTGCTGAGCCCCAACCACCTTCACGTGGATCCCCTGCAGAGACCCATTGCCCCTGCACCTGGAACCCTGAACGAGTCTCTATGCATCCAGATCTCCCACTGAGCTGCCCACACCCAGATTGCCCCACACAGAAACCTCTCATCCCACACCTGGATTCCCCTACACTAAGTCCCTCCACACTTGGATCCTTCTGGGCTGAGTCTGCCTACCCACACCTAGTGTGCTGGCACTGAGGGGCAGGGCCCTGGCGTGTTTCTGAGGCAGGCCCAGCCCTTGCACTGTGCCAGGGTTGGGTGCAGCTTCACTGCCAAGTCTCTGTACCAGGGAAGGTGGGGGCTTCAGCGTGATCTCCCACCTCAATGCAGTCAGTGGCCTGTGTTCCCACACAGGAGCCACATTTATTTGTTGACAAATACATTTTGCAGAATTTTAAAATATAGTATGCATAATTTTTATTTTTTTGGCACTGAATTTTTAATTTTTTGGTGCAAAATTCCCTCCAGAATACAGAATGGCATTAGCCTTTTTCACAACTGCATTGCATTGTTGAATCATATTCAATTTGTGATTCACTATAAGCTTAAGATTCTTTTCAGCAGTACTACTGCCTAGCCAGTTATTTGCCATTTTGCATTAGATTTTTCCCTTCTAAATGTAGTACTTTGGACTTATCTTGATTGAAGTTCATCTTACTGATTTCAGACCAATTCTCCAATTCATCAAGTTCAATTTGAATTCTAATCCTGTCCTCCAAAGTGTTTACAATCTCTCCCAGTGTGGTGCCATTTTCAAATTTTATAAATATTTTCTCTGCTCCTTTCTTCAAGTCATTAATGAAAACATTGATTAGTACCAGACCCAGGACAGATCCCTGTGGGTCCTCTTTGGATACATTCAGTCTGAGAGCAAACCATTAATAACTACTCTTTGAGTATGTTTTTTCAACCATACTTTCAACTCCTACTTCATAGTTATTTCATCAAGACCACTTTTCCCCAGGTTGCTTATGAGAAGGTCATGTGAGACTGTGTCAAAAGCATCACTAAACTCAAGATATATCAGGTCTGCTCCTTCCTCCCTATCCCCTAGGACAATGACCCTATCAAAGAAAGAAATTAGATTGATTTGGCATGATTTGTTCTTGACAAATTAAGGTTGGCTATTACGTGTCACCCTATTATCTTCAAGGTGCTTACAAATTGATTGTTTAATAGTTAGCTCCAGTATCTTTTCAAGCATTGAAGTGAGGCTGACTGATCTATTATTCCTCTGGTCCTCTTTGTTCGGCTTTTTAAAGATACATTTGCCCCTTGCCAGTCCTCTGGGACCTCACCTGTCCTGTATGAGCTCTTGAAGATAATCACTAATGTTTTCAAGATTGCTTCAGCTAGTTCCATAAGTACCTTAGGGTGAATTTCATTAGGTCCTACCAACTTAAATATATCTAACTTATCTAAATATGCTTTAACCTATTCTTTCCCTATTAATAACTAATGCTCAAATAAATCAATACTTCCTATTTATTTAAAATTTAATGTACAATCTGAAAACACTTAGTACTTTTGATGTAATCTTTGGGTATGTCTACACTGCAAACTAGACACCTGTGACTCACCCATGCCAGCCAACTCAGGCTTGGGCTGCGGGGCTGTTTCATTGCAGTATAGACATACCCTTAGGGCAGAATTTTGACCTCCCCATTTCAGTTTTATATTCATTTCCATTGATTTACTCCTGAATTACAGCAATGTATGTATAATCAGAATCAGACCCACTGACTGCAGAATTTCATTATTCCACTTTTATTTCTAAGTTTAGACCATTGACATAAAATTCCTTATTTTCTTCTCAGGCCTCATATGGTCCTAAGTATACTGGAGAGAAAGAGGTTAACTAATTTTTTACATTGCAGGCACATTATATAATTGGAGATCTATAAAAAAAGTCACCATGTAATAAAATTATACACGAAGGCCCCATTCCTACAATTTACTATGCACAGGTGAATGCTGAACCCACACCGACACTTCAGAGGGGTTCTGCACTGACACAGTAGTCCATCGATACATTGTGCATTGCACAATTGGGCCAGTAAATTACATTTATACTAACTAACTAACTGCTGTGACCATATACATGAGACCAAAAGCACAGGGGGTCCAGTATATTTCATCAGTGATAAAAAGATCTTTTACTGGATAGCCTGATATTACTGTATTTTGAAAAAAATATCACTGATTTCAAAAGCTGCCAAAGAACACTGCCCTGAAGTTATAAAAATGCAGATGCAGTTAACATAATTTTTGTGGCACCAAGTTTAATTCAAAAGGATTAAATAAGTGTATTCATAGATTTTTAAGACAATCAAATCTAGAAGCCATTTCCTGCATTAATCTTCCAGCTAACTTAATTATACAGCCCCAAGCTCTGGCTCCTGATCAATTAACAGAGCTGTAAAAATCTGGAGCCCAAGCCTACCACATATTAATCACCACATCTGATGTAAGGAAACAGCCTTTATTGTGGTTTGAAATCCAACCAGTAACCACAACTGATGTAGCTGTATTCCACTTAAAAAATAGAGTTTTTTTTAATTAGTATATCTCTCAACACTGTAATATGCTGTACTGATAGACGGTCATGTTAAGGACAGATTAGATAAGTATTTAAAAATAAAAATGTCTTCTATAAGCTACTGAGCAACACTATGGATATCTAGGCACCAAAAGGAATATTTTCAATAGCACTGCATGTCATATAGTCATTGCTAACTATCTGACATTGTACCTTTTTAAATTGTTTTTCTTTTCATTAAATGAAAATTGTGTTCCCCAGATTAAGCTAATCAAATCATAAATGCATTACAAGCAATTTAGCAGTGATTTAAACATGCATTCCATTTCTTGCCCCAGATCTACAACAGGTTTAACAATGTTTTTGTATTACTTCAGTGAGTGAAATTCCTGGGCAAATTTTCTGCACCTATGCTACCAAGAAGTAGAAATATACAGAAAATGAATTGTAGCTAGTGGTAAATGATGGAACAGTCAGGGGAAATGGTTCGAGCTCAATGTGAATTCAAGTGGGTTGAGGATTCTTTGAAAGGATGAGCTGTGCTGCCATTGGGACTCAATCAGAATTGTACTATGTGCTAGGCACTAAAGTACATAAATAGTTTCAATACCATTGAGAACAATTCTTTTCAGTTGTAACACCTTTGACATGGCTGAACAGATGCAGTAAATTCGCGTCTAAAATAACCAACAGTGGATAACAAAAAGAAAGCACAGAAATGTGAATACATTTACCAGTTACAGTGAAAGGAATCCAATTATGAAGACGCTTATACCACTCTTTGTTCAGGAGACCATTTTCAAAATGACATCTTCAAGCTTAGTGAAGGTATCCATTCAGGTTGCGATTCACAACCCAACAATTCTACATCAATTGGCCTGATCCAAAGCCTTTTGGATTAGTGGAAAGGCTCCCGCTGGCTTCCAATGGTTTTAGATCACAATGAATTTCTGCACATGCTTAACTACTCTGCTGAAATGAGGGCCATAGTCCTTTAGCTAAGGCTTCAGGGACAAGATGTCAGTCATTATACTAGACTATGAACAATCTATTTAAAAATATTTAGATAGACACACTTATCCGATATTCTTTTCAGAGAATTAAACTTAAATATATACAATTAATATGCTTTGGATAATTTCTCAAATGTTGGAGTCTTTCCTAGTTAAGAGAGAGGTTCTCAGGATTTAAAAAAAAAAATTTGTAATAGTAGTAGTAGGAATTATTTGAACTCTAGAAGCACTCACTGTGTGCTAGTCACTGTTTACAAACACAGGAAGATACTGCCCCAAGGAGCTTACAGCTTAAGTTCCTGACAGTGCACTGCTGTGTAGATTCCCCATTGGCTATATATTACAAGGGGAGCTGGTAGTGACCCCATCATTTAGGTTGCCTAACACTTTCTATATATAGTGATCTTTTATTGAAGAAGTGTTCACACAGCCATTGTCTGCACCAGGCCTTTTGATATTTGGCATCAAGAATACTCTCAGGCTAGGAATGTGCCTTTTCTTTGGTCTATGAAGCTCCACTCCGCTTTTACTGAGATCAAAATTTAAAAGTTACCGTTTCCCTTTCCTCACTTTTTCTGTTCAGGATAGTTTTGGTACCATGTCAAAATAACTAAACATGGACACTGTAGGGCAGCAATGCTCCCAGCACCAAATCAGCAGCAGCATCACACTTTGTACTGGGGAAACCTGGGAACTGCCAGAGCAGCTGTGTGGGAATGAGAAGAGAGCTGATCCTCTGCACAGGATGGGCACAAAGGGGCAAAATTAAGATTTATAAATGATTATAAAATTAAGGTTGCCCAAGCAACTGTACATCTAACATTTCTTAACTGTCAAGTGTTTGACTTTACAACATAAGTACTATTCCTTTTTAATGCATTGTGGCTGTAGACTGTATTACTAAGATTGCACATATTTTGACTGAATCCTTCTTGCACCCCTGAGTCCTGGCATATGTATATTTTTATACATTATATAGTTTAGAAATGCATGCTTACTACACTCTATTGTCTGAATCAATATATGATTAGATCTAGACCCTGCAAATGGGTCCCTCAGGTTGTGTGCCTATACCTGCATGGATCCCCATTGAGTCCAAGATAAAGGGATGTGCTCAGGCATATCCATTTGCAGGGTCTACCCCTTACCTCTCAGACACCGATCAGCTATCACAGAAACAGTGGGCCTTGAGAAGGTATTTGACTAATAAGGCAGTGAGTGGCCCCGCTGATCAGTTCAGGGAGCAGTTTTTCCTTTTAGTCAATGTCTTGAACAACTCATTAACAAGACATTCTTTCTGTAGGTTTCATGCTGCTAAAGTGATTTTTGTTTTAATAGTGCCAATATGCAAGTGATTTCATTGATACAATGTATAACACTGCAAGATCTACCAATTGCATTAATCACTAAAAGGTAACATTGTATTAATAGTACTGCACTGCTGAATAGCTTTCTGGTTTGAAAAAGCTATGCAGATTTTTGCTGTTGTTTATTTTTTTAAAAAAATTAGGTCAAAATTAGCCCCATTGTGCAAATCATCTACTTTATTTCCACAGGAAGTATCTTGCCTTATTCAGTCTAACAACAGAGGGTTTTATTGCAACAGAGAGCAAGAAGGGCCTCTTGATCTCAGCAGGAGTGGCTTTCTTTAAAGTACCACTGGAAAGGATTTTAAACCAGGAGGTATTTTTATCTCTGTCTCAAACGTGGAAAGATTCATTTTTTTTCCAACTCCCCTGATTTTTTCTGAAGATTGAAACATCAGACAAGCTGCTCAATGACTCAAGACTTGTCTAGGAAACTGAATATTATTAAATGAAAATTTTATAAATAAATAAAAAATAGATTTAGGGCAAGAAGAGAGAAAACACGAACATCCGATCTGCCAAATCTGAACACCTCACAGAGAAATCAGCCCTTAATTGTGCACAAATTGAAAATATGATGCCCAGTTCATATCCCATCCAAATTCTTAGATGATGCCCTATCAGTTTGAATTCACAGCTCTCTACTGATTTATTCTTTTGTATTTCTGGAAAGCAGTTTTTGTTTTGTTTTGTTTTGCTTTTTGTATTCACAACCTTCAAACTACTAAAGGATATTGTTTGTGCCAACAGTGCTTTATGTTCCTCTCAAGAAGGAAAGAAAGAAGTCTTTAAATAGGTCTCTAGGATCCTGTAAAGTGGATTACAGGGAATCCAAGTAGTTGAAACAGTAGTTCTAGAGCATGCTACTGTTTGTCTGTGCTGAAAAGGCTATATATATATTTTTAAGATCCTCTATTATATGTAGCTACAGTATAGCCATTAAATTCTCTCTATCACCCTGCAGGTTATTGTGTTAACAAATAATGCCATGTGCTTTGTGGCTGCATCCTGATACTATATCAGTGAGCTACATGAAAAGATTTTTGTACTGCCCCCAAATTCACCTTTTCAGAATGGATTGCCTTTAACTACAGTGAACACATCTATTTGAAATGGACCTCTAAGAGATCTTTCTAAGCAGCTAGCCCATAAAGCTCTGTGACATCAGCAGCTACTAGGATGTGGGATACCCCACATCTTAAGAAGCCAAAGAATGCCAGAGAGGGTGGGAAGGGTGGAAAGTGAAAAACTTCCATTCTTCCATATGTATAGAACTTGTTCAGTTTCACAGACTAGGAGCCATATTGTGGCTTCCGCAGCCGCTGGCTTGTTGGGGGAAATGGAGAGGAGCACTGCAATAGTGGCAGTTCTTAAAGAACAGAGGCAGACAAAATGCCTCAAAGTCTAGGGGAAGGAAGCAATAATATATTGCTATACACGGTATTGGTCTCAGACCACAAGTGGCAAGATTCTGACTACCTCCTCTCCAAGAGCACAAGGGGGCAAGAACAGGCTCTTGGGCCCTCTCTCCACCTTATAAGCCCTGATAGGAAGGGTCAGAAGCTTGTCCCATACCTCTACATCAAATATTGGTCTCCACAAAATGCTCAATATGGGGGTAAATCCTGCCATCCTTCTTCAGTTCTCACCCAGGCCAAAACCTGCTCCTGTACCACTGAGCCTCTCTGAATGAAAACCCAGGAGCCACATAGACTTTCTCCACAACATATCTGTCCATCTTCCTTCAGCTCTGCCATTTTCCCCTTTCAACAAAGCACTTTTGACATGCAGCCCTACAATGGGGGGGACACTTAACCTCTTGAGCACTTCCTGCTGCCACATCTGTTACTGCAGGCCTTTGCCCACCCTGGCACCCCCTGTCAGTTGTCACACTTGCTTAGCAGGTCTTCAGTGGCTCAGCCCTCTGGCCAAGTCATACAGTCAATATGAACAAACCCCTTCTGGGTTAGCAAAACTCCAGCAGAACTATCTGCGCTCACCAGGGTCTTCAGCCCCATCTCTTGGCCCTTTAAACCCCACTCTTTTCTTGGGCTTCTACATGAGACTTCTCAGGGCTTAGTCCACTTCACCAGTGGAGAAACCTTGGCCCACCCACTACTCCAGGTCCCAGCCCAGGGACCCTATAAACAGCAGTCATGTATGGCTGCCTCCACTTCACTGCTGATATTCCCTAGGCTTTTTCCCATATAGCCCCTTTCTCTTTACTCGGAGCTGCACTATAATTGGGTTCAGAAAAATAGGCTCCTCTGGTTTTCATCTGATCTGGAACTAAAGTGGTTACAGAGAAAAGAAAGAAGTGATAGCAAAAACTAGCTAATTATGTATTCAGCTACATATGTCATAATTTCAAAGGAAGCCATTCATGCATACACACTATTTGACCTCCATAATGGTATTTTCCCCTATGCTTAAAATGGTCTGACAAAAGCGTGTGGTGTGTTTGGGGAGGGCGTCACTCATTTTTTACAGAAATGAAAGTAGCATCACATCCACCTGTCTACTCTGCCCCACATCAATTCCATTACCTCACCTGCTCTGCCCCCGCCTAGCTGCCACATATCAATTCTGGCCCCACATCTCTTATCCAATCCCCACACCCCCCAGCCTCAGCCTCTGCTTCTGCTGCAGCTCTTTGGGATGTTCAGCCCCTTTTCTGAGACGTTCAGTAACTCCTCTGCCCCATCCTAGGCCTGGTGTTTCAGAGCGGGAGAAGGGAGGTAGGAGCAGAGAAGTCATCCCTTTACTCACAGAAAGAGAGGGAGAAGAAGGAGCAGAGCCACTTTGAGCTGTTGGGCTTTTCTGCTTCCTCCTCCTCCCTCTTCCCCTCCTGTGAGAACAGTGTTGGCTCCCAAAGGGAGAGAGCTCTGCCTATTTCCAGCAGTAGCTCTGATTGGGTGCCCTTTTCCAAGAGTCAGGGAAGTGGGGACAGTAGCAATCAAAGGGGGGTTCCCCCAGGCACAGCAGACATGTGAACCCCTCAGCAACCAGCTCCAGCTGTAAAAATTTTATTCCCCAGGTCTTTGACCCATTGCCACCCGGAGCACTTTAAACACTGATTTTGATCACTTATTCATTTTCTTTACTGCTGAGTAACTCTCATGTACATAGCTGTCTCAAGGCATGGCAAATACATAAAGTGAGCTGTTCTCTAGCATACAGAAGTATAATAAATCATATTATACATCCCATTTTTTCAGTTTTAAAATTAGACTGACTAGAAACCCAATTCCAAAGGCTAATAAAAAAAGAGAACTGGTAGCCAGGTCTCCAATTAAAAACAAAAATAATTTACTTACAGTGAAAGTGATTTACATTTTTTTTTTTTTGCATGGAACCCTGCCTAATATAGGATCCCTGGCTCCACATAGGATCAGCAGATCTTCACTAGTGTATAGTTTACTAGACAGCAGAATTAGTTTGCATGGAAACTGGCAAGAGAAAGCTCATTCAAGCAGCTCAATTATTTAAATTATCAAGAACAACTCAGTTACACAGCCTGTAGCCACATACATCTAACAGCAGATAGGGCCCAGTGTCAGCAAATCAACACTACTGAAAACCCAAGATTCTACATCTACAAACAGGAAAAAGAATTTTTATGGCCAGATTTTAAAGAGAGTTCAGATCCAGCCATTCCCATTTAGGTGCCTTATGGGCTCAGAGTCCAGCAGCCGCTACTCTGTTACCTGTTATGAACATCTGTTCCCAGTTGTAGGAGCTGAACAGGTTTTAAAAACTGGCTCATAAACATCTATAACCAGATCAAACAAATAACAGGACTTAATTCTGATCCCATTTACATTAGTGTAAATGCACAATACCTTCCGTGATGCCAGTAACATTCCTCTGGATTCACAGTGCTGTAACTGAAGTTAGAATCTGACCCTTCATTTTTTACTTGGATCCTTCCAAACTTCCCTAAAATTGTTTAGAATCAGAATGTTTAACTCATAGTGTTATGAGGATAATATACACAAAACATTACACATCCGTTTTGTTAAACTTCTTGGGTGCACTAGGTGTTCACGTTCATTAGCTAATTGCCAGTCAGCACAGCATTGCCAATCAAGTTACTAGATCAGCTGCTGCACTTAGAAGTACATTTTCATTTTTATTTCCTTGTAGAGGAAATACAGTGTATGATTTACACATAACATTACTAATTAGGAGAGTGGCATCATAATACCAGCATTCAGAGCTAAGAGCACAATGCTACCAGATACAAGACATTAGCCATAATGATAGCTCTTCAAATTCCTCTTCAAAGGCAGAATAACAGAGTTGTATGATGCCAGATACTGATATTGCAGGATTTTCCATATAGAAGGACGGGAATTCAATCCCCAGTTTCTTTTTTTAAAAAAATTGCAATCTCTTTGAGGCAGAAACCAATGTCTTTTTCTATGTCTGTATAGCACCTAGCCCAATAGGGCACATATCCTTTTAAGGGCATCTCAGCATTTCTAGAACATAAATATTTAATAATAAATTAAAACAACCCACCACCACAGTTGTTTCCACTGCCAGTAAATTGCAGGGCTCATTGAGGCATTGGCTTGTATGTGTCCCCAAATATATGGGACAAACAGCGTAACTCCTAGAAACACTTCAAAAAAAAAAAAAAAAGATGCACATCACGACTTCCTAACTCTTCCTGACAAATATTCATCTTTAAAATCCCCAGCTCTACCCCAGTCTCTCCTATGCTACCAAACATAGATGGAAGCACAACAAATTGACTTGCTTACAAGAGATCCATAATTTCACATAACAGACCTAAAATCTTTTGGACAGCTGACCCAGCAACACTTGCCAAGAAAGCCAAATTTTCGGAAATATTCCCAGGTATAACACCACCTTGACTCAGAAAACACATTAACTGATGTCCAAAATTTAAACTGAACTGAGAAAGCTGAGATAGGCAGAACAAAAATGCCTAGTCAACTTTAACTTATACAGCAATAAATAGCATATGGTACATGAGATGGAACTGGAATTCCAAAGACCCATAGTAATAGATGCAAATTTAGAATGGCTCACATGGCCACCTCCTTAGCACAGAAGATCATGAGTCCACATAACCATACAAAACATCAAGATCCTGCATGTACAGGATGCTCCATCAAATACTATATAGACACCAGTTCATCTACATATCTTTCTGCTTCTTGCTCTCAGTTTGATTTGTTGCAACAAATACCAGCCTGACCCATGACTTGACTAATTGCCTGTGCGACAGTGAATTATTAAAATGCCTTTGGTAAATTCTTTATGCCAATTTCTAGTTTAACTTTATTTATATTATGTACAGCTAGCTACTTAATGGTATGCCTTCTCATAACACAAATAGCTTGCTAAAAATGCCCATACCAGACAGAAAAACTATGTTAATATTTACAGTGCCATAGGCACATAACAGACAAAAAAAAAACTATGGGGTTTTCCCCCTTAGGATCTTACAGTTTAACAGCTTAGTTGTACAGACAATGAACAGATTCTGAATCACGTTTAAACAATATATTATATCCTCTCTGAGCTCATTAAGAAGAACCCACTACCCTACTGTCTACACTTTATGAAATCTATAATAAAAAAAAAAATAAAAAACAAGACACTATGATCCTGCAGTCCTTCCTCTTCCTAAACGCCCATGAAGTTATTCAGATGTCAACATGACTTTATTTTATTTCCGATTTTATATTATTTTAGGAACAGTAAAAAGCTTAAATTTAGCAAAACAAAACAAAAATCCCTACATACTACAATAAAAAAAGAAAATTAAACTGTTGAAAGCTATAATAAAGTAAGGTTAATGGTCTGATTTCAGTCCACTGAAGCTAGTTTCTATAAAGTGAGTGGTGAAACACCTTCCTATAAAGCAATCCTTAATAATACTTCAAGAACTCTTGTGTGTGATTTAATATGTTTTACATTCTTTTCAGAGTTATGTGTTCTGAAATGTCTAATCTCAGGGTGGTCTGTACGTTCCAAGGAAATTAAACAGTAAATAAACAACCACTACCCTGCTTATAAGTCTCCAAATCTGGATTGAGTTGTTCTCAGACAAAGTGTTATTTTTCAAGTGAAGAAACACTGCTCCTCAGAAAACTGTGGGTTTTATTTTTAAAAAGGGGGTTGGGAGGGGGAACTCTAAAGTTTATTTTCCTAGATCACTATCCAATTCTAAAAACTGCATTCATTATGGGTGAAATTCACCTCTGTGCAGAAGGTCAGCCCTCAGCCTAGGTAGCGCTTGGGTATGTCTACACAGCTCATGCAAGTGAGCCTCCAGTCCCAGCCCAGACTCAGGTTAGTGGGGCTCATGATAGTGCTCTAAAACTTGATCTGTAGCCAGTGCTTTGAAGCTGTGGATAGCTTAGCCTAGGCGTCAGAGCCTGACCCACAGCTTCAAATAGCTACACAGCTATTTTTAGACCACAGACATGAGCTCCACTCCCCCAAGTCTGTCAAACCGGCTGGGAGGCTCACTTCCATGGGCTGGGTAGACATACCCTTTCAGTTCCATTTAAAACCCCGAATTAGGGAATCTGGTACAAGGCCTATGAACAGTTTTGCTTCCACACAGTGGAAGCTTCACACTTCCTTCCTGCCTGAAGCTTCACACGATGGAAAACTTACTTCCAAAGATCCCAGCCTCTTGGTTCCTGTCAGATGGTGCCAGTGAATATATAGATGTTGCAAGGGATTTTGCCTGAGAAAAGTACAAGGAGGAGGATCCATGGGGTTAACCTGTGAAAAAGCTTGCAGCTCCCAGGCCATAGTCTCTCTCTCTCTCTCTCTCTCTCTCTCTCACACTTGCTCTCTCTCACCACACACATACACACATCTAAAAGAAAATAAGGCATTCAGAAAAAATAAAGCACTTGACTCATACACAACTATTGATATGATGCTGTACAGGAACTTTGCATTTTATCCCCTATTGTGTTAGATGCTAAGAAATACTTCAGAGAGTAGAGTCAAATCCTATTGATATGACAGGCAGATCCTATTTTTTCTGGTAGTCTTCACGGTCAGGACTTCACACTACAAATTAGTGACTCCAGTGACCTGTGTAAATTTAAGAGTACCTTCAGGTTAGTAATCCTGAAAGTAATAGACATATGAAAAACACAGCTCATTCATGCCTAAAACTTGCATTCTAAATCTGGATCCTATTAGTGATATTTAAAGGGATTTAGGTTCCCAGCTTGCAAAGAGACCAGTATTGAGTTTAAATGTTAAGAATAATACATATTTATATCAGACACAAAACCCCCTGTATATTAAAACAACATTCAGGTTGTAAAAAATAAACACTGTGAAATTAGGAAATGCCAGAATAAGGTTGCACAGCACAAAATTAGGGAAATGCCAGAATTAAGGTTGCACTGAGACCGTTCCCCACTTGTATGTATGCATTATGATACTGTGTTTAATTACTTGATCACATATTACTTTTCTACAAGACCCCCCCTGACTCATTCAATGCACAGGATGGACAATGCTTCTTCGTAAGCAGTTATGCAATATTTTGTTTTATTCTCATTGCACTGGGTCCGCACATTGAATACATTATTCAAAACCTTCTATGAAGACAAACAGTTATTTCCTCATGGTCTTTTCTATGGCACTCATAACTATAGTCTTCATTTATCTTCACAGAACCTCAGTGAGGTGAGAAGGTGGTATTAACCACATTTTACAGATGAGGGCAGAGAGAGATTAAGGTCAAAAGTACCTCTAATTTTGGGTGCCCAATCTGAGATGCCTATGGCCTGGTTTTTCAGAGTAGTTAACCTTATATAGCAATCTAAATGCTCAAAGCACAGTTCCAATTGACTTCATGTGCAGCCATGAGTGCTCAGCACTTCTGCAAATCAGACCCCAGGGTCTCAAGAGGCGCACTCACAAAATGAGAACACACAGTTAGTAACCACCTGGAAAAAGTTTGGTGTAAGTGATTTGACTGGCATCACATAGGAACTCTGTGGCACAGGAAGGGATTTAATCTAGTTCTCCAGGGTAGCATTCATCTGTCTTAACCATAAGATCATCCCTTTCCTTCCTGCAATCCTCTGCCTTAGTCACTATACATCTTCCTACTTCTGCAACAACTGAAGCAGGATGCCTACGGACAATAGACTCTGTCACTGCAGAATCCTGATTCATTCCCAGTGTAGGTCCATCCTGTGGACTGAATGAGGCAGGGATCCTGCAGAAAAAGTAATATATGAACTAATTAAAAACTGTATCATAATTCATATGCATGGGGGGCTGAATTAAGATTGGCAAAGCAACCTTAATTCTGGCATTTCCTCATGTCTGTTTGACTTTGCAATCTTAATAATGTTCTTTTAATATTTTTATTTTATGTGTGTGTGTGATTTCCTTGCTTTTTTAAAAAAGCAAACTGAAAAAACAACAGAAATTCTATCATGTGGCATCATATTGACACCCATATGGTTCATCAACAGTGTTGGAACCTTTAGATCCACAGCACAGACCTCTTCTGTCACTCAAGCTAATGAAGTAGCCCATAACAACAGTAAGTTGTGACCCTTGAAGTGGAGTAGCACTAGACAAGGATGGCATACTTTGCCAGGGGGCTTCTAGGTATCTGCTAAGAGCAGCAGAATGGTGAGACTCAAGAACCCTGGGTTCCAGTCCATCCCCTGGAAGGGAGTGTACTCTAGTGAGCATAGACTCTTCTGTCTGTTCCCCTAAACTTGAGCCTTTCTGCCCCATCTCCTCCAATCTGTCCCTGTCCTGGTCCTATTTATTTCCCTCAACTGGCTCCTTGTCCCAGTCCCAGCAAGTTCTTTGTGCCAGTATCTATTCTTCAGGCTTCTCATCCTAGTCCCATGCTCCTTGCCAAGTCAGTCCTAGTCTCTCCCTCTGAGCTCGCTGACCAAATCCTAATCTCTCCCCCTTCCAGTGTCCCCCCCTCCCTGCACCCAGTCCTGGTCTCCTTGTCCTGCCTGTCCCAGTGTCTCCACTTCTGACTCCCCATCTGATTTGTCTCTCCTCTCAACTCCACAACACTGAGTCCTCGTCTCCCTACCCAGGGTCCTCATCCAGTCTACTCCCACTCTCACCAATTTCTTGTCTCAGTCTCTTCCTTCCCTGTCTTCTTGTCCCAGTCTCCTTGTCAAATTAGTGTCAATCTTCCCCCTCCCACCAGTTCCTCATTCAATCTCAGGTGTTGTTCTCCCAGCCAGCTGGCTCCCAGTCCACCAATTTCCTTCACCAGCTCCCAGTCCCAGCCTTCCATCCCCACATCTCCAAGTCCTAGTCTCCCTGCCCAACATCCACTCAGGTTCTCTCCTCCCTCCCACCAGAGTTGCACCAGACTGCTTTCCCTCAGTCTATTCCTTTCTTTTTCCCTTGGTCCAGCTTTTGTCCCTTCTGCATTGGAATCAGGCAGCTTCCTCCTTCATGTTTCCTGGGTGCCAGTGTGGTGTGTGTGGGGGTCATTGAGAGCACAGAAGAGACAAGCTCCTTGCTCTCAGTTCTGGTGACTATTTTCATCCCAACCTGGAGCAACC
The DNA here is from genome assembly GCF_965152235.1 of Eretmochelys imbricata. Taxonomy (NCBI): domain Eukaryota; kingdom Metazoa; phylum Chordata; order Testudines; family Cheloniidae; genus Eretmochelys; species Eretmochelys imbricata. Next base: position 35,108,098 of record NC_135574.1, read on the forward strand.
ACTACAAGAAAAGTCCAACTTCACCACTGTAGCCCTGAGCTGGAGCACGCTCATCTGCTCTGTAGGGATGCCACATGTACATCTGGTCAGCACTGGGAGCTTTGAGAGGCTCAAGCATGCTCAGGGAGGCCAGAATCTTCAGAGATTTGAGTTGCTAAGAAACTGGAGAATATGTGCATATGCAAACTGAGATTTTTTCAAGATTTCTAATTTTGGCCACATTTGTGTGGTTTGTAATGGAAATGGCAAAAGGCAAATCCCTGACACAAAGGCCACTGCCCTGCCAAATTTCAAAGTCACTGCTCCAAAGCACGAGGATGCTAGAGCTTCTCAAAGAAAAGGCTGCTAGAATTGTTTTACTATGAGAAAAACAATACTTATTTTTCCTAGCCTCGTTCTCAGAAATGGCTGAACCACTATGGCCATACTTAAAAAAAATACATTCTGACAAAGGAAAATTTCGGCAAAAATGATTGAAAGCTAAGTTATAAGCGACTGAAGGTCTTATAATTGGAAGTTTTGGGCAACCTTTAATAATGGGTGGTATGACCAGCCCCCACCTGGTAATAAAAGGCCATATAGGATAGAGAATGTTCTGATTACAATACATTATAATCATCTGGTGAGAAAAAATCCTAACAGATAGCTTTTAAAACAAAACAGACTTTTTTTTCCTTTTTTTTTATGTTTTGGCTGTACAGATCAATGTAATCAGAATAAGCAACATATATATACATTGACTGGATCTTACTAGCTTTAGTTCTCAGTGCTGAATTTGGAAGCATATTTGAAATTCCAACATCTGGGTTGGTTGTACTACATTATAACCGACTCCATCTGGAATGGAAACTGAAGTCCTCTGTTTAACCATAGAACAGGCAGATCACAGATAGTAGCAGTGTAAGCATTACAAAGGATGAGAGTAATTCAGTCATGCAGTCCGACTCTTGCCTCTGTTATGTTTCACAGCAACAGAGAAATTAGATAAAAACATAAGATACCCATGCATAATGGTTGCAACGCTATTTTATTTCTTAGAATTCAGAACACACAAGAACCCCAAAACAGAGACACAAAGCAGGCTGTTCTTCACTTGTCTTCACTGCAACAGTTAGCTTGAATTAACACACTAGAGTTAACTGCACTTAAGAACATAAGAATGGCCATACTGGGTCAGACCAAAGGTCCATCCAGCCCAGTATCCTGTCTACCAACAGTGGTCAATGCCAGGTGCCCCAGAGGGAGTGAACCTAACAGGTAATGATCTACTGATCTCTCTCCTGCCATCCAGCTCCACTCTCTGACAAACAGAGGCTAGGGACACCATTCCTTACCCATCCTGGCTAATCGCCATTAATGGACTTAACCTCCGTGAATGTATCCAGTTCTCTTTTAAACCCTGTTATAGTCCTAGCCTTCACAACCTCCTCAGGCAAGGAGTTCCACAGGTTGACTGTGCGCTGAGTGAAGAAGTTCCTTTTATTTGTTTTAAACCTGCTACCCATTAATTTCATTTGGTGGCCCCTAGTTCTTATATTATGGGAACAAGTAAATAACAAGTAATAACTTCTGATGTGTCAGATTTTTTATGTGAATGTTTCTCGTCTGATCTGGCCCATACTTTGGCCTCTTTCATCACCTCCTCCTGACTAAAACCTAGAGAATCTCTATCAATACACTGTCCTCTAGGAGAAGTCTCTGTCTGATCCACGTGCGCCTCTGCAGCAACCGGCTTTCCCCCAGCTCTTAGTTTAAAAACTGCTCTGCAAACTTTTTCATGTTAAGTGCCAGCTGGATTCACTTTGGTTTATGCGGAGCCCATCCTTCCTGTATAGGCTCCCCATCCCAAAAGTTTCCCCACTTCCTAATAAATCTAAACCCCTCCTCTCTACACCATCATCTCATCCATGAATTGAGACTCTGAAGCTCTGCCTGCCTACCTGACCCTGCGCATGGAACTGGAAGCATTTCTGAGAATGCCACCATAGAGGTCCTGGATTTCAGTCTCTTTCCTTGCAGTCTAAATTTGGCCTCCAGGACGTCTCTCCTACCCTTTCCTATGTCATTGGTACCTAAATGTACCACGACCACCAGCTCCTCCCCAGCACTACACATAAGTCTATCTAGATGCCTTGAGACATCCGCAACCTTCGCACAAGGCAGGCAAGTCACCATATGGTTCTCCCGGTCATCACAAACCCAGCTATCTATGTTTCTAATGATCAAATCTCCCATTACTAACACCTACCTTTTCCTAATGACTGGAGTTCCCTCTCCCGGAGAGGTAACCTCACTGAGAGAGGATACCCCAACACCATCTGGAAAGAGGGTCCCAACTATGGGAAGGTTTCCCTCTGTTCCCATTGACTGCTCTCCTTCTCTGGGCCTGTCATCCTCCTTAACAGCGCAGGGGCTGTCTGACTGGAGGTGGGACAAATCTACAGTGTCCTGGAAAGCCTCATCAGCATGCCTCTCTGCCTCCCTTAGTTCCTCCAGTTCCACCACCCTGGCCTCCAAAGCCCGTACACGGTCTCTGAGGGCCAGGAGCTCCTTGCACCAAACGCACACATACACCGCCCACCCACAGGGCAGGTAATCATACATGCTACACTGAGCGCAATAAACAAGATACCCCCCACTCTGCTGCTGGGCTTCTGCCTGCATTTCTCCTACAGCTACCTAGGTTAATGATAGGGATTTTGTTTAAATCAAGAAGTTTTGATTATAGTTTAGTGTAAAGGTTTTAAAGAATGGCAAGCATACCTTACCCCCTTCCCACTCCCCTTCCAAACTCCCTCTCAAAACTCCGTTAGCGGCCCTGTTCGCAAAGCTGACTTGCGCTAGCCTAGCTCCAGTGAAAGTGACCATGCTTCAGAACAACGCTGGAGTTACACAGACTGATTTGATTAGCAGAACCATGGTATTAGCTGCTGATGAGTTGTTGTAACTCAAGCTGTTGCATCCGCACTGCATTACTAGCTCCAGCATCGGCATCACTCAAATGCTAACCCATCCCCCGTGGGCCAATTAGCTCAACATTAAAGCACCACTTAACTCAAGATAGAGATTTTTGTGTGTGGATGGGAGTCAAGTTAGGGGGAACAGTCTAGTGATAACTCAAGCTAACGATGTTGTGAACGTGCACCCAAAGAGGCACAACTCACCCCACCTTACCCTAGTTGTCTATCTGCAAACTGGCTGTCTGCTTCCAAGCTTTCCTCCAGAGCCCTCTAGCCTGGCAGCAGGACCCAGACGCATCTCTCCCTCTCCCAACTGTCTCTTAAAGCAATAACTTGCAATTCCAACACAGTCCTTAACACACCACAGCATAAAAGTGATTCACCATAGCTATTCAGCTCCCAAGCCTGGTCCCATCAACTTCAGTATCAGATCATGACCTCAGTCCTTAGTGTGTCTACTAAAGAGTGCCAGCAAAAGCAAGGGTTTTTTTTGTTTTTGTGATGTGGGCGCTGAAGTCGAATCTTGGCCCCTCAGATGTCAACTGCAAACTCCTATTGACTTCAATAGGGCCAGGGTTTCACCCTGTTTTTTAGGAACATAACTGAGACCACCAGCTGATTTCATGTAGATCACCAAATCACTGTCAAATTATGGTAAGAATTTTGCCCAGATTTGAACAGTAACCTAACTAGAGGCAAAGGACTCTGTATGCTAGAAAGAGATATTTCAAGTACACATGAGAACACAGCTCATTTGCCAAATCTTCTTTGCTGGTCTTGAAAAGACCTTTATTATTGCAAAACTTAAAAAAAAACCCACAACTTTTTGTGTGAGAAGCTTTTTTAAAATTTTCTTTATGTCCTTTTTAGTTTAAATCTTTTGCCGAGAGCAATTAAAGTTTTCATTTGCACATATCTCTTGTTTATCCATTGGTCGCTCCCTCTGGTCAAAAAATAGTTATGGTTTGTAATTCCTTGAAAAGAATTACAAAGGAAGAACTAGAGAACTGTAGCCATTGAACATCACTGGCAAAAGCTGAAATATTTTTTTGTGAGCAGAATTTGTATTCATAACAGGCAGTAGAGTTGACACTGCATGTACCAGTACCCATCTGAGTTATGTTGCTTGGTTTGCTTGGTAAATTTGGTACTATAGTGGTATCTGTGAACCTGGTAATCTGTAGAACCTAAAGTGGTTATCAAAAAGGGAACATTTCGCCTATAGATAGCACAAGTTATCAATGGTATTTCACATTCTGAAGGATGGGGGAGGGGCTGTTTAACCTTGCAGATTCCATTCTGTGGCAACTGTTGCCAAATATAGGCTTTATAATTGTGATTACTGTACCTGTTTGTGTTAATCACATCCCAACAAGTAGGATGGAACTGGGAGTTGGGTGGATGCATACACCAGGAATTCCTGCATACCCACCCAAGCATCACAAGGCAATTTAAAAACTAGTTCTGTTTTTGTTTTTAAGTTCAGTGGCGGGTATTCCATGTTTTTGGGGTCTCTAAAGTGGCTGATCTGGAGTATAGTAAAATATGCTCAATTAACATAAAAATTAAAAACAGCATTGCAGTTCCTTTAAACCAAGGACCTCATATAATTATACAGAGTAGAGGTAGCAGATCATTCAGTTTGGGAAACACTGGAGTGGATTACTTTAAGCAAGGTATCCTCTGTTTTGCTATTTCCTTTCTGGAGAAGGAAATTAAAGGGATTTCTATAAATAAAACTAAAATGCAAGCCCTGAACAGTAAGCTCAAGTCTACAGAGAACTGTATCACGGTAGGAGAGGGATAGACTGAAGAGATAACAAAAGGCGAGTTAGTTGTAGTCCAACAACTGAAATACTTAGAAAAACTAAGAAATGTGACCGTATTTCTTGGCATCTCAAAGTGGAATGAAGTGGATGAAGACTTAACTGCATTCATGGAAAATGTAAAGCCCAGAGTTCTAAACTTTGACCTGGTCTATGTAACACAGTTAGGTACATGTAAGTTGACTTGCATCAGCCTAGTTGTGGATCTGTTTCTAGGGATATCTGCCTTATTTCTTCATTTTCAATATGACCCTTTCCCACACCAGTCCATGAGGACTTCAGCAGGCACCACTGCATTAAATGGGCGAGCAGCATTTGGGCTCAGGCAACTTTGGGAGGCCAACAGCACCTGTGCTCTCTGTGCCTTTGTTAATTTCAGGAGCAAGATATCAGCTAAAATCACCACTGCCCGTGAAAAATAGTGCCAGTACCCAGGCTATTGCCCTGCACTCGTACCCATGGAAATAGGAACCAAAACTTTATTGTTTCATGCAGGCGAACAATTATCTCATCATCTCCCCATCCCAACAGCTGTGCCATCCTCACCATGGCTGGGACTGGAGATAGGTGTTGTGCAGAGGCACTCCAAAGCTGAAGTGCCAATAAGCATATGTTGTCTAAACCTTTAGGGGAGAAAGGGAAGGGAGTCGTGAAACTTAACTTTCACTTTTGGTTGCAACTTTAAATATAACAATACCTCTCTGTGTTTCATCTGTAGCTGTGTCCATTGTGGCTTGAAGGGTCTCCTCTCCCAGAATGCCCAACAGTGATAAGGAGAGAAAAAGAAGGGGGCATGTTCAGTGAGATCCTGCAAGCTAGCACTGCTTGCAGGATGTCACTGAACAGAGGACCTGGAGGATGAACAGTGAGGATAGTATGGAGAGGGAAAGAACTGACAGGAAAAAAGTGCAGGAGTTGGAGAGAGAGAGATGCACCAGGACCCAATGGGGCTTCTCTGGGAGCAAAACACAAATACTGCAGACTCTTGTGACCTACAAGTTCAACAATCACAGGCGAGCCTCCCTTCGCAGCTAGTGAAGAACTCCATTTTAGCACTTTCCTGCAGCCGCCCCACAACATACCACAGGGCATCAAGGGCAGCATCCCTACCCCTCCCACACTACACCAGGGGACAGTAAGGACAACCACAGCTTCACATTCCGCAACCGTGGCTCTGACAGTTTAGTGTTTGTGTAGCTAAAATGGACATTCCTTTTTGTGCCAAAATCAATAATAAAAATGTTAAATAAGATGGGTCCCAAGGCTGATCCCTGAGGAACTCCACTAGTAACCTCCCTCTAGCCTGACAGTTCTCCTTTCAGTATGACCTGTTGTAGTCTCCCCTTTAACCAGTTCCTTGTCCACCTTTCAATTCTATCCCCATCTTCTCCAATTTAGCTAATGTGAAACTGTATCAAATGCCTTACTGAAATCCAGAGAGATTAGATCTCCTGCATTTCCTTTGTCTAAAAAATCAGTTATCTTCTCAAAGAAGGAAATCAGTTTGGTCTGGCATGATCTACCTTTTGTAAAACCATGTTCATATTTTAATCCCAGTAACCTTTCACTTCTATGTGGTTAGCTACTTTCTCTTTCAACATTTGGTCCAAGACCTTGCATACAATTGGGATCAAACTAATAGGCCTGTAGTTTCCCAGATCACATTTTTTCCCTTTCTTAAAAATAGGAACTATGTTAGCAATTCTCCAATCATAGGGTACAACCCCCAAGTTTACAGATTCATTAAAAATCCTTGCTATTGGGGGTTACAATTTCATATGCCAGTTCCTTTAGTATTCTTGGATGGTGATTATCTGGGCCATAGGTGCTGGAACTAGGAGTGCTGGGGGTGCTACTGCACCCCCTGGCTTGAAGTGGTTTCTATCATATACATGGTTCACAGTTTGGTTCAATTGTTCTCAGCACCCCCCCACTATAAAAATTGTTCCAGCACCCCTGAGATGGGCACCCTGATTTAGTCCCATTAAAATGTTTGAGTTTGACTTCCACGTCAGATGTGGTAATTTCTACCTCCATATCCTCATTCCTATTAGCCATCCTGCCACTACCTCTAAGCTCCTCATTAGCCTCATTAAAAACGGAAACAAAGTATTTGTTTAGGGGTTGGGCCATGTCTAGATTACCTTTAATCTCCACCCCATCCTCAGTGCTTTAGTGGTCCCACTTCTTTCTTTATTTTCTTTTTGACTATAGAACCTTTTACTATTAGTTTTAGTTCCATAAAGTTTAAAGAGCACAAGCTTCTATTTCCACCCCTACCTCCAGACTTTAGTCCAGCTACACAGGCTACAAGTGACTTCGCCGTACTTTAAAAAGTAGATGAAGCTTCTATTTCATATTTGGAAAATCTTCAAGTCACTTCCAGTATTTTGTGCAATTAGCACTGTGGTGCTGAACCTGAGCCTGCCAGCCACAGCGGCTCAGGAGAAACATCCAGATTTAACTCATATTGGGCACAAGGTTTTTGTTAATTTGGTTTTGATTTTTGTCTCTCCACAGCTCTCAGGAACTGGAGCCATAAATGCTCACACAATTAAAGCCTTAGATGGCAAGTGACAGACAAGAGATGAGGGGAGAGGGATACAGTAAAATCATTTGCAATTTTTCATTGGTCATAAATAATGAAGTCAGTGCCAAACATCCTCATCTGCCCCTCAATCCAGCAATCAAATTGGCTTCTTATAAATTGATTTCTTACATGTGATGAGACATTAAGAATGTTACCAGTCTTTCATCGTTACAAGAAGAATTTAATCTTTCTAAAACTGATTTGGTTATTAAATGTAGGCCTGATGTGTGGTTTGCATGTAATACAGTAGAAAATAACAAAAAACACCAAGTATTTTTCTGTTATCCAGAAGTAATAAGTACTTCTAGTTTGGCACAACTCTAACACCCATCAAGATTTTCTTTATTTTTGTGCCCAGAGTGAAACATCAATTACAGTCACATGCTTTGGTTGTCTTGGAACTTATCAGTATGGTGATAGTTTCAAAGAGAATTACAGACACAGTGTTGTGGTGTATTCCAGAGAGGACCATTTTTCAAAGTAAAAGCCTAATGTAAAGTATTTAGGGTAATATTATATAAATAAGCAATAAGACTGAGGATTCAACTGTAGCGTTCTGTGATTTTCCTTTGAAAGTTTTTACTTTTTGGAGTTCACTGTAACCTCATTATGTCTTGCTGGCACTTTCTCCAGTAGAGGCAACAGCTGCACAACACTGATAAACTTTAGGACGGCGGAAATGGATAGCTGGGGTTGTTGCTTCAGTATAAGAACACCATATATAAAAGTTCTTACTTGGCACCATTTGCTGTGGTTAAATCTCACAATGCATAATGCAGTTAACAGCAGCAAACTTCACAAAAACACATATATTGAAAAAAAAATCAGTGTGTATGATTCTCCATGCTGTTACACCACCTAAAACGGGCGTACCACCTCTGACATAAATGGAATGTAAAATTGGTGCAGGGAAGTGGAGATTCAAGCATATAAAGCTCATTATGCATTATTTATTTTTTATAATAGCCATAGATGCACATGGGTGGCACTTCTAAAAATCCTTTGAACGTGTGTTGAATAAAATAAATATTTATGTAAAATGCAAAACTCAATTATTAAATCTGCTAACTCAATATAGAAATGTGCTATACCAAGTATGTCACTCCGAGATACAAGAAGCCTCTGTTAAATGAGCAAGCCCTCAAAGGGTTCAGGTTTTTCCTCTGTCATTTCTAAGGAAGAGCCCCATGAGGGATTTGTCTCTTATTCCTAAATTCACAAGCAAATAGATGGAGGAAGTTAAATCTTGCCCATATGCTCAGGGTTCAGATGATTGCCATATTTGGGGTGGGTAAGGAATTTTCCTCCAGGGCAGATTGGAAGAGGCCCTGGGGGTTTTTCGCCTTCCCCTGTAGCATGGGGCACGGGTCACTTGCTGGAGGATTCTCTGCACCTTGAAGTCTTTAAACCATGATTTGAGGACTTCAGTAGCTCAGACATAGGTGAGAGATTTATCGCAGGAGTGGATGGGTGGGATTCTGTGGCCTGCATTGTGCAGGAGGTCAGACTAGATGATCATGATGGTCCCTTCTGACCTTGATATCTATGAAACTATGAAAAAAAAAAAAAAAAAGACTTTCAGTATACCATTAGCATCCTCCTTTCCTCTGCCAATATCTTTATTGTGAGCCAAAATTACTTCAGTATTACATGTTGGAATCTACAAACACTCTGGATATGGAACTTTTATTATTCTAATAGAACAGCTATGCATGGACAACATTAAGAAAAAGGCCCTATGTGAAAACAAAGTGGGTATCTATTTCTTGGGTATGATTATCAAAAACATCATTTTGGGGTAAAGAATATTACCTTTCTGCTCATGAGCTCTTCTAATTCAGATTAATGTGCTTCCTGTAGAGAAATTCAGGAAGATGTAGAAAGAATTTGCATAGCTAATCTTATGTGAGGGACCTTAAAAAACACAAAGGGCTAATTTTGAAATCAGTGTGACAACCACCAGAAAGCAATTCTCAATATTTAAGCAACAGAGACTAACTCTCTGTCAGCACAAGGAGAGAGGTTAGCTTTGGTGAAGTCAAATGCAAAGAACAGAAACACTTTTGACATGGTCAGGGCTGGCTCTAGAAGACCTCAGAGTTTCCAACAAACAATTTGGAGGCTTAACTGTAGAGGAAATCTGTTTATAAACAGTGTTTATTCCCAAGAGCTGTCACTCTAATCTCTATTTTGTTATGGTAGGACGTATCAAGGCATCACACTAGGATACTCTCTCTCCTTAATACACTATTCCTTTTACTTTAAGGCTGGTCTACAGCGCAAAGTTCGGTCGGCTTAACTACATTGCTCAGGGCTGTGAAAAAAATCATGCCCTATGTGATGTAATTAAGATGATTTAAGCCCCAATGTAGACACTGCTATATTGACAGAAGAATTCCTACTAACTGGATACACCTTCTGGAGAGGTGGTTTTACTTCAGTAATGGAAGAACCCCTTCTGTTGCGGTAGTACGTGTCAACAGCACAGCATTACACTCTAGAGTTTCTCATGTAGACATAGCCATATTCTCTAAATGTAGTGGGCTGCAGCAGCACAGAATAAAGTACGTGAGTGTAAAAGGATGAGGACAGTCAATAAATCCATTGTCTCAAAATGCTCTTTGAGGGAAGGTAGTAGCCAGGATGTAGCTGCATAGATGCTCACACACCAGTGGGCTTGCTGCCTTACATCACCTGCATATGTCTCATATAGTTAAGCTTCACGCCGTTGGAAAAGACTTCAAAGTTGAGTGACCATTAAAGTGAAATGTATTCTTTGTTCCATTTCTAATACAAATGGCTATATTCAGAGTAAGGACAAAAATGAAAAATTATAAAAGTGTGCACATACATATACAAAAACCCTTTGTATGTTCTTTTAACATAGCACACACAAAACTATGACCAAAGTATGTAAAATAAAGAATGGTCTCAAGAAGGTAGATTGGGAACAAGAACAAGGGGACATAAAATGGAATTAATAGGTGGGAAATTCAAAAGTGACAAAAGGGAACACCTTTTCCACATATCATGTGATTTACCTATGGAACTCAAAACACTTAATATGATTCAAAAAGGGATATTTTTACTGCTATCAAGAACATCCAGAGTTATACACAATCAAAAATTTGGAATGGATATGAAACCTCATGCTTCAGGGCTTGAGCCGATCTCTAACTATTAGAGATCAGAATGAGACAATGTGGGAGACAAATTGTTCCACATCTGTCTACTGCAAGATTTTTACACCTTCCTCTGAAGCATCTGGTGCTGGCCACTGCCAGAGACAGGATATTGAGCTAGCTGAACTGTGGCTCTGATTCAGTGTGGCAATTCTTATATTCTTACTAGGTAGTGCTTACAAGCAAAGGACCACATTCTTTCCAATTGTTTACGCAAGGTACTCGTGACAGACAGTCTGTCCTGAAAAGGATTTGTCGGTTCAGAAAATGAGGTTTCAAGGCCATTTTCATGAAAGTTTCCATAATACTTGATGGCCTGTATTTAGGACTAGACTTCATGCTGAGTAATGTTTCAGAAGTGCCACCCCTAAATGTCCACTTCTTGAGAAGGGCATGTCTTCAGAAAATACAAATACAGTTCTAGTAAGGGCAACTCTGTTCTATGCACTAAGGTTTCCTGACTCAACATCACAGGATCATGATCCATACCCATCCAAAGCAGGGGATGAGAATTTTGTAGTCAAATAAATCACTAGAATGCTCACCAGGGAGCAAAAAGGAGGACAAGACTTGTACAAAATAAAGAAAAAAAATCACAGCTAATACATTCTATAAGATATTTATCTGGTTGTATTTACAATCCTGCCTCCACTGTTTGAACTCTCTGACCAACAACAGGGGCCTGATTTTCAGAATTGCTGAGAGTCATAGAAGTACAGGACTGGAAGGAACCTCAATAAGTCATCTAGTCTAGCCCCTGCACTTGAGGTGGGATGAAATAATAACTAGACTATTCCTGACCGGTGTTTGTCTAACCTGTTCTTAAAAACATCCAATGACAGAGATTCCACAACCTTCCTAGGCAATTTGTTCCAGTGCTTAAATACTCAGCCATTAGAAGTTTTTCCTAATGTTCAACCTAAACTGCCCTTGCTGCAATTTAAGCTCATTGCTTCTTGTCCTATCCTCAGAGGTTTAACCCTCCTCCTTGAAACAACCTTATATGTACTTGAAAACTATCATGTCCCCCTTAGTCTTCTCTTCTCCAGACTATAGAAACCCAATTTTTTCAATCTTCCCTCATAGGTCATGTTTCTAGACCTTTAATTGCTTTTCTTGCTCCTTTCTAGATTTTCTCCAATTTGTGCACATCTTTCCTGAAACGTTCCTCCCAGAACTGGACACAAGACTGAGGCTTTGTCAGTGCAGAGTAGAGTGGAAGAATTATTTCTCGTGTCTTGCTTACAATACTCCTACTAAAATACACCAGAATGAATCCACAACTTTGAGTCATTGGGAGCTGTGGGACTCAGCATGTCTGAAAGTCAGATGCTAAATGTGTAAGAGCATGTAAGAAAAACAGATTCTACTATTGTTTCAGGTCAGCAGTAAGCTGTAGGCTGCCAAGAAACTGCTAAAACTTTGTATGCTGTTCATTAGGATTCAGCTATAGAAGCTAATTTTTAATCTGTCAGTTTGTCCAGTTATGACTATTTAAAATCAGCAGAAGCTCTTTGATAAGCATCGTTAGAGTAACAATCAGCTCAAACTGGAGGCACAGTTTAGAGTCCCCTAAACCCATGACCAATTCCAGACAGAAAAGAGTAATTACAAGGAAATCCTTTGATTTAATTTCAGTTGAATTTCTTTTAGGACAGCTGTTAAGCATTTCAGGTTTCATGCAGGATTGAATCTGTGAGTGAGCTTAGAGAAGTACAGGAAATTTAGGCCATGTTCATTTTCATTGACTGGAAAAGAGAAATTTAATTGATCCCTGGAGACAGTAATCTATGGAGACTATCATTGCCTGCTTCTCTAAGTTTCAGGAGAATTGTGACTGCCTCTACTAAAAGAGGTCATTTTCACATACATAGAAGTTATTATGGTGTATGACTGGTAGGCAGAATCAGTGAACGGCTGGAATTATTTTTTTAGTTAGGCCGTACAGCCTATTGCTCTTAAGAAAAAAAATTTGAAGAGATGGTCTTCGATTGCACCATGCACATCAGTGAGTCAACACCTTAAAAGCAAATTCCCTGATGAAAGTCAACCCTTAGGGTACATCTGCTTACTAATATGTTACACTGTGATCTGACATTGTCTGGGAATGAGTCCCAAACAACATGCAATCAAGTTCTTTGTCCCTTCCCTGGATTGCTCTGATAAAGAAAAAGATTAAAAGAAAAATCAGATAATCAGTCCAAGGCTGGACCCTTACAGAGGTCACTATCAGTGTGATGTTTTGCCATGTGTTGTCATACCATGGTATCTGAGACCCCACCAGTTAACTACACTACAGTTTATAAAGTAACTATTTATAAAAGATGTCTTGATAATGACCACTATATCCTTGGGGTATCTTCAAAGAAGGTTAATCAGGAATATGGCTGCTCCATTATCATCCAGGAATGGAAGGATTTCCGTGGGGCTAGGGCATTGGATTGGGAATTAAAAGACCTGCATTCTATTCCCAGTTTGAACATGAACCTGCTGTGTGACCTTAGACAAATAATTGTGTCTCCTTGCGTCTTGCTTTCCGGTCTCCGCCTTAGTCTAGTCTATTTTACCAATTTAGACTGTAAGCTCTTTGGGGTAACTATGTATGCAAACAATCAGCTTTCAGGGGACTAAGAACCTTTAAGAAAGGCTGAGAGAGGAGATTTTCAGGTGAGCACATATCAGTTAAGTTATGTAAACTTTTCATGTGCACTTCTTGATTCAACAGACACTTTATTCAGCAGCATTATGATGTCTCGATGTAAACCTCTTCCAAAAAAAAAAAAAAAAAAAAAGTGTTTGCCTGCTAATCTGACCCTTGCCTCTGGACATTGAGCTATATTCAATTGTGAAGCATGCCCAGAGTGAGTTAAGGCTAGGAATATTATAGCAACAGTCTTGCAGACATATTTTAACTGGGACGCACAAGTTTGGCTCTCCCAGTATGGCAATATAATTGAAATAGATGAGCATAGGATCTCTGAACAGATAACACATTTGTCCCTTTCTTTTTTTTCCCCCTCTTATGTGTAAAATGACTCAACTGTTGTGCTTAAAGATACAGCAGAGGCTAGGAAGAGGTGGTGGAGGAAGCCATGGGAGACCTCAACTTTTCATTTTTATTTGTCTGTCTATGAATTTTAAAAAAAGACCCTCATCCTTACAGAAGCACATAGGCTCAAAAACATTTTGTAACTCTACAGCATGCAACTGTTCAGGAAGAGAAAAAAATATACATCACAGTTATACATCAGGGGAAATGGTGATCACAAGATCTGGGGCTTGATTCTCCACTGTCTTGCACCTTGTGTAGTCATTTATACATGTGCAAATGTGTGCAAAAATGCTACTAAATTAAAGTGGTGGCATTTTACTCTCACTTTGCACAGGTTAAAAAAAAATGACCACATGAGGTACAAAGCAGTAGAGAATGAGGCCTCTACATCTCCATGGTGAAAAAAATGTAATGGAGAGCATTGAACCGGGGACTGGTCATTTTTTATTTATTTCATAATGTAGCACTAGATTAGAGGATTCCATGGGGACAATTAGGAACAAGGCATATTACTTTTTCCTCCCTGTAAAGCCTATTAACAAGCTTATTACATGAATTCCTTTACTCGATAGACTAAGGAGCTCTCCTCCCAAAGCCTTTCATTTTATTTCATTTTTTTTAATTATACTTGTGTGCTCTGGGACTTTGAAGAGCCGGATTGTTTTTTTCATAACATTTCCATTCATGTCTTCATTAGGAGAAAAAGGGCTGCTAATCCTAGACTTGCTCTTCTTGAATTATAGCACTGGTACAGGGGCTACTGGCTAAAGCACAGGACTATCAATCAGAAGATCAGGGTAAAATTCTGGCCTTGCCATGGATGGGTGAGTGACTCCGTGCTAGTCACTGAGGGTTTCAGAAATGGCCTCCTGAAATTAGTATCCAATATAAAATGAGAACATCTATGTTAACCACCTAATTTGCAGTCTTGGTTATCTATAATTTTTGTACACAACAGCTGAATACAGAGTTAGGGTAAGATGGTCTTTCAGTAAGTAAATAGATAAGCAGAGCTGGTTGGGAATTTCTCAACAAAGTGTTTCCATCAGAAAATGCCTGTTAACCTGAGAAACCTTCCCATGAAAGTTCCAGTTACAGAATAGGAAAAAACAGAGACATCCACCTTAAAACATACAGTAGCCTGGTGGTTAGGGTACTGTTGTATGAACCAGGCAAGGTACTAACAAGCTTCAACAGGACTTTATTTTCCAAAGTGGAATCCTCTTTACCAAGCTGCTGCTGCACCCTCTGTAGCTCTCTCCCAGCCTCTCAACTCCTCCTGCCGTCCTTCCTATTTCCTGTCCTTTCAGACTCCCAACAGCCAGTGCTCCCAATTCTAATCATTACAAGCAACATCTAAACACATCTTCCCTCCTCTCTTAAGAAACTCTCCCAATTAAAACAAACATTATTCTTCTAACAATAGTGACACAGGAACAAATATGAAACAAGACACGATACTGTTGGCAGAAATATTACACTGAAAACACTGTAGATACTACATAACAGTCTCTAGTCCAGACAGGTGGTCGTCTGGGTCTGACAGGCCGTCTCTCAAGCCCCGGTTCCAGTGCAATGTCTTGTTGTATTGGTAGTACGGTGAAGTCATCCAGTGCACACTGGGTGTTGGCATAATCTCCTCTTGGTGCATAGGCAGGTGCAAGATAAGAAGCATTCCATACCCGCTTATCAGAAAGTAGATAGGTGTAAGGTCCCTTCTTCTCTATGATTTTAAGAGGAGCTGTGAATTTATGGTCCCCTTTGTGTAAAATTCCAGGTTTTTGTAGTCTAAGAAAGGAACCACACTCAAACTTTGGTTCCTTAGCACCCTGCCGCTTGTTTG
This sequence comes from Eretmochelys imbricata, assembly GCF_965152235.1. Lineage (NCBI taxonomy): Eukaryota > Metazoa > Chordata > Testudines > Cheloniidae > Eretmochelys > Eretmochelys imbricata. The sequence goes on from NC_135574.1 coordinate 35,123,551, forward strand.
TGAAAGCCTTAGACTTTGCTTAGTTCTGTTCGACTGTTTTTCTCGCATCATCCTCGTTTGGGGCATCAGGTCATGGCTTTAACAATCCAGCAATGTTCAGTTTAGTATTCATCTGTTTCCCATGAAGTAACTCTGTGGGTGATCTTTGCGTTGTGGCATGTCATGTAGCCCAGTTTGCTTATAAGAAATCAGTAGTACAGGGTATCCACAATCGCCCTTCCAGTTTAGTTGTTTGCAAACTCTTTCAAAATTCTGTTAAATCATTCGATTTCCCCATTGGCTTGAGGGTAATATAGGGATGACCTTCTGTGTAAAATGTTCCTCTGTGCTAGAAAAGTTTCAAACTCCAGGGAAGTAAATTGACTACCATTATCTGAAACCAGTTCTTTGAGGTTACCTTCCCTGCTAAAAACTGAAGAGAGGAACTTAATTACTGTAGCAGAAGAGATTTCTGATGTAAACGCTATCTCAGGCCATTTACTGAAATAGTCTATTAAAGTGATAGAATAACGGCAGTCAACTGGAGCAGTATCAAAAGGGTCCTACAATGTCAGTCGCTACTTTTTCCCATGCAGATTCAGGAAGAGGAACAGGCTATAAAGAGAGGGGTAGATGTCACTGCTGTCTTATCATGCATTTGGCAAGTGACACAGGATTTTATGAGTGTTTCAGTTTGAGAGTCCATCCCTGGCCACCAATACAGATCCTGTAGTCGTTGTTTGGTTGGGACAATTCCTTGATGAGTATCGTGTGCCAGGTGTATAAGTTTTGACTAATTCTTCTGGCACAAGGAGCCGGTGTGTACCTCATAGCACACAGCCATCAAACAAAGAAAGTTCATCCCGAACTCTAAAATAAAAGGCAGCAAAACTGGGTCAAGGTTTTTAGTGTGACTAGGCTCTCTCTTTGTAAGAAATTCCCATAGTTTTTGTTGAATTGGACACGCTGAACAAGCAGCTCGAAATTGTTCTCTTGTAACTGCAGTGAGAGCGCTTGTAATAAGTGCAACCACTATAGCCTCATCCTCTGGTGGACCATATGGTGAAGGCAAAGACAGGCGAGAAAGACATTCAGCAACCACATTTTGGTTTCCAGTCTTATATTCATAGATTCATAGATATTTAGGTCAGAAGGGACCATTATGATCATCTAGTCTGACCTCCTGCACAACGCAGGCCACAGAATTTCACCCACCACTCCTACAAAAAAAAACCTCAGTTCATAATTCCAGTTCATAATTGAAAGAGAGTAGTCTTGCAGACCATCGAGCAATACGGTATCCTGCTCTTCCTAGTCCTTTCGTGGTGAGCAACGTCATCAAAGGGCTGTGGTCTGTGCGCAACTTGAATGTACGGCCCCACAGATAAGTTCTCCATTTTTCAGTAGCCCAGACACAAGCAAGTGCTTCTTTTTTGACTGTAGAATATTTTCTCTCAGCATTACTTAGTGTCCTTGAAGCAAATGCAACAGTCTTCTCTGTGTTGTCCTCATGCAGTTGTGAGAGAAGAGCCTCAAGTCCATAATCAGAAGCATCAGTAGTTACAACTGTGGACAATGCAGGACTGAATAGTGCAAGTACTGGACTATGTACAATCAAGTCTTTCACCGTTTCAAAACTAGCTTGTACATCCGTTGTCCACACTAAGGTTGAACTTCTCCATAGTAATTCCCATAACGGTTCAATGACAGAAGCATAACTGGGAATGAATTTTGCATACCAGGAGGTAAGACCCAAGAAGGAACGTAAGTTTTGCAGATCTGTTGGAGGAGGAGCATTTGAAATTGCCATGATATGATCTCGATCAGGTTTTAGTCCAGCCTGTGAAATTGTATGCCCCAGAAAGGAGAGTTCAGTTTGTCTAAATTTTCATTTAGACCTATTGAGCTGGAGGCCTGCTATGCTGATGCAGTTTAGTACAGACTGCAGGTTGTCATGCTCCTCAGAAGTATTTCCAAACATGATAATATCCAAATAGCCCTGAACTCCATGTTGATTATTTAGAATCAATGACATCATTTTTTGAAAGGCACTTGGGGCAGATGCGAGACTGTATGGAACACGTTTAAAACAAGAGAGTCCCTCATGTGTAATAAATGCTGTGAGGTCTGCTATCTTCATGCAACATAACCTGGTGGTATGTGCTCTGCAAATCAAGAGTAGAAAACATCTTTGCTCCACAGAGTTCTGCAAATACTTCTTCTATGTGAGGAAGAGGATGGCTGTCAATCACAATAGCTTTATTTGGCTCTCTTAAGTCCACACAAAGGCGAATGCCTCCACCCTTCTTCTGCGTCACTACTATAGGTGAAACACATTCTGAGGAGTCAATCTCTTCAATAATGTCCTTTTGAACAAGTTTTCTAAGTTCCTCTGAAACAGCTTCCCTGACTGAAAATGGTAAGCACAGTAACTTCTGTCAAACAGGCATCACATTATTCCGCATTTTAACTTTATGCAGAAATCCATAAGCACAGCCGAGTTTCTCCTCAACCTGGTGTTGGGTCCCAGCTGAAACTTGTGTGTACCGCAAGAGAGCTTTGCTGAGGAAAAATCAATCTGTCCATTAACTACCCTGAGATTTAAAGCAGCCAATAAATCTCTGCCAAGGATAGGAGTGCCTTTGTGGACAATGTAGAACTCTGCAGTTACACAGCAATCACCAAAAGTAACTATTACTGGCAGGCAGCCACATACTGGAATATGTTTTTTCATATAGCACACCAAGTGAAGTTTGGGTTCAGTAAGAGGCACATCTTTAAAGTAATGCAGATAGATGGAATCAGGTAGTATAGATACTGCTCAGACAGTGTCCAGCATTAGCTGACTAGAGTGTGGTTTGCCTGAGGGTATGGCGGAAACATTTACAGTGCACTTTATCTGTTCCGGAATACATGCAGTAGTGATTTTGTCCACACTCAGTGCAGTAACATCTGGTATTGTAACTTCATGCACCTGTTGATTGAACTGGCTACTGTGACATACTTTAGCAAAATGTCCAATCTTTTTGCAATGATTGCACTGAGCTACTTTTGCCGGACATCCTGTGTAGCTTGCAAGGTGTTGTGGGGATCCACAGCAAAAGCATGCTTTTACTGTATTTTGAATTTGCTGATTTGGTGGTTTTTCATTCATTTCCCTCTTGCAGTTGTGTCTCTGTAGTGATAGTGAACTTTTCTGCAAAGGAGTCACAGCCTGGACTGTGCCTCCTGTATCCATGCTCATTATTTTGGCTTCAGCTGTAGCTGACTCAATCTGAGTAGCAATGGTTATTGCTTTTTCTAGTGTAAGTTGTGGTTCTAGAAGTAAGTGTTCTCTTAAATGAAGCATGGTTGTTTTCTCAATGAGCCAGTCTCTAATCATCTCATCTGCCATATTCCCAAAGTCACAAATTACTATCAGACTCCTCAGGGAAGCAATATACTGCATTGTAGTTTCCCCTGGTTTCTGTTCACGCTGGCGAAATCTGTAGTGATTAGTTACTACATTCACTTTTGTCACAAAAAATCTTTAATGCAGTGAGTGCAGTCTCATATTTATCATCTGCAAGGGGAAACATGTAAAATATACGCTGCCCTTTTGCTCCAAGGCAGTGGATTAGCAGAGCACGCTTCCTTACTTCAGAAATCTCTGTAGCACTGATTGCAAGCAGATAAGTCTCAAACATATGGATCCAGACAGTAAAAGCAATTGGAGGCTCACCTGGGCTTTGCAAAAAGGGTGCAGGTGGGTTCAGAGGCAGAAGATCCATCCTCATCACCAAAATGTTGTATCAATCAGGCAAGGTACTAACAAGCTTCAACAGGACTTTATTTTCAAAGTGGAAACCTCTTTACCAAGCTGCTGCTGCACCCTCTGTAGCTCTCTCCCAGCCTCTCAACTCCTCCCCCCCTTACTGTTTCCTGTCCTTTCAGACTCTCAACAGCCAGTGCTCCCAATTCTAATAATTACAAGCAACATCTAAACACCACAGGTACTCACCCGGGATGTGGGGGAAGAGATTCAGAACACAAACTTCAGCCTGGGTCTCCTATATCCCAGCTAAGTACCCTAAGCACTGGGGTATTTGGGGAGGGGGATGTCTCTCACAAAAAGTTTCACTTTGATCTCAGTGAGGAAAAAAAAAGTGCTGAAACCTCAACATAATTCACAAGAGGAAATTCTTGTTTTCCAACCAGACCTAAACTTAAGATACTATACAGGAGCACAGCTGGCAGATTTTCAGTTGCCATAACCATACAGCTAAGGGTAGCCTAGAATTCCTTCTTACCTGTAAGGGGTTAAGAAGTTCAGATAACCTGGTTGGCACCTGACCAAAAGGACCAGTGGGGAAAGAAGATATTTTCAAATGGGAGGGAGGAGGCTTTGTGTGTTCTCTTGGGAAGCAGAGAAGCACCAGGTCAGAAAACTCCTTCTCCTAAAAACCATCCTAAAATGAGTCTCAATATTGCAAAAAAAAAGTAAGTAAATAAGGCAAGGCATGTTAGATTATCTTTTGTTTTTTAGCAGGTGAATTTTCCCTGTGCTAGAATGGAGATTTATCAGTGGGTTTTTTTGTAACTTTAAAGTTTTGCCTAGAGGGAAATCCTCTGTGTTTTGAATCTGATTACCTTGTAAAGTTACCTTCCATCCTGATTTTACAGAGGTGCTTTTTACTTTTTTTTCTTTATAATAAAGTTCTGTTTTTGCTATTTGGTTGGTAGATTATTCTCAAGCCTCCCCAAGAAAGGGGGTGGGACCATTGCTCCTTTTTCTGTCATCTGCCACCACTGAGAACAGCTGAGCTCCATCCTCTTTGGAACCCCCCTTCAGGTAGTTGAAGGCTGTTCTCAAATCCCCCCCTCACTCTTCTCTTCTGCAGACTAAACAAGCCCAGTTTTCTCAGCCTCTAATTGTAAGTCATGTGCCCTAACCCTCTGATCATTTTCGTTGCCCTCCCCTGGACTCTCTCCAGTTTTTCCACACTGTTTCTGTAGTGGGGGGCCCAAATCTGGACGCAGTACTCCAGATGTTGCCTCACCAGTGCCGAATAGAGGGGAATAATCACTTCCCTCGATCTGCTGGCAATGCTCCTAATAATGCAGCCCAATATGCAGTTAGCCTTCTTGGCAACAAGGGCACACTGCTGACTCATATCCAGCTTCTCATCCACTGTAATCCCCAGGTCCTTTTCTGTAGAACTGCTCCTTAGCCAGTCGGTCCCCAGCCTGTAGCGGTGCATGGGATTCTTCCGTCCTAAGTGAAGGACCCTGCATTTGTCCTTGTTGAACCTCAGATTTCTTTTGGCCCAATCCTCCAATTTGTCTAGGTCCCTCTGGACCCTATCCCTACCCTCCATGTTTCAGAACTTCACTCCTTGAATGGTTAGAAACCTTCTAAATCATATCCTTTGACAATGATTTATCATTGGCATTATTAGTTTGTTAACATTTGCACTGTTATTCCTTGAAACATGAAGTTCAAGGTCAAACATTGTTAAATATAAGTCTTTTTTCCATATTATGTGATCATGCAGCCATGAAGAATCTGGATAAATCATATTTTGACCTGTTTTCACAAATGCAGTTTGAATTCCACCCCATTGTTCTGTTCCTTAAGAGGCTGGCTATGTCTCAGGCTTCTGAACTAATTGAGAATTTACTTTATAGCCAATTCTAAGGATCAAGCAGATATTGGTTAGGTTATTTAATGGGCTGGGCTGTATTATTGATTCTTCAGCTATTTGCAATATGCTGTGTGTTCATAATAAAAGAAGTGTTGAGATAACATACTGCATGAGGAGAAGGGGGCAGTGATAGTAGTCCCAGGGGCACATGTGATTCTCAAAGAGAAAAAGCTATTAGCAGAGCTAGAGAAATGCTGCACGCTGTTGACTTAACACGTCAACCCTTGTGTAATACTAATTTTAACAGTGCTCTAGTATAGCAAGACAGCAATGCTGCAGTTAAACTAGTGCAAATCAGCATAGCCAGAAAGCTTCTCAGAGGGAAGGTGAAGAAAACTGGGGATGTAAGTTAGAGTTGTTTTAAGTAAGCTAGCAGGAATAATCAACGGTACCCTTTGGCAAGTGGACAGAGCGTAGTCCTATAGCCTCTGTGAAATGTTAATTCCCTGATTACAAATTGGAATCTAATTTGTTATGTGACCTTTTCCCGGACATACTGGACTGGAAGATATATAGAAGTTGCATTTTGAATATGAAAACATTGCAACACTACCATGGGTCCCTCAAGAACTTACAGCATGAAATCTAGGAAGTTTCACCCACACAGCCTCCATCTGCAGCCACCATTTTGGATCTGAAGCTTGAAATAAATCAAAAACACTTACGTATAGTGATCACACTTGAAGCATTCCTTCTGAACACCTTCATAAATACCTTAATTCTGATAGACACTGTCATAAATATAAAGGGAAGGGTAAACCCCTTTGAAATTCCTCCTGGCCAGGGGAAAGCTCCTCTCACCTGTAAAGGGTTAAGAAGCTAAAGGTAACCTCGCTGGCACCTGACCAAAATGACCAATGAGGAGAAAAGATACTTTCAAAAGCTGGGAGGAGGGAGAGAAACAAAGGGTCTGTGTCTGTCTGTATGCTGGTCTTGGCCGGGGATAGACCAGGAATGGAGTCTTAGAACTTTTAGTAAGTAATCTAGCTAGGTATGTGTTAGATTATGATTTCTTTAAATGGCTGAGAAAAGAATTGTGCTGAATAGAATAACTATTTCTGTCTGTGTATCTTTTTTGTAACTTAAGGTTTTGCCTAGAGGGGTTCTCTATGTTTTTGAATCTAATTACCCTGTAAGATATCTACCATCCTGATTTTACAGGGGGGATTTCTTTTTCTATTTACTTCTATTTTTTATTAAAAGTCTTCTTGTAAAAAACTGAAAGCTTTTTCATTGTTCTCAGATCCAAGGGTTTGGGTCTGTGGTCACCTATGCAAATTGGTGAGGCTTTTAATCCAACATTTCCCAGGAAAGGGGGGGTGCAAGTGTTGGGAGGATTGTTCATTGTTCTTAAGATCTAAGGGTCTGGGTCTGTAGTCACCTAGGCAAATTGGTGAGGCTTTTTACCAAACCTTGTCCAGGAAGTGGGGTGCAAGGTTTTGGGAAGTATTTTGGGGGGAAAGACGCGTCCAAACAGCTCTTCCCCAGTAACCAGTATTAGTTTGGTGGTGGTAGCGGCCAGTCCAAGGACAATGAGGGGAATATTTTGTACCTTGGGGAAGTTTTGACCTAAGCTGGTAAAGATAAGCTTAGGAGGTTTTTCATGCAGGTCCCCACATCTGTACCCTAGAGTTCAGAGTGGGGGAGGAACCTTGACATAGTGGCATAGTGGTGGGATTAACCTGAAATCATTTTGAGATTCAGTTGAGATTTTTTGAACTAGAAATACAGATTTTAAAAAGGAATTTTTTTTTTTCCTGTGGAAAGGAAGTCCAGAAAGCAGCTTTGAAACTGAAAGCAGCTTGGCTTTTCTCTGCTTTGTGGCCAAGCAGAGACAAAAGGGGATTATCTTTGTGAATTGCAGGTTTTCTTTGCCTAGAGGCAGGGTACTTAACTCCTGCAGGGAAATTCACAGTCTTCCAACCCAGAGTTTTTTTTTTTTCTTTTCTTCCTAAAAGTAAATAGGGGGGGTGTGCTCTACCCATTTGCCTGGAGACAAAAGTGGCAGGGTTTTTTTTTAGGATTTTGATTTTTTTGTTTTACAAGGAGCACAGGTTTGAAAGGGAATTTTTTTTTCTTTGGGCTGGGTAAGCAGGTTTCCAATTAGTTGGAGGTTTTTTGCTTTAATTTGGGCCCAGAGCAGAGACAAGGGAATTGTCTTTTTCTGTAGGCTGACAATCACTATCAGAGAATAGGTATTCTATTCCAGCACAGCAAAATTTTACAGCCAAGTTTTGTTTGTTTATTTCTAAACCTCGGGTGTAAAGTTAGTTAAAAACAGAGAGGTTAGAATGGCAAAATCCGCGGCTCGACTACAGCTCGAATTAGCCAAATTTCAGGCTGAGGAAAGACAAAGGGAACATGAAAGACAGATAGAACTCATGCGGCTGAAGAAGGAACAAGAAAGGGAGGCAGAACAACACCAAGCGGCTGCTCACAGGAGAGCTATGGAAGCGAGGGACAAAGAACTGGAGGAGAAGGAAAAAGAGAGGAAGTATGTGGAGGAGATGGAGAAGATAAAGGCTCAGCAGAATATCCCAACAAACCCTAGTAATCCTTCTCCAAGTACCACTTCCCATCCCAGAAAGTTCCCCACCTACAAGGCAGGCGATGATACTGAGGCCTTCCTAGAAAACTTCGAAAGGGCCTGCCTTGGGTACAACATCTCTACTGACCAATACATGGTAGAGCTGAGGCCGCAGCTCAGTGGACCCTGAGCTGAGGTGGCAGCTGAAATGCCTAAAGAACACATGAACAAGTATGAACTGTTTAAATCCCAGGCGAGAGTCAGAATGGGGATAACCCCCGAGCAGTCTCGTCGGAGGTTCAGAGCCCTAAGGTGGAAACCAGACATGTCATTTACCCGACATGCCTACCACATTGTGAAACATTGGGATGCCTGGATATCAGGAGCAAGTGTTGAATCTCCAGTAAATTTGCCCTTCCTAATGCAAATGGAACAATTCTTAGAGGGTGTTCCTGAGGAAATAGAAAGATACATCCTAGATGGGAAACCCAAAACTAATCGAGGCAGGAGAGATTGGAGCCAGATGGGTGGAGGTGGCAGAGAAGAAGAAAACTGGTCGCAGTTGGAGCGGAGACCAGAAGGGACCACCCCAGACCACACCCTATTACAGGGGGCCGCCCAAAGCCCCACCTACCTCCCAAAGAACCCTCCAGACCCCTTATCGTCCCACCACCCCATTCTCCAGCAACCCTCCTCGCCCCAGTGACTCGTCAGCTGGACGATGTTTTAAGTATAACGAGCTGGGGCATGTAAAGGCCAACTGTCCCAAGAACCCCAACAGATTACAGTTCATTGCACCGGAATCACACCAGAGGTCCACAGGCCCAGATACCTCCCAGATACCCTTGGAGCGGAGGGAAACTGAGTGTGGGCGGGAAGAAGGTCACCGCGTGGAGGGACACCGGAGCACAAGTGTCAGCTATCCATGCTTCCTTAGTGGACCCCAATTTAATCAACCCAGAGATCCAAGTGACGATTCAACCCTTCAAGTCCAACTCTTTCAATTTGCCTACAGCCAAGTTGCCTGTCCAGTACAAGGGCTGGTCAGGAATGTGGACTTTTGCAGTCTATGATGATTATCCCATCCCCATGCTGTTGGGGGAAGACTTGGCCAATCATGTGAAGCAGGCCAAGAGGGTGGGAATGGTCACCCGCAGCCAGGCTAAACAAGCCGTGAGGCCTAGCTCTGTTCCGGAAACTTCCATCAGGACCCAGTCAGAGGTGATGGACCCGGACCCCAGGCCAATGTCTGCAACAGCAGTAGTGGATCCAGTCCCAGAGACCCAGACGGAACCAGTCCCAGAACCGGAACCAGCCAAACAACCAACACCAGACCCCGTGCCAGCACTGAATCCAGTACTGGCAACCTCAACACCAGAGGGCCCCATTGAACCTGAACTGGCAGCAGCCGATAACCCTACACAAGAGGCTCAGCCGGAGCCTGAATCCCAACATAGTGCACCAGCGGAGAGCGGTTCACAGTCAACAGAAACAGCTCCATCCCCTATATCGCTTCCAGAGGGACCAAGCCTAGGTCCACAATCCAATGAGGAACTGATGTCCCCAGCATCAAGGGAACAGTTCCAGACCGAACAGGAAGCAGATGAAAGCCTCCAGAGAGCTTGGACGGCGGCACGGAGCAACCCACCGGCTCTCAGCTCTTCTAATCGATCCAGGTTTGTTGTAGAAAGAGGACTTTTATACAAGGAAACTCTTTCTGGTGGACACCAGGAAGACTGGCATCCTCAGAGACAGTTGGTAGTTCCAACTAAATACCGGGCCAAGCTCTTGAGCTTACCCCACGATCACCCTAGTGGCCATGCTGGGGTGAACAGGACCAAAGACCGTTTGGGGGGATCATTCCACTGGGAGGGAATGGGCAAGGATGTTTCTACCTATGTCCAGTCTTGTGAGGTGTGCCAAAGAGTGGGAAAACCCCAAGACCAGGTCAAAGCCCCTCTCCAGCCACTCCCCATCATTGAAGTTCCATTTGAGCGAGTAGCTGTGGATATTCTGGGTCCTTTTCCAAAAAAGACACCCAGAGGAAAGCAGTACATACTGACTTTCATGGATTTTGCCACCCAATGGCCGGAAGCAGTAGCTCTAAGCAACACCAGGGCTAAAAGTGTGTGCCAGGCACTAGCCGACATTTTTGCCCGGGTAGGTTGGCCCTCCGACATCCTCACCGATGCAGGGACTAATTTCCTGGCAGGAACTATGAAAAATCTTTGGGAAGCTCATGGGGTAAATCACTTGGTTGCCACTCCTTACCACCATCAAACAAATGGCATGGTGGAGAAGTTTAATGGAACTTTGGGGGCCATGATACGTAAATTTGTAAATGAGCACTCCAATGATTGGGACCTAGTGTTGCAGCAGTTGCTCTTTGCCTACAGAGCTGTACCACATCCCAGTTTAGGGTTTTCCCCATTTGAACTTGTATATGGCTGTGAGGTTAAGGGGCCATTGCAGTTGGTGAAGCAGCAATGGGAGGGATTTACACCTTCTCCAGGAACTAACATTCTGGACTTTGTAACCAACCTACAAAACACCCTCCGAACCTCTTTAGCCCTTGCTAGAGAAAACTTACAGGATGCTCAAAAAGAGCAAAAAGCCTGGTATGATAAACATGCCAGAGAGCGTTCCTTCAAAGTAGGAGACCAGGTCATGGTCTTAAGGGTGCTCCAGGCCCATAAAATGGAAGCATCGTGGGAAGGGCCATTCACGGTCCAGGAGCGCCTGGGAGCTGTTAATTATCTCATAGCATTCCCCACCTCCAACCAGAAGCCTAAGGTGTACCATATTAATTCTCTAAAGCCCTTTTATTCCAGAGAATTAAAGGTTTGTCAGTTTACAGCCCAGGGAGGAGACGACGCTGAGTGGCCTGAAGGTGTCTACTACAAAGGGAAAAGTGCTGGTGGTGTGGAAGAGGTGAACCTCTCCATGACCCTTGGGCGTATGCAGCGACAGCAGATCCAGGAGCTGTGCACTAGCTACGCGCCAACGTTCTCAGCCACCCCAGGACTGACTGAACGGGCATACCACTCCATTGACACAGGTAATGCTCACCCAATTAGGGTCCAACCTTACCGGGTGTCTCCTCAAGCTAAAACTGCTATAGAACGGGAGATCCAGGATATGTTACAGATGGGTGTAATCTGCCCCTCTGAAAGTGCATGGGCATCTCCAGTGGTTCTAGTTCCCAAACCAGATGGGGAAATACGTTTTTGCGTGGACTACCGTAAGCTAAATGCTGTAACTCGCCCAGACAACTATCCAATGCCACGCACAGATGAACTATTAGAGAAACTGGGACGGGCCCAGTTCATCTCTACCTTGGACTTAACCAAGGGGTACTGGCAGGTACCACTAGATGAATCTGCCAAGGAAAAGTCAGCCTTCATCACACATCTCGGGCTGTATGAATTTAATGTACTCCCTTTCGGGCTGCGAAATGCACCCGCCACTTTCCAAAGACTTGTAGATGGTCTCCTAGCGGGATTAGGAGAATATGCAGTCGCCTACCTTGACGATGTGGCCATATTTTCGGATTCCTGGGCAGACCACCTGGAACATCTACAAAAAGTCCTTGAGCGCATAAGGGAGGCAGGACTAACTGTTAAGGCTAAGAAGTGTCAAATAGGCCTAAACAGAGTGACTTACCTTGGACACCAGGTGGGTCAAGGAACTATCAGCCCCCTACAGGCCAAAGTGGATGCTATCCAAAAGTGGCCTGTCCCAAAGTCAAAGAAACAGGTTCAATCCTTCTTAGGCTTGGCCGGTTATTACAGACGATTTGTACCGCACTACAGCCAAATCGCTGCCCCACTGACAGACCTAACCAAAAAGAAACAGCCAAATGCTGTTCAGTGGACCGGAAAGTGTCAGAAGGCCTTTAACAAGCTTAAAGCGACACTCATGTCTGACCCTGTACTAAGGGCCCCAGACTTTGACAAACCGTTCCTAGTAACCACAGATGCATCCGAGCGCGGTGTGGGAGCAGTTTTAATGCAGAAAGGACCTGATCAAGAATTCCACCCTGTAGTGTTTCTCAGCAAAAAACTGTCTGAGAGGGAAAGCAACTGGTCAGTCACTGAAAAAGAATGTTATGCCATTGTCTACGCTCTGGAAAAGCTACGCCCATATGTTTGGGGACAGCGTTTCCACCTGCAAACCGACCATGCTGCACTAAAGTGGCTTCACACCGTCAAAGAAACTAACAAAAAACTTCTTCGGTGGAGTTTAGCTCTCCAAGATTTTGATTTCGACATCCAACACATCTCAGGAGCTTCTAACAAAGTGGCTGATGCACTCTCCCGTGAAAGTTTCCCAGAATCAACTGGTTAAAATCGTCCTTGAGATGTGGAAAATATTGTTAGTCTTTATGTACTTGGTAGTATATTTAGAGATGCATGTGTCTTATTAACTCTGTTTTTCCTAGAGCTCCAGGAAGAAATCCCAGCCAGTGTTTCACCCTAGCTGAGATTTGGGGGGCGTGTCATAAATATAAAGGGAAGGGTAAACCCCTTTGAAATCCCTCCTGGCCAGGGGAAAGCTCCTCTCACCTGTAAAGGGTTAAGAAGCTAAAGGTAACCTCGCTGGCACCTGACCAAAATGACCAATGAGGAGAAAAGATACTTTCAAAAGCTGGGAGGAGGGAGAGAAACAAAGGGTCTGTGTCTGTCTGTATGCTGGTCTTGGCCGGGGATAGACCAGGAATGGAGTCTTAGAACTTTTAGTAAGTAATCTAGCTAGGTATGTGTTAGATTATGATTTCTTTAAATGGCTGAGAAAAGAATTGTGCTGAATAGAATAACTATTTCTGTCTGTGTATCTTTTTTGTAACTTAAGGTTTTGCCTAGAGGGGTTCTCTATGTTTTTGAATCTAATTACCCTGTAAGATATCTACCATCCTGATTTTACAGGGGGGATTTCTTTATTTCTATTTACTTCTATTTTTTATTAAAAGTCTTCTTGTAAAAAACTGAAAGCTTTTTCATTGTTCTCAGATCCAAGGGTTTGGGTCTGTGGTCACCTATGCAAATTGGTGAAGCTTTTTATCCAACATTTCCCAGGAAAGGGGGGGTGCAAGTGTTGGGAGGATTGTTCATTGTTCTTAAGATCCAAGGGTCTGGGTCTGTAGTCACCTAGGCAAATTGGTGAGGCTTTTTACCAAACCTTGTCCAGGAAGTGGGGTGCAAGGTTTTGGGAAGTATTTTGGGGGGAAAGACGCGTCCAAACAGCTCTTCCCCAGTAACCAGTATTAGTTTGGTGGTGGTAGCGGCCAGTCCAAGGACAACGGGTGGAATATTTTGTACCTTGGGGAAGTTTTGACCTAAGCTGGTAAAGATAAGCTTAGGAGGTTTTTCATGCAGGTCCCCACATCTGTACCCTAGAGTTCAGAGTGGGGGAGGAACCTTGACAGACACAAAAGCACTTGCCAAACTGTGGATCCAATGATAACTCAGAAAAAATTCTCATTGCAGCAACTAGGAATTTCACCAGCACAAAGACATCCCAAGTGGGCCTTCTTTGTTGTACAGACAAGTCACTACTCAACTTAAATACAACCACACTTCTGGAAGGGAACGCAGCAGCCACTAATGCACAGCAGCACTACAGTAATAGAACAAAGACGACATGGAGGTGGAAGCTTGTTCCCCAGCAATTTTTTGTTATTTTTTTTTTTATGCATGACTAACTACCACCAGATCTGTCCAGATTCAGATGTGGCACCTAGAAATAAGAGTGTGACTTTATTCAGAAGGCCTGTCAGTAACAAGATCAATCAATTCACAAAGATGCAAACCTTCTTAAAGAACTTTAAAGGATGGTGGGGAATGCATTATACTGTCTCAAGCCTTGTGTCTCCCCCCCCACCCCCCCAACACACACACAAGTTTAAGTAAATTAGTAGTTTAAAGCCAGTTTACTTAAGCCTCCGCAAAACCCCATGGAGACATTTTTAAAATCACTTTTAGAGTGGCATATTTTAATTTATCTTAATTTGGTAAGAAAAAAAACAGATTAAGCTAAATCAGAATAAGATACTCAAACCAATTTAAGAGTGTTTGTATAGGATTTTGCATCAGCTTAAAATATTATTGAAACTGGTGAAATTTTTGTGCATAGACAAAGATGTCAGAGCTTTAATTTGTGGGTTTCTAGAACATGAACAGAACATGGTATTAACTGCCAGGAAAACTGTGGGTCATTTTAGTCCGTTCTGCCTCCCCCCTCCCCGCCCATATACACACACACACACACACACACACCACTGTCCCACATCTTTAAATATTGTTTGTTTGCAGGTAAAACACAAGCTGGCCACACAAAGAATCCAGGATGGAAACTACTTTGTCTAGATGATCTCCTGAGGTCCCTTCCAACTCTGATATTCTATGATAGGGGGCTTTACCAATTAGAAACATGCATACTGCTTAGTACAGCTGGTTGAAATTTTGACTGAAGAACAATTTCCCCAATGAAATAAAGGGTTCTGTTAGTCATTTTTTAAAATTTCAGGATTTAAATGTTTTGGAACTTTCATTATTTCAACTTTTTGTCCTATTCTGGGACTAAAAAGAAATGTCAACATTTTAGAATTTCCTGAGGGACAGAAAATTCCATTTTCTGAATAGTTCTACTGTCTAGAAAATGCTTCTTTCCCTACCACCATCTCATTAATGGTTGATATGTTGGTTATGCAACATCTGCTCATCAAAACCTTCACAAGAGATCTATCTTGTTTAGCCCCACTCAATCAAGTAATACCTATAATTTCTAAGGCTTATGCAACATCAAATAGTTCTAAAATGAGATTTTGATCAGATGGGTGGACAATCAATAGAAAGATGAAATGCCAGCAGACACATCAGAAGATTGAGTAGTTGCAGAGTGATGCCAAATTAAACAAGAGGATCACACCCATATATTATGCACTTTCCACACTTGTGGACTTTGTGCAGCCTTTCCAATGTCTATATTACTACCTGACAGAAGACTCATGCTATAACAGGGAAACAAGCAAAAGAGAAGCACAATTACATGGCAGAGTCTACTGTACAGTCTTCACACAAAGCATTGGCAGCAACTGCTTCAAAAACTTTACTCCACACAGCATTTCCCAGCGGCAGCATACTGATTCATGGTATTACAGGCATCAGTCTTGCACCAAAATTGTCTTCTCTGCCAGTCTGAGCAATCCAAGCCTGAAATGGTATGTTCTTACATCAATGAGCCACTTAAAAGATTTGCAAGCTCTCCATTCAAATACTGGGAAAAGAATGAGTCATGCTGGACTGACCTAGCAGATTTGGCCTTTGAATTCATAAGCTGCCCTCCAACAAATGTGCAGTCCGACTGGATATTTAGCACAGGAAATTCTGCACCAGATCTGAGATCCACATTGCTACTAGATAATGCAGAGCACCTAGCAGCTTTGAAAGTCAACCTTGCAAGATTTAAATATGTGAGTGTAGTCCTCCTGCAGATTCTATGGCTAATTAATTGGATGACATCTACAGTACTTGTGTCAGAGGTTAACTGCTATTGCCCTTTTGTTCTTTACCCTATTGTTGGCCTCACCTCACTTTTCCTTCCTTGAAAGTGAGAACACCTGGTGGCAGCAGACTGTTGCATTGCCTCTGGTACATTACTCAGTGCTCAACTGCCCGAGTGAGTATGTGTTTCGCTACCAGGCGTGTGATTCATTTCTTCCAGGTAATGTACATGGTGCTTTAAAGCACGTGTATAGAGATTAAGCTAGAGTTTCACGGTTGCTGATTCCCTCCAAGAATAACTGGGCAACAGATTCCAGAATTCAGGTCTGTGAAAACTTTAGGTCCACATTACCCTCCTCACTCATCCACCCACAAATCTGAGAGTGATAAATCCACAGGCTTTGCTGGGGTTCAGAGTGAGCAGTGCAGGATGGCTGAGATGCACTGCTCACTCCCACTCTCTGCAAGAGCTCCGCTGGTTACAGATTTTCCACACCAGCACCATTAGAGGCATTATCCATTCCAGAACCAAAGAGAACAGGGGCAGACAGATTAGGCACATGGTTTTCAACCTTTAGCAATGGTGTTACTATTTTTTTTTAGCACACCATAATCAAGCAGTTTGCAATTTACCTACAACTATTCATCAGTAATTAATTAGCAGTTCCTTGAATTATGGACACTGCATACTTGCAGACTTCTGACTGGACAATTAGGTCACATGGTATGTTTGTTTCTTGGCTGGATGACCATGAAATTGATTTTGTTCTATACAGGTTCTTACACTGCACTCATCACCATAGTACCTGAGTGCTAAAGAATAAAGTTTCTGGTGAAGAGATTCATAAATATAAATCTGTAATTCACTTTCCATTAATACTCTGCAATATTTCCCTTTCAGAGAACATCGCTGCCAGTAAAAACTTACCCACCAGAGTATTTCCTGACATCAGAAGGGGCCCACATAAAAAAAGACATTCATTTAAAAATTAAAATATTTGCAAGAGGCTTTTTTTTTTTTTTGGGGGGGGGGGGGAGTGCAGTAGTCATCTCCATTTTCAGGACCAGATGCAAGCAGGACACTGCCAGAGTAAGCCATGAGCTGATATCCTGCACAAAGCATTGAGAAATAAAATGAGTAGGAAAAAAGTGACAACACTAATATTAAAGGCCGAGAGAGGTGAAAACAGCAATAGAGAGACCATGGGCAGTGTGATATCAGATCCCTACACATGAAACAAAAACAGGATAGTTGAAAATTAGAGTGTACTAAGAGGTTCTGGTGACTACATCATAAATTCAGGCTGCATTCTCATTGCTTAATAGGTCACCAGAACTCTTTGATGTCATCACAGCCCAATAACTCAGTTACCCAAATAGTTTTATTTGCTTATAATGTGTAGTTATCAATTCCTTCAGTTATGAAAGTCTATCTGTAAGCTTTTAATTTATATGGTTGCAAGGTATTACTAATTACAGATGATGATTGTTCATAAGTTTTGCTAGTGAAAAAATTCAGCATATTTCTACTGTCTGTTCCACCCTCCCTCCTCCTCTGCTTTTACCTTGGCCAGGACCTTGAAAATTTTGGGTCAACCCTGCAAATTTATTTATTTTGATTCACATAAGTATTAAGGGCTTTTGATCCTTATGCAGTTAGATCCATTGAAGCCATTACTCATAAAAGAGTTTGCAGGATCAGTCCCTTACTTTCTAAATGCAATGCTCATGGTTGGTGGTATAGCACCTAGTTATGATATACCTCCACTTCTCTCTGCTGCCATTAGCTTATGTAAATCAATACATATACTAATATAAAAGGGTCCAAACATCACCAGGAATCACATACCAAAAACAAAAACCAAACAAAAACAAAAATGCAATCAGCCAAACACATCAACACTGGGACACCCTCAAGAAAGAAAACTATGTGGATAAAGAAGTTAATTTGAACCACAACTGTTAAGTCACTTGAAGAATCATATAAATTTCACTGTTCCAACCAACCAGTTAGGATGTTACAAGTTAATTAGTACCTGACGCATGTCTCACTCCTTCCACCCCAATCCATAGGAAGAATGATCACATTGACTTCCATTGAGTTACTCCCAATTTATACTAGTGTAAAGGAAATCAGAATCAGGCCCACAAAAACCTAAGCTCAAGTGTTTGATTAACCATTTCTTTATTCCATTAGTCGGTTTGCTAAATTTATGCTGAGGCCCCTTTTGCTGATCCCTCAGGAATAATTCTCATAGAAACTATGTTTGCACAACAGTTACAATTACTCCCAGTGACAATATAATCCTACGCTTGAGGAGAAGCCTCTCACACTAGCCCTAGTATGTCTCCTCTTCCTTTGGAACAGCAGCATGCAAGCACTCCCCACTCTACTCCCAAACTTGGACTGGTCTTTTACTTACCCATGGTGTAGTGTGATGATAGAATGATGGACTGAAGCCCTTGTTATTGCAGATGTTGCAATTTCCATAATTACTTACAGCCAGCGTGCTGTTCGGCTCGTGTCCCTCAGTCCATCTTCTATTCACAAGGAAATAAGTTGCTATGGAATTAGTCCATCAATCATGATACTTATCTGATAAACAATCCTGGAACTGATAGAATTATTCTACCAAGAAGTTCTCTCCAAGGGAACTATTAAATACACAGATAGTAATTATTGACAGGGTTTGTTTGGGAGTTTTTTGATGCAACACTTAAAATGTTTCTAAGGAGCCTGAGGTGATCACTATTCCTCCTGTGACATATTGCTGCTGGTGTTCTTAGGAGTGAATGAAGTGGCCCCCTTCATTTTATATTATATACCATAGGCATTGGTTGAGGATGGGATTTCTGTCTGGTGGAAGTGTTGTAGGATGGAAACCTGAAATGGTATTGTCTGCTGACTTGTGATGAAATGAGATGTGGCAGGTTACAGGGTATGGGAGAAAGAGGAATGCTGTTGCTTTGGGTGATTCACATTGTAAATTCCTCTAGTTGTGTGTCAAGAGCAGCTACAGTTTTATGGGGAGATTCTTTAACATCAAAATCAAATACTTCATGATTTACCAAAATCCTCCCCACCACCATTCAATACTGATCACCTTATCTTAACAGCTATAAGTGTATTGATTTCTTACAAGAAGATGGATTTGAATCAGAGATCACACAAAAACTTACTTGCTTACAGCTGGTTCAGCAGGGTTGTTTCTTGATGACATCTCTACCACCATGCTTCATTAGCAATGCGTTACAGCAGATCAGACAGAGTTGTAGGAAATACCTTTACTGAGGCATGCATAGGCCTCTCAGCTCTTATGTGGCCTCTGTATTTGTCTGGTGGCAGCCTGGCCCAACTTGCACTCAGAGCCATTGATGTCAGACCAAGCTAGGTCCCTCCTGAAATCCTCTCTTTCTCCAGTTCCATTTATCAGAATACAGTGACCTCAGCGAAACTGATGAGAGAACCATTTTACACACTTAGTTTCATTTTGAAAATTCCTGGAGATATATCTACAAAACAGACAAGGTTTTGAAGAATGTCCATTCAGTTGTTCTAACGTGAATATCATTTAAGTGTTCATGAGTTTGGGAGTCCTAAAAATGATGATGATGATGAACTATTTATATTGTGTGAGGCATTGCATAAACAAAGACTACTTCTGTCCCAGAGAATTCAAAAACTAGGATTATGATACAACAGTATCTTGACAGACAGTAAAGGTAGTTTTGTCTCATACTCAAAAGCTACCATCGGATAAGCTGAGGACTGTGAGATCTTACTGAAGAGCAGAGACTAGCCTCAAGATAAATACTTTATTATGAACAGGAACTATGTACAGAAATGAGGTAGCAAACTTTCTACTAATCTGACTAGTTGCAAACTGCAACTGCCCTCTCCTGGGCTTCTTTGTTTCTGTTCCAGCAGGAAGTGTCCCAGGAAACCAAAGACTGTATGAATAATGTACAGGAAGTAGAGCAACTCTACAGCACGAGGGCTACTAGGCATAAGTTAGATGTCTCAGTGGTCAGTCTTCGATTTGAAATGCTCGAGAGTTAGAGATACTTCATGGGCATAAAATAAGGCGAACAGAGTGTCTGAAATCCTAGCAAACTGTGCCAGAGGTTAAGGATGTCATGGTCAAATGTTATCAGGTGAACCACTGAAGCAACGTAGGATAAGCAAAAGACCATACTACACAGAGTGTAGTTCCTGCTTTGAAAGGCATGGATACCATATCTAAAAACCAGAAAGGTTGCTACATGAGAAATTCCTTAACCTGGTTTATAACCTGATCCATCACTTCCTTCCCACTCCTATGGATTTATCAGAAGAAAAAGAATTCCAAGGTTTAAAGGATCTTTGTGCAGTCTGAGGGGCACTAAGACCAGATGCATTTAACACACATGGTACCCACATGAAGAGGGCCATAATCCAAATTACAAATCCAATTCATTTTAACCAACATTCAATACTTCATCTAAAACACTTTGATCATCAGTGCAGTACTAATTAAAACAAAACAAAAAAAGAACTCGAATTCTTGTAGTGCCATGAACAATGTAAACTATATATAATGCTTTCAAGTAATAGAAGAGAATCAAAATTAAAATCCACAGAATACTGTATTGCATATAGTCAGCACCCTTTATTCTTAGTAGGCATATAATGTTTCAGAGATTAAGTATAAACATCTGTACCATAAAGGAGCAAAGGAAAGAATACATACATGTGCACTTTCCAACTCAGATTTAACACAACTGAAGAAAAAAAAAATCATAGTAATCTCCAGTTGCTCTGTAAATCGCCAAAACAGGATACCTGATGAGAACTTCAATATTTAACTGGCTATTTATTAGAGTTTACAGGGACAATAATTAATGCATTATTGTTATTTGTACTGCAGCAGTGCCTAGGGGTCACAGTCATGGACCAGGACCCCACTGTGCAAGTTGCTGCACTAACATCGAACAAAGAGAGAATCCCTGTCGGAAAGAGTTTACAATCTAAGTAATTGCTATTTGTATTTTACACAGGTTCAATACCCCAGAGCTGGTCTTCTGATCACTCCCGACTAGGTCGTCAGGATTTCTTTCTGGGTTCGATACATCCCTTTTGTGTTGCAGTACTTAGGCCTCATCCTGCACCATCAGAGTTGGTGGCAGAGGCCCAGATCCTTTGAGGATCCTACTGACTTCAGTGGGCAAAGGATGAAGAAATGATTTCTATTGTAGTATAGTCTTAAGTAACTAAAACCAATTAGTAAAAATACTTCTACGAATATTTCAAATCACAATTTAAAACCCCCCAAACATTCTGGAGCTACACAGGGACAAACATGCACAAAACACGTTAACTACTAATTTAAAGTGACATAAGGATTTACCCAATACTAATACCACAATTGCTATTGCAGCTTACTGTCATTAATTGCCTTCCCAATTCTTTCTTCTTCTAAAAGCTCTTCCCTGTTTTTAAGCCAGCCTGTAACATGGGGAGGAAAGCCAGGCAACACCTCTCCCTTGCTCTTTTTATGTATAATGGGTTTTAAAAAAAAAAAGTGTGATATCTTGGTAGACAAACATTAACACTAATAGGCAGGGTAATAAAAGCCTAGAACTTCAATCATTCTCCACTTGGCTCCCCAAAGCCACCAGATACGCAGAGGTCTGTAGAGTCAGGGTCTTGTCCTGCAACCTCTTACTGAGATGAGGGTCTCACTGAGTATTTGCATGAGGAAAGGACTGCAGGATCAGGCCTCTTCCCATGAAACAGAAAAGTACAAAAAAGTAAACACCAGCCAGTAACTACATATTAAAAATCTTGATAAAACAGCCTCAGGGGACAGATACTCATGTTTCAGAGTTTAAGACATTCTGTACCTTAAGAGTTAGGAGGAAGTTTTCTCCAGAAGCAGGCTATCCCTTAGAAGCATGATACAGAGTATCAAACTTTCCTCTGCTGCTTCAGGTGCCGGCTACTGCCAGTGACAGGCCACTGGATTACAGGGAGCACTTGATTGACCTACTCTGGCAGTTCCTGTGTTCCTAACACACACATGCTTAATTTTAAATATACATTTTAGTGACCCATTGCAACCAGTTTGTACGGATGCATGATCAGGAAGAGGGAACGGGTGACCCATGGGATCTTTTCTGCATGTAATTTCTATTATTTTAATTTAAGCAAATAGCTATGTATAGTGGCAGTCATTAAAAGACAAACCATGCTCCCCATCCCTGACTGTAATAAAGTTCTCTAAAAGGTTTGTTCCCCATTTTGATGGTAGGGAATGCTAGAAACATTGCAGTAAAGGTACATGATGTAGCACAGTAGGACTCTTGTTCTGCAAGACCCCAGTGCCCATGCAGAGGCCCACAGAAGTAAATGGCTCGCCACAAAAGTATGGGGTCTGAATGCACCACTGCAGAGCTCATTGCAGGAGTGGAGTTTATGTGGCTCTCTTTTAATCACACCGACTACATGTAGAGGATAATCTAGTATTTTTTTTCATCTTATAAATACCATAAATAGTTCCTGGGGACTCGTACATAAATTTAATTTCACAACTAAGTTTCAAGTTCAATGGACTGCTCACTCTTCCCAGCATAATAGATTCCATAGAACAAACAGCCTTCCCCAAATGCAGGACTCTGATGAACCCGGGGACAGGGCATGAATTCCCAAACTGAGGATCTTGCAGAAAGAACACCTTCCAGTAGCCTCCTCCCATTTACAGTGAGGGAGCTCCAGTACAAGTGCTTCCACTGATTCCCACCATGGCAATACCATGGGCTGGGAGCCAGTTCCTCAGGGAATCAGGCACAAACCATTTAGGGGTTTAGACATTAAACACCAATGCCTCGATTTCCACTCAGAATGCTAGTAGTAGCCAGTGCATATGCTGGAGCACTAGTTGTGTGTTCTTGTGATGCTGACAGACCAGGTGGCAGCTCATGCCAAGGTTACTGGGCCTCACTGAACACTGGTAAATGCATAGATGGAAACCAGTCTGGGCCACTTGTGTACTATTTTATATCTGTTAAAATAGATATAAGAGTTATAAGAATGTGTTTAGACTTCCTGGAAGGCTTGTAGGATGCTGCATGAATTAATCTCACTTATAATATCTGTATCCCATGTTAAAAGGTAATGTTTAAGGGTTGTTCTGTAACTATAAAAATGTTTGATAAGACTGTAAACTTCCCTTCCCAGTCAGGGGAGAAGCATTACTAAGTGTGAGATACTAGTTCATAAGAGGGGTTATCTCCTCCGCAACAAAGGAAGACACAGACACCAGACAAACCATTGTGGGACATCAATGGACCAAAAAAAAAAAAAAAAAAAAAAAAAAACCAACAATTGATTGCTTCCCCCACATCCCTGAACAGGCATGCTGGAACAATTTGTATAGGGAGAGTGCTGAGAGCCATTGAATCAAACTGTAAACCCTGTACATGATGGAAACCCCTTCAAGCCAGGGGGTGTGGCAGCACCCCCAGCACTCCTAGTTCCAGCATCTTGCCCCTGAAGAGGTACATACACAAGCTCTCATCCCATCACAGCTTCAATGGTAGGGAAGGGAATAAAAATCCCTATTAAGGAGAAATTGTTATCCCTATACAGTTCGAGTGAAGTTTTCTAAGCAAAGGCAAGGGGTCCCCAGCTGTTTAGCTTGAGTTGGCACAAGAGGACTTATAAAAAGTTTGCATATTGTAGCAGTTACTATAATCTTTTGGAACCTAAGATTGTAATGTGTGTGTGTGTGTTTACCTGCATTAACCTTGTAAATAACTCATTTCTTTTTCCTAGTTAAACCTTCAGTTAGTTTATTATAGGATTAGCTACAACTGTTGTCTTTGGTGAGAGATCTAGGGTGCATTTGACTCAGGGTAAGTCTCTGGTCCTTTAGTACTGGGAGGAATCTGAATATTGGTGATTTTTGGTGTGAGGGACCATCTATCACAAAGACAAGTTTGCCAGGTTGCAAGATAGACCAGAGTGCCCAAGGGGACCGTTTGTGACTCCATGTTGAGATTGTTCTAATGCCTGAAGAGTTCACACTTGGTACTTTCTTGGGTACTTTCTTGAAATCTAAATATAGAACACAACCAATTTGGTGTTTGTGCCCTGCTTCCTGGAAGTCTGCCATGAGGTTGGCACTCACAGCTGTGAGCCATTCTAGACAGACATTTTCAAACTGAGCACACTGCGCTAACAGCAGACAGGGCATCTTGCAGTAGCAGAAGTTTGACCAGTCTCAAGGTGTGCCCCATGTAGATCACAAAAGTAATTTATCACTATGTATTTTTGAGAACTCTAAGAATGAATTATGAGACCAGGAATCATTTATCTTATATATACACAATATGGATAAGTTCTGAGGTCAGAATGCATACTGTCCAGCGGAGGGTACAGAACATACTTGATCACGCTGCATGCAGGTCTATCCTGCTGCTCCTATTGCTCCCACCTCTGCCTCCATCCAAACTGTGGACCAAGTTCCTCCTCCCCATCTCCCATGATTCATTCACTTCCCCTCTTTGCCCTCTGTCTTGTAGTGGTTAGGAGCAAATTTGACACCATTTACTACCAGTGCAATACCATTGTGCTCGAGGCTGGTGATGTTCCTTCAGCCACTAGCCCTGCTGAGCTGACAGACTGTCTAATGGGATGATGGCTTGGACAGTGATTCCTACCATAAGCCCAAATCTTACCATATATGATGTGGATTACTGTACCCCTGTTACAAGCCTTGTAATTGTTTCTCCATTGTTAAGAGGATACAAACTAAGACACTCATGATTTCAAGAGTCACTAGAACACCTTGATAGAATCAGAATCTTATAATTCATGGTTAGTTATATTTTATCTTTCTATTCGAATGCAGTATATACATGCATGCTGATTTGTATATAGACTATTGCTATTATTTGATTCCCAAATGGCCACGAGGAGATTTTTGTTCAAAATAAGGGTCTCAGGTCTTACATAAGCACAATGATTCCTCATTTTATGTATGGAGAGACACTCTCAGCTGATACCATTGTGAAAGAGAGCTCTTAGAATCTCTCATCTGATTGTACTATTATGCTGAATTCCTATTTGAGAGCATTTCTACTTTGCCTGAAAGAAGACTGAGAAATAATGCCAATAGAAACTTGGGTACATTTAAATATTTCCTTACACTGCAGGTAATGTAGAATACCATATAATTTGTAATGATAACTATGATAATGAATGCATAAGTAGCCAGCTATTACCACTAGTAATTGGTGCACCTTTCATCTCCTGTCAAGCAGAGTGGTGTGGATTAGGACCAAAAGGCAGCTATCAGCTCTCTCATTTCCTGACTCAGACAAAAGGCAAAAAGGTGCCTGTCTAAGCTGATAGGTACCTGATCAAAGGGACAAAAGCTATCAGAAGTCATCCAGACTTAGCAACCTGATTGCTCTTCAATGGCCTACTGCCTTTGATGTAGGTATAATCTAACTACAGATTCTATTTATACAGGAAAAATACAGGGGTTGTAATTGAGAAAGGATGTAGTTACCATTTCAGTATTGGCATCCTAATCAGATTGAGGGAGGCAGTGAACACATTCTGGTAAAATTATTTAAAAATCATCTCTATAAACATCCTGCAACAAACTTCTGTGGGTTATTTTTTTTCCTTCCCCAGAGGTAACAGGAATTTAGGCATGGTTCACTGTTAAGTGACCGCTCCAAACAAAACAGAAAAAAGAAAAAATCTAATTTACCCTTGAAGCAGCGGGGGATGAATTGCATAGCTGGAAAGCAAGTGCATTTGGAAAATTTTACATGCTCTATAGTTTGACAATTCAAATAAATCTTAACTCAGGGGACTTTTAAGTTTCACATTTTTAAAACCAGTTTTAAGATATCAAGAAATGGATATTTGACATGCATTTTAATCATTTTATTAAAAGTTTCCCTGGGAAATTATTTTGATAGCAATGTCAACACAGAATGCATGCAGTGCTGTGACATGAGGCTACAGAGATACTTTAACTTCACCAAATAGTCAAGATAAAGTACTGTTTAGGGGGTTAGGTACTGTAAATGTCAGCTGAACTAAAAGTGCCATAAAACCACCCAGCAAAACTATTGTTATGATTATTACTATTACTACTACAAGGATACTTTCAGTAAAAAAACATATATAGTTTCTCCATTCCACTGAAGCATATAATAGACACCTAATATGATAGCCAAGACTATCAGTAATAAATAGGGTCTATGTTTTTCTGGGAAATAGTTCAGTACTATTCCACTCTGAAGCCTATTTCCCTGTGTACCTTGTACTTTTTCTAAACCCACATCAGATCACCTTTGTCTGCTATACAGTACCTTTGAGGTGATTTAAATACTTATTTAAAGGAAAAATAAAATCAAACTCAAATCAAAGTGCAATTAAAGAGTTGCAATGGCTGAATGAATAAAATCATACCCTTGTAGACTGTCGTTCTAAGCATCATCACCATTATGTTGCCTTTATAACTGTGTTATAATCGGATTACAACAATTACACCTTAACTTCCCCAAAAAGAAAAAAAATCAATCAACAGCTGACATGCCAACCTGGCTACACAAAAATTGTGGCCCTGCTTCTTTCAGGACCACTAAGGGGCATCATGGAACTCAAGTGAGCGAGTAGGGGTTCTCCAAGATATCCTGCTTGCACAATGCAATTGCAAGAAGAATGCCTTTACAATTGCATCAAAGCATGCTCTGTGGTGATCCTGATAACTACTGGTTGAAGGTGCAGCATGAGCTCCCCATAGCAACGTATACAAGCCCCTGGCTACATGCTCAACCCAGTAAAGCCCAATCCTTAGGGATGTGGTATGCCATTAAGAGTATGTCTACTCTGCAATGAAACACCCACAGCTGGCCCATGTCAGCTGACTCAGACTTGTGGTGTGTAGGCTGCAGGGCTATAAAATTGCTGAGTAGCTGTTTGGAACTTGGGCTCTGGGTCTTTCCCCCCCTCAGAGTTTACCCATTCCAACACGGAAACAGCATCTATGTCCCAGTTTCCCCTCACAGATGGCCTTCCCACAGTGGTAGCATGATTTGGCCTTCTGGCCAAGTCAATAAGAACTGTCACCTTCCAAGACAGCACAAAAGGTGTCCAAAGCAAAAGCAGTAGTCTTCTAGCAGTAGTCTTCTAGTACTCTCCAGGCAGAGTAGTTTTTTCTCTCAGGGTCTGCCTTGGTTTTTCCTCTCAGTACAGGAGAGTTAGTCAGCTTCTTCTCACCCCGACCAGAAGACCCAGCTTGGGGCCCCTAAACAAGGACTGGTGGTCCAGTGTTGGTACCATCTCACACCAGTACTTTCTCATGCTTCACATCTTCCCAAAATCCTTCACGGGATTTTCTCCTCAAGGCTGGGTATTGCCCCAGCTCTTTTTGTGGAGAGCCCCACACCAGGGTTGATCTCTCCTGGAGCCTGAGGAATGTTCCCAGGCATATCCTACTGCCCTGTGTTTCAATATGATCTGAGCTCCAGGCAGCTCTTTTCAATAGTCCTGCCATCACATCACTCTATTCTATATGGATTCTTATATTGTGCTCATCACTGTAGTATCAGAGCATTAGAAGTTAATCATGTTGCTGGTCACATGTTGTTTGTATTCTCATCCTCTCCCCAGGGGGACAAACATGTGCAATGGAGTGTTTTATTTTGATAGGGTTTCAGGGATCTGCGTGTTGGTCTGTTTTACTAAAAATGTTACTATGTATGTGTTAGAAAAGTGGCAAGGTCAAATAAATGAACCTTGCACTTGGAGCAGAAGGTGGTGAAGTTGTGATAGTCCATAGTTCCTGGATTTGTCCATTCCACAGGCTCAGACCACCACCAAGAAAAATTCTATCACCTGCACAGGCAAACTTTACTCTTACTGTAGAGCATTCCTTGGGGAGCAGGACTGTACTGCTTAGGCCTGCTGTTAGAGGGACAGAACCACCAGTGACAGCTATAATTCAGCGCTCAAGAAACACTAGTTTCAGGTTCCTCAGTAATGGAACCTTCTCCCTTCCCCATCACATCCCATGCAAGGTAGCTAGAATTTTAATTGCCAAGAATGTCAGTAGGATAATGCATTGGGCCATTTAGGCACTGCCCTAAGCAAGAGGAAAAAAACCCCCACACATCATTCAGGATTGTGTAGCCTGCTGCTCTAGTGTACTCTACCATACAGGCTGGAGTGGGCTTTCCCTGCCCCCTTTGGGAGAACGTGCACCCCAAGTGCGCACATACGGAGCAATCCCTGTGTTCCAGAAGTGGTAGGATTGTTGCTGTAGTTAGCCCTTGAATAGAGCATTCCTTTGGGGGTGGGGTGGGGGCTCATTGTGTATCCATGCAAGAGTCAAGAAGAATGTGTCCTGGACTTATAGGACTTTTACATTAATATTTTGCTATTTGAGCTCCCTCAAAGAAGGTATGAATCAAAAATTCTGTTAGCACACAGCCAGGATAAAGATGTGAACTTACCTCAGTGTAAGGTGTATTCTTTTCCAAACGCAAGTGTCACTGTGAATTGTCTGATTGTTTTTAACAAGAGCAAATGAAAGAAAAACAAAAAGCAAAGGAATATGTAAATATATAATTGATGTTGAGGGTCTGACATAAACTGACAGAAGTAGTGACATTTGGAATAAATATTGATTTTTTAAAATAATTTCTTATTTAAAAGTCCTTATATGGGTCTCTGGTTATTTGTACAGCTGTTGAAAAATATACAAAAACCCTATTAGATCACTATACATAACTTATACATGCATCTGAAAGCCCCAATTCTGCCACCACCTCCTTTCCTTTTAGGGAGTCTTTAACTTCCTCTGTAAAGCCAAGAAGTTTTAAGCACATAAATAAGATCATCCAGTGATAAGATTCTTGTTTAGACTATACCTACATTAAGGAGCCATCTGTGCTAATGGCCTGATCCAACTCCCATTAAGCTAATGGCAGTCTTTCCACTGACTTTAATGGGAATTGGATTGGTCTGCATTGCTTTGCTTTCATCATTTGAAGTCAAGCTGTCAAAGACACCATCAGTTTTAAAGTCTAGGCATTTTAAAAATATGTTAGAAGTACAGTAGGTATATCTACTGCTCGAGTCCGCTGCCAAGTTGTGTATTTTTTCAGTTGTGCCTTCTTATGTTAACATGTTCCCTTCCCCTATTGCTGAATGAATGATCTGCACAAAGAAGAGAGAAAAGTGATTATATGGGTATGTATAATCCATTTAATTATTTAGACTGCTCTCAGATTCACAAAGTGATTCAACTAGAAAAAATATTCTTCCAAAATCTCTGTAACTAATCTCAGGTGGCACTTGTAACACTAGCAAATTAAAAAAAATAAAACAAAAAAACAAAGTGATGTGAATTTTAATTTAACAATATAACTCTTAACTCTAATAGAGCAGTCATGGTTGTAGCCCTAAAGTAAAACCTACCTTAAAAAGGTATAATACACTTGGGAAAGGCCAGAATAATCTAAGAGCCTAATTCTGATCTCACTTAACACTAGTTTTATGCTGTGTAACTCAGTTTATTTTAGTTGAGTTATTCCTGATTCAAACAAAATTTGAAAAAAAAAAATCAACTCCTTAATATCTAGCTTTTTCAAGGACATACAAAGTATGTTTCATCTCCCCTCTACTAGATCTGCAGCATTAGTTCGGTAACATCCCCAAAGCTGTGCCAACCTTGCTGATGATTCTGGTGCACAAACAAAGTAGATGTTTTGGCAAAAGGACTTAAAAACTGGAAACTGAAGTTGCTGGGCTCTGTCCAGCTGAAAACATCTGTGGTCTTCCCAGCCATGCAAGGCTCTGAAGACTACAGATGCTGTCTGTGCAGTAGGCCAAAATATTCAGGAAGCAGGTTGCCCTGAATTGTAAGGTCAAATAGAAATGCCTCTGTGTGTGGTAGAGAAAGTTTGAGTAGCTGCTTATGTAACTTATTTTTATTACAGTACTGCTTAGGGAGCCCAACTGAGATGCAAGAGCCTTTGTACTAGCCACTGTACAGACTCAGAGTAATCTACGTTAGCTACTTATATGGTCCCCTTTTACCATAATATCTGAGCAGTTCACAATAATTAGTGTATTTTTTCCCTCGGGTCACCTCTGTGAAATAAGACAATCATCTTTTTTTTTTTTAAATACAGTTGGGATATAAGGCACAGAGATGCTGTGACTTGCCCAAGGTTACGCAGGAAGCATGTGGCAGAGCAGGTAATTGAACTGAGGTCTCCCAGATAGAGATGGGCAGGAAATGGTTTTCCCATCCCATGTAAGTTTAAGATAAAAAAATATTTTCCTGTTCCACACTGGGACAAAAAACTTAGACCTTTCAAAAATAACAGCAAGATCCCCACCCCAGGGCACTCATCCAAGATGGGGATGCTAATGCAAACCCACGCCTTGAACATGATGTCTCCAACATCCCAGGCAAGTGCTGTAACCAATGGGGACAGACACACACAGCCTCTCACATCACTATTTTGTTGAAATCAACCCTTTCCTGTGAAAAGGATCTGTTTTAATGAATCTGCATTTTCCAACAACAAAAAGATAGTTTAAGCAAAAAGTTCCCAAAAGCTCTGCTCCCAAGTTCTAGACTAGCAGCTTAACACTGGACCATCCTTCCTCTCGAAGCTCAAAAATCGACAGGAAGGAAGAGGTAACAGAAGCAAAGAGAGATGAAGCAGCTGGACTAAGATGATACACCAGATCTGTGGTAAAACCAGATATAGCTCATGGACCTCTTGCCTCCCAATTCTGTGCCCTATCTACTACAGTAAACGTCTCATGCATCACTCTCTATTCTCAGTTGACTAGTCTCTCTTCCCCATATTCCCCAACCAAGGAGGCACTGTCTGTAGGAGTTACTGGAGCCATAGTACTTCTCCTTCAGGATTATGTTGGAATCTTGCTATATGGATGCAGCTGGTAGGGCGGGGGGTAGGATGGTTCTGCTATTTGGGAGCTGGAGGCATTGTCAGTGGGAGTCCTTTGAATCTGGGATTTGCTGGTCTAAAAGAGCTTAATTTGTTGACCTTGTGTGTGCAGAAGTGCTAAGCTGCCCTCTACCCTGGAGTTTGTCTGTGGGAAGAAGCAGATTGATTTGGTGCCTTTGATAAGGTGACAAATGTGTAAGTGTTAAATTATGTACGTGGTCCCCATGGATAGGCAATAAATACCTATATTTGATTTATAATGAAGGAGGCCACATTCTGATACCTGTACTCACACTGAGAAGTACAGCTGCACTAGCTGTATTCAGTGGGCTGGAATGTCACAGTCCTTACTCAGCCCCAACTCCCTGATTCATCTGCATGGCTCCACTTAGGCTGAGATTCCAGCCATGCTGAGGAGAGCAGGGACTAATACTCATCTGTTACATTCCACTGCAAGCAAGTTAGTGGATCCAGCAAGTTAGTTACCTCTAGCTCCCTCCAACTTGCTGGCTAGGAGCCTGGTGGAAGGAGCAAACTGCTTCAAAAAAGTAGTAACTTTTTCCGCAGAGCAAGAGGGGAACAAGTTGCAGGAGGATTGGTGACTCAGTCACAATTCATTCTTTGGTCTGCTGCTGGGGCAGTGCAGCTATGTGCTCATCAGGAGAGACTAACAAGGTTATAATCTAGTCCAATGCAAGCAAGGATCTCAGAATCTGGCCCTCAATAAATAGCACACTTGCACAGTACAAGGAGCTATTTGCTCACTATACGTCACACAATCCTTCTGAGAGCTCAAGGGCATTGCTATTTCCTCCCAACCCCCGGTAAGATTTAGCTTGAATACCTGACCCCAAAATGCAGAGATTGCAGAACTGTTTTGGGAGTGCAATCTAACAGGTTCTTGTCTACTGTCTTCAACAAAATGTTTTTTTTTTTTTAGAAACACATTTTTAATGAGCAAAATTTTCTGGAAAGAGAATTAGAGTTGTATGTTACATGTTACATTAGAGTTGTAGAGTTACATGTAGGCATGTCAGTCCTAACTTAGATAGAAATTAGACTGTCCTGCAAGGATAATTTGGGCCAGTTGAGCCAACTAAAGGAAGCAGAAACAGCCACAAGTCCTTTAATTACCTATCTATATCTTTACACAACTCATGGGGCCCAGGGAAACCAGTGAGAATTTGAATAGCTCAGATTTGATCTGGGAAATGAAGTTTAATTAATGATGTGAATGCTGACAGTTTTTAAAGCTTAGTCAAAAAAAAAAAACAAAAACAAAAACCACCAATTGTCTTGCGTACCTTCAAACTACAGATCCCCTTCCCCACCCTGTAATTTCAAAGTAGTCACACCAACTTCAGGATATGCTTAACTGTTCATTTGATACTTATCACTTGATTATCTGAGTTGCTATATTAACTTTAAGTGTTTTTCATTTAGAAAAACCAAAAAATGTCCTCTATTTAATTTAAAATCATATTTACTACATGCTGGAAATGTAGTTACTTTGTGATAGTGATTTTAAATTGCTCTTATAATGGATTCCTATATTTGAAATACTCTTGGTGCTACAAATTTCAC
This sequence comes from Eretmochelys imbricata, assembly GCF_965152235.1. Lineage (NCBI taxonomy): Eukaryota > Metazoa > Chordata > Testudines > Cheloniidae > Eretmochelys > Eretmochelys imbricata. Next base: position 35,155,818 of record NC_135574.1, read on the forward strand.
ATCAGAGATCTAGATCAAGAAGTCCTGAGACATCCTTTTATGACTACAATACTGTGCCCATAGTACTTTCTTCATCTTCCTTTGGAGAAAGACTGAACAATACAATCAGAATCTTTTCACTTATAGGTACCACATGCTTCACCAATGTATAATGATCTTGCATTTATAGCACTGATTATCCTGTAGCATCCCAATGCTCCTCTCAGACCAATCTAAAAAAAGAAATGGACCCACCTTCTGCAGCTGATACATGTACAGAACTGCCATTAAAGGGAACTTAAGTTCTGCACTAGGCCCCAATTAACAAAGCAACTCTAACAGCTTCAATGAAGCAGGGAAGAAAAGGACTTGCAGGGTAGGCTCGATATGTAAGGCATACACAAAAGGGGAGTGCTATTATCTCACATTCATAACTGAAGTTTTCACAATGGTTGAACATTTTGGAATCCCTCTCTCCCACGCAAACCACTGTGTTCCCCAGGGACTGTAATTTTGAGACACTCCCTACCCTTGATGGCTGGGGTTAGGATATATGGATAGACATTTTAGTTTGAATCCTTGTTCATACAGACCCTGGAGTCTCTCTGCTCTTCATTACTTATTTGTACTATCAGAAGTAATAAAGAATCTATTCTTTTGAAGGCACTGGATTGAGTTTGAAGTGTTACACATGTACCATTTTAAATCTGTCTTACTGCAAACTCCCCATTGATTTGATTAGAAAGGGTCACATTCTATTGTCAAAGAGATAACTTGGCAGTGATTTAATACTGACATGATGTCCTGCCACCAGGGATTGCAGGGGTGAATGAAGACATCCTGAAATGGCTCAGGTCCTTCCAAGACACTTGGAGTTAGAATTTTAAAGAACTAACTTGGAGGATTGTTGTAGGAAACAGTTCCTCAACATCCAGAGCCCTCACCTATTGAGTCCCACAAGATTCATTCTTTTCCTCCGTATTATCCAAAAAAAAAAAAACTATAGGAAGCTAAAGATATAAAAAACATAAAGTGTTGAAATGCAGCAGCAGCAAAGTTGCAGAACAAGCAGAATCTTACGTGTACCTAGGAAGTTTGATCTGTGCTGACGGTTCCATCAAGGATGAGATTAAAAGGAGATATATCTTACCCACAAGTGCTGCGCAGAATTTGATCAGATTATGGCCTGAACCATTTTGACTTTGGTACCAAAGTGAAAAAGCCATCAAACTAAATAACTAACAGTATTAGTCTCTAGTATGGAAGCAGCCACATTAAATGAGACAGACATAAGAAGCTGAAGGTAGTAAAGACGAGCAGTCTGTGAAAAACAGCAGGTGTAAAGTGGAATGATTTTAAAACAAATGAAGTTAGAAGAATAGGATGTGAAGTCAGGGTATGGAATTGTCTACAGTTGAAGAGATTACGATAAGGGGCCACTGCAGAAGGCAAACATATGATAGGATGCTAGAGAAAATAATGCAAACACAACCAAGGTCAGTCCGACCTAGAGACCACCTACCAACAAGATAGCAAGACATGGTACACAGACAGGACTAGTGTAAGCTTAATGGAGGAACAAGGCATGGACAGGAATTAATGGTCATGTTGTACTATTCTGTGTCTGCAAAGATGCCCTGGGAAGAATAGGGACCTGTTGAATAACATGCACTGAAGTGCCACAATAATTCTGAGAGCACCTTTCATTTCTTCTGCAAACAAACAAACAGTACCAGCACCCAAATTTCTCAAGACCTACCCAGACTTGTCAGTTTTCAGCCATGGGGCGTCTTTTGGAATTCCTCAATGCTATTGGATGCTCAAGTAGTCATGGAATCAAGTAACCTAAAAACAATCATGGATTTGTCTCTTCAAGGCTTGGTTGTTTCAGCTCATGTATAGGAACAAAACTAAACACCCCCGAGAAGACTTCAGCTGGTACAAAAACACAGCCACCCATATACTTAGCAACACACTGGGTTATGAACCTCTCTCTCCAGTGTTCTGTCTCCCCTTTGATATAGAGTCTAATTCAAGACCTCTGTCATGATATTCAAAGCCCTCCATAGGATATATTCTGGCGCTAGGAACCTAGACAGATAGCACAACACTAAAATGCAATCGTATCTGGGATGAAACGTAGCAGCAGTTTTAAACAGCTACTGCAACATTACAGGACAGCTGAAAGATACTACGTGTTCATAGTAGAGACTATCTAGGCTCATCTGTACAACACAAGCCACAGAACCTCACCCAGCAATTCCTATATCAAACCAGAAAATGCAAGTGGGTATTTAGGAAGGGAGGCACAATTAAATGGAATTTGGCCAGGATATTGTGGATGAATGCCCTGCTCTTTCAAAAAGTATCATGGAATCATTAATGATCACAAGTGGTAAGAACCTGAGTGTCACATCTCATCAAGAAGGCGGAATACAAAGGTCACCGGAATCTCTCAACTAAATTAGAGACTTGTATTACATAACTCTGTTTATATTTCAGAATTACTTTTAGTTGATATTACTCATTGCTGCAATTTCTTTAATGCATTTTATAACAAATTATGAAGGGTGTCTAAAATTTTATTCTATTACTTCAATTGATGTTTAAAGTGTCTTTATAATTCTGTTTGGCAAACTTGACTGCCCCTACCAGCTCTTTTAAGATCAGAGTGAATAAAAATGCCTTCCAGGTTCTGTATTTCAGAAGCCTGTGCAAATCTGTTTGCTTTTTAAGCCTTCTGTACTGTGGATATGGGATGAAGTTTGTCTCTAGTATCTACTGTGGATTTTTAAAATCCAATTTCAAACTTGCTTTACGTTATTTTTTGTTTAAGGCTAACAATTTATTTAGCTTTTTAAAATCAGCAGGATTATTTAAAAGTCAGGCAATGTATTGGGGAACATGCCCATTGTGACTCCTTAAAGTGGTTCAAGGTAGCTATGACATGGATTTCTTATCCTTCCAGCACCGGGATCTAGTTGTTCTCAGTTTCCCTTTTACCTTCAGTAGTGGAGCAATTTGTCTTTTGGACAAATCAAAATGTTCACTCCTTCTGAGGCAACTAAGAGTCCAAATGGATCTAAACACAGGTCCTTTTCTCTCACTTGACCACATCCCTCTTCCCAGTATCTGTATAGTCCAAAGGGGGCAGCCTCCCACTGTCTCTGGAGGTTCCAGCCTGGAGCTGAAACCTATAGTAAGCACACACACCAGTAGCCCATGAGGCTAGCCTGCTATATTGCATAATGTGTTTTCTTCATTGGTTTGATTGATTACATTGTTGTTATTTTCTTGGGGGGTTGTTTATATTGAATTCTAGTAAGTATTACTCTTAATATTTGGCTGTAACACAAGGAACCTACAGTCCTGTATGATTAGCTAGAGCAAGTTACAAACACTTATGCTATCTTTTTGCATAGATAAATGGCCTACCGGTTACTCCTTTTGACTTTGGGGAACTGAATGGAGAACCGAACATGTTTACCATAAGTCTGGAACAGACCAGTAACCACAAGGTACACCGCAGAACATGGAAGTCATGATTTAGGCCAAAGGTAATGGTTTGGGGGAAATGAGATAATCAATATTAGTATGTATGAATTTATGTCATAATATGTTAGCCTATAGAGTAAATGTACCCAAAGATTTATCTGGGTGAGGAAATAAGATTTGGGCATGGTAGGTTGGGCCCTGATCAGGGCAGTGCTAGGACCCTATAAGCGGGCAAACAACCATGCTGGATCCTTGTCACTCTTTTTATCTTCTGTTAAGCTATCAGCTCAGCTTTGGCAAAATAACTTAGCTACTCAACACTCGTATCTGATCTACCAACTTGGAGAGCCTGGACCATCGAATTCATCAGGCATGCCAGAGGCGAAGCTGGTCCTCTGTCTCCCACTACCAGGTCTCCAAGGAAGGGTGTGAGTATGCTAGTTTCAATAGTCTTAGAATACAGATGTTACAACCATGAACCATAGAATTGTGTTACTTCTTTGTGACTGTGTTTTATATCTTTGATTATTCTTTCATTTGTTTTTAATAAAGATCTTGAAATGTTGGCATTGTCCTCGGTATAAGTGTCCTTGCCACACACGCTGAGGGTCCACTCATGACATTGAACTCCAAGTTCTCTAATCCTGTAGGCTGAATTGGACAAGAACCTAAATATCTTCTGGTCAGATCACTGGTGAGCCATAACAAACTAGCCCCAAAAAGAACAGGAATACTTGTGGCACCTTAGAGATTAACAAATTTATTTAAGCCAAGCTTTCATGGGTTACAGCCCACTTCATCAGATGCATAGAATGTTCTTTGCATCTGATGAAGTGGGCTGTAGCCCACAAAAGCTTAGGCTCAAATAAATTTGTTTAGTCTCTAAGGTGCCACAAGTATTCCTGGGTTTTTTGCAGATACAGACTAACACAGCTGCTACTCTGAAAACTAGCCCCATAAATTCAGGTCCAACACACCAGGCTTCAGGCTATACCCCTTCTGTTATTCAGCAGACCAAACAGTCCTCCTGTTTTCACCATCCTAAAGGGTTCATAAAGTCTTTTTTTTTTCCTACACTCCACTAAACCACTTACCCCTTCCTAAGGTTCCTTCCTCTTCACAAGTCTTTTCCTAGCTGTTCAGCTAGGATGGCCACTCCAGGGCTTGCCTTTTTCCTGCTCACTCTTTCTTCTGTGAAAAGACCCACAATACATGTGGTTTCCTTGGATCTCTGCCCATTATGACAGAGCAGTTCCTTATATTTCTTGGGACTACCTTGCTGCAGCCTACAACTACAAATCCCAGAATTTCCTTGTCCAGTACTGAGTTGGGTCCAGGACAATGCTTAAAGGGCCAGAATCCTAGTACCTAATCCACAGCTCTTCCACACACACCCTCATTGATTTCAAAGGATAAATAATGATGAAAGAACTGAAAGATCAGATACAGATCCATTGTCAGACAAATAGTATAAAAGTGGCATTGAAGTCACCTTAAAGTAGATGCTATGATGATAGCATGACACAAAAGAACATTTCAAATATATATTGATAAGAATTTGAGCTGGTCCAATATAATGCAAAGAATACCAATATTGATCATATTTGACAAATCACTTTTGTTATTTGTCCACCTGATCAAATAATCTTTCAAATAATATTTGATGGACAATGAACAATTGTCTCTGTATTCAATCAGCTTTCACAATAATGAATTTTAACTTAGAGATGCCACTGCTCAATAGGTGCTCAATGGAAAAAAATAAATGAAAACATAATTAATAGCACAATGACGCAAGACAACATACCTAAATAATCCTAGAGATTGAACAAAACATGGATGACTGTGCATATTCAACATCATAAGTGTTTTATTAATAAGTTAGAATGTATGTTTTCTGTGTAAAAAGCGATCAGTGAATCTCTGTAATAAGGGGTCAGTTCACGCCCTCCTACACTATTTCAGATGGGAACAGGCAGTTCTGTGAAGAGCCCCTCCCCAATAGTGAGGATGGCATTCACCCCGCTCATGGTAGGAGATGCAGGTCCAGTTCCAATTCCCAAGTCCCCTAGATACCAGCAAGCCAGAACTTTCCAAATGCAGGTTGGGTGCTTGATGCCAGCTCTGGAAACCTGGCACTCTCCCTCTGCCGCTCCATTGGAGCCACTGTACCATGTGCCAAGGGGTGGTTATACTGGAAGGAAGGGATAAAATGGAGCCCTCCACCCACACCACCTCCGAGTTCCCAGAATTTTTCAGGGGATTACGCTATCCCAGGGAAACCAGGACCCAGGTTATGCCTCCCCTCCCATGTGGCCAAGGGGAACAACTGCAGAAAAACTACTCAGACTACAGCTAGTAGGAGCGGCTAGAGATATCCAAAGCAGGGACCTTTGGAAATTCAGTGTCCTTCACAGTTTTGACTGGACATTCTCTGCCCTGTGCTGAGTAGCGGTTTGCTCCAACCCTCTCCCTTCCCCTGCATCAGTCTCCTCACCTCAGCTTCTACCCTCTTCTGCCCTTCCACTGACCCCTTCCTAAACAAACACATACACACAAACGTGGTCACTCACACACAATTAAAACCATGGAAATGCTCTCACATTGTTCATTATGCTTGTGTGATCTACCCCTTCTCCCACCTTGTGTCTGTCTTGTCTATTTAGTTTGTAAGCACTTTAGAGCAGGGACAGTACTATTCTGTGCTTATATAGGGTCTAGCACGATAGGGCCCCTTTTTTGGCTGGCCGTTAGGCTCTACCCTATTAATAATAAATGATAAATAAATAAAAAATAAATAATAATGCCTCAGCTGGCCATGGATATCTTGGGTCCTGCAGAAAAGAGGCCCACATTTTCAGGTTGTACCTATGTATTCTGTGGAGTCTCGGGATCAGTAGAGGAGAAAATAAGTCACATCATCCCTATTCTTCCTAATGCTGGCTTCAGTGCTGTGCTCCCCAGCTCATCTCATCCCAGTCCCCACTTCCACCTTCTGCAAAGGTCCCAGTTCAGCAGAGTACTCTGTACATAGCCTTAGGAAGGGGGTACACTGCCACAAAAGCAGCTGATTGTCCCTTCCTGGTAGGAGAAGTGAGATAGTTTGGAGAGGGTCCACTCTGTATCCCGATTTCAGGGGCACGAACTGGCTTAAGGTTATTAGGTTTTAGTGAAGTATTTCGGCTGCACAAAACCAAAAGGCTTCTGCTTCTAAAATTTTCCATGGCACTGGCCATTTCCTTCATCCTGACTCCTGTAAACATGTTCTTTCCAGAAGTGTCAGCCAAATGATGTCCACTCCCCTTTTGAGCACGAGTCCCAGCTGGCTCACCGAATCAGTTTTCTAACAGAAGGCATTTCCCTATGGTTTCTGAAGATTTAGTCATGCATTAGCTCTTTCACCTCAGTGTATTGTAGGAAAAGCAAGAAATATGGTAGATCACACACACACAAAAAAAAATCCAGCTATAAAGTCACACCCAGCACTACCATAAAACTTGTCTTTAATGCTCCTTTAAAAAGCTAAAGAGGCTATAAATAGAAATCTTGATTTGCACAACAGACTACCCTGGTTATTACAGTAAAAAACAGTCAAAGATATAATGACATTATAACAGTAGCTAACACACTAACATTTTTCTACCTATTAATATGGCTATTACATGAATATTTCTATTACAATTACCAGAATGGAATTACACCAAAGATAAATTTGGCTCATTATGTCCCTAGGCGGACAATAGCTTTAAAAAAGCTTTTAGGATTGTTTACCTTAGAAAGGAGATGACTAGGAAGGGGAACAATAAATGTACACAAAATAATAAATGGTATACAGAAGGAGATCAGGAGCTTCTCTTCTCCTTGTCACATAAAAACCAACAACAAGGGGAAATTCTGTGAAACCAAAAAGGTAAGAAAGTCAAACTGATAACAAGAAAAAAAAAATGTTTTCACACAACATGTAATTGACCTGTGGAACTCATTGCCACAGGAAGTCATTGAGGCCAACGACTTGTACACTTATATGGCTAGCAAGAATATCCAGAGTTATAATTATTAATTACAATACAATTTTTGGAAGGGAAAGGATATAAAACCTTGTGCTTCGGGGCTTAAGCCAATCTTTAACTATTAGAGGTAAGGATGAAACCTATATGAGGAACAAATTTTTCCACATCTTCCTACTGCAGGGTTCTTACATGATCTTCTGAAACATCTGGTTCTGGCTAGTGTTGGAGACAGTTTGCCACTGTCGGAAGACAGGATACGGAGCTAAATGGACATGGATCTGACCCAGTATGGCCATTCGTATGTTCTTGTTCTACTGGATCGATCACTGATCTGATCCAGTACAGCAATGCCTATGCTCATTAACCTAGGCATAGTAGGCTGGAATTCTTCAATATATTGAATGGGAAAATCAAGAAGAATTTCATTATGTGTTAATATTAACCAAGTGTTGAGGAATAGAGTAGTATCCTCTTAAATATTTTGTGAGCCCTCTACTGATACCCCCTGTGTTTTAGAAAGCACCAGAAACTAGTCAGCACAGCAGTGTTTTTTGTAGCTTAGTCTTGCATGTTTGTGAATATTTAGCAAACAGTTATCTTTGCTTTGTTCCATCTTCTCCATAGCATTGTCCCAGCAAAAGGAGCTATTCAAATGCGCAGCCAATGATGTGGCAAACAGGTGACATGACAGGCAGCACTTCACTTGATAAAACACGAACTACAGTAAGAAGCTGCTAGACATTAGAGTAAGGCAAGAAGAAAACAAATTGAGAACAAAGCTAGTCCTTCACCAAGGATTTGTATTCAGCGGGAATGCTGCACTCTTCAAATGAAGATGAAGGCTTTTAAATTAGCCTTTTCCCTTCCAAACCACCCACAAGGGATAGAAGAAGCAAAGCACAAACTATGCACATGAAAGGGGGAATTTAAGATTGTTTGTTTGTTGAGCACCATCCTAAGAGCATGTTAGAAGAAAGCAAAATTATTAATTGCAAATCCACAAATTTAGCTTCTTTCCCTGGTTACAAGTTGTCAATAAGCAGCCTACAAATACCTTACACTAGATTAATGTAACCTTTAGAATTGGGTGTCAGGTGTGAACTTGCATTTTTGAATTCAGAGTTTGGTTTCAGTTAATATTCACTTAAAATACATATGATACAGCTGTATAAAATGGACAATGTATAATTTACTTAGCACTGAATGTATTTGCTTAAGCATAATCCTCATCAAATGAGGATTATAACTATATGCTCCCCACTTGGGCATTAGTGCTGCAACTGGGAAGGAGTAACTTGATGGGTATACTGCAGAGCTCTGATGAAGCATCATATTCTCCTACATTCCCTCCCTGTTCTGATTATCACATGTTGCCTTGTGCTTATATTTGAAATATTCTTCACCTGCTCTGTTCAGGATCAAGCCTGGTGGGGCAGCTCCTCAGGAGGTTACAGAGACATGCCCATTTACATCAGTTTTTGATCTCTCTTATCAGGGAACGGATGGCCAGGATCCCCTGGGGGACTAACTTGAAGGGGAAAGGAGTCCAGGAGAGCTGGCTGTATTTCAAGGAATCCCTGTTGAGGTTACAGGGACAAACCATCCCAATGAGTCGAAAGAATAGTAAATATGGCAGGCGACCAGCTTGGCTTAACGGTGAAATCCTAGCGGATCTTAAACATAAAAAAGAAGCTTACAAGAAGTGGAAGCTTGGACATATGACCAGGGAAGAGTATAAAAATATTGCTCGGGCATGTAGGAATGAAATCAGAAGGGCCAAATCGCACCTGGAGCTGCAGCTAGCGAGAGATGTCAAGAGTAACAAGAAGGGTTTCTTCAGGTATGTTGGCAACAAGAAGAAAGCCAAGGAAAGTGTGGGCCCCTTACTGAATGAGGGAGGCAACCTAGTGACAGAGGATGTGGAAAAAGCTAATGTACTCAATGCTTTTTTTGCCTCTGTTTTCACTAACAAGGTCAGCTCCCAGACTGCTACGCTGGGCATCACAAAATGGGGAAGAGATGGCCAGCCCTCTGTGGAGATAGAGGTGGTTAGGGACTATTTAGAAAAGCTGGACGTGCACAAGTCCATGGGGCCGGACGAGTTGCATCCGAGAGTGCTGAAGGAATTGGCGGCTGTGATTGCAGAGCCATTGGCCATTATCTTTGAAAACTCGTGGCGAACCGGGGAAGTCCCGGATGACTGGAAAAAGGCTAATGTAGTGCCAATCTTAAAAAAGGGAAGAAGGAGGATCCTGGGAACTACAGGCCAGTCAGCCTCACCTCAGTCCCTGGAAAAATCATGGAGCAGGTCCTCAAAGAATCAATCTTGAAGTACTTGCATGAGAGGAAAGTGATCAGGAACAGCCAGCATGGATTCACCAAGGGAAGGTCATGCCTGACTAATCTAATCGCCTTTTATCATGAGATTACTGGTTCTGTGGATGAAGGGAAAGCAGTGGATGTATTGTTTCTTGACTTTAGCAAAGCTTTTGACACGGTCTCCCACAGTATTCTTGTCAGCAAGTTAAGGAAGTATGGGCTGGATGAATGCACTATAGGGTGGGTAGAAAGCTGGCTAGATTGTCGGGCTCAACGGGTAGTGATCAATGGCTCCATGTCTAGTTGGCAGCCGGTGTCAAGTGGAGTGCCCCAGGGGTCGGTCCTGGGGCCGGTTTTGTTCAATATCTTCATAAATGATCTGGAGGATGGTGTGGATTGCACTCTCAGCAAATTTGCGGACGATACTAAACTGGGAGGAGTGGTAGATACGCTGGAGGGGAGGGATAGGATACAGAAGGACCTGGACAAATTGGAGGATTGGGCCAAAAGAAATCTGATGAGGTTCAATAAGGATAAGTGCAGGGTCCTGCACTTAGGACGGAAGAATCCAATGCACCGCTACAGACTAGGGACCGAATGGCTAGGCAGCAGTTCTGCAGAAAAGGACCTAGGGGTGACAGTGGATGAGAAGCTGGATATGAGTCAGCAGTGTGCCCTTGTTGCCAAGAAGGCCAATGGCATTTTGGGATGTATAAGTAGGGGCATAGCGAGCAGATCGAGGGACGTGATTGTCCCCCTCTATTCGACATTGGTGAGGCCTCATCTGGAGTACTGTGTCCAGTTTTGGGCCCCACACTACAAGAAGGATGTGGATAAATTGGAGAGAGTCCAGCGAAGGGCAACAAAAATGATTAGGGGTCTAGAACACATGACTTATGAGGAGAGGCTGAGGGAGCTGGGATTGTTTAGTCTGCAGAAGAGAAGAATGAGGGGGGATTTGATAGCTGCTTTCAACTACCTGAAAGGGGGTTCCAAAGAGGATGGCTCTAGACTGTTCTCAATGGTAGCAGATGACAGAACGAGGAGTAATGGCCTCAAGTTGCAGTGGGGGAGGTTTAGATTGGATATTAGGAAAAACTTTTTCACTAAGAGGGTGGTGAAACACTGGAATGCGTTGCCTAGGGAGGTGGTGGAATCTCCTTCCTTGGAAGTTTTTAAGGTCAGGCTTGACAAAGCCCTGGCTGGGATGATTTAACTGGGAATTGGTCCTGCTTCGAGCAGGGGGTTGGACTAGATGACCTTCAGGGGTCCCTTCCAACCCTGATATTCTATGATTCTATGATTCTATGATCAGCATGTTAGAAACATGCAGGAAATTATCCATAGTATCAAAAAGATGGTCATGTCATTCAGACACTGCTCTAGGGCTGGATTCCATGCTTTTTTACAGACTTACTATGTATCGTTGGGCAGCAAGTCATTTAGGCTCAGATTCACAAAGGTTTTAATAGGAATTAGTCACTTAAATAACTTTAAGGATCTGGGCCTTAATCTCTGAGCTTCCATTCCCCATCTATAGTTTGAGGATAATTCTTCCATTCTCTCCCTGTTTTTATGTCTTGTCTATTTAACTGCAAGCTCTTTGTGACAGGGACAAGCTCTGAATAAGTGTTTGTACAGTGCCTTGTACCAGGAGATCCCATATTTGTTTGTGGACTGTAGGTATTAGTGTAAAATAAGTTAAAAATGCAATAAAATAGTCCACATAAAGCAAAGGTTTTTTTCCTCTGATCTTGTGACTATATTTAGGGATAAATGTTAGCAGAACACCTGGATAAGCTAGGAGATCAGACAGTGGTCAAGTTTCATCAGGCAAACGCTCCTTTCTCCCTCAAAGAGAGAGACAAAGAGCATGGGGGATTAGTAGCATAGAGAGGGAAGGTTGTCACCACTGTAGATTTTCTAATCTACCAGTCTTGGGAGGTTAAGTGGGGTTTAACTCAACACTGAGATGTCCAACTGCCTGCTGTTTTTATATCATTCCCCCCCCCCGTCCCCGTGATAGGGTGGACTTGCTCCTACTCTTTTCAAGCCCACAAACAGCTCAGGGACCTTTGCTGGTAAAACACTCTGTGTAGTTTATTTACAATGTTCATTTCCACTGCACTTATCCACTATACAGCCTTACAGCTACAGTCCTATGGAGCCCGCAGCTCCCGAGGCAAGAAGGCAGGCACAGAGAGAGCACAAACAAGCTCACTTTCTCTTTTGCTTCCCCTTCTCATGGCCTTCCTGTGCCATTTGAATCACCTGCCTGATTAGCCTCTTAGTTCTCCTCAGCCCATCCCCAGCCATCCATTAGGCACAGCTCTATCGGGTCTGCTCTACTGTAATTAGTTAGAGTTGCAGTGACCAGAGTGCTCGCCTAGATGCTGCTGCCCAGCACTCTGTCACACCTTGTTCCCTCACTTCATAGAAACTCCCCCATTGGTAAGGGAGAAGTGAACAAAGGGCTATCAGGCACAAGTTTGCTGTAATCATCATTCTTCCTGCCATCATACTCCCCTCAATGCTTTAGGGATTCCAAGTGCAAGCTACGACTAAATCAATCAGCATTTACTTGCAGCAGGTCTACTGATGAGTGAACTCCAACCCAATAAGACTTTGGGAGTAGTAATGATGACTCATGAGAGGAACATGTTTTCTGGGCAATGAAGAGACAAAGAATGAACAGTCCCGCACACTGATAAATGTGAGCCTTTTCAGAAATCTAAGGGGCTAGTCACCTTTGCTGTCTCCCACTCCGACATCCCCATAGGGAATGGTCAGAAAAAAAAATTGTACAAATTCAGACTTAGATAGTTTCCAGTCACCTCAAGAGGATATAACAGTGTGCATGGGGATTTAAAAAAAAATTAATCCATAATAGGACAAAAGGTTAGAAGGAAGTACATTTCTTGTTTGGCAGCAAAGGCAGAAAGTTTTCATTTGCATTAAGCCAGGATTCCATGTTATATTTATACATGGGCATCCAAGGTATTACTAAGTAGCTCCTGGTGACTAACACCTGAAAAGAGAAAGTGAATTTTTAACAGGGCATTACTTTAGTTTTCAGAGGAAAACTAATCTTATTTCTGTGTGCACAGGTGTGCTCAGACATACCAGAAAATTGAAACCCAATTTAAAAGGCAGTACTGGAAACAATTTGAGCAGGGTTCTGATGCTGCTATGGCTGAAATAACACAAGAAATGACTTTGCATTTTTCTGTTCAATCTATATGACTGAAGCTATCAGTATGGATTGAAATGGAAAACACAAATTAAATTGTGTCATTGCAGCCAGAACATACTGAAATTATTTTCAACAATGCCATTTAAATAAAACAGCATGGGGGGGGGGGGGGAAGAAGGAAATCAAACCTACTTCTTAAATTTAGTATAACAGCAACATAAAGACCCTTTGCCAAATTCATCTTGGGTGTAACTGCATCAATTTTAATGTAAAAAGAAAAGGAGTACTTGTGGCACCTTAGAGACTAACCAATTTATTTGAGCATAAGCTTTCGTGAGCTACAGCTCACGAAAGCTTATGCTCAAATAAATTGGTTAGTCTCTAAGGTGCCACAAGTACTCCTTTTCTTTTTGCGAATACAGACTAACATGGCTGTTACTCTGAATTTTAATGTAGTTACACAGCAGGAGTGAGTTTATCCCTTTGCACATGAGACTTCAGTGGTAACTTTAGATATTTTATATAGTAGATATGATTTTCAGCCCAAGCACAAGGAACACCTCAGGTAATCCATTAAGCTTTCATATGCACACCTTTATATCTCTGTATGTATGCTTTTACACCGGCTTAAAGAGAGTACTCTGTGAGAAAGTGATTTGAAAACAGATAACGGCATAACCATACAGAATTACGTATTTAAGTGGAATCATCATTATATATATATATATAATTTCATGCCAGATGAAGAAATGCAATCCCAGGAGATGAGAAACTAACTCTCCGAGTAGACTTTGTTTAAACAAGGGAAATATTTGGGGTGAAATTCTGTTGGGGGATTGCATGGGTATGCATCAATGCAGAATTTGGACCATGAGGAGTACAAATTTTATAATAAATTAGATAATTCAGTGTAAAAAGACTGCTAACATACAGGCAAGGTTTAATTACAAGTGATTATTCCTAGACAGAAGGGCACATCTGTGCTTTAGTCATAGAAATAGTTCCACTGAAATCAATCACTACTCTCAGGAGTAAAGCAAAACAAGATTTGTCCCTTAAAAGTGAATCACTGCAATCCACCTAACAATCAAGAATTTTAAATGACGTGACATTCTATATGTATAACTTTATTCAGATAAATTCTTGGACTTTTTGTTGACGGTGTTATTTCTGTTGTTGTTCATTGTGTGGTAATACTAACAGTTTGTTGAAATGGGGATGGTTAAAGATGGTTATAAAAATGCAAAAAAAAAAATTATTCTTTCATGTCTTTACTTCACTGAACTCTAGAGGTGACCTACTTCCACTAGGAATCCGGTTTGTGTGTTAATCAGAAGTAATTCATCTGAATCCAGAAGTAGTTTCCACTCCATTTCACAGAAAGATAATAAAATCCCAGGGCCCTGTCTTCAGATTTCAGTCTAACTTGACGTATGATATAGTGAGGCAAAATCTGCCCTATTACACCTGTGCAATCCCATTGACGTCTTATTGTTGTCATTCTTCTCAGTCCTGTATTCTGTGTAGAAGCGGGTTGAATTCTCATCCAGTCAGGGGCTAGAGAGAGAGTCCTCGTGGGGAATAGGTACTCATGAGACAGCATCTCAGGATCAGATAATGGCCTTATGCTTCAGTGGCTGGGAAATGAGGTACTTAATGAGCCTTCTTTATATTGAACTTGTCTATTTTGTGTATTATTCAAGAGATGAAACTTCTGTGGCAGAGCAATCTGTGAGGTCAATGAGGTCACATAGGTCTAACTAGGGGGAGTTAATTTAGCCCAGTAGGTCTAATAAACTGATTCAACCACATTTAAACAACACAGAAAGGTAAATATTCAACGCACTATGGAGGAATCATGTGAGTAAATATTTAATGCAGGAAACACCCTTTTATTGCTTACGAAGGACACATTTCTGGTTATTTGATTTTGAAACATGATTCCCCATGTTAATAGGAATTGAAAATCCAAGTCCTGTGTACAGTACTGGAAATATATCCCTCATTCTTTTGCTATGTGGTAGACAGGGGCTTGTGTTTGATGGCAAGTGATTTTCATGTCTTTTCAGTTCAGGTCAGTTCTATAATATCAATATGTGGCTCTTCGTGCCATTTGTTCATTTTTAAATGATCTACTTTTTATCAAAACAAGCCTCCAGAGTGGTCCTGTTATCTATTGGTAAGAGCTGAGGACTTGTAGTATGGCTTCTGGATTATGCCCTCTATGCCAATAACTGCAGTGCAAAACATTTATATGCTTATTGTTCTACTGTTGTCAAAAGGTAAAAGCTAACAAAGACAGGCAGTCAAGCTCAATTTTAAGAAAGTACTTGTTGGTGTCAGTGTAGCCAATATGCTGAGTACCTAAGTCATTACTAAGGGCTGGTCTACATGACACGTTACTGTGAAGCAAGCCAGGGTGTGAATATACAGCACACCTGCTTGCTGTAGCATCAAATGCTGCATGAATCCTGCTACAGCACAGTAAAGTCCCAACTTGCATCTTCACATATTACACTTCCACTGCACTGTAGGACCACACAGCGAGTTGATTCAGAGACATATTTATGGACTTGATCCTGCAAATACTTACACACTTTATGCACAGGAGTATTTCCACTGAGTTCAGTGGGATTGTTCACAGAAACAACCTTGGACTGTTATTTACCTTCAGGATTGGGGTCTGCATTTCTTTCTAAATTTTGGAATATTTTCCTTTTGAGCTTTGCTCTACCTTTAAGTAGGGAGGGAGTTTTTCTGGACAAGTGCAGCCCTGGCTGGTGTGCCCTCCAGCAGCAGCCCCCAGCACAGCAGGTTTGTCTAGCCTCAGTTTCCCTTTTTGTTTGCTCATGAAAAGTTTGGTCTTTCAGTGTTCAATACAAAGCCCACTTCTTGTTGTAATTTATTCATATACAGCAGTGCAGGAGTTCCACAAACACCTTGTAATATAACCATTCTCCAATTCCCATAGTAAACATATCACAGAACAGCAGTATTCCATTCCCATCTCCAGGGATATCACCCATGTGACAGTGAATAGCAGCACTTTGTTCCCAGTTTCTTTTGCCCCTTAGCCAGGGCCTGCTCTCCAGGCCTCCTTGCCTGAGAGTGACTACTTTCATAACTCTTCCACCCAAGTCAGGTTCCCCATGAGAGAGCTCCCTGCAGAGTTCCACTCCCCTGGCCTCCTTGCCCAGGATGAGGGGGTCCCTACCTCTGCCCAGTGAACTTCCCTACATGACCAACCCCTTGTCCCTGGGGTCTTCTCATAGTTCTTTATGCAGGTCTTTTCAGGAGGAAGAGCACACTGGCTAGTGTTTCACTCTTTCAGGAGTCCCCGCCTGTGAACCATATTCCTTCTCGGGGCATCCACCTTCCCACAGCAATCATCTTGCTTCTCAGTTCAGCATCCCCTGGCCAAGCTCAGTCTTACCCTTTTGCCTAGGGGCATTACCCAAGCCTTACACTCATGAGAGGTCACTCAATTTTCACCAAAAGTTCTGTTCCAGCTCTCATCCAAACTCAGCTCTCTCCCAAGCAACTCTTACCAGTTCTCCCCTTCTGCTTCCAGCCTCAGACAACTCTCACCCATGCTTTCTTTGTCTGACTCTCCAAGGTGCAGACAAGCCCTTTTAAGCCCAGCTGTGGGTCAGCTGACCAATCACAGGTGCACCAGTCTCTAGCATTTTAAAAGGCCACTGTCACAGGATGACCACAAGTTATAATCAACTGCTTAAAAACTGTGAGCCAAGTCCTCAGCTGGTGTGAACTAGCATCACCCCATTGGATGGAGCTATGTCACTTTACACTAGCTGAGGATCTGGCTCTTTGTAAATTCCGACATTGTGAGGTTACTAGTAGTTCAGATTTTGATCTTCCTCAGATGTTACATCCTGAATCTCACACAATATCAAACACACCAAACAGAATTCACTTTCCAGCCTTTTTAATAAAAAAAATCACTTTTCATATGTCAAAGCCTTGCTGACTTTCTGGGCATACTACATACTTACGCATTCTTTTCCTGAAGGACTGAGTTAATTTGGGAGGTTTTTTGGTTGTAGTTTTTTTAGTTTTATTGTCCTTTCTGTCAATTGGGTATGTTTTCTTTTTTCACAGTGATTTAAAATATGTAGGGCTGTTGATTAATCACAGTTAATTCATGTGATTAACTCAAAAAAATTAATCATGATTAAAAAAATTAATCACAATTAATTGCAGTTTTAATCGCACTATTACAACAACAGAATACCAATTGAAATTTATTAAATATTTTGGATATTTTTCTACATTTTTATATATATTGTATTCTGTGTTGAAATTGAAATCAAAGTGTATATTATTTTAATTATTAATATTTGCAAAATGATAAACAAAAGAAATAGTATTTTTCAATTCACCTCATACAAGTGCTGTAGTACAATCTCTTTGTTGTGAAAGTGCAACTTACAAATGTAGAATTTTTTTGTTACATAACTGCACTCAAGAACAAAACAATGTAAAGCTTCAGAGCCTACAAGTCCACTCAGTCCTACTTCTTGTTCAGCCAATTGCTAAGACAAACAAGTTGTTTACATTTACAGGAGATAATGCTCCCCTCTTCTTATTTATAATGTCACCAGACAGTGAGAACAGGCATTTGCATGGCACTTTTGTAGCTGGCATTGCAAGGTCTTTATGTGCCAGATATGCTAAACATTTGTATGCCCCTTCACACTTTGGCCACCATTCCAGAGGACATGCTTCCATGCTGATGACGTTCGTTAAAAAAATAATGCGTTAATTAAATTTGTGACTGAACTCCTCGGAGGGAAATTGTATAATCCCTGTTTTGTTTTACCCTCACTCTGCCATATATTTCATGTTATAGCAGTCTTGGATGATGACCCAGCACATGTTATTCATCTTACTTTCAGTTGACATTGTAAACAAGAAGCGGGCAGCATTATCTCCTGCAAATGTAAACAAGCTTGTTTGTCTTAGTGATTGGCTGAACAAGAAGTAGGACTGAGTGAACTTGCAGGCTCTAAAATTTTACATTGTTTTATTTTTGAATGCATTTTTGATATGTAATCCTACATTTGTAAATTCAACTTTCATGATAAAGAGATTGCACTACAGTACTTGTATTAGATTAATTGAAAAATACTATTTCTTTTGGTTTTTTTACAGTGCAAATACTTGTAATCAAAAAATGTATTCTGTGTTGTAATTGAAATCAATATATTTGAAAATGTAGAAAACATCCAAAAATATTTAAATAAATGGTATTCTATTATTGCTTAACAGTGCGATTAATCATGCGATTAATTTTTTTAATAGCTTGACAGCCCTAACGTTTTGTCAAGGTCCAAATTTCTTGGTCAAACTATAGTAAAGGTCCAGATTAAATTAAATTAAATTTAATTAATTTTTTTAATTAAAAAATAATTAAAAATCCCAATAATGATAATAATAAGTAAATAAAAAGATTTCAGAGTTCATTCAAAAGCATTTGGCAGTCTGGATTTGACCCGTGGTCTGCCGATTGCCTATCCCTGCTCTAGCTTATAAAATACGCCATTCATTTATGTCCCCCTCCAGTGGCTGGCCCTCCTGAAGATGAGTCTTACTACCAACAACTAGCAAAGTTACTCCTTTAGTCCAAGTGACAGGGGCTTATGTGTTTAGTGCTCAAGGTCCAGGAACAGAATTCTCCCACTGCAGGACACATGTACCCACAACATGAGAAAAGTGCCTCTGTGTCCCATCCCTGCTAAGTCTGTATGTGTGCATTCAGAGGTAGACATATACCTAGAGATTAGGATAGGCACATAATATTGCCTGCAAAAACAATATATTGATAGTTGAATACTTTGTAGCATTCTTTCTAATTGCATTGTTGCTTACAAGAAAGTAAATAAAGTTTGAGTTGAATTTGGCTTTTTTTCTAAATATGCTTAAGTCATAAATTTTTCATAAAACTATATGCCTCTGTTTCATATACTTCTTAAAACAAAGCCTATGCTTACATCTCAGAGGATGTTTTTCTCAAAGTTGAAAATCAGATTCTAAAGATCAGGAAAACAGAGTGCCCTTATTTTGTTAAAAGTATTAACTTATAGTCAGTCTCCACCTTCAATTTTATTTCAGCCTAGTTTTCCTACAGAAATAGAAACAGATTATTACAAAATTCATCTTTTTTTACTTGAGGGATTCGTTGATCCTTATGAAAAGGGGAATAAAGACCTGGACATTAGTACAATAAGGCTGTTGAGGTTTTTTTTTTAGCAAAATATAAGAGGTATTACACAGCATGACCCTTCTTACCATTAAAGTGATAGAAAAGATTTCCCATAATTCCCTATTACCGTCTCTGTCCAAAACAAAACTGATCCAACCAAAGAGCTGTGGGTTATGCTTACTTTCTTCCCTACAGTTAAAATAAAAAAAAAAAAATACCCACACAACCAAAGAAAAAAGCTTCTGTTCTCTGTGAAGTCTTTTTAGTAACATATAAAAATTTCCCCTTAGACATTATGACCCCTTGTTAATGCTGAAGCTGGCAGGAAGGATTTCACTTAATTCTTAGTGGTTCAGTATCTCCAAAGGCAACTGATGTGCCTAAAGAACTATTGTATAGAAATGCTGACAAAGATGCACTTACTAGACATCCTGAAGGGAAGAAAACATTTTACGCTAATTCTTCTCTTCAACGTCTCTTAAATAATATGTGTCAGAGGCAATGCTGGGCTCAATCCTGTATGAACAATTTAGAGAAAACGCCTACTGTAGGCAATGTGAGTATATATACACTGTTGGCCATGCTGTAGTGGCTATTGAGCATACTGTTGGGAATTAGTACTTTGAATTGAAGCCAGTGGGGAGTACTGCCTGATGATTGCAGCATTAAGGCTCCTTGTTTTAAGTTTCCTGCCCTTGCTATATAGTTGGACTTTTGTTTTGCACCTGTCATCTTGGTGCAGCATCTGGACACATTAAAGAAATTAACTACAAGCAAATGAGTCTTACTGCCACTTTATGGTTGACACTTTGAAAAGAACTATGCATTATAAGTATAAGGAGGAGGGGGCAAAGTCATTTTACTTTTCCTGGTCTATTTAGTGGTTCTTCTGCAGTTATCCGTTAGATGAAGCTCCCTGCCTCAAAATAAATATCAAAGCTTCCTTTAAGAAAATCTGTATGAGCCTGGGATAAAGGGAGAAAGAAGACAACACACTGTCTCTGTTTTGCACATGTAGCTGGTTTATTCATCCAAGATGAAATTCATCTCTGTCAGCACAAGTCCTGTACTTAATTCCCCCTTAAACTCTATTTGGAGGATTTAAGTGATGTATACACCTTGCTGGCCTTCTGGAAAGGGATGAATTTCATCTTGTGTGAGATAACCAGCCACAAGTGCAACAACTGACAACAGTGACTTACGCTCCTATAATATATTTCTAATGTCTAATTTCAGCGTGAAATATTAAATTTGTTGTAACATGGGAACTGTTGGCGATTGCAAACATTTTAGACCATCTGGCACTTCTTACAAACTGAAGGATTAGATTTTGCTCTTGCAGATTTTGCTATGCAACCACTAGCCCCTTCCATGGTTTTTGCAAGCTTTTAATAAATTGATTTGATGGGCTTCTCTGGGCATCTGCGGTGTGGAAACTGAACAGAGTATTTCCTTGAATCTGGCCTTTTAGCTTTCTGGAATTAAAAAATAAAGGTAAATTGCCTCATCAGCACTGGGCAAAAAGAATGATGATGCATGTACTATTTTTTTTACAAGGATTCACAGATGTTCATGACACTTTACAGAAGGAAGGAGAATGGATCCCCTGCCCATAAGAGCATACAGACTAGTCCTGCATTCTCTTTCATGAGCAACCAGTGATGTAGCAGTCAGCAGAGCTGGGGGGGGGAGGGGAATCTTTATTAAGCATGCTGAGGGGCCGGTGTTACATGTGAACGCTCTGGAGTTTGTAAGTGAGCACCTCAGCACCCGCTTGTGTCACCCACATACTCATTCTGCAGGATTTTTGGTAAATCCAAAGAAAAGGAGAGAAGCAGTGGGAAGGAGACATGGATTTTAGTTGAACTTCTGTGTTTCTACACACCAAACAGCAGGGCAACTTAGTTAGGAGAGCCCAGAAATGTCCAGAAGTGGGCTGTGCTCTGTTACTAGGCATGCTCAGCAGCTGTTTCTGAAGCTGTGCAGAGGGCAAGTCGTCTTGCAGGCGGCATACATTCACCATCTAAGAGCTGAACCAATCAGAGCTCAGGCAGGAAACAGTTATAAATATGGGAGCTGGAGACAGTCAATTGTGAACTAAGTGGTTGATCAAAGCAGGACCAAGAGTTCTGTCTGCTGTGGAGATTGTGTCCCAATGCTTCATGGTTTCATCCAGCCAGCAGCAAGGATCAGGAAGGAATTCCATCCACACCAATGTATTCTGGGAGGGGTTTTGTTTATCTCCTTCCTCTGCCACATCAGAGATGGCCCTGGCTAAAGATGGGACATTGGGTGTGGTGGACCAAGGTTCTGAGGAGACACCAAGCATTCTCTCTTTCTCTCTCTGGTCCTTCGCTGGCTGGTTCTTGCTCTGACCTCAGGGTCTAACTGATAGTTATGTGGGGATGAGAAGGAATTTTTCCCCAGGTCAGATTGGCAGTGACCTTCAGCGGGTTTTGCCTTCCTCTGCAGCATGTGGGTCACTTGCCAGGATTATCTGGGAATATCTCACTTCAATAATTTCCTTGCCATTGTGGGAGCCCCAACCATTGGTGCACCTTAGTCCTTCCTATTCTCTGCCTGTGACACATTATAGTCTAGTCTCCTGTAATACTTTGGTCCAATTTCACTTGGGATTTTGTGTACAGGTGCTGGGTGGTGTTGGTGGCCTATGTTATATAGCAGGATCAGACTACATGATCTGGGGTCCCTTCTGGCCTTAGACTCTCTGGCTGTAAAGCTCAATACCTAGACCACTTTGGGAGACAGGCTGCAGACCCTTGCTGGAATCTTAGGAGCAGTTTATTAGCTTGGTGTGGTGTAACTGCTGCTGACTGTGAGGATCTTGAGGCTGTTTGAGGAGTGTTTGGAGAAGAACTGGGAGGCTGCCATTCTCCTCAGGCTCTGGCGAACCCATGTGACATACACAACACAAACATGCACAATAGAGACTGAGACATCATCTGTGGGAGAGCAGAGGGGACTGTGTCTGTATACGTCCCCTAAAGTATAAAAGCGTAATGGTTTTGTCCAAGCCTCACACTGAAATATATACAACTGCAGCAAAATGGGGACAGCGTGTAAAAAACACCTATAGATGTACTGCCAATAGTTTGGTGTAAGAAAGTTATTCACTAAGAAATTATATGGTTCTCTCTCTCTTCCTCTCTCAGGCTGCCTGGCAGTTTTTATTACCATCTACATGCAGGGTTTTGCGAATCATACCCCTGAGGTTTAACCCTGTGTAATACATTTTTCTCCCTTTGAAAATTCATGAAAGGAAAAACTCTGTCCTATGCTTCAGTAGCAGTTCCCTGCTGAGGGGCAAGAAAAAGGTAGAATAATAGAATTATATTATATATTATATATTATTATTATTATTACTACTACCTTAGTATCATCCTTCTCTGCTACACTTGCATTTCTGAGCCCCCTGTGCATTCCAAACTAGATCTCTCCTGAAACCTGACCCTCTTTCTCCAGTTCCACTCATCGTACAGCAAACATTTTTGTACTTACATTACTTTACACCCATGAAAGATCCCACTGACCTCAGTGGGTGGAGAGTTATTCCTACGCGTGTGTTTGAAAGATCAGAGCTCGGGTAGAAAAAGAACAAGGAGATATAATGCAGAAGGGAATGGGATTGGTATAGTACAAGGCATGTGAGAAGGGCTATGAAGAAACTGAGGAGGCAAAGCGACCAGGAAAAATAGTGCTTAGGAAACATACTCACTTATTTTAATGTCTATATATCACTTTTAAAAAAATTAATAGAATCGAGGGCCAAAGGAGAAGCTGCCCTGGCTATGAAAGGACAAAGCTGCCTTTAACATCAAAATATATAATTAAATGTATTGGTTGGTTCATTTACAATGAGGTGACTCTTAGATCCTGCCTTCAAATCGAATTGTTCAATTTTTCGATTAGTATTTCCCAATACTTATATTTTATTCAGCTAGTGTGCTATTTAACCTCTGGCCTCCTTCCCTGCATCAGGGCTTCTGAAGATTTTTTTAAGTTTAATAAATGCTTTGAATTTGTTATCCTCTGAAAGCTTTTTAAAACATAAATCACAGAGAAATATTTAAACTAGAGTGTCTTCAGGATGCTGTGAGGATTTGTTTTAAAAGCTGATTATGTATTCTTCTTGTCTTAGAAGGCAAGATGTTTATATTGTAACATTCACCTTTCAAGTTCTGTTAATGACAGCTCTCATTATAGACTTCAGGCATTGTATTTGAGAATAGATTGCAATGTATTGTATATTTGATTGGGTCTATTTAACTTTAATAAAAACAAATGTTTCAATTAGTTATGCTGAATATATTATTTACCTGCTCACAAGGACATGTAGCCAATATGTGGGAATTTCCAGAACTGCAGGCATGCAAAGTCTCTCATCGATAATGGGTCATGCAAACCATAAAATCAGGATCCAGATTTTGAGCATCCCCAAAGTTTTAATAGATTCTAAGGCTGTAAGGAACTATTGTGATCATCTAGTCTGATCTTCTCTATAACACAGCCCATACAACTTCCCTGAATTAGTTCCTGTTTGAACAAAAGCATATCTTTTAGAAAAACATCTAATCTCAATTAAAAATTACCAGTGACGGAGAATACATCACAACTCTTGTTATGTTGTGCCAATGGTTAATTACTCTCACTGTTAAAAATGAACACCTTATTTCCAGACTGAATTTGTCTAGCGTCAACTTCCAGCCATTGGTGTTACACTTTTGTCTACTAGATTGAAGAGCCCTCTAATATCAAATTTCTTTTCCCCACATAGGTACTTACAGACTGTGATCAAGATACGCCTTAATCTTCAGGGAGTCATAAATGAAATTAATAGGCATCAGGTTTCAAACAAACATAAGGAAGTATTTCTTCACACAGTGCACAGTCTATGGAATATGTTGCAAGTAGATGTTGTGAAGGCCAAAAGTATAACTGGGTTAAAAAAATAGATAAGTTCATGGAAGATAGGTCCATCAATGGCTATTAACCAAGATGGTCAGGAATGCAAACCCATTCTCTAGGTATCCCTAAACCACTGACTGCCAGAAACTGGGACTGGATGACAGGGGATGGATACTTGAAAATTGTCCTGTTCTGTTCATTCCCTCTGAAGCACCTGATACTTGCCACTGTTGGAAAACTGGGCTAAATGGACCATTGGTCTGACCCAGTATGGCCGTTCTCTTTGTTAAGCTAAACAGATTGAGCTCCTTAAGTCCTATTTTCCAATCGTTTAATCATTCTCTTGCTTCTTCTCCGATCCCTCTCTAATTTATCAGCATCCAGTAGCAGTCACCCCAGTACCAAATACAGAGGTACTATTACCTCTCTACTCCAATTTGAGATTCCCCTATTTATACATCTAAGGACCACATTAGCCCTTTTGGTCATAGAGCTGCACTGGGAGCTCATGTTCAGCTGCTTATCCACTGATATTATTGTTTGTATTACTAGGAGGTCTAGTCATGGACCAAGACCACATTGTGCTATGTGCTGTACAAACACCTGGAAGAATTGGAGCACAGAAATAATTTGCTCAATATTACACAAGAATCGTAAGACTTTCAGACCTGTACCTTAACCACAAGATCATCCTTCCCCTGAATAGAAAGATTGACTTCACAGACTTTCAAGCCCTTAAAATATAACCAGCAGATGACACTATCCATGTCATATTGGTGCTTTAAAGCTGTATCTGCTAGCCTATTTATCTGTTTGTAAAGAGTCCTCTGAAAGGACCAATCAACCATATTTTATTAGCTTTAAATTATATTGTTTAAATTTCCATTCTTTGTTATTCCCTCCTAAGCCTCTTGGGAACTGGAAAATAAAATATATCCCCTGGCAAATTTTGTGAAGTTATTTGTTGTTTTTGGAACAAACAAAATTTTAAAAAAGGGGGAGAGAGGAAGTAATTCAGTAGGTTGCAGCAAGAAAGACTTACAGATAGATGGGACAGCACAAGTGAAGAATCAACCCACAGACAAGCAGACTAGGAGCAAAAGAACAGGGATGTAGAACACGAGGAAGACAATGTACAGCAAAGAGTTATGGACACTAGTTTCAACTGACTTCTCAGAATGACTTCTAGCCATATTTCCTATTATATTTCACTAGAATAAACGATCTAGTGCCATTCTGAAACAATTGATTTGTTGGACACTTTGTCAGTCTTGGGTAGAAACCATCTACCACCATACTGGTCGTAATCATTTTTCAGTTCTCCAATAGTAGATCTTCCTCCCACCCGGGAGCTTTACTTTTGTAACAGACCTAGCTGAAAGTGGCTTACCCAATATACTTAAAACTTTGACAGAAGGGCTAAAATTTGTAACTTTCAATTTAATCTACAGGAAAATCTGTCCCCCAAAATAGCATTTTAGTTTAGAAAATGGTAATGAAAATAACTGAATTTTCATATAGCATCGATTTTTCCACATATCAACTTCCTTCAAAAAGGTGTCATAATATGCATATGGAATTTATGAAAAAAGTGTTACAATGCTTTGTTTTAAGCAGAGGATAAAGCAGGAATTATGGCTCTGCCTATGGACTATATTGAGAACAATATTTGTTCTTGAATCCTTTTTTCAAAAGAAAAGCCTCCCTATAAATTTCCTGTAGAGTAGGTTCATTGTTGTCTACATTACTAGTTACTTTGTTATATTCTATGCTGTGCTAAATATTTGTTTGAGGTGTATGATAATTCTTTTCTTTTAACAATGCCAAAGCTGTGCATGATCTACAGAAAAAATAAGACATTGTCCCTGCTCTGGAAATCTTACAATCCAACAGCCTGATCATGTGGACACTCACTACTGGACATAAGGTGAAATCTTGATTCCATTGAACTCAATGGCAAAATTTCCAGTGACTTCAAATTTCAGGATTTCACTCACTGTTCTAATGACCAAGCATAGACCAATTTACTGCAATAGGACTGTGCCCAGTAGTAAGTTTTTCCATGATTAGGGCTTAAAATGAGGCCTGCAAACTCTTCCTCACATGAGATTCAGAAGGACTGCTCAAGCCCTCCAAACCATTTAAACTTCAAAATAGGGTTTAAGTGGGACTTACATTGTGCTGGCCACGTGCACAGGGTGAATTTCACACATGGATAGTACTTCCTCCCAGGCATAGCCCCACTGATATCAATGGAATTACTACTGGAAGGACTTTCCATGTGAGGAAATGTTTCCAGGATGAAGCTGTCTGCTATTACAATGAAGAAGAGGTGGGTAAGAGAAGGATAAGATTTAAGGTCATGAAATAAGTTGCTTTTCCAATGTATGTATGGGAGTTTTGGAGGAGGGATGCAATATTTTTATATTTTGATTTTATGTTTACATTTGCGTTAATTTGGAACAGGAGTGTTGATCAGTAGAAAGCACTGGGTTTTGGAGAAGCATTCAAACCAGACATGATGGGAACTGTGTGTGGTGAGATTTAAGTACGTGGTGTATAAGCATCATTACTATTTATGAAGATCATGCTTAGCATATCTGTTGCATGTATTACCTGACTTGTTTTGTTTAATGTGTTGTATTAGGAGAAAGTTTTGTTATACTCTGACTTTTTCTCCAAGACAGGTGGCAGTTATAAAACACTTGTACTTTAAAATCCTCACTGGGAGGTTGTCTAATCAGGGACAGGTGATATGGTAAATTATTTTAAGATCTAGATATGACTGGTTCCACCAGCACTTGAGAGAAAACACAAACAGGCGAAGAGATAAAATAAGCAATACAATGAAATATGTGCTGAAAAAGTTTGTTTTGATTTTAGAGATGTTACAGGCCTCAAAGAAAGATTCTCTGCACCTGATGCTTATTCTCCTCTTTTGGGACAGTGCCTCAAAGTTTGGAGCTGTGTTTGGTCTACACTCTGCTCTGCCTTTTAGTTTCACCCTTCTTTTGGGGCACTGGTCCTGGCTCTAAAAAGGACATTGCTAATTCCAGGTGCTGATGATGGAGCAATCAGTGCTGGTAGGATCTATCAGTGTCAATATCTTTGTGTCAGGGACTGGTGATGGAGGCTGGAATGCCAAGGTAGTCGATGTTGATGTGATCAGTGCCTATCTTGATGACATCTTCTTTCCTGTCTTCATCTATGACCACATAGCATACTACAAAACTAGTATTAAACTGATAATCCTTGCACACAAACAGGGAGAAGGTTACCTGCCATCCAGTTCTGAGATGATTATCAGATCTCTTGTCCTCTGCCTACGTTAGGCTCCCTGTGGGCCACCATGCCGACCCCTCACATGAGGTTTACACATGCCACAAAGCACCCCAAATGTCAAATAAAAATATTGGGCCTGCAAGGAGCTAGCCTACAGAGATCTTCTAAGGGGTAGGATCCATTGGGTGTTAGGTGTCTAAATAGCTTTGAGGATTTGGGCCTAGGTGCTTATATTTACACCTCCCAACCATACCAGGGTTGGGAGATAGATAAGGTACTTCACCTCCACGTGACCAAATATTGCACTGGTGCAACTCCCTGTCTCTCACCTCCTATACCCTTTATAAGGACTAGCCACCACCAGATGCTGCTAATTCACATCTCCTCCACTGGAAACTTTCACAGGCAAATTCAGCTAAGACTGGAGTTCAAACAAGAAAATATCCACCCCAGTGGCAAGCATGTGCCACTCTGCCTAAGTGAACCGGAGCAGCTACATGATTATAAAGCAGGTGACACACCACACCTCTGTAAGCTTCAGCTCTGTGGTAAATTTGTCCATCTTGCTGTTGACACATTTCCTTGCTCGCTCAAAGCCGCGGCAGTAGAAGGCATAAGACATGACTACACCAGGCCACACAAGCCTTTGTGCCAACAGCAGCTGCAGCATGTGGGGAAAGAATACTCAGACTTCAGTTCAGTACAACAGGAGAGGGGGCTGAAAAGGTCAGTCAGATGCAGGAGAGCAGTAACTCAAGGTCTGGTCTCAAATTTGTTCTGCTAGTTACAGCAAACTGGGCAGGTGAAGCCACTCAGGCCCACCATCCAAGAGGTTGTAGCTTAGAAGCACTCACTTTCACACTGGATGGAGCTGGAGTGGCCCTCCAGTTTTTTGCTTCAGACTAATCTCACCGCTTGCCTTTAAGGCCAGTCAGGGCTGTCAGGAATAGGGTAATTAGCCTGGTGGGCCACTACCTGATTTCTTCATATGCCTATCTGAACACTGCATGGTCACAATGCTCCCTGAGAGGGCACTGCATCCAAGGCCCTGCCAAGCACCACTTCCTCACAGGTAAGAACCACTGCCCCTTCAACATGAGTTTGCTTGGTCACTTTTTTCCTGTCAATCTGCTCAGTCAGGCACTGTCCTGACCACCACTATTGTTGACCATTCCACCTTAGCCCATTATCTCTTGGTGGTCATTTGTTCAGAAAGTCTTTGCCTATCTGGCCTCTGATAAGATCCAAACATGGTGTTGCCAATCACCTCACCATCCTCTGATAACACAGAGCCCAGCCATCTGGCCTTGTGTTAAACTCACTGATCATGCTGCTCCAAGAGCACTACCTTCATCCACAGAGCAGCAAGAAAGGGCTAGTTTCTCTGCTTTGCAGCTCCTGTGCTAGTTCACAACTAAGCCAATCAGGATGCAAGGAGAAGCAGATCAATCAACAGAGCCCACTGTTGGCCATGTGACCCAGTTGGTCCCTTCCCTGATTCCTTCTCCAGGACACCCTGAGTCATCACTGAGAGGAGCATGAAGGATATATCCCACTCCCTTTTTGTTCTCCTTGTACCCGCGGACAAGTTGGACTGCAGCTACAGGGACAAGTTATTACTCCTGTATTTATTTGTGGTATGTATAGTTAGCTGGCTGGCTGACCCTTATTCAAAGTGGGTGAGGTAATATCTTTTATTGGCCCAACTTCTGTTGGTAAAAGAGACAATCTCTCGCGCTACCTGGAGCTCTTTTTTGGGTACAAGTAGTGACCTGAAGAAGAGCTCTGTGTAGCTCAAAAGTTTGTCTCTTTCACCAATAGAAGTTGGTTCAATAAAAGATATTACCTCACCCACCTTGTAGTTATATTGGTCTCAGGATATTATAGAGAAAACAGCATTGCAAATGACCCCTATTCAGAATGATTTGCTTTTATGACTTGGAAAAAACCAAACAATTAAAATTAATTTTAGTTTCTTAACATCCTTTAGCACAGATGATTAATTATACACAATATAATTTCAAACCCCATCACAAGAAGAAATAAGAACATTTGTTAATTCATCTGGCTGACAAGAGTGGTATGGATGAGCGATAGATCTGGACTCTGAGTGAATTTGCACTTCTTTCACTGAAAGGAAATATGGCTTGTCAAATTTGTTGGAGAAATGTCAGCAAAAGGTGCACACAGCAATAGAAAATCAAGAGCCAATGTAGAGTGTGAACAGATTAAAGGCCTGCTTGTATCCAGGTTACAGAATAGTGTGGATGAGAGCAGAGGGAATAATTCACAGTGAATAATTTACTCCATGAAATTAGGACATGATTTTAAAACTTGGATACTTCTATTCTAGACCCCTATTTAGGCACCTAAATAAATGGTCATTCTGGCCTTTGTTCTCCTTTTTTCCTACTCACACAATGATGGTTAGCAGATAGCAATAGCCTCAGTTTATTCATTATTCAAAATTGCTTGAAAAATGTAATTACTCTACGGATTAATCACTCATATTTTTCTGTGAATATTTAGTCCTCTATATCAACAAGTTGAACTACACTTGTTGGTTGTGACTAATCATAGTCACATTGTTTCTTTTCCCTGAAAACTATTTAAAATCAGGAAAAGACTCCAATTGACTGGAACAGCCTTTGGATTATGCCATACAAGTCTAACAGTTCTGATACAATCTTCTATACCTCTACAGTTTCTAAAATCTTACTGTAAATACTACCTGAAGTTTGGTAAGATATCACTAGTTTTTAACTGTGCGTGTGTGTTACAGTCCTTCCAGAAACACCTATGTAGGCTCTGACTAATTTGGATATTTGTCTCCTTGAAGTAATCAGCATGATATACAAAAGAGAACATGAATGGCTACTGCTGCGAATAGTCTCCAAGTCAATGTAGTTTTTGTAATAGCAACCAAAGCTATATTAAAGTAGGTAGGCTGGCGCTGTTACTGTCTCTGTTACTGTTATGTCCAGTGAACATCAAAACAATATGTAACGGAAAACCTCACAAAACAGCAAGGAATTATTAATGCTGATGCAGACCACCAGCCTAAGAAAATCAGCCGTACAGTTGATCTAATAAATTCAGTTAAAACATCAAGACATCTTGGAGGGATAACAATTAAAAATCATGCAACAGATATTAAGCATGGAGACACGGAATTCCTGAGATCCCTGCATCTTTCTAATCCCAGCCAAAACAATTTCTGACCCAGCTGCAGCAAAGGGCAGAGTGACTCAGACTGGGGAAGTGGGTTGGAAAAGGAAATAATATACTGGGTTCAGGTATGAGGGGTAACAGAGTACTCTCTCTTTCTTCCTTTTTTTAAAAAAAAATCAGTGCAATAACTGGGTAATTGATTCCTCCTCTCCCCATCCCCCCCCGATCCCCCGGCAAATCAGGCTGCTTAATACACATACCCACAAAATCATATACCAGTAAAGCATGCCAAATACATGATTGTTCTAACCCTCAATTAGAGCCAGCGAAGGGGCTCTGGCAAACCCCAGCAACCACTTAAGCCACATATAAATAGGCAGAGAAGCATTATCAGATGGCCCTGAAAAGCTTTGAGTGCTTTTATCCCACCCAAACCTAGGACCCACAGTAGCTGCATCAGTGCAGGTAAAGTTAAAATCAATGGAAATCCTGCCGAAGGACAAGAATTCCCAAAAGTTGAACCTCTTTGGATGCAAATCCACTCATCTATTCACTGGTACGTGGAGTGACAAACACCAGATGTTTCCCAAATATAATTTCCTGACGTGGGAGAGGGTGACTCCCTTCCTGTCAAAAATACCACAGGACACTAGGAAGGAATTGAGAGATTGTTAAAGAAATCTAGATGGTTGCCAGAACAGCTCTACAGGTAGCCATGAATGCCTGTGACATGGCTGCAAAGTCAATGGCCATTATTGTGACCAAAAAAGAAAGCAGGCTCACCCTTACTCTCTGGACAATCAGCCAGAGTAGCCTCCAAAAACAATCACAATGCTTGAGGAGATGGCCATCATCTGCATCTTCCATCACCCAGACAACAGATTTGACAAGAATGCCAGAGCCACATCAGAGCCAATCATGAGCCAGTAACTACCTTCGGGAACTGCCTTGCTCCGTTTCACCAGACTAAGATCAATATCACCTTGAATGAAGGTGGTGCATGGATGTTGGACATAGTTGCTCACAGCTATCCCATTCATTTCCACACTCTCCCCACTACCCACCTTCTTCCCTGTCCCTCTCTCATGACAACTTGTTACAAAAGAAAGTGGCCTCATTGCCTTTGTCTGTGAGCCATAGAAGACATTTCTCAGGAGTAAAGGAGGAAAAGACTTGTATATCCGATATTTCCTTATCCCAAAGAAGAAATGGGGCCTTTGTCCAATCCTAGACCTGAAGAGACTGAGCAAATATATACACTGCCTCAGATTCAGGATGGTAATGTTTGCCTCCATCGTTCCATCTGTTCAGGCTCCGGGATGATTTCTGATTCTTGGCTTGGAAGAATACAGCCCACAGGAAGTACTTGAGATTCATGGGAGGTCAAAATCACTACCAGTACAAGGTACTACCATTCGGACCCTCCACAACATTGAAAGTTTTCAAAAAAACACCTTGCAGTGGTAGTGGCACCCCTGAGAAGTCAGAGCATTCATGTCTACCCCTGCTTGGATGACTGGCTGATCAGAGGCAAATCCCAGTAGGATATACCAGGATGCCTGGACAGTGCTCTCTCTTTATTTACCTGGCTGAACCTCCTTGGGAGCTATGAAAAATCATTCCTCACCCCATTGCAGACAATGGAGGTCACAGGAGCCAGATGAGGACAGGTTCCAGTTGCTATAAGCACTCATACTTCAGCTATCAATGCTGGCTAAGACAGTATGGATATGCCTCCATGTGTTAGGTCACATGTTTGTGTGCAAGTATGTAAAGCTGCTTGCCAGACTTCACCGGCAGCCCTTGAAATGCTGGCTCCAGTCTGTCTATTTTCCAGCAAGACATTGGTTAGGCAGAAGGTCTCATTGCCATATCAGATCATGGCAGAATTGACTTTGTGTCTGGAACCCACAAACACATGGAAAAGGGTGCAGTTTCTGTACCATCCCTGGAAAAGACAGATCATGTGTGAGGTAACTGTGGTTCTTTGAGACGTTGTTGTCAGTATGGATCCCACGACTGGCCCTCCATTCCCATTTTTGAAGTCTTCAGCGACCATGAGATTCAAATTGTGAAGGAATTGAGGGGAAGGTCGTGACCACTCCACCTTTTATGCCATCAAACAGGAGCACAATTTGGCATTGGGCGTATATGTAGCTCTGATGGACACTGCTATAAAAAAAATCCAGTCTCATGTGCATGCTCACCAACAGTGGGATCCACACTAACAGCACCTCCTCAAAAGACACAGTTATTGTAGGGTAAGTGAACTTTATTTATCACTGCCTTCTGGTGCCATGTGCTTCCCCCATTCATTGCATCCATCCATTGTCTCTTTTCTTATACTTACAACTTGAGGCAGGGCCCTCTGTTGTGCATGTACAGTGCCTAGCACAATGGGGTCATTTTCTTTGATTAGTGCTCGAACATGCTACCTCTGTTCCAATAATAATTAACAAAGCAATGGATTGTTAATTGCCAGCTAATTACAAGATGTAAAGAGTCCTCCTTCATCTATGCCTATAACAGCAAGCTTTAACCAGGATTGGAAAATCTGACACATCTCCAATAAACCCTTCCCCCAGTCAATAGGATGTAACTGCAGGCTCACTAATGCAAAAATCTTTCTTTTTCTTTTTTTTTTTTTACTTTGACTCAGAGGAGTTTTACTGTAATATGAGTTATGCCAAATGAAATGGACCATTGTATGTTCAGTATACCTTCTGGCACAAAGTAGGACATCATAATTTTCACTCCCTCACTGTCCCTTTAAAAATCGCATTGAGATTTCACGATTCACTCTCTGAATTCAGCTTTGATCAGTAAATGATAACTTCAGTTGTTCCACAATGGAAAGTGCTCCACTTGTATTCAGAGTATTTTTACCATATATACATGCTGCCTGGTTTTGCTGCTGCTGCTTGCTATTTCTGTCGTCTGAGGGAATCACACGCAGCATTCAATAGGAACCTGGAGAACCTGTAACCATCATGACAGCATTAATTAATAACAATACGCATCAATTTACCTACCCTGCTCATAACATGTAAACTACTTTGAATGGTCTATGTCAGCTATTTTAGCTACTAATGATTTGGGAGTTATAAAAAGGAATTTAATGACACTTAAAAAATCCAAATCCAGAGTCTGCTGTAGATCCTCTATTAGCCTAGAAACAGAGGTTTCCATTGTAAGAAAAAAAATATTACCGGAATTCATTGCTTGCAGCATAAATTACAAAATGACAATAAAACACAGGACGTAGAGTACAAAATGACTGAATAATACCTGTTTAATACATAAAACTGTAAATGCTTCTGTGGTACTTAAAGTCAAAAGATCTAAAGGATGTGAGGAAAATCTAATTACTTCGTGATAAAGTATAATGAATCTCTAAATGATAAATATGGTACTTAAGTCATTGACAGGTAACATTTAAAATTATATTTATTTTTATATAAATGTCTTTCCAAAACATAAATTGACTCTGATCTAGCAAATACTTAAGCATGTGCATAAGTGTATTTATACAAGTAGTCCCATTGAATTCAGTACAATTATCTACATGAATCAAGATGTGCTTAAGTGTTTATAGGATTGGGTAGATAACTTGTAATGGTGGACAGAAAAACAATATGGAAAAAAAATAAGAAATTTCAACACCCAGAGGAAAAGTACAGGTTAACAAATGAGGCAGTGAATAAAATTAATGACAATTCTAAAATTAGGCCCAGATCCTCAACCATTTGTAGGTTCTTAAATGTTCAATGGAAGTTGGGCATGTAAAATACCTTTGAAGTTCTGGGTCTAAGATATTACACTCCATTAATTTTGAACTGTGTATGGGTACATGAGTCCATCCTGACAGACGGTGTTGCATGACTAGGGCACTGGTCTTTAATAAGAAAAGAAGTTTGGGAAATTAGGAAATAATAAAGATCTTGTAAAAATACCTATTTATAATTAGCAGGTAAGGAAATAATTGGGAAATTTAAACATGAACAAATCAATAGATCTGGAAGACGTGCATTGTAGGGAGTGTTAAATCAATTACAAAATGAATTTATAGCACCTATGACAATTGTTTAAGGGAAGCCATGGAGAATTTAGGAGATAATCTAACTTCAATTCCTAGTAAAATAATGGAACAGATATTGAGAATCCAAACTATTAGACAACTACAGGATAATTGATTCAAGAGTGTCTAGCCACCTTAGTTTAATAAAAATAGCAGGCAAACTTTTTTCCCTTTTTTGATAGAATTAGAAAATTAGTGAATGAAAGGGGATGTAATAGATAGTATTGGATATTACAAATGCAACCTCATCTTTTGAAATCCTACTAAAAAAACTACAGTAAATCAAATTGGTCTGAATCTGAACCCTGGCACATACCATACCTGAAAACAGGTGAAGGCTTCAAAGAGGACTTCATACTGAGTGAGGGAAAAGGTGTCTACCTTGATAGAGACTTTAAAACCATATTTTCAGTATATATACTGAACTCCTTATGCAGTATAGCTACATACATATTAATTACTCCAGCTTTCATTTACGTCCTCTCTTTGATGAAACATACTGTACATACCAGAATCAGGACAAAAGAAAAATGTAAAAATCTATGTATAACTTCTTTTAAGCATTGTGTTCATAGAGTCTGTTAGCCAGAACCTTCCCTATTTCATTTCTGGATGAATTTTGGTGCATTTTTTTAATACTTTCCACTACCTTTTCCCTGTTCTATACCTACCAAAATACCCATTGCACACAGATGTGAGATTAAGATCAGTTAAGAGGATCCTTCCCTCAGACAGAAAATACAATAGTGTTATATGTGATAAACAGAAAGTTGACACACAAGGTACATTTTCAGTGTGATCCACCGGGAA
The DNA here is from genome assembly GCF_965152235.1 of Eretmochelys imbricata. Classification (NCBI taxonomy): domain Eukaryota; kingdom Metazoa; phylum Chordata; order Testudines; family Cheloniidae; genus Eretmochelys; species Eretmochelys imbricata. The sequence goes on from NC_135574.1 coordinate 35,191,304, forward strand.
TGAGACAAACAACTCATCATTTACATGTGCTACTTCCTGATGCACTTTGCCAACAATGGAGTCACATATTATGCAACAATGCTAAATTGTCAAAAATTCTGCGTTACAAAAACAAATTATACTTCCCAAGGCTTTGCATGTCATTGTCTGACCCAATAATGGAAAATTATGTCCTTTTGTCATGAAAAAAATTGTGGAGCATTCTCACCTGAACTCACCTGGGTAGTAAGTTACTCAATAAAACCTTGAGAGATTTTACTTGGTAAGTGAAATGAATGTACAAGTAAAAATATTTCAGATCCTGTTGCATGTGCAGCAATATGCAAGTCTCTGATTTTCTTTCCAGTGGAGGGTAGTTATGGAAGCATGAATTAGTTACGGCTTGGCAGTTGTATTTCATACAGATAGATATGCAACTTTTAAATGCTGCTTTCTTACTGCTGAAATATGACTGATTATCCTGAAAAACTGTCAGAACATGATATGTCAGATTCAGTTTCCTTCCACAATCATACCACAATCTGTTTTGATAGGGAAGGATATAGTTTAATTATTTGTTTTTAATCTGACTCCAGACTTGACATATGGCACCTCATTAAGTTCTCTTTACTTGCTATGGCAAGAACAACAAACTGTGAAGAAGACATAAAACTTTTGGCTTGAAAGTTAGTTTTTAAAATTTACAGTACTCCTTATGAGCCTAGTAATCTTGAATGGATCCAGAATGACACTTGGTTTTGAAAGATTTCCTGTGACACAGTTCCACAGCAAACATTAGCTCTTGGCAATGTCTTTTTTGGTGAGGGATGAGGGAGATTATCAAAATAAAGTATATGAAGGGGAAGGGAAGTTGGATTTTTTTTATACTTTCCACTAGCTTTTCCCTGTCTGAATTTGATCTTCTGCCAAAGTTATTAAGACAATAGGTATGCAATTCACTATGAAAATGAGAATCAGCTCCCAAGTGCCTGAACACAAACCAAAGAGAAAGATAGCATGGATAATTTCTTTTCCAAGTTAGTCACTACATTACTGTCATACACAGTTAGCTTTCTGATGTACAAATTGTCACACTGAATTCATCATACAGTAGGCAGAAGTCCGTGATGGAGGTAAAGTAGCTGAGGCATTATTTAAAGAGCAGCATTATTATGCAATATTGCTCAGGCATTCCTTCAGTAGCATTTCTAGACATTCAGCATTTAGGCAGGGCCTTCAAAAGGGAATGAAAAAGCTTCAGCAAGCCCCAGTTTCCACTTCAAGAACTTTTCCAGGTAAAGCATTTAGCGCAAACGGGTACATTTTAGAGCTGCTGTTTAAAAATAACACTTTGAACTTACATTGCACCTGTGATGTAAAGAGCTAAAAGCATGTTAGACATTTATGAATTAAGGGTCAGATAATCCTCACTGCAGTCCTTTCCTGCATAGGGTACTGGAAACTGAATGCTTTGACTTGTTGAGTTTTCACCTCCATTGCTCTTTTGGTGGAACAGACTTAGTGAGCACAGAGAACTCACCCACCAGAGGCACTGTTCCTACACTCTAATTCTTGGGCCAACATCTTCTCAGCCTGAGTTAGAACCGGTCAGAAAATTTCCTGTGCATCCAGAGCATAGCCACCTCAGCTGCGGTGAGCATACTGTACCGTCGTTTGTTGTTCTTCAGATTACAAGTTAAGGGCTCAGAAGTGTATGTTTCCGTAGGGCCCAGTTATGGATTAATCCACCCCATCCCACCATCTATCTTCTACTTTGTACCCACCCTCCTTTCCCACAGCTCCATCAGGCTGCTCCAGATTTATTTCCTCCTCTCTCCAATCAGCGACTCTTCCATTCTCTGTTTGCCCCATACGTTAAAGCATAGGGCCACACCACTGCTATCTCCTCAACCTTTCAGGTCATGTGAGGTTACCCTGACAGCCCCTCAACCCAGAGAGAGTAGCATTCACTGTCCTGTGCCAATTCCCTTCCTCACCCTTATGAAGGATAGAGTTGAACTTAGGGTGGCCAACTTTCTCACTTGTGAAAACCGGACACCGAGCACTGGAACCTCCCCCACCCCCGCTCCGCCTTTCCCCCTAAGGTCCCAACCCTTGCTCCACCTCTTTCACTCAGAGCCTTCCCCCTCTCATCTCCCCACTACTGCCACCATTACTCTCTACTCTCTCCACCACCCTCCCCTGCCAGTTGAGCAGGGCTCTAGGGGTGGAGAGGTGACTAGGGCAGGGCTTGGAGAGAGAGCCATGCTCCGGGGTGGAGGGGTGAGCGGGCCAGGATAGGGGAGGGAAAGCCAGGCTCAGGGGCTGGGGGTGAGAGTGACTGAGGCAGGGATGCATTCCTGGGGTGGAGGAGTGAGTGGGCAGGGCAGGGAAGGGAGAGCTGTGCTTGGGGAAGGATGGGGGAACCACCAGTACCTCTCTTTGCCAGAGCCATTCCTGAGTGCTCCACTGCTACTCCAGGCTCCAGTAGCAGCTGCTGCTCTACCCACCAGGCACCTGGCAACCCTAATGTCTGTTGAAATGCCTCTATTTGCAGACACAGTGGAATCCTCTTTCTGCATTTCTAGAACTCTGGAAGTGGGACACAGAAATAAACCAGGCAGTGAAACCCTCACAAACTCCAGTTCAGTGATGGACACCTTGGTAACCAAAAGCTGAAAAAGTGAGTGTCAATTACCTGAGTGAGCATAAAAGCTTTGCCTGAAATGAATTTGATCTAAGATACCTCTGAACCAAGGTGCATTTATTGTATTAATGACCAAATTATATATGTTGTTAGCATGACAATGAACAAAATAGCTTACCAGTTTCTTTCAGACCTTGAAAGCAGCACTTGTGGGCTGCTCTAAATTATTCCTTGGGACTATACAAACTTACATCCACCTTGGGACTCCCACCTCCATGAGCGGTGCTGGTAGCTAAAGGATTTGTCCTGGCATCTGTCCGAGAGTGTCACTGATTTTTATGCAGAATTCTCCATTTACTTCAATAGGGAGCTTTGCTTAAAAAAAAAGGACACTGTGGCCAGAACTTTAAAAACCCATTAAAAAAACCAATATCTAGTTACATTTAAAAACAAAATGAGAAGTCAAAATTTTGCTTCGAAAATATTTAAATGAAATATTTGGACTTAAAATTGATTTTATTATTATTATTATTTATTATTTATTGAAACTTTTCACCAAACTCGACCCTAATTGGCAAATAGTTTCAGTTAACCCAAAAGTACATGTTTTGGTGAATAAACTATTTGCCTGAAAAATTTCGCCCAGCTTTACTCAGCAGCCATAATTAGAGTCAGATTTTCAAAAGTCCTCAGCTTCCACTTTGGTGCCAAAAGAATCAGCCACGTTTTCACACATGGTAAAGAGAGTGGTCACTTTGGATGGGCTATTACCAGCAGGAGAGTGAGTTTGTGTGTGTGGGGGGGGGGGGGCAGAGGGTGAGAAAACCTGGATTTGTGCTGGAAATGGCCCAACTTGATTATCATACACATTGTAAGGAGAGTGATCACTTTAGATAAGCTATTACCAGCAGGAGAGTGGGGTGGGAGGAGGTATTGTTTCATGGTCTCTGTGTATATAATGTCTTCTGCAGTTTCCACAGTATGCATCCGATGAAGTGAGCTGTAGCTCACGAAAGCTCATGCTCAAATAAATTGGTTAGTCTCTAAGGTGCCACAAGTCCTCCTTTTCTTTTTGTGAATACAGACTAACACGGCTGTTACTCTGAAACCTGTCTAAATGGTAGTTGAAATCCTATAGTTATATTTTTTAGATTTTGAAGAGTTCAAGCATGTTAAATAGCAGTTTGTTTTATTTTAAAATAACTAATTTTATAATGTCTAGGTTTCATTTTAGAGTAAATAGTACATGATTTCATTCTTGATGAAAACTTTAAAATAAATCTAGATTGTGAATACATTGAAGAGAAGACCTAAAAATGAAAGGTAAGATTTATCAAATACAATTTTCTGGAACTATTAGGCTAGGAACAAATAAAGCTTTAATTTAAAAAATGAGGCAGTGTTTTAACCTCTTGATCTTATAAATGAACAGTAGCAAAATCCTCACAAACTGCAATTTAGTGATGGGCTCCCCAGTAATCAAAAGGTGAAAAAGTGAGTAGCAATAATTTGAGTGAGCATAAAAGCTTTCCTCTAGATCAATTTGATATAAGATACTTCTCAACTAAGGTGCATTTATCTAATGATATTGACCAAATTATATATCTTGTTTATATGACAGTCAACAAAATAGCTCATCAGTTTCTTTCAGAATCTGAATACTACACTTGCTGAGTCACCAACAACCACAACTACAGGGAACAAACAGGCTATACATAAGCATGGAGCAGTAAAGACCTTATCACAGAAACTTTGAAGAATGTTGTACCATCTGATCTATGTAGATATAATGTAACATGCAGAGGCAATTACAAAAATTCCTCGGTTAAACCACATTTGCAAAACACTTTAAAATGACCTTAGACAAGTTTTGATGAGAGTCGTTTGAATTTTTTTGCAGAAGAGAACTTTTATCATTTTTTTTTTCTGAAATGAAACTTTTCATTTAAAATTGCTGACATTGTCAAAATGTTCTATTTTTGTATTCAGGCACTTCTTTTGAAAATGTTACTGAATTTTTTATCAAAATTGTTCTCATTTTGAATTTATGTATCAAAACCATACATTTCAGTAAGAGCATAGGTATCAGTATAGTTTAAAAAAATGAAAAGGATTGTAGTTTAAAAAAAAGTCAGTAAAAATCATGAACATTTTCACAAAAAAATGGAAAATGGGTCCATTTCAAACTCTGGAAAAGTGAAACAACTTCAAGTTTTTTTACCCAACAAAGACTTCCCCATTTTTCACCAGTTCTAGTTAAATGTAAAACGTAATATACAAACGTAAAATGAAAGTAAAACGTTCAGTGCTCTTTATTGGGACACACAAAAATGAGCTCAAGCACAGCACATGTAGCTGTAGGAAAAAATATTGATTGAAAACTGGAAAATAAAAATTACCATGAAAAATGATTTGCTATGCTTAACAGAATACTCAATCTCTATGACAAGTTTTGAAAGTTATAGAAACTTCCAAATAAACCACATCAAGTAAACATCAGAGTGGATTATTCATAATTAATTTACCAGATATGGTACATTTTTTCTATGTTATGTTTATAACAATATATTTTGCTCATAAGCAAGCACTCAGTAACAAGAAGAGTAAGAAAATAATGGCAGGTCGATTACCCAAATGACCACCTCCATCAGGTTTCACGTGTAACTGCAGTTTATATATCAGGCATTGGTTACACCAACGTAGGGGCCACAGTAATTTTGCCACAGACCATGCTGACAGTTCAAAAATATTATTTACCACCTGGACTCTGAAGCTTTCAGTTGCCAGATAAGTGGATAGAATATTTACTTCCACAGCTGAACACAGAGCAAGAACACAAACCCAGTATTTATAGTGTCCTAATGATTGTTATAAAACCAGGTGCACATTACAGTTATTTCTAAGCCTCAATGTCTTGGCATATATCCCACTCAGAATTTTTTGAATGAAAAGTTTTTCATTAAAAATGGCGTTTTAAAAGCCACATATTGTGAAAAATTGTTGATTTTGTTAAAATTTCATACCTTGTTTCAATCTTTTTTGTGGGGGGCAGGTGATGGTAAATGAAAATATTTTGATAACAACTTCAATAACGTTTTTGCTAAAAAGCTTTTTTTAAATATTGAAAAGGGGAAACCATTAAAAATGAAAAATTGGCCCTTCAAAATAAAATATATTGGCAATTTTCAAAATTTTCATTAGAGTTCATTTTTTGACCAGCTCTACTAAAGACATGCCACACTTTACACTTTCCTATTTACGGGTCACATCACTAGAGAGTACTATTTGTGTGTGTGTGGGGGGGGGGGGGAACCTTAGAGACAAATTCAGTCCCGTCCACCCTTTTCCTACTTAGTATGTCCGGAGGGCCACAAGTGGCAAAGTCAGTATGGTTTTAGTGCATAAAAGAGAAGACTGAATGCAGCAGCCCATGCAAGGGCTATGTTTCCTGTGCTGTACAGAGATCAGCTTGATGGAGACACAAAGGTGTGCAGCATAGATGAACCATTGGGGTATCAGGTATGCAGCTGGAGGACTCTCTACTTATTTAAGATTTTGTAAGTTTACTCATCACTATTGTATGTATCTGATTGCCTCCCCCAATATTGGGCACATATTCCACCATGGGGCTGGTGTAGGCTTAGCAGAGCAGCTCTGCTAACACTCTGCAGCTTACAGAGTAACAGCCGTGTTAGTCTGTATTCGCAAAAAGAAAAGGAGTACTTGTGGCACCTTAGAGACTAACCAATTTATTTGAGCATGAGGCAAGTGAGAACTCCACTTCTTCCCAACCCCCACCTCGTTCATTTATTTTGCATCCAGCCTTATGCTAGCTACTGGACTGAAAATGAAGCTACAAGCAAAATAAGTAGTATGTAGCTCAGATGGATCAACAAGGGCAAAGATGCATCTGCAGATATTAAGCACACAAACTTTATGTTTTTATTTCCTAGTTAAATTGGAACAGCCACCTTCCCTGTATTATGTGGGAAATCCTAAATCACAGTTATACAGGGGATCACATTTTCAAAAACAGATGCCTAAATTATGCCCACAACATTTAGACATGATAATTGTGTGTGCAAAATATACATTTGTGTGTGCAAGGAACTGCTTTGCATCCAGTAATTCTACATATGCAATTAGCTGTTTGTGTATGTTTATTATGCAAGTGCATTTTAGGGACTATTTCTGGAGAAATCTGTCCCAGAAAGTTATTTACCGCATTAATCCATCTTCACCACAGACTCATGGGGAAAGCCAGAAACATCACCCTCTCACACCCTCAAAACTAACATTCCTTACTCTTTGTGCTTATTTTGGCTAGAATTAATGGCAACAAACTGAAAATGTAACATGCATTGCCATCGCATATATCATCTGGCACAGGCTCTGGAGTTCTTTCCCTGTTAAGAGCTTTCAGTTCCTAACTGAGAAGAAAGGAAAGAATAAGTAGCAGTCCCTGAATATTGTTTGGCATCAGTTTTAATCAGACTGCACTCCAGTACTGAAATATTCAATGTGTTCAAGAGGTGTTCTTTCAGTGGAAAGTACTTCAGTGAAAATGGATAGTGGCAAAGTATTCGCAATCTACAAAGGAGCTTTGGGTGAAAATGTAGAGGCTGTGGGAATATGAACCCCAAGGGCAGTAACATGCCTATTGAATTATCTGCTCTGACTTTTTTCCTCAGTATGTTTTAGTCCCTGAGACCTGATCCTACAGCCATTGAAATCCATAATAAACCTCCTATTTAACTTCATTGAAGTAAGCTGTTGAACTTAGGTTTAGACAAGTCACCAACATATGCTGTAGAGAGGAGACTTTGCTGAAATACAAAACATGCATGTATGTGTAAACACTGCCGCACCAATTGTATTGGCATTTTGTGGTACCACAATGAAGTGAAATCCTGACTTCATATATCTCAGGTAGGTTACAGTAGACAGCAGGTGAAATTCTGATCTCACTGAAGTCAGTGTATATAGTTTGCCACTGTAAGAGTTACATGTGCTACCCATGTGGAGTCCTCAGAGAAACTGAGCTAGAAACACTCATTCCTCACTACCTATTTTCATTACAACTTTCATAAGAGAAATGAGAATACATGTATATTTGTTATTGAAAGTGCAGTGTAAAGTTGCACTTACCAACTCTGTACTTTGTGGTGAAATGTCTGCTTAAGGTTTCCAATGCATTGAAGCAACTCAGGCAGGAGCTATGTTAAGCAAATGTTTGCCTAGTGGAGAGACATAGTAAGAATATGTTTCAGAGTAACAGCCGTGTTAGTCTGTATTCGCAAAAAGAAAAGAAGTACTTGTGGCACCTTAGAGACTAACCAATTTATTTGAGCATAAGCTTTCGTAAGCTACGCTTATGCTCAAGTAAGAATAGGGAACACCCCCCACCAGTGTTTAAGACTTTCATAAATGTAGGCCAATGGCAGCCACAAGGGCCAGGTTCAGTCTGGCTCGGAGTCCTTTTCTAAAACAAATACAGCTGTGGCTTGTGCCCCCAACATGAGTTGCACTCCTACTGCTGGCTCTGGAAAATTAAAATGTATCCTCCCTGGTCACCTTTGCAGGTGGTTCCTCCTCACTCACAAGTGATCTGGAGTCCTTCTGACCATGGAACTACAAACACCAGTTATTTTGGGGGAAAGGGAAAATCCAAACAAAAGAAATTCAATAACCATATATACACATTTACATACAATAATATGAGCAAAACCCAATCAGTGTGTCAGGAGTTTGGCCAACCCCACAATTCCAAGTATTAATGGTTTGTTTTCTTGAGGACCAGCCTTCTTACTACCAAGGCAATCCCCTCCCATCTAAAACCCCACTCACAGGTCTACTTAGACTCAGTGGTTGTCAGGAGGTGACTGTCCTTTGCTGTCGGCTGTAGTCCCAAAAGATCTGCAGCACCAGATCTTGGTCCAATGTGCTACTACCTGGGCTAGTTCTGTGCCATCTGCTATGCCACTGCTAGTCTGGACAGCTCTGCCCTGCCACCTGTCAGACCTCACTGGGAAGTCAGCTCCATGCTGCCACTGCTGGTTTGGCCAGGCCAGACCTCGGTGTAAAGTTAGCTCTGTGCTACGACCACCAGTTCAGCCTCACTCTGTCCAGTCCTGCAGACTCACTCCTCACAGGGTTCAGAATCTCTAGGTGGGGAACCCAGAGACCCCATTCCCTGGTTCTAGGGCACAGTTCCCTACCCTGTCCTGTTGAACTTGAATCCGATTTCCAAATAAGAATCCACTACTATAAAGTCAGGGTGACCCACTTTCTCCTACTCATATCTCTTACAAGTCCTATGCCCTTTCCTGAGAACATCTCACAACAACAATCAGAAAAAATTCCAGCTACAGTAACAAAACAGTTTGTGGAACTATGGGAAAGCAACTTTAAAATTCATGTACATGAGGCTGGGCAAAAGTGGCTTTTCTCCTATAAATAACAGAGAGGTTCATCCCTCTAAGCCTTTAAATTGTGGCACCCAAACAAATATTCCAAAACAAACCACATCATAAATAATTTTATCTATGACTTTCCATAACCTATACAACAATGATAAATGCCTATGTAATGAAACATTCCTGACCATGTACCACGCAGCAGTGTCACTCTTCCTCAGTCCTGACAGGCAACATGTCCTTTCATCCAATCCTGATTCTTCTTGTTATAATGTATATTACAGTAGCACCGATAGACCCTACCTACTATCATGGTGCTAGACACAAACACAGAGTACGAGACTATCCCTGCCCCAAAGAGTTGCAGTCTATGTAGACAAGACAAAGAAAGACACAAAAAAGAAATAATATCCCACTTTACACACAGGGGAAACTGAGGCACAGAAATTAAGTGATTTTCCCAAGATCACACAGGAAATCTGTGACACAGAATTAAACCCAGATCCCACACTCTCAGTGCAAGATTTATATGATCTGAAGAGAAACCAGAGTATGCAGTGAATTAACCACAAGATCACCCATCCATATGGACTCCTCAAAATCAGTGGTTTGAGCATTGGCCTGCTAAACCCAGGGTTGTGAGTTCAATCCTCGAGGGGGCCATTTAGGGATTTGGGGCAAAAATTGGGGCTTGGTCCTGCTTTGAACAGGGGGTGGACTAGATGACCTCCTGAGGTCCCTTCCAATCCTGATATGCTATGATTCTATGAAAATATGCCAATTACTCTGAGTTGTGCAGTGGTTCTGTGATGCAGATAAATAGTGAGTGAGATAAGTATTCATTAGATATTGGATAAGACTACTAAGACCTTGTCAGTTCTCCAATGGCAAGAGACATTAACATTTTAATCCCAACTGTATTTTCTAAAAATCTTTCTGTATTTCAAAAAAAGAAAAAACCCACTACCACCAAATCCTCCCATGCCCAACTGAAAGTGTCCATTTGTGTGTTCACTTACCTGTGCATTATTGAGAGGTGCCACTTAGGACCCAAGCTTAGTAAATTTCATGCTTTATGTCTGGCATCAAGTTAACAGGTTAATTTGCTAATCAGGTCATTACTGGTTAAAAATTTTCAAAGCAATATTCAGTTCACATTCTTAGACATTTTCTGTATTCCATTAAATCTGCACTTGCAAAATTCTGCAGTAGTTGGATAATTCAGAGCCATAATGCATAATACTTATCTGTCACACTACAGCATTTACATTATATTTTCAAATATACATCAGTCATTTTGGGATTGTACTTGCAAAACATGCAATTAAATATTATCCAAATCAGATAATATATTTTATATATTATCTGCCACTCAAATTTATTGTGTTTGAGATACTTAAATAAGTTCTATTTCATGAATGAAAAAGTAGCAGAGAGATATTCCAAAAAGGCCATTTATTCAATGGTTCTAATGCTGCAACCAGTTACATGACATTGATTTTAAGATTCTTTACTGTCAAAGTATGCACCTTTAATGGAATCAGAGTTTAAGCCAGAAGTGACCATTAGATCTACTCTGACTACCTGTATATCACAAGCCATTACCTTTCACCCACTTACCCCTGTATTGAGCTCAATAACTTATCTTTGACTAACATATTAGTTGTGCTTGGGTAAAGCATATCTTCCAGACAGGCATCCAGTCTTGATTTGAAGACATCAAGAGATGGAAAATCCACCACTTCCCTTGGTAGTTTGTTCCAAAGGTTCATTGTCTTCACTGTTAAAAATGTATGCCTAATTGCCCATTTAAATTTGGCTTCAGCTTCCTGCCACTGGATCTTAGGGTATGTCTATACTATGGAATTAGGTCGAATTTATAGAAGTCGGTTTTTTAGAAATCGGTTTTATATATTCGAGTGTGTGTGTCCCCACACAAAATGCTCTAAGTGCACTAAGTGCATTAACTCGGCGGAGTGCTTCCACAGTACCGAGGCTAGAGTCGACTTCCGGAGCGTTGCACTGTGGGTGGCTATCCCACAGTTCCCGCAGTCTCCACTGCCCATTGGAATTCTGGGTTGAGATCCCAATGCCTGATGGGGCTAAAACATTGTCGCGGGTGGTTCTGGGTACATATCGTCAGGCCCCCCTTCCCTCCCTCCCTCTCTCCGTGAAAGGAAGGGCAGACAATCGTTTTGCGCCTTTTTTCCTGAATTACCTGTGCAGACGCCATACCACGGCAAGCATGGAGTCTGCTCAGGTAACCGTCACCGTATGTCTCCTGGGTGCTGGCAGATGCGGTACGGCATTGCTACACAGTAGCAGCAACGCATTGCCTTCTGGCAGCAGATGGTGCAATACGACTGGTAGCCGTCCTTGTCGTGTCCGAGGTGCTCCTGGCCACGTCGGCTGGGAGCGCCTGGGCAGACATGGGCGCAGGGACTAAATCTGGAGTGACTTGACCAGGTCATTCTCTTTAGTCCTGCAGTCAGTCCTATTGAACCGTCTTATGGTGAGCAGGCAGGCGATACGGATTGCTAGCAGTCGTACTGTACCATCTTCTGCCGGGCAGGCAAGAGATGAGGATGGCTAACAGTCGTACTGTACCATCTTCTGCCGAGCAGCCATGAGATGTGGATGGCATGCAGTCCTTCTGCACCGTCTGCTGCCAGCCAAAGATGTAAAAGATAGATGGAGTGGATCAAAACAAGAAATAGACCAGACTTGTTTTGTACTCATTTGCTTCCCCCCCTCCCCTGTCTAGGGGACTCATTCCTCTAGGTCACACTGCAGTCACTCACAGAGAAGGTGCAGTGAGGTAAATCTAGCCATGTATCAATCAGAGGCCAGGCTAACCTCCTTGTTCCAATAAGAACAATAACTTAGGTGCACCATTTCTTATTGGAACCCTCCGTGAAGTCCTGCCTAAAATACTCCTTGATGTAAAGCCACCCCCTTTGTTGATTTTAGCTCCCTGAAGTCAACCCTGTAAGCCGTGTCCTCAGTCGCCCCTCCCTGCGTCAGAGCAACGGCAAACAATCGTGCATCTGAGTTGAGAGTGCTGTCCAGAGCAGTCACAATGGAGCACTCTGGGATATCTCCCAGAGGCCAATACCGTTGAATTGTGTCCACAGTACCCCAAATTCGAGCCAGCAAGGCCGATTTAAGCGCTAATCCACTTGTCAGGGGTGGAGTAAGGAAATCGATTTTAAGAGCCCTTTAAGTCGAAATAAAGGGCTTCATCGTGTGGACGGGTGCAGGTTTACATCGATTTAATGCTGCTAAATTCGACCTAAAGTCCTAGTGTAGACCAGGGCTTATTGTGCTTTGCTTGGCTAGATTAAAGAGCCCTATAGTATCTGGTATTTTCTCTCCATAAAGGTACTAATACATAGATTCCAAGACCAGAAGAGACCATTGCGATCATCTAGTCTGACCTTCTTATACAAAAGCTTCCCCAAAATAATTCCCCAAACTTCCCCAAAATAATTTCTAGAGCATATCTTTAAAAAAATAAAATAAAAAATCCAATACTCAATCATCAAGTCACCTCTCAGTCTTCTTTTTGATAAACTAAACAGATTGAAGAATGAGGAGTATTTGTGGCACTTTAGAGACTAACAAATTTATTTAGTTTACGTCTCTCATTGTAAGGCATTTTCACCAGCCCTCAAATCATTTTTGTGTGTCTTTTCTGCACTTTCTCCAATTATTCAACATCCTGATTAAAATGTGCACCTCAGAACTAGACACAGTATTCCAGTATCAGTCTCACTGTACTTAGACGTAAAATCACCTCCCTACTTCTAGTCGCAACTCTGCTATGCATCCTAGGATTGTGTTAGCCCTTTTTGTCTCAGCATCACGCTGGGCGCTCATGTTGAGTTGTTTGTCCATTATGACCCAAAAAACTTTGCAGAGTTACTTTGCAGCATACAGCACCCCAATTCTGTAGGTATGACCTCCATTCCTCGTTCCTAGCTGTATAACTTTGCATTTAGCTGTATTAAGATATTTTATATGAATGTGCCCAGTTTAGCAATCAGTTCAAAACACTCCATCTGACTGCTATCTCCTCATCATTACCAATCTGCCAATCAATGTGTCATCCACAAATTTTATATTTAGTTTCTGCTCCTTGATGAAAATGTTGAATAGCATTGGACTGCGTACTGATCCTTGTGGAATGCCACTAAGAAACACTCCCATTCAATGATGATTCAAGTTTTGAGATCTGTCAGTCAGTGAGTTCTTAATCTATTTAACATGTGCTCTATCAATATTGTGTAGTGTTTATTTTTAACCACAATGTCATTCAGTACTAAATCAAACAACTTACAAAAAATTAAGTAAATTACATCTGTGCAATTACCTCTATCAACCACAACTGTGATCGAATCAAAAAATGAAATCAGTTTTTTTTACATGACCTATTTTCCATAAAACTATATTGACTGGCACCAATTATATTCCCAATGTTTAACTGTTTATTGACTGAACTCTGTATTAGCTTATCCATTATTTTGCCCAGGATTGATGTCAGTCTAACCAGCCTATAGATACTCAGCTCATCCTGCTTGCCCTTTTCAACTATTGGCAGAAATTAGCAGTCTTTCAATCTCCTGGAATTTCCAAGATTTATGTAAAAGTTAATAATAGCAGGTCAGAGATGTCCTCACCCAACTTTTTTAGGACTCTTGGATGTAAGTTATCTGATCCTGATTTAAAAATGTTTATTTCTAGCAGATTTCATCTAACATCCTCCTCAGTTACTAATACACTGAATTATCATCTTCATATGATACAAGTGCATCATCTTGCTTCTTTCCAAATACAGGACAGAAATATTTATTGAACTCAGCCTCTTCTGTATCATTATTAACAATTTTATCATCTGAATATAATAATGGGCCTATACCGTTGCTAGGATTTCTCTTGTTGCTAATATATTTAAACTCCTTATTGTCCTTAGACCTTCCAGTTATGTATTTCTTCCTTATGTCTTTAGCTTCCCTTCTAAATTTTCTGCCCTTCATAACTTCTAGTATATGTTGATTGCTATTTATTTATTTTTCCATTTGCTACATATTGCTTTTTTGTTTCTAATTGCTCGTTTGACTTCACAAGGATGAGCTTTTAGCCAAAGTTGTCCTCTTTCTTGATTTTGGAATTCTGGCTTTTTGGCCATCTAATAAGCTCTTCTCTAAGAATTCCCAATTTTCGTTCACATTTTACTGTCTAAATATTTCCTTCTGAATCAATTTCACTCATAATTTCCCCTCAATTTTGGAAAATTAGCCTGTCTGAAGCACCATGTATACACATTACTGGTTGGGACTGTTCTCTGTTTGCCATATTGAATGTAATCAGGATATGATAATTGGTTCTTAGGCAACAATCTACTTCCAGTCCATTGATTAATTCATTTTTATCCATCATAATGAAGTCCAAAATTGTTACCACCTTTTGGGTGCAATATGTTTTGTGCTAGAAAATTATCTATAATTTTTAGAAACTCTAATGATGTTTTACTACTGGCTACATGAGGCCTCCAGCGTATGTCTCCCAAACTGAAATCCTCATAACAATTCAATTTTTCTTTCCACACATTACAAATATGTGTTAAGGAGTTACTCATCCTGTTCTCTGGTTTGATTCGGTGGTCTATAACAGGCCTCCACAATCACACCTTAGTCTCATGCATCAAGCATGTCACATGTACTGTTTGGTTATGTGCAAAAAATGTACATGGACTGCTAAGAATTTGGGCCTGAAACTTTAAGGGAATGTTGGATTATATTATGGGCCAGGGGAAACAGGGTTTATGAAAAGCCTGAGAATCTTGTTTTCCTTAGCTATAATACCAAAAGTGTGTAACTCCGAGGCATATCTGAAATAAGTTTTTGGCTGCTCTTGATAGCTTAAAAACCCAAAGATATGTCAGCCTATTTGTAACTCAATTCAGGTAGGTTTAAGATTTTCTGGTAGAGCACATACATCCTTTGTTAATCAAAAAAATCACAAGAAATGTTGCACAGACCTGAACTGAGTAACTGTAGAAAGTCTCCTTCTCCAGACTCCACCCTTTTGCCTCTGGGCAAGGGCGCCATCTTCTGTGTAACAGTCCTCAGATTTGGAGAAGGCTACAAACATCTACTGGAAGCTTGTGGGAGCTCTACAGGAAGATACAAGATTTGCCTCCACCTCAGGAAACAGTCTGTAAATGTTGAGTGCAGACTTGAGTCCCTTCAGGAAACATTAAAGGGAAACCCAGAGTAACCTAATTACATTAATGCTTACAGTGTATGGAATCAGTAAACTTGCATAGTTAACATTCAAAAGGTGGCTTTATTTAAACTAAAAATGGAAGAAGAAAGCTAAAAATAGGAAATTATAGAAAGAGGCAGGACAAACATGAAATGCCTTCAGTTTAAACCATTGCATCTATTGCATTTTCTCCAACCCGCAGCAAATAGCAGCACCATCTAGTGATTCAGAGAAGTGCACATTATTACTAAGCTTCCAGTGAGGAAGGATGGAAGGACGTTTAGGAGTAAAAGGGTCAAATGGTTAATGTCAGCTGTTTGAGGCATCCAATCAACATAATTAGTCTAGCTGTGATTAGCCCTAATGAGGACAATGTTCCTGAATGTGCAGTTGTTGGGGCAAATGGGTCCTAAAATGAGGACTGTTGTATTCTGTGAGTATTCTGTGAGTCAGAGCACAGTGTAGACTTACTGTATTTAATTATCTCCCAGCAGGAGTCACCAGAACCTAGGGAGGGGTTCAGTAGCCAAAGCCAAAGCAGGACATCGAAAGGCCTGTACATATTGGATTTATAAAAATGTTTTTTCTGTAGATAGTGAAACCTATATTAAAGTAAAAAAATACATAATCCCCACTCTGTGCTGAAATATGTCACTGTCCTATTACAATCTTTATCTCCCTGCTTAAAGTCCTCCAGTAGGCAGAATCCTGTTTTCTAATCTGGCTGAGTCACTGACTCAGTCTGTGACCTTGAGCTAATCACTTGACCTTCTCGTGAATCAGTCAAGCCAGCTGGAAAATTGGGTAAAAACATCACCACACTGAAAATCAGATGCTGCACCTAGGATGAGTTTTTCTTGGGAAAATAAACTGCAGAGAAGAAAATAAATTATTTATCCTGAACTCTAGGTTAGATGGCCAAACAAATAATTCACAGTGTTCATTCTGCAATGTATGATACTTGCCAAATAAATATCATGAAACTACAGAGAACTGACCATGTAATTAAATTGCTGTTACCTTGTAAGCATGAAATATTCACATAATACATTGGTCCTATATTTTTAAAGAAGTGGTATCAATTAACATTTTACACAATTTTTAATTTCTCCTTTCACTGTCTGAGACATCCTCATTGAAGTTTGGGGAACAGTTCATAGATTTAAAATAACAGATTATAAAGCCAGAAGGGACAGCTATGATCATCTATTCTGACCTCTTGCATAACACAGGCCATAGAACTTCCCTCAATTAATCACTGTTTGAACTAGATCATGTCTTTTAGAAAAACATCCAATCTTGATATTAAAATTGCCAGTGATGGAGAAGCCATCACATCCCTTGGTAAGATGTTCCAATAATTAATTATCTTCACTGTAAAACATTTGTGCCTTATTTCCATTCTGAATTTTTCTTGCTTCAGCTTCCAAGCATTGGATCTTGTTATACATTGTGTGAAACTTTTGCAATGAAAATCAAAACAAGGTCAAACTCACCAGTAACAACCTAAACAGTCAGATCAGGCTGCAAAACAGAAAGGCTCGAACCAGTACAAATGATATCTATCCAAATCTACAGGACTGAGACCAACAGAGTTGTTCCTTCATCAGAAAAATCATTGTATTCTATTTATGTAATGTTTATTTAATGTCCAGTCTGTGGACATTAGATGAAGTATTATTTTGTTATTAATTTTGTCCTTTTCCATTTGTCAAAAGTTTATTTTCCCCTTCTGTTTTTAATAGAGATGGAATTATTTATATTATAGCTCCAGAGAAACAAACCTAATGTATTTTTATTAAATTTTGCATATGCATCCTGAGGTATGGTCAAGAGGGTATATTTATGAATAGTAATTACTAGGGCTGTCAAGCAATTAAAAATATTAATCATAATTAATTATGCTGTTAGTAATAGAATACCATTTATTTAAATATTTTGGTGGTTTCTACATGTTCAAATATATTGATTACAATTACAACATAGAATACAGAGTGTACAGTGGTCACTTTATATTTATTTTGGATTACAAATATTTGCACTGTAAAAACAAAAGAAACAGTATTTTTAAATTCCCCCATTACAAGTGCTGTAGTGCATCTTTTTATCATGAAAGTTGAACTTACAAATGTAGAATTATGTACAAAAAAACCTGCATTCAAAAATAAAACAATGTAAAACTTTAGAGCCTACAAGTTCACTCAGTCCTACTTCTTGTTCAGCCAATTGCTCAGACAAACAAGTTTGTTTACATTTGCAGGAGATAATGCTGCCCCCTTCTTGTTTACAATGTCACCTGAAAGTGAGAACAGGCATTCACATGGCACTGTTGTTGCTTGCATCACAAGATATTTATGTGTCAGATGTGCTAAAGATTCATATGTCCCTTCATGCTTCAACCACCCTTCCAGAGGACATGTGTCCATGCTGATGATGGGTTCTGCTCGATAACAATCCAAAGCAATGAGGACCAATGCATTTTCATTTTCATCATCTGAGTCAGATGCCACCAGCAGAAGGTAAATTTTCTTTTTTGGTGCTTCAGGATCTGTAATTTCTGCATCTGAGTGTTGCTCCTTTAAGACTTCTGAAAGCATGCTCCACACCTCATCCCTCTCAGATTTTGGAAGGCACTTCAGATTCTTAAACCTTGGGTCGAGTGCTGTATCAGCAATACAAATGAGAGAAACAGGATTACCCTTCAAACAGAAATTATGAACCTAGTCCACATACATATCTAATATTAACCGAGATCACAAATTATTTATTAAAAACAATGAGGAGTCCTTATGGCATCTTAGAGACTAACAAATTTATTTGGGCATAAGCTTTCATGAGCTAGAACCTACTTCATCAGATGCATGGAGTGGAAAATACACGAGCAGGTATAAATACATGAAAAGATGGGAGTTGCCTTACCAAGCGTGAGGTCAGTCTAACGAGACAATTCAATTAACAGTAGGAGACCAAGGGAGGAAAAATAACTTTTGTAGTGGTAATGAGAGTGGCCCATTTCAAACAGTTGACAAGAAGATGTGAGTAACAGTAGGGGGAAATAAATTTGTTAGTCTCTGCGGTGCCACAAGGACTCCTCATTGTTTTTGCTGATACGGACTAACACAGCTACCACTCTGAAAATTCTTTATTAGAGTTTTCCTGCTGATCTTTCTACTCCTGGCCTTCAGGTGCAGAAATTCTATATACCCTTTGGACAGTCTGCCTGAGCACCCACTACTCTTGTTCAAGAGAAGGATCTACTCCCACTTAAAAGTGATGCACCCTATGACTTGAGTGTGAGCAGCATTGAACCCTGGAAGAAAAGCTTGAATGATGCTCAGCTTTTTGCAGGAGGTGAACTTCACAGGTCTGGACCCAAATGTGAACCCTAAGCTGTAGTTCAGAGCTGCTGTATATTGAGTCTCATTAGGAAAGTTAATACTGTACATGATAAAACTACTGTGTATTATTTTTTCCCTTCTTAAACATTAATAAAACACTTTTCACATGTCAGTTAACCTTTCTATAATTTTATTCCACCCTTCAGACATATTCACAAGAACCTAATAAACAGAAAAATGTAACTTTGACCTGAGTGACCAAAACCAATTTCAATCACTTAGATGCCTCAAGGAATCTTGCAGCCATCACGTGTGACCTTTAAGAATTAAAATGCTCTGTGAGTATTTTACCAATGGCTGCTTTCCTAATGTGTATACTATATATTCTGTGTGGATGGTGAGGTGATATGTACACAGCCAGTCATAACAACATGGTTGTAGCTCTCTATTCTGGTCTGAGGGAAAAATTGAAAGGATAAAATTGTGTCTTTTGTGCACTGTAACAGGGTCTGCAGCCTCCCAAACATCCTCTCATGGCCCAAGGTCATTCTGAAGACATTCTGCCTCTGTTTTCTATTCCCATGGTGTTCTTCAGTAATTCACCCAGTTCATGTTAATTTAAAACATTCCCTTGTTGGGGTTCCATTTATTTAGTCTTGACACACTGGCCCTCCAGATTCCAACTCCAGTTCAGTGTCTCTCTCCTTGAGTCAGAGTTTGGCTTCCAGGATGCAATCCCAATTCAGAGTCTCTCCCCCCATGGGTCAGAAGTCCACATCCTTTCTTCTCAAACCTGGATTTGTTTTGTTTGCTCCCTGCAGGAGCCAGTCTCACTCACTGCAGCACTCACCTATACCAGCTTCCTCAAGCCAGCTACAGCATTGCAAGCTTCTGTCCTGCCTGAGTCTCCCAGCTTTCTTAGCTGGAATATTACCAGCTCCCACTTGAGCTCCCTTCCCCAGGGAACTCCCCAGGACTCTGTCCTTTTCTCCTTTATCTCCCCAGGCCTAGCCTGAATTAATCACGTGACCTCATTATTATCTACCTGGGCAGGTGAGCCAATCTTGTCAAAGGTGGGCTAAAGCCCCATTTATCTTAAAAAAGGCCAGCCACCTTTTTTTTCAGGTGGACATATTCTCTTCCAGTGCGCTTCTTGAGTACAGGAAGTCCCAGTCTGCTCCATCCATTAGGATATGATTGGTTGCTCTCCACAATATACCAATGCTAATCTTTAGGCGGGTGATCGGAGCGAGTGAAGGGGCTATGACCACCTCCTCCTTGCCCTCCATTCAGCAACCTGTTCCCAAAGAGAGCAGTAGCAAGTAGTCCCTGCAGTCTCAAGCATACAAAACTCATGTGGTTTAGGTTTTCCTTAGAAACAGAATCGCTTGGTAAAATAAATAAATGAAGCTAAGTAAATAATTCACAACT
This sequence comes from Eretmochelys imbricata, assembly GCF_965152235.1. Taxonomy (NCBI): domain Eukaryota; kingdom Metazoa; phylum Chordata; order Testudines; family Cheloniidae; genus Eretmochelys; species Eretmochelys imbricata. Next base: position 35,211,382 of record NC_135574.1, read on the forward strand.
AATTACGAATCTGACAGATTTAGCCTCTTTCTGCTGGGGGAACACTGAGAGCAATCACAATAGTTGCACATTTATTATTTGATATTGGGTAATTATTTTAACTCTATAGATTATTCACCAAGTTCTTTGCAAGAACTTGATATTCCATACCAGTATTTGATATCATATATTTGATATGTGCTAGTCATGTTCTGAGTGCTCATTCGATAAGATATTGAAGAATGTGTATAACTTTACATGTGCAAGTCATCCTACTAACTTTAAATAGGATCACTTGTGGACAAAAAGGTACACATGTGCCCAAATATCTTGCTGATTTGGGGTCTTGGTTCTGTGTGGTTGGTTAAGGTATGGGTTTGGTTTGCGATGTTTTTTAGAAACAAATAATGGAAAAACAGTGAACTGTATACAACTAATCTGCCTTTACCAGAATACAATGGAAAGGAAAGTCAAGTCACCAAGAAACAGGTAAAAGAAACACTTCAACACAATATCAGTTTTTAAATGATGACCTTTTGTTGGCTTGTCACTACTAAAATAAAACATTGCACATTAGGACACTTTATTGCTGAAACACTTTGTTTCTGGTCTGATTTTACTGACTTTACTACTGTTAATGGATAGTGGGCAGACATCCACACTCATTCTCCTGGATCTTTCTGCATCATTCAACATTCTCAACCATGAGCTACTGCTGTCTCACTTGAGAACTGTGGTGGGGTATAGGGTAATGTGCACAAATTATTTAAGTCCTTCATGGAAAGATGCAACCAATGAATAGTGATGGGAAACTGTATCTCCCTACTATAACTTTCACTGTTAGACTCCAACAAGAATCAATGATCTCTCTTGACTTTTTCAACACCTACATGCAACAACTCAATGAACTGGACAGACGACATGACCTCAAATTCCAGCAATATGCAGATGTCACACCTCTTCCTATCCTTTACCATATATAGCCACACCAGGACGGCCCAGTGTTTGGACGAGATCAGTTCATGGATGACAAACGGCTGCTTGAAACTGAACCAAGCAGGACAGAGATAATGCGGGTAGGTAGAATAAACCATTCTGAAGAGTTTGCAGCTATGATGCAGTTTCTTTTGATTGATGGTACACACCCATAATTGGTCAGTTCAGTCCATAGCTTAGGAGTGCTCCTGGATTCCTTGCTGACACTAATATCACACATAGTAGCATCTGCAAATAATACTTTCTACCACGTCTGGCTGGGTAGCTAGCTGATGATGACCTGCTTTTATCGCCTCTAGCTGGACTAGAGCAAAGCTATATATCTGGGCACAAAGCCTTCAGCACTTAGGAAACTCCAACTACTACAGAACTACTGCAGCAAATCTCTTCAGCAACACAGGCTACTGAAAATGCATCGAACCTGTCCTCTTCTTCACAAACACTGACTTCCCATAGATTATTGAATCAAGTTCAAGGACTCAGTCCTTATCTTCAGAGTGTTCAATGACCTGGGCCCAAGGTATCTAAACGAATTAGTAAAGCTCCCAATGGAGACCCTGGTTGACAACTCTGCTCCTCTGACAAAATGGAACTCTCTACAATAAGGGTAAAGCTCACCTGTGCAGGACATAGAACTTTCTTGGGGGCCAGACTGAGATTGTGAATGAACTCGCTCAGGAACAAGGACTATCACACACCTCACCACCCTCAGCTCCAAGAGCAAGGCAGACATATAAGTGCATGTATAAAAAAAAATTCTCAAACAAAAAACTGCACTGCACACATTTCTCCCCCTGAGGAGAGGATAAGAGAACAAACTATGTGTGACAGATATTAGGGCTTGTCTCCACTTACCGGGGGCTCGACATGTGGTGATCAATCCAGCAGGGGGTCGATTTAGTGGGCCTACTGAAGACCCGCTAAATCGACTGCTGACCGCTCTCCCGCTGAGAAGCATAAGATAAGTTGACGGTTGATTTAGTGTGTCTCCCATTGACCCAGCACAGTGTAGACACCACAAAAGGTCGACCTAAGGTACGTTGACTCCAGCTATGTTATTCACGTAGCTGGAGTTGCGTAACTTAGGTCGACTGAGCCCTGTAATGTAGACCGGTCCTCAGTTACACTGCTTAATGTACTACTGGAAGACATTCAGATAATAGAGTGCTAAGTGTGGAATAAAAATCTATATAGAACAGAACATACTATACAGTTACCCAAGTTTCTAATTGTCTCACAATGCCTGAAAGAGATGATTCTGGAAATCTTCTGTGTAATGATGATTGGTCTCTTGCACAGTGGCTTTTGCTCACTGACTCCATTAATCTCCTAGTAAACAAAATAAAGGTAGATGAAGTGACAGCAGTTTCATACTTTCAATACAATTTTTTAAAAAATATATTAAAAAGTTACACACATTTTTAGGTGGTGTAAAGGTGTGATCCATATTTGGCACCAATGCGCTAGTAAAACCATCTCACCATGCAAATGGACACAATGCCATAATAGTAAAGGAGATTGAATACAAGCAGCCACCTGTTCATACACTTACAACCAAACTCTATTCCCATTGAAGTCAATGGAAGTTTTATCACTGATGAGTAGGGGACCAGGATTTGTCACTAGCAGAGGGCTGGATTCTGCTTTCAGAACACAAGTATAAATCCAGAGTAACTCCATTCTCTTCAGTAGAGTTACTCCAGATTTATACTGTGATCAGTGAGAGGAGAATTTAGTCATGAAGGTTTATCTGGTAAGATCTCCAGTAAGGAAAAGACTGTCCATCTAGAACTTCAAAAGGGGTGATTGAAGAGATGTTGCATAGCAGGTACTGGCCAAAGTCAGACCTTTCTGAAAAACTGTTTTTGCTGTCCTGTACAGGGATATTTTTTAATGCATTGATCTAGGATTTGTGTTCTGTGTGAGGAAAGAGGTTCTGTAATGAAGTCACCTGAAGATGGCCCTTGTGGAAGTGAAAAGCTAATTTTTTATTATTATTTTTTTACTGGACTACTGTTTTTCTTAATGAGGCTGAAAGGGTAGGGAACCCTTGTTTTAAAACCTTCTCTGTGTGACTGATCTCTCAGACATGACTGTTAAATTCAACCCTTTAATTTGGGGCCTGTTCCCCCTTTGATGCAAATATGTAACACCCAGTAATGTAAATGAGAGTTCTGCACCTTCATAGAGGTTAGAGTAGCGACTTTAGTGATTTAGCATAGGGTCAAGGCAAGCTTGGTTGTAAAGAGCTGGAAACTTCATTAAAAGCTCTAACATTAAAAGGACAAAATCATTTTTGTATTGCGGTTTTCATCAATAAAATTTATGTTGGAGCTTATACAAAAGCTTATTCCCTTCACCAACCAGTGTCAGCATTATTAACAGTAATGTTTATACGGGACAGGCTTACTGCGATGACAAATTATCTCATTTATAGTCATGTCCAGAAGTTCCCTTGTTATAAAAGTTACAAATTATGCCAATTATTCATCACTTGCTTATAATACCTTCCTGACACACAATATAAATTTGTTCATAAAAATATGATTTCCTCCCCCTAGTCCTCCACATTTCATTCAGATGATGGTGGTGAGGGCCAGACTGAGGATAATGGCTATGAGTCCTAGGTTATTGAAGTTTCAAAGCGTTCATGCTGCAAGTACTGCATGAAATTAGAGCTGGATCTAAGTAATCTAGAAGATCTGCTTATTAAAATTTTATTGCTGAATAAATCCATTCTGGGAGAGGGGCTGTGAGCCTGATTTTCAGAGGTGCTCAGCCCCTACAGTTCCTATTGAAGTCAGAGTTGTGGGTGCTTGGCTTGTCTGAAAATGAAACCTTGCTCCATGCTTCTTGATTAGTACACATACTTCTCTCTTTGCAAGTGCATTGGTCCACTTTTACAATGCTGGACAATTGTTTATCCCAAATGAACCGCATATCTACAACAGTTCCCCTTGCATGCAGGGAGTTAAGGGTGTACCAAGGAGGGCTACACACGTAGGGTGTTAAAAATGAAGAGTCACCTCTGTTCTCATCGGCAGTTTTCCTAACGAAATTTGGCATGCATAGCTGATAATCAACTAAGATTCACAGAAAAGTCAGCTACTAAAGTAGAACTTAGGTCTTGTCTCATAGAGGACTTTTATATGCTCCACTTCAAGTGTAAAGGCAAGTCCAGCATCCAGTGGCAGGGTAGTAAGGAGCTGAAGGTGTCCCCCTTATTTACCTCTGCGGGCTATATAGACAGTGGGGAGGAGAGAGGGAGGAAAGCAGCCTCTACCAACCCACTTCCCCTGCTGCCTTGGAACCTGAGCAATTAGTAGTCAGTTAATGCACGAAGCCTTGGTGTCAAACTCCCCCTACTGGCCAGCACAGCTTCGCTGGCAGATATATACCGACCCAGGTATGGAGATGGAGCAAGGTACATTACCCACTCCCCACCCTCCCACCCCCGGGAAGGGAGAGACAATCTGCTTCCTGGTTTGTGCCTGGGGCAGCATAATAACATGCTGCCCCATACACAGTGCTTGCAGCAAAGCCACCATTTAGCCATAGCCATCCTGTTTGGACTTGATTCTGCAACGTGCCAAGCACTTCCTGTGTTATCAACAACCTGCACTTTTTAAGACTAGGCCCTTGGATGGCATATGATGAATTTTGAACTAAGCTGAATTTCCCAAATCCTAGTTGAATCAGTGCATTCAAAAAGGCACATTATCCCCAACAGAGTAAGGGCTATTAACAACGCAAAATTATGGGCCACATCCTTTGCTGTTAGAAATCAGCATAAGTGAGGATATGACCCTATATTAACCCATTAACAATAATTAAGGTTCCAATTCTGCTGTCCTTAGTGTGCACTACCTTACTGTGAGAGCCCCACAGGAGAACTAGTTGTCAAATAAGATACTACTTATTATGAGTAAAGTGGTAGAACTGGACCCTGAAATACTTAAAGCTAGAAATCTGCATCAGGACAAACACGTTCTTCCTACACCAAACCTGAGTAAATATGCTTAGTGTAAGGGTACACAATGGGAGGAGGACTTTTTATCCATCTGGCAATATATGATAGCCGAACTACTCCATATCTGCTACTGTAAACTCAGATTGCAGTAGCAAACATAGAGCCGTTCTGCTGTCATTCATTTGGTAGGTCAGCTTCTATAGAAGCTGCTTCTCCTGAGAAAAGGTGTGAGGTGTGTCCCGCGGGTTGACTTAGCCAAGTTGCCCAAACATTTCTGCATGGTTTTGTGGAAAGTATCTTGCAAAGCACAGCTCTGTGGCTTACAGAGGTTCCAGCATCATACCCACCATGTAATGGAACTGCACCAGTTCCATAGCCTGTTGGGTGTTATGCACTCTTGGGAGGAGGGGAGGCCAGGAATGTTGGGATTTAATTAGCTCGGCAGTGCACATACCCAATAAATAGTCAACTCAGTACAAAGTGGCATATCATACACTGAAAAAAATATCTGGGGTGAAGATTTAAGACCTGGTTTCAAGACATGTTCTGTGCCTATAACAAAAAGAAAAGGAGTACTTGTGGCACATTAGAGACTAAACAATTTATTTGAGCATAAGCTTTCGTGAGCTTCAGCTCACTTCAAATAAATTGGTTAGTCTCTAAGGTGCCACAAGTACTCCTTTTCTTTTTGCGAATACAGACTAACATGGCTGTTACTCTGAAACCTGTGCCTATAATAGTAACTCCTATTGAAATGAATCGGATTTATGTGTGTGAAACACACTTCACACTCCCCAAGCAATTTCTTGAATTAATTGATATATTGTACAGTGTCAAAGGTTTTGATGGATTTAGTGTGTATTTTGGTTATGTAACAAAAGTGTGTGCTTTAATGTCTTTTTGTAATATTTTGTATCTTGCATTTATCTGATGCCTTTCTTTTCAGGAGCACAAGGCATGTGTATAATTTTAAGCATGTAAACAGTTCCATTGCAAACATCTAGAAGATAATAAGGTGATAAGTAATAGTCAGCATGGATTTGTCAAGAACAAATGGTGTCAAACTAACCTGATAGCTTTCTTTGACAGGGTAACAAGCCTTGTGAATAGTGGGAGAGCAGTATACATGGTATATCTTGACTTTAGTAAAGTTTTTGATACTGTCTCATATGACCTTCTCATAAACAAACTAGGGAAATGCGACCTAGATGGAGCTACTATAAGGTGGGTGCAAAATTGGTTGGAAAACCATTCCCAGAGAGTAGTTATCAGTGGTTCACATTCATGCTTGAAGGACATAATGAGTGGGGTCCCACAGGGATCAGTTCTGGGTCCTGTTCTGTTCAATATCTTCATCAATTATTTAGATAATGTCATAGAGAGTACACTTACAAAGTTTGCGGACGATACCAAGCTGCGAGGGGTTGCAAGTGCTTTGGAGGATAAGATTAAAATTCAAAATAATCTGGACAAACTGGAGAAATGGGCTGAAGTCAATAGGATGAAATTCAATAAGGACAAATGCAAAGTACTCCATTTAGGAAGGAACAATCAGTTGTACACATACAAAATGGGAAATGACTGCCTAGGAAGGAGTACTACAGAAAGGGATTTGGTGGTCATAATGGACCACAAGCTAAATATGAGTCAACAGTGTAATGCTGTTGCAGAAAAAGTGAACGACATTCTGGGATGTATTAGCAGGAGCGTTGTAAGCAAGACACGAGAAGTAATTCTTCCGCTCCACTCTATGCTGATTAGGCCTCAGCTGGAGTATTGTGTCCAGTTCTGGGCACCTCAATTCACGAAGGATGTGGACAAATTGGAGACAGTCCAGAGAAGAGTGACAAAAATGAGTAAAGGTCTAGAAAACATGACCTATGAGGGAAGTCTGAAAAAATTGGGTTGTTTATTCTGGAAAAGAGAAGCGTGAGAGGGGAGATGGTAACAGTTTTCAAGTATGTAAAAGGTTGTTACAGAGAGGAGGGAGAATTTTTTTTTCTTAACTTCTGAGCATAGGACAAGAAGCACTGGTCTTAAATTCAGCAAAAATAAAAGGTTACTTATGAACGATGATGCACTTCAGAGTAATTATATATGCAAATGTTTTGATAATTACATCAAGTAGCTCCAAAAATAGTTTCATTTGCAGTTCCAGATCCCAGATGAAAGTCTGCTTTAGAATCCAGAAGTAATCAAGTATATATCTTCCACTTACAAAACACTGGTCTTTTATTGTCCACATACTTATAATATATACTTAGGTTGTCAGTAGAACTGAGCATATACTGAAAGGGAAGTGGATTGAACTGAAGAATTTACGGATCTAAAGGTAGAGGAGGCCTGGGATTATTTTAAATCAAAGCTGCAGAAGCTATCGGAAGCCTGCATCCCAAGAAAGGGGAAAAAATTCATAGGCAGGAGTTGTAGACCAAGCTGGATGAGCAAGCATCTCAGAGAGGTGATTAAGGAAAAGCAGAAAGCATACAGGGAGTGGAAGAAGGCGGGGATTAGCAAGGAAAGCTACCTTATTGAGGTCAGAACATGTAGGGATAAAATGAGACAGGCTAAAAGTCAAGTAGAGTTGGATCTTGCAAAGGGAATTAAAACCAATAGTAAAAGGTTCTATAGCCATATAAATAAGAAGACAAGAAAGAAAGAAGAAGTGGGACCGCTAAACACTGGGGATGGAGTGGAGGTCAAGGATAATCTAGGCATGGCCCAATATCTAAACAAATACTTTGCCTCAGTCTTTAATAAGACTAAAGAGGATATTAGGGATAATGGTAGCATGACAAATGGGAATGAGGATATGGAGGTAGATATTACCATATCTGAGGTAGAAGCGAAACTCGAACAGTTTAATGGGATTAAATTGGGGGGCCCAGATAATTTTCATCCAAGAATATTAAAGGAATTGGCACATGAAATTGCAAGCCCATTAGCAAGAATTTTTAATGAATCTGTAAACTAAGGGGTTGTACCATATGATTGGAGAATTGTTAACATAGTTCCTATTTTTAAGAAAGGGAAAAAAAGTGATCCGGGTAACTATAGGCCTGTTAGTTTGACATCTGTAGTATGCAAGGTCTTGGAAAAAATTTTGAAGGAGAAGGTAGTTAAGGACATTGAAGTCAATGGTAAATGGGACAAAATACAACATGGTTTTACAAAAGGTAGATTGTGCCAAACCAACCTGATCTCCTTTTTTGAGAAAGTAACAGATTTTTTAGACAAAGGAAACGCAGTGGATCTAATTTACCTAGATTTCAGTAAGGCGTTTGATACCGTGCCACATGGGGAATTATTAGTTAAATTGGATAAGATGGGGACCAATATGAAAATTGAAAGGTGGATAAGGAATTGGTTAAAGGGGAGACTACAATGGGTCCTACTGAAAAGTGAACTGTCAGGCTGGAGGGAGGTTACCAGTGGAGTTCCTCAAGGATCGGTTTTGGGACCAATCTTATTTAATCTTTTTATTACTGACCTTGGCACAAAAAGTGGGAGTGTGCTAATAAAGTTTGCGGATGATACAAAGCTGGGAGGTATTGCCAATTTAGAAAAGGGCAGGGATATCCTACAGGAGGATCTGGATGACCTTATCTATTCAGGGGACACCATCACAGGGCCTAATAACATCAGCCACACTATCAGAGCCTCGTTCACCTGCACATCCACCAATGTGATTTATGCCATCATGTGCCAGCAATGCCCCTCTGCCATGTACATTGGTCAAACTGGACAGTCTCTACGTAAAAGAATAAATGGACACAAATCAGATGTCAAGAATTATAACATTCATAAACCAGTCGGAGAACACTTCAATCTCTCTGGTCACGCAATCACAGACATGAAGGTCGCTATCTTAAAACAAAAAAACTTCAAATCCAGACTCCAGCGAGAAACTGCTGAATTGGAATTCATTTGCAAATTGGATACTATTAATTTAGGCTTAAATAGAGACTGGGAGTGGCTAAGTCATTATGCAAGGTAGCCTATTTCCTCTTGTTTTTTCCTACCCCCCCCCCCAGATGTTCTGGTTTAACTTGGATTTAAACTTGGAGAGTGGTCAGTTTGGATGAGCTATTACCAGCAGGAGAGTGAGTTTGTGTGTGTATGGGGGTGGTTTTTGGAGGGGGGTGAGGGAGTGAGAGAACCTGGATTTGTGCAGGAAATGGCCTAACTTCATTATCATGCACATTGTGTAAAGAGTTGTCACTTTGGATGGGCTATCACCAGCAGGAGAGTGAATTTGTGTGGGGGGGTGGAGGGTGAGAAAACCTGGATTTGTGCTGGAAATGGCCTAACCTGACGATTACTTTAGATAAGCTATTACCAGCAGGACAGTGGGGTGGGAGGAGGTATTGTTTCATATTCTCTGTGTATATATAAAATCTGCTGCAGTTTCCACGGTATGCATCTGATGAAGTGAGCTGTGGCTCACGAAAGCTCATGCTCAAATAAATTGGTTAGTCTCTAAGGTGCCACAAGTACTCCTTTTCTTTTCTTGTAAACTGGAGTAATAGTAATAGGATGAAATTTAATAGTGAGAAGTGTAAGGTCATGCACTTAGGGATTAATAACAAGAATTTTAGTTATAAGCTGGGGACGCATCAATTAGAAGTAACGGAGGAGGAGAAGGACCTTGGAGTATTGGTTGATCATAGGATGACTATGCGCTGCCAATGTGGTATGGCTGTGAAAAAAGCTAATGCGGTCTTGGGATGCATCAGGAGAGGTATCTCCAGTAGGGATAAGGAGGTTTTAGTTCCGTTATACAAGGCACTGGTGAGACCTCACCTGGAATACTGTGTGCAGTTCTGGTCTCCCATGTTTAAGAAGGATGAATTCAAACTGGAACAGGTACAGAGAAGGGCTACTAGGATGATCTGAGGAATGGAAAACTTGTCTTCTGAAAGGAGACTCAAGGAGCTTGGCTTGTTTAGCCTAACTAAAAGAAGGTTGAGGGGAGATATCATAGAATCATAGAATATCAGGGTTGGAAGGGACCTCAGGAGGTCATCTAGTCCAACCCCCTGCTCAAAAGCAGGACCCATACCCAATTAAATCATCCCAGCCAGGGCTTTGTCAAGCCTGACCTTAAAAACTTCTAAGGAAGGAGATTCCACCACCTCCCTAGGCAACGCATTCCAGTGTTTCACCACCCTCCTAGTGAAAAAGTTTTTCCTCATATCCAACCTAAACCTCCCCCACTGCAACTTGAGACCATTACTCCTTGTCCTGTCCTCTTCCACCACTGAGAATAGTCTAGAACCATCCTCTCTGGAACTACCTCTCAGGTAGTTGAAAGAAGCTATCAAATCCCCACTCATTCTTCTCTTCCATAGACTAAACAATCCCAGTTCCCTCAGCCTCTCCTCATAACTCATGTGTTCCAGACCCCTAATCATTTTTGTTGCCCTTCGCTGGACTCTCTCCAATTTATCCACATCCTTCTTGTAGTGTGGGGCCCAAAACTGGACACAGTACTCCAGATGAGGCCTCACCAATGTTGAATAGAGGGGGACGATCACGTCCCTCGATCTGCTCGCTATGCTCCTACTTATACATCCCAAAATGCCATTGGTCTTCTTGGCAACAAGGGCACACTGCTGGCTCATATCCAGCTTCTCGTCCACTGTCACCCCTAGGTCCTTTTCCGCAGAACTGCTGCCTAGCCATTCGGTCCCTAGTCTGTAGCTGTGCATTGGGTTCTTCCGTCCTAAGTGCAGGACCCTGCACTTATCCTTATTGAACCTCATCAGATTTCTTTTGGCCCAATCCTCCAATTTGTCTAGGTCCCTCTGTATCCTATCCCTGCCCTCCAGCGTATCTACCACTCCTCCCAGTTTAGTATATGATTGCTCTCTTTAAATATATCAGAGGGATAAATACCGGAGAGGGAGAGGAACTATTTAAGCTCAGTACCAATGTGGACACAAGAACAAATGGATATAAACTGGCCACCAGGAAGTTTAGACTTGAAATTAGACGAAGGTTTCTAACCATCAGAGGAGTGAAGTTCTGGAATAGCCTTCCAAGGGAAGCAGTGGGGATAAAAGAGCTATCTGGCTTTAAGATTAAACTAGATAAGTTTATGACAGGTTTCAGAGTAGCAGCCATGTTAGTCTGTATTCTCAAAAAGAAAAGGAGTACTTGTGGCACCTTAGAGACTAACCAATTTATTTGAGCATAAGCTTTCGTGAGCTACAGCTCACTTCATCGAATGCATTCAGCGGAAAATACAGTGAGGAGATTTATATACACACAGAACATGAATCCCCTATAATGTCACGGCAAACCTGGTGGCTGAACTTTGTGACTTTGTCCTCACCCATAACTATTTCACATTTGGGGAGAATGTATACCTTCAAATCAGTGGCACTGCTATAGGTACCCGCATGGCCCCACAGTATGCCAACATTTTATGGCTGACTTAGAACAACGCTTCCTCAGCTCTCGTCCCCTAATGCCCCTACTCTACTTGCGCTATATTGATGACATCTTCATCATCTGGACCCATGGAAAAGAAGCCCTTGAGGAATGCCACCATGATTTCAACAATTTCCAACCCACCATCAACCTCAGCCTGGACCAGTCCACACAAGAGATCCACTTCCTGGACACTACGGTGCTAATAAGCGATGGTCACATAAACACCATCCTATACCGGAAACCTACTCACCGCTATTCCTACCTACATGCCTCCAACTTTCACCCAGACCACACCATACGATCCATTGTCTACAGCCAAGCTCTACGATACAACCGCATTTGTTCCAACCCCTCAGACAGAGACAAACGCCTACAAGATCTCTATCAAGCATTCTTACAACTACAATACCCACCTGCTGAAGTGACGAAACAGATTGACAGAGCCAGAAAAGTACCCAGAAGTCACCTACTACAGGACAGGCCCAACAAAGAAAATAACAGAACGCCACTAGCCATCACCTTCAGCCCCCAACTAAAACCTCTCCAACGCATCATCAAGGATCTACAACCTATCCTGAAGGACGACCCATCGCTCTCACAAATCTTGGGAGACAGGCCAGTCCTTGCCTACAGACAGCCTCCCAACCTCACAAATTTTGGGAGACAGGACAGTCCTTTGCTTACAGACAGCCCCCCAACCTGAGGCAAATACTCACCAGCAACCACACACCACACCACAGAACCACTAACCCAGGAACCTATCCTTACAACAAAGCCCGTTGCCAACTGTGTCCACATATCTATTCAGGGGACACCATCATAGGGCCTAAGCACATCAGCCACACTATCAGAGTCTTGTTCACCTGCACATCTACCAATGTGATATATGCCATCATGTGCCAGCAATGCCCCTCTGCCATATACATTGGTCAAACTGGACAGTCTCTACGTAAAAGAATAAATGGACACAAATCAGATGTCAAGAATTATAACATTCATAAACCAGTCAGAGAACACTTCAATCTCTCTGGTCACTCAATCTCTGACCTAAAAGTCACTATATTACAACAAAAAGATTTCAAAAACAGACTCCAACGAGAGACTGCTGAATTGGAATTAATTTGCAAACTGGATACAATTAACTTAGGCTTGAATAGAGACTGGGAGTGGATGAGTCATTACACAAAGTAAAACTATTTCCCCATGTTTATTCCCCCCCACCCACACTGTTCCTCAGACGTTCCTGTTAACTGCTGGAAATGGCCCACCTTGATTATCACTACAAAAGGTTTTCTCCCTCCCCCCCAAACCCCCCACTCTCCTGCTGGTAATAGCTCATCTTAAGTGATCACTCTCCTTACAGTGTGTATGATAACACCCATTTTTTCATGTTCTGTGTGTAAATAAATCTCCTCACTGTATTTTCCACTGAATGCATCCGATGAAGTGAGCTGTAGCTCACGAAAGCTTATGCTCAAATAAATTGGTTAGTCTCTAAGGTGCCACAAGTACTCCTTTTTTTTTTTTTTTGATAAGTTTATGGAGGAGATGATATGATGGGATAACATGGTTTTGGTAATTAAATATTCATGGTAAATAGGCCCAATGGCCGGTGATGGAATATTAGATGGGGTGGGATCTGAGTTACCCAGGAAAGACTTTTCTGAAGTATCTGGCTGGTGAAACTTGCCCATATGCTCAGGGTTTAGCTGATCGCCATATTTGGGGTTGAGAAGGAATTTTCTTCCAGGGCAGATTGTAAGATGCCCTGGAGGTTTTTCGCCTTCCTCTGTAGCATGGGGCACGGGTCACTTGCTGGAGGATTCTCTGCTCCTTGAAGTCTTTAAACCACGATTTGAGGACTTCAATAGCTCAGACATAGGTGAGAGGTTTTTCGCAGGAGTGGTGGGTGAAATTCTGTGGCCTGCATTGTGCAGGAAGTCAGACTAGATGATCATAATGGTCCCTTCTGGCCTAAATATCTATGAATCTATGAATCAAATTTCCAGAAATATTCCTTCACATTTTAGGTCTAAATTTCCTTCTATCATGTTTTTCGCCTTTCTGTGTTGTATCCTTTCTCTTTGTTTCTATGTGATCACAAAAGTTTTACTAGCACAAATTTTAACAGAAAATACATTTTAAGATTTCTCACTTGAATATTCACAGAAAGTATATTTTAAATTCATTTTCTGTAAGTATCTACTGTAGAAACTTTATTATAAAATATATGATTATCCAATTAGGAAATATGATAATACCATATCTCTTATTTCAGAGTAGCAGCTGTGTTAGTCTGTATCCGTAAAAAGAAAAGGAGTACTTGTGGCACCTAAGAGATGAACAAATTTATTAGAGCATAAGCTTTCGTGAGCTACAGCTCACTTCATCGGATGCATTCAGTGGAAAATACAGTGTGGACCCCACTGTATTTTCCACTGAATGCATCCAATGAAGTGAGCTGTAGCTCACGAAAGCTTATGCTCTAACATCTCCCCACTGTATTTTCCACTGAATGCATCCGATGAAGTGAGCTGTAGCTCACGAAAGCTTATGCTCAAATAAATTTGTTAGTCTCTAAGGTGCACAAGTACTCCTTTACTTTTTACATATCTCTTATGTAACCAATCACAACAAGGCAACACAGTTTGAATTTTATATTTCAAATAGCAAGCCACAAAGTTAAACAAAAATTGAGAAACATCTTTTAGGACATTTTGAAATATGAAATAAATTTGAGAGAATCATCAGCTATTCACATATTCCACAAACAGAAAAAGAGGTGATGTTTGTCATTTAAGTTATTTGTTATTAATTATTCACTCTGGTATAATTGTTAGTAGTCATCATTGGCTTAGTGAGTTATTAGAATTATATCTGTTCATTGTGAAAGACAGATTTTTTATCTAGTTTCAAGGCTTAATTGTCGAATTTGGAGGGAAAAAATTGCTAAATTTAAATGAATACAACATTGCAATATGTTAGTCTCTAAAATAAATGTGAACCATTTGGTGTTTTAAAAAAGAAATCATTTGAAACACTCTGGATATTTAACTTTGAAAATTAGCAACTGTGTATGTTTCCCTAAGGGAAGAGGTTCAAAAATACTCTTTTGATTCTTGCACCCATGATCAATCACAGATGGGGTCATCAATTAGTAACCTGATCAGGTGGTTACATATCTGAATTCTATCATCTGCACCCACAAGACTTAATCTGCAATTGCCTGTGAGTGCACAATTACTGAACAACATTAAATGGTGCAGAGGCATTGTGTTGGGCCTCTATACAGAACTGAACTGCACACTTGGTGTAGGGTGTTAAGCATGATCTCCAGAATGGATTTATTTCTTCATAGAGTGGATAGTAAGAGCAGATAGAGTGAAGAATTACACATGGACTTCAAAAAAGATCTCAATACATTATCAATGAAAGATTTGTGTATTAATTTGTAATGGTAAAATACTCAAAGGGTTAAAAACAATTGGTCTTTTAAGAGAAGTTCCACATGGGCAACTTTTAAGTAAACAAAAGGAAGGAAGATAGACAGATGACAGACAGATAAACATCATATAGCTGTATCATACATCCCCTAATTAATATCTAAATTAGATGATGTAATTGCATTTTTGTGATTATTTTCATCTTGTACTTTCTAAAATTGTATTTCAAAGCCAACATTCTTGATAAATGGAACAGCAAAAACATTATGTAGACTAACTCAGTAGCCTATGTGCTTGAGTAAAACTATTAGACCAAAAATTCAACAATAATTCCATCAGACATTTTGTCAAACCTCCAAATTATCTGCAAAATTGTAACTTGTAAATAAATATGTATGCCTCTGTCTAGAGGCTTCTGAAAATGACATTTCAACTATTTTTATGATTTTATTAATGTTTAGTTCATGTTTTACTGCTGTCTTTGGAGGTCTGTATTCCAAATAAATGTACTGTATTCACTAGGAAAGTAAAAGCAATTTCTTTTTATTATGACTTTCAGGAAGGCCTTGCCCAGCACCACAGACAATGTCTTAAAAAATCACTGTAGCTCACATTCAAGGTCCTGTTGTGTGTTGTTCTTTACAAAACGAGTTATAAAGCAATGAAGGTATTGTGCTTTTTCCAACTTCATTTCATGGCTTCATATTAGTATGTGTCTCAATTTTTACAGGTCATTATGAGACTCAGGAGGTATGCTTGTTTGTTTGTTTCTGTTTTACTTTTACAGTGAAATGCTGGGTTACACTTCTCTTAAACACATTTCAGTTATTCCTAGTTATTCCAGTACAGGTTTAAGTTACTTGCTCACTCGCTCGCTCTTTTTTCTTTTTTTTTGGTTAAGGCTCATATTGTCTAAGGCTCAGAGAAGTAAGTAAGCATCATGACTGAAAAGCTTTTCAAATTAGAAGGGATTTGCAGGGATCAAACAATCCGGAGTAGAACACGAAGCTATTCTGATAAATGAGGCTTCGGTAAATGGCCTGTTGCTTCATGTATTCATGTGTTTATTTTCTTTGTCCCCTAAAGAACTGCAATGTCTCTGGTTGACTAGTCCTCCATTACTGGAGAATAAGCTAATTGATCAACCTGAGAAAGATCATTATGCTGGCAAACAACCAGAAAAAAATGTAATCGGAAGATGGGAATTAATTGGAAAAATCTGTATGGCAGTTTCATTATGGACTTCTTTTTCTAAAAAAAAGCCATTAATACTCTCATGAAGTGCATTTATTCTAATATGGTTGGCAGTAACTTCAGCTACGAAACAATATTTTATATTAATGGTAATGTACTTTGCAATGGTGGCAAAATAAGAGTTGATATTATTTTTATGATGTCTTCATTAGGTAACCGTATGTGTTGACATCAGTATGGAAATAAAAAGCAGCAAAGTAATGTTGATCGACTGTTTTATATGAATGTCATGCTGCACTTATGCAAAGGAACATTAATGCCAATGCCAAAAAATACATTGGATATAATATCAATATTGATGTTCCTGTGAACTCCATTTCTTATTCATTTTGTAAATGGTATGCTCCAAAAAATAAAACACTATTTACAGTGAAGCCATATGAATAAAAAGAAAAAAATAATGATGTGAGAATAAGTGCCCAATTGTAACTATGGTAACGTTATAGAGGGAATAATTCACAGCATTTAATATACTTGATGAATTTAGCCTCTTTTTCTGCTTCTGAAATGGATGCTAGCAGATATCTTTTGAAGAGGAAATTGCAATCTGTTATCCACATTTAACGGATAACTACTTTTTGTACTGCATGGTCACTGAAAGTTTGCTAGATTTGATGTTTGATACCAGGGAAGGCAAGTCCAAGAAGCGGCCAGGGATATACTGAGTGTGTTTCTACCTGAGAAAGAGGCAGGAGGACATAGACCCATTGTGGTGATACAGTAGGTCTTCAGACCAGAATTTGGGGCAGCTAGGGATTGAGAAAACCTGGTTTGAGGCAGAGGGGATAATGTGTACTATAGCTGGTTATTTAGGTGTGGCAGCAGGTAAGCCAGCCAGCAGCCCACTAACCATACACAAAACCAGTCTGATTCTTAATATCAGTACCCTAATATCTATTCATGCCCTGCTGGTGCCAAGGAGTGAAAATTAAGGCATTCAGCAGGGGAATCACGCCTGGGATAGAGCAAACAAATATTGTGAAACTTGCAATAAAATCACGAGAGCTGGGAACCCTAAAAATGAACTGTAATGGTTAGCTGTGGTTGGCCACCTAAGTCACAACGTACTGTTTTTGCTCAATGACCAGCTAAACACCTCTCTGACATGGCCCAATCCAGCTCCCCCAGAAGTTCACAGAAAGATTCCTTTTATCTTTAGTGGAGATTGAATCGGATTGGAGTGCTTGTACCTTTCCCTATCTGTCACACAGGTTTTGCTAGAGGCATCCCTCCTAGAAAAAAATCAGCAACTGGGTGCAGATTTCTTGGCTTCTAACTGGGTATAGAGTTTAAATTTAATTTTCTCTGTGTGTGTGTGGCCTTAGATGCAAAAAGTATGGTTAGATTATTGGGAAAGTACAGGAAGTACCCGCTCCATGGACCTCATTCATGCCTGGCAGCTCCAATGGTTAATGTGCATGGGGATTGGGAATGGCATGGCCTCTCCCTTAAACAGTCTCTATTTCACCTCCTTTTGTATAGCCTGGGCCTGCACCCACGTTGCACCAACCAGCACAATAGCAAAGCCCCCTGGAGAGAGCATCCCACCAAAGGACAGTTCAGCTTGACACTGAGTTCTCTTCTCGTCTGCCCCTCAACCACATGCACTGGGGACTTGAGAAGAGATTCTGCCTCTATGAGCTCCCCTGGAACAGCATGTCTCTGTACTGCCCCCAGTGCCATATGCCAGTACCTTAAATAATGCAATTTGGCCCTTCTGAGGGTTAAGTTAGTAACAAGATATAATTTTATATGGTTCTTTTAGCATCATAAGCTAAACTATTAATATCTTCCAGTGTTGTTAAAAGAGGTTCTCAGATGTGGCTAGTGCTGATATATTTTACTATTCATGAAAAGGGCTGTTTGTTATTAAAGTAAAACTACTTGGCTATATCCATCAAGACATTTATTTTCTATCTTAGGCTGCTATTGATCTGCAGAAATCACAGCTTAGTTAGGCGGCAATCTTGATCAAGAGATACTCAGCCTGATTGAGAAGTAGTAGTTCACATGCATCAAAATCTCAAGTAAACTGACTGTTCCATTTTTGGTTTTCATGACCCTATAGGTATACCTTCTCACATTAGAGCCCCTAAATTCTCTTTGAGAACCGTCACAGATATGCCACTGAATGATCCAAAATTAGATTCCAAAATATAATCTATGCCCTTTAGTCTTCTTCATAAGTCTGTACGGTTTCTATTAAAGTTCTGCATGAGACAAGACACCATTTTCAAAAGCAGCAAAGGGATTTAGGAGCACAAGTTCCATTGAAATCTCCTACATAAGGTCCAATCCAGCAAAGCACTTATGCACACACTTAACTTTGAGTATATGCGTAAGTGCCTTGCTGGATCAGGAACTCCTCTGGCTTTGTGTTGAAATGACTGAAACTGACCAAGCTCCAACCTGAGCCACAACTTCAAAGTGCTATCTACTTTTATAGTACTAACACAAGCCCCACCAATCCAAGTCTATTAATCCAGGCTGGGAGGCTCGCTCCTGTGGGCTGTGTAGACATACCTTTTAAAGCTAGAAAAGACCATTGTGATCATCCAGTTGACCGCCTGCATAACAAGGCCAGAGAACCTGACCCAATACTTTCTGCATCAAGCCCATAACTTCTGTTTGAACTATAACATGTCTTTTAGAAAGACATCCAGTCTTGTTTTAAAGACTGCAAGTGACAGAGAATCCACCTTTTTCCAGGGGTTAATTACCCTCACTATTACAAATTTGCACCTTATTCCTAATTTGAATTTGTCTAGGTTCAGCATCTGATTTAATAGGTTAATCTTTTCTCTTTTATACATTAGGACTAATAATTGAGCATAAGAATTTAAAGACAAATACAATGTGATTTTTAATAAATTTTTGCATTAAGCTGAATCTTTTAAACTCAGTTTTTCAATGTATAAAATATAAATATAAATGGAGCTAAATAAAATCCATCAATTATTTTTTCTTGTCAGGATCTCCCACAAAAGACAGTTTTGTTTAATTCCTCCTGTTTCACTATTAATGAGGCAGCCAGTTTATCAGTATAGCATTAAGTGATTTTGTTTTTTTAGTTCCATATTCCACGCCCCCCCCCCCCCCCACACACACACACACTCTTCATTCTGAGCATTTACAATGCTGGGAGAAATGTAGGATATCAGTGCTCATTAGCCAAATAATTTCCTATGTCTGGTAGAAGTGTTGTTTATTTGCATGTTCACCTGGATCATCTGAATGTCTCAGACGACATCTGAAACACTAGGCTAGGAGAGTTTATAATCAATAAAACTAATTTCTGCATAGATTTCGGAGTCGAGGTATGTATCCAAGTTTTGAGAAATGGGAAAATAGTAACAGTGAAAAAAAATCCCAAATAGTTTTTTTCCTGTAAAATATGTGGCACATACAGAACACATGTACAGGGGTATGAGGTAAAGGTTTTGTCAGCCTTCATTTGGGATGGCCTGCACAAGTCATTTATGTCTTCACCTCTAGTAAAGGATGTGGCCCTCCCCGATCTCATGCTGATAACACCTTAAAACCATCCACAGCATTCCATTATGTGCTCTTCTCTCTTTCTGTATCTTTCCACTTTTCACTGAAAAAAAAAAGTTAGGTTTGAGGGAGAATTTGAAAGGGGATGGGGAAGGTGCAGTGCATACAGCCGGAGGGAAATCCAGATACAGGAAATACATGAAAAGAGGCCTGGAGCTGTGAGTGGGAGACACAGAAGAGGTGAACATCAAGGCCAGTGGAATTGGTGGAACATAGGGTACAAGATGGAGTGTAGAAGGAAACCCGACAAGAGATATCGGGAGAATGCAAAGTTGTGCAGACTTTAGCCTTGTTGTGGAGAAGCAAAGGTGTGGAGAGGTATTAGAGCTCTATGCACTTTTCAACAAAATGGAAATTTTTGTGAAAAATATCCATTTGTGTGTCAATTTTTGAGGGTTTTCATCTTAAACTGGAAATATTCTTTTTTTAAATATCATGAAAATGAAATATTTTCTTTTTTCAAAAATTTCACAGGAAACAATTAATTTCCCAGCCCGCTCTCGTATTTATACTGTGTTCATCATTTGGCACATAAGTATGTAACAAGATTACATGAATCCTAGCGGATGGTCTCTCACAGGTCCCTCAGCTTTTTTCTCCATAACTGCTGGAAGAGGAGGGAGGTCTGTTTCCTGATTTATTTGGTTCCTCCCTCCCCACCTCTGTTGATCTAATTATAGGAATGATACATTCTGGCCAAGAGATGAGCTTTGCATTTTGTCCTGAAGGCTGTCAGGTTGTATCATGCCTGGGCCAGCAGCCAAGGTGGGTTTGACTCTGGCTTTCACACATCTCACCCTGATCCCTGAATGTTCTACTGCCTGTGAAGATTGACTAGAATTCCTCCTGGAGGCTTCCGGGTATGCGAGTTGGAGCAGTAGCTCCAACATTCTGCTAAGGGGTGTAGCATACCTGACCAGCTCTACTGGCTGATGAGGAAGGGATGGGTCTATTAGAAGGGGTCAGGCTCACCATCAGTCAGTGCATAATCCAATTCTATTCAAGTAGCTTTCGTCATGAGGATGCTAACAGAAAGCAGGACTTAGCTTCCCCAACAGGACTGGGCGGGGGTGTAAAAGGGAGCAGGTTGTTTGCACATTCTCTCCCACCCTTTCTTATGCATCAATGCTGGGCTAAGCACATTGGAGCTCTAAGGCTTCAATTCTGCCAGTTGTTCTGCATGAGCAGACCCCTGCACCCAGGTATAGCCCCAATGAAGTTACTGGGGCTTTTCATGGGTGTACTGAACAAATTCCAGGTTCAGGGCCTTGGTCTGAGACAGACGCTATGTCTCTTGCCTATTTTTGGCTCTGCTTTCAATTAAAAATTTCCCCCTCTTCCCCGATAAGGCACTTTGTAAAATCCTGCACGGACCACTGAATGTCAAAAGATATATTTAATTTAACTAACATAAGAGATTTTCAATTTATTTTAATAAAGCAGCAGTCTATTTACTGGTTTTATTAGTGACTAAGCTCTTGGCTAGTTTAAGGAAAGACTGTAAAAATTGATTGACCTAAATTCTCTGCAAGATAGATTT
The DNA here is from genome assembly GCF_965152235.1 of Eretmochelys imbricata. Lineage (NCBI taxonomy): Eukaryota > Metazoa > Chordata > Testudines > Cheloniidae > Eretmochelys > Eretmochelys imbricata. The sequence goes on from NC_135574.1 coordinate 35,232,557, forward strand.
TTCATTCTTCCTTTTTCGTGTGTGCATAAGGCTTCAGAGGGTTTTTCATTCCATACACTGAATAGTAGTTATAGATTCAATTAAATGTACTGCAAATATATTATGCTTTCTGCACCTGCACCACTGAATTCCCCCTACTGTGAGAGAATCTTCTTTACTCAGGATGGCTTGGATTTCTGGTAACTAGGCAGCTAATTTCTTGGAGGTAGACAGCTACGATGAAGAAAAAGATTACCAGAGTGTTCCTTTGTGCTTTAAAATAGCATGTGAAGGTTTGTTGTTTTCCTCTGTACATGGGAACCATGTTAAATAGCTTTCATAGTAAACAACTGACATTCTCAGGTGTCATTGGTTCCAGAACTGCTACTATATTATATCTTCTGTAACAATGTTGAAACTCACAAACCTAGATTTACACTGAACACCAAATAAAAGCCCCCTGTGAGTGGATTAACATATCAGGACAGTTGGCTGATGCATATCAAAAAGTTCCTGAATTATATATATCCCCCAGTGCCCTTACCCTTAGAAAAAAAAAAAGTACTTACAGTTCATTGACTGGGACAGAATAAGTGAAATAGGACAGCTTCACTGGGTGATTGGTAGAAGAGTGTTATGCAGTTAGAGGAAATGGATTGTTGATAGCATTCTGCTTTAAAGTTCAATAAATTCCTCCCCAGAGCAAAAAATGGCGTTACAAAATAATGGATTGTTCAGTTGGTGGACTGCCGTGGCTGTATTTAATATGGTGGACACCTTTATAAAATGGTCACTAGTCATAGGTTTATATAAAAAAGGAAAATATAGGCCTTCTTTAAAAGGACATATGCTTTCTAGATGGCAGTGGAAAACAACTGTAAATACCCCTGGCTTAAAAAGATTGCTTAAAGGTGCAGCATACTGGTTCTTTTAAAAAAAAAAAAAAAAGCAATGAAACCTTAGAACAATTTAAACAAGACACCAGAGAGAGAATTTGATTAGAACTGATAAAGCATTTAAAATTCAGTATTCAACAGTTTCCCTGATCCATTATGGAGATGCTGATCATTATGCCATAGTTAAGGCTGAGGGGTTTTTTTGTTTTTGTTTTTACACTTAAAGCATGAATTCAACCTTTTTGTTTTGTATGAAGAATACAGCACATCCTGCTCAAGTTTAAAGCACCTACTGTTGGACTACTGAACAAATTTCCTGATAACTTATAGGTAAAAATTATTTAAGGTTGATATCTTCAAATTATTAGAAATACTGCATGATAGCATTCTCTTTAAAGTTCTTATTCAGTTCTTGTGTACGATATTTTCAATACTTTAAAAAAAAAACAGAAATTCCGAGACAAAAACTATATTAAAATGCAGTTCAATTACTGATTTATATTCCAAACTTTAGGAGTAAAATCATTACAGGGATATTATAATGATTCTAAAACCAAGCACTGCAAACCTAGGAAATTCACAATTATAGTTACAGTTAAAGGAAATCCAAAGATGTTATGGTAAGAAATGCACAGTAATGGTACCTCAACACCCTTACCTCTGCCCTGTAAGGACACAATGAAAGGGGGTGATGGGGGGAAAAGATCTAATATCTCTTTAATAAACAGTTTAATCTAACTTGGGACCACTACACTAAAATGACAATTTTAATAAGATGATTATAGCACAGTGTCCCAAAGGGACAGAGTTAAGGTTGTTTAGGTGTCTTAATTGTACATTTCCTACCATAACATCTTTGGATTTCTTTTAAGTGTGTAACCTAACTGGGTTTTCTCATAGTTGGTTTTGTGATAATTACAACATTCCTGTAAGGTTCTTACCCTCAAATTACTGATATGTAGTCTAAACCACTGCTTCTCAAACTATCTGATGTGGGGGACCGGCAATTTTTTTTCCAGTGTGCGCGCAGACCAACAGTTGATGGCTCATGGACCGGCACCGGTCCACAGACCACCACTTTGAGTAGCATTGGTCTAAACCATTACTCCATTTTAATAGGTTTATTTTTTGTCCAGGAATAAAATAATTAATGAACCAAAAGTAGAAGCACAGTCAATAAACATACAATTCAACAAAAGAAAAAAACTCAGCATTTTGCTATCATAGCCACGAATATCAATTTTGTCTATGAAATTAGCGGTATACAAAATACAGTAATATTCACATTCTACTGGTAATCTTAGGGTCTGATCCTTATGTCTTCATATGTCCATATGCATAGCTTGAGGATCCAGTCCAGAGTACAGCCAGCTGTGTATTGGGTTTGGACTCTGGAGATTAGCTGTGAGAAATTTAAGGTGCTGAGCCACATCCTGGATCTGCTCTTAATTTTAGGGGGTATCGTAGAATATAGAATATCAGAGTTGGAAGGGATCTCAGGAGGTCATCTAGTCCAACCCCAAAGTAGGGCAAGACTATTCTGTCTGCTTCTTATTAGTAGACGGGGTGGGGGGGTATACGTTTGTTTTAAGGATTGTATCAGCTGTGATGCTGTCAAGAGTAAGACACTGCAGCTGCACCTGCTCAGGACTCCTAACATGAGCCAGCTAGGTGGCCTGATGGATCACCGCGCCTGATTGGCTGAGGAAGCTAGCAGGCCAGTTCATAAACTCAGCAGCACCAGCAGCAGTAGCTCACTAGCTGCTGAATGCAGCCACCCTTGGACTCTGCCCCACCCTGTGCTCATCAAGGCTTGCTCCTGCTCTGCTCCTCCACAGTTCCAGCCCAGATCATGGCCTGCTCCCAGCCTTGTTCCCATAATTATCTCAGCCCTGCTCCTGTCTCCCCTGACTTCTGGTAATCCAGTTCTGACCCTTGCCTCCAATTCCTGCCTCTGTCTCTATTTTGACTCTTGGATCTGGCATTTAGACTCTGACTCCAGTTCTGACCCTCAGCACTGCTTTCTGGTTCTGGCCCTGTCTTGATCCTTGGCTCTGGCATTCATACGCCAACCACTAGCATGACTCCCACTTTGGGTTGCCAACATTGTGTTTAAAAATATGGGACAGACCTCAGATGTCCCCAATCTTGACTTGAACCTCTATGGGCAAGTCCCTTTCCCTCCCACCCCCATGATTCCTAGGGTTTCTCTCTTTCCAGCTCTGCAGAAAATCCAGGGCCTCAGGTGCTAGGCCAGCAGTTGCTGTGACTCCGGTTCAGGTTCTTCACAGGTGCCAGGAGCCAAATTGGAGGCTGCAGTTGTTGGTCTTTGCCTGCTGCAGTGCTGTGTGCTCTGCTGGGGATGTTGGCAGAGATTTTGCAAGCAGGGAGGCTACACCCCAAGGAGTACTGACTCCCCTGCCAGGTAGAGCCCCTTCCTGACCTTGGTCCTTCAGTGCAGCTCCAGAGCACACAGCCCTGTCCACTTGCTCTGTCAGACAGAGCCTTCACAGGGAAAGCACATGGGGCTGTGCTCAAGGGCTGGAGTCAGCAGAGGGCCCTGTCCAGCTGGGGGCCAGTATTCATGGGTGCATCTTTTGACTCCCTTCCCAACTTTGGCCCACTGGCCTGACCTTGGCCGACATGGACCCTGGCATGGCCCACTCTACTTTCTCTGTGCAGCGCTGAAGGGCCAGAGTTGGGAGGGAAGAGGAAAGATCCACCTGTGACTACTGGCCCCCAGCTGTTGAAATACAGGATAAAAGGCATCCCATACTGATTTAGTATGTATATGTAATTTTCTATTTAAATAAGGGATGTCCCCTGTAATACAGGACTGTTGGCAACACTACTCCCACTCCAACCACTAGACCTGACTGCCTATGATCTAATCTCCTGACAGGTGCTAGCTGTTTGTGGTGGCTGAGTACTTTCCTTTCTGCAGTTGCTACTAGAATGAGGGAGAGAAGTGAAACTGCAATATTATTACAGAGTCTTTAAAGGTCTCTTCAGACTGCAATAGTTGGATTTTCTGATTCCCTGGTGTGCAGGGGATTATGCTTTCCTTTGAGTTGTTACAACTAGAAGGACAGACAGAACTCAAGAGTGTATGGCTCCTAGTCCTTAGCAGAGTCCACTGGACAATGATGCCTACAATTTAAAAACATAGGATTAGCTCACTGTTTGTTAGAGCACAGTGACGGTTCCAGGGGTGTGCTGTACCTATATTCCACTCTCAGTCTCTGTCGTGGGCACCCTTGCTAAGTACTCACGTTCAGACTGGATCATCACGTTACAGCCTCCTTGTTTAGCAGATCCACATCATCTCCAGCAGGGTCACTTCAGTTTGACCCCTGCTCTAGAATTCTCTCCAAGAACTTGTGACCAGTATGAAAATGCAGTATGACTTATTAATCCCCAGAACATCACAAGTAGAGAGGTAAGGGTTAAAATAATACAAATCTAGACACATTATCTTATCTAAACCTTGGCCTTTGTTTTAGTAGGCTTGCAGCATTGGGTGGGCAAGGCAGACTGCCCAGGCAGCCTATACCTCTGAGTCTGATTCTCCCTGTCTTTGTCTCTCCTCCTTAGCTCATAGGTATTTATCCATTCCAAAGACCCTTTGTTCAAGATTTCAGAGTTCCTCTGGGTTCCTGGATGAACTTAAGCTGGACTTAATCCTTAGGGTCCCATAGAACCAGCCACACAATAACCTCTAACACCAAAGAGATATATACTAGTTCCAGAAAAAAAAATGGTTAATTACTACATTCTTCACAAGCACTTTGTCATCCTTTAGGATGGAAAGTGCTATATTAGTGTAAGATATGATTATGATTATTATTATTATTTATTATTAACCAGAAAAATTAAAACTGATGAGGTATACCTAAAAGAATTTAAATCAATAGTTTAGCAAAAGGCTACCATCTACACTGAAATTGGAGACATATGAGTGTAATTGACCATAAAACACGATCTATAATCCCAAATATTCACAATGATAATTCTTACACATAGAGGAGACTACTTTCCCCTTTTGTAGAGAGAAATGACAAGGAAAACAATTTGTGCAATAGTAGGATTTCAAAAGGAAATGAAAGCTGTTAGACAAAGGAACTACAGTGCATATTCATTTGGTAAATGTGAAAACTCTATTGCAGAATTAAAATGAAGCTTAAGAAAAACAGATGAAAAGGTAGATGAACTAGAACAAAGATTGGAAGACAAAACAGAGTGAAGTGCAGCCATAATCACGACATGCTACTTTGCTTAATGAGTCATGTATAAAATGTGATGATTTATAAAACAGACCAAGAAGAAATAAAAGAGGAATGTATATGGTGTTTTTCTATAGTCATTAAAGTGCAGTTCTGAATCTATCAGCAACACCAATAACAATGCTATTTCATACTATTTCATAAGAACCACCACACCAAACAGATCCAGCTACTAAATTGAACTAACCCTGCTGAAATACTCAAACAACTCTCCCATTCACTCTAAGGCATAATTAAATTAATACATTTTAAGGTAGGCTGAGATTTTCAAAGCTGCAATTTTATAAGCACAATTGTCATTGAAATTAATAGAAGTTGTACATATAAAGCCCTTGTATGCATTAGACACCCCAAACTGTCAAGGGGGAGGAAATGTCTGGTTTCTACAGGGAATCACAACTCCAGTACTATAGTGGGGCCTTCAAAAGTGTCCTGTGCACGGGGCCCCCAGAATTGTGCTAGAGGGATGCAAAAGGTGGGTTCCTGCACAAGCTCCTAAGATATTGATTCTCACACAGAGAAAATGCACAGACTTCATTGAATTCAGGTTCCTCTGCACCACAGAGAAAGAAGTCAGATTTCCGTCTCTGTAATTAATCTGTTAACAATCACTTTGTTATATTGTTCTATTTTTTAAAAATGAATTGCATCACTGGTTGAAGCTAATTCAAATATTGCTCAAAGATAAATAGATTTTTAAGGCCAGAAAGGAACAGTATGATCATCTGTTTTGACTTCCTGCATAAAAAAGACCAGGGAACCTCACTCAGTAATTTTTACATCAAGCCCTAATGTCTGTTTGCACTATAAGATATCTTTTGGAAAGATGTCCACTCTTGATTTAAAGGCAGCAAATGATGGAGAATCTACCATGTCCCTCGGTAAGTTGTTCCAATGGCTAATGACCTTCACTTTAGAAAAAATTGCACCTTATTTCTAGTCTCAATTTGTCTAGCTTTATCTTCCAACGGCGGATCTCGTTATGCTTTTTTCTGCTAGATTGAAAAGCCATCTACTAGCAGAAAACTTGTACCCATTACGTACTTTAAGAGGTGATTTGATCTCCTTCTCTTGCATAAATTAAATAGATTGATCTTAAGTCTCTCGCTATAAGGCATATTTTCCAAGTCTTCAAACTCTTCTTGTAGTTCTTTTTTTAACCCTTTCCAGTTTTGGAACATCCTCGTTGCATACAAATACCAACTCCCTACTTCTAACTGATATCTCCCTGTTTATCCCCACAGATCATGTTAGCCCTCTTCGCTATACCATTGTACAACTCCCACGAGGGACTGTGACAACATATCTGAATAGAAATATTTTGGGGTTTTGATGATAAATCAAAATTTTCCACGGAAAGAAGATACTTTTCACAAAAACTATGTTTTGTCAGAAAGCTAGTTTACTGTCAAACAAGAATTTCAATTAAAATGCATGTTTTCACATTGGACCACCTTACCAAATGATCCAGATTGATCTGTATAATGACCTGTCCCAGTCATTATTTAACACAAGACCCCCAATTTTGTGTAATCTGCAAATTTTACCACCAATGATTTTATATTTTCTTGCAGATCACTGATAGTGTTGAAAGCACTGAACAAAATACTTAATTTAGTCTTTTTTTTTTTAACTAAATCAAGCAATATGCTTTTAGGGTTGTTTGTTTTTTTTAAACATAGTTTCAACAATATTATGCCCAACATGCTGAAAGAGCTCTGTTTTGTGTTGCAATTAGGCAATGATCACATTACATGAGAGATTATCCCATCCTATTTACAGTAAATAGCTTCAAGTAAGAAAAAAATAGAGGCTCTATTCATGAATGATTTATATGCAGCTTCTTCTCAAGGTTTTGCATTATTCAAGTAGAAAATTGTGTCCAGAATACTAAAGACATGCTATATTTTGCTGTATGCAACCAGAGCTGACTGTATGCATTAGATTCCCCAAATTGTCATTTAATACCTTGAAACATCAGACAAAATGCCTTTGCTTGACTTGCTGCTTTTTAAATGCTCTTTTCTTACCACCAAATCTCGTTTTGGACCTGCATTTCCCCATATTCCATTTACAGGGATAGATTTTCAGGTGGCATGACTCTATAGCCCATTGTACCTAAGGCCATGGTAAGAGTATAAGTTCCTTTGCAATGCCCATATTATTTTCCACTGCTCCCCTGTAAGACTCCAGAGCTATAAAGCAATTGGCACAGTCCAGTGTTTTCTATACCAGAAGTTCAGTCTCATGAAATGTTAGGAGGGGCCCTATCGAGGACAGTCATGAAGAAATAATGGTCATCATTCCAAAAATTATCATGTGCCAACAGTTATCATTAAATGATATCTGAGAAATCATAGCATTCGCTGTAATTATAACAGGAAGTAACCGGGATAACTGTTAGCAACTGTTTGTTTCCTGCTGGCAAACACTGACTTTTTAATCGTGTTTAGTAGTCATTCTAAAATAGGGATTTCTAATTTAAAATAGTTTCCTAGACATTTTCTTGGGGGCTAATTCAGAGCTTCAGCACTAAGTGAAAAAGAAGTAACTTTTGAAAAATCCTTTGTGAAGTGTCCATACGTTAGGATAATGGACTATATGGTATTTTTAAAAACTTGAAAATAAGCATCAGAATATGCAGTCTGATGATGTGTCTGATCCCCTAAATCAGTGATCTATTAGTCCTAGCTGATGCACATAACTTAGGTAGGTATTAAATTAGCAAATATTATGTCATTTGGATTTATAGTGTGCCTGCAAATAATTGAAATATCAAGGCTAAAATAAGTCTGGAATCCCCAATGTGAAAGAACTTGTGAATGTGAAATATTAATGTTGAGGCCAATAGAGATAACAGTTAGAAATATCAGAGCAAGGTGCAAGTGAGAGCATCATTATTCTTTACCCTCAAATGTGCATGGCTGTGCTCTGGATATGGCTTCAAACAGCACACAACTGTCTTTTGGAATCCTGTATAATATAATGAAAGCATAGGCAGAGTGGGAACCATCCACCCATTGGATTAACCCCCTGTGGACTTGCTGGAAGACCTGCTTGCAAAGACAGAGCTTTCCAACTACCAAGACTAATGAGAGTGACGGGAATATCCAGCCACAAAAAAGTGGCCTGCCTACTTTGAAGGACAGCATCCAGCCTTCAATCAGGGGCATGTCCTCTGGTGCAGCGTATAGGAGGGGCACATAAGCCATCCAATGTTAGTTTGCCTCCCCCACAGACATTTTAAGTAACAGCTTTCCGTGGGAAGACAGAACGTGTTGTTCCTTTTTGCACCATGTTTATCTGCTACTCAGCATATATCTGTCTCTAGCTTTACAAGTTTAATCTACTCAGGTGATAATTAATCAACAGAATACATCATCTTTCAACTGAAATTCCCGCAGGTGGAGGAGGAAAGACTGTAGCTCTGGCTTGCCACTGTAAATAACATAATTCCCCACCTGTCTATCTACAACACAAAATGCTAAGTCCTAAAAATGCCACTGCCCCGTTATCCACTAATAGGAGCTTTATGTCAGGACCAGTATGTGGGCAGTCTGATCTAATGGTCAGGTCTAGTGGTCAAAGCCAGCATCCAAGCCAGGGCTAAAGCCAGAATTAGAGTCCAGGGATCAGTGAAAGTCGGGTCCAGTGCAGCAACCAGGCAAGAAGCCTCTCGGGTTCTCAACAATTTCCTGTGCCTCCTTCCGGCTTAAACAGTCAGATGCGGCCAACCAGCGGGGTCAGTCATCGTCCCCGAATCCGGATCTTCATGGTCATTATCTCCAGGGGTCAGAGTAGCTCACTTCTAGTAGCTCGGGATGAGCTGCCCAGTGGTGGCCAGGGTGTGAGGGCTGCCTGGGAATCCATGGGCCCCTACACTTTGTTATTGCTACCAATTTTTGTGTGGAAGGTGCTCAGATACTACAGTGATGGGTGACAGTATGAAATCCTGAAACAGATGATAAACAGATAAATTCAAGAGAATAAATGTCAGTTAAGAGATTGCTGCTGAGATACGCATGCTCAGGTTAGTACTTTCACTAGGCTGAGTCTTAGTACATTACTAAGAAGTTGTCTGATTGGTGCAGGAGACCAATAATTAACTTTGAGAAATGAAGGGAGTAAATCAACAAAGCACTTATCTATATTAGGTTAAGGTGTTATTTCAGAATTGAGATTTTGGAGAAAGTGTGTCCAAACCAAATTATCTCACGATATTTTAGATGCCACCTACATTTTGAGAGAGTAGCTCACAGGGGATCGTGGAAACAGCTGGGAGGAGAAAATCTGAATTCTGTCCCTGACCTGACTTGGCCACTGATTTCCTGTATGATCTTGTGTAAGTTACTCCTCCGCTTTGTTCCTCAGTTCAGCCTTCTGTAAAAAGTGGATAATAATATGGATCCACCTTTTTTAAAGTGATTTGAGCCCTACTGTTTAATGTTTGTATTAATTTAGCACTCCCTATGTGCTCAGCATCATCCAAACACAGGTAAGACACAAATTGCTCACAAACTAAGAATCTACAGATGAAAAGCACTTTATAATTGCAGTGATTACATTTCAGATTTTTTTTTCACTATTGTACTTCTCACTAATTATCCTTACTTTTAGTTCATACATCTTAGTCTGTTTAACAGCGTTATTCTCAAACCTCAGAATTTTCCTTGTGTTAGTTTCTTTCATCCTCTAATTTTCCAGAAAGTTCTCCTGGGGTCCAATCTTACTTCCATTTAAGTCAATAGCAAATCTCTCATCGTCTTTAGCAGTGCAGGATCAAACCCTATGGCTTTGAATGTTTACTGTCTAAAAATATTGCAGTGATAAGATACTGAATAAATATCAATATCAATATCAACAAAATAAATATCAATGATGTTAAAATATGCTCCTTTATTTCTCTAACAGGAATTGGAAAAATTTGGAGGTGATGAAGGGAGACAAATTTCTCTACTGAAAAGTATCCCTGGAATATTTGTGTTAACTTGATTTGACATCTCTTAATACTCCTAAAACTAAATATTCAAGTGAAGGAACAAATGTTTATATGAAGGACCCTGCTCTTGTTGAGGTCAATGGGAGTTTTGCTATAGAATTCAATGGCAGCAAGATCAACCTTAAACTTGTTTATCAGGACTGTAACTTACTTGGGGCTGCTACATAGGATTTAAAAGGTCTGTTACTTACACTTAGCTCTTATCTTCGCCTAGATGTGTGGTCTGAGTCTATAATGCTTAACTGAGAGGATGGGGGGGGGAGAGGGAGAGAGAGTAATGCGTTATCTATCAGTTATGCCTCTTTGTGTATCCCTGGATTTGCTGAAACCTTGAGCTCTGTAAACAGCAATGGGAAAAGTAAATAAACTTGTGTTTAAATGAACCAATGACATATGAAGCAATAAACTAGCACAACAGCACATTTTCAAAGTGGCCTTTGCTTTTCTTACCCCTCAGCAGTCCCTTTTTAAAGATGGGACCAAAAGAGAAAGCCATCACAATGAGTTCTGTAATCAAATGCAACATTTAAAACTCAAGAGAGAAAACATGTTTTCTCCCTGTGAGGTACAGTATATTCTGTTCTTTTTGATTTCCTATTAGGGGCTCAGCAGAAACCACATGTAACAGTGTAAATTCTCTATTGCCTTTGTGTATATTCATGCAGCCCAATCCTGCTCCCATTGAAACCAACGGTAAAACTCCTATTGGAGTCAATGGATTGGAATTAAACCACTGGGGTTTTGACCATATTTGCTATTTTTTGCTACAAGTTTGACACATCCATAGTAACAAAATCTTGCATTGAGTCTGTCCAAGAAATGTGGCTACAAGAGAGTAACAAGAAAGTCCTTGTAAATGAAGAGATAAAACTGAGATAGACATATTGTCAATTGATGATAAGCCTTGTTATATGTTATATGAAGGAGCCAAAGATGGAAAAAGGATCTCTAACAACAAGCACTAGTAGTTATGATTGAATCAGAAATGTATTTTGTTTCCCCATATAGCTCATATTTAGTTCTCTAAACAAATCTGGTTAAAGGAAACATCAAAGATATTTCCTGTATAATAGAATTGGAAAATATAAATTCAGTCCAGATGGCTTTTAGCTAAAGTCCTGTCAAAGAGAATCCATATGTTTCTTTTCTGCTAACTCTCAGGGTCAGATTCTTGGGTGCTGTGGTTGTTTTGCTCCACGCTGACAGAATAATCGGGCCATAGAGATGGCATACCTGGGGCCCTAGGAAGATCACTCAAGCTTAGGGGGACGCAGAGCTAGCATAACATCTCATTAAGGTCATTGGCAGTTAGCCTAATTTAGGATAGCATTTAGGCTGTTCTAACTGATAGAGCCCTGCGCAGATACAACATTTGTATCCGCATCTGATCCACAATCTGCAAACATGGTCCATGGATATCCACATCTGCAGATATAAAGTGGATATTCTCAGATTTGCAGGGCTCTACTAATTGATCCTCGCAACATGTGCACCATACAATAGACATAGGATCAAGGGAGTGCAAAGGTGAGACTCAATGCACCTTTGAATCCCTCCCCCTGGACTCCAAAGTGCTCTTTGGGAATAGTCACAGATCTAATCCTCAGTGAACATCCTGCCTTAACAATAAGAATTAAAAACTCACATTACATCAAAGCAATTAGAACTTCAGTGATTGGTAAAAGTAGAATCAGATGCCCTACTTTACTATGAGCTATCAGCTGTTTTAAAATGATTTTGCTTATACTGTTTCATTCTCTCAAGTACATTTTTTCCCATCTGTTTTCTGAAATTACATGTACAAATGTTGATGAACCGTCTGGCTCAAGCATAAAGAACATTCTCATCACAATACACAAAGTTTTACCTAAAATTCTATGAGTTCACCAGATTATAGAGTAATTACCCTAAGCAAAATGCATGGTACCAAGAATTAATAGGAATACAGAACACAGCTATTCTACCAATGAATTGTATCACACAATCTATTGCCTGAATTGGTGAAATATCAAAAGCACATGACATTCAGCAAACGTGAGGAGTGCCTTTTTCGTAAGTTAGCAGTGGATTTTGTTCTTATGTTCAACTCAATTCTTTCTGCTGCAAACAAGGTCAGAGTAACTTTGCCAATAAAAATGTATTCTATTAAACTATACTGAACTTGCTACCTGGCTGCTGTCTAGGGCTGTTGCTGACTGGCATACTTGGAGAAAACCTGAACTCTGACCTCAGAGAAAGCAGAAAAAGATGAAGGCATATCTCACTGTGCACCCTGGTCATAACTGTAGTGAAACTGTGATCTTTCTTCTAAAGCAGTGTTACAAGATAGCTGATTAAAATCACTCTGGTCACAGAAAGGGCTGAATAACAAAATGCACAAGGCAGTAATTACATACTATATCCAGTGAAAAGCCTTCAGTACCATTGATCATAATGAAGACGGCCATGTGTCAGGCTGTGTGGACCATATATAAGAATGGACATCTTTCTGTCCAGTTCAGCAACAGAATGTTCAAGTCCAGTGCAATTACTTCAAATAATAGTTAACATGATAATAGTTAAAAGGTATCAGAAATCTTAGGTTATTGGACAACCTGAAAATATAATAATTGACACTTGTCCCTGATCCTCCTCTCTGTCCATCTTTCAGCCAGGTGTGCAGGATTAAACACTGAAATGGGAAAAGATTGAAGAGGAGGAAATGGATAAAAGCCATTTTCCTGCAGCAATAAATAATAAATAAATAAATAAAAAGCTCTTTTCCAAACAATTTCTGAACCAATCTTCTCTTAATTGCCTTTTTATTCCAAGGTTAGTTTTCCTTTCGTAGCCCCCATAGTATAGGCACATTTATTGTATACTATTTTTATTCTTTATAAAATCTTTCCCCCAAAATCATTCTGATTGAAAATTGGTAGGACATTTTCACATGTAATGTTTTTTGGTTGAAAAATGGCTATAAAAATTCAATTTTAATTAAACTTTCCACAATAATATTTTAGTGAAATTTGTATCAAAATCATTTAAAATGTATGATTTTTTTTCCATTTACCAAAACCTGGTTTTAAAATGTCTGTAAAAGTCTCATGGAAAGTTTCACAGAATGGGTTAATTTCAAACCAAAGCTACTCAGAATGCCTGAGAACACCATGAAGAGATGTCGTGTCTCTGTCTAGTTCTGTTACTTTATGTGAGAAAATATGACTCTAAATCCACACAGGGATAAGATCTGTGTTGAGTTATCCCAACCTTTATCCCAGTTGGACCTAGCACATCCAGAGATTCAATCTTACTTTTTGTCTGTTTTTGTTAAACACTAACGTTGATTATTTCTTAGAGCATGTGTACACTATAAACCTAAGTTGACCTATGTTGGGTCGACTTACAGCCACTGCAGTAATTACTGCAGCGGTTCATGTTCATACTATCCTTCTTCTGATAGTGGTGCTGTCCTCATCAGGAGTGCATCCACTGCCTTAAGAGGGGGAGTGTGGGGGCTGAGAGCCAGTCTCCCTCCCTTGGTTCCCCGCTCCCCCACCAGGAATGGGGCAGCTACACCAGGATTCTGGGCTCCCCACTTCCCGTTCGGAATAGGGCAGCCGACTGGACACTGGGCGTGGCTCTCCTTGCCGGGAGCCTGGCTGCACCCCGGCCTCTTGGCTCCCCACTTGCCACTAGGAGCTGAGTGGACTCAGGGCACGGAGCTCCCTGCCAGGCAAAGCCATGCTCCAATGGGAAGCGAGGAGTTGAGAGCCCAGGGATGCAACCAGGCTTATGGCAGGGAGATCCACACATGGCATCCAGTCAGCTGCCCCATTCTCAGCAGGGAGAAGGGAGCCAAGAAGCCCGGAGCGGCTGCCTGGTTCCCACCAAGGAGCAGGGAGCTGAGAAGAAATGCTTTGCAGAAATGCTTGGGTTGTCTCTTATATAATATGTATATACAAAATTGTAAATGATTTATGAAACTATGCAGGAATTGAGTTTATAAATCATGAAGTACTGACTGATTTTTTAAAAAAATACATGCAGTTTACCATAAAGGTTACAGCTTGTAATATCTCTTTCAAAGTCTGCTTTCAATTGTTGTGCGAGAACTTAATAATAAAGCACTATGCAAACATTAATAGCAGAGGTGAGTTTAAGAAAAGCTTATACCGTCTTTCAGATATTACCATGTAAAAACTTAGAGTCACCGAAGTGAAACTTCATACCTTCTCTCTCAATTTATTCCTTATTATCATCATCATCCCCATTTCACAGATGGAAAAACAAAGCTGAGAAGGCCCTATTCAAAGTTGATATGAAAGGTGGTATAAATTTACATTGTTAAATGAATCCAAGGGAAAGTTTGTGTACTATGAACACTGTAGATCCAGAGAAGTTATAAGTTATATCAATTTAGATTTACTTAAGGCTAGATTCTGATCTCAGTTAGAGAGGTTTAATGCTGGAGTAATTTCATTGTTCCCAAAGGTATGGCTTTGTTGGAGAGTGGGAAAAACACTGTGACTTTTTCTGTATGATTTCATTGCAGTTTTATCTCTTTGACCTATGACCTCTTCACTGTCACACTATTTGTATGAAATAACTTGTGCTGGACTAATCAGTTTGTCTGCAACATTTTCCCACACTGTATTTGATTTAGCTCCCAGTGTTTGTTAGTGACAAGTGACCTACACAGAACTGGGGGGTAGTACTAGGTATTTTATTTGGCAGATAGATGTATGTCATGGACTTGCTTAGTTGTTTACCCGCACATTAAATACAAGCCTACCCCAGTTCTCATAATCTCGTACAGCAGATAAAACAGAATTCACTGAAATGTGGTTTCTCCACCAATCATAAACAGACTGACACCAGTCTGTTCCCAAAGGTTGGCCCTTTTTCCTCTATTTCACCTCCTTCCAAAGGGGAGAAAGCTGTTTTTCAGACTTCCAGGTTAAACTGTCGAATTTTTGAATTATATTTTCCCCTTCAGAAGAATATGTCCACAATTAATGACCAAAAGGAACTCCAGACTAGTATTAATATGATATAAACATCTCCAGACATACTTGAAGACCTACTCATATGTCATAAAAACACTGAAAAAATGTCCTTTTTGGAGACAAATGTTCACATTCAGTGACCCTGAAAGGACTTAGTGGACAAGGAAGCCAACTTGAACTGCTAGTACAACACTGGGAAGCGCTGATGTGATCCTTGGATGCAGAAACAGGAGAGTAATGAGTAGGAGTAGGGAGGTGATTTTTACCTCTACATACAGCATCGGTGAGGCAGATAGTGTAATATCATGTGCAGTTCTGCTGTCCTCATTTTTAAAAGATATTGAAAAATTGGAGAGGGTGCAAAAAAGAGACACAAAATTATTTGAGAGCTGGAGAAAATACCTTACTGTGACAGACTTATAGAGCTCAATATGTTTAGTTTATCAAAAAGAAGATTGAAGGGTGACTTTATTACAGTATATAAGTTCTTTCATAGGGAGAAATTATCATGTAATAAAGGACCCTTTAACCTAGTGGTGAAAAGCATAATAAGAACTAGTGTCTGGAAGCTGATACCAAACAAATTCTATTTAGAAATTAGGCATAATTTTTTTAACACTGAGGGTGATTAACTATTGGAACAAACTACTGAGAGAAGTGGTGGATTCTGCATCTCTTGATGTCTTCAGATCAAGACTGGATGCCTTTCTGGAAGATATGCTTTAGCTAAATACAAGTTTTGTTTTAGTCAAAGATAAGTTATTGGGCTTAATAACAGCAATAGCCTGTGATATATAAGAGGTCAGAGTAAATGATCAAATGGTCTCTTCTCGCTTTAAACTCTATGAATTTATAGAAATATCTCACTTCTTTTTTTCTTCAGTGGATTTCTATTAAGTGATATTTACAAGAAATCATAATCTTTGTTTTGTAAGAGTTTATCAGATTCTGATGCTCAGTCCCTATCTGTGTCATAAAATGGTTCATGACACAACTATCGGAAAGAATTATGAATGTATGACATCACAAGAAGAAGATTATACAGTTTCAGGATTATGCTTTCTCCTGTGCTTCAGAGATCCTCAGTCCTTGGATGAATAGTTTATGTAACAGAGAAGGTAAATATATGTGCATAGAAAAGTTGTGTGGCAGGCTATATGGGTGGAGTTGTTGACAGTTGTAGCAAGGAAGCTTAGCCTCCCTCAGAGATAGACCATGAGGGACCACAGCCTGCCCCTCATGGGTTATAGAGCCAGGGAAACCAGACCTACCACGACAGAAGTGGAGGAGGCAGGACAGGAAGCAGAAGTATAAAAGGCGAGTCCTGCAACTCAGCTGGGCTGGAGCTGCAGAGGAAGACAGATGCTTCTTCCCTGCTGTCCAAGGACCTGCCTGAGCTTCCAGAGTTCACAGCCACTCCAGATACAGAGGAGCTGCTGGGACTACCATTGGTGGTGTAGTCTGGGGTGACGGAGGATGACCCCTGGATGTAAGTATACCCCAAGGGGAAGAAATAGCCCAGGGACAGCTGACTGTAGTCTGGCTGCAGTGCTGCCTGCAGATAGGGCGGTGTGTTGAGGCTAGATTCCCTGCTAACCCCAGTGGCAGAACACTCTGTCACTGTTATTGCCCTGGGCTGGGACCCAGTGGAGTCCAGTGGTCCCCCTACTCCCTGCCACCCCACCACCAGGGTGGCAGCCTCCCTACTGTAGTCCAGAAGGCCTGTGGTAGTCTACTGTTCACCAAAGCTAGGGGCTGCTAGACCCTTTATTGCTCTGACCTGTCTGAGGACAGAGCCCTCTACCTGTTTGCTGCCCTGCCCTGATTGAGGGCCTGGGCTCACAGACCCTTGGTTGCTCTGCCCTGACTGCAGAATTTGTGTCACATCAACATGAATTATCTGTGAATCATAGTTGTATCTTATGGGGAATGCAAGTGATCATTCTGAAATCACTTCAATCTCAGGTTCTGGAAGCTCTTCACTAAGGTAATCTTGGCATTGTACAGATGAAGGCCATAGCCCAGAGGCATGTCTGGTGGCTGGGGATCGGCATAGACATTGAGAGGAAGGCAAAGTGCTGTACTACGTACCAGCAAATTCAGCATGATCCTGGCCCAACTCATCTGTGCTCTTGGTTGTGGCCTCAAACTCCTTGGACACCTATTCACATGGACTTTTCTGGACCTTTAGAAAGTTGTGTGTTTTCGGTCATAATTAATGCCCTTTCAAAATGGCCAGAAATGTTCAGAATGACTTCTACTACAATTACCAAGCCCATGGGACATCTTTGTGCCTTGTTTAGCTAATTAGGTTAACTGTTACAGATGGTGAGTCACAAAGGACCTCAATTCTGTTCTGAAGAATTTCAGAGGTTCTAAGCTTCAAATGAAATTCAGCACATATGCTCTGCTCTGTACCATCCTGCTACAAATAGACCAGCGGAATGCTTTGTACAAATACTTAAGAATGCCTTAAAAGCTAACAAGTCTAGTTTCAGTAATCTGCAGGTACTGGACAATTTCTTGCTTGTCTACAGGAATACACCAGAGGCTATTACCTTGGAGTCACCTGCAAATCTTTTCTTGAAGCAATCTTTGCCTACCTGTTGGGACCTGCTACATCCTGATGTTGCCTCACGTTTAGCCAGATCCCAAGCTATGGAAACTGATCAATGATGTAAGACTCATAATCATTCTTTTTAAACTTGAGATTTAGTGTGGACTCGCAACTACAGTTGTGGAGTGAAATGCACACCTGAAAAACTTTATTCATGGTAAAACTATCTGACAGTATTATGGAAACTACACATGGCATCACATTAGTTATCCTCCAGTCATCTAGTACCGAGGCTGATTTAAGCCATAGATTATATATACTAATCTATGGCTAGTTAGCAGTTCCACAATTTCACATTTGAGTTTCTTCAGAACATCAAGGTGTCCTCTTTTCCCAAAAGGTCATTTCCTGATAACGCTATTCCTTTTTCATTGGATAATTTAGAGTTATCACGGGATTTAATAAAATTGTGAACCTGATTCGTATTTCACTCACTATGGTTTTATACCACTATAATTCCATTGAATTTAACTGATTTAACTCCTGATTTCCACTAGTGTGAGAAATCACAAACAGGTTCTTTGTGTTCAGTCTTATGCCATTTTATGGCAAATCCCTTAGTAGTTGTGCAGTTACTGTCTGCCCACTATAAATTAAACATCTTTGCTATACAAAATTTAAGACTTGAGCCATTCACAGTGCAGTCTGGAAAGGCAACATACTGCATTTAACTAGTCTCAGTATCTCCTCCACTGTCCACATGAACTTCCTTGGAAGGGTATACCATTAGAATTTATGCTGAAGGTGTATCCTTTGAAAAGATCAAAGAATGAAATCTGGAGATATATCTGTGTGCTTTTGTGCACTCTGCTATGCTCTTCCTCTAGAATTTGAAAATATCCTAGAAAAAGGAAAGAGTGATATTATATGGTTCAGACACACTTGTTTTCATCTCAACTCAGCAAAACAAAACTTGACCTCAGATTGATCTTGTAGCACATAAACTGAAAGGCACTGTTTGTACAACAGAGGCCAGCACAAACTAAAAAGAACTAAATGGAAAAAAGAGACAGATGAGCCAATAGGCAAGCATGAATCACAGCCAAATATGATATTAAATAATGTATTCGTTTGTTAGCTGAACAGTAATTTAATGTTTACAATACTGGAAAAGAGGGTAATGTACGAGTGGTTTATCAAATGTATTAGAATTTAGGGAGAAGTCCACACACCATCTCCAAGGCAATCCATGGATGTGCACCTTAGGCAACTTTTGGTTGAATTCTACCACCAAAATTTCAGTTAGCACTTAAAAGCCACACTGACAGGTAGCCCAAGTCCCCCTGGTGGAAGTCTGGAACACTTTTGTTAATAATTCTTCTCTAAAGATACCATCTGTGCTGGAGTCTCACTCCTGTGTCTCATATCACTAGTGTAAGAAAAGCAGAACTCCGAGATTTTAGGGCTTTGTGGTCCCAGGGGCAGTGAAAGTGGGTAGGAACATGAGCCACTGCTTCTACTGGTGATCACAAGCCACCACAAAACGTAACTGCTATGTCTGGAACTTTCCAGTCAGTTCCCTCTTGACCATGGCCAGCAAAGTAGCTCCCCTCAGTTGCACCTTTTCTGCATCAGCTCTTCAACAAGCTCAATAGCTGTCCTGCTTCCAGTAACCTTTTAATTGTCTTTGCCCCTTTCCTGCTCCTTTCTCCTTACAGTCAGAATTTTCCCAGTTGTCAGTAGGAATGCTGAATTTTTTGAAACCTTGCTTGACCATGTAACTGTATCAGAGCTTTTGTCTTCTACATTGTGAGTAGTTCTTAAGTGGGCCATAGAGCACAACCTTCAGCAGATGATCTTGAGGCATGCGCTCCACGTGTCCTAACCAGTGAAGCCTGAGAATATCCAGCATAGACTTTAGGCCAATTCTCTCAAGGATTTTGTTATTGCTGATCCATTAGCACCAAGTAACTCCAAGGATTTTTTTAAGATAGCAGAGATAGAAACTATTTAATCTCCACTTCTGCTTGGAGTATGTAACCCAGCTTTCACATCTGTAAAGAAGGGTACTAAATTTTGACGTTTGATTATTTCCTTTTTTCCAACATAGCAACACTGGATTTTACAGCTCATGTTCAGTTCCAGGAGTCATTCCATCAGTACCTTATTTTTTTTGTCTCTTGCTATTAAGAAATTATTCCTTTCCAGAAATACAATATACTTACAGCATGTCAGTTATTTTACTATATGTTCCCCACAGAATCTTAGAACTGGAAGGGACCTCGACAGGACATCTAGTCCAGTCCCCTGCACTCATGACAGGACTTAGTATTATCTACACCACCCTTGGCAGTTTGTCTAACCTGCTCTTAAAATCCTCCAGTGACAGAGATTCCACAACTCCCCTAGGCAATTTATTCCAGCTCTTAACCAGCTCTGACAGTTAGGAAGTTTTTCCTAATGTCCAACCTAAACCACCATTGCTGCAATTTAAACCCATTGCTTCTTGTCCTATCCTCAGAGGTCAACAAGAACAATTTTTCTCCCTCCTCCTTTTAACAATATTTTATGTACTTGAAAATGGTTATCATGTCCCCTCTGTCTGTTCTTCTCCAGCCTAAACAAACCCAGTTTTTTCAATCTTCCCTCATAGGTCATGTTTTCTAGACCTTTAATCATTTTTGTTGCTCTTCTCTAGACCTTCTCCAATTTGTCCACATCTTTCTAGAACTGGACACAATACTCCAGTTGAGGCCTAATTGGCATGGAGTAGAGCAGAAGAATCCTCGTGCCTTGCTTACAACACTCCTGCTCATACATCCCAGAATGAGGTTTGCTTTTTTTTTTTTTGCAACAGTGTTACACTGTTGACTCATATTTAGCTTGTGATCCACTATGACCCCCAGATCCCTTTCCGCAGTACTCCTTCCTAGGCAGTCATTTCCCATTTTGTATGTGTGCAACTGATTGTTCCTTCCTAAGTGGAGTACTTTGTATTTGTCCTTATTGAATTTCATCCTGTTTACTTCAAACCATTTCTCCAGTTTGTCCAGATCATTTTTAATTTTAATCCTAATCTTCAAAGCACTTGCAACCCCTCCCAACTTGGTGGTATCAGCAAATTTTATAAGTGTATTCTCTATGCCATTATCTAAATCACTGATGAAGATATTGAATCGAACCGAATCTAGAACTGATCCCTGCGGGACCCCACTCAATATGCCCTTCCAGCTTGACTGTGAAGCATGTATGCATGCCACTGATATTTCTATAGGCATACATTCTGGTCATTCATTAAAATGTTAAATGGAAAGAAATTTGACTAATGATCTGGTAAATCCTCTTAGAATATTCATATACATTCTTCTGGAAAATAGAGTCTTCCATTTGCAAGGGAAGGGATATTGCAGGGTTCTAGTAATGAGCCAGTCTTCTAATAATGGAAGTTATGATTTGCATGTTATGTAGAGTTCCCACTTGTAATAATAATTCCTTAACATATATTGTTAGCTTTTCCTTTTTGTTTAAATTGGGATCCTGGATTATAATTTCTTTACATGAAATTTTCATCTGAGTCCTGTGCTTTTGGAATGAATGTTTGGCCACATCATTAAAGACTGAAAAGACTTTGATCTTTACTAATATTTGCCTGGATTATTGGTTAGTCATTTTCTGGTTTATCTACAGGTCTCTGATTGTACTCTCTTTTCTTAAACAAGAATAAAATGGATTCTGGGTGTTAAAAGACTAAAGGAGACACTGCTGTTAGTTTTATTAATCTTTTTATGAAAGTTCAATTATGCATTTTGAATTGTATGTCTCTTTTTGGTCAGCATGCCCCTTTTTATCCCCTTGGAATAAAAATTATTGATAGACTCATTTCACAAATGGTGGAGTCTTTCAGAGGAAAATAAAAAAAAGTAACAAAAAGTCAGAAAATTACTAAGAGCACAAGAAGGTAATGTACAGATATATAAATAGGAAAGGAGTATTGCAGGGACACTAATAAATAAGGAGGGGAACAAAATCAACAATGAATCTAAAATGGCTGTATTACTGTCCTTTTTTAAAAAAAAATTTGGTCTTTCAGAAGATAAATAAAATAAAAGTTTTATAAATAGATACAAAATAAAAATGACTGTTTTAATAAACCTTTTCATTTAAAAAACGTACATGGGGAAATGTAACATATACAAGCCAGCAGACCTGTGTGAAAATATGCAATTTCTTTGATCAAATTAAGGAACATGGGGATGAAGGATTGGCTAATGACTACACTAATGGACTGGGACTCAGGAGATTTGTCTTCAGTTCCCAGATCAATCCTGTGTGACCTAGGACAATCAATTAATCTTGTCATTTAATCTTCCCTCTGCCTCAGTTCCCTACCTATAAAATGAGGACATTACCTCCCTACGTCACAGCAGTGTTGTGAAGGTATGCTTGTAAGGTACTCAAATACAACAGGGAGGAGGGTCAAAAAGTACTCAGGTAAATAGATAGAGGGAATGCATTAGAGATCAACGCATTATCATAAACACAATTCCTAGCAATATCTTTACATTAAAAAATAGTGCAAATTAGTCTGAATATTAACTCTTTGATGTGGATTAAAATTTCCTGAAGGGCAGCAAACATGGCTAAATGAACACTGTACTTATAAATCATCTATCATTCAAAGAGCTGAAAGCCATCAACAAAAGTGGATATCAAGTTTAGGAAAATTGTCCATCCCCTGGGGTACACAGTAGGGATCAATGTTAGACCAAATCTTATTTAACCTAAGTATTCAATTTAGCAACATTCTTGAGCATGTGAGTAATCCCCCTGTCTTCAGTAGAACTACTCATGTTAAAGTTAGGCATGTATTTGTGTCCCTTACTGAATCAGGGTCATAATTATTAGTAACCTGAGAAAAGACGTACAAGGCACATTAATTAACTAAGTTCACACAACATTTTCTTGGGAAATATTCGAAACGTCAGTGAAGATCAAGAAATACAAAGGGTCTTAAAGAAGTTAAAAGCAAGGTCAGAAAGTAAGAAAATGAGATTCAGCTGAGAAAAATACAGTCCTATCCCCTGACCCTGTAATAATTTATGCACATCCTTTACTTTATGCCCTGTGAGTAGTCCCATTAGAGCAGCACACTACTCAAAGAAAGTGTGTCAGAATTTGGCCCATACAGAGCACACTTGCCTGCTTTGTGTAAAATAGAGAAATATAATTATAGTTCACCTTTATTATCTTCATTATTAAAAGAGGCTAAGTTAAGAATAAATTAAGGTCTTTCAATGGGCCTAATGTTTCATCAGAAGTGATTGCTTTTTTTATTTCTTTGCAAGATTACTGAACCACAAATTAATAAAATGGATTGGAAGATGCGATGTGTAACTGTGTAGACACAGGAATTGTGATCTTCGATCACTCAGTTATGGCATACAGGAAGCTTAGTTTCAGTTCACAGAGCTCTGTCTCTCATCGGTGATTTTACTTTCTTTTAGTGGAAATTGAAATTTGGTCTCAGCTATTTTTACCTTTGTCCTCCAGCATAATTGAAATCTACTTCCTTCGTCCAATAACTAAAAAGCTAGTTGTCCAAACAGTGATGACGATTACAACTGAGTGAACATCTCATAATTTTCTGTAAACATTCTACTCAAAGAAAAATATCAATGTGTTTTAGCTATGTTCCTGCCTCCTTTGCATTTTTTTTCCATGAACATTCCAGAAAATAAATTTATTGGCAGGAATGTTTGTAAAAGCAGCAAATTTCAAACAACTATTAGAAAATATTAATGAAAGATGACTTTTGAACTCATAACTGAGAGGATTAACAGAAACCTAATTCTCAGAGCTATGCATATACAATCAGGGATCAGAAGCAATACCGTGTGACCTGTGTATCCAATCAAAACAAACACATCCTAAATTCTGAATATCAGATATTCTCAAGGACTTCTCACAAGCAGTCTACAGGGTAATAGTTTCTTGTAGAAAGTGTTTGGTGAGTGATTTTGAATAGCTAATGAACTTTGATACTATCATGATACGCTCAACAATAATTTATGAATGGATAAACTGAAATCTTTCTCTCCTGTGAGCGAAGGGAGGAAATGCACTAAAATCTTTTTTATGAATTAGATGATCTGTTCTAATAGTCACCTGATATGGATAGAGCAGCTTCCCACCTCACCCTCACCCCCCTGATGGATCCCAAAGCATTTTACAAAACAGTTGCACAAGATATGCAGAGGGGATCAAAAATAAAGAAAAGATAAGGAAACAGAAGCAAGAAGACAGCATGGAGGGGAATACTATCCTTTAAACAGCATCTCTTACACACTAAAAAGAACAGTGGATAAATAAAGGTTTCAGAGTGACAGCTGTGTTAGTCTGTATTCGCAAAAAGAAAAGGAGTACTTGTGGCACCTTAGAGACTAACCAATTTATTTGAGCACAAGCTTTCGTGAGCTACAGCTCACTTTATCGGATGCATACTGTGGAAACTGCAGAAGACATTATATACACAGAGACCATGAAACAATACCTCCTCCCACCCCACTCTCCTGCTGGTAATAGCTTATCTAAAGTGATCACTCTCCTTACAATGTGTATGATAATCAAGTTGGGCCAGGCCAAGTTGGGCCAGGAGGAAATAAATACAGGGACACAGCCAGAAGGCGTCTGAGGGGAAGAGCACAGTTAAGAAGCAGCCACTCTCATATTTTAAGGGCGCTATGAAGATAAACTCCATTAGTGATTGTGAGGTGATTAGTGAATGAGGCTATAACAAGTACATATAATATACAAAAAAGGGAGGTATCATTTTCTCCTATATATATATGGTAGCATAGGCAGCAGTGAGCATTGGCCTGGGCTAGCTGCACTAAGTAAGTACCCATAGGGTTTAGGTGGGTTTGTACTCGGGGCAGCTAGTTCATGCCATTGCTCATCACTGCCTATGCTACATTATTATTTTTAAGGTGCTAGCAGGATGAAAGCTAGAATGAGTATATCTGCATGAGCTGGGAATCACACCTGTAATGCCACTGGTAGATGTAGCCTAAGCATATGTCTACACTAGAACCAGAAGGTGTAATTTCCAGCTCAAGGAGACAAACACACTAACTCTAACTGAGCTAGCATACTAACAATAGAAGCATGGCTGAGATGGTGCAAGTGGCTAGCTGCCCTGAGTCTGATCCTATCCAAAACGGTAGGTATGTATTTGGGACGGCAAGCCTCTCCTACCATGCCACACTTCTGTTTTCAGTGCATTAGCTCCAGTAAAGTTAGTATGGGTATGTTACAACTTCCAGCTCTAGTGTAGCTGTACTTTAAAAATGATTTGCCCAAGGTCACACTGGAAGCCTGTGGAGGGACAGGGACTTGAATCCAACAGCCCCAAGTGTTAGGGGCATGCCCTAACCACTGGAGCATCCTTCCTCTTGTTAAAGTTCAAAAGCTCAGGAGTGCCTGGCTGTCAACCTCATATTCCTTTCAGCCAGCTGAACTGCTGTCAGGCTGGTTCTACTACATCTAAGGAAAACAAACATTGGAAGATATCAAAATTTGTTAGAGAGCTTCTGAAGTGCACTAACCTTCTTCAGAGTCCTAACATCTGTAATGAATTTTCCTTTCCTTCCCTCAAAGTCACAAATAATTATTTTCTCAGCAAAATGAGAATAATATTCTTATTAAAATAATTGACATCGTGGTTAATCACTTCTGACTACCCCCATTGCAACTGCTTCATTTGTACTGAAATATTTAAAATTAATCTTTCATATTTTCCCACGGATGTCCTCTCTAATTCTTCTGATTTCAACTCATTTCAGTCTACTGCAGCCTAAACTACATCATCTTGATGTATGGAAATGGATTCCCCTTGGTTACGGACAATGGCAAACTGCAGGCATTCGTAAACTAGCAGTTGTATCTATTATATTCCAGTCTAGTGGGGAAAAATGCTGGTAAACAGCATCTGTCAGCTCACAGAGTTGAGGACAGGAGGAATTGAAAAAGACAGTTTATCATCTTCTTTCTTCCAACATACAATCTCTCGCTCGCTCTCTCTCTCTCTCTCTCACTCTCTCTCTCTCACCCCTTAGCCTACAGTAGGTAATTTTCCAAATGATTCCATTACTTGAGGTAATTGTAGTATAAATGGAAGCGATGCAACTTTCCTCCAATCTCATGCTCAATCAGCACATTTTGAAACCTGCCCATTTCATCTGACCAGTTGCTTAATTTGCAATGGGAAAAGAATCCGGTCCTCCCACCACACCCTCCCCAAAATCTGTAAATGCTGAAAAATAACTTTTTTAAAAAATGTAATAAGCTGATTAATGCAACCGCCTTTTAACTCTGTAATTCTCAGTTTTGAGGGGTGGATTGGGCACTTCATCCAAAGCCAGCTTTTCAGCATTTGTGAAATATTAAAGAAGCAAAAAAGGTATGTTCAACCTTCACTCCTGGTCAGTCTTCCATATCTTGATCATTCCCATGAAACTGATGAGGTTTTAAGATGTGGCTGTTCACACTCTGGAAGTAATATTATTAGGACAGGGAGCTAGGAGCCAGGATTTTGTGGCCCCTCACTTATATTCCCAGTTCTACCACTGACTTCCTCAGTCTTCAATGATTTAGCTTTTCTATGCCTCAGTTTATCCATATGTCCATCTAAAGTAATAATAATACTGTATTGAACTGTATTGAACTCACAGACTGTGAAACTTAAGTAATGTCTGAAAACCTTTCAGATCTTGGGATGAAAGGCACTAAATGATGAAGTGAGCTGTAGCTCACGAAAGCTTATGCTCAAATAAATTGGTTAGTCTTTAAGGTGCCACAAGTCCTCCTTTTCTTTTTGCAAGTGCACAGTATTATTATTGCTATTATTACAGCTGAAGACAGATATCTTTGGAGTCCTACCAGTAAAATCCCTTTGTTCCTAATTTATCACTCTCCTAACTAGTCTAACCATCCTGTGACCTAGAAGGCTGGTTCCCCTTCTACTGAGATGGAATTCATTCAAACTGTACAGCCCTCTCTCCCCCAAACAAGGTGGCCCAAAGTTCCACAAAATCCTCTACCTTACACCACTTAGTCAGCCAGTAATTCACTTCCAGAATTTTCTGCCTTCTATCTTCCTTCCCTTGCAATGTGGGAAGGATTTCCAAGATCACTTGGACTTTCCTCTCCTTCAGCACCATTCTGAGTTCTCTGAAGTCATCTATAATGTGA
Organism: Eretmochelys imbricata; assembly: GCF_965152235.1. Lineage (NCBI taxonomy): Eukaryota > Metazoa > Chordata > Testudines > Cheloniidae > Eretmochelys > Eretmochelys imbricata. The sequence goes on from NC_135574.1 coordinate 35,259,508, forward strand.
AGTCATCATGTGAAGCAGTGTCATTAGTGCTGATGTGCACCATCAGTGGAGCCTTGCCCACCGACTTCATAAGTCTGTGCAGTCTTGCAGTCATATTTTGTGTCTCTACTCTGGGATACAGCACCCCATTCTTTTGTCCACCTGTCCCCTGAAGAACATTCTTTCCATCCTTCTTACTATAGAATCCTTAACAAGGATCATCTGTCTCCTTTCAACGTTTGGAAATCTCTTTGTGGGCATGCTTGTCTATCTTGCAGAATGGGCTGAGCAGTCATCCTCAGGTACATACCATACAACTGTCTGTTCCATGTGACCATCTGGATCTTCAAAGCTATTTTCAGTTTCCCTGATGGTAACTGGATACTTCTAGCAGTTTGGAATTCCTCCTGGTATCTTTTTCTCTGGTAGTCTGAGGCTGCCCACCCTTTATCTGCCTCCAGCCAGGTAGAATGCTTCCTGGTCCTCTTACCTATGAGCTGCCAAGTTGCTGCTCTGGTTCCTTGCTTGCCAATTCCTTTTTTGAATCTGGGGTGGTGATGCTTCCTAAATCTGATTGTCCAAGAACTCCTCAGCCTCTCTAATGCACTGTTGTATCTGTACTTGTCCTTCCAAATCATGTGTCTTTTCTTTCAGCACAGCCAACAACTTGCACTTCATATAGAGGAAGTTACTTCTGGCTTCAGGCAAGAAAGAAAATCCATTGTGGGTCACAACCACTGTTCTATTGCTGGCCATTTTGGTGCTGAGCACAGAACTGTACCTGGCAAGAGAACCTCTCACATTCCCTCCAAAATTCCCATGTTGGCCACTTCTGTTAATCTATTCAAGAGGTCACCTGGCAACTGATTTATATACTAAGCATCACTGTTTAGCTCCATCCCCTTGCTAAAAGGAAGAGATTAACCAGAGACTTCATACGCTGAGGCTGATTGCAGACCCAAAGGTACCAGCCACACAGGATATAGGATTTCTTTTTAAGAGGGGCTGAAATCCATTCATGACAAAGATGCATACATCCATACTTGCATGTGTGCATTCATATGGGTATCTGCACATATAGCTGAGAGTTTTGTGCATGGAATTTTTTCATGTATCTATCTACCCCTGTAATTGTACCACCTGAACCCCCATCTTTAACATATTTATTCTCACAACACCCCTGTGAGGCAGGGAACCAGAATTATCCCCATTTTCACAGATGGGGAATGGAGGCACAGAAGAACTAAGTGACTTTCCCAAGGACACCCAAAAAGTCTGTGGTGGAGCAGGGAATTGACTCCAGCTTTCCCAAGTCCCATGGTAGTGCCTGGGATGGACAGCTGTATCACCCCTACTCCCAGAATTCCATCGTCTACTGTTGAATATGGCTCAAAGAGTATCGTTACTTAAGTTGTTAGCCACCTCTCTTGTGGAGTTAAACTGTATAGTAGGCACACCTAGCAGACATGGAATTCAAGACTATGTATTATTATTTGTATTGATTACTTGTATTCCAGCAGTTCCTAAAGGGCCCAATCAGGAATTGGGACACAGTTGTGCTGGGCATAAAAAGAATGTTCCTGCTCCAAAGAGCTGATAATCTAACGTATTTTTCTGTTGTTGTTGTTGTTGTTTTTTTAATTAGAGAAGCACAAACATTTTCAGCAATTAACACAAAAAAGGGCCCCCTGCATCATTATCATGCCATTGGCTCAAGACATCAACCCCTTGGACTCGCATATACTCTAATACGCAGGGAATGAGCCTGTTCTATAGAACACCTTTTTAATTGGTTATCACATATATTACATACACCAAGTTCTGTATCCTCTTTTAGGCCCTATGCAAAGCCTGGCACTTAAGCATGTGTGTAACATTCAACATATGAGTCATATTATTGACTCCAGTGGGACTGCACAGATGAAGTATTTTGCTGAGTCAGGGCTTTAGTTTTCTACAGAGCAAAGACAATATAATAATATAGCTAAATTAGAAATGTTTCAGACAAGCTAAAGGAGATACAACTTCCTTTCAAAAGAGGTTTCAGAGTAGCAGCCGTGTTAGTCTGTATTCGCAAAAAGAAAAGGAGTACTTGTGGCACCTTAGAGACTATCAAATTTATTTGAGCATAAGCTTTCGTGAGCTACAGCTCACTTCATTGGATGCACGAAAGCTTATGCTCAAATAAATTTGTTAGTCTCTAAGGTGCCACAAGTACTCCTTTTCTTTTTTCTAAAGACGGAATCCCAGTCAGCACAAGGCACAATTACTGTATTAGTTCACCCCATCCTCCTGGCATTTCTCTCATAACAACACAACCCAAGGCTTTTGGACTTGATCCTACAAGTAGTTAATGGGATTACCGTTGTGATTAAAGCACATATTTATATGCTTTGCTGGATTGGGCCACAGTGCTCGTGTCTAGCAGGATCATTTTTTCTATCTAATTTCTTGGAGCATTTCACAGCAGGTTATCATCTGATATTTTTAGTACAAAGCAGTCTCTTATATTTTCTTTATAGGTATAGTCAGAGTCACATGTCGCTGAAATGATGAAGTACCCAGTCTGTCTATAGGCACAGACAGTTCAGTATGAAAAAATTCTACCCAATAGGCATGTTCACCTAAGAAATCCAAAATAATGCAATTAGGTAAATACTAATTACTTTGTTGATTTGCAATTAAGCAGTTTTAAGCATTAAAATAGAGGGCAGTTTTTTTAATGGGGGCAGAAGCATGAAATCATATTTAATTCGGAATCTCTCTCTCTCATGACAGGACTCACTCTGCTAAATTATATATATTGACCCGGGCAGAAATACCCAGTATTCTTAGGTGTAAGTATGAGGACTATTTGAAAAATCATCAGTAAGTAGCCATTATAAAAATATATAAATCATTATAAAAATTATTAATAAAATACAATTATAATAAAAACTAGTCAATCAGAACCATTTTGCAGGGTGAGATAAGGACGGTACAGAAAACACACTGATGCTTTTCCCTCTCCACAGTAGGTTGATTACTTGAACTACAGCCATTATTCCCTAATTCCACCCACTGAACATAAGTCAGCATCCAATGTTCTACCCTTGTCCACAAATGAGTAATAGAGTATTTTGGATGGAACTGCATATTGTTTTGACTGGGCCAAAGTGGTACCATAATGTTCAGTACCTCCACTTCTCACTAAAGATCCTAAAAATTATTTTGTTCTTCTTATGCCTAAAGGAAGGGATAACGAACCATTGGTAACATTCTGTGGTATGATTAGTGTCTTTAGGCTGGTATTCTATTCATTCAGAGTTTTACTTTTCATGAACAGTGTCCTAGTAATGACACTGGACAGAATAGTAAGAGCAGAAATATGCAGCCTCTCTACACGTCCATGACTGGTGAACGAGAACAACCTATAATGAAGAGATGCAAACTTCTTTTTTTGTAATTTGAGACTGAAATTAGGCTTTATGGCTGGCCAGAAACTCATGTCAGTGAGTTGGGGAGATAAAAGGTTGCAAAGGCATACAACACACGCACCTGTATGAAAGAAAATATACAAAATGGAAATAACAAGTTTCTGTTGGTAGATTGTTGCAACTGATGTATAAAACAGAATATGTATTTGCTGTGGTTAAAAAGAGCTTTAAAATAAAAAGTGTATGTATTTTGGTTTCACTTTGTAGACATGAATGAACATGTTATATTACAATATATTGGCAATGCAAGCACAGATTTAGGAGTATTTGAATTATGTGTTGGGTTCCAGCAAGCTTTATTGTGGTGAATTTCACCATGTAATTGAGAAGCCTCTCTTTCTGAGTATTGATTCTTTGCATCTCTGAGGACCCTGAAAGAAAGGACAGTTGTTTTGTTTTTAGGTCAGTGCAAATTGCCACAGAGGAGACATATAAACTGTGAACTCTCTTATGAAGACTTTGCTCTTGTTCTTTCTCGTTTTGTTGTTCTCAGATTTAAAATAAAAGACATTTACAGTTAAAGTATTGATTTTCTCTTTGTGTATGGAGAAACTTGCCATTGACTTCGACAGGAGCAGAAATGTTGAGCATTTCTGAAAATACTTCATAATGTTTATAAAATGACCTGAAGGTCATGTAAGGTTGAAAGGTAATCAGGACACACCCAATATGCAAATATTCAAACAGACTTCAGAACTTCGCAAAAGCAGACATCAAAGTTTGCCAGATATTTAGACTGTGCCAGCATTTTTAGTACTGGAGCCAGGATTTCATCCTCCTTTCAGCACACACTAAGCTCCACCATCAAACCTACACAGACTCTTCCACTGTCCACTTGTAATGAGGCAGAGTGGCCTCATTCCAGTGCAGAGAGGGTTGACAAATTGGAGGATTGGGCCAAAAGAAATCTGATGAGGTTCAATAAGGATAAGTACAGGGTCCTGCACTTAGGACGGAAGAACCCAATGCACAGCTACAGACTAGGGACCAAATGGCTAGGCAGCAGTTCTGCGGAAAAGGACCTAGGGGTGACAGTGGACGAGAAGCTGGATATGAGTCAGCAGCGCGCCCTGGTTGCCAAGAAGGCCAATGGCATTTTGGGATGTATAAGTAGGGGCATAGCGAGCAGATCGAGGGACGTGATCGTCCCCCTCTATTCAACATTGGTGAGGCCTCATCTGGAGTACTGTGTCCAGTTTTGGGCCCCACACTACAAGAAGGATGTGGATAAATTGGAGAGAGTCCAGCGAAGGGCAACAAAAATGATTAGGGGTCTGGAACACGTGACTTATGAGGAGAGGCTGAGGGAACTGGGATTGTTTAGTCTGCAGAAGAGAAGAATGAGAGGGGATTTGATAGCTGCTTTCAACTACCTGAGAGGTGGTTCCAGAGAGGATGGTTCTAGACTATTCTCAGTGGTAGAAGAGGACAGGACAAGGAGTAATGGTCTCAAGTTGCAGTGGGGGAGGTTTAGGTTGGATATTAGGAAAAACTTTTTCACTAAGAGGATGGTGAAACACTGGAATGCGTTACCTAGGGAGATGGTAGAATCTCCTTCCTTAGAAGTTTTTAAGGTCAGGCTTGACAAAGCCCTGGCTGGGATGATTTAATTGGGGATTGGTCCTGCTTTGAGCAGGGGGTTGGACTAGATGACCTCCTGAGGTCCCTTCCAACCCTGATATTCTATGATTCTATGAATCACTCTGTTGGACTCAGCTAAGCCTGCCCCGTCCCCCTTAGAGGAAGTGAAGGGTGGGGCAGGCAGTATAAGAGCAGGGCCCTGCAGCTCAGTTGGAGCCAGACCAGGGAAGGAGCCAGATATCCCTGTCAAGGAGCAGAACTGCCAGCGGAGCCCACAACCGGCTGCAGTGGGCAACAACTCTCCTGAGCCAGCCTGGAGAGAAGGCAAACCACTGCCCTGGGAGACTGAAAAACCCAAAGAGTGAGTGGAGAGTGGGCAGCCTGGCAAGGAGACGGGGAACCAAGCCCCAGCAGGTGTGGAGCAGCCCCACCAGACACTGTTAGGAAGTAACCCAGGGAAGCAAAACATTAGTCCCGTTGTGTTGCTGAGAGCTGAAGCAGCAACCCCATGTTTCCCTATCAACCCTGTGAGGAGGTCACCGTTCACTTGTAGTGCCCTGGGCTGGGACCCAGTGGAGCAGAGAGGGCCTGGTTCCCCCTTGCCCACACTAGGGGATGGGTGAGCACTAACTCTTAAGGTGAGTAGCCTGAGCTACTGATTGGGTGATAACTCACCCTGAAGACCTGAGCTGTTACTTATTAGACTAATCAGGCGTGAGTGCTGATTCCCCAATGCCACTGAACTGGGCACCCTGGCCCCAAGACATAGTAATCTTACACAACTCCATACAAATCTGGGATAATGCATTGGTTTTCCTCCTGTCAACAACATACATTAAACCATCACCTATCCACATAAACACAACCTTCAGCACAGATTACAAGCTACACAGAGACTCCTTAAAGTCCATAGTGGCACCTTCTGGGTTAAAGGACTTCATGGAAGTAAAGTCTATGAACTCTTTAAACTTACTCACATATGCAGACTTGTTAAAGCCTGGAGCCAAATCAGATGGATTAAAAGATTTTAAGAAGTCTGGAAGGTTATCATACTGATTTGTCAAAGTCTGAAGCTGAATCCTCCATATATGTAGTGGATGGACAACACTATGTTATATATATGTTATAGTATGTTCAGTATGCTACAATTAATGAAGGTATAGGCTCATATTGTGACTGCTGACAAGTTATGGTATGCAGGCACATACTTGTCTCATGGTTTTGTTTGGGACAATAGATGGGGATACAAAGGCAGAAGTAAGGTTGTTTGGGTAACTTGACTTTGCATTTCCATACTTTCCAACATGTATTCATACCTCACATTTCACAGCTTTATAATTATTCAATCAAAGAGGAACTATGTACATTGAAAGAATTTGTATGTAGATGGCAAAAGCAGTAACAGGATTCTCAGAAGAGGGAAACAGACTCATATTACACTAGAATAGTCATACTCCTTGTTTTGAAGACAAACTAAATAGATCTTGTATTAATGGAATAAGAAGAGAGAATGAAAGCTGTCAAGAATTTTCATTTCCAGAATATCACAGCAAGTCCAATTGTACCAGGGAAACTACAGTTCAAGTGAAAAACCCTAGCACTGACTAAATCTAGGAGAATAAATTACTTACAGAGGATCACGGCTACATTTCAATCTCCTTAGAAATAATTCACTGTATTCAGATTGCAATACAACTCAAACATTTATATTACTGACAGGCATCCTATAAGGTCAGGCTGACATTTTGGCTCCAAAAGCTTCTATCAAGATCAGTTCCCATTTTTGAAGCAGAGCCATTCACTGTCTGTCTTTGAGAATTACTTATAAGGAAAAAAAATAGTTAATACAGGAATTTAAATATACTGAATGTAGTTGCCGAGATACTGAATGTGAACATGATCATTACAGTGTTTATTCAGCTTGGACGAATAGAGTGATGTAGTTAAATATCAGTTCTTGGTTTATAGAAGGGATTAATGTGGTTGGAAATATTTTTGAACTTTGTTAATGCTAGTGTAATATTAAGAAGCAACAGTAAAAAAAATACGTACACTAGTCAAACTAGTTACTTTTACAGATTTCTATGATGAGGGAAAGATGCCCATCAATCAATATTGATATCAATACCCCCCTCAACTCGTCAGATGAAGGTAGAATTGCCCATAAAACACAGACAATATCTAGCCAGCAGTGTGATGGTAGTGAGAAGCAGGTATTCAGCCCGGAGAGCTTCTATCACATATCTCAGTTCAACTGCCTTCTTTTTATCTGAGCATTTGTCTTCACTACAGAGTTAACTTGGACTCTTATTCAGTTGTTACGGTTAATCCAGCTCCCATCCACACACAAAAGCTTCTAAGTGTAGGGGAGACTTGAACTAGGGCAAGCTGACCTGTTTTGGAGTATAGACAGAAGCCAGAATGCTGCTTACACTCAGGCTGGTGACCCACCCACTTTCTAAAGAGGATCCAGGCTAATCCGCTCAAGTGCTGAAAGTTCTCCAATGCCTTCCCACAATTCCACATGTGCCCAGAAAGACAGATAAGTTCTCCCATAATTCACCGAGAAAGAATCAGAGAGTAGCTCATCTTTTTGCAGTATTACAAATCATGGGATATGCCTGAGTAGTCCTAAAGACTCACAAAGGGGAGTGCAACACTAGTTAGTACACAGTAACTCAAGTGTGACTCATAATCTCCATAAAACTCATCAAGTGCTAACAAAGTGCAGCTTCCTTTGCTTTTAGGCAACTAGATTTAAGATTGTGTCCAAGCTTTAAATTTCTTTAAGCAAAGCCCCACATCAGCCAGACAAACAGGTGTATCTATTTTAAGTACTTATATGGCCTCCATTAAGGTGGTATCTGAGCACCTTACTATCTTGAATGTATTTATTCTCAGAACACCCTATGAGGCAGTGAAGTGGGGATTGTTATTCCCATTTTAAAAAAAAACGGATGGGGAACCTGAGGCACAAAGACACTAAATGATTTATCCAAGACCACTTAAGGAAGTGTATGGTGCAACAAGGAATTGAACTCAGTCCTCCCAAGTCCCAGGCTAGCATCTTAAACATCGAATCATCCTTCCTCAGATTCCTGTAATGAAGAATGATCACATACAGAAAAAAATACATCAAGTGAAATTAGATTAGATTATACTCTAGCTCTGGAAGGATGTGTAGGGGGTATTCCCATTAATGTGAGTGGGCCCGATTCTCCTCTCATGCCAATGTAAATCAAGAGATACTCGCTGAAGTGAATGAGGTCAGAGTGATGCACTATAAGTGAAACAAAATGCCACCAAAGAGAGAGAATATTGGAGGTCCTCAGGGTAGCTGTAAAAGAAGCTATTGAAATTGGTGAGATTTCCATGACTTCTGATATTTTAAATGGGTTTTTTTAAGTTTAGATTCCAGAGGACAACATACAGGAAAACTCATGTCACCCATTTAGAGCATTATTGTGAACCTTCTGGTAAGATTTTCTTACACTAAAAGTGTCAGCACTATCCAACTCCACACTCTGGTCATGTAGTGTAACAGTGACTAGCAAAAAGTTACCCTCCCTAAAATGGCAGGCTTTGTTCCCTCACACACCCAGGGCAGAGAGAGTGCCATATCATTGGTTGATTCAACCCACTCACATTGTTTCAGAACCAGCCTACTTGTTTTCTTGATCTGCAGTACCAGCTGTTTCATTCTACACAATGACTAGCAAATGCCTACTCTTATTGAGGGGACCTCAGTCTGGGACTCAACCCTGCAAAGCACTTACGCAGATAGAATTTCTTCCCACTTGGGAGTGTTGACACGCATGAAGTTGAGCATGTGCTTAAGTGCTTTGCTGAATTGGAACCCAGAATACTCTGTTCCTAGCAAGATCAAATCCTTACTTTCTATTGTTAAATAGAATAGAACTGATTAACTTTGTTTGTTATCAGAATGATAGCCGTCCAATACACCTGTTAGTCTATAAGGTGCCACAGGACTCTTTGCCACTTTGTTTATTATATGTCATGGAAGGAAGAATTCTTAATGAGAGTTTTTAATTAAAAGTTTTAGCTTTGTATTTCTAAGAGAACAAAGAGCAAGGAGAGCAGCCTAGGGGCTGTGGCAATAGAACTGGGAGTAGTTTTAGTGTGACCACATGGAAGTGGCATTAGAGCATTGTATTGCAGTTAGTAAAGTCAAAAATGTGAAATGAAGCCTGATGGAGATAGATGCCTGAAAAAGACCTAGCCGTTACAGAAACAGGAAAGCAGCCACAAAGAAGGGCCTCACAGCCAAAGGAGAGAACCTAGGCCTGAACTACACACATTATAGCAAAGGTGGGCAAACTATGGCCCGCGGGCCACATCCTGCCCCACCCTTGAGCTCCTAGCTGGGGAGGCTAGCCCCCGGCCCCTCCCCTGCTGTCCCCATACCCCCACAGCTACACCACAGTGCGGGCAGCGCAGCTGACTCTGTCCGGGTGGTGGGGCTGTGAACTCCTGCTGCTCTGAGTGGCATGGTAAGGGGGCGGCGGGGGATTGGATAAGGGTTAGGAGGTCCTGGGGGGGGGTCAGGGGACAGGGAACAGGGGGTGGTTGGATGGGGCAGACGTTCTGTGGGGGGCGGTCAGGGGATGGGGAATGGGGGGGGGGTTGGATAAGGCCTGGGAGTCCTAGGGGGCCTGTCAGGGGGCACGGGTGCGGATAGGGGTCGGGGCAGTCTGGGCACAGGGAGCAGGGGGGTGGGGTCCTGGGGGGACTGTCAGGGGACAGGGGTGTGGATAGCGGTCAGAGGGGCAGTCAGGGGACAGGGAGTAGGGGGGGTTGGATGGGGGTGGGGTCCCGGAGGGGCAGTTTGGGGCAGGGGATCCTGGGAGGGGGTGGGAGGGGGGCAGGAGGTGGGAGGGGGCAGGGGCCAGGCTGTTTGGGGAGGCACAGCCTTCCCTACCTGGCACTCTATACAGTTTCACACCCCGATGTAGCCGTCGGGCCAAAAATTTTGCCCACCCCTGCATTATAGGAACCAACAAAATGATTTTGGTTAGGGGTGTGATTCTTTTTTAAATAATAGAGTTAAATCAGTACAAACTCTAGAGTAGACATAGTTATGCTGGTATAAAGATGTCTTATAGTGGTATAGCTTATTCCCCTTCCCACTTGGGACGTTTATATCATTTATATAAGAGCTAGAGGCCTGGGTCCAGCCAATTCTAGACACTAAGTAGACACACCTGAGCAGGGATCGGGTGATTCCCTTATGACAAGCAGCAGGAAGCTGCAGAATAGGATATGTCTAAACTGCAAAATAAAACCCATAGCAGTGAGTCTCAGAGCCTGGGTTTACAGCCCATGGGGGTAGCTAGGCGTGGAGGTTAGAGTGGAGCCAAGTTGGAATCACAAATCAGCACCATGGATCACCCAGGGTCAGAACCAGGGATCAGAAACTGAATGCCAGAGCCAATGGGTGAGACAGAGACGTTGTTGGGAAGCAGAGCCAGGAGTGTCCAGGATAGAGAAGGGCAGGAACTGAAGCAAGCACAAGAGCAGGCTAAGCAGGAGCAAGCACAAGAAGCAGGAAGCCAGAAGCGCAGTTGTGGTTGTGGAACATGTTGAGCAACCAGTGAGCTCTTGCTGCTGCTGGGTCAAATAGTAGCTCCAACAATCAGGCAGTGCAGTGAATCAAGCAGCCTCTGCCAGGATGAGCTGTATATAGAACGTTGCTAGGAGACTGATCCTGCTGCATCTGGCTCCCTGACAGTACTTTCCCCTTGAGGGCACCTTCTGGTGGCCTTAGGGCCCAGTTTTTCTGGTGAAGAGCATATATGAGCTCCTGACTATAAACATTACCTTCTGGTTTCCAAGACCATTTTTCAGAGCCATAACTTTCCCAGTTCATGAGGTAGTATAGAGTTCTTGGGATTCATCTAGAATCCAGGATTTCTCAGACCTCATAGTCTTCTTGACCTTGAACCTTCATGGGAGGAAGCGGTGGAGTGAAGTAGCTGCGGAAGGGATTTTCTGTGTAGGGCTTCAGGAGGAATACATGAAAAACTAGGTGGACTTACAGGGATTTGGACAGCTGGAGTTGGAATGTTACCAGGTTGACTTGTTCAGCAATCTTGAATGGGCTCAAGTATTGATGGTCCAATTGGTAAATGGGTGGGAGTATTTGAGATGTTTCAGAGTAACAGCCGTGTTAGTCTGTATTCTCAAAAAGAAAAGAAGTACTTGCGGCACCTTAGAGACTAACCAATTTATTTGAGCATAAGCTTTCATGAGCTACAGCTCACTTCATCGGATGCATACTGTGGAAAGATGTTTAGCAGATGGCCAGACCTTATCACTCCCTCTTAATGTCAGGGTAATTTGGTGGTCTCAGTCAACATGGCAATTATATGTTTCCTTGGTGACTTCAAGATACTTCGTAAGTTCCTGATGAACTTGGTGAAGGTGGGTAATGAAATCTGTCACAACAGGAACTTGTGAGTCTGCAGGTGTGACTAGATAGAGATGAGCACCTCAGGCAGGTGTCAACATAATCAAATGGACTATCACCTGGTTAAGTGGCCATTCTTTGGCAGGAGAGTGTGAGTGAGAAATTTACATCTTGGCAATGGAACAGCTAGAGGCTCCCAAGCAAACAGATGTTGTCTCCTGAACCTCAGCTGGAGATGATTTTCAAAAAGTAAAATAACCATGAGGAGTGAGAATAAAGGACACAAATCGTCTCCCCCTTCATCTCTACTCACGGCATCAACAACACTTGAAAGACAAAGGAAGCATCATTGGACTGGAGAGGGATCCAGCCAGTGAGACTGCTAGAACTGGTGGTGAGAGAGACTCTTTTGCTTTAAGTTCACTTAGATTGTTAAGTTAGGTGTTAGTTTGTGTTTTAACTTTTATTTCTTTGTAATGAATTCTGACTTTTATATCTCATCACTTGTAATCACTTAAAATCTTTCTTTCTGTAATTAATAAACTTGTGTTATCTAAGCCCATGAGTTTGGACTGAAGTGTTTGGGAAACTCCATTTGAGATAACAGCAGTTGTGCATATCATTTTCTATTAATAAAATGACAGACTTTCTATGAGCTTGTATTGTCCAGAAGGAGAGAATTGGGCAGTATAAGACACACATTTCTGGGGACAAGTCTGAGACTGGGAGCTTGCTGGTGTTGCTCTGCTAATATAATTCAGGTGGGAGTAACTTGCATGCTAGAGGCTGTGTGTGAGCAGACCAGGAGTGGTTGGTCTCACAGCAAAGCAGTGTAAAAGATATCTCAGGTTGGAGAATTGAGGAGACACAGCTGTTCAACAGTCCAGACAGTACCCTGGATAGTGTCACAAACAGTATTTTGGGGAGCTGTGTCTGGCTTAGCATATTTATCTTTGTGGGAAAGGCCATCTGCTTTCCCATCTTGTGACCCATGGCACTAGGTAATGATGAAATCAAGCCTGGCAAAGCTAAGTGACCAACAGATCTGCTGTTAATTAAGATTACAGACCATCTGAAGATATTCTAAGTTCTTGTGACTGGGGAAGACCTGGACTGGGAACCGAGTCCCCTCTGAAAGAGGTGTCCATTCTTTGAACGTTGTTTTGATTGTAAGAGGCTCCTTGTCCCAGATATCAAATCATTCTCCATGAGGGTTAGTTGTATGTGAATAATACAGACAAGAAAAGGAGTACTTGTGGCACCTTAGAGACTAACCAATTTATTTGAGCATGAGCTTTCGTGAGCTCACGAAAGCTCATGCTCAAATATATTGGTTAGTCTCTAAGGTGCCACAAGTACTCCTTTTCTTTTTGCGAATACAGACTAACACGGCTGTTACTCCAATACAGACAAGGATGGTGTTGGTTGCAAGGGTCTGCATTTTGTGAAAGTACAGCCCTGAATGTGAAGTTCAATGTACCTGCTTCCACAGTAAAAAGCTTGGTGGGGTCCAGATACACAAGAACAGGAGCTGAAGTGAAGGCTTTCTAAACTGAACAAAGGCAGATTGTAGCTCTGCCAACCAGACAAGATGAATCTGGTTTTGGAGGAGCACAGTTATTAGTGTTACTAACTGGGAGAATCCTTTAATGAAGCACCAGTAAAAATTGGCAAATCCCAGAAACTGCTGAAACCCATCCTTTGGGGCACTCCACCCAGTGATGGCAGACACTTTCCATGAGTCCATGAAGTTGTTGGAGGCCCCTGTGTCCACAAGTGCCCATAGCTCGACCTCAGACAAGGCAGGATATCATAACCAAAGAGGAACCTGGAGGGTGGTGGCTCAATGGCTGACCAGGGCCAGGGTACCACTTGACAAAAGCAGGACAGGTGTCTTATTCGAGCACCTTAGACATAGTGCCCAGGTTCCCTGCAATATATACATAAGTCTAAAACTCGTCACTGGCTCCTTTCTATGTCTGTAAGGCAGGGTCAAATCTGGTTGGCCTACGGAGGTCAAAAAATTGTACTCCCTTTCTAGCTGGCATTTGGCCAGGCAATCATCAGCACTGATGCACAGTTTCTAAGTTGGATAGTGGCTCTATCTCTGATAGCTCATCTGTGATTTCTTCGTTCAAGTCATGTCAGAAATGGTAGCATTGTGCTGCCTTGTTCCATCGAGCATCAGCTGCTAAATGCCAGAATCCTGCAGCCAACTGGTCTATTCCCTGGCATAGATTCAGAAGCACATTCTTGGAGGGGCCATTATGATTCAGGTCACTGAAAACAATCACTAGGGCTTGGATGAATTCCTCAAGCTACCCCAGCAAGGCTGATAACAAGCCCCACTCAGGCCTGGTCAATGGGAAATGACAGGGGTCATAGCATGAACAGGAACTAAGACTGATTCAGAAAGTGATGAAACTTCCCGAGATCACCTTCAAACTGGGCCAGCAGTGGAATGTGACGTTGCACCCCATAATGCTTTATAGAAATATGCTTATGAGTGTAAATATGACATAACTGGAATATGTTTTAGGCTAGATATGCCATGTAATATATCTTTGCAAAGGTTATGTTTTACTGCATGTATTCATCCTATTAATATGCATGTATCATTTTTATATCTGAAGTTATGAGTGTTGGCTCTGTGCTTGTATTTAAAGTGTTTGCTGTAGAAAGCACCTAAGGCAGATTTGGTCAACATAGTGTGAAGGGGTTATTCAAGTAAATGGAAGTACTTGGCTAACAATGGAGCTTGATAGATAACAATCCACAGCTGAGCTTTCCTGGAAACATTCGGGCTAACGTGGGCAATGGCTCAGCCTGTAGAGAACTGAGTCATGCATGGACATGTGACTCCAAAACTCCATCTTGTAGCTGTGATTCTACACAGGGGGACAGAGGGATTTCCACCCACAAGAGAGAAACTATATATGCCCCTGGAAATCCATCCATTTTGTCTTCAGCTGGCACAAAAGATAGCCTCTCCACCCCAAAGAGATGCCTGAAAGAAACTGGAACAAAGGACAGTAACTACAGGGGTGTGAGTGATTGCTGGACCCAGACTAGGAGGAAGTCTAGTTTGTAAAAGAGGCTTATTGGAACATCTCTGAGGGTGAGATTTACCTGCATTTAGTTTCTTACTGTATTAGGCTTAGACTTGTGTGTTTTATTTTATTTTGCTTGGTAACTTACTTTGTTCTGTCTGTTATTACTTGGAACCACTTAAATCCTACTTTTTATATTTAATAAAATCACTTTTTACTTATTGATTAACCCAGAGGAAGTAATTAATTCCTGGGGGAGCAAACAGCTGTGCATATCTCTCTATCAGTGTTATAGAGGGTGGACAATTTATGAGTTTACCCTGTATAAGCTTTATACAGAATAAAACGGATTTATTTGGGGTTTGGATCCCCTTGGGAACTGGGCATCTGGATGTTGGAGACAGGAGCACTTATTGAGCTGTTTTCAATTAAGCCTGCAGCTTTTGGGGGACGTGGTTCAGACCTGGGTCTGTTTGTGTAGCAGGCTAGCATCTGGCAAACCAGGCAGGGCACTGAAGTCCCAAGCTGCCAGGGAAAACGGGCTCAGAGGTAGTCCCAGCACATCAGGTGGCAGTTCCCAAGGGGGTTTCTATGACCCAACCCGTCACATGAAATCTTTGGTTCCCAAGGGATCTGGGCCCTGGGTAGCAACACCTTGCCTGTGGGGCCACAATCTGGTCTGCAGCCTCTGTAAGGTGTCCCTTACCTTTGTTAGGAAGAAGGAGGTTTAACAGCAGTCTACCTCACAGCCAACCTGGTCTTCAGTCTTCCAAATGGTCAGTATCTGGAATATGGGTGGTCGGGCCTAATGGTTGGACTCATGGGGATGGCTAGGCCTGGAGGGTAGAGTGGAGTTGAGCTGGAGTCAAGAATCAGGACCACGGGACATCTGAGATCACAGTCTAGAGGCGAGCTGAGGGTCAGAGCCAGGGATCAGAAGCCAAATGCCAGAGCCAATGGGCAAGCCAGAGATGTGGTTGAGAAGCAGAGCTGCAGGGGTTAAGGATGGAGAAGGGCAGGAACTGAAGTGGGCACAAGAGCAGGCTGTGCAGGAGCAGGAGCACACACAGGAAGCAGGAAGCTGGTAACAGAACCAAGCACAGCTGCAGGAGAGGAACATGTTGAATGGCCAGTGAGCTGCAATAAGTAGTAGCTAGCTGCACCTCTACACCAAAACGGAAGTGCAGTCAATCAGGTAGCCCTCTGCCAGGATCAGCTGTGTCCAGTGTTGTTAGGTAACTGGCAAAGAGGGGACTACAGAGGCTGTTGGAAGGCAGTATGCTCCATTAGAGAAATCTGCGAATTCTGGCCTGGGAGTGACCTGATCAGAGCATAATGAATGGACTTGAAGAAGGACTTGAGAACTTTATTTTGAATGTTTGTTATGTTAATAAAACTAGAACCCAGAAGAGGTGTGAATGGATAGAAGTGTCTGTGAATTATTGAAGAAGTTCCTTGAAGGGAGAAACAGATAGGAGGTTGCTTGCCAGGCTGTCCCAAGGCCACAATAGGGCATGCAGGAGGCAGCCTACTGAATGACACCAATATGATAGTGTCCCCACACTAGGGGGTTGTGCTACTTTAACTATAGTATGGTAAAAGTAGTACAACTTTTTTGTCAAGCTGTACCAGTATAACTGCATCCACACTGTGGGGTTATACCACTTTCAAACTGATGTTAAAGCAGTACAAAACCTGGGTGTAGATAGTGAAAAGAGAGAGCTTGGCACATGTGGAAAGACCTGCCAGCAGCAATTGATTTAGAAACTGAGCTGGCATCTCCCAAAAAAACCAAGAAATTAGATGTTTGTAAAAGACAGACAAAATCTAGGCATTGAAAACAAGGACAATTGGAGAAGAAGAATTCTTGACAAGACAAAAGTGAGAAATAAGGCCTTAGAGGCAGAGAGGAGGAGTCCAGATTAAAAAGATGAAGGGTCTGGTCCTATCCCTGTTGAAGTCAATGGCAAAAAACTCACAAGAACACAAAGTAGCTCAATCCAAGAAAATCTGCCTGGGTAAATTGGATATTTTTTTATTTTAATTTTATTTTTTTCACGTCACAATATAAATCAGCATGCTAAGCAGAAAAACATGTTTGTTCCAGGGATTCTAATTGACTTCATACTTTTTTAGACAATAAATTTAAATAAGAAATAAAGTTATGCAATATCTGTACAACTCTTTGAAAAGTTCTAAAGGTTTCCATTGAGTCCCAAAAGCCTGACTTCTCTGAACTGTGGTTAACATTCCATTTACATGATGTACAATCAAGTGCCTGTGCCCATGTGACTGTGAGAGACTCATTACTCAGAGTGTTACGGGATAAAATACTTGAATGTCACCTGGTTCAAATATTTGACTTATCAAGCACTCACTGCCAGGGTTATTTGCTAACAAGATAGTGACTTGGTGTTAAAGTGGAATGAGAAACCTTCATGTGAACTTTGAGGTCACCCCTGGACACTTAGCTGCCTATCAGCCTCAGACAGCATGACAGTGTCTGCCAGAAAACAGAATATTGGCCCCTCAGTGTCACAGCAAACTTTCTGTCTGGCAGCTGCGGCATGTCAGAGCAACTTGCCTGCTTGCTAGTGACTCACTGTTTTGTTTCTTACATTGAATGGATGTCTTAAAAGTTTCACAGTGGCAGATAAAAATTTTCTTCAGCATCAGTTAACCTTAAAGAAGCTAGAAATGCATGTTAAAAATAGTAGTGAACATACATAAGTTGTTCCACTCTAAAAATGGATGCAACAAACTCACACACACTTTAAGGAACAGATTTAAATAAGATCATGTAAAGTACTGTGCAATCTCTGGCCTTAGTTCAAATTACTGTTGGAGGGTTTTTATTTGTAGGGAGAGGGGGTTAATTTATATGTTTGCAATGAGGCATTTTCCTCCAAGCTCGGAGGTTGTTTAAGACCATTCTGAAATGGAAACAAGACCCGCTCAGTTCAGCTCTCTCCCTTTAAAAAATGGTAGTACAACTACCGCCTTCCACTGCAAGGTGTAAAAGGTAGTAAACTATAGAAGGAGGGAGAGAGTAAACCTATGGAGTGAAGAAGGGAAGAGCACATGCCTCCTAGCCCCCATCCACCACAGGCTTCCTTCCGCATGGTAGCAAAGCAGTGGAGCCCTAGTTCAGTGTAGCATGCTTCTCCTTGGGTCAGGCTGGGCAAAATTCCAACAGGAAGTCAACTTGAGCATCTCACTGCTAATTAATTCAACAGTAACTCACCTGAATACAACTGAAAGCTCTTTTCCCATACTGCACTGGGGTTTAGTGCACCAGACAGCATGGGTTGCATGACACTGAGAAGGGTTACTGAGAAAATGGAAATACATTTTTGTGCTTCCTCCCCGGCCCATTTTAAATTACATTCTTTGAGCAGTCTCAAGGCCAGTGGTTAAAGCAGATTGAAATAGGATGGGGAGCTCTCATTACTCCAGCAAGGGGCGTGAATGTTGCTTACTCAAGCTCGGCGGGAGAGGAGGAAATTCCCAACTAATTCTAACAGAGGAGGGAGAGTTGTGCTCACCACGTTATCGTAACACCTGCTCAGGCTGTTCTAAGTTGTGCCTGGCTACCAAAGGCCCCAATGGGCCACACTGGCAGGTGAGGATCACCACAGCACAGCAGATCTCCAGTCGCACTCTCAGAACAACCATTACATCAGGGGCTGAAAGGTGGCCTAGAGCCAGCTATGCTAAATATATGTCACATAGGAATTACTCTACATCTTGGAAAACCTGGCCAAAACAATGCAAAAGGATAGTAACAGGAGCCAGGAGGTTGATCCGCAAAGTTCTGCACTGGGCTCATTGTAAAACCAAGGTTAGATTCTCTGGAAAGCAGTCTGATGGTTTCAAAGTCCTGGTCAGGAATCGGAAAGGGATATCTCCAGGACGTTGCAGGCATAGTTTCAATACGGATCTATCCAATAAACTTTTCATGATACTGATTATTTTTAGTCTTGAAAGTCCTTCTCATCTGTTCCGTCTCCATGCTTCACAGAAGATTGCCACTAACTCCAGTTCATTAGCCTCGTACATGTGCAATGAACAAGCATCAAGCAAGACTCTTTGTCAGCCCAGATTGGCTCAATTAAAGTGTCTTATAGGGCTGTATTATTAATCAGGGATATCATTTACAGCTCTGCTTGGTGCAGGTTGGCTCTGGAAGCAGGCACTTGCAGAATTGCCAGTGGCAGACAACAGAGGCTGCACAAGTTTATTTATTTAATACAATGCCTGTCATCAGAAAAGCAGCTGGTAGACTGGGTAGTGATTGTGAAGCAAGATCCAATCCCCAAAAGTATCAGGTCACATCTGGTGACTGGACTTCTGCCGCTTTGATGGATGACGCCCAAGTGTTATATTTAATTGACAAAGACTTGATCCTTTTCTGAACTATTATCCATGGATACTAGCAGAGGATTTCTCTCCAGGCCCTGCCCCTCCTGTTTTGGATGAGTTCTCCTTAGAAAGCTTACAACAAGCTGAGGGGGAAACACAAGGCATTTGCACCTTTCCCTTCAAAAACAGATATGATTTGTGAACTAGAAAGGGGAGGAGGTCGGAGGAAAGACCTATTAAAAATCCCATAGAGCAGTCTGTAGTGCAGAGAGATTAATTCGTATTACCAGGATTGCCAGGCTTTAGCCCACTGGAGGGTAGGCTGATTTTCCAGTGCTCTGTGGGGAACTAGGGTACCAAACAAACACATGCACTATAGGAAAATAGCATTTGCCTCTGAGAAATATTCAGAATTGGCTGACATCTACTGGCAGAAACTTTGCACTGGCAACACAGCCCCAACACTGTTTTCATGTGTCAGTTTGTGTTCACTATGGCACATATATGAGACAGTGTTGTAAGGTGGGAAGCTTTGGAGGTACATGTAAAATGGGATTACTATTATAAAGAAGTTTTTGTTATAGAAAATCTCAACTAATTCCATCTTGATAAATTCAATTTGCAATATAATTGGCTTTATATTTTCTCATTATCCAGTAATTAGTGATTTTTTTTAAAAAATTCACTAAAAATTTACGGAAACCATAAAACACAAACCAGATATAGAAATAGATATCTCAGCAGAAATGTGTGATTTCTCTAGCACATAAACAGATTAACTATCCATAAACTACCTAATAAAACCTTATGTCCAGGAATATAAAAATCATACAGAAATCAAAGTAAAAAAAATCCAAAGAAAAGTACCCTAAAGCAAACAAGAAATATATGTTAAAGTCTTTTTAATGGACTATCTTTATTTTGATTGATTGATTAGTATGCTTAAGTACTTTGGTATTATGCAAGTTCTTGTAATAACTGGTGGAATTTGCAATACTTCACAGAATTGATTAAAACTATTAAAATATTATGGAAGAGCACTTCATAGTCCCAGTATATGAATTGCAATAGGCCAGATATCAAATTCAGGCTAAATGGATTATTATGGTTTCTTTAGCATATCTTTCCAACCTTCCATTCACAGAACACATTTAGTTATCATCATACTGAGTAATAGCACAAACAAAAGAAAAAAGTATCTGGTTAAATTTATGGATATTGCAACTATTGTAAGTGACAAAATGAAGAACTTACCTTATGACTTTAGAATACTTTTTACTCTCTATATTACTGCTGTTATTCAGTGATAGTTAGCATGATTTAAGATAACTTCCATTCTTAATAGCATTTCCTAAAAGAGCCATTATTGCTATTAATGTCTTAAATAATACTTAGCCAATACTATATTGTTAAGTGGAAAGGTGAAATGAATATCTTAAAGGAACAGTTCAAATGTTTTATCATTTAAAAAATGAAATTATATTTATTTATAAAGGTGGATACAGGAGATCAAACATATATTTAAGCAGCAGCAAAATTGGTGGAACTGTTTATGAAAATAGAAAAATCATTTGAGATTCAGTGTTTTTAATTTTTCTGGTGCTGGTTATGTAATAATTACATAAAAAAGTACAACACTAAAAATACTATAGCACTTTTCACAAACATAAGAGTTAACCATGGTGCCTTAGGCAAATTACAATGTGGGTATTTTCATTCTATGTACCTAATTTTTGTCTACAATTTACTGCCCTACATTGCGCTTTAATGTTGCTATGCTGCTGTGTTCATCTCAGAGGTACTGGCCCTTCATCAGTGAGTGATTTCAAGGACGTAAGAAACAGATATCACAGTGATGGGCTTTGCATAAGATCCTGAACAGAAGAGGAAATGTCCACCCACACAGCTCCCTTTGCAAAACTGAGGCCACAGTTTGGAAGTACTTTGGGACCCTTTAACATGAAAGGGGCTATATAAGTGTAAGCAACTCAGCTGTAAAACATAGGGGGTTATATTAGTAGCTTTAGCTGTACGTTTATTGCCTTTAGCGCTCCCTAGTGCATATATTTAATATTAATGGACAAGGATTGCCATACATATCCAGCTTGACGTTCCATTTCCCAGGACTCCACACCCCTATGGACAACCTACAACCCCTTTCTCCAATAGACTTCAGGCACACCACCACTTTAAACTTAACCTCATATGAGAGACTCCTGGGGGTCAGATGAGCAACTGCTCAACTCTACTCTTTGGGGTCTCCCAGAAAGGAGCGAGCAAGACTATCTACCCCTTAAGACTTGAATTGTACCTTTCACTGTATACAGCACAGTCCAATCAAGGATATCAGAGCGCTTTATGTTGAAACAGTGCCAAATTATTATGACTGATTATGTTGTGACTGATATGAATAAATGTGGCAAGCATGAGTTTGGTATGGCTTGGTATGCCTGAACTTGCTAGAGGATTCTGTGAGAAGAATTCTCTTAGCATTAGATGAATGATGTGGAAAAGTCCTGGAGGTGCTAAAACTGCACTTGAATGGTTATTAACGGCTCTATATACGTATACGTTTCAACATCGAACTTTGGAATATATCAGCAGAGAAACAGCTCACCAGGTAAAAAACACATAACATCATGCGATTGGTGGGCTTGGTACAGGGTGACATGGGTCAAAATGACGCTTTTTGAATAACATCATGCTAAGAGCATAAGTGAATGATTGATGAGAGGGTAAACGTTGACTGAACTTTGGTCTGGGTCTGTTCTGCAGCCCCTTCTTCCAAAATATTAATTAGAGAAAACCAGTGATAAATGCCCACAAGACATATTTCTGGGACATGTGACTCCTTTAAGAACGAAGATATAAATGCTAAGCAAAGTAAATTAGTTAAGTTAGACTTCTTCAATTAACATTTGAAGAGGTTCAAGACTGTGAGACAGAAGTTGTCAGGGTAACCGAGACCCTGCCTCAAGGGACCTTTGTGAGATCTTAGAACCAGAGGTCATCAGAGTAACCAAGACTCTGCTTCGGGGGACCCTTGACAGACCAAGTACCTAAGAGGGGAAAAAAGAGAAGAAAAAAAGTTTCCATCTAGAACTGGTAGCTATACCTGCTTTGTTTGCCAATCAGGATACTGTGTAGAGCTAACATAGTTACTGAGGGTTTATGCTTGGGGAGCTAAGGCTTGTAGGAAAGGATGTATATGATGTAACCTTATCTGGTTGTGTGATTCTCTCTCAAATAAATGACTGTGCATTAAGCATATTGTATCCAAGACTTCACTGGTACAGGTAAACATCTGCCCAGCTGTGGGCTGTTAAAGGATCCGATTTAGCACTTTAAAGGGTTTGTTTGTTTGTTTGTTTGCTTTTTACACTTCACACACTGTATCTAGTCTCACAGCTTGAGGAAACCAAGGTACACAAAGATTGAGTGTCTTTCCCAAGGTAATATGCCGAGTCAAGTCAACACCAGAACCAGGATTGGAATGCAGCTCTCCAAAACGCCGGTCCTGTTCCTTAACCACAAGACCAGCCTTCTTCCTAGCAGGAAAGTGGCTAAGAGCCAAGAATTATTATTAAAATAATTGTCCTGCACTAAGTATCTTTAGAAAACCAAGTTACTTTAGGACACAATTGTGTCAACCAGATAGTCCCACATGATGAGTGGTATGGAGCCGCCCTTCCCAAGAGAAGCACATCACTGGTGCACCCCTTCAGGAGCTGTAGCATATTCCCCCATGTGCTACACCAGCTTTGCTAACCAGTGCACAGGGAAGTGGAGCCATGTGCTTATTTCCTCTCTGCTCTTGTGGGGGTATAATGTGCCCTAGGGACACATAGAAGAACTGCACTTTTTCCCCCAATACTGCCCAGCAGGACAAGAAGGGGTCACCTTCCTTCTTTCCTCTAGCCATAAACCGGCATTTAGTTTCTTACTCAAAATCCCATTATAAAGTTATCCATATAGTCCCCTCCTCACCCCATTCAAATATACCAAAAGGGAAATTTTTCCTGCAAAATTTTATAGCTGAAATTCACTTACTTAAAATCAAGTAAATTTAGCACAGCTACAAACTAAATGAAGAAAATATTTTGCTAGGGAAAAAATCATATTGCTGATGTTTATATATGTGTGTGTGTCTCTCTATATTATATATATGGGATGCACACACACATACAGCACTCCTATAACATATACATATATATTTGTACTCACATAGTTAATAATTAAGGTACCAATAAATGGTGCTCAAGAATATGTAGCATTGGTCCTGGGTTTGGCAGGAGCAAGACTCCAAGGCAACGAGCATGGTGCACTATGTTATTCAGCACTGACAGAAGTTGAAGACCCTGGGTATTGGGGTTGTGAGAGAAAACCTGAATAGGGCACAGAACCAACAAGAGCAGACCTATAACAAGGAGACCATCTACATCTACATGAGTGCCAGCCAGGAGACTGAGTGTTGCTCCTGCTGCCAATGTTGAAATCAAAGCTATTGGCCCAATGGCAGTGCCTCTTCGAGGTGGTGAGATGAGTGGGGAAGGTTGACCACAAGATCTGACAAGCCAAGAGGAAGCAGCAGACCCATGTGTAAAACATCAACATATTGAAGGTGTTGAAGGGCCACGAGGGTCTCCTTATCACCTCGTTCCTGCCAACCCTGAACTTGACCTGCTGGTTACTATGACCTAAGTCCTATCCCTGCACCAGTAGGGAGACACATGGGGCATACACAGCCAGCTACGTAGATGATATTGTCATATACAGACCATATCAGGCACATTAATGGGATACTACATGATCTTCAGGAGGCAGGATTGACTGCCAACCCAACCAAGTGCCATCTGGCTACCCAAGAAGTCCTGCTGGACAAAGTCCAAGCCCTAGTGAACTGCCCTGTCCCATCCACCAAGAAGCAAGTTCACCATTTCCTGGGATTGGCAGGGTACCATTGGCACTTCATCCCAAACTTCGCAAGCACTACTGCCCCTTTAATGGACCTGATAAAGGATTTGGTGCCCAAAATACCTGTTGGATGAAAAGCTGTGAGAAGGAACTCAAAGCACCGAAAGGCTGGTTGAGCCAGGAACCAGTGCTGTTCCACCCAGACTTGTGAAGCCATTTATCATACAGACCGACACATGCAATGTAGGCTCAGAGCAGTGCTGTCTCGAATTCTGAAGGGAAGAGCATACCTTCCTCTTTCTCAGTAGAAAAATGTTCCCTCAAGAGGTGGCATGCTTGGCCATTGAGAAAGAGGCCAGGTATTAAAATGGAATATGGATGCCCTTACTTATAGGGACAGTCTTTCCACCTACTAACAGACCATACAACACACTAATGGTTGAACTCCATGAAAGACCACAGCCCACACATCATTCAGTAGTACCTCTTGTTGCAGTCATATAGCTTCCAGGTGTCCCACCACGCAGGAACAGAAAATAAAAATGCTAATTTCTTTTAATATAATGGAGGAAATCTGGCTCAGCCCCAAGGCTGGATTAGCCACAACTCAGAGACTGAGTGGAAGGGTAACTGCAGTCATAGGTGGGTGTGATGGAATAAACAAACCCACACTGAGCCCAAAGGGGCTAAAATGCAATACTGGACCTAGGTAGCCCAACCCTCCGGGCCCATTGAGCTTGTTTCAACTGGAGGAGCGGGCTAATAGGGAGCCCAAAAGCCCAGCAAAGGGTGGTAGACAGGCTGCAGGAGAGAGGAATCCCTTCTCCAGGAAGCTGAACAGAAGGTTGAGCCTGAGAGGGGACCACAGACCAGGTAAGGCCCCCAGGCAATGCCTTATCCAGCCACCACCCCCTTTGCAAATCGGCAGGTCCTGCATGGCCCTGCTCCTCTGAACTCCTTTCTTTGTTGAGTGACTGACTAACTGGTCTATAGGGGCCGCACTCCCAACTGAAGGGACCTATAGGCAGGAAGTAGCCTGGGGAGCAAACTCAATCTTGCTGGAAGGAGAACCCTGCCAGCATTGCTTCCCACGGGATTCTGGGCTGGGACCCAGATTCAGGTGGAAAGTCAAAGATTCCCAGCCTAAGATCAGGAACAGGTACCTCTAGCACCTTGACAGAGAGGCAACAGATCAGAAGTTGGGTGCACTAATCACTAGGCCACTGGAAAATTGGGATACTTTTCTTCTCCACTTGTTATCTGTCTTATTTATTTAGATTGCATGCTCTTTGGGACTGGGGCTTTCTCTTGCTGTGAGTATGTACAGTGCATAGCAAATCAGGCCCCTGGATCTTAGTGGGAGCCTCTTGGCACTACCATAATAATACAATATGCAAATACATGTATATTGAGACAAGATGGAAAACTAATGCCCTTCCTTGGCAAAGCCTTCCCAAATGCTACTTTAAGTACAGAAATTATATTTTATAAAGCACATCACTACTATAAGTCCACTTCATGAGCTCTGCCAGTCAATAAAACGTCTATGTCAATAATTTTCTTAAAAGCTTCAGATTAGAAAATGCAATTGTCATTTGGTTTAAAATATGAACAATCAATTTAAAACAAACAGTTTTTTGTTTTTTTTTTAAAAAAGCTTTATACTCTAGTCCAGGCTGACAGTAGCAGAATATTGTCTTTCTGTAAGGGCAGAATTCTGGCTTTTGGAACTCAAGAATATCACTCATTCCTCCTTAGCAGCTTGGTGATTGACTTAAGACCTCAGGTTGTCGTATCTTGCCAGCAACTTGTGTCATGTTGACTGATGGCAGTCACAGAGATTCTTGAGGATGAAAGTGATGCACTGGTGTGAAGCATAATAGACATATTAAGGAGAACTTTATATGGGCCACATGCTAGCTACCAAGAAAACTTACAAGATATATTTTCTAGAATTATTCCTAAGGAAAAGAAATCATTTAAGGTAGTCTGAGTGTATGTCTACATTTCAATGCAAGCCCAGGGTTAGTGGGACTCAAGTCAGCTGACCTGTGTTAGGAAACTCTGGGCTTGATTGTCTACATTGTATTTTAAACCTATGTTATGTCTAACCTGTCCTCTTACCTAGGGCTCTGGCATACACTCTGTAGTCAAAGTACACCTGAGTCAAAGTAACCATACCACAGAGTCCCTAGTACTCACCACCCCCATATATGGCTGTGGGCCACTGTGGGAAAACTTTACTGCCTACCCTGCATGTTACAGGAAGCAGTTCACCTTGCAAAAGGCTTGATCAGTTCACTCTCCATTACAAACCCAGGAGGCTCTCTGATAATGTGCTTGCAGATCAGTGATCAGATGAGAATGGGTTTACACTGAACTGAGAGGTTACTGTTTGCAAAGGGGGTGTGGCTTCCATTTTCAATAGAGTGGATTGCAGATTGGTGATACAGAAAGGTCTAAGGAAGCTGTCCCATGGAATTGTGGGATCCTTCCGGCTGACTCCCGGGACCCAAGTCAAGCATGGCTGTGTTCCGGCTTAACTCAAGCTCAGACACTCCAGTCCTGCAGGGTCCTGGGATCCTGAGTCAGAACACTGAGTTAGTACAATTGCAGTGTAGACACAAAGGAGGTTAGGCCTGAGCCAGGCTTAAGCTCAGGCTTATGTTACATACCTTCAGTGGAGGCTTTGCTTTGAATGGAACGGAACCAAAATCCCAGTCTCAGCTGATTAGTGGATGAAAAGGCTCATATCTTATTTTAGCTGAAAGGCTCACTGTCTGTCACAGAGAGCTAATAGCAGGTCAAGCTGTGAATTTGACTACAGAAGACACAAATGGATAGCATATTCATATCTAAGGACAAAGGTCCAGATCCTTCAATTCACTGATTTCCATGGGACCCCACCAGATGCAGCGAATTGCAGGACTGGGAGTAAGTGAAGGTAAGTTTTTTATTTCAATTTAACATTTTTAGTTACTATTCTTTTCTATATATAAGTGTTGGTTATTATAGGGATTCCTTCTGTTGTTCTTTCAAACCTGGCTCAATTGTCCTTTGATTATTTTTGTGTATTTGCAGATAGCCCCAGTATTACCCACTACTGTAAATATATTTTATCTTCATATGTTTACCCCTATACACTGGGGACACACTCTGTAGTAGTTGTAAAGCAAGACAGATCAAACATGCCTGACCTCAAATCATGCAGGGAGATGAGCCTTAGGCCTGGGAAATGTGAACACTTGAAATAAAGGTTAAATTGATAATTTAGAAAAAAAACAAATTCTGAATAATTTATTTTGGACTAGTTTGTGCCTTTAGGGAAAGCCTGGAGAAAAGGGTGGCACAACTGAGGCACAATTCCTCCCTGCTCCCTTCATGCTCCACGGAAGAATTAAGTTACTGATAGCACTTCAAAGGTTTTAAGTCACCTTACTCCTCACATCGGGCTAGTGAGTTGGGCTCCTGTGTGTGGAACCAAGGCTCCTCCCATTACTCTCCCTTCTCTGCACCCTTGCAGACTTCTTGCTCCCAGCAATAAGTATCCAGAAAGATCCAAGGCCTGAGATCCAGATAGATTTTATTCAGTCATGCAGGAAGGTGGAGAGAAGTCTTCTTTCGTCCTAATCATTACCAATATAATCCAGTGGCACCGAGTGGATAATACATTATTGATTTAAAAGGCACTATTTGTTATGCCATAATATTTTCACATCATAGACTTAGTGAAGATAACATACCCACAGTATGATCTGAAAACAGAAGTAACTGTGCTTCCGCATATTTTAGTTTTTTTCTTTGTTCAACCATAAGAGAAGCTAATTTACAAAGATCCAAGTTTAAATAATTCTGATCTTACCCCAAAAATCTATATTTGTTTCATCCTTTATCTGAAATGTTGTGATCTTTAGAGTATTTTCTACAGGGGAAAAAGGAGTAGTATGAAGTCCTTATCTTCATCTAATAATTTCATATCCTTGCTTTGATTGCTGCTATTGACCTTCAAACATCTTTTACTGCATTATATCCATAGGTTTATTTTAATATTTTCACTTGGTCTAATTACCTGGATCATTCTATACCACTCCCTGCAGGGAAATATACTGCTGAAGTTCGGGTTTTTAAATACTAATTAAAAAAATCATTAGCGTGAGAATTAATTTCCTCTCTTTGTATTTTCCTCTCCCTCTTGGTAGCCATAAGAATTTGAGAAGCAATGTACTTGTTGAGATCCAGAACTCCCTTTAATTACTGTGGTAGGATTCCCTTATCAACCAATGGTGTCATGAAACAAACCTCAGCTTACTGAGTCTAAATAATAGCAATCAAATCTGTGAATCAAGTAAGGCCCAAATGAAAATATCATAACTTTTCTTTATATTGCATAAATATTTCAGAACTGTTCCTTACATTTCATTATTATTTCATGCATGGGGTGATATTTCCAGTGATTCCACTTGAAAAGCAAAAACTTGAAAAGCACTCTTTGGCAATAGACTGGGTATAAAGACTGACTAACAAATCTTGTTTTTTGTGATAAGATATATGCAAATGCACACAGACCAGATGTCAAACCACTGAAATTCTGTCCCTCAAGATGGATGTCTACTTGTCTTGTATGTATTCCACACATACAGCTTCATGAAGGTGACTTTAAGGTTGCAGGCACATAGCAGTGTTTTTCTAGGATTGCTCTGTTTTAGAAATCAGTCTCATAAAATATCAGTACCTGCCAGTGTTTGGCTACTGATGATCTGATCCAGATTCTAATGACACATGATCTATTGACATAGGACTCAAACTTGCCATGAAGAATTGAGTCACTTCAGGCTTATGGTATGGCCATTGATAAGGCAAAACATTAGAAGGTGGTCAGTCCATAAAGGCTATCACTTTGATGTGCCCCTGCAAGCAGTCCACATTTATGCAATATATGATATGATTAGGAGGTCCACAGAAAGAGGGAGTGCTTCCTGATCTCTTCCCCCACAACCTCCGTTCCTTTCTACCCTTCTCCACCTGAACCAGGTTCATAGAACTGAGGTTGAAGGAAGCAGAGCATGAGGCCAACCATGAATGAAGTTGGGAGATGCAATTTGGAGGGATTTAAAAAAATCAAAATCCTCCCACACTGACTGTTGCCAAAGGAACAAGACTTGCAAAGGACTGTTCAAGATGGAAGTCCATTCTGTGCACCACCACAACTACCTGATAGCCATGGGAAGATGCTGCTGCTGCCACCTGCACAGGTCTCCTACAGGCTGTATGAGCTGGGTGCCTTTTCTATGGACTAGTGGTCAGGAGTGTATGCAGTGGGAATGGGGAAAGCAGGAAGATTTGGAGAAGTATAGTAGGGCAGGGTAGTGTCCCTTTCTCCTCCTTCCTAGACTGCATGAAGAAAATTCTGAGAGGAAACAACCTCTCACCCTGGTTGGCTCTTTCTGATTTCCAGCCCTGTCTCTGGTGCTGCCGACAAGCCAGTATTAGCTCATGTGTTCCTGAGGATACATGCTGATATTATTACTTTAAGAATACTGATAACTATGAAAATAAGCATCTAATCAACTAATCTTTGGTCCTCTGCACTAGATCTGAATTAGATTATTCTAATCAAACATAACTTCTATGTATCTTGTCCTTTTTTCTAGAAAGTAGCAAAAAAAGCATTAGAAGAATTTAATTTGCCATAATTCATAAAGGTGTTGTCCATTTGACCTCCATCAATTTCTGCTACATTTAATAGAAAAATTGTAACTTACTGGATCG
The DNA here is from genome assembly GCF_965152235.1 of Eretmochelys imbricata. NCBI lineage: Eukaryota > Metazoa > Chordata > Testudines > Cheloniidae > Eretmochelys > Eretmochelys imbricata. The sequence goes on from NC_135574.1 coordinate 35,289,066, forward strand.
GGGCTTATTGATCAGGAAAGAGAAGGAAACAGGTGGGGTAGTTCTGATGTCATTAAGGCAAAAATATTTTTGAAATATGCCATTGTATATTTGAGAACATACAGGGTTCAATTCTCCACTCCAGCATACCAGTTTACATCAATGTGACTTCACTGAAATGAATGGAGTCACACCAGCATAATACTGCAAGAACACAGTGGTGAACCAGGATAAGTCTGAGGACTTTCTAAAACTAATTCTCTTTGGTATAAGGCAGAGAAATCACAACAGGAGCTTGAGGTGAAGCAAACATGCAGGGGGTTCCATGAGGAGAAGGTGTTGTACAGATTTCTTGGTAATTCACAAAGAAATTGAGGAGGAGAATGGCAACTTCAGAAAACCAGACGCAAAATACTGAAAATATGTTGCGTGACTTCAGAGGAGAGCACACACCAAATGGTTCAAATTAAGTAGCTCTGAATGAGAAATCATGGTTCTATCATCTTTGACAAGCAGAAATAAGTCAATATCCTTTTCTCACCCCCATATTTAGGAAATTAGCAGTGGCCTTTGAGGTTTTCTTTTAAAGAATTCAATAGATTATTGACTGTTTTTTATGAGTCTTGTTGCTGAAATCATGCTTTGCTTCTCACACACATTTCTGCCAGTGCTCAGAGTTTCTACTTGAATGCTTAAACAAAAAAAGAGGATTTTTTTTCCTACCCATTCAGCAAGATGTGTCATTTGCATTCCATTTTTGCAAAGTATCCAGTGAAAAACATCACTCTGCTAATGTTCAGAGTTATTTCTAGTTGAGATTGACAATTTTATTTTAATAGTTCAAGATAAATTATTGCAGATCACTAGGTGTCTGGGGCTTACATATGTTTCCTTCCCTATCCCCGAATATTCAAGTCAATTTTTTCTAGTTTATCTCATCATTTACCCATTAAAAACATACTTGACATTCCTTTTATTTAAAAACAGGGAAAATTCATATTAATACAGTAGACTACAACCATTTACATCATGTCTTTTTCCCAGTGCATATTGTAGTCTAGACAACAGGCAAGATAATTGCTTAGGCCAGAAAATAAAGCATTGCCTTGGCATAAGGAACACATTATGGAATAATTTCCATACAGGAAATTCATGGAAAGTATCTTTTCTATGTTTGTTTCTACTTCCATAAACTCTTACTGCTATATTTACATTTGGCATGTATTTGCTGTTAGAGAAAGATGCACAAATGAAGATGGAAACAATGTCACCATAATAAAGAACAGCAGCAATAAATATAAAAAAGGGTAAACATTTGTCATTCTCTGGTGAGGACATGGGTTACAGGTCTCTACATTCTCCAGTAAATCAGAATTCTGTATTTTTCATGAGAAACTGCTTAAGCACAGTATTAAATTCACAGCTGTAAAAGGCATGCAGTAAATACATCTGGAGCTGTATTTTTTTATTCTGAGCAACAATGATTTCAAATGAAGTAAACTGGAGTTGTGATTTGCTTATCACCTGTGAAAATAATTTCTCAATTAAATTGTCCATATGCACCATGGAGAACACTTGGCTACCTGCTCTGGGAGTACAGACTTGTATCACTTAGAGAATCTCTTTTCTCTCAATTGTTAGTTATAGTATGACTGCTTTCTTCAGGCTAGTTGCGAATGTACAAGACACTTATCCAATAATAATCGTTTATGATCATCTTCTAGTATGTCTTAATACTCAATAAAGACAAGTGAAATGTTTGTCTAGCATACTGGCTCCTTGAGTCACTTGATGTCAAACTCTCAGCTATCATATTTTTTTTAAAATTATGTTTACAGTAGTAATGATTGTGTAGAAAACCTTGAAAATGTGAACAGAGTAATTTCTGAGTCTATAGAAGACCTGGAATAATAGTTCTGAGAGGTGTGTGTGTGTGACACTGCACCCCATATTCTTCATAGTGATATTATTATGATATGATTACAGCATAATTATGATGTATTTTATGCAAGATAAGTCATGTGAAGTGTCAATGGAAAAGTTATGATTTGCTGAATACGATTATGCTATTTTTATACATGTATCATTTTTGAATCTGAAGTTGTAAATACTATGTATCTGTACTTCAAATGTAGTTACACCTGGTTGATCCCCACTAGGCAAGATCCTTTCAGTCTAGACAGCTGGTTGGGAAGGGCCTTTTCAGAGCAATGAGCCATTAGGGAAAATAATAGGCCTTAGGAGAAGCTCATATCTCACCTGGTGAGCTTCCTGAGAATGCTACAGACAGCCTGTAAGTAATGGCTGCTATGACTCTACAAGAATATGTGACCAGGCCACGTGATGCTGGACTCCATCTTGGGATGTCAGTATTTTTCCACAAACTGGTCTGGGAACCAAGCTTTGAAACAAAGGGTTCCTGCCCTATGCTAAAGGTATATAAGGCAGGAAGTGACATCATCTGACGTTCTTCACTCCCCACAAAAGAAGACTCCTGGAAACACCTGAGGAACAAAGATTGAACTGGGGGAAATGCTGGACCCAGGCTAAAGGGATTTCTAGCCTGTGTATGAAACACCTGAGGATTCCAAGCTGCAAAGCAAGTGTAGCTTGTGCCTTAAGAATCTACAAGTCTGCGAAGTCCCAGACGACTGGAAAAAGGCTAATGTAGTGCCCATCTTTAAAAAAGGAAAGAAGGAGGATTCTGGGAACTACAGGCCAGTCAGCCTCACCTCAGTCCCTGGAAAAATCATGGAGCATGTCCTCAAGGAATCAATTCTGAAGCACTTAGAGGAGAGGAAAGTGATCAGGAACAGTCAGCATGGATTCACCAAGGGCAAGTCATGCCTGACTAACCTAATTGCCTTCTATGATGAGATAACTCGCTCTGTGCATGAGGGAAAGCAGTGGACGTGTTGTTCCTTGACTTTAGCAAAGCTTTTGACATGGTCTCCCACAATAATCTTGCCAGCAAGTTAAAGAAGTATGGCTGGATGAATGGACTATAAGGTGGATAGAAAGTTAGCTAGATTGTCGGGCTCAACGGGTAGTGATCAATGGCTCCAGGTCTAGTTGGCAGCCGATATCTAGCGGAGTGCCCCAACGGTCGGTCCTGGGGCCGGTTTTGTTCAATATCTTCATTAATGATTTGGAGGATGGTGTGGATTGCACCCTCAGCAAGTTTACAGATGACACTAAACTGGGAGGAGAGGTAGATACGCTGGAGGGTAGGGATAGGATACAGAGGGCCCTAGACAAATTGGAGGATTGGGCCAAAAGAAATCTGATGAGGTTCAACAAGGACAAGTGCAGAGTCCTGCACTTAGGACGGAAGAATCCCATGCACCGCTACAGACTAGGGGCCGAATGGCTCGGCAGCAGTTCTGCAGAAAAGGACCTAGGGGTTACAGTGGACGAGAAGCTGGATATGACTCAACAGTGTGCCCTGGTTGCCAAGAAGGCCAATGGCATTTTGGGATGTATAAGTAGGGGCATTACCAGCAGATCGAGGGACGTGATCGTTCCCCTCTATTCGACACTGGTGAGGCCTCGTCTGGAATACTGTGTCCAGTTTTGGGCCCCACACTACAAGAAGGATGTGAAAAAATTGGAAAGCGTCCAGCGGAGGACAACAAAAATGATTAGGGGACTGGAACACATGACTTATGAGGAGAGGCTGAGGGAACTGGGATTGTTTAGTCTGCAGAAGAGAAGAATGAGGCGGGATTTGATAGCTGCTTTCAACTACCTGAGAGGTGGTTCCAGAGAGGATGGTTCTAGATTATTCTCAGTGGTAGAAGAGGACAGGACAAGGAGTAATGGTCTCAAGTTGCAGTGGGGGAGGTTTAGGTTGGATATTAGGAAAAACTTTTTCACTAGGAGAGTGGTGAAACACTGGAATGCGTTGCCTAGGGAGGTGGTGGAATCTCCTTCCTTAGAAGTTTTTAAGGTCAGGCTTGACAAAGCCCTGGCTGGGATGATTTAATTGGGGATTGGTCCTGCTTTTGAGCAGGGGGTTGGACTGGATGACCTCCTGAGGTCCCTTCCAACCCTGATATTCTATGATTCTATACCATCAGTTAGGGTGAGAATCTACTATTCATATCCAATCTATTTAGTATATTAAGCTTAGTTTGCCTTTTTTTGTTTATTTGCTAGGTAATCTGCTTTGATCTTTTGCTATCATTTATGATCACTTAAAGTCTATCTTTTGTAGTTAATAAACTTTTTTTGTTGTTTTAATCTAAACCAGTGAACTTTGACTGGAGTGCTTGGGAAAATCTCTGCTTGGTTACCACAAGTGTGCATTGTCCTCTTCACATTGAGGGAGAGGTGGACCGGGTATTAAACCCATATACTGGCCAGATTTGATCAGGGCAGGATGGTACTGCTTGGGGGTTCTAGGCTGGGAAGCTGGTGGTTAGAAAGCCTGCATGTAACTGCAGCTGGATGTGTCCCTAGCTGTGTGAATGCTGGTGAAAGTGCAGGCTTGTCACAACAGCACAGTGTGAGAGGGAGCCCAGGCTGGTGGGTCAGGGGGCTCAGTGATACCCCAGTTCCAGATGGCACCCTGTCACAGTGTGAATGGCCCAATTCATGTCAATGGGGGGTTAATGCCAACACCTGCTATTTGGGGGTAGCGGGGGCTCTGCTGACACCACCCCAGCCCAGGACTCTATATGTAGGAGGAGACACTTATGTCATTACCTGATCCTGAGAGGTGAGCCTTCCCTAAGAGAAGGTATGGCAAGCCATGCGCCAGACCTTGCTACTGCCTCCGTAAGGGGGTGGGGCAATGAGGGCTTTATTTGAGATCCCAGAACCCAAAGTTGTCTCGTACACTCAAATGCCTTAAACTAGCCCTAAATTCTAAATTGTTTTTGTATGAGGAACAACCATAGATGTCAAAGGGAATTACACGCTTAGTCCAAGGCTTGAAAATAAATCAAATTTAAATCCACTACAGAGGATATGGCGTGCAGACACACACAGGACAATATTTTAAAACTTGGGTGGCTAAAGCTAAATCTATATTTAGACATTTAAATAACTTTCCTGATTTTCAGAGGGACTGGACACATACATTTTATGTTGAATGGAATGGGAGCTGCATGTATTCCACGCCTTTGAAAAATCAGTCCAATTATTTAGGTTCCTAAATACATATTGCCTACATTTTCAGTATTAACTTTTGGTTTTGGGGTGTATTAAATTCTGGGTGCTCTGTTTGTGACACCTATACAGAGGGCCCAATTTTAAAAGACTGGGTCCTAGGACTTTCTGAAAATCTGGCCCCTACTCAACACAATTAAACCCATCTACTGGCCAGACTTGACCAGGGCAGGATGGTACTGCTTGGGGGTTCTAGGCTGGCAAGCTGGTGGTTAGAGAGCCCCAAAATTTAATTGTTCCTCAGATCACTAGTCACTTTTGAAAAGATATTCCAGAATATTATATACACACATACGTGTATTATATATATATATACACACACACACAGACACACGCACACTTTTCTTAAATACAGTTTTAAAATAAACCTTTTTAAAAAGTAAATATACAATTGTTGTAGCTTTTACAGACATTAAGTAAAGGGATTTAGAGTTTGATCCCGAAAACCCTGACAATCTAGTCACATAAGCAAGGGTTTACAGGATCAGGCACTCCGTACTATTCTGCCATCTCTAAACACCAGATTAAATTAAGTGTGACACCACCTATCACATGTTTGTGTTAATTCAGATCATATAGCATTCCCACTATCTCACGTAAGATACACAATCTCCTCCTATGCTGAGCACAGGCTGGTACAGTTCAATAATGAATGTGTGTGGAGCCTAAATAGATGATTTCAGCTTGTTGTTATCTAGCTGGGTCAGAGATTAGACAGGGAGGGACAGAAGTCAAAAGAGGCAGTCAACATAGGTGGCCTGTGGATAAAGAGTTTCATTCTTCAGTGCAATCAATCACTTCCAGAAGCACAAAGTTTGCCTCGTGAGCACAGAAAACAAATAAATATGGCTGAAGGATTGAAACCTGCTTTGAAGAGACATACTTGGGTCTGCCTGAGTAGTGATGCACCAGTTCCATCTTTAAAATTCAATTTTAGAGTAACACCATCTAAACAACAAGGAGTCTGGTGGCACTTTAAAGACTAACAGTTAGTCTTTAAGGTGCCACCGGACTCCTTGTTGTTTTTGTGGATACAGACTAACACAGCTACCCCCTGATACTTGACACCATCTAAATACACACACATAGGGCCCAATTATGCTCTCATGTATCCTAGTTTCATACCTATGTCACTCCATCAGAACAACTCCAGATTTATACCAGTGTACATTCAGGCCAAGAGTATTTGATGCCTGTGTAACAGGACTCTGATTTATAACATGCCAGATTATAGTTTCCCCTCATTATAAGTTAACTGGATAATGTTCAAAAGGTTTAGAATAAAGAGTGATACACAAAACCACAAAATACTGTCTTAAAGCACTTTTTGTTAATACATTCTGGGCACAGTCCACATAAAGACCTGATGAAGAGGGAATATTAAAAAATATTTCAGAGTCAAAAGTAGAGAAGATCTTATTTCACTATTCTATCCACAGTGCATATTTTTCATGTGGTTGGTGAAACAGGTAGAAAATAATTGACTAGCGTCAAAATTTTGAAACTTAGCTGCCTGGAATTAGGCCCCTATATTTCAGTCCCAATCCTGTACTAACAATTGTTCAGGAAGACAGACCCTGTTATATTTCACAACACACAAACAGAGAAGCTAGATAAAAACATAAAACCCGCTTGATGGATGATTGCAACTTAACACTATTTTATTTCTTAGAATTCACAGAATGATAACATACAAGAACCCTGAAACAGAGAGAGAGAGACATAGCAGCCTGCTCCCCAAATCAGTGAGGCGCAATTCACTTTTCTCTAGGCTTGCTGTCTGCAAACTGACTGCTACTAGGCACAGAAGATTACATGCTTCCCTACAGTGCCCTCTGCTTAAAAATGTAATATTGAACAATTTTTTCCATATCTAGGTTTGAATCCTTTTCTTTTTTTTTAGTCCAGAGGCTGGAAGCTTTGTAATGTAAAAGATGACCTCAGAAGGAATAAATAATTTAAGCTGAGAGAGGATGTCATTTTAAATTCACAGGTTGATTACTAAATTGTACCATTTGTCAGAAATGTAATGATACTCTTAAAAATGAAAAAGACAAAATGGGATATTCACTTTTGTTTATCGTATTCACTGTCTTCTGCCTGGAAGATGCTCAAAGTTCATCTACATCTTTGAAAAGGAGATGATTACAGTTGACATACAAGTCAATATAACTTGTAAGGAGTGAGAAACTACCCAGTGCCTCAATGCTTTTCCTGTTTAGGATGACTATTATTCACATTAAAATGGAGGGGAGGGAAATATAAGAAAATGTGTGAGCTTACACTAGACCAGCTCGGAAGAAAGCCACTTGTCTGGGGCTCAGGAGATCTAGATGCAGTTCCCAGGGTCTAACCTATATTTGCTATGTGCCCTTGGACAAGTCACTTTAAGTCCCTGTTCCTGTACACATTATCGGAAATTAAGCTCTCTGTGGCTCAGTTCCTCATCTGAAAAAGGAGGATAATAATGGCACCTTTTTTCCACCCTTTTTCTATTTTTTATATTTAGATTTTTTGATCTTTGCAAACAGGGGACTCACTCTTTTTATCTACATGTACAGCACCTACCATAATGGACTACAGTAATAACATATAATAGTAAATATTTACTCTTAAGTGGCAGCTTTCATCATAGCCTTGCTTTCCCTACAGTCTGGGGGGCAAGTCGATAGACCTTGCAGCATACCCAGAATGTCAGGGGCCTTGGGCTATTTCGGAGCAAATGGAGGAGTCAGTTCCAAAGTTGAGAATGCTCATGGAAAGTGCCCTGAGGGTAGCTCCCTTTCATTTATACTGACATGGCTCCAAGCTGAGCACCTTAGCTGACTGCAGTTGTGGCAATATGGGTCCCTCCAGTAGACAGCTCCTAACATAAGGCATCTGTTTGATGTGGTCTTGGAGAGGGTGTTTCCAATAATGAAGAAGGTGTGGGAAAGGAGCTTCTGTAGGTGTCTACTTGCTGAGTTCCTGTTGAAATGGCTACTTTAATACAGCTGGGACTTGGTTAGTAATGTTAGGGTGCCAAATAAAGCCTTCAGTAGGCATCTTTATTATTTTATATCTAAATAATTATATAAATAAAGGCTTTCTAAGTGAAAATTAAAATCCTAAACTCCACCCAGAAACAAGCAGGCAGCCAGCACAGTTCAACAAGCACTGGCATCATGTGTTTCCAGCATGATGTACTACACAATAAGCAAACCACTGCATTCTGGAATAGCTTCTGTGTACAGGCTGATTTAAAGTACAGGCAAATATATAGTGCACTGCAAATAGTCTAGTTTTGAGGTGACAAAGAGACGGGTGTTATGGTAGCCAGGTTCAGATCCAAAAGAAACCACTTTACTCTCCTGGCCTGCTGAACATGTGCGAAATTTTTATGGTCACTGCTGCTATATGATCATTTAAACAGCAGCTGAGGATCCAACATCAGCCCCAAATTACTAATTGTGGGCACACATATCTATGATAGGGGCAGATGTATCCTCTAGTTTCTAGTTACTTTCCACATTTTATCAGCATCCCACCAATCTTATCCACACCCGACTCTCATTCATGCTGCAATCTCAACCAGACCTGGGTAGTGCATTCAGCAGAGTGGCTGGATTGGGTGAGATAGATATACAAAGCTGAATGTCACCAACATGATGAAAACACTATTACCTAAAGAGAAAAGTAACAAACTGAAATACATGAAGCTTGAAATGACACCTGGGCAACTTTTGTAAGAAAAATTGTAATAGTTCCCATGAACATTGTGACAAAAAACTAGATGAATACATTCAACTATCTTGCTGAGTGAATAAACGGTCATAAAACAATTTGAGTACATTGTTCTCCTTCAAAGTTATACAAAATCCTTGTTTGCTCTCTAGTAAATAAAGTATCTTTGATATAAAATCTATGTCAAAAATATCTATTGTAAGAAGGTCCTACTAACCAGTCTTAAACTGCAGAGTATTTGAAGGAAATACTGACTAGAGTTTTCAGCTAAAACAAAGAGAATGACCACAAGGAATCCGTGCAGCTCTACAAGAAAACATTTAAATCACTAAGAACCCATTATACTTCGCTTGTTCTGATTATAGTTAACATTTGATTATGTAGCTGCCTTGAGTTAATGCTCTTCTTAATTAACTCGGACTCCTCCTCCCCTATCCCAAGGGAAAAAGAGATTGATCTTGTTTTTTTCAAATGCTAATTACAATAAGCAGTGAAAGTCCTAAATCAGAAGGTTTTATTCAGTCCTGCTGCTTCATCCATTTGGATCCCACTCACATTTCCATTGGAGGCTTGCTCTTTTGTATCTGTGATAATAGGCACAGATGTTGGGTCCATCTTATGCAAAGCAACTTTTGCTTAATGACCACCTTGAATGTGTCCCAGTTGCACCTATTCAGCATTTTAAAGTAAAACAGAGCACTTGATTGCCTCCAAAAATCTTGTCCAGTTTTTGTCAACCTGATTATGTTGCCATAAAGCAAGGAGATAATCTGAGCAGCAGCCACTATATCAGCTGGAGCAGGGCCAAGCTCATCAGCACCGTAAGCATTTTTGGTTGTTGTTCATAGTTTGACTACAGAGGTACTGCAGGTTAATTGCAACATTAAATGACACTTCTAGTTTACTGAGTTGTTAAAAGAGTACCAAAGGGAGCCACATGCAATTACTTATTATGCACTAAATGGATGAGAAATGGCAATATGTAGAAGGATCATATTGATCTCAATATGACATTTTTGCACAGCCGCTTTTTTCATGTAGAAATTTACCAGCCCTCTTATCTGCTACCAACTCACATAAGAGGAACGCACTTCAATATCTTCCTACATTACACTTGCTTTCTATCTTGTTACAAGGCTTTCTCCATTATAGTATGCTTACACTAACTAGACTAAACTCCATTATAATTATACTTCTTGTCAGAGCTTCCCATAACTTTCAACATTTTGGAAGAAACTCTTCCATCAATGATGCTGTTATAAATGTAGAGTAAATTTTATTGATATCTATTCAGTTACTTTCAGACTTACACTACAGAAATTGAGAGATGAATTTGGCTTCTGATTTCCCATACAGCGTATTTTAAATATATTTATTGTAGGTGTAGTGGAAGCACCTCCTATTACGAAGGCTGCCCAAGACTAGAGATGTATTGGAGGATGGAAATTCCATTTCATGAAGGATTTTGAGATTTCAGTTTGGCTCTGTTCCAAATCAAAATAACCCCCCAATTTTTTGAAAATCTCCACAAAAGAACATTCTGAAATTATTTTTATTTGATCAATTGAAATGTTTCATTTACAGATTCAAAAAGTTTTGTTTTTATTGAGCCTTTTTATTTTATATTACAATATAAGACAAATCTAAGATAAAATAAAAATTTTAATCAAAGTCAGCATTGTCTGAACTTTTTCCCCAGTTTTTCTCCAAAATGAAATTTCTGTGAAATTGACATGATTTCATGAAGCATTTCAATTTCAATGGAACTATATTCTTTGATGGAAAATGGTTACATCAAAGGTTTTCCAACCAACTCCATGCCTGACACTTCCCATTATAAAAACCCTGATTTCAGTTGCTTATAACTTTTTTGCAAACTTTAATCATTTGGGCTGAAATTTTCCATATCAAGTGTCTGTATCAAACTGAAATATTCTGGAAAATTTCAGCCAAAACAGTTCAGCCATTTCTAAGAATGAGATCAAGGACAAAATAAGTTTTACCCATGTTAAAAAAAAATACTGGCAATTTTTCCTTGAGAACCCAGAGCTTAATTTGGCAGGAGTGTGTGACCTTTATGTCAGGGATGTGTCTTTTGCTGTCCCCATCAAAAACTGCCCACATTTAGCAACGTTATAAGCCTTTGAAAAATCTTAGTTTGTGCATGCTCAGTAGGGGATTTAACTAAGCTTAATTTGCTCCCCTTGTGAATATGCATTATGACACAGTCTTTAACTTTATCAGATACCATTTTTCTACAGGATGTCCGCCTCATTCAGTGCACAGGTGCGACGCACTAAGACAGTGGCTCTCAACCTTTCCAGACTACTATACTCCTTTCTGGAGTCCGATTTGTCTTGCGTAGCCCACGTTTCATCTCACACTTAAAATCTACTTGCTTACAAAATTAGACATAAAAATACTGAAAAATTACTTACTATGACTAAAAAATTGCTTACTTTCTCATTTTTACCATATAAGTATAAATCAATTGGAATATAAATATTGCACTTACATTTCACTGTACAGTATACAGAGCAGTATAAACAAATCATTGTCTGTATGAAATTTATTTGTAATGACTTCACTAGTGCTTTTTATGTAGCCTGTTGTAAAACTAGATAAATATCTAGATGAGCTGATGTACCCCTGGAAGACCTCTGCATGCTCCCAGGGGTACATACACCCCTGGTTGAGAACCACAGCACTAGGAGGCAAAATTAAGGCAATCTTATATAGGTTTTTCCTAATGTTGGAGTGCTTAACAGCTTTCTTTTAATTTTGGTTTTTTTAATGTAATTTTTAGCTCGCACAACACTTTTACAGTTACTTAAGCCCTAGAAAAGACTATGAGGGAATGTATACCTCTGTATTAATTGGATGGTGTGCAGTAAATAAGGCATGGGCCACTAACTGAATGATAATGATAAAAATATTGAAGAGCAGGCTTCTTTCTCTGAGCACAATCCATCCTGCGCACTGAAGGAGGCAGAGTTCCTGTAGGAATAAAATAGTGATCATGTAATTAAAAACTGTATCATATACACAAAGGGCAGAATAAAGTTTGTGTGGCCAACCTACATTTTGGCATCTCCTAACTTTCAAGTGCTTGGTTTTGCAACTTAATTAATGTTTTTAAATGTAGTTTGTAATATGGAATTCCTAAACAGAGCAATTTAAATTCAGCTCCCCTTTGTATATACATCCATTTTATATATTTTATCCAGTATTTCATAAAGTACACCTATGTGAATTAATTACTGTTATCAAATCTGAAAAAGGAGTGTTCTTTAGATGGATGGATACTCAGATGTCATTATTTCATTTTGCCATGTTTTTATAAATCATGTCATATCCTAATGCAAGGCAAAGTCACATGACGTAAGTTACAAATTATATGTAATGCAAGCTGTCAAAATCAAAAGTAATCACACAGTTATGTTGTTATTGATACCAAATGTCTGATAGCTACCCTTTAACTTATTGAAACACACGTATTTGACCATTCAAATGAATATTCTTTTCATTTTTCTTTGTTGAAAAAGGAAAAATAAGAAGGATATGTAGTGTATTGGTCTTTATCAATTTTTTTTTTTAAGTTAGAACTATGTATTCCAATAAGCTATTCATCATCCTGTGAAACAGGGAGCAAGTACATTACATGTGCTAAAGATAATAGGAGGCACAGATAAACAGAGAGTAAACTACCAATGACATAGCACAAATTTGTAGTTTAGGCAGTCTGGCCAATCTGACGAACATAATATTCAATACCACAGTATGGTCATTCATACCAGATATTCTTGTTATGACTTGAGTTAAAACCCCATTGAGAGTGGTAGGGGTGAACTCACTCTTCATTAAACATAAATGTAAGTATAAGCCCTACCAAAGACAAAAGGAATGTGTGAACCCATCCAGGAGCGTTTGGCTGACTATTGCTTTGGGGAGATGTCTGGTGACAAATAGATCACACCGAAACTGAAGTCAGACAAGAATAAAGATACAGCCTGAAGGAACAGCTGAAAGCAAGCTAAAAGAGTGTTCTTGGTACTGTGAGCATAGCTGTTTCCTGCTATTTGTTCTGTCCTCAGACACACTTTGTACATTCTTTGTAATAAAAAAAAAACTGCATCAAAGAAAATACCAGACTATCAATTTTTACTTCCAACTCAATCACCCACAGGGCCCCAAACTTTGACTAGTTGCTTGCGTTAAAAGGGGAAAACAGTCTTTGGTCATAATTTCTGTTAGCTGACCTGACAATAAATATGATAAATCACTAATAGTACTAGGTTTATTAGAAAAGTGTATTGGTTATTTTTGGGCATAAACTGTACATGTGTACACACATACAAACATACATACACGAATTAGAAAAATAATCATCAGTGGCTGACATTATTTTCAAGTGATACTGTCATCTTTAATTTGGCCCAAAATTTATGTTTTGTGAAAACAAACTTTTATAAAACTTAAAACCAAAAGGAATGCTTCCACAGTTTAAAATAAAACTCAAATGTAAAAAGGTCATATGTTCTTGTATTGGTGGTGTTTTTTGTTTTTTAAGAAATCTTATGTAGTGTTTGAAATCAAACACTGTAGTATTAAGAACCTGAAGATGAAGCATACTTCACAAATTTTCATTATCTTAACTGAAATTAATTCAGAAAGTAAACAAAGGCCCAACAGGGCTATATTGCTTTACACTGGCTGAGGTTCTGATCCAAAGAGCACAAATAGAGTCAAGCAAAACTGAGTTTAAAAATTTTCAATAATCTCAGGTGTTGTTTACAAATGGATAAATATACTGTTACCCCTTTTGATCTGAGTGTTTACACAACAGTCAGTAACGTGGGTTGTTTCCATCAGGAGGGGAAATTGATAATGGAGTCAAGCATTTTTTATTTGGTTTGTTGGTTGGTTGTTTTAATGCAATCCTGTTTATTTACAAAGAATGTACACAAAGTCCTGTTTCCTGAAACACAGCCGGAATCAAACAACAGGAGACAGTTCCTTTGTTCACTGTTCCAAGCCTCTATCCAGACAGCAGTTCACGCAAAAGCTTTTCTCTCAGCTTTTTCACAGTCACACTAGGAGTGTTTTTCTGGATGTCCCAGGGCTTCTTCCTGCTTTCTACCAGTTCCAACAATGTTGCCCATATCGTATATCTGAGGTCTCTCTCTAAATGGAACTTTCAAAATGGTAGAATCTTTAAGTGTGAATTAGAGTAAATAGAAATTGTTTTGAAGTAAATCATTCTAATCGGTCCCTACTGCAGGCTTAATTGTTAAAAAAAAAAAAAAATGCAAACAACACAAATTAAGCCTGTCCTTACAGAAACGGTCAAAATAACTTCTTCGTGATTATATAGGGTAGATTCAACCAATCAGGAACCAGCATCACTGTGATTTAGAGACTGATCTCAACCATCCAAAATATTAAATTAATTAAATATTTGACACAAAATTTTTAAACATCCAAATAGTGAAAAAATAGCCTTTAAAAAAAAAACAAACAGAATGGGACTTTTTTTAAACCAAGATGTTATAATTTCACAGAACTTCTCCCACTCCTTAAATCAGGTTTAATTTCCACAAGCATACTGGGCTGATAAATTAAACCACAAGGGCCAAAAAGTGTCCTGATGTTTCCTACTGCTACATCCTCCTCTTCTGTGTTTTTTTCCTCAGCAATTCTTGAACCATAGGCTTTGATTCTGCAAACACCTGAGCAGCATGTTCTTAACTTCATTTATGTGAGTAACATTTCACATGTGCACAAGTGTTTGTGGGATCAAAGCCATAGTATACCTCCGGTGCCTTTTGGAGAGTAGCCACTGGTTTCCCATCATTTTCTAAATCAATTCCAAATTAAAGGACTTTGTTCATAGTTTGTTTTCATGTTCTCTACTAAGCATGTTCAGCTTTTACTTTGCCCACAATTCAATACGTCCAGAACAAAAAGATGGCCCAAATTGTCCAGCACCATCAGATAAGATAGACATATGGGGTTACACCTGCACCCTGCAGATACAAACAGTGTTTAGTGTACAAATAGGTTTCAGAGTAGCAGCCGTATTAGTCTGTATCCGCAAAAAGAACAGGAGTACTTGTGGCACCTTAGAGACTAACAAATTTATTTGAGCATAAGCTTTCGTGGGCTACAAGCCACTTCTTATGAAGTGGGTTGTAGCCCACAAAAGCTTATGCTCAAATAAATTTGTTAGTATACGAATAGTGGACTTCAGTATCCAGAATCTAATACCTTTCAAGAACACCTTGGATTTGTCTACTCTGCAGCTGAGAATGAGTCTCCCAGCCTGGGTAGACAAACTCACAGACTTAAGGCCAGAAGGGACCACGATGCTCATCTATTCTGACCTACACATTGTAGGCACAGAACCTCACATACCCACTCAAGCTAGCACTCTGAAAATAGCAATGTGGATGTTCTGATTTGGAAGGAAGCTCAGGCTCTCAAGCCGAGCAGACCCCTAGGCTTGTGAGACTGAGTTCCAGCCTGAACGGGAACATCCACATTGCTATTTTTAACACACTAGCTGTAGCCCTACAGCTACAGTGTAGACATACCCTATGGTGTTCAGTGAACACTCAGTGCTTAAAAGAATCTTCCTTTATTTGGTGTCTGGTTCCAACTAGATGTGCATATCAAGTGCTTCATAGCTCCCCATCCAGACCCGTATCTCGGAATCTCAGCCCTTAAAGGCACAGGGCACAGTGCCCAATGCCACAAATGCTAAATATCTCTTTAGAAAAGATTTTAAATGCAGCCAAATATGCCAAAGAGAAAATGGTGAGTTTTAATGATGAGATTGAAATACATGGAGGTACTGGGGACAGCACAAATAACAGCAAGACCTGTAAACAGTAGAGATGGAAAATCACTGGGAGGGAATAGAGAGGAAGTCTAGATAAAGAGAATGCAGTGAACAGTCAGCTGTGTAGGTTTATATATGAAGTTGTGAGTGGTAATTTGGGAGTTCATAGAAAGTTTTTAAATATCAGGAGTGTCGGTGATTGATAACTAATCAGTGAACACACCAGAGGAATAGACAGGGTAATATAGTTTTGTATCCTGGAGTGAGTGAGTGGACTGGTCATAATTTGTATTATTGTGAGACGGTGTAAGAAGAGGAGGGGGTAGAAAAAAAAGACTCTTCCACAGAACTGTTAACATGAAAAAATATATATTTCTCCAGAAAAAATTACTAACTTTTCAGAGTTTAATTTCAAAATCTGTATTTTCCCAGAATTCAAAGGGTAACTTTTGAAAAGCAATCTTAAAGTTAGGGCTTGCAGAAATCTATTTAGATAATGCTAGGGTAATATGAAAAATACAAAATCCCATTCTGTGAACATTTATTCATTTCTAAAACAAGTTTGGAAGCAAAACTTTTTCAAAGGTCTGTAATGGTTCTGATAATTTTCCACCCCATTTGGGTTTCAGCTGGGGTTGAAAGCAGAAGTGTCATACATTTTGTGTGGAAAAAATGCTTACATTTTAAGAAGACTGGACTTCCTTTTGCAGGTGCCTCAAAATTTTGCATCTCAATTTTTGCATCCCTAATTGAAATGCAAATACAAAAATTCAGGCGACAATTTTGCAAATTCAAATTGCATGCATAAATGGGGATACCATATGTCAGCCCATTTAAAAATATAACCTGAAGACTATTCTTGAGAGATTTCCAGACAAAAGAATCAACTGTATCAAGTAAACTGAGAACATGCAACTGAATCTACGCTGTTCTATTTTGATTCTTATACCATTCTTATCACCATAGCATCTGAGTGCAGCATAACCTGTGGATGTTTATCTAAACTGAAACCAAATTCCAAACCTTCTGCTTGCCCATCATTAATTATGTTGAAACACAACATTAGGTCTTCTAGGGCCCACTCCTGCTCTCAAATACTTCCACACAACCCTCATTGATTTCATTGGGAAATACATGTGAAATATGAAGGCAGAACTATCACCCAGCTATTGAGCATGTTGGGTCATATCTGACTTATACCAAAATATATGCAAAAAGCCTAAATTGCAGAATGTCTCAAAGGCAGTAGCTGATATTCTGCAAGAGAAAGTTTAGGTCAAGAAGTAAAGCATTTAGAATCTTAAACTAATTAGACATTCAGACATCTGGAAAACACCAGTAGCAAATGTTGACAGACCAAAAACATATTCTGGGCATGACTAAACTTTGGTAGCCTAACCTATTAAAAAACAAGGGAATTATTTTCATTGTCTATTAAACAGATGCTTATCGTATGTCCAGCACAAAAGTCCAACCGAAATTTAATTTTTATGTCAGCAAGTTACTGTCAACAAGTTATTAATTCTTGTTACCAAGATTGTCTTAGCAGGGAGTCCTGTAGGCATGGACAACAAGAGTTTAAGGAGCTGGTGGTTGTTCCATAGCCTACAAATGAAAAACTATGGCACCAGGTGGACCTTTTTACATTCCATCCTCCCCCTCTATTTTTTTTCCTTTTGGATACCACTAGCTTTCTTTTAGTATCCTTCACATCCAGTTCCCACAGAAACACCATGGCAGACCTCACTCTCTCCCCGAGTTATTTTGATCCTTGTTTTAACTTTTGTGCACCAGCTCAACAGTGCTCATTTTCAGAGTCCAACCCTTTAGGTCCTCCTCCTGTTGCCTTAGAACAGCTCAAAAATCCCCCTCCTCAAAATCTCACCTAGCAGGCAGCCCAGTGATTCAAACCACTTTGTCTTGCATGAAGTCTGTAGCGCACTTTCTCCTAAGTCTGACCACTGTGCTCTGAGTGGTTTGGATTTTCACCCTCTTGATCTATGCTCTGTAGTCTGCTTTTCTGTGAAGCCTATTGAACACATTCCCCATTACGTTTGTAACTGATTTACTGGAAATCTGAAGAAGCAACAGCTTTAGGATTAGTATTTTGGAAACAAAGAAAACACTTTATGAATTAACAAGAGCTACTAAAACCAATTACTGCTTGGGAAATGTAAAAATGTTTTGGTGTCATGATTATTTGCCTCCTAAATATGCATGGGGTGCTTTTTTCCTCTCTTTTTTTTAAACATAGGGGCCAAGTGGTTGCTGATCAGTTGCTTTATATACCATCTCCAATAAGGGGGTTAATTATTTTCATAATGAAAATGTGCTAATAATACAATAGAATCTGGGGTGTGAGCAATCAGATATATATACTCTTTTTCATTATATTATGAATACACCCTTTGTGCATTTTGTGGATTAGAAATTATTTTCCACATGTTTCTGCATAGGAAAATTGGCTCACACTTTCTAATCTTGTTAGCACTGTAGTATGCCATTTGTTGAAGCTGCATTTTAATTCCTAAATTACTAGTCATTGGTTACTCTAAATAGCTTCTAGGTTCCATTAGATCAATGAAAGTCCTTCCAAGGTACAGTGAAACTCTCTCTAATTAACCTATGGTACAGGCACTGGCATTTCATGTTAAACAAATGTGTAGATTTCACAGTGAGGGTACATGAAGCCCATAAGAGAAATCCACTCACATTACAAAATATAAGTATCTGTCACCCTGAACTTTGTCCTGTCATGCATTTTCTTTTATTTTTTTTTCCAAGTTCTGTCTGCTTTTCTCTTTGTTTCCTTTCCATGGCAGCAAACAGTATCAAGCTGGGGAACCAAATGTGTATCTCTGCCTAGCCAGATGCTTGTAGTACACCCCCAAGGATTTGGCTGATGACACTCTAGGAAAAATGTGGTCAGCACAGCTTCTGCTCTAAGATATGGTGTGTCAGTTACTGAAATGAGACTTTGGAATATTCTAACACACATATCTGAGATTTTGTCAGCAGGCCAACTGTCTTATTTACATTGACTAGTAAATACCCATGATTTAGTGTCTGTGTCATTTTTAAATTCATTGTTCAAAACAGAGGCTTTGATTCTGTTGGGAGCCTTCACTAATGGAGTCTATGCTAATAACATCTGTAGCCCTTCAAGCAAGATAGACATTTAAAACTCATGCTTCAAAGTGTAAGCTGATCACGTGAAGGATGCAAGAAGGAATTTCCCTCCTTACTCACTCGCCTACTGTACAGTATTACACAGCTAGCTCTATGTATTAAGTCTGACAGTGCCCAGTCCCTGTAATGTCCATCATTGCCATAAAATGCCTCTACAGCAGATCTGAGGTTAGACTATTCCATATCATTAGACTATTATTAGTAGCTTAAGGAACATGGCACAATGGATGTCCTTGTGTATCCCACTGTTCAGGGAGAGTTATTCATTGCTGTCTGTTCCCAATCCATAGAGGATGTGGGTGTGTTATTGCACACAGTTTTCAAGACTGACTCTCTAGCTCAAGCTGTAAAGCCTTATGCGTTTGGGTCTGGAGGTCTCCAATTCAGTCCCCAGTGTGTTGGTGAAGATGGGGGCCATCACACTTGCACTCTACAACTGCAAGGATGTTGCAAGGCTAGTACCATGACTGACACTTGGCTCTGCAAAAGGAGGCAGGGGAGTTGGCCTTCCTGGAGGGGAGCTGGCCATTCCTGGAGGGGAGCTCCCACTGGGACAGTGCAAACTCACGCTGCTGCCTGTGCAGGGAGCCACAATTTAGCTTATTCCATATGTGAATTCGAAATTATGGTGGTGTCCGCTGAACCAGCACGTATTCACTGTTGATAAGAGATTCCAGATTCACTCATTTAATACTATATGGCAAATTCTATAAACCCATGGAAAACCAGCATCTTCCCTGTGAACCTACAGTAAAATGACAGGATGAATATTAATAGAATGGGGAAAGTTATTTAGACACAATTCTGTATAGTATCTTGTCTTGTTAATGTGGGTGAATTCATTCCTTTCATTATAATTCTTTTAGTATTGACTGCATACCAAACACATTTCTATAATCCCCCTGCCTGAATGGATGTTGAGTCATAAACGTGACTCTTCACCACTGATATTAATATTAGTCTTCTACTCTGTGGTGATATATAGTACCAGGCAGATTTAGATGAAAATTAAAAACATAACATAACATATCAGGTTATCTGTCTCTGTTAACTTTCTTTTCAACCTACTGAAAGGATTTTTAATTAATCTTTCTAAAAATAGTTTGGCTAAGGAGAACATTTTTTCCAAGATTAACATTTGAAATACATCATCAGTTACTTATGGGAATGAACAACACACAAGACACACACAAGCTCTTTAACTCTTTCAGTGCAGAAGCTCTCACACAGTTCAGAAAATGATCTCCCATTATTTCTTACTGCCTCATTCATAACATTGCTTTTTCCATGCCTAAAAAAGATGTTTTGTTAATTGGTAAAATTCCTATTTATTTCTGAAAAGTAGATAATACAGGTGTATTTAGTCCATTTACTTCCAATCTCATAATTATGGTAATCCGTTGTAAAAACATCAGAGCATCTAATTTAAATCTTCTGCACCATTTTTTTTTTTAATTTGGAGAGGTTTAGAGCCTATAGTAAAACTGGAAATAAAACAGATAGGACCAGTTTAATGTTCATAGCAATAAGTGCTATTAGCAAATGTAATATTGGTCAGATATAAATTGAAATAGTCTTGGTAGCATTAGAGAAATGGGCCCAGATACTTTTTAATGTAAAGACAGTGTTTTGCTGGGAAGGGACAAATTAAAATGTGGTGTTTGTTTGCTGATTCTATGGGCTGTGAGTCACCAATTAGTACTGCTTTTCTTTAATGACCATAGACTAGGTCCATCAGCTGGACAGTAAACAAAACCCTGCCATCTCTGTCTACTGTCCAATCTAGTTAAATCATTTTCTAGAAACAACCTGGCCTGAAGGTCAGAAAGGACATTCATTCCAAGATTCTAAGTGGGCTAATTGAAGCTAACTCCGAAGAAAAAAGATTCTCTGTTGATTTGGCATGCATGGGTGAGTGCACATCAATAGCACAAAGGGCTCCATTATTGCTGTATCAAAGTAAATAGCTGAAAAAAAGTGAATCAGGGAGATGAATGATGAGTTAAGTGTTAAGCAGACACTGAGTGCAAACAGTAGCACACAGTTGCACTTAGAAAGAATGTGGTATCTGTTAACTCCTTCAATTCCTCTATATTAGATCTGGTTTTAGAGTATTCTATAAGTCTTTTATGATGAGATTTAAGGAGACTTTGTCAACTTTTTTTTTTAAGCTTCCCAGCTTTAACACACTTTAAATAGCACAGAATTTTCGTTGGGTGAGTCATGTTTATAGTCGGGAGCTGAGCAGGGGAATTGGGGTACCAAAGCTCACTTCAAATTGAGAACTAGATCAGTGGTTCTCAACCAGGGGTATCCCTGGGGGTATGCAGAGGTCTTCCAGGGGGTACCTCAATTCATCTAGATATTTGCCTAGTTTTACAACAGTCTACATAGAAAACACTAGCGAAGTCAGTACAAACTAAAATTTCATACAGCCAATGACTTGTTTATACTGCTCTATATACTTTACACTGAAATGTAAGTGCAGTATATTCCAATTGATTTATTTTATAATTATATGGTAAAAATGAGAAAGCAAGCAATTTTTCAGTAATAGTGTGCTGTGACACTTCTGTATTTTTTATGTCTGATTTTGTAAGCAGGTAGTTTTTAAGTGAGGTGAAACTTGGGGTATGCAAGACAAATCAGATTCCTGAAAGCAGTACAGTAGTCTGGAAAGCCACTGGACTAGGTTGTGCCATTTGTGCATAGCCCTGCACTGGAATAAGAGAGAGCTGCACAATCCTGTAAGTGCTTGGGAAGGGGTTCTGCATCATGGAAATAGAAGCCTGAGGACCTCAAGCTCCATAATGCATAAACTGCACCGTCCTTCAGCAGAGTGCCGTGTGGAGGAGCATGGCTCCAATTCTTTCCCACCTCTTTATGCCTAAATGGAGCATACATTTGTCTAGAAAGGATTTAATGGTGTGTTAAACCCAAAAGTCTAGTGTAGCCAAGGTGGCACATACCTTATCACATTATAAACTGGTCAAGATAATGCATAAGGGGGCAGCCTACGCTAGACTTTTAGAACATATTAGTTAACATGTGTTAGCTAATGCAACTTAACACACTATAAACTGTAGTTTAGACAAACAGCACTCAAGAGTTTGTTAAATAGCAGTTTCTAAAACTAGCCATTTTCAAATCAGCCAGACTGGATCACTGGCATCCAAGAGTTTTAAAAGAGTTGGCCAAGGACCTAATGTACCACAAACAATGGCAATCCACAAATTGTTAATCCACAAATTGAGAAGTGAGGTGAAGTCTCAGGTCAGTGTACAGGCATTTAAGAATCTTATTTTCATCCACACATTTTTGGCCAGGCTGAAATAAAATTTCCAACAAATCCCTGCTACTTTTCCCTTTTGGCATTCTTTTATCAGTGAAGTGTTTACTTCCCCTTAGAAGCAGAAACCCTTTCTAAAAAGCAAAAAGTAGATTTTCTCATGGTAGTCCTTTATTTTTGTTATTGACTTACAGCTGTTATCATACCTACAAATCATATATAAAGAGATTAAAACTTTTCCATATACATGTATTAATCAATTCTTCCTACTCTGGAATAGTATGTTAATAGATGTCCCAACTAAACCTACCCCTGGCCTTGACAAAATTTAATTCTGTCCCATCTCATTAAGATATTTGGTCAGCTGATTTCCTGATATGAATTGTATTTACTATATGAAGTCCAGTGAGTTCAGTACTGTTTTACTAGATATTATGCTCGCTGACACATCAGGAAGGAAACAATCAGAATGAGCAAAGCAGTCATTAATATGTCAAGACGAGATTTTCAAAGGCACAGATAACAGTTGGGTCTTCCTTATCTTTATTTTATAAGTCACCCCCTTTAACAACAAGCAAAATGTAGCATGTTTGCTCACAGATCTCAAAGGAAGAGGATAACCTAGGGCTGGTTGACAGAATATTGGATTTAAGATTAAAATATTTTTTCTAGGGAAAGTATCTTCTCTCTAGAAAAATTTCAACTTTTGGTTGAAAAACTGAACAGTTGCAAAAATGTTCCATTTCCAGGTAAAAAATTATAGATTTCTGATTTGACAAAAAGTATTTTCCATGAAAAACCTGGATGAAATCAATTTAAAAAAAATTAATCTAAATTTAGGTAGGGAATAAAGTTAGTTTTCGATCAGCTGTAGGGTAAAAAATATTAAAAGATATCAAGAAATTAATGGTAAGTATGATAAAATCCTTCACTGAATTTTACGCGCAAGTTTGTTGTTTGGTTGATTGTTTTTGCATAAACTTAAAAGACTAAAACTCCACACATGGTCAATGAGATTTTTTTCAACCTATGGAACACATTGCCAGGAGATTTTGTGAAGGTGAAAAGTATAATTGGATTCAAAAAAGAATTGGATAAGGTCATGGAGGATAGGTCCATCAATGGCTATTAGCCAAGATAGTCAGGGACACAACCCCATGCTCTGGGTGTCCCTAAACCTCTCACCACCAGAAGCTGGGACTGGATGACAGGGGATGGATCACTCAATAATTGCCCTGTTCTGTTCATTCCCTCTGAAGCATGTGGCACGGGCCACTGCTGGAAAACAGAATGCCGGGCTAGACTGACTACTGGTCTGACCCAGCATGGCCATTCTTATGTTATGTCACATACTACAAAGTTCCACAGAGAGATATGGAAAGATAAAGAGCATACAGCTTTTAAAAGGGACAAGGAAATTGCTGCTGCCCAAGGGCTTGCCTACATAGTTATACTAGTATACTTTTACTGATATAGTAAAACTGCTATTGTTATAGCAATGTAACCCGCACATGTGGGCCCTCTTATTCCAGTATAAGAGTAGCTTTTTTCAGTGTAGCTTAAAGCCCTTCCCAAGCGACATATAAATCACTTCTTTTCCACATGTGTAAATTAAAATACAGATTTTTTACTTATATAGTTCTCTATTTAAGCTGAAGGCGCATGAGAGAGAAAACCGACACTGCTTCATTTTATCTTTCCATTTTCTTCTGAGTCTTTTCATGTTTTAAGTATCCCTTGAGCTGCAAGAAATATTTGCATCAAAAACTCCAAAACACTCCCTTAGTTTCAGCTTCCAACTCTGACCAGCGTCATTTAAATCTTTGCTAAGGTTCACAACCCTTTTGAATAACCCCAGGCTCCCATTTCAACAAGCTGAGGCTGATTTATGGTTTTGCATCAAAATCAAGCGAATTTCACACTCTCATATGGTTTCAATGGAAAAATTAGGTGAAACTCATTTCTTTGAGACGCTGAGGTTATTAACGTCTGATATTCAAAACAAATCTCAGGGACTTTTGAAATTCAAGGAAATGCTTTAATGAGCGTCTTTAAAGTTCATATGTCTCTCCCCTAGATGACGTATGTCTGATGTATGAACTTATAGCTCTTGAGCTCCAGTCCAGTTATTTTAATAGAAGGGGTCCTCCCCATACCCTTACAGATGCAAAAATCTTTGCTAATTTCTAAAACCTTGGGTCCTACTCTCCCACTGCAGGATACAAGTAAAAATAGAGAGAAGAAGAGGGAAGAAATTGGGCATCTTCTACTAAAATGAAAAAAGAGGATGGGGGAGGGGAAGAAAAGGAACATGCTCTACCTGGCTTTCATTATGCATAAGGATGGCAACAGTTGTAGTAACATATGGATAAGGTTGGCCATGCCACATTTAGCAGACATTAGTTTAAAAGGCATTTCAAGAGAAAAGGGCAGTTAGGCCATCTGATCATAAAGGTCAAGCTGGCATAAGCACTGATTATTTGATCTATTGCTACATATAGCCATGAACGCTGGATACTCCAGGCAGCAGATAGGAAGTGGCCAGAATCCTTTGAGATTCTGTGTCTGCTATACATTGCAGACATCAAGGCTAGGGAAGAAGACAAATGATCATCTACTGCAACAATGAAGAAGAAACTGGTTGCTGCTCTAGAAGCATTAAAGAGAGGTAGCTGATATATTTCAGGGACGTATCAAGGAGAGGTGGTGATCATTCAGAGTAAACAACAGAGCAAGGGAGAACTGCAGGCTAGAAGTGGGAGCACAGAGTGGGTCAACATGACAGGATGGGTAACTTGAGCAATGAGGGAATGTCAGCACTGGTGAATCATGATGTAAAGGGCCAGCTGCCCTCTGAGTTTAAGGTGGCACTTGATAAAGATGCTATATGTAATTTATCAAACAGTAAGCAGTTTAGGTAAGAGATGCATGAAATATAGCTGAGTGTTTTTGACCCTTCAAGAGCCTTGGAAAGAAAATAGCACTTTTATCTAATTGAAGCTGTGAGTTTCATATAAGAAAATCACATTGATATGAATAAGATTAGAGAGAGAGAGAGAGAGAGAGAGAGGATGCCTATAAAGAGAAGTTACAAGCATTCTTGATAGCTCTGCAAAGTGCAATATTCAACACACAAGGTGGAAAATCAGCTGTGTAGATATACTACAAATTACAGTGTAAAACATATAAGCATTTTTCTCTAGCAGCTTTTCAATTTAATATTGCAATTAAAACTAAATGATTTAGCCAGACTTGTGCGTGTTGGAATTCAACTTTTTGGTAAGTCTCAAAAATATTTGGAATATCAAAAATTCCAATAATTAATATTTCCTCTAGTATTTAATGTTGTGGTATTTAATTGTGAGGAACATATTTAGTATAAACCCATCAATACTGCAGTCTAGCATTAGTTAGCTCAGCCATTATTTTTGAAATCCAACCCAGTTTTCAAAAGGATTCTGCAAGAGCACATACTTTTCCATTTCAGTAATGTAGGTCGTGCTGAAGACATGTTACAAAGATTCTTCATCAGTTTAATATTTAGGAAAGGATAGTGATGGTTTATAGGGGAAAAACCCATACAGTCTACAGATGCGGCTGTCTCCAGATCAGCAATTCTGTTGATAAGGGACTGTGAACACAAAGCAGAGCATTGCTGACACATCGTAAAGCACAGTTCTACAAGGGGTTTTTAGCACTAATGTACGGAATATTTCCCAGTAAAAAAAAAAAAAGCCAATTTTCAAGCAAAAACTAGTGTATTTATGAGTGAAAACAGGTGAAAGTTATTTGGTTTTTTTTTTTGTTTTTGTTTTTTTGTTTTTTGTTTTTTTTACAAACTACCCACATAAAAACATTCCTTTAGTCAACATTATAAGTTAGGTGGCATTTATGGGTACAAAATTATAAATCAAAGTGAAGTTCAGAGGGTACAGAATTGTGTGAAAGAAAATGGTAAACAATTTCATACAAAATTCTGCCAAAAAGTTTTGAATTTCATAAAGCTCCCCAAAGAAGCTTATATACTGTCAGTAATCCTCACGGTCCTTGACTAGTTTCTTAGCCAATATAATTTTTCCTCTTTGACTTGCTCCACTCTACCTACCTGACCTTATAACAACTTGTAGTTACTTTTCTCCTCTAGCCTGGCCTCTTCTTCAACTTCTTCTCATCTGTCTGTAGTTCAGCTTTGCTCATTCACTCACTATCCCATTTGTCTGGAATTCTGTGGGCTAGATTCTCAAAGGAATGCAAGCACCTAGGAAAATCACTGGGATTCACAAAGCCTGAGTTAGGCATTCAGGCTCCCTATATAGTGAATGGGGAGAAATAGACACTTCAGAATGGGATTCACAAAAGCCAGCACTCTACCCAGCTCCTTGCCTAAGATAGTGAATGGGAGATACCAAGGCATGGGGTGTGTCCTAAGCCCTGCCCCGCTCCAAGAGTTTGGTGCCTAAATCCCAGTTGCAGGGAGGTGCCTTCCTCTGATTGAGAGTCACAGCTACAAACCGTCTCTTGGTATTAGGACCAAAGAACCTCCCTTATAACTTTTAGCCCAGTGATGAGGGTAATCCCTTGGGATGGGGGGAGACCCCTGGTTCAAGTCCCCCCTCCACCTGAGGGAGGGGAGGGATTTGAACTGAGATCTGTCACCTCTCAGGTGAATTCCTCAACCACTGGGCATTGGAATATTCTGATGTAGGGTTCCCTCAATCTCTCCTGTTGAAGCTTGTCATAAATATAAAGGGAAGGGTAACCACCTTTCTGTATACAGAACTATAAAATCCCTCCTGGCCAGAGGCAAAACCCTTTCACCTGTAAAGGGTTAAAAAGCTAGGATAACCTCGCTGGCACCTGACCAAAATGACCAATAAGGAGACAAGTTACTTTCAAAGCTGGAGTGGGGGGGCGGGGCGACAAAGGGTCTGTCTGTGTGTGTGATGCTTTTGCTGGGAACAGAAAAGGAATGGAGTCTTAGAACTTAGTAAGTAATCTAGCGAGATAGGCATTAGATTTCTGTTTTGTTTAAATGGCTGGTAAAAATAGCTGTGCTGAATGGAATGTATATTCCTGTTTTTGTGTCTTTATGTAACTTAAGGTTTTGGCTAGAGGGCTTCTCTATGTTTTGAATCTGATTGTCCTGTAAGGTATTTACCATCCTGATTTTACAGAGTTGATTCTTTTACTTTTTCTTTAATTAAAATTCTTCTTTTAAGAACCTGATTGCTTTTTCATTGTTCTTAAGATCCAAGGGTTTGGGTCTGTGTTCACCTATGCAAATTAATGAGGATTTTTATCAAGCCTTCCCCAGGAAAGAGAGTGTAGGGCTTGAGGGGAAGACGTCTCCAAGTGGGCTCTTTCCCTGTTCTTTGTTTAACACACTTAGTGGTGGCAGCATAGGGTTCAAGGACAAGGCAAAGTTTGTACCTTGAGGAAGTTTTTAACCTAAGCTGGTAAGAATAAGCTTGGGGGTCTTTCATGCAGGTCCTCACATCTGTACCCTAGAGTTCAGAGTGGGGAAGGAACCTTGACAAAGCTATTCCACTGTGGATAAGTAATTTAAAAAGTAACTGGAGCAGGGGTACTGGGCCCTGTCTCTCCCATGCAAGTGTTCTAACAACCAGGCTATAGGCATTCTCATGCTTGCTTTCTCTCTCTCTGGCCCAGTGGCTAATGTTTATCCACAGTGGAACAGCTTCAACAGGAATGACTGAGGGAGATCCATATGAGAATATCCCATAGGCCAAGGCTGGGGCAGTCATCTGGGAGGTGTAGGGGGGACTTAAACAAGAGGTCTCCCCCATCCCAGGTGATTGCCATAACCACTGGCCTAAAAGTTATGAGCAAGGGCTTCTTCCTTTCCCCCACATCCCACTGTTTTATATGAGCTCACCTACAGGAGCCTGATCCAGGAGGTGAGTTCTAAGACAGTTTACCAGATCAGACTCGCAGGTGAGCTAGGTGGAGGAATGCCTATCTTTTCCCGGTCCGGGTATCGTTCAGGGGCTAAGGTCTCTGGATGTCTAGAGCAGAGTGGCAGTGTGCATGCCCAGAAGCAGAGAAACAGGTGTCTAGGAAACTTTTACAGCAAAAATGCAGGTGCCAAGCAAGTTCAGGCACCTACAGGGTTTGGCAGCAGCTGAGCAGGGTTTTTGAGAATCCTAGTGGGGCCTGATTCTGGGATTTAGACACTGAAGTGGCAATTAGATGCTTAAGTCCTTTTGTGACTCTAGCCATGTGTTCCTCTAAGCCACTGAACCACTTGCCATCAAATGCCGTGGAGATTACGGTAATGCCACAGTACAAGAATCTAAGGAGCATAGAATAGAATCTTATCACATGACAAATGCACTGCGCACTTTACCTATAATTGACACTAAACTTCACTCACCTTTCCTTCCACCATTATTTTCTCTTTTCTCATTATATATCAGCAAAAGGAACTCTTCTTTTCTAAGCTACTCCTGTATCTGATGCCATTTCTGCTTGTATTATCATTGTTCTACCAAATTCTGTAATTTGTTCTCTCTCTCTTCTGCCACGCTTTCAAAGCATTAACATACTTTGCATGAAAGATGATCTACAACAATAACTGTATTGTATTTGCATTATTCCACGCAGTTAGATGATTTCTCTCAATCATTTTTGCTACAGAAATGTTGTGAAGAATGAAAGATAATAAACTGCATTATTTCCATTAAGGAAAACTCCATATAAATAGTTACTTACTGGAAGTAAAAATGATACTCTGTTACAGTGTTTAATAAGCTGTGAAAAGCATTTTATGACTAGGTAGTGTTTCTTTACCAGCAATTCTTTACCAGCATTGCTGCTATGTGAATTGGGACCATATTTCTGAAGAAAACAGGACACTCTTCTAATTGATGTGCTGATTGCTAAGTACCTTAACTAGGAAAGCTTTCCAGGGGTAGGTCAATACCTCTTTTTACCTAAAAGTGACAGATTATAGTTGCAAAAATTTCTGATACTTCCAAACATTGTAAATCTGTACCTGTGAGTTACTGTAGTCTGTGCCCTTAGTGAAAGGTGGTTTGAATGGAGGGTAGCTTCCAGTTCAGTGCATTAACTGCATCAAGCTAATTTCTCCGTATATATTGTGCTTGATAAATTACAGCTTTTGAAGCTGAGCAAATGACTTCAGCTACCTCTGTCTACATGTCACAACTCCTCGAAAAACAAGATGTACTGCTGCAAAGATTTTTTGTGTGGTTATAGATCAAAAACAAACACCACACTCCCTCATTTAGTTAAATAAAGTGTATATGTATATAAATCAAGACTCCTCTCTCATGCTTCATGTAGGCAATCTGGTAAGGTTCACAGTTCTTTGTGATCAGTGTTCATGAGACCGTCTACTCTTTTACATGTAAGAATTAAAGAAGTCAAGCTATGCTTCAATACATACTTAGAAATCAATACATACTTAGAAACACGGTGCTGTCAATACATACTTACATACTTCAATACATATTTAGATATTTCTGTTTGTAAAATATTTATGTTCTTATTTTTGTCGCACAGATAATTAAAGAATTAGAGAAGCAGAAGATCATATTTGTGAATAAACAAAATAAATGTCACTGCCAAAGTAGTTTGGTTCAATCTTCCCAGACAAGGTTTGGCTGTTGATATATTCCCCACCCACTAGTTGATATATTCCCCACCCACTAGTTCAGAAATAGATGTATAAGCCTGATTCTTCTTTCTATTAAGGTTTTCCTAAAGTCAGCATGACTAGCCACAGCAGGACTTCTACATCATAGGAGGATCCTTGGGAATAGGGTGACATCCTTTTCAAAATGCAAAATATGGGACACATGTAGGAGTCCTATCCCACTTTGTGGTCCCGCCTCCTCCTCTTCCTCCAGAGGCTCCGCCCCCCCCGGCCAAGCCAGAAGCTGGAGCTAAGCAGTAGTAAGAGCCACGCTGGGCAGGGGGCCAGGGGTGCCCAAGAGCAGCCTCTGATCTGTGTCCCTGCTCCTCGGGCAGTCGCCCAAAGCAGGTGGAGAATCCGGGGCTCCCAACAGCAGCCTGGATTCCCTGGGCGGTTGTTACTACTGTCCGGCTCCAACTTCTGACATGGCGAGGGGCCAGGCCTTGGGGAGAATAGGAGGAGCAGGGGGCAGGACCTCATGGAGGCGGGAAGGCTAAGTCCCACCTCAACGCACCCCGCCTCCCCCCCAGGAAGAGGCTGGTACCACCCCTGAGCCTCGGGCAGAGTGGTGGTGCTGTCCCAGAGTTATTCAGCCTGGGATCAGGACTTGAAATGTACATTTCAGGACTATCCCACCCAATCAGGGACAGGTGGTCACTCTTCTTGAGAAGTATAGAGTCACATTATCTCTTCCTATGTCACTTTCCTATCAACTGCTGGAACAGGGGTCTTGGGTAAAAGGTAAAAAGGGGGTGATTAGGGCATCCCTGGCTGCTGTAATCGTGAGCAGACACGGATAAGAGTTTCAGTGGTATTATGCTAGTTTATACGAGCTGAAGATCTGGCCTAACTTTGACTGTGCATTTCCATACTTTTTGTTCTGACAACCACAATGTTTTTTAATGTCGTTTGTATTGTGTGACTTTGTTTTTAATGTAATCTTAGATAATTGTCTATGTAGATAATGTAATCACTGTAGGCCTAATTGTGTAATTAGTGCACATGTATTTACATAATTGCAATATTTTATTAAAAAGTGTAATTACACTGTTAATGGGGTTATGCTTAATGACATCCTGAATGTCCTAATGAAACTTTATGAAAAGTAATACACTGAGAAAGTACAACATAAAGTAAGCAATTTTTTAAGTTCAGTACCTCAGCCCTTCTGTTCAGTAAGCATCACATCGACTATGCATTATTCTCAGCATTATCAAGAGATATGGACCAAAATTAATACTTTTCTACCTCTTCCCCTTAACTATGGGAGTTCAGATAAAATGAAGTTATTTTTATCTATTTATTTTACTATGGATTACTCTCTTGGGTTGGAGGAAGGACACTAGTGGAGGAAGCAATGCACAGTATATATATAGCTCTAGCAGACTCTGCCCCTATTATATCAAAGTGAAGCCCATAAGACAAATTGAACTCTGCAAAGACCTCCTAAATAAAAAAAAAATCTAATAAATAGGACTGCTCTAATGGATGATATTGATTGTGTTTTATTTGAAAGAGGAACCTAGAATCCTACTGGAAGCCGGGTAATCAGCTAAGACTTTCCTTCAGCGTTAATAAGTATTTGACTTCTCAACTCTGAATGCTTCTATAGTAGCTTCATTCCTGCTTTGACCTTAAAGGCAAATACAGTAACCTTCGACTTTTGCCATTGATTGGTTCACATGTTTATTGGCTAAGTTCACACTAAAGCTGTCTTTCTGTCTGCTACTTCTATATTCCACCCAAGAATATCTTTTATATCAGTGATGTAATTGTGGTAGTTTTAAAAGAAAATACTTATAAGAAAGACATTCTAATTAATAGAAGAATGGTACCATTTTGACTCTTTGTGGGAACTTTCAACTTGGTCTAGTGTTAAAAAGTTTTGCCAATATAGATATGTCAGTTATGAGTGTTAAAAAATCATACCCCTAACCCATTTCGCTATGCCAAGAAAAGTCCTTGTATGGATGCAGTTAGACCAGGAAAGGGTCCTTTTGCCAGCACAACTTATTTTGTTTGGGGAACTGGTATAAGCTGTATTAGCAAAACAATCTTTGACTTGTATAAGCTGCACCTACACTATGAGGGTTTGCTGGTATAGTTCTACTGCCAAACCATTTCTGGTGCAGACAAGGCCAAAGATAGGTGACCGCCTCAGGATTCAATTTAGGTATGTGACTGCAACTGGAAAAGCACTATAATTTTGCTTACCCAGATATACACACATGCACACCAGTTCTGATCTACCTTAATTTAGTGATCTATCTTTAAAAAGACCTAAAACAGGACTAGTTAAAATTGTATCAACAGTGTGGGTGCAGTCATATCTACTTAGTACTATAAGTAGGACAAAGTGCACTTCAGATATTGTCCCATGTAGTAATAATTGTTAGATTTATATAACATTTTACATATATTAAATACTGACTTCAACATATCTGTGAGCATAACAGTAGGGCTTTGTAAGTTACAGTGCCTGCCTGTAGACGCCTAGGGGGTTCAAGGCATTGGGTTTGATCTTTAAAACCTTTCCTTATTTGGACCCCTGTTACATAAGAGATCGACTCTCTTGTGCCATATTGCCACAGTTGAAGTTAGCAGAGGCACTCAAGTTGGAGCTCCCTCAGAGTGAGAGACATGGAGCTGTCAAGAGGGATTCTCCAACACCATCACTTTGGTGAAAGAATGTGCTTCTCTCCATTTCTCCCCCCACAGGACCTGATTGGTTAACCTTGTAGACATGCAGCTGTACATTGTGTATTTTCTGTCAGGGATGGAGAGGGGAATGGAGAGAGAACTGGAAGAAGTTATATTATAATCTACATCAATGCTATACTTGGTTGCAGAAGCTGCGATTATATAGGCAGTGAGAAGTTGATATAGTCAGTTTTGTATATAATATATTAATTGTTATTAGACATTTTAACTTGTTTAAGGTCTCCTGGAACATGGGATGGGCATTTACTAAGACAAAAACACATTTAGCAGATGGGGTTTGTGAGTCAACGAGATTTAGGCCTATAACACAAAACACCCAGGCTGAGATTCTGTACTGTGCCTTTGGGAGGTGCAGCACTGAACTTGTAGCCCAAAGAAAAGAATCATAGAATCATAGAATAACAGAGTTAGAAGGGACCTCTGGAGGCCATCTAGTCCAACCCTCTGCCCAGAGCAGGACCAATCCCAACTAAATCATCCCAGCCAGGGCTTTGTCAAGCCTGACCTTAAAAACTTCCAAGGAAGGAGATTCCACCACCTCCCTAGGTAACGCATTCCAGTGTTTCACCACCCTCCTAGTGAAAAAGTTTTTCCCTAATTTCCAACCTAAACCTCCTCCACTGCAACTTGAGACCATTACTCCTTGTCCTGTCATCTGCTATCACTGAGAATAATCTAGATCCATCCTCTTTGGATCCACCTTTCAGGTAGTTAAAAGCAGCTGTCAAATCCCCCCTCATTCTTCTCTTCTGTAGATTAAACAATCCCAGTTTCCTCAGCCTCTCCTCATAAGTCATGTGTTCCAGGCCCCTAATCATTTTTGTTGCCCTTCGCTGGACTCTCTCCAATTTCTCCACATACTTCTTGTAGTGTGGGGCCCAAAACTGGACACAGTACTCCAGATGAGGTCTCACCAATGTCGAATAGAGGGGAACGATCACGTCCCTCGATCTGCTGGCAATGCCCCTACTCATACACCCCAAAATGCCATTGGCCTTCTTGGCAACAAGGGCACACTGTCGACTCATATCCAGCTTCTCGTGCACTGTAACCCCTAGGTCCTTCTCTGCAGAACTGCTGCCGAGCCATTCGGTCCCTAGTCTGTAGCGGTGCATGGGATTCTTCCGTCCTAAGTGCAGGACTCTGCACTTGTCCTTGTTGAACCTCATCAGATTTCTTTTGGCCCAATCCTCCAATTTGTCTAGGTCACTCTGGATCCTATCCCTACCCTCCAGCGTACCTACCACTCCTCCCAGTTTAGTGTCATCCGCAAACTTGCTGAGGGTGCAATCCACACCAATCTCCAGATCATTAATGAAAATACTGAACAAAACCGGCCCCAGGACCGACCCTTGGGGCACTCCGCTAGGTACCGGCTGCCAACTAGACATGGAGTCATTGATCACTACCCGTTGAGCCCGATAACCTAGCCAACTTTCTACCCACCTTGTACTGCATCCATCCAGCCCATACTTCTTTAACTTGCTGACAAGAATACTGTGGGAGACAGTGTCAAAAGCTTTGCTAAACTCGAGGAATAACACGTCCACTG
Source organism: Eretmochelys imbricata (assembly GCF_965152235.1). Lineage (NCBI taxonomy): Eukaryota > Metazoa > Chordata > Testudines > Cheloniidae > Eretmochelys > Eretmochelys imbricata. The sequence continues at coordinate 35,323,210 of NC_135574.1, forward strand.
CTTTCCCTTCATCCACAGAATCAGTTATCTCATCATAGAAGGCAATTAGATTAGTCAGGCATGACTTTCCCTTGGTGAATCCATGCTGACTGTTCCTGATAGGGGTCCTATAAAGGTAGGAGCCAGTCAGGCAGTGGCACAGACAGCTGCAGACAGCTGCAGCAGCACAGGAGCCAGCAAACAGAGCTGTAAACAGGGGAGTTTGAGTGGGAGTTTGTAAGGGGAGTTTGTCTTGTGGTGCTTGTGTTTTGCTGTGGGGGTGGTGTTTTGGTGTGGTTTGTTTCCCAGATTAACAGGATTTAGGTGGGAAGGCAATGACAGATACAGAGGTAGCAGTGGGAGTGACCCATGTAGCAGAAGACACAATGAAGATGACTGGATGTGGAAGCTGTGGTATGTACATGATCGTGGAGGGGGCACCTGGTAAGAGTTTTGTCTGTATGAAGTGCCGTCTGATAGAGCTGATGGAGGAAAAGATCCGAGGTTTGGAGATGCAAGTGGAAAGTCTAGCTGAGTTTAGGAAGGGGTTTGAGCAGATTATGGAGCAAAGATATGAGGTATCTGAAGGGAAAAGCTCAGACTTGCAGATGGAAGCAGGACTGGGGAATTCTGAGGGGAGACTGGGTGAGGAAAGTGGTCAGTGGAAGCATGTGACTAAAAGAACCAGGCAGAGGAAAAGACGGGCTAGTGAAGGAGAAATAGAGCTCAAGAACAGGTATGCAGAGTTGGAAAATGAAGAAGGGGCTTAGCAGGTAGTCATTGAAGGTGGAAGGGCAAGGAAGAAGAGAAGAGCGGCTAGTCCTATAGGAAAAGGGGAAGAGTTAATGGAGATTACACCAAATATGAGCCCCAGGAGGATACAGGATGGTTTAAAGAGGATTACAAGGGAGAATAGGAATGGAAAGAACATGCAGCCAGAGGGAACAGGGGATAGACTGGAGAATAGCACCGTCACTAGGAAAAGACAGGTCTATGTGATTGGGGACTCTTTACTGAGAATAGATAGGCCTGTAACCAGAGCTGATCCAGAGAATAGGAGGGTGTGCTGTCTTCCAAGTGCTAAGATACGGGATGTAGATCTGAGGATGAAAAGGATTCTAAAGGGAGCGGGAAAGAATCCCCTAATTATCCTTCATGTGGGAACAAATGATACGGCTAGATTCTCGCTGGAAAGTATTAAGGGAGACTATGCTAGGCTGGGGAAGACGCTTAAGGAAATTGAGGCTCAGGTGATCTTTAGTGGGATTCTGCCTGTTCCTAGAGAAGGGCAACAAAGGTGTGACAAGATTATGACTATCAACAGATGGCTTAGGCAGTGGTGCTATAAGGAGGACTTTGGGATGTATGGCCACTGGGAGGCATTCATGGATAGAGGACAGTTCTCTCGGGATGGACTTCATCTGAGTAGGGAAGGAAATAGACTTCTAGGATGGAGGTTGGCACAACTGATTAAGAGAGCTTTAAACTAGGAATTAGGGGGAGATGGTTGGGAGATGTCCAGGAAATCTTCACGCCAGAATTTAGCATTGGGAGGAAAGAAAATGAAGTAAGAGTGGATACAGCCGTGGGTAGGAGGAAGGGCAGTGTAGACACAAGTCTAATAGGTTATACTGGTAGTAAAATGACCGTGCCTAATAGGGTACAGAATGTGAGTGAGGCCAAACAGCAAAAATTAAGATGTTTGTACACTAATGCGAGGAGCCTAGGTAACAAAATGGAGGAACTAGAGCTACTGGTGCAGGAAGTGAAACCAGATATTATAGGGATAACAGAAACATGGTGGAATAGTAGTCATGACTGGACTACAGGTATTGAAGGGTATGTGCTGTTTAGGAAAGACCGAAATAAAGGCAAAGGTGGTGGAGTAACACTGTATATCAATGATGAGATAGAATGTAAAGAAATAAGAAGCAATGAAATGGATATGACTGAGTCCGTCTGGGCAAAAATTAAATTGGGGAAGAAAACTATTAGAGCCTCCCCTGGGATGGTGCTTGGGGTGTGCTATAGACCACCAGGATCTAATTTGGATATGGATAGAGCCCTTTTTAATGTTTTTAATAAAGTAAATACTAATGGAAACTGTGTGATCATGGGAGACTAACTTCCCAGATATAGACTGGAGGACAAGTGCTAGTAATAATAATAGGGCTCAGATTTTCCTAGATGCGATAGCTGATGGATTCCTTCATCAAGTAGTTGATGAACTGACTAGAGGGGATGCCATTTTAGATTTGGTTTTGGTGAGTAGTGAGGACCTCATAGAAGACATGGTCGTAGGGGATAATCTTGGCTCAAGTGATCATGAGCTAATTCAGTTTAAACTGAACGGAAGGATTAATAAAAATAAATCTGCAGCTAGGGTTTTTGACTTCAAAAGGGGTGACTTTCAAAAATTAAGGAAATTAGTTAGGGAAGTGGATTGGACTGAAGAATTTATGGATCTAAAGGTAGAGGAGGCCTGGGATTATTTTAAATCAAAGCTGCAGAAGCTATCGGAAGCCTGCATCCCAAGTAAGGGGAAAAAATTCATAGGTAGGAGTTGTAGACCAAGCTGGATGAGCAAGCATCTCAGAGAGGTGATTAAGAAAAAGCAGAAAGCATATAGGGAGTGGAAGAAGGGAGGGCTCAGCAAGGAAAGCTACCTTATTGAGGTCAGAACATGTAGGGATAAAGTGAGACATGCTAAAAGTCAAGTAGAGTTGGACCTTGCAAAGGGAATTAAAACCAATAGTAAAAGGTTCTATAGTCATATAAATAAGAAGAAAACAAAGAAAGAAGAAGTGGGACCGCTAAACACTGGGGATGGAGTGGAGGTCAAGGATAATCTAGGCATGGCCCAATATCTAAACAAATATTTTGCCTCAGTCTTTAATAAGACTAAAGAGGATCTTAGGGATAATGGTAGCATGTCAAATGGGAATGAGGATATGGAGGTAGACATTACCATATTTGAGGTAGAAGCGAAACTCAAACAGCTTAATGGGACTAAATCGGGGAGCCCAGATAATCTTCATCCAAGAATATTAAAGGAATTGGCACAGGAAATTGCAGCCCATTAGCAAGAATTTTTAATGAATCTGTAAACTCAGGGGTTGTACCGTATGATTGGAGAATTGCTAACATAGTTCCTATTTTTAAGAAAGGGAAAAAAAGTGATCCGGGTAATTATAGGCCTGTTAGTTTGACATCTGTAGTATGCAAGGTCTTGGAAAAAATTTTGAAGGAGAAGGTGGTTAAGGACATTGAAGTCAATGGTAAATGGGACAAAATACAACATGGTTTTACAAAAGGTAGATTGTGCCAAACCAACCTGATCTCCTTTTTTGAGAAAGTAACAGATTTTTTTAGACGAAGGAAACGCAGTGGATCTAATTTACCTAGATTTTAGTAAGGCATTTGATACTGTGCCACATGGGGAATTATTAGTTAAATCGGATAAGATGGGGATCAATAGGAAAATTGAAAGGTGAATAAGGAATTGGTTAAAGGGGAGACTACAACGGGTCCTACTGAAAGGTGAACTGTCAGGCTGGAGGGAGGTTACCAGTGGAGTTCCTCAAGGATCGGTTTTGGGACCAATCTAATTTAATCTTTTTATTATTGACCTGGGCACAAAAAGTGGGAGTGTGCTAATAAAGTTTGCGCATGATACAAAGCTGGGAGGTATTGTCAATTTAGAGAAGGATAGGGATACCCTACAGGAGGATCTGGATGACCTTGTAAACTGGAGTAATAGTAATAGGATGAAATTTAATAGTGAGAAGGTCATGCATTTAGGGATTAATAACAAGAATTGTAGTTATAAGCTAGGGACACATCAATTAGAAGTAATGGAGGAGGAAAAGGACCTTGGAGTATTGGTTGATCATAGGATGACTATGAGCCGCCAATGTGATATGGCTGTGAAAAAAGCTAATGCAGTCTTGGGATGCATCAGGAGAGGTATTTCCAGTAGGGATAAGGACGTTTTAGTACCGTTATACAAGGCACTGGTGAGACCTCACCTGGAATACTGTGTGCAGTTCTGGTCTCCCATGTTTAAGAAGGATGAATTCAAACTGGAACAGGTACAGAGAAGGGCTACTAGGATGATCCGAGGAATGGAAAACTTGTCTTTTGAAAGGAGACTCAGGGAGCTTGGCTTGTTTAGCCTAACTAAAAGAAGGTTGAGGGGAGATATGATTGCTCTCTATAAATATATCAGAGGGATAAATACCGGAGAGGGAGAGGAATTATTTAAGCTCAGTACCAATGTGGACACAAGAACAAATGGATATAAACTGGCCACTAAGAAATTTAGACTAGAAATTAGACTACGGTTTTTAACCATCAGAGGAGTGAAGTTTTGGAATAGTCTTCCGAGGGAAGCAGTGGGGGCAAAAGATCTATCTGGCTTTAAGATTAAACTCGATAAGTTTATGGAGGAAATGATATGATGGGATAACCTGGTTTTGGTAATTAAATATTCATGGTAAATAGGCCCAATGGCCTGTGATGGGCTATTAGATGGGGTGAGATCCGAGTTACCCAGGAAAGAATTTTCTGTAGTATCTGGCTGATGAATCTTGCCCATATGCTCAGGGTTTAGCTGATCACCATATTTGGGGTCGGGAAGGAATTTTCCTCCAGGGCAGATTGGAAAAGGCCCTGGAGGTTTTTCGCCTTCCTCTGTAGCATGGGGCATGGGTCACTTGCTGGAGGATTCTCTGCTCCTTGAAGTCTTTAAACCACGATTTGAGGACTTCAATAGCTCAGACATAGGTGAGAGGTTTTTTTTGTAGGAGTGGTGGGTGAAATTCTGTGGCCTGCATTGTTCAGGAGCTCAGACTAGATGATCATAGTGGTCCCTTCTGACCTAAATATCTATGAATCTATGATCACTTTCCTCTCCTCTAAGTGCTTCAGAATTGATTCCTTGAGGACATGCTCCATGATTTTTCCGAGGACTGAGGTGAGACTGATCGGCCCGTAGTTCCCAGGATCATCCTTCTTCCCTTTTTTAAAGATGGGCACTACATTAGCCTTTTTCCAGTCTTCCGGGACTTCCCCCGATTGCCATGAGTTTTCAAAGATAATGGCCAATGGCTCTGCAATCACATCCACCAGTTCCTTTAGCACTCTCGGATGCAAGGCATCCGGCCCCATGGACTTGTGCACGTCCAGTTTTTCTAAATAGTCCCAAACCACTTCTTTCTCCACAGAGGGCTGGCCACCTCCTCCCCATGCTGTGCTGCCCAGTGCAGTAGTCTGGGAGCTGACCTTGTTCATGAAGTCAGAAGCAAAAAAAGCATTGAGTACGTTAGCTTTTTCCACATCCTCTGTCACTAGGTTGCCTCCCTCATTTAGTAAGGGGCCCACACTTTCCTTGGCTTTCTTCTTATTGCCAACATACCTGAAGAAACCCTTCTTGTTACTCTTAACATCCCTCGCTAGCTGCAACTCCAGGTGTGATTTAGCCTTCCTGATTCCATTCCTGCATGCCCGAGCAATATTTATATACTCATCCCTGGTCATTTGTCCAATCTTCCACTTCTTGTAAGCATCTTTTTTGTGTTTAAGATCAGCAAGGATTTCACTGTTAAGCCAAGCTGGTCGCCTGCCATATTTACTATTCTTTCTACACATTGGAATGGTTTGTCCCTGTAACCTCAATAAGGATTCTTTAAAATACAGCCAGCTCTCCTGGACTCCTTTCCCCCTCATGTTATTCTCCCAAGGGATCTTGCCCATCAGTTCCTCTGGGGACCCCAGGACATAAGTCTGAGAATGCCCATATGGCTGTCCACCTAGCCCCTCTAGTCCTTAGCATGTTCCCTACTCCAGGGCTTGGGTGGTGCCTCATATGACAGACTAGGGATGCCTGTACCAAATAAATTCTCCTTTTACCAGTTCCAGGATTTTTACAGCCGCATTCAGGAGCCATAATGGGAGGGAGAATTCCCCGCCCCAGTGTATACTCATATGTGCATGTACACTTAGCTTTGCACACTCACAATCCCAGACTGCACACTTGCAGCACGGTTTTCTATAATTAATTTGTGCTGCCTGTACGTTCACACTCAGGCTTTAAAAATGTAACCTTAAGTGACTAGGAATAATAAGCAGAACTGTGTAGGGTTAAAGAAAGCTCCTTTAAGAAGGGGTTAAAGAGCAAAGGCTCAAGGATTTTGGTAAGGTTGTTAGCATTTTTTTTATGCTGCATTTCTCCAAGAATACTGAAGGCACGCCCTCTAAATGTCCTTTGCTTTTCACTGAAAGTGTATTCTTGAAATGCTTCTTTTAATCAGAAACATTTCAATCTATCACAGCTATTTTCCTTGATCTGTTGCAGCAGTGTGGGCAGCTTGGAAATTCTTTTGCTGCATCAACTTCGGTGAAAGTCTCAAACAATTCCATATGTTCACTCAGGGTTCTTGCTCTAATACAGGCAGTATGCAGAAAAGTACAGAAGGACTTCGCTAGAAAAAAAGAATGAGGTAACTATATCAGGAGCTGACATAGTACTTTTAGGATTCAACCTAGTTTCCCTCTAACTTCTGTGTCCTCGCTGGAATTAATCTGTCTGGTAAAGAAGCCTTCTGGTCTACTTGGTCCATTTTCTTGCCATTCCAGAAAGCTGTCTAGATGCAGAATGTTCCCTTTCCCGTCTATCATAACCAAACCTCTGAATGAAGTAGCACAAAGACACGTGCATTAAGGATTCAACTGAAAATGCACATCAACACATTTTAGCGACTACATTTAAACTACAATCATCAGTTTAACTATCCAACCAGAACCAATTAAAATAAAATACATTGGTTTGACAGTTTACTTCACTATCCTGTTGTGCATTATTCTTCCTGTTTTTTAAAATTTGATTTAAAAAATAAACTTGAAAAATACCATCCTTTTGTATACCACAAATAACTCAGCTTTTCTCTGGTATTTATTTGTCACCAGTAAGTCACTGTCAGGGTCCAACCTCAGATTTCATTTATGTTATCACTTAAATATAGCAAATATTATAATGTATCCTATATTAGTCAAGAATAAGGCATGAGGTGCAAACCGTGTAAGTAATTACACATATTTACACTGACTGTCGCATAAGGATAAGCGCTGAACTCGCTGTCCAGATCAAAAATGTTTAGTTTGCTGAACAATAGCTCCTCTTTTTCTTATGTTCTTATGGAAGAACACATTTTTGAAAAAATAGTGTAGGTCTTTGATATAGACTTTACCCCCCTGTGCGAACGGTCACAACTCAAAGAGACGAGGTAAAAAAGAGGTAAAAAAAAATCACATAGCCAAAGAGTACAATTACCTGTAGCTTGTTTATCAGGCTAACTAGCCATTGCAAATTGTCAGACAAATATGGCATATGTCTATGGCTTTTTGAATTCTCCAATTTACATTCACCCTATGAGAGAGAATATTTACAGATTGTAGTAGGTAAAGAAACAAAGTAACCCCCCGAATTACTGTAGTATATTACTCTAGATGAGACACACGAGATCTGAACCAATCCAAAACAGTAATGAACAACCAGGATAAAATTCCAGATTCAGTCAAACAGGTCACAGCGTCAATAATAACTGAAAGGCCACAAATGCAATTTCAATCTCTAATGGCTTGTCTGCACTCTATATGTTTTCTGCCTTATGTGTACTGGTTGTAAGCACTTTGGGGTAGGGATCTGTTAGGCACCAACTTCTGCTGTAGAGTGCGGTGTACATTCATGTCACTACAGACATTATTATTTATTAATACTTCTAACTATATCTTCTTTCCTTCTAACTAAGGTAGATTTTGTTCCATTTTATGATTACAATAGAACACAAAGCAACATGGCTAGTTTGCAAGGCAGCAGCATCCAAGGTGCAACTATAACTCTAGGAATCAGTCTAAAAGTCAACTTATCTCAAACCTTCTCACTTTCTCAAACAACAACGGAGAATGCCATTGTAACTCTGCAGCACATTATTGGATTTACAGATATGCAGAATCCAGTAGACTTTTTCCCAGCAAATTTGAAAAATATCAAACAGATGATTTTTGAAACTTTAGGCATGTTTTGTTTCAGCATCCTTTTGAAAGGAGATGAAAAATCCAACCATAGCTAGATGGAAATATATAACTGGTCCACAAACATGCAGATGACACTGGAGACTCACAATTGGCCGGTCTTAGCATTACAAGCCAAGTGAAAGCCAGACGGGAATTTAACAAATACTGACAGGGAGAATAAGATTGTCACTATGCCAGTACCAGATGCATGCTGCTCTCACCGATCTGAGACCATCAACATGTTCTCCTCATTGTGCCAACTCAAAGTGTCTTATTTATCACAATGCCTTTTCAATCTAAGAAGTTCTTTACTATGCAAAATGTGTCGTTAAGTTATAGATTTTGAGGAAACAGAAAGTTTTAAGTTTTGGCTGTTGGTCTAATACATATACTGTACGGAGTTGTATATGCAACCAGAGCTCTGCATGCACACATTTTGAATACATCTGTTGAAATGAATAAGCAAGACAGCAGAAGTATACAATACTATTACAACTTATTTTGTATTTGATCATGGTTTTGTAGCAGTGTTATGTCAACATGGCCCTGGGATGCAGTCCCTCTCTAAGGACCCAAATCTGGACTGTGAGTAGTAAATAGACTTTAATGGGGTCACAGAACTGAGCCCTAAATATAACAGTCTAACCTACAGGGTGGCATATAAGCACGTAAAGCTCCTACATTTTCCTGCAAAGTCAATGCACTAATATCTAATTCATTGCTTGCACTGCTCTTTGGGATACCCTGAGTATGACTTATGTTAACTAACTTTATTCTCTATGGCTTCAGTACCATGGACACAAATGAAGCTTAATTAGAGTGACATGCCCATGTCAGTTGTAGGGATAAGATAATCAATTAGGGGGTGGAAGGCACTGAATCTTCTCCAAGAGTGCAAACTAGACCTGAACCAAAAAACAAACAAAAAAACAAAATTCAAGATTCTTAAAAGTTTTGTTTTCTTTTCCCCAAAAGATCATTTTTCATTTTTACTCAAAACTTGATGTTCTTTTTCTCAGTAGGAACAAACCACTGGAAAAACTCTTCTCTTGGCATTTCTAGGTCAACTGATAGCAGGGAGTGTGATTCCAAGCCTAATTTTGCAGACTCAAGAGATATGGATAGTTCAAGCAAGGCTTAGATAAGAACCTACATTTTGGGGTCGGGGGCACACCAAGGGACGAAACAAGATTTTCAGTGAATTCTGTTTTCATTAAGTTGCTGCAGTAGCAGTCCCAGGGACAAGGACCAGATCCTCAGCTGTTATAAATCAGCATAGCTCCATTGAAGTCAATGCAGCTACATCAAATTACACCAATGGAGAATCTGGCCCAATTGTTCCTAATTTGACAATGTAAATGTAAAAGAAGCAATAGTATGCATTCCCCCATATTGGCTTTAGCCAAGCATCATCTTAGACATGAGATGGCTGGTCCTTCTCCATACCATATCTCTCTGCTAAGATTGTCAATGAAAGTGAAAATTAGAGTGAAGACTGAAAATGCTGTTTAACTGGACAAATGTCCAATAGCAACTTGACTCATCAAATAATTTCACTTAGTCCACTAAATAGCTATCAGAGCCCTTTCAATCATGGTATATTGGCTGGATTTGAACAAGTGATCTAGAGATGAAAGGCTCCAAAAACACCAACCCCCTAAGTCATCTAATTCCCCCAAGCATCTGAACTTCTGAGAAATTGCATCGGTCTAACTGCTTTCCCTGTTTTTAATTATAAGTTCCATTTATAATATCAATCAGATATGACACACTGTGTTTTTCTGTTGTTTATAGCATATCTTGGGGTGAGTAAAGTAATGACATCAGTTTCTTGGCCTAATTATAAATTCTTAGTCTCTTTTGTGATTTTGCTATAATAAGATGAAAACTAAATATAAAAATAAGAAATGCAGTTATATTGGATAAAAATTCTGCTTATATCATTATTCTTGTGCATTGAAATTGACTTTACAAATCAATCAGATCTATGTAACTATCTAGTCTATGAGACCATATAGCTACTCCAGATTTTTTTTTCCCCTCAAAAAAAGTTGTCGAAGTCCATACCACGTTTTGTTTTTCTCCTGTTCTATGAAATGGGAGTTGAGGACTCTCAATATCTCACAAGAGTTGCTCATCATCTTTGAAGAATGTGCTCAAAGAGATTTGCAAAGCTTTCTGGGCCTGATCCAAAGCCCATTGAAATCAGTGGAACGTCTACTACAGACTTCAACGGTCTTTAGATCAGGCCCATTCAGATTCAAGCTGATGCTCCATCCATGCTTCTGGGTTAGGTAAAGCAATTGAGAAATTTAGAAAGGAATGCCATGCATGAAAGGGTATGGCTTTGGGGAAACTATGGTGGAGACGATGTAGCAAGTCCTGAAGAGCACCGCTTGCTCACAAAGGACTGAACTAGAGAGAGGGTACAATATTATATCCCACTGCAGTGGTCACAATTCAAACATTTTATTTTATTTATTTATTTATTTAGCCAGTGGCTAAGGCGTTATTGGTTTGAGCAATTACTACAGTACTCATCAGGAGGAATAATACTAGAAGCAACCACTATATTTTAAACAGCCAACAAGGATGCACCTGGAGCGATACATTTAGACTAAGATTGGATACAGAAAACTGAGGATGGTTTTGAGTCCATTGAACTGAGTCCATAATATCATTTGAGCTGAACTGGACAAAATAGGGACAAAACCTGCAGTCCCTATTCAGGGCAAAACTCCTATTAGAGAAATACTTGAATTTCACAAAAAAGTTTATTTTTGTGAATGCCATTTATCTAAAAATTACTGTAGGGACAGATCACATAATGCTACATCTAACAAACTGAAAAGAATGTATACCTAACATTACTAATTATATGATCTGGAGTCCAGTCTAATAATCCAAAGGGTTAACCAGCTCAGATATTTATTTTTGCCAAGGGTTACATATAGAATATGTATACTAAATGGCAAACTGTTATTTTAAGCTCCTTGCTGCCTGAGGGAGGCGGCCTCTTCCCTGGATGAAAGCTCTAAATATGAGCTCTTCGGGAGCAATTCTAAGAAATTGGTGGACTCAGAATCAAAACTAGACACTGCAGGAGCAAGGTCCAAAATCAACAGGTGATTCTGATCTGGAGTCAACACCTAAAATGATATAATAAATCAGTAATAATACTGAGCACTTATGTAGCACATTCCACTTGACAATCTCAAAGCATTTTATTAAAATCAATTAATGAAGCCGCATAATCAAAACTATCTCAGTATTATAGAATGGGAAACAGAGGCTGAAGTAGGTTAAGTAGCTTGACCATGATCACACAGTGAGTCACGGTCAGAGCTGGTAACAGAACAAAGACCGCATGACTCCCCATGACTCTAACCACAGGATTATACTGTCTCTGGGATGAAATCAAGTTTTGGTCTCAATTTAATAAAGTCCTTACTGAAGTTTTTCTTTTCCTTATTAATATGTGGGACCTTACTGGAGTAAGTGGTTAATCTGTCTGTAGCCGTTCAGTAGAGTACAAAGGTGTACATTTCATAAAATGTATCATTGCAAGGTTTATTACCTGAAAGAAAAGCAGTGTGCCAAAAAGCAGGGTTAACGAGTGTTTGCATTTGCGTATCTTTCTGGATATCCCCTTCCCAATATAACTAGAGAAATTATTTTCAGCCACAAAAATTGCTGAAATCAAACTAAAAGGGAAAAGATTTTGCAGTATGTTACACAGCTAATAACTATATTTAAAAGGTGTTAACGTGCATCTGAAGATGTACTAAGCAAATCACAAACTAATTAAGAAATGCCTGTAACACTCAAATCTGTTTCACTAAAGAGAACAACAGTGATGAGTTTTGTAAGGAAAACAATGTTAAATAGGAAGAAGACTCTATGCTAGGCCCACTGTGGTGTTACTGTGCTATTGTATTGACTCAGCACCTCCTCAACAGAGGAGGAAGACAGGAAGGCAGCATTTAGACTGCCTGCCTTTCCTAATATTAGGGTCTGAGAGGTAACTTGCTTTAGTCCAGGTTGCTGTTCCTGCTAAGACATCTTTGGGCCCAAGGCACTCTGCAATAGCACTCAGCCATTCTAGCGCATTTCGGTGGACAGTACTATAAAGATTTCCACCCAGAATGAGTGATTACCTACAAGTGCTAGCCACCAATATTTTAATTGTTTGATGTGGTCAGCTGCCTCATGGTCACACAATTATCTCTAACCAGTGTACTCTGGCTAGAAAGGAAGAGGGGAAGAATTGCTAAACTTCCCCAGGTGTACTGTGTTTAGGTGATGGTTGACGGTCAAAACCAGGTTAGTCAGTCCTAAAAACACAGGTCCCAGAAAGAGATATTAGGAAGCAAGCCACCTTCCGTCTTGCTCTTCTTCTCATTCCTCTCACAAGAAGGCCATCAGCTACCAAACTGACTGTCTCAGAATCAGGAGTTCACAGAGTCCTGCCCCAAAAGATCCAGGACCATGATTAGCCTTTTGTTCTGTCCATAACTCTTAGACTGCTGAAGCCACACCCTTTGGGCTTTATGGAGAGAAGAGGAGATTGTCAGATAGGAACTTTTCCCTACATCATTAGGAATTGAAGACTGTTCCACATGTCACTGAACATACTGGCAATATATTCTCATTTTAACTAAGATTAAATCTCCAAATAAATGTACGGTATCAATTTAGAAGATTCAAATTAATTAGTAGTACTGCAATCAGACCCTTTTGCTTTTCTATTGAATGCATTAGAGAGGCAGCTGTGTTTCTCCACCAAAAATTGCTGTATTGGTATGCAAGGTAACATTTATAGAGTCAGGGTATGGAGAACAAGGCAGATGCAGCAGGATTAGTGGAAACTTTATAGGGAACTTTCCTTTTAATTAAAATGGTTCTTTTCTCAAAATAGATACATGTGTGGGAAATATTCTTTTACATAAAATTCTTTGCTGTTTTTTTTCAGTTTCTGTTTTTGGTGAACAACTGAAAACTTTTAAATATTTTAAAGAAAAATTATTTTTTTCCTGTTTTCATGAAAGTTGTCATGGAACCAAAAATGTTTCCCAACCAGAGCTAATAATTTATTGTTTTGCCTGTGAGAGAAATAGGACGCTTATAGCCTTACTAAAACTTGGGTTTAAGCAGAGGTGGGCAAACTATGGCCTGCAGGACCGTCCTGCCCGGCCCCTGAGCTCCTGGCCCGGGAGGCTACCCCTGGCCCCTCCCCCACTCTCCCTCCTCCCCCACAGCCACGCCGCTGCATGGGCAGCACTCTGGGCAGTGGGGCTGCGCGCTCATCCAGGGCAGCGCGGCAGCTTGTCTGGCTCCAGCACAGTGGCGCAGCTGCCTGACATGCTGCTCTGAGTGGCATGGTAAGGGGGCGGGGCAGTTGGATAAGGGGCAGGGGGTCCTGGGGAGCAGTCAGGGGACAGGGAGCAGTTAGATGGGGCAGAGGTTATGGGAGGAGGGGCAGAGGATGGGGAACGGGGGGGTTGGATAGGGTGTGGGAGTCCTGGGAGGCCTGTCAGGGGGCAGGAGTGTGGATAGGGGTCGGGGCAGTCAGGGGACAGGGAGCAGGGGGGGTGGATAGGGGGTGGGGTCCTGGAGGTCGGTTGGGGTGGGGGGTCCTGGGAGGGGATGATCAGGGGACAGGGAGCAGGGGGGGTTGGAGGGGTGGGGGGTTCTCTGAGGGGGACAGTCTGGAGGTGGGAAGTGGGAGAGGTCAGATAGGGGGCAGGGGCCAGGCTGTTTGAGGAGGCACAGCCTTCCCTACTGGGCCCTCCATACAGGTTTGGAACCCCGACGTGGCCCTAGGGCCAAAAAGTTTGCCCACCCCGGTTTAAAATTAAGAAAGGAGTTTAAAGAACAGAGCTTTCTACTTATGCAAATTTGTGCCACTAGCTATACAACCAGACATGACTAATTTTTCTTTAATATTATTTATTCAGTTCTTCAGCACCAGCAAACACCTGGGACTGTGCAAGACAAATTCATAAGAAGACAACTCCTGGCCCTTTTCCAGCTGAAAAGACAAGATTCACGAAGAAATCCATTCCAATACCAATTTAAATAGTTAGGGTGCAATTTTCAAAGTGCTGGTCTAATCCTGTTTCCAATGTAGGCAATGAATGTTTTATAAGCATTAACATAAATGGAGTAGAGTTGGCCAGTTGTGAATGCTTTTGAAAATTGCACCTTTAACGTGTTTTATTATTGTTAATATTGACTCGTGGACATCAGGGAAGAGGTGATTTTTTAGGAGAGACTTGAATGAAGAGAATTTAGGAGAGTCACTCTGTGCATAAGCAGCAGCACAGGAAATGTCATTTTTTGATGCAGATTCTCTTTAGAATCATAGAAAATTAGGGTTGGAAAAGACCTCAGGAGATGATCTAGTCCAACCCCCTGCTCAAAGCAGGACCAACCCCAACTAAATCATCCCAGCCAGGGCTTTGTCAAGCCGTGCCTCAAAAACCTCTAAGGATGGAGATTCCACCACCTTTCTAGGTAACACCTTGCAGTGCTTCACCACCCTCCTAGTGAAATAGTGTTTCCTAATATCCAACCTAGACCACCCCCACTGCAACTTGAGACCATTGCTCCTTGTTCTGTCATCTGCCACCACTGAGAACAGCCGAGCTCCATCCTCTTTGGAACCCCCCTTCAAGTAATTGAAGGCTGCCATCAAATCCCCCCTCACACTTCTCTTCTGCAGACTAAACAAGCCCAGTTCCCTCAGCCTCTCCTCCTAAATCATGTGCCCAACCCCCTGATAATTTTTGTTGCCCTCCGTTGGACTATCTCCAATTTGTCCACATCCTTTCTGTAGTAGGGGGCCCAAAACTGGACACAATATCCAGATGTGGCCTCACCACTGCTGAATAGAGGGGAATAATCACTTCCCTCGATCTGCTGGCTATGCTCCTACTAATGCCGCCCAATATGCGGTTAGCCTTCTTGGCAACAAGGGCACACTGCTGACTCATATCCAGTTTCTCGTCCACTGTAATCCCCAGGTCCTTTTCTGCAGAACTTCTGCTTAGCCATTCGGTCCCCAGCCTTTAGCAGTTCATGGGATTTTTCCGTCCTAAGTGCAGGACTTTGCACTTCTCTTTTTTGAACCTCATCAGATTTATTTTGGTCCAATCCTCCTATTTGTCTAGGTCACTCTGGACCCTATCCCTACCCTCCAGCTTATCTACTTCTCCCCACAGTTTAGAGTCAACTGTGAACTTGCTGAAGATGCAATCCATCCCATCATCCAGATCATTAATGAAGATGTTGAACAAAACTGGGCCCTGCACTGACCCCTGCAGCACTCCGCTTCATACCGGTTGCCAACTAGACATTGAGCCATTGATCACTACCCGTTGAGCCTGACAATCTAACCAGCTTTCTATCCACCTTATAGTCCATTCATCTAATCCATACTTCTTTAACTTGCTGGCAAGAATACTGTGGGAGACCATATCCAAAGCTTTGCTAAAGTCAAGATATATCATAAAAAGAAAAGGAGTACTTGTGGCACCTTAGAGACTAACCAATTTATTTGAGCATAAGCTTTCGTGTAGCTCACGAAAGCTTATGCTCAAATAAATTGGTTAGTCTCTAAGGTGCCACAAGTACTCCTTTTCTTTTTGCGAATACAGACTAACACAGCTGTTACTCTGAAAGATATATCATGTCCACTGCTTTCCCATATCCACAGAGCCAGTTATCTCATCATAGAAGGCAATCAGGTTGGTCAGGAGTGACGTGCCCTTGGTGAATCCATGTTGATTGTTCCTGATCACCTTCCTTTCCTTCAAGTGCTTCAAAATGGATTACTCGAGGACCTGCTCCATGATTTTTCCAGGGACTGAGGTGAGGCTGACCGGTCTGTAGTTCCCCGGATTCTCTTTCTTCCCTTTTTTAAAGATGGGCACTATATTTGCTTTTTTCCAATCGTCTGGGACCTCACTGATCACCAAAAGTTTTCAAAGAGGCTCTGCAATCACATCAACCAATTCCCTCCGCACCCTTGGATGCATTAGATCTGGACCCATGGACTTGTTCATGTCCAGCTTTTCTAAATAGTTCTTAACCTGTTCTTTCACCACTGAGGGCTGCTCACCTCTTCCCAATAATGTATTGCCCAGGACAGCAGTGTGGGAGCTGACCTTGTCTGTTAAGACCAAGGCAAAAAAAGCATTGAGTACTTCAGCTTTTTCCACATCATCTGTCACTAGGTTGCCTCCCCCATTCATTAAGGGTCCCACACTTTCCCTGACCTTTTTCTTGTTGCTAACATACCTGTAGAAACCCTTCATTACCCTTCACATGCCTTGCTAGCTGCAACTCCAGTTGTGTTTTGGCCTTCCTGATTACACCCCTGCATGCTCGAGCAATATTTTTATACCCCTCCCTAGTCATCTGTCCAAGTTTCCACTTCTTGTAAGATTCCTTTTTGTGTTTAAGCTCACCAAAGATTTCACTGTTAAGCCAAGCTGGTCACCTGCTATATTTGTTATTCTTTCTGCACATCAAGATGGTTTGTTCCTGCGCCCTCAATAAGGCTTCTTTAAAATACAGTCAGCTTTCCCGGACTC
The DNA here is from genome assembly GCF_965152235.1 of Eretmochelys imbricata. Lineage (NCBI taxonomy): Eukaryota > Metazoa > Chordata > Testudines > Cheloniidae > Eretmochelys > Eretmochelys imbricata. Next base: position 35,339,859 of record NC_135574.1, read on the forward strand.
CTTCCCCCCTCATATTAGCCTCGCAGGGGATCCTGCCCACCAGTTCCTTAATAGAAACAAAGTCTGCTTTTCTGAAGTCCAGGGTCCGTATTTTGCTACACTCCTTCCTTCCTTTTGTGAGGATCCTGAACTCAACCATCTTATGGTCACTGCTGCCCAGGCTGCCACCCACTTCTACTTCCCCTACCAATTCTTCCCTGTTTGTAAGCAGCAGGTCAAGAGGAGCATGGCCCCTTGTCGGTTCCTCCAACATTTGTACCAGGAAGTTGTCCCCAACACTCTCCAAAAACTTCCTGGGTTTTCTGTGCACTGCTGTATTGCTCCCCAAGCAGATGTCAGCGTGACTGAAGTTCCCCATTAGAACCAGGGCCTGTTTTCTGGAAACTTCAGTTAATTGTCTGAAGAAAGCCTCATCTACCTCATCCTCCTGGTCCAGTGGTCTATAGCACACGCCCACCACGACATCACCCTGGTTGCTCTCTCTTCTAAACTTAACCCAAAGATTCTGAATAGGTTTTTCTCCAGTTTCATACTGGAGCTCTGAGCAATCATACTGCTCTCTTACATGCAGTGCAACTCCTCCATCTTTCTTCCCCTGTCTGTCCTTCCTGAACAGTTTATACCCATTCATGACAGTGCTCCAGTCATGTGAGCTACCCCACCAAGTTTCTGTTATTCCAATCACATCATAGTTCTTTGACTGTGTCAGGACTTCCAATTCTTCCTGCTTGTTTCCCAGGCTTCTTGCGTTAGTATATATGCACCTAAGATAACTAGCCGATTGCCCTGCTTTCTCATTATGAATCAGGAGTTCCCCCCCCCCCGTTGCACCCTCCTCCTTGTGTTTCCTCCTGTTATCTCACTTCCCCTCTTACCTCAAGGCTTAGGTCACCATCCCCCAGCGAACCCAGTTTAAAGCCCACCTCACTAGGTTAGCAAGCCTGCCTGTGAAGATACTTTTCCCTCTCTTCGCTAGGTGGATCCCATTTCTTCCTAGCAATCCTTCTTCCCGGAACAATATCCCATGGTCGAGGAATCCAAAGCCCTCTCTCTGACAACACCTGCGTAACCACACATTTACTTCCACAATTCGACGGTCCCTACCTGGGCCTTTTCCTTCAACAGGAAGGATGGATGAGAACATAACTTGAGCCTCAAACTCCTTTATCCTTCTTCCCAGAGCCACATAGACTTCAGTAACCTACTCAAGGTCATTCTTGGCAGTATCATTGGTGCCCACGTGGAGAAGTAGGAAGGGGTAGCAGTCCGAGGGCTTGATCAGTCTCAGCAGACACTCATTCACATCCTGAATTCTAGCTCCAGGCAAGCAGCACGCTTCTTGAGTCTCTCGGACTAGTCAGCTGATGGATGACTCTGTCCCCCTTAGGAGGGAGTCCCCGATCACCACCACCCATCTCCTCTTGGGAGTGGTGGTTGTGGAACCCCAATCCCTAGGACAATGCATCTCATGCCTTCTGGTCGATGAGGTCACCTTCTGATCCCTTCCCTCAGATGGCTCTTCCAAATCATTCTCCACAGTAGTACCTGGGCAGAGACCCTGAAAACGGTTTCTTACCTCTGTCTATAACTAGCTACTAGTTATGCACTTCTTCCATGGGAGTTAAACACATATTGCAAATCTCCCTTTTGATAGTGTTTCACATTAAATTACTTGGTAAATTAAGTAATCCTAACTATAATACCACCCGTAAAGCTTCTGCTTTTGCCATGATGAAAACTGACCACTTAATACCTCTCTTTGTTTCCTGTATTTGGAGGCAGAAGGACTTGGTGAGTGGTGTGCTTGGCCCATTTGTTATTTGTTTCTGTGAGGGATGTATGGCTGGTTGCGGGCCATACACTGGCCAAATGAGACAGATTTGTGTGTTTGTCGCTCAGTGAGGGCCATTTGACTGACATGCGGGTTTTTGAACAGACCCAGTATTGAAGTCTCTGAGTAGTTAATCCCTCCCTGTTAATGAGTGGGTGGAGCTGAGCAGTGAGGTTTAGTATGTTGCCAGGTGAACTGGTGCATTTCAGAGGGAGTGTGGTTCCTTTTGTTTGCGGTAGCAGGTATGGATTTTGATGGAACAACTACTGTAACCTGCCTTAGAAGTGATGTTCTCCTTTGTGCTGGAAGACAGAAGAGATTCCTGGTGCATGAAATGTAAGCTAGTGGCCACACCAAAGGAGAAGATACATGGTTTGGAAGTGCAAGTTTCAACACTTGTAGCATTAAAGAAAACAAAGATATATTGAACACCAAGATTCAGAAATTAGTGCCACAGACACCAAAAGAGGAAGGATCAGAGATAAGGGAACTGCATGCAGTAGAAACTGAAGAAACAGATAAATGATGTGTGACCAGATCATTATGTAGTAGACAGTGAGTCAACTACTAAGGAACCTGGCACTAGAGGAATGGAACAGAAAGCTACAGGGGACGTACTTGATGGGCATTCTTATGATATGAAGCCAGCAGTTACCAAGAGAGATTATTTAACTATCCTAAGAAGGCAAGCAATCATCATTGGTAACTCAGTATTAAGGACAGTGGACAGAGAATTCAGCAAGGGACACAAGGATAAGAGAATGGTATGCTGTCTCCCCAAAATGAAAATATGAGATGTAACAAGAACAACAGACAGGATTATGAAGTTTTCTGGCAAGTCTCCACTGGTGATGATATAAAACTAAGAGTTTTGATGTCATGGAGCACTGGGACACTTTCCAATGGGAGAAGGAGGGCTATACATATGAGATTACCTACATCGCACAGGTAGGAAAGCTAATCTTCTCAGATGGAGAGACTAGTTGGAGCAACCAAGAGGGTGTTAGCACCTTCCCTTTGCTTTTAGTTTAAGGAGCCAAAAGTGTTACAAACAAACTCACCATGGTGCAGACAAATTGAACCAAGGTGACAAAGAATGTGAAGAGATGAAAAATTTTAATTGCCTATATACAGTTCCTCTTGCTGGGGTACAATGGCATTGGTGTGTGTTCCAGGGGTGTAGGATGAGGGTAGCCTATCTTAGGGAAACCCAGAAAGGTCACACCAAATATTACAGAATAAGGTGCCATGAACCAACTGTACCTAGGAGAAGGGAAATTCTGATTTTAGACTGGGGCCTCTTTTGGAAAGCCTATCTAGAAGAAGGAAAACTCTTTTTTTTCCAAATACAGTCAGGCCACGTTTGTTAGCCTTGGAAGGCAAATGGAATATAAGAATGGCCATACTGGGTCAGACTAATGGTCCATCCAGCCCTGTTTCATGTCGTCCGATGCTAAATGCTTCAGAGGTAATGAACAGAACAGGAAATCATCAAATGAACCATCCCATTCACTTCCAGCTTCTGGGAAACAGAGGCTTGGGACACTCAGCACATGGTGCTGCATCCCTATAACTGAACCCTGGTATAGGCCTTCACAACATCCCCTGGGGCAATGAGTTCCACGGGTTGCCTGTGTGTTTTGTGAAGAAGTACTTCCTTTAGTTTGTTTTAAACATGCTGCCTATTGATTTCATTGGGTGACCCCTAGTTCTAGTGTTATGTGCAGGAGTAAACAACATTTCCTTATTCACTTTCTCTACACCAGTCTAGATTTTATAGTCCTCCTTCATATCCCCTTTTAGTTGTCTCTTTTCCAAACTGAAAAGTCCAGTCATTTTAATCTCTCCTCATACTGGAGAGATTAAATACTGTCCACATAATGGACTAGGGGAGAACTGCTGATACCTGTTACTAGCAGGCCAGCAGGCTATAACATGGCATTCCCAGGACCTGGATAGCGTAGATTGGCCTAACAAGTCATTATGCCTGAAATGTACTTGTTATAGAAAGAGTACAGCAGGCCAGACAGACTTATATGGATTTCAACCTAGACCTAACAAGCCTATCAAATGGAAATGGTCTTGGATTTCAGATATCAGCTAAACATACTGTGAGCTGAAATGTTAGATATCTATTTGTTCCAGCCCAGACTGAGCTATTAGTAGAGGAGTTAAGGAAATTGCAAGTTTCTTTTGCTACCATACAGGAGACACACTGGATGGGTACAGGAGAGTTCACACCTGGAAGTTATACTTTCATTCCGGACATTCAAGTGGACAAGCAAAGCATAGGGATGGAGTTGCGATAGCAGTGGACAAGAACAACGAACAGCTGGAAACTAGTGCCTGAGTGGATTAATCAAAGCAAGGCTTACTACTGTCTACAATGACAGGTTTCAGAGTAACAGCCGTGTTAGTCTGTATTCGCAAAAAGAAAAGGAGTACTTGTGGCACCTTAGAGACTAACCAATTTATTTGAGCATGAGCTTTCGTGAGCTACAGCTCACTTCATCGGATGAAGTGAAGTGAGCTGTAGCTCACGAAAGCTCATGCTCAAATAAATTGGTTAGTCTCTAAGGTGCCACAAGTACTCCTTTTCTTTTTACTGTCTACAATATTTCTTGAGTGTAATCTGCTGATAAGCACCAACAGAAACAGCAGAAGTGGAGGAGAAGGATGGATTTTATCAATGGTTCAATAGTATTGTAGACACAATTCCTGATCATGATATGATTTTGATAATGTGGGGATATGAATGCAAAGGTTGGCAGCCAACATGGTAAGCAAATGGACAGTGTACCACATTGGGACAGCAAGCAATAATGAGGAAACGTTAAGAACTTGCTGTGAGATGCACAATCTGATTATTGGCAGTACTCAGTTTCCTCACAAAGATACATAAGGTTACACCAGATGGTAAACTAAAAACCAGACTGACCATATTATCATCATTAAAGGCACAGAAGGTCTCTGTTGGATGTTAGAGTCTATACAAGTGCCGAGTGTGGCAGTGATCATGAACTACTAATGGGAAAGATTAAAATTAAATTAAAGTCTAAGAAAAGGATGGCTATAACTGGAGCCAAATTTGATCTCGATAAATTAAAGGATAGATCTCTGAGGGATGCACACAAGGTGATGTTTTGGGCCATTAATTGGTCATGAGGAAGAAACCTCAAACTGGATGGGAAATAGGGAAGCAATACAAAATACAGCAGAGGAAGTTATTTGAAGGTGTAAGCAAACAAAGAAATGCTAGACAAGCAACAAAACAAGAAAATTAAAGGGAAAAGTATAAACAAGCCAAGATTGCCGGGAAAGAGGGAGAAGTAAATGTGTTATGAAGAAATAAAAAAAAAAATTGGATATGCAAAAGTTCTGGAAAGAAGAGGCATCAGGAAAACAAGATATGAAAATAATATACAAAACAGGCTAAGTTGTATGAAAACCACAATCAGGCCAGTGATGTACGTGGTAAGAAAGGCTGCTTGCGAGCTGCAACAAATGCCAAAGAGGAGGTGGAGGTATGGAAAGAGCATTTTAACCAAGTGCCGAACTCTATAGTTCCCCCAGATGCATGCATTCTAGACATGCTAGATGAACAGGACAGTTTGTAAAGCAGAATGGATATCAGCAGTGACTTACAATCAGAAGAAGAAACAGAAAGGGTAGTGAAGCAGTTAAAAAATATGGGAAAGCTGCCGGTATAGACAATATAACAGCTGAGCTGCTAAAAGCCAGTGGGACAAGTGCTATGAAATCATTAGGAAAAATATATAAGAAGGTATGGAAGCAAGGAGGTGGTACAGGAGACTGGCTAAAGGCAATAGTTGTACCAATCCTGAAGAAAGGATATCTTGCTAATTGAAATAATTATGAAGGTATACGTTTATTTTCAGTATCAGGAAAAATCATGATAAAACTAACTGTCAACAGATGAGAGGAAGTGATAGATGAGGAACAGCGCAGCTTCAGACCAGCCCAAAGTTGCATTGATCAGGCATTCACACTCCGACAGTTGATGGGGAAAAAAGAAAATGGGAATTAAAGGTTTTTGCTGTTTTTATCAACATCACAAAGGCATTTGATTCAGTGTGGAGGGAAGCTTTATGGAAAGTAGTGAAAACACATGGAGTTCCAAATAGGGTAACTGCAATTATAAATGTTATGTAGAGTCCTGAAGTGCCATAAGAATTGACGGAAAATTAAACAACTGGTTCAAGTCAAAGTTTGGTGACAAGGAGGGATGGAAGCACCATTGCTTTTCATCATGTTCTTAAATTTGGACGTTAAGAATGATAGATGAGTTGTGGGTATGACACTGGGTGATCTAGAGTTATGTTCATCATACAACTGCCAGAAACATTTGAATTAGTGATGATACTCTTCACTACCTTGGAAAAATTGTTTTTAGTTAACCTGGATTTACAATAAATGCCAAGAAGACAAAGTGGTTTTATCTTGGAAAAGGGAAGTTTGAACAAGTCAAATCTTATGTGCACTGTAGTGGTGGGGCTGTTGTCCCTCCTGCTCTGGGCTGAATGGAGGCCATACCGCCTCACTTCATTGTGAGGGCCTCTGCCTAGTATTAAGGGAATTAGTATAGGTGTAGTGTCCCGACCGGTTTAGCAGGTGGAGCAGTCAACCATCTAGGGCACTCAGACCTTTCAAGCAGTGGCTGTGCCCACCTTAGTCTATGGCCTCGGAGCCCGGGCCAACACTGGCGTTAAGTAGCTCCAAGCCTTTCAGCCCAGAGCAGAGCAACCCCAGTAGTCAATTAGCCCTGGCCTCTGGAGGCAGAGACAGAGCAATCCCAGAAGTCACTCATCTCCGGTCCCTTGGTCAGAGACAGAGTAGTCCAGTAGTCAACTCACTCTGGGTTCTCATTACAGGACCACAGTGAATCCAGGAGTCAGTCAGCTCTGACCTCTTCATGCAGCCAAAGCCCACCCAGCGGTCAATTAGCCCTGTGCTCTTGTTGCAGAGCCAGAGCAGCCCCAGTAGTCAATTAGCCCCGGTCTCTTGATTCAGAGACAAGACACACCCAACACTAAATTTGTCCTGAGCTCTTGTAGCAGAACTAGAGAAAATCCCAGGGGTCAGTCTTCCTAGCTCCACGGATGACCGACGGACACAGTCCACTGGGCCTGGCAAGGGGAGGCTGTGGTAGGTGACGTCCAGGCCCATCCTACTCCACTGGACCCTGACCCAGGATCCTAACAGTGGCAAAGTGGTCTGCCACTGGGTCAGTGGAGATCCCAACTGCAACACACTGGCCGTGCCTCAGGCAAAGCTGCGGCCAGACTAAGGTCGGCTGCCCCTGGGCCACTTCCTCCACTCCCCTCAGAATGTACTTGGAACAGCAGGGTGTCCTCTACCTCCTCTGGGTAGGCGGCCTGTGACAGTCCCAGCAGGTCCGTGGCAGGAGCGGGTTCCCTGGCGGACAGGGCATCACTGGGTTTAGCAGCAGTGTCAGCGGCCGGGAGTGAGCAGGGTCCATCTGCCTCCTTCAGTGTCTCGGCTCTAACTGAGCGGGAGGCCTCACCTTGTATACTTCCTGTCCCGGTGACATACTTCCGGTGGGAGGAGCGAGGCAGGCCTGGCTCTGCCCACTTGTGCAGAGAGGATTGTCCCTCCTCCTCTGGCTCAGAGGGAGGCCACACCACCTCACTACCTGCACCTTGTATCTTGATCCACATTGATTCCATCACGTTGATGAAATTATGGACTGATGAAACATGATGTTTGGTACCAAAATGAAAGCTTATCAGACCAGTGTATTAATAGAATTACTCCCTGGTCTGGAAGCAGCTGCATTAAATGAAGCAGACATCAGAAGACTGGAGACAGTAGAGATGAAAGTTCTTCAGAAGATAACAGGTGTAAAGTGGAATTATTTTAAGACAAATGAAGAAGTTAGAAGGAGAGTAGGATGTGAAATTAGGGTATGGGATTGGCTGCAATCAAAAAGATTATGATGGGGGACAATGTAGAAGACAAACAGATGATAGAACTCAAAGAAAGAATGCAAACACAACCAATGTCAATCCAACCTACAGACTAACCACCAACATCATACTCAGGGATATGACCAGGCTGGGCTTTTTGGAGGAACTAGCCACGGACAGGAATGAATGACAATACTGTACCGTTCCATTTGTCTGTAAAGATGCCTGGGGATGAGAAGAAAAAGATATACAATTGCTAGAAGTCTGTGTAACGAGCAAGAGGAACTGGAAGAAATTTGATATAATTGGCATTACTGAAAACTGGTGAGACACACTGTGTGATTAGAATGTTAAAATCACAGGTTATAACCTGTTCTGGAAGGACAAAGTGGGTAAAAGAGGTGTTGGGGGGACTCTGCATTAAAAACACCATTATATATTTTACAGTTACTAATAACTCAGAAGCACTGGATTGTGAATTGTATGGATCACTGTGTTAACTAATGAAGTCCAGGTGGGAGGACTCATAGGGGTCTATTACAGATCATCAAATCAAGCCAGGGAACAGAATACATCACTCCTTAAGCACCTGTCTGTAATGTGTGGAAAGAAAAACTCTGTTATGGGGCACTTTTATTTGGGGGACATATGCTGGAGGTCTCAGGCAGCCAGTCATAAAACATGACTAGATTTTCTAAAAAATTTAGATTATTTTCTAATAAAAAGGTTTTACACTGCGCACAGGGCAACTATTTTGGACCGCATTATGGTGAATAAAGATGAATTGTTCAGTGTACTGGAAATGGATGGTTGCATAGGGACCAATGATAGTGACCTGATTACATTCAATAATGGCATATACAGGACAGTCTCAAACAGTAATGTATATTTATATATACATTACTTATATACATTACATATATATACTTGGTGCTTCAGAAAGACTAATTTCCCAGAAATGAGGAAAATTATGAGCCAAACCGACTCGGAGGAAAAAATTAGGCAGAAAAAGGTGAATGAAAATTGGGAGTTCTGTAAGCAGAGTGTATTAGATGGCCAAAAAGCCAAGATTCCCCAGAAAGGGGACAACCTTGGCTAAGGAGCCCATCCTGGTGCAGTGGCGAAGTGAAGGCAACATTAGAAATAAAAAAGCAACACAATATATAAACAAACGGGAGGGGGGAAGGAAATTGGTAGAAATCAGAATAAATTAGAGGATATGAAGTATACAGATTGATAAGGGAAGCTAAAAACATTAGGGGGAAATCCATGGCTAGCAAGGCTAAGTAAATAAAGAAAAATAATTTAAAAAAGAGTTCTTTAAATATATTATGTGCAAAAGAAATTCTAATAATGAAATTGGTGCATTCCTGCATGGAGATGGTAAAATTGTTAACAATGATGCAGAATAGGTAGAAGCAGTCAGTAAGTATTTCTGTTCTGCATTTGGAAAGAAGCAGGATGATGTTCTTGTATCACACAAAGACAATGAAGTACCTTTCAGTTCATTAGTAACAAAGGAGGATTTTAGACAACATCTCACAGGGATAAACATTTTTAAATCAGCAGGCCTGGATACACTGTACACAAGAGCCCTGAAAAAGCTGGCTGAGGAGCTCTCTGACCCACTGCTGTTCATTTAAAACAAAGGTTGAAATATCGGAGAAATTCCAGAAACCAACTGTAGCACTCTTCCAGGAATTTCTGGAAGAGTGCTGATGTTGTACAAATATTCCAAGAGGTCAAGCAAAAATGATCTTGGTAAGTATAGGTGGGTTCAGTCCTGGAAAAAATAATGGAAATGCTAATATGGGATTCAATTGTTAAAATGTAAAGATCAAGAATATAATAAATGCCAGACACTATGGTTTTACAGAAAATAGGTTTTGTCAAACAATCATAATTTCATTTTGTCATGCGTTTACAATTTTGTTTAACATAGAAGACTGAGCAAATATAATATATTTAGACTTCTGTAAGTCAGTTTATTTAGTACCGCTTGGGTACAGTAATACAGACTCATCTGGATTCCTTGCTAAATTCAGTCCATCCAAACAAAATGTATTTTAATACAGAAAATGCGAAGTGACATATCTAAGCACAAGACATGCAGGCTATTCCTACAGAATGGGGGGGACTGTAAATTGGAAAACAATGGCTGAAAAAGATTTAGGGATCATAATGGACAAGCAGCTTAACAGGAGCTATAAGTGTGATGTTGTGGCAAAAAGGGCAGAAGTGATCCTTGGACGTATGAACAGGGGAGCAATGATTAGAAAAAGTAGGGAGGTGATTTTATGTCTGCATGTGGCATTGGTGAGGCTGATCCTGTAGTACAGTGTACAGTTTTGATGTCCACATTTTTAAAAGATGTTGAAAAATTGGAGCGGGTGCAGAAAAGAGCCACAAAAATGATTCAAGGACTGGAGAAGATGCGTCACAGTGGAGAAACTTAAAAGGATCAATCTGTTTAGTTTATCTAAAAAAAGAACCTTCACAGGGAGTAAATACTTGGTACTAAAGAGCCCTTTAATCTAGCGGAGAAAGGCATAACAAGAACCAATGGCTGGAAGCTGAAGCCAGAGAATTTCATATTAAAAATTAGGCACAGTTTTTGAACAGTGAGGGTGATTAACCGATGTAACAAATTAACAAGGGAAGTGGTGGATTCCCCATCTCTTGGTGTCTTCACATCAAGACTGGATACCTGTCTGGTGAGATGTGTTAGCTAAACAATTTACTGGGTTCCATACAGTGGTAAACAGGTGAACTTTAATAGTGTATGATATACAGATGTAAAATTAGATGATCTAATGTTTTTTCTGGCCATAAACGCTATGTATCTAGTCTAGAAATTGGACTACTAATCTGAGTTTTCTGGTACTTCTGGATGAAGCTAGATAGTGCAGAGACACAGCGGGAAAAAATAATTAACAGACTTTAAGATTCAAAGAAAAGAGTTAAGTTTAAGGAAAAAGTGTAAAGCAATTCTTATTTTATCCAAAGCAGATCACTGATTCCTAATAATACAAATATCCATTTTCCTTCCAATACACCAGTTAGTACTTGACCAACCCACTGTGCACTTGTCCTCAGAAGAATCAACCCCAAATTTAATTGCAATTTCCAAATTTTCTCATAGAAGCTCATCTACAGCCTCCTCTAAGAGCTCAAAATTTGAGGGTGGGAATTGGAGTGAGGAGTTTACATGTAACAGATCTTTTCAAATTTGAACAATAATGTAAGGCTCTTTTTTTTTCCCAGATCAAACCTGTCAATCCAAGTTGGTCCTAACCATTCAAAGAGAAGTTTTGCCCATCACCCAGTTCAAAGCATCATTTAATATTATAGCACTCCTCTTTCAGAGGACATTACTTTATTCATCATTTTGCTATAAAATCTGACACAATACTTAAAACTTCCTGGTTTAGGTTTGGACCCCTCAAATGAATGCAAACAAAGGCATAACCACATACTTACAGACAGCTTGTCTTTATTTAAAATGGAGCAAAGCCAGCACAGCTAGAGATGATGTTGCCAATACTCTATCTGACTACATTACTTCGGTCATCACTCATCAACTGCCTTGTCACGTTTCACACTGCAACACTTCCAGGCGCTTAGAGTATTACTGCAATCACATTTTATGAAACATGTTGAGGCTGCATTTCTGGGATTCACAGGAGAATACACTTGCAGTGTACTGAGCAAGCATAAAGACATATTTCCAAGGGAAATACCAGTATAGAAATAAAGAGTAATTTTCCTCCAACCTGCTTTCTAGAGCCATATGATTGTTGCTACAAATGTTCTCTGTATTTTGGCAAACAATGTATCACAGAGTAGATCAGGCAAGCAGAGATTTTTTGGAGCTTTTACATTCTTAAATCCAGTATGGAGATCTCAGGTCTTTCATGAATAAGGCTAATATTCAAGGAATCCTTTTGTACCCCAAGGCAACTAGTTTATGTCAGAGGTTAAAATAAGCAGCCAGCAGCTCAGAGACCAGAGAGTTGCAAAAGTGATGGAGTCTTGTGTGTCCCTTCTCCAAAATCCTACAGTGAGCACTTTGTGGCTAATAGGGTTTGTGTTTGTTTCATTAGTCTCCTTGTTGTAAATCTGTTGTTTAAACAGAATAACCCTTTTGGTTTAGTTACTTAAATGATTATTTAAAGGAACACAGAGAGGGGCCAGCATTCACTTAAAGCCAGATTCTTCCCCCTCAAACACACAAAGGGATTCTGATAACTTAAGAGGAGGTACCTACATGTATTCCAGATCAGGATCTGGCCCTTAGTTCATAATTCAGGTACAGAGAACTTACCTGGCTAGATAATCAGTAACTACGATGTTTCCACTAAGAATAAAGTTGTGCCTAATAAGAAAATTATGTATATTAAATCCCTAGTGCTTACAATCTGCATATGTGTATGTTGCTTTTTTGGGAACAATTAGAGCTGGAAAGTAAAAACAGATGGTTTTCTACCCAGTAATGAATATATGGTATTTAAATGAGATATGTTTTAGTAAGGAGAGAATGTGAATCTCAAGGATTCTGAAGGAATCGTTGATATGTGTGAAAACGTATTTTGGTGAAATCTAGAGTCTCCTGTAAGTAAGAGTAGCACCCAGAATCAGAGCCCCGTGAGCCAGAGGCTGTAAAAACAGGCAGACATGATCACTGAAGAGCTGTAAATCTGCAAACATTAGAAACATACAAACAGTGGGGAAAATGAGACAATTAGATACAGACAAGTTTATATATGAGTGAATATACCAGGGGTGGCCAAACTTACCGGCCCTCCGAGCCACATATGAAAATCTTCAGAAGTTCAAGAGCCGGGCGCACCTGCTGGGACTTGGAACTTCAGCCCCACTCCTATTGAAGCTCTGAGTCCCGGCAGGCACCTCCCATGGGGCTGAAGCCCAAAGACCCCCCTCCTCACAGGGCAAAAGTACCTAGCCCTACCATCCTGCTGCAGGTCAGAAACCCTGAGCTCTCCTGCCCCAGTCTGGTAGGTGGAGAATGAGAGGGAGCATGGGGGGGGGGGGCTCCGCGACCCGCACTTTAACTGTAAAAGAGCCGCAGCACGAGCTACAGTTTGGCCACCCCGACACCCACACACCCACACACACTTTTCATTTTGTAACAACATACATAAAGTAGAGATTCCCCCCCACCCCCACTGCACTGGCCAATTTCTTGCGGCTTTCATGGCGATTCTATGATAGATTAATTGCCTACCTTTCCTTGGAGCAAATGTACTTTTGCAGCATCTTGAAATTTTCTAGCAAATACTTCACATTACAATTGTATCAATGCTGCAAAAAGCACTAGTGCCATAGCCCCAGTCCTGCAGGTACTTACAGTATGTCTACGAAGCATTTTGGAGCAAGTGGAAGCAAACCTCCCAGCCTGGGTCAACAGATACAGGCTAGTGCAGCTTGCACTAGTGTTCTAAAAACAGCTATATAAACAGCCCTTTGAAGCTGCAGCTCAGGATGGAGCTCAGGATCTGAAGCCTAGGGATGGGATTGAATTAAAGATCCTGAGCTCCAGCTCAAGCCACAACTTCAAAGTGCTGTCTATACAGCTATTTGTAGAGGTACACTGGCCTCTTAAACAAAGGTGCAGAAATTGGCTGTAGCCAGATGAGAGGAAGAAGTCCCTGGGAATTTCAGTAGTCAGATGGGGAACCCCCACCGCCCCGGACATTGTCCCTTTAAGGGGCCAACGTCAGGAACCTTATAGCGGAGGGTGGGACAGGACTCCTATCTCTCCCAGTCAATAAGGAGGAGCTCTCTGAAAGAGGAAATATATATCATGCTTTCTCCCTCAGAACAGAGGAGATAACAGGCATAAAGATGGATTATGCATAACATTTAAGGTCCAGGAAATTATAGATCTTATCCTTTGAGATTGTAAAGATTGTACCAGTGAAAACTCAGACGGCCTTAAAGTAACATTTTCTTGAAACACCTATCAAGAAAACAAGGAAAATAGAGCCCACTTTTTTAAAAACAGAGGTGCTGGAACAATTGGTATAGTGGGGGTGCTGAGAGCCATTGAACCAAACTGTAAACCCTGTATATAATGGAAACCTCTTCAAGCCAAGGAGTGTGACAGCACTCCCAGCACCTCTAGTTCCAGCACCTATGCTCTTCTGCAATTCTTTAAGAATATCGGGAAAGGCTCAAGACTAAGTCATGAACAAGATACAAAGTACAGTGCATGGCCGTCAGACTCAGGAAGCTAGTCTGCTATGGCACAAAACCCAAGAACAGGGTTGATGCTGACAGGAGAAGGGAGCCTGAGCTCAAAGGCTGAGCTCCAGCTAGAAAGCGCTGGGAGCAGCGGCTCTCTGAAGAGCAGAGTGGGACAGAAGAGTTCCAGGTCTTGTAGAAGAACCTGAGAGGAGTATGAATCTTTGCAATGGACTTTATCTGTGGGACTTTGAGAATTATTTTTGAACCGTTTCAATTATTAAACCAACCTGGGGGAGGGGCGGGGGGGGAGAGAGAGAGAGAAGTAGCCATGAGAGAGACTGTGTAAAGGGGATTGTAAAAGGACCTGAAGAAGGGAAAGAGAAGCAGAGTGCTACAGGGTCACCTCTGGCCACAGGGAAGTGCTCAGGAAGCAGTTGCCCTACTGCAGAGTGATATGGGTAACAGAGGCCAGCTGTGAAGGACCAGTTCATCCCCATTATAAGAGGAGGTCCTACACTTGCTGTGAGCTATTGGTGGGAGTAAAATTAATGCCACATTGTCCTATACTATGCTCATACAATCACTGTCCAACTCATTGCAATCTGTAATGAAAGGATGTGCGTGTGTATCGGTTTCTGCTCTGTTTTAATCCTACATACAAATCACTTCCCGAAAACATCAGATGTTCTATGAATTGCAAGTTCATATTTTAGATACACTAATTGAACAAGCATATTTTCACCTCTATTGTAATAATATGCATGTAGTTTAGATTTTTTTTTATTTTCACTAATTAATTCTAGCATTTTGAAGCTGTGGCATTCATTGACAATAATAAAACCTCAGATTCATTAAGATATGTAATTTAACTACTCAACATTCCTTTAACACTTCTGTACACACATCCATATAGTGCTATGTGGCAAATATTCAAGTGATTCTACAGGAACAGATGGTTTAGACACAATTAATAAGAAGCCTTGAGTTATTTGCATATTCATTAGATAATCAGTTATTCCTCAGCCAAACAAAGAATGACAGGAGTGTATGTTTCCCTCCATTAGAGCAGTAAGAGCAAAATGTTTGCTATAAAAACAGGCAAATAGCAATCCTTGAAAACACAGTAACCTAATATTGTCCATTTGTGTTTCCACACTAACGGAAGCATTTTGTTCCTGTAATACTCTCCTGCTTCAAAAACTGAAAACAGACAAAAAGATGCCTGATGCTTCTGGACTCTCAATCCTACTTACAGATGACTACCAGTCAAGAGGTTGTGTGATAGCTAGCTGAAGACAAAAATCACAAGTGTAAAGGCTAGAGGATGAGTTTATGCTTAAGGCTCATGACTAGGACTTAAGAAGTTTAGGTTCAATTCCCAGCTCTGTGACAGGCCTTGTGTGTGACTTTGGGAAGATTTTCAGAAAAGTTCAATACCCACAATCAGGGCCAGATTTAAAAAAAAAAAAAAATCTTTATTGACATTTAGGCATCAAAATAAGTGGCCAGAGTTTCAAGAGTACTGCGTGCAGAGTACTGAACTCTTTTCAAAATGAGAGTGATAGGTACCACAATGGAAGCTGCTGAATATTTGAAAATCTGGACTTTATGTAGGTGCCTAAACTGGGAGAAGAGTTGTTTTGAAAATCTGGCCTTGACTATAGATATTTAGCACATTGAAAATCTAGCTCTTAATCTCTGTGCTTTAGTAAGCAATTTGCAAAATGGGAATAATACAGCCTCACCTCCCTGCTTTCTTTTTCTTCTGTTTTATTTAGACTTTAAGGTCCTGGGGTCAGGCACAGACTCTTAATTTGTGTTAATACAATACCTAGCTCAATAGCCCTGAGATTGGTTAGAGCCTGTGGGCATTACTGTAAAATAGATAAATTGACCAGAAATATATGGAGGTTTTTTCATGAAGATAAAAACCACTGCAGACTCTCAAACCTTTCTTGTGAATCAGAAAGATTGAGGAGCATCTGATGGGAATTCAAGTTACACTGTTTGAGAGATGAGAGGGGGGGAAATGCATAAGGTCAACATGACAATCCTTCTACGTTTTCATAACTTTTAAACTGAAATCTGTGTAAAAACTAGCATGAGTGAGATCAGACTCAGGCTTTCTTACCATTATTATGGCAAAGCATGTAGCAATACATTTTTCCTTTTTAAATTAACCAATGTCAGTTTCCAGAGAGAAGGTTATTAGAGCAGCTCTATTATTGCCAGTGAAGCTTTAATTTAGAACACAAAATCATATTTTCTGGGTCCAGATGTCTGCCACGGACCTATCAGAAGAGTGGAAGAGGAAAACTCAGTGTGAAAATAACTCTGGCACAAATATGAAGGTTGCAGTGACATTGCAACTTTAAGAGTACTTTAAAATATTTGTGCTAAACATTTTTGAAGTGTTTGGGAGCATTTTGTTGGGGGAGAGGGGGCGGTTGGGCTAATGTCAAAGTCAACCTTCACATTCATTGATACCCATTTCTGTGGGCATCTTGGTTTCCTGTTGGAATGTGATCCATATGGAAGAAAGCATTAATAAAAAGTACATTTAGACTTTGTTCATCTGGATGGGGGCGGAGGGACGACGACCAGGGATCAATAGATTATTTAATTCAAAAGTAGACACACACACACACACACACACACACACAGAGTTCCTAAGGAATGAAGGAAAACAGAATGACCAGACTGATTCTCTTCTGAGCACCACTTGGCACAGGAGAGAGAGTAGAGGACCTTAAATGAATATGGATCAATGTATTAACTAACAAAGCTGGGGGGATAAAGTGGAGAGGCCGCTGTTACAGACCAATGAATCAAACCAGCAAACAGGATGAGTTACTCCTTAAGCCCCTCCCTCTAACTTGTAGAAAGAAAAATTGTGTTATGGGGTGTGGCATACCGGGATACAATCCAGACCAGCAGGAGCTGTGTCACCCCTGCCTTGCAACTTTGGGTGCCTTACAATGCCTTGCTAAAGTAGCTCCCATCTGAGCTGCTCACAAACAGCTTTCCGGCATGCAAGCTTTCCGCTGAGTGTCCGTGTGTAACTACAGCCTCCCAGCCACACTTGGGTTACACTCTGGCTTTTACCTGCCTTAGTTATATGGCAGGGTGATTCCCAACCTACTCCAACTCCCAGATTTCCCCCCAGAAATGTATGTCTTGTACTGCCCAGCCATCTCCTGCACAGTCCAATATATATATTAAGTCCGTTATTCCTTTAAGGAAATAATATATGCTAGCTTGTTATCTTAAACAGAGTTACCCAAACACTAATTTAAACACACTGAATTAGATAAAACAATAAAAACCAGTTTAACAACTACAGAGAGAGAGATTTTAACTAAGTACAAACAATGAGGCACATAAATCAGCAATGGTTACAAGAAAAATAAAGATAAAATGTCTTATAGTGCCTAACCAACTATATTAGAGTCAAGCAAAGTTTCTCACCAGATGCTAGCAGCATTACTGACCAGGTCAGGACCCCTCCCCCAGAGTCCAACGGCTGTTTTCCTTTGTCTTCTCAGGTGCAGAGAATAAGGTGTGTGGGGGGGATCTGGGGTGTTCCCCCCACCCCTTATAGTTTTTTTTAGTCCCTCTTTGTAAATCATTTCCAGATGAGAACGAGGGGATTGCTGGAAAAGGAGACTCTATGCTGTTTCTTTCTTAGATGCAGATCTCTTTGTCCCTGCCCCATTTCCTTTTAAAATTATTATTCCTTTTAAATTATTAAAATTTCTAAAAATTCTAGATGATTATTTTCTAACACAAAAGGTATTGCCAAATTCTGACTTGCCAAATTGCCAAATTCTGACTTGCCAAAGTCTGACCACTTGATAAGTGATGGCCCATTAGGTTTGTCTTCAAATGATAACTTGCCAGGCATACCTTGTACAAAGATTATTACTATAGTGTTTAGAGTGTGAACCCATTACAGGAATTATGATAAAAGTGTATGCTGGACATCTCATGTAGCCAGTAGTAAAAAATTATTAAAATTTCTAAAAATTCTAGATGATTATTTTCTAACACAAAAGGTATTGCACCCAGTGTGAAGTAACTATTCTACATGACAGATAAAGATGAGTTAATCACTGGATTAGAAGTTTGTGGTTGCATAAGGACTCAGAATCATGACCTGATTATATTCAATATGAGCAAAAAGAGGACAGACCCAACCGGTAATACATATACTTTGTATTTCAGAGTAGATATTTCCTAAAGATGAGGAAAACTATGAGCTAAATTGATTGGGAAAAAGAAAAATGTGAAAGAAAATTGGGAGTTTGTTAAGGAGAGTTTATCAGATGGCCAAAAGCACTATTCCACAGTCAATAAAGAGGACAACTTTGGCTAAAAGTCCATCCTGGTAAGTGGTAAAGTGAAAGCAACTAGAAAATTTAATAAGAAAGATATAACAAGTAGAAATAAGAGGAAATAGGTATGAATAGATATAAAATTAGAAAGCATGATGTGCAGAAAATTGAAAAAGACATCAGTGAAAAAAATCTGTTTAGCAGGACACTATACAGGAGGTTTTTTTTAAATTATATTAGGAATTAGGTAAAGCCTATTACTAGATGGAGATGGTAAAACAATATTGCAGAAAAGGCAGAAGTGTTAGGTAAATATTTCTGTTCTGCATTTGGAAAGAATCAGGATGAAATATTCATGTTACATGAAAATGATTAACTACTTTCCAATTCATGAATAACTAAGAGGATGTGAAACAGCATCTACTGAGGATAAAATTTTAAATCAGCAGGCCTGGCTAACTTGCTCCCAAGAGTCCTAAAAGAGTTGGCTGAGAAGATGTCTGGGCTGTTTATGTTAATTTTTAATAAATCTTGGAGTACTGGGGAAATTCAAACAGACTGGAAGATGATACTGTTGTCCCAGTAGTCAAAAGGGACAAGCAGGATGACCAAGATAATTGTAGGTTGGTTAACATCAATCCTGGGAAAGAAAATGAAAAAGCTGTTACAGGATTCATCCCATAAAGAATCATATAAAAGTAGGGCTAGAAGGGACCTCAAGAGGTCATTAGTCCAAGCCCTGGTGCTGAGGCAGGACCAAGAATGCCTAGACTGTGTGTTTATCTAATCTGTTCTTAAAAATCTCCAACGATGGTGATTCCACAACCTCTCTTAAAAAGAACGAAGAGGACTTGTGGCACCTAAGAGACTAACAAATTTATTAGCGCATAAGCTTTCGTGAGACTAACCCGGCTGCTACTCTACAACCTCTCTTGGAAGCCTTTTCCAGTGTTTAACTATCCTTATAGTTAGAAAACTTTTCCTGTTACCTAAACTTAATCTCTCTTGCTTCAGATTAAGCTCATTAGTACTTCTACCCACAGTGGACTTGGAGAGCAATTGATTACCATCCCGTTGATTAACAGCCCTTAACATACCTGAAGAGTGATCAGCCCCAGCCCCTCATTTTTTTCTTATGACTAAATATGCCCAGTTTTTTAAAAACCTTTCCCCATAGGTCATTTTATCATTTTTGTTGCTCTCCTCTGGACTCTCTCCAATTTGTCCAAATTTTTCTTCAAGTTTGATGCCTAGAAATGGATGCAGCACTCCAGCTGCGGCCTCATTAGTGCCAAGTAGAGCTGGACAATATCTCCCATATCTTACATATGACATTTCTGTTAATACACCTCACAATATTTGTCTTTTTTGCAACTGCATCACATTGCTGCTCATATTCAAGTTGTGATCCACTATACCTCTAGATCCTTTTCAGCGGTACTACTGCATAGTCAGTGATGTCATTTTGTAGTTGTGAATTTGATTTTACTTTCCTAAGTGTAAGTACTTGCATTGGCTTTACTGAATTTCATCTTGTTGATTTCAGACCAAATTTCTCCAATTTGTCAAGGTAGTTCTGAATTCTAATCCTATCCTCCGTAGTGTTTGCAGCCTCTCCCAGCTCAGTATCATCTGCTATTTTTATAAGTGTACTCTCCACTCCATTATCTGAGCCAGTAATCAAAATATTGACTAGCATTGTACCCAGGACAGACACTTGTGGGACCCCATTAGATACACCCTTCCAGTTTGATAGCGAACCATTGATAAGGAGTCTTTCAACCAGTTATTCACCTTGTAGTAATGTCATTAAATGACATTTTCGTAGTTTACTTGTGTTATACCTTACAAAAAGCCTTACTAAAATCAAGATATAACATCTACAGCTTCTCATCCCACTGTCCACTTTGCCAGTAACCCTGTCAAAGGAGGAAATTAGGTTGGTTTGGCATGATTTGTTCTTGACAAATCCATGTTGGCTATTACTTATCATCCTATTATCCTCTATGTGCTTACAAACTCATTGTCTAATAATTTGTTCCACTATCTCTCTGGATATCAAAGTTGGTCTGACCGGCCTATAATTGTTTGGGTCCTCTTTGTTCCCCTTTTTAATTATAGGTACTATGCTTTCCGTTCTCCAGTCCTCTGGGACCTGACCCATCCTCCATGAATTCTCAAAAATAATCACTAACAGTACCAAGTTTATTTCAGCTAATTCTTTAAGCACCATAGGATGAATTTCATCAGTCCCTGCTAACTTGAATATATCTACCTTATCTAATTATTCTTTAACCTCTTCTTTCCCT
The DNA here is from genome assembly GCF_965152235.1 of Eretmochelys imbricata. NCBI lineage: Eukaryota > Metazoa > Chordata > Testudines > Cheloniidae > Eretmochelys > Eretmochelys imbricata. The sequence continues at coordinate 35,360,488 of NC_135574.1, forward strand.
ATTATGGCTTGTGCTTCTTCTCTCAATATTAATTGTGTTGAGTAGCTGGTCACCATTAACCATTTTAGTGAAGACTGAAGCAAAACAGGCAAGCAGCACTACAGCCTTCTTGATGTTATCTATCATTAGCTTTCCTACCCCTCTAAGTCGTGGGCCTACACTTTCTTTTATCTTTCTCTTGCTCCTAATGTATTTATAAAACCTCTTCTTATTGCCTTTTATGTCTCTTGCTAAGTGTAACTCATTTTGTGCATCAGCCTTTCTGATTTTATCTCTGTATGCTGATGTTATTCTTTTGAACTCATCCTTAGCAATGTGTCCATGTTTCCACTTTTTGTAGGATTTCTTTTTGATTTTTAGGTCATTAAAGAGCTCCTCGTGGAGATATATTAGCTTCTTTCTATTCTTCCTATCCTTCCTTCACATATGGATAGTTTGCTACTGTGCCTTTAATATTATCTCTAAGCCCTGGTCTACACTAGGAGTTGAGGTCGAATTTAGCAGCGTTAAATTGTTTTAACCCTGCACCCATCCACATGATGAAGCCCTTTTTTTAAAGGGCTCTTAAAAATCGATTTCCTTACTCCAGCCCTGACAAGGGGATTAGTGCTGAAATCGACCTTGCCAGGTCGAATTTGGGGTACTGTGGACGCAATTAGACGGTATTGGCCTCTGGGAGCTATCCCAGAGTGTTCCGTTGTGACCGCTCTGGACAACACTCTCAATTCAGATGCACTGGCTAGGTAGACAGGAAAAGGCCCGCAAACTTTTGAATTTCAATTTCCTGTTTGGCCAGTGTGGCAATCTGTAGGTGAGTGCAGAGGTCATCAGCAGAGGTGACCATGATGGAGTCCCAGAATTGCAAAAGAGCTCCAGCATGGACCGAACGGGAGGTACGGGATCTGATCGCTGTATGGGGAGAGGAATCCGTGCTATCAGAACTCCGTTCCAGTTTTTGAAACACCAAAACATTTGTCAAAATCTCCCAGGGCATGAAGGACAGAGGCCATAACAGGGACCTGAAGCAGTGCCGCGTTAAACTGAAGGAGCTGAGGCAAGCCTACCAGAAAACCAGAGAGGCAAACGGCCGCTCCGGATCACAGCCCCAAACATGCCGCTTCTATGATGAGCTGCATGCCGTTTTAGGGGGTTCAGCCACCACTACCCCAGCCGTGTTGTTTGACTCCTTCAATGGAGATGGAGGCAACATAGAAGCAGGTTTTGGGGACGACGAAGATGATGATGATGAAGAAGTTGTAGATAGCTCACAGCAAGCAAGCGGAGAAACCAATTTTCCCGACAGCCAGGAAATGTTTCTCACCCTGGACCTGGAGCCAGTACCCCCCAAACCCACCCAAGGCTGCCTCCCGGACCCTCCAGGCAGAGAAGGGACCTCTGGTGAGTGTACCTTTTAAAATACTATACATGGTTTAAAAGCAAGCATGTTTAATGATTAATTTGCCCTGGCATTTGCGGCTCTCCTGGATGTACTCCCAAAGCCTTTGGGAAAGGTTTCTGGGGAGGGCAGCCTTATTCCGTCCACTTTACCACTCCAGGCCAGTAGCATGTACTCGGGAGTCATTGAAGAACAAAGCATTGCAGTGTATGTTTGCTGGCATTCAAACAACATCCGTTCTTTATCTCTCTGTGTTATCCTCAGGAGAGTGATATCATTCATGGGTCACCTGGTTGAAATAGAGTGCTTTTCTTAAGGGGACATTCAGAGGTTCCCGTTCCTGCTGGGCTGTTTGCCTGTGGCTGAACAGAAATGTTCCCCGCTGTTAGCCACGGGGAGGGGGAACGGGCTAGCCACGTGGTGAGGGGAGGCAAAATGCGATCTTGCAACGAAAGCACATGTGCTATGTATATAATGTTAACAGCAAGGTTTACCGTGAAAGAGTGTACCCATTGTTCTATAAAATGTGTCTTTTTAAATACCACTGTCCCTTTTTTTCCCTCCACCAGCTGCATGTATTTCAAGGATCACAGGATCTTCTCCTTCCCAGAGGCTAGTGAAGATCAGAAGGTGAAAAAAACGCACTCCCAAAGAAACGTTCTCTGAGCTCATGCTGTCCTCCTACACTGACAGAGCACAGACGAATGCATGGAGGCAGACAATGTCAGAGTGCAGGAAAGCATAAAATGATCAGGAAGAGAGGTGGCGGGCTGAAGAGAGCGCTGAAGCTGAAAGGTGGTGGCAGCGTGATGAGAGGAGGCAGGATTCAATGCTGAGGCTGCTGGAGGATCAAAGTAATATGCTCCAGCATATGGTTGAGCTGCAGGAAAGGCAGCTGGAGCACAGACCGCCGCTACAGCCCCTGTGTAACCAACCGCCCTCTTCCCCAAGTTCCATAGCCTCCTCACCAGGATGCCCAAGAATGCGGTGAGGGAGCCTCCGGCCACCCAGCCACTCCACCCCAGAGGATTGCCAAGCAATAGAAGGCTGGCATTCAATAAGTTTTAAACTTTTAAACTTTTAAAGTGCTGTGTGGCCTTGTCCTTCTATCCCCCACCACCCCTCCCGGGCTACCTTGGCAGTTATCCCCTTATTTGTGTGATGAATTAATAAAGAATGCATGAACGTGAAGCAACAATGACTTTATTGCCTCTGCAAGTGGTGATCGAAGGGAGGGGGGGAGGGTGGTTAGCTTACAGGAAAGTAGAGTGAACCACAGGACGGGGGGTTTCAGCAAGGAGAAACAAGCAGAACTTTCACACCGTAGCCTGGCCAGTCATGAAACTGGTTTTCAAAGCTTCTCTGATGCGCACCGCGCCTTCCTGTGCTCTTCTAACAGCCCTGGTGTCTGGCTGCACGTAACCCGCGGCCAGGCGATTTGCCTCAACCTCCCACCCCACCATAAACGTCTCCCCCTTACTCTCACAGAGATTGTGGAGCGCACAGCAAACAGTAATAACAGTGGGAATACTGGTTTCGCTGAGGTCTGAGTCAGTTAACTACACCAGCGCGCTTTTAAACGTCCATATGCACATTCTACCACCATTCTGCACTTGCTCAGCCTGTAGTTGAACAGCTCCTGACTACTGTCCAGGCTGCCTGTGTACGGCTTCATGAGCCACGGCATTAAGGGGTAGGTTGGATCCCCAAGGATAACTATAGGCATTTCAACATCCCCAACGGTTATTTTCTGGTCTGGGAATAAAGTCCCTTCCTGCAGCTTTTGAAACAGACCAGAGTTCCTGAAGATGCGAGCGTCATGTACCTTTCCCGGCCATCCCACGTTGACGTTGGTGAAATGTTGCTTGTGATCCACCAGTGCTTGCAGCACTATTGAGAAGTACCCCTTGCGGTTTATGTACTCGCTGGCTTGGTGCTCCGATGCCAAGATAGGGATATGGGTTCCATCTATGGCCGCACCACAGTTAGGGAATCCCATTGCAGCAAAGCCATTCACTATGACCTGCACATTTCCCAGGGTCACAACCCTTGATATCAGCATATCTTTGATTGCATTGGCTACTTGCATCACAGCAGCCCCCACAGTAGATTTGCCCACTCCAAATTGATTCCCGGCTGACCGGTAGCTGTCTGGCGTTGCAAGCTTCCACAGGGCTATTGCCACTCGCTTCTCAACTGTGTGGGCTGTTCTCATCTTGGTATTCATGCGCTTCAGGGCAGGGGAAAGCAAGTCACAAAGTTCCATGAAAGTGCCCTTATGTATGCAAAAGTTTCACAGCCACTGGGAATCGTCCCAAACCTGCAACACTATGTGGTCCCACCAGTCTGTGCTCGTTTCCCAGGCCCAGAATCGGCATTCCACTGCATGAACCTGCCCCATTAGCACCATGATGCCGCATTGCCAGGGTCTGTGCTTTGAGAGAAGTCGGTGTCCATGTCCTCATCACTCCCGTCACCGCGCTGACGTCGCCTACTTATCTGGTTTCGCTTTGCCAGGTTCTGGTGCTGCATATACTGCCGGATAATGCACGTGGTGTTTAATGTGCTCCTAATTGCCAAAGTGATCTGAGCAGGCTCCATGCTTGCCTTGGTATGGCGTCTGCACAGAAAAAAGGCGTGGAATAATCGTCTGCCATTGCTCTGATGGAGGGAGGGGCGACTGATGACATGGCTTACAGGGTTGGCTTTCAGGGAATTAAAATTAACAAAGGGGGTGGCTTTACATCAAGGAGAAACAAAAACAACTGTCACACAGAATGGCCCCCTCAAGGATTGAACTCAAACCCCTGGGTTTAGCAGGCCAATGCTCAACCCACTAAGCTATCCCTCCCTCTGGTATTTCAGGCAGGACTGAATCTCCATTAAAGTTTTCAAGGTGCCCCTGACAGACCTCACCAAAACGATTGTCAGCCGTTGATTTCACAGAGGGAGGGAGGGAGGGAGGGGGGAGCAAATGAATACAAAACAAATCTGGTCTATTTCTTGTTTTGACCCATTCCATCTATCTTTTATATCTTTGGCTGGCAGCAGATGGTGCAGTAGGACTACAAGCCATCCACATCTCCTGGCTGCTCACCATAAGATGGTACAATAGGACTGCCTGCAGGACTGAAGAGAATGACCTGGTTGAGTCACTCCTAATTTAGTCCCTGCGCCCATATCTGCCCAGGCACTCCTGACCGACCTTACCAAGGCGGCCAGGAGCATCTCGGACACGATGAGGATGGTTTTCAGGCCTATTGCACCGTCTGCTGCCACAAGGCAATGGGTTGCTGCTGTTGTGTAGCAATGCAGTACCGTGTCTGCCAGCACCCAGGAGACATTCGGTGACAGTGAGCTGAGCGGGCTCCATGCTTGCCGTGGTATGGCATCTGCACAGGTAACTCAGGAAAAAAGGCGCAAAACGATTGTCTGCCATTGCTTTCACAGAGGGAAGGAGGGAGGAAGGGCCTGATGACATGTACCCAGAACCACCTGTGAAAATGTTTTTTGCCCCATCAGGCATTGGGATCTCAACCCAGAATTCCAATGGGCGGTGGAGACTTCTGGGAACTGTGGGATAGCTACCCACAATGCAACACTCCGGAAGTCGACACTAGCCTCGGTACTGTGGAAACACTCCGCTGAGTTAATGCACTTTATGCACTTAGAGCATTTTGTGTGGGGACACACACAATCGACTATATAAAAACAATTTCTAAAAAACCGACTTCTATAAATTCGACCTAATTTCATAGTGTAGACATACCCTAAGAAACTCTCAACTCTCTTGAACTCCTTTTAGCCTTAGATTTTCTTCCCTTGGGACCTCACCTACCAGTTCTGAGTTTGTTCAAGTCTTCTGTTTTGAAGTTCATTGTCCTTATTCTGCTGCTCTTACTCCTTCCTTTCCTTAAAATCATGAAGTCTTCATTTCATGATCACTTTAATCCCAACTGCCTTCATTCTTCAGATTTGCAATCAGGTTGGTCAGGCAGGACTTGCCCTTGATGAATCCATGTTGAATGTTCCTGATCACCTTCCTCTCCTCCAAGTGCTTCAGAATGGATTCCTTGAGGACCTACTCCATGATTTTGCCTGGGATTGAAGTGAGGCTGACCAGTCTGTAGTTCCCCAGGTTCTCTTTCTTCCCTTTTTTAAAGATGGGCACTATATTTGCCTTTTTCCAATCATCCAGGAAACCCCCCCCCCCATAACCACAAATTTTCAAAGATAACGGCCAATGGCTCTGCAATCACATCAGCTAACTCCCTCAGCACCCTCGGATGCATTAGATCTGGACCCATGGACTTGTACACGTTCAGCTTTTTAAAATAGTCTTTAACCTGTTTTTCCACCACTGAGGGCCGCTCACCTCCTCCCCATACTGTGTTGCCCAGTGCAGCAGTCTGGGAGCTGACCTCATCTGTGAAGACCAAGGCAAAAAAAGCACTGAGTACTTCAGCTTTTTCCACCTCATCTGTCACTATGCTGCCTCCGCCATTCAGTAAGAGTCCCACACTTTCCTTGACCACCTTCTTGTTGCTAACATAACTGTAGAAACCCTTCTTGTTACACTTTACAATATCAAAAATCATGCTAAATGGATTAAGAACCGGTTGACCAATCTCAAAGTAGCTGCCCATGAGGAATCATCAAATTGGGGCATGCCCAATGGAGTTCTGCCTAGAAAAGTACAGAGGCTGAGGCTAGTCAATATTTCATCACTGATCTGGAAGTAAAAATATAAGTTGCTGGTGATAACATTTCTGAATGTTAGCACAGTGGTAAATCAGGAGGATGGAGCACTCATACACAGCAAACTAGGTTTTGTGGTAAACTGGGCTCCTTGAAGTAAAATGTGTTTAAATACAGCCACATGCTAGATCACGCCTCTACTTAAGAATGTAGACCGTATGGGGGCATGGGAAGAAATGTATTTTGGAAAGCCATGCCTCCAAAAATTATTTGGGGTGGGGGGTTGCCACCAGAATCACAGAATATCAGGGTTGGAAGGGACCCCTGAAGGTCATCTAGTCCAACCCCCTGCTCGAAGCAGGACCAATTCCCAGTTAAATCATCCCAGCCAGGGCTTTGTCAAGCCTGACCTTAAAAACCTCTAAGGAAGGAGAATCTACCACCTCCCTAGGTAACGCATTCCAGTGTTTCACCACCCTCTTAGTGAAAAAGTTTTTCCTAATATCCAATCTAAACCTCCCCCACTGCAACTTGAGACCATTACTCCTCGTTCTGTCATCTGCTACCATTGAGAACAGTCTAGAGCCATCCTCTTTGGAACCCCCTTTCAGGTAGTTGAAAGCAGCTATCAAATCCCCCCTCAGTCTTCTCTTCTGCAGGCTAAACAATCCCAGCTCCCTCAGCCTCTCCTCATAAGTCATGTGTTCTAGACCCCTAATCATTTTTGTTGCCCTTCGCTGGACTCTCTCCAATTTATCCACATCCTTCTTGTAGTGTGGGGCCCAAAACTGGACACAGTACTCCAGATGAGGCCTCACCAATGTCGAATAGAGGGGAATGATCATGTCCCTCGATCTGCTCGCTATGCCCCTACTTATACATCCCAAAATGCCATTGGCCTTCTTGGCAACAAGGGCACACTGCTGACTCATATCCAGCTTCTCGTCCACTGTCACCCCTAGGTCCTTTTCCGCAGAACTGCTGCCTAGCCATTCGGTCCCTAGTCTGTAGCGGTGCATGGGATTCTTCCATCCTAAGTGCAGGACCCTGCACTTATCCTTATTGAACCTCATCAGATTTCTTTTGGCCCAATCCTCCAATTTGTCTAGGTCCTTCTGTATCCTATCCCTCCCCTCCAGCGTATCTACCACTCCTCCCAGTTTAGTATCATCCGGAAATTTGCTGAGAGTGCAATCCACACCATCCTCCAGATCATTTATGAAGATATTGAACAAAACCGGCCCCAGGACCGACCCTTGGGGCACTCCACTTGATACCGGCTGCCAACTAGACATGGAGCCATTGATCACTACCCGTTGAGCCCGACAATCTAGCCAGCTTCCTACCCACCTTATAGTGCATTCATCCAGCCCATACTTCCTTAACTTGCTGACAAGAATACTGTGGGAGACCGGGTCAAAAGCTTTGCTAAAGTCAAGAAACAATACATCCACTGCTTTCCCTTCATCCACAGAACCAGTAATCTCATCATAAAAGACGATTAGATTAGTCAGGCATGACCTTCCCTTGGTGAATCCATGCTGGCTGTTCCTGATCACTTTCCTCTCATGCAAGTGCATCAGGATTGATTCTTTGAGGACCTGCTCCATGATTTTTCCAGGGACTGAGGTGAGGCTGACTGGCCTGTAGTTCCCAGGATCCTCCTTCTTCCCTTTTTTAAAGATTGGCACTACATTAGCCTTTTTCCAGTCATCCGGGACTTCCCCGGTTCGCCACGAGTTTTCAAAGATAATGGCCAATGGCTCTGCAATCACAGCCGCCAATTCCTTCAGCACTCTCGGATGCAACTCGTCCGGCCCCATGGACAAACAGCTCAACATGAACTCCCAGGGCAATGCTGTGGCAAAGAAGGCAAATGAGGGCCTTGGACATATAAAGAGTTCAGTAGGGAGCAGCAGTGGAGAAGTGATTTTACCGCTATACACCATAGAGGACACTAATACTGGAATACCGCAGTTCTAGTGTCTGGAGGTTTAAAAAAGATATTAAAAATTGGAGTAGGTGCAGAAAAGAGACACAAAGTTTTAAACTGCATTTGGCCAAATTCCTCTCTGGAATCACTCCATTCAAATCAATTGACGATTTTGGCTCATCACCTTTAAATTTTCCATGGAACAATATAGAATGGGCCTGAACCAAAACCTTAGATCTGAACATCTTAAATACTGGGGAAATTTGGATTCAAATCTGAAAAGTCACAGCAACTCCCAACCTCCAAAACAAAAACAAAAAAAATAGTGAAGAACTTAGAAAACTGGCTCTCTACTAGGCAGAATCTTACCGAACCTAACAATTGTGCCATTGAGGTGGAATGCCAGAACATTTCCAAAATACTCCTGGCTACAGATGGTATTAGAAATGTTATGAATAATGGAGAATAAGGTAGTACAAGACACCCATGTTGGAAACTGCCTGTGAACATGGAAACTCCTATACTGGATCAGACCCCTGGGTTCATCTAGTTCAGTATCCTGCCTTCAACATTGATACTGGTGCTTCAGAAGAAGGTGGAAGAAACCCCACAGTAGGCAAATGTGAGGTAATCTGCCCCCGGTGAAGGTCTCATTCTGATGCCTGCCAGTTAGAAATCAGCGTAAGACCTGAAATATGCAGTTTTATATCTCTTATAATTCTAGATATTACTGTTGCCCATACAAACATCCAATCTCTTCTTGTATGCGTATAGCACTGTGGTGAAATGAGATATTCTGGTTCCCGTATTTAAATTTTGACTGTAATTGCTGTTGGTTCAAGAGTTGCATAGTTGGAGCAGAATTAGGTTCCAAAGCACGGGACTTTATTGGAAGCTGCTCTACCATGAGCCCTCAGCTTTGGAACCAACTGCTGATGCAGAAGAGCTTAGATCTGCAGTCCTGTAGAGCATATTTCCACACACACATCCTAACAAAGGTTGGGAGAGTGGGGGCAAACGATGGGCATGAGCTTGATGTGAGTTGCCCTTCTCTGCACCTTTTCTAATTCTAATATATCTTTTTTGAGATGGGGCACCCAGAACTGCATGCAGTATTCAAGGTGAGTGCATACCATGGATTTATATAGTGAAGATATTGAACAAAGCCGGCCCCAGAACAGACCATTTTGGGTGGCAGTTTATTTTGAAGGGAAAGGTTTTTTTTCCAAGTTAAATAAATGTCAGTATAATTTTTCCATGAGATGATGAAGTAGAGGAGGAGATAGAGGCTACAATAGTTTTGAAAAATAAATTACAATCACTATCTAGGATGAGCGATCAGATTATTGAAAGAAAAAAGTTGCTCACATTTTAAGGAAAATACTTTGGACTCAACATTCGTAAAAACTACAGCGATGATTGGTTGAGGGTTTTTGTATGACAAAAAGAAATGGTTAGAAATTGATTATATGAAATGCAAATAGAAATAGAGGATGATCCAATCCCCACTATTATTGACATAAGTGGGAGCTGGAGCAGACTAATAATGAGCATGGGGAATTGATCAATGTACAATTTCAAGCACAAAATTTCTTATGGATTTTTTTTTATTTACCAATGAGCTCCTAATTGAATGATGATTTAGATGTGCAACTGGGCATGAAAAATCATTTATAAATTGCTGCTATACATCAATGAAAAGTCATTTAGTTTTGTTCATACCTGCTCCAGTTTGGAATCTTCTGCAACTTGTGGGAAGTTTGTTCACATGTCTGTTTTAACAGGAGAATTAAACTTGCCTATTCTCAGTCCAAAATACTTCCCAATTATGTCAGTTCATACACTTTAAATCTTAAACAGAACTCCATAAATGCAAGCAAATCAAATTCTGCATTTATAGAGGGAATAAATATAAAGTTAGCAAGAAAAATGGAAAGCAACCTTCTCTTACATCCAGATAAGCACCAGATAATTTCTGCAAAAAATCTGTCACAAAGTTGTTCACCCAGTGAATTACATTCTTTATCTGAATGAATGAATGTTTGCTTGACTCACAAAGAGAGCTGATAAAGCCGAAGTTTTAAACAGGAAAGCACTGTGCTGTGGAAAGCAATGTAGTGCAGCAAGGCCACTACAACAGATATTAAGTTAGTTGTTGTTAATGTGCATTCACTTGCTTTGCCTTAAGACATGGAAAAAGAGCAAGTGTTTACAGTCTGCTTTACACAGACAAGTGAGCACTATGTTGCTATGCACTACAGAATGCAGAACCAACGAGATACTGAGAGGAAAAGAAGGTTCTTTTGACTACTGCAGAGTTGGTTCAGGAGGGCTGTATACCCAACTAAACGAATAACACTCAGTATGCAGGCCAATAGGCCAGTAGCTTACATTCTGCAGGACCTTAACAACCAGAGGACACTGTCATGGTATAAGAAACTAACCAAAAGCCTTTTTTTTTTAAAGCCATCTAGTGTCCTTCAGGGGTAATGCAGGACTTTTAATTGCTTCAAGCATCCAGTGTTCTGCCATAGAAAAACTAGAAAATTCACTGGTATTGACTTTTCGTTTCAAAATACTCTGAACATCACCACCTCCAGAACAACTCTGACATTTTGAAAGGAAATTGTGTTCATCTTAGCTGTCACAACTCTGTGACTTTATACCAGAAAATGATGGAAGACTATATTACAAAAAGGAAAACATACAAAAAGCAAAAGAGTGAAATTGATGCCACTGCAAGACTTTGGAAACCAACATTAATATGTCAAGATGCAATAAAATACAACTTTGCAAAATAGAAATGTAGGAAGAGGGTGTTATATCAAATCTAAGTGAAGACAAATCTAGTCTGTGATAGCATCACAATGTAGCAATGAAAATGTATGAACTGTACTTTTAAGAATTTTTGCCTAGATCCTGGGATGAGTGCTCTTCTATGTAGCTACAACGAATATAACTAAATGGTATCAGGGGTATGCTTTCCAATTTGCTTATGTTAAATTCAAGACTCCAAAGATTTAGATTCAGATTTTAAGGCCAGAAGGGTCCATTTTGATCATCTAGTCTGATCTTCTGCATAACACTAGCTAAAGACCTTATCCAAATAGCCCTAATTATGTATGGCATTATAAGGGAAAAGGCCTGCTTTTTATTTCCAAGCTTACATTTAATTATTCATCTGCACATGCCCATATACTCCAGTGGTATTCTTGTACATAGCTGCTTAATGTACTTTGCTTAATTTACTTTGTTTTTTAATCAGATATATGCTACATTTTGCATTTGCATGAAGGAACCATTGCAAAACAGTAAGAAGTGTTTCTTTGTTTTTTTACAGTACATTGTTTACTGCACACTATTTGCTTCATGTGCGCCATGGGGGAAGCAAATTACTTAGTATTTATCTGGGATTGTAGAACACAAAGCTAATGACTACACCAGCCTTCTGTTTAAATTAAGGGACTTAAAGTTTACAGCTCCAAGCCTAAGATAGTATATAAAAATTCTTATAAAAATCATTACTGCTTGGTATTTTAACTAATAAACTTGCAGCAGGATTTATGATGTTTGTAAAACATTTTTGCAGGTTATGACAAAGATACAAATACAGCTTCATTAATCAGTTCTTATAGTAACTGTTATGGATCTAAATATCAATTTCTCCATTTAACTTTTTATGTTTCAAATAAGAAACTTTGTATTACAACATGCCATATCAGTAGCATTGTTAAGATACAATAAAATTCTGAGGATTTATAGATCCATTGGGAGATTCCTACAAGGTTAGGAGCCAGGTAGAGATTTTTTTTAAAATAATCATGTGGATCTTTTTAAAAATAATGCTTTCCCCCTAGGAAGTTGATGAGGAGATGCTTTCCAGACTTGCAAAATTCATGCATCTGCCTTTTATTTATTTTTTTTTAATAGGACTGAGATAAGCTAAAGCCATAAATTCAGATCGGAAACTCTTCAAATTTCCCAGTCAGATCCAAAACTGAGAGGGGTCAATTTTCTGGTTCCAGTTTGGAAACAGGTGAAAATCTCACAACAGCAACTAATCTCACAAGAATTCCACCACGAAGGTTCCAAAAATCTCACAACAGCTGTGAATGGTTTTAGCCTTAAATCCAGACTCTATTTGAATTTTTGGGGTTTGAGGCCAAAAAAGGACTAAACCTATTGTAGATCCAATCACCACTGAATTTCTAAAATAGTTGCACCACTTTGTGCTAAATCCATCTTCAGATCAGATGGGGCACTTCATGACTGCATGCTGTTGTTTGTCTACCTAGATTTTAAACTAAGGGCAGGGAGCAAGTCATCCTGTGCATTCTAAGCAGCACTGAGAACACAGATGACAGTCATCAAACAATAAGTTGCGGGAAGATGTGCAAGCTACCATCAAGTGTATCAATATTAAATGAATGTACAATCAGATTAATTCTGGAAGAGTTAAAGACCCTCTTCTACAAGAGCTGATGCACCACTGTATTCTATAGATGTACATTCTCTGCATTTTAGAGCAATACTATGGCTGTTTAACCAACAGTAACTAATAACCCCCAGTCTGCATATTGGTACAAATATGTGCTATGCAGTAGGCTCCAACACCATAGTAAAATGGAGTACACAGTATCATACTGCAGGAAGGTACATGTCTTTTGAAGGACATGTATAAGTGACTGAGACTCAGAAAAGTATTTAAGCATTTAGGACCGTATCTGACAAAAAGGCACCCCAAATCTCCAGAGACAACTACCCATACCATGGTTAAACATTTCCATCTGTGATACCCTCAGGAACTACTTCTTTGGGTAATCCTTTCTGATGCCCATCTAAAACTAAAAGACAGAGGAGTCCTCTCAAGGCAAGCTTGTTGCTTCCCAATGCCAATGTCTGCAGGCTGTTTGACAACACCAACTGTCAGCATCAAGAGTGTCTTTTCCAAGGTGCAGGGAGCTTTCTAGCAAGCAGGCCCAGAATTCTCCAAAGCAGGCAAGTTTACAACTGAATCAACCTGCTGGCATAAGTTCTGAAATTGTACTGTCACTTTCCCTATTTATGTCACATCATTCTTGAGTACTAGTATCTTTGTGTTTGCTACTTCCCTTTGATCATGTTATAATGAAATAGTTCCTTGCTGGCCATAACTACTTGATCATGACATCATCATCAGAGAGCACTGAAGTACACAAAGCTCCTGAGCTTTTACTAGTGAGGCTTGTCAATGTGTATAAATCTAAATGCAAGAGAGTGAGAGCACCAGAAATTCTGCCAGCCTTATTTGCATAACAGTGAAATGCCAGTTCATCTACTGTACATAGGAACTATTTCACTACATCAGATTTCGTACTGACCTCTTACACCTTTTTCCTCCAAATTAGCTTTTTTGGAGCTTATTAAACATTAAATTATTGCTGGAATGAGTCAAAAGGACAAATCTGGGATGCATAAGAAGATATGATTACCTAACAACTCAGATATTTTCTGAAAATTTGGCATTTCCAGTAGCAGTACAAAATTTTTGAATGTTCACTAATAGGCTATGTCTGCAGGTTTATTGTTCCCAGGTGCCCAATTACCAATTTTATGGCAGCACAGTTACAACTGTGCTGATTTTGAAGAACTTATTTTAAATAAATAAATAAATGGACTTATTTTACAAAAAAAAAAAAAATCACTAGAGAGATCAATATATTTTGCTTCTTTTAAAGGCAACAGAAAACTTCAATCCAATTACTCAGAGTCATAGAGTCATAGACTTTAAGGTCAGAAGGGACCATCATGATCATCTAGTCTGACCTCCTGCATATTGCAGGACAAAGAACCTCACCCACCCACTCCTATTATAGACCCCCTAACCTCTGGCCAAGTTACTGAACTCATGATTTAAAGACTTCAAGTTACAGAGAATCCACCATTTACACTAGTTTAAACCTACAAATGATCCATGCCCCATGCTGCAGAGGAATGCAAAAAATCCCTACGGTCTCTACTAATCTGACCTGGAGGGAAATTCCTTTCCGACCCCAAATATGGTGACCAGTTAGACCCTGAGCATGTGGGCAAGATCCATCAGCCAGACATCCAGGAAAGAATTTTCTGTAGTAACTCAGAGCCCTCCCCATCTAGTGTCCCATCACTGGCTGTTGGGGATATTTGCTGCTAGCAGTTGCAGATCAGCTACATGCCATTGTAGGCAGTCTCATCATACCATCCCCTCCATAAACTTATAAAGCTCAGTCTTGACGCCAGTTACGGTTTTGCCCCCACTACTAGACTCATTTTAGCATACTTCTATAGCATAACTAAAGCTTACGGCAAACATCTTTCACAGCATTTTTCTGGAGTAAAAGCTAATTCCCATTCGCCTTCATTACAAAGTAAAAGTAAAGGCTGGGAAAAAATCCATGTTACCTGTTGATATCTGTCAGTGGATGTCTGAAAAAATCAGTGTTCATGAAATCATCAGATAATCCGAAAAATGTGCAAACAGGTTCCCATTTCATAGCCACCCAGCTTGTAGAAATAAAGTTGTTAAAATACTGCTGCTCCTCTCTGAAAATGATGGGGGGGGAGTAGGGAGGAAGAGAGGTAGTTGTGTGATTCAGTGTTACTAATAAAAATGCATAGATGCAAGATGAAAACTGAAGATTTAGAACCTCTGAGAATTAACTCCCAATTAGAGCTGAGTGAAAGATCTAAATTTCTCTCTTGTGGGAAATTCTGATATTTTGACATTTATTTTTGTCCCTAATTGGGATGAAAAGTTAAAATATCAATCTTTCACAGAATGAAAAGTTCTGGGAAAAAATGTGATTCTAAAATGGCAAACTGAAGTGTTTAGACATTTTCAACTGAAACGTTTCACCATACCTGAATCTAAATGTTTTGTTTCAGTGTATTGATCTGAATCAAAATGTTTCATATCAAGTTGAGTCAGTTTGACATTAAACTGCTTCTGTTAAAGTATGATAGAGCTTCATGGAAGTTGTAGTGTATGTGCTTCATACCCTCATTCATTTCAATGGGCTGGGATCCCTAGTCACACTATATCTCCCATGATGCATCATTGGAGTCTGTCAGAGGGGAGACCATGCATCATGGTAGATCTAGTCTGGTGAAGGAACTCTGCTTACAGGACAGAATGGGGTCATGAATCAACTACAACTCCCCTGAGGCAGTATGGAACCTTAGACAGCTGAAAATTATGTTTAATGTTGAACTAACCTGAAACAAAATATTTTGCTTTGATTTGCCTGATGGAAAAAATAAAAAATGTCTGCCAAATTGAAATTTTCCTGTGGAAATTTTGATATTGTAGAAACCACATTTTCCATTTTAAAAAGATAGTCATTTGTGTGAAAATTCCTGATCAGTTCAGGTCACAAGGAATTCACAGTTCACAAATAAATTGATGTCCTCACCCATCCAATCCCTAATCTGCAGCCAGGTTAAATATAATGGACCAGATCCACAGCTGATGTACGGCAGATCCTCTGAAGTAAATCTGTTCATTTATACCAGCTAAAGATCTGCCACAGTATGTTTATTTTGAGTCCTTTCTATAATTTTGCTGATATATTACAAAATATAGAGTAGTTAAGGTCAGCTTTTAAATTCACTAAGCCTTCTTCCCTCTCTATTCTACTTCCTTCCTGTTCTTCCCACCTGTCTACCTAATGCAATGGTTCCGATTATCCTCTCACTAATATTGATGTGAATCAGGAGCAACTAAATTAATTAAACTTTCCCCTTAAATGGAATGATATATGTCCATGTAAGTTAGAGACTATGTAATCGTCCGGTCTTCTAGAGGGTATAATTTACACTCTTCTCTATTTACTATTTTAGTAGTATGGATATAACCCTCTTGTCAAATAATATTAATGTCAAGCTCTTCTATAGCATTTTACACCTATAGATCTTAAAGCACATTATAAAGGAGGTAAATATAGGCACTGAGAAGTGACTTGCCTATTGTCATCCATCAGGCCGGTAGCAGAGCTGGGAACAGAATCCAGGTCTCCTGAATCTCAGTCCAGTCCTCTATACACTAGTCCATGCTAGTTCTAGAGTGCTAGTTATACACCACATAGAATTTGGGTCCGTCTGGTGTGGATGTTATTCTATGAGGTATCTGTAACTCCCAGAAAACTTAAGCACCGGGATTTCAACATTTGAAACCACCAAATATTATTTTTTGCAAGTGCTTTTCAGGTTTCAGAGTAGCAGCCATGTTAGTCTGTATTCGCAAAAAGAAAAGGAGTACTTGCGGCACCTTGGACACTAATCAATTTATTTGAACATAAGCTTTCGTGAGCTACAGCTCACTTCATCCGATAGAACAGACAGAACGTTGTTTTACAATGACTTAATTGTTGTCTTAATTTTATCCACTCCTCTTCTTAAGCCTACCCACCCAATCATGCTACAAATAACCTCAGCATTTAACTCTTCAGGCAAAACCCTGAATAGACAGATGAGCTTTACACTGTTCTGAAGGGCAATAGATTAAAACTCTATTGGACCAATGAAGGAAAGCAAAGTCTGGAGTCTTGCCATCAGCTCCCACATATTGAAATCTAGAGACTTCCTAAAGACCGTGATTGTGAGCATGTTGATCACAGCTGTCATAAGAGTACAGAGATAAAGAGGTCGTTCGCAGGTAGCTAAGACCCAAATCATATAGAGCTCTAAAGATTGATATCACCACCATTAAATGTACCAAGAACAAACAGAAGCCAATGCAGTTATTGGAGTAGTGGTGTAATGTGCTCTTTACCCTTCTTGCAAATCAAGCAGTCTCACATTTTTCACTATGGGTGCCTTCAGGAACAGCACCACAGAGAGCATATTGCCATAACCCAGTCTAGAAGTCACAAAGGCATGGATGACGATGGTGAGGTCCACATTGGAATCAAGGAGCAGCCAAGGATTTCACAAGACCCCCAGGATTGCAAACCTTGTTAAGAAAAGAAACAAGCAAATATCACCTCCATCATCTCCGCTGAACTGAACGTTCCCCCACACACACCTCACCAGCAAACCTCATCTAGCTCTCATGCAAACTTCAGTCTGGGTAGGAAAGACCATTTACTATCTGGGTTCAATGAGAAAGAAATAGATGGGCTAATAAGCAAATGCTGCCTAAAATCAGATTCATGAACCAGAGGATGAAGCCATAACACCATGCGGAAACCAAAATGCACTGCACAGAGGTAAGTAAATGTGGGTAGAATTGTATGCTCCTGCCCCACTTTTGATTTCCAACATAAATTCTTTACTTTTAAGATCGATGGCACCCACTCTTTCCTCCTTACAGTACATCTTTTACTAAAGCAGTGACTATAGAACATGCATCTTAACTTCAACAGAGTTCAGATTTTGTAGGGAGACCACAACACACCACATCACATCCCGTGTGGTGTGACCAGACTGGAAGGAAATACAAGAACGTTACAGTGGACATGAAGGAGCAATTTTCAGAGAGAAATCATAGCTGAGTCATCTGGCATTGAGATTTTGTATCAAAGCCAATTGTTGTTGAGATTTCTATATTTTGGTTGTTGATACTCAGAAGAATTTATTATTTTTCTAATTATTTGTAAAGGATTTATAGTAAGGTGTTTTGGGGTGGGGTGGGGGCAAAAAAACTGAGAAAAACTGAGAAAAACAAAAATAAATTATTAGGTTCCCATCCCAGCAAATACAGTTACATCAAACTGAACCAAAATTAGGCATTACATGGCAATAGGAATAAGAAGTGATCCTGGTGGAACTTCACAGTGCACTGATGTATAGGCAGAGAAATAACAAGACTTTTCAAAAGGTTTGGAATACGTGGCTAGATGCAATAAATAAAACAGACTTCTCATTGAGCATCATCCTGCTAACACACATGAGCAGTACCATTGAACTCAAATGGGACTACCTGCATGCCATGAAATATTATTAATAGTCATGTTTATTACAGTAGTGCCTAGAGTGACCAGACAGCAAGTGTGAAAAATCGGGACAGGGGGTGGGGGATAATAGTCGTCTATATAAAACAAAGCCCCAAATATCTGGATTGTCCCTATAAAATCGGGATATCTGGTCACCCTGGTAGTGCCCGAGGACCAACCAAAAATGGAGCCCCTTTGCGATAGGCACTGTACAACTAGAGAATGACAGGTAGTCCTTGCTCCAGGTGCTTAAATCTAAATAGACAAGACACATGCAGGATGGAGAGAGGAGCATAAAAAACACCAAGCAAAGTGATCAATGTGATGACAAGCAAACAATCATGTTAATTTCATAATGTTTTGGAGGGTGGGCGTAGTTCAGTTTGGGAAGGTTTTTTGAGGGAGGGCTGAGTGGTGTTGTTTTGAGGACCATACCAGCTTAATGTTAATAAAAGTGAAGGAAGAGGGATGCTGAATGATGGGGGAGAGGATACAGCATGGAAGAAGAAGATAGGAGGTGCAGGTGTGGCATGATGCTGAGATGAAGAGACTGTGATGGAGGGAGAAGACTGGCATCAACAGCCAATCAGCACAGGGCAGAGAAGAATCTAACCTGTAGAAAGTTCTCTGAATGTCTGAAGATCCCTGCTTTGGCTGCTTCTGTTGAAGTCTCTGGCTCATTCTACTCAGCAATTTTCCACCCAACAACCACAGGGTGAGGGCAGATGCTACCTGGGTCCTAGTGCCCCATGGTGTGAGGCAGTCTTCCTTCATAGGTCTGGCTCCAGAAATACTAGGCTGGTAGCTGGGCCCCATTTTACTCCCCTCCCTACGAGTGTAGCAGTCCCTGCTTTGGCTGCTTCCAGCAGGTAGGTGCAGCTGCAGATTCTCTGTCTGTTTCCTCTGCAGTTACAGTTTTATCCATAAACGTTTGTAGGAAATCAAAGTCCTGCTATATGTCACAGGAATGTCTACACACTCGTTTTTATTAAGAAATGTTTAAAATATCAAATATAAATGGTCTTGTGCATTTCCCCCATCCAGCAGCTAGATCACCAGCTTCTAACTGTACTAATTTAAATATTTTTAAATGATCAACCATTTTCCTTTTTGCAGTCCCACCTGCAAGATCTCACTCTGTTATCCCTGATTGCATGATTTACTATCTATTATCTTCTCTAAAACCTTCAAAAAGCCAGCCTCCCACCAATGCTCATCTTCCCCCAACTTAACTCTCTTCCAGTACAGGATCTGAGCAGAATGCAGTGCATGGGGGGAAGAACATCTCAGATCATGAGTCCTCTCTCTGCTGAATACAAATTCAATAGACAAGCAACAGTGTGCTTACCATTTGGAGGAATTTGTTCACAGAAGTTGTTAGTGCACCACAGCTCTCGGAATTACCTCCAGGCAATCTGGCTTCGTGCCCAACCTCTCCACATGAACTTTCCTGAAAATAAAACACCAGAAAGTATAAAAATGTATTGACTTGTCTGCAGAAAAGATTTGCAGGCTATTTGGTTTCTTGTAAAGTAAAAAATAACAAGGTTGATGTGAGCAGAGGCATAAAGTAGCTAAAACCTGTCAATAAAAAAGACAAAGCATTATTCTGCTGAAAGTCATTCCACTGGGGATTATCTCTAAAAGCAAGCTTTGTTTTCAGCACCAGGATTTTAAAAGTGCTTAGATTTATTTATTTATTTTTAGAAATGTGGATAGTCTCAAGAACACATGAAAGAAATGGTCAGTGACTATCTCCACTGTGATGATTATTTCATCATCTGACCAAAAATGAAGCACATTGTGAAAAGAAATCCCCATGGAATTGCATGCCCTTAATGCAAAAATCATTACTGGGACCCATTCCAAAATAATCCAGGAAGGGAGAGAGGAGACAAGTTTTAATTCACAGTTTCCTAGAAATTCTTCTGTCAGGGAGAATGGTGTTTCTCCCTTCAGAATTAGCCAAGCAGTATCCACTCCCACTTTGAAGCCCTGCTTCCAATGACTCACCAGCCACATCTAGCTTGGACTCTCACTCTAATCAAACCTTAAGGGTTGTCCTTAACACTTACAGGCAAACCAGTGAAAGTTGATACAGTCCCACTTCCACAACAAGGGGTTTGAGAAGCAGCATTGATTCGAGAAGAGTATTAGCCACAATCCCTGGAACTGAAACCCCACAGAGAAGCTTCTCTAGATCCAAGGAATGAGGACAGAACTCAACACACCTCCACTCCTGTGCAGATACAGATTCCCCTGTATCACAAATACAGAACAGCACAGGGCCCCATTATCAGCACAATGGGATCCTGGTCAATGACTGGAGCTCCAAAGCACTACCACAATACAACTAATAAATAATAATGAAAAGCCTGACCCAGTCCTGCAGTCATCACTATGCAGGATAAGGCCCCTTGTATGTGATATATAATATTTTAGTGGGTTTCCCAAGTTGCTTTGCTCTAAGACGGTACGAGCAGCAAGGTTCTTGTTTAAGTGAACTTGTTATGGATAAAGACGGACAGTGGTCTGTTATTTGCCAGTGCAGCAGGCCCACGGCCTGAGCTGTTATAGAAAGAATTTATAGGGGACTGAAGTTTAAATATCCATCCATCCCGTCCTCTTTGGGTTTCAGCTTTATTTCAGGACTTCTGGCTTAACTAAAACAACACAGACTTGGCAAAACTCCTTGGCTGCTGTATTCCTACCATGTAATATTAAAAATCAAGAACTCAAAATAACTGTGCAAACAGGTTTTCTTTTGTTACCCCTGAGAACTCCCTAGTCTGGCTCTGGTCAGAGAAACAACACACCTTACCCCACAGGAGCACTCCAGCCCCACATTAAGGTGCTGAGCCTAACTACACTCAGCCACACTCTATTAGCTCCCAGGTGTTAGTTAATCTCTGAAATGACTCTGAAACCTTGCTGGAAGTTCACACAAAAATACTCCAGGCCACTATCTTGCTTTGCTAAGTTTTCCCCTTCTAGATGGGTCAAAAGGCAACAATGTTGTGGAGTCCCTTCCAGTGTGCACTGAAAGACTTCCTTAGGATGCCTGGCTACTGATTTCGTATCAAATGTCTTGAGAGTTTTCAACACCACTCTTAGAGCATGAGGTTAAAACCAGAGCTAGCAACAGCTGTTGAGTTGACAGGTTCCAAAATACTTGTACTATCCAGGACAGATGTACAAACATCACACGGTGAATCAGTTCAGATAATAGAAGAACAGGCCCAAAACTTCACTTGAACTTGAACTTCCTTTCTGTGCTTCAGAAAAAGTCAGTTCACTTTGGGTTTGTTTGCTTGCTTTTCACTTTCACATGCACTCCCCACCCTCTGCCACACACACACGCACATACACGCACACGCGCCTTAGGGTTTTGGCTACAACAGACAGAACAGCAATAGAAAGGCTATTCTCAGTATTTCTGAATCTACTAGACTAGAAAATAGCACAAGTCTCACAAGACAGCTTGTACTAGTGGGATTCCTAGCACAGTTGGCAAAACAAAGAGGTCTAAATCAGTGGCTCTCAACCTTTCCAGATTACTGTACCCCTTTTAGGAGTCTGATTTGTCTTGCGTACCCGAAGTGTCACCTCACTTAAAAACTACCTGCTTACAAAATCAGATATAAGACCCACTGGTCTAGACAAAAGTGTCACAGCATACTATTACTGGAAAATTGCTTACTTTCTCATTTTTACTATATAATTATAAAAAAATCAATTGGAATATAAATATTATATTTACATTTCAGTGCATAATCTACAGAGCTATATAAACAAGTAATTGTCTACATGAAATTTTAGTTTGTACTGACTTCCCTAGTGCTTTTTATGTAGTGTGAAGGAAAAATCTAGTAGGCCTAAACTAATAGGCCTAAAACTTTGGTCAAGCTAACCTTGTATATGAAGCATAAGAAGAGAGTGAAGAAAATTCCATTAAAGGGCAATTGCAACAGCACAGCTTAAGAAATGGCACCTTAGAGACTAACCAATTTATTTGAGCATGAGCTTTCGTGAGCTACAGCTCACTTCATCGGATGCATACCGTGGAAACTGCAGCAGACTTTATATACACACAGAGATCATGAAACAATACCTCCTCCCACCCCACTGTCCTGCTGGTAATAGCTTATCTAAATTGATCATCAAGTTGGGCCATTTCCAGCACTGGAAATGGCCCAACTTGATGATCAATTTAGATAAGCTATTACCAGCAGGACAGTGGGGTGGGAGGAGGTATTGTCACTGGAAATGGCCCAAGTTGATGATCACTTTAGATAAGCTATTACCAGCAGGACAGTGGGGTGGGAGGAGGTATTGTCACTGGAAATGGCCCAACTTGATGATCACTTTAGATAAGCTATTACCAGCAGGACAGTGGGGTGGGAGGAGGTATTGTTTCATGATCTCTGTGTGTATATAAAGTCTGCTGCAGTTTCCACGGTATGCATCCGATGAAGTGAGCTGTAGCTCACGAAAGCTCATGCTCAAATAAATTGGTTAGTCTCTAAGGTGCCACAAGTACTCCTTTTCTTTTTGCGAATACAGACTAACACGGCTGTTACTTTGAAACCTGAGCTTAAGAAATGTAACCATAACCGCTGGAAGTTAGAAAAAACCCTTAACCGCAAAGGAAACATCTGTCAATAACAGGTAAAGCTTGTTTTGCTAAACTCCAAGTAAGGCAAAGCTATTGTTGAAGCTTGCACTATATGCCAAATAGGGAAAATGCTGTTGAAGGAAATGGGTTTGACAAATTGTGGTTTTCAGCAATATAAACTCTTGTATTTTCTGTTTACGCCAGAGCAGCTCCGGCTGACTCTCCCTGTATGCGCATGCTTGAATAAAGGAGCCTCAGGTTTGTTCTGATCCAAACACAATGTGTGGTTAATTTTCCACCACAGTAGCCTGCTGTAAAACTAAACAAATATCTAAATGAGTTGATGTACCCCTTGGTAGACCTCTGCATACCCCCAGGGGTATGCGTACCCCTGGTTGAGACCCACTGGTCTAGATTAATCAGAGAACTGAACTATCAAATGTTTAGTGGTTTGCTCACCAGTAATCCAAACTCCCTACTTAATGAAGAAAACTGTATTTTCAAAAACTTGTAGACTATCTTCTAATAATTAAAAGGGTGATCATTTCCATTGGTCTTTAAATATTAAAAAAATAGTATCAGTTGCTGTCATTAATGGATTAGGAAAAGTACAACCCTAATCCCGCAAGTGGTAATGTGCATGTTTAACTTTACAACCATGAATAGGCCCATTAAAGTCAATGAGATGACTCCCCTGTGTTAATTGTTTGTATGATCAGGCTCTGAATGACTTACATACCTGTAAATATATATTGCATTATGCCATAGGCATATTTAGGAAGGGTATTTTTAAATCTTCTTCTAGAAGAGATACTTTAATTACATACAAAATTAATTGAGTAATACATGATTTCTAGACTGGAGTAATTAGTATTTTCAAGCTACTATTAAGTGCTTAAAGAAATCTATTGTTCTACTGCAATGTCAAGATATCTATTCCTTTCAAAGCAAAGAGCCTAGAAGATGTGATCCTTTATGCAAAGCATTTACATCTACATTGGTTACATCTGCATCTACCCTATCTCAGCACTGTAAAGATAGATTAAATGAATGGGATTTTTAAATTCAAATAGAAAAGCATTGTTAATTTCACTGTCAAAGTGTGGCATTCTGCACTGCCTACAAGCATTTAGCGGTGGAGATCCTTCTAGTTACACATCAATTTTCAAAAATGTTTTACTTCCTTTTTGTGCTCTTGAGTAAACTTTCAACAATGGTTAAGTCTTGCCTACTGTTAGCAATCTGTGCTACAGCAGCTCCCAGAAACCTCAGTCAGGAGATAAATATAGCCATATTAAGACACAGTCCCTTCACAAAGGTCCTTATACAATCTAAGAACAGGCGCTTAGAACGAGGTGTATGCAAGAGGGACAGTGCTCCTACATAGAGCCTCACTGGAACAAACGGTGCCTGCATGAACCTAGATGCAGAATTCAGCCTCAAATTGCTCAGAAAACACTGTGAATTACCTTTATTAATTATTAATTATTATTATTATTTAACTTAACATAAAACTAGATGAATCCACAACTGCCTAACATAAAACAGGAAGGAAAGTGGGGTAGATGCAAAGAGGTCAATTTTTATTAATATAGGGGGAATTGGTAATAATGCACATAAATAATGTTGCCCAACACTTCCCATTATAAGATCAGTTGCTAATAACTTTGCCAAACTTTAACCATTTGGTCTGAAATTTTCCATGCCTGAGACAAACTGAAATATTCTGGAAAATTTCAGCCAAAATGGTCCAGCCATTTCTTAGAATGAGACTAGTTAAAAAATATGTTTTGCCCATGTTAAAAAATTCTTTGAGACGCTATAGTACCCCCCCACCACCACCACCACCACCACTGAGCAGCAGGGACTTGAAATTTGGCAGGGTGTGCCCTTTATGTTAGAGATATACCTTTTGCTCTCCCTGCGGAAATCTGCCCAAAATTGGCCAAGTTATAAGTCTTTCAAAAATCACAGTTTGCACATGCTCAGTGGAGACTTGCTAGAACTTCACAGCTCAATTCCTTGAAAATTCTGTGCACACAAAGCATGCTCCACCCAAGGCTTAGCAGGACTTCCCTGCAATTGTAGTTCTGAGCTAGGTCAGGCACTGGAAGGGAGAGTATTCTCAAGTAGAGATCATTAGGAATTTTTTGGAGAAAAATGCTGATATGTCAAAACCAAAACTTTTCATAGACATTGGATCAGTTTTGACTAAACTTTCATCTGAAAGGTTCAGGATGGAATTTTGGTGGGGCGTGTGGCAGGGTGAAGAGAATAGAAAGATTCCCACCCCAGTGGTTAGGGTACTCAGCTGGGATGTGGGAGGCTTAGTTTCAAGTTCCTTCTCTGGCTGATTCGGAGTAGAGACTTTAAACGGAGTCTCCCACATCCCAGCTGAGCATCTCAACTACTGGGCTATACAGTCAGTCTCGCTCAGGTACTATTAACATTAATTGTGTATATAAAGTGGCATAGCTTCAACAAGAAAAACTGACTCTGTAGCCCAGTGGTTAGGGCACTAATCAAGCAGAGTAGAGACTTGAAACAGGGTCACCCACATGTCAGCTGCGGGCCCTAACCCCTGGAGTACTGGATATACAGCAGTGTTGCTCTCTTTCTCAGTTATACTCTTATAAGTGATTTGGCTCCCTTCATTCATAGCAGGCTACTGGAAACGCACTTCGTATTGTTTGGGCTGGGCAACTGGTTTTGAATGTGTAGTTAATTTTCTTGTTTTTACTGTATTTCTGTACTGATTTCAGTACTTATTTTAAATTGTTTTAAAAGTCAAAGTCTCTCTCTCATCTGTGTCTTTTCTCCCTATGAAAAATTTTGAAATGTCCAGGTTTTTTTTCCCCCGATACAGAACAAAAACAAAACGTCAAAACCTGAACATTTTTTTGCAAAATGGAATTCTTATTTTCCGATCTACTGTCAACCATGTTGCTGCTGGGCTTGGGCAGCATAGAGGATGAAGTTGCTGAATTTGAAAGAAGATGGGACAAGAGGCTGACAAAGGGGAGGAGGAGGAATAGATTGGGACAAGGAGCTAGGGGAGGGAGGGAGGGGGAAGTCTGGGACTGATGGGGCTAGGAACCAGTAGGGTAGGGGGGGCAGGAGACACATCTCATGAGGAGCTGGGGTGCAGAGGAAGAACTGGGACTTGTTGGGCAAAGAGACTGGACAAAGAGCTAGGAAGGTGAGAGGGAGGGGAAACTAAGATTGGAGGGGGACTGTGGGTAAGGAGGAGAGATACCTATTAGCTGAGGAGGTGGAAAGGGGGCACTTGAGAATAGCTGGGCAAGGAGACTGGGACTGAGAGAGGGGGTGGAGATTGTCACTGAGCACAAGGGGAGAAAGTGGGTGGGGAGACTGGAAGAGTAAAGCTAAGACTTTCCTGAGCAAGGAGACCGGGATTCACATAAGAAGCCAGAGAAGTGGAGACTGCTTTCCTGTGTAAACTTAATTTGCTCCCTTGTGTGACTGCATTGTGATACAGTCTTAGTTACATGCTCACCTACTATTTTTTCCACAGGACCACTGCCTCATTGAGTGCACAGGATGGACAGTGGTTCCTGAATGAACTATTCAATATTTTGTTTTCTTATTGTTCAATGTGTGGTCCTATGGATTATTTATTGAACACTATTCAAACCCTGCTCTGAAGACAGACATTAATCGCGTCATAGCCTTTTGTGTAGTGCTTGAGTGCTTCACAATCATTGCTTAATTTATTTTCACAGCACCCCTACAAAAAGAGAGGATGGTATTATCCCCCACTTTAAAGATGAGGGGGCAAAGCATAAAGATAAAGGTCAAAAGTATCCACTAATTTTGAATGCCCAATATGAGACACCTAAGACCTCATTTTTTAGAGCATGTAGCATTATGTAGCACTTTATATGTTCAAAGCACAGCTCCCTTTGACTCACAGCTCTTCTGCAAATCAAATCTCAGGGTTTGAAGTCAGGCATTCAGAAAATAGGGAACGCAAAGTTAGTGAAATGTTTGGTTTAAGTGCTTAACTAGCATCACACAGGAGCTATTTGGCAGAGGCAGGGATAGAATCCAGTTCTCCAGGGCAGAATGAAGCTGCCTTAACTATAAGACCATCCTTTCTGTTCCTGAAATCCCCTGCCTCATTCACGATACAACTTTCAACTTCTACAACAAATGAAGTGGGGGTCCTACAGACAAAAGTCCTTCACTACAAGACCCTGATTCATCTCCAAAGCAGGTCCACCATGTGCACTGAATGAGGCAGGGATTCTTTGGGAAAAAATAGTATGAGAGCATGTAATGAAAGACTGAATCATAATGCCTATGTACAAGAGGGCTGAATTAAGGATTGTATGGGCCACCTTAATTTTGGCATTTTCTAACTTTAGAGTGCTTTATTCTGCAACAACCTTGATAATGTTCGTTTTGTGTGTAATTATATTTATAATAGAAGTGTACCCAGAGACTTCACTCAGGATCAGGATCGCATTGTTAGCTTCTGTAAAACCCAAATAGTAAACATGGCCTCTGCTGATGACCTGAAGAAAATACTTATTTTAGGGGTGTGTTATTCCAGTAGTGATATTATTCAAAATGACAGGCATGAAGGATTTGGAGGCATTGTCATAATTTTTGAATACAGTCTGATCTGGTTATTTGGAAGCTCCCTTATGAATATATGTGTAACAGGGGGTCATTGGGGAAAGCAAGCAGGAACAGTAAAATGATTCAAGATAAGCTAGGTTCTACACAGACCTTATCTCTCGGTTCTCAGCTGGAAATGTTTTTCAAGACAGTGACTGGAACTATAAAAAGCAGGGGCAACAACCACAAGACACCCTCTCTCTCACTATCTGCCCATCTCATTCTCTGCACCTGAGAAGACAAAAAGAAACAGCTGTTGGACTCTGAGGGAGGAGTCCTAACCTGAAAGTTTGGTGAGTAATCTGCTGGTGCATGTAGTGAGAAAGTCTGTTTTGCAACTAAGATAAGTTTCTTAGGTAGATATTAGTAAATGTTTTATCTTTATTTTTCTTGTAACCATTTCTGACTTTTATGCCTTGTTACCTATACTCATTTAAAATCTCTTTGTAGTTAATAAACTCATTTTATCTAATCCAGTGTGCTTAAATTGAAGGGTCTGGGTAACTACTTAAGGGAATATTATTCCCTTAAAAGGAATAATGGACTTAATATATTTGTACTGTCCAGGAGAGGATTAGGCAGTACAGGATGTACATTTCTTGGGGAAGATCTGAGACTGGGGGTGTGGTGGGGTCACTCTGCAGTATAACTGAGCTTGGTGAGAGCCACGGTGTAGCTGACATACACACAGACAATCAGGGTCTGGCTTGCATGCTGGAATGCTGTTTGTGAGTGGCCCAGGTGGGAGTTACTATAGCAAGGCATTGTGGAACACCTAAGGATTCAGGGCAGGGGTGATATAGCCCCTCACTAGTCTGGATTGTGCCCTGGTATGTCACAGACAAGTAAAGGCACAAGGTCTGACATGTGAAGGGGTGCACTCAGAGAGATCAGAAAGGGGCAGAGATGCAATTAGCCCTATAGCTATGACAGCAAGGACCAGTACTTAAGAAAGAAAATGGACAGTCAAAATACCCAGCCTACTTCTGGTTCACAAAACAGCATAATGGCACAAAATCTGGGGATGCAGCACTCCCAATCATTTCCAAAGGGAGTTAAGTATAGTTATCAAATATCCATTTAAACAGGCATGGAAAGCCTCCACAATCTATGCAAGTTTATTACCAGGGTTGTGGTATGTTTTTGATGAATGGGAAATTACATCTACAAGTGGGACTCTCACATCTACCTGCATGCCTGCATAGTTAAAAGTAAGTCCTTTAATGCTCCTTGTTGATAGGATCTCAAATCAAGAGGAATTAACAGCCATAGTTTTGTTCTGAAGAACAGTTTGTCCCTTAAGGCAAACAGGGTTGGGTCTAAACTCATAACATACCTTACGGTATTTGTGAAAGTAAATAGAGGCTGAGATATACGGCTAATTCCTGATTAGAGATTGATGGCTTTAGAAGAAGGTGGGAAGACTAAGTAGTCTAGTGGGTTTTTTTATAGCCTTTTTATCTTTGGAGAAAAAGATTTATCTGGCAGGTTGCTTTAAAAAAGGTGGCTGTTTGGAATGTTCTAGAAATAGCCCAGGGGCAGTGGATTAGTGAGCAAAGGGCAGCTGAAAGCTCTCAAAGATGCCTGAGTGTCAGAAGTACCTCATGTTATGTAAAATAATAATAATTTGTCTTCCCTGGGACTACTACTAACAATCCCCTGAGCCTTTAGAACCAGCTGACATTTTTAAAGGAACCTGACAAAGAAATGTTTCCTTTTTCCCCTGAATGCAAAATATTCCTCATAACCATTACAATGGCCTATTGGGCAAGTCCTGCCCTGATGATTGGTTAATGTGCCAATATCCTGCAACTCTACAGAGCTGTCAAGAGTCATTTTTAGAGAATGTTTACAGTTCTTTCCGTGTGCTACACAGCGGGATTCCTGGGGTGGAATCCTGGCCCCACCAGCAGTATTTCATCCATGGCACCTAAGGTACCTGGCTTACTGATATGAGAAATTGTACCAACAAAAAATAAATATATCTATCTTAAAAATTTGTAAAACACTTCTTCTGTAACATGTAGCATATACAGAATCTTTGAGAAAAGGTATCAAACCTATCAGGGAACTAATTGAAACCTTACACAGCTATAAAGTAACAAAGTTCTGTATCTAGCAATGGATGCCTTGTCTGAATTTCTGCATCATCTTTAGAACCCACGGTACATTTAACTGGGTTTTCCAAAGCCTCTCTCTAGGAAATTATAACAATATTTTATTTTAATAGAGGGACCCTACATACTAAAGGATCTCAAAGACATTTCTAAACTAAAATACATAATTTTCATCCTATACAAATTTATAAGACACTTATACATAGACCAAAATCCAGATTCCCAGAGCCAAACTTGGGTCTGAATCCAAGGTTAACACCACAAACCTAGGAGAGAGTTGCAACATACTTAAATCTGGTTAGATTCTATTTAAATGTGGAACCTCCAACTTCAGGAATATTTTTGGCAAAAAACACAAACTCACCAGTATGAGGCAGACACGAGGCATGGAAAATTTCAGCCCACAGGGTTAAAGTTTGGCAAAGCTATAACCAACTGAAAACAGAGTCTTATAATGGGAAGTGTCAGGTAACCTTAATAATAGGCAGTACTATTCCCTAAGAGAGTGGGGCAACAGAACAATCTTGCTATCATGTTAGAGTTATTAACTGTACTGTCAACAAAGAAATCAAGACATACTTTCATCTGAAGGATTTAATATGTACTAGAATGGCTGCCATCAATTTAACCCTTATTTTACTTGGGTAAAAGGCTAATGGGCTATTTTCCAGAGTCCTATCCAAGAGGGTTCAAAGACAGTCAAGTTGGATTCAGATTTCCAGTTACTGCTCCAGAGATTTCAAACAGCAACTGCCAGGGAAGGGAAGAACAATGATGTATACATTTGTTTTCAATCCCAGCAAAACCATTGGCTAAATATTTATAAGCGTAAAAAAAATGCAGAAGAAAAAGTGAACCAAAGCTTTGAAATATTAAAAATATTGCAAAGAAAAAATGCTTTAAAAAGTAAACTCCACTAACTTACCAAATCAAAAATGAATATTTATTTCTTTTAAATATATTCCTGTGCTGAGAGGTATTCTTACCACAGGCTCTTTATTTGGGAGCTAGTGGTTGGATATGGGTAGGCAGTTGGGATGTCTAAAACATATTGCCTATTACACCTCTGAGTCAGGAATCTGGGTATTTGATTCCGCTCTCATGTACAACTGTGTAAATCAAGGAAAAACTCCATTTAAGTGTGCAGAGAATCAGGCCCTGTGTTTTGAAGTCTGCACTTTTGCAGCTATTTGGTCCTTAGCTCATTACCTTTTGCAACCTTCCTCATGATAGGGTTATAGTCCCAGAGTAGCTTTAGCAATTGAGAATCCCCAGGACAAGATGTTAAGATGTTTTCATGGCTGCATCCCTTGTTGCTGATACATAGCTATGTGCCTCCCAAAAACATTGCCATGGTGTACCTCCCCGCAATGTGAGGTTGGAAGAGGGGAAATTGCAAGGAGGAGCCTGCTGAGACTTAAGCCAATAGGAGCAGCTGTAGAAGCGGTTTAACTAGGGACCTTCGGACCCTAATGTCAGAGTATTTTCTACAGTTTTAACTGGACTTTCTGTGCCCACTGGTCATTGTCTGTTTCTTCCAAACCCTTCCCTCTGAATCTCTTCAGCTCAGCCTCACTCCGCAACTTCACTTCATACCCTCTGTCTTCATCCCCATCCCTCTTCTCACTTGCACTGTCCCCATCACCCTTCTTCCTTTTTGTAATAGGGTCCTCAGTGGGCTCAGTGACCTTGTGGTTAGTATCCACTCAGTCAGGGGTAGGTGATCCCGGGCCCTCCCACTCCACTGGGCTCCGACTAAGGGCCCTAGGAGGGTCAGGAGCAGTGACCCCTCGGGGTGGACTCCACTGTGTTATTCTCTCTGGTCACTTCCTACCGCTGCTCTCTCTGCTTCTGGTCCCGGATAACGAAAAAGAAAAAATAGAAAGGAAACCAAATCAAACCATCAGCCCCAACCAGGCTCAGCATTAAGTTCAGGTATATCAGGGAGGTGTCTAGCCCCTTTGGCAGGAGCCTGCATCCGATGAAGTGAGCTCTCGCTCACGAAAGCTTATGCTCAGATAATTGGTTAGTCTCTAAGGTGCCACAAGTCCTCCTGTTCTTTTTGCGAACACAGACTAACGCGGCTGCTACTCTGAAACCTACCAATTTTGTCGCCCCCAAGCAGTCACTGCCGAATTGCCGCCACTGCAACAGCTGCTGCCCCAAGCACCTGCTTGGAAAGCTGGTGCCTGGAGCTGGCCCTGCCTGCAGGGTAGGTCTGCACTCTTTCGCAGCCTCAGCCCTTCTGAGCTGCATTTCTCCCCTTTTCAACCTTGTCCCCTGTTGGAGCATGCTCTGTAGGCTTGGAGGGGTCAGGATAGCTGGGTCCAGTATTGTCTTTTAACCCCTTCTTTCCCAGTGTGGGGTTTGTATACCCCATCATTCCTTTCCTTTTCTTTCCATATAGCTGATCCCCTCCAAAGTAAACCCATCCAAAAAACCAACCAAAACAAAACATAGTTGAGTAACATGACATTTGCTATCCTCACACTGTTCACTCTGCTTGTGTGTTATACTCCTTCCCCCACCTTATATTGGGCTTGTTTATGTAGACAGTATGCTTTTAGGGGTAGGACTATCTCCTACACTATGTTTATACAGTGCCCCCAGTGGGGCCTCATTCTCTGTTGGTCCCTACACAATATCATGATAAACACAATGAATTCTGAGTAGTGTCTCATATCACACATGCCACCAGGTTAATTCAGTTGAATTTACAGAATCTATTTTTCCTTTCAATTTAAAGAATGTGGTGTGAGGCTTCATTAAATAAGCATTATGAGAAAGGGAGAATTAAAGTCAATAGTAAAGTTAGGAGTTCCTGGATCTCAGCCCTGTGCACATTCCCCTATGCCCAGAGAGGATTATGGATTGGCAGAGGAATATTCCTTTCACCAAACTTGTGTTTTCCCTGAAACATTTAGAAATTAATTTGAACCAGATCAGAATAATTCAGGGGACTAAGGACTTGAGTACATATACAATTTAACTAAACATTATATATATACACACATACACACAGCCTAGCAATAAAATGCATTCATAATCTACTGTACATGTACGGAGTGTGATTTCAAACCCCCATAACTTTGTCAAATCAAAATCAACTTCAGCTGGGGCACAAAAAAAAAAAAAAAAAAAAAACATTTCTGACTGTGGACTATTTCCCTGATAAATTTTACCTTCCTATCACCAACCATTTCAGTGCTGCAGCTGCTCAAAAACATTCACAAGATGTTTTCTGTAATAGGAAAATTTCATTTTTTCTACCCTCCTCTCATTCAAAATTATCCGAACATTATTTGCTCAAACTTGCATGAGCAATTCACCTTCATGCAGAAACCAAGCTTAGAAAAATTCAGCCCCATAGGAGAAAGTTTCAGAAAGTTATGTGAGAGACTAAACATTGGGGGTTATAATGGAAACCTGTTATGCAACCTTAAGTACAGGAGTCACAACCACATCTTGCTCTAATGCAGTAGCTGTACACCAACATAACTGACAGTTATCACAACAGTTTTGGAAATCTTATGTATTAGTTAAGCACAAAAGCATAGCCGACACACAACCACAAAACTAGGGATACCACAGGTCAATGTTTGGAAAAATAAAACTCAGCTCAAACATTTGTCCATCAAATTCCTCACCATTTTGCAATTTATGGCAAAAAGAGGGATTTTTCAGTATTAAAAAACTAAGTTTGCAATTATTACACTATTTGTCTCTAGGTTCTTTTATCCTAATGACTCTAATCAGAAACAATGTTTTGGTTTTAGGGGGTTACTTCATTCAATTCGGCTTCTGTTTATTTGAAAACTCAGACTGTCTGGATACTCCTTAGAAAAAAAAAAAGCCAGACTATCCTTTGTTTACTCTTGGATATAGATTATGTGATAACTTGCCTCTTCCATCAGTACTGTCAGCCTGTATGTAAACATCAGAGTAACTAGGCCTTTGTGATTGTGTCTTTCTCTAAATCCCCTTTTCTAGTCATGTGCTAGCGAGACTGTGCAGTCATGGGCAGCTACTTCAATCTTAAACAGATCCCTTCATTCTTCATGGAACTTCCTAGAAGTTCTCTCTTCCTTATAAGTATTAATTCTCAGAGTCAAGCATCTCACACAGGAGGTGACAGATTTTAAAAACAAAAAGGTGATATTGTTGAACCAATAATGACCCTAGGAACAAAGTGTGAAATGGCTCCCAGGTAGAGTTGTGTACCCTTAAGCCCATATTTTTAGAAGTCTGTTACAACTCATCTTTAGGATGCAGGGTGCAACTTGTGGTCGGCTCAATTGTTTTGCTCGAGTTATCCCCAACTTGGGGACCAGCCAAAATGGTGGCTAGGCACTCCTCACTCGGCACTCCCCACATTGTGCCACCCTTACTCAGGTCAGGTAGTACTTTGCTTTGTGGGCAATTGCAATGAAGCCTTTAGAACCGCTCCCTGAGTAAGGTATTACTGAAATTGAGTAACAGCAGCAGAATGTGGCTGCATGGAAGGTGGGAAGAATGGGGGAAAGCAATAAATAGACTATGAAGCAGTGTATGGATCCCTACCACATGGAACATACTGACTGACAGCTGTTTCTAACAGTGTACACTCAGGCTAGGGCCCAACTTTTCTATACGAGATCACGGGAATGCCCAATATATTTTTGAATGGGTGACTGGAGTTCAATTGCCAGTGTATTACAACATTTTATTGGCTCATATAGAAAGAATATTACCAGGAAAATAATTTTGAATGACCAGACAATGTTTTAATGTAACTCACCCTTTCCTAATTTGGATTCTGATCCATAAACACTTACCATGGCCATAACTTCCCACTGAACTCAATGGGAATACTCAAGCGCGTAAAGCTGATCGGGTGCATTAGCATCTGCAGGCTCATGTATACATTTTTCCCTTTTTCCCTTTTATAGTGTTGAATCATTTCCTTTAATTCAGAAAGGACAGCACTGATTAACTCAGACGGGAAATGTGAAACTGCTGTGCAAAGACCCCAGGCCCTTAGCCTACACCTGATGAAGTCATTGGTAGCAGTAAGGGACTCTTGGGTTGCATTTCTAGAGAGCTTTTTGGTCATTAGAATTCTTGGCAGAAGAAATTATGGGTCAGAAATAACCAAGTGTAGTCGTCAAGATTAAAAGCAATTGCACAAATTACAATGAAATAAAGCTAGGAAGACTTTTTAAAACGGCTCTTAAAATACAGAGCAGGCATTTAAACCTCTAACCCCTACCACAATGACTTCTTTTTATGTGAAGATTGATTTGAATGTACAAATTAGTAAAACTGTTATAGTCAAAACAGGAATAATGG
Source organism: Eretmochelys imbricata (assembly GCF_965152235.1). Lineage (NCBI taxonomy): Eukaryota > Metazoa > Chordata > Testudines > Cheloniidae > Eretmochelys > Eretmochelys imbricata. The sequence continues at coordinate 35,395,169 of NC_135574.1, forward strand.
CATCTGGCAGAAGCCCTGCTCTTGATTGACCATGTTTCACCAAGATTATTAACTATATCAAAGCCTGGCTGAGTTGTTTCAGTCTCTCTTTATTCAAACTACAAAATGTATCTAAACTAACATCTTATATTCAAGCTGCCCTAATTCTAATGTTTTTGAGTTCTTGTCTGCTGGATCTGAATCTTCTGTGTCAGCATTTGTGCTATAATAGGAGCAGTTGTTTGTTAGGACACTTTTTATATACTTCACAAATTTGCCAGACTCAGCCTATTTACAAGATGCCCATTAAAATAGATATTTTAATTCTTGTTATGAATGGATATTTTCTACACCACTTGACTACAGAAGTCTGAACTCCCTGCTTGTGCACTGTTTCTTTTTACATAAAGCCATCACGTATGATCTTTAATATTCATTGTGACAGTAAACAATGTATGTTATCTTTAAGGGGAAACAGGCACTCAGATATAAGTGCTACGCTGGCTGGCTACTAGCACTTAGGTAAGCAGTATTTTTCAATGTTTCAGGGAAAGTATTTAAACTTATTGACCAAAGCCATGCCTCTACCTTGATCTTAAGGATACATGCAAACCAGTCATCAGAAGTTAGTCACAAGGTTATCTGAAATTGATCTAAGATCCTGTTCTTCATGAACCTTGAAGTTTGGTACATTCTATTGGCTATTCAAAAGAAAAAACATAAATTTAACCTTTATATCAGAGGTAATTATTTGTACTTCAAATTTCCACTGTTTAAGTGCCCTCCATGTATCAAGGTGAACAATTGACAAGATTACAGGAGTTTCTTCCTTGAACTGGTTATGTTGGGTGGCTCTACTTTGGAGAAACTGAGTGCATCTGAGATCATCAGTTCTATTTATCAGATTATAACCTAGAACATATGTATAAACAGGTTAATCAGCTGGGTGTGTGCAAAAATTACACCCGTTTCAATATGATATGCTGTCACCTCTGAGAGGAGTTATTTTCTCATGGACAGTTGTATTTTGCACAAGGGCATTTTTGATCATGAGCGTAGTTTAGAGTGTTAGTGGAGGAATATGATGTAAGGAAAGAGACCTTGTTCCTCTCACTAATATAAGAGTTTCACAGGTTCTAAAACAGGCATATGCAGTCATACGTTCGTGTGATATTTACTATAACCTACATGCCAATTTTACAGTGTGTCAAGGTCTGGTGAAATAATTTCATTCCATTTTTACCATCCACTGAAAAATCATAAACACTATTACTGGGAGGCTGAAAATCTGCCTATTTATGAATAAGGGATTGAAGCTTAAAATAGAAGCCTCTCTTTATTGATCACACGGAGCTTCTGTGACTAAAAAACCAAAGCTAGATAATGTAAGGATGGCAGTCTCGGCAAGCGAGAGTGCGCACCACTGGTAGCAATGCTCGCACCCAGGACCACCAGAAGGGTGGGCTGCTACCAGGCTAGTATTTAAATCTTTTAACTCTTCTGCTTAACAGAGACAGAAAAATGCAGCTCTCTTGGTCATTGGACTAGTCCCATTGACTTCAGTGGGACTCCTCATGTGAGTAAAAGGAGCCTGGGGTTAGCAGCAAAACCAGAGTCTAACCTTCTCCTCTCTCCCCTGCAAATGGTATAATCTCAGCCGTAAAGCAGAAATACAACAATAAGCCCTCTAACTCTATTGAAACTCATTATTATTATGGGGTAGGATCAAAGGCAAAAATAGGGAATATAAAAGTTAAGAATTACTTAGGCAAGTTAGAGCTCTTCAAGTTGGAAAGACTTGATGAAATAAATCCTAGAATACTTAAGGAACTGGCAGAAAAGACCTCTGAGCCATTAGCAATTACCTCTGAGAGCTCGAGGAGGATGAAGAGCGCCCAGAGGACTGGAAAAGAGCAAATATAGTCCCTTTCTATAAAAAGGGGAATAAGAACAACCCAGGAATTTATAGTCCAGTCAGCTTAACTTCAGTACCCAAAAAAAGACAATGGGGCAAATAGTCAAATATCAGGTTGCAAGCACCTAGAACAGGTGGCAGGCAAACTTTTTGGCCTGAGGGCCACATCGGGTTTCCAAAATTATATGAAGGGCCAGTTAGGGGAGGCTGTGCCAGGCATGGCCCTGCCCCCGCCTCCTATCCGACCCCCCCCACTTCTCACCCCCCGACGACTCCCCCGGGACTCCTGCCCCATCCAACCCACTCTGTTCTCTGTCCCCTGACTGCCCCCTGCTGCCCCATCCAACCCCCCTCTCTCATTGCTGACTGCCCCCATGGATCCCTGCCCCATCCAACCCCCCTGTTCCCTGCCCTCTGACCACCCCAACCCCTATCCATACCCCGAACTCCCCTGCCCCCTTACGGCGCTGCCTGGAGGGCATGTGGCTGGCGGCGCTACAGTCACGCCGCCCAGAGCACCGGGTCAGGCCACGGCTCTCCCACTGCGCTGCCCGGCCGCCCAGAGCATTGTGCCGGCGGCTCGGCGCACTGAGGCTGCGGGGAGGGGGAACAGCAGGGGAGGGGCTGGGGACTAGCCTCCCCAGCCGGGAGCTCAGGGGCCAGGCAGAAGTGTCCCGCGGCCCTGATGTGGCTCGCGGGCCATAGTTTGCCCACCTTTGACCTAGAAAATAAGATAAGTAATAGTCAATATGGAATTATCAAGGAGATAAAGGGAAGCTGTAGATGTGACAGATCTTGACTTCAGTTAGGCTTTGGATACTGTCTCACACATGATCCTCTTGTGAACAAACTAACTTGGGAAATACAGCCTAGATGAATCTACTATAAAGTGGACACACAACTGGTTGGAAAAGCATATCCAGAGGTTCAGTGGTTCACAATCAAGCTGGAAGGGGACACTGAGTGGGGTCCTGCAGGTATCTGTCTTGCGTCCAGTTCTATTCAATAGCTTCAGAAATGATTTGGATAATGGTATAGAGTGTATACATATAAAGTTGGTGGATGATACCAAGCTGGGACGGGTTGCAGGCATTTTGGGGGACAGGATTAGAATTCAAAATGACCTTGAAAAACTGGAGAAGTGGTCTGAAATAAATAGGATGAAATTCAATAAGGACAAATGCCAAGTACTACACTTAGGAAGGAATAATCAATTGCACAAATACAAAATGAGAAATGACTGCCTAGAACGGAGTAGTTCAGAAAAAGATCTGAGGGTTATAGTAGATCACAAACTAAAATTAGAGTCCTGCATTTCTATGATTCTGTCATCATATTTTTCTTTTCTAAATATACATCTGACTAGCAGATAAATTATATGGCCCGAAAGAACATCTTTGTAGAGAATAAAAAAATAATAATAATACTTCTACATCAACCCAAGTTCTGCATTTCAAGCAATAATATGCTGCTTTAATCTAAAATTTATCACCTACACCATTAAATATAAGGAAGATAAAAGGCTAGTGGAGAAAAAATAGCAGAGGAATACCTGACACAGAGAGAGCCTGGCTGGTTAGAGCTAAGGGGAAAATGCTATAGGAGGTATTACTATTTACATAAATTAGTGTCTACACATATTATGTTCAAATAAAACTACAGACCTTTATACGGAGAATAGAAGTCATTGCTCTTTTTTAAAATAAAATGGATTATATGGGGAAATAAGGTCATCAAAATATTTTCAGTGAGTAGCAAAATTTAAACGTGATAACACATGATTGACTGACAATCTGAGGGAAGCATCCAACAATTATTTCTTTAAAGTATATACTTCACTATATTTTATACTTGGAAAACATTCCATATTTTGGTTCGAAAACTCCAGCAGCATTAAAGTGATATAATCTGATCAATTACGGTAATTACTTAACACCACTTGAACAATTCAAGACCAAATCCTATGGTCATCTGCCTGGGTCTGAAATGCAGCAGAAATACCATGTTTCAAATGTTTGGGGAAGGCAATGAGGAGCAGGGAGAAAGGGATTCAGTAGTTCTGTGGGAGCTCAACACAGTCTCTCTTCGCAGTGGGATTTTGCATAGGTTGTGGAGGCAGCAGGTTCATGGTGGGGCAAGAAATGGGTCACATTAGTGATTCTTCCTGCAGGTCTGTAAGGCACCTAATGTGCTTTTAGTTCTGTATAAATAATAATGATAGCAACGGTAGAACAGTAATGTGCAAGCTACGATGCTGCAGGTTGGGGCTGAGTGCTCTGTTCCGCAGTTCTGTGTGCACCTCCCTGAGCTCACAGCCTGTTTACTCAGACACGACAAGAAATAACACCCCTTTTGGAGCAATCTTCTCTGTCTAACCTATTTAATACTCCCATCTTCACATAGCTGATATTTCTCCAAACTGAGTATGCCCATCGCTTGCTTGTGTCTGTTGTAAGATCATAAGTTTAGCTGTAACCCAGATTGTGCTCCTGTGCAGGGAAATAAAGATGAGACCTATTCTTCCCATACCATCCTAATATGGGATACCCAGGATTTGCTCCTCATGCATAGAGACAAGGTGCTGTTTCCTTACTTCCCACTGGGTGGGAAGCAGGCAGAGCCCTGGCAAAGAGAACTGAACCAGTACAAAAAGAAAAGGGGTACTTGTGGCACCTTAGAGACTAACAAATTTAGTTAGTTAGTCTCTAAGGTGCCACAAGTCCTCCTTTTTCTTTTTGCGAATACAGACTAACACGGCTGCTACTCTGAACCAGTACAGGGGGTGGGTAGTAATTTGCTTCCGATATAAGAGATTCCTCTTGGAGCAAGGGGAAAGCAAGCATAGCACTGTAAGTCCCTATGCCACAATTCCTTCCCAGAGATACTATTGGGGTAGCACAGCAATACACCACCCATGACTATAGGCTGTAGCTTATCCTGACTGTCAGATTGTAAACTTTTTGGGTCAGGGACTGTGTTCTTTGAAACGTGTTTGTAAACGTCAACACAATGGGACTCTGATCCCAGGCTGGGTTCCTACGCACTACTGTAATAGAAATAATTAATACTACCACATAGTAGTTAGAGATTAAAATGAGGCATTACATCACGAAGTCCCCCCCAGCAAAAGCAGATTACATTCCCCTGCATAGAACGCTACTGCCAGTATTTTAGGATTAAACATTTAAGAAACAAGTAGTATTCTTTTGGTATAACGAATAGTATGACTAGAGCTAGTTGGAAAAAAACAGTTCCTGTTTATACTATTACTCCCCAATACAGTAATGGTAATTGTTGTTCACATATATATGCCAGCATAGGCGTATGCGCTCTCAGCGCACTCAGAATGAAGACTTTTGCCAGCAGTACAGATGGTGGCACATGTCCCTGCCATTTGCATGCATGGGGTTGAAGGTAAAGACGGGTTGCGGCCCCCGCCTCCCTCTCCATTCCTTTGCACCATCATCCATCAAAGAGCTGAAGGAGCAGTGAAGGTGGGAAGGTCATGAAACATCTATGCACCATACATCTCAAAGAACAACAATTACTGTACATGTGAGTAATTGTTTTTTCTCCTTCCAGTGATTGTACAGGTGACCACCCAGCAGCTTCCTCATAGGACTATTTGAAGTGTGACTGAGCACTGGTTTGCTGAAGTTTGCATCAGCATAAGCACAGGAAGCTTGAGTAATAGCAATGTCTGGAAAAGGCACGTTCAAATGACCATGTTGATGCTTTATAGCTGTCCACTACAGGTATGTTGCTGAAAAAGACTTATGATGTGAATTGAGCCCTAGTGAAATAGCCTGTTATTATCAAAGCTAGGTCAAAACAGAGTTTAATACATTCTGATATCCAGTGGGATATACATTGAACTGTAACAGGCTGTCCCTTAAGCCTTTCAGAATAGGTCACAAAACGTCTAGAACATGATATGAAGAAAGAAAGAAAAAACTTTGTATGGTCTAGGTAATAGGACAATGCCCTGCGGGCATCTAAGATAAGAAACCTTTCTTCTGCCTTGCTGAAGTGAGCCTTCAGGAAAAAATGTCCATCCTCCAAGTGTTCTGATTAAAAATGGAATGCAGAGACAACCTTGGGCATAAATATTCCGTGTGGCCTGAGAGAGACCTTGCTCTTGTAGAATACAATGTAGAGAGGATCAGCTAGAGGTGCCTGAATCTCTGACATTCTTCTAACAGAAGTAATCACCACCAGAACACACTGTTTTCATTAACAGATAGGTAAAAATGATGTTGCCATAGGTTCAAAGGGAAGCCCAATTAAGACAAGACCAAGTTCAGGTCCCACAGTGGAACCAGACATGAAAGAAGGAGGGTGGTAGATACATAAGCTCCTTAAGCAATCTTGCTACCAAGGGGAGTGAAAGGACTGAAGATCCATCCACATATAGGTGTAGCACTGAAATGCCTGCCAAATGAACTGACTGAGAGGCCAGTATATTTCAGGTATAAAAAGACAATCCAGTATATGTCTGATCTCTGTGTGAAAAGGCAATGATGGAACTCAGTCCAGATCGAAAGCCTTCTCCATTTTGCTGCATAAGTGGCTCTGGTGGAAACCTTTCTACCGTTGACCAATATGGCCAGGACATCCTCAGAGCAGACCTTCTCAGTGTAGCTCGTCCAGTTATCATCCAAGCTGGATGGAGACTTTGCAGTCTGGGGAGACACTTGCCCTTGTTCTGAGACAAGTGATCCTTGATCAGAGGCAGATATTGGTGATTGTATTGAGAGCTGTTGTAGGTCCATATCCCAATATTTTTGTCAAGGTTCCTCCCCCACTCTGAACTCTAGGGTACAGATGTGGGGACCTGCATGAAAAACCTCCTAAGCTTATCTTTACCAGCTTAGGTCAAAAACTTCCCCAAGGTACAAAATATTCCCCCCCGTTGTCCTTGGACTGGCCGCTACCACCACCAAACTAATACTGGTTACTGGGGAAGAGCTGTTTGGACGCGTCTTTCCCCCCAAAATACTTCCCAAAACCCTGCACCCCACTTCCTGGACAAGGTTTGGTAAAAAGCCTCACCAATTTGCCTAGGTGACTACAGACCCCGACCCTTGGATCTTAAGAACAATGAACAATCCTCCCAACACTTGCACCCCCCCTTCCCTGGGAAATGTTGGATAAAAAGCCTCACCAATTTGCATAGGTGACCACAGACCCAAACCCTTGGATCTGAGAACAATGAAAAAGCATTCAGTTTTTTACAAGAAGACTTTTAATAGAAAATAGAAGTAAACAGAAATAAAGAAATCCCCCCTGTAAAATCAGGATGGTAGATATCTTACAGGGTAATTAGATTCAAAAACATAGAGAACCCCTCTAGGCAAAACCTTAAGTTACAAAAAAGATACACAGACAGAAATAGTTATTCTATTCAGCACAATTCTTTTCTCAGCCATTTAAAGAAATCATAATCTAACACATACCTAGCTAGATTACTTACTAAAAGTTCTAAGACTCCATTCCTGGTCTATCCCAGGCCAAGACCAGCATACAGACAGACACAGACCCTTTGTTTCTCTCCCTCCTCCCAGCTTTTGAAAGTATCTTGTCTCCTCATTGGTCATTTTGGTCAGGTGCCAGCGAGGTTACCTTTAGCTTCTTAACCCTTTACAGGTGAGAGGAGCTTTCCCCTGGCCAGGAGGGATTTCAAAGGGGTTTACCCTTCCCTTTATTTTTATGACACCCTTGTTCTGAGACAAGTGATCCTTGATCAGAGGCAGATATTGGTGATTGTATTGAGAGCTGTTGTAGGTCCATATCCCAATATTTTCTTGGCTAGGCTGAGGATAACCAAGGCAATGAGGATTAAAGTTGCTTTGTCCCTTTTCAGCTTCCTAATTACTCTCAGGATTAAAGTAACTGGAGAGAACGTGTACCGTAGATGACTCAACCAGGAAAAATTTAAAAGCATCTGTTACCGAGCCTGGACTGCGATCTACCCTGGAGCAAAATCTTCTATAGTTTTTGTTCAGGTTCATCACAAGGAGGTTTATTGCAAGAGATCTCCATTTCTAAAAAATCCATTGCAGGATTTCCTTCTTTGGGAATCAGGAAATAACATGAATAAAAGTCTTTCCCTTTATGTTGGTAAGGAACTTCCTAGTCTTCCCAACTGCAAAAGACTACAGTTCCTGAAGTAAAACAGACCCATGTGATAGATCACTGAATATGGTCAGGGAAGGTGGGTTGGGGAAAGGGAGGTTTACCCATTTCTGTGGTATTGAGGAGTAGTAGTGTAATTGTTTTACTAAAGATCAGCGCAAAGTTCAATTAGGCTATCAGAGTACTATAAATGTGTTGCTTATGAAAGAGGATTTTCTACTGGAGTGGTCCTTAGCAAAAGTTTTGTCATACAAAATAAACCAAAGACCTTATACAGTGGGATTGACCCTAGCTAGTCTATTCTTGCTCTTATTAAACAAGCTTATTTAAACTAAAATGAGCAAAACTGGCTGTGAAAATATTAAATAGGCATCAATATGCAGCATTCCCAATGGAAAAATTGTTAAACCCTTTTCATCATCAATATGCATGACAAGAGATTAATTTCTTACATGCTCACTCTAGATTGATAATATCTGTATTTTTTTTTAATTGAGGGTGTGCAGCCATCTTCTACAAAAGGAGTAAATACTTAAAGCTTATTCAGAAGCCTTCAGACTTCTACATAAGCTCTTTGACATTTGACCTAACCCTCATAGGTCATGACACTTTATCTGAGCTGGACATAATTACCAGTGACAACGGCTTGAAGCTATATTTTTCCTTAGTCCTAGTTATAGAGAAAAGAAGAATGGGGACAACAGATTCGGGGGTTGGGCAGCAATCCAATTTGTAGGTTATTAGTCTTGAAGGCATAATTTTTCCCCTTGACAGACAAGCCTCATTTAGAAGTTTGTCTCATAGAAACTGTGGTCACAGGGCAAAACACGTGATATGAAGTCTTCATAGACAGTTCTCAGTCACTGAATTCCAGTCAAAAGTTACTTCCACATATCTGACATAGTATCAGCAAATAACAAGTTTAAAAATGATGGTGTTCTCTTTCAAGTAGCTCATTTTCTAATCTGATTCTAAGAAAAGATTATAAATACGTTTGAAGTTTTTCCCTGGTAGGCTCCATGCACAGGACAGTTCAGTCTCATCTTCTGAGAGCCTTTCATGGAGTATCCATATGGATGCTACACTATAATTCTGATATTACTCACTAATTAAGAGCTGTAGTAAACAGTTCAAACAATTGCAGAATTCAATGCAATATTCAATTAACTCTTGTGACCAGAGTTTAATCCTTTGAGTGAAGTTCACCTTCATGCAGAACACACACATAAAACTGATACACCACTTTACCACCTAAACTACCAAAACTGGACTTAATGTAGGCCTTGTTACTCAGGGTGAGTTTTACCCTTGGAGCACAAGAATCTATTTTATCTTCGATACTTTATTTTGCTCCCATTACTGCAGTAACTAAGCAGCACATACAACAGCCCCCTACCTCTCCCCGGTGAAATAGGGAAATGCTCTCATCCCCATTTTACAGATGGGGACTTGAGAGACTAAGTGACTTGCCCAAGGTCACACAGGCAGACTGTGGTAGAGTAGGGACTTGAACCTAGCTCTCTCAAGTCCTCAGTGAGTGCCCTAGCCACTAGACCATATGTTCCGTACATAAATATTTGTCTTTAGTGCTCTGTTTGGATGTAGCTGAAACTACATCCTGATACAACTCCAGAAGCTATCCTAATATCCCTGGCCCCCTTCATTAGTCCTGTCAACTCCTTCCCCTCAAACAAATGGGACCCCTTGTATTTCCGTAGTCAGTCTTTAGTCTTCTTGCCAGAGTGGTGGTGATACACCTGTCAAGTAGAGTCTCATCCACTCTCTCTGCCTGCCCTCAGCCAGCTATTGCCACTCTTTCATTCTGTTGCTGCCACATCAATGATTGCATGGGAACCAGCAACAAAGCAGTACAGGACTGGGGAGGTAACATGGACTGTGACTGGTTCCTCCCAAGAGTTTCAACATACTCTATCATCCAGCAACCACCTGTCCTTCCTTCTACCTAGAACTGTGCCTCCTGGTAGTCTGGCTGAAAGTCTACGAAAATGGCACGTTCTCAACATGTGAGGGATAGACCTTGTTTTAAGAGTTTAAAAAATAATGGGCCACTTGGCATAACTTCCATGGAATTTGGCCCAGTGAATTCATCTGTAACAAAAGGACAGGTGGAACAGAGACTTCTGCTTGTTAAGTATTCCCTACTTGAATGATGATTAACTATCCCTAGATTTGCAAGTGCTAGATTTGGTAAAAGTTTGCCAGTTTGAGACTCAAAATGAGCTCTCTCAAATGAATGACACTCCTCTGATGCAACTCTGATGCCTTGTATACTGTGAATTTTGAACAATTACTCAGATATTTTTAATCGTCAAAATATATGAGGCACCACACAAAGACTTATTTAACTGGTAAATTGATTTTATTCTGAACCTTTGAGTTACTGTCCTCTTTTTGGACAAACTAGCATAGCTCGACATTTAAAAAATACTGTTTAAACCTGCAATTTCATCTGTGAAAAGTGAATTTTCCTTTTAAAAATTAATATTTCAAATGAGGCAGTCACTAGGAGAGATGGTTTAAACTTTTAAAAGGAGCAATTTTAAATTAGAAATGAACATTTCACATTAAGAACAAAAGATGTCAGCTATAGAGAAAGGATATTCAGGCTTTTTGTCTGTTCTGTAGTAAAAGAGGGTTACACTTTCAAGGGTTTATTCACAATTTTTTTTAATCTTGTTGAGGGGGAGAGGGAATATATGCAGCTTCAGATAACTTTCACAAGAGAGGTTTCAGAGTAACAGCCGTGTTAGTCTGTATTCGCAAAAAGAAAAGGAGTACTTGTGGCACCTTAGAGACTAACCAATTTATTTGAGCATAAGCTTTCATGAGCTACAGCTCACTTCAAGCTCATGCTCAAATAAATTGGTTAGTCTCTAAGGTGCCACAAGTACTCCTTTTCTTTTCACAAGAGAGTTTCTGGTCATCCTTATCACTACTAAAAGCTAAGTCAGCAGAGAAAACTGATATTCCAGTTAGCAGCAGCTGATGGTGCAGCACAATGAGTAAAAATAAGCTAACTGTTTCAACTATAGATCAAGTTTAGGGATTGCCATGTAATTGCTAAGATTGTTCATTTTACCAGTAAATAAGTTAAAATGACCCCATTTACTAGTGATAAGAGCTATTTTCAGCCAAAAACCTCTGTTAGACAAGTCACATAATTACCAGCTTATAACAAAGCTGGCATAAGAATGCTTGTATTACTATCATCAGTGGGAGGAAGTGATATAACCCAAGTAGGCTTTAAATAAACAGAAGTAAATCAAACTCCATCCTGCCATTGCTCTCAGTCCTGCACATTTAGACTCACAAAGTACAGTGTTTCAATATGAAATGTACAGAATAAAATCCCATCTTAAAGTGCAAACTTAAAATTTTAATAGATGGGAACAAAAAACAAAAATCAATTTAATCAGGAAACATTTTAGCTTGATAATATATTTGCTTATCCTAATTCCAGTAATTATAATATACAGACAGAATTGTTAACACTGAACACCAATTGTATTTTATACAAATGTTATCATTTTGATAAAGGCAAAGAAAGATAGCAATTTGTTTTATCTCTAGTTTTATATTGCTTGATTCATGTTATATAAAATAATTACACAAGCAAATTTGTCAGTCAAAGAAAGATAAAGAAATCTCACTGATAGCATGGAAATAGAGTGCATTTTAAAGCAATGAAGGACAAAAAGGGCAACAAGAAAAAGTGATTCATAATTTTGTAGTATTCATTCTTCATATTGGACTCCCCTTCATTCTGCTTTTAAGTACATCTACAAATAAAACATGTGACATGTTCTGTCTGTTCTCTCTTTCTAGATTTCTTTTAATACCATAATTAGCACCATAGTATTTTAGCTCCTTACAAATATTTAAAAGAACACACGGAATCTCAGTGTGTCAATCTCCAAAATGGAAGGAACTTGTTTTGTTTTTATTTGAGTACCACAAAGATGGAAGAAGCCTCTTCTGTATTTCATTCTATAGACATTGAGGATTGTAGCTACCCTGATGCAGTCTGGGACCAGAGCTGGGGGGGGATTTTGGATGAATAGTTTATTTGCTGAAAAATGCAGTTTCAGGCTGAATGAAGCTATTCAGAGAGACAAGGTGGGTGAGGGAATCTCTTTTATTGAACCAACTTCTGTTGTTGGAAGGGACAAGCTTTCGAGCTACACAGAGCTCCTTCAGGCTGGAGCAGATACCCAGAGTGAGCTAAACACAAGTTGGGACAGACTGTTAAGCACAAGAAGTTCACAACAAATTCACTAAATAGTTTTTGCTTTGGGGAGCCAGGGCAGTGAGCTCTAGATTCACAAAGAGACTTGAAAGCTTTTCACGTAACTGAGGAGGAGGAGGTACCTTTGACCTCCTCTTCATGGTCTCACCATTAGAACATACAGTTACAGGTTCAATTTCCCCCTCTGCCTGATTCAGAGCGGGGCCTGGAACTTGGCTATCACAAATGCCCTAGCCACCAGGCTATAGGGTATTTGGACCTGAGCTGCTTTCAATCTCTCTGACGCTATTCCACTTTGTATAACTATGTAAATACTCATGAGGCCAGAGAATGAAAGAATGACTCTATAGCCTGTGGCTGAGGGACTCACCTCAAAGCGGAGAGGGGGTGGACACCTGGCTTCCAGTCCCTACTCCTGTGAATATTTAAATCAGGAAGAATGGGGACTTAAACCTAGGTCTACCATATCCCAGCTGAGTGCTCTAACCACTAGAATATGGAGTGGGCCACCTCCTCTTTGGTTTTGTGAATGGTGTTTCCAAATTTTCTTTGCATTTCAAAGAAAACTAAGCCTTTCAGTTCAGATCAAACAAAATGTTTCATTCAACCCGAAACAAATGTGTTTGTTTTTCTGTGAAAACAACAACATTTGTTTTGGGTTGATCCAAAACAATTTGTAATCTATTATTGCCAGGTACAGCTGTGTGAGTGTGCTCTGCAGTCATTGGCCAAATGCTGAAAAAACATCTCCATCTCCATAGCGCTGTCTCCAGCGCTCTCTGGTCTCACCCTTGTGGTTGGCAATTCCATTGCTCTCGTGGACTCTAGCTGTTGAAGGTGATCATAGTCAGACTGTGAAGTGGTAGTCCCTCAAGTAGCTTCAGTTGTTTCCAAAGGCATTTGAAGATCACAGATAAAGCCTTGAGCTTGTCCATATTCCACACAGAATCAGTGTAAGGAGTGAAGTAGCTGAGGACAAACTGTCTGGGTCTTGAATTGCTAAGCTCCAGCATTTTGAACAGGACATGTTGATCAGCAGTGGCTCGCAGACTGTCCAGCTGTGTACACAGAGCAGGCAGATAGCTAGAATAGTAGAGGGGAAGGATGGTCCAGGAGTTAGCGTGCTGGCCTAGGACTCTGAAAATCTCAATTCATATTCTCTGCCCTGCCCCGAGACTTCCTTTGTGACCATGGGCAAGTTACTTAGGCTCAGATCCCCAAAGGTCCTAACTTCCATAAGTTAGGCCCAGATCCTCAAAGGTATTTGGGCTCTTAAGTCTCTCTGTGTGCCTCAGTGCCCCATCTATAAAATAGGGATGATAGTATTTTCTCACCACGTAGAGGTGATAGGACGCTAAATGCATTAAAGTTTGTGGCTAAAATAGATAAGCTGAGTAGTAAATGCTGGCTAGCAGCTAAATTATTTTTGGTGGAGAACATAGAAGGGAGCAGTTTCACTAGCATTCAAGTAAATGAACAACATTGTAGGCTTAGTGTTGGAATAAGGGGCATTGCTCAATCTTTGCACCCGGACTCTGTAAGGCTAGCTCCATAAGCAAGTAGAGATGGTTTTTACTGGATTTACAGAAGATGGGATGAGGTAGGGGTTAAAGTAAGGAGGGGCTGGGGAGAAATCAGCTGCTCCTCTTTCTCTCCTAAAGGCACAGCAAGAGTTCCCTTTACTCTTCCTGTCTTAGGTAAGTGCACCCAGAGCTCCTCTCCTGGTTCAATCTATTCTAACTACTGGCGACAGCTGCACACACCTGATGTGCCTTATCCTCTGGTGTCACAATTAGAGAGTCCGTGTGCAGTGCATTCTATTGATTCAAGGTGAGTTTCATTATACTAATATTCAAATGGCCTTATACACCACTGATGAGTAAAGATGCTGGGCCAAACACTGTTACTCATGCCATATGTGGACACATTTTCACACCTCTGTAAGTGTGGAATAATTCCACTGAGGGCCCAAGTGGCTGATGACTTCAGTGGAGTGATTCTGAATTTGCAATGGTACAAGAGCAGAATTCATCTTCTGATCCAACTATAAAAGAGCAGCTGTAGCTCAAGAAAGCTTATGTTCAAATAAATTTGTTAGTCTCTAAGGTGCCACAAGTCCTCCTTTTCTTTTTGCGGATACAGACTAACACAGCTGCTACTCTGAAACACCTCTTGCAGTTATCTTGAAAGAGAATTGGCCTCTGTTGGTGCAGATCTCTGCAATCAGATTAAATCCTCCAAGGAGTGAGTCATGCCATGCTGGTGTGAGAGGGAGAAGCAAAGATGCTTTTATAAAGAGATCTGATAAGAAAAGCAGTTCTTAGGTTTCACTTTTACCACCGAAACTGAGATTTCCAAAACCTTGCAAAATAGTTCCATGGATTTAACATTTAAGGCTGAGATTTTCAGAGTCATATGGGGGATGTGGATGTCGAATTCCAAGTAAAATTAGTGGAAACAAGGTGTCAAAATCCCTTAGTTGGTTTTCAAAAGCTATGCCTAAAATGTTTACATTTCTGTATGTTTTCAGTGTTGTACACAATATAAAGGACTTGATTTTCAGAACTGCCTGTACTTTTTTCCAGTGCATTTTTGCACATGCAACTAAACTGTGGGAACAGCGTATAGCATGTAAACTTTCACTTTTTGAATGTGCCTGCAAATCAGGTAGTTATACATCTGATATACAATGCACTAGAAGTTATCTGCACCTCCAATTGTTTATAAGTGCAATGATGTGAGTGCAAAAGCATAGCCCCAACTTCTACAAAATCAACATCTAAAATGCCATTCTCCTTGGAAAAAATCAAAGCCCAAGCCTGAGCTCTAATGCTCACAGAGCTTCTAAGTTCTTCTTCATTCTGCATGGACTGACAGCTAGCTGTGAACCTATAAACCCTGGGAGTGCTGGACCTTGGGCTTCAGATTCAATTTTGTTTCAAGAACGTTTAATAAGATGTTTCAGATTTTCCCTTCTAGAGGACAGTTTAAAATTTCTATTTTTCATTTTAAAACAAAACAATTCTTTTCTAGAATTTTCCCATGGAACAGAAATTCCAACTTTTGACCAGTTGTACTCCAGAGTTTAGAGAAACCTGCAGAAAAGAGGAGGGGAAAATCTAGAGATCAGCTCTGTGGCCAGAGAGCTAGGGGGAAAGGGGCTGTAGGGAAAACCTATGAGGAGGCTGGAGAGAGAGGGCGACTCCGGCGACAGGTGAAGAAAGAAGGAAAGGCTTGACTCACTATAGCACGGGTAGGAGTTAAAGGTCCCATAGCATTACTGGACTTATTAAGGAGGCCTCAGCCTGAGATGCTTCCAGTGAAGGGAGAAGTCCTTCCAATACCACTTCCCCTTCAGATTTGCTTTTGTCATATCAAAGACACAGTAGAAAAGATAGAACTGCAAACCAATTGCACCTATTTTCCTGCAGCTTAGCTAGCTGTTTGAGTGCAAAGTCAGGGTTTTGCACAAAAGCAGTGTTCTGAGGCTGCTTACTAGCAGTGTGGGATGAAGATGGGCAGGAGTCCAAATGGGCAGGAGGGGCACAGCAGATGCACCTATCACTGACTTAGCCAGTGGCTGATCCTTGATCTTGTTTCTCCATTTTGGTGAGATGAGAGAACTCATCCACAAGCCAGGGGGCGAGTTTGTATTGTAACGTAGGTTGCTGCAGCCCTGTCTCTGCTGGCACTTACAATGGCTTTATATTGAATCAAGACGTCATCAGGAATTGCTCTCAGGAGTTTCAGCCCAAATGGGGCTGGGACTCATCATGCGGGTGTTGTGGTATGCCTCTGGGAAATGCAGGAGTCTGAACTTGTCATGCGTCTTTCCGTTGTTCCCATGTACTACTCTCATGGACTGCAACAAGACAACAGTGCCCTCAGAGTTTACCCAGCTCCTACCAACCCCCTTAGCAAAAATAAGTGACATGTAATTACCAGTTTTAGGAGAAGACTCTTCAGGAACACCACATTGTGGATGTCTCAGAAATGATATGCATCCTTTTCTATTTGAAATACTTCCAGCTATGGTTGAAGTAGATAGAAACTAATTTCACCTTACCTTCTGCAACACGTGATTACAGAATGTTAAAAGCATCTAAAATGTGTTGTACAGAATTGTGGGCTCCAAGTTTTTTGGTCTGCTGCTCCAAACTACTTGATGCACATTTATACTTACTACATCTGAAACACATTTAGCACAAGACATAAAAATATTGCCCACCTTCCCGAGTCTCTCAGCTGTCTTTAAGGGATATGCTGTTTGCCAATATAATTGAGCATATGATGTCTATGTCTTGCTTAGTGAAAGAGTACATCTCGTTAAAAAGGAAAAAGCACTCCTATCGGCAAAAACATTTAAATAGGCTGGAGAAATAAAGAGCTGGGTGGGTCCTAGGCAGAGCCAGAGGAAGGAATCGCTTCCTTGAGGGATCAACAGATAAAGAACATCAGCATTTACAAGTCCCCATTTTTTTGTGGCCATGGAAGAACACTTATCTGCTGAATATGCCTTATAAAGTTATCAAAATTTACTATCCCAGGCACAAAGTCTTTACAATGAAGATTGGTGGGAATGAGAAAAAGAAAGATTTTACTCACCTCCAATAAGTGTGATTTTGTGAGACTTAGGTTACATTATCTGCTCATCTTCACATCATATAATTGACTTTTGCATGGAAAGTGAAACCAGGAGGAAGGAAGGGGAATACAAAGTGGATGGATGAGCCCCAGTGATCCAGCTCTCGTTAATGGCAGAATTAAAAGCACAAAATAAATAAAGGATTAAAGATGGTAACCTGTACTAGTGATCTCACACACACACACTCTTCAACTTCAGTTTCCATTTTCAACATAGCAGTCCATCTCATTGATTTCCAGATACCCATGGAATATTTGTGAGGCATGGAGGAAGAAATAGGACTGAACCTGGCAAAAGTGGTTTCTCTTGTTGTCTTTCCAAGGGAAACTGGGACAACTAGAAGGAAAGATTTGTTTCAGAGATCCAAGGAAGCAGACAGTCCCATCAGGGGAGTACTGCTGCTGGCATCTATGCAATCTAAGATTTGCATTGCCAGGTTCAGAAACTGCTGCTATAAAAAAACATCACCATTATCTTTATCCAGCTTATGAAGGCGCATCTCATCTAGGGTTTAGTAGTTGCTGGTGGGCATCTTTGCTGTGCATGCCATTTCAGCAGTTCAAGCAGGTATTCTTCCAGAAGCCGGAAGGAAGAAGAACTTGCAGCTGAAGAAAGCCAGGGAGGGGAATGTAAAGAAATATCTTTCTTCCTCTTCTTATAGAATCCTCCATGTGGAGGGGCAACAGAAAATCCAAACAGATAAGCCACTGGGAAACGTTTCCGAGAGTGGCATTTGGAAAGTCCAGTAATCTGTTACTCTAGGAGAGGCAGACACAGAGTTGACAAATGACTGGCAGGAATATTTCTGAAATCACTGTGTGTCAAGCTCCTTCCCCACTCTGAACTCTAGGGTACAGATGTGGGGACCTGCATGAAAGACCCCCTAAGCTTATTCTTACCAACTTAGGTTAAAACTTCCCCAAGGTACAAACTTTTACCTTTTGTCTTTGGACCTTATGCTGCCACCACCAAGCATGTTAAACAAAGAACAGGGAAAGAGCCGACTTGGAGATCCCTCAAAAATATCCCCCAAAAATATCCCCTCAAGCCCTACACCCCCTTTCCTGGGGAAGGCTTGATAAAAATCCCCACCAATTTGTATAGGTGAACACAGACCCAAACCCTTAGATCTTAAGAACAATGAAAAAGCAATCAGGTTCTTAACAGAAGAATTTAATTAAAGAAAAGGTAAAAGAATCACCTCTATAATCAGGATGGTGAATACCTTACAGGGTAATTAGATTCAAAACATAGAGATTCCCTTTAGGCAAAACCTTAAGTTACAAAAAGACACAAAAACAGGAATATACATTCCATTCAGCACAACTTATTTACCAGCCATTTAAACAAAACACAAATCTAATGCATATCTAGCTAGATTACTTACTAAGTTCTAAGACTCCATTCCTTTTCTGTTCCGGCAAAAGCATCACACACACAGACAGACCCTTTGTTTCCCCCCACCCCTCCAGATTTTAAAGAATCTTGTCTCCTCATTGGTCATTTTGGTCAGGTGCCAGCGAGGTTATCTTAGTTTCTTAACCCTTTACAGGTACAAGGACTTTGCCTCTGGCCAGGAGGGATTTTATAGCACTGTATGTAGAAAGGTGGTTACCCTTCCCTTTATATTTATGACACTGTGGCAGAGTGGGAAAATAGGCAGCAGGGGAGGATTTATTTCAGGGAAGTATTGAATAAACCAGGAGCAATCCAGTGTGGGAGAACTGTGTGTAGTGACTAGACCCTTTTGAAAACAATGCAAATGATGTCTTTGAGTCAGCTGGTATCAGCAGGTTTAATAGCTCCTGAAGTGGGCACCATCTATGACTCCAAGATGGATTGACAAGGCCAGAAGGGACTAATGCAATCATCTAATGATAGCATTTCACCTTGACGAATAACTGATGATAGAATTAGATCATAAGTAAACCTATTAGATCATCTTTCCCAGTTGGTTTGATATACTATAAGTGCTTGGATGGGAGCAGAGTGCAATAAAATGAATGGGAAGTATGTTCACGATCAGTGCTTGTGGTAAAAGCAGTGATCAAGACTTTGGAAATATGTACGCAGTTCTGCTGGTGATGTCAACAACATATCATTGAGATAATTCATGGGAAGATATCTGAAGACTTAGGATATCATGTACGGATGTATATAACACATGTAACTGTGGTTTAGAGGACACAGCATAAGGCCCTACGTTAAACTCACTGAAATCTTTTCATTGACTCCAATGGTATTTCAAACCTACTCATTTAACTTCACGTGGATATCAGGGTGGGGATAGAGGAACAACTTTTTCCATGCAGAAGTAGAGCACCACTTTAGACTAAAGCCTGCAACTGCAACGATTTCCTTGAAAGGAGAACAAAAAAAAAAAACCTCACAGAACTTGCAATCAGATTCTATGAACTGGCTGAACATAAAGATAAGTTTTCCATGATTATTTCTATATAAAGTAGACACTTGAGCCTACGATTGGCAAGCTGTCTTTACCTTTTTATCTCATCAAAGTAATACCATTCACATCCAAAATCCTGCTGTATATTAACACACCGCACAGGACAAGTTTTCACGTTATTTAACCAGATAATATTTTACTATTGAATCAAAGTGTGAGTGGGTATTCTGCCTTCACAGCCTCTTGAAAGATGCCTTACATTAATGAATAATGGCATAAAGGAGCATCTCTTATTCATACTGAATATGATATAAGCCCCTGCTTTTTCTCTTGTGATTTTTCATTGCCTTTCAGTGCTTTAAACACAAAAATGAATTTGTTCATATTAATGCATTTGAATAGTTAGATTTCAAGATCATGGAACTCAGAGAATTAACAGAGGGGGTGGATGGCCTGTCTTGTGGCTTGAAGCACAGCAGAGGTGAGTTCACAAGCAAACTTGGGTCTCTTACTCCTGAGCTACCTGGGACTGGCAACATTTACAGACTCTAGGGAGATTTCTGTCTCCCCATAGCAGGGTGATTCAAGGACTATGCTGTAGTTTTGTCTCCTTTTCTAGTTGCATGGCTGGTATGAATATGGAAAGGATGGCTGGTATGAATAGATGGAAAGGAAGAAGCAGCATGAACCAGCTAATGGTTAGTCCCTGCCTCTGCTTTTGCTGAGTTTATTGGGCCAAGAGATAAGACATTCAGAGGAAAGGCAATGCACAGAAAGTTGAGTGAGTTTTGGCAAAAGCCTCTTAACACCATGTGCTCTTTTCATAAGACAGTTTTCCAAATTTACCTGGCTATGTCTAGAAGGTAGTCAAGGGAAGACTATGCTCTTAAGAATGCTTTATACTCGGACATTCCTTAAACATGAATATCAAAATGTGAAATATGCAATTGCTCTGTGCCTTGTTCTGTGAACATTTTAGCTTTTGCTATAGGTATCCCCTCTTTCAGTTTCTGACATCTTTAGAATGAAAAGCCCTTGCAAGTGCTGTTTACAGTACATGGCCAGCATAGTGTTTATTTATTTTAGAGGCAGCATAGCATAGCACATAAAGAGGATAGGAAATCTTGAGTCCTAGCCCTATCTGTCATTGATTTGCTGAGAAATGAAAGGCAAGAAAAATAACCTGTGTCTCTGTTTATCATCTGTAAAATCAATATATTTTTTTCATTTGCTTGAGATTGGGGCCCCCATTTAGCCAGGTGCTGTATAAAAATTGAAAGGAAGTCCCTGTCCCATGAAGATCACAGTCTAAACAGACAAAGGGTGGGAGAAATAAAGTAGCATGTTACAGATGGGGAACTGAGGCACAGGGTTTGTCCAAGGTCACACAGAAACCCTGCAGCAGAGCTGGGAATTGAACCCAGATGCATTTCTTGGGCTCAGGCCATGGCCTGAGCGACAGGACCAACCTCCCGCTAACGCCAGCTACACTGGCCTCACAGGATACTGCCCAGTGAATCCATATTACTGAAGGCCCTTGAGCTCTTTGAGATGAAAAGCTGTATAAATTTAAATGGGTTGAATTCTTCCATAGGCAGACAGGTAGAACAAAATCTTCCGTGTCACAGGACCCGCAAGGAAACCACTTTGAAGCACTTGGCAGAGAGGAAGGTGATTAGGAACAGTCAACATGGATTCACCAAGGGCAAGTCATGCCTGACCAACCTGATTGCCTTCTATGATGAGATAACTGGTGGCTCTGTGGATATGGGGAAAGCAGTGGACGTGATATATCTTGATTTTTAGAAAAGCTTTTGATGCGGTCTCCCACAACGTTCTTGCCAGCAAGTTAAAAAAGTATGGATTGGATGAATGGACTATAAGGTGGATAGAAAGCTGGCTAGATCATTGGGCTCAACAGGTAGAGATCAATGACTCAGTGTCTAGTTGGCAGCTAGTATCAAGTGGAGTGCTCCAGGGTTTGGCCCCGGGGCCGGTTTTGTTCAACATCTTCATTAATGATCTGGATGATGGGATGGATTGCACCCTCAGCAAGTTTGTGGAGGACACTAAGATGGGGGAAGAGGTAGATATGCTGGAGGGTAATGGTAGAGTCCAGAGTGACCTAGACAAATTGGAGGATTGTGCCAAAAGAAATCTGATGAGGTTCAACAAGGACAAGTGCAGAGTCTGCACTTAGGACGGAAGAATGCCATGCACTGCTACAGGCTGGGGACTCACTGGCTAAGCAGCAGTTCTGCAGAAAAGAACCTGGGGATTACAGTGGATGAGAAACTGGATATGAGTCAACAGTGTGCCCTTGTTGCCAAGAAGGCTAACGGCATTTTGGGCTGTATAAATAGGAGAATTGCCAGCAGATCAAGGGACGTGATCATTCCCCTCTATTCAGCATTGGTGAGGCCTCATCTGGAGTACTGTGTCCTGTTTGAGGAAGCACACTACAAGAAAGATGTGGAAAAATTGGAAAGAGTCCAGCGGAGGGCAACAGAAATGATTAGGGGGCTAGAGCACATGATTTATAAGGAGAGGCTGAGGGAACTGGGCTTGTTTAGTCTGCAGAAGAGAAGAGTGAGGTGGGATGTGATAGCAGCCTTCAACTACCTGAAGGGGGGTTCCAAAGAGGATGGAGCTCAGCTGTTCTCAGTGGTGGCAGATGACAGAACAAGGAGCAATGGTCTCAAGTTGCAGTGGGGGAGGTCTAGGTTGGGTATTAGGAAAAACTATTTCACTAGGAGGGTGGTGAAACACTGGAATGGGTTACCTAGGGAGGTGATGGAATCTCCATCCTTAGAGGTTTTGAAGGCCCAGCTTGACGAAGCCCTGGCTGGGATGATTTCGCTGGTGTTGGTCCTGCTTTGAGCAGGGGGTTGGACTAGATGACCTCCTGAGGTCTCTTGCAATCCTAGTCTTCTCTGATTCTATGATCCCCTGAATAGACATGTGGACAGAGTTGGCAACGGGCTTTGTTGCAAGGAGATCTTCCAGAAAACACCATCCTTGCCACTGGATGTAGAAGCCCTCTACACCAACATTCCACACAAAGATGGACTACAAACCTTCAGGAACAGTATTCCCAATAATGTCATGGCAAATCTGGTGGCTGAACTTTGTGGCTTTGTCCTCACCCATAACTATTTCACATTTGGGGACAATGTATACCTTCAAGTCAGTGGCACTGCTATGGGTACCTGCATGGCCTCACGGTATGCCAACATTTTTATGGCTGACTTAGGGGATGAGTGCTGAGAAAGTGTTGTTCTAACTCCCCTACCCTACTTGCGCTACATTGATGACATCTTCATCATCTGGACCCATGAAAAAGAAGCCCTTGAGGAATTTCACCATGATTTCAACAAGTTCCATCCCACCATCAACCTCAGCCTGGACCAGTCCACACAAGAGATACACTTCCTGGACACCACAGGACTAATAAGCGATAGTCACAGAAACACCACCCTATACCAGAAACCTACTGACCGCTATGCCTACCTACATGCCTCCAGCTTTCATCCAGACCACATGATCCATTGTCCACAGCCAAGCTCTACGATACAACCGCATTTGCTCCAACCCCTCAGATAGAGTCAAACACCTACAAGATCTCTATCAAGCATTCTTACAACTACAATACCCACCTGCTGAAGTGAAGAAACAGATTGACAGAGCCAAAAGAGTACCCAAAAGTCACCTACTACAGAACAGGCCCAACAAAGAAAGTAACAGAACGCCACTAGCCGTCACCTTCAGCCCCCAACTAAAACCTCTCCAGCACATCATCAAGGATCTACAATCTATCCTGAAGGACGATCCCTCACTCTCACACATCTTGGGAGACAGGCCAGTCCTTTGCTTACAGACAGCCCCCAAACCTGAAGCAAATACTCTCCGGCAACCACACACCACACCACAAAAACACTAACCCAAGAACCTATCCTTGCAACAAAGCCCGTTGCCAACTGTGTCCACATATCTATTCAGGGGACACCATCGTAGGACCTAATCACATCAGCCACACTATCAGAGGCTCATTCATCTGCACATCTGCCAACGTGATATATGCCATCATGTGCCAGCAATTCCCCTCTGCCATGTACATTGGCCAAACTGGATAGTCTCTACGTAAAAGAATAAATGGACACAAATCAGATGTCAAGAATTATAACATTCAAAAACCAGTCAGAGAACACTTCAATCTCCCTGGTCACTTGATTACAGACCTAAAAGTTGCAATTCTCCAACAAAAAAAACTTCAGAAGCAGACTCCAACGAGAGACTGCTGAATTGGAATTAATTTGCAAACTGGATACAATTAACTTAGGCTTGAATAAAGACTGGGAGTGGATGGGTCATTATACAAAGTAAAACTATTTCCCCATACTTATTTTTCCCCCTAATGTTACTCTCACCTTCTTGTGAACTATTGGAAATGGGCCATCCTAAATAAGGCACTACAAAAAGTTTTTTTTTTTCCTCCTGCTGATAATAGCTCACCTTAACTGATCACTCTCATTATAGTGGGTATGGCAACACCCATTTTTTCATGTTCTCTGTGTGTGTATGTATGTATCTATCTTCCTACTGTATTTTCCACTGCATGCATCCAATGAAGTTGGTTTTAGCCCATGAAAGCTTATGCTCAAATAAATGTGTTAGTCTCTAAGGTGCCACAAGTACTCCTCCTCCTTTTTGCTGATACAAACTAACACGCTACCACTCTGAAATCTGCGACTTAGGTGGGAGATGCGCATCCAGGTGCCCAAAGGAAGGCACCAGCACGCCCAGAGGAGAAACTTAGGCGCCAAGGGAACTGTTACCCTGAAAACTTAGTTGCTGAGTGAGCTTTAGCACCTGCAGGGTTTAGTGGATCACAGTTGAGCCAAAACAGGGACATAGGCACATAAATCTGGGGTTAGGAACTTAAGTATCTTTGTGGATCTGGGCCACAGTTATTCCCTTAAACTCCACAGTCCTAGTGGTAGAAAAGTCCACAGCATAAAGCTGAAGTTTTTATTTTAGCCTTGTGCAGCTGGCCACCCTTTCATCCAGACCAGTAAAGCCCACTACAGGTAGGTGGCTGGGCAGCCCTTCCTGCATGGCCCCCTGAGGTTAGTGCACCAGATGTCTGCATAGAAGTTATGCTGGCTGAGGCCTTCAAATCATAAAAAACCTAATTCTCTGTTGCATAAGAGAAAAAAAATACAGATTTTCTATTAGAATCCTAGATAACTGAAGTCAATGGGAACTTTGGCAGTACTTTCATTGGGCTCAGGCTCACACCTTCAATGCTTATTTTTGTTATAAGTTAAACATTTGTGTGTTTATATAAAAATAAAATTTCTGATTAGATCGTTAAGGAATAACGACCCCACTGATCCCCAGTCATCACAGGATACTGGTAAAGTGTCCTTTGTTTTAAAATGCAGCCTACCTCTACACTCCTCCGACCCCATGCTGCTCATCTAGCACTTCTTTCTCTGTCACCACAGCCTATCTTATCACTCTTTTGAAATGAGAAATAGCCCCTCTATATTTCCCTGCCTCCTCAGCTCTCCACCTATTCCTCAACTGACAACAGCCTTTTCACCTTTGCCTATCTCGCTCAATTTCTCTGTTATGTAACTACTACATAACATAGATTAAAAACTGGCTAACTGATAGGTCTCTAAATGTAACTGTAAACAGTGAATCATCAGGCGCCAGGGTGGCCAACCTGGGGCTCCGGAGCTACAGGCGGCTCTTCAGAAGTTAACAGGCGGCTCCTTGTCTAGGCACCGACTCCGGAGCTGGAGCTACAGGCGCCAACTTTCCAATGTGCTGGGGGTGCTCACTGCTCAACCCCTGGCTCTGCCACAGGCCCTGCCCCCACTCCACCCCTTCCCGCCCCCTCCCCTGAGCCTGCCGTGCCCTCGCTCCTCTCCCCCATCCCAAGCCTCCTGCAACCCACGAAACAGCTGATTGGACAGTGCAGGGAGGGAGGGGCTGCCGGTGGGTGGGAGGTGCTGGGCTGGCAGTGGGCGGGGGGAGCTGATGAGGGGCTGCTGATATATCACTGTGGCTCTTTGGCAATTGCATTGGTAAATTCTGGCTCTCTCTCAGGCTCAGTTTGGCCACCCCTGATCAAGCGGTTTATATCTAGTGGGGTCCTGCTATGTCATTTAACTTTAGTGATTTGGAAGAAAAACAGAATGACTGATTTGGTTTTCATAAGACAAAAAAATTGGGGGAGTGATAAATAATGAAATGGACAGATCACTGACCTAGCATGATCTGGACTGCTTGGTAAATTGTGGGCATGCAAAACAAGAAGTGTAAACGTACATATCTAGGACATGCAGACAGCATGGGGGACTCTGACCTGGGAAGCAGTGACTCTGAAAAAGATTTGAGGATCCTGGTGGATAATGAGCTGAATATGACTTTCCAGTCTGACACTGTAGCCAAAAGGGCTAATGTGATAATTGGATGCAAAAACAGGAGACTCTCAAGTAGTAATAGGGATTATTCTATCTCTACTTGGCACTGGCATTCACCACTACTGGAATACTGTGTCCAGTTCTGGTGTCCACAATTCAAGAAGGCTGTTAATAAACTGGAAAGAGTTCAGAGAAGAGCCATTGGAATGATTATAGCATTAGAAAGCATGTCAGACTTAAAGAGCTCAAATCTGTTTAAAAAAGGTTAATGGGTGACTTGATCACAACATATAAGTACCTACATGGGAAACAAATATTTGATAATGAACTCTTCAGTCTAGCAGAGAGAGGTATAAAGCTAGACAAACTCAGACTTGAAATAAGGCATAATTTAACAGCGACGGTAATAAATTATTGGAACAATTTGCCAAGCGTTGTGGTTGCACCACTGGCAATTTTTTAGATCAAGATTCGATGGTTTTCAAAAATACATGATCCTAAAAATATATGCTCTAGGAATTATTCTGGGGAAGTTCTATGGCCTGTGCTATACATGAGGTCAGACTGGATGATCAGAATGGGCCCATCTGGCCTTGGACTCTATGAGTCTATTAATTCCAGAAAGCATTTTGACATATGACATTTAAAATACAAAGTTCAATTAATTACATTGTATTGTGTCCAAGAGATAGAATTTCTGTACTAAAAGTGCCAAAATTTGAAGCTAGTTAACAGCTGATTAAGTAAATCATATCTTGTCTCACTCAAATACTACCTAAGGTTTGCAAATTCAGTATAATTAAGCTCTTGAAATTTAGATTGCTACACAGAACTTTCTCGGAGTAACTTGTAGATCAAATGTGCAGAGACGGTGAAATTCAAAGGATGCATTTGTTATGTCATCATGGATCAGTTAATAATCCAGATGTCTAATTATGTAATTAGATTTAGCATTCAAATGCCATTAAGGATTAACTTAATTACAGAATGGGTTTAAAAATCGATCCTGAAAAAGGTAAACTTTTATTTTGGAACTGTTGTATCAGTTTTTCAAATATTGTGGGTAAAGATGTGAAATGTTTAAGATACCACTAAATGCAAATTAATGGAAAAATATTTTGTGCAATACATTTTTTGAAGTAAAAAAAAAAAAAAGACAGCCACACATCAAATTTATAGGCTATTTAGTTTGTCTACCAGAGAGCACTAATAATGCAGCTAATGCAGAATTCCAATTGTATCTGGAGTAGTACATAAAGAAAGGCAACCAATAATATACTAAATAAATGTAGCCTGTACTAAAGAGGAGAGAAAATCCCAGCTGGGTAACAAAATGCAGTATTTTGTGCTAATAATCTAGAGAATATACATTGTGATGCCGATGAAAATGAGAGTTATTTCTAACCATGTAACTCAGTCAAACTCAAATCATAATGTGCTTCAAATGTACTAATCAGCAAGGAAATGAAATAAGATAGTTTAGCTAATTTCACATAGGTATTACAAAATAACCAGGGAAATCTTCAAACTCTGATTGATTAAGCCAAGTTCTAAGCCAGATGCACCATTATAAAAATAGGCTGGTAAAGTTAACAGAGCTGATTCGCTCTACATTTTATTAATATGCACTTAAGAATAGGTCAAAAATAGCCATCAAGCAGCTCACTTTATATCTTCTCATCCCAAAGCAATTTTACAGACATGGGGAGCAGTATAGCACCCCCATTCATTCCTGTCCATGGTTTGTTTCTCCATTAAGTCCAGCCTGGTCATGTTCCCGCATACAGTGTCCCACCATCTAATCAATAATCCACCTTATGTGCCTTGTCCAAAATCCATAGTCAATGGCAAGACTCATTGATATCACTGTATTTTGGATCAGGTCCTATCTGGTCGTGAAAGTAATCAGAAGATGAATTCTGTACTCACTGTCAAATAAAGTTGGGAACAACAGGAGAAAAGATGTCCATTATGTATTCTGTGAATTTTGGTTCATGTTCATGGAAGATATCATGACTGGAACAGGGTACAAATAGGCAGAGAAAAAGTAATTTGATAAGTGAACATATAGAGCTTAAAAAAAAAAACACGAGTCCTTTTGGCACCTTAGAGACTAACAAATTTATTTGGGCATAAGCTTTCATGGGCTAAAACCCACTTCATCAGATGTATGAAGTAAAAGATACAGGAGCAGGTATAAACACATGAAAGGACGTGGGTTGCTTCAGATTTGGGGACAATTTATACCTTCAAATCAGCGGCACTACTATGGGTACCCGCATGGCCCCTCAATGTGCCAACATGTTTATGGCTGACTTAGAACAACGCTTCCTCAGCTCTCGTCCCCTTACGCCCCTACTCTACTTATGCTACATTGATGACATCATCATCTGGACCTATGGGAAGGAGGCCCTTGAGGAATTCCACCAAGATTTCAACGATTTCCACCCTTCCATCAACCTCAGCCTGGACCAGTCCACACAAGAGGTCCACTTCCTAGACACTACAGTGCTAATAAGCGATGATCACAGAACCACCACCCTATACCGGAAACCTACTGACTGCTATACTTACCTACATGCCTCCAGCTTTTATCCACACCACATCACACGACCCATGGTCTACAGCCAAGCCCTAAGATACAACCGCATTTGCTCCGATTCCTCAGACAGAGAAAAACACCTACAGAATCTCTATCAAGCATTCTTAAAACTGCAATACCCATCTGGTGAAGTGAAGAAACACATTGACAGAGCCAGAAGGGTACTGAGAAGTCACCTACTACAAGACAGGGCCAACAAAGAAAGTAACAGAACGCCACTAGCCACCTACAGCCCCCAACTAAAACCTCTATCCTGAAGGATGACTCCTCACTCTCACAGACCTTGGGAGACAGGCCAGTCCTCGCTTACAGCAGCCCCCCAACCTGAAGCAAATACTCACCAGACAACAAAAAAACCAACCCCAGGACCAAACCCTGCTACAAACCCCGCTACAAACCCTGGTGCCAACTCTGTCCACATATCTATTCAAGGAACACCATCACAGGACCTAACCACATCAGCCACACCATCAAGGGCTCATTCACCTGCACATCTACCAATGTGATATATGCCATCATGTGCCAGCAATGCCCCTCTGCCATGTTCATTGGCCAAACTGGACAGTCTCTACACAAAAGAATATATGGACACAAATCTGACATCAGGAATCATAATATTCAAAAAACAGTAGGAGAACACTTCAATCTCTCTGGTCACTCAATAACCACTCAAAGTGGCAATACTTCAACAAAAAAACTTCAAAAACAGACTCCAACGTAAAACTTAATTTCCCCAATACTAATTTCTCCCTACTCACACCTTCTTGTCCACTGTCTGTAATGGGCCACATTCTTACCACTTCAAAAGTTATTTCTCCTCCCTTGATATCCTGCTGTTAATTGATTTATCTCATTAGACTGACCTAACACTTGGTAAAGCAACCCACATCCTTTCATGTATTTATACCTGCTCCTGTATCTTTTACTCTATGTATCTGATGAATTGGGTTCTAGCCCATGTAAGCTTATGCCCAAATAAATTTGTTAGTCTCTAAGGTACCACAAGGACTCCTCGGTTTTTTTTGCTGATACAGACTAACAGGGCTACCACTGAAACATATACAGCTTGAGATTTACAGGCTGATCTAATTTCTATTGTGGTCAATGAAAAGACTCCCCTTGATTTCAGTGAGCTTTGGATCAGACCCTGAAATGATGACAAAGGAAAGGAAAAGTCAAACTGAAAGGGGAATGAACAACTCCTAAAGCTCTCTTAAAAGCTAAACTGTTTAATTACTGAATCTGAATCAGTGGTTCTCAACCAGCTGTATGTGTACCCCTGGGGGTACAAAGAGGTCTTTTCCAGGGGATACATAAACTCTAGATATTTGCCTAGTTTTACCAAAGGCTACATAAAAAGCACTAGCAAAGTCAGTACAAA
Organism: Eretmochelys imbricata; assembly: GCF_965152235.1. NCBI lineage: Eukaryota > Metazoa > Chordata > Testudines > Cheloniidae > Eretmochelys > Eretmochelys imbricata. The sequence goes on from NC_135574.1 coordinate 35,424,931, forward strand.
CTAAAATTTCATAGTCAGTGACTTGTCTATATTGCTCTATATACTGCACACTGAAATGTAAGTACAGTATTTTATTCCAGTTGATTTATTTTATAATTATATGGTAAAAATGAGAAAGTAAGCATTTTTTCAGTAATAGTGTGCTGTGACACATGTATTTTTTGTCTGACTTTGTAAGCAAGTAGTTTTTAAGTGAGGTGAAACTTAGGAGTACGCAAGACAAATCCAACTCTTGAATGGGGGTACAGTGCCCTGGAAAGGTTTAGAACCACTGGTCTGAATCATAGACAGCTCACTTCAAACACCACTGAAACGTAACTGTTCAGCAGCTGACAGCAACTCTACACTACAGAGTAGGACAGAAAGTGAAGAATGACTCATCCCATGGAAATGCTCTTCTAGGTAGGCAGAAAGCCTCGTTGTCCTGGCCAATTCTAACACCTTGCAAGTCAAAGAGACATTTCACCATTGAGAACAGGGCTGTGGCCAGAATGCATCCAGAGGTGGGTAAGAGATTCTTGTAGTTCTACCTGTTTGGGGAATTTGAAACTATTCAGATAGAAAGTGTTCCAGATAATTGGGAGGGCTCTTTGGTACGATTCACAGTGGACGATATAACCTGCAGGTTTACAGCAGCCTACCCCATTGTGTCCCAGTCTTAGTGACAGCAAACACCACCTCCTTGGGATTAAATATAGAAGACTCCAGAGCAGTAACAGTACAGCAGCAAGAGAATGTAGACCCCTTGACAACCCCAGGAGTCTAGTCCCAGCACACTGGCATCAGAAGGATGAAGTGTTTGTTTATGCAGGGGGATCAATAATAAAGATAAATAGGCAATGGTAAGAATTAGAAGGAACATGGGAGCTGTTTAAAATGTATCTTGCGTTTCCTTCTTTTCAGTACAGTTTGTTGCCTGCTAGGAATGTAATCTCTGAGGTAGAAGCCTGTCTTTTTCTATGTCTGTAAAATTGTGTAGAACACTTTTGAGCAGAATACAAATAAATACTAATAACTAATATGAATGGAAGAATTTTAGATTAAGTAGATTTCAATCAACAGGGTTTAACTGCAAAATAGCTATGGGCTAGATTGTGGCTTTAGGCACACCCCTGTGCCAGGGGTGGTGTGAGAGATAAACCTTGCAAGGAACAGCCTTAGGAAGCATTGTGCCTCAGAAACAGTTCCCCCATTCTTCCCTCTTGTTCCACATGTGTGTCTAGCAATTTGCTACTGGCCTCTGCCAACACCAACACCCCCATGCCAACTCCACTATGCTGACCAGTGTGTTGGGAAGGGGTGGAGATGGGGCCAAGCCCCACCTGCCCCAGAAGTGTGTACAGGTACACAGCACCCACTCCTGCCTGCTAGGATTCAATGTCTAGATAGCCCACACAGGAATGTAAAAGAGATTCTTACTCTCCATTAATCCCCTGTTTTGGCATAAAATGCACATTGCACGCAAACCCTGTATAATTTATAGCAGTCCACGTAATTAACCCTGATAGAAAGAGCCTGTTTGCCAACTAGAGCCCATATATTCCCCATGTAGTAGAAAAAGGGCTGATAGGTTACTATCCTGTGACTAACTGGTTCTTTTGTGTTTTAAATAATGTAGCTACTTTGCTTTGTTGTGGGATTTTCTCTTTTTTTTTTTAAATAAAGGCCTATACTCTTTTTTAGGGGATTATATTTTTTTCTAAAACATTACTTTGCATATGAAGGATGTTCAAAAGGCTGAATATGGCTAAGTTATTTATTACCACAATTTATTGAGAGCCTTTAATAACTCATGAGTGACAGAATGAAGCAAAATGCGTGAGCAGCAAAGGTAATTTGTAATGTGTAAAAATAATGGGTCAGATCCCCAGCGAGTATAAATCAGTACAGCCTCACGGAACCCAAGACACACTGATACACACTAGCAAGGATCTCATCCCTGTATGTCCATAATATTTTCTATTTACTCTGAACTATACTCATGCATGTACGCTCCTGTGATATGTACCCTCAACCTGCCATCATACAAAACAAATATTAAGAGTGCAGGACTCCCTACTGTTATCGGTGCACTTAGTATGGACTTTTTAAATGTAGATTTCATTCCTACAGCATATCCCAAAACTGTTTTGAATTTATTCAGCTGGCAATAAAGTACAGGAATCAATGCTGTGACTACCACAGTGTATCATCTCCTCCTGAATTTAACAGCTAAGTTGCTGGTGGACAGAACTAATTCTATCAGTGTTTTGAAAATGTTTCCTCTCCCTCTGCCCACTCTGATCAGGAACAAATGCCAATACAGTTAAGATGCAAAGAAGTTGGCTGCTTGGTACAAGCAAACATGTTACCTTACAGGTCTTCATATTGTCCACACAGCTGAGGTACTAGCATTGACACTTTCAATTAGAGGACACACAGGCATCTTAGAATATCAGAGTTGGAAGGGACCTCAGGAGGCCATCTAGCCCAACCCCCTGCTCAAAGGGGGGAGGGGGAGGGCAATCCCCAATTTTTACCCCAGATCCCTAAATGGCCCCCTCAAGGATTGAGCTTACAACCCTGGGTTTAGGAGGCTAATGCTCAAACCACTGAGCTATCCCTCACCCAGCTCTTGCCCAGGACTTTGAAGAAACAAGGTGTGTTTGAGACCTGCCCAGCTGCCTTTGCACTGCACTTTAATTGAAGTGATTAGAAGCACCTGTGAATTGGTTACTGCTGTCCTTTGTCAAGTGCCTCTGGGGAGCTGGCCATGTACAAACACACCCAGCTGAACCAGGAAATTGAGTCCACAGGATGGCTTCCGACAGGGATTTGTGAGAAGGCTGAGCCAGCCAATTTAAACTATTCTCCTTTCATCAGAAAATTAGATTAACATATCAAATGAATGTGTGTAGACAGCTGTTTAATGAGCCCACTTCATCTGACAATGTGTCATTCATTTTAGACTTATGAGCATATGGGTCCCATATTGAAACTTATCACCACTTTTCCCTCCTGGTTAATAAAAACCAAACTTGCTCTAAATAGCTACACGGAACAAAGCATATTGTTCCTAGCACCAAGTATACACTCATATTCCCAGAATCGTAAGCCTCCTTAAGCACATCAGGATCACTTTGGCATGAAGCACCCCATATAGGAACATTAAACTCCTCGCCCTCACCAATATAATTTACACTCCAGATTCAACACAAGCTAAAGAAACTGGTTTTTCACTCTGGCAAACATGTTCACATGTGGACGTAGCTCAAAAGTTAACTGACCATACTCCCAAATTCATTTAAGTGGATGGTGAGGGAGGGGCAGAGGCTTGTTGGCAGCGGGAAAGACAGAAATGATATCTGGAATGGAGGGGAAAACTAAGGAGTGGGACCAGCCTTCAGTTGACTGCTGTGTCACAGAAATACCTGGTGACTCCTGACCCTATTTCCCACCCCCAGAGAGGAGGCCAAAGAATTATCTCTGTCCTCCTGCCCCAGCCTATTCACTAAATTCTTGCCTGGCACTACAGATAGAGAAGCTGATGTAGCCCTTTGGAGGACCTGTGATGTAAGGCCTGGTTGGGGATTACATGCACTCTGGTAATGCTTGTCTGCTGTAACAGATCCTTGGGGTCCTTGGCAGACAGCACCAATTAAAGCAGCCCTTAGAGTGCCTGATGCAAAGCAGAGTAGCCTTCAAAGCCACCTTTGCACCCTTCTCCCAGGTTGCACTGTGCACTCTTTAGTTGCAACCAGAATTAGTGCCAGTCTTTTTGCTATGGAAGAGAAGATCAAATCCTCTGCTTGCTTGGATGTATTAGAACCAAAAAGAGGTAGGTACACAATGTTTCCATTGCACTTGTGATTGAAGCAGCACAGGGTCTCCAAACCCTTGTGGATGAAATCCATCAGCTCAACTCTGCTTATCTTTTTAATGGCTGAGTGTACAAACTTCTCTGTAGAGAACAGCCTCAAACAATTAATGACTGCCCAGAACAAAAAGGCAAGTTAGTTTGGTAACTAGATAGAGATGTTCACTCTCATCTCAGTACATGAGAAGTTACTGTAATTGGAGTGAAAAAGCAGTGCTTTCAGAAGGTCATGGAGATTCCTCACGCTAGGAAACAACATGATTTTATGTTTATATAGCAGCACGTAACATTATATATATATATCAATAAAGAATGAACACCTGTATAACTGTGTACAGGGACTGTACACATTTTTTTAGGACAAGAGGTGAAAGAATCTACTGTAAGGCCTAAAGGGAACTATTTTTCAACTGTCTCCACTGCCTATGCATATAAATCTCCTGTGCACTGGGTGGGAATAAATTCCATATTTCTAAAAGGGCTGGCACTGGGGTTAAAGCTGTTCAAGGGCAACATTAACTTCTGCACTGCTATTTACATGAAATTTGTGGCCTCGCAATTATTTCTGGATCATCCACAGAAGAAGCTGCCCTCATCTTTTTACTAGAGAGTATATATAGGAATTATTTGTGGGTTACTGCACACATCTCTAGTCATTAGTTCACCATTCATTTGGTAGGAGGATGATTACTTTAACAATCCAAGCATCACAAGACACTTGGAGATGTGCTAGACATTTTATTTTCCTACATTAACATTATTTCTTTATTAAATGTTTTTATTGGTGAAAAATGCCCTTCCTTTTTAAAGAAGTAACTGGAGTGAGTCTGAATTAAAGAAAGATTTTTCTTCATATCAATTTTTGAACAGGAAAGGGAACTTGTTGCACATATGTAATCTGCATAGGTTGGAAATGAAAGGAAGACAGCAGTGACCTCAATGCAATGTAACATGTTAAGCATAATACAAGAACCAGTTCATTTATTCCTCACGCTTATACCATCAGTTTTCAATTCTTCCTCCACTCCTATTGCTCTTTAACATCTTCCATACAAAGATTACAATGCAAATTTCTCTGTAGCACTTCAGTAAACTGGTATCAAGCACTTTATGCACAAAGTTTGTACATTTAAAACTTATATATTGATTTCTTATATTAAGCCCTAGATTAGACCAACAGATCTGGGGAATGAATCTCATGGGATTATGCCATACTCCTAAAAGTGTTCTTCTACAGATGCTCACTTCTTATGTTGGGGTTAACAAATCCTCAAAGGGGAGCTTTTTCAGCATTACATACCACTAAATCACATTCTATCATTCTGACACTGGAATAAATGAAAACCAATTCACGTGACATTACTGCAGATTTGTTATGGATTAATTGATAAACAGCAGTAATGTCTTCTGTTTTAGTTAGGCTGTTGTGCTGCACTCATCACTGTAACATCTGTGTGTCTTCCCAAACTGAACAAGAGAGCTTGTGGGAGGCTGATTATTTTCACAGCGGTCCCTGGGGAAGCATTAGCATGCAAGCACATTAAGTAAACTAGAATACTTTAACTAGCTCTAGTTGTTGCAAACAATTTGTTAGTTATATTTGGCACTTTTTTCTCTTAGTGAGTTATCCGTGAACTGATCATGATCTCTGTGGATTTGTTTATTGTTCTTTGAATAGTTCTTGCAACCATAATACTTTCTAGTAAAAAAGAGAAGAGGAAATGATTCCTATAATATCCTGTCCCTGCTTATCTTCTTACCACTGAGTCCAAGGCAAGCACCTCCATCACTGGGCAATGCTTCCTTTCTTTTTGTAAAGGTTAAGTTATCTGGTGAGACAACAGTAATTATACCATGTGACTTAGGTGCCCACTCACACAGACCAAATATCACATTTTTAAAGGAACATTTGCTATGCAACTTCATGATCGCTGGGTTTTCATGATGCTCAGAGTTTTGAACTTTAAAGAAAAATAAAAAAGGAATGTCAACTGTTTAGGATGAATTGGGCATGTTTACCAAAGAGAATTAGAGTGACTGGCTACTTAGCTGTATGTTTTTAAATTAAGGAGTTTTATTAATTGCTTTGGCCAGTGCCAAATTCTGCTCTTAGGCCGTGTTAATGCTACTGGCTAAATTGGCATCGATGCAGTAGTGTTGATTTAGCGGGTCTGGTGAAGACACGCTAAGTCGATGGGAGAGTGCTCTCCTGTCAACGTCTGTACTCCACCTCCCCGAGAGGCAGAAGCTATGTTGACTGGAGAGCGTCTCCTGTTGACCTAGCACAGTGTAGACACTGCTGTAAGTTGACCTAAGTTACATCGATTTCAGCTTACATAGTGTAACTTAGATCAGCTTACAGCATTAGTGTAAACCAGCCCTTAGTTACACCAGTATAAATCCAAAGTTACCCCATTAAAGATAACTGGGCTACTCAAGATGTACACTGGTAGAACTGATCGTAGAATTTGACTCCATGGGGTAGGAAAATCCAAAGGCTGTTTACCTCAAATATGAAAGGAGGTATGTGTCATTTTGTGGCATGTTTCATGATTATTAAAATGAAAGCCATATTACCTTTTTTTGGCTCTGAGGTAAAAGTTAGGGTATGTTTGACCTCAGACAGAACTGACATGACACAGCCAAAAAGCACCTACAGGACATGGCTTTCCCTCCGCCAGCCTGTATGCAATATGTTAGAAAAATGCTACAACCTTCATTGGATTTGTGGTTAGCTGGATGTTTTCACTAAAATGATCAACAGTTAAATTGTTAATATTAATGCTTAAGGCCTTTTGAAGTCAATGGGAGAACTCATGTTTAAAGTTAGGCATATGCTTAAGTACCTTGTGTATCCCACAACTGCAGCTCTCACCCAAAGGCTTATCAGGAACCAAAATCCCCTATAATCCTCTATACTGCTTCCTAAGCCTCCTGCTTTCCTCCAGAAATATCTAGAAGGCAGTTTGCCATCAATACAAAAATCTACAGCCCACAACTAAACTAGACATTTAGAGGAAGAGTAAATAAGTTGAATTTAATATCAAATTAAATAAGACAAGGAACACTGCCGTGAGCATATTATTCATTTGCATACATGATTCCATAAAAACCTACAGTTTGAGGGTACCTAATATTGCCACAGAATTTCCAGCTTCTTCTTTATGGGGCCATGAATTGAGATCTCAAACATCATAGACATGCAAGGTTTTACATATTCATTACACTTATTTCAGTCTTCTTCTGTGATACTGAGCAGAGATAGCATTATGTCACACATAACAAATGGGAATATTATACACACAGTCACCAAGGCACAGATACTTTTTGGTATTCTGTAGGGTAGTCATTTGAAGTTGGGATTGCTTTGGTTTATGAGCAGTGGTTTCCACAGCCTTTTGTGTTGTTGTCTTCATCATGTGGTACATTCACCACAGGGGTGCCTCATAGCTGTGTTGGAGGAATCAGCTCTCATCTGGTGTGGCACCCTCTTCTGTCATTCGCTCACCCCGTGGCCTCTCACTCTCTCCATGATTCAGAATGCTCCTTCTTCCTGGCTTGGCCCTCTAGCCAGTCACTATACCCTTTTAGGGTTTCAAAGTCTCACAAGTCTGCCTGTTTGAGTATTATTCCTGGAATTCTTCAATTCAAAACTATACTACTGCACCAGCGGCTGCTAGGAGAACCCAGGCCTGCCCATTACTCCCGGTTCCAACCCAGGGATCCTACAGCCAACAGCAAAGGTCTACACAATCTCTGACCTAGCTGCTCTTTCCGTGGGCCGCTTCCTACTGCGCCTCCCACAGGCTTTCTTCTTCACCCTTCTGGGTAAACCCTTCCCTCAGGGCCAGGATCCCAGGCCTTCCTCTCTGGGTTTCCTCCTTGTCCTATTCTAAGCCCACGGAGCAACTGCTGGTTTCCATACTACAGCCCTTTTTTTCTGTTGCAAACTTCCTGACTTTATACCTTAGCCTGCTTCCCCACCCCAGCTGGGATTTATCAGACATTAATAATTTTCAGTCAAGCTAGACTCTCCACCAGGTATGGCCCATAAGACCAATTGGCCCTATCTGCACCACCTTAACACCTTCAGGGCTGTTGTGGGGTGAACATCCTATCACAGTTGTGCAGCTAGATTGTTGTGTTGTGCAGCTAAATTGCTGTTCACGCACCCCTGGATTTGAGGAGGCGGCTGATCTATAAACAGACTCAACTCCCAGACGCCTTAATTGCTTTGCTGCTTGTCTGTTGTAATTGCTTAAATTTAAAAGTTTTTTTTTCTCCTTGGCATGTTGTTACTGTGCCCAAAATGAGGCCAACGTGAGATTGGTGGAGCCAGGGGCCTCTGAACATGACAATTTCTGAAAGAAAGCACTCAGTATGGTCACTAGATGGAATTTCATCCCCTGTTACACTGTGCCCAACCTGCCTATGAGAAAAATGAGCTGTGGGTCTAAATTTCTGGCCTCTAGTCAGCAACAATGTCTGAATCTTGACATTGCTACACGAGAAACAAGAGGGCAGTCAACTTATGAAGCCTATAAATACAAAACTGCCAATTAAGGAGAGACTGTCTCAAACCAAAGAGAAATAAATGCAATTTAACAACAAAAGCACTGATAAGGCTCAGCAGGGAAGCTAATCAGAGAGACCTGCCCTTCAGAAACCCCAAGATGTAACGGACAACATCTCAAAAGGAGATATCTGAGCAGAGAATAGCTATGTGCTTGAGAGCTGCTAATAAGCGTTGCATGAACCAAAACAAAGGGAAAGAATATGTACAGACTATGGAAAGCAATGCTTATTAAAATTGTTAGTATGATGAGCCAAACCATCTCAAGGGATAGTGCACTGGCACCCAAGGCAAAATAATTTAATGTCTCCCTCCCATATGTATGTATGTGCATGCGTATGTACACACAGAAATATACTTTTAAACCCCACCTTTCTTTCAAAAAAACAATAAAGGTTGCTAAGTGACAATAATGGACTTCCTTTTATCAGATCTTTTACAAAACCCCAAGCCCTCAAAAGCAAGAAAACAAATATTTAAGGCCATCTATCTAGTTTCTTACATTGGTGTTCAATACTATAGCATCCGAATAGGCAAATCTTACTTAGTCCACATACAAAACGTGCAGTTTTGTATCTACTCAGACTAATGCCTTTATGTTTATTATAGAGGCACTGTATAGATTTTGAGATCCTTACTCCTTAACTATTCATTTCCTTGCTTTATCGTGCCTGGATTTTGTCAATTATGTGACAGTTAAATATATTGTTGTCTCTCAGGAGTCTTACCGGTTTTACTTTAACCAAAGTTTTGTTTCATTTTGGAATTTCCCAAGATTTTTTTAAATATCTTCTACTTTTTTCTTTTGTGTAGACAAATGAAGAAATGGGAATATGGTCCTAAGCTGCTGTTAATAGGAGTAGTTCCCCTGTAGGCCATGGAGCTACATTGATTGACACCAGCTGGGGATCTGGCCCATGGTTTTGTATATGCTAACTGAATGGGATGGAATAGGTCACATCATACTGTTAAATTACAAGAGTAAGCAGAACAGGCCCAGCTAACAACAGGAAACTAAAATTCATATTCTCCTAGTAGCTTTGAAATTATTGTAGAAAAAATCTATCAGGGAAAACATACTGTCTAGTAGCAATACATCACCCCAGTACACCTGTAGGGCTGGTGGAAAGCACTCCTCAATAAAAGTCCATTGTATATCACCAATACATCACCCAATACTTTTGCTTTAGTTGGAAAAAGAATTTGTTCATGACAGTAGCCATGAATATATTCTGTCTGCCTTTTTATTTTTTCTGTCAGCTCCCATAATGGGGAATTTTGTCATTTTCAAATAACTCCAGTTTCCTAAACATTTAACTGTTCCTGCCCTTGAAAACTTCCTGTTGTAAGAGCCAATGTAAGAATGTAATCTATCGGCATTTATAAAATGCCAATCTAAATTCCATGAAAAGTTTGAAGGAGTAATAAACATGTCATTTCTGAGAGTGAGGGAAACAAAGAAACATTAGGCAAAGTAGAAATCGAGGTAAATATCCAATTGTCTTTAAGAACTTTGCATAAAATTTTCCTTTGTCTTCAGAGTAATTTGGCATGTTTCAAGCCAAACATATTTTTCAAGACAAAGTTAAACAGGGAGTTTTAAATAGGACTCTTATGGAAGTTGATTGCTAGGGTGACCAGATGTCCTGATTTTATAGGGACATTCCCAATATTTGGAGCTTTTTTTAATATGGGCTCCTATTACCCCCCACCCCGTCCCAATTTTTCGCACTTGCTATCTGGTCACCCTATTGATCACAGACTACTGCCTCTCCCTATTAAAAAGGCCAAGGTAGGTGAGGTAATACTTTGCACTGGACCAACTTCTATTGATGGAGGGTACAAGCTTTCGAGCTACACAGAGCTTTTTCTCCGGTCTGGGAAAGGAAATCAGAGCTTCCTACCCAAGACCTGAAGAAGAGCTCTATATAGTTAAAAGCTTGTACCTTCTACTGACAGAAGTTGGTCAATAAAAAGATACTTCCTCACCTCCCTTGTCTTTCTTATATTCTCTGACCAACAAAGCTACAACAACTCTCCATCTTAATACATTTATACACACAAGTAAAACAAACACAAAATGAAAAGGTACCACTAGGTCATTTAAAAGAGGCAATGCAGAGCTCACGGCAGTGCATAATTATACAGCATTGTCAGACAGTTACCTTGTCCCTGTCTTTACAGCAGAAGAGGAATTAATATCCCTAGGGACAACAGAGAAGAGATGTGCATAGGAAAGAATTGGCTATAGAAGTGTTAGATGCACTTAAAGTAGACAAAGCTGCAGGGCCAGATAATATGCATTAATAAATATTATAGGCAGGAAGGCAGGAAACTGGTAAACCTTTCAGTTATATTTTATAAAAGTTCAGTAGCTTCAAGAAAGATTGAAGAGAAGCAGACATAAATCCCTTGTTTTAAAACGAGTGAGGAAACAACTTAAGGACCTAGAGACAGATTAAATTAAGAACCATTATAGAGAGAATTTTAGAAAATATTTTAAGGTTTAAAAACACCTCGATAAGCACAGTGATTTAAGGGAATCAGACAGGGCAACACATGCTTAACTAACCTACTTGGAGTTCTTTGCTATAATACACAAGAGAAACTCAGAAGAATGTAATAGACTGTACCTACATTTTCAATAAACATTTAAAAATGATTCCCCACTGGAAAGAGATTGATGGCTGTGATAAAGAGTGATGGAGCAGCAGGTAAACAGACAGTATTAGGATGATATTGTAATCAAGGCTAGTGGAATGAGGGTTTTTATGCCTTTTTACACTCTGAGACATCATAGTCTCGGAATATTAAAGGGCAACTGCGGGGGGACATGTAAGAAAGTCACATCTCTGCCTGCAAGAACTAGGAGGGGTGGGTTTATTTCCCTTTCCCAATATGGCCAAGAGAGGAGATTAAGGCTGGGATGGTTCCTGTTTCTATGGGGATCAAAGGAGGGGTGTCAGACTGTAGGTCCTTCTTCCTCTTCTTCATAGGGCTGGGAGAAGGGCACACAAAGTAGAGATGCTAGGAAAATTCTCTTCTCTCCATTTCTCCAGGGGAAGGGCAGTATGGGGAGGGTTCTATAGTTTCCTGTACAGTTAGGAAGAGAAAAGCAGAGCTAGCATGTCTGTTTACCCAGGCTGGGAGACACACTCACAACTGCTATGCAGACATTTCTGAAAAGACCTAGCTGGAGGGCTTTATCTCCAACTCAGCAGACATTAGAAGCGGGGCAGGACAGTGGAAGACTCTGTGGCTGTTGCATCTCACAGCACCACAAGGGGGTGCTCAGGTAACGATTTGTAGTAACAGGTGCCACAAATCCTTATTATTTATTTAAGTAATAGTGATGGAGGGGGAAGACACGTCCTAGTAATGAATAACAGGCGGATTGACTGGGGAGCCCATGCAAAGAAGGGTCATTAATCCAGCAAACATTATGCCCTCCCAGTTGGTCATTATTATTCTTAACAGATCTTGAACATATATACAAAACACAAAGAGAATGTAATGCAATTGCCTTTGTATGTGCTGAAATGCCTTGGATCCAGTATCCTGTTTACAACACTGCTTTTGTTCTAGCAGCTAAGGAACAAGAGTCAACTCGTGCAAATCTTTACTGCTTGAACTTCAGAGGAGTCCTCACAGAACAAGGACTGCAGGATTTAGCCTCAATACACTAAGCAACTAAAAATAGGATTTCATGATCCCCATTCCATGAACTAGGGCTGTGAAAAACACTTGCAATGAAATTCAAAAAATATTAAAATTCAAGGTTTCACACATTTCAAAAAAAAAATCCTGAGTAAAATACCATAGTTTTTGAACTCAAAACCAGTGTTCTGCCCATAGCTCTTAAGTGCTAAATCCGGAGGCTTTTCCAAGCACAGGAGGTAGATGTTGGGAGTAGGTGACAGAGACATAAGTTGCAATCACAAAAGAAGCTTGGGGAGAAAGTAGAGAGAAGGGGATGAGGACTAGGGTGACTAGATGTCCTGATTTTTATAAAAAAAACAAGGAGGACTTGTGGCACCTTAGAGACTAACACATTTATTTGGGCATAAGCTTCACAAGTACTCCTTGGTTTTTTGCTGATACAGACTAACACGGCTACCACTCTGAAACCTGTCACCATGCAAGGGACTGTCCTGATTTTGGGGTCTTTTTCTTATATAGGCTCCTATAACCCCCCCCCTTCCTGATTTTTCACATTTGCTGTCTGGTCGCCCTAATGAGGACAGCAAAGTAGGCATGGGCATGGAAATGGATACTTTTGAAAGTATATGCAGCTTGAACGGTTTGTAGAAGAAAATGGAAAGCCTATGCAGAGATTCAGGAAGTGGGGGTGACAGTGAAGATATGAGCAAAACATAGGAAAAGAAAAATACCTTAGCAGAAGCATTTGGTGCAGAATGGAGGAGAGTTTGATGACAGAAGGAAAGGCCAAAAAACTGGACTGGTATCCTGGCAAGATAGGTATTGTTTATCAGTGCATGAACTGTGTTCTGGCAGATGGAAGTATTGACGTGAGGGCAGCATTTAGACTTATTTCTTGCCAGACACTACTACAACGCACAGCACTAAGTTCTAGTTATAGAATGACTTTTGGCTGAGAGAGAAGATAGAAATTGAAAGTCTGAGAGGTGTCTCCCATACTGTCAAAGATATTTGGGGCATGAACAAGTCCTGCTTCATTCTCTCCTCTGCAGCATATTGCTTGGGAAAGGGAAATTATGGCTAAATGAATAAAACTGGACTTCATTTAAAAAAATCAAATTCTGGTGTGTTGTGAAGAGGTTTGAAGTCCAGCAGGCATTCTTGAAAAAGGCTTTGAACAGCTCTGTACCATGCTGAGTCCAGTAAGAAAACAATTCATATCAAAATGATGAAACCAAACCTGATTTATCATGATTGATGCTCGGTTCCAACACCTTTTGTTATATGTCTTCCATATATGTCAAAAGCGGACCCTTTTAAACTTTATCTATTCTACATATAGAAATTTCAAACCTGCAAATAATGTTTTACACAGTATATATTTGGTGGCTCTTGTGATTAAAAAGTAATGAGAAAATATAATACCACTGTTAGCCAGGGACCATTTGGTGCCAACTGGCAGAGGGCATAGGCTTCACAGGGTTTTACAGGGATCCTCAGAGTCCAATATATGCATAATAATTCACCAAACTATGTGAGGTCTCTACCAAGAGACCACTGGTCATCATAATCCCTGTGAAATATATGGATGGATAATATTTAAGGAATTATGTATCTACACTAAAAAACATGTTCTTAAGGTCTGGGAGTAGGGTGACTAGATGTCCCGATTTTATAGGGACAGTCCCGATTTGTGGGTCTTTTTCTTATATAGGCTCCCATTACCCCCCACCCCATGTCCCAATTTTTCACAGTTGCTGTCTGGTCACCCTATCTGGGAGTTAAGGCAGGTTACCAGGAGATGTAATCTCAGACATGTTCATTTCAGATAGGAGGTAACAGACACTTATCTTTCCCTTTTTGCCATGTGTGTGCTGGTTACTGTATGCCTCACAATGGATGCCTATTTGCATACTGAGACAGCTCCAGGTTGAAAGATTTTTTTTTTGTATGTGTTTGTTTTATAGTAGATTTTCTCTTATAGATTTCCTAGTCAGCAGAGGGGTGTCCTGTTTATGAAAGAAGACAAAGGATGAGACTAGTATATCTTGAGGGGACAAAGAGATACACTGAGGAGATAAGCTACCGCTTGTTTGTCCTATGAAAGGAGGATCACACCAGCCTGGCTGTAAAACACTGAAAAGGACTTTGGGTAACCATTATCTACAAGGCATGAGAGTATCTAGTTAACATACATTCTAGACCCTAGACTTAATTATGATTTTATATGTAACCATTTGTTTCCAATAATTCTACTCGCTATTACCTGAATCTGTGCTTTGTTAAATAAACATTTACATGTTTTCACTGTAAACATATCTAAATGCTCTGTGCTAAGCAACACAGTGATCTAACATGGAACTGGTAAGCTGGGATATACTGTTTCTTTGGAAGCAGCAGTTCTGTGAATACTGTGAGTGTTCTGGAACTGGACACTCCAGGGTGAAGCTTGGAGGACTCAAAGGTTGGAGTATGCCTGTTGCTAACCTGTCAAGAGAGAATAGGGCCTGCATAAGCCTAGAGGGGAGTGCTTGTGTTGCCCGTGGCTGTTGGAATTGGGGAATTAACTCCCAGCAGTCTCAGGCAAAGCTTCCTCACACTAAGAGCAGGTGATAGTTAGGAGCCTCATAGCCCTGGATACCCTCAGGAAGTGTCACAACCACGTAGAATACTCAAGGCAAGATTAAGCTTCTCTAGAGCAAATGAGATAGGTATGTATAGGATCAGTATGCCTACCTTCAATCTTACAAACAACTTACTCATATTGTGTGCAATATATGGGGAAATGTATAGTACATGAAATTCTGTCATTGCAAAATGCATACATAGCATTACTTGGCCCCTGTAAATTGGGAAAGGAAACAGTTCTTACAATATGCCTTCAAAATACACTGCAAATTTAAAGCACTTTAGAGTATGCATTATGTTGTTAATAATCATGATCATGGACCAAACATTGAGGTCTTTACTCAGTTATTCATTACTGACTCAGGCAAACTTCTTGATTTCAGGATTTGTCATAACAAACAAAATATTTAATAATAGTAATAAACATTAAATTTAATGTACAGGCAATTCTTATGTGAAGAATAACCAGAATGTTTTAATACACAAGGTAACAAGAGCTATTGCTTCATAGAGAACTTCTTTCTACTCTTTGATGTTACAGAATCACTGACTGTGTCTTTGAAATGTAGCAGCTGAGGCAAATCACTCTCAATAGCTGTTAGTGATAACCCATTCAGTCTCCCTGTCTCATGGTTGACCTCAGTCTGGGTTTGATCAGAGCTAGTTTGGGGGGAAAAGAACATTCACCTTCACAGTCTGACAGGCAGAGTCAGGTAAATTGAAAGCTATTTATGTACATTGAGAAAAATAGATTGTATGCCGTCAGATCTTCTCACAAAGTTGATCAGAGAATGGTATTTGTCATGAAACGAAACAAATTCCTCAAAAAATTTGAGCTCCAACTCTTTTCAATATTTGGATTATGAACTAGCAGCAGCTTGCATGCCACTGGTATCAAATGAGTGGTGAATGCTCGTCAGAAATTCAAAGTGACTATAGATAGAAAACTAACCTAAGCTTCTTGACAGTGCTATGACTCCTTGAACAGACTGGAGATTTGGATGCATATTTTCAGGGGATCTTTTAATGCCACACCATGCAAAAAAGTGAGTGACACTGTCAGAGTTGGTTTCATTTTTTTTCAAATGTTTGTTTAGGGCTCTGAAGTATTTGTAGCATTAGCCCAGAACTTGAAATTGTCCAAATTCACCACAGAATCCATTTTGACTTTGGTACAAGTCACTGATCAACATCTCAAAATGAACAATTAGATGGCACACCATCTATTTTTTTTTAATTGTTGACATGAATAGCTTTCAATTTACCTGACTCTCAGACAATATACTTCAGTTTCAAAAGAATAATACTTAGCACATGAAATCAGTGTAAGTGTTTTCAGAAGCACACCATGCATGGTAGGCATACAGTCTTCAGTAAATCAGTTTCGTCATAGAATATGGGCTTTCTATTAGTACTAAATTTTTCCACTTGTGTGCCATCTACCAATAACCACCAGTTGTTAAAAGACATATAGGGCAAAATTCTGCCATCAGTTAGGCTTATGTAATCTTAGTGCCTTTAAATGGTGTTGCATAGCTGTAACTGATGACAGTATAGGAGTACTTGTGGCACCTTAGAGACTAACCAATTTATTTGAGCATGAGCTTTCGTGAGCTACAGAGCTGTAGCTCACGAAAGCTCATGCTCAAATAAATTGGTTAGTCTCTAAGGTGCCACAAGTACTCCTTTTCTTTTTGCGAATACAGACTAACACGGCTGTTACTCTGAAACCTGTCATGATGACAGTATGTTATTTATAATGTTTTGACGGTTTGGACAGAAAACTCTGCCAGCTCAGTTAAAATAGGACTTTTTTGTAATAGCTGTTTTCAGTATCCAGAGTATATTAAGACTGTCATTGTGGATTGCCATTAATTACAATGTTTGTTTGCTTCCACATGTATACAGTATACTGCGGGGGTGGGGGGGGAGTATTTGTTAAAAAAGGAGTAATTAGATATGAGATAGAGGAAAAATCCAGTGCTAATCATATTTGAAGATTATGTAAATTGTACCCTCACCACTGATACAAAAGTGGACCTGGAGAAGTGTACATGGTTGTATACCATAAAAGAGGTCAGAGTAATTTGTTAATAAACTGACCACTCTGATCCATGCAACATCCCTTTCTGGGACCCTGTCTGAACCAATACACAGCAAGTGGTCAAACTGAGTATTTTTCTGCTCTTTCCCAGATAATTTCTCAGTATTTCATAATTAAAGCCAGTTATTTTTTATAGATATAAACACATAAAGCCTAAATATACATGTGCCCAACTTTCATTTTGTGATTTTTTCCCCCTTAATTTTTTATAATTTGCCAATAAAATATGCTTTTTCACAAGAAACCTTTTTAAATAGAGGCTTGAAACTTACTTGTGGCATACACTGTTGGTGGTTAGGAGGAAGAATGAGAGAAGGCAGTGTTTTATATAAGGTCAGTACACAAAGGAGCTTATAGTTCTCCCTCCACAAACTGCTACAAAAGGGTTAGCAAGGACCATAGTGCTTATAGGGAACAGCAGGCAACCTGGAAGATACTAGGCACAGTTATAACTGCCTTCCTATTACTTTTGTAAACTATTCTCCAACTTAATTCTGGGTGCCAGAAATAAACTCTCAGAGCAAGTAGCTAGAATGTGTAGCTGTCATTAAAACAGAGCATTCAGACTGAGCATGTTGTCCTGCATGAACACCTACTCAATCCTATTATAGTCAAAAGTTCACAGCAATTTTAGTTCAGAAAACCTTCAAATTCTCCCATTCTCAGCTGAGTTCTTCAGGTCCATGCTCAAAAATATAGTTTGAAAGGGAGAATCAAGTCAAGCAGAAGCAGCTCCAATAAATACAGCGAGATGTGACTCCTCATAAACAAGCAGTTTGCTAGACAGCAATGAGAACAATATCCAGGGCAATGTTTAAAATTCCTCAATAATCCTGCTAGTATCAATAACCAAATGAATAAAAAACTTCATTCCTACTCAGCTAGAAATACTTTATATTCTAGGAGGCTATGAAAAATGCATGCTAATCATTTTGTTCTCATGTCAGTTATTTAATACACTGTATATAAATCAGCCTGCTAGATAGAGAGTTTCATCTTTCCTGGTATTATTGCTTTACCATGTCACCATATTTCTCTTGCATTTTGGAGAGATGAAACTTTGATTTAAGCTTTACCCTGTGTGGGCCTGAGAATTCAAAGTGGTACACACTGCCAACTTAGACAATCGCTCGGGGAGGAGGGTGCTCACATTTTAAAGTTTCTGGTCTCCCATGAAGACATTATTTTGGGGATCCCTAAACACTCCTGATTTGTTAATCAATTCACATTGTGTATGCACACAATTCAGTACGTTCTCTGGGCCTGGGACGATCTCTTATTGCCTATTTGTGCAGTGCCTAGCTCAAATAGACCCCTGCTCTTATTTGGGTCTTCTAGATGTTATCATAAAGCACATTATAATTATTATTTATATTAATTTGTTTTACCATTTTGGTATGTAACTCTGTAGGCTACTAATATGTATCTGACCATATTTCCGCTGCTTATGTTTCTCCTCTTTTTCTTTCCCCGTCCTTCAAGTCATCTGCTTCTTCCCTTCTACATCTTGGCAACGTTCTCTTTCAAAAGTTTATTTTTGATGCACAATTTCCTAATGATCCTTCCCTCTCTTTAGCTTCTTTCTCTATGTGCTTTCAAATTTGTCTACCTTTTCTTCCCCTTTCTTCTCTGTCTCTCATATATGCCCCTGCCTTTCCCATACATAGCCACATACACTCACAGCTGTCCCTACACACAGTATCCTGACACGCATACAAACTATCGTTAGTCCTACACATAAACACATGGATTTATCATGCCTCATAGCCTCATTCACAACTCTCATTTACATAGCAACACACAAGTATTGCCACTCACTTAGTGAAAGGCTTTCTAATGGACTTTAGTGAATGTTCGATTGGGCCCATGCTGCTCCCAACCCATGCCAAAACACACACCCAAACACATTGCCTTTCACATTTAAAGTTACACACATGCGCTGGCCTTCCTCAAACAGTGGGCTGATTGGGTAGTGGGGATTTGTTGGTGATGAATGAAAGAGGTAGGAGCACTCTCATGGCATAGTGAGGATAATGATGATGAATGCTATGTATATAAATAATGTGTGCATTTTATGTATCTAATTTACATAGAGAATTTCTTTTACAGTGATGGTCTTTGTTAGTAAGGTATTTAAAAATAAATGTCCCACCCTTCCTCATGCACTGCTTACTGTCCAGCTTGCATGCTCAGTGGGGCAGTGGTGCAGCAGAAGTATCAGTGTGTGATTCAGGTATGTGATTATAAGGCCAGAAAGGACCATTGTGAGCATCTAGTCTAACTTCCTATATAACACAGGACATAAAACTTCCCTAAATTAATTCCTGCTTCCACTCCAGTAGCTGTGGTTGAACTACAGAGTATCTTTTAAGAGAACATCCAATCTTGATTTAGACTTTGCCAAGAATGGAGACTCCATCACAGCATTCAGTAAATTGTTCCAGTTCTTAATTACCCTCACTGTTACATATTTGTGCCTTACTTCTAGTCAGAGTTTTTCTAGCTTCATCCTCCAGCCACTGGCTTGTTACACTTTTGTTCATGTCATTAAACACGATCATAATGCATGTACACAAGAGGCTAGAATTAAGGTTGAATGGGCCAACTTCATTTTGGTATTTCTTGCTTTTGAGTGCTAAATTTTGCAACTTTAATGTTCTCTTAACAAGTTTTTGGTATGGACATTCTTATCAGTATTAGTACTTATCCATAATTGTATTTAATATTTGTATTTTGGTCCTGCATTGGCACCCCAGGCATATGTGCTGTATAAAAAGTGAACAAAAAGAGAGTTTAGAAACTAATCTAATCTATAATCCAAATATAAATCTGCATGATGCTTCAGAGATGAAAATATAAAGATCATCCCCAAGTCCAAATAAAGCTGTATTATAAGGAGCCATTTTACTGCCGATAACATTAAAAAAAAAAAACCATTAACCAACACCAGTCTACGCAAGATAATATAATTATTTCCTATTCTAGCTGAGGTAATAATTCAGTATCTCAGGTACCGAAGTTTAGTTACTACTGGTAAATACCCTTTTTTTTAATACAAATAATGCCCAATGCATTTACACCATAGTGGAGAGTGATATGGGCAATTCACCATTTTATAATTATACTGTATCATACAGCTTTAAAAGTGGTTAGTGCACTGTGAACTAAGTGGTTTCTCATAGTTTTCTTTAGCACAGATGGCAAGTTGTAAAACTGTTGCAAAATTATTTATTTTAGAATATTTCATCAGGAAAAACTCATTGAGATGACACAGCTCATTTCCAAGGATACCCTGGGGCAACAAATGAGAGACATCCATTTGCATCTACACTGTTTTTAAAAAATCAACTAAATAACACATACAAAAAACAATTACAAACAGTTATCAGTTCTTTAGTCTATAAGGCTTTAAAAGCTGTAAGACTAAAAGCCCCAAAGTCTTTTATGTTAATGGTAGTTTGCATATTCTTATCCAGAACGGCTGCGTAGTATGCAGTGTCTATTTACTTCGTACTCATTAGCATGCTACACTGGGAAATATTTTTACATCTAATAAGTTACAAGTTTGGTTTTTTAATTACATTTTGGGTATTAAAAACTCAGGTCGAAATTCTGCTCTCATATGCACAACTGTTACTGAGCTTCAAAGGGAGCTGAACACACATACATGAGGTCAGTATCTGGCTCTATACAGAAACAGTATGATAAATAGTGCAAACATTATTATGTTGTGTATTACAGTAGCTCATAGGGGCAGGATGAGAAGGGGGCCCATCCTCATAGGCACTGTACAAACAAAGTAATAGACAGTCCCTTCAAAGGGCTTACAATCTAAACAGACAAGGCAAAGAGTAGGGGAAGATAGAATTCATCGGCAGAGTGAAGGCTGCTGGTTTACTAAGTCATGTTGTAGTATTTTCATAATTTTCATTTTTGTGGTGGAAGGGGTTGGTGGAAAGGTCTTGTTTGTTGGTTTTTAATTCTTTGAATGGAGTTTTCTTAGGAAGGGATTAGCTAAATGGAAATACAAGGAAGGGGAAAATGTCACAGAAGAGAAGAGCTAAGGGGCTAGAACAGGGAGCGGAGGGAGGGAAGCATGCAGGTGGACTGAGGCTGAGATGGAGAGCACGAGAGGGGGCAGGAAAGTGTCAGAACAAAGAACTGCTAAGCACAGGGAGAGAATGGCCAATCAAAACTGTAAGAAACGGTAAGAACTGTAGAAAGCAGCCTGATATCGTCAGTGTCCAGCAGTCACAGTATTGCTAATCCCAAGCATTCAAAAATCACGTCAGATCCCAAACAATCATGAGAGTGCAGCTGACCATCCAGCTGTTAACCTGTGCAGGTGGGGTGGGAGAGGGATGGATTGTGAGCAGTTCAGTGTTGTCTGTAGGTGGCAGAGGTGCAATGTTGTGGCAATCCTTATTTTACCTTATGTCCTTGCCGCCGTACTTTTGTAAAACCTTATGAATTACATAACACATAATGAATTTCTGTGTTTAATGCATTGTTGACTTCTTATGAATGAATTTTTCAATGATTTTTATAATTAAACAATCTGTTATGGAACAAACAAAAATAAACCTTCAAATGAAATGATACCGCAAAGGTCTTTAATTATGAAAAGATTATGAAAAAAATAATCTATTGTGTGATAACTACAAAGAAACCTTTAATTAAAAACTATACTCAAACAAAACAGTAAAATGCAACAATACAGTGCAATGCAGAGCCTGAGCTTGGCTCTGTGAAGAGAATGGCCTCTGGGAGCGCTATTGTGGAGGTACAGCTGGGAAGACTTGTTGGTGTTCCCAGTATCCTAGATTGTCCAAGGGCTGCAGAACACAGCTGAGTCTTGGCTTACAAGACTACATTTCTTGCTGCCCTAACAGCAGCATGTGCTGCCGTGGAGCATTCTGGCTCTGTATTGCCTCCAGGAGTTTCCTCTGCATCTCACTATCTTTGGCCATGCCAACGCTGTTTCTGGCAACTGCCACTCTGTTCTTTGCCACTGCTACAATCTCTCTGGAGAGCGCCCTGTCTGTTTCCCACTCTGCCCTCAAACACTGCCTCCGTCTCTCCACTATTCTTGGTGGAGGATTCTGTTATGATGCCCACAAACATTTCATCATGTTTTCTGTTTCCTCCCCGCAGGTTAGCATGGCAGCATAGCACAACAACAATAAAAAGTTAGATACTTGTATCCCAAGTTGCTCTCCATAGGATCTGCCTCCTCAGTCCTGGCTTAGGTTGCTGCCTGGGAAGTGGGGTTGGTTGCTGCAGGGCAGGAACCGGGCTCACCCTCCAGAGCAGGTAAAACAACAGGTCAGTAACTGTCAAGGTTCCTCCCCCACTCTGAACTCTAGGGTACAGATGTGGGGACCTGCATGAAAAACCTCCTAAGCTTATCTTTACCAGCTTAGGTCAAAAACTTCCCCAAGGTACAAAATATTCCCCCCCGTTGTCCTTGGACTGGCCGCTACCACCACCAAACTAATACTGGTTACTGGGGAAGAGCTGTTTGGACGCGTCCTTCCCCCCAAAATACTTCCCAAAACCCTGCACCCCACTTCCTGGGCAAGGTTTGGTAAAAAGCCTCACCAATTTGCCTAGGTGACTACAGACCCAGACCCTTGGATCTTAAGAACAATGCACAATCCTCCCAACACTTGCACCCCCCCTTTCCTGGGAAATGTTGGATAAAAAGCCTCACCAATTTGCATAGGTGACCACAAACCCAAACCCTTGGATCTGAGAACAATGAAAAAACATTCAGTTTTTTTACAAGAAGACTTTTAATAAAAAATAGAAGTAAATAGAAATAAAGAAATCCCCCCTGTAAAATCAAGATGGTAGACATCTTACAGGGTAATTAGATTCAAAAACATAGAGAACCTCTCTAGGCAAAACCTTAAGTTACAAAAAAGATACACAGACAGAAATAGTTATTCTATTCAGCACAATTCTTTTCTCAGCCATTTAAAGAAATCATAATCTAACACATACCTAGCTAGATTACTTACTAAAAGTTCTAAGACTCCATTCCTGGTCTATCCCCGGCCAAGACCAGCATACAGACAGACACAGACCCTTTGTTTCTCTCCCTCCTCCCAGCTTTTGAAAGTATCTTGTCTCCTCATTGGTCATTTTGGTCAGGTGCCAGCGAGGTTACCTTTAGCTTCTTAACCCTTTACAGGTGAGAGGAGCTTTCCCCTGGCCAGGAGGGATTTCAAAGGGGTTTACCCCTCCCTTTATATTTATGACAGTAACAGTCGCCGAGAAAGCAGTGCGCAACAGCACTGCGTGCACACAAACGAAACACTTAACATCTTGAGTCACAGCAAAAGTTAGTTCACTTTGAAAGAGGATTTCAGAGTTCATGACAAATGCATAGTTAGTACGCTACAATAGACTGAGTCATGCATATGTGAGCATTTTCAAATCAAATTAACTCAACTTAATCCAGTTTAAATCCCCTATGTAGACAAGCCCTAAAGAGACTAATGCAGAGTACTAACTCCCTTGCCACTTGCAACAGCTTCCCTGAAGAATTACAGCAGAAAACCAACTACACAGTATTGTCTTCCAAGACTACAAAACTAGCTCACACACTAAGAAAAAGAACTTGTAACACTATATATAACAGCAGCATCTGGTAACCCCTGCCATAGCAATACCCTCTCTCACGCTAAGGACCTGATCCACAGCCCTTTGAAGTCAGTGAGAGTCTTTCTATTAACTCAATAGGCTATGGATCAGGCCCCAATAAAAATCCTCCTCACCATAAATATTGCTTTATAATATTATAGAATCAGTAGAATCTCAGAACTGGATATTTCATTTCCCTTTGCTGCAGCTTTAAGTTCCCTCACAGAAAGTACAATATGCATTTGTATACCTATGTGGCACTGGTTATATACAAGTATGCCGGTTGCCTTCCCCTCCCCCATCATCACGGAGGTAATGCATTTGTGGCAGTTTCTACTACAAGGGCTCAATCATCCTTTCCTTGCACATTCAAACATTAAATTGAAATCAGTGGGAAATCTGGGTGAACACCTGCCATGGTTATAGGACAAGATGAACTTTAGATCTCTTTTTGTCCCTCTCAAGTATACCTTTCAGGTGACGGGTCTGGCTTCCTTCTCCTATCTCAAGGGTGGAACCATGCATTTCAACAACTTTGGGACTGGATTTCTGGGCCCACTTTACAGCCTTCTTTGCTTTAACTTGATGCAGTTAGGCAGGATAATATTGCACAGGTAAATTGAAGTGCATGTGATATTTATAAAAAAATAATATCTAACTCTCTCATTCTCCAGAACATGTAGTTCAGTTTCACCTATGTCTGCATGTGCGTGATATCCCTAAAAAGAGACAAGGAATGCTGCATTATGGCATGATAAACCTATATTTTCAGTGCCAACATAAAATTAACTCACAGGAAACAATGCTCCACTGAAAGAAAAATTGTGTTAAGTACATGTTAATGCCATTTACTTCTCCATTTGGAATCTCTCATGAAAATTGTTTATAAAACAAATGGCTAATTATATTATACTTGCCGAATAATTAAACATTCAGAACATACGATTCACTAAGGCTGGAGATCACAAATTTAAATGTGATATCCAATGTGAGATAAAATGTGAAAAAAAAGAACAGATTAAACCATATTGATCAGAAATGATCACCCTCGGGAAGAGAGGGGGGTACCTGAAAGGTGGGGAGCGTGCTAGGAACATGGCACCAGTGCCTGTAGTGGTTTTCTGCAGCCTGAATGAACGCCATTTTCTGAAAGATAGTTACTTATGCTTTTGCCTCATCGGGCTGGGTAGAAAAGACAAAGTTTTTTTCTGTGTGTTAACTTTTGTGAAACTATCATACAAGCAATTGTTGTACAATCATGAATGTTGTTGCTGAGAAAGACCTATTAGATTACCTATCCCATACCTCTGCTAGTGGAGGATAAAGCTTTTAGCAAGAAGTTGTAGCATTTATTAATCTGATGACGGTAGATGTATCACAAATAAGCACTGATCATCAAGTGTCCATGATTATAACCTGCTCACCTCTGTATAAAAGCAGTTTGCACAGGGAATTACATAGGTGCCAAGGGAGATGAAATCCTCTCCATAAACAGGGCAGGGAACAGGTGTACGCTCTGACGCTGGCTACTACTACTACAACCTTCACTGTGAGAAAGGAGAGGGATTGTGGTGTAGATGATTCTCTCCATTCACAAACTAATTACCAATGCCCAGTCTCTACCCCTTCCATGCTTTTGCCTTGAAAGACACCACTGAGTTTGTTCCACACCACACAGGGTCTGAGAAGTCTTCCTACATGGCCTCTCTGCTTCCCAACTCACCCATGTATAGGAAAATGTGTTTCCACTACATCTATGGGGTTTTTTATCCACAAAGATTCAGAGATTCCAGGGCCAGAAGCGACCACTGTGATCATCTATTCTGACCATATGTATAACACAGGCTAGAGAACTTCCCCAAAATAATTCCTAGAGCGTATCCTTTAGAAAGATATCCAGTCTTGATTTAAATTGCCAGCAGTGGAAAATCCATCACAACTCTTGGTAAATTGTTCCAAATGTGTAATTACTTTCACTGTTAAAAATGTATACCTTATTTTTTGTCTGAATTTGTCTAGCTTCATCTTCCAGGCATTGACTGTTACACTTATGTCAGCTAGATTGAAGGGCCTATTATTAAATATTTGTTCCGCATGTAGGTACTTATAAACTGTAATCAAATCACCCCTTAACCTTCACTTTATTAAAGTAAATAGATTGAGGTCCTTGAGTGTATCACTCTTAAGGCATGTTTTCTAATCCTTTAATCATTCTTGTGGCTCTTCTCTGAATCCTCTCCAATTTATCAACCTTCTTCTTGAATTGTTGAAACCAGAACTGCATATCGGAGGCCAAAATGTGGGTAGCATTTACAGGGCTGGTGTGCCAGTGTTTTGGTAGCATCACAGAACAGGATATTCCTGGAAAGTAGGATAGTATTGCCCTCTGCCCATCTAAACCCATTATTGTATTGCATGTATGGCCTACATTCAAAGTATAATTGACTTGTGAGCAGGAACCACACAAGAAGGGGAGTAGACCTCTGACAGGCCATGTGTTAGAATCACCGAAGACATAAAAGGTTGTTTATTTTATTTTAAGATTTCAGATTTTAGTAGGGATAGTATCTGTCAGGGTAAACCCTAAGTCAAAGGGTAGGGGGAAAGAGGTATTACAAATCCAAGTGTGAATGGGTATACTTTAATGAATTAAATGAAAAACAATCTAGTTTTATTATTCAAACGTTTCCCAATAATGTGGATTTAAAACCTAAATATATTGGTGCAGGCTGTTCCCCTGAGAACTGATCAAAACACCTGATCAAAAGCCTTATGAAGTCAATGGGAATCTTTCCATTGACTCTAATGGGCTTTACACCAGGCCTATAGAAAAGACCCTCCATGCACACATCTATCCCTTTCCACAAGGAATAGGGCCCAGCCCTGTCTGCGTGGCACAAGTCTCCTCTGTCCTCTGGACCCTATGCAGGGTGCTCTGTGGATCTGGGTTTTCTGATGGTGAGGGAACAGAGACTATCAGCCAGCGGAGAGGCTGAAGGAAATGGATGTAATTACCCCTACATCCTCGCTGAGAGAAAACAATTCTGCTGAGATCTCCCCACCAGGAATGTTTTGTAGCATGTCTCCAGGGCAATGCTGTTGTGGGGAGTTTCATCAAGAAATTCTCACTGAGTGTTCCTCCTCCTGAGCCCCTTTTAGCAGGTTTTACCACAGAGTGGTGGATAGGGTTGCCAACTTGGTAATATTTAAAAAGCGGACACTCCAGCAGGAATGCCGGGACCTCCCCTGCCCTGCCTCTTCCCCCCCAAGACCCTGCCCTCCCTCCACTCCTCTTCCCCCGTCACTTGCTGCTTTTCCTCTCCCACCTCCCCTCCCAGGTCAGGAGGGACTCACTTGTGGCGCTGGGGCTGGGAGCTGCAGTTTCCACAGTATGCATCCGATGAAGTGAGCTGTAGCTCACGAAAGCTTATGCTCAAATAAATTGGTTAGTCTCTAAGGTGCTACAAGTACTCCTTTTCTTTTTGCGAATACAGACTAACACGGCTGTTACTCTGAAACCAACCCAGATAGAAATCAGCCCTGGCTGAGTAGGGTGATGACCCAGCACCTCTCCCAGCCCGCAGTAACCGGACTTTGTGTGTCCGGTCAGTAGATCTGACCGGACACTATCAGGTCCCCATTTCGACTGGACTTTCCGGTCAAAAGCTGGGAACCTGTCCACCCTAGTGGGGGAGCAGGAAGGTAAGCGGGAGATAATCTAGCCCAGTAAGACTGAGCTAGAGCATAAGAACCAGAAAGTGAAAATAAACAGCCTAGTTTTACGGTCAAAGCTGCGATAAGTGCAAAAAAGCACACAACAAGCAAAACGATGGCATTTACTGATCGGAGTCTGCAGTCCTTCCTGAGGCCCAGCTCCCATTAAGTCAATGGGAACCAATTGCGTAAGCAAGACCTACATTAAAGTTTTCAAATTATTTCATTAATCAGTGTGACTG
The DNA here is from genome assembly GCF_965152235.1 of Eretmochelys imbricata. NCBI lineage: Eukaryota > Metazoa > Chordata > Testudines > Cheloniidae > Eretmochelys > Eretmochelys imbricata. Next base: position 35,452,356 of record NC_135574.1, read on the forward strand.
GTAACTGCTAACGAATTTTGTTAAAAACCTCAGGTGATTTTTACCTTGACAGTGTCCCTTTAATAAATAAATGCAATACTTATTAATTATTTATCTGCTTTGAAGCATATAAAATAGCTCTGCTGACAATTACCACATGTATATATTTATAGAACACTGACACATATGTACAGGGGGTCAAAATTCATTATTTATACAATGCTGGTTTTACATATAGGGAGAAAGTCAATAATTAGTAGAGTTTGAGATGTTGTTACTGATTCAGTTTAAGTTCAGTAGGCACAAGTGGAAAAACAGAAATGCAAAACTGAAAGTCCTGGCAAGTTCAGAAATCAAACAAATTCCCTAGTCCAAATGGGTTTAGTAAACAAATGCCACTAGTACGGGTAGAAAAGAGCTTATAAGACAAAACTGATAGCACTGGGGGCCGCAATGGTGGATTTTGAGGTTTTATTCAATTTTTTCAGATCTAGGAAAATAAATGTTAGCTTTCAAACATGTTCACCCAGTGCTTCTTTCCCCTCCCCCCCCCATATCCCTCAGACACACACACCCCTCAAAAAAAAAAAAAAAAAAAGAGGGAGGAGGTGGAAAATTTGTATAAAATATAATTGGCCCGGTCCTGCACTCAAGACTTCTACTGACTTCAATGGAAGTTTTGGGTACACAAGAAACACAGAACTGGGTCCAGTGTTTGAAGCATTCTTTAACCCTTCTTCCTTACAATGAAATGAATGGTCTCTTTGTTAAAATTTGATTTCTTCTGTTGCTAATGTCTTGTAATACTCCAGATAATCTAAATCCATCAACAACAGAGAACACTGGAGGTAGGCTCCAAACTACAGTACTTTAACATTCAGTAAGGCTAAACAATGCCAGCCTAGTCAGAAGTTTACAGAGCAAAAATGCCCAAGTCTGCAATCCTGGGAGTTGTATCCAGTTAGGCTGAAAGCAGACAACATTCATCCCCCTCATGTAATTAATGCACCATCAATATTTCATGTGTGTAATTTCAGATGAGTAAATAGCTTTCTGCGAGTTGCATAATTTGTTCATAATCTCAGTGCCTCTTGATCCATTTAAAACTTAAGTGCTACCATTTTTTTTAAAATGCCCCCACAAGAATGATTCAGTTTAGCCAAGAAAGACTGTACCCATCTTTAAATCCCATATAGACCACTGATCCCAATGCAAACACCAAAATGAGGCCAAGCAACTGAATTTAACAAATATTTTGTATTGTGGTCTTTAGATACTGGGCGGGGGGTGGGGGCAGGGGGGAGAAAGACAGAGGAAAGCTAAGCTGTGACATATGAGGTGTGCTACATATAGGAAGGGTAATGAAACTGAGGGCTCAGCCATTAACCTTCAAGGAAGAAAAGCTAGGCCTGGTGCTTTAAAAATTACTGGGACAATATTTCACCATGACAAGCATTAGTAATGAATAATTAAGCGTTTAATATAATGTTGCTTTGGTGAAAAATGATAATTTTACAATTGATGGCCCTTAAACCTATTCAGTGTTATTATCCTGTATTAAAAGAGGCGGGAGGAAGGAAACGGGGAAAGCTTTGATGAAATAAATGTTTTTTTGATGGCTGGACCAAAGCAGTTATGGTTATTAGGTTCAAAATCTTTTCAGAGCCGAACAGTGGTCCTGCTGAGAGAATTTCATGAAAAATTTAAGAAGGCAAATTCAACCTGAAACAGTCTTATGTCTCACACCAGCTCGCCTGAGGTCAAACTGTGTTTTTCCCCATAATACTCAGTTAATGTCAGCGAAATAAATCAGTCAGCAGATGCAGATGCTGAAATCCTCAGAAAAGAAACTAACAAATTCACTCAGGAATCTATTTTGATTAAGTAAGGCAATTATTTAAAACAATATAACAGATGCTTTCTCACTTAACTCACCATAATGAAATGTTTTTTGCAAAGGAAATATTTGAGTACTACTTTTTTATATTTAATTGTACTGTAAAAGCTCTCTTCACAGTTTACAAAATTGCAGGAAGAAAAAGGCTACAGAGCCTCATTGCATTTCCTCTTTCCTCCTCCTTTTCCTCCAGCTCCGTCTGCTGTTAACAAAAATCATAGCTTAGATAATTAAAAAAATTAATCTTGGGAAGACTTTGAAGAGAAATAGAGGATTTTGCCGTCATATATCAGACTACTGATCCATCAATTCCTACTTCTTGGAGAGGCCACTTCCTGATGCTGAGTGGGTAGATAAATAAACAAACCCTATATGCACCTAATCATGCTTTGCATGAGGAAGGTAGAGATTTCTTACTGTTTCCTGCAGTGATCAGTTTTGATCCTTAAACATGGTAATTATCACTAGCATACTGACACACATAGTTCTGATTCCCATTAATACTCATGGGGATTGAGGGTTCTCAGTATATCAAAGAATCAGGCCCCATTCATATGCTGACTAAAAGTATTATGGTTTATAAAATTGCCCAATCCCTTTTAAAATACAGTGACAGAATTTGGGCTATAATTTACTACTGGGATAAGTGGGTATACCTGTAGTGACCTCAGCAAAGTTGGACTTACCTAGACCAATGGTGAACCTTGCCCTTTGACTCTACAAACTGCTGAGATAGCTCATTTCACATCATCCCTTCTACCCGTGTGTGAGGATATGCCACCTCCTCAGGAATAAGAGGAAAGGGAAACATGGGTGGTAACATAGTAGCTAAAATACTTAGGAGCTAAATGAGAGGGAAATGCAGTCTCCAACAGTCAGGTGCAAAATGGCCATCTTCTCTCTCCCAGATTTAAAAATGTACCAACTACTAGGAGAACCTACTGGAAAGGCTTCTGTAAGAGTGTCAACTCTCAGTGGATAGTTCACAGAGGTCCAGCCCATCACAGAGAAAGTAATTTCTAAACTAAAGGTGAATTTAATTGCTCTTTCTGAGAGCAAAGGAGTTGGCTGGAAGACAACCCAAAGTGTGCCAAGCTAGAGTATGCTGAGTTTGAGACAGTTATGTCCTTTTCTTTTCCTTCGGCGTTGTGTTTCTTTAATATAAAAAGTCTAAGGGGAAATTTTTCAAAAGCACACAGCATTGGCCTAACTCCGCTCTCTCATCATGTTTTTGAAAATAATCACACCTTAAACAATGCCTAGCACAAGGGTGTTCAAACTGAGGGTCATGAGCCCTCGGGGGGTCAAAAGGTGGTTACATGGGGGTCACAAGCCAAAAGCTTTGTGGGGCTGACAGCCCTGAACCCCCATTAAATTAAATCCCTTGCCACTCATTTTTAATTTATAAAGGGGAGTCACATTCAGAGGCTTGCTGTGTGAAAGGGGTCACCAATACAAATATTCTGAAAACCACTGACCTAGCGCTTTTCATTGGTAGGTCCAAAAGCAGATTAAGTAGCATTATCCCCATTTTACAGAAAGGGAAATTGAGGCACAGAGAGGTTAAACTGACTTACCCAAGGTCACCCAGCAGGCCAGTGGCAAAACCAGAGTAAAACTAAAGCCAAATCTCCTGAGTCCCAGTCCAGTGCTCTACTCACTAAGCCACACTGCCTCTCTGATTATTGGATGTTAGCGGCTTCCTGTGCTTCAAGTTTATTCCCATCACATTCCACAGTTTCATAAAAACTTAAAAGAAGCATACTGGGGCTGATTCACAGATCCCAAAATCATTTAAAGCCCATTTTTTTCTAACCTCACTTCAGAGAAACTCAGACATCATTCCAGCCTTTCACTGCTACAAGAAGATACGCAGCGTCACCAAAAAACTCCCAAAGAAATCAGTGAAGAAGGCAGAAAGGGTTAATTAGTAACTGAGATTTATTTTATTTCATGTGGCTCTTAAAGCTCTAGTCTGTAATGATTTATAATCACTGTATGAGGTATGCTTTCTGACAATGTTCTGTAACCTCTCATGCACTAAACTGAAACTAAATTTTGTCTTTTCCCCCTCTTAATTGGTGACAAGTGACCAGATTGTACTTAAATTGAAGCCATTCTGATCAGCATATTGCCTACAAATTGTACTTTCACAAACTTGTCACTAGAAGTGCAGAAATACTTTTTTTGCAAATTTAAAAGAAACCAAACATTTAGTAGAGCTGTAAATTGGAGCTCATTTTGTTGGGCCACCAGCTAAACCTGTTGGACTAGTTGTTTGAGTGTGTTTATGTGAATTGAAAATATATGCTCATAGACAAGCAACCTGCCAGTAACACTAAAAGGTTAAAGTAGTTTTCAAATGTATGGTCCAGTCCTGCAACCTTTACTCACAGAAGTAGGGTGAAATCCTGGCTCCTCAGAAGTCAATGACAAAATGCCCATTGACAACAACAGGGGCAGGATTTGACCCATAGTCTTTACCTCACATGAGTAGTCTGAGACTTCCCTACATTCCTCAACATTCTCAAATATCTTCCGGCTACCTATGTGAACTGGCAGCTTGAAAGGAGCTTCTCAGCTCTACAAAAGATTAAGTCCCAGTGATCAATAATTGAGGTGCACCTTACTCTTTGACAGAGGGAAACAGGTGTTAAATTATTTTAAAAATTCAATTTCAGCTGATTCACTCCTGTGGTTAGAAGGTGATATTCAAGAACACCAAGTTTTACTGAGGATTGTTGCAATCCTCTGTGAAATGATTATCTATAATACTGTGGCTCAATTCTTCTGACTTTAACTTAATGTAGCCTTTATGCCCAATACACAATTAACTAAGCTCTTGTATACTAATTTTACATTGCAGTATTCTTTGTGCACAGATTTGTGGTCACAGGGAATTGTATGTGTTCTATTAGGAATCAAGCTCTCTTTCAATAACAAATACTGAGCTTTCATCTCCTCTCTGAATATACCTCATCTCCTTTCATTCCTATGCCACGGAAAGTAACTGAGGTGTGAAAATCTCAGATAGTACGGGGACCCACATAAAGCTGAGGAGGAAAATAAATAGTGCATTTCTTATTATAATTAGCAAATGGTAAATGTAAGTCACAGAAAAAAATATATGGATTCCACCCAAATTCTTTTCCATCCAAATCCAAACCACTACATGGGAGTCATAACCAGAAAGGAAACTGCTAGAGAAAATACTATGTGTTCAGAACATAAAACAGGTAAGAGGGCACTTATTCTGCTATTTGCAGGGAGCAATTATAGCCCACAGGGGATGCTCAGCAAGAACATTTGCTCACACTACACATGCAGCCTTCTATCTGCAGAAAAATCACCACTACCAGACAAGGCCAGTTGAAACCCTATATTATAAACATGACTGAGCTGCTCTTCTATTTTCTTTACATTTTTGTATTTTCATCACTTCTTTTTGTAGTTATTTGCTTTTCCAAAAATACTTTTGGGCAGTGCATGTCATAACCAAGGCTAAGAAGGATAGCCTAGTGGGTAAGGCACTGGGCTTGGACTCAAGAGAGCTGGGTTTAGTACCTGGCCCAGCTACGAATTCCTGTGTGACCTTGGCCAACTCATTTAATCTACACAGGGCCTCTGGTCCCCATCTGTGAAATGGGGACTAGACATCTCTACCATATAGGACTGTTGCGAGGATAAAATCCACTAATAATTGTGAGGTGCTCAGATACTAGGATGATGAAGGTCATATAAGTACCTAAATAGATAGAGATCTAATTGTACCTCTTGACTTGCTATATTAGGATCAGTATAAAAAGTGCATGTAGGGTGAACTAAAGAGTTTTGTGGATGCAACTAGGCAGTAGTGGTGGTTGTTTTCAGTATACTGACACACTTGAAAAATTGCAAGAAACTGAACAATAAAGAGGAAAAGTTGAAGCTACAGCTCTGACTCAATTGGCAATCTTTTTCTACAATCTCTTGCAATTAATTTCCTCTTTCAGGGCGACCCTGACAGATCCAATATGTGGACAAGAGGATCTGATAAATTGCTGTAGTGTGTCCACCTGGACTGTGTGATTCATTTTGTATTTGAACATAATACCATCCTGTGTTCACTGAAGCAAAGCGGCAGTCCGCTGCGTGTTTCATTTCACCCTTCTAAATTTCACAATAGCTTTTATCACATGGCTCTGTAACACCTTTAGCAATAGGACTTACTGGCTTTAGTAGGAGGTATTTGAGAAAGCACTAAAAAAATCTCACACAGTGTCTTGTGTATATGTGAAAAGGGACTGCATGCTTTTAGGGGTGTATTGTAGAATTTGCTTAGATTTTGCAGGACAAAAGATTCCTGTCTCAATAGAGGCAACATCCAACCCTGAGATCCCTGTGGATGAATCAATACGTAGAAGTGTAGCCATGACAACCATGGAGATCAAATAGTCTCAGCACACAGAGTATTCACAGTATTGATTTTTCAGCACAGGACAATACAGTGCTCTCAGTGTCTGAATATGGATGAAGAGTAGCTGGCTGAAGCAGAATCCTGCAAAGACTGAAGTGATACAGGTGAGAAGAGAGAAGGACTTGAAAGAATTCACCACCACTATAAAATCACTCTCCAGTAAGGGAATCTGTTCTCAGATCATTAAGACAGACTGCCGGCTTCAATGAACTTCCAGACAAACTAGCCACGATCATGGAAAATGCCTTCTTCCTGCCCTCTTTTGTTAGAATCTGACTTTGCCATAGTGATGCATACATTTATGACATCAAGGCTTGAGCCTTTCAGTTCTCTGTGCCTCGGTGTGAAACCACTTGCCTCAAAGCTACAGACAATTAAAAAGCTACAATTTATTCAGAACACAGCAGTTCATCTGCAATGCAGGCCAACAAGAGCGCATCACCGTAGCACTCCACTCTTTTCTAGACTCTGTGATATACTAGGTCATACTCAACAACTGGATCCTCATTTTCAAAGTCCTCTAAAATCACCTGCATGATCATAATCTCAAGTGACCCAGAGAGCTTTGTTAATGCAGTTAACCACAATCATGACCCTGCATGATCATGACTTTTCATGACAGCTGCATTCCACTGAAACAACAGAACTGTCAATTCTTTGTGTGCAGGAGACAGAGCCTTTGGGAACCTGGAACTCACTTTTAGAAAAGATAGAACGACTGCAAACCACTTTAAGAGGAAATTGTAAACCCCAATTCTTTGACCTAGCCTTCCTGAACTGACACCACAACACAAAAATAAACAAAGTCCAGGCCCTGCTAATAGAAGAAAAGAGCAGGAGTGGTTGAAACTGGTCAAAACTGGTTTTTGATGAAAATTTGAGGTTTTGATCAAACAAAAATTTTGTTAAAACTATCTGCAGTGGAAATTTTTAACTTTTTGTAAAAAAACAAGCACCCAAAAGGTTTTCAGTTTTAGGGGGGAAACAAACATTTTTCAGTCAAAAACAAACATTTTGATTTAAAAATACCACCACAGTGTCTCATGAGAGTTGTAGTTCTTCTGTGTCATGCCACCACTCTTCTCTATGAGCCAAGTTCCCCAGCTAGAGGACACCTCTCACCTTCCCCAGCTAGAGGACACCATCACAGCAGCTCAGCAAGAAGGGAGACTGTGATGCATCATAGGAAACATGGTTCAGAGAGGGAGACCAGTAGGAGAGGGGGAATGGAGGCATGAGGAGAATGGAGGCATGAGGCCCCTGAACTATAACATCCATGCAGCACCATGCAGGGATTTCCTAACATTATCAGTTTTTGATTTGTTGTCAAAAAAGTTAAAATTTTCTGTAGCTTATTTAGACAAAAATGAATTTTCTTCACTTTTATCAACATTTTCTGTGGGAAAACCCAATTTCTAGCTCACTCTAGAAAAAAGAAAAATATATCTTTTATGTGTTCCCTTCATACCTTTCTGGGCACTCAGTTACCATGGTAATAGGCACCTAAACAGGAATATACCCATTGTTAATATCACATGCAGATAACGACTAGAGAAGTGTATTACAGAGTGGACAGGGAATTCCAGTGGGTTTACAATACTATACACTGAGGCAGACAACACTGTGAACTTCCAGTTTCAGAGATGCACAAAAATCTTTTATTTTTATTCCTGCTGGTTTGTCTCCATTTGACCTAATAAGGTTGTGCTGGCTAGAAATTGGCTTTTACAAATTCATTGTTTTTCTACTGTTAGCTGATACTTCATCACTAAAAGTGTATTTTTAAAAGAGAAGCATATCCACAGGAGATTCAGATACTCCAGGACATGACAGTAATTATTATTATTTACTGCATATAATAATCTCAGTATCTGTCTTCTCACAGGAAATATGGTACATCCTACACTTGGGGAAAAAATAAAGGAGTGAACTTTACTCTGTCAGAGGAAGTCAAAACAAGAACCATTCTTTTAACAGGTTTCTCCAGTTATATAGGAATATGGAAACTGTTTGCATTGGCTTCCTTCTACCCTATTTCCACTCTGGACTAATGCTGAATTACAATATTGCGAGCCTGGACCAGATCCTCAGCTGGCATAAATCATCACAGCTCCTTTGATTCCTCTGGAGCTATGCCAGTTTAAGCCAAATGAGAATCAGGACCAGTTATTTTTTTAGAGAAAGCTGTAAATACCATCATTTGTGAATTCATGAAGCCACATTTAGATGGATCAATAGTAATAGATTGTATAGATTATTTAGACTGTAAATTCCTTAGGGCCAAGGACTATCCTGGAAAATCCTTACATCTGGGAAAGAAATCAGATAGTGGGGGCTTTTCAATCTTGCTGACAAAGACAGAACAAGATCCAATGGCTGAAAGTTGAAGTTAGACAAATTCAGCCTTGAAATAAGACACAATTTCCTAGTAGTGAGGGTAATTAAACTTGGGAAGAACTGACCCACCATTCATTAGAGTCTTTAAGATGAGATTTAGATAGCTTTCTAAAAGATACGCTTTAGGCCAGGTTCTGGGAGAAATTCTATGGCCTGTGTGTGTGGTGGGTTAGGTTGGATGGCTGTGGTGGTCCCTTTGGGCTTTGGAGTTTGTGGATTTATGAATCCTCCTGTTCATCCCCTTCTTTCATTGGCTGGGACAATAGGACAACCTGCATCACCTTCATCACGCTTGTAACCTTGCAGCTTTAAATTAATACAATGACCATAATCAAATATCATGCTTCAGGGCTTCAGCTAGGTGCCTGCAAGGGTCAGAAAGGAGATTTTTCCTCTGATACACAATTAGTGAGATGTATTCTGGGAGACTTTTTTTCACCTTCCTCTGAAGCATCAGTGATTGGCCACAGCTGGTGATGGAACATCAGATGAGAGGATCTATGCTCTGTGGTGGTACAGAGAATCCTTTTTTTAAGATGCCTGGCTGGTGTGTTTTGCTTACATGGTCAGGGTCAAACTAAGCACCAGATTTCTCCCAATTTTCCTCCAGGACAGACGGACCAGGACATTGGTGTTTGTTCTCCACTCCCCCACTTCCCACCCTCCACCTTCCTCTGTAGCATGGGGAGTGGTTCACTGGCTAGGAATACATGGGCATATCTGACACTTGCAGGGGCCTCAGACACTGGTGGCACCTTCAGTTCTCTTGTTCTCTTCCTGTGGCAAACAGGTTAGACTCCAGAGAAATGAAATGCTTTGGTCTGACTAAAGTAATTGGACTCAATATAACGGTATCTGGGTTAAATGTAATGGCCTGTGAAATACTGGAGTTCAGACTAGATGATCTAATGACCAGTTCAAGCCTTAAACTTTATGAAATCTACCTTTTACTTTCCATTAATAGTGGAGAGCCCTGATCTAACTGAGGACTCCAAGAACTTCCAGAGTATAAATGTTTGTTTAGTATTACTAATTACTAATACTATAGCTGTGGGCCCTCTCACATAGCATGCATCTCCTCCTCCCTTAGTTCCCCAAACAAGGGGCTGACCACTTCCCATACTCACCTCCTGGGCAGATCTCAGTGCCCAGGACTGCCTTCCATAGGGTACTGGGAGCCTTGGAATTAACTATCGTCTGTGCAGAAAAGGGAGAGGTCTACACAGAGGGAATACCTACATGGGAGCTGGAAGTTGGCTTTTCCAGCATGGGTAGATATATCCACCCTAGCTCTGATCGAGCTAGTGTGCTAAAAATAGAAGTGTAGCCACAGCAGCATGAGTAGTGGAAGGGGCTAGGCAACTGATATTTGCCTACAGTCTCAGACAGGATCATACCCAGGGCTGCTAGTCCATCCCACTGCTCATGCTGCCACAGCTACACTTCTGTTTTCAGTGTGCTGGTTCAGTTAGACCTAGCACAGGTATGTCTACCCAAGCCAAGAATTACAGTTTCCAGCTCCAGCAGAGACATACCTATAGATCACAGGGGCATGATCTGTCCCTGGGCTATTTACCAGGATCACCACATCTACCAACCCTACTATATTTAGAATTGAGTAAATATAGGGATGCTAACACTGGAATATCTTGATACTTGCTTATAAAATCACAGGGGTTTATTAGGATACTGCAAATACCAACTCCAGCACACACAGCCAGGGTTTCTTTAAACTGCATGCAAAAAACCCACATTAAAACGTTATTCAGGTTGCAAAATCAAGCACTCAGAAGTTAGGAAATGCTAGAATTAAGGTTGCTGTTACAGCTTCAGTTTGACCCTTGGGTGTGTCTACGTTATGATACAGCCTTTAATTACATCAGGGGTTCTCAAACTGGGGGTCGGGACCTCTGAGGGGGTCACGAGGTCATTACATGGGGGGTCGTGAGCTGTCAACCTCCACCCCAAACCCCGCTTGCCTCCAGCATTTATAACGGTGTTAAATATATTATAATATTAGTATTAAATTAGTATTAAATAATTTATAATGGTGTTAAATATATTAAAAAGTATGTTTAATTTATTAGGGGGGTAGCACTCAGAGGCTGTTGATGTGAAAGTGGTCACCAGTAAAAAAGTTTGAGTCCCACTGAATTAAATGATCACATTTTCCACAGGACCCTGACTCATTCAGTGCCTAGGATGGAGCTACCCTGAGGCTCCATCAGGTCTGTGCAGTGAATGAGGCTGTTGTCTGTAGGGACCCCTTCTTCATTTGTTACTGAAATTGGAAGGTGTGCAATGAACAAGGCTGTTCAAGGAAGGGCTGAACTTTCTGCTAATCCTCCAGGTCAGATCAACAACATAACAACACGCCAGCAAACAACTTAATGCTAACATAAAGGTACAGCACCATCTACTGGTGGAGGTGCTATCTATACTAAACATTACAATACTCTGACCATTCCCTGATCATTCCAAAGGACAGCAGATAAAAATCGGTGTTTCCAATTAAACATTGGCTCAAAACCCAACTGTAAAAATATTGCCTGGGGTGTTGCAATTATGTCATATTTTAAGTATATTGACTCCAAGCCATGCAATAATGAGCTATAATTGCAGTTATTGGCAAATGAACTCATTCAGCTTTGTGATATGCTTCATACTGCACCTAAGATAATTGTTAATGGCCTATGACACTTATGCACCTGTTCTCCTTTCTGTTGATCTGTATTCCCCTATGGAAAATTATGTGCTCTACTTGATAATTACATGCATCTGTCCACATCTCAACAAGGACTCTAATTCTTCCTATTAACAGTTATTTGGTAACCATTTCAATAACTTTCTTACATCTTTTGCTTTCCTGTTTTGTCATTTAATGTCAGTTAGATTCTCACTTCCATGTGACTAGATACCTCTGCATTAGTATGTTTGATTGGAAAATGTGGTTACTCTTAAATCTAAAGAGATATTTAGTCCTTCTCTCAAATATGTGGCAAAATATCACTGATGGTCTTAAATTAAGCCACTCTATGCTCCATTCTGACTTTGTGAATAAGATACACTAGTATACATGAGCGCAGTCTAGTTACTATTTACTTTAAAAAATGGTTCCAATCAGCACATACATCCTACTGCTTCCTCTTTCTCTCTCTCTCTCTTCTTCTGTCCCTCTTTCCCTGTTTTTTCTTTTATATAAGTACATTAAGGGATACATCCTCCAGCTTCATGCTACCATCAGCAGATTTTGGCCACAGATCCCACTGTAACTAGATTCCACACCAAAGAAGATGAAGTGAGATCCTCTAGTACAGGTCTACAGCCTGTACCCAAGCTCCTATACCACCCCCATCTCTGTTGCCACAGATCACATAGCATGGCTATAGCAAGGGATATATTGCCAGGATGCCCCTATCCTGTTGTTTTGACCCATAGGGACCACTAGCAGCCAAAATAAGCCAGAGCAGCCCTCAGCATCTCTAACTTAACACCTGGCTATTGGCCCGGAACACGGTGACTGCACGTTTTGGAGAGCACAAAAGCTTTACAACCAGCTTGCACTCTATCCTCCTTAGCTGTAGCAAGGATCTGGTCCAGGGTCTTTACACTAAGTTACACAAGATAGGAATGAATCCCTGCAAATTATTTATTGTGCAAATTGGGTTTGTACAGAATTGATTTTTTTAATTTGAAGGAGGCAGAAGCCAAACTGGAGTTTATCCAGGATGGAGTTGTATGGTAGGAACTCAGGGCAAGATTTTTAAATTATGCATTCAATATATTATTTATTATAATATATTATTTGAGCGCCAGCAGCATGCCGTAGACAGGGATAGGAGTAATTATACCTCACTTCTTCAGAGAATATGCTGCCTGTGGGGGCCAGTGAAGCCCTTTTTTTAATCTGTCGGTATAGTTTTACCCAATATTTTAGCATCTAGACACTTACTATGAAACACAAAATATAACATGTATGACACACAGGTGTGCTGGAAACCAGATATACATTAGGTGTTTGGGGCTAGAAAATAAAGAACAGTCTCTTACAAGCTCTCCTGTGTCACTCCTTTCTTACACAGGCAGCATCCCGCATCAAGCTAGAAAAATTAGTGACCTGCAAGGCTGTTATCCATTTATCATCAAAAGGAACACAGGGTTAATTTTTACACATTTGTAAGGAGAGGCCTTGTGTGAGACAACAATGATTAGCTGGTGATATTGAGAAATATAAAAATAAGTGGTATTCGCCACTGAGTTTATAAGTGAGCTGATAAAACAAGATGCTTTAAATGCATTTTCCTATCTGTGTTTCCTTCATCCAACAGTCGAGATTCAGGTAGCAACAGAAGCTCTTCTTAGCTGATGGCAAAGCATATACATCTTGATATGAAAAAAAGACAGCTCTCTGAAAAATTAGTCTGTTCCCTGACTTTAAAAGTCACCCCAGCACCACCACCAAGTGACAGTAGGGCATGGCAAATCCATGGCACCAAATGGCAAAAGTGATTTGGAGTATCTCAGTTTTTGCATAATCAGCATGAGGCATCTTGAAGGGGTCTGATTTTTAGGATGGCCAAGCATCCAGCCTCTGAAAATCAGGCCCCTTTACGGTGTCTCAAGTTGGATGCCCACAAATGGAGGCACCCAAAATCACTAGTCACTTTTGAAAAGTTAAGCCAAGAATTCCAGCCTGAACTTTTGCCCATTTTTTTCTTTTAATTGAACCTTCTGAAATGCTCAGATACCTTTTCCCTCCCCCTTCTTTGCACAGGTTGGTTTTGTTACAGGTGACAACTGGAAATGATGAACTACTCAGAGAGAAGCTGGTCTTAAAACAGTTCCATTTGGAGCAGAAGCATTAGAAATCTGGTAAAATATTGCAGACTCAAGGGGCCTGAGTCATTGTTGCCTTGTACATCGTTTACATGTTTATACCAGAGGCAAAGTGAGGTTACATGCTACCAAATCTGGTATAAACAATTACAGCAGATGCAGAGCCATAGAAAAATCAGGTCCAAGAAGTTTACAAAAGCATCCGGACCTTGAAAATGTATCTAAATTAAACCTGAACTATGAGTCATATCCATTTCACCAATCACTTCTGGATATACTACTACATGGAGTGTGAGAAGCAGCATTATGTTTATGACTATAACACAGGTGGGTGGATAGAATAATTCTCTAATAACAGACATTTAGAAAATGGTTTGAAATATAGTTGTACAGGGAAGGTCTTTCTGTCCATGACCCTTATATATTTACACTTCATAAGGACACATAATGCCCTTTTTCCAATCATTCAATTAAACCATGGATAAGCAGAAAGAATGGACATAATCTAAATCTTTTGTGTTTCATTATTCTATGTTTAAATTGGCAAATATCCAGCACTTTAAAGAAGTAATGGAATATTTTAGTTGTGTTTTTACACTGGGTAAAGGGATTGGAAATTATTTCATACTCTGTTGCAATTTTCCTTTATAGTTTTAATACTTGGAGGGCTAGCTTATTTCCAACTATTTGACACATGAAAATTAGGTGATATTTCTACAGGTTTGGGAATTTGATGGAAATGGATATTAGTTTTTAAACTGAATTTGCTGGTAAGTTTCCAGGAACTGGAAGGTTGTGCAGGTTGACAGTCCTGCCTGTAGCAATCTTCCTACTTGTCTCTTTGCTGCATGAAACCCTCTCTCACTCCCAGGGCAGGCTATTGTCTCAAAGCAATTCACATTCTCTTCTATTGGATTTCAGTGTCACAGAAACCTGCAGGGATGTGGGTCTATTTGGGAGCTCAGGCAAGGTCCCTGGGAAGGGACTGCCATAGACCCAGAAGCAGGTTTCTTCTGTATCCCTTGCTCAGAATAGCAAGAGGTTCGGAGTGAGTCATTTTAGGATATTGGGTGGGGGGATCGAACAGGGCTCTGTTTTGATGGTTGTAGAAAGAAGCTTTTAAAGGGGGAAAGGGAATGTGGAGGAGCTGAAAACAAGTATAACCATACTTGTCCTCTGTCCCTCATTGGACAATAAGGATGAGTATATGATAGTTGCAAAAATGCTGCTGTGGTTTTGTGAAAACTGTCAGTAATTCCAGTAAAAAGAAAAGGAGCACTTGTGGCACCTTAGAGACTAACAAATTTATTTGAGCATAAGCTTTTGTGAGCTACAGCTCACTTCATCGGATACATTCAGTGGAAAATACAGTGGGGAGATTTATATACACAGAGAACATGAAACAATGTGTGTTACCATACACACTGTAACAAGAGTGATCAGGTAAGGTGAGCTATTACCAGCAGGAGAGTGGGGGGGAACCTTTTGTAGTGATAATCAAGGTGGGCCATTTCCAGCAGTTGACAAGAACGTCTGAGGAACAGTGGGGGGTGAGATAAACATGGGGAAATAGTTTTACCCTCTGATCCCACTGAGGGTTACCAAAAGAAACTACACCATTTGCTCAAGAAACTCCCTGAAAAAGCACAAGAACAAATCCACACAGACACACCCCTGGAACCCCGACCAGGGGTATTCTAACTGCTACCCAAGATCCATAAACCTGGAAATCCTGGATGCCCCATCATCTCAGGCATTGGCACCCTGACAGCAGGATTGTCTGGCTATGTAGACTCCCTCCTCAGGCCCTACGCTACCAGCACTCCCAGCTATCTTCAAGACACCACTGACTTCCTGGGGAAACTACAATCCATCGGTGATCTTCCTGAAAACACCATCCTAGCCACTATGGATGTAGAAGCCCTCTACACCAACATTCCACACAAAGATGGACTATAAGCCGTCAGGAACAGTATCCCTGATAATGTCCTGGCAACCCTGGTGGCTGAACTTTATGGGTGAGGACAAAGTCACAACTATTTCACATTTGGGGACAATGTATACCTTCAAATCAATGGCACTGCTATGGGTACCCGCATGGCCCCACAGTATGCCAACATTTTTATGGCTGACTTAGAACAACGCTTCCTCAGCTCTAGTCCCCTAATGCCCTACTCTACTTGTGCTACACTGATGACATCTTCATCATCTGGACCCATGGAAAAGAAGCCCTTGAGGAATTCCACCATGATTTCAACAAGTTCCATCCCACCATCAACCTCAGCCTGGACCAGTCCACACAAGAGATCCACTTCCTGGACACTAAGGTGCTAATAAGCGATGATCACATAAACACCACCCTATACCAGAAACCTACTGACCACTATGCCTACCTACATGCCTCCAGCTTTCACCTAGACCACACCACAAGATCCATTGTCTACAGCCAAGCTCTACGATACAACTGCATTTACTCCAACCCCTCAGACAGAGACAAACACCTACAAGATCTCTATCAAGCGTTCTTACAATGACAATACCCACCTGCTGAAGTGAAGAAACAGATTGACAGAGCCAGAAGAGTACCCAGAAGTCACCTACTACAGGACAGGCCCAACAAAGAAGATAACAGAACGCCACTAGCCATCACCTTCAGCCCCCAACTAAAACCTCTCCAACGCATCATCAAGGATCTACAACCTATCCTGAAGGACGACCCATCACTCTCACAGATCTTGGGAGACAGGCCAGTCCTTGCCTACAGACAGCCCCCCAGCCTGAAGCAAATACTCACCAGCAACCACACACCACACAACAGAAGCACTAACCCAGGAACCTATCCTCGCAACAAAGCCCGTTGCTAACTGTGTGCACATATCTGTTCAGGGGACACCATCATAGGGCCTAATAACATCAGCCACACTATCAAGAGGTTTCATTCATCTGCACATCTACCAATGTGATATATGCCATCATGTGCCAGCAATGCTCCTCTGCCATGTACATTGGCCAAACTGGACAGTCTCTATGTAAAAGAATGAATGAACACAAATCAGACGTCATGAATTATAACATACAAAAACCAGTCAGAGAACACTTCAATCTCTTTGGTCACTCAATTACAGACCTAAAAGTGGCAATTCTTCAACAAAAAAACTTCAAAAACAGACTCCAATGAGAGACTGCTGAATTGGAATTAATTTGCAAACTGGATACAATTAACTTAGGCTTGAATAAAGACTGGGAGTGGATGGGTCATTACACAAAATAAAACTATTTCCTCCCTCTCCCCCCCCCCGCCCCGCCGCGCCGTTCCTCAGACATTGTTGTCAACTGCTGGAAATGGCCCACCTTGATTATCGCTACAAAAGGTTCCCACCCCCCACCCCCGCTCTCCTGCTGGTAATAGCTCACCTTACCTGATCACTCTCATTACAGTGTCTATGGTAACACCCATTGTTTCGTGTTCTCTGTGTATATAAATCTCCCCACTGTATTTTCCACTGAATGCATCCAATGAAGTGAGCTGTAGCTCACAAAAGCTTATGCTTAAATAAATTTGTTAGTCTCTAAGGTGCCACAAGTCCTCCTTTTCTTTTTGCGGATACAGACTAACACGGCTGCTACTCTGAAACCAGTAATTCCAATGAAAATCATGGTATATGTAGAGAGCCATGGTAGTGAGATGAAAAGGAGTACTTGTGGCACCTTAGAGACTAACCAATTTATTTGAGCATAAGCTTTCGTGAGCTACAGCTCACTTCATCGGATGCATACTGTGGAAACTGCAGAAGACATTATATACACAGAGACCATGAAACAATACCTCCTCCCACCCCACTCTCCTGCTGGTAATAGCTTATCTAAAGTGATCACTCTCCTTACAATGTGTATGATAATCAAGATGGGCCATTTCCAGCACAAATCCAGGTTTTCTCACGCCCCCCCCGCTTTTCCAAAAACCACACACACAAACTCACTCTCCTGCTAGTGATAGCTTATCCAAAGTGACCACACCCCTTACAATGTGCATGATAATCAAGGTGGGCCATTTCCAGCACAAATCCCGGTTTTCTCACACCCCCCCCCCCCACACACACACACAAACTCACTCTCCTGCTGGCAATAGCTCATCCAAACTGACCACTCTCCTTACAATGTGTATGATAATCAAGGTGGGCCATTTCCAGCATAAATCCAAGTTTAACCAGAATGTCTGGGGGGGGGAGGGGGTAGGAAAAAACAAGGGGAAATAGGCTACCTTGCATAATGACTTAGCCACTCCCAGTCTCTATTTAAGCCAAAATTAATAGTATCCAATTTGCAAATGAATTCCAATTCAGCAGTTTCTCGCTGGAGTCTGGATTTGAAGTTTTTTTGTTATAAGATAGCGACCTTCATGTCTGTAATTGCGTGACCAGAGAGATTGAAGTGTTCTCCGACTGGTTTAGGAATGTTATAATTCTTGACATCTGATTTGTGTCCATTTATTCTTTTACGTAGAGACTGTCCAGTTTGACCAACGTACATGGCAGAGGGGCATTGCTGGCACATGATGGCATATATCACATTGGTGGATGTGCAGGTGAACGAGCCTCTGATAGTGTGGCTGATGTTATTAGGCCCTGTGATGGTGTCCCCTGAATAGATATGTGGGCACAGTTGGCAACGGGCTTTGTTGCAAGGATAGGTTCCTGGGTTAGTGCTTCTGTTGTGTGGTATGTGGTTGTTGGTGAGTATTTGCTTCAGGTTGGGGGGCTGTCTGTAGGCAAGGACTGGCCTGTCTCCCAAGATTTGTGAGAGTGTTGGGTCATCCTTCAGGATAGGTTGTAGATTCTTAATAATGCGTTGGAGGGGTTTTAGTTGGGGGCTGAAGGTGACGGCTAGTGGCGTTCTGTTATTTTCTTTGTTAGGCCTGTCCTGTAGTAGGTGACTTCTGGGAACTCTTCTGGCTCTGTCAATCTGTTTCTTCACTTCAGCAGGTGGGTACTGTAGTTGTAAGAACGCTTGATAGAGATCTTGTAGGTGTTTGTCTCTGTCTGAGGGGTTGGAGCAAATGCGGTTGTATCGCAGATCTTGGCTGTAGACGACGGATCGTGTGGTGTGGTCAGGGTGAAAGCCGGAGGCATGTAGGTAGGAATAGCGGTCAGTAGGTTTCCGGTATAAGGTGGTGTTTATGTGACCATTGTTTATTAGCACTGTAGTGTCCAGGAAGTGGATCTCTTGTGTGGACTGGTCCAGGCTGAGGTTGATGGTGGGATGGAACTTGTTGAAATCATGGTGGAATTCCTCAAGGGCTTCTTTTCCATGGGTCCAGATGATGAAGATGTCATCAATATAGTGCAAGTAGAGTAGGGGCGTTAGGGGACGAGAGCTGAGGAAGCGTTGTTCTAAATCAGCCATAAAAATGTTGGCATACTGTGGGGCCATGCGGGTACCCATAGCAGTGCCGCTGATCTGAAGGTATACATTGTCCCCAAATGTAAAATAGTTATAGGTAAGGACAAAGTCACAAAGTTCAGCCACCAGGTTAGCCGTGACATTATCGGGGATAGTGTTCTTGACGGCTTGTAGTCCATCTTTGTGTGGAATGTTGGTGTAGAGGGCTTCTACATCCATAGTGGCCAGGATGGTGTCATCAGGAAGATCACCGATGGATTGTAGTTTCCTCAGGAAGTCAGTGGTGTCTCGAAGGTAGCTGGGAGTGCTGGTAGCGTAGGGCCTGAGGAGGGAGTCTACATAGCCAGACAATCCTGCTGTCAGGGTGCCAATGCCTGAGATGATGAGGCGCCCAGGATTTCCAGGTAGTAGATAGAATATCCCAGGTCGGGGTTCCAGGAGTGTGTCTGTGCGGATTTGATCTTGTGCTTTTTCAGGAAGTTTCTTGAGCAAAAGCTGTAGTTGCTTTTGGTAACTCTCAGTGGGATCATAGGGTAATGGCTTGTAGAAAGTGGTGTTGGAGAGCTGCCGAGCAGCCTCTTGTTCATATTCTGACCTATTCATGATGACAACAGCACCTCCTTTGTCAGCCTTTTTGATTATGATGTCTGAGTTGTTTCTGAGGCTGTGGATGGCATTGTGTTCTGCACGGCTGAGGGTATGGGGCAAGTGATGCTGCTTTTCCACAATTTCAGCCCGTGCACGTCGGCGGAAGCACTCTATGTAGAAGTCCAGTCTGCTGTTTCGACCTTCAGGAGGAGTCCACCTAGAATTCTTCTTTTTGTAATGTTAGTAGGGAGGCCTCTGTGGATTAGTATGTTGTTCAGAGGTATTTTGGAAATATTCCTTGAGTCGGAGACGTCGAAAATAGGATTCTAGATCACCACAGAACTGTATCATGTTTGTGGGGGTGGAGGGGCAGAAGGAGAGGTCCCGAGATAGGACAGCTTCTTCTGCTGGGCTGAGAGTATAGTTGGATAGGTTAACAATATTGCTGGGTGGGTTGAGGGAACCATTGCTGTGGCCCCTTGTAACATGTAGTAGTTTAGAAAGTTTAGTGTCCTTTTAATTTTGTAGAGAAGCAAAGTGTGCATTGTAAATGGCTTATCTAGTTTTAGTAAATTCCAGCCACGAGGAAGTTTGTGTGGAAGGTTGGTTTTTTATGAGAGTATCCAGTTCTGAGAGCTCATTCTTAATCTTGCACACTGCAATGCATATATGTCACCACTGTAACTGCACACTTCTGTTGTGAAGATGTCTATTTCAACTAGAATTCGTGTAATTACTTGTAAAGTGATATTTAGCCTATACTGACCTCTATTCTTACAGGTGTCCTTCACAATTCAACTATAATTGGTACCTAGAGTATCTATTCATAAGTAACTCAGAGTAGTAATGTTACAGGCCTTGGGCTCAGTTTATTTGCAATAGTCTAACTCAGTTTACAATGTAATGAAATGCTTCTGCTACGAAGATATTCAAATCCATTACTGCAGTAACTAAAAAGTATATGTACAATATATTATGATTTATTGTTTATGTCAGCGTATAAAAGGGTGCAGCAGATACCAGTGAGTACAATTCCCACTTAATAGCATGTCAAACAAATAAATAAAAATCCACATAATTTAACACTGCAGTAAATTAGACACTCAGTTTTCTAAAATTGTCTAATTTTTTTAAAAATAAATTCATGTAGTTTATTATAGCAGCATGTGCCCACAGAGTCTAAAGTTGCATCAGCACGGCTGCTTTCTGAGGTGGTTTACCTCAGTTATAAAAGATCATCACTCAACATTTGACCTGTGAGATTGCAGACACAGAGAATTGTTTTTACCAAATTAAGAGAACCAGGTTTATATGTGCATGTTATACAACTACAATAAAACCAGGAATTCACCAGTTTTACTCACTTACTTTACTTACATAAGTTAAAATATAAAATCAAATTGATAAACTGTACAAAGCATCCTATTATGCAATTAGTTTGCATATTCAGAAAGCAATCTTAAACATACAAGCAGCTTAAGGGGGGCATGATTCATCACAAGCACAAAGGGGTCTCCCAGGAGATAGTATGGTAGGGCATCCACAGCCTGCTTGACCTCTAAGGCTTCTTTTTCAATTACAAAGTAGTTCCACTCTTGAGGGAACTGCTTTCAACTTATATACAATATCGGATGTTCCTCCTCTTCATTTTCCTCAGCAAGGATGGCTCCAAGGCCCACCTCTGATGCGTCAGTTTGCAAGATAAACTCATGCATGAAGTTGGGGCTAAACGGTACCAGCTCCCAGCACAGGTGGTCCTTGAGGACCTGGAAAGCCTGCCCGCACTCCACTGTCCAGCGTATGCACCAGGGGCTGTCCTTCATTAGGGGCTATGTTGGGGGGAGCCACGAACAAGGCAAAATGGGAACAAAGCAGTGGTAATAGCCTGCTAGCCCTAAAAATTGCCACACCTTCCTTTTTGTTGGTGGTGGCATGTAGGCCTGCAGAGTCTGGACCCCCACCAGGGGGTGTTCTCAACCGCTCCCCAGGGTACACCTGAGGTAGGTCATCTCCTGCCCAATGATCCTATACTTCTTAGGATTGGCCATCAGCCTGGCAGTGAGGCTGGCCCTAGGGGCAGCAGCAACTTGGTTAAGATGGTCCTCCCAGTGGCTGCTGTATATTACATGGTCTAGATAAGCAGAGGTGTAAGGTGCTATGAGGCCATAGGATGCAGTCCATCATCCTCTGGAAGGTAGCTGGGACTCCCTGGAGACTGAAGGGCATCTGGGTGAACTGTTATAACCCGGTCGAGGTGCCAAAGGCTATTTTCTCCCAAGATCTTGAATCTAGCGGAATTTGCCAATATTCCTTTGTGAGAGTCAAGGTGGTGATATACTGGGCATCACAAAGTCAGTCGAGCAGCTCATCAGTTTGAGGCATTGGGTACATATCAAAATTTCAAGATGGTGTTCACCCTCTGGAAATCTATGCAAAACCTCAAATTCTGGAGATGACACTAAGCTGGGGGGAGAGGTAGATATGCTGGAGGGTAGGGATAGGGTCCAGAGGGACCTAGACAAACTGGAGGAATGGGTCAAAAGAAATCTGATGAGGTTCAACAAGGACAAGTGCAGAGTCCTGCACTTAGGAAGGAAGACTCCCATGCACTGCTACAGGCTGGGGACCAACTGGCTAAGCGGCAGTTCTGCAGGAAAGGACCTGGGGATTACAGTGGAGAAGAAGCTGGATATAAGTCAGGAGTGTGCCCTTGTTGCCAAGGCCACCAGCATATTCGACTGTATTAGTAGGAGCATTGCCAGCAGATCAAGGGAAGTGATTATTCCCCTCTATTCAGCACTGGTGAGGCCACACCTGGAGTACTGTGTCCAGTTTTGGTCCCCCCACTACAGAAGGGATGTGGACAAATTGGAGAGAGTCCAGCAGGGGGCAATGAAAATGATTAGGGGGCTGAGGCACATGACTTACGAGGAGATGCTGAGGGAACCTGGGTTATTTAGTCTGCAGAATTACTTGAAGGAGGGTTCCAAAGAGGATGGCGCTCGGCTGTTCTCAGTGGTGGCCGATGACAGAAGAAGGAGCAATGGTCTCAAGTTGCAGTGGAGGTTCAAGGGTTCATGTAGCGTTCATGCACCTGGAAACAGTCAGGGCACACCCTGACTGTTGCGTAGGAGCAATGCACACATTGCTCTGCTCTGTCCGAGGACATGGACCATGGAAACATGGACCATCTGGGAAGTCAAAATAAGGACATCAACCGTGGGACGCTTCCTCGGCCTAAGCTCAAGGCCCGAGAACAAAGATTGTAGTAGATAGAGGCTAGTAAATAGGAATATTAATCAAAGTCATATTATTTCCTTTGTTGATGTCTTTTGCGGTCGGTTGGGGTATGTGATGCGCAGGGGGGAGAGAAATAAAAGAGAGGTGGAAAAGCTGACAGGGGCAATCCCGTCAGCAGACCAGCCTGCTTGCTTGCCTAAAGCCGTGTCCTGTCTTGTATTGAACCGCCACAGGAGGTGGTCTAGGTTGGATATTAGGAAAAACTTTTTCACTAGGAGGGTGGTGAAGCAGTGGAATGGGTTACCTAGGGAGGTGGTGGAATCTCCATCCTTATAGGTTTTTTTAAGGCCCAGCTTGACAAAGCCCTGGCTGGGATGATTTAGTTGGGGTTAGTCCTGCTTTGAGCAGGGGGTTGGACTAGATGACCTCCTGAGGTCTCTTCCAACCCTAATATTTTATGATTCTATGATCTGGTTTTGGGACTAGAAAAATGAGACTGCATCACTCTCTTTGGGACTTCTCGACTACTCCCAGCTCCACCAGAGCTTGGACCTCCTTCTCCACTATTTCGTGTGTCTGTCGCAAAAGGGGTCAGGTAGTCTCATGAACAACTTCTCCAGGGCTCATCAATATGGTATATTGAATGAACTGGGTTCGGCCCAACAGAGTGGTGAAGGTATTGGGGAAGGCCTTCAATAGTTTCTGGGCCTGCCTCCACTGTTCCTTGGTGAGGGTGTCCTCCAGTTGTCGTTCTGTGGAGTCAGTTGGGGCGGGGAAACAGTTCTGGTTTGGGGGGATATGGGGTGATTAGCAGCTCCTCGTGCACCTGTCACAGATCTAAGAGGTTGACATGATAAAGCTGTCATTTCTTCCATCAGTCAGGTTGCCGTATTTCGTAAGTGACCTGCACCACCCGGTGAATAATTTCATAAGGTCCTTGCCATAGAGCCAGGAGGTTTGATTCATCCTAGGGAAGCAGGAGAAGAACGCTTGCTCCCTTGTTGTACATCCCGAGTTTCTTGGGTGGCCTAAAGGTTTTCTTTTGTCAGGTCCCCCGCCCAGGACAAGCGCCCCTGCAGCTGTAAAACATAATGCAGAAGGCCCTGGGATAGAGATGGCATTTGTTCCCAGGTCTCTCACATAAGCTCTAGCAGCCCCTATGGCTGCCGACCATAAAATAATTTGAAGGGAGAGAATTTTGTCAAAGACTGGGGAACCTCTTGAATGGTTAGCAATGGGAGTGGGATAAGCTGATCCCACTGGCGAAGTTTTTTCGGGGGGAACTTCCGTATCATGCCCTTAAGAGTCTGGTTAAAATGCTCCATCAGTCCATTAGTCTGCAGGTGGTAAACAGACATTTGCAACTTTTTTATCCCTAAGAGATCTCAGTCCTGTCAGAGCAGTCTGAGGTAAAATTCATGCCCTGATCCATCAGTATTTCCCTGGGAGGCTCACCCTGGAAAGATTTTACGGAGTTCCCCAACAATGGCTCAGGCTGTGATGTTTCACAGGAGGACAGCTTCTGGAAACTGGGTAGCATAGCCTAGGATGACCAAGATATATTTGAATCCCACAAAACTCTTTGTGAGGGGCCTCACGAGGTCCATGGAGATCCTCTCAAATGGGGTCCCAATCACTGGCAATGCCATGAGGGGCTTTTGGTACTCCTCATGGGGCCACAAGTTAGCACTCGGGGCAAGAGTTGCAAAAGTCCTTTACATCCCAGTGGACCCCCAGCCAAAAGAACCAGGTCAAGACTCAGGCTAAGGTCTTTTCACGTCCTAGGTGTCCCACCACAGGAATATCATGGGCTAGTTTCAAGACTGCATGTCAATGGCACTGTGGTATGACCAACTGGGTCCAAGTGTCTTGGGTCTGGGAATCATGGTCAATATGGTAAAGGTGGTCACCTGTGAATTCAAAGTGGGGATACTGAGTTGCTCGATGGGGATCCGTCACCTCCCCGTTGACATGAGCCAACTGTTCCTAGGTCCAGCAGAGTGTGGGGTCTTGCCGCTGGTCCTGGCTGAAGTCAGTTCCCAAACTTGGGGACTCTTCGCAAGTGGGTGGCGTGGGGATGATCTTACACAGTTAATCTACTGGGTTGGCTGGTTGTCCGGGTCCTTGGGCAGCTCATCTGTTCCTTTGAAAGGATTCCCCTTGAAGGCCATCTCAGCATGTGGATTTACAAGGTTCACAGAGTGCAGGACCTCTGAAAATCCCCTCTAGTCATGCCCTAAAATGATGGGTGTGCTAGCCTCGGTGCCAGGCCTACCATCAAAACACGCATCACCCCATCCACTATCATAGTGACCTGGAAACTGGGGGAGGGCTTCCCATTCCTGTGGATGAACTGGAATAGAATAACCCCCAGCAGTGGGTCTGATATCTTGACGAAGCCCTGGCAGACAAGAGTCTGCACACAGCCAGAGTCTATGAGGGCGGAGACCCATATCCCATCCATGTCAAAGGGGATCATCACTTTACTAGTGGGCTGTTTGCGGACTGGTAATTCTCCAGCCCAGACCTGGCTAAAGCTGCATTCCATCATTGGAAACTCATGTTGCAGGTGCCTGAAATGGCCACAGGGGCCTATTTCAGGGAGCCTGGGCCTATCATCAGGGTTTGATGAGCATGTGGGCTGGCCCACCACATCAGGGCCTCTGGGTGCTCGGCAAGACGTTGGGGATGAGCAGAGACGATTTCTGACATTCCGCTCATTGGGGCATCTCGGGCCAGGCCAAGGTGCATTCTTTTGATCTGGGTCCTTTCTTCCCCTGGTGCTGGGGGCCAAGCTCCAGGGCCGATCAGGGTCTCTGCTGCCAAAACGTCTTCCATGAGGGAGACAGCCACACTCACTGTTGGTGGCCAGTGGCAAAGGACTCAAACCCTCCCTCAGGGTGGGAGAAAGTGTGTAAATTGTTCGAGCACCACTTGCTCTGCAACTTCAGCACCGGAGCACCACTCAGGCTGTAGCCATTGCCAGCATGCATCTTTTAGCTGGTAGACTATGATCCTTGACTACACAGGTAGGTCTTTCCCCAGAATCATTGCCAGAATATCTCAGGTGAGATGTCTAGAGCATCTAGAATCACTGCTTGCATAGTCTTGGGCTTCCTCAAAAAGGAGTCCATGATATATTTTACTGCTTGTGCCAGGTCCGTTAGGCACTGGGCCAAAAGGGTGGCCCACTGCTCAGGGGGCCATTTGGCAGCCGAGGCGACCCACTCAAATGTAATGAGGAAGACCTCCGGGTTATCCTCTGGCCCCATCTTTGCCAAGCACACAGGCACGGCCTGGATAGCTGGTGTCCCTGCTTCCCTGGGGTTTGGACCTCCAGGGTTAGGTAGCAGGACAGCAAGTTGCTGCAGACATTGTTGCTGCTGCTCCCAATGTTGGGCTCACAGCTCTCCGACCAGCTGTTGATTACAAAGTTGTTGCAGGAGTTGTTATTCAAGCTGTGCCGCATTTTGCTGCTGCTGGCTCTCGGCCAATCACCTAATCAGTTTTTCTACATCCATCTTTTATGGTCAGGGATTTTGGTTCTGCCTTAGACTCAGCCCCTTGTCTCAGGAGTGGGTCACTGCCTGCATATTCCACCATATGTAATGGTCCCTCCCTCATGGGACATTGGGGAGGCCACTCTGTCTCTGCAATGTCTATGGTGCTGTTTTTAGGGCTACATCCCTGAGCAATAGTCTGCAGACCTGGTCTCTGAGACTCACTGCCGTGGGTTTTAAAACACAGTGTAGGCATACACTCTGTTAAAATCCTGTTTGCTTCAACAAGAGCCACCCACAATGAAATTCTCCTCTAAAGTTTTTGATGTCGTTTGTTTTGCTGACTGTAGGATCTGAACCCAAAGAGCAAACTCCTCAGTGCAGGGACCTTTACATCCTACTTGTCCATAGATTGCCTGGGCACTTTGTTAGCCCTATGGTCAAGATTTTCAGAAAGGGGTGCCTATGGGGGAGGGCAGAGAAAGACAAAAATAGTGTGTGTATTCAACATCAGTTTATTCTAAACTAGGATCACAAATATTTTTATGCACTAATCATAATTTTGATGTTATTCATTGTGTCACTACTGGGCAGAATTAAGATTGTATGAGTGCCTTTGCTGCACATTTCCGTACCTTAACATGTTCTGATTTCTTTTAAATTTAAACTAGCTCTACATCTCCTTGGTTTATTATGCTTGTTTTGGGAATAACAATATCCCTTTTTAACCCTAAATTATTCATACATATTCTCAGTTTTCACTCCATCATGATGCAGTTTTTGTCTGGGAATTAAAGAAGGTTCTTAGCTCTAGTTTAACATTGTATAGCACGTGAATTAAGACTCATTGCAAACACAACAGCTTTTTAATATATTTTGGAATAGGACACACTGAGCATCTATTTATAGGGCCTCATCTGTCACCTGTACTTACCCTGAGTACTACCTTATTCCAGGAGTAGTCCCATTATTCTGTCTAGGGCTACTCCAAAGAAAGATATTAATCAATATGAATAAGGATGTCAGAGCCTGGCCTACAATTCTAAAGCAGGCTTACTGTAATGTTGTGAGGGATCATGGGTCACAAACCCGAGCACACACCCAGGCATGACTCAGACTGCACTGTTACCTGAGCTTGAACGTGCTATCCCTCTGCGCAAACACATTGACAAGGGCTGCTCCAAATTCTGAGACTTCAGGAATCAGTGCCACCTCATGTTCTCACTTTGACTGCAGATGTCCTTTTCCAAAACAAGCCAAGACAGGCATGATAGTCAGCCTGCTGATTGGGAAAGTGTTGGACTGGGTCTCCTCCCTGTTGGAAGCCAGCAGCGTGGTACTGTCCAACTGAGATGCCTTCTAATGGGCAATGATCAGCCATCTTTGACCACCCCAACTGTGCCACTCTGCTAAGGCCACCATGTGAAAACTCTTACAGGGGTCGGGCACACCCACTTTCTCCGCAGCTCACTTCTGCCACTTCATATTGGAGAGAGAATGGAATGAACAGACCCAGTTATTTCAGTTTTAATGGAGCTTGTAGATGAGGTCAAGGATGAACTGGCCCCAATGGGCCTTGATGCCTTTCTAGATCTTGTTATCCAGATTGACAATTCTCTGTGCAAATTACAAGAAGAAAGAAGAGGGGCATCACAACCACACACACCCCATTATCAAATTCTGCCCCACCACTTGAGCTAATTATGGTTGACTTTGGCCCACCAGCAACTGGCCCCAGAAGAGAGCGAGTGTCGGCAACACCTTAACCTGTGTTACCACAGCGTGGCCTGGCTGTTCAATGTGTACATCAACAATCTGCCTTCTACACTCTCGCGCAAATTAATCTATGCCGATGACATCTGCTGCAATTACCAAGCCCAGTCCCCCTCAGAAATTGACACGGTCTTGAATGAAGATATGAAGCTCATGGCAGACTACTGTAGTCAATAGCACCTGCAGCCGAGCTTTTCTAAGACAGTTTCTAGTGTATTCCATCTACATAATGCAAGCTCAAGCCACGAGATAAACATTTTCCTCAATGGCCAATGCCTGCAGCATGATACAAGCCCAGTTTACCTTGGATAGGTCATTAATATACCACAACCACTTGAGGAAGATGGCAGCCAAAGTCATTACTCAACCAATCTGCTCAGAAAATTGGCCAGTTCAACCCGAGGTGCTAGCGCCCAGACACTCAGGTCATCAGACCTTGCCCTCCGCTATTCAACAGCAGAGTACTGTGGTTCCTGACTGGGGTCGCTCATCTCACACAAGGCTGATTGATGTAGAGCTTAACAAAGCTATGTGTATTGTAACCAGGACTTTACGGGCAACTCCATTGTCATGGCTATTATACTTAGCAACATAGCATCGCCCCATATTCACTGGGACCTCTGACATGCTACTGGCTATGATCTGTGAGAATAGCGACCTGCAGTTGTACGCAGACCTCTTTGACTATCTTCTAGACGCCCTTTATGGTCATCTATGCTACCACAGGACATGATGGTGGAATCTCTTGGCGCAACGATTGATCAACAACATCAGTTATTAGTCACTCTCTCATCACTGACCCATCAGTGATCAAAGGCCTATTCTAAGTTGCACCAGTTGCCACGGCTCCTAAGAGTCATAAAATCATAGAATATCATAGTTGGAAGGGAACTCAGGAGGTCATCTAGTCCAACCCCCTGCTCAAAGCGGGACCAGTCCCCAATGTTTGCCCCAGATCCCTAAATGGCCCCCTCAAGGATTGAACTCACAACCCTTTTGTGGTTTTGATCTGCCAAGGCACCTGTGATCATCTCTGAACTGGTTTTGAACAGGACTGGGCAACTGTGTGGCCAATCTCTTTTAATGGGGGCTTTCTAATCACAAGTGATGCAGCTGCAGTCAACTTCAGACTATGTCACATCATTGTCAAGTGCTCACTGACTTATTTCGATGGTGGGCATTGTGCTTTTTGAGTTAAATTGCAGGATGGGGTTTCAGAATCAACTCAGGGAGGCACTTACTTTTGGCAAGCAATAAAATTGAGTGCAACCAGGTTCAGCTCCAAGTCTTAATGATCCTGGGCTGCTTTCAGAGGAGAGAAGGGATTACTGTGGAGAAGGCAAGGTAGGGAGTTCTAAAGACAGAAGGGTTGCAGAACTGCCTTATTATACTGTAAAAAGAAAAGGAGTACTTGTGGCACCTTAGAGACTAACCAATTTATTTGAGCATAAGCTTTCGTGAGCTACAGCTCACTTCATCGGATGCATTATACTGTGTTGTGCTCTAAATTGTTCAAGGTCTTGTTTTTGTTTTGCTGTGGGGTTTAAAGATTTTAAATGGTGTGGCCAGAGACTGAGGTCGCTTTGGTTTTGTAGGGTCTTAGTATTTTCTTCTGGTCCCACCAGAACCTTGTTAAAAAATAAATCTGAAACCTAGAGAGAGAGAGGTTTATTTTTGCTTTACCTGTCCTCTTGCTGTACAGATCCTGACCTTTTGCACAAATACAGGTTATGCACATGCAAATGTAAGATGAGTGCACCACTGCGTGTGGACATAGAACATTCTGGTGCCATGTCAGGGAATGGCTTTGAAAATCTGATCATTAGATGTCTCATCTTTAATATCTATGATAACAATTAGTTTCAGCTGCGGCATGTTAAGAATTAGCTTCTAAGGGTTTGCGATTACAGACTAACACGGCTGCTACACTGAAACCTTCTAAGGATTGAAATTAGTCGACATTAGCACAACTTATAATAAATACTTATTCAATGAACTTTCTCTCTGACTACTACATGGCAAGGAACATTTTAAAAAAATCACATTACAACATAACAGTGTTACCCTTATATTAGAGGAGAGTGAGTGCTCTTCTTGGAATATTTATGATGATTTACTGTTTAAAATTAAGTTTAGGGCAATACAATTTTGTTAGGCTCAGCAGAACTATAATTCAACTATCACTGGCTACTTTACAAACAAAACCCTATTATAAAACCCCTTAGGTATCTGGCCCAGGAATGTAAATGGATAAGCTGGAAGGTAGCAAATTGTACTCTAATACACACTTCCAGGCTAACTTAATCACAAGATATTTCTTTGGAGATACATGACTACATTTTTCTTCTGAAACTCTGGAAAAATAGTGAATTACAGATTCAGTCAGCCAGGCTCACTGCTATCCACTGTCCGTCCACATTTCCCCCTGGTGAGAGCCATTTCAGATGGCTTCAGTTCATTTTTACAGCCTAAGTATAGTGTAGTAAGTTTTATACAGTATTATCTATTCAGGGAAATTCAGCTGGTTGCTGTGTGGAGTCTGTCTACATTGATGATGGCATCAGGCTGCTTTCCACCATTTTGAATCTGCACATTTTTCAGCTGTTTGTTCCTCTCTCTTCTCTCACAGCCTCAATCTAACTGCCCTGCATGCTCCCTTCTTGCTTTGCCTCTCCTTTCTCCCCCCTCCCTTCCTTTGTCTTTCCATCTAGCTACTCCCCTCCTAGAAAATCTCATCTAAAGAATTTTTTTTAAATTGTGGAACTAACATGAAAGCTGCAGACTGTTACTTTGCTTCTATGTTACATCCAGTTCCTGCACCCTTTGTCTTTTTAGATTGTAAATTCTTTGGAGCAGGGATTGTCTTCTACTCTGTGTTTGTACAGTATTACACAATGAAACGCCATTTCATTTGGTCCCTTGGCACTAATGTAATAAATCTAATAATAAGACCATATGTCCCACTGTGATAAATGAGAGGGGGGATAGCTCCCTTTTGTGGGCACCCTGCCAGCCAGTTGGCTATGGAATCCCTCTTGGTGGTTGTTCTCTACTTGCTTTACCGGCAAAGGGTTAATAAGCCCACAGGTAAAAAGGAAAGGAGTGGACACCTGACGAAAAGAGCCAATGGGAGGGCTAGAACTTTTTAAAATTGGGAAAAAAACTTCCCTTTGTCTGTCTGTTGTGGTTCTCCAGGAAACACGGAGCAGTTATGCTGTGAGAAGCTTAAGCCAGACATGAAAAACCATCAAATCATACCTAGAGATTACTTATCTGAAACCCCAAATTAGGGAATGTCTAGAAAGACGTGATTAGGTTTATTTCTTATTGTCTTATGGACTCCTCTGCGCTAACCCCAAATGCTTTTTGTTTTGCTTGTAACCTTTAAGCTGGACCTCAAGAAGGTTATTCTTGATGTTTAAATGTTGTGTAAGTGAGTTTTTTAAATCTAGCAAAAGCCTAAGTTCCAGATGTATTTTCTTTCTTTTTGTTTTTAATAAAATTTATCTTTTTTAAGAACACGATTGGATTTTTGGTGTACTAAGAGGTTTGTGCATATGTTGTTAAATTAGCTGGTGACAACAGCTAATTTCCTTTGTTTTTCTTTCTCAGCTCTTCCCCAGAGGGGCCGTGAAAGGGCTTGAGGGTACCCCACAGGAAGGAATTCCCAAGTGCACCTTTCAAAAGGGGTTTTTTGCATTTGGGTGGTGGCAGCATCTACCCATCCAAGGTCAGAGAGAAACTGTAACTTTGGGAGTTTGATACAAGCCTGGAGTGGCCAGTATTAATTTTTAGAATCCTTGCAGGCCCCCACCTTCTGCACTTGAAGTGCCAGAGTGGGGAATCAGCCTTGACACTCACTTTTACCAGAACAGACCCAATTTTCCATCAGATGACACGGAGAATTCTTTTCAGGACACCTGAAATATCCTGATTTTTCATTTCAACAATCATTTGAGTTTTTTATAACTATGTTTGTTTAAGACTTATTGATACATACACACACACCTATATATATATATATATATATATAGTATTTTACACCAGTTTCACTTTCATAATGTAGCGAGTGTGTGTGTCACACCAATTATAGTGCAAGGCCAAAACTTCTCACTGTCAGGCTCCCATAACAAGTATTTGAGTAAATGGCCACGCCCAATCAATGCAAAACCCTAGTTCTGGTCCCACAAAGGGTTGAGGAAGTGGCAGTCCTTGCATCATTTCCTTTTCCTCTCGCTGGGGTTGCTTGAACCAAGTCCAAGAGAGGTGAGAATCCAGGAACAAAGGGGCACAAGGGGCAAAGAGAAAGCTTGACCTTTCTTTGATCTGCTCCTTGCCCCAGGTTGCACTTTTTGTTCCCAGAGCAGATCAAACCCAGGAACCAGAATGCAGAACACTTGAATATTTTATGATGTGTTTTGCCACAAAAGTTTCTCTTTATTAAATGATGAAAATATGGTGACATTATAAAATACTCCCTATTTTTAGGAAGAAGTTTTCTGGTATTAATCTAATCTATGTGAAGTGTACTTGGATATCCTGGTGACGAACACTTCATAAATATGTATACTTGTGATGCATTAGAAAAAATGTTAAATTTTTAGTAGCTGAGCACACAAAATCCAGCAGGATAATCATAAGCTACAAAGGTAAGTATATGTGATGCTCTAAAACTGTAATAAGGACCCCTTGTAGGGCTTGGTGCAACTCCTGTTAAAGTCAGTGGAGAGGCTTCCATTGAAGAAGCAGGATCAGCTACTGAAAAGGCTCAGTTTTAACCATTAGGAGGATAGGGAAAATCTAAAGCAGGAAAGAAAGTGGAAAAAAGGTGCGGAGTCGGGGGGGTTAGGGAAGAGGAGAGAAACAGGGATCTGTGCTGAATGTGATGAAGTATTTACTACAGTCTATCCAGAGCACTGTATATTTGTAGTCTCTCAAGAACTGCTCAGGCACTTTACTGAATGAAGCCCTGGACATATACAGATTTATTCTGAAATGATTTTGGCAGGAAACATTATAGGCAAAAACATGTATTGAGACTTTCAAAATCTTCTCCTTTCCATTGTGGATCAAAAATCAGTCAACCAGCCACTCACCTGATTCTGAAATTTTTAAATCACAATAAGTATTTTTATTTCATTCCAAGCATACATATGTGTGGCTGTCACCCCCACCCCTTTATATCCATACATTTGTTTTTTCTACATTTATTGCTTGGTTTTAAAAGGTAAGAACTTTTTTTAAAAAAAAAGCAAGGAATTTTGGTGTACAGTAATTCTCATTTTTGTCTCAGTTGGGTTTTATCACTTTCAATTTAAAATTGAGAACCTCTCCTATACAATGTAATCTTGATTCAGTCTACCTCCATTTACAAGGCCCCCTCATTTAGTAGCCACACCTTTATCATGTAAGCTTCCACAGAAAGTAATTAAATTTAACAAGAGCCACCTTCTATTTACAGCCAGAGGGAGAAGTAATTAAATGTAATAGAAGCTGTAAAGGCATGAAGAATTTCTACTCTTATCCAACTGAAATGAGGTTATACATAATGGGCCACATTCAAACCCAATGTAACTCCATTATCTCCAATGGGTTT
Source organism: Eretmochelys imbricata (assembly GCF_965152235.1). Taxonomy (NCBI): domain Eukaryota; kingdom Metazoa; phylum Chordata; order Testudines; family Cheloniidae; genus Eretmochelys; species Eretmochelys imbricata. The sequence goes on from NC_135574.1 coordinate 35,486,018, forward strand.
AGACTAGGGATGTCTTTGGCATACTGTGCTGTTTTTTTCTGTCTGTAATGAAACTAAGTCCTTTGCACATCCATATGCCTGCAATCACACAAAGCAGAGAACAGAACTAAAGTGCTATAGCAGCATAATAATGGGTCCAGCCTCACCAACAGAAAATGCAATTAAAATTAGATCTTTTTTTAAAATCCATCCCCACCTCTGTGATGCATGGCTGGCTGCCAGAAGAAAGCCTGGAAGATGGAATAGGCCCTGTGCAGAGGAATTGTCCGGGCTATTATAATTTGATATTTTTGAAGAAAGTACCCTAAAAAACTGAAGTTCTTTACAAAAGTTTCAGACTTAGAGATTATAAACAATCAAATTCTGAAATATCTCAAATAGGGCTGCTTGAAATTTTTTCTGTCAAAATTGGGTGTGACTACATTAAATTTTTCACAAAAAATGTATGATTTCTGCAGAAAATTTTGATTCTTTCCACCCAAAATCCAAGTCCCTAAAAATGAATTATATTAGCAGAAAACCAAAATATTTAAATCTAGATAGCCAGCCTGCCTCGGTCCCTCATGGGAGTTTTAGTTCAGCTCCCTCATCTACCCATTCTGCTCTATGGTCTAGGTTCACCAGGTAGACTAAATCTCTCACAGTGTACTATGGACATCCATTGTCCAATCAATTATAATCTCAAATTACTCAAGGACACATGGTGGTACTATTTGTGGCAAAACCCCATATGACCAATATATTGAGGTCTACCTAATGGGCCTTGATGTTAATGTAAGTGAAACGAGATGCCCCTGGGTGGGTCACTGGGAGTGGAGATCAACCCCAGTATCTCTGGATCTGAAACCATCAGATTATAATGCCTGAGCTAACATACACAGCTCTGTTAACTCAAAGCCATTGACAAACTCATACAAATAGAATCTGTGGTCCAGCTGCTGGTGAGAGACACTAGCTATACTGTTTAAATAGGGGTTATGTAAGACAGTCCATGTTCTGAGACACTTAGGATCTTCAGGCCCTGCAAGTGCACACATTTTCATATATACTTAAATTAACACAGGTGAGTTCAGTGGGTTCACTTACCTGCAGACAGTTAATTGAATATGTGTTTGCAGGATCAAGACCAAAGGCTAAAATAAGACCAGTGTTACAATTTTGGGGGCCCTAAGATGTCTAAAGGGAGTATTGAGTGGGGAGTTGCTGTTCCATGCAATCCTGCTGCAGAAGTGGAGAGATAAAGTGGCCTGCTTTAACAGAAGGCAAAGGTTGTGGCCCAAAAGGACAGAGCCCATTTAGTCACTTGTGTTGTATTGTGCTCAAGGCCAGCCTTGTCCTCAGACCTTTATAAATGGGTGCAAGAAAAGTGCCTACAATAATATCTGTTCACATATTAAAAACATTCAAAGACACAATGTGAAATTAACAGCTTCCCTTACCTTTGTGTTTAACAAGTGAAACTTCCAATCCAGGGTACAGGATGGCATAGAGTATCAGGCAGAGCTAACTGTAGTACCCCAACATGTCTAAGCTTGGAACAAGGTGAGCCTCCCCCCCGCACCAAATAAGATTGTCCTCATTGGGAAGGTTTCAGAGTAACAGCCGTGTTAGTCTGTATTCGCAAAAAGAAAAGGAGGACTTGTGGCACCTTAGAGACTAACCAATTTATTTGAGCATGAGCTTTCGTGAGCTACAGCTCACTTCATCGGATGCATACCGTGGAAACTGCAGCAGACATTATATACACACAGAGATCATGAAACAATACCTCCTCCCACCCCACTGTCCTGCTGGTAATAGCTTATCTAAAGTGATCATCAAGTTGGGCCATTGGGAAGGACAATGAAGGAAATCCATGGGGCCAGGGGCTGCCGCCGTACATAGGCCAGAAGCAGCATCAGACCTGCAGCACCCCACCAATCTGGCTATAAAGGGTCTGATTCTAAAGGATGCTGAGCACTCAGTGCTTCACAAGGGAGAGCTGAACACCATACAGGATCACACCTGGACTGGACAGTCTTTTGCTTTGTGGGTTTGTCTCGCCACCATAAAACATTCCTTAACTCAAGTTGAAACTTCAACTGTTTTTTCAAGCTGTTTTTACACCATTGCCATGTATTTACACAATTGTTGTAATTAGGTCTAATTACATAATTATTGTAATATGTGCGATCACATAATCAGAATGTGTAATTATGATGTGCAATTACATAATTACAATGTGTAATGACAGACTATAAATATCCTTCTAAAAATGTTATGAAACAAAACGTATAGTGGAGGCAGAGGGGCTGATTTTTAAAGTTCAGTTTTTAAACAGTTTCAGTTTCCCTATGAAAAATAGGCTACATTAACAACAAATTTCCTCAAAACAGGTATCAGGAGGGCAAATTCTCTACTGGCTTAAACTGACTTTGGTGGAGCACTGCACATTTACAGCAGCAGAGAATTTGGCCCACTCTAAACAAATAAGATGGAAAGAAAAAAGACTGTAGAAGAGAAAAACCTTACTGATATATGGCTAAAGGGTTTAATTTTATTTTTAGAAAGGAAAGATTCCCTTTTTATTCTGGAGCAAAATTTTCATAGTGAAGTTTAAAAAACTTGCACCTGCAACTAGTAAATTAAAAATAACACAACTTTAACTAAAGAGGTACCACTGCATACGGCTATAGAAAAGTGAACTAAATAAAATATACCAGCAGTGAACCATGGACCTGAAATCAGCCTTCAGTGTGGGCCCTTTACAGCAGCTTAGTTGTCTCGGGGCCAGATCAACTCTCCTGCAGGGACACCCACAGGAGGGTATCATGCTCTCCTGGAGTGTCCCAAAAATCATTCCTTGTGCCCCCAACCCAGTGCTTAATTTGTAATGAAAGAGGTGCCAGGCCTCAAGCAATTAGGTGCCGGGGCTCAAGCGATTTTTTTACATTGATAACTGATGCAGTAAGCCCAGAGGCACAAGCAAATTTTTTACATTCATAGCTGATGGAGCAAGCCCTATGAACTGCCAAGCCTAGAGGTGCTCGGGCTCAGCTCTGCCACAAATTAAGCACTGCCCCAACCTCTGGGAAATGGATTGCATTTCCCTTCTAATGTCCTCAAAACCATGGCTCATAGGAGAGCAGGACTATCCCTGGGGAGGATCTGTGGCTCTGAGACCACCTCAGCTCCTTCAGCGCTCCACTCCAGTGCTTTAAAGAAAAGGCAATGGTCTAAGATGGTCTAAGCACAGTCTTATTCAATGAGCCGGCTCTCTCGCTCTTTCTCCATTTACTGTCATTTCAATTAGTAAAGTAACCTGACGTAAGATTTTACTCCTGTTGGCACTCAAAAGCTACCACAGCTACAGAAGAGTGAGCTCAATTCAGTTTCAACTGCAGAAAATTTATTGCTGGTGGTGACATGAGCCAGAAAGGGCCCAGCTTGACTTTCAGCTCTCACAGTGAGATTGCAGTGTTGGCAGTTAGAGACCCCACCATTTTGCAGGTCAAATGAATAAAGCTGATCAGTTTTTGAACTAAACATTTTCCCCATCAGATCAGAGCCTACATGCACACGGACTGCAGTACAACCCTCACAGATTTAGCATTGTGTCTAAAGTGCTATGTGATGGCATAACAGGATGCAAAGGTGCAGAATGAAGACCAAGTAGTCACTTTATAAATGTCCTAGATAGGGACTTACTCAAGAAACACCTCCACTTGTGGTCTTGGTGAATGGGCAGTTACTTGCTTGGCAGTGAAAAGCCTGCCTGGTCATAACATATACAAATGTAGGAGACTATACACAATAAAATTCTCTTTGAAGAGACTGGGAGGCCATTCATCCTGTCTGCGATGGCCATGAATAGTTGAGTTGATGAACTGAACTGTTTAGTTCTGTCTATGCAGAATGCCAAAGCCCTTCGGGCATGCAGGCATTGTTTATCTCTAATAAAGTGTGGTTTGGGGCAAAATTTAGGTAAATAAATTGACTGGTTAATATGACAGTTAAATAGCACTTTAGAGAGAATCTTGGATGAGGGCATAGGTATACTTTGTCCTTAAAAATCATTGTATAAAGAGGTTCAGATGTCAGAGCAGGTAGCTCAGCCACCCTCTGAGCTGGAGGGGTGGCTACCAAAAAAGCCACCTTTGCTGATATGTGTAGGAAGAAATACAATGATACAGGCTCAAATGGAGGCCCCATAGGCTTTGACAAAACTAAGTTCAAGCCCCAGAGAGGAACACGTTTCCTTATCTGTGGGTACAACTTTTCCAGGCCTTTCAAAACTCTGACTGACATGGCATGAGAGAGTATCGAATGATTGTCCACGTAAGGATGGAGAGCCAATATTACTGCCAAGTGGACCTTGATAGAACTAGTTGTCAAATTTGATGTTTTAGGAACAATAGATAGTCCACGATATGCTAGATTGAGGACTGCATTGGTGAAACCCTGAATCAACAAGACAAAATTTAAAAAAAAAATATTTCTTCCACTTCAAATTGTAAGTAGCCATGGAGGAGGGTTTTCTATTATTTAACAAGACATCCAAAACTTGCTCCAAGCAAGACTCCTCCCTATGATTTAGCCATGGAGCATATAGGATATTAAATGATGTGCTGCAGGTTTGTGGGCAGGTGGGAGCAGCTGACCATGATCCTGGGGTCTGGGTTGAAAGAAAGCGAAATCACAGAGTCTCATCTGAAAGATCAAGAAGAGTGGAAAACCAGTGCTACTGGGCCGTTACTATAATCTGAGCATGGTCCCCATTGATCTTTAGCAATGCTCTGTGAAGGAATGCAATTGGAGGAAAAGTGTAGCAGAGCTTGCTAGACCAGGGTAGTAGGAAAGCATCTGTGATGGAACTGGGACTGCAACCTTGTAGGGAACAATATCAATGGCATTTGCTGTTGGCTTTGATTGTAAATAGGTCTATCAGGGGATTGCCCCCACTGCTGGAAAATGCACCTGGTTATATCCAGGCACAGAGACCATGCATGGTGACTTGTAAACAATCTGCTTAGGTCATCTTCAAGCTCGTTCTGCACCTCTGAAAGTTAAGAGGCTTTGAGGTTGATTGAATTGGCAATGCAAAAGTACCAGAGATGAACTGCCTCTTGACAAAACAGGGAAGAGTGAGCTCCTCCCTGCCTGTAGAGGTAAAACATTGCCAGTATGTTGTCTGTGCGAACAAATAGGCTCTTTCCCTTGACCAGAGATAGGAAAGCCTAACAGACTAGGTAGATAGCCCTTAGCTCCCTGACGTTGATATATATAGAGAGAGATCCCTTGAGAACCATAAACCCTCAGTTTGGATGGAACCTGGAGAGCACCCGAATCCAGGGCAGATGCATCTGTCACCTGTGTCAGCAAAGACTGAGAGCAGACAAAGGGAATGGCTGCACAAACATTGACTGAGTCTGTCCACCAATCTAGAGAAGTCAGAACTAGAAGTGGCACATTCAGCACAGAGTTCAGAGGGTGACGACTTGGCGAATAAATGGAGGCCAACCAACTCTGAAGAATCCTCAGATGTTGTGATGCTGGCAGACTAGATGCCAGTTTATGCCAAGGTCCCCATGCCTCAGTGGAACACTGACAGATACACAGCTGGAATCAGTCTGGCTCACCTGTGTGCTAATATTGTTAAAATAGGTATTAGACTTATTAGAATTTGTTTAATGTTTAGACTTTATGAAATGTTTGTAAATTGCTGCATATATTAATCTCACTTATAACTTCTCAATCCCATATTATGAATTAATATTTGAGTGTTTGCATTGCAAACCTCTGTAACCGTGTAAATCGCCAGACAGTAGATACACATTAACTAGGGTAAAGTGCTGATTTCCAACAGAAGGTATTACATCCCGGCCAACAAGGAAGGCCCATCAACACCAGACAGATTAGAGTGGAACATTAAAGAGGATAAAAGACTGTCTGCTCCCCATCCCCTCCAATGAAAATGAGTCTTGCAAGTGAATCCCTCCCATCAGCTGAGCTTGAACCTCAAAGAAGAAGGGGGGTGTCAAGGTTCTTTTCCCCACTCTGAACACTAGGGTGCAGTGTGGGGACCTGCATGAAAAACCTCCTAAGCTTATCTTTACCAGTGTAGGTCAAAACTTCCCCAAGGTACAAAATATTCCACCCTTTGTCCTTGGATTGGCCGCTACCACCACCAAACAAATACTGGTTACTGGGGAAGAGCTGTTTGGACACGTCTTTCCCCCCAAAATACTTCCCAAAACCTTGCACCCCACTTCCTGGACAAGGTTTGGTAAAAAGCCTCACCAATTTGCCTAGGTGACTACTGACCCAGACCCTTGGATCTTAAGAACAATGAACAATCCTCCCAACAGTTGCACCCCCCCTTTCCTGGGGAATGTTGGATAAAAAGCCTCACCAATTTGCATAGGTGACCACAGACCCAAACCCTTGGATCTGAGAACAATGAAAAAGCATTCAGTTTTCTTACAAGAAGACTTTTAATAGAGATAGAAGTAAATAGAAATAAAGAAATCCCCCCTGTAACATCAGGATGGTAGATACCTTACAGGGTAATTAGATTCAAAACACAGAGAACCCCTCTAGGCAAAACCTTAAGTTATAAAAAGATACACAGACAGAAATAGTTATTCTATTCAGCACAATTCTTTTCTCAGCCATTTAAAGAAATCATAATCTAATGCATACCTAGCTAGATTACTTACTAAAAGTTCTAAGACTCCATTCCTGGTCTATCCCCGGCAAAGCAGCATATAGACAGACAGACCAGACCCTTTGTTTCTCTCCCTCCTCCCAGCTTTTGAAAGTATCTTGTCTCCTCATTGGTCATTTTGGTCAGGTGCCAGTGAGGTTACCTTTAGCTTCTTAACCCTTTACAGGTGAGAGGATTTTTTTCTCTGGCCAGGAGGGATTTTAAAAGGGATTTACCCTTCCCTTTATATTTATGACAGGGGGAATAAAAACCCTTAATAAGGAAGAACTGTATTTTTATGCTGCTTTGACTTGGGGGGGAGGAGGCAAGGATTACTAGGCTTAAGCAAATGATTCCTAGAGCTTAGCCTGGGTTAGCCCTAAAGGACATATAGAGCTTGTTTGTCATAGAAGCTACTATCACTTTTTGAAACCTAATAGATACACACAAATGAGTGTCACAATGTTTTAACCTTACAATATAACTCTTATTGCCTTTTCTTATATAATACCTCTTTAGTTGGTTTATTATAGGATTAGCTACAAGTGTTGTATTTGGTGTTAGAGCTAAATGGCCTGCAATATGACCGCCATGGGCGCGTCTGACCTTAAAGTCTATGAGACCTGGTGTAAGTGACTGGTCCTTTGGGACTGAGAGTAACCTGAACATTGCTATGATCCTTGGTATAAGGGACGATCTATCACAAAGATAAGCTTACCTGGGAGTACCCAAAAGGACTGCCTGTGACTCCATGTTAAGGCTGTTATAGTGGCTGAGGAGTTTACATTTGATAAGTGGTTGGTGAAGTCTCAGTGTAGAACTCTCAATCAATTTGGAGTTTGTGCCCTGCTTCCTAACAGTCTGCCCTGAGGTTGGTACTCACACTACTGCAGGCCAGCATGATAGGTGTGGCATGCTGGACTAAGTATGTGCATGAGGCCATATGCTCCAGGAGCTGCATATAGTTTTGTGCTGTTGTGACTGGGTGAGCCTTGAGACTTGCAACAAGAGATGAATTGTTTGGAACCTTGTCTTCGGAAGGAAGGCCTCAGTAGAGTCCAGTACTTCCCCCATTACCTCTATCTTCTGAACTGGACAAAGGGTAGATTTTTCTAAGTTGACCAGCAGACCCAGTGCCTCAAAGGTTGACTGGATGAAAGATACACTGGACAGTACCTGCAGCCTCAACTGGTCTCTGACTACCTGGACAGCTAGCTAAGGATAGACTTGCACTCTAACCCTCGTCAGGAAGGCAGCTACCACTGCCATACATTTTGTGAAAACCTGATGCACCACTGACAGCAGCATGGTGAACTGATATTGAGAGCGCTTTAATACAAATCTGAGATACTTTCTGTGACCCTGGTAAATTGCCACATAGAAGTAGGCGTCTTTTAAGTTAGGGGTGGCATACCAGTCTCCAGTATCCAGGGAGGGAATAATGGAAGCCAGAGTGACCATGCAAAACTATCTTTTTTAGATATCTGTTGAGTTAACAGATCTAAAATTGACCTGAGACCTCCCTTTGCTTTCTGGATTAAGAAATAATCAGAATAAAATCCATATCCCACACTAGAAGAGGACCAACAAATTGTCTTCATCTGTGTCTAATAATTCTCTTCTTCACTACAGGCAAATAGGTTGAAACCATAGTAAAGTTAAGCTTACTGGCCTGTAATTTCCAAGATTGCCTCTGGAGCCTTTTTCAAAATGGGCATCACATTAGCTGTCCTCCAGTCATCTGGTACAGAGGCGGATTTAAACAATAGGTTACATACCACAGTTAATAGTTTTGCAAATTCGGTTTTAAGTTCCTTCAGAACAATTGGGTGAATGCCCTCTGATCCTGGTGACTTATTACTTATTACTACGGACACCTCAATCTGGGACAGTTCTTCAGATTTCCTACCTAAAAAGAATGGCTCAGGTGTGGGAATCTCCCTCATATCCTCTGCAGTGAAGACCAATGCAGAGAACTCATTTAGCTTCTGTGCAACAGTTTTGTCTTCCTTGAGTGCTCCTTTAGCACCTTGATCGTCCAGTGGTCCCACTAATTCTTTGGCAGGCTTCCTCCTTCTGATGTACTTGCAAAGGTTTTTGCTGATAGTTTGAGTGTTTTGCTAGATGTTCTTCAAATTCTTTTTTGGCCTGCCTAATTATACTTTTACACTTGACTTGCCAGAGTTTATGCTCCTTCCTATTTTCCTCAGTAGGATTTGACTTCCAATTTTGAAAGGATGCCTTTTTGTCGCTAACCGCCTCTTTTACTCTGTTTAGCCACAGTGGCATTTTTTTGTCCTCTTACTATTCTTTTTAATTTTGGGGTATGCATTTAATTTAAGCCTCTATTATGGTGTTTTTTAAAAGTTTCCATGCAGCTTGCAGATATTTCACTCTTGTGACTGTTCCTTTTAATTTCTTAACTAACTTCCTTATTTTTGTGTAGTTCCCCTTTCTGAAGTTAAATGCTACTGTGGGTGACTGATTTGGTATTTTTCTCCAAAAAGGATGTTAAATTTAATTACTATTTACTATTACTATAATTACTATTACTAATTAATTCAGCTATTTTCACCTCTTGGACCAGATCCTATGCTCCACTTAGGACTAAATCAAGATTTGCCTCTTCCCTGGTGGGTTATAGGACTAACTGCTTCAAGAAGCAGTCATTTATGGTGTCTAGAAACTTTACCTCTGCATCCCATCCTGAGGTGACATGTACCTAGTCAATATGGGGTTACCTGAAATCCCCCACTATTATTGAGTTTTCTATTTTTATAGCTTCTCTAATCTCCTCAGGCACTTCACAATCACCATCATGGTCAGGTGGTTGGTAGTATACTTCTACAGCTATACCATGGAATTTCTATGCAGAGAGAAGATTTTTATTATATTTGACTCCATGCTTCCTTTCTACATATAGTGTCACTCATGCTCCAACATGACCTATTCTGTCATTCCTGTATAATTTGTACTGTAATATTACAATCCACCAAGTTGCCTATTATATCAATATCCTAGTTTAAGATTCATTTCACTTTGTTTCAGAATTTCCCACAGAAAACTGAAAATGCATGCCCAAACACCTGGTCCCACCCCAACCTCTCTGGCTTACCATGCCCTGAGACAAGATCTCCAGCCCCATAGGCGATGGACAGCTTCTACAGAGTATGGGGCAGAACTGAAAGTGCCATAGACACTCTTCATACCTGCTCCCTATTTACAATGGACAGATGCCAGTGGAGGAGATCTTCCATGCAGGTAATTGGCCTGATGATGTGACCCTTGGACATCTGTCAGTTCAGTTGTTCCTGAGGAAGGTCTATATTCTTCATAACGCACCAACCATAGGTAATAGCACATATAGCACTATCAAGTGAGACTCATTTCTGACCCCAGTTTATGCCGGGATGCATGAGGATTGGTAGTCCATGTACTTTTATCCTAGCTAGAGCAATTGCAAATGCTATTATGCCTTTCAGTGCATCTTTTTTTTAAAAAGGTGCATCTCTTATAAACCAAGCTATTATGATGTATCCTCTCTTCTTATTATAAACTTCTGACAATAGATTACTATACTTTTGCTTCCAAGAATATTGTTATTTCTTTCTGTGTACATAAAACATTTATATAGTGCCCCAGAGATAGCACTGTAATGAGTAAAGCATGCCCCTTTTGCTTAAAATATGCTTTAATTTTGAGAGCTTCTGGCTCAAAAATGACTTTTCTGTTCTGCCTCTCTGAGATGCACTTGTTCTTTAGACATGTGTCCTTAGTGGCAGCCTTCAATCCGGAAGTAAAAAAATTGAAGCCCTCCTGAAATATAATATTTAATCAGTTCGCAGGATGGTTATTGTTTGGATCCTGCCAAGAAGTCCAGGAATTCCTAATTCTTTCTCTTTCCCCTCCCCCATTTCACAAGACAAATCAAAGTGAAAGGGCATGTGCATGAAATATTTATCTTATATTAGTAATTCCCCGGCAAACCCTAGAAACACGAGCAAAATAAAGCCACACTGGCTCCTGGCATTTAAAGACAAACTAACTTGCTGTATCTGCCAACCCTGACAAAGACCAAAATGACTCACCCCCAATTTATAACACTTGTTATAAAATGAAAATTAAAGTAAAAAAAATGGCTTTTGGCTGGGAAATTTATTGGCAAACATAATTACTAACTCAAATGTGATAAATCCTTATAAATCATCTGCTCATAAATCCAGTGCTATAATCCTCTTAAAAACTACCATACGTCTTTAATGCATCTTTCCCATAAAACTATGGAGTGTTTCTTCTGCTATAAGGTTTGTGGAATTTAAGTTATGAATATAATTTGGGCACACTATAGGAAAGGCATTCAGGTATATAAAAGTTAACTGCACTGTATATTTTATTAAGGTGGTTGGTGTACAATGGCCCTGATCCAGCTCTAAATGTGAGCAAATATAGTGCTGAACAGGGATATTATTCTTCCAAGTAACCATTACACTTACAAGAACCATATGTGCTGTGCTCGTGGGCAGCACTAATGCTGCTCATGAAGGGCCTTGGTGTGGCCAGCCCTACTCCTCCACACTGCTTCCATGGGGCCAGCTCCTACACCAGGAGATATGAATGCTGGATGTTTTAGTTAGTCCCATGTTTATACTGTAAGTATGCATAGCCCCAGTTCCTAGGGCAGCTCTATGATGGCCTTGCCCACTGCATGAGCCAAATGTGTAAAGCCATCTAGTCTTTTTCTTTAACGGGCTGTACTGCTGAGCCCCTCCTAAGACAAGGCTGACAGCTGCATGAAAGAAGTTTAGTTTGGCAGTTGGTTTGGGGCAGTTACCAGAAGTGGCGTACTGCAAGTCTTCATGCCTACGTCCCATACAGGATCTCAAATTGGACCTAAACCTTGGCTGTGAGAATTCAGTGTTTAGGAAGCAATGTTAAAGTTGAGAGGAATTCATTTTTAGACTCATAAAAATACTTGAGTCTTTACTTGTGTATCCATCCCCCTTGGTCTGGATTTTCCTGCTGCTGCTATTTTCCCAACATAGAACCCCACCATATCACCCTAACCCTAAACTGAAGGAACTGTATTTTAAAGAATCCATATTGAGGTTGCAGGAACAAACCATCCCGATGTGTAGAAAGAATAGTAAATATGGCAGGCGACCAGCTTGGCTTAACAGTGAAATCCTTGCTGATCTTAAACACAAAAAAGAAGCTTACAAGAAGTGGAAGATTGGACAAATGACCAGGGAGGAGTATAAAAATATTGCTCAGGCATGCAGGAGTGAAATCAGGAAGGCCAAATCACACTTGGAGTTGCAGCTAGCAATAGATGTCAAGAGTGACAAGAAGGGTTTCTTCAGGTATGTTAGCAACAAGAAGAAAGTCAAGTAAAGTGTGGGCCCCTTACTGAATGAGGGAGGCAACCTAGTGACAGATGATGTGGAAAAAGCTAACGTACTCAATGCTTTTTTTGCCTCTGTCTTCACGAACAAGGTCAGTTCCCAGACTGCTGAACTGGGCAGCACAACATGGGGAGGAAGGGACCAGCCCTCTGTGGAGAAAGAAGTGGTTCAGGACTATTTAAAAAAACTGGACGAGCACAAGTCCATGGTGCCGGATGCACTGCATCTGAGGGTGCTAAAGGAGTTGGCAGATGTGATTGCGAGCCACTGGCCATTATCTTTGAAAACTCATGGTGATCGGGGGAGGTCCCGGATGACAGGAAAAAGGCTAATGTAGTGCCCATCTTTTAAAAAGGGAAGAAGGAGGATCCAGGGAACTACAGGCCAATCAGCCTCACCTCAGTCCCTGAAAAAATCATGGAACAGGTCCTCAAGGAATCAATTCTGAAGCACTTAGAGGAGAGGAAAGTGATCAGGAACAGTCAGCACAGATTCACCAAGGGCAAGTCATGCCTGACTAATCTAATTGCCTTCTATGATGAGATAAGTGGCTCTGTAGATGAGGGGAAAGCAGTGGATGTATTATTCCTTGACTTTAGCAAAGCTTTTGACACGGTCTCCCACAGTATTCTTGACAGCAAGTTAAAGAAGTATGGGCTGGATGAATGGACTTAAAGGTGGATAGAAAGCTGGCTAGATCGTCGGGCTCAACGGGTAGTGATCAATGGCTCCATGTCTAGTTGGCAGCCGGTATCAAGCGGAGTACCCCAAGGGTCAGTCCTGGAGCCGGTTTTGTTCAATATCTTCATTAATGATCTGGAGGATGGCGTGGACTGCACCCTCAGCTAGTTTGCAGATGACTAAACTGGGAGGAGTGGTAGATACGCTGGAGGGTAGGGATAGGATACAGAGGGACCTAGACAAATTAGAGGATTGGGCCAAAAGAAATCTGATGAGATTCAACAAGGACAAGTGGTGAGTCCTGCACTCAGGATGGAGGAATCCCATGCACTGCTACAGACTAGGGACCAAATGGCTAGGCAGCAGTTCTGCAGAAAAGGACCGAGGGGTTGCAGTGGACGAGAAGCTGGATATGAGTCAACAGTGTGCCCTTGTTGCCAAGAAGGCCAATGGCATTTTGGGATGTATAAGTAGGGGCACTGCCAGCAAATCGAGGGACGTGATCGTTCCCCTCTATCCGACATTGGTGAGGCCTCATCTGGAGTACTGTGTCCAGTTTTGGGCCCCACACTACAAGAAGGATGTGGAAAAATTGGAAAGAGTCCAGCAGAGGGCAACAAAAATTATTAGGGGGCTGGAGCACATGACTTATGGGGAGAGGCTGAGGGAACTGGGATTGATTAGTCTGCAGAAGAGAAGAATGAGGGGGGATTTGATAGCTGCTTTCAACTACCTGAAAGGGGGTTCCAAAGAGGAATGATTTAGACAGTTCTCAGTGGTAGTAGATGACAGAACAAGGAGTAATGGTTTCAAGTTGCAGTGGGGGAAGTTTAGGTAGGATATTAGGAAAAACTTTTTCACTAGGAGGGTGGTGAAACACTGGAATGGGTTACCTAGGGAGGTGGTAGAATCTCCTTCCTTAGAGGTTTTTAAGGTCAAGCTTGACAAAGCCCTGGCTGGGATGATTTAGTTGGGGATTGGTCCTGCTTTGAGCAGGGGGTTTGGACTAGATGACCTCCTGAGGTCCCTCCCAACCCTGATATTCTATGATTCTATGAACCGTAAAGGCTAAAGAAAATGATGTGTACCTTTTGAAGCTTTGAGGTTGGCAGGTTCTTTTTTCAGGCTGCAACGCTTCAATTGATACTACGCAGCAGTTCACCATTGCAGGATTGGGGACTTAGTTCACATTTGCCAATGAATATGATGCTTATAAAAGCGAATTGGTTAAGACAAGTATCATACAGGTACAGACAAGGTAAGCTTCCTCCCACCATTGTGTCAATTCTGTAACACTTCTGTTATTCCAATTCTCCATCTCCCTTCCTGGATGGTTGCTTCTATTGGGAATACCAGCAAATATCTATCTGTAGGTATCCATCAGTATAGTATCTGTGCAGCAGTGTGCACCAATTTGTTACAGAGCAGGAGAATTCCTTGAAACATTTTTCTTTTCTTTTTTATTTTAAAAAAAGTGTTTTTCTTTTAAAGCATTATTGATATGAGCAACTGAATTTACAACAAGGAGGTCTAGGGCAGCCACATGCAGCAAATGGTAGTGGAAGATCTAGTGCTAGCAGCAGGGAAAAGTTGGATACCTACAGTATTGCTCATGTGAAGCTGGAAAACTAGTCAGTAGCTGCACTTGTAGAGATGCACATCCCACACCTTTTAGCTGATGATGCCATATCTGGAGTTTGTTTCCAAAGGAAAACACTGGCTTTTCTGCTTCATTGAAGAAATGGACTGTAAAGTATTTTCTGATGGTCAGGAAACACTGGCCACACACACATTACAGACATTGGCAATGGTGAGGAGCAGCAGCACTCCACAGCCACTTCAGGTTTGGCACCGCTGGGACTCTGCAGTGGGCTCAAACTGAGCGAGCAGCGTTGAGACCTGGTGCACAGGAGTCACAGCACTAAACCTGAGGGGCACTGCAACCCCCGTGCACAATGTTACCCACTCAATCTCGGCCCTAGTGCTGCCCCGTCTCCCCCGTGCCCTGATGGAGAGACAGTAGGGGTAGTGGGCCTTGGTGTGGCCAGCCCTACTCCTCCACACTGCTGCCATGGGGCCAGCTCCTACACCAAGGATCCCCACCCAGGGGCCTGCCTGACTTTGCCCTGCTTCCCTCTGCCCATGTCCCCTCTTAGGGATGTGGAGTGACACTGCTCTTGGGCTGGGCAGTGGGGCGGAGGCCAGTAGCTACAGTGGGAATAGGTCTATAGGCACTGATATCAAAAATTTCTAGGGGTATCCTTACCTATATTACTATTATAAGCAAACTTTTTCTTTAAACACTAGTCTGAGGTTTCTCTTTCAGTCTAGCAAATCAAATCAGTATTCAATGTATTGAGTATTTACCGTTCCGTTATTTGATCAGGAAATAGTTCTAAAAGACATGGTGCACCCTGGGCTAAGTTCTTCACAAAGCACACTTGAACCTAGGTCAGAGCAAGATATTGGTCTCTAACTGCCTGCTTATAAAAATATACACCATCACTTTCTGAGGGGGAAAAAGTCAGACTAGTTCCTTTAACACCGAAAAAACACCTTCTAATTCACTCAGTATTTTGAGAATTGGGATTTTAAATTATCTCCTGCTTGATAAATATGCTCATAACAGCAGCTATATCATGCACACACATTTTAAACACTGAAGTACAGAATTTGTTCTGAGTGTGTATTATGGGTTGCTTGGTTGTCACATGACTAAAAATTCAAGTGAAGACCTACCTTTATTTTTCTCACATCAAAGTTTTTATAAGGGCTTGATTCTATACGGTGCTGGGCTTCCTCTGACTTGAACAGGAGTTGATGACAATACCTTTCAGGAGTGCTCAGTATCTTGCAGGACTGAGCCTTACAAGGGCATAATTGGCTGAGTTTTACACTGAGCTCGATGACATTTCTCTGTCTGCGATGAGATCACCTTTGACCACCACATCCAATCAATTCCAAAATTTCAAGGAGTGTTCTGGGCAACAATAGTCAGAATTCTATTGATTTAAGGAAGATCAGAAAACCAGAAAGGGCAGGAATGGAGGCTCTGCCAGCTCTTTAGCACAGCCACAACCTCTACCATGTCTGAAATTGTCTATAGATAAAAAGTGGTTGATAGCCTCCAAAAGCTCCATAACAATGTCTCAATTGGTGCTGAGATAATTGCACACAGCAGGGGATCCTTGCATACCTCCATTTCTCTCCCACAACCCCTCCCTCTGTGGGTCACCTTCCATAGTTCAGGGGCTCCCTGAAATTCACCCCTATTTCCTCCTTCGCAAGGGTTGTGTGGCCCCCATCTTCCCCTCTCATACCAGGGTCCCCCATTCTTTCCCTATACTAGCAGCTCTGTTAGCACCTCCATTCTCATTTTGCCCATGCCCTCCATAGCATGGGCTCTGTGCCCCATTCCCACCCTCTTCATACCAGGGTTCTCCCAATCTTCTTCAACCCATGGCATGGGTTCTGTGTAAACCCTCATCTCCCCCTTCTCCCCAGGGCCTTGCCTCCCTCTCCCTCCCCTGGCTAGAGACTGAGTGTTCCCCTTCCTCTCTCCCCAAATGCCAGGGTCCTCCAGTTTTCCCCATGGCACAAGCTCTATCTATCTGTCCCCCATGTCCTCCTATTTCCCCCTCCCATACCAAAGTTCAAGCAATCCCACCAGGGGTTCTGTGTGCCCCCAATTCTCCCCTCCACCCATTCCAATATCCTCCATTCTCCCCTCATAGCGGGTTCTGTGGAGGGACCTAAGGAGGTCATCTAGTCCAACCCGCTGCTCAAAGCAGAACCAATCCCCAGGTTTTGCCCCAGATCCCTAAATGGCCCTCTTAAGGATTGAACTCACAACCTTGGGTTTAGCAGGCCAATGCTCAAACCACTGAGCTATCCCTCCCCCACACTGAGCTATCCCTCGCTGTTGATATAGTGTACTTGGACCTACAGAAAGCCTTTGACACCAAAGGCTCGTAAGCAAAGTAAGGAGTCCTGGCATAAGAGGGAAAGTCCTTTCATACATCAGTAACTAATTAAAATATAGGAAACAAAGAGTAGGAATAAATGGTCAGTTTTCACAGTGGAGAGAAGTAAATAGTGAGCTCCCTCACAGATCTGTACTGGGACCATTGCTGTGGAATGCTGTGCGGTCCCTCATAGATCTGTACTGGGAGCATAAATTATGTGGAAAAGAGGATGAATAGTGAGGAGGCAAAGTTTGCAGAGGATACAAAATTACTCAAGGTAGACTGGGACTATTTACTTTAGAAAAGAGACTACTAAGAGGGAGGTGGGGTATATGATAGAGGTCCATAAAATCATAATCATGAACGGTGTGAAGAATGAGAATAGGGAAGTGTTATTTACCCCTTCACAGTATGAACGAGGGGATCACCTAATGAAGTTAATAGGCAGCAGGTTTGAAACAAACCGAAGGAAGTACTTCTTAGAATCATAGAATCATAGAATATCAGGGTTGGAAGGGACCCCTGAAGGTCATCTAGTCCAACCCCCTGCTCGAAGCAGGACCAATTCCCAGTTAAATCATCCCAGCCAGACCTTAAAAACCTCTAAGGAAGGAGATTCTACCACCTCCCTAGGTAATGTATTCCAGTGTTTCACCACCCTCTTAGTGAAAAAGTTTTTCCTAATATCCAATCTAAACCTCCCCCACTGCAACTTGAGACCATTACTCCTCGTTCTGTCATCTGCTACCATTGAGAACAGTCTAGAGCCATCCTCTTTGGAACCCCCTTTCAGGTAGTTGAAAGCAGCTATCAAATCTCCCCTCATTCTTCTCTTCTGCAGGCTAAACAATCCCAGCTCCCTCAGCCTCTCCTCATAAGTCATGTGTTCTAGACCCCTAATCATTTTTGTTGCCCTTCGCTGGACTCTTTCCAATTTATCCACATCCTTCTTGTAGTGTGGGGCCCAAAACTGGACACAGTACTCCAGATGAGGCCTCACCAATGTCGAACAGAACATTCACAACACACAACACACAGTCGACCTGTGGAACACGTTGCCAGGGGATGAAGGCTAAAAGTATAATGGGGTTCAAAAAAAGAATTATATAATTTTGTGAAAGATAGGCCCATTAATGGCTATGAGCCACCTTGGTCAGGGATGCTATCCCATCCTCAGGGCATCCTTAAACCTCCAACTGACAGAATCATCTGTCACTGGCCCTGTCAGAAGACAAGGTACTGGGCTAGAGCGACCATTGGTTTGACGCAGTATGTTCTCCCTGAAGCGTAGGCGTTCTGTATGCCCTATTCCCTTTTCCTCCCATACCAGGTTCCTGCATTTTCCCCTTACATTTCAGGGGCTGTGTGCATTCCCCCTTCCTTCCATTCTCCTCCCTCCCCACCCCCATTATTGTTTTTCTGGCTGGGAGAAATGTCAACATATTAAGCTATTAGGAGGATAAGCAGAGGAAGCAGGAGTATTGTTGTGCATTATGGTACTAATGGGCAGGGCCGGCTTTACCGTTTTTGCCGACCAAAGCAGGACATCTGAAGACAGAAGCTGCCGCTGAATTGCTGCCGCGGCAGCCTGAGGAAAGAGGCTGCCACCGAATTGCCGCTACCGTGGAAAGACAAGACACCGCCCTGATGGCACACAGGCTGCGCCCCTTTCACAGTGACGCCCCAAGCACCTGCTTGGAATGCTGGTGCCTGGAGCCAGCCCTGTTAATGGGTGCTAATCAGTTCTTTGATTATGGACACTTGCAGAGGTGCTAGAGGCCGTACTAAAGCACTGGCAGGAGCTCCATTTGTCCCCCATTTTCTCCTTTTGGTTTTCCAATTTTCCCCCAAAGTCAATAGGATTCTGAGTGTTGATCCCTAGAACATCCCCTGAAATTTTTTGGTTCATTACATGTGGCATTCAGGAGTTACCATGTTACATACAGAGAAATGCTGTCTAGTTGAGTGTAAGGCCTTCACAAGCTCTGCTTAGGGTTGCCAACTTTCTAATCCCACAAAACTGAACACCCTACCCCACCCCTTCCCTGAGGCCCTGCCCCCCGCTTACTACATTCCCTCTTCCTCGGTGGCTCACTCTCCCCCATCTCACTCACTTTCACTGGGCGTGCAGGCTCCAGAGTAGGGCCAGAAATGAGGGGTTAAGGGTGCGGGAGGGAGGGAGGGCTCCATCTGGGGGTGTGGGCTCTGGGGTGGGGCTGGGGATGAGGGGTTTGGGGTGCAGGAGAAGGCTTCAGGGTAGGGGGGTGGGGCAGAGAGGTTCAGGGTGTGGGAGGGGGCTCAGGACTGGGGCAGGGAGTTGGAGCCCTCATCCCCCCTACATCCCATCTGGGGGTGCAGGCTCTGGGGGGGGCCAGGGATGAAGGGGTTGGGGTGCAGGAGGGGGCTCCGGGTTTGGGGGGTCTCAGGGCTGGGGCAGGGAGCTGAGGCACGGGCTTACCTCAGGTGGCTCACGGTCAGCAGTGGAGCAGGGGCGCTAAGAGAAGCTTCCTGCCTGTCCTGGCAACATGGATCGCACTACGCCCCAGAAGTGGCCCACAGGTCCGTTTCCTAGGCGGGGGGCCAGAAGACTCCGTGTGCTGCTCTCGCCCGCAGGCACCACCCACGCAGCTCTCTTTGGCCAACGGGAGTGTGGAGCTGGTGCTCAGGGAGGGGCAGCGTGCACCCTCACCTAGGACCCAGACCTGATGGCCACTTCTGGTGTGCAGTGTGAGGCCAGGACAAGTAGGGAATAGCCTGGCTTAACTCTACAGCACCACCGACCGGACTTTTAACGGAGTCGCCAGGGTCCCTTTTCAACCCAGTGTTACAGTCGAAAACCGAACACCAGGTCACCCTAGCTCTACTAACAACGTCCAACAGCTGCTCTTAATTGAGGGTGTTTTAGTCCAAGAACAAACTGATCTGAGAGCCTTTTTCAGAAAGTAATCAGAACAACAAGTGGCAGAAACTATTTTCCAGGCTTGCCAAGAATTCAGAGATATTTTATTATTGGTTTCCTAGATTACATTTATATTATTCTGTTAAAAAAAGTGTGATAGGCTCATAATGTTTCTTTAAAATAGAAGTTCCCAAACTGTGGGGCATGCCCTGGGGGAAGGAAGGCATGGTCACAACAAGGTCATCACAGGGCAGCCAACAGTACAGAGCAAAGGCACTTCTGAGCCAGCTGCATGCTGCTGGCCACCACAAGCCCTGCATGAGGGAACTATTAGGAGGCTGACTGAAATTTTGCCCAGGCTCAGGGAGGTAGATTCCCTCAAGTTGAGGTCAGGCAGACAGCTGGGCAACCTTGCACCCTGCAAGAGTGCCAGATTTGGGAGAAGGGGTCACTGTAGTTGTTGCCTCATGCTGATCGAAAGTAGCAGCACTGAGGTGGCAGGCCCTCCTCAGAAGCTGTAAGTGGTCTTTCTGGGCTCCGAAGCAGACTAGAGGCAGGGACAGCTGCGCACCTGGTACCACTCCTGTCATAAATATAAAGGGAAGGGTAAACCCCTTTAAAATCCCTCCTGGCCAGAGAAAAAAAATCCTCTCAGCTGTAAAGGGTTAAGAAGCTAAAGGTAACCTCACTGGCACCTGACCAAAATGACCAATGAGGAGACAAGATACTTTCAAAAGCTGGGAGGAGGGAGAGAGAGAAACAAAGGGTCTGTCTATATGCTGGTTTCTGCCGGGGATAGACCAGGAATGGAGTCTTAGAACTTTTAGTAAGCAGTCTTGCTAGGTATGCATTAGATTATGATTTCTTTAAATGGCTGAGAAAAGAACTGTGCTGAATAGAATAACTATTTCTGTCTGTGTATCTTTTTTGTAACTTAAGGTTTTGCCTAGAGGGGTTCTCTATGTTTTGAATCTAATTACCCTGTAAGGTATCTACCATCCTGATTTTACAGGGGGGATTTCTTTATTTCTATTTACTTCTATCTCTATTAAAAGTCTTCTTGTAAGAAAACTGAATGCTTTTTCATTGTTCTCAGATCCAAGGGTTTGGGTCTGTGGTCACCTATGCAAATTGGTGAGGCTTTTATCCAACATTTCCCTGGAAAGGGGGGGTGCAAGTGTTGGGAGGATTGTTCATTGTCCTTAAGATCCAAGGGTCTGGGTCTGTAGTCACCTAGGCAAATTGGTGAGGCTTTTTACCAAACCTTGTCCAGGAAGTGGGGTGCAAGGTTTTGGGAAGTATTTGGGGGGAAAAGACGTGTCCAAACAGCTCTTCCCCAGTAACCAGTATTTGTTTGGTGGTGGTAGCGGCCAATCCAAATTGTGGTGGAATATTTTGTACCTTGGGGAAGTTTTGACCTAAGCTGGTAAAGAGAAGCTTAGGAGGTTTTTCATGCAGGTCCCCACATCTGTACCCTAGCGTTCAGAGTGGGGAAGGAAACTTGACAACTCCTGACACAAGTCTACATAGGGGAGGGGATGAGAGTGAACCTGGAGTGCCCTGCCTCCACTACGCACTCAGCACCCATCCTTTTCCTGCCTCCTGAACAACTGCCCCCTGCCTCCTACTCTCCAATATTAGGTGACTGTGCTGTCCTTCTGTCTTCCATTGTGGGGAGAAAGGGACAAGCATGGGACCAATGTCTGAAGGGTAGAGGGGCACAAAGTGCAAAAAAAAATGCTTGAGAAACTAAAGCAGAGGTTCTATTATGTCCTGCTACTACACCGCACCAGGTTCTTGTGGGAAACCATTTGAAAGCATAGTAAATGTTTTTCCCCAGTCAGTGATAGGAAAGAAAGCCCTTTGCTTATCAGTATCTCCTATAGTATTTTCATAAAAAAAGATACTGCTCAAGTCTGAGTATATATTGCAACATCTTCCTCTTTCATAAACTAGAAACTATATATTGCAATATGTAACCATTTTATCTTTAATCTTATATATCCCCAGTCTTATGTTAATTATAGAGAAATTAGATAAATTACAATATTCTTGCTGAAGTGTTGCAACATCATTACTTTATTTCTTAGAATTCAGAATGATAAAACACAAGAACCCCAAAACAGAGGGAAAGCAGGCTGCTCCCTAAAGAGAGAGGCACAACTCTCCCCATTTTACTGTGGGCTGGCTCTCTGCAGACCAACTGTATATGACTGAGATCACACACTTCTCTATCGAGCCCCTTAATATTATGAGCTATCACTTCAAGTGAAACAATTTTCAATACACTACAGAAAAACAATATGATAATTTTTAATAGGGAAGTCAATTAACCACTGAAACAACTTACCAAGGATTATGGTGATTCTCCATCACTGACAACTTTTAATTCAAGGTCAGATGTTATTTTTCTAAAAGCTATGGTCTAGTTCAAATAGGAATTAATTCAGAAGAGTTCTATGGCCTATGTTAAATAGGAGATCAGACTAGATGATCACAGTGGTCCTTTCTGCCCTTAGAATCTATGAATAAGGTGATTAAGTAATTCAGTGTGGTACCTCTGAGGCATATTAAACACTTGGAATCTTTTTTATTAATATATAAATAAAGGTTTGTACTTTCCCTCTTCAATAAAACTGACCTTTAGTCGAGCCTTCTGTCCCTCCTGTAAATGTCTGTTGGCATTCTAAAGCCATTAATGCAGCAGCATATTTCCTGTGTTTTCATAGAAGGATGGAGATCTGAACAATCAGGATTATAATTTTACACTCTTGTTTGTTTTACCACTTGTGTGATAACGTGATTTAAACAGTAAATGTCAATTTGTTCTTCAGATACAATATGCCTGTGTTATACACACCGATTTGTCACAGAGATGCTTAATTTTTGTTCCCAGCTTTTTAAAGGTTTGAATAACTATTCCCCACAAACTGCACAGGAAACATGAACAAAACTGAAAGTCCCAATCATGTGCCCTTTTTAAGCTTTTTCTACGGCACTCATCACCTCAAATAACTTTTTGAGGGAAGAGTCAACATAGTTTTTGAAAAGGGAAATCATGCCTCATGAATCTACTAGAATTCTTTGAGGGGGTCAACAAACATGTGGACAAGGGGGATCCAGCGGATATAGTGTACTTAGATTTTCAGAAAGCCTTTGACAAGGTCCCTCACAAACACTCATAAGCAAAGTAAGCTGTCATGGGATAAGAGGTAAGGTACTCTTATGGATCAGTAACTGGTTAAAAGATAGGAAAAAAGGGTAGGAATAAATAGTCAGTTTTCAGAATGGAGAGAGGTAAATAGTGGTGTCCCCCAGGGTCTGTACCAGGACCAGTACTGTTCAACGTATTCATAAATTATCTGGAAAATGGATAAACAGCTAGGTGGAAAAATTTGCAGACAATAAAAAATTAGTCAAGATAGTCAAGTCCAAAGCAGACTGCAAAGAGTTACAAAGGAATCTCACAAAACTGGGTGACTGGGCAACAAAATGGCAGATGAAATTCAGTATTGATAAATGCAAAGTAATTTATACTGGAAAAGATAATCCCAAATATACATATAAAATGACTGCATTTAAATTAGCTGTTATCACTCAGGAAAGGTCTTGAAATCATTATGGATAGTTCTCTGAAAACATCCTCTCAATGTGCAGTTGCAGTCAAAAAAGCTAACAGAATGTTGGGAATCATTAGGATAGTGATAGATAATAAGACAGAAAATATCATATTGCCTCTATATAAATCCATGGTTCGTCCACATCTTGAATACTGCATGCAGATCTGGTCACCCCATCTCAAAAAAGATATATTGGAATTGGAAAAGGTACAGAAAAGGCAACAAACATAATTAGGGGTATGGAACAGCTTCCATATGAAGAGAGATTAATAAGACTGTGACTTTTCAGCTTGGAAAAGAGTCAACTAAGGGGAGATATGATAGAGGTCTATAAAATCATGACTGGTGTGCAGAAAGTAAATTAGAAAGTGTTATTTACTCCTTCTCATAACACAAGAACTAGGGGTCACCAAATGAAATTAATAGGCAGCAGGTTTAAAACAAATATAAGGAAGTAGTCACACAATGCACAATCAACCTGTGGAACTCTTTGCCAGAGGATGTTGTGAAGGCCAATACTGTAACAGAGTTCAAAAATGAATTAGATCATTGGTTCCTAAACTTGTTCCGCCGCTTGTTCAGGGAAAGCCCCTGGCAGGCTGAGCTGGTTTGTTTACCTGCCGCGTCTGCAGGTTCAGCTGATCACGGCTCCCAGCAGCCGCGGTTCGCTGCTCCAGGCCAATGGGAGCTGCTGGAAGCGGCACGGGCCAAGGGACGTACTGGCTGCCGCTTCCAGCAGCTCCCATTGACCTGGAGCAGCAAACCGCAGCCGCTGGGAGCCGCGATCGACCGAACGTGAGGACGCAGCAGGTAAACAAACCAGCCCGGCACGCCGGGGCTTGCCCTGCACAAGCGGCGGAACAAGTTTGGGAACCACTGAATTAGATAATTTCCTGGAGGATAGGTCCATCAATGACTATTAGCCAGGATGGGCAGAGATGCAAAACCATGCTTTGAAATGTCCATAGCATCTGTTTGCTAGAAGCTGGGAATGGGCGACAAGGAATGGATCACTTGATGATTACCTGTTCTGTTCATTCCCTCTGGGGCACCTTCATTGGCCACTGTTGGCAGACTGAGCTTACGTGGACCTTTGGTCTGACTCAATATGGCCGTTCTTATAAATGAATTAATTTATGGTTAACACCCCTAAGAGCTCAGCATTGTTATCCCCACTATTCTCCACAGTCATTTGGGAGCCAGCAGCTTCTCCTTCCAAGGCTTTGGCTTAGGAGAGATGCTAATTACCTTAGAGTGAAATATTGAACATCCATTGCGTAGGTTTCAAGTGCTGCTTATAGCAGTGGAACCTATTTATAGTTGGAGAAAAACTCTGTGCTATAAATGGAATGAAAGTCCACTGAAATGTACTGAAGCAATTTTAATGTCATCATTGTTTGTTTCATTATATTGAATTTGGTAAGTACAAAATGGGCTCCATACTCTCTGCACCACCTTTTCATATTCATTTCAGTTCTAATTATCATTAGTGTTTTTTATGTTGCCCAAAATGTGCTAGGCTTTTCAAAAGACAAAGGAAGACAACCCTGCCCTAGAAAGTGAAAATACGAGTATTGTTATTCTATAGCACTGTAATCTAAAGGTACTTATATGGCTTCCCATAAACATACTATCTGAGCACCGCACAATCTTTAATGTCTCTATCCTCACAATGCACGTATGAAGTACTATTATCTCCACTTTGGATATGGGGAACAGAGGCACAGACCTCCAGAGGTATTTAGGTACCTAACTCAGTGGGAGTTAGGCACCTGCATACATTTGAGCATGTGAGCCAGAGAGACTAAAGTCCAGATCCTCAAAGACATTTAGGAAACTAAATACCTTTGAAGATGTGGGCCAAGGTGATTGCTATAGACTCACTATGTGAGCCCAGGCAGAGCAAGGAATTGAACACTTGTGTCCCAAGTCCTACACCACCATCCTATCCCCTAGACCACCCTTTCTCTTTGGGTCACAAGTTTCCACGAGTTTTCTTCTTTGGGTCTCTGCTTATTCAGCCTTTGTATTGTTTTGACACCCAAGCATCCTTTTCATGGATGTTGGATACTTTTTTCTCCTCCAGCTGATAACATATCCAGCTGTGCAGTGCAATGCACAAGACTGAGGAGTCTGTGTTCCCAGAACAGCTACCTTTTGAGAGCCTCTTTGCTAAATATGTTGTTCTGCTACTACAATTTCATACAGTGTTGGTTTTGATTATAAACACCTCCCACATCCCAGCTGAGCAGATTGCCTTCCACCAAGCCCTGCAAACGTGCCAGGAAAGTTGCCAGCAGAGAGCAACCCCCATTGAGGAAACTCAGTTGAGAATTTCCAAGGAGCAGACAAAGCAATCATTACCCTGCTCCATGCCAATTAGAAATACTCAAGCTAGGACAAACTGTTTCCTTCTTAAAGAACAGGAGTACTTGTGGCACCTTAGAGACTAATAAATTTATTAGAGCATAAGCTTTCATGGGCTACAGCCCACTTCATCGGATGCATATAATGAAACATATAGTAAGAATATATATATATATATATATATACACACACACATACATACACACACACACACACATACAGAGAAGGTGGAAGTTGCCATACAAACTTAATTAATTAAGATGTTTCCTTCTTAAGGCCTTTGCTTTATCCTACAGAACCTACGTTACGTATGAACTGAAGATACATTCTTATTGAGTCTGCAGCTAAATACACTAAGACAAGGAGAGCTGGTAGAAATGTTTCCATCCAAGACATTTGATGGAAAGTGGCCTTTTCCCCAAAAAATAACAAAAAAGATGACAGAAATTTTCTACCTTATGAAGTTTTTGAATTTTTCTATGAAAACTAAAAATCCTTTTAGTTCCCCCCCACCCACAACTCCCAAGCCACTTTCCCCATTTTTTCCTTTTTCACTGAAAAAAGTGAGCCTCACTGGCCTACCCAGCCACTCAGGTGATGTGTTCTTCTCCTCCTGATCCCCTCAGTCCCCAAGGAGACACTTAAAGGAGCCCCTGCCATTTTTTCCTACAAATCCAGGCAGAGACCTCTTGCCTTTGAGATTGCAGGGGTTATATTCATAACTTCTGAAAATTTTGGGGGGTTCCAAATATCCTGTGGAAAAAAGCAGTTGGAATTTTTCCAGCCAGCTCTAAATAATACCAAGAAAGGTCTCCCATTCACCTTATTGGGGTGTTAATTCTATATTTTAACAATCACGTTCAAACTTAAAGGTTAGCATTGTTTAATAATTGCTGTCTGCCAACCAGCAATCCTGCTTGTCTGGTGTAGTGAGATGAACCTTTGTATGTTTTGACATTCCATATATTTTAAATACCAGGGCTATAGAAATCAGCTGTAGTGGAATCTATGTGGCATCATCCACAAGCTGCATCAGATTGATTCTGTTTCTCCCACAGACACCGCTGCATCTCCTGTCATGCTGTCCCTATGTTTGGAGCATCCTTCCAGAAACTATTCATAAAGCTTCTACCCTCAATTATTCCAAACACTCCTATAAACTCATTTCTGCAGCATCGCATACAAAATATAAGTGTTTACCACTTTTAAAAATCAACCATGTTTGAATCCCTGAGAAAAGGTGTATGCTTAAAATGAGTGGCCACTCAATCTTTAAGCATGTGAATAGTCCTATTGACTTCAGTGACACTATTTGAACACTTAAGTATGTGAGTAAAGTGCTTTGCTGGATTGGGGCCTTTGGATATGTCCCAGCTTCCATTAAAGTAAATGAAAATCTTTCCATTGAGGTCAGTGAGAGCTAATCACATCCTAAATGAACAGAACTTATTGCATAATATGGTTAGATATAGGTTGGTCAGGGAACTTTATTTTGTATTATGGTCATGCCTAGAGGCCCCAGTCAGGATCAAGGCCCTGTTAGGCCAGGTACTATATAGACATGCAATAAAAGATGGTCATTGCCACTTTTTTAGTATGGGAAATCACTTAAGGAAAGTCATGAGCTGGAACGTGAATATTTGGTCATTTTTGTATTCTGTTGTGTAGTGCTGAATATATATTTGGGGCAATGCATTGAAATATATTAAGGGAAGTGGAACAGACTAACTGCGTGAGAAGGTGCTGTAACAGGTATGTTTAATCACATCCCTATTAAATCTAGCAAAATCGTTAGAAGTGGTAATTCCAAAAAGCTTTCAGTATTTTGAGTCCAGTGAACTGGCACTGGTCACCATTTGTGTGTTCTTTTTATGTTTTAAATGTCTCTCCTAGTCAATGCTATTAATTAGTATTTTTATAGTGTCCACCATTGTGAGAGGTGCTTTACAGAAAACACATAGATCGGTCCCTGCAATTAAGCAACAAGTTCTGTTCATTTAGAGCAGTGGTTCTCAAAGCCAGTCCGCCGCGGGAAGGGTGGCCAGCAGGTCCCTTGGCCCGCGCCACTTCCCGCAGCCCCCATTGGTCTGGAGCGGCGAACCGCGGCCAGTAGGAGCCGAGATCGGCCGAAGCTGCGGACGCGGCAGGTAAACAAACCGGTCCGGCCCGCCAGGGGCTTTACCTGCACAGGCGGCGGACCGGCTTTGAGAACTGCTGATTTAGAGCATGATTAGCTCTCACTGACATCAATGGAAAGATGTTCATTTACTTTAGTGGAAGCTGGGACATATCCAAAGGCCCCAATCCAGCAAAGCACTTTACTCACATAGTTAAATGTCCAAGTAGTGTCACTGAAGTCAATGGGACTACTCATGTGCTTAAAGTTAAGAATATGCTTTTTTTTTTTTTTTTTTGGCTAGGTCAGGGCTATTTTTGACAATTTTACCTATGCATAATGTTCAGAGTAGGAGACTAAAAGTAGTACAGGAATTAGAATAATGATTAGTAAGCAATCATCCACCATGACCCACTTTAATTAAAACTGGTTACTTACCTCTCTTAAGTGAAGATTTATTGGTGATGCTAATTCTTAGTTTTATTTTAGGAACTCGGTAAGAACTGTAGTAAGAGACCTAGTTCAGTCTCATCAATTCTTTAAATACTAAGGACAAAAAAATCATAAGAGGACACTGCTTTTGTGTGCCTCAGTTTCTGAAAGCCTTGATCCTGATTTTTCAAGGAGTGCTGGGCACTCAACTCCCTTTGACTTCAACTGCAGTGGCAAGCACTGGTCAGGTTTACAGAACAATCAGGCTCCAGGAGCCACTAGCCCCAATCTATTAGACAATTACAAGCAGTTTGGTTTACTCTGGATAATTTTCTTTATATTGTGGTTCATGATACCAGAGGGACACCGCTGCAAAGACAGGCATGTCTTTAAGAGTTTTTCCTCTCTGGAAAACAGTTTGTCCTCACTGGAAACAAGTTTTTCATCTCCCCAGATTAATTAAGTGGATTATACAGAAAAGGACAAGAAGGATCTGTTTACTTTAAAGCTTTCATAAGTGAGTTCAAACAAGGTCAAGTTACATACTGCAGAGACAGTCTGTAATATTGCTTTTGAAATAAATATCCCTAGACTGAGGACTGCACCCAATGGCTACTTTTAAAAAGCCACTTACAGATAATGTGTGTTCAAATGAACAAGGAACTTTATAGAAAGCATGAACATGAGCTTAGTAATGTTAATAACTAGCTTTACATTTATGATTGCAATAATGACTGGAAAGTGTACAATCATACAAAAGAATAAAGAAAAAAATAGCTGCCATATCTTAGGCTGCTGTTCCCAGAAGCTAAAACCCCTGACAGTTCTTTTTAATGAAGTTTTTATATTACTGATCCACACCACTGTAGAATTTATGGATGCATTTCTATAGGGAACTATAATTGCATCATAGCATTTGAAGGACAAACACTAAAGAGCTAGTGGAATTATTGAGGAAGGCCCTAGAAAGTATAGTAAGGAATAATGGGACAAAATTAAAGAGGAACATTTAGATCAGATGTCAGGAACAGTCCTATCAAACTATGGAATGATCTCTGAAGGGAAGTGAATAAAAACCCAATCTCCAGGGTCAGCCGGGACTGGACTGGCCAAACCAGTAGAGAACATACTGTATAAAACAACCCAGCACTGGCAGTGGTGTGAACAAGATGACTTAATGGGTCGTTTTCCATCTGTAAGGTAGAACAGTCCTCTTCAACTAGCCAACCAGTTAGGTATTCAGTGTAGCCAATCCTGTCTCCTGCCACAAGGAGTGTAGCTCCAATTTTAGATAGTTTGTCAACAGAGGTGAAAGTAAGCCAGTACGCCCCGGTATTATGTACCGGCAAGAGCCGGTGCGCCGTACCGGGGTGGATCGGCTTCCCCAGGCGCAATTTAAAGGGCTTGCGGCTCCCAGCAGTGGCTGGAGCCCCTGGCCCTTTAAATTGCTGCCAGAGCCCTGCTGCCGGACCCCTGGGGTAGCGGCGGTGGCGGGGCTGGGGGGGGGCGATTTAAAGGGCCTGGGGCGGTAGCGGCGGCCGAGCCCTGGGCCCTTTAAATCATCCCCGGAGCCCCGCCACCACTGCTTCCCCAGGGCTCCAGCAGGCTCCGGGGACGATTAAAAGGGTGTGGGGCGGTAGTGGCGGCCGGAGCCCCGTCCCCGGAGCCCTGCTGCTGGAGCCCTGGGGAAGCGGTGTCAGGGCTCTGGGGACGATTTAAAGGGCCCAGGGCTCCGGCCGCCGCTACTGCCCAGGGCCCTTTAAACCGCTGCCAGAGCCCCCGGCTGCCGCTGTTACCCCGGGGAGGGGGAAGGAGGCACTTGCCGGTAGAGGGTGGGTCGGGGCTGGCTCTGACCTCCCCCAGCCCCGCCCCTTCCACCCTAGGCCCCACCCCTTCCAGGGGCCAGAGCCGGCCCCAGCCCAGCCCCGTACGGGTAAGTCCCTAGACTTACTTTCACCCCTGTTTGTCAACCTCTTTTTCATGGCCAGTAAAGTATAAACTGTAGGTCTGTTAAATACTTAGAGGGCTACTTTCAAACTAAAGGCCAGATTCTCATCTGGTGTAAATTCACATAGCTCCACTGACCTCAAGTCTAAATCAGCTTTTAGAAATCAATGGAGCTATTCCACTTGACACTACTGGAGGATCTTCACCAACACTGGTGAGCAGAAATGTGGTAAAAAACTAAGGCAGAGGAAAGAAGTAGGTCCTATTGTCACCAGAAAGTTTAATTTATACTAAATGCTGCCACAGAGACTGGCCTTCATCCTGCTCGCTCACTCTCGCTCTAGTCTCTCCATCAGTAGAGAATGTTTGCTATGACTAGCTCCAGGAAGACCACTTTTCACTCCAATTTGTGATTAAGAGATTGTGGGTATGTCTACACTGCAATAAAAAAAAAAAAACTGTAATTTTATAGCCCCAGAGCCCAAGCCCTGCAAAACCAAGTCAGCTCTGTCCACGCCACAGATCTTTTATTGCAGTGTAGATGTATTCCAAAAGGCCAGGAACCTGCTCCTGGTCTCCTGCCAAGGTGCTCAGGCCCACCCTCATTCTACTATTGTTCCTTTGGGTACTGTTAAGCTTCCTGACAGCTTTTCCCAGTGCTTCCTTATAGGCAATTTCTTCCCTGCCACACCATATACTGAGAAAATAGCAGTTACTCATTTGTAACTGGAGTTCTTGGAATAGATTTTTCCTCCAGATCTACTTCACGGAAGCTCCTCTTCTCTACTGAGAATAGTAATCAATGAGGCACATGAGCACACTCAAACAGATCATGCAATATACTACATACAAGTCAGCATCCCTAGCCACATGAAACACCATTGAAGGATGGAGTGACATGAAACTCCACTGAAGGATTCCAAAGAAATGGGAAACTGAGTGTTGAAATGTAGAGACCATATACTCAGAACTCCACTGCTGGGTAGCAACCTCTCAGGCCAGCAAGGATTGCCTCTGCAGATCTCAACTCTTATGAGACTGGTTAGCAGTAACAACCCCAGAGGTGGGCTTAATTAAATAAAGAGTGAAGGGGTGCTCTCCCAAGAGATTTATTCCAGTGGGAGAGATTTATTCCATTGGGAGAGTCAAAAACATAGCTGTCAGGGCCATTTTGTGCTTGGCACTATACAGTCCTGAAACAGTCCTTGCCTCAGACAGATGAACAGTGTGAAGGAAAATAGATATATGGAGAAATGACTTGCTTAAGGTTATACAGAAGCTTAGTGACAGAGACAGGAATTAAACCCATGTCTCCTGACTCCCCATCCAGTGCCCATCCTTAGATCCTACTTACTGTCAAATGATACCAGAGAGAAAAAATAAAGCATAAGCAGAACCATAGAGCAGGTCTGCAACACAGTTTCAAAGCTGTACATGCCACTTGTGCCCTGCAAGTAGTATCCATAGACAAGAAATCTAGTTGCTTTCTCAGACTATGAAATCCTGAATCTCTGAAGATGCTCTTCCCCTTATGCAAGGAGCTGTAACCACAAGACATGGGAATGGAAAGGTATTTTGGTTACAACTGTGAGGTTCCTCTGAGGGTGTGTGAAATGTTATACTTTTTCAGTGTTAAGTAATCTCAAATCCATAACTGTACAATACTTATTGTATAAGGGAAGGATAAGGAACAGCCCCCACACTATAGTTATATTCTAGCATATATGAGAACATGGAAATTCTAGCACTCATCATAGAATAACCCGTATGATTTATACTGTAGCATTTACTTTGGCCCAAAGAAACAGAAGCCATGGGGAGGAGAGATGGATTTTAGTTGGAATAATCTGTCTCTGCACATGTGCACAGAGCAGGGCAACTCAGCTAGAAGGGCACATTCAACTCAGCTAGAAACATCCAGAAGTACGATATGGAAGTTACTAGTCATACTCAGTAGCTGTTTCTGAAACTGCATAGAAAGGTTGCATTGTGGGCAAGGAGCGTTGCAGATCCTGCATATACTTATCATTTGAAAGTTCAGCCCAACAAAAGTGAAAGGGGAAGAAGGTTATAAATAATAGTTAAAAACATCCCTCTATTCAGCAGCTGATTGACCAGGACCAAGAGATGTGTCTATGGATCCCAACATCTGTACCACTTTGGATACAGGCTACAGATTTCAGCTTCACTAGCAACTGAGGACCAGTCAACTATTAACCTATGGCTGGACCGCGGCTAGCTGTAGAGATCCCCAGACTGTTGGGTTTCTGAAGTACTTGAAAGGACTAAAGTGTTGCTATTCTCCTCAAACTCTGAAGAATCCAAGTGACACACTACATACTACGGTCACTATAAAGACTGAGAAATCTCTGAAAGGAAATCAAAGGAGAATGTGTTTGTGCACGCCAGTGTATAGAAATATAAATATTATGTTGGAGCCTTATATTTAAATATAACGGCAACAAAGTGGGGGTGTCTGTATAAAGAATACTAGTCCATTTACTGCCTGTGTAAGTTATTCATAGTATTCCAATTACTGTTTACAATGTTGTGTGTATTAAATGTTTACTAAATTATATGGTACTCTTAAACTGACTGGGAACTATTAACACCTACTTGTCGGGATTTTATATACAATAGCCCCAAGGTTTAACTCTGTGTAATGCTTTCTGAGAGATCCTGAAAACAGAACCCTGTCCTGTGCTGCAACACCGAGTTAAGCTGAGGTGCAGGAAGATTGAGTGTTTGGTGTACTTACTGCCTCAGCCTCCCACTACCCCGTTATAATAGCACCTTTGAGCTAGTTCGGACACATGCACACAAGCAAGCATACAAGACCCATTCTAGCGGTACAGTGGTGTTGCACATTAAGTGGTCCCTGTAGATGCCGCTGGTACACTTTAAGTAGTGCTGTATGAAGCTGTGCTATGTTAAAGCACACTAGGGAACCTTCGTGCACAAGCAGGGTCTACACCAACCAATTTCTGCACAACATATTAGTGCGCTTTAGGAATCAAAGCCCCATAGAGCACATTATTTCATCATGCAGACAAGCCCATGGTTGGGTGGATAGGGCATGGGCTGGGAATCAAAAAGTTTAAGTTTCATTCCCAACTCTGCTGCTGATCTACCGTGTAACTTTGGGCAAGAGACTTAACATCTGTGCCTCAGTTTATCCATCAGTAAAGGCTTACATGCCTTTGTAAAGTGCTTTGAGATCTATGGATGGAGATCCCTATGTAATTGCTAAGTACTCTTAACTAGAAAAGAAAGGGGAAAGACAACCCTTTCTGTATGATGACTTTAGGCCAGGTCAGAACATTGTCATCTGACCCCTATGTCTCCAGTCTGATTAAGGACTCCAGCTCACATTTAGTGAGAGGTTAACCCCAGTTGAGGCCTTGGATCTTAATGCTTTTATATTCTGAAGGAAGAGTTTGAATCATGATCCAGATGTAAGCTTTGCAAATTGCTATTTACATTTGGAATAGGAAGCAGGTCACTAGCAACATAAACCTTCTCTCCAGCTTGTATTATCTGAAAGCTAAATGACTGTCGGCAGCAGAACCTATCAGCAAGAGTTCTGTGAAGCTGGCACCCCACTTCCTTCTTAAAAAAAACTCTTCATTTTGTTACTTCATAACATTTAAGTTCAAAACTCTTCCCCAACTCTGCACTGAACATTGGTTAAAATAATTTTATCTAAGAGTTTTAGGGTATTAGATCCAAGTGCGTTGCTTGAAAAGTCTCTAATAGAACAAGTAGCAGGCCAAACTATGGATAAAAAGGAATAATCTCAACTTACTGCCTGGATAAAAGGGACAATTTTTGTGGCTAATGATTTCACAAATCATTAAACTTAACAGCAATCAAAGCCAATGTTTCTGCCTATTTTAAAACATGGTATCATAGGGTAAAATTGTAATGTTCCTTGTGAGTGGCCATTAGACTGACCATTACATGGAGGGCTAGTGCATAATTGCTCCCATAGTGTCATGCTCAAATAGCAGATGCAGCTGGGTTATAGCTCCAGGGTCAGAAACCACAAGTACTTACTGTGATTGCAAGGTCTCAGCTGTGTCCAAATTACTCATTTCTTTTCCAAGAGAAAACTTCAGTTAATCAGCTTTAATAAAGCAGCACATTTACATTTAAAGAGACAGTGTGTGCATTCCTCTCCACTTGTGACTGAAAAATACCTTTACTTCCAAAGTCCCATCTACACAATGGGCCAGCTCTTCAGCTGGTGTAAACGAGCATAGCTCCATGGATGCTCTGGAGCTGCCTCTATTTACAGTGGTGACGGTTCTGGCCTGTTACACTGCCACGTCAGGAAACTATTTTTAATCTAAAAAAGGTGGTCTTTGTTACCGTGTTTAAACAAACCTATGTGCTATCTGCACCCTGGCACAACCATTTTAGCATAAGCCTTTTAAAAATGTTTAATGTATTGAAGATCAGACCTTCTACCACACCCACATTGCATCAGCCTAATGGGTTAGGGATAGTGTTCTTTGCTGCCAGGCCGAGGACCAAATGTATTATCGCCAGTCCTGGACTTCCTCCTGTGCCCAGCAAAATATGAGTGTGCGATGAAGGCAGGGTGTTTACGATTTGTGGCAGTTCCTTGCATTACTCCAAAGCAATAATGCCAGTGCAGAAAGGAGGAACCACACTGGGCTCTGAGGGAGTCATACCCCATACTTCACCAAATGGCCCACTACCACCCAACAGAACTTGAAAAGCAGCTAAAATAGAGAATAGTAGGTCAGTTAGAAAATTAGGACATGGAACTCTCATTCAAAAATACATTCCGAGCCACTTTCCAGTGGAGTCCAGTCTTTGTCCCTTTACATTAGACCAGTGGTTCTCAAAGCTGGTCCACCACTTGTGCAGGGAAAGCCCCTGGCACGCCGGACCGGTTTGTTTATCTGTCGCATCCGCAGGTTCGGCCGATCGCAGCTCCCACTGGCTGCGGTTGGCCACTCCAGGTCAATGGGGGCTGCGGAAAGCAGCACGGGCCAAGAGATGTGCTGGCCGCCCTTTCCGCAGCCCCCATTGGCCTGGAGTGGCAAACCGTGGCCAGTGGGCTCGGCGATCGTCCAAACCTGCGGACGCGGCAGGTAAACAAACCGGTCCGGCGTGACAGGGGCTTTCCCTGCACAAGCAGCGGACCGGCTTTGAGAACCATTGCATTAGACTATATTTTACTTTTCTTCACATGCTTGAGTAAACCGTGTAGATAAAAATAGTGAGCAGTTAGTGGATAAACTGAAACCAGGATGCTGGTTCCAGCTGCTTTTTTCTTGAGGAAAGACTGAGAAAATCAGATCCCCTGGCATAATTTGATCTAACATCCTGCAGTTGTATAAGATCAATCAGTAATGCTCTGAGACAAACAAAAAGAAATTCGCACTCTCTTTACCTTGGGTTGTTGGTTTTTTTGTCCATCTCCCCCCATGTTCCCACAGTCTTTCAAAGTTACATTCCTTGCCTGGTATCAATGAGCTATGGAGAAATTTAGTTAAAGGATTTAAAAAAAAAAAACCACTGGCCTTTCCACTCTCACTCAAGACTGAAATTAGAATGGAATATGGACATTTGGAACTTGTTCTCACAATTGGATCAGTCATATGCTATAACACTGACTGCTACAATCATCCAAGCACTGCATTTACATCTTATTCATGCCATGACATGTTTCATATATTCTACATAGCTTCCATTTGCTCTCTTAAGAGATTCCAAGATATCCTTAGCAGCCAAATTTTGTCTGATATTTTTATAGGAGCGGATTTCAACTTATGGGGATCAGCCCTGCTTTAATAGAAGTCTATATGTTATTAAGAAAACAGGAAGAGAGATTTCTGTGCTAGTATCAGCTGCTTTGAATTAAATCTTTACAGGACCATATTCTGAGAGATGCCAAATATTCTCAATGCTTCTCCTGAACTTTGGGGGGGCAGGGCAGGAAAAACAGCTGAGGGTGTTGTAAACCTCTCAAAAGGGACTTAGTACCTGCAGGATTGGGCCTTTAAACCCTGAAGTTATTACTCAGCTTTTACTCACCCTCCTTTCTGGGGTGGGATACTCGGTGTCTTCTGTGGAAACTGTTCCACTTTATTTATAAATCATCACTGGAGCAGGGATTGGAACCCAAGTGTTCTTCCTCCCAGATAGAGAGTCTGTCTCTGTCCCAACTTTTATTTATCTATACATACCAGGTGGAACAGCTTCATCAGGAGACATTGAGAAAACCACCATCAGGCTGTTAACTATTCTGGAGTGGTAGAGCATTTACCTGGGAGATGGGGGTTCAAATCCCTGTTTCAGAGTGGGGATTCAAACCTAGGTCTCCCCCATGCCAACTGAGTGTCTACAACACAGGGCTGTTGTCTATGCAGCTACTCTTTCATATCCTTTGCTTTTATTACAGGTGAGAAATGCCTGAACACAAAATGTTTAATTTCAGGTTGAACAAACTGTTTTGTTCAACCCAAAGTGAAGTTCCCCCAAACTTCTCCAATTCACCAAAAATTCTGAAGTTTTTTGTTTCAGTTCAACCCAAACTGAGTTCTCAGCATTTTGGAACTGCCACTGAAGCCAGTTATTCACCCATCTCAAGGCAGGAGGTAGCAGGCGCTGCAGAACTATGTCCCCCATTTTGGGCAGGAGGCAGCAAGGAGAATGCAGAGCCTTGACTCTATCACCCCCAACATGCCCAGTGGCTTAGCTAAGCTACCATGTTGGTGGCACAGAGTGTGACCTACCATAGTTTCCTCCTTCCCCTTATTCTGGGAAGGTCACAAACTAGCCCTACTTGTCTAATTTATACAATATAAGGCTTAGTTGGTTTACATTGCATAATCATGTAGTCTCTTATATGAAATTAATACCATACAGACTAAGGAAGCAACAGTTGTTTGAACATTTTGGTCTTCACACTTTTCTTCTTGGTGACTTTGTGCTAAGAGAAGTGAGGAGTTGATTGCACAGAACATGCTTGCTTCCCAAAAACCATGCAGTAGGAGCAGGTGTGTGACAACTTCTGCACCTCTCTAAGATTTGTCTAGAAGTAAGATCTACAGCAACTTCTAACATTTTTGGCCTAATGTCCTCTTTACAACGTCTTACATTTCAGATACAGTGATTAAATACAAGTTGAATTCCAGGCTTACAGCTTCACATTTTTCAAAAACAACGAAACAAATGGATTGCTTTATTAACCATATAATCTTTCCCAAGAAGTGTTTAAGGTGCAACTAAATAATCCACTACTTTCAGGACATAGAGCATTCTGTAACCCTATCTTCTGAGGGGGGGTGGGAGG
Source organism: Eretmochelys imbricata (assembly GCF_965152235.1). NCBI lineage: Eukaryota > Metazoa > Chordata > Testudines > Cheloniidae > Eretmochelys > Eretmochelys imbricata. The sequence continues at coordinate 35,523,462 of NC_135574.1, forward strand.
ACTGCTATTGTAGGGACTGGACATAAATTTAATATATATTTTAATAACTTAGTTTGCAGTTTGCCTTCAAGTTTCATTCATAAACACTGGACTAAAGATTAGATATGTGAAAACTCTAAGGCAAATTTTCAATGCAACATGTGGAAATACAAACACAAATCCCACTATGAACTACAAGGAGTAAGTGTCTGTCCCTCTGGTGCATCATTTGGAACACTGAGCCTTCGGGCTGACAATACGCCACCATTCGAAAAGCCCTGGTGGGAGTTTAGGGTTCTCCTGAGCAGTTTAATAATTTGGAGGCAATTGAACAGACACAGAAGAAAGGAAGCAATGACAAAATAAACTCTCATTCAGGGGTGACACAAATGGCCACGTATGTAACACCCAGGTGTCTCAATTGAAGTGCTTGAAAGGCAGTGTAAGCTGGTAAGATTTACATACCAAAGTGTAGCAGAAAAAGCAGCTAGCAGGAGGGGTCAGGTTAAGTGGGCAGTCAGTCTGTTATGCACACCCTCAGAGATTTATCAGTATGTAACAGGCACTACCATTTACATCACCTCTGAATGGGGCCCTGTACTTCTGAGTTTTGGAACAGAAGAATTATTCATGATTTTAAGGGACATTTATGATCTAGTCCGTCCTCCTGCATAACCCAGGCCATAGACCCTCACTTGGTAATTCCCACATCAAGGCCAGTATTCTGAGCCCGAGTTAGAGTATATATGTCAGAAAGTCATCCAGTCTTGTGTTGAAGACTTCAAGCAATGAAGAATCCACCAGAGCCCTTAGAAATAAGAACCCCATATGGGTCCTCAACACAGCTCAAAGCCAGCACCTTCAGCTGGGCTAGAGAGTAACTAAACAATGCTGTATTGTTTGTTTAGTGATTTCTCCCCACCCCACTGCCCCCAGACATTAGGGATCCATAATTGCAGTTAAAATGACAAAATTATGAAAATATTAGTAAGAACACAGGCCCAAGTCCTGCAGCAAGTGTCATATAGGTAAACCTTGCCCCCACACAGCTTCACTGGAATCAGTTGGCCTCCATGTAGGCAGAAGGTTCAGGGAATGTTTATTGCAAGGTGACAGTTGTAAGCCAGCATACAGATTGACCAGCTAGGGCTAGGAGAGTAAAGTCTCAACTCTCTTCATATCCCTTTATTCGGGACTTGTTTTGTTTCCAAATCCCAAACTCAAAACCAGAGCAAGTCAATCCAGACTATTGGATACCAACCACCCACAACCTTTCCAGAGTCAGTCAGCTGGGGGAGAAGAAAGCATACCCTTACCCATGGTAGCCTCCTTTGTATCAGCTTCCCCTTCCTTTTGTAACCCAGCCTGAGCAGGCATGTGATAGGCAGGAAACCATTAAGCCCTTACATGCTGAAGGGCCTTTAAACCTCTTCACACAGATCTTTTAGGATAACAGCAACATAAGAAATAAGTTGTTTTTAAAAAAGCAATCCCAGACCAACTCAAAACCCTTTGTTACTATTATAAAATGTGTGACTGAAAGGATTTCAATAGATATAACCTATTAAGGTCTAGACTGCAGCAAAGCATTCAGCACAGCACCCGTAGTAGGGGTGTCATTAACTGAGCACACACACCCCCATAGCCTATGGTCACTTTGCAGGCACCCTGACCCTATTAGCCTCTTGCATGCCCCTTAAGAACACCACAGTCTCTCTCATAGCTAACAGCACCCCCACGTGGATCTGGTTGAGTTACAGAAATGGTTCAAACAATCCTCCACTCCCCAAAATAAAGATTATAACACAAAGGTTCATACTCAGCCCTGGTCTTCTGCCACACAAAAGCTCTTCCTGTCCTAGTTTACTCTACCCAAATCCACCAGCCCCAGCTCTTTCTGGCCAGGGCTCAACCCACTAGCTTCCTTCTCCTGTCAGCCCACTCAGCTCACAGGCCCAACCTGGCTAAAACCTCAGGCTTCTAGCTCTGGGCCTACAACCCCTCTGGTATCAGGATCTTCCCTGCAGGGGCATTTCTTTGTACAATTTCACAGCCTATCCCATCAGTGTAGCCACCTGCTGACCTTTACGGGGAATTACCTGATCCAACCCGATTGTGCCTCTTTAGTAATAAGAGTTGACTAGCCCGAGGCCCTCCAGACCTCAAGAGGCAAGCTACCCTGTCATAGTGCCATACAAGATATACTGGAGACAATAAAGTGAAATGGATCAAGGAGTGGTTGACAAATGGGTTAACAGTCTGTAAACACAGAATAGTTACAAATAGTACTGCATGGCATTTATTTAGATGGGATGAAGTATCTAGTGAGAAGCTGGAAGGGCCCTGCTTTCTTTATCAGCTTCAGAAATGTCCCTGAGGAGGAAGTAAAAGAAACATGAATTACATTTACAGAGAATACCAGGCTAAGGTATGAGAGGTTGAATCAAAAAACAACATGAAGGGAAAATATAAGCAAATCTACAGACAATTGTGAAGTATCCAAATTAATAAAGTGAGTGTTATCAAGGGGAAAAAAGGATAATACATGTGGACAAGAAAAATCTTAAACAAAAGAGTTAGTTAGATTGTTGGTTAGAAAGCAGACAAGTGCCAAAAAAAAAAAAAGTCAAAGCTGTATGGAAACAGATTCACAGAAGTAAGCCAAAGATCAGAAGGAAGTTTCTCTTCACACTGGTGTGATACAGTGGAGTAGGCCCAAAGGGAGGCCTCAGGGTTCTGCCACACCCATCCCAGAAAGGAGCAGTGGAGAGGTCCTGCATGCCTAGAGTGGTTGTGACGAAGCAACCAATCAGAGGGGCTGTTGGAAGGGCCAATCAGGGGCCAGGAGGGCCATATAAAAGGAGTTGCAGAACAGAGTAGTAGCTAGTTGTTGCTTGAAGCTGGAGAAAAAAGCTTATGTGTCTGGCTGGAAGAGTAGCAGGACTAAAGATAGTCTGCTGGCAGGGACTGGGGGAGTGAGAGGCTGCTGGGACTGAGCCAAAGAGTTTGCTAGCAGGGACTGGGGAAGCAATGAAGGAGCTGCTGGTTGGTTGTGGGGACTCAGCCCAGGCAGGGATGCAAGAAGATAGTGTCTCCAAGGAGGGAGGAAGCCGTGGGGATACAGCCCCATACCAGGGCTGGGACTACATAAAGACTGAGCCTGGGGAGGGTTAGAGAGACAGGCCTTGGTGGACTGTATGCCCCAGAAAGGGTCTGTTCTGGTTCATTCAGTGCGTGAGACTTGGCCGGAGGGCTGAGTCAGTGGGGAAAAAAGCTGCCTGAGAACCACTGAAAGGGTTCACCAGAACTGAAAGAATGCAGACACACCCAACTAGAGGGGTTGCTCATGGGAGGTGGGTGCTTGACCCCCTTAAAACAGGAATAGATGATCATTCTTGCTTATGTTGAATGGTTACGTTGTGCATAGTTCAACTGAAGCTAATGGGGCTACATGCAGAGTAAAGCACTATTCAAAGTCAGAATCAGGCCCACAGCATTGCTGTGCTCATATTTTGAGCAGCTAAGGGCAACTCATGATAAGAAAAAGGCAAGTAGGAGAGGATCCAGGAAAGGGTAAAAAAGATGAAAGGATTGGGATGGTGGTGGAATAAGGAAAGGTCAGAAGTGCTCTAAAAAGATACATAATGTGGTGATTTGACAACTGTCTACTGAAAGGAGTCAAGCTTAATAAAAGTTTAGGGAGAACCTTGAATTAATGGCATGAAATAAAGTAAAGGAAAATGTTGGCTGGAGATTATGAAACATGTTTTAATATTGAAGTCAATTCGACTATGGACTAATCTCCTATAGGATTCAAAACAAAACACTTGAGTATGCAAAGCAGAAACAGGAACTAGGTGACCTCATTGGTTTATTCTATCCCTAATAATGACAACAGTAGAAGTTTAGTTTTGGGGAGTACAGTGACTAAAATGTTAGGAGAAAAACAATAATTTGTAATTATTTAAAAGTTATAAAGAATAAGACTTATACTAATGTGTCAGGGAAAGTGTACGTGGAGAGAAAGCTCATTAATAAACAAGGAGGTGAATTAATGACAACTCAGCAATTCTAGATATTGAACTCCTTAAGAGCTGTCTTTAACAAGAAAAATAGGGAAAAAATGTTTGCACAATTAAGACAAAAAGGAAGAACCTACAAAATAATTACTGGAAATGAGCAGAGAAAGGGCAATTTGAACAAATATAAACTGATGACTCTGGGTGAATAGGGTATAAAAGGAATTTTATGATAAATTACCATCAACTGGGGAGAAGATGATGGAGAAAAGTGAGTGTAGTGTCAAGTTTCTAAAAAGGAAAGAATGATCCTGGTAATGACTGTCCATTAGGTATCAATTCTATGCCTAGTAAAACAAGGAACTAATATTAAGAAAGAAAATCACTCACTTTTAAAATGGACTGGAAAAGAACAAAGTAGTATGAGGGTAAGATCTCTCTGGACAGCAGTGGGTTCAACCCCAGAGGGGACAGAAATGAGGTGGAACTGTTTTCCCACATTTTTAACAGTTTAATCTTGATTTAGAATTCCCTGGCCTTCCAATATTTGCTTTTGACTACAATTTGTATTTGTTACAAGGTTCTCTTTAAGTGACTGATACATATTTACAACTTAACTCCACTCTTAAAGTTGTGGTTTTGCTTTTTTGTTTGTGGGTGTTGTTTTTTGTTTGTTTTTCCCCTATGAATGTCCCTAGCTTTATAAAAACATGTTTAAGAATTGCCCACTAACGGTCCCTTTGGAACTTGCAACAACATTTTGGGGAAAGTTTACTTTATTTTAAACCTACAAAGTGTGTAACTAACTAAATAAAATTAACTGTGAATATTTTGTTGTGTCTATTTATTAAAGGTAATTTCCTCTACCCATATTTGAAATGTATTCTCATGTCTATATTAATTTGGGCACTGTGTCTCAATTTCAGTACATGTTGACTCATTTCCAGCACCCATTATTGCTGACTACTGAGTAGAGTATACTCCCATGATATTTTTCTTAGTTTATATCAGTGTGAACCCTAGGATGATCAATAAACACAATGTGACGTTTTCATTGAGAGTGCACCTACAGCATGTGGTTGCTACTAACATCATAACAAGAATGTGCACAAATTCTCCGTGAAAGTAAGTTGTAAAGAGGGTTCCTCGAGCTTCAGCTTTATCTACCACCCCTCTCCCTTTTCACAGATAAATATGCTGACCCTTAACCCTTTGTTTTGAATTCAATGTACTATAGTTAACTGTCTGCTATATGTGTGCCACTGTCTTCTACTGGTTATAACACAAAATGTCAGCTGTGTGGAGATCTGAAACCTATCCTCACTGTTGCAGTGATGTTCCAAGCAGCCATGGTGTGCAACCCAGTGATGAACATGAAGTCCTAGGTGGCCATGGGCCTGTCACAACCCTCTGACTGTAAAATATACACCATGAAATGAAGAATGCTGCAAGAAGAACTGTCTGTTGCCATGTGATACACATTTGCTGCATTAATCAAACTTTGGGCAGCAATCATCCATATCTTCTGGGAAATCATGAGAGGAGTATCTCTCTCGTGGGCTGAACTTACTAGTTGTAATATTTTTCCCCACTCACCACAAAAGCTTTATTACTTGCCGGGAGAAGAGTTAACATCTATGTGTTGTCAAAGTTAATTTCTTAGGTGAGTTTATGCCCATAGCTGCAATGGGCTATTATAAGCAATATAAGTTTACCTTTGATTGACTGACTGCAATTTTATGCGGCAATCTTCAATTATTTCTTTACCAAGAACTGCTGCACTTACAGGTTTATTATAAACATTTCTTCTCTCCTCCTAGCATAAGAAGGTTTAAAATACACAAATAATTGTATTAAGGTTACCAAATTTGAATGCATACTATGACAAAATAAACTATAAACAAATGCTTTAATTTCTGAGCTGCTTTACTGTTCAAAGCAAAAACAAATCACTTTGTTTCAAATTTCAAGTGAGGTGGTACTGTCCAACTAAAGATCTAAACCTTCTCTTCAGTTCTGAATGAAAGACAAAGCCACTACATTCTGAATTTAGTAAATTAGCATGTTTGGTCTTTTCCCCATAGTTGAATGATGAAAGGGCTTGTTTGATTTGAGACAGACATATATGGACTTGCTTCAAGAGCTATTTTTTTTTATGTCCGGGTGAAGGATCTTTAAGTGGTGTGTCCATGGAGAAATAGTGACATCCAGTGGTCAGATCAGTCAACCACTCGTGTTTCCCTGGCTATAAAATATACACACATACCCTGAAGGGATACAGTAAAACTGAAAATACATATGTACTTTAAACATTTGCATAGTCAGTCAACCCCCAAAATAGCAAAAACTAAACCCAACTCCTTTAATGGAACTTCACATACAGATTGAGCTGAAGCAGAACCCCAGATCCAGCTGACTCCAGCGACCCATCCCTGACCTCTGTGAAAGCTGAGATCCAGAGTCAGATTTTGGACTTGGGTCCATCTCTAGTTTTAAGTTCTTTGAACCAAAGCAGTAGGAATACTGGAAATTAAAGTTGGTTACCCCAGTGGTCTTCTATATAAGGATTCAAAGACTGTCACTTTTGATGTCACTCTGAAGTCTAGGATGCCTGTTGAGTCAGTGTGAAGTGATGGAAACAGCTACAAGTATGGCTGAGAGCAGTTTTTGTTCAGAATATTACTAGGCTCACTCATCTCCGGGATTCAGTCTGTTGCCATCTGATTAAGTTCTCGGCCACTTTAACTTGTGCAACAGGAAGGCATGTATCTATGTCAGGCCAAAAGTCCTACACCATTTTGATATCATCACCCTTACCCTACAGCTAATTTGCATGCAACAGTTTCATTGGTCGTACGATGGAGACTGCACAGAGGGTGAATTACTATGCCAATCCACCACACCTGGTGGACAGCAAGGGCTTTCAGCTGCTAGTGGTAAAATAATAGTTGTGACAGGCACAATGTGTGTATATACTGAAAGTTGTCTCTAAAATGGTTGGGAGAAGAAATGGTAGAGTATTCTATAGTGTATTGGGGGGGGTGGGGTTGTTTGTTAGTTGGTTTTTGGTTTTTTAATGAGTCATAACTAAAGTACCTGCTATGTACAACACTTCTATAGCCTTCTGATCAAGCCAGATGCAAATTGCACAAGTCACCAGTAACAGGTTCTTCAGTTAGGTTGCGACATGTATTTATTATGAAAAATGAGATTCGTGGGACATATATAGAAACATGAAAACTTTACCTAGCACTCAAATAAGTCCAAACATAAGCATCAGCACACAGACAATAGATATGCAGAATATGACAACTCTAAATAGTTACATACTCACAACATTGTGAAGACTGTTAGAAACCAAAACTGAAGAAAACATTAAGTGGAGAACATAGAATATCAGGGGTGGAAGGGACCTCAGGAGGTCATCTAGTCCAACCCCCTGCTCAAAGCAGGACCAATCCCCAATATTTGCCCCAGATCCCTAAATGAACTCTCAACCCTGGCTTTAGCAGGCCAATGCTCAAATCACTGAGCTATCCCGCCCCATCATAAGTGGAAAGGGATGATCCAGGATTCTGCCATCCCATCACCCCTGTATGCCCACTGGAGGTTAAAAATACACATTACTTTATGCCCCTTTTTCCTGTACAGTCGCACATGTCCAGTGACCATATTTATATTACCTCCCAGCCTTCTGCTTATGTGTGCTATTCCAGGGAACTATAACTGGGATTCCACTTGTTGATAGTCAGTTATTTGCATCAGTACATTTCCCAGTATTTCCAACACGTTAATGCAGTTAACCTCGTTATTACCTATGCCAGAATTACCCTAAAATCCATTATTTTAAGCTTGTCTATATTCTTTTGAGGTTTACTTGTTTATTACAAGGCATAATATTGCAAGCAGTCCTTATAACCATGCTAATTTTTGCCATTTTATGCTGTCAGGCCTTACTAGACCTTCTGCTCATAGCAAAGCCTATTTCCAAAAATGGTTTAAATAATATTTTCTTCTATTTGCATAGTAGCATTTCCTGAAGCAGCTTAGATTATTCTAACATATGAATAACATAAAAAGCCTTTATATGAAAAGTTCCAAGATCAGGTCATGGATCAAAGGTCAACACTTCCCAATATTTAACAAGGCACAAGTTAGCATTAAGTAGCTTTTTTATTTTTACCTTTCCTTGTGGAAAACCAGTTTCTCCCCCTTACAATCTTCCTTCAGCAATTTCTACTTTCCTGTTCAGACAGGTTCTAGAGTATATACATGAAAACAATTTTCTCAGATTATACCATTAATTGCATTTGTCAGTGTGGTCTATAACAGAGCCTGTCATTCAGTCAAACTGTAACAGTTGGAATGACGGAAATTTCAGAAAACTAAGGAATGAGACTTTTTTCATCTCATTGAAACAGCCATAATACAAATTCTATCATACAAGGAGCAGCATGGAGGAAAAGGCCTTAAAAGTCATCTCAGAGGAGATTTATCAGATCTGATCACATGCAAGTTTTAGCTTCTGAGGAATTCTGAATTTAAAAAATGGAAAATTAGTTTGGTAATATTTGAGTTCCCTACAAAAGAATATGATCTACAGTTAAAAGTGGACAAGATAAAAATTATGGTGGTATGCAAGGATCCTTGGAAAACATGCAAGATTCCCATGAACAACATAGTCATACGGCAAGTGAGAAATTATTCCTACTTAGGACGCATTGTTACAGAAGATCGAAGATCAGACACTGAACTCAGCACCAGACTAGCAAGAGAGAAAGAGACATTCTGGAAGAATAAACTTCTTATGAGAAGGGAATAAATTTAAAGACTAAATTCCAGCTCTTAAAAACTTACATTTGGTATGTGTTAAATTTTGGCTGTGAGACATGGACTTTCAAAAAATCAATAATAAAGAAACTACAGTCCTTCAAATTATGGTGTTATAGAAGAATTCCAAACAGTTTATGGATAGGCCATGTAACCAATGAAAAAATACTGGAGATGATTGGAACTCAGGAACACTAGTTAGAGATCTTATGAAAAGAAAGATTTGATTTGCAGGGCACATTTTAGGAGTTCAGCGGGCGATACATGTTCACCGGCTCTGAAAGCGAAAATTGATGGCAGAAGAATATGAGGCAGAAAAAGAAGATCTTGCACAGATGATGTGATATTCCTGGGTGGATCAAAAGGACTATTAATCCACAAAGAGATCTGCCATGGATCATGCAGAATGGGATACTGTGGTTGCAAACTTCCAGTAATATGAGATGCTATATAAGCAGAAGAATGAAATACTGCTACATATATTTAATAACCCCTAGTACTCTTTTATAATTTTCCTCAGATGTTCTCTCTGTCTTATGTTAAGCTACTCACCTGAAAAATTTCATAGAATAGGACTTTTACAATGCTGAACATGCAGGTAATGGAATTAAATATTCGAATACTATTAGATGGTAATGGATAGTATTCCCTCACCTTGAATGCTATGTTCATCTCATCTCAACTCAACTCAAAAGAGATCTAGCAGAAAAATAGCAAGGGACCAGAGAGGTAACAAAAAATACTACAGGACTGGAGACTTCCCTATGAAGAGAATCTTTTATACAAACATCCCCATATTCAAATTGAATGTTAAATGCTACCAGATCAGAATTCTATACCCACTTTGCCCAGGAGAAAATGACTGCCCATGGTGCAAGACAGTGGAGAATCAGGTTCTAGAAATGTAGTTAAGAGGGGAGATGAATCAGGAGGGACAAGGCAGATAATTATTCAATAATGAATAGTCTAGAGAAGGCAAATCAGGATACCATTTTTCTCATGATACAACAATAAAGGGAAATCAGTGAAAATGCAAAACTTAAAATTAGTACAAGGATCTTTTTGCACAACTCATTAACCACCTGTGGACTACTTAAATGCGTCCAAGAGCTTAGAAGGATTTAAAAAAACTGACACATGGATAATGAGAATATACACACTTATATTAGAAATGACAAAACATAGAAGAGATATCAGCCATTATGCTTCAACCATAAACCAACCACTACCAACAGGGGTCATAAAAATACTTACCTGATGAGCAGCCTGTTTTGAAGATTCTAACAGCTTCCTGTGAAGTATCTGATACTGGCCACTGTTAAAAGAAAAGGAGTACTTGTGGCACCTTAGAGACTAACCAATTTATTTGAGCATGAGCTTTCATGAGCTACAGCTCACTTCATCGGATGCATACCGTGGAAACTGCAGCAGACTTTATATATACACAGAGAATATGAAACAATACCTCCTCCCACCCCACTGTCCTGCTGGTAATAGCTTATCTAAAGTGATCATCAGGTTAGGCCATTTCCAGCACAAATCCAGGTTTTCTCACCCTCCACCCCCCCACACAAATTCACTCTCCTGCTGGTGATAGCCCATCCAAAGTGACAACTCTTTACACAATGTGCATGATAATCAAGTTAGGCCATTTCCTGCACAAATCCAGGTTCTCTCACTCCCTCACCCCCCTCCAAAAACCCACCCCCATACACACACAAACTCACTCTCCTGCTAGTAATAGCTCATCCAAACTGACCACTCTCCGAGTTTAAATCCGAGTTAAACCAGAACATCTGTGTGGGGGGGTAGGAAAAAACAAGAGGAAATAGGCTACCTTGCATAATGACTTAGCCACTCCCAGTCTCTATTTAAGCCTAAATTAATAGTATCCAATTTGCAAATGAATTCCAATTCAGCAGTTTCTCGCTGGAGTCTGAAAACCATAAACCAGCCGGAGAACACTTCAATCTCTCTGGTCACGCAATCACAGACATGAAGGTCGCTATCTTAAAACAAAAAAACTTCAAATCCAGACTCCAGCAAGAAACTGCTGAATTGGAATTCATTTGCAAATTGGATACTATTAATTTAGGCTTAAATAGAGACTGGGAGTGGCTAAGTCATTTTGCAAGGTAGCCTATTTCCTCTTGTTTTTTCCTACCCCCTCCCCCAGATGTTCTGGTTTAACTTGGATTTAAACTTGGAGAGTGGTCAGTTTGGATGAGCTATTACCAGCAGGAGAGTGAGTTTGTGTGTGTATGGGGGTGGGTTTTTGGAGGGGGGTGAGGGAGTGAGAGAACCTGGATTTGTGCAGGAAATGGCCTAACTTGATTATCATGCACATTGTGTAGAGAGTTGTCACTTTGGATGGGCTATCACCAGCAGGAGAGTGAATTTGTGGGGGGGGGGGGGTGGAGGGTGAGAAAACCTGGATTTGTGCTGGAAATGGCCCAACTTGATGATCACTTTAGATAAGCTATTACCAGCAGGACAGTGGGGTGGGAGGAGGTATTGTTTCATATTCTCTGTGTATATATAATGTCTGCTGCAGTTTCCATGGTATGCATCCGATGAAGTGAGCTGTAGCTCATGAAAGCTCATGCTCAAATAAATTGGTTAGTCTCTAAGGTGCCACAAGTACTCCTTTTCTTTTTGCGAATACAGACTAACACGGCTGTTACTCTGAAACCTGGCCACTGTTAGACACAGGATACTGGAACTCTGGTCTGATCCAGTATGGCAATTGCCACCTTCCTAAAATTCAGGTTTATTCTGTATAAATTAGACCCAGCTGGATGTACCTGCTGGACATAAGGGAATAGAGGGTGAAATATTCTTAAAGTTCAAAAGAGATGGAACACAGTACTTGTAGCTTGACTGCATCATGTGCTATAGTGACCTTGTTTAAATGCTGGATTATGTCACCAGGTATGTCTAGGCCCGAAGCAAAGTTTTACTAATCAATGGAACTTCTGATACTTTTGAAGAATATGTACAGCATACAGAGTCTAGTCAGTGCAGGTACCATTACCGAAAAGGAATGAAATTGTTGCCTTTACTGAAATCTAGTGAGAAATCATAATACTACATTCTTTGTAATATTCCAAGCAATGTTTAAAAAGAAAGTCTAGTATCATTATTTCTATTATTGTAGCACTTAAGGACCTTGTCTGAGATCAAGGGCCCTTTGGATAAAAATGAATCTTGTTTCTAGTGGTTTGAAACAGTTCCTAGTACAAACGATAGTTTACTGGATGAAAGTTTTGGAGCACAGCATCTCATGTAGCTAGATAAATATATATTTTACTACATTACTTCAGTAACAGGAGTTCTGATCCTCATGGATCATAAAGTCACTGATCACATAGGTAATTATATGCCACGCCAATGCAGAAATCATTTCTGAACTTTAGCAAACACTGAATTTATTCAAGTTCAGCACGTCTTCTTTTTTATTCACCTGTTAGGTTTTGCATCCATCCCAGAAATGGTTGGGGCTATTCACCAGTGAAGGCTCTGGTCTGAACTGGGACAGAAGTAATCCATTATATTTATTGTTACAATGGAATAAAATAGCTCAAAAAAGCACTTAGAGAACTAAACCCTGTTCTCTGCAGCAAGCCTCAGTATTAAGCATCTAAGTATTAAATCCATGAGCCTTAAGGATGCAATGGCTAGTGATCTATTTAGCAGGGGATCTGTCTTTGCCCTTCCTCTGGCCTGCCCTCCAAATCCAAGTGCGCAGGGTTGTGCAGTGAAACCAGCTCTGTTGAAATCAGTGGGACTAGCTGTAGATTAAAGTACCACTCATCATGAACATGGGTGGTAGATTTGGCCCTTAAGTGTAGGAGAGACAAGGAAAATTCCTAATGGATACACATGTGTAGCACTGAATACAAGTACCTCAATTTAACACCCTCTACACACCCTGCATTTGAGGACTATTTCTTTTAGCTGCTGCTGAAAGTCCTAGGGCTAAAACAAATCAAGACAGAGTGGGTCGCCTGGCCTTGTTAATCAAATGTGTGCCACAGATTTGGGCCCTGTGTTTATAAAGTCAACAGACTGAGAGTTGTGAATAAGTGAATCTCCAAGAGGAGGGCTTCTGCCAGGCTGAGTTGATATTAATTAGGATTGATAGATGGTAGCAGCATGGACTGAAATACAGTATGGATTGTGTCAATACCTGGGGCTACTATCCGTGCTGCTAAGGAAATTAAGAATGTTATTATTCTAGAAAGCCAAAATGAAAAAAGTTATTACTCCAAGGATAAAACTGGTTCTTCTTTTCTGAGAGGCTTAACAGGTTCCAGCACTCGGGAGGCCAAATCTTAGGTTATAGCCCATATTTATTGTCTGGGGTTATAACATGACCAGAACTACATTGACTGCATTGTTCTCTGCACCATTGTTCAAAGGCTTGGACTTCGACTTCCAGTTTAGTAATTCACACATCAATGAATGGGGGATGGGGCAGGGATGGGGAGCGGGAGGCGTTATTTGTTGGGTTTTATTTTTATTTTGTTTGGCTTGCAATTAAATGCATATATCTTAACCAGTGCTATGGACACATCCTGCCACCCTTCCTCATGTGAGTAATCCTTGCTCGCATAACAAAACCTGTTGATGTCAATGGGACACTTGTGTGAATAAGGAATACTCATATCGGTAAGGGTGGCAGGATGCATTATTATTAGTAGTATAGTTGTAGCACCTAGGAGCCCTATTCATGGACAAAGACCCCATTATGTTAGGGGGTGCTGTACAAACAGAACAAAAAGACAGTCCCTGCCACCAGGAGCTTCCAATCTAAGTATAAGACAAGTGACTACAGATAGAAACAGGCAGAGGAGCAAAAGGAAACAATGAGACAATATTGGTCAGCAAGATAAGCAGTGGTCTCAGCACACCAGCTACCTAACTGTTGTCAAGTTTTTTGTCGGCATCCCAGCGAAGGAGGGTTTCTAAGGAGGGTTTTGAAGGAGAAGAATGGGGCAGGTTTGCAGACAACAGCCCCAGTGCATGGGCTGCTATTGGGGCCCAGCTTGTAAGAGGACTGTGCTTGGACAGAACGTGTGGGGTGTGTGGAAGGAACTCCACACACACGCCCCTGCACAGCCCACCCAAATACCTGTCACACCCGTGATCCCAATGCTCAGGGGCCGCTTCTACTTTCCAAAGGGATCAGGAAGGCCTGGGGGAGACAAGGCCATGGCCTTCCCTCTTCCATCCAGGCTCGCAGAGAGGGTTATCAGCAGCCTGCCCTGTCCGAACAAACAGTGCAGCCTGCACAGTGCTCCTGAAGACTATGGCGCTCAGGGAGGGAGTGTGTCACTGTAAGTCACAGTCCTTCGCAGAAATTTCCATGGTCAGGCCAGTAGCTGCATGCCACCCTTTTATCCACCCATTAGGGTTTCCAAAATGCCCTGGGATTTTAATATCTCAAATCCTCTTAGTCTTATTTTACTTATAATAATTGAAAGGCTCAGTGTCTTTTAGTCAGTGTAACAGGGTGCTGCCCCCTTGTGGCACAGCCTGACCCTGCAGGCACACTGCCCTCATTTCCCTCTTGGTTCTTGCAGTAATTTACTCCTGGAACTGAGTGCTGAGGTCTTATTCGTCAACTCCTTTACACAGTAAAAATCTCTTCTTTAGACCCTCAAATCCAACCCTGCCTTTGGGGCCTGGTTGCTAATTCAGACAGGATTCCTCTCCTAAGTTTAGCAGTCCAACAGCCCTCCTTCTGGGGCCTGTGCCCCCATTCAGGTAGGCTTCCTCTGCTCAAACCTTGAGTCTCTTAGCCCTCCTTTCGGAGATGAATTATAATTCAGGGCAACTGCAGCCCTCAATCAGCTTCTTCCAACTGGCCTCTTTCCACTCAGTCCTTTCACCCCTAGGCACAGAGACGGCAGCAGCCCTCCTCCTGCTAGAATCTTTTTCCTCCAAAGCTATCACCATCAACTTGGAAAATATTTGCTATATATATGCACTATAGCTACATGAAAGATAACATATTGTTTCCTAATGCAGTGTTTGTTGTATGTTTCCACAACAGAGAGAACAGGATAGCTCAGTGGTTTGAGCATTGGCCTGCTAAACCCAGGGTTATGAGTTCAGTCCTTGAGGGGGCCATTTAGGGATCTGGGGCAAAAAAATTGGGGATTGTGCCTGCTTTGAGCAGGGGGTTGGACTAGATGATCTCCTGAGGTCCCTTCCAACTCTGATAGTCTATGAGTATGAGCTCTATGAGGATGCTGTTACATTTCCCACTTGGTTTTTTTTTCCCCCCTTGGGTTCTTTTATCAGCTGTTGCAGGTAATCTCTTTCATGTTCCCTGGATTAGTCTTTATTTTTTTCTGGCTATAGAATTAACTTTAAACCCAAAAACATTAAAGAACTAGAATAAACATTTTTTGGTATGAAAGTGTCTTAAAAAATCCTTTTAAATTTCACTTCCAAGCTTAAATGTAGCTTTTCCATATTTAATCAAAAGCACTCAGGTGTCTGCTTTCAAAGAATTTAATAGGAAACTGCATGCTTATGATCGGCAAGTTGCAATTCTGCAAAGAGCCTTGTGAATTGACCTCCACAAATATAAGAATGCTTCTTGAATTTAAAGTCATTTTCTGCTAACTTCATGGAAATATAAAGTGGACAATATGGTCACCGTCCTTTATTTCTGAAATAAAAAACAAACTTCTTTAGCATTCAAATAAAAATGAATACACTCAGTTATGAGCGTAATTTGATTTCACATTTAAATAGATGACTATCACCCTATCTCAAATTGTTCTGAGACTCTGTTAAGCTTCCACCTGTTTA
The DNA here is from genome assembly GCF_965152235.1 of Eretmochelys imbricata. Lineage (NCBI taxonomy): Eukaryota > Metazoa > Chordata > Testudines > Cheloniidae > Eretmochelys > Eretmochelys imbricata. The sequence goes on from NC_135574.1 coordinate 35,539,115, forward strand.
AATTGTTGGCTGTTACAAATACAACTGCACACCCATATTAGCTGTATCATTTCCAGACTTAAGCATTCAAAATGGACACAGCTTAGCCTTTGTATTTTATGGTCTTGGGAACAAGCTTGAATTCTCTTTCAGTGAGCAAATGAAATTCAGCTCTCAACATACAGTAATGCATTGTCTTCAACATACAGTCCACTCCATCAAATGTCCATGACAGTTCTCATAACAGACACATGAAGGAGACTGAAGTGCAGGAATCAGACACATAGTTTTCTATAAGGAAAATGAGGCTCAGGACTTGGCTTCACTTTGCACTAGTCCATACTAGAGAGGTGTAAATTGTAGTACACACTAGAATGTTGTGCACTAACTGGCCTGTGTGGACCCTGCTGATGTGCCCTAAACGTTCCCTGGCACAGTTCATGTAGTCGCCTTCCAAGCAGTTCTACATGAATACACGGGGAATTCTAGTGTGCACCAGCAGGGTGCTTACTAGAATTTATACCTCTCTAGTGCGGAATAATGCATCATGCTGACAAGCCCTCAAACAGTAAAAACAGATCGTTTCTATAGGACTTTGATTCAGAATTCTAGAGGAGATCCAGTTTTAAGCAAACATTTCTTCAGGAGTCCAGCACCAGTCTGAAACCTAGGGGAGATCATAGGAGCATGAAATACTCAAGTATGGCTTCAGAGTAGCAGCCGTGTTTGTCTGTATTCGCAAAAAGAAAAGAAGCGAGCTGTAGCTCACGAAAGCTTATGCTCAAATAAATTGGTTAGTCTCTAAGGTGTCACAAGTCCTCCTTTTCTTTTCAAGTACGGCTGTATCTGAAAAAAAATCCTTGTGAGTGGAATTAAAAAAAAAACCAGCAGCAGAGCATTAAAAATTGCTAGTGCATCTCTAGATAATGTATGGAATTTAGCAATGACAAACGCACTGTCCTGAATGGGATTCTACAGGGGTGTAAGTCAGTACTAATTAGAGCTAATGAGTATAGCGAATTTGGCTTATTACAACCCCTTTACATTTTCCTTCTGGGTAAACTTAGCTTTTCATCCATGAAAATGATAATATTGATTTTGTTTCCAGCTAGCTGCCATTAAATCTTTAGTCTTTTTAGGGCTTGGGATATTGTTGTCTTTTTCCACCACTACCATAGTATGTAGTGTTGCACACAAACATATGAAGTCAAGGTCTGTGCTATATCTCATCCCTCTGTAAATAAATATCTCCCTTTGTTATATCCATTGACTTTTCCTGTGGGTGTGTGTGTTCACTCTGGGGGGTTTGGAACAGGTGCCCCTGGGGTGGAAGGAATTTTTCCTGCTGCATTCCTGCGTGCGCCATCTCTTGGCCGGAGCTGGCTGCAGAGCAGACTCCATCTTGGCCACGAGGGCACTAAAGTTAAACTTGGTGGCCCATACGGGGACATTGCAGTACACACACACGCACACACCTACGCTGCGCACCCTGGGATCTCCTTCACAGAGCAAAGAAACTCCGGAGTGACTTTCATCTCAGTTTTAAAAAAAAAATGTAGGGGGAACAGTCGAACAGGGCTGCATCCAAACCAAGGCCCCACAGGCCCAGTGGTAGCACAGTCTGAAAGGGCAGACCCTGAGCAATGTGTCCGCACAGACAGTTCAGGAGTCCTGAGCAGAGTTCCAGTTCAATGGTGAGTCTTGGCTGCCCCTGGTCGTCTCCGGCGCCAGTGAACTTTCCCCAACAAATCCCTCCGGTGCCCTCTTCTGCCGCTCTCTGCAAAGCAACACAGAGCAACAACCTCCCCACTTAACTAACTAGCAGCCTCCCTCTTTATTCCCAATGCAGAGTCACAAGCCCCAGGACTCACAGCCCCATGCAGCTCTGGACAGCAGTGAGTGATACTGGGTCCAGCTCCGGCCTGTCCTTCTCAGGCAATGCCTCCCTGGCACAGTGCTCCTCCTGGCTCCTGTCCTGGGGTGTCCCCGATTGGCCACCCTGTCCTTCCCAGGCTTCAGGCAGGTTCTCCCTCCTTCACTTTATCCAGTCTCATCGGGCTCCAGAGCCACACCCCCAAGTTTCCCTCCTTTCTCTCACTGCTCCCCCACTCCAATAGGAAAAAGATTTAAAGGGGCCATGCTCTCTAAACCCCAAGGGGTTACAGTGGGAAAGTAAGCTGCGCCCTACAAAAAGTCATCTCATACCTGACTAAATCATGACTATTTCCATGACAGATAAAGTCACCTGAAGTTAAATGCAAATGATGAGTGACACTGACAAGAAACATATGAGTAGACCTAAGAGGGAAAATCAGCAGCCCCTAATAACAAAGGGACATATTCAAGTGCCAAGACTCACAGAATATTATTCCAGGCAATTATTTGTCAAAGGTACAGACTTATGTTCATCTCTTAGAAAGAAAGGCAGAAAGTGTTCATAAAATGAAGCATTCTGGGGTGTACGAACGAAAATGTCATAGTAAGATACAGGAGGTAATTGTCCCAATCTATTCAGCACTGGTGAGACCTAAGCTGGAGTATTGTGTCCAATTCTGGATGCCACAAGATAACCAGACAGTCTCTACGCAAAAGAATAAATGGACACAAATCTGACATCAACATTCAAAAACTGGTAGGAGAACACTTCAACCTCTCTAGTCACTCAGTAAAAGATTTAAGGGTGTCAATTTTGCAACAGAAAAGCTTCAAAAACAGACTCCAAGGAGAAACTGCTGAGCTTGAATTAATATGTAAACTAGATACCATTAACTTGGGTTTGAATAGAGACTGGGACTGGCTGGGTCATTACACATATTGAATCTATTTCCCTATGTTAAGTATCCTCACACCTTCTTGTTAACTGTCTAAATGGGCCATCTTGATTATCACTACAAAAGTTTTCTTCTCCTGCTGATAATAGCTCATCTTAATTAATTAGCCTCTTACAGTTTGTATGGCAACTTCCACCTTCTCTGTATGTATATATATTTCTTCTTACTATATGCTCCATTCTATGCATCCGATGAAGTGGGCTATAACCCACGAAAGCTCATGCTCCAATAAATGTGTTAGTCTCTAAGGTGCCACAAGTACTCCTGTTCTTTTTGCGGATACAGACTAACACGGCTGCTACTCTAAACCTAACATTTTAAGATAGATTTGGACAAATTGGAAACTCAAGAGGAGAGCAACAAAAATGATTAAAGGTTTAGAAAACCTGACCTATGAGCAGGTAGACCTTAATATCTATTGATAGGGACACAGTGGTGAAATGAGGACACATGCATGGAATTAAGTGGCAGGCTGCAACTTTTATTAAAGTTGCACAAGGGAGAGGCGCTACCTGCCTATCACCCATACTCTCCTATACCAGGCATTTAATTGGTTCCAGCGTAGTGGTTGCAGGTCTCTGTACCATCTAATCCACAACTCATAGTAGGCTCCCCTCAGCCTATGCCCAGGACTCAGCTCACTCTGAGTCCTAGCACCCTGCCCGCTTGCAAGAGAGACCAAGGGAGCGGAAGCGTGGGGACCTCAGCCTGCCAAGGCTCCAAGGTCTCCCCCTATCCCATGAGTCCAAGGCCCATTACCAAAATCTCGGGTCTTTTACCTCGGGAACTATTCATTTTATACTTTTAACCACTTGAAAACCAGACACAAGGGCTGTCAGTGGTTGGTCCCCCCTCATCCATACTGCCTGGTGTCACAATTCCTTCCCAATCCATTCCCTCACATTCTGTTGCCATATGTCAGCACCTCCATCTGACAAATGTATGCTACCCTCCGTGAAAACTTCAGGCCAATTGTAAGGCATATCCTTATGCTTATATCACTGAACCCCAGGAACATCTTGGTGACCTCCCTATTCACTTTCTTTCTAGCCTTGTCCACATGGGCTGTGTTTGCGGCTCCCTGCCAAACCTGTCTTGCAAGTATTTCTGACCATACTAATCTCACCTCTGGCCATGATTGTCTAATCTGGCTAACACCCCCTGATTCTGTCCCTCATGCTGACTCTTGTACAGTCCTTGTGATCTTTCTCCCCAGGGTGAATAGCCATGATGTGAGGTGAGTCCTCATTGTTCATCAGTGAGTGCACAAGTGGCATGAGCAGATCACACTGCACTGGCTCTTCTGCCGAACCACTGGCTGCAAATAGTTTCAGCCCTGAAGCCCAGCTGAGATCTAGTTGCCATCCTGGCCTCTCTCTTGTGGGCCCAGTGCACTGTAGAGTGCCCACAAATCCAAACATTGTGTATGCTCTGGGTAGCCTCTGAAACAAACAAGCACATTGAGTTAATTATATTTTATTGTTCCCTGCAATCTTTTCCTTGGTGCAGACATAAGTCCTGTAACACCTTGATTTCCAGCACCCTAATGCCTGCACCTGCCATGGGCCAAACTCTCTGCAGCCACTGACATTCAGTTCTTCATTCAGTTCTCTCGTCATTCGCTCATCAACCCCATAAGGTGGTGGGGTTTTCGCACTCCAGAGGAGGCAGACACCAGATGGGCACAAAATGCCTGACCAGTAGACACCACCCACCATGCAAAGTTTAGCTGCCCCAGCATCACCTGTAGCTGCCTCAGTGTAATTTTCTTTGCCCCTTTGAGAGCCCATATCAGTACCCTTCCCAATTCCAACTTCTCTGTAGGTAACATAGAAACACCCCAGACTGTCGAATTCAATGCCCAGACAGGTTAAACTTTGGGCAAGACCTTCTGTTTTTTCTGTGGCAAGGGGGACCCTGAGACACTTAGCTCGGTTCTGAAACACATGAAACATGTACTTACCATTGCCTGTCACCAATCTTCTTGCATATAAGAAGTTGTTCAGATGTAAGCCAGTCTCACACACAATTGCCCACTTCAACATCAAAGTGAATCTTTTGAAAGCAGCGCATGACACTGAGCACCCCACGGGCATGGCTTCATCAAAACAACAGGGGCCTTCAAACTGGAAGTCCCAAACTAGTTAAAATCCCTGAGATAAACTGGAAGCAACAGGATGCAATCAGAGCTACCACAGCACCAAAAGATGAGTATCTCACTGAACACAGCTGGGAGTCAATAAAGTCATTTACTGATGAGTCCTGGGGGTAGGACAGATGACAGATTGCCTTCTTTGATACCTCACCCAGGGGAAATATGGACAATTCCAGCACTGGAAGCCTGGGGAAGAGGCCTGCCACTCTCCCTGCTGCCACCTCCGAGGCAATCTTTGCCTTCAGTACACGCTCAAAGCCTTTAACAGACTTCAAGTTCTCTGCCCAGGAGTGACACCCAAAACCAGACGAAAATCCATTCCATAAATAAGCTACATCTTTTTTTCCTGGGGTAGTCCAATAACAAACGCCATAACACCTTTATACAAATTATACTCTCATAAATGCCAAAGGCTGCAGACAAGCTCTGAAGAGTTTCAAACACATTAGGTCTGTAGGTTTGCCCTCCTTCTTTTGCCCTTTTTCCCTCTTCCTCTTCCCTGAACAGCAAGGTAAATAAATCCACAAATACCCCTTTCCAGATCTTATCCTTAACCCTGTTAGATGCTTCCCAAGCAAGCAATCAGATCCCACATAAGCTCGAGGCATCAGCTGCCATTTCTCCTGCTAGAGTTTTTTAGGAATGCTGCGACTGGCAATGGGGTGGGGGGTGATCCTCCCTGATTGATCCATGGTCCACTGCAGGATATCGGTCACACCCCAAACCTGCAGCAGCATTACTTCCTCGTCAGAGAGGGGCCCACTCTTGTCAGGAAGGCTGCTCAACCTATCAACCACCAGTGCCAATGATTTTGCCAGGTCATACCATATCCCTTGAGGGGGGGGGTGTCAAAGGAACGAGAGGCCTGGGCTGCCACCCTTTCCCCTGAGTGTTGAGGATCACAATCCCCCCTTCGTTATCGGTGGGCTGCTGGCAAACTCTAGTGCTGTACCCCTAGGATGCCTGTTGGACTGTACATCTAGCACTTAACCATACTTGTGTCCAACTATAGCCTCCATGCACATGTGTACCAGACCAAAGAAACAGTGCAGTGCACCGCACAAGGACTTAGGCCTTGTCTACACCAACAAGGGATGCCGGTAGAGCTATTTTTCTAGTAAAGCCATGCCAACAAATTCTGCTAGTGTAGACACAAGTTATACTGGCAAAAGAGTGCTTTTGACACTATAGGTCACACCAGTTCCCCTAATGAAATAAGCTATCCTGGCAAAAGCACAGTACTCTACGGCTTTTGTTGATACAGCTGTGTTGGTTAGGGGGATGCTTTTTTTCACACTTCTAACCAATGTAGCTATGCCAGCAAAACTTTTAAGTGCCTTAAAGAATCATGCCACCAGAAAGCAAGCAATATAATGAGTCCCATGATTTGGCAAATCTAATTATATTTGCAGGGAAAAAACAGAATTAACAAGATAGTTCACCCAAGAGACCGCAGCATATTTGTCCAAACTAAAAATACAGCTGAGTACAAGAAAAATTACAAGCAAACTTTTAAATGTTATATAATGCTAACACCTTGAAGCGAGTTTAAAACTCTAACAATTGTTATTACTAGTCTTATTTGTTATTATTTATCCTACACCCAAATGTTTCTCATATGAGACTTTATATGTTTGCTACACCATTTGGGCAGTATACACTTATATACCTGCTATTTATAATCCATTCAGACTCAAAATGGTTTCACAGAAGAATAATTTAACCATGCAAGGACATAGATGAGAGAAAAAAGCACACAGGCGATGCATAGGAGCCTTAATGTTGAAAAGCATCATGAGCCCAAAATAAATCAAATTAAAACTAAGGCCCCAATTTAGCAAAGCACTTAAACACATGCTTAACATTAAAGTCATACTTAAATTGATCCCTGTTCATGCGGGCCTGACCCAAAGTCCATTGAAGTCAATTAAAAGATTCCTATAAACTTCAATGGGCTATGGATCAGACCTCAAAGCATTTAAGCATGTTTAATTTTAAGAATCTACTTAAGTCTCATTGAGTCCATTAGAAATTAAGCATATTTCTTAGCATTAAACCAATGCTTACTAAGTGCTTTGCTGAATTCAGAGCTAAGTCAGGGGAAATGATTTTGAGGTAGTTTTCATAATTAAAAAAAAAAATCTCACTGTTCTTCTAAGCATGGGTGGCGTGTGAACCGCCAGCTGGGGGAAGCTAGCCCCTCACCCCTTTCCTCTCGAGGCCCTGCCCTTTCTGCATCCCCCCCTGCTGGAACCCAGAGCCTCCTCCCCCGACCACAGCCACTGGTCCATGCCCCAGGTTAGCTCCCCAGCCCCGGAGCGCCAGCGGCACGTGACCCCAGCCTCTCCAACCCCAGAGCGCCGGGAGGGCAGATGGTGCATGGCCCCAGCCTCCACAGCCCGAGGACCGTGAGGGAGTCGTGCGGCCTAACCCCACCCCCCGAGTCCCAGAGCATCAGGAAGGTAGGCAGCACGGCCCCAGCCCAAGCCAGGGCCACCGCACAAGGGACTACTGGATTCTGGAGCGGCACGGCATGCAGAGCAGGAAATTCAAGTGGGGGGGGGGGGGCAGTTGGGGATGGAGCATGGGCAGGGCCATGCCTGGCTGTTTGGGGAGGCACAGCCTCCCCCAGCCCATGGTACCCGCCGCCTATGCTTCTAAGTCTTCTAGTTACCTACAACTGAAACTGAAACCTGCTTGTGAGTGCTGAATCATGATCATTTTGTTTTTGTGCGAGAGAGATAGTAAAGGAGAGAATTGGTGCACTTATTTTGGAGAAGAAAAATAATATCACTGATTACAGGGACCTTGCAGAAAGGACATAAAAAGAAGTTTTAGGCCAAGTTTTTAGGCCTGACAACCTTGACTGTGTCCCTCTCAGCTAAAAAAAAAAAGGGGGGGGATCTCAAAGAAGTAAAATACCACAATTTGGTCATACACTCTATGATAGATTGAAATGTGATAAAAGTAAGATTGATGCAATTTTGAGTATGCCACTGCCTGAAAATAGGATACGTTTCTAGGCGTGTTGACCAATCTGTGAAAATGTAATGTATCAGAACATGCAGCACTCCTAAAAGAAATTCTTGTAAAAGATGTTGAATAGTTCTGAGAGAAGAGTAATGGAAAAGCTCTGGAGATGCTAAAAAAATGCTAACCAACTTCCTAGTGTTATAGAATTAGTATGTCTGTCAATTTTAGTAAAACCCTCTATAGATACAACCAGAAGGGAGCAGGAACATATTGCAAAAACGAGGTCATGGCATACGCTTTAAAAACAAGCACAAAACATCTGTGTTTCTGGTTTTTAAATTGAAAAAAAAAAACCAATGCCAGCAACAGTGCTCAGGTTGGAAAATTGCAACAATGGAAAAGTAGGAGAAAAAATAAAGTTGTAAGATCAATGAGGTATAAAATGAATTAAATATACTTGCCAAAAATAGTCAAATCACTGACCAGCTGTGTCAGGGTTCCCTCCCCACTCTGAACTCTAGGGTACAGATATGGGGACCCACATGAAAGACCCCCTAACCTTATTTCTACTAGCTTAGGTTAAAAACTTCCCCAAGGCACAAATTCCTTTTGTCCTTGGATGGTATGCTGCTACCACCAAGTGATTTAAACAAACATTCAGGGAGGGCCACTTGGAGCCCTATCTCCCCCAAAATATCCTCCCAAGCTCTTACACTGCTTTTCCTGGGGAGGCTGGCAAATAATACCCTAACCAATTGGCTACAAAGTGAGCACAGATCCAACCCCTCGGGTCTATAGGACACTGAAAAAATCAATCAGGTTCTTAAAAGAAGAATTTTATTTAAAGAAAAGGTGAAGAATCACCTCTGTAAAATCAGGATGGAAGATAACTTTACAGGGTAACAAAAGATTCACAAATACAGAGGAGCTCCCTCTAGGCTCAGTTCAAAGTTACAAAAAACAGGAATAAACCTCCCACTAGCAAAGGGAAAATTCACAAGCTAAAAACAAAAGATAATCTAACACGCCTTGCCTTATTTACTTACTCTTCTTGCAATATTGAGACTCATTTTAGGATGATTTTAGGAGAAGGAGTTTTTCTGACCCGATGCGTCTCTTCTTCCCCAGAGAACACACAAACAAAGAGCACAAACAAACCTTCCCCACAACCCCCAATTTAAAAGTATCTTCTTTCCCCATTGGTCCTTTTGGTCAGGTGTCAACCAGGTTATTTGAGCTTCTTAACCCCTTACAGGTAAGGAGGAATTCTAGGCTACCCTTAGCTGTATGGTTATGACAAGCTGGAAATAGAGTTTAGGACCCAAATAAAGGAAAGTATTCCTTTAAGGAAGGGTACGGACTTAAACACATGCTTAAAGTTAAGCACAGGCTTAAATTCTTTTTTGAATAGGGTTGGGGTTCAGCATTCGCTTAAGAGCTTTCCTTAGTCAGGCCTAAATTAATAAAGGGAATTAGTTGAGTACTTAAAAAAAAATTCACAGATTTTTTTTCTTCAGGTTTGTAAGCAAATTTGCTTCTCATTGTGTTTACATCCTGTTTGTGTTTAGTTTCTTCAGATTTTCCAGCAAATATGTTTCCTGGCAGGAATGTTTGTGGAAATATTAAGTGAGGATTGGATAATATATATAGGGCGTTAACTTCAAATTTGCAAACACAATATTCACACCAGACACCTGACTAGTAGATTCTCAGATCTTTATTTCAGATGATAATGTGCAAGGAAAACACAGCACTTTGGAGCCAGGCTTTTAGGACCTAACCTGTGCAGTTAGGCCCCGTGTCAGCGCAGCAAGCCAATGAAGCAGTTACATGATAAAGGCCAAGGTGGCTCAAAAAGCTTTACACTCACCTTACCAGCCTATCAGCATTTCACTTATAAAACATCTTCAGGGGTTCATAACTCTTCCATTAAAAGAAAATCAGTGTGTGTTGGAACTTGGATTACACAAATCCGCAGCCTACAAGCATTTTAAAATGTTACCTTTTTTTTAATTGAATTTTAGGCCATTTTTCATATATTGGAAGAAGGCATAACAATTAAGTGTATTATTTTTGGGGAGGGGTGGATTTCTCATTTTGCATGCTTTAAAAAAATATCTTTTTCCAAAAATGGACGTTTTGCACTAATTTTAATGATTCCACACCAAGGAGTGATATTATATGGAGCCAAAGTCAGTCATCATGTCAGACACGTTTTTCTCCATTATGTAGAAAATGTCATAGTTGACTCCATTCCTGGTAACAATGTTGTCAAATGTTGTTTTACAAGGATTAACGTAATACACTGGAACAGCTCTGAAGCAGCTGATGTCCTCCCCTGAGTAAATAATATGTTGTTGTCCTGAGGTGGGTGAAACTTTGTTATAGATCATGGGTTCTCAAAGTGGGGGTCGGAACTCCTCACGGGGTCGCAAGGTTATTACATGGGGGGGTTGTGAGCTGTCAGCCTCCACCCCAAACCTTGGTTTGCCTCCAGCATTTATAATGGTGTTAAATATATATATAAAAAGTGTTTTTAATTAATAAGGGGGGAGGGGCTTGCTATGTGAAAGGGGTCACCAGTACAAAAGTTTGAGAACCTCTGTTATAGATTGAATTAAAACCTCTTTGAGATTGATAGGTGTGAATTCATTCTTCAATTAACATAATTGTAAACATAAGCCCACCCCTAAAAAAGGTGTGTATGAACCCACCCAGGCACTTTTGGCTAAATATTGTTGTTGGGGCTTTGGGTTGATTTGATAGGCCAGAAAACCAAACAGGAGCCTTTAGGGACAAGATGACACTGGAAAAAAAAGCTAGCCAGAGATTTTGGGTCAGCCATCAGCTAAAGATGCTTAAGGGCTATAAACTAAAAATGCTCCTTTTGTTCTAGGTTCCTTCTCCATTCAAAGACATAGTTCATTCTTTATAAATAAGCAAGACAGTATCAAAGAAAATAACAGACTCCATCAGTTGCTACTTCAAAGTGGAACATCCCCAGGGCCCTGAACTTTGACTAGCCACTTGGGTTTATTTCGTTGTTGAAAGACCTTAAACCCTGTCTATATGTGATGCATTTAAATAAAGCTTCCTTAGACTTATTGCATTTTATCAGGTAACTAATATCAGGTGTTTAAAAAGTTGTCTAGTATATTTATAGGATACATAGTAAGAGTCTGTCAAATAATTCATATTTTTAAAAATTCTTAGATACTATATATTTGGTGGGAATTTTCCATCCCCCAGAAAATAGCAGTAACACTAATGATTATCTCATATTAGAAAAAAGCTACCTTCCTAGCTACTTATCTGCATTAAAGAAATGAAACTACTGTGCATTGTATAAACAATTGCAAAAACATCACAACAAATTAAAAAAGTTTTATGAAGCACCTGAAGTAGATTCCTATTTCTAAACAGAACACTGGAGCTGGCCAGAGACTGACCTTTCTGTTTTGCAGCAACTTTTGATGTTTGTTTTCATTCCACATTGGAACAAAAACAAAACTTTTGGAATGTTTTCACAAAATAGAATTGTATCAAAATGTCCATTTGGGATCAAAAAGGTCAGGTTTTTGATTTGGGTCTCTCTCTCTCTCTCACTCCACCCTCTCCCAATTTGGAAGAGATGAGAGAATCCACCCAGGACCTTAGAAATCCTCAAGTCAAATATTGTGTCAAAAGTGATTCGTCTCCGTGAAATATTTTGGCTTTAACAAAAGAGCATATCTAACCCACCTGCCAAATAGGGAGAGAGCTCTTTACAATATCTATTTGAGGAGTAGGAATGAATATGGTCTGGTTCATTGTTCCTAGGCAGATGAACAACTAGCTCTCCACACTCTACACTAGGAGTTTAGGTCGAATTTAGCAGCATTAAATCGATGTAAACCTGCACCCATCCACATGATGAAGCCCTTTTTTTTTTTGACTTAAAGGGCTCTTAAAATCAATTTCCTTAATCCACCTCTGACAAGTGGATTAGCGTTTAAATCGGCCTTGCCGGGTCGAATTTGGGGTACTGTGGATGCAATTAGACGGTATTGGCCTTCGTGAGCTATCCCAGAGTGCTCTATTGTGACCGCTCTAGACAGCACTCTCAACTTAGATGCACTGGCCAGGTAGACAGGAAAAGGCCCACAAACTTTTGAATTTCAATTTCCTGTTTGCATGGTCACCTGCAGCTTGCCACGCCGGCCAGAGCTCATCAGCAGAGGTGACCATGCAGAGCTCATCGGCAGAGGTGACCAAGATGGAGTCCCAGAATCGCAAAAGAGCTCCAGCATGGACCGAACGGGAGGTACAGGATCTGATCGCTGTATGGGGAAAGGAATCCGTGCTATCAGAACTCCGTTCCAGTTTTCGAAATGCCAAAACATTTGTCAAAATCTCCCAGGGCATGAAGGACAGAGGCCATAACAGGGACCCGAAGCAATGCCGCATGAAACTTAAGGAGCTGAGGCAAGCCTACCAGAAAACCAGAGAGGCAAACGTTCGCTCCGGGTCAGAGCCCCAAACATGCCGCTTCTATGATGAGCTGCTTTCCCTTTTAGGGGGTTCAGCCACCACTACCCCAGCTGTGTTGTTTGACTCCTTCAATGGAGATGGAGACAACATAGAAGCAGGTTTTGGGGACAAGGAAGATGATGATGATGAAGTTGTAGATCGCTCACAGCAAGCAAGCAGAGAAACCGGTTTTCCCGACAGCCAGGAACTGTTTCTCACCCTGGACCTGGAGGCAGTCCCCCCCAGACCCACCCAAGGCTGCCTCCCAGACCCGCCAGCCGGAGAAAGGACCTCTGGTGAGTGTACATTTTAAAATACTATACATGGTTTAAAAGCAAGCATGTTTAATGATTAATTTGCCCTGGCATTTGCAGCTCTCCTGGATGTACTCCCAAAGCCTTTGCAAAAGGTTTCTGGGGAGGGCAGCCTTATTCTACCCACCATGGTAGGACACTTTACCACACCAGGCCAGTAGCAAGTACTCGGGAATCATTGTAGAACAAAGCATTGCAGTGTATGTTTGCTGGCATTCAAACAACATCCGTTCTTTATCTCTCTGTGTTATCCTCAGGAGAGTGATATCATTCATGGTCAACTGGTTGAAATAGGGTGCTTTTCTTAAGGGGACATGCAGAGGTGTCCGTTCCTGCTGGGCTGTTTGCTTGTGGCTGAATAGAAATGTTCCCCGCTATTAGCCGGGGGTGGGGGGTGAGGGGCTAGCCACGTGGTGGGGGGAGGCGACCTTGGAACGAAAGCACATGTGCTGCATATGTAATGTTAACAGCAAGGTTTACCGTGAAAGAGTGTAGCCATTGTTAGAGAAAATGTCTTTTTAAATACCACTGCCTCTTTTTTTTTCTCCACCAGCTGCATGTGTTTCAATGATCACAGGATCTTCTCCTTCCCAGAGGCTAGTGAAGATTAGAAGCGAAAAAAACGCACTCGTGATGAAATGTTCTCTGAGCTCATGGTGTCCTCCCTCACTGACATAGCACACACGACTGCGTGGAGCAGACAATGTCAGAGTGCAGGAAAGCACAATATGACCGGGAGGAGAGGTGACAGGCTAAAGAGAGTAAGTGGCGGGCTGAAGAGAGGGCTGAAGCTCAAATGTGGTGGCAGCATGATGAGAGGAGGCAGGATTCAATGCTGAGGCTGCTGGAGGATCAAACCAATATGCTCCAGCGTATGGTTGAGCTGCAGAAAGGCAGCAGGAGCACAGATCGCCGCTACAGCCCCTGTGTAACCAACTGCCCTCCTCCCCAAGTTCCATAGCCTCCTCACCCAGACGCCCAAGAACGCGGTTTGCGGGGGCCTCCAGCCACCTGGCCACTCCACCCCAGAGGATTGCCCAAGCAACAGAAGGCTGGCATTCAGTAAGTTTTAAAGTTTTAAACTTTTAAAGTGCTGTGTGGCCTTGTCCTTCCCTCCTCCACCACCCCTCCTGGTGCTTCTCTCCTCCACCACCCCTCCTGGGCTACCTTGGTAGTTATCCCCCTATTTGTGTGATGAATGAATAAAGAATGCATGAATGTGAAGCAACAATGACTTTATTGCCTCTGACAGCGGTGATCGAAGGGAGGAGGGGAGGGTGGTTAGCTTACAGGGAAGTAGAGTGAACCAAGGGGCGGTGGGTTTCATCATGGAGAAACAAATAGAACTTTCACACCGTAGCCTGTCCAGTCATGAAACTGGTTTTCAAAGCTTCTCTGATGCACACCACGCCCTCTGTGCTCTTCTAACCGCCCTGGTGATTAGCTGTACGAAACCAGCAGCCAGGTGATTTGCCTCAACCTCCCACCCCGCCATAAACGTCTCCCCCTTACTCTCACAGATATTATGAAGCGCACAGCAAGCAGTAATAACAGTGGGAATATTGGTTTCGCTGAGGTCTAACCGAGTCAGTAAACTGCACCAGCACACTTTTAAACGTCCAAATGCACATTCTACCACCATTCTGCACTTGCTCAGCCTGTAGTTGAACAGCTCCTGACTACTGTCCAGGCTGCCTGTGTATGGCTTCATGAACCATGGCATTAAGGGGTAGGCTGGGTCCCCAAGGATACATATAGGCATTTCAACGTCCCCAACAGTTATTTTCTGGTCTGGGAATAAAGTCCCTTCTTGCAGCTTTTGAAACAGACCAAAGTTCCTGAAGATGCGAGCGTCATGTACCTTTCCCGGTCATCCCATGTTGATGTTGGTGAAACGTCCCTTGTGATCCAGCAGTGCTTGCAGCACTATTGAAAAAGTACCCCTTGCGGTTTATGTACTCGCCAGCTTGGTGCTCTGGTGCCAAGATAGGGATATGGGTTCCGTCTATGGCCCCACCACAGTTAGGGAATCCCATTGCAGCAAAGCTATCCACTATGACCTGCACATTTCCCAGGGTCACTACCCTTGATATCAGCAGATCTTTGATTGCGTTGGCTACTTGCATCACAGCAGCCTCCACAGTAGATTTGCCCACTCCAAATTGATTCCCGACTGACCGGTAGCTGTCTGACGTTGCAAGCTTCCACAGGGCTATCGCCATTCGCTTCTCAACTGTGAGGGCTGCTCTCATCTTGGTATTCTTGCGCCTGAGGGCAGGGGAAAGCAAGTCACAAAGTTCCATAAAAGTGCCCTTTCACATGCGAAAGTTTCGCAACCACTGGGAATCGTCTCAGACCTGCAACACTATGCGGTCCCACCAGTCTGTGCTTGTTTTCCGAGCCCAGAATCGGCGTTCCACCGCATGAACCTGGCCCATTAGCACCATGATGCCCACATTGCCAGGGCCCCTGCTCTGAGAGACGTCTGTGTCCATGTTCTCATCACTCCCGTCACCAAGCTGACGTCGCCTACTCGCCTGTTTTCGCTTTGCCAGGTTCTGGTGCTGCATATACTGCTGGATAATGCGTGTGGTGTTTAATGTGCTCCTAATTGCCAAAGTGATCTGAGCGGGCTCCAGGCTTGCCGTGGTATGGCGTCTGCACAGAAAAAAGGCGCGGAACGATTGTCTGCCGTTGCCCTGATGGAGGGAGGGGCAACTGACGACATGGCTTACAGGGTTGGCTTACAGGGAATTAAAATCAACAAAGGGGGTGACTTTGCGAGAAACTGAATGGCCCCCTCAAGGATAGAACTCAAAACCTCAAGGATAGAACTCAAAACTGGGTTTGGCAGGCCGCTGATTTCACAGAGGGAAGGAGGAGAAAATGAATACAAAACAAATCTGGTCTATTTCTTGTTTTGAGCCACTTCATCTATCTTTATACATCTTGCTGGCAGCAGACTGTGCAGTACGACCACTAGCCGTCATCATCTCCTGGGTGCTCGGCAGAAGACGGTGCAGTATGCCAACTAGCCATCATCTTCTGCTGGCTGGAGGTTAAAAGACAGTGCACTGGTAGGACTGAATCGCAACGAGACAAAACTTAAAAGGGAAATGACCTGGCTGAGTCACTCCCATGTTTGCCCAGGCACCCGATTAAAAGAGCACCCAGGACTATGTCGATGACGGCTACCATTCATACTGCACTGTCTGCTGCCAAAAGGCAATTAACTGCTGCTGTGTAGCAATGCAGTACCACGTCTGCCAGCACCCAGGAGACATACGGTGATGGTTTGCTGAGCGGGCTCCATGCTTGCCGTGGTATGGCGTCTGCACAGGTAACTCAAGAAAAAAGGCGCAAAACGATTGTCTGCCCCTGCTTTCACGGAGGGAGGGAGGGAACGGGGGCCTGACGATATGTACCCAGAACCATCCACGACAATGTTTTAACCCCATCAGGCACTGGGATTTCTATCCAGAATTCAGATGGCGACGGAGACCACCCACAGTGCAACGCTCCGGAAGTCGACAGTTGCCTCGGTACTGTGGACACACTCGGCCGACTACATGCACTTAGAGCACTTGTGTGCGGACACACACAATCAACTGTATAAAACCGCTTTCTACAAAACCGACTTCTATAAATTCAACCTAATTTCGTAGTGTAGACATACCCTCAGAAGTTTCTGGAATTGGGTGTAGTAGTTTTGGGTATGCTCTATAGGTTCCCTGTTGGTGGACTCAGATTTCATGAGGCCAAGCAATCAGGGCAGCTGCTTTGCAAAAGGCTATGTGTCCAGTGAGGAGTCAGAGAAACTGAGCCCCAAGAGCAGAAAGCAGGCTGTTTTTCCCCTAACTCTGAAGCATTTTGCAGCAGGTTAGTGATAAGGGAAAATTTAAATTTTTACTTAAATTTGATACTTTGAAAGTTTGATTTCAGCCAAAATGTTTTAGTTAAATTGTCTCAAAGAGTATAATTCACCAACTTTTCCCATATTAAAATGTGATGATGGGGAAAGTCTCACTTATACTTTGCTATTCTCAGTTTGCATTTTTCTTGTCATGGGATTTTTTTTAATCTAGATACTTAAACTGAGTGATTTCAGCAGAGGAGGCAAAAAAGTCTGCATGGATCCCAGTTCAAGGTTTCTACAAACAGGAGAAGAGAAGATATTGTTGCAGTGCTTTTGACTGAGTAAGCAGACTGTATAGATTTGGTGATCCAAGACTGTAACTAAGACTTAGGTGAACTCAACCTAAGCTTTTGGGAACTCTGAATTTCTTCTCACTGTGTTTCTGTGAGGACTGACCTGTTAAGATTTCATTTGTTTTCTTTATTTATGTTTATGTATAACTGCGAGGATAATGTCTGTGGATTATAAAGTAGCCATATTATGTTGGAGAAATTAAATTGTGGTTGTTATAATTTATGTTTCTTTATCCTTATATAATTGGTACTTAATTCTTAAATTAATTTCTTTTGTTCGTTTTGTACTTGATTGTGGGGAAGTTGACCCTGTGCACTCCTTGCTGGATAGGGTCCAGAGTGACCTAGACAACTTGGAGGATTGGGCCAAAAGACATCCAATGAGGTTCAACAAGGACAAGTGCAGAGTCCTGCACTTAGGACAGAAGAATCCCATGCACTGCTACAGGCTGGGGACTGACTGGCTAAGCAGCAGTTCTGCAGAAAAGGACCTGGGGATTACAGTGGACGAGAAGCTGGATATGAGTCAACGGTGTGCCCTTGTTGCCAAGAAGGCTAACAGCATATTGGGCTGCATTAGTAGGAGCATTGGCCTTAGATTGAGGGAAGTGATTATTCCCCTCTATTCAGCACTGCTGAGGCCACATCTGTAGTATTGAGTCCAGTTTTGGGCCCCCCCCCGCTACAGAAAGGATGTGGACAAATTGAAGAGAGTCCAGTGGAGGGCAACGAAAATGATTAGGGGGCTGGAGCACATGACTTACAAAGAGAGGCTGAGGGAACTGGGCTTTTTGAGTCTGCAGAAGAGAAGACTGAGGGGGGATTTGATGGCAGCCTTCAACTACCTGAAGGGGGGTTCCAAAGAGGATGAAGCTAGGCCAGTCTCAGTGGTGGCAGATGACAGAACGAGGAGCAATAGTCTCAAGTTTCATTGAGGGATGTCTAGGTTGGATATTAGGAAAATCTATTTCACTAGGAGGGGGTGAAGCACTGGAATGGGTTACCTAGGGAGGTGGTGGAATCTCCATCCTTAGAGATTTTTAAGGTCCAGCTTGACAAAGCCCTGGCTGGGATGATTTAGTTGGTGCTGGTCCTGCTTTGAGCGGGGAGTTGGACTAGATGACCTCCTGAGGTCTCTTCCAACCCTAATCATCTATGATTCTATGAATTCTGTGTCCTTATGTGCTTTTCCATAGAAGGTTGTTTGTGGTACTAGGAGCAGGGCAGCGAAGTAAACTCTAGCCCACCCAAATGTTACATACAAAGTAACAAAAAGACAGTTAATCAGCTCTATATAAAGCACATTCCTTAAAAGCATGTACATTGACTGAGCAGCAAACATAGGCCTGGAAACTAGGAATCCCTGAGTTCTATCCCGGATCTTACAGTGACTTCTCCTGGGGCTTTGGCCAAGTCATTTAACCTCTCTGCCTTCCCTTCTCCACACGTAAAGTGAGGCTAATAATCCTTACCTGTCTCCACAGACTACTGTGAATCTGGCTATTGCCAATCCCTAACCAATGAGTTAATAGTGTATGGCATAGCTTTTCAAACTTTTTTTTTTCAAATGAGTCTTTAGCTGCCAAAGTACCCTTAATTTAAATGTTTTTTGATTGGAGATGCTCTTACTTAGATTGTAACCTCTCTGGGACACAGGCTGCCTTTTTTTCTGTGCTTGTACAGCACCTAGCACAATGGGATCCTGGTCCATGACTAGGGCTCCCAGGCACTATGATAATACTAATAAAAATGCTATCTTTTTTAGCCTCAACCATTGAACTTGAAGCCTGACCTGCTCACAGGGAAGGACAACTGAGCCTCTAAGCAAAGCATACCGACATTTAGAATATTTACCAAGCCAGCATATAACTTCACTCCACACAAAGCCACCTCCCAGGCTAATTTAAATCATGTCTTTTTCTTCTCTGGAAAACTTCTTGAATATGCATCTTGTAAACGTATTGGTAATTGGCATGAAGTCAGCATACAATTCTCTGGCATGTGCTCATTAAACTTCTCAGTGAGGATTAATTAGTACTGAAAAAGCATTTTGAAGATGAAATGTGTTGTATACATTTGAAAGGATTGTCATCATTATAACATTGTATGAAAATTAGCAATGACTAAGTGATAGTTTAAAAGAACTCCTGCTGAAAATTAAATTAAGTGGCCCATTTTTCAGACAACATCTGAATAAGAATCACACACAGCCTCACATGGATTATGAATCTGTTTCTCTGGGGTGGGGAGGATGCCATCTTGGGTCAGCAAAGGTGAAGCCAATTGGCTGGCAGCGTTGTCTTTGGTGAAAGATCCAGAGTACCAGTTGACCTGGGGTAAGTGACTAGTCTCTTGGGACTGGAAGCAACCTAAATGTGATGTGATCTTTGGTGTAAGTGACCTTTTATCATAAAGTCCAGTTTGTCTGGGTGGTAAGATAGACTGCAGGGTCCAAGGGAACTGTCTGTGACTCCATGGTGAGACTGGCACAGTGATCCAAGAGTTCACATTTGTTACTGGCTTGGTGAAATCTACTTGTAGAACATATCACCGGCTTGGAGTGTCTGTCCTGTTTTCTGACAGTCTGCCCTGAGGTAAGCACTCACAGTTGTGAGCCACTGCAGACAGCATGACAGCTGGGCCAGCCCATTCCAAGCTGTATCCACCATCAGGTGTTGAAAGAGGGTTCAATACATTGCTGATGATCCCAAAGCCTGGCGAAGTCTCTGTAGGGCCACCTCAGTGGTGCAAGCTCAGTATGGGTCATTGAAGATTGTCACAAATGCTCTCAGGAAGGTGTCCCAGCCATCCAGCATGGGTGATCCTGCTCTAGCAGAGAGGACAACCAGTCCAGGGTCTCACCTGTTAGAAAGCTGATGACCAGTCTCACCTTTACCTGGTCTGTCTGGTAGGTATTGGATGACAGCGGAAATAAAGCCTGCACTGGTTCACAACACCTCAAAACTTGCTGCGGATACTGTCGTAGCACTCTGGTAAAGGTACAGGGGGTTCAGGTCCTGAAGGCAACATGGGCCATGGGGCTGCTTGCACTCCTAAGATCTGTTCTCACAAGGTGCAGTTTTCCACCTGAAGTCGGTCCACTGTGGCCTGTAAGTCTTGGTTTTCCATCTGTAGGCAAGTGCTCTGTTCCTGGAGATTCAGTGTCTCCTGGGGTGCATGGGGCACCATACCTGTAGCTTCTATACCCTTTTTGGGTATGGGGAAACTAAAACAAGCTGAACAAACTGTAATGCTAAGTGGCTCAGACAGGCTAGAGTGCAGTCCAGAGCAGTAGCCAAGCATGCGCAGGTGGCCGGATAACTGGCAAGTCAAGCTGTATCAGAGGCAGCTTGGCATTCTCGCAGGAGTCAGCAGCTGGAAGATGGCCAGTTCAGTGGGTTGGGGAGGTGAGGCAGTAAGGTAGGGGCAGGCGAGATAGCAGGACAACAAAGAAAGGTCAGGCGATGCAGTAAGGCAACAAGGTAGGGTCAGAAGAGGCAGCACAAGAAGACAGTCTTGGCAGCAACCAGCAGTGGCCTGTTGCTCAGACAGCTTCCACCTCCTCTTGGGGAGGTGTTATATAGTCCAGCTACCCAATGAGAGTGCTGCCTGTCGACCTAATCAGGGGCTTGAGGCATGGGTGATCTGAGCCTGTAGGCCTTTAGCAATAAGACTGGGAGTCAGCACCAGTAGTTTAATGCGTTACTGTGGCACAGTGGCTAAGGATGCTGCCTAAGGACCTGGGAGGCCTGAGGTCAATACCGCAGCCCTGACAGTGGTGAGTCCCAGTCAACAAGCAAAAAATGGTCCAGTTTCTGTTGATGATGCAAAATAGACTTGCTAGCTCTTAAACCATACTTAAATGTCTGCACAGAGTATTCCACTAGTCTCTTTGTAGCAGCATGACAAGGAGTAGAATGTATGTGCTGAATGCCATCTGAAGGTAAAGGAACCTCTGAAATTCTTCAGAACAGCACTGAGATCTATTGTCATGCAACAACTGTAGTGGCAAACCAAATTGGCTAAACAAGGTACAAAGATGTCCAGTTGTCCTGGTAGCTGTAGTAGAAGCCATTCTGAAAACTTCTAGCTATTTTGAATGGGCGTTTACTATAACCAAAAACATATAACCTTTGAATGGTCTGGCAAAGTCCATGTGAATACATGTCCAAAGTGTCTGAGGCCACAAGCCAAGGTGTGAATGAGCTAGGCCAAAATCATGCTGAATTTGCTGAAATGTAGTACATCACATTGCATTCCTCTCAATATCTTTGTCAGTCCCTAGCCACCAGGCATGACTCCAGGCTATGCCCTTCATCTGTGCAATGCCAAAATGACCTTTATGAAGAAGCTTCCAAAACCTGAGATTGACGTGATTTCAGAATGATCACATGCATTCCCCATAAGATCAACCTTGAGTCACAGATCATTCATGTTGACGTGACATGAATTGTGTACACTGGGGATTCTTATGATCCAACACAGTACTTTGTAGTACCATTCCCTTCACAAGAGAAAGCATTGTTCTCAATGCTCAAAGTATACCACCTATGATTTGCGGTCTTCAGCAAACTCACCAACTTTGTCCACAAAAGTTGCCTTTTCTCTTCTCTCTTGTCAGACTTCGGGCCTCCCGAATGTCTTCACTGGCACAGGGAAACTTTTTTTTTTTTTTTTTAAAGTGAGTGCTACCTGTGCTTGATTTCCCTCTGCTGTCGGTATGCTTAGACTGCAGATTCACTCCTTTGGTTGTAGTTGGGCTCCCTCTGCTGGCTATAGACCCTTAATGCAGGCTTGCAGGTGGTCAGCCAAAATGGCTTCTTACTTCCTCCACTGCTCTGTCTTTCCAAAAATTGGATAGCAATGGCAGAAACCACCTCCTTTGTTCTCCCTTTAATCGCCTAATTCTCCAGCTGTCCCTGCAGCATAAAAAGCAGCAGTCTGCCACCTTGTGCTTCTAGGTGATCTTTTTCTCCCTTTTTAATATATTATTTGCTTACTGTTTCTTCTTCTTAGTCGGGCACTGGAAGCACAGGAGACTTCTGGGATACAAGATTTGTGTTGTCAATATGTGATATTTGGATCCAGCAGAGGAGGAGATAGACACAGAGGCGGCAGACAGAAACACAGCTGTCTACTGTGATAGCTTTATTGTTCTGGCAGCAGAACTGAAACTAAAGTGATGTTCTTGTCTAAGTGAGCACAGAATCCAAATATTTAAAGAGACAGGACATCACAACACCTGAGAGCTATTGTTTCAGGTTCTCTGCAAAGTCAGGTTGCATTATTTACACTCTGGTACATTTTGAAGGTTTTCTTCACAATCATTACCGCCAGAGACTAATTTTTCATTAAATGAAAGCTAAGGCTGCAGAGAGCAGCTGAGAGGAGATTCGGTCTTCATACCCTCAGCTAGTCTTTAGCTCACTCCCTTCCTCAGAGGAGTGCACCCCACATTTTGCAAAACACCAGCTTAATAAATGGTAATTGGGGAGATTTACTATCAATCAACCCTATAAGCCAGAGTAATCAATGCCCAAAGCATTATCTGTGAGTCAAGTGAACTTGGAATTGGCCCATGATCTTGTCTGGTGTCCTTCCAACTAAACAGTTGAAGGTACCTGAGAAAGCTGTAGTACTGCCTGACATGTCCTCCCAGCATTTAATCTAAGATACAGTTTGTTCTCTAGTAAGACCTGATGCTTCTAATTAAATGTGCTTATATACAGAAATGTTTTGATTTCTTTTTCTCTTTTCTTTTTTTGAGAGAGAGGATGCTCTCAAATGCATATATTATGGCTTAGTGGAGAGGCGGTGTCAGACAGCTATTTTTAGATTCCATTTGTCAACTCCCCATTTAAGCAGAAGTCACATGTGTGAGGGAGGAATCTGTGGCAAGAGATAGATGGGGAGCATGTTCAGCACCTTCTGTGGCATAAAATATGGGGTGCCATGCATAATATGTAACACAAAGCACAGCTCTGAACCTATTATTATATGAAATTTGTACAAGCAATGAGCATGCAAACAAATGGAATGTCATTATACATGATCTGCCTCGGTTGCAGGAGGTAGCAGAAAGACTAATGTTCTCTAGAATCTGGATCTTGGCTTTCACTGCCCTTGGAAGCTATTTGTAGCTGGCTTTATTGCAAGTGCACCACAGACATGTTTGTGAACACGTGCTATAGTCACCAGATTGAATGCAATTTCTAGAATAATTTGGGTTTGAAGAAACTTCTAGTTGGTCATTAATCTATCCACTCACTGTATAAGATCAGCATTAATATATTTAATCATCCCTAAAGCTGAGTATCTATTGTAACCTTGCACTCTACTGTAACCTCTCTCATTGAATTGCTTGTTATAGTTAATTTTTATCGAAGTTTCATCTAATATCTACCCTGCACTTTTCCTTCTGTAGTTTAAGAACATTTCTTCTTCAACCTTCATTTGCTAATGGGAATAATTGATCTTTGTCCTTTTCTGAACATTCTTTTGTGCATTGGTGACAGTTATGTTTCTTCCTCAGTTATTGATATAATTTGAGGTTCTAGGAGCATAGTGAGTAAGACTCCCTGACAGGAGAAGTTAAATTATGCATCCCAGAAAGCCTAATCTAAAACCCAATCCCGCAAGGTGCTGAGCAACTTCTACAAGATGATCAGCACCCTCAGATCCCATTCAATGAATCACTGAGATCTGAGAGTATTCTGAATCTTGGAGGAGGGTGTCTGGACCTTACAGATCAGGCCTTGAGTTGTACTTCTAGAAAATTACCAGGGTATCTCACAAAACCCAACTAGTAGATAAAGTGTGGACAGAGGTTTACATAATTCAGCCTGAAATAAAAAAAAAATTAATCTATTTGGTCTTTATTACAGCTGGTTAAATTTTTTGTGTGTGAAAAGCTTTCCTGTTGAAAAATGCCATTTAATTGAAACCAAAAAAATTTGCATGAAAATGTCAATTCCAGGGGAAAAAAATTGTTTCCTTGGGGGGAATTTTGAAATGAAAATTTTCATTTCTAATCAACATTTCAAAGACTGTGGATGGCTACGGTGGGGTGTGGGGCAGGGATTGTTTCCTGACATTTCTGGTGAATAGTGTTGATGATGGTGATTGTTCCACAGCAGTAACACCACCTTTAGGAAGTATGTCCCTCCCTGTGTTTTTCTAGCTGAGGGCGTCTTCATGGCTCTGTATTAGAGAACAGTATGGGTCTCTAACATGCACGACTCTGTCTCTTCTGTTCTCTGTGGCACACAACAGTTAAGTCTCCCGAGGACTGACCTACTTCAGCTGAACCCAAGTTATTGGGCTAAATATAGGAGTAAATGGGTGAAATTAATGGTCTGTGATATACAGGAGGTCATATTAGATGGTGCCTTCTGGCTTTAAACTATATGAAATATAGAAACCTTGATTCATTATTACTGGAATTTTAGGCCTTTGAAGGGTTAGGATGATCTGTAACCTACCTCCTACTAAAAGCACAAAACAAACAGGCTGTTCAAGGGAAGCTACTGAAGAAATTATGATGACAGGTCAGGGCAGATACAGTTTCAATGGCATCAAACTACCAATTAAAATGAGATGTTATGAGCAGTAAAATGATCTTGCCATGTCCAATCGGGTGTGTGCAGTTAGTACAACTATAGTAAGCAGATGAATGGGCATGAAGATATTTACACAGAAAATTTCTTTGTGTCATTGGAAGAAATCATGCATACTCTGCGGAGCTTAAGACATTATTATCAGTCTGGTGAGATTATCTGTTCCTGCTTGTAAGGATCTGTGAGACTAAAACCCAGGTCTGTAGAGCCTAGGATAGGTGATATTTGTACTTACCACCAGAAGGTCATACAGAGGTGCAGCCAAGAAACATTGTGGAGATTAAGCACTGCAGGAAGTACCACCTAAAGGGTCTAGAGTGACAGTACCTTGACACCCTCTGATTGGGCATGCTCACTATTTAACCCTGGAGGGTGGCCCAGGCAGTTGTCTGGGCAACTACAAAGACTCTGGGCCTGCTGCAGCTTCAGACGTCACCTTGCTTTCTGATAGCCAGTCTCTGACCCCAGCCGGATTTTAACCCTGACCTTCTGATTCCAGCCTGGTAACTATCTTTGCTCTCTGTTCTCCAACTCCAGCCTGACTCTGACCCTGACTCTTGCTTATTGATCCCAGCTCTAGCAACTACACTGAATCCTGCTGCCATCTGGCTGTCCTTGACCTGTGGATACTAGCCTAACTGTGCCTTCTAGGCCAGACTGCCTCTTCCCTGGTCCCTTACACTACTGTATTTATGAATGATATAAGATGATGTAAAAGCTTTTTAATATTGCTTGCTCTCTTTTCCACACAACAAATTAGTCACATCATTTGAAATTGCCCTCTTTAAAGAGTTTGGAGTGGGGGAATGGGTAAATGCAGCTTTACCTTACCTTTGGTTCCATGTAATGGAAAGAATTCAGCCTCAGGAATAAACTGGAGCAGCCTCAGAGCTGCTCTAACTTGGTGGCCTATCCCCCAGCAGGCCATTCCAACAGCCTGAGGACAGCAGGCACCAGCTACTCTCTCCTTCCTTGGCCGTCCATCAACACTAGGGGCTGCAAAGGAAAGGTGGTATAGAACCGCTACAATAATTCCGTGCCACCTGGGGATTCCTGCTCCATGGAGCGGTAGGTAGGGATTCCCAACTAGCAGTTAAGTCAGCAAAGTGTTGTAAACACACAAAATTGCAGCTGAGGATGGGTCTTAAAATATCCACAAGAATAGACAGTGGTCATCTTAAGAACTTGAAGAAATCAGCTGGGGATTTAGGAGGTAGGTTTTTAATCTTTCTCCATTAACTGCAGATTGGGACTTCTAGATAAGATGTAAACTGTTTCTTGCAGATTGCCCCAAAATAAAATAAAAAATAACAACCAAAACAAGCTAACAAAAAACAAGGCATCTTGTAAAGTGCGTCAGTCCATGATTTCTTTGCTATCATTGCAAGCAGCAGATATTATTGATATATTGTTCCAACTACACAACAGTAGGGGAGTTAACGTGAAAAAAAGTTATGGCTGTACTGCATGACAGTATAATTTTCCAGGGGCAAGAGGGGAAATTCAAGACTTTCTGCCAAAAGCATTGTCAGTGTGATGCAATCTTCATTCATTGTCAAACTAATCTGTTTTGAATTTGCCTTGTGACCAGCAAAATATGTAGACAAGCAGAGAGATGGTTTTCAATGGTAGGCAATTTCTATATGCTATTCTCAAAGTATTTGATTCATTTCCCTCCATTACTGGTAACTGTAGTCTACTGAGAAATTCAGTGCAGCTCAGTGAGGTAAAATTCACTATCAGCATGCCACAAGTTATTTCATTTGATTATAATTAGGGCTGTCAATTAATCACAGTTAACTCACATGATTAGCTCAAAAAAATTAACTGCAATTAAACATGTATTGTGATTAATCTCCCTGTTAAACAATAGAATAACAATTGAAATTTATTAAATATTTTGGATGTTTTTCTACATTTTCAAATATATTGATTTCTATTATAACACAGAATACAAAGTATACAGTGCTCACTTTATATTATTATTTTTATTACAAATATTTGCACTGTAAAATTGATAAACAAAAGAAATTGCATTTTTCAATTCACCTCATACAAGTACTGTAGTGCTATCTCTTTATCGTGACCATGTAACTTACAAATGTAGATTTTTTTTGTTACATAACTGCACTCAAAAACAAAACAATGTAAAACTTTAGTGCCTACAAGTCCACTCAGTCCTACTTCTTGTTCAACCAATTGTTAAGACAAACAAATTTGTTTACATTTATGGGAGAGACTGCTGACTGCTTCTTATTTACAATGTCACCTGAAAGTGAGAACAGGAGTTTGCATGGCACTTTTGTAGCCAGCATTGCAAGGTATTTACATGCCAGATATGCTAAAGATTCATATGCCGCTTCAGCCACCATTCCAGAGGACATGCTTCCATGCTGATGATGCTCGTTAAAAAAATAATGTGTTAATTACATTTGTGATTGAACTCCTTGGGGGAGAATTGTATGTCTCCTGTTTTGTTTTACCCACATTCTGTCACATATTTCATGTTATAGCAGTCTCAGATGATGACTCAGCACGTTTGTTTTAAGAACACTTTCACAGCAGATTTGACAAAACGCAAAGAAGGTACCAATGTGAGATTTCTAAGAATAGATTCAGCACTTGACCCAAGATTTAAGAATCTGAAGTGCCTTCCAAAATCTGAGAGGGATGAGGTGTGGAGAATGCTTTCAGATGTCTTAAAAGAGCAACACTCCAATGCAGAAACTACAGAACCTGAACCACCAAAAAAGAAAATCAACCTTCTGCTGGTGGCATCTGACTCAGGTGATGAAAATGAACATGTGTCGATCTGCTCTGCTTTGGATCATTATTGAGCAGAACCCATCATCAGCATGGACGCATACATTCTGGAATGGTGGTTGAAGCATGAAAGGACATATGCATCCTTAGCGCATCTGGCAAGTAAATAATGTGCGACACCAGCTACAATAGTGCCATGCGAACACCTGTTCTCACTTTCAGGTGACACTGTAAACAAGACATGGGCAGCATTATCTCCTGCAAATTTTAACCAAACTTGTTTGTCTTATCGATTGGCTGAAGTAGGACTGAGTGGACTTGTAGGTTCTAAAGTTTTACATTGTTTTATTTTTGAATGCAGTTATTTTTTGTACATAATTCTACATTTGTAAGTTCAACTTTCATGATAAAGAGATTGCACTACAGTATTTGTTTTAGGTGAATTGAAATATACTATTTCTTTTGTTTTTTACAGTGCAAATACTTGTAATCAAAAATATAAAGTGAGCACTGTACACTTTGTATTCTGTGTTGTAATTGAAATCAATATATTTGAAAATGTAGAAAACATTCAAAAATATTTAAATAAATGGTATTCTATTATTGTTTAACAATGCGATTAATCACGATTATTTTTTTTAGTTGCTTGACAGCCCTAATTATAATTACAGCTCTTTGGAAAATAGAATTTTTGTCCTGTAGGAAAGTTCAACATTTCAAAAATTAGTTACCATTCAGAATCAGAATAGAAAGTTGAAATATAAAAAAAGTCTCAGTGAAAATTCTGAAGAGTTTTGAATCAGAAATGTCAAAATGAAAAATGTCAACAGTTTTAAATTGAAACTAAATTAACTTTTTGTGTATAGACGGTGACATAAAATGGGTCAATTTTTTACACTGAAAAACAAAGTGATATTTATGATAAATGTCTTGAAATGTGAATTAAATGAAAAACTTCATTTCAACATTTCTTGCCAGAAAACTGAAATTTTGTTGAATTGACATGTTGCTGTGAAAAAATTCTACTTTGACAAAACTATATTTTTCAATGGAAAAGAATTCTGGATGAAAATTGTGGCCAGCTCTAGTTGTGGTGATTCAGATCTGTCTGATGTTCAAACTACGCAGTAAAATAATTATTATATATTATATTATATCATATATATAAAAATTACTAGAGCTGGTCAAAAATTTTCCAATTTCCATTTTCAAATGAAAAAAACTTCCAATTTGTCAAAATCTTAACTTTCTGCAGGAACATACTGATTTTGACGAAATTTTGTTTTAAAAAAATTGAAAAATATTTTGATAAGATCAAAACATTCCATTTTGACCCTATTAGAACAGAACATTTTATTTTTCATATCAAAATAGCTTTTTGTTTCAAAATGTAATTATAATACGAAAAGTCAAAATAGGAACAATGTTTCTGTTTGATTGAAATAGAATATTTTAATTTACCTCAAATGATTTTTTTCTCAATTTCATTTTGAAGGGAGTTTCAATTTTTATTTTTGTTTTTCATTATGATTCAGAATTAAACCAAATTTTCAATCTCAGAATTCAATCTGTGAAAATGGAAATAATGAGTTTTGAACAGCAGACCTGTAACAAGAGGGCCCATCTATGAGAGTACCAGCCAGGAGACTGGTGGGCCCATCTATGTGAGTACCAGCCAGGAGACTGAATGTTACTCCTGCTTCTGACATTGGAATCAAAGTTATTGGCCCAATGGCAGGGCCCTTTCAAGGTGATGAGATGAGTGGGGGAAGTTGACTATGAGGTCTGACATACTCGAGTCAGCTTCTTCCTCCCAGGTTATCATGTCAGCCTCTTGAAGGCATGGAAGGACCAGGTGGGTCTCCTCAACACCCTGTTCCCTCCCTAACCCCAAACTGGGGTCCATGGGCTTCTATGACCCAAGATCCTACCCCTGTACTGGTAGGGAGACATCTGCAGCCTGACTAGGAGCAACAAGTTTGTCAGCTGGTTGCCTCATTTCTAGAGGTATTCTTGGTGTTTCCAAGACAAATGCCTCTGGTGTCCCACGATATTGACACCAAACCCATATGAAAGGTGCGTTGGAGTCTGCAACCTCTTCCAAAGATGAGTGGGAGACGATATGCCAGGCACTCTGGGTCATGTTAGATCTAGGCGTTGAGGAAGAGTTCAGAGTTAGTGGAGAAGCCCCATTGTGCTTGTGCCCAAACATGACAGGTCAATGTAGTACTGTATCAATTTCCACAAGTGGAATGAAATTTCAGAATTCAACACATACTCCATGCCCAGGATAACAGACCACTAGAAAGACTGAGGGTGGCCAAGTATATATTCACTCTTGGCCAAATGAAGGGGTATTGGCAGATCCCTTTGACACCCAAGTCTAAAGAGAAGGCAGGGCCGCCGACTGGGGGCTCAAAAGGGGCAACAATGTTAAAGTGCTGCCACGGAAGCACTTTAAAGTCAGAGATACAGGCTGGTACTGGCAGCTACCTTTTACTGGTACACCATACCGGCCCTTACCACCTTACTTTCACCCCTGGGCATACAGTGGGAGGGGGGCAGTTACAACCTTTGCTGGGCAAAGTCTAAGCCGTAAATGCCTGCCCTGTCCCCTCCACCAAGAAGCAGGTTTGCCATTTCTTGGGATTGGTGGGGTACTATCAGTGATTCATCCTGAACTTCACTACCATTGCTGCCCCTTTGATGGACCTGGTAAAGGATATGGTGCCCAAAAAAATCTGTTGGGTGAAAAGCACTTAAAGCACTGAAAGACAGTTTGAGCCAGAAACCAGTGCTATCCCAGACTTCACGAAGCCAATGATTGTACAGATCAACACACCCGATATCAGGCTCAGAGCAGTACTGTCTCAGGAATTCGGAAAAGAGCATCCCATCCTCTCTCTCAGCAGAAAGTTTTTCCCTTGGAGATAGCATACTTGGTCATTGTGAAAGAGACCTTGGCAGTAAAATGGGCTGTTGATACCCTTTGATATTACTTACTAAGCAGAAGGACTGTCCCCATAACTGACCGTGCACCACTCTGGTGGCTGAACTCCACGAAAGACCATAACCTGTGCATCCTGCAGTAGTACCACTCACTGCAGAGGGATAGCTTTCAAGTGTCCCATCACAGAGGCATGGCAAATATGATGGAGGAGACCTGGATCAGCCCTGTGACACAGCAACTCAGGGGCCGAGGGGGAGGGTGTATGGTATTGTATACAAACCCTACACTGGACCCTAAGGGTTTAAAAGGCAATAATGGGCCCAGGTAGCCATGTGCCTCCAGAGCTGCCGACCATGCTCTGACTGGAGGAGCAGATTAAAAGGGGCTCAGAAGCCCAGGCAAAGGATGCTGGACAGGCTGGAACAAAGAGGAATCCTTCTTCGGGAAGCCAGATAGAAGAGTAAGCCTGAAAGGGGACTGCAGAACAATAAAGACTCACAGACTGAGCCTTCTCTAGCCACCACTAACTTTGAGAACCAGTAGGTCCTGCAGGGCCCTGCTTCCTAGGTTTCTTTTGTTGTAAGATGATTGACTGTTTGGACTAAGGGGCTATGCCCCAAACTGAAGGGATCTATGGGTAGGAAGTAGCCCAGGGAAGCAACTAAGACTCACTTCAGGGAGGACCCCGCTGGTGTTACTTCTCACAGGGCCCTGGGCTGGGACCTGGTGGAGAAGAAGGGCCCAGGTCCTTCTATCACACTCCTTAAGGGACTAGGCCCGGATGTGGGGGGAAAGCCGAAAACCCCAAGCTTAAGGTTGGGAACAGGTACCTCTACTGCCCTGACAGAGGAGCAAGGGGCTAGAAGGCAAGTGCATGGCTCTTCGAACCCCCTATAACAGTCTCTGCCTTGCTGCATGACCTTGGGTAAGTCTCTCTCTGTTTCCCCATCTCTAATACACTGCTAATACTGACCTGCTTCACAGGGTTGCTGTGAGGCCTGATTCATGGTTTTAACAATTAGGACAAAAATGTACCTTTACACTCTTCGCTGAGCAAGGGGCACAAGTAGCTACAGTGCCCCAGGAATAGGCCAGAGAACAAACAGATTGTCAGGTTTCCTCCTGTGCTCTGCGGAGGAAGTAAGTTACTTCATTTTTTTTCATGGGGCAACTTACTCCCTGCTGTGTACCCAGCCAGCTACCCTGACTAGCTAGTAAGGGGGACAGAGCCATGACTCCCGCTCACCGCCACTACCTGCTGGCTTGCATACAGAAAGGAGTATGCTTTCTTTCCCCTTTCAACTATGGCCAGAGACCCAATCTGAGCAGGACCACATGAGAGAGTATGGTGGGCCTTACTCTTCCTTGTTCCCCTGTGTGACTAAGAGCTTCGACAGTACAACCCCGAGAGTGCCTTGGATGAAAGTGACAGTTAGGATCATTATTCTGTATTACAAAGAGATGTGAGACAGATCTAAGGGCTGAATTGTCCCCTAAGAGGTAACTTTAGCATCTTCAGGGTTGGATGGATGTGGTGTTTGATCAAGTACATGTACCCATCTATTTGAAACAGCAGCTCTAACAGGACAAAATAATAGCTGTGAAATGAATGTTATTATGGACAGCCAGCTGAAACAAGAGCTGAAATGAGATATTGAATTCAAATAGACCTTTTCCCCCACAGTAGATTACAAAGCATAGATTGCACAAACATGCTATTTCTATTTTTTCCACTTGCACATTTTTCTCTGTTTTTTTCTTTCACATTCATCAAGAACTAAGACACATTTTAAATCCAGGAAAATATATTGAATATTAAAACATGCCTAAGTGAACCCAGAAGGAAATAAATGTTAAACTGCAAACATTAAGCCTCAGACATGCTGTATGTGTGGGCCAAGACTGTGGCTGTCCCTGTGCAGGTGTACAGGGAGCAGGAGAAATGCAGGAGACAGGCACAATGAGATTTCCCTGTGCCCACCTCTATCAACACTGTACAGTGTCCAGCCACACTATGGCTTGGGAGTGGAGCCGCTGCTCTCTGGTAGAGCTAGCTTCCTGATAGAGGGTTGAATAAGAGTAGAGACTTTTGCTTATATGACAGTCACCACAAGGGATTGAGCCAGACGTCTCCAGAGCTGAAAGCACCAGCTGCTACAGCTTGAGCTAAAGAGCCAGCCTCTATAGTTGGGGACTGTAATGGACTTTACCATCCTCTGTGTATTGGGCACAGAGGAGAACACACAACACACTGACGAGTGGACTAGAGACTCATCCACTGCCTGCATTTGTCCTGCATAGCAGAACAAAGTATTCAAATAGTGACATAGCTGCCACTTCAACTTGCTGTCCCCCAGGAAGAATTTTGGCTGAGTCAGCCAGAATTTCTCCTGGGCTTCCAGATGCAGCATGGTCTTTGTTCTCCCCAATGCTTTCATGTCACACTGTAACCATAAATATACACATTCCTCTTGAGATGGGTTAATAAATTGCTTTAAGGCTGTTTTAAGATCACTAACCAAATATACATTGATTTTTCTAAGATTTACTCTACCCGCAGTTTAAAAGATTTATAAACAGCTTGCCTGATTGACAAAAGAAGCATCAAGCTGAGCATTCTGCATCAAGTTTTCAGTAAGTGGAATGACTGGTTGCAAAACAATTTCATCTGTTAAATTATCTCACACTTTACCTCAGTTATGCCAAATGTGTTGTGCCTGCTTTCTGCTTCCAGCTAAAACGATAGTGTATGATGCAGCCCATAAACTGGCCAAAAAAAACAACAGTTTTAAGGGTTTGATGTTTAAATCCGATAGATACTGTCTAAAATCATCAAGCATTAAAATGTCATGCTAGTCCAGAATTTCTTTCATTTTTAGCTTTTTGGAATAGGGACCATGTCTTTGCATTGCTTTGTATAATGCCTAGTACAATGGGACTCTGATACCAATTAGGGCCTCTGGGCACCCCGGTAATATAAATATGACTAATAATAAGATAATGGTGCCTTCAGCTTTTGCAGTTTCCACTCCATTTTTTACAGAATAGTAGAGAACAATATTTAATTGAATGCTGCACATGTGAATGATTAGCCTTCAGGATCTTGGTCTGTCTTACAGAGAAATATAATAGAAAGTCTCTATTTTCCAGCATGTCTGGGAGTGATGATTTGTAGTTGTGTCAATGAGCCACTCTACTTACTGGGGTTAACGTCTACATTTGAGTGGACACGCATTTGCTTTAACTGGTGGGCATAACCTCATTAGCTCACATGACCTGACTAGAGTCATGTTAGGAAATAAAAACTCTTTGCTATCTAAACAAAAAATTAGGCAAACAGGATATGGTCCCCTGTATATCTCAGAGAAGTAGTCCATTAAACTACTAACAAGAGAAAAATGAACAGGATTTCCCCTGGAATTTATCCAAGAACAAAATTAATAAAAGTAATCTAACACAGATGTAAGAGAGCAGAACAACCTAAGCTTTTAAATATCAAGGGGTAGCCATGCTAGTCTGTATCCACAAAAACAACAAGGAGTCTGGTGGCACCTTAAAGACTAACAGATTTATCTGAGCATAAGCTTTCGTTGGCTAGAACCCACTTCATCGGATGCATGGAGTGAACATTTTTAGTTTTAAGAATACAATACTACAATATCCACCTGGGGAAGTGAGGAAACAGATTGACAGAGTGAGACGTGTGCCCGCAAGGGCTGTGGGGGAAGATACCAGCGAAAGGAGTACACTCAGGCCTAAGAATAGTAAACTATGCTTTATTGAAGGAAGGAAGAACTTACGCTCAAAACTGCGCGGTGAGCCCCTAGGATACGCGGAGGGGCTGCAAGGGACTCTGGCCGTTCGGGACAGCTGACCAGGCAGGACTCCGCCGGGGGGGAGTCCTCTGCAGCGCTATATTCTCCACGCTTATCTTGGGGTTACATGGGGTCAACAGCTGGCTACATTCTTATATGTACGATTTATGCTTATTACATAAACTGACTCGTTTACAGGCAAAAATATGCTGAGCTATGCTACAATGTCTTTTGGCAGGGTCTGTCGGACAAAGTTCATTGGAACTGCCTGCATCCTCTGCTTACATCCAATCACATACTCAGTCCACCACTTAGCCCCTCGCCAATCTTTCGCAACCTTGCCCCTAAAAGACGGGTACCCAGAAATCACCTACTATGGGAGAGGCCCAACAAGGAAAATCACAGAACACCACTGGCCATCACATACAGTCCCCAGCTAAAACCTCTCCAACACATTATCAACGATCTACAACCTATCCTGGAAAACAATCCCTCACTCTCACAGACCTTGGGAGGCAGGCCAGTCCTCGCTTACAGACAGCCCCCCAACCTGAATACTCACCAGCAACTATACACCACACCACAGAAACACTAACCCAGGAACCAATCGTTGTTGCCTACTCTGTCCCCATATCTACTCTAGTGACACCATCATAGGACCCAACCACATCAGCCACACCATCAGAGGCTCATTCACCTGCACGTCTACTATGTTATATATGCCATCATGTGCCAGCAATGTCCTTTTGCCATGTACATTGGCCAAACCGGACAGTCCCTACGTAAAAGAATAAATGCACACAAATCGGACATTAGGAATGGTAACATACAAAAGCCAGTAGGAGAACACTTCAGTCTTCCTGGACATTCTATAACAGATGTAAAAGTAGCTATATTTGAACAAAAAGACTTCAGAAACAGACTTCAAAGAGAAACAGCAGAACTAAAATTCATTTGCAAATTTAACACCATTAATTTGAGCCTGAATAGGGACTGAGAGTGGCTGGCTCATTACAAAAGCAGCTTTGCCTCTCCTGGAATTGACACCTCCTCATCTATTATTGGGAATGGGATCAAATTGGCCCTGTCAACACTGGGTCTCCACTTGTGAGGTAACTCCCTTCTCTTCATGTGTCAGTATAATAATGCCTGCATCTGTAATTTTCACTCCATGCATCCGATGAAGTGGGTTGTAGCCCACAAAAGCTTATGCCCAAATAAATCTGTTAGTGTTTAAGGTGCCACCAAACTCCTTCTTGTCTAAGCTTTTAAACACATGCTTACTTTTAAACACAAAGGATTTTATGCTATATAACCCGCCATCAGCTTGGTGTGACACTGTCCCCTCTAGTGGTGGGTAGGCCACCACATAGTGATCGCTAGTACTCAGCCATGGCTAATAGGCCTGAGTCTTTTAGCTCAAGCATTAAAGTTAGTCACCACTACAGAGAAATGGCCCTTAAAGTCAATGAACAGTCTCAACATGGACATGGGGGTCTGCACAGATCCAGTTGCAAGATGGAGACGTAGGTTTGTAAAGTGCTTAGCACAATGAGGCTCTGATTCTGTGCACTAGCACAATATTAAATGTTACAATAAACAAGAATAATACTCCTGACAAGGCTTGCCTACCTTTTGGTGTGTATATAGATAGGTGCATTTTTTCCCGATGTATACATCTCCATTACTACTAGTGAATGTAAACCACAGTATAGCTACATAGCACAAGGTACTGCCTGTTGGTCTTAAAAGAGGGAAATGACAGTTTCTATATAACGATAAACTATATATATATGCCTACCTTTTGGTGTGTGTGTGTGTATATATATATATATAAACAACTTCGGAGTTGTTTTTTTCAAGCATATTGACTTTGCAGTTGAAACTGGGAAGTGGAAGTTGGGAGATTAGACCTGTTAATTTAAATTTAGAAATATGATGAGCTGCATGATTCTCACCCCATAAAATTAAATTACAACCATGAATTTCTGAGACATGCTTGTATTGGCGCATATGATGAATTCTTCCACCAACATGGGAAATTTTACACAAGTCTCATATCCAAGGTTCACCTATTGATTTAATAAGATAGTAAAGTTTAAGAGATAAAACCATTTAAAAATTAACAAGAGACAGATTTCATCTGATATTTTCCCATGTATGAAGTCACTAAAAGGTAAATCTAAACAGCTTAAAGATAACCATTTATTTCAGCAAATGTATTAAAGCTTACAATCTGCAGCCTGCAGCCTAATTTTAAAAAGCCACTGCTTTTTTTAAAGTGTGATCATTTTTTAGTTTCCACAGTTACTGAATTCCCAGAGTGAGGAGCAAAAGTCATAGGTCACATGAGTCACCAGGAAGTTTGTGCTCTTTGGGAGGATCATTTATAAATACCTACAGTGTTCAGCTAAAAGAAAAAGAATTCAGTTTTCCTTAAGTCAGATTTTTAAAAAAAACCAAATATTGCAATACTTGTACACAGAAGCTAGACTTAAGATAAACAGTTGCCATACCAATGAAGTGGCATTGAAATCTTGTGGGAAAAGGTGCAGACTATTTAAAAGAAAGTGTACATACAGCTTGATAAATTAGCATGTGACAGATCTGAAGATTCAAATTTCTTTTGTGCTTTGAAAAGAAGGGTGGAAAGCATCTCACGCAAAGCACTATTATTTATTTATACAACACCAGAGCTATGGTAGTTCTTCATAGACCAGTAAAAGATTACAAGCTCCTTAAGGCAGCAACACTGGACAATATTCTAATTTCATCTAATCTTTGTCAATGCCATTAAAACAAATGGCATTTCTCAAGAATTACACTGGCGTAATAGAGATCAGAATCTGGCCCCAGCGTCTCTCTCTCAAAGAGCAATCTTTGGCCCTGATCCTAAAAATACATCTATTTTAGATGGGGTTTTAAACTGCCCTCATCACCATAGTTTCTGAGCACCTTCCAGTCACATGTTAATATTAATTGACTAACGTCTGTCACATGTGGTTCATTCTCTTTTATCCTCTTTCCGAGGCGAGAATTGTGTGTGCATTGCAGTGTTTTGCTTTGGTAGGCTGGTGGTTGTATTTTTTGTTTGAATGTGTAAATATTGGTATGTGTTTGTTAGTGTAGGCAAGAATGTGGAATTATGCCTTGCAGTCAGAATGGAAGATGGTGAGGTTTCTGATGCTCTTTAGTTCCCAGGGCAGTTCATTCCACAGTCTCAGACCAGCTCCTGAGAAAGCTCTGTCTCCTACACAGATCATGCTTTTATCTTTAGACAAATTAGTAGTCTCATTGATGGGACTACTCATGTACCTGAAGTGAAGCATGTGTTTGCACGATTGTATTATTTACAAAGGAGCAGTTATATGTATGAGAAATCCAAATTATCATGATTACTTATTTTCTCTATGTTGTTAAAACTCCTGCATGTATTTTTACCTTGTTGGTAAGACCAGATTTGTAACATATACTGGACATGTAGATGATGAGACAGGCTGGATTTGTTCTTCCATGGAGCAGGTTTCTAGTGTGTATTTGTCAGGCCCCAGCTCTATACTGAATTCTGAATTAGCTAGTAAGTAGGAGTTTGTTAATTTACTCTGCATGCAGAAATCAGAATTATACACACAATTAAATATATGCTTGTATTGTTCATCATTGCAGCTGCTTGGTATTTTATAGATAAGTATGAAAAACTTGGCTTATAAAATGTCCCTCAGCTTCCCACATGTCAGTTTTGGAAGGAAGGCGTGGCACTAGCATAGCAGAATTACTTAGCTGGTGCTGAAACTAAAGACAATTTATATACAGAGCTCCCGAATGGGATTAGCACCACCTAATTCTGTTTCAGAAAGAGAAACTCCAGCACTTTGTCCATTTGCCAAGTCTCTTATGGACACCTGGGCTTCGGGGCTTATGGCCTGGCTTTTTAAAGATATGTAGGGGTTGCTGCACTCAGTGCTGTGAAACCTAAGCGATTTGAGAGCCTAAGGGCTAGTCTACACTGGCAACGTTAAAGCGCTGCCATGGCAGAGCAGAGCACTGGGAGAGAGCTCTAAAAAAACTCTTTAAAAATCTCTATAAAACCCACCTCCACGAGGGGCGCAGCTCCCAGCGCTGGTGCACTGTCTACACTGGCGCTTTCCAGCGCTGAAACTTGCTGCGCTCAGGGGGATGTTTTTTCACACCCCCGAGCGAGAAAGTTGCAGCGCTGTAAAGTGCTAGTCTAGACAAGCCCTAAATCTCATTTTCAAAAGGAATTCAGGTTCTTAGGAACCTAACGCCCTTTTGAAAATAAGATTTAGGCTACTAAATAAATTAGGCATTGCAGCACTGAGCGCAATGTCAAAACCCCTTTAAAAATCTGGGCCTATGACGAGAGTTTCTGCATTTACCCCATTTTACAATTTTCAGTGAAAGGCTATTTTAGTGTTTGAGAAGGGTTCAGCATGATAGCCCTAGAGTCGGCATTATCCTAATAGATATAGATCAAGCAGCATACTGCCTGATCCTGCCATGCAAATGCTGCCCAAAGTATCACATGAATGCTTCTCAACTCTATTCCAGAGGGGCCGGTTTTTCTTGAGAACAAATCCCTCTCTGCTGAAATGTGCACCAAATGCTTACTACTGCACTTTAAACATTGCCGGAAAAAAAGGGACATTTTTTCAAGATTCTCATAGGTTTGGGCATTTTTATTAATCTTTCTCCAATAGCATTTTGGTTTGGTCTAATCTGGAATGTTTGTTTTGTCTGTGACTGGGCTAGATATCTTGTTATAAGTATGTGATGATGTATTTGTCCCTAATCACAAACTGACAGGGTTATCAGTCATGAAGTAGCTTATATTTGAACTGGGTTAAAGTGAAATGCACACATCACTGAGCAACACCTTTCATCTGCTCCCCTTTACTGGTTTTATCATTCTAAAGATTAATTGACCATTTATTGAAGTGAATGTAATGAATGAAAATATCTCCAGTTTCCCTTTTTGTATTCATACCAGTCGCTGCTCATTAATTGAACTAGGTAATTGGTGACTCATATGTTTATTTTTTCCCCTCGCTAATTGAATATTATCAGAATGTGACCTCCTTAATGGATGTCAGGAATGTCCCAGTTTATCACATCCGTTCCCCAGGGAAGTTCCAGAGGTTGTCAGAATCACTTTTAATCTCTAGCTTTTGCTTACAAGTTTTGACTTGTATGTCTACACTGGCAAGTTTCTGCACAAGAAGTTATACCACTTTTATTAAAGCGCTGGAATTAAACCTCTGTTGCGTGTCCACACTGCGCTCCTTGTGATGCTGGAGCGCATCCACATAAGCAGCGCTTGCAATGGCAAAGAGAACAGTGCATTGTGGTAGCTATCCCACTGTGCAACTGGCCACAGGGTGCTTTGGGAAGGGTTTGCAATGCTTCATGTAGGGTGACCAGATGTCCCAATTTTATGGGGACAGTCCCGATATCCAGGGCTTTTTCTTATAGAGGCCCCAATTACCCCCTACCCCCGTCCCGATTTTTCACACTTGCTATCTGGTCACCCTAGCTTCATGGTGATGCAGGTTTCCCAATCCCATTGTTCCATGGGCATCCTACTACATTGCCAGCTGCTTTTCCACTGAAGGGGCGGGGGGTGGCAGAGTGTGTGACAGGGAGTGTGTATGTGTATGGAGGGAGGAGAGACAGTGTGTTTTGGGGAACAGATAGTGTGTCAACATGCTGTCTTGTAAGTTCAGACAGCGGCAGGAAGCAACCAGTCCTGAGGCAGGGGGAGGGGGAAACCCCAACATCAGCCCCTGCCTCCCTCCCCAGCCCTCTGCGCAGCAATTGCTCTCACTCTCTCTCTCTCTCACACACACACCCCTGCCTAAGTGTTCAACAGCACAAGCATTCCACATTAATGGTTTGCTTTGTGTCCTGGAGCAGATCAGCACAGTACACAACGGCTGTCAGAAAGGGAGCTTTGAAAGGGGAGGGGCACATGTCTCCAGGGCAGCCTAGTTCAAAACAATGAGCAGAGCGGCCACTTGAGGGATTATGGGACACTTCGGAGGCAACTGATTGCTTTCTGCGCTGCAATGTGTTTACACTGTCAATATAGCGCTGGACCCTCTCCGCTGTAAGGCTTATGACTCTCGTTGAGGTGGGTTTTTTTGCAATGCTGCAATTGAGGAGTTTCTGTGCACTAAGTGGCTTGGCCGTGTGTAAATCTCGGGAGTTACACCGCAGAAAGCTGCTTTACTGTGCAGCAACTTGCCAGTGTAAACAAGGCCTCAGAATGGAATGGCCATGCAGTGTCATGTGACAATGACAAAGAATCACAGAAAGGGGAACTTTTTCACTGAACAAGGGACTGCATTAGAATAAGGAAAACAGTATTACCCCTAAAGCTACTCTGTCCAGCATCTCCAGCATCCCTAGCCCCCTCCAGACTGGATTCCTGTTAAAGAGTTAAAGAAACAGAGCACGTATCCTCACATTGTGGTCTTTGGAGTTTCTTTTCTTTTTTAATATATACTCAGGTTCTAGGCACAGTTTGAAACCATTGTACTATATTCTAAACTACAATAGTAGCACTATACCCTAAATGTCAAACTATAATAGTTAGTATGAAAGTCCTTAAAAATTATTAAGATTAGCAGAAACTTAACAGCTCTACAGATAAGTTCTGATAGCAATTGAGAGGGACAGCAGTAAGGATTCTGAAAAGACCTCTTTTTCCTCAGAATGCATCTCTGCATCTTTCACTTTGAAGGAAGATCTCAGTGATGAAATTGAACACTGACATCCAGAGCTCTGTTTGTTCTTGGGATCAATCATACACATTCCAGCCTCTTAGCTAAGATGGGTACACTAAGGCAGTGCTTCTCAAGCTGTCTGATGTAGGGGACTGGCAATTTTTTTCCCCAATGTGTGCGCAGACCAGCAGCCGATGGCTCATGGACCAGCACCGGTCCGCGGACCACCACTTTGAGTAGCACTGCACTAAGGGATACAAAACATTAAATACATTTCCCTGACACTGAAAGCAAAAATAAATACAATTGAAAAGATTTTCTTGTGTGTTTTCTATTTGGGGCAAATGCAAGTGATATTTTCCTTTGAATTTAGGGTTTCATTTATCTTTTTTGGAGTTTGAGAGCCAAACTCATCTTCTCCAGTAATATAGGACTGTGGAAAACAATGGATTTGAGCCAGGGATGAAGTTAGCCCAATTAGTCATTCTAAAGTTAAGGCTGAAACTAGGCTTCTACACAATATAGTTTAAAAAAAAACAAATTTGCAAGGTCTATAGACACTTAAATAAACCTAAACCACCATGTAATAAACATGTTTCATAACATCACACAGATAAATCATTCCAATTCTGTTCATAAAAATATTCTTCTGTAACCCTTCTGTGATGTGGTTAACAGCAGCAAATAAGGGCTGTGTTCAATATATCGAGGGTCCCTCTTGACAAACAGTTAAACTGGCTTGAGCCACCACCCAGAAACCTGGGAAAACTAAATGTGCCTTCTCTGTGCCCTTAGTACTGGGTTTCCCCACTCTCAAACACTTCAAGACTGTGTACAAACAAGGAAATCTTTATTAGGGAAAGGAAACAGAGGCATACATTTGGGAAGAGCCAGTAACAAAATATATGTAAATAAAGAGTAAAATACCATGCCTCTTCCAATAACATGGCAGTAATCTAACTCCCTTCCCACTCACTGGTGAGACTGTTCACCAGGTGATAGTCCCTTGACCTCACCCACCCACCAACTTGAACTCACTCTTTGGATCAGCAAGTAGCAGATATGCAAGCGTCTCTTTACAGCTCTGTCTCCAATCCCAAAGGAGCATCTTGCCCGGTCTGCCTGGAAGCACCATCTCCTAACCCAGCTAATGAGTAAGCTTTATTAAGGTGCTGGGGGAACAGGGCCTCACCAAGTCCACTCTGCTCTGTTACTCTCCTCCATATCATCTCTTACTCTCACAGCTCTTTCCCCACTACCCCCAAAATCCAAGTTTATGTACAGTTATGGTAATTCCTCACTAGAGGAATTGTGGGTAGGTAGCCTATGCATTTAATATGCTCGCTGGCAGCATTTTTCTCTTTTCACCAGTAGAGGGAGTAAAAAGTGCTTTCCCCTCTGGAGTTTCTGGCCATAGGGTTTACACTTCCATTCCATGAACACAATTGGAAAACACACAGAACTCTGACAAACCTAAAGGTTATCCTAGGACTACATTACTTTTTAGATCCTTACTATACATTTAGTAAAATATGGCCTCTATCCTCCAGTCCAGCCAAGCAGCATGTGGCACAAGACTGGAAAAACCTCTCTGCTCTGAGGACTCCTGGATGACTCCTGGATGAGGTCATCCAGGCAGCAGCCCTATCTCAAATCAGGAAATGGAGATGAGGGCTAAAAATGGAGACTTAAAAATATAGTCACTTTCAGTGTGTTTCTTAAAACAACATAAAGTTTAACAATACATGATGGTTTAAATTTTGAAGTAGACTTGGTAGTGGGAACAACAGCTGAAAGAGGTCTGCATTCCATGTACTTGAAGGAGTGTCTAGTTAACAGCTCACTGCAGCTCCAGCTTGTCCATCCTTCCACTGCCAATTTCAATCTATTTTGACATTTGACGCTTATAAATTGCATTCATATAGGCCACATTTCTACTCTGACATATTCATTTAAAAACAATGGGAGAGCTCACCTCTGTAGAAAAATATGAGTTTTCACATCTCAATTCACCCTTTTATAAATTATTATTCTCACTTACCATTTTTTGGCACAAGTTTATCACGAGCTATAGGATAAGTGAGGGGAAAACAGCGGTAGCAAGAATACTGGGTCTAAGTTTGTCATAAATATAAAGGGAAGGGTAAACCCCTTTGAAATCCCTCCTGGCCAGGGGAAAGCTCCTCTCACCTGTAAAGGGTTAAGAAGCTAAAGGTAACCTCGCTGGCACCTGACCAAAATGACCAATGAGGAGACAAGATACTTTCAAAAGCTGGGAGGAGGGAGAGAAACAAAGGGTCTGTGTGTCTGTCTATATGCTGGTTTCTGATGGGGATAGACCAGGAATGGAGTCTTAGAACTTTTAGTAAGTAATCTAGCTAGGTATGCATTAGATTATGATTTCTTTAAATGGCTGAGAAAAGAATTGTGCTGAATAGAATAACTATTTCTGTCTGTATATCTTTTTTGTAACTTAAGGTTTTGCCTAGAGGGGTTCTCTATGTTTTTTAATCTAATTACCCTGTAAGATATCTACCATCCTGATTTTACAGGGGGGATTTCTTTACTTCTATTTACTTCTAGCTCTATTAAAAGTCTTCTTGTAAGAAAACTGAATGTTTTTTCATTGTTCTCAGATCCAAGGGTTTGGGTCTGTGGTCACCTATGCAAATTGGTGAGGCTTTTTATCCAACATTTCCCAGGAAAGGGGGGGTGCGAGTGTTGGGAGGATTGTTCATTGTTCTTAAGATCCAAGGGTCTGGGTCTGTAGTCACCTAGGCAAATTGGTGAGGCTTTTTACCAAACCTTGTCCAGGAAGTGGGGTGCAAGGTTTTGGGAAGTATTTTGGGGGGAAAGATGCATCCAAACAGCTCTTCCCCAGTAACCAGTATTAGTTTGGTGGTGGTAGCGGCCAATCCAAGGACGACGGGTGGAATATTTTGTACCTTGGGGAAGTTTTGACCTAAGCTGGTAAAGATAAGCTTAGGAGGTTTTTCATGCAGGTCCCCACATCTGTACCCTAGAGTTCAGAGTGGGGGAGGAACCTTGACAAAGTTCATACCTAAAAAACTATGAAAAACTTCCATAGGAAAGCCTTTGACAAAATCCCTCACTAAAGGCCCTAAGCCAACTAAGCAGCCATGGGATAAGAGTGAAGGTCCTCTCATGCATTAGTGACTGTTAAAGATAGGAAACAAAGAGTATGAGTAAATGGTCAGGTTTCACAGTGGAAAGAGATAAATAGCAGGGTCCCCTAAGGATCTATACCATGACCTGTGCTGTTCAACATATTCATAAATGATCTGGAAAAGGGGGTGAACTGTGAGGTAGCAAAATAATAATAATAAAAAATTACTCAAGATAGTCAAGTCCAAAGATGACTGTGAAGAGTTACAAAG
Source organism: Eretmochelys imbricata (assembly GCF_965152235.1). Taxonomy (NCBI): domain Eukaryota; kingdom Metazoa; phylum Chordata; order Testudines; family Cheloniidae; genus Eretmochelys; species Eretmochelys imbricata. The sequence continues at coordinate 35,583,370 of NC_135574.1, forward strand.
TCTCTCACAAAACTGGGTGACTGGGCAACAAAATGGCTGATGAAATTCAATGTTGATAAGTGCAAAAGTAATGAACTTTGGAAAAAATAACCCCAACTATACAATACAAAATGATGGGATCTAACCTAGGTACTACCACTCAAGAACAAGATCTTGAAGTCATCATGAATAATTCCCTGAAAACATCTACCCAGTGTGCAATAGCAGTCAAAAAAGCTTATAGAATGTTAGGAACCATTAGGAAAGGGATAGATAATAAGACAGAAAATATCATAATGCCACTATATAAGGCCATGGTACTCCCACACCTTGAACCTTTCATGCAGGTCTGATCATGCCATCTCAAAAATGAAATATTAAAATTGGAAAATGTGCAGAGAAGGGCAACAAAATGATTAGGGGTACGGAACAGCTTCCATTTGGGGAGAAATTAAAAAGACAGGAACTGTTCAGCTTAGAAAAGAGATGACTAAGAGGGGATATCATCCAGGTCTATAAAATCATGAATGGTGTGGAGAGAGTGAATAAGGAAGTGTTATTTACCCCTTCACATAACACAAGAACCAGCAGTCACCTGATGAAATTAATAGGCAGCAGGTTTAAAACAAACAAAAGTACTTCACACAATGCACAGCCAATCTGTGTAACTCATTGCCAGGGGATGTTGTGAAGCCCAAAAGTATAAGTGGATTCAAAAAGATTTTAGATAAATTCAGGGAGGACAGGAGTCTCAATGGCTGTTAACCCAGATGGTCAGGGACACAACCCCATGCTCTGGGTGTGCCTAAATATCCAAAAGCTGGGACTGGCCAACGTGGTGATGGATCACTTGATAAATTGCCCTGTTCTGTTCATTCCCTCAGAAGCATCAGGCACTGGCCCAAGTCAGAGACAGGCTAGAGGCTACATGGATCAATGGTCTGACCCAGCATGGCTCTTTTTATGGTCTTAAGAATGAATGAAGAAGGGGAAAAATCAAGTCCCTCTGTGTTTGAAGGCATGTGGTAAGATTCCTTTGCATACAGAACCCCATTGAAAGATGTTTTCATATTTGCTGAATATGATAAAAAGGGACCAATTCAAATGAAAAGAGTATGTCATCTTGAAAGTAACAATTGGTGTTCCATCTACTATTAGCCTTGTCTCCCCCTTCTTCTCTATCTTGTGCCTTACACAATTAATATTCATGGATCTTTGGGGGGAGGGACTGTCTTTCATTTTATATTTGTTTGAAGCACCCAGCACAATGTGGCCCTGCAACCAGCATAAGGGTGTGGCAAGAGTTTCCCTGTGCCCCAGAGAGCCCTGGTTTCTATAATAGTTCTTTGGGGCTATTGGCTCCCAGCAGCACTTAGTACAGAGCTCAGGTTGTTGCAATTTATGCTAGGAAACTGGACCACCACACAGTCCACCCATGATTGGGGAAAAGCAAGGTGATTTAAAAACACCTTTACATGCCCTTACCCCAGATCCACAGTTCACTCATGAGCAAATCTTGGTTACCAACTATTGTGATTTTTATCGTCAGTCTTTGATGTTTTTGTCTCAGAAGCCCCGCTCCCAGGGCCCAGGTGATTATGTGAGAACTTCAGCTTTCATTTTTTTTAAAAGTAAATTTCTAGCCCAATGGTTTGAGAAAAAACCTTGAACCCTACAGACTTTTTTTTAAGGCAAATAAAATAAAATATAATATAAATAAAACCAAATTCCTAAGTTCTGCACTCCTACTTTAGCATCTGGGCCTGCACCTGATGTTGTGAGGGGTCTGCTAAGCAGCGGACTAAACTACCATCAGCCCTATCCCTACAGCACAACCCCTTCCTGCTGGCTGGGTAACGGTAAAGGCCTGAACCAGGAAATGGCTGGGCTCCGTTTGGAAGTGTCAGCCACCTGGCAAGCCAGGAGCTGCTACATGGCAAGCAGAGAGCTGGAGAGAAGCTGAAATCAGAGGTAAATCCTCAGGAACCATATGCAGAGCCAAGTATGGAACAGATGGAGACCACCAGACATTACAGTTGGTGCAGGCCATGTGGGCCTTGAGGGGGAGCAGCAGTCGCTGGGCAGGAAGTTAGTGCAAAGGGGCCCCAGTCAGAGACACTAACTGCTTCTGCCTGTAAACCTGCAAGATCTCAGGACCCAAACATTTACCACTATCGCTCACTTTGAACTGTAACTGTTTTATGCCTCTGAACCTAAGGTATTTGCAACCTTTCTCTTTTCCGCCAGCCCTAGTAAAATATCCTTTCCCTTAGCCATGTGTCTGAGTGATTACTGGGACCCAGCAGGGCTAGCGCCTACAAGGCCCAGCTGCTGAAGCCCCAACAGTGCTTGCCTCAGAGTCATGGACTGCTTGGCAAACAACTGGAATCTTAGGAGCTTGGTGTACAGAGCAACCCCCATAATTGCAATTTTTGACTAATGATTTTTGAGTGCCTTATGTTGGCAATACTGGCTACTCATCCACAGCACAGGATCAAGGCCACTGCTTTGTTTCCATAGTGTCTCATGAATCCACATGATGTAGACAAATACTAAACATTGCATGTAATTTATGGACAAAATCTGCCTTTTCTTCTTGATGGTATCACACCAAATAATGGGGGATGAGGGGAAATTTGCTAATTCTAGACACGTTCACACCACGTCCATTTGAGAAATTCTGATAGCTCACAAATGGAGAAGAAGCAGATCTTGTAGGGGGCAGGAACATACCAGGGGATCTTTAATTGCATGCAGACACTACTGGTTTTCCCCTTTAAACATATAAATAAACCAGATTCCTAAGATCTACACTCCTCCTTTAACATCTGGCCCTGCACCCAAGAAAATTACTGAAATTCAGTGGCATAACAATTATACACCGTCTCATTGAAGAGAACGGTGATTGCTGAAATGTGTAATCCCAAAAGAAGGCTGCACCAGCTGATGGTGTACTAAATCTGCAGATAAAGCATTGTTTTTATACCTGTATTAAAATCTTTTAAATAAATGTGCACCTTGTGAGATCAGAAATGAGCATTTTGAACACTGGAGTGACAAATAGAAGCCTCTTTGTTAAAGCACGGGTCAAAGAGAGAGTTCACCACAATCGTCATCCCAATTACTATTGCACGCTGCAGTACTCCCAGCCTGATAGACAGACCAAACTGTGAAGTGTGAACAATCATTTTCTTGAATAAGGCATGTCAGAAATGAGCTGGAAAAAAAATTTCTCTCCATTATATTACCTTTTTTCTTATTCTGTGCGGTACACCAAAACTGAGCTATCACACAGTAGAGTCTGGGAAACATGGCTATTATGGAAAAGTACAAAGATAGAGAGCTCAAACTTCCCTTGAAATTAACTTTTGTCATTTTGGCAAAGAGCTGTGTCAAATGAGATTCTATTGTAACATGAATTTTAAAGTAAACTATATCATATTTTGTAGGGAAAAAGGCACTCAGGCAAGTTCTAAATAAAATCTTGCAGTAGTTTCAGGCTTTAATTTAAAAGGGAAGTACACCTTATTTTACAAAAAAAAAGGAGTACTTGTGGCACCTTAGAGACTAACAAATTTATTTGAGCATAAGCTTTCGTGAGCTACAGCTCACTTCATCGGAGGCATGCAGTGGAAAATACAGTGGGCAGATTTTATATACACAGAATACATGAAACAATGGGTGCTACCATACACACTGTAACGAGAGTGATCACGTAAGGTGAGCTATTACAGCAGGAGAGAGAAAAAAACAAACAAACCACCGTTTGTAGTGATAATCAAGGTAGGCCATTTCCAGCAGTTGACAAGAATGTCTGAGGAACAGTAGGGAGAGAAAATAAACATGGGAAAATAGTTTTACTTTGTGTAATGACACATCCACTCCCAGTCTTTATTCAAGCCTAACGTAATGGTGTCCAGTTCGCAAATTACTTCCAATTCAGCACTTTCTCATTGGAGTCTGTTTTTGAAGTTTTTTTGTTGAAGAATTGCAACTTTTAGGTCTGTAATCGAGTGACCAGAGAGATTGAAGTGTTCTCCGACTGGTTTTTGAATGTTATAATTCCTGACGTCTGATTTGTGTCCATTTATTCTTTTATGTAGAAACTGTCCGGTTTGGCCAATGTACATGGCAGAAGGGAATTGCTGGCACATGATGGCATATATCACATTGGTAGATGTGCAGATGAATGAGCCTCTGATAGTGTGGCTGATGTGATTAGGCCCTATGATGGTGTCCCCTGAATAGATATGTGGACACAGTTGGCAACGGGCTTTGTTGAAAGGGTAGGTTCCTGGGTTAGTGTTTTTGTTGTGTGGTGTATGGTTGCTGGTGAGTATTTGCTTCAGGTTGGGGGCTGTCTGTAAGCAAAGACCTTATTTTACCTTCACAGACTTTCCCTAATATTCTCCCATAGTTTAGTATGCACAGATTAGCTAACAAATCTATAGACCAGTGTTTCTCAATCAGTAGATCGTGACCCCCCAAGCGACCATTAAATGGTGTTGCTAATTTTATTACATTCTACAGCAAAGAAAATCTCACTTTTCCATTCCCCTCACACCTTTATCCTTCACGGTTCAATGCTCTGTCATCCTCTTGAAATACTCTCACACGAATAAATTAGATAGGCCTGTCATTGACACATGTTTTACTCTAACATTTACAGTAAATGTAAGAGGGTCATGAACATTTGACTTTGGATTGCCAACCTGAAAAGGTTGAGAAATACTGCAATAGACCATCATCATCTCTATTGTGCCTGTATTTCAACAGCTTCCAAATGCCTGCATTTTTTCTTAGCCACTGAAACTAAGAGGTTGAAATATGCTAGTACTTACCAGTATGAATTTCTCCTCTGTATGGAATGCAGGAACCTCTTCAAATGTGACATGCTGCAGCAATATTGTAAATAGAAATTCTTTTAAAATAAAAAATGCCATTGCTATTCCAGTTTTCATTCTGAAACCTTATGGGTTTGACATGTTATCTAGATCCGGGGACGTAAGCAGGTTTCAGGGGTCCCTCAGAAAGAAAAACTGAGAGCCCCTGATCTAGATAACATGTCAAACGAAGAGGAACCAAACTAGTCTGGGAAAAAATGGTTACTTCTGAAACCAAGTGTGTTGACTGCTTCAAGTCAAGCAATAAAGCTCATGCAGCCACCTAATTACGTAGGGTACTACATCTCATAAAATAATAACTTATAAACTGAGGCTAGAGAACAAAAGAAAAACATACTTGCAAAAGGGGGGTAAAGACAAAGTTAACTCTAAACAGAAGAAATACACAGTCTCTGAGAATTTTTGTACCTCATTATATATGAGTGAAAGGCGAAATAATGAAGATCAGATCAGCATGTGTGAATTTACCTACTTACTAAAGACCCTGGATGAGATCATCAGCCCCATCCCCTAGCCCTTTACACCACCTAAGAAGGCCAGAGCAGCATAAAGGTACCTGAGATGCCCCAGTTAGTGCTGGATGAGGATGCCCCAGTCCAGCAACTGTGTCTTTCAAGGACCCTTTCACAAGCCCCAAAGGCAGGGGCAGGAAGCATATGAGGGGCCACAGCACTAGGTGCTACAGAGATTCCAGGAAGTGTTTTGGTCCATAAGGCAACTCCAGGGAGGCTGCCATAACTTAGAAAGTCCCCCAAAGTTGTAGTTACATCAGGGCATGTCCAGTCCCCAGAGCAGCCCAGAATCAGGAGGGCACAGTGACAGTGTTAAGTTTGCAAATGAATTGAAATATGAATAAAAATGAATGAATTGAAATGAATAAGGACTGGGAGTGGCTCGCTCACTACAAAAGCAATTTTCCCTCTCTTGTATTGACACCTCCTCCTCAATTATTGGGAGTGGACCACATCCACCCTAACTGAATTGGCCTTTAACACTGGTTCTCCACGTGTAAGGTGACTCCCTTCTCTCCATGTGCCAACATATATTTATGCCTGTGTCTGTAATTTTCACTCCATGCATCTGAAGAAGTGGGGTTTTTTACCCATGAAAGCTTATGCCCAAATAAATCTGTTAGTCTTTAAGGTGCCACCGGACTCCTAGTTGTTTCAGAAATGTAACTGTTTGATCAATAAGGCACAGAGGCAACTCACCCATACATACAAAGATCCCAACATTGTTGTTAAAACAAGGAGAACAGAAAAATTTATACAGCTGTTGCAACCTGCTGGAGAACAACAGTTCTTGAAGTGACTTTGCATTGTATAATGGACTGTTAAAACAAGTTCAAAGAATGTGGAGGAACTTTGTATAAACTATATGAACTTTAAACTGGACATTTCAGCAGCTAGCAGAGTGTTGATGGAGAAACTGCAACTTGACCAAGCATAGCATGCAAAGTTGGCTATTGGATGCACTGCAGAGGGGCCCATGAAAAGGACTTGCAGCGATAAGTTGCTGACCAAAGCAAACAAGCCAGTGTTCAATGTATGTCCTAAGGTGGTTGTACCAACAGCTATGGCCTAATGTGTCTTACACAAGAGGTGTGACAAGATGTTTTGGAAAAAACCTCTAGAAAATTCTAGCCCCAGCTGCAAGAACTCAAAGGTGATGCCTCATTCCCTGATTGGATGGTGAGAGGACAATTAGGGCCCATAATGTAGGCTGTCTGACCTACTGGTTAGAGCCAGGAGTAGAATCAGGGTCAGAAATCACACCAAGGATCAAAGCCAGAGTCAGGATCCAAAGTCACACCCAGGGTTAATACCAGAGTCAACAGTTAATACCTGGTCAGGGCAAGGATGCAGGAATCAGGCATAGTGACAGGGACAACATATGGTATCAGGAACCAGGCACCCAGTCTCAGAGGTCTGGACAGCAACAGGCCACACAACTAATTGCTCAGACAAGGGATGGGACAGGAAGAGGAAGAGGAGGCCAATCAGCAGTCTTCTGTTAGTCATCTCACCCTGGTGAGTCAGTGGTTGTAGCCTCTCCTGGTGGTGTATTAGCAGCAGTACCCTTAACTAGTCCTCAGAGCTTCATGGTGTAGAGGATCAAGCACCCGCTTGGCAGCTCTAGGGGCCTGAGCTTGAGACTTGCAGTACCAGATACAGACAACCTTTCAAGTTCTTTGTGTCTACATGTGCTAATAAGATCTTGGGGCTAATGTAACTTGTTTGGGAAGTAGGTTAAAATGGTATACTGCTATGGACCCATTGGGATGGAGACTTTAGTGAACTGGTATGTAAGCAATTGTCTTATGCTTTAACTTTGGATTGCTTTTCCTCTGTTGTGTTACCAACTGCAGAGCTCATAACAAATTAAACTGACACAAATGAGGTCCTATTTTGAGCGACGTTTAGTCAAAAGTCTAAACAAAATCCCTTTCCAGAATAGTGGTTAAGTTGCAGTTATTGTCTATTGTGGTTGTATTATTTGATTCTGAAAACCTGGATAGTTAACATATCAACCAATTTTTTTATATTATCAAAACTGTAGTCCAACACTATTTTTACCTCCTTATATCCTATACTTTTGGATGCTTTTGCTAAGGATAGTTATGCTATTGAAACTAAAAGAACCCAAAGAAAGGTGGCATGGGTATTCAGCTAAGCAGTTAGCTTAACTAAGATTTGCTTTATACCCTATCTTTCTTACAAGGTTCATAGTGTAATTAAACAGATTCTTGCCGGCAAGTGGCCAGATCCTGATGGATTTTCAAGCTTTCAAATTTGTCTGATAAATTCCCAGAATCCTCTGTCCCCTAAATCTATGGATGAAGCACATGTTTTGTTGACTTTGAAACCTGCCAAAGACAACATTTATTTTGCCTCTTATAGACAAATTTCCTGACATTTGCCAAGGTGCTCTGTGGTCTGCGCTGGCTGCTTATTAGTTTCTAGATGGAGTGTAAAGTGTAGTTTTTGACCCTTAAATCCCTAAATGGCTTCAGGTCTTCTGACTTGAGGGAATGCCTCTCTCCCTGTGCCATATTACCACAAATAAGTGGAAGCTCTCAAATTTGATCATTCTTAGTTTAAAAGATGGGGAGCTGATAGCAAAATGTTCACTATGTAGGACTGTCAGCTATGGACCAGCTCCCTCCTTGGTCTGAGCCCAGACCCGCACACCACAGAGCACGCAGCAAAAGCTATTTATCAAGGGAGTGCTTGTGCTGTCCAAGCACAGGCCAAAGTAAGGGCTGGCATGGAAGCTGCAATGCCCCAGGAGAATCAGTGGAGGCAGGTGATTCAAAGAAACTAACCACAAATACCAGCTAGACACCCATCAATCAATGACTATAAAGCTCCCAACCTTCACGCAAGCCTTGACCTCCATCACGTCCCACCCCCTCCAAAAGCCTTGAGGCTTGACTGTGCCCTTGCCTTATGCAAGGAAAGTGCAGGGAAGCAGAGAGGAATAAAGCAGACCTTGGCTGAGCTATGTAATGGCTCCCCGGAATCACAGCCCTGAGATCAGGAGCAAATACAGGTTGCACCTTATCTGCTCCATGGAACAATTGTGCAGAGAGGGGCAGCCATGGAGTAGATAAGAGTCTTTATGATATATTTTATACATAAATATGTATAAGCTTGAATATTACTCTGTCCAGTTTCACAGAGTTTAAGGCCTGAAGGACCACTAGATGACCTAGTTTGACCTCAGTGAAGGCACAGAGAAGGGAAGTGACTTGCCCAGGATCATGCAGCAAATCTGCGGCAGAGCCAGTAATAGAAGCCAGGTTTGCTGCCTCCCAGACCAGTGCCATATGTGCAACCCCACACATTGCCAGTTCAGTAAATTAAATTAATATATGCCATCCACACATCTTCTGACACAGGGATGCTCAGCACTGGCCTTGAGTCCTGTGACAGCAGAAGCTGTGGACCTCCCTTTGTTATTTTTTTTTTTTAAACTAAGTGAAGACAGCTCTAAATAATAATAAATAAATAAATATACACTGACATGAATTGATCCCTCTGACCGAAAGGGGAAAGTAACTGGGTTCCATTTCTGCAGCAGAAAGCTGGGAAGACATAAAATACCAAACATATTTGTAACAAAAATGAGTTACTAAGTTTGGTATGTATTTCAATGCATCATCTCCCCCACCCTCCCTAAAATCCTTAGGCCAGCCCTGTGTATAGCAGTAGGACTCTGGTGAAAAGGAATCAGTTACCGTTAGTTTTTGTGCAAGGGTGGGCAGCAAACATTTCTTTCAAAGGTGAATCCAAGGTCAGTTCTGTGTGGAAGACAAGAATCCACAGGCTGGAATCTTCTGCTGCTTCTCTGAGCAAGGAAGATGAGCAGGGCTGGATTACCCAATAGGCACAATAAGCACGTACTTAGGCCACCAGCAAAGCAGGGGGCACCAAAAAAAAAAAAGATTTTTTAAAAAAAAATTTGATATTTCAAAAAAAGTATCGAAGTAGTCATCATGAGAAAAATCAAAACTTTTTTAGACTTCCTTACACTCCACTATACACACTTCCCCCGTTTTTCTGTTCTCTTTTTATTACTTATCCCCACCTAAACCAGGAGGGTGTCCTGCTAACGTAGATCAAAATAATGCGAGGAAATCAGATCCTGTCATGTATTGCAATAAATTTGTTTTATTATTGATATATTCTTCTGAGTTATACGTACTTGATTCATTTTCTTTCATATATATATAGATATAGATAGATAGATATAGTGTACATTGTGTAATATTGCGCATCTACTTACTACGCTATAATTGATACACTTGAAGCTCATATGAAGAGGAGAGGTGAAGTGTACAAAGAAGTATCAAATAGATTTTCTTTTCTAAACGATGTGAACTTATCTGACGAATAATATTCACAAGGTTTCCAAAAGCTAGTTGACTCATACCCTGTTGACTTGAATATGAATCTCTGTGGAGAAGTACGGCAGTTCCACTGTTATATGCATGCAAAGTTTAATGAAACAGGAAAAACGAAATTCAGTCACATTGATCTTCATGACACAACACTGAAAGACGGAATACAATGTGTGTTTCCAAATGTAGAAATCGCACTACGTATTTTTCTAACATTGATGATTACTAACTGCTCCACAGAATGCTCTTTTTCTCAGCTGAAAAGAATAAAAAACCCTCAGAGAACAACAATGTGTCAGGACAGACTTGATTCACTTTCCCTAGTGTGTATGGAAGCAGACATGCTTCATCGAGTCAGCTTCGATGAACTTATCCAGAATTTTGCAATCAGAAAATCTAGAAAGAAGCTATTTTAATTTCAGCATACATGTAAGTTTTGTGTCATTTCAAAAAATAAAATTTTATTTTATGGTATAGTATTGTTTTTATTTTGAATTACATATGGGGGGCACAATAATCTTTTCCGTTTTTAGGGCCTTTAAAGGTCTTAATCTGGCCCTGGAGATGAGCATACCCAACCATCTGCCAGTGAATTCCTGCACCTGAGGTCAATTTTGGCAAGGCACAGCTTGGGGACATGGTGCATTCTCCAGCATTATAACCAAGCACAAGTCCTGTGAACTATGGAGGGAGCTGCCTGGCTGTGTGTGCAGTGGGAAGGGCTCCCTATTCCCAAGTTCCCAGCCTTGCACACTCGTGCACCACAGGGCAGGCGTTAGCCCTCAGTACATGAAGACTTTCAGGACACAGGCGCCAACTTTTGTTGGTGCCGGTGGGTGCTTGCGCCCGCCCCTCCCCTATTGGATCTTTCCACAAATCCCTGCCCCAGCCCTGCCTCCTCCCCCAAGCGCGCCACATTCCCCCTCATCCCCACTCCCTCCCAGGCTTGTTGCGCGAAACAGCTTTGCGGCTCAAGCGCTGGGAGGGGGAGAGAAGCAGGATCAAGCGGAACACTCAGGGGAGGCAGCAGAGCAGAGGCGAGCTGGGGCAGGGAGCTGCCAGTGGGTGCAGAGCACCCACCAATTTTTCCCCCTGAGTGCTCCAGCCCCGGAGCACCCACGGAGTCGGCGCCTATGTTTCAGGATACTTTAGGCTGACAGCACAATATAAAATGGAAGCTTATTTAGCATGTATTTCTATTATGTATTTAAAACACCTCATACTCAATTGGTATACACTGACATAGCTCCACAGAAGACAAGGGAGCTGCACTGATTTTCTGCAGCTGACCATCTGGACTGCTGTGTTTTCATTCTGGGGGGAAATCAATAGCAAATTTCTGTTTTGTTTGTCTTTTACTTCTACATACTATAGTGTTACTTGACAATATGATGTAAAATTTCCTACTGCAAGTCAATATCACAACTATCAATACTTTAATAAGCCAGAGAGTCATAATTCCAAATTCCATTTTGGGAATCACTTGAAGTTGTTTTGATAAATTATTTCCTCTAGAAACCAAATTTTCCTGACCTGTTTGCAATTACTGCACTAAGGTAGAAAGAGTTAGACTGGACCAGAGGGATTTGCTATCTTGCACTTCAATCTTGGCAAAGATCTATACTATAAGCACTTTCTGAGAAATTTCTCTAGAGATGTCAGCTAAGCATGCCAGAGGCTAACCTCTTCTTTTGTGATTTGTGACTTGTATTTGCATGATTTCACACTTAATCCATAGTGTAGACTGTCAATGGACGTTATAACTCAGAATTAGCAATCTAATGTGTGAAGATTGATTGGAAAAGCCTAGAGATCAATTTAAGGTGAAACTCACATGAAAGTTGAAACTTAATTTTCAGAATGAGTCCAGATATAGCTCCGCAAAAGTATAGTTTTAGTCCTATTTTTTCATTAACAAGAAGTATCTTGTCATATTCATAGCTAGCTCTTTGGCCTACTTATGCCCATATATTTACCACTTGTAAAAGGAACATGTATTTTCCCTATCTTACAGCTGTTGGGCTTTCATAAGCAATTCTGTATTTTAAATCCCTCGTGGCTTCAAAGACTAATAAGGCTATCTACAGTCTAAATGATGACAAAACAAAATTCCTTCCCTTCCTAAACTAAATTTCCCCCTTTGACTCCAGCTCTGTAAGAGGATGAGCACCTCCATAAAGCCACTGGGAGCTGAGCACTCAGATGATTGGGTCCCTTCTTCTCCAAATGCACTCACTGCTCAAAAATAGATACAGCATCTGTAAAAAAACCCAAAAACCTGTATCTACAGCTGTTCTCATTCAAAGTGTTTTATGTTACTTATTATAATCCAGAAATTATTAGCAACTGCCACAGAAGATATTCTAAAAGGCTGGTGTCTTGGTGTGTGTGTTTAAAAATTTTTATACTTTTTTTTAATTTCCACAAGAATCTATTACTTTCTTTTGCAGCTCACAGGTGTGTAGGGCTTGCAACAACAGAGTTTATATGTAAAGGTCAGCTAGTGTGTTCCACATTTTCCACCTAATCCTTATGGTCTTATCTGCCGCTATTTTCAATATGTGCTAAACTGGGAGTTAAAAAAATTGTGAAGAAGGTTAAAATGATTGATAATCTGCATTCTCATGAGTTTCACTATAGCACTTCAGTTCAAATATAAGGTGAAACATGACAACTGCTATGTAGAAATTGATTTTTTAAATACTAGTTGGAAATGTCATTTATCAAATAAAACAGTGTCTCATAACTCAATGTCCACTTATGTGTCTTGAGTGACAATAGCTGATTAACATCACAGCTCAGAAAGAATGAGCGTTCTCCTATAGCTTGCTTGGTAGAAGCTTAATGTTTACTATGAGTTTAAAGAGTATTTTTTAATATTTGGAAATTCTTACATAGTTTTATATCGAAAGATGCCCTTCCCTTCCCACTGTTATCTTTGTTATAATCAGTTTGTCTCTAAACTACATGTAAAAAAAACAAAAAAAAGGACTGAAGTTCTATAATAGCTATGGAACAAGGAACAATGGCAAGGAACAGATTAATTCATATGACCCAGGAAAGAAAAGAAAGTCTATCTTCGTTGTGATCTACTGATTATTTAACAAAATTGGGAATCAGGACTCAAAGGTCTCAGCCCTAGACCAAAGACTTTGCTAAACTGGGATTAACACTAAACTTGTATCAACAACATAAGGAAAATAATCCAAACCTTTCAAATCAATAGATGAGTCAGAGCTGCAAAATTCAGATCCAAAGTTGGAAAACTCCCAAATGGCAGGAGTGTTTGGTTCCAGAGTTTTGGTTTAGCCAGTTGTAGAGAATGGAACCATCCATTATAGTTTGCATCTGTGATCTGGCACCCCTCCCCTACAAAAGTTCAGTGATGCTCAAATGGCCTGGCTTGGACCCATCTCTAATTAGAGCTATAACTTCTTTAAAAATAAAACATTTGAAATCCAAAAACACTCTGAGTTAAGACCACCCTAAAACGAGTAAAGGCCTGAAAGTTGGAAATGCAGAGTTATGGGGCCAGATCCTCAGCTGTTGCAAATTGGCCTAGTTGCACTGACTTACATGGTGCTGCACCAATTTAAACCAGCTGAGCCTCTGACCCATAGTTTCTCAAAAAGGAGTAATTCTACCTCTTCACCCCTTCACTCTGCACACCACTGGTCCTAGCCTATCTTGGATGTTTTGTTGAATGACATACCCTTGGCTCTGAATCCAGGATTAGCATCTAATACTTGAAAAATGAACAGCATTAAGATAGATATTGGGTTGTCTTTCTCAGGCTTCTGTTGGAATGCTGGACCAAACTGGATTCCTTTCGGCTAAGAACAAGTTATCTCTAACTCTCATGCACTTTCTCCTTGACATCATTCCAGAGAAATTCAACTGCCTTGATGTTTCATAGAGATGCATAGTAGCATTGTCAGGGAGAGGACCACATACTCATGCAGCCATTGCTGTACTCTGAAACAAGGCATGGCATGTGCTGCCTTCCTTTCTGCCGTGCTGGCTTCTGACAATAGCCTCTGCAGAAGAGTCTGGGGACCCTGAGCCCCACTCCAACATCTCGTGACAAATCTAGCAGTGCCAGCAGTGACATTAAGGTTAAACCTGTTTTTCAAGGATATTTCACACTTTATGAACTCTTGGAAGGTGACCTTGCTAGCTCTAATCATACCTTTTTACACTTATTTTAAATGTTAAGTAAATCTGGTTTTCATGAGGTTTTTATATATATAGCTAACGTGTTCTGTTTCTAACGTGGCTGGGGTACATGTGTAAAATGTTTAAATCACATTAAACATACCCAAAATATAATATCCTCCATGCTGGTATCTTGACCTTATTCAACCATATCAAACGCTGGCTACCAGTATCAAGTGCTCTTTAAAAAAAAGATCTCATATCTGGGTCAAATAAACTCTGCATAATTAGTAAATATCTTGTTCATCTCTCCGTTACCTGTAACTTGAGAGCTCTTCTCATCTTTGATAGCATTAAGACCAACATCTCATTGTTTACATTACTTCAGTCAAGATGTCAATAGCGTACCCAGTTTCTCTCTCCCTCCCAATAAACAGATCCTAACCAAAAAACTGCAGGTTCAGCTTTTCCATGCAAGATCTTGTGTTAAACATGTACTTGGCATCCGGAAGCTACACAACAATGCTTTCCTGTTCAGTGCTCTGTAGTTATGTCATTTGTACCTTTCTTCTTCTAAGTTAATTTGTTCTTGTAATTTGTGGTTTTTTAATTTGCTGAGGCACAAGGTGACCTTGTGATTTAAAGAAATTTGTCTAGGACATGAGATATTACCCTCTATTCCATTTTCTTGAGCCATCTGAGTTTATGAAGGTTAAACCTGGTAAAAGCTCCAGAAATACAAATTTCACAAGTTAGAATGGGAACTGTCCTATACTTCATGCACAAAGATGCAAGGTCTGACAGCTACTTAAGGAGGCTATGCAGTTCAGAGTTGCACTAACTTGATGTTTCAGAGCTATTTTTATTATGCTATAATGGGAAACAAACTTAATTAGACCAGTATCTGTACCTTATGCTGCATTGTGTATCCCAAAGTGAGTATTATTTTTCTACATTCAAATTAAATTTCAGCTTACTAGTAAAGAAAATTGCTTACCTGTAATAACTCCTCTGTAAAGATAGCATCAAATTACTCAGACTCTTGGCTCCTTATGTTGGAAACACAATGTCCAAGAATTCTCCTAGCTTTTAGGACCTCTGCAGTACTGGTAGTTGAGCCCCCACCCAAATCCCTCTATTCCAATTGTCAGGGTCCTCCTTAGAACCATCCAGTAACTTCCTGACAACACAGCAAGCAAAAATTCCCATAAATACGCTGTTGAAACAAACACACAAGAGTTATCTGCCAGGATGAACAAAAATCAATGTAATGAGCAGAATTTGGTTTGGTATGTGGGTGAGTGGAAATCTTGTGTAGTCTTCAAAAGAAAAAGAATTACACATGAACAATTTTCTTTACTTTAAAGGCTAGATTTTGCATTATACCCCAGCCCTTTCACATCACCTGAGCTGCACAAAGGAACCAGATTCTAACCATAACCCACCAGCAAAGAATTTCGCTAAAGGAGGAGGCGGCGAACTGGAGGAATGCTGGCAGAAACATTTCCTGCCCCAGCTGTCCTGATTGCAGTGTAGAGGGTGCTAAGGGTGGAATCTGTTCCCCTATGATGAGCCTCCTTTGGCATAAGGTCCCTTAGGACTAGCACTTTCCCGTTTGCCTCTCTACAGTAGAAGAGTTTGTGGAATACAGTGAACAAAGCAGGCCTTGGTTTCCTTTAACTCTGTATACTGACCTCAACCTTTTCACCAAAATGATTCTCCACAGAATAGGAGAGGTTGACTAGCTTCTGAATGATACATATATGCAGCCATGGATATCTAATTTAAAGCAACAGCTCTTACCACCATAATTCCTGAATCAAAGGTTGCCAAACCAAACCAATACCTTACAAAGACCTCTTTTTCATCTCCTGTCTTTCTTCTTGGGAAGAGACTTAATTAGTGAAAACACTATTCTACTATTATGTATTATGCATATTATCATAATACCAAGGAGCCCCAGTCATGGACCACGACCCCATTGCACTAGCAGCTGTACAGACACAGAAGAGAAAGACAGTCCAAAGAGCTTACAATACATGGATACAAACAGAATGACAGGGGAGCACCAGGGTTTTTCCTTCTGGGTGCGAATACATATTCTCTCACTCTGTTCTCCAAATACTAAGCACATAGGCCATGATTCAGGAAAGCACGATTCAGGACAGCACATGAGCATGTGCTGAAGTACTGTCCTGAATCAGGGCCTTAGTCACAGACAGCTCAAGGAGTAATATTTCCTAAGTTGTTCCAAATCTTTCGTCTTCTGCATGTTAGTTCTCAATCAGAATTGTGCTGGCCCTACATCAAACAATTGTATTTCATGGAAGAACAGTTACGAGTTCATGAATACTACATTGTGTAAAGATATGGCTAAAAACTGGTGCTTATCATTAGGGAAAATGTGGGTAGGAAAGGATTTATTTTATATGCAGGAAACAACAGATATTTCATTTTGTTTGCACAGAAGTCTGTCTCTTCCTGATATGAATGCTAGGCTGCAAGCACATTTCTGATCAAGGTTAGTAATTAAATTTAGCAGCAAATATGTTTTCTTATCAGGTTTGAGAATTTTTTGCTACCTCAGTGATTTATGTCATGTTGACCTCAGATCAAGGCTGGTATTTTTAATTTAACTGAGGAGAAATTCCTTCATTTTCCAAAAGCATATGGCTTATTGAGGATTCTTTACATTTCCTTGTTATGTTGGGACTGACTTGAAATAGATTGGATTGTTTCTAAAATGCTATTCTGTTTTTTATAAAGGTCATCAAACCAAAGCAAAGGATCAGCATGTCATTCTCCTTGAGTATGTGACTGTTATTACTTTATTCTACCTAATTTAATCATCAAACATATTCATCTTATGAGACGGTAATATTCTTGCAAGTGCAGTTATATTTCGCAGTATGCCTGCTGATTAGGCAGAAACAGAGAAATAACTCATCAGAAAATTACAAAAAAAATTAATCATCAACAACATGTATAGTAAAGATTGCAGTACTTGGTAGTCACTAATTAAACTCCTTCATTCTCAAACGTACTAGTCAAGGCTTAATAGGAGGCATGTATACATACCCAATGAATGAGTAAAGATCACATAACCACTCACTAAAGGTTTACACTTCTAATTGTGCAAGAAAGATGGAGGAACGTATTTGTTTCTTTATGAGGAACTTTATGTCTTAACTGATGGTGCAGAAGATAGTCCCCTGTAATAAGCATGATATTTCATGAGTTGCAAACTATATCCTGGCCTGCATCATTAAAATCCTGAAACAGAGAAATGAAAAGATAATGTCAAAACACAGATGACTGTGGTTGTTTGTTATTATTACTGAAGTCCCCCAAAATATGATAGATGTTATATAGACACCTAGGATGACACAGTCCCCACAAACAACAATTTACAATCTAAGGCCTCAATCTTGCTAGCGTGCTTAACTTTATGCACTGTGAACAGTCCCATTGACTTCAGTTGGACTATTCACAGTGCATAAAATTAAACAGGTGCAAAAGTCTTTGCAGGATTGGGGGCCTAAGGCTCTGGTCCTATAGGTGACAGGACACAAGCAGACGGCTACATGCACACAGAGCCCCACTGAAGTCAATGGGGCTCTGCAACAGTGCATCACACTATAAATTGCAGGTTAGGAGCCTAACAAAATGTATATGAAAGTGCACAAAGAAAAACTATCACTGTAAGGCACTGAAGAGTTCACCAATTTACCTACTAAAATCCCAGTCTGAAACAATTTGACATTTAAAGCTCAATCCTGATTTGAAATAGAGTTCATTGACAGATAAATAAAACTCACTGGCACCTATATAGGTTCCTTCAGTCAAGGATCTCAAAATAATATACAAAAGTAGGTATCATTATTACCATCTTTTTACACACAAGTGAGGCACATGTACCCAGGTTCACATAAAAAGTCCGTGGCTGAATCAGTGATAGAACCCAAGGTCTCTAGACTCCCAGTCCACTACTGTTATCACTGGAAAACACTGTCTCCCTCAGTGGCCATATGAATTTGCAAGCACTGTAGCTGCCTTTAAAAGTTATATAGAGATGCACTATTATGATTACTCAATCAGGACTAACTACTTAATGTTTAAATCAGGTTTGATTCCCTGCCCCCCACCCTGCACATCTGCTTACGAGTTTCACTTTTAAGAATTATTTATTAATGTATTTGCATTTATACATACACTAAAAAGGTGGCTTTACGATGCCTGTGGTTTTCCCCATGGAATTTAAACGAATGGTTTAGGATTTACCTACCTGAAAAACCACCTCTGTCCCCACCCCACATTATCGTAGTGGATGTCATCAGAGGCACTTGAGCTGTCATATACTCTAGGAGTCCTTCCCGTAAATTAGAGACCCACCTCTAAAATAACACTTCAGTATCCCTAAACAGCAGCTATACTGCTCAGTACAGCCTATAGCCAGCAAGCTAGCCAACTTAAATCACCATCCTGCTCCAACAATTCTCCTCCGGCTTTTTTCAAAAAAGGTTGAAGACTAGCTTTGCAGCATACCCTACATCTGTGCTGCTATGGACCGAGGGAGGTTCCAAAGCCCTGAGGCCTCTTGCTACATCAGCAGGGCATCAGCTCAAGCACTTTACTGATTTACAACACAAACGCATGGCATGCTGGGATGGTGATTTCTTTGGTCAGTATGCGCTAAGCCATTTAAGGCTCTATAGATCAAAACCTGTACCTTAAACTCCTCCTGAAAAGCCACAGACAGCATAAAGCCACCCTCAGGCCCCCACTCAAGTTCTGTGTCCAGGAGAACCTGGCCAGCCCTGAGGATCAGGCCAGTGTCCAGCAGCTACTGTGAGATGATTGTAGAACAGTCATGGCTTCACCATGGCTTTCATGGCTTTCAGTCATGGCTTTCACCTTCCCATCCTCAGGAACAGCATTTCAAACAGGATACTAGACACCCTGAATTAATGGATGCTACCAGATACGATGGTATCCTCAAGAAAAGGGTAGGGGAAATCCATGCCCTGAAGCAGTAATTTTAGCAATAATAATATGGATCGAACACCATGATTTTATATCATATAGTTATTACATATAGGTAGAAAGTAAAGTATTACATTTATGAGGCAAAATATATTTCCTTATTTAGTCAAAAAAGTTCAAACTGGAAAGACGACATTTTTAATAGGAAGGATAATAAAGTAGTGGAACATCTTACTAAGGAATTCAGTACCCTTTCCACCAGTTGGAATCTTTACATTGAGACTGGATGGCTTCTAAAAGGTATGCACTTGTTCAGCCACAAGTTATGGGCGGGGTGAAATTCTATGATGTGTTATGCAGGTGGTCAGACTAGACTATCATGGCCTCTTCTGGCCTAAAAATCTATACATTTACTGAAAAATTTAAAGAATGCCTTCAAAAAATGTGGGTCACAAATCAATATAGGAATAAAGGAACATTTTCACTTGACTCTTGGACAAATGCCAGAGCCTTAGGGCAGGTCTACACTTAAAACACTGAAGCAGTGCAGCTGTGCCGCTGTAGTGCTTCAGTGAAGATGCTACTATGCTGATGGGACAGCTGCTCCCATAGGCATAGTTAAACTACACATAGTTACCTCCATGAGAGTGGGGTAAGCTCAGTATAATTGCATCACTCAGGGGTGTGGATTTTTCACACCCTTCAGCGACGTAGTTATACCAGTGTAAGTTTATAGTGTAGGCATGGGCCTTATATTCCAGCACACTAGTGAGATATTTTCAGAATCAGGCATATTTAATCTCCAGTTTCTATTGTTTTTTAAAAAATCTTAAAGCCAATCATTTCAATCCAGCTCATTTTGCAAATCAGAAAGGAAGAGAATAAGGGGAAAATTAAGTATTAACATCTTTCGTACCTCTATAGCACAACATGACATGACATTTGAAATCATCTTTTTATGTTCCTTTTTTTTTCATTAATTTCTTCTGGTATGGGTTCCTCTGCAGGCTGGTTTTGTTCGGATTCTCCCTCTTTGTCTACAAAATAAATAAATAAATGTGATAAAACATTTTATAATTAGATTCTTTGTTTTACTTTAAAATAATACAGATTTTGACTGCAATAAGTTAGTCTCCCTAAACTATGTAAAACACTATATAAATACTAATTTATGCTTTCATTAAAGTAACTAGTACCCTTTCAAGAAATAACATTTATAACTCCAGGAAAAGAGAGCAAAAACAACTTCCATGCTAAATAACCATGTGTCAGCGTTCACTAGACATGATGGACTCAATTCTGTCCCCAGATATGTACGTAGAGCTCCTATTGATCTCAATGAGACATCCACATGTCCAGTTGAGTGCAGAATGTGGTTGGATTATCTTATTTCTTCTTCTCACTCTTCATTGGCAATCCCTCCCCTGGCCTATGTTTCTTCTGTCTTCCTGCTTTGTAGTTAAAAAAAGAGCAGCTGGGGCTTCTTCTCTTCCCCTCCAGAGAGGCCAGTGTAAAGGCTCTGGGCTACAAGGATCTTTTTGTCTCTGAAATTAAGGGGGAAGAGGGAGGCAACTCACATCTCCACTGCATTCCAAGAGCGGGGAAGCCTAAGTACAGCTACCTCCAGCAGAACGGTCACAGGTGCCAAAAATGGGATTTACAATTTAATAAACAAACAGATAAATCACCTAAAAGCTACGAGTAACCACTGCCATCTAGTCATCTAATTCACTGTTGTCTATCTAGTCCATTCCCCTATCATCGCTTTAAAGACAGTTGTTTTTGTAGTCAGATTCAGTAACAACTCTTGTCCTTTCATGGTGCATAGGCCCAGGCAAGATGTAATGTTTCACAGCATGTATGGCCTTTTGCAGGTCAGAAGTTGGGAAGAGTTTTTATGGATATTGATATCTGAATGATAGTTTGAGTAGACGTCGTTTGTGTGTTCTGTGCTACTGTGAAAGAAAATGGCAAGAGGTGATTTTTTTTTTCAACGCAGAAGATCTGCCAAGGCAACAACCAAGACTATACAACAAAACTAATGCATGTTGAAGTGATTCACCTGCATGCTTACAGAGTAGGCAGATTCACTGAAAGAAGTCAAACAACTAGGCATAGTTGATCACAGTTGTTACAAAATAGCCAAGCTACTAATGAAAATAATATAAAACTAAAATAAAAAGGGAAGACAAAAAGCAATATCTAAAAACATTATATGTTCATCAGGCATATGAAATATATAGAGTACATTGTATATGTAGTATGTATATATACATAAAAAATATATACACAAGACATATACTGTTTGCATATACGATTCTGCGTTCACAGTTTATAAAAAAATCAATGAAAGCACACTTTATTTTGTTACTACATTCATGACACATTCCTCTCACCGGTCATCTACTCACAATAAGTCAACCAAAGATTGAAGACATATGAAATCTACATTTGAGAAGAACAGCCAATGGTGTGTGTTCCATAATACACTATTTGGCACATCAGTAAGGCTGCCAACACAGAGAACAAACGGTATTGCAAGGATATTGCAAAGCAACCCATTTTACCACTAGTAGCCAGAACTGTGCAAATAATTAGCCTAATCTTGCATTCCTTGGGCACCAAAAGCCATCACTGGAAGCAGTGGAACTTTTAGGTGTATAAAGAATGCAGGTTCAGAACCTCTAAGAGTTCCATACAAGAAAGAGTTTTGGAAATAGAGCAGGTTTTATACAATATATGTTGATAGCTGAACTCTATCAAATCTGTTGCCACAAAAGTAAAAAAATCAAATAGGCAAATGAACTAAAAACTCCAGTTCAACAAAAGAGACTGGAAAACAGTACGGAAAATGACAAACACCAACTCAGCAGTATTAAGGGGTTTTCAGAAAGATACACAATAGGTTTTACTGTAAAGCCCTCCTCCCCCCATAGAGTATATAAAGTAGGACTCTATCAGGGTAAAAATGCAATAAGCCTCTAAGTACATCTTTGCAGACCCATGAATTAAGAAAGCCAGTGTTGCATATGGTTACCTTTATCACCAAATCTGGAAGTAACAGAACCTGTTTACAGAAAAAAATCAAAGTGTATAATGCTATTGTCCTCACAACATTACTCTATGGATGTGAAACATGGCCCTGTTATCAATGGCACATTAAGAAGCTTGACAGTTTCCATTTGTGGCACACATAACATCTTCTGGGCATCAAATGGCAGGATTGGGTGTCCAACACAGAAGTTTTGGCAAAAGCCGGTTTGGTTCGTATTGAGGCTCATTTGATTTATGTCCAGCTGGGATGGGCTGGTCATATAATTCATATGCCTGAGACCTGTCTATCAAAACAAATACTATATTCCAAATTAAGCTCTGGCAATTGTAAATGTGGAGGGGAGATGAAACACTTCAAAGATACTCAAAACAAAATCTGCATACGATGAATAGTTCTGATCTGATCTTCGAGCATCTGGCAGCTGACCACATAGCACGGCACCATGCTGTAAACATGGGTGTCTGCAACTTTAAGAAGACGTTCCACAGCTGGAAGCACAGCGCCAGGTACAGAAACAACATGGTTGTCAACACAACCAGACACTGGCTCTATGGATCTATGCAAAGATCCCCTGCTACAAACTATGATTGTTGAAGTCACCCTCAAAATCAGGATGACTGGATAAAAGAAACGTCTGTGAAGGATTACAATTCTCTGAACATCAGCAAACAGCTAGTATTTCACACATAAGATTTTCATATTCTGAACTGACTTTTTTGGCCAGAAATACTTAATAACCTCTCCACAGCCTTAGAAATAAATATCCCCTAATCAAGATATTATATGACTCCTTGTCCTTCCAAATTAATACACCCTTACTATTGACAAAATGGCTCATAATAGCCTTGACAGTCGGAAAAATAATAATTCTCATGAAAGGGTGAAACAGTGAAGGTCTATCTCACACTAAACAGCTAATAGCTAGAATACCGTAGTAGTAAAGATCACACTACTGGAAGAATAAAGAGGAAGACAGTTCAGAATGGATTAGATGAATGAAATAACTACCTAGGACAAGCATTAAAACAGCCCTCTTGCTGTAAGTAAAAGCCTGAGTCCACTGCCTTGACAAGGAAATAAATCTCTGCACCATAACAACAGTCATCAAATGTTAACAAATTGTTATTTTGAATATAAAATAATATATGAACCTATGTCTCTGCAAATTTCTCTATCACGAAGCAGTTACAGAACAGATTTTTAAAGGCACAACTCTGCATGCACCTGATGTACACCAGCCAGGTGAACACATAACTACATCTTTAAAAATGTGCATCTAAAAATACCCAAAATATGTACTTTATAATTCATATAATTAAAATACAGTACAGTTAATAACAAACTATTTCCAGATGTGTCTTCCAGTGAGGTGTGTTCATATAATAAAAGGTCAAAATGTTATAATACCTTTACATTATAACTTCGCAAAAAGAAGCATAGGCACAGTGTCCTACTGCTATGTTATGAAATTATGAAGGATATACACACAGTATTATAAATCAGATATGACTGTGATATGACATGAAAGGCTGCATGAAACACCTAACTCAGGCCCTGATTCAGAAGTTTATTTAAGCACTTGCTTAAGTTCCATTGACTTAAATGGGACTAAAGCACATGCTTAAAGTTAAGTACATGTTTGTGCTTTGTTGAATCAGGGTCTCAAATAACAGTAACATTGGATAGGGTGACAAGGTGGGTGAGGTAATATATTTTCTGAGACAAACTTCTGTTGGTGAAGAGACAAGCTTTTGAGTGACAAAATTAAATACGGTCCCATGGAAAGAGCAGCATCCTTTGAAATCCATGCAATAAAGACCATCTATAGAAAAAGTAGGAATAGAACGATAATATTCAGTATAAAAATAGATTACTTCCGTAACCTCCTTTCAATAGCAAGGCTAAAATATAGATATTTAACTAAATTATTGAATATTAAACTAAAAAGACCCTATCACATTATGATCTCCAGTTCAATGAAAACTAAGCACTCATCTGCTGCATCTATCCAGAAATAAATAGTGCTACTGTATTAGCCATCATCTTTTAATTAAGTTTCACTTCTAAATGAAGAAAATGAAAAACAGAATTTTCAGTCACAATATTTACCCTAAACACTGGACAAGGAAGCAGTTCTACAATATGATGTAACTGAGTGAAGTGTCCAGTTATAGAATTATTATTGTTCCTGGGCCAGATTTTCCCTTGGTGTAAATCCACAGAAGTTAAAGGTCCATAGATGTAACTGATTGTTGTCAGGGGTCTGATTTCCAATAAAGAAAACAGGAAAGAGATTGCAGGAATTGATAGCAGTACAAACAGTAACATTTGCAGTAACTAACTGACATGGCGTTCTAGTAAAATGGCTGTTTCATGACAGGAACCTGTACACATCTCTTTTTTTTCTTCACCTAGCAGATCACAAATCTCAGTTTCTGCTAAAAGGACATCATCATCATATTCTCCACGACATACTCATTCCTACAATTCAGAATGATGTGAGTTACCTGACATAAGTAGCCCTAAAAGAAGTGGATGACAAGAGAAACAATAACTTGTACTCATTGGGAACCCTTTCTGACTGCAGGTGAGGTAGGTAAGCATTATCAACATTTGATAGTGGAAGTAACAGACACAGGGTCTAATTGTGAGCTAATGTACAACTCATGTGAAGTCAATTAAATTGTAAAATAAAATTGGAATTTGATCTAGTATGACTTACACAAAGTTGCATGACTCAAAAATAGAAGTGGGATTACCCACTATCCCCGTGCCCCCAGCACCCTGTTCAATTCTCTGTAACACAATGCCTCTCAGAAGAACCTAAACACATCTCTTCTCTCTGTATCCAGTACATCTAAAAACAAAACTGAGCTTTAAAAAAGGCATTCTATGAAGTTAATCTTTCTTACAATATCTACCAAAGAACAGCACGTGAAATAGGGAGAAGCCCTGTATACAGTATTCCAAGTATACCAAATTAATGGAAAGAAGGGAAGTGAGAGCTAGAGAATAATATAATTTATTTGGCTTTGAGTAGGCTGATTCTGCATGTCTGAAGTAGATGTCAAAATAGACAGGATTTAAATTAATCACAAAATCACAATGAACCTTTAAAATTAAAAATTGTTGATCACAAGGCAAGTCAATTTAATCAGTCCTTTTGCATGCTCCACTGATTACTCCAACACTTCCTCATTGTCCATTATATCCAAATACTCTCACACTTGAATTGTCCACATGATCATCAACATCCGATGAAGTGAGCTGTAGCTCACGAAAGCTTATGCTCAAATAAATTGGTTAGTCTCTAAGGTGCCAAAAGTACTCCTTTTCTTTTTGAGAATACAGACTAACACGGCTGTTACTCTGAAACCTATCAACAATCAAAGAGATTAGCCTGATTTGAAATCTGAAAGGGTGCTCAGAACAAAACAATTCTTTCACTATGTCTTCGTCTATATTAGAGGCCTTTGCCAGTGAGGTAATATCTCTTAGGGCTGTGATTTTTCTTTTTATGACATTTTTATACCATCAAAAGTGTAGATGCAATTACTTTACCAACAAAAACGTTTTTTCAGGGAACTGGTATAAGCCATACCAGCAAAGCACTCTTTTGTTGGTGTCAATTGCATCTACACTTGGAATGTTTGCGGTTATAATTGTACAGGCGTAGTGATACCGACAAATCGTTTCTAGTGTAGACAAGGCCTAAACTTAATCACAGCAGTAACTTTAAAATCATTCTATCTTTGTCCTTTGATTTGTCTAACAGCTAAGTAAGTTTTAAAAATTAGACAAGATGGATCAAATTCTCACAAATGTGTGTAAAAACACATGAACTATTGCATGCCAACCCTGAATGTCCATTTCCTGTAACTGTGCACATAAACAGCTAGTTATATGCATAAATGGAAACCGTCACACAAAAGGAGGTGCATGTGATGGGTGTCCACCCCACACAAGGTCTGTGGGGTTACACTGGCTAGCTGGGCCAATTAAGTCCCCAGACTGCATCTGGAGGAGTCAGGGAGCAGGGATTAATTAGATAAGGCTCGACTGGGCAGGAACAGGAGGAGCCTGTATAAAGCCCAGGAGCTGAGAGCAGCTAGGGGCTGCAGGGAAGGAGTCTGCAGTCACCCTCTAGAAGAAGGGAGGTATGTTTGGGACTATAGAGGATAGTCTACAGTTACTCCCTGGGAGGAGGGTGTGTGAGTGGCAAACCCAGACTTCAGGGAGAGCCAGAAAGGTAGGAAAGGCTCAGGGGAAAAGCAGCAAGGTATGGGATAGGGCAGATCTTGGGTGCTGATGAGAGGGCCCCAGAACTGGGTCCTGGAGTAGAGAGTGGGCTCAGGTTCCCTTACCAGGCACTGGCAAAGTGGCACAGACCAGGCAGGGGAGAGCAGACTTCCTGGGACAGTTTGTCCTGAAAGACTTTGATACCCCAAGAGATGAGGGCGCATAGTGACCTGGCTTGAGGGCCAAGTTACAAAGAAGGAGTACCTGGAGTTGCAAAGATGGGTGGAGAGACTGCCAAAGGAAAGTGCAGCATGTGGAAGGAGCTAATCCCCAGAGTGGCCAGGAGGAGGCACCCCTAGTGGTGAGTGAACCCCATGACATTGCACACATGGTTTTTGTAAAGAGAGATCATGCCTCACTAATCTATTAGAATTTTTGAGGGTGTCAACAAATGTGTGGAAAGGGTGATCCAGTCTGAGATTGTCCCTCACCAAAGGGTCTTAAGCAAAGTAAGCAGTCATGGGATAAGAGGGAAGGTCCTATCATGCATCAGTAACTGGTTAAAAGATAGGAAGCAAAACGTAGGAATAAATGGTCAGTATTCACAGTAGAGAGAGATAAATAGTGGTGTCCCCCAAGGATCTGTACTGGGATCAGTGCTGTTCAACATTAATGATCGGGAAAAGGAGTAAACAGTGAGGTAGAAAAGTTTGCAGAAGATACAAAATTACTCAAAATAGTTAAGTTCAAAGCTAACTGTGAGGAGTTACAAAGGGATCTCACAAAACTGGGTGACTGAGCAACAAAATGGCACGTGAAAACCAATGTTGATAAATGCAAAGTAATGCACATTGCAAAACATTATCCCAACTATGTATATAAAATGATGGGGTCTAAATTAGCTTCTTCTAGCATTTGTAGTGCTTGCCGAGCCACCCAACAGCCACTTAATAAGCTAAATTAGCTGTTACCACTCAAGAAAGAGATCTTGGAGTCATCATGAATATTTCTCTGAAAACATCTGCACAATACGCAGCAGCAGTCAAAAAAACTAATAGAATGTTTGGAACCATTAGGAAAGAGATAACAAGACAGAAAATATAATGCCACTATACAAATTCCACGGTACACTCACACCTTTAATACTGCATGCTGTTCTGCTTGCCCCATCTCAAAAAAGGTATCTTAGAACTGGAAAAAGTACAGAGAGAGCAACAAAAATTATTAGGGATATAAAACAGCTTCCATATGAGGAGAGATTAAACAGATTGGGACTGTACAGTTTAGAAATTGGATGAATAAAGGAGCGTATGATAGAAGTCTATAAAATCATGACTGGTGGGGAGAAAGTGAAAGTCATCCAATGAAATTAATAGGGAGCAGGTTTAAAACAAATATAAGGAAGAACTTCTTTACAAAATGCACAGACAATCTGTTAAACTCATCTTTAGGGGATGTTGTGAAGGCCAAAAGTATAACAGTATTCAAAAGAGAATCAGATATGTTCATGGAGGATAGGTCCTTCAATGGGTATTAGCCAAGATGGTCAGGGATGCAATTCCATGCTCTGGGTGTCCCTAAGCCTCTGACTGCCAAAAGCTGGGACTGGACAACATTTGATAATTGTCTTGTTCTATTTATTCCTTCTGAAGCATCTGGCATTGGCCACTGTCAGAAAATAGGTACTAGGCTAGATGGAACATTGGTCTGATCCAGTATGGCCATTCTTATGTTCTTAAATTCACAATTCCAAGTGCATTTTGCCATGCCTCCTATTATAAGATTCAGATAAACTCTTTTCAGTTTATTGTAGAGATAACAACATCAATAGAAACCATTTTATAGCTAAGCTTAATACATTGAAAAGGAAGGTGGAAGTTCAGAGTTCATATCTGTATATGAAAGGAAATGTGAGCTTGAGGTCTAAGTACAAAGTAGGATCCATAATGTCTTGAGTTCTACTCTTTAATCTGTATCCCCATAATCTAACCACATGCTATCCAGCAGACATCTATTTAATAGCTCACATTGTTGTTGTTGTCCTTCATGACCAAAGATGATGCTGATGGTGGTTTTATGTCTTGATGCCAAGGAAGGGATTACAGTCTGTGCCTGCCGAGGTTTACAACTCTGCCTGTATCCTTTAAGATCCATACTGCAGTTAATCTTGAATTGGGTAAATCCATCATTGACCACTGCTTGCCAGCATGATCTGTAAACATCAGTCCAGCTGTCAAAATCAACATTGAACTGTTTCAAGTTACGTTTCAGTGTGTCCTTGAAGCGTTTCTTGTGCTGCCTCATATGCAGTTGCACACTGTGTTTGCCAGACAGCTACTGCTTTGGCATGCTGGTGTCATCCATCCTCAACACACGACCAGCCCAGGGTAACTGTGATGTGATAAACATGGCTTCAATTTGTGTAGAGTGACTACATTCCAGAACCTCATTACTGGTAACTTTATCTGCCATATTTGACGCAAGGTACGGCATACAGATGTTGTAAATGGAACTTATCTAGCAGCTTAATATGATGCCTGTAGCAGGTCCAGGTCTTATGCCCATACAAGAAGTTTGACAGTACAACCACTTTATAGAGTTTAACTTAGTTTGAAGCTTAATAACATGTTGCTGCCAGACTGCCTTATAGTTTGACAGATGATGAACTGGTCTTGTTGATACAACTTATCAGCTCCTTGTCTACAGTAACATCATTCGACAATATACTACCAAGATAGTAAAAGTCTGTAACAGCATTCAGATGTGTGTTGCTGATAGTGACTTTTGGTTTCATGTAGGGTTTTCCTGGTGACATGACCTCTGTCTTTTTCAGATTGATTGTCACCCCTTACCTCTCTGCAGACTGCGTGAATCTGTCTGTAATCCATTGTATATCTTCTGGAGTATGTATCTCTAGAGCACAGTCATCGGCATACAGCAGCTCATAAATAATTGCCTTGAAGATCTTCATGGAAGATTGCAGCCTGTTCAGATTAAATAATTTTCCTGAGGATTGGAAATTTATCCTGATACCAGCATTCAGGTTTTTTGTAGCATCATCAAGCATTGCTGCATAGAAGAGATTGAAAAAGAGTGGACCAATAATGGAGCCCTGCTTAATACCATTAGTAATAGGAAATGGGTTGGACGGAACACCATCTACTATTTCCATCATGAAATAGTCTCAGAATGTTGGTTAATTTTTCTGGACAACAAAACTTACATAACACTTACCAAAGGCCAGGTCTACTGATGGTGTCAAATGCTTTAGCCAGGTCTATAAAGACAGGTGCTGTTATCTGCATTTCTTATGCATCTGATGGACTACCAATATCAAATCTGCCATACCTCATGTTGGCCCAAAACCGCATTGCGATTCCAGTAGCGTGAAGTTAATGACGGGGTGGGGGGAAGCCGAGGCACAAAATGAGATCATACTAGCTAGGGACATAAAAGGAAACAAGTACTCCAAATATATTAGAAGCAAGAGGAAGACCAAGGACAGAGTAGACCCATTACTCAATGAGTGGGGAAAGACAACAACAGAAAATGTGGAAATTGCAGAGGTGCTTAATGACTTCTTTCTTTCAGTTTCCACCCAGATGGTTGGTGGCAATTGAACATCTAACATAGTGAATGCCAGTAAAAATGAGGTAGGATCAGAGTCTAAAATAGGGAAAGAACAAGTCAAAAATTATTTAGACAAGTTAGATGTCTTCAAATCACCAGGGCCTGATGAAATGCATCCTAGAATACTCAAGGAGCTGACTGAGGAGATATCTGAGCCATTAGCAGTTATCTTTGAAAAGTCGTGGAAAATGGGAGACATTCCAGAAGACTTGAAAAGGGCAAATATAGTGCCCACCTATAAAAAGGGAAATAAGGACAACCTGGGAAATTACAGACCAGTCATCTTAATTTCTGTACCCAGAAAGATAATGGAGCGAATAATTAAGCAATCAATTTGCAAACACCTAGAAGATAATAAGGTGATAAATAACAGTCAGCATGGATTGGTCAAGAACAAATAGTGTCAAACCAACCTGATAGCTTTCTTTGACAGGTAACAAGCCTTGTGGATAGTGGGGAAGCGGTAGATGTGGTATATCTTGACTGTAGGAAGGCTTTTGATACTGGGTATGTCTACAATGGAAACTTCAAAGTGCTGCTGAGGGGATTAGCTCTGAGTGCTGGAAGCCCGGCTCCCAGCGCTCAGAGCCTGTCTACACTAGCGCTTTAAAGCTCTCAGACTTGCTGTGCTCAGGGGGGTGATTTTTCAGACTCCTGAGCCAGCAACTTAGAGATCTATAAAATGTGAGTGTAGACATACCCACTGTCTCACATGACCTTCTCATAAACGAACTAGGAAAATACAACACAGATGGAGCTACTACAAGGTGAGTGTATAACTGGTTGGAAAATCGTTCCCAGAGAGTAGTTATCAGTGGTTCACCGTCATGCTGTAAGGGCATAACGAGTGGGATCCTGCAGGGATCGGTTCTGGATCCGGTTCTGTTCAATATCTTCATCAATGATTTAGATAATGGCATACAGAGTACACTTAATAAAGTTTGAGGATGATACCAAGCTGGGAGGGTTTGCAAGTGCTTTGGAAGATAGGATTAAAATTCAAAGTGATCTGGATAAACTGGAGAAATGGTCTGAAATAAACAGGATGAAATTCAATAAGGACAAATGCTAAGTACTCCACTTAGGAAGGAACAATTAGTTGCACACATACAAAATGGGAAATGACTGCCTAGGAAGGTGTACTACAGAAAGGGATCTTGGGGTCATAGTGAATCACAAGCTAAATATGAGTTAACTATAACTCTGTTGCAAAAAAAGTAATCATTCTGGGATGTATTAGCAGGAGTATTGTAAGCAATACATGAGAAGTAATTCTTCCTCTCTACTCCACGCTGATTAGGCCTCAACTGGAGTATTGTGTCCAGTTCTGCGCGCCACATTTTAGGAAAGATGTGGACAAATTGGAGAAAGTCCAGGAAAGGTCAACAAGACCTATAAAAGAAGATTGAAAAAAAATGGGTTTGTTTAATCTGGAGAAGAGAAGACTGAGAGGGGACATGATAACAGTTTTC
Source organism: Eretmochelys imbricata (assembly GCF_965152235.1). Classification (NCBI taxonomy): domain Eukaryota; kingdom Metazoa; phylum Chordata; order Testudines; family Cheloniidae; genus Eretmochelys; species Eretmochelys imbricata. The sequence continues at coordinate 35,614,690 of NC_135574.1, forward strand.
AAGTACATAAAAGGTTTTTACAAGGAGAAGGGAGAAAAATTGTTCTTAACTCTGAGGATAGGGTAAGACGCAATGGGCTTAAATTGCAGCAAGGGCGATTTAGGTTGGACATTAGGAAAAACTTCCTAACTGTCAGAGTGGTTAAACACTGTAACAAATTGCCTATGGAGGTGGTGGAATCTCCATCATTGGGGATTTTTAAGAGAAGGTTGGACAAACACCTGTCAGAGATGGTCTAAATACTTAGTCCTGCCTTGAGTGCAGGGAACTGGACTAGATGATCTCTCGAGGTCCCTTCCAGTTCTATGATTCTATGTTGCATAGATGATCAAAGAATATTTTAGTCAGAATCTTTCCAGCCATGGAGAGTAATGAGATACCGCAATAGTTACCACAACTGGACTTTTAACTTTTCCTTTTGATTATGGTGACAATGGTGGTGTCTTTGAAGTCTTGCGGTACATCTTCTGTACTCCGTGTATTGAGAAATAGTCTATGCAGTCACCTCAGCAGGATCTCACCTCCATACTGGAATATTTCTGCAGGAATGCCATCAGATCTAGGAGCCCTGAACTTCTTTGTGGCACTGACTGCAGTGCTGACTTTGTCACAGGATGGGGTTGCATCCATGTTATTACATGTTGGCTGATCAATTACTGTTATTAATGTCTTGTCTCTGATGTTGGACAGTGTGTTAGATCACTTAAACGCTGTTGTCACCACTGAAGGATTTCTCTTTTGTCAATAGTCAGTGTTAGGCTGTCCACACTCTTCAATACCACTGTAGTGGTATGTGTAGGAACAGATATGTCTTCAAAGCAGCACAAAGTCTTTGTTCTCATGAGGGTCAGCATAGCCCTGGATTTCATCTACCTTGGCATTCTACCATTGATTCTGTACGTCTCTAAGCTTAGACTGGATCTCATGACCAGGGACCCTAGAAATCCATTTCCCACAGAAAAACGTGGAATTTGTGTTTTTATAGAATCTTTAATTTTTACATTTTGTGAAAAAATAAAAACATATATTAACTATTAACTAAATTTTACTGAAAGTACCAGTGTTACTTATTCAGTATGAGCAACCTCCCCCTCTTGTGGTTGATTTTTGAATGTGATTTAAATTTACATGGCTAAACATACTCCCTTACAAGTGCTATGCCTCTCTCAGGTCGGCTGGCAGTAGCGTTGTTGCATAAAGTCCTGATAGTCCATGAAACATTTATAATTGGTGTTGTGAGCCACCTACATTCAAATGTGTGACTACAGCCACCAGCATCACCACACCTGTGGCTTTGCCACTTGCCCATCACTGTAAAACTTTCCCCCATCATCAGATCACGGGCATGAATTATTTTCTGTGGTGATGGCTTGTGTCACACCATCCATGCTCTCTTTTCCATTCAGCAGTGCTCCAGCAGCACGCATTCCCAAGAGAACTGGTAAGAGTTAGGGTTCAGGCTATAGCTGTCAACGTGGAATTATTCCATGAGCCCTCTATAGCAGTGATTCTCAAACTTATTTGATTGGGGCCCCTTTCTTTGTGTCTGCAGGCGTTTACACACACACACACACACACAAAGTACACACACAAAGTACACATACAGCAACCCAGCTCTGAAGATAGAGCAGAGAGCAGCGGCTGCTGGCCAGGCACTCAGCTCTGAAGGCAGCACCGCTGCCAGCAGCAGCACAGAAGTAAGGGAGGCAATGTGAAAAGTGGTATTTGTCAATATCACTTTTCACAGCAGACTTAACTCCCCATTGCCACCCTTACTTCTGCGCTGCTGCTGCCATCCCGAGGTTGACAGCCAGAGTCCTGCCACCTCCAGGTGAGGGACTGAGGGAAGGAGAGCCCAAGCCCAGGCTACCTCCCAGTGAGGGACTAACTGTGTGTGTGTGGGGGGGAGGGGTTAGAGCAAATCCAGGTGGTGGGGCTCTGGCTGTCGGCCCCAGTATGTTGGGGCTCCAGCTGTCCCTTTTATCCTCGCCTCCCAGGTGTGCATAGCCCTTCTGCATGAGCCCCAGCCACCAAGGGTTGACAGCCAGAGCTCTTTAAAAAAAAAAAAAAAGCACACAGCTCACACCTCCCTTGATACATTCCCGCGCCTCTCTTGTGTAGCCCACCCCATAGTTTGAGAACCACTGCTCTATAGTAGTAGACATCGTCTTGCAATGCCATTGTAGAGTAGAATACTCTCATCAGCCACAGAAACCACAGAAATCAACATAGTAATTAGGGGCATAGGTTAGTGAGTGTCAGGGCATGTTCACTACATTTCTGGGACCCCTTGCTGCTCCAAGCTCCCTCACAGAATTTGCCTGGGCATGCAAGGACCCAGTTGCCAGTTGGTACCACTTAGGAGGTACTGCGAGGATCTTGCCTATGCAGGGGCTATGTACCAGCGGGGAAGATTCATGCACTTGGTCTCCTTTTCACCTAGATTAGGCAGCCAATGAAGATAGTAGTAGAATCGCTATCTTGATCACCAGCACTAGATATTTCACACAGGCCTGTTCCACTAACAGTGCCATGGCACTAACCAATCTATTAGCTATGTGAGGCAGCATAAAAATAACTTTGTCAGATTGTTAGCCAACTTTATTTCAAAGAGCAAATTCATAATTTAGCAGCAGGGGAAAACTGATGCCAAGTTTTTTTTTCACTCATACTTATACCCTCATCAGCCAGTTCAATACACTTATACATGCTGGCTTGCAGCTCAAATTTCAAATCTGCTGATTCAAAAGATTCCTAATCTACATCATTCAGTGTAGGAAACCTACAAATAGAGATTTGACTGGGAGAGTTTATGCAGGAAGGTGAAAGTCAGCTACATCTAACACAAAATTAGGATGACTGTATTACAGTTTTCTGTTGTAAATTTGTTTTGTGCATGAGTTCTTTCTAATCCATCAATAACTGCATAACATACCTTTAGATTCTTCAGGCTTTTTGAGAAAGAATCCAAACATATTTTTGAAGCTCCATTCTTTCTTCTTTTCCTGAAATACAAATCATTGGTATTTTTCTATGCAACAGGTTCAGAGACGGTGACGCATTGACTTATAAGGAAAAATTAAAACAGCTAACATGTATAGAATGGCTACAACAAAATAAGGGGAGACTTGCTGGCAGGCTACAAATATCTGAAGCATACAAAAAAACAAATTCAAACACAATTTAAATTATTTTCTTGGATATACAAATGCAATTCCCACTGAAGTCACTGGAAATGTCCAGAACATTTCCAAGGAAGAATTTGGCCCAAAAGATAAAAGAGAATTATTTGGGTGTAATTTGGAGTAATCAGATGGAATCATGGAAGGTTAGATATAGTGAAAAACTTCCCAATGGGACATTATTACAGCATTAGGCTGTAAAAGAGCTCCTAAGTGAGTACGCAAACTTTTCCCGTCACGCCACCCTTACCATTCACAGAATTTGTCCCCCACCAACTTCCCGTCACCTGCTCTGAAGGCCAGCAGAAGTAAGGGTGGCAATGCTGCTTCTGCTGGCAGCAGCCCTGCCTTCATAGCTGGGTGATCAGAGAGGCGCAGCTGCTGGTTGGAACATACATGTTGTTTGTGGCCCGGAAGGATCATCTTTTTTTTTAATCCCGCTCCCGTACCACTCTGCAATAACCACTCTATTTTTATCCCATTCCTGCTATTATGGCAGTGAGTCCTGCAGAATCCCAGTTTCTTTGTGCCTCCCCAAAGAACCTCTGGTGCCCCCCCCAGAGAGGCATGCCTCCTAGTTTGTGCACAAAAATTAGTGGGTGCCAAGCTCCCCTCCCCACACTCCCGCCCGCCAGCAGCCTCCTGCCAATCAACTCCTCCCCCTTCCTCCGAGCGCCTCCTGCATGCCGCAGAACAGATGTTCTGCAGCATGAAGGAGGCGCTGGGAGGGAGGGGGAGGAGTGGAGATGGGGTGCACGCGGAAAGAGGTGAGGAAGAGGCGGGAGTGGGGAGGAGCAGGGTGGGAAGAGGCAGGGCAAGGGTGGGGTCTGGGGGAAGGGGTGGAGTGGGGGCAGGGCCGGGGTGGAGTGGAGTGGGGGCGGAAGAGGTGGGTTGGGGGCTTGGGGAAAGGTGTGGATTTGGGGTAGGGCCTGGGGCTGAGCAGGGAAAATTAGAAGCCAGCATCTGTGACTGCTCTAACTCATTGTTGCATTAATACTTGATCTTCCTCTACATACAATATGCTAATGAATATGGATAAAAACCTAAATGGATGGATAGGACATTTAAAAGTTCAGTTTTGAATGTTCTCTCCATTGTTTTCCTGTTTAGCATTATTGATGACTGATGCTTAGTTTATACAACTTCTCGGTGATCAATGGTGACCTTGTCTAGGTGGGAAGTACTAAAATACTTAATTGTAGCCAGAGAACAGTATAAAGAAAATAAGTGGAGAAAAAAAATTAAAGATACTGTGTGGGCAACATATTATAAAAATCAATAAACAGAATCAATGTGACTTTGATTTTTTAATCACAAAATTTCTATGCAAGAGACACTTGATCAAACAATCTGAGTTTTATTGGCAGTTCTAACAATATTAATTAAAGAGAAACCCTTTGCTAGTATACTGATAAAGCAACCAAAAATTATCAATTACTGTTATAGTTTTTTGCATATATTCAAGTCCCATAACTTGTTTAAACCTACGTAATCAGCTGTACACACTGATAATATTGCCAGTGCAAATATCTAATTTTCAGTTTAAAATTTTCATGAGAGGGAAAAATAATAATTTCTCCATGATACTTGTCACCTTTAGCTGAGGGTCTCAAAGCATTTTACAAACATTAACCTTCACATTCTTTAGACACACACAAAAAATAGGAAAGAGTTTAATACTCATAAAGGAAGAAGATTTGTAACAATCAAACTATACAATTCTTTTGGGTATTAAATTTTAAACATCCAAAGTCAAGTTTTGCTTTAAGTTACATGCCTGCAAACCTATTTCAAATACAATTGTTATTATATTCCCTTTCTGAGTATTAAACTCTTCACTTTACCCTCTTAGTTTCCTTGAAGCATCTATGTATCTTATGTCTGTTGTTTTTGCAAATTAATACTATTTTGATATATAATGTGTTCTACAACATATTAGAGATTATGGGGAGGGGAGAAAAACTTATCTGAATTTGAATGCTTAAAAGTTAGTAACATGCACAGATCCAAACCCCATAAATTATAGAGAGTATAGCTGGAAGCAGAATTTGGTACACAGGACATAATGAATTGTAAATACTAAAGGATAATCATGCTGACATGTAGGTTAAACTAATGTATTGGTGGCACATGAAACTAAACTAAATATATATAGAAATGCACACACACATACAGTCCCTTCATTAGAATCACAAGTAAAAGATGTAAACTATTTTACTCACATTAATAACATTTTACTCCAACATAAAGTTGTTTAAGGCCTTGTCTCAGGAAAGAACTTACGCATGTGCTCTACTCTGTCCCTAGTCAGGACAGAATTTGTGGTCATGCTTAACTTTAAGCATGTATTTGAGTCCCATTGACATCAATGGGACTCAAGCACATGCTTAAAGTTAAGAACATGCTTAAGTGGTACACTGAATAGAGATGCTTTCCTGAATCAAGATGCTTTCCTGAATTGGTGACTGTTAATGGGCTACTCCTGTATATATAATTAATTTGTTTACTACTTCTGAAACACAAAATTTTCACTCTGAGCTCTACAAATGTTTTACAGATTCTCTGTCATATTTTTAATCCGACTAATGCAGTTTTATTAAGTGATTTTTGTACACTATAGGAAGATATTGCCTCTTAACAATGGGTAATTATACATTTCTCCTAAGCGTTGGCCAAGTTTCAATGCCAAAATTCCCATAGGGGACAGCATGTATGATCATGTTTCTAATACAGTGAATAGCCTTAGACAAATCGTTCCTGAAAATAGCATGACAACTTGCTGTGAGGGGGCTCACTCACTTCTTGTCCATTTGGTGTGAACCTGTACTCACTCTCTCTGCTCCCAACACCCCCTGTGAGTTGTTAACCTTGTCAGGTGGGACTTGAGCGGCCCAGCCCTCTGGCCAAGTCACATACGGTCTCTATGCACAGACAAATCCCTTCCAGGGTAAAAGGTCCAACAGGGCCTATCCCTGTGCCCTCGTTAGTCTTTAGCCTGTCTCTAGGCTCAGTCCTCAGCCCCTTCTCGGCTAGCTTTAAGTCCTTACCGGCCCTGGTATAAAGCAATGCCCCCAGGGCTTCATCTCTGGAGACTCTGCCTTCTCAGTTTTTATTGCCCCAGCTCTCCAGCCAGATCACTTCTTCAAGTTCAGTCCCCTTCTTGGAGTAACAAATGATTGGCCCTTTGCAGGATCTTCAGTCCTAGAGCCCTTTAAATTCCATCCCTGTGCTTGGGCTTCCACATGAAACTATTTCGACCCCATTTGAAAACCCAGTTTCTTTGCTGTCTGCAATGTTACCCTTTCCATAGATATGAATGAGATTCATGATGCCCCTAAAAATCCTCTGTAAATCAGGAGATTACAATTGTGCTCTAAATCTCTCTCCAATAGAGCAGCCCCAGTGTTAACCCACCCGATCTTCTTTGTAATAGGAGCGTTAGGGGACGAGCACTAAGGAAGCGTCGTTCTAAGTCAGCCATAAAAATGTTGGCATACTGTGGGGCCATGCGGGTACCCCTACTCTACTTGTGCTACACTGATGCCATCTTCATCATCTGGACCCATGGAAAAGAAGCCCTTGAGGAATTCCACCATGATTTCAACAATTTCCATCCCACCATCAACCTCAGCCTGGACCAGTCCACACAAGAGATCCACTTCCTGGACACTACAGTGCTAATAAGCGATGGTCACATAAACACCACCCTATACCGGAAACCTACTGACCGCTATTCCTACCTACATGCCTCCAGCTTTCACCCAGACCACACCACACGATCCATTGTTGACAGCCAAGCTCTACGATACAACCGCATTTGCTCCAACCCCTCAGACAGAAACAAACACCTACAAGATCTCTATCAAGCATTCTTAAAACTACAGTACCCACCTGCTGAAGTGAAAGAACAGATTGACAGAGCCAGAAGAGTACCCAGAAGTCACCTACTACAGGACAGGCCCAACAAAGAAAATAACAGAACTCCACTAGCTGTCACCTTCAGCCCCCAACTAAAACCTCTCCAGCACATCATCAAAGATCTACAACCTATCCTGAAAGACAATCCCTCACTCACGGATCTTGGGAGACAGACCAATCCTCACTTACAGACAGCCCCCCAACCTGATACAAATATTCACCAGCAACCACACACCACACAACAAAAACACTAACCCAAGAACCTATCCTTGCAACAAAGCCCGATGCTAACTCTGTCCACATTTCTATTCAAGTGACACCATCAGAGGACCTAATCACATCAGCCACGCCATCAGGGGCTTGTTCACCTGCACATCTACCAACGTGATATATGCCATCATATGCCAGCAATGCTCCTCTGCCATGTACATTGGCCAAACTGGACAGTCTCTACGCAAAAGAATAAATGGACACAAATCCAACATCAGGAATCATAACATTCAAAAACCAGTAGAACACTTCAACCTCTCTGGTCATTCAGTAACAGACTTAAAGTTGGCAATTTTGCAACAGAAAAGCTTTAAGAACAGACTCCAACAAGAAACTGCTGAACTAGAATTAATTTGCAAACTAGATACCATTAACCTGGGCTTGAATAGAGACTGGGAGTGGCTGGGTCATTACACAAATTGAATCTATTTCCCCATGTTAAGTATCCTCACACCTTCTTGTCAATTGTCTGAAATGGGCCATCTTGATTATCACTACAAAAGTTTTTTTTCTCCTGCTGATAATAGCTCATCTTAATTAATTAGCCTCTTAGAATTGGTGTGGCAACTTCCACCTTTTCATGTTCTCTGTACGTATATATATCTTCTTACTACATGTTCCATTCTATGCCTCTGATGAAGTGGGCTATAACCCACGAAAGCTTATGCTCCAATAAATGTGTTAGTCTCTAAGGTGCCACAAGTACTCCTGTTCTTTTTGCAGCTACAGACTAACATGGCTGCTACTCTGAAACCAGTAACTTGACATTCTTTTTTATACAAACCTTTTTTTCAATATCCTCATAGGCACTTCCATCTTCCTCAACCTATAAAAAAAAGGTACACGATTAGTCACTTGCACTTTCAGTTGCAATGCCATTACTAACGTTTATCACTCTTTCTTTGCTCTCAGTTTTAATCTCACACACGGACAACATATAAAGAATAGTTTTGACATGCACACCATTTTCCTTTATTGTAAATTCTATTAAATCTCAAATTGACTTTTTCACTGTATTTTAATGACCTGAACAGTGTTTGTACATTTTTACTAAAAGTAAGTTATAGGCATCAATTTCTCAAGAAACATAGTGCTTGGAGAATTACAAAGACAGACAAGTTTAATCTTTTTTCCATGAAGAATATAATGACATTATCACAAACACTCAGTTATGCTAACATTTTGGATCAATATTCCAAACTATACATATTTTGTCATTTAATTTTTTTTTATCACTATACAAGGGGTTGAGTTCTGCTTTCAGATATGCAGGCACAATTCCCTTTGTGTTCAATTCTAAGGGCAGAGTATGGCCCTCAGGGCAAAACTGGGATTAGCCCTTTGAAGGTGTGTGTAGAAGAGAAGGAAAGCCACAAGTAGCTCATCCTCTTCTCAAGCAGAAGCATTCTGTAATCTGAGCCTTGAGATCATCCTGTGAATAGCCTGCCAGAGTCTTGTGTCTCCGGCTGATTATGGGGTTGGAAGGGACTAGGGAGAAGTCTTCTCTCCCCAAATCTGCAAAGAGCTAGGCAGGTGAAGACTGCAGAGTGGAACATGCTATACTCTTTGAAAGGGTGTAGAGTAAGTGCCACACTTTGCTCCCCTGACACTCCTAGCAAAATTGCACCTTAAGAGAGGCTTAAAGCTGCAATATGGATCTAAAAATGTAAAACTAGAACTTGGAATAAAAGGGTATTTAAAAATATCCATTAGAACTATATTAGAAGCAGTACAACAATGACAGTACAGTTCACTGGAAGTATGATCAGACACAGACATACAGAGCCTAAAGTCCTTACTCTGCTTTTACTTATTTTTTTCTCAGACAAAACTGAAAATACTTCTGGATTTGATCTGTTATAACTGTTAAAGGTCATATAAAGGTACAAAAACTCTCCATGTTTCTTCAAAATTCTTTGTTCTTCCTCTTAAACAGTATCCCTTCAAGTGCCAGAAGGTCACTCATTTCATTATTTCAGTCCTCCATGTTCAGAATGATAGATGATTTTCAGTTTCTTTCAAATGTTCTTTTCACAAATGAAGACGTTCTTAGAACTGTTTTGGAGGAACACAAACCCCTAACAACTTTCAGATTTATTCATTTATATATTTGCTAATCAGAGCACTCCTTTGATATCCGATCTCTCGGGGTAGATTTGTATTTAAAATTATATTTAGCTTCCTCTTCCCAGTATCTGTTTTTGGGCAATGCCACAATAAATCTAGAAGATTCCCCGTTTCCTTCCACACAATGCCAGTAAAGAACTAACGCCCACATCCTGACTTTATTTGAGTTCTTACTGAAATAAGAGACTCTCTATATTTCATTTGTGTGTGTCCTTCACACTTGGAATGATAAAACAAAAAATAGTTTTATGTAGTTATTGTCTGTTTCAGGCAGATCCAAACTCCTATGCCCACGTTCCCTGCATATGACTTGGGCCTGATCACAGTTTTGACAGTGACTTAAAGCTCTAAGTCCAAAATTTGCAAAATAAGGTGCTTAAAGTCAGGCTCCTAAATCCATATTAAGGCACCCAAATAAGGATTACAGGGCCCGAACTTTAGGCCCCTTTTTTTTAAATCTTGGACTAAGCTATTAAACTGCCTCAGCAGCAGATGGCAATGCATCTCCCAGCTGTTGAGTCATTACAAGTAGTAACTGTCTCACCCATAATCTTTTCTTTTTTCCACCAAAAAAAGAATCAAATAATGAAAAAATATATATTTCCCAGTTCCAGCTAGGAAAAAGAGAGTGAGTGTGTATCAGCAAACACATTCAGAACAAAAGGTTTCAGGATCCAGGTACCATAGTTGGCCTTAGTTTTCACCACTGTTTCTTGTGATCACTGTGGTTTGCAAGTACCTCCTCCCCACTCCTCATTATGAAAACCCCACTAAAAGAAAAAACGGTTTGCTGGAAGTGAACCGTTAGTTCATGGATTTATATATTGTTTATTATTTGTGATACTATTAATCCCTGTTCTGATACTGATTAACTCTGTGTTTCAGGCATATCATTTAGCATCCTTGTTTCTTCCATATAAACTCTAGATCGGGGTGGTCAAACTACAGCCTGCGGGCCGCATCCAGCCCGTCAGGGCTTTGGATCTGGTCCGCAGGATTGCCCCGCATGGTGTGGCAGGCCCCGTGCTACTCTCAGAATTGGCCGCCATCATGTCCCTGCAGCCCCGGGGGCAGGGGGGGCAGAGAGCTCCGTGCATTGCCCTTGCCTCCAGGTACCACCCCCCGAAGCTCCCATTGCCTGGGAACAGGGAATCACAGCTAATGGGAGCTTCGGGGGAGGTACCTGGAGGCGTGGCAAGGGCAGCGCATGGAGCCATGTGCCCCTCCTACCCCAGGGGCCGCGCAGGGACGTGGTTCCAGCCGTCCGGCGTGGCATGGGGCAAGGCAGGTGTGCAGGGAGCCTGCCCTGGCCCCATTGTGTGCCGCTGCCACCCCAGAGCCACTTTAGGTAAGCAGCGTCGGGCCGGAGCCCGAACCCCTCCTGAATCCCACCCCATAACTCCCTGCCCTAAGCCCCCTGCCTGCACCTCAACTCCCTGCCCTGAGCCCCCTGCTGCACCCTGCACCCTGGTGCACCCCAACTCCCTGCCTTGAGCCCCCGCTGCACCCCGCACCCCTCTTGCATCCCAACTCCCTGCCCTGAGCCTCCTGCTGCACCCCGCACCCCTCCTCTGCCCCCAATCCCTTGCCCTGAGCCCATTCCTGCACCCCGCACCCCTCCTGCACCCCAACCCCCTGCCCTGAGCTCCCTCCCGCAGTCCGCACCCCTCCTCTGCCCCCAATCCCTTGCCCTGAGCCCATTCCTGCACCCCGCACCCCTCCTGCATCCCAACCCCCTGCCCTGAGCTCCCTCCCGCAGTCCGCACCCCTCCTCTGCCCCCAATCCCTTGCCCTGAGCCCATTCCTGCACCCCGCACCCCTCCTGCATCCCAACCCCCTGCCCTGAGCTCCCTCCCGCAGTCCGCACGCCTCCTCTGCCCCCAATCCCTTGCCCTGAGCCCATTCCTGCACACCGCACCCCCTCCCACATCCCGCACTCCCTCCCTCACCCCAACCCCCTGCCCTGGCCATGCATACAATTTCCCCACCCAGATGTGGCCCTCGGCCCAAAAAATTTGCCCATCCCTGCTCTAGATAATGCCTTACTCAAAGGCTCATTGTGATCATTAACTGATGTTTGTAAATGGAAAGCACTATGTGAGAGATTATGAGAATAACATCTAGTTTTGCATTAAATCTTTAAAATAATCTATCAGATTATTAACAGTATGTCCAGTTCTCTAGCTACAGAGTATAAATTGGTTATAAATCTATGGAAGGGGATGTGTGTTAGTAAACAATGTGATTAATAATTATTGGGTATATTTTTACAAATAATTATCAAAGGTTTGTTTCTAATTATCCTGTGGAATCTGGGATCAAAGTACTTACTCCATTACTGAACCATTTAGTTACCTATTATTTATGTTGCAAAGGGCACAGTGCCTACAAACCACCGCTTGGCTTACTTGTGGCATTGAAATAAAAACAGAAGCAAATGTGTGTTTAATACAGGCTTGAACCATTTTGATTAAACGATATTGATTACAAACACTTCTCTTCTTTTTATTCCCTTTTTATATCCTTTAATTAATCTGAGAAAACTGTCTTGTACAATATCACACACCTTCGGCCTACAATAAAGATGATTATTTTTGGGTGCATCGAACCTTAATTAAAAGTAAAGCTATCCAACCAAAATCTTGTAGTTATCACAACTGTGGCAGACCAGCCTGTCATCTGTACAGGTTGGTGTACCTTGGAGCCAGCATACACTGCCTTTCACAGCTGCTCTGGGCTTGAAAGTGGTGGAATTTGTGTGCATTAGGCTCTAGGTGCTGAACAAGCTTTGATAATTGTCAGTTTTTAACGCACATGAAAGACACGAATTAAGCAAACCTTACAACACACTTGTGAGGTAGATACTATTACATACATTTTACAGATGGCTAAAGCAAGGCACAGAGACCTTGTCCATGGTCACACTTTGTGGGAGAATTAGGGCAATTCTACACTGCAGCGCTACATCAGTGCAGCTGCACCACTGTAGCACATCTGGTGAAGACGCGCTATGCTGACAGGAGAGTGCTCTCCCATTGGCATAATTACTCCACCTCAGCGAGAAGCAGAAGCTATATTGCCGGGAAAGCATCTCCTGCTGACAAAGCGCTGTTGTGGAAAGTGCAAAACTTGTATGGCTTGGGGCAGGTTTTTTTCACACCCCTGAGCGATGTAAGTTAGACCAACTTAAGTGATAGTGTAGACCTGTCCCTAGGAAGAGAACCTCGGAATCCTTTGTGCAGTGTTCTGTTCTAATTACTAGACCACACTGACTCTGTTTTTCATTTTATAGTGCCCAAAGGGGAAGACATTGATACAGGAGCAATGCTTTGCAGATTAACAATTCTCTCAGAATGAAAACTACATACTAGATGAAATCCTAGCCCTATTGTAATCAATGGCAAAATTCCACTGACTTTTATGGGGCTAGGATTTCTGCCACAGTGTGTACTGCACAAGGCTGAGAGTTAGCACTTTGTCTTAAAATCTTTTTTAAATAAAATATGAATAAAAATCTAGGCCAAGATTTTCAAAAACAAGTGCCTAATGTTAGGTTTGTGAATCCAAATTTAGGGACAAAAATACATGTCCTGAGTTTCAAAAGTGCTCAACAGCCAGCTACTTCCCTTGACTTCTATGTTGGCTGCTAGATGCTCAGCACTTTGGAAAATCAAACTACTTATTTAAGTGCCTAAATATGGATTTAGGAACCTAACTTTAGGCACTTGGTTTTGAAAATTAAGGACATTTACATCACTACAAATGTAGTGCATTTTAATTTATGGTACAGATGGGTTAAGGAAGTGATGATTAGCTATAGGCTAGGTTCAAGTCTCAGTCAAGGCTGGTTCAGCAGCCACTGACATTTTATGAACTGTTATTGTAAATCTGAGGCCCCAAATGACAGAAATATAGTTAGTTCAGATGATCCTGCAAGATTTCCACTACCTTTGAATAATGTATATTTTATGAGATCAGATGTTCTTTTGAGAGTTCAATGGCATCAAAACCAAAAGAAGAAAATAGATCCAGCCCAGTTTGGGATCCAACATAGGACTAAAGCTACATTAGTTGGTTTGGATCTCAGAATCAAATACAAGTGTTTCACATTCAATCCTGAAATTCAAAAAGTGGTTAGATTCAAGGGTTGCTAGTCTAGTCCACTCTTAATTTACAGATTTATACACTTTCCTCCCTACTGAGAAAACAAAAAAATCTAACCTCATCAGCAGGAGTACTGGCAGGTGCCACAATTTCTTCTTCTTGGACAATCTGAGCTGGAACCTAGGTGAAAAAAAATCAATGTAATAGACAGAATTTGTATCCTAGTTACTAACTACTTTTCTATTACACTTATTTTGGTTTCAATTTCATTTTAACATACATTTTAAAATAAAATTTTAGTCTACCCAACAGTAATAATAGACAGAGAAATACTAGCTTAATAATTTGTGCTTCAAAATATGTACGCACAAAAATTATGTACTTGTTAAGAAACAGAAGCGCTGATCCAGCAGACTTTACTTTGACTTCAGGCTGAGTATGGACTTCAATGGGACTTTTGCCTAAGTTATGGCTGAAGGATTTGGCTCAAAGTATTTAAATAACGAAATGTGTATATTTCATATCAGTAAAAGAAAGTCAGTTCATAAATAATTTATATGAACTCATAATCAACATTAACGTTTGAAAGTGATTTATCACAACCACAAGGAATGAGTGTGGTTTACAATACCAAAAACATTATACCAAATACCAAAACCTCCTTCCATTATGCTGAAATGGCTAATGATCAGCTTAGTAGAAGGTTTCTGAGTAAACAGGTCATTTAAGGAAGTTCACAAAATAGCACAGTTATGACAATCTCTATAAAGTTTACAGAAATTTAAATCCGCACTAGACTGAATTTGGAATTAAAAAAACTTCAGAAAGTAATTCTAACAGTGAAAAGGAAAAATCTCTTTTCCACAATATACCACTAAAAGTAAAAAGTAAAGTAAAAGAAAAGTAAACCATCTTTTCCTGCTATACAATGAGGATATAGATTAAACACACTGGGCCACAATCTGCACTTCTTTCTCACATAAGTAGTTATATTGACTTTGTAGGGACAAGGTGTATGAGTAAAGCAAGCAGCACTTGATCCATGTCAGGACACCTTAGTTTCCTTTGCAATGTTATGACACCACTTTCTCCATAGAAACATAGGTATTTTACTTTGCATGTACCAGCTTAGCAGGTGCTTTGGAATTTTAAAACAAGAATTAATTGTAAACACTAATGGAACATAGGGAGTGAAAGGGACTAGGAGCAGAGAGAAAATTTAGCTAGGAAGGTTTGTGAGAGCAGAAAGCTGCAAATGCTCTGCATAAAGTCAAGGAACTTCATTTTGGCTTGATGGAGTAAAATAAATTTTGGGAAACTACCTGACTAAATACATTCTAAGAAAAATATAAGAGAAGGAAACAATTAACAGTCAGAGTAATGCAAAGTAGCTTTAGAGTAGAGATAACCTTAGATGTATTGTTTTTCCAGGCAAAGAAAAATTTTGCTGCCCCTCCCACAATGCATCTCCCCAAACCAAACAAAAATAAATCATCAGAATTTTATACTACAAATATAAAATCATATCTGTGATGGGATCAACCCTACAAGACTACCTGGCAAATAGAAAAAAGAAATGTGTATTTACGGCTCTCTCTCTCATTCTCTCATTTACACACACATTGTATTCTTTTGTATCATATTTAATTTCTTTCTGTTTTCCTCTCTATCATTTATTATTTCTGTTCCCATCCTCCATTTGTCCCATTCTTTCTCTTTCCTTAGGACCGTTATCATTTTTCCCCCTCTAGGGCTATCCCCATATCTTCTGATGGCTTTCCTTCACACATCTTCCTGAACCACCAACTCTCTGCGGCTGTCTTTCTTTACCCTTTGCCCTTCTCTCATGCATCCTGCACCATTTCCTAGAAGCTTAACTATGCCTTTCCAAGGATATCCCCCAGTAAAGCACATTGCATTCTAGCCTTATAGTTACTTAGGCACAGATTATTGTGGTGGCGACTTCAAAAGGGTTTATTTCCCGAAACTGAGGGAAATTATGGGCAAAACTAATTGGGAGGAAAAATTTAGACAGAAATACATGAATGAAAATTGGGAATTCTTTAAGATGAATTTCTTGGATAGCCATCTGGTGAGGCAGAGTGGCCTCCCACTGATGCAGAGGGGGAGGTGTTGCCCCTCGAACCCAGATGGGTGGAGTCCGGCCAGTTATGCTGGTATGCCCTGAATATGAGATTTGAACATTAGACTATAACCTATGAAATATTTGACTTAGGTACCTGGATGGAGGCCTTAGGCTGGATCACTTTAAGGGAACTGTATTGTTTGGACTTCTGAGTAACCAGTAAGGTAATAAAGAAGCTGTTTTATGCTGTCTTGGTAAATCTAAGTATTGGAATATCCACCAGCTTTATAGGGATTGTCTGCCCCATTTGTTACAGTTCACCCTAATTGAGTGACCATAGCTGGCCCCCACTGGGACTCCATTCACATAGGGAAAAATCCATGCTAACAGGGCTAAGGACAATAGGAAGGAGTTTTTTAAGTATATTACAGGGGTGGCCAAACTTACAGACCCCTGAGCAGCATACGACAATTTTCAGAAGTTTGCAAGCCAGGGCACACCTGCTGGGAGTCAGGGCTTCAGTACCTTGGGAGGCACCTGCCGGGGCTCGGGGTTTCAGCCCTGCTCCTGCTGAAGCCCAGAACCCGAGCAGGCACGCCCTGTGAGGCTGAAGGCCCAAGATCCTCCTCCCCACTGGGCAGAAGTCTCTATTCCACCACCCTGCTGCAAGGCAGAGTCCCAAGCTCCCTCCTCAGTCTGGTAGGTGGGGAATGGGGGAACCCCGAGGGGAAATCTGTGAGCTGCACTTTAATTATAAAAGAGCCGCATGTGGTTCATGAGCCAAAGTTTGGCCATCCCTGGTATATTAGGAACAAAAGAAATCCTAGCAATGGTAGATGGAGATGGTAAAATTATTAATAATGGTGCAGAAAAGACAGAAGTGTTCAATAAATATTTCTGACTTTTTTTTAAATAAGAGGGAGGATGTATTCATATCACATGAGGATGATGAAGCAATTTCCAGTCTGTTAGTTGCTGAGGAGGATGCTAGACATCATCATCTACTAGTGATAAACATTTTAAAATCAACAGACCTAAATAGCTTGCACTAAAGAGTCTTAAAAGAATTGGCTGAAAAAATCTTTGGCACACTGATGTTAATTTTTAATAAGTCTTGGAAGACTAGGGAAATTCCAGAACACTGTAGGAGTGTTAATGTTGAAAGTGGCAATATTCAAAAAGAGAAAGCAGGATGACCCAGGTAAATATTGGTCAGTTAACCGCACATCAATTCCAGGAAAGATAATGGAAAAGCTGGTACTGGATTTAATTGATAAACAATTATACAGGATTTAATTGATAAAGAAAGAATATAAAAGATCCTTGGATGTATAAACTGGGGGGATAGAAAGTAAAGGTAGGCAAGTGATTTTGCATCGTGTACAGCAGGGGTCAGCAACCTTTCAGAAGTGGTGTGCTGAGTCTTCATCACTCTAATTTAAGGTTTCGCATGCCAGTAATACATTTTAACATTTTTAGAAGGTCTCTTTCTATAAGTCTATAATATATAACTAAACTACTGTTGTATGTAAAGTAGATAAGGTTTTTAAAATGTTTAAGAAGCTTCATTTAAAATTAAATTAAAATGCAGAGCTCTCCGGACCGGTGGCCAGGACCCAGGCAGTGAGAGTGCCACTGAAAATCAGCTTGCGGGCTGCCTTTGGCACACGTGCCACAGGTTGCCTACCCCGGTGTACAGCATTGGTGAGACCAATATTTGAATATTGCTTATCGTTCTTCCACCCACATTTTTAAAAGGATGTTGAAAAATCTGTGAGGGTACAGAAAAGAGTGACAAAACTGATTCATAGAATAGAATCATAGACTCATAGAATATCAGAGTTGGAAGGGACCTCAGGAGGTCATTTAGTCCAACCCCCTGCTCAAAGCAGGACCAAGAGCTGGAGAAAATATCTTAAAGTGATACATTTAAAGAGCTCAATCTCTTTATCTTTTTTTAAAAAAAAAAAGATTGAGAGATGACTTAATTACAGTTTATACATACTTTCATGAGGAGAAAATACCAGACTCTATCAGAGAAAAGCATAAACAAAAACTAATGACTGGAAACTGCAACCAGTCAAATTCAAATGAAAAGTTAGGTATGCATTTTTAACTGTCAGAGTGATTAACCATTGGTACACTTACCAAAGGAAGTGGTAGAGATTCTCTACCTCTTGATGTCGTCAAATCAAGTTATTTGGTTCAATGCTAGGTAACCAGATGAAATGTAATGGCCTGTTATATAGAGGGGGTTAGATTAGATGACACCTAATGGTACCTTCTGGCCTTAAACCAGTGGTTCTCAAACTTTTGTACTGGGGACGCCTTTCACACAGCAAGCCTCTGAATGTGACCCTCCTTATAAATTGAAAACACTTTTAAATATATTTAACACCACTATTAAAGCTGGAGGCAACGTGGGGTTTCGGGTGGAGGTAGACAGCTTGCGACCCCCCATGTAATAATCTCATGACCCCCTGAGGGGTCACGACTCCCAGTTTGAGAACCTCTGCCTTAAACTCTATGAAACTATGAAGAATCAGAAAGAAATGATGGCAGTCTGGGATAGCTGTATCTGAAATAGCATCACCACCAAGAGCAGAGATGCATCCAAAACTTTCCTCCTCCTGCACAAGAATGAGAATAATGAAGATCAAAGACACTTCAAATAGAAGACCATGCCTTCTAGATATTTCCTCCTCCTCAAATCAGCATCTCCTCCATCTTATCTGGGCTCATTTTTAACCAGTTTCCTCCCAACCACTTCACCACAATTGTCAGATTGAGGACACTGCAAAACAAAAAATTCTCCCTATTTCCCCTGAAGTCTTGACATATATATTGGAGAGGATGGTTGGCAAGTTGGAACCCTGCAGTATTCTGCTTGTCAAAGATCTTGGGGAACTAAAATAATGCTTTCATTCTACCCTTTAGCACCTTTCAAAGAGGAAGGAAAGAGTCCACTGAAGGGTTATCTTCCTGAAAGATCCCACAGACAAGTTATCAAAGCCTAGTAGTTATTAGTATCAAAGGCTGCTGATAGCTTTTGATCCTCATCAGCATGTACACCATTGCTGAAAGAGATTGCCATCAACAAAACCACCTGTGCAGCTAAAACAAAACTGATAGTGATCTGCAACATTTGCAAGTTCAAGATACAGCTGGAGCTATTCAGACACCACCTTTCCAATAACCTCCCCAAAAATTAAATGTTAGAGACTGAGACTCTTAACTTCATGAGATTTTTTTTTGAGCAGTGCCTCAATAATGGCAACCTACCCTGTTGAATACTCTTTTTTCCGAATTATGATCTAAAATTAAAATATAGTTTTCAAATATTTTAATATTTAAAGCCACGCAATTTGATTAAAAGTGCTTTATGACTAAATGTAGTAAAATGCCTGCGCAGCATATGCGATTATTTAAAAATATAAATAAAATTAGTAGTTTGCAATGTTGGTATTTGCTGCTCTATATTAGAAACTCTTTGAGACACTGGTCTTGTCTACACTAGATAGGCTTTGCTGGTATAGCTATACCAGAAGAGCTATGCCTGCAACCTCTCCTAGTATAGATGCAGTCTATTTTATTTTAATTATTTTGCCAGTATAGTTTATACCAGTTCCCTGAAAAAAACAAGCAAAAGGACTTTGATGTCGCTATCACTGTGTCTATGCTCCTTACTGTATAGCTGTGCTGGCAAAACTTTTAAATGTAGACCAGGCCGCAGACCAAGGTTTCCTAAGTGTTTAAACAAAGCCTAACGCATCAGGAGACCCAAACCTGATTGCTGAAAGCTTTTCATCTTCACCTTCGGACCAAATCCTGATGCCAATGAAGTTGGTGGCAAAAATCCTGTTTTCTTCAGTGGACCAGGATTTGACCCCAAGTACTTTAGCATTAAAGGCACAATATCAGTTTGAAATTCTCAGTTAAAAAGTGACAGGTTTCAGAGTAACAGCCGTGTTAGTCTGCATCCGATGAAGTGAGCTGTAGCTCACGAAAGCTTATGCTCAAATAAACTGGTTAGTCTCTAAGGTGTCACAAGTACTCCTTTTCTTTCAGTTAAAAAGTGTGTTGAAAGTTGAGTACCCTGCCCGTTGTTGGGGTTTCAGAGCCCTATTTATTTTTAAAAATACATTTATCTTCCCTGTTGCTGTGTAAAAGATTCACACACACACAAAAGAGGGAAGTGACCAACTAATGGACTATACAGTGGAGACAATGAAAACTAACTTTACACAATGGGCTATGGAATGCACAAAATAAAAAGAATTTTTGTGGGGGATTTTCTTCCTAAACTTTCAATTATACTGGATTTTAGGGGTTACTTGTATCAATAGTAGACAAAATATCTTCAGAAATAAGTGTGACTTTTAAATTTTTGACAGATTTCAGAGTAGCAGCCATGTTAGACTGTATTCGCAAAAAGAAAAGGAGTACTTGTGGCACCTTAGAGACTAACACATTTATTTGAGCATAAGCTTTCGTGCATCCGATGAAGTGAGCTGTAGCTCATGAAAGCTTATGCTCAAATAAATGTGTTACTCTCTAAGGTGCCACAAGTACTCCTTTTCTTTTTAAATTGTTGGTCTCCCTTTAATTATGGGCAAATATCAAAAGCCCGTCTGACTTTTCTAGTAAAGTCTGCAGTGGTGTTCTGCATTGATATCTTCAGCAAAACTGAACAGACTGTCTTCTGGAAAACTGCTTGGAGGGCCTCCAAGATACACCTTTTAAGATTGCAGCAAGACGTGGAAATCAGATAAGCTCTCTGTTTCCATCTTTCCACGAGGTCGCGTTTACCAAGCCAGGTTGGTTCTATGTTAACTATCCCCATTGCAAATTTTATCACAAGTCCCAAAGGCTTGTATTATCCAACAAAATTTCTTGACTGGTGATTACATTTCACTTTTTGGTGTTATTTCAATGGGAATTATATTTGTATTCTTTAGCTGATTTTTTTTTCCTGCTAGTCTTAGTCCTAGTCTTTATTGAAAAATTGGATTGACCTAGCTCCATTTCTCAGGCCTGTGAAAAATTTTGCACCCTGTGCATTGTAGTTGGGTCGACCTAATGATTTAGTGTGGCTAAACAGTGAAGAAACACAGTTTAATATTTCTGATTTTGTAATTCCACTTATCTGTATTTTTTGCCCTGAAGTATAATTTGAAAGTGTCCACTGATGGTAGAATAATGGAAATGCAGTGTTACTTCCTGCCAGTCTCTTGAATGAAATCTTCAAAGAATTTCAGCATTGTAAATATGGTATCAGTTAGAGAGACACCAAAGTTGTATTTAATTTCTTAGTAAAAGAGACAGATGAAGCCACTTTATTTTCAGGATAATCTTTTCATATGTAACAGGTTGAGGTCTATCTTGTGATAATATCAGGAAGGAGCTGTGTAACAGGCAGGCCCAGTTCCTGAAATATTATATGAGTTCAAAAATGGCAGCAAAGAAATTCTTACAATAGCTGACCAGTTTACAATCTCTATATGGCTAGTAGAGTTAATAAAGCATCATGAGTAGACAGCTGAAATGTATATGCAAACCCATGCAAACTGTGAACATGAGTCACTAAAGACTTCTTTTAGTATTAGTATCATAGAGGTGAACAACACAGGTATTATCTTTGTCTCTCAACCAATGAGCACATGGTTCTTGTGCTTAAGTATTCACAGTGGAGAACAAAAGTATTCTGGCAAATTTTTTATTGATCTAGTTATCAGTTAGATGGATTTATAATTAAAAGTAAATAATGGGTCTGTACAAGAGCCATTTTTCACCAAGGAGGTGATGTAGTGTTTGGCCGAAATGGAGCACTAATATATGGGAAGCCTCGTTAATAAAGCCTATAGAGTCAGGTTTCATTCTGCACCTGTATACAGAGCTACAAAAAAAAAAAAAAGTGTCCGGTGAAATACCCAGGGAAATTCAGAGAGCGGTGATGATAAAGCATTTTCTGTGCAAGAGTGTGTGACCCACTTCCTTTGAAGGCCAATTAAAACTAGTCACAGAACACAAGAGAAAGCTAGCATGCCCTCAACAAACAGCTGTCTTTTTCTCAGTCTCCAAAAGTAACGCTATGTAGCTTAGAGTGCAGGCAGGACCAAGTTTATCTCTTACTCTGAGAATAGTAACTTCCAGTTGTTACTAGAATTAGGGGACTTTGTGGGGAAATTAAAAGAAACTATGTCTCCTTTTATAACAGCAGCTGGCACTGGGATGTCTTAAGGAGGAATATGACTTTCAGTCTCTATATGATTAGAATGTATATGAACAGAGAGGCAAAGGAGTGTCAGGTCTTGAACCAAGCTAACCTGAGCTAATCACTCCAGATCAGTTCCTACATATTGGTGGGCTAGTAAGCAGCAACCCACTGCTGCATCTTGAGCAGCATCTGTTCCATGAATAAACAGATGACTTCACTTCCCTGGGCTGTCCATCTGGCACCTTTCACAAGCTCTAAATTCAATTTAAAATACAAACAAAGATTTTACTGTCACAAGTGGTTTGACCTGATAGATGAACTGAATGAGAGAGTTCACAGGAGGTAATAGTTCATTGCCCTTAGGCAATCTCTCTCATTCTTCCTGAAACTGAAAGATGATGGTGTCTTTAATCAGATTTGTTTATGCAAAAAAGAAACATAAAAGCCATTATTTGTATTTGGAGAAGATCAAGATAGAGATGAAGTAGCATATATCATGTATCCTGACTGGTAAACACTTCTCCTTGCTTCATTTTTAAAGTATCAGCAACACTGATGTTTTAACCAGTCTGTTGGAGTACTGTGCAAGTATTGTTATCCAGATGTTTAAAACATGGAACTGGTCTAATCCCTTCCTCTATACACAGAGCAGACTGAGAACTGTATCTGTTAAATTAAACATGAGATCTATGCTCTTCATTGGCTATGTCTACACCACAAATTAACTGTAGCATGGGTAGACATACCCATGACAGCTTTAATCTAGCTAGCGTACATAAAACGTGGCACAGACCCTGACACAGGCTAGCAATCCGAGTATGTACCCAGGGTCCCTTGTGAGGTAACCAATGACACCATGACTTCACTACTGTTGTTACCCAGGCTACCTAGATTAAAGTATGTAGACCAATGTCTTATGGTTGCCATAGACAATAACTAAGAATAAACTTACAACAAAAGACAACAAGCCTTTAAAAAAAATTCAGAAGCTGGCAAACATAACCTGAATCTGCCATACAGTCCACAAATACAAGAAACAAAAATAGTTTGGGTCTTGTCCTGAAAGATGCCACAAATGTACAGAAAAGTCACAAAGATATCATGTTAGATCATAAAATCAGAGAAATGTCAAGCTGGAAGGGACCATGAGAGGTCATCTAGTCCAGCACCCAGTACTGCAGCAGGACCAAGTAAACCTAGACCATCCCTAGTCTAACCTGTGCTTAAAAACCTCCAATTGTGGGGATTCCACAATCATCCTTGGTAACCTTAACTATCCATATAGTTAGAAAGTCTTTCCTCATACGTAACCTAAATCTCCCTTGCTGCAGATTACAGCAATTACTTCTTACCCTACCTTCTGTGGACATGGAGAACAGCTGATCACCATCCTCTTTATAACAGCCCCTAATATGCAGGTCCTTTATGCAGAAGACAGCCTAAACTATTATGTGGAACAATAAACAGTTCCAACTTTGAGGATCCTAACTATCACAAATTTTATCCCAGTTCTCAATGATCAAGTGATCTCTGAATCTTTTAAGGGGGATTTTCTGTAAAGCAAACAGCTTGAGGTAGGAACCAAGCTGAGTCTGGAGACATGAGGCAAGCCTTCCATTCAAAGTTGTCTTCAGAGTATAGCAGAGGCATTTTAAAGAACTAACTGGTTGAATCTTTAATTATTTGAATTAGGATAGTACCTAGAAGCCCAAACACAATCAAGGCCCCACTATGCTAGGTGCTGTACATACACAAAGTAAGAGATCTCCTCCTCCCAAAAGATGTTACAGTCTAAAGAGACTAGAAGATTGATTATCCCTGTTCTAGAGATGGACTTTTAAAGCACAGAGAGATTAAGTGATTTGACCAAGGCCACACAGGAAGTGTGCTGGAAATCAGAAATTGAACCCAGATCTTCTGAGTTCTCATTGCATGCCTTAGCCACAAGACCACCCTTCCATTCTCTGAATGAAGAAGTAAACAGAGTTGTATTTTTATCTTCTTACTCATCTTATAATACAGCAGCACAAGGATTACAATTTCAAATAACCCAGTGGAGAAGTTCCCTAAATACATATGAAGAGAGCCTCATGCTTGCCTCACATAGAGCTCCAAAGATTTGACTGACTGACTTTTCTGCAATAAGGTAAACCTGGGCACTTTAATATTTATCAGCTCATAATGAAGTTCTTGGTTTTGGAGGCAGAATTCTTATGAACAAATGGAGTTGTGCTTCATACCCTTCATGCAAAGTCACACTTATCTTGGTGTTACATTCCACCAAAACTCTTGATGGAAGGAAAAATCTGTCATATTTGAGGCACAAAATCTTTAAATACCATATACTTAGATCTGAATAAAAGGAGGCAACTAAGCATCCATTAGCTTAAAGTGAATGTTAATATGTAACAATACAATAAGTGTGCGTGTTCACACAATTAAGCGTTGAAACTGAAGTGGGATAAAGAGATTTCTCTGCCTCCAGCAAACTTTCAATTCATCTCCACCTCTGTACATGACTATACATTAGTCTTTCCAGGAATAATGTATAGTTCTAGATCCAAAAAATACATTTGAAAAGCAGAGGGTTAGTCTGGTTTTAGAATGCATCAAAAGACAGGTATTTTCAAAATGCTTCTTGAGGTTGAAGCCTCCTGAACACCCTACTGGGGTCTTATCTTTCCATTTGTCAAATACTGCCGAACTGGACATAACCAGTTTTATTTCCCATCCCTTATCACCACAATTTACAAACTATTCAGTAAGCCATGGGATGGTTTAAATGTATTGTGGGAGATATTTTGAAACTGCTAGATGAGCCTTTAAGCCTTGAGAGCTGCACTGGAGAGCTCCACTTACAGCTTTTGAAAAGAAGTGCAAAGGAGCATGCTCACTGACAGCTGTTCACAACTTCAGAGACTTTATGTTTGCTCATGCCCTGAACAGAAGAAATGCCTCCAGGCACTGTTGTTTGTCTGGTGCAGCTCCTTCTTCCTCCCCACTACAGGGGCTGGTTCTACTTTCAGTAGCTTAATTTGGCTTTTAATGCCTAACTTACCATAGTTGGAGAGGAGTAGCCTGGTGCAATATACACAGACATATACCATAGCTCAATAGCAAAGAAATTAATAGAAGCAACTCCAAAACTTAGATAATTTGTGGAAACATAAAACAAGGTCAAATTTAAGATTCATAGCCATTCTGAAACATCTGGATAACAGTGCTGATAAAACTTCTGCAGCAGTTGATAGCTGATAGCAAAGCACAGCGCTCCAGTCAGCTAACCATGGATTAAGAGACTGTACCAATCTTAGAAACCAGCCTCTTCCACCTCTCTACTTCAACCCATATATATTGCCGGCAATATTTCTACAATTTTCTAACTGGGGGTACTCAAGGAAATAAGCAAGTTGACATGAGATCATTTAATGTGTTTCCAGATATTCAAGCAGACAGAAAGAAAGACAGACAGACAGAGACACACAAAGAGAATCAGTTATGTGATTCAAACACTTCAAGGCTAGAGAGCCTGAATTTGCTTTTCTTTATTCAATAAAGCTTGTTTTTCATCTGTTCAGTAAAGGCTGAATGATTCTTACCCACACTGCAAGAAAAAGCCTGAAGTTCACTTGAAATGAATAATGCATTCACACTCAGTTGTACTCAACAACTGTCCAGTAGTAAGTTTTTGTAATATTGTGTTTTTATATTGTCTAGGAGTGTCTGCATTTCTGCATAATAATATGCAGTTGTCTGTGTCAGTCTGTACATTTAGTGATCCATGGCTCCATGTCTAGTTGGCAGCCGGTATCAAGTGGAGAGCCCCAAGGGTCGGTCCTCGGGCCGGTTTTGTTCAATATCTTCATAAATGATCTGGAGGATGGTGTGGACTGTACCCTCAGCAAGTCTGCAGATGACACGAAACTGGGAGGAGAGGTAGATACGCTGGAGGGTAGGGATAGGATACAGAGGGACCTAGACAAATTAGAGGATTGGGCCAAAAGAAATCTGATGAGGTTCAACAAGGACAAGTGCAGAGTCCTGCACTTAGGACGGAAGAATCCCATGCATCGCTACAGACTAGGGACCGAATGGCTTGGCAGCAGTTCTGCAGAAAAGGACCTAGGGGTTACAGTGCACGAGAAGCTGGATATGAGTCAACAGTGTGCCCTTGTTACCAAGAAGGCCAATGGCATTTTGGGATGTATATGTAGGGGCACTGCCAGCAGATCGAGGGACGTGATCGTTCCCCTCTATTCGACATTGGTGAGGCCTCATCTGGAGTACTGTGTCCAGTTTTGGGCCCCACACTACAAGAAGGATGTGGAAAAATTGGAAAGAGTCCAGTGGAGGGCAACAAAAATGATTAGGGGACTGGAACACATGACTTATGAGGAGAGGCTGAGGGAACCAGGATCGTTTAGTCTGAGGAAGAGAAGAATGAGGGGGGATTTGATAGCTGCTTTCAACTACCTGAAAGGGGTTCCAAAGAGGATGGACCTAGACTGTTCCCAGTGGTAGCTGATGACAGAACAAGGAGTAATGGTCTCAAGTTGAAGTGGGGGAGGTTTAGGTTGGATATCAGGAAAAACTTTTTCACGACGAGAGTGGTTAAACATTGGAATGCATTACCTTGGGAGGTGGTGGAATCTCCTTCCTTGAAAGTTTTTAAGGTCAGGCTTGACAAAGCCCTGGCTGGGATGATTTAGTTGGGGATTGGTCCTGTTTTGAGCAGGGGGTTGGACTAGATGACCTCCTGAGATCCCTTCCAACCCTGATATTCTATGATCTGTAGGTACAGTTGTGTCACAAAGTAACTGAGTGTAAACACTAGAAGAATCTTGCCATTTCATATGCTGTTCAGCTAGATCCAAGTCCCCACTCTGCTCTCATTTTGCTAATGAAACTGGCTACATCTCCCTTCCACATGTGCTGTGCAGAAAGTAGACACAAAACCTGACAGTGTTTATCTCCAGGGAATCTAATAGATTCCAAATCAAAAAATATTTTAGTACATACACACACAGGGAAATCGGAGTATTCTCCCAGAGGCCACAGAATTTCAGCAAGTATCCACACATCATCTCCCAGGCACCAAGCAATTAACATTCTAAAGCATCTTTTTCTTGGGGGCTAACTGATCCAGTGTCTGTCAGGGATTAGAAGGCATACCCTTGCTCAGGAGTATAAAGCTGGAAGCTATGCTTTGAATCATTGGAGGAGATAGTGCAAGGGAGCAAGTAAAAAGCTGTGACCCCTTACACGGCTATTTTAAGTTCAAAGACTGAAGCTTTTTCCTCTCATTTCTATCATCATCAGAGGGACTAAAATGTTATAAATACATGTTTTATGTTTTATAGTTTATATACCGCAATTTAAATCCCTGGTTCATACACCTGAGTAACATGCAAATACTTAGCCCATAGTTTTTGGCAGATGCATGAATAAACTTGATTTTAGCATTTTTCCTTACCTTGATGGTTTAAAAATTTAAGGAATACTATTTAAGTAGCAGAGGAAAAAGTTTTATGAAGCTGCCTTCAACACATGCTACTTTAAAAACTTACTGGTATCAAGACAACCCTTATCCATCAGATCATACAACTTTTTGATTTCCTAAAAACATTACCGATACCACAGCAAAGACAGAAGAGAATAATGCATTCTGGAATGTCTTTTATTGCATTGAATGCAGCATGTGTGATTACCTGCCTTGTGGGCAGGTGGTGTATCTGTGCATTCAGTGCACTCTTGAGACCAGAGTGAACTGGAGGAGATAAGGCAAACAGAGAGGTACCTAGATGAGACTTTCAAGAACACAACAGAACAGTCCTATCCCCACTCAGACAGCTTCTGTGCTGTGGAGGAGTACGAAAGTCTGGGGGAAGGAGAACATCAAGCTGGAGTAGAGGGAAACAATCCCATAATTAAGACTCTCCTACAGATGATGTCATCCTCTCATTCCCTCTCAGGGGAGCGGACCCCAGTCATTAGGAATAGCCAGGCAATAGTAATGGGGATTCGATTAAAAACATAGATAGTTGGGTTTGTGATAACCAGGAGAACCACATTGTGAATTGCCTGTCAGGTGTGAAGGCTGCAGACCTCTTGAGACATCTAGATACACTAACATTCTGTGTTGGGGGAGGAGATGGTGGTCATGGTACATGTATGTACCAGTGACATAGGGAAAGGTAAGAGAGGTCTTGGAGGCCAAATTTAGGCTCCTAGGTAAGAGATTAAAATCCAGAACTTCCATGGTAGCATTCTCTGAAATGCTTCCAGTCCACACAAAGAGCCAGCTAGACAGGCAGAACTGCAGGGTCTCAATGCATGGATGAGACAACGATGTTCAGATGATGTTCAGAGAGGGGATTTAAGTCTATTAGAACCTGGTGAATCCTTGGAGAAAGGAGGAGCATATACAGGAAAGATGGGCTCCATCTAAACCAAAATGGAACTAGATTTCTAGTATGTAAAATTAAAAAGGTCTTAGAGGAGGTTTTAAACTAAGGGCTGGGAGAAAGCCGACTGGTTCAGAGGAGCACTTGGTTCAGACAGAGACATCCCTGAGCGGAGGATTTATTAAAGGGGATACGCTATATCCTCGTAGAGATGAGAGGACAGAAGTTGATAAAGTACAAGTAGGAACTAAAGAGAAACAGTCAAAAGAAAAAGAGTCCCATTCAATTACATCACACAAATGCAGAAAACTAAATATTGATAAATTTTATAAGTGCTTGTATACAAATGCTAGAAGTCTAAATACTAAGATGGGTGAACTTGACGCCTGGTATTAAATGAGGATATTGATAAAATAGGCATCACAGAAACTTTGTGGAACAATCATAATCAATGGGATACGATAATACCAGGGTACAAAATATACAGGAATAACAGAGTAGGTTGTGCTGGTTGCGGAGTGGCACTATATGTAAAAGAAAGCATGGAGTTAAATATAGTAAAATCTTAAACCAAACAGTACCATAGAATCTCTATGGATAGAAATGCCATGCTTCAATAATAAGAGCATAGCAGTAGGAATACACTACCAACCTAATGGTGATTGTGAAATGCTCAGGGAAATTAGAGAGGCTACAAAAACTGAAAACTCAATAATAATGGAGGATTTCAACTATCCACATAATGACTGGGTATGTGTCACTTCCGGACCAGATGCAAAGATAAAATTTTAGATAGCACTAATGATTGCTTCTTGGAACAGCTAGTCCTGGAACCCACAGGGGGAGAGGCAATTCTTCATTTAGTCCTAAATGGAACACAGGATCTTGTCCAAGAGGTGACTATACCTGAACTGCTCAGTAATAGTGGTAGTAATAGTAATAGTGAATATAATGTAATTAAATGTAACATCCTTATGGGGAGGGGGACATCAAAGAAGCCCAGTACATTAGCATTTAATTTAAAGAAAGGGACCTAAACAAAAATGAGGATGCTAGTTAAATGGAAATTAAAAGGTACAGTCACAAAAGTGAAATGCCTGCAAGCTGCATGTTATTAAAAACACCATAATAGAGACTCAAATTAAATGTATACCCCAAATTATAAAACATAGTAAGAAGACCAAAAAAGCGCCACCATGGTTAAGCAAAGTAAAAGAAGTGGTCAGAGGCAAAAAACAAAAGAAGGCATCCTTTAAACGTTAGAAGTTAAATCCTACTGAGGGAAATAGAAAGGAGCATAAACTCTGGCAAGTCAAGTGTAAAAGTATAAGTAGGCAGGCCAAAAAGAATCTGAAGAGCAGCTAGCAAGAGACACAAAAACTAATCGTTTTTTAAAGTACATCAGAAGCAGGAAGCCTGCCAAACAATCAGTGGGGCCACGGGCAATCGAAGTGCTAAAGAAGAACTCAAGGAAGACAAGGTTGTTGAAGAGAAGCTAAATGAATTTTTTGCATCAGTTTTCACTACAGAGGACGTGAGCCATTCTTTTTAGGTGACAAATCTGAGGAGCTGTCCTAGACTGAGGTGTTAGAGGGAGGTGTTGGTACAAATTGATACATTAAACAATAAGTCACCACGACCAGATGGTATTCACCCAAGTGTTCTGAAGGAACTCATATACGAAACTTCAGAATTATTACCTGTGGTATGTAACCTATTACTTCAATCAGCCTCTGTACCAGATGATTGGCAGATATCTAATATAACTGATTTTTTAAAACAGCTCCAGAAGTGATCTTGGCAATTACAGGCCAGTAAGGCTAACTTCAATACCAGGTAAATTATCAGACACATAGATGAACATGGTATGTTGGGTAAGAGTCAAAATGGCTTTTGTAAAGGGAAATCATGCCTTACGAACCTATTACAATTCTTTGAGGGTGTCAACAAGCATATGGACAAGTCTGATCCAGTTGAATAAGGGTACTTGGATTTTCAGAAAGCCTTTGACAAGGTCCCACACCAAAGGCTATTAAGTAAAGAAAGCAGTCATCGGCTAAGAGGGAAGGTCCTCTCATGCATCAGTAACTAGTTAAAAGATAGGAAACAGAGGGTAGGAATAAATGGTCAGTTTTCTCGGTGGAGAGAGGTAATAGCAGGGTCCCCCAGGCATCTATACTGGGACCAGTGCTGTTCAACATTTTCATTAATGATCTAGGAAAATGAATAAATAGTGAGATGGCAAAGTTATTACTCAAGATAGTTAATGTCAATGCTGACTGTAAAGAGTCACAGAGGGATCTCAGAAAGCAAAGTAATGCAGATTGGAAAATGTAGTCCAAACTAGACATACCAAATGATGGGTCTAAATTTTTACCTCTAAAGAAAGATCTTGGAGTCATCGTGAATATTTCTCTGAAAACATCTGCTCAATATGCAGCAGCAGTCCAAAAAAGCAACAGAATGTTGGGAACTATTAGGAAAGGGACAGGTAATAAGGCAAAAAATATCATAATGCCACTATATAAATTCCCAAAACCAGGAGCCACCAATTGCAGCAGGTTTAAAACAAAAACAAGGAAGTACTTTCACACAATGCACAGTCAACCTGTTCAGCTAATTGCCAGGGGATGTTGTGAAGGCCACAAGTATAACTGGGTTCAAAAAAGAATTAGAAAAGTTCCTGGAGGATAGGTCCATTAATTACTATTAGCCAAGATGGTCGGGGATACAACCCAATGCTCTGGGTGTCCGTAAACATCCAACTGACAGAAGCTGGGACTGGAAGACAGGGGATGAATCGCTTGATAATTGCCATGTTCTGTTTATTCCCTCTGAAGCATCTGGCACTGGCCACTGTTGAAAGACAGCATACCAGGCTATTGATCTGGGTCAAACAATTGATCTGACCCAGTATGGCTGTTCTTATGTTCTTAATAAACCTCAAAGTGCCAGAGTTTACAGAGGGAAATATTTCTTTTTTTAAAGAACAAGCTACATTTCTATTCCAGTGCTGAATACCACCATAGCTTGGCACACATATAAATTTTCTAGAGTAAGCCCGGTCCTGCTGCCCACAAGAGAGCTGTACTGACTGATATTTGGTCTGTTAAGGAGAAAGGGGACAGAAACTTTGAAATTTGTAATTCTGACTGCTTGGTTGGCTACTGACCAGTAGCTGTCTGGGGTGGCAAGCTTCCAGGTGATGATGGCCACATGGCTCTGAATGGTTGTGGGAGTATTCATGACAGTGTGCTACAGCTGCAGCTCAGGGGTGAGCCCAGGGCAGATTTCGGAAAGTGCCTCTGGCAGAATGCTGGACACTAAGTGAGCCAGCAATCTAATCACTTAGGGTAAGTCTACACTGCAATGTAAGCCCTGGTTACAAAGTCAGCGTCACGCCTAACTCCTCCTTATCTACACATAAACTGAGCTAACCCAGGGCTCAGACGAAGGGTCCCAGGACCCCACAGAGGTGAAGGGTCTGAGCTTGAGTCAAGCATAGGACCTGGGACACAGGACTAAAGCCGGGACCCTGGGTTCAAACCCTATTGCTTTGCAGTGTAAACACAGACCTGCTGGACTCATGCTCTGGGACCCCACGAAAAGTATTCCACAATTCCACAGGACAGCTTTCACTGTCCTCTGGACAGTTAAGTTTGGTGGATAGTCAAGTTTTCCCTCACTGCACCACAAGCAAAGGACACCTTTTGGGAGGGCGCTAGGAAGTCTCGGATATGGGGGATTGGACTTGGGCCCACATAATGCAGTGTAGATTCCCATTCCTAATCTAGGGTTACAAATGAATGTAGATGCTCAAACCCTAGATTAATAAACCATGGTCTGTTAAGTAAAGTTCTGCTAACTCTGGGCTTACACTGCAGTATAGACATAGCCTTTGGAAAAGGCTGACTGGAGATATGCAAGCTAATTAGCCGATCAGGCTAGGAGGGCTGATGAACCAATTAGCCCATCAGCTGAGGAGTATAGAAAGACACAGGAAGGAAGGGAGTCAGGAGAGGACCTGGGCTAGCTGAGTCCAGTGTGTTCAGAAATCTCAAGGAAGGGAGACTTCTGGCCTGGTGGGAAAGGTTTAAACATAGAGAAGCACTGTATATTATATTGCTGCATGGGTCTGCATTCCCATATTGGTGCTAGAAATGTAAATAAATAAATTGAGGTTGCCACTCAATGGGGAGAGTCTCAGAGGTTCCTGGGGTATCTGCAAACAGGGACAAAGTGCACCCTATTACAGTGCCCTTTGTCATCCTCACATTCTGCCACAATGGCTGATCACCCCAAGTCTCCAAAACAATCTGGTACAGCTGCTGTTGCAGCTGCCAAAAGTGCTCGGCATATGGCATCCAAAGCCACAGTCACCTGGCGATAAGATCTCAAATAAATGTTCACCAGTCTCTGTGGATTGGCAGTTGTCAGCATCACAACTTGGAGCACTATTCCAGGATAGCAGACACAAAATGCCGGATGTTTTGAAAATGGAACAGGCTTGCCCACAAGAAATTAATAAGACGGCAGGAGAGGAATCATGGGCACTGTTGAGCTTATCCCCAAGTGCCACAATTCCACTCACTCCCAGCTAACTTCTGCTATGTATCTGTAGCAGGGCGGTCACCCCACTCCGGCTCAGAAAGGGTTAAAAGCCAGCCCTTGGAGAGGGCTGGGGCTAGGCGTCAATCAGAAAAGACTGGGAGGCAGCCAATCAGGGCCAGGCAGGGCCCTATAAAAGGGCTGCAGGCTCAGAAGGCAGTCAGTCTTTCTCCAGCCTTGGAGAGGGAAGGACTGGCTGCCTGCAAGCAGAAGGGGCGTACCTTGGGCAGAGTAGTGTTGGGAGAAGCAGCAGGAGGAGCTCCAACCTGGCAAACTCCCAGGCTGAGGCTTTGCTTCTTAGGCTTGAGGGGGCACTGGGGCTGTGGGGAGCAGCCAGAGTAGGAAAAGGCAGCAGGTCTAACCCCCTGGCTGATGATGAGTGGCCACTTCAGACTACAGTTTGCCCCTGAGGGAAGGGGCTAGATGAAGACTGGCAGTGGGTCACTGAGGTGAGGGGGGCTTAGAGGATTGGGGTTCCCTGGGGAAGGGAGGAGCCCAAGTGTGGGGGTACTGTCACTGGCAGTACCCAGGAGAGGAGGCACTGTGGTCCGGTGAGGGATGCGGCATCAGAAGTACTATAAGTGGTCGAGATTGACCAGTAAGCAGATATCGGTAGGGAGACACCGGCCAACAGGAGGCGCTCTGAGGCTGGGATGAGTTAATTCCTGGATGACCAGCGGAAGGCGCTGCAGCAGTGAGTGCACACTGCTACAGTATCCCACAATGCAAAGCAAGAGAAGTCCCAGAATGCATACAGAATAGCAACAAAGCAAAGCAAAGCACTCCGGGATACTTGCACAGAATGTTGCTCACCTACTCCGCCCAAAGTCCATGCCAGGTATACAAACCAATCCATACTGAAACAGAAAATATTTTACAGTGGATGCACAATTATTGTAGACTGTCTAATATGCACCAATCAATGTGCAAGAAATATCAGTGCAAATTAAGACCTCATCTAGACAAGGCCTTATTTAAGGCTTGCTGATCTTTTTCATTAAGACTAATAGAGAAGACATGTGCTTTGATACGTATAATTCAGCAAGGAAAGTGGAAGATCATACACCAAGTTTTTTCACTATTTCTATCTTTAATTCAACCATGGGATTTTTACAGACTAGTAGCTTAGTCAGGTCTCACTAATTTTTCTAATATAATAGTTACAGTAACTTAAACAAAGGGCTGCTTTTGCCCAGAGACTCTAGGAAATCTATTTCTACCTTATTCTTGTCAAAGACAGACAGAGGGAGAGAGGGATGTGCTAATTAATTCCTATTTTAAAGGGCCAAGAATATTTTATACCAATAAATTTATTAGAGGGCAATAAGTTTGCCTTGAATTTACCTGATCAATAGGCATTTCCACTTTCAGATTTTTGTCTTCTTGTACCTCTGCTGCCCCTTGAACTTCTCCCCGGGGTTTACCAGCTTTAAAAATACTTGGTGCTGGAAAGTAATGGAAAACATTAGTTATCAAATACTGCTTGTACACCTCCATGAACATGTCACAGTTCCTTGTTCATCAAACTGACATGTAGGATTATTAAAATTCATTATTTTTCTTAGTAAGTAAAGAATCAATTCTATAATAAGAAAAAACGTTAATCTTATTGGCTTTATTTCCAAAAGTTGCAGAACCTAATCAGTTTCAAGGAAAAAAAATGTATTCCTGTTGAAATATTTTATTTTTGCCTGAAAGGACTTACTAGGAAGTGTTGTGCAGAACACTTGGCCAAAAAAGGGTTATGTAGCAGTGCAAATATCAATGTCCAGTAAACTAAAACTATTACAGAAACAGACTAAAAATGTTGAATTATCAGTCTTCATGCCCTAGAAGAGTAAAGGGCAATCAAATAGCCAAAACATAATTTCTTCTTGTCTTCTCTTAATTTATTATGTTTTATTTCTTAATAAAAAGCAAGAATATACATTCAGAAGTTTGAGACAGAATGAAGATCAGCAATTTGCATAATTTAATATTAATGTATGCAGAGGACCTGATTACCCCTCATGTGCTAGGTTTTGTACAAATGTAAGTAGGCAGGTAGACACAGTGCGCAGTCTAATGAGTTTACAACCTAAGATGTTTAGAAGAAACTTGCATATAAACAGAGGTAGGCAGGTGGACACAATCCCCACGTGAGGTGCTCGGGCTCTAAAACCCATGTCTGCTGGTTCAATCCACACTGCTACCCAACAGCTCCAGTGAAGCATGGAACAGCAGATTATGAGCCCTATAGGTTCAAGCATACTGGATGTCCCACCTATAGCAGTCCTGAGTGGCAAAGCCTACTGTGTTCCCTGATTGGCCCAAGAATGCTATTTAAGGTCTAGGGTAAACACCTGGAGGCTGTCTGCACAACTATTTGGGTCCCTGGATTGCTCCTGCAAACAGATTGTGCTGCACATTCCAGATACCTTACCTTGCTCCTGGTTTCTGACCCTAGCCCTGCTCTTGACACCTGGCCTCACTCCTGGACCCCTGCTCTGCTCCTGACACCTCAGTTCCTGGTCCCCTGCTCCACTTCTAATGCCTAGCCCTGCCGTGGTTCCACTAATCCTACTTTGGCTGGCTCATTTGGCTCTACCCCGATGCAGCCCATTGACCTCAACTACGACCTGATCCTATGGCATGACGCTGGTACGGACTGCTGCTTCTGGCCTTGACCCTCTAGACTGAATTCAGACCATATTCTCAAGTTCCCTCCAACCCAAGCCTTAGCCTGAACCCTGCACCCCAATAGCTGGGATCCTGACACCCAAGGCTAATGATCTTACAATCTAAGAAAAGTTTAGAAATATGTACACAAATATACATAGTATGTATACAGTACAACAGCTATGTTTTTTTCCTAAAGTATGATTTTATACAAGAAATAAGGGATATAAATGTTATAAATGGATATATTTTCACACTGTTACGTTCACCATAAACCGTTCACTATGTTCACCATAAACCGTTCTAAAATGGCTGACCAAATGACATGGACATTGCGAGGGAATTATGGATTAAGAAGTCTGTCTATATGCACCTATATTTTAAATATTGGTTTGTGTGTTTTCTCTGTACTACTTCCAAAGGAGCAATAAATATTTTCACTTCTCTGCTCCTCATACATTATATTTAATAGAAACATTTCAGCAACCATTCCATAGACTTAAAAAAACAAAAATGGAAATAGTTCATCAAAATAAAATTCTTAAAACATAACTGTTGCCTTACACAACAGAAGCAGTATTTCATATTACCCTTATCAGATCCCAGGGGTGTAATCCTTTCAGGTCTTGCCTTCTTGACTTCTTTGCTTTCTTTGGCATAAAAAACTGAGTGTGCTTTTCCATCTGCTGGTTTGGGACTTTTCTGTGATTTTGCTGAATGTTTACAAGAAGGTTGACTTGCACTGTGTTTCTCTGACTAAATGAAACATTAAACAGAGAACATCCAAATGATTAACAATCTCTTTTATATTAACTGTTACATATGCCCAAGTAATTTGTTTGCAACTGTGAACATTCAGCATTAACAACAATGCATTTCAGAATCCTTCACACACATCTGCTTTATTGCTTTAGTTTCTTAGAAGGCCTTTTGACTTTGCAAAGGCTGGAAAAGAGCAATAGCCCTTCCACTTTCATTCCTGCACTGCCGCTGTTACAGGGCTCAACAAGGAGCAACAGCTGGAATTGGGAGATTAAATGGATTTTAGACTATTAAAAATTACTAAATGGCTTTCATCAATTTTTACTGCAATATCAAGGATATTTCTATTAGCCTCTAAAGCCTTTTTCCGTAACCAGACCATGACTGTAATTTACAATGGCAAAGAACTAATCCATATCATGATTATTGCTGTTATAATGTAGATTTTCATACTGTTATAGTTGCAATTTTAGATGCATGTGGCTAAAAATTATGACTATGCTTTTTCCAGAGAAGCTACTAGGTTCCTGTGTGTGGGTCAGCTCATTAGATTTCCACTGTAGGTAGGGACATAACACTGAGAAGTTGTACTTACATATATATAGACAATAAGCATATCTTTATGAGACTTCTAATACAGCAGTCCTTATGTAGAAATAGCATTAAGATAGCAGGAAAGACTAATCAGATTTGCAATTAAAGCTGGTTGAAAAATATGATGGAACAA
The DNA here is from genome assembly GCF_965152235.1 of Eretmochelys imbricata. Taxonomy (NCBI): domain Eukaryota; kingdom Metazoa; phylum Chordata; order Testudines; family Cheloniidae; genus Eretmochelys; species Eretmochelys imbricata. The sequence continues at coordinate 35,651,753 of NC_135574.1, forward strand.
TTTTCTGTCAAAGAAAACATTTTGTGAGAATTCATAGTTTTTAATGAGTTTTGCAACAGGGAAAAGGTTAAAACAATTTAGATTTTCTCATTTCATTTTGATGAGGTCACAATGTTTCATTGGATAAGGTGAAAATGTTTTAATTCATTTTGATTCATTGCATTTAGACTTTTATATTATATTATATATAAGTATGCACATTAATGTTTTTAATATAAAAGTCTAAATTAAATGAGTCAAAATGAAAAGATGAAACATTTTGTTATTGCAGTAACATGTTTTTATGTAAATGAAATGATTCAACATTATCAAAATGAAATGTTTCTAAAGTTCCAAACAAACATTTTTGGGGGTTTCACTTCATAGGAAACTTCAAAGTTTAGCTTTTGCTTTTTCTTCCAATTTGGAACCAAAAAAAAAAAACACTTTTAAAAATGTTGGCACTTCCCACAGAATGGAAATTCCAGTTTCCAACCAGCTCTACTTGCAACCCCCTTGGTTTTGCCACTTTAAACAGACAGCCCATCAGCTTGTCCTGTGTTAGCTTTGCTAAAGCAAACAAACACTAGTGAAAAACCAAACAAAATAGCACATTTATTAACAAGAGTTAAGGTGTGGAACTACTCAGCAAAACTACTGTGAAAATGGTATTCCAGGGTTCCACTTCCAGAGCAAAATCACACAAGCCGTGGTAGTAATAGGAGACTTTAATCAGCAAAACCCAAAATGTCCAATGAGTTATTGAAATGTACTGAGGACAACCTTTTGTTTCAGAAGGTGGAAGAAGTAACAAGGGGAACAGACATTTTAAACAACATTCTGACTAACAGGGAGGAACTAGTTGCAAATCTGAAGGCAATCTGGGTGAAAGTGAGGATGAAATGATAGATTCATGATTCTAAGGAAAGGATGGAGTGAGAACAGTGGAATAAGTAAAATAGAAGTCAAAAAAGTCAGAAAATTTTAGGTAAACCCCCATGGGAAGAAAATCTAAGGGGAAAAGGAGTTCAAGAGAGCTAGCAGTTTCTCAGAGAGATAATATTAAAGGAGCAACAGTACACTATCCCGATGTGAAGGAAAGACAAAAAGAAAAGGAAGAGGCCAATATAGCTCCATCAGGAGCTCTTTAATGGCCTGAAAAATCAAAAAAGAATCCTACAAAAAGTGAAAACATGAGCAAATGTCTAAGAATGAGTTCAAAAGAATAGCACCGGTACATAGAGACAAAATCAGAAAGGCTAAGGCAGAAAATGAGTTATACCTAGCAAGGGACATAAGGCAATAAGAAGAGGTTATATAAATACATTAGGTACAAGAGAAGGAAAAAGGAAAGTGTAGGTGCTCTTTTTATTGGGGAAAGAGAGCTAATAAGGAATGACCTCAAGAAGGCTCAGGTGTTTAGTGACTATTTTGCTTCAGTCTTCATTAAAAAGGTGAATTGTGACCAGATATTAACAAGGGGGAAGGAACGCAAGACAAAATAGGGAAAGAACATGTTAAGAATATTTAGATGTATTCTCGTCAGCAGGGCTTGATGAAATTCACCTTAGAGTACTGAAGGAACTAGCTGAAGCAATCTTGGAACTGTTACCAATTATCTTGGAGAACTCATGGAGGGCAAGTGAGGTTCCATAGAACTGAAGAAGGGCAAGGGTTAAGAAGCTAAGATAACCAGTGGTAGCAGATGACAGAACAAGGAGTAATGGTCTCAAGTTGCAGTGGAGGAGATTTAGGTTGGATATTAGGAAAAACTTTTTCACAACAAGGGTGGTGAAACACTGGAATGCGTTACCTAGTGAGGTGGTGGAATCTCCTTCCCTAGCAGTTTTTAAGGTCAGACTTGACAAACCCCTGGCTGGGATGATTTAGTCGGGGATCGATCCTGCTTTGAGCAGGGGGTTGGACTAGATGACCTCCTGAGGTCCCTTCCAACCCTGATATTCTATGATTTTATGATAACCTCGCTGGTACCTGACCAAAATGACCAATGAGGAGACAAGATATTTTCAAAGCTGAAGGGGGAGGGAAAACAAAGGGTTCTCTCTGTCTATGTGTTGCTTTTGCCGGGACCAGAGCAGGAATGCAGGTCAGAACTCCTGTAAAGAATAATAATCAATCTAGTTAGATATGCATTAGATTCTGTTTTGTTTAAATGGCTGTTTTGTTTAAATATGCATTAGATTCTGTTTTGTTTAAATAAAATAAGTTGTGCTGAATGGAATGTAGATTCCTGTTTTTGTGTCTTTTTGTAACTTAAGGTTTTTCCTAGAGGGATTCTCTATGTTTTTAATCTGATTACCCTGTAAGCTATTTACCATTCTGATTTTACAGAGGTGATTCTTTTACTGTTTCTTTAATTAAAATTCTTCTTTTAAGAACCTGATTGCTTTTTCATTGTTCTTAAGATCCAAGGGTTTGGGTCTGTGTTCACCTATGCAAATTGGTGAGGATTTTTATCAAGTCTTCCCCAAGAAAGGGGGTGTAGGGCTTGGGGGGGATTTTGGGAGGAAAGACGTTTCCAAGTGGGCTCTTTCCCTGTTATTTTTGTTAGACGCTTGGTGGTGGTAGCAATAAGGTCCAGGGACAAAAGGTAAAATAGTTTGTACCTTGGGGAAGTTTTAACCTAAGCTGGTAAAAATAAGCTTAGGGGGTTTTTCATGCAGGTCCCCACATCTGTACCCTAGAGTTCAGAGTGGGGAAGGAACCTTGACAGGACCAGTCAGCCTAACTTTGATATCTAGAAAGTTACCAGAACAAATTATTAAATAATCAATTTATAAGCACCTAGATGATAATAGGATGATTAGTAATAGCCAACATGGATTTGTCAACAGCAAATTGTACTAAACCAACTCATTTCCTTCATTGACAGGGTTATTGGCCTAGTGGATAGGAGAGAAGCTGGACATGGTATGACTTAATCTCTGTAAGTCTTTTAACACAGTCCCTTAAGACATACTCATAGGCAAACTAGAGAAATGTGGCCTAGATGAAATTACTATAAGGTAGGTGCAAAACTGGTTGAAAGACCAAACTCAAAGAATAATTGTCAATGGGTTTGCTATCAAACTGGGGGAATATATCTAGTAGAGTCCTTCAGGGGTCTCTCCTTGGTCTGATACTATTCAGTATTTTCACTGGATAATGGAGTGGAGGGTATACTTATAAAACCTGCAGATGACACCAACCTGGGAAAGACTGCAAGCACTTTGGAGGACAGGAATAAAATTCAAAAGGACCTTGACAAATTAGAGAATTGGTCTAAAATCAACAGGATGAAATTCAATAAAGACAAGTACAAAGAAAAAATCAAAATGAATAAACTACAAAATGGGGAATAACTTGATAAGCAGTAGTCCTGCTGAAAAGGATCTGGGGGTTATAGTGGATCAGAAATTGAATCTGAGTCAACAATGTAATGCAGTTGAGAAAAAAGCTAATATCGTTCTGGGGTGTATCAACCCGAATGTTGTATGTAAGACAAAGGAGGCAACTGTCCCATTCTACTCTGCACTGGTCAGTTGGAGTACTGTGTCCGGTTCTGGGCAGTTAAAGAGAATGATGATCAGTGTTCCATGTCCACTGAAGGTAGGACAAGAAGTAATTGGCTTCATCTGCAGCAAAGGAGACTTCGGTTAGTGTGAAGGGGAACACTCACCACCAAGGCTGCCTAATGATCAGGAGGGGATGTGGCAGGTTGACTTCTTCCCCAGCATTCACCTTTCTTGTTACTGCTCTACCCTGCAGTGATCTGTCTTTTCAGTGACTTAGTTCTCCAGACAAGTCACATTTTCAAGTCCACCCCTTTCAGGGTATATATAGAGTCTCCAATAACAGGGAGGTCATCATGATTAAGCAAGGGATTCAGGGCTTCCCCTTCGGGTTGGGGGTCTTGTGGTCCAGACCCTTGCATCTTTAGAGTCTTCCCCCAACTAGGTTCCCCACCAAGAAATGGATTTCCCTAGCTGTCCCTCTTTAGGGCTGGTAAGGGAGCCCAGGCCCACTCTTTCCATTGGGCCCTAATCCAGAGCATAATGTTAGGTAGCTAAATCCTGCACCTTCAGGTGCTATGCAGCTACCTCCTTGGATCACTTCCTACCAGTCCCCTCTCTTCCCACAGGGTAAAGTAAAGAATTAAACACAAAGATAAAGTCTCTAACCTTCAGAGTCAATAGTCCTTTCTTTGTAGGCTTGTTCACATCACTATAGCCAGGCCACAAGCAGCAGAGCTCAGAGTGTAGGTCAGCTCACCTCCACTATCTGCCTGCCACTGAGCTACTCTGCTCCCCTTTCTAAGTTCCTCCTCCAGCCTGTGCAGGTGCAGTGGGACAGGGCCTCCTGGCCCAGAGGAGCTTCATAACCCTTTGCTCTCCAGTTTGGTGTTTGCATACCCCACCACAGTTAGGTATTAGGAAAAACTTTCTAACTATAAAGGTAGTTAAGATCTGAAATAGGCTTCCAAGGGAAGCTATGGAATCCACATCATTGGAGATTTTTAAGAACAGATTAAACTAAAACCTGTCAGAGAAGGTCTAGCTATACTTGGTCCTGCCTCAGCACAGAGGGCTGGACTAGAATACCTCCAAGGTCCCTGCCAGCCCTACATTTCTATGATTTAAGTTCACTTTGTTTGCAAGCAGAAATATGGTTATTGTAATTGCTAGCTCTGAAAACTCAAGCTGCGGTTTCATAGGCTGGGAGTGAGGGGGCGTGTTCTTCTTCTTTAAATAGTGCTTTCAGTAGGGTGTAACCAACGGTATAATTTGGGCCTGCAGTTGGAATTTAGGTCAAAATTTTCATACTTTGTTGCCCAAATCCAAAAACATGGCCTGATTTTCATAGATGCTCCCAGTGATTAGTACTTGGAGGTTGTTTTCACTGCCAAAAATGGTATGTTTTAACTTGAGTTAGATATCTTGTGGCAAAATTCCTACCACAACATTCTGTAGTTTTTACCTCTATGTACCTAGTTGAGGTAAACTCCAGGTGAGGGGTACAAGGTTGACCTTGATTAGCGACACTGAAATAAAATCTACCTGTGCCTTGACTCCACAAGGATTTTAAAGCAAGATAGCTAATTCAAGTTAACTATCTAATTGTAAAAATACTCCTTTTTTGGCAGTGAAGGCAGACTGAAAATCCAGACACTTTATTTGAGTGCCTAAACATGGATTTAGATGCCTGATTTTAAGGACTCAAATTTGAAAATTTTGGCCTCAGTTAATTATTTGGTTGATGATTTGGGAGCCAGAACAGAATCTTTCTTACTTTCCTGTTGCTATATTGACTTTACGATGACCACCTTTCCTCTTTCAAGTGGCATTCAGATATGTATGTATCAATTTACGGTGAGCTGTGATTTTTTTTTAAAGAAATCTTTTTAAATTACAACATTTAAAACATAAAAGTAAACATTTTCTTCTCATCTGATTTCTTATATTAGGGATTTCACTGTACAGTAAGAAACACCTTTATACCTTTAACGTAAAAGATATACTGTTGCTTTAGTTAGATATGAAAAATGTTACACTAAAATTACATTTATAGATTATTTTAAGGCAAATCTGAGAAAAATATATGATTTGTTAAAAATGGATATTAGAGAACAGATCCAGAAAAAGGGAAGTACTGTATACTTATTAGTGATAATGGACCATACATCATCCGGAGGTACTCATTCAAACCAGATTCAAAAGACAGTAAAATGTATTAAGCATTCTGTAGAAATGTGTTCTACTGCTCTAGAGGGTGCACTTTAGTTCTCTGATGTAACTACAACATTCTGTCAGCTACTTTAATTTGTTCCCTATCCTTTCTTATGCTTGTATCGACATCATTTTTATCTTTTGCAAGGGCGGGGGAGGGGAGACAGGGAATGCTTGGTTGGTAAGTTAACTAGGAACTTATTTATAGAAAACTACTGTGACCAAGAGTCACACCTTAAAAAGTGCTCTTCAGTTTGGTGGTTCAAATATTCTCTATTAATGCATCAGGAATTTTATCTCACTAGATCAGCTTCCAACAGAAATTTGTCATTGCAATGTATTATAGGTATGTGTGTGTGTGCGCATGTCTGAGGTGCATCTATATTTCAAAGAAGTTCCATCACCTCAGCCCAATCCCATAGAGTAGTGCAACAAGTATCTTTATCAAACATAATACAAAAGAGAAATGTCAATAGGAGATGTTGGCTACTGCTGCTCCTATGAATCCAAATACTAAAGACTTTGCAGATTTTATACTATCTACCCAATCTAAATTATAAATATATAGTTCTTTTGCTGCTAGTATCATCAGTTCTGCTGTTACATTGACCATTGTTATTGTATAGATCAGCATGACTTAAGAGGTTGTCTAACAAATACTTGTGAAATGACTGTTGGTTGTCATTTAAGTCACTGGAACTATTCACATTCGTAAGTACTGCAAGATGGGGCAAGATGGGGCAGCAAAATGTCATCTAAAGATAGTGTCGACTAATGACATTGTGCTGGTACATTTGCTCATTTAATTTCAGACCAGATAATGTAGATTATTATATTTGGCTAATGGATAATTGGGCTAGGGCAATGTGCATGAAGAACTGAAAAGAAACTGAATGTCAAATATTTTATTTTAGAATATATTTGTAATTTTTATTGTCTAAATTCCTAAGGATACATTCACTTTTAACTTTGTTCCAGGTAAGATGTCAAAAATTATCGAAGTGATCAAGTTCAGCACTGCTGTAAACGGGCACGCTTCCATTGAACTCCTTCCACAAATAAACCTGTCCCTGTACTGAAGTCAGGGAGACAACTCACAATAGTAAGCACTGTGCCCAGTAGTAAGTGTCTGCAGAACAGGACACTTATAGGAGATTTATATACAGTACATGTGTCTTTTAGGTTTAACCTATATTGCCTTAACAATCCATAAAAATACACATAGTTAGAATACAGAATCTTTCACTTCTTGCTTACAGTCTCAGTCCATACTGGATTGGAAATGACTGAATGTTGTTAATATCTGATGTCTGTTCCCTGGCCTATCTGAAATTAACAAGTAGTCTCAGTACAGTTCCTAGTGAAGTATCATAATTGATGCCAATTGTCACCCTAGCTAACAACCATAATCCAAGACATAAATCAGCAAGGGATTTGAACTACTTTCTCATTTCTAGATGTAGTTTCTCAGTTGGATAGAATTATGCTAGTAAAGGCAGTACATGGAAGATTTCATTGTAATTATCCACACTGTGCTTATTTTATAAGTAGACACCTTCAGTTTCCATTGCTTTACATAAGAACGGTCATACAGGGTCACATTAAGGGTCCATCTAGCCCAGTGTTCTGTCTTCCAACAGTGGCTGCTCCCAATGCTTCAGAGGGAGTGAACAGAACAGGGAAATTTATCGAGTGATCCATCCCCAGTCACTCAGCTTTTGCTCTGGCACCTTTTTGGTGTTCTTAATTCACTTAAAAATAAACACCATTTAACCAATCCATATTCAGAAGTTACAATTACAGAAAAGGAAAGAAAGCACTAAACATGCAACGTTCTATTACTAATACTATATTTATTCATTAATAACACTTATTTCAAGAAACCTAGTTACATTTCAGTATTATTGTAATAGGTTAGAAAACTCAGATACTAAAAAAATAGTTTCCCAAGACAGCCTTGGATGAACCATATAGCCACCTAAACAAAAAACAGTAGCAGCCTGTTCTGAAGTCAATCCATCTCCATAACGAAATGAATGAAGGTGCATGCAAAAGACGTGCTGTTTTCTCAAGTGAATCTCATCAGAGCAACGTCGTCTGTGTTTTCCATCATATGACATATCTAATCTGAAGATGTATTAAAATGGAAGATTTGCTAACATTTGAACTCCAGTGTTGCTCCTTTATGATGTTGATTGATGACGGGAATGTTTCACATTTATCGTGAGATACTGCCTTGTCCCTGAAATTACTAACCTAAAATGTCAAGTAAGAAGCATGTGGCCTTCACTGAGTTTTATTTATATTTTCGGTTTAATTTATTAAACTGCAGTGCCCATGCTATGTACAAAAAAAAAATTGCAAAAAATTAAATCTTACCCTTACCTGAATTTTTCACTAGTTACATAATTTTTCTCTTCAGCAATTTTTGTGAATGAACTAGTTGTTTTTAATACAGAAGTCTTATATTAACAAGCTTTATTGCGTTTAATTTCTGCATTCAGTAGTTACAATCTTACTAAAACTTTCTTTCTAGCAGCTGGAATAGTGATTACAACCTTACGTGTTAGACATGGGTAATCCTTATTGCATGTGTAATAATACAAAATATATCCTATAGTCCACATCTTTTTTCATTATGTTAGAAATGTTCATATTAACAAGCCAGCTCTACAGCACATGAATTTTGAAAGGTTGGTTTCGATATATAACTTCAGATATTCATCCATCTGAATCAAATAAGCAATCAAGCTACACTTTAACACATTGCACTCATCTATGATACTCTATATTGTCTGTAATCACTAACACTCTTGTAAGGTCACATTTCTGCTACTCTTTCAAGCCTTCTTCCAATTCACTATAGCTGGATGATGATAATTCTATTAAACTGAAAAAAGAATCAGATACATAAGAGGCAAATCCGACAAACACCATTTTGCTCAAATTAAGATTCATTCTATATTTAAATTACACAAAAATAAAGAACATCTACCAGAAAAGAGTTTGTGTAAATAAATATTTCCTAAGTGCTTAGTGCAATACACTATACTTAGTGCTCTATTCTATAGTATTGTATAATATTCCTTAAATACTGTTACTTACCTTGGCAGTTCCTCCCATGATTCATCTTTCAAATGTGAATGCATGTGCACGTGCTAGGGTGACCAGATAGCAAGTGTGAAAAATCGGGACGGGGGTAGGGGGTAATAGGAGCCTATATAAGTCCCAAATATCGGGACTGTCCCTATAAAATCGGAACATCTGGTCACCCTAGCATTTGCACACATGCAGATCGTTATTAAAGATATACACAAAAATACCACAGGCCTATGTACATTCCATTTGTTTCCTACATTATAAAAATAGCTACAATGCCTCCCCTGGCACCATTATCATCCTGCACTATTGATAATCAAACTGTAGTATGCCAACCCTAATTTACTATGATCTTTTTACCTTGATCCATATTTTTACAATCGTACACCTTTCACAGCAGGGCATTTCTCATTCCTTCACTATAAGGGCTCAGCCTTTATAATTGATGCCTAACCTCCTCCTTTGCACTAATTATTCAAATAAAAGATATCTTCCTACTGGAAACCCACCTTAATGATTTGGATGCAGAAAATTTAGGAAAAGAGGTTGGGGAAAAAGGGTGTTTTAACAATTTCTCCTCCACTGCCAACAGTGTAGCAATTTCATTTCACAGAAGACTCAAATTACAAATTTTAGGGGTAAATAAAGATGAGGAAGGTAGATTTTTGCTGGTGAAGGCTAAGATCTCTTAAACTATATACACCTTAATTAACATATATGGACCCAATAAAGATGATCCAAGTTTTTCTTCTAAAATTAATTAATATCCCACTAGAATCAATCCTAGCAAGAGATTTTAATGAGGTGTTGAACCCCTTTATAGACTAGCCAGTCAGCCCCAGTGTACACAATCATATGCTAGAAAAATTATAAGATTACATAGAAGAATTGGGGTTAAAAGATATATGGTAGTTACAGAACCCTACAATGAAGGATTTCACTTTTTTTTCTTCTCCACATGCCCCATATTCACAAATACATTTCTTCTGATTTCTACAAATCTGGTGGACCCAGTGCTTAATAAAGAAATCAAGTCTATCATGATCAGAGACATTATGATTTTCTCCTCCTGAGCTGAACTAAACTCATAAAAGATGGAGACTGAACCCTTCTCTTTTGAAAAATAAAGATTTTCAGAACTGTGTCACAGAAGAAACTAAAGTTTTTCTTCAAAACGACACACCAGAGATATTCCCATCCATTCTATGGGATACACTAAAAGCATTTATTAGGAGCAGGTTCATTTCCTACTCAGCAGGTAGGAAGAAAGCTAGCCAGGCTCAGTTATTGAAATTGTATGTTCTACTTAAAGCTATAGATTTAAAATGTGAAAACTACCCCACCCAAGAAAATCTTAAAAAATTAATTAATCTAACATATGAAGTAAACAGACTGACTTCAGCACAAGCTGGAATTTTTTTTTTTTTTTTTTTTAGAGTCAAACATACTGGGAGTCGGGGAGAAAATGGGGAAACCTCTCTCATACAGATTAAAAGAGAGAGATCAAAGGTTCCAAAAACATCACTCAAATCAGAACAAGGGCCAATTATTACTAATCAAAAAGAGATCAGTGATCTATTTTTGAAATTCTATCAGGCTCTTTACAATGATGATTTACCACCTCACCCAGAAGAACTGAATAGTTTTGTTGGAACTCTTAACCTCCCAGAAATCTCAGAAGAGCAGCACCCGAGGCTAACCTCTCCCTTGCAATCAGAGGGAATAATCAAACCCATGGAAGAAATAAGTCTGGGCAAGACCACCAGCCCTAATGACCTTCTGATAGAATTATATCAAAGTTTCAAAGATATTCTAGCCCCTAAGCTGTCAAATATTTACAAAGATGCCTTAAAGAAAGGTACATTACCTCCTACTATGAGGGAAGCCCTAATTACTGTACTACGTAAACCTGGTAAGGATGTACAAATGTCTTACAGTTATAGACTCATCTCTTTAATCAATACTGGTATAAAAATACTCAAAAATATTGGCTAAGATGTTTGAAAAAGTAATGAGTGATTTGGTTCACCCCAATCAGCTGTGTTTTATTAAAAAGACATAGTGCAGACAACACATATCTGTTGATTAATGTTATGGCATTCCAGCATCAATCCTAAAATTCCCATGCAATCATTTCACTTGATGCATAGAAAGCCTCTGACAGAGTGAACTGGACATATCTGTTTCTTACCCTGGATAAATTTGTGTTGGGGAAATCCTTTATTTCATGGATCAAGCTGATATATTCCAATCCCAACTCTCATCTTCTAACAAACAGCACAATATCCCCGCTCTCTGATATGTTCAGGGAACTAAACAGGGATGTCCCTCACCCTGCCCCACCATGTTCAATCTAACATTAGAACCACATGCAGAACTAATTAGGGAACCAAGGGATTCAAGGGATCAAATCAGGGCCTCCAGAGACAAAAATTATTCTATATGCAGATGACATCCTCCTATTGATTAAAAATCCGGATCAAGCTAGTTCAAATATTGTACAAACAATAGATAACTTTGGTAAATTATCTGACTACAAAATAAATTGGGATAAGTCGGAAACAATGAAGACCTTATTGGATTTAGCTGGCAGTAGCTCTCCTATTGGGATATATAGATGGCAACAGATGCACCTCAGATATTTGGACATCCTGTTCCCTAATTAAATTAAAAACATAGTCAAGCCCCTATTAATCATGATTTAAATAGATGACAGATACTACCTCTCCCCATTTGGGGGAAAAAACAAAATCAAAATGAATGCCCTTTCTAGAATCCTTTTATGCTGAATTTCCTCCCTATCCACATTCCTATTTTATTTTACCAAAATAGACACCATGTTCAGGTCCTTCTTGTGGGGTGCTGGTAACAAACCCAGAATCTCCTGACTAAGTTACAGCCCCTGTCAAAACAGGTGATTTTAGATTTCTGAACTTTAAACTTTACCATCATGCAATAATTCTTAGCCAGAAACACAGTGGCTCATTCCCTTATGCTATAGAATCCTGGATTAGGTCCAGATGGAAGAAGAATTGGTTGTTCCTTTACCACTTTCCAATGCGCTGCACTTGGATTACTATTGATTCCCTAAAGAACAATTACCAACTATTGTGGCAGCCAGAAATACATGGCATACCAAGTCTACTAAATCTAAAAACCACCATCTTCTACATACCAAAGCATCTAACTGCAGTAACTCAAAACTCTAGAGCTGGCAACCCCATCATCGGGCCAGATTGGATTAGAAAAGGGATTTTGACCGTCAGTCAATTTATTGAAAATTATACCTTTTTCCCTTTTACAATACTAAAAGAAAGTTTCAGTCTACAGACTAAGAAGAAGTGGCAATATATCCAATTTAAACATGCCATCTCCCATCTGTTTGGCCCCAATACCTGCACTACCCCCTACCCATTTCTCCAAATATTACTCAGATTGCCAAAACCTATGGCAACAGTACATGCACACTTGGCCAAGAAATTTTAATTAAACACCGATTCCCTAAATAAGAAATGGGAGGAGGAACTAGACAAATTATTCCAGCTCTGTTAAACAATGGAAACAAATTTTAACCAGTGCTCTGACCTGTTTCTTGGACCTCCTTTTAAGATTAATCCAGCAGAAAATCATATTAGAAATGCACTGGACCCCTCTCAAACTGTTCAAACCACGTGCCACTACATCAGATAAATGTAGGCACTGTGATTCATAAGGACATAAGAACGGCCCTACTGGGTCAGATCAAAGGTCCATCTAACCCAGTATCCTGTCTACCAACAGTGGCCAGTGCCAGGTGCCCCAGAGGGAATGAACAGAACAGGTAATCATCAAGTAACCCGTCCCCTGTCACTCATTCCCAGCTTCTGGCAAACAGAGGCTAGGGACACCATCCCTGCCCAGGTTGGCTAATAGCCATTGATGGACCTATTCTCCATGAATGTATCTAGTTATTTTTTGAACCCTGTTATGCTCTTGGCCTTCACAACGTCCTCCGGCAAGGAGTTCCATAACCCTAATCATTTTTGTTGCCCTTTTCTGAACCTTTTCCAATTCCAATATCTCTTTTTTGAGATGGGGTGACCACATCTGCACACAGTATTCAAGATGTGGGCATACCATGGATTTATATAGAGGCAACATAATATTTTCTGTCCTATTATCTATCCCTTTCTTAATTATTCCCAGCATTCTGTTCGCTTTTTTGACTGCCGCTGCACATTGAATGGATGTTTTCAGAGAACTATCCACAATGACTCCATTGACTGGTAACAGCTAATTTAGACCCCATCATTTTATATGTATAGTTGGGATTATGCTTTCCAATTTAGACCCCATCATTTTATATGTATAGTTGGGATTATGCTTTCCAATGTGCATTACTTTGCATTTATCAACATGAAATTTCATCTGCCATTTTGTTGCTCAGTCACCCAGTTTTGAGAGATCCTTCCGTAGCTCTTTGCAGTCTGCCTGGGTCTTAACTATCTTTAGTAATTTTGTATCATCTGCAAATTTTGCCACCTCACTGTTTACCCCTTTTTCCAGATCATTTATGAATATGTTGAATAGGACTGGTCCCAGAACAGACCCCTGGGGGACACCATTATTTACCTCTCTCCATTCTGAAACTGACAGCAGACGCTAACTTAACCCATATGCTCTGGGAATGCTACTTTACCAATGCTTTTGGCACAATGCAGAGTTAATTTTTTCCTATCAAATAAAATTGTGTTACAAGCTAAACAGGTCATCTTAAACCTAATGGATGTTAATTGGAAGCTGAATACATCTGAAAAAACTTTGGCTCAGCGGAGCACCAAACTTCTAAAAGACTAGTACTACAAAAACGGAAATGAAGACTGGAGCATAGATATCACAAACTTGGCCACTATGAAAAGAATTGTATTCCACAACAGAAATACCCTAGAAAAACTCTCAGATATGGGATGCTCATCTGGGAGTATTTGAATGACTCTCTTAAATTCATGGGCCTCTTCTTTTTCTTCCCCTTCTCTCTCAACCAACTTACTTCCCTCCCTGTCTTTATCCCCCTTCTCTGAATATTGCTTCTATTTTTATCTTATTTTAATAAATTCCCTATAGCTTGCTGGATTTTTATAAACAACTTTCAGTTGTTTGTTAACTGAGTAATAAAATATAAATCAATTTATTTGTAACCATTCATATTATATATAATTAAATGTTTCAAGTATAGCTAAGATAAGGTAGCACATGATTAATATATTACGAGAAGTTTACGCATTATGACGAGTTTATATATAGTTTATGTTTTTTTCTGTTTTCAGAGTAGCAGCCGTGTTAGTCTGTATTTGCAAAAAGAAAAGGAGTACTTGTGGCATCTCAGAAACTAACAAATTTATTTGAGCATAAACTTTCATGAGCTACAGCTCACTTCATCGGATGCATTCAGTAGAAAATACAGTGGGGAGATTTATATACACAGAGAACATGAAACAATAGGTGTTACCATACACACTGTAATGAGAGTGATCACTTAAGGTGAGCTATTAAATTAAATTAAAAATTTAATAAAAAGTTGATAGAAAAACATTAGGTTGTTTGCATCAAGTGTCCAGTGGGATTTACCTTATTCATAGTCCATAGATTCTTCTGCTCTGGAGTTTAACATCTACTAGATATTTTCACAACCAGAAAGCATATCTTCCCATGCTTTACTGCCACAGGTAAATCAATCCATTAATCCCTTCTCCACCCTATCCACATCCATCTTCTTCTGTCATTTTAGTTCTATATGAGCTCTTCATAATTCAGCATAATCTTGCTTTCCAAAAAGATAATTCCCAATTCTTTTCTGTAGCTTAAAGTCACAGCAACAATCCAATGTACAAAAAAATAATTATACTGGGGCTGTTGATTAATCACAGTTAACTCATGCGATTAACTCAAAAAATTTAATCATGATTAATCGCAGTTTTAATCATACTGTTAAACAATAATAGAATACCAAATGAAATTTATCATAAATATTTTGGATGTTTTTCTACATTTTCAAATATATTGATTTCAATTACTACACAGAATATAAAGTGTACAGGATTCACTTTATATTATTTTTATTACAAATATCTGCAATGTAAAAATGATAAACAAAATGATAAACAATCTAGTTCCTAAGTAGAAATGGTCACTGCTCTTAAGTGCTCACAATCTAAACAGACAATTGACAGTGCCCTGGATAAAGGAAGCAATACAATTTTTGGTTCATTTGGGGGGTTTTTTAACCCTATTCCATAGCATGAAGACTCTTCTCATAAAATATCTAATTTCTCTAAATTTAAATAATGAAACTACTGAATCTTCCACTGGGATTTACACAAACAAGTAAAGCCAAGATGGGGAGGGCAGCAAAAATAGGGATTTAGTAACAATTTTCTTCAATTGGATTAGAATGAAATTTTTTTTAAAGATTACCCAGTTTTAAAATGTATCAATATGTTTTTAATGTTTGTTTGCATTTTATCTACTTGATGTGGCAAAAGCCTAAAATTAAGACCATTTGAGCTGAAATATAAATTAAAGCAGATTTCCCATTATGTAATGAGTTATTTTTATCAAACTGTTAACACTGAAATATTTTATTACTTCTACAGTGTTGATTGTACAAAAGAAACTAAAGTAAAGTATAAAAAATATTAATTTTATTTTTTCACTTACTCTTGCCTTTTTCTTTCTGGGCCTTTTTGGAGACTCACCATATCTGCTATAAAAAAAATATAGTTACCCTAATATGAGTATTTGTCAATTTTAAACTAAAAAAGAATACTATCCATGCCAATCCATTTCTTGCTATTTTAAACATATTTTAAATGAATGCACTACTTATGACAGCCCTAAAAACTGAACTCCTATTTCCATTTATTGAAAAGATACAACATGGAAAGTGTATAACACATTGTAAAAGATCATACAGTTAATGCTGGTTATTTGCAATCTTGATAAAGACAACTTTCAGTTATTAGCAACATTTTCCCAAGAACCGACCACATCTCACTGACTTTAGTATTAACAGAATTCATATATGAGCAACTCTCATGTCACTTATCGACAACTTAGAACAGGTTCCACTTGTAATGAATCTGCTGGCTCCAAATGTGAGGTAGTACATGACTGTTTGTGTGTCTCCCAGACCTACAGTGCACACACATTACTGCCGTACATGCTTTAGCCAACATTCATAACACACTGCACAGTTGTGCACTTTCGGCTTTGTGTCACAACTTCAAACTTGTCGACTGTCTCACCAGTAAAGCTCAGGCTCTAGAGGCCCCATGTGAATCCCAGACTAAGCGAGTGTGAGTAGCTGAGAAGTGTGGTGTCTTTAAAATTTGTTGTTTTGTGGATTCTAAAGAACAGTGATGACACTGGACAAATTATGACTTAAAACTGTGTGACATTTTACTTTGTGTGACACACCTGAAGCATTGACTGTAAGTATACCAAAATTTCCTTTTTTAATTTACCTGTGCCTGTCACATAAACAGTTGGCAGGGAGGGAGAATACAGTCTGACTGTTTTACTTCATTTGCTTAACCTACCATCTTACTTCAGAAGCTACACAGAGAAAAATTGCAATGTTAAAGGAAACAATTTTGTATGTATGGCTTTTTCATGTTTCCTGTTTATTTTTAACATTGTATCAAACAAAAATACAATACAAAAATACGACTATAGTATATCATTGTACATGTATACTGGTATGTACTGTATACATCCATTTGAAAATGGGGGGCCCTTTCACTTATTGGCAACTTTCAGATAATGACAACTTTTTGCTGGGATCCAAGAACCTGTTTACGGCATAGTTTGTAACGTACTGAAATGGGATAGCTTTTATGTGCACCACTGACCTCTCTTGGCTGGACTTTCAGACCTACTCACGTGTTTGTGATCATGTCTTCCACTAGTGGTTAGGACATGAACCTGAATACTAATGCAACAGAAAATGTCTTATTTAGACCCTGATCCTGCAAACAGATGTGTCAGTGCTGACTCTTAGTCCCACACAGAACCCCTTTGGTTAATATTTTCTGACTTTATTAGGACTCAGTGCAGGAATGAGGGTCTGCACCAGTTCATCTGTTTCCAAAATCAAGGTCTCATTTTGTAAGTTATAACATCATGTGGTTTTTAGCATAGAACATAGTGAATTTTAATCTTCACTGGCAACCCTGAGTCCATGTCATCACAACTTGTAGTGTAGCTGATGACTATAAAGTCAGTCAAGCCACAGAATCATAAGCAGCAGTGAAAAATCCCATACAGCTGCCTGCTCATGGGCCATACCATGCCATAATTATTTGAGCAGAGATCCCCACAGAAACCAGTGAAGAAGAATTCTGCCCAAAAACTGATGGCACAATATTCCTCAATATGCTTCAAACGCTGACTTGAGGGTGAAAGCATTCAATTTCCAAGGCTAAAATGGATTTCTGTTTGTGCATTCGGGATTATTGTGAAGTATACACGTGGCCACTAGCAACTACAGTTAGAACTTTAACTCTCTTTACTCAGGTCCCTCAAAAGACCTTGAAATGGTGACAACTTTTAGTCACTACTGATCTAGATTGAACTGACTACCTACAGGTGAAAGGTTCTGTATCTCAGTGCAAATCCCCCTGAATCATCCAGTCCCTATCAATGCACAATAATAATGTGAATTCTCTTCATAGAGTCTTTTGAACTGGACAGCAGATTTAACAAGTTCCAAAAAAGACTGCTTTAAGTACTTGAGAGACAAGGTGAGTGAGGTAAATATTTTACTGGACCAATTTCTGTTGGTGAGAGAGACAAGCTTTTGAGGTTACACATAGTTCTTCTTCAGGTACTTGAAGTACCTGAGGCAGACAGTTTTAACAATACTCAGAAATATAAAATGTCAAAATTCATTAAAACCTAACGGCAAAGCAAATTTTAAAAATATAGAGATTATCTACATACTATTTGCAAAAATACTTTTACAAAAATATTTTTAAATCAAAGTTTTTAACAAAACTACAAACTATTTAAATTATAATATAATCTGCAGTTATTCAAATATAAAAAAATAAGGATGTTTCGGAGGTCCAGTATTTATATTGCAGGTATTTGTGTTCATTGTATTAGTGCTTATATTTTCCACATAGTTCTTTGAAAGGCTTCAGGGAGACATTCATTATGCCATAGCGCCACAGGATATTACTGTGGCCCCATAAATTGCTTCTGGAGATATATTAAGAGATACCAAGATGAAACAAATACATATACTTTTCACTGAGCACATCAGTCCATATGAATTTGAACAATTAACAGATGCACTAATTAGAGACTACATTAGTTGCTAGGTTATTGAGAGAAATTGATTTGACTTTGCAAACAAAAGGATATTTGCAGAATTAGCAAAAACTACGCCTTACAAATGAAAGTGCTAGCAAGCAGTGAAAGAACTGATCACATCTAATTAAAAATAGAATCACAGAATCATAGGACTGGAAGAGACCTTGACAGGTCATGTAGTCCAGCCCCCTGCACTCATGGCAGGAATAAGTATTATCTAGACCATTCCTGACAAGTGTTTGTCTAACCTGCTGTTTAAAATCTCCAGTGATGGAGATTACAACCAATGATGGAGAATACAACCAAGACAGATACTAAGCAACCTACAAAGACCAGATTTGATTCCAGTAAATGTGAAGGCAATCACAATATTATGCAAAAATGAACAGCACATTTTGCAAAATGTATATGTACAACCATTTTGCAAAAGTGTATGGCTCTCTGCATAAATTGCAAAACTGCCCTTATCAAGACATCAATGTGGTAAAACCATGATATTTTGGAATTCATGTTCATCACCATATCACAGACACAGGTCTCTGTCTTCCAGTAAAAGTAAAAATCCTAATGGAAAATCTCAGCTGGAAATACAGTGCACAGTAAGAGTAATTCTGAAAGTGTCATTCATCAACATTCTGTTCCCAGAGAACACTTCAGAAGACCTGGTTGCCAAACAGCACAATATCAAGTGCATAATCCTGGGTCTCCAATAGATGCATCCCTCTTGGACCAGATGTTTTTTCAGTGTGTTCCCTTTTATTTCTCGCATCCCAAAATGCTGAGGAAGATCAGACAAGATAGAATACAGATGCTACTACTCATAGGTCTAGAATGGGCCTATCAATTTTGGTGGTTCAACCTGCTGGTCCAGGCAGCATAAACTTCAGTGCCTCTCCCCAGCCTGCCAGAACTTTTATCCCAGGAGTAGGATCAGATTCTACACCTCAATCCAAGATGCCCAAGTCTGAGAACAAAGATGCCAACTGGCTGAGCAACTTGGACTGTGATGGCTCTGAGAGAGTCCAGAAAATCTTCTGCTCTGTGAAATGCAAGAGGTTCTTCATCTAAGCAAAACAAAAAGGATCTCATCGTCACCAGTCTTCCATTTTCTTCAATCTGTACTATCTCTTCACTTTAAAATAATCAGGTCTCTCCCACAGTTCAGCAAACATGCATTTAGAAGAGATTTCACAAGTCAAAAACCACTAATGCCCCCTTTGTTGAGATATAAAAGGCTCACACCTTCATTACTCCTTGGACTACCCTTGAGGCTAAGATGTTCAGCCTGGGATAGCACTCTTGCAATCTATCCAAGTAAGGCTCCTCTGATCCCACCTCCTTTGGGTCTGGGGATTGTGTTTTAATCAATTATAGTGGGAATTGTTGAAGAAAAAGAACGGTTACTTACCAAGTTAAATTGTGGGAGGTTGGGAAAGATTGCCTGCTTCCATAGATTTATGCTACCTGCATAAGTAGGGTGCACATCCAATGCTTTCCAAAAAGGTCCAGGTTTATGCACCAAGGGTTCACACATCGCAAACAGAATATCTATGCAAACAATTTGTTAAAGAGCCACAAATACTGTTATGACCCAAGGACCTCCTGGTGCCAACTGACAGAGGGCACAGTAGGGTGCATACAGTTTTACAGGGTTAAATATAAGTATATTAGTTCACTAAAGTGTGGCATCTGAGGTCTCTACCAAAAGCTAGAAGCCCACTGGTCACAATTGTTGCAAGAAGTTTGTATAGGAAATAGTTCAAGAGATATGTAAAATATTAGGTTCCAAAACGGTTGAAGCAAAGCTTGTGACCTGAGGCGAGGTGAACCTCAGAGCTAACTTAATCACCATGTAGAACAAAAAACATCCATGGAGACAGGCTATGTTTCCTATATGAACCAGGTGCAGACCTGAGAATTTACAGAAACAAAGGAACCCCAAGCTAAGTTTCTGAAAAGGGGACCTACTGGGGAAAGAGACAATAGCCTGTAACTAAATTTCAAAAAAGGAGAGGGGACAAGATTTTATCCTTCACCCAGGAAACAAACTGAAAGTGTGTGTTTGCTTCATGAAAGTGGGATCACAGCCCAGCCTGGCTGTAAAATTCTGCTAGGACTTTGGGTGAGCATTGTTCTGCAATGTAAATAAGTCTAGGGTCTAGAATGTATGTTATGATTGTATTTTATATGTAACCATTTGTTTCCAATACTTCTATTTGCTAATACCAGAATCTCTATCATTTGTTAAATAAACTTATATTTGTTTTCATTATAACCATATCTAAGTGCTGTCTGTTAAGAAGAGTGGTGATCTAAGGTGGAACTGATAAGTTGGGGTATATTGATTCTTTGGGAGCAGCAAATCTGTAAATACTGTGAATATCCAATGGATCAGGGGCTGGATATTCCAGGGAGATGCTTAGAGGTTGGAGTGTGCCTATTGCTAACCTGCAAAGAGACATATGGGCATGCACAGACCTTTTGGGGTGTGCTTGTGTTGCCCGTAGCCAGTGGAGTTGGGGAGCTGACCCCTGGCAGGCACAGGTTTGTAGCGAAGTGCCTCACAGCTCTGGGTACCCCCAGGAAGGGTCAAAGCTATCAGAAGAAACTGTTTTTTATTAAACAAAGAATAAAGAATAAGTCTTCTAAAAAAGTATCTATTCAGGAAATATATCAAGTCAATATACTGAATAAGTGTGTGGTAAGAACTCTACCACATGGAACTCAGCTATAGGTACCTGACAATACAGACTGCACAAGAGGCATTCCAGTAAAATAAGTTCACTGACCTTTAAGAATGGGCACCTGAGCTAAATCAAGACAAATGGAAGTACATTCAACTATCCACTCTGACAAGTGTAGCTTGAAAATGAGTTTCCCTCAGCTTTAACCCAATATAAGTCAAAAGGAGATGAGGGGATTTGTAAAAGTCCCTCAAATCGTAAGTGTAGCAACAAAGAGCTCATTTGACACCAATCTTATGATAAACAGCTTAGCTTGGGGAACGAACACTAGAAGAGGGAAAAATTGGTTCATATAAAAAAAAGACTCCCATTGACTTTAACAGTCTTTGTATGGGCTTTTACTACCTACTTTGTCCTTCAGAAAAAAACAAAAAGGCCTATAAGGGCTTGAAGCTCGCTTCCCCATCTATCTAATGTAATTGCCCCAAATAAAGAATATGAAACGCAAGTGACAATCATTAATAGGCTCAGAGGGAGGATCTTCTCACTTGTTCAAGTCTAAATTAGATTCAAATCATGCACAGAAGCCAAACTGGTACATAAATATGTAAGGCCTCTTAGAAAGTGCCTGATCTATGATTCACAGGGAGAACTTCAATCGTTACAAGATCAATTGCAAGCAATCCTAGGTGAGTTTTGATGGATTAGTCTTCAACCCAGACATGTCAATGAAATCCAATACACATAAAGAAACAAGAAGCAATCTACCAGATACCACCCATCTAAGCAAGTATATGCTTAAGAGAAGAGGCTTTATGGATAAGGAATTTCTTAGCTTCAAGAGAACTCACATTTGGGAATGAGTGGACAGAGCTATTAAAGTGATTACACATTCCTTTTGGAAAAGCCCAGAGGTCTGTGTTGGGCAGGTCTTCCCTGAGTGTTATCACTTGTGAAGTCTCACACAGTTTGAAAATCTTGTTGTGACCCCTTTTACTCAATGTATATTTAAAGAAACTGGGGAAGACTGCAAGGCATTATGGTTTACAGCGTTACAGATATGCTGATGTAAAGGATACTTACAGCTGAGTTATATCAGCCCGGAACATAACTGTTTCCCTGTGTTCTCAGTATCTGGCTGAGATAAGAACCTTGGTGAAACTAGAGTCAGTTCAGATGGGATAAGGGGTTTTTTGGCAGAGAGAAGTGGAGTTGGCAGAGGTTACTGCAATACCTGCAAATGAGGGCCTCTGCCTACAAATTTTCGAAGTGATTTGCAATCTCAGGATTTTAGTGGTGTAATTTCTGCTCCTGATAACAGTGGGTGACTAGAAACTGGTTATTTCTTCTTCAACTGGACAAAGGATTGCATCCTTTCATCACAGATGCAATCCTTGCTACAATTATCTATGATCTCTATGCTAACCTCCTATTTACTACTCTTCAAAATCACCCAGCAGCCTTAGCTAGAGGAGTATATTCCGGCCCCCGTTCTGATAGCCATGGTATCTCTGTGCTCCATATTCTGTGCTGTTTGCCAATTCAGTTTCAGGTGAAATCCAAAACACTGATCACTTTCTATAAAGACTTCTTACAGTTCAATTAAAGATGAGCTGGATTCACAGATTGAGACGATGATAACTCAAATACAATATTTATATAAACAGGTGGAAGGATTCAGAGATTGCCACCAGAATTTCCAGAACAGCAGATGCCAGATCACCTATCATTTACATTTCATCTATAACCGTTTATGAATGATGAGATGATCAAAGTTTTTTTACTGTGTTTATCACCCTGTATCAGAGCACTGGCAATAAAGTTAGATAAAAAGTAAATTGGGCCTTCTAAGTTACCAAGCAAATGATTAGTAGTATTGGAACTGCCAATCACCATAGAGAAATGTTGATATAGTGGAATCCTACCATGTCTTTAATTAGCTGAACCCACCACTTAACTGATTTCACTACAGTTGGAAAAAGATGAATAGTCTTGATCAAGCAATTTCTCCTGGAAGAAGAAAAACGATGTGGGCATAAACTAAGGAAGTGTGCGCATACTGTATACAGGCCAAATCTATTAGGATTAATGCTGTTATGAGCTCTAACATTCTAATACAACACAGTCATTTGAAAGAAATCTGAATGCTGGATAAGAAACTTCCCAGAAACAGGAGGAAGGCTGCTGACTTAATGGAGTCTCCAACAATTCCCAAAAAAGCAAAAGCAATAGACTGAAATGGAAGCTGAAATTTCTCTTGTATATCCAATTTAAGGTCTGAAAGATATAAGTTGACAGACTCAAAATGCAGAAATCCACCACATAATTTATATTTCAGTGACCAATCAACCAAATACACTTTTATAGACTGTGACCATCGCTACAAAGAGAATCTACCACATCTGACCAGCATGGAGACCGTTCTGGGCGAGTGCTCCCCAAGATGAATTCTGCAGTGTGGAGAACCTTGAGCTGTCTATCTCCACCAGGGCTGAATTTCACCATTAGGGTTTTTGGGGAAGCTAGTGTTTAGAGCTGTAATTTTGCATTATACTGTATAAAATTTATTAGGCCCTTGTATATTTCCAAATGATAAAACTGCCAAAAGATATGTGTAGATCAACATCAACTCTAATCCTACTGGGTCTGGGTTCTACCATTCATGACATTAGTTCAAAAACTAATAAAAGAAAGCTTGATAAGAACAAACCCACTAAAAATATGAATTTTCTAATATCAAACTGATATGAAGCACTTTATATACAACAGGCAATTTATGGAAAAAAGTGGGATTCCATGCATTCGGCTGATTGGTCATTGCAAATTAATGCTTGTAGTATTTTTGTGAAATATAAAAATAAAAATGAAGTTGGAAGGACAACAAAAACAAAAAAGCAGAAGCCATATGAATAAGCTGAACAGTCTGAACCATCCATCCAGTTCCTCTATACGAGAGAAAATGATGGATATTTTTCTTCTCTTGATAATAATGACCATTAAAAAACTTGACAGAAAAATAGCTTTAGCAAAGATTACTAGAAAACCCACAAATATTGCCTGATACTTCAACCGTATTTTCAGTATAGCAATCAGTTCAGAGCAGTCAACACACATCCCATAGAGACACTTTACAAAAACTGCTTAACTCAGCAATTCCTGATAGGCATGAAAACTAGTCACTGTTCAGCAATACCTTTGTCGGTGCCCTTTAACTGACATTTTCTACAGTCTAGAAAGCAGTTCACAGACATTCCAAGAAAGAAACCAATTTAATAACTGAATTCAATAAAATTACACTTTTAGCTTTTATTTTAAAAAAAGTAAAAGCTCCAGCAATATAACCCTGGAAAAGTAATTGAAAATACATTTTATATATGAATGATAACTGTGTTTAAATAATACGAAAATGCAATGAATGTGTGTGTGTGTGAGTGAGAGTGAGAGAGAGAGAGAAAATGCAGTGCTAAGGCTGTGATTTAAAATACACAGAATTAAGAAATTCAGAGAAAACTTCACAACAACAATGTGCACTATGAAAGGGTGTTTTAAAAGCATCACATACTATAACTCTTTGGCAAACATTTGTTGCAGAAATGAATGCCAATATATGCCGGTATAGAAATGGCAGATATTTTAATGGAGAAGCTGTATAAGGCTGGTTATGCAGAAACACGTCTCAGTTTCCCAAAGACGGCACATGCCCTGCCTTTACTATTATACGTTAGATAATCTACAAACTAGCAATGACAGCAGTCACTAAGAACATTAGCAAGGTTAGGTCACCATTTGCCTTCAATATTTAAAAAAAAAAACCAAAGACTGAAACACTTCAGTGAAATGAATCCAAGTATCAGAGGGGTAGCCGTGTTAGTCTGTATCCACAAAAACAACGAGGCATCCGGTGGCACCTTAAAGACTAACAGATTTATTTGGGCATAAGCTTTCGTGAGTAAAAAACCCCACTTCTTCAGATGCATGGAAGAAGTGGGTTTTTTACTCACGAAAGCTTATGCCCAAATAAATCTGTTAGTCTTTAAGGTGCCACCGGACTCCTCGTTGTTTCAGTTAAATGAATGTATTGATACAGTCAAACTAAGAAATATGAGACAATGCACTGAATCCAGAAAATCCAAAATCTATCTGTCAGAAACTATAACTATGGACTTTAATCGCACTGAGCACTCTGACTCTGAACTAGTCAAACTCTGAAGTCCTATGGGACAACTCGTGTGCTTAAAATTAAGCGCATGCTTAAGTTCTTTGCTGGTTCACTGTCGAAGTCCTCAGCATCTTGCATGATCAGGCCCTCCAAATTAAGATTACATTACAAAAGAGGTTTCAGAGTGGTAGCTGTGTTAGTCTGTATCAGCAAAAAGAACAAGGAGTACTTGTGGCACCTTAGAGACTAACATTTATTTGGGCACACGCTTTCGTGAGCTAAAACCCACTTCATTGGATGCATGCAGTGGAAAAAACGGTAGGAAGATATGTAGAACATGAAAAAATGGATGTTGAAAGAAAGAGCTTACCGCTGAACTTCTGGTGAAACTCTGGAAGAACGCCAGTATGGCAAAGATTTAAACTTTTCTTTGCCCACTGCAACATAATAATGATCATCTTCTAAGCCATCTGAGTCATGTACAGCATGACCATCCAATGTGTACAGGCTTTAAGCAAAAGAAATAGAAATAAAGATTAGGAAGTAACAATGAATAGAGTATAATGCAATACTCAGACTTGCGGTGCAAGTTTCAGGGTTTTTTCAATGCTCCACCCAGCTGTGATTCAGCAGAACAGAGGAATTATACATGTTAGGGGGCTTATTCCTTCACCCACTTACTTCCCTGGTCCTTCTCGCATGAACAGAGAGCAACAATACCCAAAGTCCAAAGGTGCAAACAATTCCATGTTTATTGGGGTGAACTTCCAGCAAGCATGATTCCAGTTTCCTTCCTTAGTGTTCCCCTTCCCAGCTCTGACACCACAGAGCCTTCCTGTGTCCCTGTTCCCCCTTTAGCTAAACATGATTCCAATTTCCCCACCCACATTCCCTGTTCCCATTTCCCCCACCACACACACACTCACTTCCTGATTGACTGCAGACTATATAGTAAAACTTGAGTTCTGCTTAGCTATACCTTAACCAATCATTTTCCTGAAATTTAACTAACCAATCCTAACATATTGTAACATGATTATGTAACCAATTATATCCCACCACCTTAATTAGTTTACACCCAGCAAAATTAATTATACAGCAGACAGAAACAATCACAGAACCAGACAGAGATTATACAGACAAACAATAGCAAAGTGGGAACTATAATGACAAAACAATACAGAAGTGAGGATTTCACATCCCAGCTATTGATAAGTGAGTTCTTGCCAGACAGGATGCTATCAAACTAAGTTTCCTTTTACATCTTCTAGGCACTTCCCTTTCTCTGGAGGCGATAGGCATTATCAGGACAGCACTGTATTCCTAACAGCCCAATAGCACCTTCTTTCAATGTGACTAGTTTGGAATGTGAGGATGTGACCGGTCGCTTCCCAGCTTATGGCTGCCTCTGTTGCTTAGCCAAAGGCCTTAGCTTGACCTTACACCAGCAGACAGTGATTTTGATTCTTCCTTTTATACCTCTATAACTAGCCAAGTGATAAGAATACACCTAAATTCTTAGAGTATAGGCCTTTACAGACAGGCCTGAATAGCTATATCCTAACAATACACATAAATTAAGTTACTATTTTAATACGGGAGGACAATTTAACATTTTATTGCAAAGCCTTAGAAAGCAAATTAAATATTTATTAAATAATAATGACATATTTTATATATTTGCAAGCACCATAGATAGTGCTGGAGGATGTTCAAAAGATATAGACACTTATAGTAGCAGCAGCTGGTGACATGTTTTGGACCTTCAGCAACCTCATGGGATCGTTGTGACATTAAGCTTCCTATGAAGTTGCAAATCAGCATTGCAGTGAAACATGGGAACTGAGGAAGGCTGAAGAACACTGGATTGACATTTTCAGTTCTTGTCAGCTGCTTCACATCAAGTGGCAGAACAAGATCAGAAATTTAGGATATTTGAAGCCAAACCCAGCAACCACCTCCATCAGCGCTGGTTCAGTTTCAGCAGCTTTCTTGGTATGAACATATCATTAGAATGGAAGACCACTGAATTCCAAAGTGTATATACCAAGGAATGCTGCTACACTGCTGGCGATCACCTGTGCACCAGAAGTTTCTATGGAATGACATGACTGCCAGTAATCGACATAATCTGAATATTTGTCAATTCAGTCAATTCAGGTTAGGGATGCAGCCAGAGATCAATCCAAGTGGCACTCGATATGCAAGAAGGCCATGTCCCTTCGGGCTTTGCCCTGATGATGATGATGCAATAGAAAAGGAAACAGCTACAATTATAGAGCAAAAGCTATAGTTAAGGTTACAATTGCTTTCTATTAAATGCAGACACAATGGCGAAGATACTCGGCTGGTGTAAATGTGTGTAGCTAAGTGGAGCTATGCCCAATTTCACTAGCTGAGAAGCTGGTGAAATTTTTAGAAAATTTCATGTTTTGGCTGAACATATCCATGCTTTGTCTCTGAATGATGGGTTTTCCTGTAAAAACCGAGGAAAATCCATTTAGTCAGTTTGGAGTTATAATAAGATAGGGAAAATTACTCTCATTCTGACCAAGATTTTTTTTATGCACATACGGTAACACAAAAACTGCTGAACCTTAAGGGCCACGAGTTACTTCCCCAAAGGTGCTGCACACCTCTTGCAAGGAACTGAGCCAATGGGAGTTGAGGGACTGGAAATTATTGAAGATCTGGCACTCTAGTTTTAAAGGGAGAGGCCCACGTTCCATTGCAAAAAAGTGCATAAATTTGTTCACCTACATTTTTGCATACAATTACTGTAACATGTGCAAATCAGGATTTCCAAACACAGATAGGTAGATGCCAAAATCTAATTGCCACAAACCTGCACATGCTTTTGTTCATGGACCTCAGACTTCAAAATTCTGGTGCAGAAAACTCAAACTTAGCATCGAATTAGTCCTCTGTGCATAGTGCATTTGCTAACAGAAAAAAAGTTTTTAATTTGTGGTTATGGATATTTGAAATACTGTAGTGAGTACGGATAGCAGGCAATTTAACCAAATCTGAATATGCACACTTCCTGACATATGAACAGAAGTGTAAATAAGGTAGTGGAGAAAACAGAACAGTTATAGATTTTCAGCTGTTTATATCTTTCACAAAATTTCCCTTTTAGGCTTGGAGTAGATTGTCCTGCTCTTTTATGGGTCAAGAAGCATGGAGCTAGCTAGGCCTGTTCCATCAGCCCACCTCAGCAATAGTCAACAGCATCTTAGTCAGAAGGGGCAGAACTAATTGGGGTCAGGTGACAGCCTGAAACATCTAGACCTCATGAAAGGGCTGACAAGACTATTTGCAGAAGGAATCACACCAGGGCTTCTGTGGAAGGCCCTGAAGCAGTGTCTGGAAGAAGGGATGCGAAGAGAGTCCAGACAGCAGGCTGAAGAGGAGCCCAAGGAAGGTCTAAGAACCTAACAACAAGAATTCTTGCTAAAAGCTGAGGACATATCATCTAGAAGCAACAGAGTAGGGAAAAGACTTGGGTCTACTGGTTGATCACAGTATGATTGTGAGCCATCAGTGTGATGTGGCTGTGAAAAAAAGGCTAATGCAATCCTAGGATGCATCAGACAAGGTATTTCCAATAGAGATAGAGAAGTGTTATTACTACTATACAAAGCACTGGTGAGTCCTCATCTGGTAAAGTGTGTGCAGTTCTGGAATCCCATGTTTAAGAAAGATGAATTCAAACTGGAACCAGTGCAGAGAAGGGCTACTACGATTATCAGAGAAATGGAGAACCTACCTTACAAGAAGAGACTCAAGGAGCTTGGCTTGTTTGGCCTAATCAAAATGAAAGATGAGGGGAAATATGATTGCTTTCTATAAATACATCAGAGGGACAAACACCAGTGAGGGAGAGGAGTTTTTAAGTTAAGGGGCAATGTTGGCACAAGAACAAATGGATATAAACTAGCCATCAATAAGTTTAGCCTTGAAATTAGACAAATGTTTCTAACCATCAGAGAAATGAAGTTCTGGAACAGCCCCCTAAGGGGAGTAATGGGGACAAAAAGCCTCACTTGTTTTAAGACTGAGCTTGATAGGTTTATGAGGGGATGGTATGATGAGACTGCCTACAATGGCATATGCAACTTCTATTAGCAAATATCTCCAGCAGTCAGAGGTAAGAAATGAGATGGATACTTACCACAGAGAATTATTTTCCAGGTGTCTGGCTAATGGTTCTCACCCACATGCTCAGAGTCTAGCTAATCACCGTATTTGGGACAGGGAAGGAGTTTTCCCCCAGGTCAGATTTGCAGAGATCCTCGGGGGGGGGGGGGGGTTCCTCATCCTCTGCAGCATGGAGCATGGGGTCACTTGCTGGTTTGAACCAGAGTGAATGATGGATTATCTGTAGCTTGAAGTCTTTGAACTAAGATTTGAGGACTTCAGTAACTCAACCAGAAGTTATGAGCCTATTACAGCAGAGTGTGGGTAAGATGCCGTGGCCTGCAATGACTATGATTATGATGGTCCCTTCTGGCCTTAAAGTCTGTGAGTCTAACCTTTTGTTTACGTGAACTTTTTTTTCAATTTTTGTTACCCTTAAAGGGGGTCCGGACTAGACATGACCTAGCCAGAGAGGTAGGTGTGAACAGAAACAGGCTGCTGCAGAGCCAAAAGATCAACAGAGGGCGCTAGGGGCAAAGACTCTGCAATACCACGCTTTGACACCAGGAGGCGCTGAATGAAACTGCTTACAGTGCCAAAACTTTAAACACTTAACCTAATGGGACATTTTCCTGGAAAATCTGAGAAAGAATGGTTGAGCCATTTTTGAATTACCATATGTGAGGAGGATATAATATATTTTCTGGTGTAATCACGAAAATGGTTTCACAGTTTAAAGCTGTTTCCTAAGTGGGTGCTTTGAACAGTATGGATTGTCTCTAAACTACTAAGTTGAGGAAGGGACAGAAGTCTGCCCATGGTGTGCGCATTTTATTTAAATTCTAAGGAGAGGATCTGTGAGCAGAAAAGAAAATAAACTTCCCATTAATATGAAAGGCATCCAAGAGTTTTGAACCCAAAAAAATCTAAATTGGGCATATATGTTGAACCCCTTCCTTTTGCCCTCATTCATTTGTCTGTCTATATACTGCAAGCTCCTCAGGGCATGATTTGTCTTCTTTTCTGCCTTCTTTCATGCCTTCTTTTCTGTTTTGAACCACATAGCACACTCTGATCACTACGAAAAAAAAATAGTCACTAATAAAACAACAACCTTAGCCAAACAGGAAGTCAGCTGAAGTTACGCCAGTTATAAATTTGACGCACTATTTCACAATTAAAGCATTGGTTAATCTTATCTTCACCATTATGTTATCACTAGTCTATTTTATCTTCCTGACCCTAGCCCTTCCATAAAGATTGTTCTTTTTCAAGGGTAGAAAAGGTGTCTTTTATGTTACTCTTGTGATCTTCTCCATTAATGTCTGTACTAAATACAAAACACCAGGTTTTTAAAACAAAGATACATACAATGGTGTCCTGATGAACCAAAACAACTGCTATGAACATTTATTAAATGTAGATATATAAAAAGGTACTAAACTAAATGCAATAGGAAACACAAATTCTCAGAAACCTGGAAAAGTCCTGCCCTTGATATTCCATTTTCTTTCATACACAACCAATCAAAATATTAGATTGTCATTAATAACTGGTGTAGCATATGAATACAAAAAGAACCCTAAATTGCCAGACTCAGGACTTTTGTATTAAATTACAAGTTGTAATCTTACCTATGAACACCACCGCAGCGAAGAAAGATTTTTTCATTTATTAGTGCAAGGACGCAATTCCAGCTTTTCAAAGTAAACCTGGGTATGATAAATTTTACAGGTGGTTTAAGCATATCTCCATTTGTGAAAACACTGCCAAAAGACAAAAAAAAGCCATATTTCTTCAGTAGTGAAAGACATAGACAAAAGAAAAACTAAAAATATCAGTTGACAACATTATGTAATCTGGATTGTTAGTAGTGTAGCCATGAAGATTTCAACAATACATTTTAAATCTTAGTCCATTTCATAAAACATGAAAATTCATCCATAAAAAGAAAGAATTGTATCCTTTAATACGTTTCTGTCTGACATGATGGGAGAGTCAGTGAAATATGTCCACTTGGAGAAGCCAAGAAGAATATAGCCCTTGAAAATTCAATTACTTTCTCTCCATATTGTCCAAAGATGTCCTCACAATTCCCAGAGGAAATAATGTACAATCCTTTAAAAGAGATAATAGAATCAATTGATTTCTTCACTGGTGCCCATATTAGAAAGCTGTTCCTACTCAACCTTTAAGAGTGGCTGGAATCACTTTTTGGCTGACCCCTCACTTCTTAGAAGGAGTCACAGTAAAGAATAGAGCACTGTTGGTCTCTTTAAAAATAATGTTGCTATTTGGGCCATCAGCCTTATAGGCCCCCTCCACAAAAGCAGCCTCACTCTCGGCTGGGAAGGTGGCATTTTATATCAGCAGCAGGGGACAGGGCCAAGAGTAAGCACTGGCTGACTGCAGAGAATGTTCAGGCTCTTGGTGCGGCTTCCAGTAACGCCAGTGACCCTAGAACATTTTGCTGTAGAGGGGAAGGAGCACTTGAGCACTGCCCACAAAATGGACAGAAACTCTGAGGAATGACAGAGGATGTGCTCCTTTGATGGAGGAGGAGGGGGCAGTCAAGGTAACCCATATACAGTGTGAAATGAGCTCTCCCCCTGCATAGCCACATAGTTGTACATTGATATTTCTCCTTACCGCCACACACTCCACCCAGACTTTTTTGAGGCATAAGTGTTCTTTTCTCTCAGAAGAACAAGCAGCTTCTGCTATCCCACCCCCACACACTTGTGCTGATTACATAGGGAGCAATTTCAAGGAGATAATAGGGTTTCTCTCCCTAGAAAGGGTGAGGGATCCTGCAGGCCAAAGTAGATTGAAACAGGAGAAGCTTTGACCTTCTCACCAAGGAAGAGGACCAGCTATGGGGGAGCGCAGCTTGGCTAACCCAGGGAGTGGAGAGAAAGCACCTCTCTTCTTCAAACCAGCTAAATTAAAAAGACTAAAACTAGTCTATTAGTTCAACCTGACTGTCTTGTCTCTATAAAGCACAGATGGTGATTTGAACAACGTTTGAATATGTTTTATTTCCTTATTACTCTTCATGATGCCACTAACATTCTAATGAGATTTTATCCCATTAACAAAAATGATTAGTGCAACAATCCAAAACTGACTACATTTTTTGTGGACCTGCCTACATTGAAGCACCAAACCGTGCTACGTATCTGGTTCTGCTTAGCATAGTATGGCACATCCAAAACGCCAAAACTGCATGAGGCTGAACCATGCTTTACAACCATGTGGTGTACACAAGAATTGGCATCAGGTGACTGCAGCCTACACAAAAGCCCTAAAGTAGGGCTGTCAAACTCCTCCTGTGTGGAGGGCTGAGTTACATTCGTAGGTATAGTTGGTGGACTGGAATATACACTTGGGCTGTTTACTATGTAAAAGCAGATTTACGCAAGAGCAGATCTCCCACATTGTAAGTGGGAGGTTTGCACAGAGATCACAGATAGTATATGGCCTGTATGTAGCAACTGAATGTTCAGGGTCATATGCTGCGACTCTCACTCACAGTGAGTAATACCGACTCCATAAATGTTAGTCCTATTAAAACCATGTTTCCCTTCCCCTTTTTCTCTTCCCTTATTTTGTTCCCTTTCAACTCTTGTCTACACTACCACTTACTTCAGTATAATTTACGTCACTCAGGAGTGTGAATAATCCACACCCCTGAGCGACGTAAATTACACCAAAGTTAGTGCCGGTGTAGATAGCGCTAGGTCAGTGGGAGAACATAGCTATCACCTCTTGCAGAGGTAGCGTAATTAAGTCAATGGGAGAGCTCTCTCCCATCAGCTTAGAGAGTCTCCACTAGTTACAGCTTCCAGATCCTACACCGGTATATAGTAGTTGAGAGCCTGTTCTAACTCCCACCTTTGCTGTAAGTTCCATAATTGACCTTGCATCTGTGCAGAATGAAGGTAGCATTTTGGAGAATGCTACATTGGGGCAAGAGGGGAGGGCTGGAAAAGGAGCCAGCTCTGCTAGCTTTATGCCAGAGAATTTTGCTACGCAAGAAGAATTCTCCACTGGCCAGCTATAGCGGGAGTTCAACCACTTTATGATGCCCAAGTGCTGAAAAGCTGCTGCAATACCCGTGAGACTCTACCTTCATGTTTCTCCTTCTCCATCCCAACACTGTTTTATTACATCACATGGGAACTTAGATTATAGGTCACTTGAAACAGGGACCAGGTACTAGTTACATATAATTCAGGGCACCTAGCATATGTTTGAACACTGTAATAATTAATTAATTGCCTATTACGAATGTATAAGTGTTTTATTCAGTTCAGCTTTAAATACCCTATGCACTGGGGCTTCCATCCATCCCTTTGACTTTTAATTTTCCTCATTATGCCTTTTTCTCCAAGAGCATCTGTGCACTATATTTTGTAAATACACATTGAAGTTACACATTGTGCCATAGTACAACTCCCTATATAGGTTAATATTGTTGTATGGCCAATGCTTCTCATGAACTCTACTCTTAAAAAGTATAAAAAATAATAATCATAATTCCTGGGATGAATAATACAGTATGTCAAATTGCAGTCAAGAGCAGATGTGTGTGTCCGGATGCCACTTTAAAACAATATTTTAAAATGAGAAAGGCTGGATTTGGAAGATATTTGGGGCCATCTAGTGGAATTTTCAGTAAATTAATATAAAACACAGAGATCATGCATTAAAACAGTGAATTAGATTTACCAAAAAAGTGTTGCTATGGTACATTTTAAATACCATTATTTTCTGAACTATGTTAATGGATATAATTTTTACAGAATAAAATTACGAACAAAATAGCCCACACAAAGTGCCTGTTGGTGAGAAATATAAAACCGTAGAATAATCCCGAACGATGATTTGGAGGGTCCAATTTAAATTTAATTTAATAATTTAAAACTAGATTAGACAAAGCACTAGAAAACATATTGTAGGGAGCAAGCCATGACTGTCATGGGAATGAACTACATGACCTAATGGGTCTTTTTTATCTCTAAATTCAGTTATATTAATGTACTCATGGAAAACATCCAACGTTTGAGAGTTATGTATATAAATAAACACCCTCTTCCTTTCTTTGAAGTAGCAATTCAAATCATACGTGATATCATAAATACTCTTTAGTCTACATTTTTTATCTCAACTCTTTTTGGGTTTGATGCTGAAATTAGTTTGAACTGCTTTAAGGCTATGGAAGATTAAATATTTCAGCACTAGCTTGTTAGTTACATTTATCACCAGAAGCACAATACCTCTGGATTCTGAAAACTGCACTGGCTTCCTATTCACTTCTGGGTGCAATTTAAAAGTTATTGGTTTTGACCTCAAAAGCCTTGAATGGATTGGATCATGATTACATCTGAAACCACCTCTTTCCCCACATGATACCATAACAGATGAGATTATACAAAACTCCTGGGCTAAAAATCTATTTATTTAATTGCATGGAGTATGGAAGGCAGGGCATTCTTAGAGTAGGATCCTCAAATGGAGGTGTAAAATGAATTCTACATTTGCCAGAGCCCAAATCTGTTAACTTTTGGTCCTAGTGCAACCTCATTTATTTTTCCCAAGCTTCAACTAGGAAAGATAAATTGTTGGCAGAGGGTGATGATAGAGGCTTAATGATTAATTGGTGGGATTCAGATAATCTTATTATTGTCTTTTGGATTCTGTCACTTCTTGTAATTTAAATATTTGTACATGCATCCAGTGGGAACAATGGGCATTTTAAAAGTTGAAAAAATACGTAAATAAAATACATAAACTTTTAAAAGGGCTCTTCTTGGAATGCTCATCGCTTTAAGTAACCTATGAGTATTACCACTGTAGTTCTCTCAAATGGAACTTAAAGTGGCATCATATGTTAAGGCACAACGCATTTTTGGCTCTTCTCCTCCACATCCAGTTATTCCTTCCCCACTTCTTGTGCAACAGAACTGCACTGCTTCCACTGCCCACAGAACATCACACTTTTAGTGGAGGTAGTGCAGCCATACAACACGCTTCCTTATTAACAACATATGGAGGGCAGTATATTTCACCACAGATCAATATCAAGTGTGACCATCCCTTTGGAACTCCCTCCTTCTGTACCCCTATGAGAATCTGCTCATTTCTGATCCCTCCATTCATGACACTTCACTGTTTTAAAAATCTATTTTAGTGATTCTAATACAGATTTTTTTAAATATGACTTTCATCCTAAGTGTCCTTTTACAATATTATCTGTGACACAAAAAAGCTACATCACATAACTCCCTAGAATATGTAATTTTTTTTCCAAAAAATAGTTTGCTGCCAAAAAAAAAATCAATATAATTATAAGGAATGTGGTGCCCTCTTTCTCGCCCCTCCCTCCATCCCTCCACAATGATAGAGGGAGCCAAATTCTGCTCTGGCTCACACATGATACAAATTACATTTAAATTAATAGGAGCTACACAGTGTGTAAATCAAGACTGAATTTGGCCCTTCCAAATTACGTTTGTTGTACCTGGGCTTCATTATAAACATAATCTTTCCACTGAACTAGACATTTGGAGTTTTGCAGAATATTTAAAACCAAATCTAGAGTTTTGATTCACAACATACTTACTTGATATTACGTGGCTTATTATAGATCAGTTGCCACCTGGAAGGCACACGTATTTTACTATGAACTACTGGTTTAATCTGCAAGAAAAATAAAACACACATTATGCGGGATGTTTAAAACATTTTAATCTTAAAAGTGCTGCTCAGTTATATACATGGCAGACCCAGGTTCAAATGTTATAGAGTCATAGAGCCATAGAGTTTAAGGCCAGAAGAGACCACCAGATCATCTAGTCTGCCCTCCTGTATCCCAAAGGCTACAACACCACTAAACCCAACAACCAAAATTAGACCACAGTATTATAGACTATAGGAGACTACACTATTATGTCCACAGGCAGTGAACATGAGGGACCAATGTGCACCAGTGATCAAGGTCTCCACAATGGCAGGGAAATGATTAAGTGAGATATACCCAGCCCACACCTACATACTGCAGAGGAAGGTGAAGAAAATCCCAAGATCATGGCCAATCTGACCTGGGGGAAGATTCTGTCCAGATCCAACATATGGCAAGCAGTTAGACCCTAAGTATATGAGCAAGAACCAGCCAGCAAAGCAACTGAGAGAAAGAATTATTGGTGCCAACTCAGAGCCATGCCCTCCTCCCCTTCCGAGTCTCATCTCCAGTTTCCCGATATCACCACTAGCACCGCGCCTTATGGGGATGAATGGTTATGAAAATCAATACCCCAGTAAAAGAAAAACGGTTTTCCCGATCCCAAAGGGCCAAGCCCCAGACCCAGGTCAATATACCAGTCAGATCTTACCCACAAATCACGCTGTTGCAAATCCTTTAGAATCTAAAATCTAAAGGTTTATTCATAAAAAGAAAGAAATATAGATGAGAGTTAAAATTGGTCAAAGTAATCAATTACATACAGCAATCGCAAAGTTCTTGGTTCAGGCTTGTAGCAGTGATGGAATAAACTGCAGGCTCAAATCTGTCTCTGGAGTACATCCACAGCACAGCAGCAAGATGGAGTTTGGAGTCACATGGGCAAGTCACATGTCCATGCATGACTCAGTTCTTTACAGGTAGAGCAACCATTGCTCACATGCTACCTTGAACGTTCCCAGGAAGATTCCTCATATGTGGATTGGAGTCTCCCAAGGTCCATTCTCAGTTAAGTGTTTGGAGTCTCCCAAGGTCCACTATCAGTTAAGTGTTTCTTGACTGGGCACTTAATCTAAAGAGTCCCTTCTCAATAAGCTGGCCAACTGCTTCACTAGTGCTACTTAGAATCGAACACATTGAGATACAAGTACATAGCCAATATTCATAACTTCAAATACAAAAATAATAGACACATACAGACAGCATAATTATGACCAGCAAATTACAACCTTTTCATAGACACCTTACTTGACCTCCTTTATACAAGATTTGGTGCAACTATAGGACCTTGGTTGCAACAATGATCTATACGGTCACAGTTCATGTCAATAATGTCTCAACATTCCCTTTACCATTTATTTCCATTAATTTAATTATCATTTCCTTCTCAATTTGTTCTAATTTGTATACTACTGAGGTCAGACTAACAGGTCTGTAATTGCCTGGATCACATTTTTTCCCCTTTCTTAAATACAGGTATGATGTTAGCTATATGGTTCTACCCCTAAATAGATAGATTTATTAAAAATCCTTGCTACAAGACCAGCAATCTTATGTGCTAGTTCTTTCAGTATTCTGGGATGGAAATTATCCAATCCCCCTGACTGGAGTACATCAAGCTCTTTAAGATTTTCTTCCACCTGAAATTTCCATTTCTAGACACTAACTTCCCTCAGCCATACTGCCTTCACGCACATGTTCCATATTATCATCCTCCCTGAAAACTGAGGCAAAGTATTCATTTCATTTTTGGGCCATACTTAGATTATACTTTAGCTCCGTCCCATCCAATGGTCAGATTCTGAAGAGCATCATTTTGGAGAAACTGTCGGAGGCTCGAAGAGCCCCAAGTTTTTCATTGCTTTACCTCTCCCATCCTCAAGGCTTAGTGTCACCGCCATCCCGCATCCTTCCGGGAGAGGATTCTGTTCAGAGACTGCTGACACAGTTTGATCAACCAGAGGGATCACTGTCAAGTGGCATAATAAACTCCTTTCCCTGAGAGACTCAGCAGCCTTTCCAAGAAGTGAGAAACTGGGACTAAGACTCAAACAGGGTCTCACACAACAGTTCAGAATATAGTAATCACAGCAGAACACGGATACTAAGCTGTCCTGATTTTTCAAAAAGCACCCCCACACAAGTACTTAAAAAAAAAAAAAAAGAGAGAGACCATCATGTAAGTATTTGCATATTGACTCGCAACTGCTTGAATTTGAATTCTAGAGCCAGTTTGGGATCCTAAGAACATGTAACAGCAAACTAAGGAGACAGAAGGAGTAACACTAACAGGGCACCCAGTAATACATACTCAGATCATAAAACTGCAAGTGCATCAAACCCCTTCAAAGCTACCCACATAAACAATGGCTGGAAACAAAGTGCTAAAAGTCACAAAGAAAACATTAAGAGAGATACATGAGGATTAGCACACAAACACATTAACCGAGATACCAGTGGCCAAATTCTGCATTAACTTATAATTAAGGATGCGAGTCTGTCACGGATGCCATGACTTTCCTGGACCTCTGTGACTTCCACAGGTGCAGCGGCCGGTGCAGCTGACCCCAGGGTCACCCCAGCAGCTGGCCCCGGAGCTAGCTACTGAGATGGCTCCAGGGCCAGCTGCACCAACCGCTGTTGGGGTAGCTCTGGGTCCACCACTGTTGGAGCAGCACTGGGGTCAGCCACACTGGCCACTCCTGGAGCGGCTTGAGGCCAGCTGCTCAGGCAGTCCTGGGGCCAGCTGCACCAGCTGCTGCTCAAGTGGCCCGATCCGGCTGGCCCCAGGGGCCATGGAGCAGCAGCGGTCCTGGGGTGGCCCAGGAGCAGCGGTCCCAGAGCAGCAGCAGTCCCGGAGCGGACCCAGAGTAGTGGTCCCCGGGATCCTCAGAGCAGTGGGTGGCCGAGGGGCAGTCAGCTTCCGCCGCTGGAGCAAGGGCTGGCCATCAGGCCTATTTATAGTAAAAGTCATGGACGGGTCACAGGCCATGAATTTTTGTTTATTGCCCATGACCTGTCCATGATTTTTATTAAAAATACCCATGACTAAATCTTAGCCTTATTTATAACCTACGCAATCCCAATGCAATTAATTACTTTGCAGGGGCTGTAAACCATTGCAGAAGTTGGCTCTTCTCTTCCAAAGGTTAGTGAAAAGACAAAAAAGACAAAAACTGATTCAATATGCAGACCATAACAGTATATTTACTTATGCTTTGATGATTGCCTATGTGGGTGTGTATTTACTAATATCACTGAGCAATAAAACTATGGAACGATCTTCTGTATGATTGTGTCAAAATATGTGTCATAAATATAAGGGGAAGGGTAAACCCCTTTGAAATCCCTCCTGGCCAGAGGAAAAACTCCTCTCACCTGTAAAGGGTTAAGAAGCTAAAGGTAACCTCGCTGGCACCTGACCAAAATGACCAATGAGGAGACAAGATACTTTCAAAAGCTAGGAGGAGGGAGAAAAACAAAGGGTCTGGTCTGTCTGTCTGTCTATATGCTGTTTTTCTGCCAGGGATAGACCAGGAATGGAGTCTTAGAACTTTTAGTAAGTAATCTAGCTAGGTACGTTTTAGATTATGATTTCTTTAAATGGCTGAGAAAAGAATTGTGCTGAATAGAATAACTATTTCTGTCTGTGTATCTTTTTCGTAACTTAAGTTTTTGCCTAGAGGGATTCTCTGTTTTGAATCTAATTACCCTGTAAGGTATCTACCATCCTGATTTTACAGAGGTGATTTCTTTACTTCTATTTCTATTAAAAGTCTTCTTGTAAGAAAACTGAATGCTTTTTCATTGTTCTCAGATCCAAGGGTTTGGGTCTGTGGTCACCTATGCAAATTGGTGAGGCTTTTTATCCAACATTTCCCAGGAAAGGGGGGGGTGCAAGTGTTGGGAGGATTGTTCATTGTTCTTAAGATCCAAGGGTCTGGGTCTGTAGTCACCTAGGCAAATTGGTGAGGCTTTTTAACAAACCTTGTCCAGGAAGTGGGGTGCAAGGTTTTGGGAAGTATTTTGGGGGAAAAGACGTTTCCAAACAGCTCTTCCCCAGTAACCAGTATTTGTTTGGTGGTGGTAGCGGCTAATCCAAGGACAAAGGGTGGAATACTTTGTACCTTGGGGAAGTTTTGACCTAAGCTGGTAAAGATAAGCTTAGGGGGTTTTTCATGCAGGTCCCCACATTTGTACCCTAGCGTTCAGAGTGGGGAAGGAACCTTGACAATGTGAAAACAGACTTCCAGTCAATGTCCTCGGTTAACTGTTTTATAACACATCAGGAACCACCTGTGACCACTCCTCATCTATTAACATTTAATTTAGTGCAGTAGGATTCACAAGTGTGCCCTTTCCCCTTAAGATATTGCCAATAATGGACTGTACTCAATTTTGAAGTTTTTCAAGTAAACACTGAGAAACATCAAGCATGTTTGTTGCTTGTGTTGTAATAATACACAAACAATAGTCCTCATCTTGCCAACTCTTATTACCAGGCACAGTGTTTACTACCATTACTCC
The DNA here is from genome assembly GCF_965152235.1 of Eretmochelys imbricata. NCBI lineage: Eukaryota > Metazoa > Chordata > Testudines > Cheloniidae > Eretmochelys > Eretmochelys imbricata. The sequence continues at coordinate 35,692,163 of NC_135574.1, forward strand.
CACTATCCATTTTAAGTACTTTTATGGCACCCATTACCAAAGTATCTTGACACCTTTATAGTCTTTAATGTGTTTATGTTCCCAAAATCCCAGCAAGACAGGGAAGCACCACTACAGCCATTTTAGAGAAGGACAACTGAGGCCCAGAAATGCTCATCTACACAACAAAGTTATAAGCTAAGGTGTGAATTTAAACCAATATAGTTACAACAGAATAACTCCCTAGATGGACACTCGAGTATGAAAGTGCCTTTTTTCAGTTTAGCTTGTGTCACTTTGGAAGGGGTTTAAGCTCAACCAAAAAACCCACACTCTTATTCTGGGATAAGTATGTCCACCTGGGGATACCACCAGTATAACTGTATCAGTTTAACAACATTGGTATAACGGTTGTGCCAATATTTTAAAAGGATAAGTGAGATGACCCGGATAACTATAGGTCTATCAGCCTGCAGCAATTTCTGGTAAAATAATGGAAAGATTAATAAAGAATTAAAGAAAGGTAATACAATGAATGCCAATCAAGATGGGTTTATAGAAAATAGACCCTGTCAAAGTAATTTGAATTTTTTTCTTTATACTTTACAAGTTTGGTTGATAAAGGTAATAGTGTTAATGTAATATATTTTGACATCTTTAAGGCATCTCACTTGGTACCACATGACATTTTGATTAAAAAACTAGAACAATACAAAATGAATGTGGCACACATTGAACTCGTTAAAAGCTGGCTAATAGAGAAGTCTCAAAATGTAACTGTAAGCAGGGAATCTTCAAATGGGTATGTTTCTAATGAGGTCCAGCAAGGATCACTTCTTGGCCCTATGCTATTTAACATTTTTATCAATGGCCTGGAAGAGAACATAAAAATCATCACTGATAAAGTTTGCAGATTACATAAAAATTGGGGGAGTGGTAAATAATGAAGAGGACAGGTCACTAATACAGAGAGATCTGGATCATTTGGTAAGATGGGTGCAAGCAAAAAATAAAGTGTTTTTAATATGGCCAAATGTAAAGATATACATCTAGGAACAATGAATGCTGGCCATACTTACATGATGGGGAACTCTAACCTGGGAAGCAGTGACTCGGAAAAAGACTTGGGGGTCACGCTGGATAATCAGGTGAACATAAAATCCCAGTGCAACACTGTGCCAAAAGGACAAAGGCAATCCTTGAATGCATAAAACAGGGGAATCTTGAGTAGGAGTAGAGAGATTATTTTACATCTGTATATGGCACTAATGTGACCCCTGCTGAAATACTGTGTCCAGTTCCAGTGTCCAATTCAAGAAAGATGTTGACAAATTGGAGAGGGTACAGAGAAGAGCCACAAAAATGATTAAAGGATTAGAAAACATGCCTTATAGTGATAAACTCAAGCTATTTAGCTTAAACAAAGAAAAGGTCAAGGTGTGACTTGATTACACTCTTCAAGTACCTACATGAGGAACAAATATTTGATAATACGCTCTTCAATCTAGCAGACAAAGTTATAACACAATCCAATGACTAGAAGTTGAAGCTAGACAAATTCAGACTGGAAATAAGGTGTAAAATTTTATTAGTGAAGGTAATGCCATTGGAACAATTTACTAAGAGTTATGGTGGATTCTCCATCCCGGGCAATTTTTAAATCAAGACTGGATGTTTTTTTCTAAAAGATATGCTCCAGGAATTATTTTGGGGAAGTGCTATGGCCGGTGTTAAGGAGCTGTCCAGAGTATTTTGGGGTGACTGACTGCGATGGGGTTGGTGAGGTCTGAAGGCATGGAATAATAAACAGTGCTTAATAAAATGATGTAGTACACATAAATATGGATTTATACACTAGTTTTATTTATGTACGGTCATTTGAGTTATTTTATTCACATAAATATAATAAAATGGTTTTAATGGATAAAATGAAACAAATAATTCCCAAAAACTAAAATGAAAAATTATAAAACAATGTCATGGGGCTCAACTTATAACACTGAGTCCAACAATCATTTCTGGGTTAGCCATTACCTTAAGGGCAAAGCCCTAAACCAGAAATCATGAAGGAATCACTCCTGCAAACACAATGGGACTACTCACATGAGTAAGGACCACTCATGCAAAGGTTTTGTGGACTAGGCCTGTAAGAGATTGGGGCCTGTCTTATAGTACCCTCTTCCAGCTGGACCCTGGCTTGCTCTTGCTGACCCAGTGCCTTCCCTGGGTGAACTCTGCCGGAACTGTCTCGTTGAGTCCAGGGAAAGTAGTTTTCAGCATGATCAGTTGTTGTGGTTTCTTTTTCCTTTTATTTCAAGTCTCCTCAACAAACAAGATCAAAAATTCCCCAAGTCTGTCCCTATCCCACTCTCTGACCTGGGAAGAAGTGGGAGCACTTGGTCACCCAACTGGAATTCCCTGGCTCTATCCCCTTTATTATACTGGCACAGTCCATCATGAGTCATTCCCTGTTGGATGAGCCCAGGTTGCCTGCAGCGGTAACATACCAGAGCCATTCACAGGAGGGCAATGGTGGTTCCTTGAAAGCCTGGGACTTTGGAGCCCCTGTTCTGGGTGTAGGGTCCCATGGGTGGGGTAAAATTTTGGTAGATTCTCGCTGGGTTGGTAGGTTATCGTCTCTCGCTGCCTTTCTAAGTGTGGCTAGCTGACTGAGAGTCTGGCCTTCCCACCTGCAGGTAATTCAACCTCCAGAAATCTCTCAGTTGTCTCGACCACCTCTGCCATGGATGCGGGCCAAAACCGTCGAACCCAGGCTTGTACCAGCATATGTGTAGGTATTGTTCTAGGCCAGTGTTTCCCAGACTTGGGACGCTGCTTGTGCAGGGAAAGCCCCTGGCGGGCCCGGCCGGTTTGTTTACCTGCCGCATCCGCAGGTTCGGCCGATCGCAGCTCCCAGTGGCCGCAGTTCGCTGCTGCAGGCCAGTGGGGCTGCAGGAAGCATCACGGACCAAGGGACGTACCGGCCGCCACTTCCCGCAGCCCCCATTGGCCTGCAGCAGCGAACCGCGGCCAGTGGGAGCCGGTCGAACCTGTGGAATCGGCAGGTAAACAAACCGGCCTGACCCACCAGAGGCTTTCCCTGAACAAGCGGTGTCCCAGGTTTGGGAAACACTGTTCTAGGCCAATATTGTCAATAAGTTCCACCATAGTCTCGGCCTCTGGGTTTAGTTATTGGGTAGTCCCAGAGCCACTGACCTACTGCCCAGGGGCATGCCCCATTAAGGAATGTCTCCAACCAAAATATCTTCCAATAAGCTTCTGTAGAGAGACCAGGGCAGTCCACGATGGCAGCCTTTTGCATTGCATAGGATTGTGCTTCATCCACACTCGGTGACCAATACACTGCTTGGGCCTCACCAGTGAGTTATGGGACCAGTCACGCTGCCCAGGAACTCTTCTCCCAGCCCACTCGAAGGTAGGTCAGGTGGGTCTCTCGGTCATCAGGTGCTGCCCATCTTGGTCAAGGTGAGACTGGGTGAAACTCTGGGGCAGGACCATACCTCCATGGCTGTTTCTGTCTCACCACAGCTGCTATGAGATTAAGCAGGCCATATCTACTTGGAAGAGTCTGTTCCACTCAAGCTCAGATAGCTGGGCTTCCTGCAAACATTGCTGAGAGGCCAGGAGTACCTTCTGGGACTGGTGGTTCCTTTCATTTTCCACCTGCTCTTGATTCACAATCATCTGGAGTATCTCCTCCACGGCCCTTCTTTATGGAAGGGGTTCAGATCTACAGGTACTATATGTAAGAGATTGGAGCCTGTTTTATAACTCCTTCTTCTGGCTGCACCCCAGCTTGCTCTTTCTGAGCCAGTGAACTCCCTGGTGGAATTCTACCTGGAATCTTCTCACTGCGTCCAGGGAAGGCAATTTCCAGCAGGGTCAGTTTTTGTGGTTTCCTTTTTGCTTTTATTTCAAGTCTCCTCAACAAACAAGATCAAAACTTCCCAAAGTCTGTCCCTCACCCCCTGTAGTTCCTCAGTCCAAAGATCCTGGCTCTTACCTCAGAGCTTTTGATAACAGGATTTCCCCAGTCTCCTTTCTGTCCATTTTTGCTTCCAGGAGCAGTTCTTCCCAGCAGTAGCTCCAGCCTCTAGTAGGTACTGCAGTTCCTCCTTTCCGTTTCCTGCTACTCCTTTTATGAGGATCAGCAAGTTAAGCTGCAGGTCTATTCCTGCAGGTGCAGCAGGAGGGGCTAATCAGCCAGTCAACCCACTGCTGGCCTCTAACCTCAGTCAAATAATAACCCTTATACCTTCACAGGGCCCATAATCTGTATATGGAATTTCAATGAACAACTATTCCTTAGGGAGCTTGAACAGTGGTTTCACTTTCAGAAAACACTATAAACTAGGAGACATTTTGCAAAGCATAATGGGTGACAAACAGAGAATACAGAAAATGTAGCAGTTTAGATTAACTGTTAAAAACTAGGTCAGAAGCACGATTCAGAGAATTCATCAGTTTAATTTGAACTAAGGTGTTTCAGTTCCTACAGGAGTAAGAGCAACTGTTTGTTGTATTTTTATTACTTTTCTCCATGGCACCAAAAAGCAATAATTGACATTATCCTACTCAGTTTCACTACTTCGCCAGCTGCACCATAGCGAGGCACACTATGCCGGAGCTGCACATGAATGATCCTACTCTGCCACTGGGAATGCTAGCCTTTCCCTCCCCCTTCCTCCTCTTCCCTGACAGTAGCATATGTTCAGTACTGAGGACCTAGCAGAAGTAAAAATCAAAACCAAAGTAGAATTGCATCAGTTCTACCTTACCACGCTCACTAGTGCTGCTGGCAAAGTACCAAAAGCAGGAGTGGCACAGACAGTTTTTCCAGTCAAGGATCCTGGGCTTAGGTATGAAAGCGACTGGCAACACAGAAAAGCCTCTGATGATATATAAGGGTATGATTCTGTCACAGAGATCACAGATTCTGTGACTTTCCGGGACTTCTTCCACAGTGGCAGGGCTGGAGCAACTGTCAGCCCCAGGGCCACTGAAACAGCAGCCCCAGGGCTAAAGCAGCACCCGGGACTGGGTCAGCCTTCCTGGAGCTGGAGCAGCAGCAGAGCGGCAGAGGGGCTACAGCAGCTGGTCAGCAGCCAGGCCCGACCTGCCTGAGCAGCAGTCTCCAGGGCGGCCGGAGCAGCAGTCAGCCCTGGGGCTGCCGGAGCAGCTGGCGAGCGGGCTGACCTTTGTAGCAGCAATCCCCTGGCCACTGGAGAAACAGCCCAGGGCTGAAGTAGCAGCTGGGGTTGGGTCAGCCCCCCTAGGGCTGCAGGAGCAGCAGCGGGTGTGGAGCAGCTGCCGGAGGTCAGCTTCCCAGCTGTGCTCAACTGTTATTCTCCCCAAGGGTATTTTTAGTAAAAGTCAGGGACTGGTCATGGGCTTCCATAAATTTTTGGTTATTGCCCACAACCTGTCCCTGACTTTTACTAAAAATACCTGTGATGGATTCTTAACCTTAATGATAAACATGTATAGCACAGATTCTCCCAGAGGACTTTTAACAAACAACATTAAAGGGATGCAGTGGCCATGTGTAAGAAACCACAAATTTCTTGTTATCATGTCTCATATTTAGCCTTCCCTTCCCCCCTCTCCTTCCGCCTCAATGAGTGCCATTACAGCCCAAGGTAGAGCACATGTTAACTACTTGTGCAGTGATTTTTTTCTACTTTTTAATCCCCTCCTGTTCAAGGTACCAACCTCCAAGTACTGTTTGAACCCTGAGGCTTCAGGAGAGACAACTACCACTTCAAACAAACAAACAAACCAACCAACCTACAGAACCAACTACATAAGCTAGCAGCAGGGGAAGCCTCTTATCCCAGAGTTGAAAGGATGGGTTGCTAGGGCAATATGCAGCCTAGCTCTCCTGCTTTCCCACCTCATGAGTCTCCTTGCCCATGTGGTACCCACAGGACAGGGTGATGGGGGGAGAGATAGCTCAGTGGTTTGACCATTAGCCCGCTAAACCCACGGTTGTGAGCTCAATCCTTGAGGGGCCATTTAGGGATCTGGGCCAAAAATTGGGGATTGGTTCTGCTTTGAGCAGGGGGTTGGACTAGATGACCTCCTGAGGTCCTTTCAACCCTGAAATTCTGTGGGCTGTTGGGGCCATGTGCTGGGTCCGGGAGTGTCATGAAGGGAACCCAAACTGGCTTTTTTCTCCAGCCCTCTACATACAACATAGTACTGGTAAGTGTTAACAATTCTCAAAGAAAAGGTTGCAAGAATCCTTTATAATTCAAAATGTTGGGCAAACTTTATATCAGCTCCTCCTGTAAGTATTTGCTGAGCGCAGACAGTGGGCTCAGTACTACATAAAATGAAAAAGAAAGATGTAATCCCCGTCATCCAAAAAGTCTTACAATCTAAATCGAAACCTACATGCAAATTTAACAGCCCCAGTGAAGTACTGGGCTCCCTCACTTACACACCAAGTGACAAAACTGGGCTCTGCGTGATGTAGACCTTGCTAGGCTCGTGCAGGTTCTGATTCTGAGCTAAGCAGCATGTTGAGGAGTTTAGAACATTAGGATGATCTGGAATGCTGTTGCAAAGGTGATGAAGGGACTGAAGAGGTGAAGAGAGACTTAAAATACACCAGACCAATTAATTTGTCTGTGGATTGGACTTTTGAAATTTTTAGTCAAAGTCGAGGTAAGTACACTTTCTAAAGCTAGAGATGTCCCGGCATTTCTTTGCATGTGACCAGAAGTTATTTGTACCTTGAAAAAAATCTGTGACAATGGTCTTGATCTTGCCACTTTCTCCTTTGAGTATTCCTTTCTCACCATGTTTCGAATGGCATCCAAGGATTAAGAGAAATTTCCTAGAAGCCTCTAAAGACTCCAAGCACTGGCAAATTAATCACAGATCCCCTGGATCTCTGCATCTGTATCCTGGCTGTCAGGGATCCATGGCCCAAAAGAAATTAGCCACAGATCCAACTGTGGCAACTATTTTTGGAGAAGAGAGGGCTAAGAGGTCCAGGAGGTGGGGATTCATGTGTCCGTTTGAGTTAACACCACTTGCCCTATTGTGTCTGAATTTAGCATGCTACCACGCTATGTACTGTGTGCAATACCAGAGCCCATAATGCAAAATACAGTAGCATGAAAAATTCAAAATACAAGATACAGGAAACAGGTCTGCATGTGTTTGCAAAATGAGTACTAAGCCTACTTGGCCCACCAGACGATGAAGACATGAAATGGCAGCGGTTGTATTTCCAACTCCCCTTTTTAAAGGAGTAATAAATGGTGGGTAGAGACTAAGGATTTGTCACGTACAAGTTTACAGATTTGAAATCGAAATCACCCTTTAATAGTTTTGCATAATCTCTCCTTTAATTTTTCTAGTCTTCAATTCTCATTTCTGTCTCACTTCCATGGAAGGTGCAAGGTAAAGAAAACATAACATAAGAACATAGAAATGGCCATACTGGCTCAGACCAAAGGTCCATCTAGCCCAGTATCTGGTCTTCCGACAGTGGCCAATGCCAGGTGCCCCAGAGGGAATGAACAGAACAGGTAATCATCAAATGATCCATTCCTTGTCACCAATTTCCAGCTTCTGGCAAACAGAGTCTAGGGACACAATCCTTTCCCGTCCTGGTAATAGCCATTGATGGACCTATCCTCCATGAATTTATCTAGTTCTTTTTTTAAACTTGTTACATTTTTGACCTTCGCAACATCCTCTGGCAAGGAGTTCCACAGGTTGGCTGTGCTTCATGTGAAAAAATACTTCCTTTTGTTTGTTTTAAACCTGCTGCCTATTAATTTCATTTGGTGACCCTACTTCTTGTGTAATGAGAAGGAGTAAATAACACTTCCTTATTTAATTTCTCCACACCAGTCATGTTGACTCTTCCCCAACAAATTATGTTCATCTAGGTGTCTGACAATTTTGTTCTTTACTATAGTTTCAATCAGGTTGCCTGGTACTGAAGACTGGCTTACTGGCCTGTAATTGCCAGGGTCACCTCCGGAGCCCTTTTTAAAAAGTGGCATCACATTAGCTATCCTCCAGTCATCTGGTACAGAAGCTGATTTAAATGATAGGTTACAGACTAGAGTTAGTAGTTCTGTAATTTCACATTTGAATTCCTTCAGAACTCTTGGGTGAATACCATCTGGTCCTGGTGACTTATTACTGTTTAGTTTAGCAAGTTTGTTCCAAAAACCTCCTCTAATGACACCTCAATCTGGGACATTTCCTCAGATTTGTCACCTAAAAAGAAAGGTTCAGGTTTGGGAATCTCCCTCACATTCTCAGCTGTGAAGACCGATGCAAAGAATTCATTCCGTTTCTCCACAATGGCCTTATCATCCTTGAGTGCTCCTTTAGCATCTCTATCGTCCACTGGCCCCACTGGTTGTTTAGCAGGCTTCCTGCTTCTGATGTACTTAAAAAAAATTTGCTATTACTTTTTGAGTCTTTGGCTAGCTGTTCTTCAAATTCTATTTTGGCCTTCCTAATTATATTTTTACACTTCATTTACCAGAGTTTATGTTTCTTTCTATTTTCCTCATTAGGATTTAACTTCCACTTTTTAAAGGATGCCTTTTTGCCTCACACTGCTTCTCTTACTTTGTTGTTTAGCCATGGGGGCTCTTTTTTGGTTCTCTTACTATGTTTTTTAATTTGGGTTATATATTTATGTTGAACAGCCTCTATTGTGGTGTCTTTAAAAAGTTTCCATGCAGCTTGCAGAGATTTTATTTTTGGTGCTGTACCTTTTAATTTCTGTTTAACTAACCTCCTCATTTTTGTGTAGTTTCCCTTTCTGAAATTAAATGCTACAGTGTTGAGCCACTATGGTGTTTTTCCCTGCCGGGACTAGCTGCTCCAAGAAGCAGTCATTTAAGGTGTAAAGAAACTTTATCTCTGCATCCTGTCCTGAGGTCTATATAATTGAAATCCCCCATTATTATTGAGTTTTTAATTTTAATAGCCTCTCTAATCTCCCTGAGCATTTCACAGCCACTATCACCATCCTGGTCAGGTGGTCTGTAATATATCCCGACTGCTATATTCTTATTATTCGAGCATGAAATTACTATCCATAGAGATTCTATGATACAGTTTGGTTCATTTAAGATTTTTACTTCATTTGATTCTATGCTTTCTTTCACATATAGTGCCACTCCCCCACCAGCACAACCTGTTCTGTCCTTCAGATATATTTTGTACCTTGGTATTACTGTGTCCCATTGATTATCCTCATTCCACCAAGTTTCTGTGATGCCTATTATATCAATATCCTCATTTAATACGAGGCACTCTACTTCACCCATCTTATTATTTAGACTTCTAGCATTGGTATATAAGCACTTTAAAAACCTTTCACTTTTTAGCTGTCTCACATTACATGATGTAACTGAATGAGACTTTTTTTCATTTGACTGTTTCTCATCAGATCCTACCTGTATTTTATCATCTTCTCTTCACTAGGATGTAGAGAATCTCCATTAGTAGATCCTCCCCTAAGGGATGTCTCTGTCCGAACCACATGCTCTTCCTCACCTGTCGGCTTTCCCCCAGCCCTTAGTTTAAAAACTGCTCTACGACCTTTTTAATTTTATGTGCCAACAATCTGGTTCCATTTTGGTTTACGTGGAGTCCATCCTTCCTGTATAGGCTCCCCCTTTCCCAAAAGTTTCCCCAGTTCCTAATAAATCTAAAACCCTCTTCCCTACACTATCATCTCATCCACGCATTGAGACCCTGCAGTTCTGCCTTTCTAACTGGCCCCGCACATGGACCTGGAAGCATTTCAGAGAACGTTACCATGGAGGTCCTGGACTTCAATCTCTTATTTGGCCTCCAGGATTTTTCTCCTATCCTTCCCTATGTCAATTGTACCTACATGTACCACAACCACCGGTTCCTCCCCAGCACTACACGTAAGTCTATCTAGATGTCTCGAGAGATCCACAACCTTTGCACCAGGCAGGCAAGTCACGATGCGGTTCTCCCGGTCATCGCAAACTCAGCTATGTTTCTAATGATCGAATCGTCCATTACTAATACCTGTCTCTTCCTAATAACTGGAGTTCCCTCCCCCGGAGAGGTACCCTCAGTGCAAGAGGATACCACAACATCATCTGGAAGGAGGGTCCCAACTATGGAATCGTTTCCCTCTGCTTCAGTTGGATGTTCTCTTTCCCTGAGACTTTCAATCTCCTCAACAGCACAGAAGCTGTCATACCAAGAGTGGGACCGTTCTACTGTGTCCCGAAAAGTCTCATCTATGTACCTCTCTGTCTTCCTTAGCTCCTCCAGCTCAGCCACCCTGGTCTCCAAAGCCCGTACACGGTCTCTGAGTGCCAGGAGCTCCTTGCACTGAATGCACACATAGGCCACTTGCCCATAGGGTAGGTAATCATACATGCTGCATTGGGTGCAATAAACTGGGTAGCCCCCACTCTGTTGCTGGACTTCTGCCTTCATTCTCTTTTTATTCCTGAAGCTCGTTCCTGTGTTGTTGTTTTGTTTTTATCAGGGGGTGTTTTTTGGCTTAAGTTTAAAGACGTTTAAGAAATGTTAAGTGTATCTAGTCCTCTCTCACGCTCCCCCTGTAAACTCCTTTGCAAAACTGCCCTATTAGTCGCTTCTGTTTGCTGGCTCTTCTGGTCACTAGGAGCAGGCTTTTTGAAGCCCTGGTCTTCCAGAGTAGCCTTCAAACCTTCCAAGCCTTCCTGAGTAGCCCTGGTCTTCCTGAGTAACCATATCCATGTTAAATAAAAATGTAATATGGATATGGGTTAAGCCTTTTTATTTTCATCTTTGGATGCAAATCCTTAACCCTATGTTTATGGGTTATTTTTGTAACAGAAATTAATATCCCTTAAATTCTAGCTATAGATTGCTTACATTATTTATAAAGCACTGTTATCAATCAATGTCACCTGAAATTAACACTTTCAAATACTATTAGGTGCACAGCCTATAAAAAAAGAGAAGGTGCAATAATTACTGTCTGTTTGGTAAAAATTCATAAAATTTGTTCTTTGAGGCAGTCTACAGGTAATGGAGAACATAGTGATACAGACAAGAAAAGCCATGACAAACTGCAAGTGTGATGTGTATCTCAAAGGTAAGTGCAGGAATCTAAAATTTGGGACAATTAATTTCAGGCACGTCTTGTTCTTCATGAGCATCATGACTGTACATTATCTTTTCCGATAAAATTGCAAATGAAATCTTTAACTACTTATTTATTTAGGAAGTTTTAATAGGTTTACAAATCCTTACCATGTAAATATTGGATATAAAACAATAATCATTACAATAGTGAACCTTTGTTTAGAGAAACACATATATAAACTGTATGGTATTAAGAGTTGGAGAAATTGTGGCAAGAGAGATTTCAAGGATATGTCCAGTGATTAGAAAGTATTGGAGTGCAATCTTTTTTTATTTTTTTTGTGCTTCAAAATTTTCCTTATGAAAGAAACAAAGATACTGCCAATTAATAACCTAAGTCCTGACAATATGTTAAAAGGGTAGTGTTAAGAGTTATATACTTACCACCACTACCTTCCGTCGTCTTTGTGGTTTTTTTATGCTTATATGAATATAACTGCAGAAGGGGGAGAAAAAGGAAAATTAGACAAAATATATTCATCTGTTTCAACAGAGTAGTAATTTCATAAAACATTTAACCGAGTTGTGACACCCTTAATTAGTGACAAAATATTGCAGGTTTTAGTCAGTTTTGGTATATTTTATAAATTGGGAGGATGGGCTTGTTGTTTAGGCACTGGACTGGGATTCAGTATATTTAAATTTATTCCATGGCTCTCCAACAGACTTGTTGGCAAGTCATTTAACCTCTGGACCTTCACTCCCCATCTGTAAAGAGGAAATAATACTCCCGTCTTTTCAGACTTTGTCTGTCTTGTCCATTTATTTTAGATTGTAAATTCTAAGGGGCAGGGACTGTGTGTGTATACAGTGCACAGCACAATGGAGCTTCAATCTCATTTGGGGTCTCTGGATGCTTTTTATTTTTTAAGATGCTGATATTGTAAGTTCAAAAGAACACTGCTGAGTTATTGAGTATCCTGCAAAGATCCTCTCCATGATCTTGAGTCGGAGTTGAGAATGCACAACACCTCTCCAGAAGATTCTTCAGCAGCTTGTATGATTGGGTCCTAAATTTGAACTACTCTATTTTAAAACTGTTATAAAATCCCATATGGATTCCAAATATGATGTTCTTTATTTGTTTTGTGGTATTTTGTTTTGATTTGTTTTGTGTTATTACGTCATCTTCTCCAATGCCAAGTTTTGTTCAAAAAGCAGCTGTTATTTGGAATAAACAAAAATGTTTATGGGCCTATAACAGCAGTTATCTTACACTCTTTCCAGAAGTGTGTCAACATCAGATCTTTGGACTTGATAAGAAACTATATAAATTGATTTCCGTTAAAAACTACTATGTGAATTTCAGTTTCACATTCAAAATGCAGGGAAAAAATAATCAGTAGTGCTCAGTTATGTCCCTTTCAGTTACTTGCTGTTGGAACAACAAACAATAACGCAATTTTGTTCATGCACAAACACCCAGGCAAATATGGGTATTCATACAAACTGCACCTATTCTCTGTGAGTTTCTGCAAACAAAAACATGCTCACAGATGTTTTTTAAAAAGCACAATCAAGGCCATAAACACGTCTGATCAAACAGTAATTCAGAATTCAAATAAATGTTCTTGAGCACTTGTTCTACAGCATTTAACCAGCCCAAATCTACTCAGGAATAATTTCCAGTTTCCCCAACCAGCAGCAGCAACCACAGCTGGTGCATGAAATTTGTGCTGCCTACAGTTTTTCAGTGAAGCTGACTGGAATCTTGTTAATTTCACTCTGTTCTTCCTTTGCAAAACTAGGAGACACAGCAGAGGCAGTGGAGTTGATGGAGTTGTGATTCCAGATGTTCAAACATTTCCATTCAAGCTCAATATAGAGCATAACATTTTAGAAGCTATAGTATCTGCAAGACGGCCCTTCCTATTGTAATTTACCAGCTGCTGTCAGTACCACTGCCCTCATTGGGGTAGACTCCAAACTTTGTCCTTATACTAATACTGGAGATTCTCTTTAAACCAAATTGATCTTTAACCCATTAACTCATGTTAAACCTACAAATTGCCTTGTCTTCACTAGGATTTTACCACTTATTAAAAAACACACCTTTGTTCCTGGTGAAGAGAAGGCCTAAGTGTTGGTACCACCTGCTTTGAAACTGGCTTCACTAGAAGGGACACTTTACAGGTGGGTAAAGAAATGGGTAATTATATGAATTAATCATAACAAGTTCACATTTTAAAAAGGCAAATTACTTTTCACTATTTATACTTTGTTTGCTTTTTGCATTTTTATCAGCTTGGACAAGTAAAACTCAGTGTTGCCAGTTTCACATTTATTCATAGATACTAAGGTCAGAAGGGACCATTATGATCATCTAGTCTGACCTCCTGCACAACGCAGGCCACAGAATTTCACCCACCCACCCTTGCGAAAAACCTCTCACCTATGTCTGAGCTATTGAAGTCCTCAAATCGTGGTTTAAAGACTTCAAGGAGCAGAGAATCCTCCAGCAAGTGACCCGTGCCCCATGCTACAGAGGAAGGCGAAAAACCTCCAGGGCGTCTTCCAATCTGCCCTGGAGGAAAATTCCTTTCTGACCCCAAATATGGCGATCAGCTAAACCCTGAGCATATGGGCAAGATTCACCAGCCAGATACCACAGTCAGTTTCAGGTTCTCAGTGCAGCCACATTTTTATTGCAAACCCTGCAGAGAAATGTAGAGTTGTTTAAAGCCAACTATTTCCATTAGCTATTTTTTTCCCCATTTTAACTTTTGGAAACACTTCTGTTGGCTTTGGTTTGTCAATGTATTCCAGTGGGTATGGAGGGCAGTGGTGTCTGACTCAGGAAAACAGTATTCCATTCCTCTCTTGGCCACAGATTTACTGTGTAATCGTAGGTAACTCACATCTTTGTGCAATGTTTCAGGCCCTTTCGCCCTTTGTTAGTTTTGTCTAATTAGTTTTGTCAGCTCTTTGGGGCAGGGACTGTCTCCTATTATGCATTTGTATAGCACCTAACGCAATGGACCCCTGATCTCTATTAGGGTTTCTCGGAACTATGGTAATAATAAAAGATTTGTACAAAATTTAAATGTTGAGCCAGTTTTTCATACTTACTCCAGTTTTTTAAACTTTTCCCGCCCGGCAGCCACGTATTTGCCGCCCTGCTTTAGGTCGGACAGGTTGCGGAGGCGGTGCCCTTCCTGGGGGGTGTACAGGATCCTCACCCCAAAGGGCACCTCCACCCCTTCGTTCAGCAGGGCGATCAGCGCCTCGAAAGTCTTCACGTAGCGATGGTGGATCACGAACTTCCTGCCCGAAAAGAAGGGGTCCCCGTTGCGGTACACCAGCACCGTGCTGGCCGGGGTCACCCCCGTCAGGCTGTAGCTGGCCCGGGGGCGTGGCGATGGCACCATGGCCCCGGGGAAGGTGGGCTGGGAGGGGCAGCTGAGGCTAACACACACCATAACCCCCCCGCCCCCAGCCAGGGCACGGGTGGGGGGCTATTCACAGCCGCTGTCCGGCCTCCTGAGCTGTACCAGGCACCAGCTGGGGCTGCTCCCCAGGCCTCCTAATTCATAGCGTCCCCAGGCGGCCCGGCCCGGCCCCCACCCCCGGATCGCAGCAGCTGTCCCGAGCCGGCCCCTCTCCCCTCCCGGCACGGGGCTGACGTGACCCGCGGGGATTGTGATCCCCATCCCCGCAGGCAGCGGGCAAGCCGGGCCCCGGGGCACTGACTGGTCTCCCCGGCAACCTGCCGAGCGGGGGCCCGCCACCAGGACAGCGCGGCCGGGGGGTCTGCACGAAAAACCCGCCCTGGTCTCGCCCAGTCTCTCCTTCCTCCGCGGCCTCCTGCTCGCGGCTGCGGCACCTCCCCTGCGGGCACTCAGATCCCTCCGCGCGGAGTCTGCCCCGCGCCGGATCCCCTTCCGTCCTCCCCCACTGCACCGCCTTCTCCCACCCCAATCAGATCCCCTTCCTTCCTCCCTCCCTCCCCCAGTCACCTCTCCCCGGCCCCCATCAGATCCCCCTCCTTCCTGCCCCCTTAACCCCCTTCTCCCACCCCATCAGATCCCCTTCCTTCCTCCCTCCCCCAGTCACCTCTCCCCGGCCCCTATCAGATCCCCCTCCTTCCTGCCCCCTTAACGCCCGTCTCCCACCCCATCAGATCCCCTTCCTTCCTCCCTCCCCCAGTCACCTCTCTCCGGCCCCCATCAGATCCCCCTCCTTCCTGCCCCCTTAACCCCCTTCTCCCACCCCATCAGATCCCCTTCCTTCCTCCCTCCCTCCCCCAGTCACCTCTCCCCGGCCCCCATCAGATCCCCCTCCTTCCTGCCCCCTTAACGCCTTTCTCCCACCCCATCAGATCCCCTTCCTTCCTCCCTCCCCCAGTCACCTCTCCCCGGCCCCCATCAGATCCCCCTCCTTCCTGCCCCCTTAATGCCCTTCTCCCACCCCATCAGAGCCCCTTCCTTCCTGCCCCCTTAACCCCCTTCTCCCACCCCATCAGATCCCCTTCCTTCCTCCCTCCCCCAGTCACCTCTCCCCGGCCCCCATCAGATCCCCTTCTTTCCTGCCCCCTTAACCCCCTTCTCCCACCCCATCAGATCCCCTTCCTTCCTCCCTCCCCCAGTCACCTCTCCCCGGCCCTCATCAGATCCCCCTCCTTCCTGCCCCTTTAACCCCTTTCTCCCACCCCATCAGATCCCCTTCCTTCCTCCCTCCCCCAGTCACCTCTCCCCGGCCCCCATCAGATCCCCCTCCTTCCTGCCCCCTTAACCCCCTTCTCCCACCCCATCAGATCCCCTTCCTTCCTCCCTCCCCCAGTCACCTCTCCCCAGCCCCCATCAGATCCCCCTCCTTCCTCCCTCCCTCCCCCAGTCACCTCTCCCCGGCCCCCATCAGATCCCCCTCCTTCCTGCCCCCTTAACCCCCTTCTCCCACCCCATTAGATCCCCTTCCTTCCTCCCTCCCCCAGTCACCTCTCCCCGGCCCCCATCAGATCCCCCTCCTTCCTGCCCCCTTAACCCCCTTCTCCCACCCCATCAGATCCCCTTCCTTCCTCCCTCCCCCAGTCACCTCTCCCCGGCCCCCATCAGATCCCCCTCCTTCCTGCCCCCTTAACCCCCTTCTCCCACCCCATCAGATCCCCTTCCTTCCTCCCTCCCCCAGTCACCTCTCCCTGGCCCCCATCAGATCCCCCTCCTTCCTGCCCCCTTAATGCCTTTCTTCCACCCCATCAGATCCCCTTCCTTCCTCCCTCCCCCAGTCACCTCTCCCCGGACCCCATCAGATCCCCCTCCTTCCTGCCCCCTTAACCCCCTTCTCCCACCCCAGATCCCCTTCCTTCCTCCCTCCCTCCCTCCCCCAGTCACCTCTCCCCAGCCCCCATCAGATCCCCCTCCTTCCTGCCCCCTTAACGCCTTTCTTCCACCCCATCAGATCCCCTTCCTTCCTCCCTCCCCCAGTCACCTCTCCCCGGCCCCCATCAGATCCCCCTCCTTCCTGCCCCCTTAACCCCCTTCTCCCACCCCATCAGATCCCCTTCCTTCCTCCCTCCCCCAGTCACCTCTCCCCGGCCCCCATCAGATCCCCCTCCTTCCTGCCCCCTTAACCCCCTTCTCCCACCCCATCAGATCCCCTTCCTTCCTCCCTCCCTCCCCCAGTCACCTCTCCCCGGCCCCCATCAGATCCCCCTCCTTCCTGCCCCCTTAACGCCTTTCTCCCACCCCATCAGATCCCCTTCCTTCCTCCCTCCCCCAGTCACCTCTCCCCGGCCCCCATCAGATCCCCCTCCTTCCTGCCCCCTTAACCCCCTTCTCCCACCCCATCAGATCCCCTTCCTTCCTCCCTCCCTCCCCCAGTCACCTCTCCCCGGCCCCCATCAGATCCCCCTCCTTCCTGCCCCCTTAACCCCCTTCTCCCACCCCATCAGATCCCCTTCCTTCCTCCCTCCCCCAGTCACCTCTCCCCGGCCCCCATCAGATCCCCCTCCTTCCTGCCCCCTTAACCCCCTTCTCCCACCCCATCAGATCCCCTTCCTTCCTCCCTCCCTCCCTCCCCCAGTCACCTCTCCCCGGCCCCCATCAGATCCCCCTCCTTCCTGCCCCCTTAACCCCCTTCTCCCACCCCATCAGATCCCCTTTCTTCCTCCCTCCCCCAGTCACCTCTCCCCGGCCCCCATCAGATCCCCCTCCTTCCTGCCCCCTTAACCCCCTTCTCCCACCCCATCAGATCCCCTTCCTTCCTCCCTCCCCCAGTCACCTCTCCCTGGCCCCCATCAGATCCCCCTCCTTCCTGCCCCCTTAACGCCTTTCTTCCACCCCATCAGATCCCCTTCCTTCCTCCCTCCCCCAGTCACCTCTCCCCGGCCCCCATCAGATCCCCCTCCTTCCTGCCCCCTTAACACCTTTCTTCCACCCCATCAGATCCCCTTCCTTCCTCCCTCCCCCAGTCACCTCTCCCCGGCCCCCATCAGATCCCCCTCCTTCCTGCCCCCTTAACCCCCTTCTCCCACCCCAGATCCCCTTCCTTCCTCCCTCCCTCCCCCAGTCACCTCTCCCCAGCCCCCATCAGATCCCCCTCCTTCCTGCCCCCTTAACGCCTTTCTTCCACCCCATCAGATCCCCTTCCTTCCTCCCTCCCCCAGTCACCTCTCCCCGGCCCCCATCAGATCCCCCTCCTTCCTGCCCCCTTAACCCCCTTCTCCCACCCCATCAGATCCCCTTCCTTCCTCCCTCCCCCAATCACCTCTCCCTGGCCCCCATCAGATCCCTTTCCTTCCTGCCCCCTTAACGCCCTTCTCCCACCCCATCAGATCCGCTTCCTTCCTCCCCCAGTCACCTCTCCCCGGCACCCATCAGATCCCCTTCCTTCCTTCCCCTTTAACCCCCTTCTCCCACCCCACTCAGATCCCCTTCCTTCCTCCCCCAGTCACCTCTCCCCGGCACCCATCAGATCCCCTTCTTTCCTGCCCCCTTAGCCCCCTTCTCCCACCCCATCAGATCCCCTTCCTCCCCCAGTCACCTCTCCCCGGCCCCCATCAGATCCCCTTCCTTCCTTCCTTCCTGCTCCTTTAACTCCCTTCTCCCACCCCACTCAGATCCCCTTCCTTCCTCCCCCAGTCACCTCTCCCCGGCCCCCATCAGATCCCCTTCCTTCCTCCCTCCCCCAGTCACCTCTCCCCAGCCCCCATCAGATCCCCTTCCTTCCTCCCTCCCCCAGTCACTTCTCCCCGGCCCCCATCAGATCCCCTTCCTTCCTGGCCCCTTAACTCCCTTCTCCTACCCCACTCAAATCGCCTTCCTTCCTCCCCCAGTCACCTCTCCCCAACCCCCCATCAGATCCCCTTCCTTCCTACCCCCTTAACCCCTTTCTCCCACCCCACCCAGATCCCCTTCCTTCCTCCCCCAGTCACCATCAGATCCCCTTCTTTCCTCCCCACCCGCCATCACTCCACCCCCTTCTCCCACCCCACTCAGATCCCCTTCCTCCCTCCCCAGCCCCAGTCACTTCACCCCATCTCCCACCCACCATCGGATCCCCTTCCTTCCTCCCCACCTGCCATCACTCCACCCCTTTCTCCCACTCCCATCAGATCCCCTTCCTTCCCCCCAACCCCCAGTCACTTCACCCCTTCTCCCACCCCCATCAGATCCCCTTCTTTCTCGCCACCTGCCATCACTTCACCCCCTTCTCCCACCCCCATCAGTTCCTCTTCCTTCCTCTTGACCTGCAACCACTTCACCCCCTTTGCAGAAATCCCCTCAGTCTCTCCTCCTTTCTCCCTAGCACAAAATTTCCTCAAACTCTCTTCCTTCCCTTCCTGCTACTTACTATTCTCCCATCATGTCACCTTAAATTCAGGTCTGTCATTGCTCCCTCCCCCTACGTTGTAGCCCTTCCAAAAGCCCAGAGAACTCCCTTTCGCACAAACAAGCTAGTAGAATTTTTGTCAGAGAAAACACCCCTAGTTAAAGAGGAGAAACCGGTAGAAAACTCATTTTAAAGTCATTGGTTCCACATTAGAGTAAGGTGGCACAGGACTGCTTGACAACATTCTGGCAGCTGTCCCCAGGGAGGGAAAAAAGCAATTTTAAAAAAATAGTGCAATCACTTCTGTGGTTCTCCAACTGCAAAAGCTTGATTGCTATTGCTTTAAATAGATCATTTCAGTTTGTGAGTGATTATTTGTTACCAGTTTTAGAAGTATTTTCAGGCTCCTTAGGGACTTTGTCATGCTTCTCTTGTGTGAGATTTATTGGTGGGAAATTCTCATGCTGTGACACGGTGAAGGAGTGAACTTTCAGAATATTTGTAGACAGAAATTTGAAATATGGTGTTGAAAAAAATCTCATAATTATGGGGCAGATTTTAAAAACTTCAAAATTTATTGAGTGTTAGAGAGTCTCTCCTTCCAAATGAGATTATACTTACACATTGTAAAGAGAGTGGTCACTTTGGATGGGCTATTACCAGCAGGAGAGTGAGGGGGGGGGGTGAGAAAACCTGGATTTTTGCTGGAAATGGCCCAACTTGATTATCATACACATTGTAAGGAGAGGTTTCAGAATAACAGCCGTGTTAGTCTGTATTCGCAAAAAGAAAAAGGAGTACTTGTGGCACCTTAGAAACTAACCAATTTATTTGAGCATAAGCTTTTGTGAGCTATAGCTCACTTCATCGGATGCGCATCCAATGAAGTGAGCTGTAGCTCACGAAAGCTTATGCTCAGATAAATTGGTTAGTGTCTAAGGTGCCACAAGTACTCCTTTTCTTATTGTAAGGAGAGTGATCACTTTAAATAAGCTATTACCAGCAGGAGAGTGGGGTGGGAGGAGGTATTGTTTCATGGTCTCTGTGTATATAATGTCTTCTGCAGTTTCCACTGACTGCATCCGATGAAGTGAGCTGTAGCTCACGAAAGCTTATGCTCAAATAAATTGGTTAGTCTCTAAGGTGCCACAAGTACTCCTTTTCTTTTAACTAAAGGATAGAATACAAAGTAAGCCATAAAGGTTAATAAACAAAATGGAGAAAAGCTTCTTTCTTAGAACAAGAGATGACACATATTAGATGACTCATGAGAGGAAGGATGGTCCAGTGGGGAGGATGCTGGCCTGGCACTTGTGGGTCCAATCCCCTGTTCTGCAACAGGTTTCTTGTGTGACGTTTAGCAAGGTATTTAATCTCTCTGTGCCTCCATTCTCCATCTGCAAAATGGGGATAGCTGCATTTCCCTATCCAGCAGGGTGTTATGAGGAGAAATACATTAAAGATAGGGATTACAAATACCTTGGATAGATTGTAGTATTACAGAATAAGCACTTTTCACCGACACTTCATAAGAGTGATAAACAACATAATACTAATGATGTCAGGAATATTAATTAGGTGTAAATCAAAAGCATAGATTACAAACAGTATGTTATGCCACAACATATTTTGAATGCTCTCAAATACAGTGCATTAAACAAGTAAAGTCAGATACAATTCTGTAATACCCAGTTTTGACCCTATATAAAATATACATTTATGTCAAATTTCACAGTGACAGACTACTTACGTATAAAGAAAAAGCAGTCCCCATTTCATGGGCAATTCAGCTTTAACTACAGAATCACTGCCAGTGCCTCCATAATTGTTACAATCAATGCTATTTTACATTCAATTATTATGCAAAATTCCAGAAAATTGTTTGCCGTATCTGCCTTCATATATATATCATGCAGCATTTTAATTACTACAATATAAGCTTGAGTACAAACAATTAAAAACCCACCCACACTCACCCCCCATAAAGATGCCTGCCCATGGCCCTAACTACTCTCCATCTCCATCACACCACTTCCCCCCAGAAGCCATCGTGCAAATGAGAGGTGCATGGGGAACAAGGCTGGTGTGTGCCCAGAGTAAGGAAAGCAAAGCAGAAGGTGGGGCCACCTTTTCCTGTCTGCAGTATATCATGATCATGTGTCATCACACAAAAAGCCTCACCATGCCTTGTGGAGTCAGCCCCAGGCTGAGCACTTTTTTCTCTCCTCATTCAGCATAATCTAGGCCCAGGGTCACAAAACTGCGTGCTTAGAGCTATGCTTCTGAAGACATATTTAGGCACTGACCTGATTTTTTTTTTTTTAAGTGCTGAGCACCCAATAGCTCCCACTAATGTCAAAGAGAACTCCGGGATGCTCAGTATTTTTGAAAATCAGGTCACTAATTTAGATCGCTAAATAGGGGTTTAGAAGCATAACTTTAAGCACTCTTTAAGCATAACTTTCAAGCATAGGCTCATAGAGAAACAGACAATATTTGTGTGTTAGATTACAGCAAAAAAAGTGCAAGGCAAAGGAGGGTTAAAATCATTCTGTGTGTTTTCATAAAGAAATATATGTTTCCAAATTCCACCAATATATTGACACACTTGAAGCTGACAGAGAGACACAACCTGTCTTTCTTCTTAGGGTTTGGAATCTTGGCAAAATAATCCATGAGCGCACTTTGTACTATCAGAAGGATAGGCTGTAGAGATGCTTATGAATACATAATTTATATAATGAATAATTATGAAATGGCTGTATATGAGAACTGTAGCCATGAGTGAAAGCTGTAGAACATAAGTAGATCTTTTTGATTGGCTTATAATTAAGACAGACATAACAATAAAAGCATAGCCTGTCTCTGATTTATTTGTATTTAAAAATGCCATTTCTTTTCACCACTAAGACACTACAGGCAGTACATTTTAGGGTAATTAGTGGATTTACAAAGTGGTTAAAATAATTTGGCCTTCAATTTTGATTCTCACAAAGATGAGCTATGATCACCCAGGAGTGCACTGTGTTATCATTGATGTATTTTTTGGAGAAAATCAATTTCAGCAAAAATATATTACTTTCCTTATATTCCTAGGAGTACAGAAGTCATTGTATTATTGTACAGCCATGAGACATACAGAATTGTTATGTTTGAATTATTGCTGGGAAAAAGTCATGCTTAGTTTAATGAATGTGTACCATTCAACAAATATATTCAAGTTTATATAATACGGAAAAAAGTGAACATCCATTCTATAACCCTTAAAGCCTTTTTTAGAAAATCCTCTTTGTTCATTTGCTTGTATAAAATAGAGCCCGTGGGAAACCCCAGAGACGCATCCTACTTACACCTCCATCAGGAACAATGAGTCTCACATGAGTGATTACATCCTGCATTTCCAGGGCAGTACCGTCGAAGAAATGCCTCTTGTTAGGCTTAAGCTAAAACAAAAATGTAAGGTAAAACTGGCATACTTAAATACTGCCTTTTAACAGAATAACTGTTACATATAGACAGAAGGGAGCATATGTCCACTAACACTTTAGTTACAGATAGAATAGATGAAATTCAGATACACAGAGAAGAAACTACAAAATTCAAGAATCTAAAATAAATCTCATTATTATTTGATATACTGTATAATGCTTCTCCATCCCCCAAGGGAAAAAAAAATAATGAAAACAAGGTGTGTGTCCACTTTTGCTTACTATACTGTGTAGTTTTGTCCTTGTAGTGTTTGTAAATTGATCTACTCATATAAACACCTACAAAACACTTTTTTAAAAAAGCATTATTTCAATACAACCAATAGGCTATAAGCTAACAGTCCACAGTATTCATGTGATCTAGAAATAAAAGCCTTACCTTTGTAACAGAAAGCAAAGGGTTCCATTTTGGATCCTGTTTAAGGTTCCATTTCTGTGTTATGCAATCTTTTTCCTTCTTGTGTGTTCAGAACACAGGCCTCAAGTTTGCAGGTATCTGGAAAGTTACCTGACAGCAAACAGTAACATGTTTTTGTATATTTTTGTTGCATTATAATTATTTTCTTAAGATAAATTTAGGCTTTCAGAGCTGAA
The DNA here is from genome assembly GCF_965152235.1 of Eretmochelys imbricata. Lineage (NCBI taxonomy): Eukaryota > Metazoa > Chordata > Testudines > Cheloniidae > Eretmochelys > Eretmochelys imbricata. The sequence goes on from NC_135574.1 coordinate 35,715,175, forward strand.
ACACAGAGTAATGAATTTCACAAAACACAGAATTGATTCTTTACGTTTATACTGCAATTATGACTAGAAGAAATAAGTAGAGCTGCACAAATAATTAAAAAGCTATTTACAAATATTTTAATATAAAAAAAATCACAACACTTCTATTTATTCATGAATATTAGTGAATTATGCACCCACCTCCATCACCAGGACCAATAACATCTACATAATTTATTCCATAAATTCCACATTTGTCATACTATATTTGTTCAATAAAATACATTTTTTCTACAAATATTTAAAACCTACTGCTTGGAGGAATATGGTTTGACTCTTTGTAAGAACTGATATAAAGTGCTCAGATTCTCCAATCCATTCGATCGTGACTTCAATGAAACCAGGATTTTAATGGCAAAATACTCATGGACTTCAATGGAGTCAGGATTTCACTCAGTGACTGCCCTCAAAGATTCCCTCAGCATCGAGGAATCCTCCCCTGATTAGGGCAGCTATAGTGGCTTCTATGCTACCCAGTCCTGGTGCCGATATGCCCAGCAGAAGGAAGATACACCCTAGGTGCCCCTGAGCTTAGCTGATCATCAACTGCTGAAACAGTTTAACTCCACCTTTGCCCAGTAACCAATGGTCCTGCACAATATATCTATGGTACAACATATGGTTTTGATATGATCAGTAAAATACAGGGGCCAAATAAGCAGCATTTGTTTTACCTTTAAAGTGTCTATTTCAATGTGAGTTATTACACAAGGATGTGCCAGCCAGAAAACTGCCCATTCATTCCCTGGTATGAGGAGGATACCTTTGTCATCAGCCTGAAAATAAGAGGGAAAAGCCTTTTACGTGGTTCGGTGAATTACAAAAAATCAAAAAGGTAAAAGGCAAGACGGTACATTTTTGCATTTACTAGCTGAACTTGATTTCTGAAAGGAAAAAAGTATAAGGTACGATTTACTTTCAAACTATTGAATTAATCTGATTGAACACAGGATTCCCCCACCTCCCTTCTAACAATGAGAAATTTTTCTGCAAAGAATTATATTAAATAATATATAAGCTACCTTCACGGAATGGTTTAGAGCTCTATTAATAGGACTGAGTAAGATATGGAATCTGCAGGTCAATACAAATATAATGCATTTAAACAGAGAATTCACAAGCAATTCAGTATGTTTTCTTATGGATAGCTGTAAGATGACAAGTAGTTTCTCTTCAAGAAGAAATCCCATTTTTAGAGTCTGAAAGCCAAAATCATCCTAATCTTAAGGTTCCATTAAACAAAAGTAAACTAAAGGAGTAAACAAAGTGATCCCTTTCCAGTTGCAAGTGCCGGCATTTCAATCATTCCACATCACATGTAATTCTTACAATAAGCATTCAACCTGTTTTCCATTATTTAGGGCTTCTTTTGAGATCAGTGGCAAAACTCCTATTGACTGCAATGAATGCAGGATTAGGCCATTAATAATTTGCTCCCTTTAAACATGCTTGCACATTTCTCAATAAATATTGCATCCTTTAACTTTATTATTATATCCATTTGTCTCTCTGTTAACAACCTGGATTCCCAAAGATGATAATCATCTCTCCTTTTAGTATAGTTCATTTCATTATCAAGAAAGGTTAAGAATCCAGATAGAGATGGTGAGAAAAAGACAGACCATAGGGGGCCTAACAGTTTTGAACTAGACCTAGAGAATATATTGCAATGCCTACAATATGAGTTGCTGCTACTTCCTGGGAACACAACACACACTAAGAAAAATTTATTTTAAATCTTCACAAGTTTCACTAACACACACACCCCTATATACACACACACCCCTCTTGGGGATTTAAAATGAAAATCTTTATGAAAAAAATAATTGTAAACAGATCTAAAATAAGAACTGTAACTCACATATTCCTTACTTTTAAAACTGGTGGCCTGTCCGGTCTTCTTGCTGTTTCCCAACCATCTTCTATGGATGTTGCTCTTCCTATCCCTACAAAAATAGGAAACTGTGAACTGGCTCCCCCTTCAGCTCCTGGAAACCCTGGCTGATAAATCCTTTTTGTGAATTAAGCGGCACATACAGTCCAGCAGAGTACCTCCACCAAGTGTCTTTATTGATGTTTATATTCCAAGTGCATCACAACATAGCAGCCGTCATGTGCAGCCCCACTCCTTTCTTTTCCTGTCGTTTTATGGTGCAGCAGACTCAGCATGTGAGACTATGAGCGTCACCTACCTCAGTTTTCACATAAGCAAAAAAATCAATGTCCTGTATCCTTAAAAAAGTGAAGTGATGCTTTTTTTAAATGCTACTCCATTTTCCCAGTACTCTCACCAGTCCTTTTGGACTATCTTCTCTCATCCCGAGGCATCTTGGATTCTTTATGACTAACTTTCTCTCGATGTAATTGTCCTTGCATTGCCACAGCAGATGCTCAACTCTTTCTTGACTTTGCATGCATCACACAACCCATCTTTGTGCTTGTTTAGCAAATTTAAGTTACCATTCAGATCACAGTGACCTGTTAGCACACTAAATATAGTTAATTTACTTCTTCTATCATAGTTATTAAGTACACTACTATCCTCAAGTTTAGCACACATTTCATAGAACCTTCTTCCTTTTTTCTCTTTGGCCCATAGTTCTTACCATTGCTTCTTAAGTTCTCTCTTAACCAAACTTCTGATGTCCTGTTTATGCAAAGGTATCTGTATATCAACCTCCCCATTTTAAGGCATTTGTCACTGCTTTATCTGCCATTTCATTGCCCAGTACCCCAACATGCACTGGAATCCACACTATTACAATGTGTATACCCATTTGTACTACCTCTGTAGTACAGAACAATAGTTCATTGATTAAGTCATTCCTGTTTTATGTGGCTTCTTTTCTAATCACCACTATACCTGATAAAGAGTCAGATAGGATAGAACAGTCATAGCTAGGCATACATCTCTTATCCAGGTGAATCTATTTGTGTCCCATGGAACAGATATGGTGAATGCTGCTATAGCCACAATATGCCTATGATTGGACCATCCTTTTTGGTGCAGGAGAATCATATAGTCTAGTGGGATCACATCGTATTGGAAACCTGGGATAACCAGCAGTGGCTTCAGAACTTCTAAATTAGGAAACAGACCTTCATGGAGATGTGCGATGAGCTTTCACCAAACCTCCCACACCAGAACACTTGATTCAGAGAAGCCATACTAATGCAGAACCAAGGGACTATTGCCTTGTGGAAGCTAGCAACACCAGACAGCTACCTGTCAGTTGCAAACCAATGAGGGGTTGTAAAGTCCACTGTTGGCATCATGGTTGTGCAGGTTTGCAAAGCAATTAACACTGTGCTAACAGTGTGCCCGTCAATTCAGCCATCATAATGACCACAAAATTGGATAGACTCATAGATCTCTGAATTCCAAATTCAGGGATACAAAAGGCCATTCCCACTCTACCTGTAGACTTCTGTAGAGTCATTGGTAGAGATTTGCCATGTATAAACTCCTAAATCATAGTCATCATATTTAATGGTCCTGCTCTTCCCTTTGTTTTTTCATATAAAATTCCAAATCCACAGCTAGAGAGATAACTGTCCAGCTGTAGTTCAATTTTCCATGACTAAAGATTTTAATTTCTCCCAGATCTTCCTTTTCACCCAAGTCTTATACCCGCCTTTTGACCCTATTAGCATATGGGAGTTTTTGTGATGCCCAGTTACTTCTTGTTGACTTAATTCCCAACAATCCTCATATACTTGTTTTGTACTCTTATCTTCACTATTTACATTAACCTGAGCCCAAAAGGCAAAATCTAACAATTTTATCCTTAAATTTATAGGCATTTCTCCGGTTGCTATGTGAAGCACACAAAGGAGTCGTAATACTTGCACCACATACAATTCACAGAGCTTGGGCTTGGATCAGCTTTCTTTTCTTGTGTGTGCTGATTTAGAAGCTGAATTCTAAAGGCTTAGCATCCATAATATATAACTGGTCTTTTTAATGTCCTATATAACAATAACAATGTGTTCTTATCTGCACCTCAATTATTCCCAGAAGATTCATCCTACCTTTACATTTAGTCTTGATATTATCTATATGACCTTTTCAAGTTAGTTTATCATCTAACATAACTACTAAGAATGTAATATTTTGAACTACCTGTATTCTTTCTGTATAGATATAGAGCTTTCATTCTTTCCCAAACTTCCTTGTTGTGAAGTTCATTCCCTTTGTTTTAGCAAGTGAACTTAAATCCCCAAGTATCTCCACATTCTGAAATTCCCGAACGCCTCTTTCATTGTCTCCACTGCTATCTTAAGTCTTCTATGCTTGGCCCATATAACACCATCATCAGCAAATAGAGTAATACCTATTCCTGCCCATATATCCTCCGGGACATCATTAATCGTAATGTTAAATAGGGTTGGGCTGATAATGCTCCCCTGTGCGCTGCCGTTAGTAAGTTTATAAATATTTTAAAAAGCCACCACCACGCTGACTTGTATGGTTCTATCACTTAAGAAATCTCTTATCCATCAGAACATTCTTCTTTTTATTCCAGCTGCGGTTAGCGTATACAGCAAGCCTTCCCTCCATACCATGTAAGATGCTTTTTCAATGTCCAAAAAACTGTCAAACTCTCTGTTCCTCATGGTTTTTTGTATTTCTGTTTCTAATCTTACAGTATGATCAGCTGTGCATCTTACTTTCCTGAAACCATTTTGTACACAATTTATTTCTTTTTTTTCCCCAAGTATGCTACTATTCTCTAATTTATCATTTTGCCCACACACGATGTGAGGGCAATAGGTCTATACGCATCAGGTACTGTGCGTAATTTACCATGTTTTGCTTGTTGCCAATAGTATTCCTTTTCCCCATGTATTATTATATAATTTCAGTAAAATTCTTAAACTCCCTTCTGATAGGTGCTTAAGCATTTCATTACATATACTATCTTTACCTGGGACTGTTTTTACTTTTGTCTATAGCTTTTTTGAGTTCCTATATGCCAGTGATTCTCAAACTTTTGTACTGGTGACCCCTTTCACACAGCACACCTCTGAGTGTGACCCTGCCCCCATATAAATTAAAAAAACACTTTTTTGTATATTTAACACCGTTATAAATGCTAGAGCCAAAGCAAGGTTTGGGGTGGAGGCTGACATCTCATAACCCCCCACATAATAACCTCACAACCCCAGTTTGAGAACCCCTCTATATGCTGACATTTTCATTCAATATGTTATCTTTATATTCTACTCAGCCATGTAAGAATACATCCATCCATCTCTGCTCCGTATTCTTTGGATACAAATTCTTCTATTCCTTTTTCTTCTTCCTAATCTGAAGCAATTCCTAACCCATTATTTCTTCTCCCTCGTTTTCCAACATAACTTCCAGCCTTTCACTTTCAGTCTGTATTTCCAGCTCTGGTCAGCCACCAGCCCAAACTGCCCCTGAGTTCCAAGCCCAGCTCTCAGTCTGTCCCATGCTGTTCCTTAGCTCTGCCTTTTTTACTGCTTGCGTTCTACTCAGAGCTACCCAGCTGGTGAGCTAATTTCCTCATTACCTCCTCAGGTTTCCTACAGGTGCAAGTGATCTCTTCTGCCCTTTCAAACCCAAACTAAGTCCCTCCTACTCTGAGGGCTTGGCTACACTATAGGTTATGTTGATATAACTTATGTAAGCTACACCAGCCTAAGCACTAATATGGACAGTTCTATGTCAGTGGGAGAGCTTCTCCCACGGAAATAGCTGCTCCCTTTATGGAGGTGGTTTTATTATGCCAATGGGAGGGCTCTCTCCTGTCAGCATATAGCCTCTTCACCAGACATGCTACAGCGGTGCAGCTGCATCAGTGCAACTGCGCCGCTGGAGCGCGTCTAGTGTAGACTAGCCCTAACTACAACCAGTGCTCTGGGTGTTCTATGAGACCAGGGTGCTGGCTTCCAAAGGGTTCAGTTTATAGCTACTAAGAGCACCCTGTCACAGTAACACAGTGGACGGAAGGTATTCTCTATAAATCACCTGTGGTTTCTCTCTGCTTTCAATGTTTTTTCTGAATTCAGTGCTCATGAAAGATGCTAGAGTGTAGTTTTCAGGTATGTCACCTTGCTGTATATCCACTGAACATGTACAATGCAGGCAATGGATATGCTATTTTCATCACTTTGCCCCACCAGTATGCCACAACCATAACCAGGCACGCCCATTTCTAGGGGGGCCAGAATGGGTGTTACTATGTTCAATTCAGTCCTTTGCTTCTGTTGAGACTGCCGGTGGTGGTGGGTTTTGTGATGTGAACACTTCTCCACAGGGATATAGACTGAGAGCATCAAAAGAGAGGACAGATCAGATCCCCCAAGAATCACATGTAGAGGAGTGCTCCACCAGGGAAGGAAGGCTCTGGCACCTCCAAAGCACCATTTCCTCTCCCTCCCTGACTTTCCAGACCTCTTCTCCACATGATCTGGGGTCTTTGTGAGAGAGAGGATGGAATTTGGGAAGGGGCAGACCAGTGGTGGAAACATTAAAGCCGCCGTCCTAGCCCGGAAGAATTTCCTTGAAAGAGTTAATACCACCCTAGACTAGTCACTATTTTGCATAACACGCCCTCCACCATTCCCAGAACACACTGGGGTCCCTGCGAGCCACTTGAAGCCAAAAGGGAGTCCCTGGTAGCATGGCTCCAGTGGCAGCTCACTACCAGGGAGGTGAGGGGTATGGGGAAAGACCATGCCAGGGAGTTCAGAACCTCTATATCAGGGTTAGGCAACCTATAGCACATGTGCCAAAGGCAGCATGCAAGCTGATTTTCAGTGGCACTCACACTGCCCGGGTCCTGGCCACCAGTCCGGAGGGCTCTGCATTTTAATTTAATTTTAAATGAAGCTTCTTAAACATTTTAAAAACCTTATCTACTTTACATACAACAATAGTTTAGTTATATATTAAAGACTTATAGAAAGAGACCTTGTAAAAACGTTAAAATGTATTACTGGCAAGCAAAACCTTAAATTAGAGTGAATAAAGGAAGACTTGGCATACCACTTCTTAAAGGTTGCCGACCCCTGCTCTATATGGATGTATCCTGCAGATTTCAGGATATCTGCCCTGTTTGGGGCAGCTTTTCTGTGGTGGAAGGAATAAAACCGTACTATCTACATGCTACAGGGGATTCTCCATGAGGAAATCCTTGTGGTCTTCTTTTTAAAAAGTTCCTTCCCGAAGTTTTTGCCACAGGAGAAGATAATCTGAGCTCTGGCTACAGAATGAGCCCTCTAAATGTAACAATTTAAAATTTACTACTGAGCAGTGGCCTAGAAGTGAAATCCTTGTTTACAGATGGCATTAGAAATCCTGGCCCATATGGAAGATTGCATCTATCATAAATTAAGTTAATAAAACAAATATATTTAATTGGTAAATTCATATAACTATGTGGGTAGGGCCCAGACCTGCATCTCATGTGAGTTTTGTTTGAGAAAAGACTACAGGACTGAATCATAGTTCAGTAAATTCGACTTTAAACCAGTTATCATAACTACTGTGACCAAAGAGGGAGTTTTTGTTAAACTACATAGGAGAATGATTAACATTGATTCTATGCTGTGAATACAGTTTACTTTTAGTATTTAAAACCAGAAATAGTAAATGCCTTTAACTTACCTAGAATATTTCTTGGGTGGCCTCATTGAGCACTGCTAAATCCAACACAAATACCCCCATTCTCCATTGCCACCAAGTCATCCAAGTCATTTGGGCCAGAAGCTGACCAGTCTTTCTGCACAACACCATACACTTTGAAGTGTGCAATCCCACCGTCTGTCAAAAAATAAAATTAAAGTGCATGATTTTTATCTTTAAGAATGAATAGAACCATGATGGCCATGCTTATACATATTCAGATGCAGTGTACAGCACAGATGGCAAATGCAAAATATACTGTACTTTCCTTTTAATGTACAGACACTGGAATAAAAGGAAAGGGTTTGGATTTCAGTGTGGAAGCTGATCATGACACGTTTCCACACTGGGGTTCTTCAATTTATTATGTCATTAATAAACATCAAGGCCAGAAGGATATCCATGATACATGTCAGTGCACTAATAATCCCAGTGCAGTAGTATCTGAGAATACTGTCAATCCCTTTAAACCATTGTGTAGAGTTTATAAAAGTTTATAAAATTCACACTGAGAATCAAAGAGCAAAACTGATAGAAGGATCAAACAAGCTTTATAACAACACAGTTCTGGATATATTTGTGCATTCTAGATATACTCGGTCCTGCCTCAGTGTGGTGGGAATGGATTAGATGATCTCTTGAGATTCCTTCCAGCCTGACATTTCTATGATTGCTCCAAAGTTTCTTCTAGGAGTATGCCTTCTCACGAGCATTTCAGAAATTTGTTAAAAAGCAAAATATTATTTTAAATTCCATTTGAACAGTTTATTACAAAAGAAGCTGCTGTTATACAGTGCATCCTTTATCCAGATGTATACTAATGCATTAGGAAATTTAAATCAGGCAACTGTCATGACTGTGGATTGGGTAGTCATGCCTACTGGTCAGAGCAGTGATGGTCAGAGGCCAGGAACAGCACCAAAGATCAGAGCTAGAGTCAGGAACCAGGAGTCCAAGATCAAGAGGGGCAGGCCCAACACTACAACTGGCAGTGGCAATAGAGTCCATCTTGTTGCACATGCAATTCCTGGAACTCCTCCTGGGCTTAAACAGGGTGTCTGGACCAATCAGGGGCCACAAATGAAGATGTCTTTCTGAGATGGTACTTCTTGTGGTGTTTATCTCCACAGGAGCTACACAACCGTGTGCATGGCTGCCGGCAGTGGTGTATATATTTTTTAAATTGAACTCACTAAAAAACTAATTAAACTCACAAATTTGGAAATCCCAAGATATGCACATAACAGAAAGAGGCTTCTCTGGCTGACCTCTGGTCCCTCGTAATTGCCGCAGGAAGGCCCCATTCTGACTGGCAATGAGCTTTCTGCTCCAAGCCACCAACTTTTATGTGCAGAGCTACTTTTTCTGTCTCCCTGTTCTGTTCCATCCTCAGCCACTTTCTCTCCCCTGTTCACCCCATACTGCTTCCTGTGCATGCTTCACACACAAATACATAAGTGAGATCAGCATCAGGGGGAGGCAGGGAAATGAAGGAAAGAAGGCTGGGAGAAAACAGGTTGTTCCTACCAGAAACAACAGTGTTAGCCAGGACTGACATTGCTCAGGAGGCCTGGTCTGGCACCTCCTCCATCTCAGGTCCTCCTTCCTTCACAGTCTAGCACTCTGGCCCTGGAAAACTGCCAGACCCCTGAAGGTATTAAACTGCTCGGGACAGGCTAGTTTCCTAAGGACTGAAGTCTATCTCACATAATTACAATCACCTTTGGATCACTAAATGCAATCCAATGGTCACAGAGAGGGTTATGTGCCTAAAATAGATTTCCACTATTTCCCTGTTAGCTGATGTGTTCATTTTGGAACTATTCACTATCAATTGTCTGAGGCAGGGTTGCCTGATCCTGTGACCCAAAGATAAAGAAACCTCAGCATATTTAAGGCAAAAAAGACCCAAGCCTAAAACATTAGCATTCATTGCACGAGGAGCCCAGCATTTGCATGAGGAGCCCAGCATTTCCTTGCTTTTCTGCTGATTTCTAGAATTGTCAGATCTTGCTGCATTCACTTTGAATTTCACAGGACATTTTCTGGTTCTGAACCCCAAAACACCAAGTGAACTTGACTTAGTAAATGTAAATGTAAACGACTGACTTAGAATCATGAACCCCATTTGTTGGAAGGTTCAGGAACACAGTCTAGTCCCCAGAGCACAAGGGGAGAACTCCAGATGCCTTTTGAACACCTGTGTAAAAGGAAGGGCTGCTAGAGAGAAAGAGGAAGGGAAGAAGAGAAGAGGACAATATTTGGAGGAAGTCAGGGCTCCCTACCTAGACTCTGAAGGTTAGGCTAATCTCTAGGCTGGGAAAAATTTGGTTTGTAACTCTTTTGCTTTTGTTAACTTGTTTGCTTTGTATTTATAAAGATTATGCCCTGCTAATAGACTTTACTGCCTATTGTCGTGTCTTGTTTCTACTTGATCATTCCACTAGCCAACCAAAAGCAGCAAAAACCTAATCCTCATACCAAGCCATATACCTAGCCCAGCACTTTCCTAGTTACTTTATTTCAAAGTACTTGCTCTCTTCCTGTTCCGATGGCAGCAGTACGTGAGATTGGATAGACAGAACCAGCCAAGAAGTTGTTAAATACCATAGTTCATGAGTCTCTCTCTCTCTGTGTATATATATATATATATATATATATATATACATACATACACACACACACACACACACACACACACACACTACATAATATATATTACCTGGATATATAAAAATCAATTACCTGGATAGATATTGAGCCTTATGTGAGTCCATTCTCTCTTACAGCTGGCAGAAAAATAATTGTGGCTAGTATCAAGGTATCTTGGTTTCAACTCTTTCATAGGAACCAGAAGAGTCCATTCATCTGACTTCATCTGATAACAAATATTAATTAATTAGTTGTCTGGGTCAACGTGACGGATATTCTTCTTTAGTCCATATGTTTATTAATTAGAATTAATACATCCCAGTATGTTCTGATATATTTGAGCCCTTATTTCTCTACCCCATACTTGCTAGAATTCCTTTATTAATCACCTGTGTTTTACAGGTAGGGTTGGGATGGTATTTGCATTCTAAGCCCCAGTGTTCAGCAGCTTATACAGTTCCAAAATAAGTACCTTTGAGTTGAACTTTCAAAGAAATTCATCTGTCATCTAAGAAAGTTTGAAATAAACCATCCATTTTTGAGGACTGACCATTCAAATGAAGGTGGGGTGTTCTTTGATTAAATGTGTAGGGAAGTACTTTTTATTTTCCCAATTTTTTATTTACAAATAAATAAATACATGATGCTAATATAATGTCAAAACTGAGATTTTCATTGCAAAACAAAAATGAAATAAAGAGTTAAGGGGCTGTATTCTGCTCTCAGTTACGTTTGGTGTCAGTCTGAAGTAACTCTATTGGGGGTGACTTTTGATTTACACTAGTGTAAATCTAGTATATATTCCTAGAACAACCTTCAATCCATATGTAATGCAATACAGACTTTATGGGTCTGATTCTGCAGTCCTTACTCAGGCAAATATCCCACAGCATTCAAGGAGGGAAGAATAGATGATCTTGTGGTTTGGAGTCAGGAAATTGATTTTTTATTCCCAGGTCTTCCACAGATTTCCTATGTGACCTGTACAAGACCATTTTCAAAAGTGCCTTAAGTTTGGGTACCCAGCTTAATATATTTAAAGTATCTAAAGCCTGGCGCCTAAAAATGGAGGCATCCAACACGAGGCCACAGGTAAGCAAGATTCATTGGAACAAACTGGAATTAAATGAAGAAAAGCCTTGTACAGGACAATGAAACTGTCATGGCAATTAGATACGTCACATTAATGGCCTGTTTATTTTTTTAAAACATAATAAGTGACTTGAGAACTCTTGAAAGGTGCCAGCCCTGAGAAATGAAGTCCTGTACTCAATACAGAGGTACAGCACCGGCATGCAAACTTCCCTAGGTTGTCCTACAGTTATGTCTCAACACCATTTTGGAGGTGCTCCCTCTAAGTGTGAAAGGATAATTCAGTATCCATGCCCAGTAAATTGTTGTCCTCTTTGATTACGCTGCCAAAGTAAATATGCTCATTAAAGCCATCAGCACAATTGGTATTATGGGCACCTGCTCACAAGGATCTGGATTCAGACCAACACTCATTCTAATAATAGATCTCTGAAAAGCCATCACAGTTCAACATTAACTCAGAATCAAATTAGGCCTAATTCAAACTATGGTCTAGAAGTAAAAGCTTCTGTATCCCATTAGAATCCCAAGAACCGGCCAGCCTCCAACATCATATACCTTCCTGACAGCTTTTAACTCTTCATCTGAAGCTGCAGTTCCTATCCTGTCCCCTCTTGGCCAAAACTCTGGTAAATCCACCGCAGGAGTAATATAAACACACACCCAGTCAGTAACTAGGGCTATTGAAATATTTTTGTTTTTAAATTAAAATATATAGAATGACAGAAGTAGTAAAAGCACTATTTGATCAGCTGAGTAGTGCCATCGCAAGAAGCTGATCATTTTGTAGGAATACTTATTTTAGGTGGACCATGCCTATAAAAATATATTATGCTGGAAGTGTATTTGATATATTATTTCTACTAACAAAAACATTTTAGCTGAATTATTTCAATTTTTTTTGTTTTAAAATAGCTCCGGTTCTTCTCTTGGAGCTAAATCCAGGCTCCTCTTCTGCAGCCCCAGCATGATCCCTGCCAGTGGAACCAGTGCAGTTCTGCTGTACAAAGGGATAGCTGTATAGAGGACAGTGGAGGAACATAGCAGGGATATGTAATATCAGCGCGGAACAGACCTCCTCGAGCAACCAGTATGGCACCAGGCAGGGAAAGAAGATAGAGCCAGGGCAAGAAGGGGGAGAAATGATGCTAAAAGATTTACTCCTACATGGTTTTTCCCATCATTCACTGTGGAAAGGCCACATCCGGAGCCATGGATACACTTCATTCATTCTAATGGAGTAGTTCTTGAGCCATCTAAAGCCTGAGAAAGGTTGGTAGGATTTCTCCCATGGTACATCTGCTTGGCACCTAGCCTGACTACTCAGGCTGGTTTTTTGGACTCTGGATTTAGCCCTTTATGGAGAATTTTCTTTCCTTAAGAACTAAAAAATGTAGCAGAGTAGCAGCCATGTTATTCTGTATTCGCAAAAAGAAAAGGAGTTCTTGTGGCACCTTAGAGACTACCCAATTTACTTGATCATAAGCTTTCGTGAGCTACAGCTCACTTCATCGGATGCATTCAGTGGAAAATACAGTGAGGAGATTTATATACACACAGAACATGAAAAAATGGGTGTTATCATACACACTGTAAGGAGAGTGATCACTTAAGATGAGTTATTACCAGCTGGAGAGCAGGGGTGGGAAAGAAAACCTTTTGTAGTGATAATCAAGTTGGGCCATTTCCAGCAGTTAACAGGAACGTCTGAGGAATGGTATGTGGGGGGGAATAAACATGGGGAAATAGTTTTACTTTGTGTAATGACACATCCACTCCCAGTCTCTATTCAAGCCTAAGTTAATTGTATCCAGTTTGCAAATTAATTCCAATTCAGCAGTCTCTCGTTGGAGTCTGTTTTTGAAGTCTTTTTGTTGTAATATTGCAACCTTTAGGTCTGTAATCTAGTGACCAGAGAGATTTAAGTGTTCTCCGACTGGTTTATGAATGTTATAATTCTTGACATCTGATTTGTGTCCATTTATTTTTTTTATGTAGAGACTGTCCAGTTTGACCAATGTACATGGCAGAGGAACATTGCTGGCACATGATGGCACGTATCATATTGGTAGATGCGCAGGTGAACGAGCCTCTGATAGCGTGGCTGATGTGATTAGGCCCTATGATGGTGTCCCCTGAATAGATATGTGGACACAGTTGGCAACGGGCTTTGTTGCAAGGATAGGTTCCTGGGTTAGTGGTTCTGTTGTGTGGTGTGTGGTTGCTGGAGAGTATTTGCTTCAGGTTGGGGGGCTGCTGTAAGCAAGGACTGGCCTGTCTCCCAAGATTTGTGAGAGTGATGGGTCATCCTTCAGGATAGGTTGTAGATCCTTGATGATGCGTTGGAGAGGTTTTAGTTGGGGCTGAAGGTGATGGCTAGTGGCGTTCTGTTATTATCTTTGTTGGGCCTGTCCTGTAGCAGGTGACTTCTGGCTCTGTCAATTTGTTTCTTCACTTCAGCAGGTGAGTATTGTAGTCGTAAGAATGCTTGAGAGAGATCTTGTAGGTATTTGTCTCTGTCTGAGGGGTTGGAGCAAATGCGGTTGTATCGTAGAGCTTGGCTGTAGACAATGGATCGTGTTGTGTGGTCTTGGTGAAAGCTGGAGGCATGTAGGTAGGAATAGTGGTCAGTAGGTTTCCGGTATAGGGTGATGTTTATGTGATCATCGCTTATTAGAACCGTAGTGTCCAGGAAGTGGATCTCTTGTGTGGACTGGTCCAGACTGAGGTTGATGGTGGGATGGAAATTGTTGAAATCATGGTGGCATTCCTCAAGGGCTTCTTTTCCATGGGTCCAGATGATGAAGATGTCATCAATATAGCGCAAGTAGAGTAGAGGCGTTAGGGGACGAGAGCTGAGGAAGTGTTGTTCTAAGTCAGCCATAAAAATGTTGGCATACTGTGGGGCCATGCGGGTACTCATAGCAATGCCGCTGATTTGAAGGTATACATTGTCCCCAAATGTGAAATATTTATGGGTGAGGACAAAGTCACAAAGTTCAGCCACCAAGTTTGTCGTGACATTATCGGGGATACTGTTCCTGACGGCTTGTAGTCCGTCTATGTGTGGATTGTTGGTGTAGAGGGCTTCTACATCCATAGTGGCCAGGATGGTGTTTTCAGGAAGATCACCGATGGATTGTAGTCTCCTCAGGAAGTCAGTGGTGTCTCGAAGGTAGCTGAGAGTGCTGGTAGCGTAGGGCCTGAGGAGGGAGTCTACATAGCCAGACAATCCTGCTGTCAGGGTACCAATGCCTGAGATGATGGGGCATCCAGGATTTCCAGGTTTATGGATCTTGAGTAGCAGATAGAATACCCCAGGTTGGGGCTCCAGGGGTGTGTCTGTGCAGATTTGTTCTTGTGCTTTTTCAGCAATTCTCTGAAATGTGTTTTGTTATTAAGCACACGCAACACCGTGGGGTAAGTGGTGTGAACTTGTGATATAAAACAATTGAAGCAACAGCTGTATTCCCCCATCATTCACAGCCTTGGTCGCCCAGCGTTACTGACACTGCGTTGCCAGAAGTGCTGTTTTCCCAAGGCGATATTTCCAGGAATTACATCACTCCAACTACTAACCATGCAATGCCTGAAATGTAACTATTTTAACTACCATAAGAAACAAATTATTGCACTTAACTTTCCCCCATAATAATAAGGCTCTAATATTAGCAATACAATGTAAAGAGCAAATAGCTCTTCCATTTACAATGGATCGCTGGCTAAAAACAGGAAGTTTAAAACATACAAAAGAAAATAATGAAGGAAATACGAATGTTAGTGATAATTATGCCGAAAAATGCAGTGATATGGCTACATCAGACAATTGTGATGACAAAATTAGTGAACCGTATGAACCATCTGTAAGTTTATTGAATGTATCAGCTGCAAAGAAAAATGAAAAAAACTCGCAAATATGTTGAAGAATATCTTAAACTGGGATTTTCATGGAGTGGCGATGAGGTGGGGCCTGTTCTACTATGTGTGATTTGTTACGAGACTCTCACAAATGAAAAGTATGAAACCATCCAATCTAAAATGCCATTTCGATAGCAAACATAAAGAATACGAGGAAAAACCTGTAGAATTCTTTGAAAATAGGTGCAAAGATCTCCAAAAGTCGCAGAAAAATATTCGTAATGTGACAGGAGGTGAAAATATGAAAGCTTTGGAAGCTTCATATAGTGTGTTTTACTTAATTGCAAAGTCCGGAGCTGCTGAAGTGATTGGCTGCTTGAATTGATATACGAGGAGCACAGTTTCCAGCAAAGAAAGATGTGTTTACCTCAAATCCACGGACAATACCTGGTACTCCCAAATGGATAATACACCAATCATGTCCTGAAAGACAGAGGACAAACTGGTTTTCTAACAAGTTTAATATAGCACCAGGGAATAAAAGTGTCAATTCTCTTCAACAATATTTAGCGAGTACAACACTTCTTTTTAAATATGTTTAAGAAAAGGGCTCAAGTGGTTAACTTTAGATCCAGATACAATCCTCAACACCACCAAAATTTGGAGGTGTTCAGATCTGTGCTTTTGTAAAATCAACTTATGTGTAAAACAATCAAAAAGCTACAACACATTCCAATTTATTTTTGAAGGAATTTGCATGTAATCAAAACCTGAAGAACTCCATAAAGACACTAAGCATACTTGACAAAACATGAATAGTACCAAATTGCTGATTGGTATAGTGGCATTTTGAAGAGCATTAGATGTTTGGATTTTAAAAAGGTGTGTGGTTTCCTAAGGCCTTGGACAGAAAATCAAAGGATAGGTCGACAACTCTTTAAGAAAGAATTATTCCAAACTTGGCTATCTGGTTGCCTTTTCTCAAAATGTGGCAATGTGCGTGTATTTGGGAGAAAAGATGAGCTCACACCACAGAATTTGAATTCAGATCTGGATTTCAAAACCCCAGAATTTTGAGTGTGCTTATACCTGGGAGTTTGGTTCACACCATTATAAAATAGAGGACATTTTAAAAATTCAGACAAAGACCTAAGTCTGGATTTTGAATACATCTAAGTTTAGGGGTATTTGGATCCAGCATTTTGGTTTGGGTCCATCTCTATTTTGGAATGAGCAATGGCAGGTTTAGGAGTCTCCCCAAATCACTACAAGTGTATATACAGTACTTGGGCTTCAAATAAAAACAAAACACAAAAGAGCAGGTCTTAACAAGAGCCATCACAGAATGGATACTTAAAGCACAAAAAGAACTCAAACTCCCAGGAAGTTTGTAAGCAGTTTCTGGAGCTTTTTCAGTATGCATTAAACTCATGAATTTATCTACTGGTTAAACTCTTGCCATTCAGTATGACTGTGCAAAAATTGAAGGTCTGGATTCCTATAGATTGGATGAACCCAAGCCAGTAGTTTTAGTCCATGTGGTGGTTCACACTGTGAAAGATTCATTTGGCGTTTCTGGTTCATTCAGTCCCAACAACTCCAAACTCACCACTCTCAAAACTGGAAGGCTTCATAATGATGTCAGTCAATTTCCTCTCCTCTTCCCACCTCTTCTGCAAATCCTCTACTGTTACTATTTATTAAGTGACTAATCTTAAGCCTATTACCTGGAACCCTTTTCCTCCTTGTCTCCCATCCATCCATCTGCCATAATCCGTCAATTCATCTGGTTTAAAAACTGGACTCTTTTTCTAAAAAATAAATAAGAACAACAGGCCATATTCTCTCCTCACTTACACCAATACAACTCCACTAAGCTTAGCGTATTGAGCACAGAATTTTGACCAGCATAGAACATGCAGGTTTCAAGCCGCTTGACTGATTCTATTAGTAAAGGAGCATATAGGTCTCATTCTTGTCTCTAGAAAAATATCAGATGCATCAAATAATGAATTTATACTGATCTACTTCAACTAAGGAGCTGGACTTCCATGTGCCAGTTTTTTTCTTTCAGTTACATATATGGTATCAATCCAGAGTAACCCCACTGATATCAGAGAAATTTTTGCATGTGTAATGACCGTAGGAACAGTTTGCTAACTGTTTTTGTATTTTAAATGGCAGTATTTGAAAGTCATCATAAATTCTAATCAAAGCTAAAATGTATTTTAAAGTTGCTTCCTCAAAAGAGGTGCAGTCAGAGGAAGAATGTGTGCAAAGAAAATTTGTTAACCCAACTAGTTTTAAGATGGAGCTTGAAAGATGTATGAACAGGATTATATGGCAGGGTTGTCATCAAAAAGCAGAGAACTGGACTCTGGGACATAGGAGGTCCCTTCCACTCTTCAGTTCCTATGTTCCTAAATGTTTGTGCTATTATTTACTAGGAGATTAAAGGAAATGGTAGTTGAGGCAGGGGGAGAGGGGAAATCCCACTTGATTAATTGAAATAGTTTCCACTGTACTGTAATGCCTGAATTCTGATTACACCTGGGTACCTTTCAGAAGTTATTATTACAGTAGTAATGAGACAGCAGTTGAAATAAATTAGTAATCAAGAATCAAAAAGTTTGGTAATCATAAACAAGACTGTACAAATGTTTCTTTTATCAAAAGTAGCAAGAGCCACCTGTCACAATGAAGATGTCAGAGAGGTAATAGGGGCCACCACCCTTCATTATTACCAACTGGCTCATTGTACAGCTACCTTACCGTCACTTTGCACAAGTGTAAATGACTCCGTAATGGAAAAGACAATGCAGAACCAGATCCTTTGTTTCTGGTTGCCTAGAGGCTATAATATTAAGCCTAGTGTTTTGGGGCATGTGACCAGGCACTATTAGTAGCATCTTGGTCACTGAGGTTGCTCCAGCATTGAGAAGAGTACGGGCTTAATTGAAACCAAGTAATCAATTTCCTTTGGGGATCACTGACAATTGGGTGGCGATTGCTAGGCTAATGGGGCAATTGGCTCAGTAATTGGGAGGATATTAGTGGGCGGAACATAGCATTCAGAGGGTGAGCCTGGGCTGAGGAGTGAAGGTTGTGTGGAATCCTCTACTTGCTGTAACCCTGCACTACCCTGTGATACTTTGTAAGGAAAGAATAAATACACATGCGGTGAACGTGTGAGGGGTTTTTGTGATTGAGACACCACACGGACTGCCCAGGTAGTGCACTACATGGGGTAGTGACTGAGATGCCCTGAAACAGGGAGGTATCTGGCCCTTCTTTTATGCTCCAAACAAAAATGCACATGCAAACATTCCTTCTTTTTCATGTCTAGAACTGGTCAGATGTTTTCTTTTGGAAAATTCTGTTCTGTGGAATTGACGTATTCCTGTGGAATGTGTCCATTCTGTCATAATGTTTGATGGAAGCCAGGCATCTGGTTTCCTGCCAGCGTGCCCACCCACTGCCTGCCTCCCTGGGCTCCCCACCAGCTGCTTGGCAGGCTGCCTGGAAGGATATTGGAGAGCCTAGGGTCCCTCCGGCTCCCTAGGCTGCCCAGCTTCTCACCTGGCAGGCATCCACTGCACAGCCAGGGAAGCCAGACAGACAGCCCAGCTCCCCAGGGTGGCCAGCTTTCTGGGCTCAGGCTCTCCAGCAGCCCACCAAGTGAGATGTTGAGGAGCAAGGGCTGCCAGGGTCACTAGGCTAGCCTGTTCCAGGCTCCCCAGCTCCCAGCCTGCTAAGGGAGCTGAGTGGTCTGGCAGCCAGCTCTATGGGCTACTCAGAAAGCTTGGTGGCCCACTTCCGGCCTAGCTAGCTTCCTGGCTCTAAGGGGTACTTGGGGAGCCACTGGCCATCTCCCTGATTAGCTGGCTTCTGTGGAGTGGCCAGGTCCCTGTTACGTAGCAGCCCACCTGGCTGACTCCCCAGTAGGCCTGATTTCCAGGCTCCCGAGACAGCCTGTTTCCAGGATGCCCAGCTGCCTGCTAGTCACTTCCCCAGGCTCCCAGGGAAGCCAGCCAGCCAGGGAGCCTGACAGGCAGGCAGCCAGCAAGCCAAAAACCTCCATTTTGGTTCTCCCAAAACTGAATGTTTCTGGAAATTCCTTCCTGCACAAAATTTCAATTTTTTAACATTTTGTTCTGGTCTGGTTAAAAAAAAAACAAAATTCAAGCATATATAGTCTTTCCTGGGAAGGAATTTCCATTTTTCAGCCAGCTATATTCATGTTGTTAACACTGGGCTTGTTCTTGGGCCTTGTTGTGGTTTTATTCATGGTTTTTGCTTGGTGCATCCCTCAAGTTTCTCAATCTCTAAGGGTATGTCCCAGGCTTGAGGAAACATACCTGCACCTGCACTGATCGAGCTAGCACACTAAAAATAGAGCGTAGCTGTGGTAGTGCAAGTGGTGGGAGGGGCTAGCCACACTAGCATCTCTGACAGGATTGTACTCCGCAGGGGGGGCACTAGCTCCTCATGCTGCTCCAATCTCCACAACTACAATCTATTTTTAATGCACTAGCTCAGGGGTTTTCAACCTGTGGTCCGTGGATCCCCGGGGGTCTGAAGACTATGTCTAAGGGGTCTGTGATATGTTGTCGTTACCACAGAACTGTGGTTTTCAATAACTCGTGGTCCGTGGATTTTTGGGGGTCCGTAGACTATGTCTAAGATTTTCAAAGGTGTCCGCACCTCCATTCAAAAATTTTTAAGGGTCCATAAATGAAATAAGGTTGAATACCTCGACAATAGCTTGATCACAGTTGGACTGGGTATTTGTCCTCAACCTCCCCTTCTCAAAGTGTAGATATATCTTAGGGGTGAGACTCCTGCCTGGATGGCATCTTTAGAGAAAGAAAAATCTCCTACCTAGTAATTCTGCTTCTCAGAAGATTTTATCATTTAGGATTCACATTCATCCACCCACCCCCTCAAAGTTTGAAGGGAAACCTATTTATTTTTATTTATTTGTATTGCACTAGCTCCTATTGTGCTTGGCACTGTACAAACACACAGTAAAAAGGTAGTCACTACCCCAAACAGCAATCCAGGTTAACGACAAGAGGTAAGAGTTGGACGAAACCAGCTAATGGGTGGGATGCAAAAGATGAAGTAGCAATGGGAAGTACTCCACATAACACACAGACAACTTGTGGAACATATTGCCAGGAGAAGTTTTAAAGGCCAAAAGTATAACAGGGTTCAAAAAAGAATTAGACAAGTCCATGGAGCATAGGTCCATCAATGGCTATTAGCCAACAAATTCAGGGACGCAACGCCGTGCTCTGGGTGTCCCTAAATCTCTAACTGTCAGAAGGTGGGACTGGATAACAGGGGATGGATCTCTCAATAATTGCCCTGTTCTGTTCTTTCCCTCCAAAGCTTCTGGCACCAGCCACTGTCAGAAGACAGGATACTGGGCTATATAGACTGTTGGTTTGATGCAGCCTGGCCATTTTTATGTTCTCATAATAATGCAAGCATGTTTTTGCATAATCACAATGGGGTTTGCTTCCTGCACAGACATCTCCAGCTAGTGGTGTTTATCTCTACATCTTGATCGGTTTGTATTGTGCTGCATTTCAGAGGCATTAATTTTTCAATGATTGGCTTGATACTATTTGGTGAGCTTTTACTTCTTGCTAATTCAGGATGTGACTGGAAGGTTCTAGGGATTACAGTTATATTCCACACACAAGCACCACTGGGGACCAAGGAGGTCTTGTGCTTCTACCCACTCCCACTGCCCTTAGACAACTAAGGAAGTTCTGCCTGTCTCAACTAGGGAGCCAAGAACAAGAATCTTGCAAAGGGAGAAGCATAATTACAAGGTAAGTAATTTCCAGTAAAGACAATGGTAGCAGCAGCGGTGGCCAGGAGCCCTGGGCCCTTTTAAATCGCTGGCCCCAGGGCAGCTGCCCCTTTTCCCCCTGTTGGCAGCCCTGCTGGTAGGGTCCCTACCGGAAGGGCCACCAACAGGGGGGTCAGCAACGTTCAAGTGCTGCTGCAGCAGTGCTTTAATATCGGTTGGGTAAAGGCCAGTACTGCCTTCTTACCAGTACGCCGTACCAGCCCACTTTCACCCCTGGCTCCGGGACTTGCTTGTTCTTAGCTCTGTCTCACTCCAAGTAACGCAACTCTGACCCTCTCCTCTGACGCCTCACTTCTGTCTTTGGCTCTGACCCTAGGTTCTGACAGCTGACTCCCGCTCTAACCACTAGGTATGACTGCCCACGTCCTGGTCTCTGACAGTAAGTTACAGTCCCTGCCTCTGAAGCCTAAAATCTTAACAGTCCAGGCATACCCTCCAAAGTGGGGAACGTCAGCCTACTATACCTTCCAGAGATTCTCCTCAGGAGCAAAAAAGTCGTCCGTTGCAAATAAAACCTACACAAATAAAAAAAATAAAAATAAAATAATTTTAAATATATACTATTTTATTTCATTTCATTTCCTAGTGCAATGTTAAGTTATCCAGTAAAAAGAAAATATC
This sequence comes from Eretmochelys imbricata, assembly GCF_965152235.1. Classification (NCBI taxonomy): domain Eukaryota; kingdom Metazoa; phylum Chordata; order Testudines; family Cheloniidae; genus Eretmochelys; species Eretmochelys imbricata. Next base: position 35,736,975 of record NC_135574.1, read on the forward strand.
AAGTTGCCTAAAGGCTTATAGACATATACATATAAGACCATATTTTAAAAAAAAAATATTTCTTTGTATGCATTTCTCTTTCCAATACTCCAATGAACCTGCATAGAACCCCACTGAATTCAATTGTTTGTTTGAGGATCGGGACCTTACTCTTCTTTCTCCATCTTTGTATGCATTTCTCTTTCCAATACTGTACTCCAATGAACCTGCACAGAACCCCATTGAGTTCAATTGTTTGCTTGAGGATCAGGGCCTTACTCTTCTTTCTGCATCTTTATTTACAAAAAATTTACCTACTGCTGTGACATAGGGAAGGGTTTGTTTCATTTTCTTTGTAAATAACTCATGATGCGTACACCTGAAAAACCTCCACCTTCGTGAGTGGTTCTTCAGACTAGAAGCATTGCTATAAGGATTCATATGACATGATGCAGAAAAAACAAGTGGACAAAATATCTTTTTAATCACAAACCAGGCCACACCTGGCCTTCCACTGAGGATTCTTATCTCCCCGTAGCTGCAGGACAAGAAGCCCTGCTCGTGGAGGTATACTACTAGTACCTCCATCAATGAGATACAATCCTATATTTGTGAATATGTATTTCTGTTTTGTACATACATATGCTAAACTGAACAATCTTAAGGACATGGTTCATTTTACAGCAGAGCACTTTTTTCTTTAACGTTCATGCAGTATTGAGAAAAAAGTTACATTAACTATATTGTGGGGGACTTTTGTCCCCCAAATGCATTCAGAAACTAAGAATAATTCTTTAATGTTTTAGGTGAAAAATCTTTATTTAACGAGCAAATTGAAAGAACTAGCTGGAGTCTCATTCAGTGTGAGTCAGTATACAATTTTTACACATCAGCATCAGTATGGAGTTGTCAGAGCATACAAATTCACTGCATTCTCCACATTGCTTGTCCTTCCGATCAGCTGACCTTAGGCAAATTTAGCAGAGTCCACTGCTGAGTTTGCTAGGTGCTCCCGTGGTGGCTGTTTTTTTGATGGTAGCCAAGGGATGAGAGTGCTGCTTTGATCGGGATGGTGAGATGTTGTGCGTGAAGGATTCCTCTCTTTATATGTGCATCTACAAGTCATTCTCCTCGAGTGACAAGGAACAAGAGCCTTCTTTGTCTTGGGCAAGTGTGGCGCCAAGCAGGATTGTCACTGACCTAAGTGATGAAACTTGCAATGCCAGCAACATCAAGCATGTTGAAGAAAAGAACCATTGGTCACCTATTTGTCTTGCATCTGTACGAAGTACATTTCTGCAAGATGGTCATTGTTATCGACACCACTTTTGTCACTCTACTGGAGAATTATGTGGGGTTTCTTTTTTGTCTCCTTCTACAACCTTGTCGTAATGCATCATCAATAGCATTATTACTGACTTGCCCTTCTTTGGAGCATAGGAAGCCAGGATGACTGACCCAAAAAACCCAAACACGATGACAATTTTCTCTGTTGCAAAGTGGATGTATATCATTGGGTATATCTAGCTCCTTTCATCGGATTGCTCCAACATAGGTAAAAATTGTGTTGATTAGATCTTCAGAATTTGAACACTAGGAAAGACTGTGTTCAGATTATAAAACTGCAAATTAAGACTTGTGGGTTCTATTCCTGGCTCTGCCAAAGACTTCCTGTGTGACCTTTGGCAAATCTCTTAATTTCTCTGTGTCTCCTTTTTCCCGTCTGTAAAATGTGGATAATAATACTTAGCACACAGGAATGTTGAGAGACTTAATTCATTGGTGCTGCAAAACACTTTTAGATCCTCAGTAGGAAATAGCTGTAGAAATGTCAAGTATAATCTGCGCTAAAAGCACAATTTGTGTTTTGAATTGCATACATTTACTTTTCCTCCTACAGCTTCACACGCCAAATCATTCCGGTGGAGAAAGTCAGGTCAAACGTGAGGTTTTTCTCCTTTGAGATGAGCAGCCATCTTTCCTCTAAAAGCAGAAGTGAAGTATTCTATTCGAAGACGAAACGAGAGAAATGACAAGGAGCATGTTCAGCATAACTTCTCATTTCATTGCAAAAAGAAAAGGAGTACTTGTGGCACCTTAGAGACTAACCAATTTATTTGAGCATGAGCTTTCGTGAGCTACAGCTCACTTCATCGGATGCATACCGTGGAAACTGCAGTAGACATTATATACACACAGAGTGTACATATATATATAGAGTGTATATAATGTCTACTGCAGTTTCCACGGTATGCATCCGATGAAGTGAGCTGTAGCTCACGAAAGCTCATGCTCAAATAAATTGGTTAGTCTCTAAGGTGCCACAAGTACTCCTTTTCTTTTTGCAAAGACAGACTAACACGGCTGTTACTCTGAAACTTCTCATTTCATTAATTCTGTCCTGGCTTCTCAGCCGTCAGAGAAAACTTGGACTCCAGGAATGGGTTATTTACTTGCTGGAAGAAAAATAACTATCTGAACAGTCAGGATACGCTTTTATCATCTCCATTGATTTATAATATGCATCTATTGGAGATAAACAAAAATATGATTAGGTGTGGGAGTTAAATCAAATTTTAATAAATAAAAAGTCCACATATTTTTCAAAGCTGTAAATAGTAGATTCTTAATTAACCTTCTTGCATCACGATATCAAAGTTCACCTTCTATTAATCACTCCCCCTCACTCTTCTTTTCTGCAGATGAAATATGGCATGTTCTAAGAGGGTTCAGAATTGCTTCAGGTCCATGTCTCTTTGTGCCAGCCTAGACTCAATAGGATGCTCCCCGTGGTGGAAAATCTTCTGGGAGAATCAAGTGCTAGTTGACTTCTCTTGAGTGTGCGACATAAAGGAGGACAATGCTAGCAGGAGAGCAAGCATAGCCCAGGGAGCTACTGAATGCACTGTATCAGCCACAACAGCTAAGCAGCTGTCATCAGTGGGGTTCCTCCATGCCACAAGCCTTGACTGAAAGCTGCCATTTCACTGCAAAGATCATGAGGAAGGGTAAGAGCAGCACTGCCTGCCCTCCTTCAGGGTGAATCCCCTTGTCATTCAGGTGCAGGGAAATGTGCATCTAGTGTGGGTGACCCTAGTCCAAGGCTGGAACCCTCCCTTGGTCTATAGATAAACATTATACCAACAATCAGATTAGAATAATCACTGTATCCCAGACCACTGTCTAGGGGCCAGGTGGCATGGTCTGCCAACGGTTCCTTTGTCAGGAGGTATATGCACATACTCCTTGTGCAGATACTTCATGCTCCTGCCAGCTCGGGGAGGGGAACTACAATAGGGCCACCCTGGTTTCCTCATAGCTTCTCCCTGTGTTTATGTTCTTGTCTAACTACGAGCTCTTCAGGTCAGGGACTCCATCTCTAGTTGATTTGTAAAGCACCAGGCACCTTGGCAATACTGTAATCCGAGTAGTAATACATATGCTGCCCCTTTGTTCATCAGCACCTACTTGGGTGACATTTCTGCAGTGAGCCTGCAATAATGAGAAATGACCCATTTCATTTGGCTACAGAAACAGTATTTGCTGTTTTCAAATTTACAGCAGAATGGGATAGCACAGAAAGGTAGGGAGGAGGAGGACAGAGAAAGGAGTGTACAAAAGCCTGAAGGCTTCATTCTAGGTTGACCTCAGAACTCAACAGTGGTTTGCCACCACAGCACTGACAAGGACCCTAAGAAGCAAACCTTGCCATCTCCTCTACAGCTGAGGAAACCCCAGGCTGATGCATAGTTGATGTGATTCTACTGGATAGTGGGACAAGATTTATGAAGCCTGTGCAAGAGGTTTGCACCTGTGTTCAGTGTAGATATCCGCTGTGCAGTAGCTCCCTGGAAGTGATTATAGCATAGGGTTTGGGAAAGAGGAGCAGCCAGTGATCCAGAATTTTCAGATTCACGACTTATTCTCTTCAGTGCTTGGGGATGCAGTTGCTGTGGGTACTATTGTAGCTCTGAGACTACAGTTCAGAGCTGTGGAGCAGTTCTGCTGTTGCTCCACAAGATGGGAGGAGATTATCTTGTTCCCACCCCCAGGACCTGAAAGGAAAGGATTCTGTCCTCACCGCATCATGACAGACCCTTAAGCCCAGTCCTGTTATTAGAATTTACCACACATTGCCCTGAACAGTACTTCCATTATACCTACTAAATATGATTTTTTCTCCATAATGGTTAGTTGGTTGTTTTATGCTTTCTCTATAATCTGATTTAGTTATCTCATTAATGTTTTCCAACTGTAATTAGAGCAATCAGCAGCCTGTTGATGTATTTAGCTTCTTCCATGTTACTACACTCTGCCACCAAGAGGCTGCTCTACAGGTTCCTATTGTTAAACATGCATTTACTGAACAACTCCGGCAATCAAAACTTCCACTATACAGTAGATACTTTACTTTTTAGAGAAAAGTGATTCTTTCAGTACTCTTTGTATATCTTATATTGAGCAAATGGCACTGTCCATTATTAGAAATGAATGCCATGAAGTTACATTGACATTGATCAGGATTAGGGAAAAAATATCAAAAATTTGGTGCAGTGTCTTTTGGGAAATCTCATATAGAATTTCTAATATCGCTATAGTCTTCAGTATTTCTGTTATCAAAAAAGGGACCTCTTTCATTTTACACCCAAATTTACGTCTGTCACATTGCTACCACAAAATATTAAGAGAGATATTTTCAACAACAGCCTCTACTCTGGCACCTGCAGTTGATTGTTGGTGCAAGTTTATAGTCACAATAGATTGTGGATACACACTTCAGGGTCTAACTATCTGATCTGCAGGCACAACTAACAGTTCCAATTAGGAAGTTCGAGGTCTGAATTCTATGATTTGTGTCTGTAATCAATTGCAGACACAAGATGAAAGGTCAGGGTAAGGCCTTTATGTTTCATACTGGTATTTTCCAAAACCATGTCTCTTCAGATGTCAAGAGAAAAATTATAGTTTTCTTGTGCTGAAGTATTTCATAATTCAGATACCATTTAGGTTTCTAAATGGACCCATCATTGTCTGATCTAGGCTACCATTACAAATAAATTAGACAACCCAAAAGTTATTAAACATTGTTTGAGAGAATACCTTAGAAGTTACTTTACTTTGGAAAACAAATATTTAAATTCTTATAAAGATTAATTCCATCTGAAATATCCCTATACTCCCATGCAATGTAAAATAGCCTATCAAAAAATAAAAAACTTATCAGCATTGGCTTTTTCATGTTACCTTATGACTTGTTCCACTCCTGTGTCTGCTAAAAAAATAAGAAATTTTTAAGAGGTCAACATTTTTAAATGTTTGTCTGCAGCCCAAAGTAAGCATAGTGATGCAATTGATCAGTAAACAGCCACTGGACTTATTGATTCTGAAAAGCAAAGATTAACAGCTCATCTTTCCTTGTTTTAGATTGATATAAATATTTTTCTGTGCAGTTCTTTTTGGAGCTTAAACATGTACAGCCACAGCTTATTTGTATCTTGACTTGTGCAGCATATTCCACAGTTGGCCTAACTGATTCAAGGAGGGATTTAGCTCAGGGCACGTTTTCTTGGCTGTACTTGGCTGCTTTGCATCATGCCACAAGCATAAAGCAGCCCTAAAGCTGGCATAACTAGCCATAGGAGGATTATCCCTTCGTCCTGTGATCTTCCCTTGGTACAGAGCCAGCATACTGGCTGCTATGCCACACACACACTGGTTGTTGGCACAGGAGATGTGACTAGGGAAAAGGGGTCTTGGTGAAGTAATCCCTGAACCCCAGCAATTCCTGATTGCTCTAATGTTCTTAGGGCCATTAGAAGCCACTTTAACTTTGTGCAGTGGCTTGGCTGCTCAGACTTTCCCCAAACACTGGACCAAGACAGCCTAGGATTGTGAAACTTGCAGTTACTGGTGCAGCTTCTCTCCCAAGTTCTGCTGTGCATTCCATGGCTACACCCTGAGGTTCTGGGCCTTGATACACAGTGGTATGAGGTAGACAAAGGTTTCCACGGATGAACGGTATACAGTAGTTGCAATAGCTGTACTACAGTAAAGCATCTGAGGACTCTGTTGTGCAGCCAAGTGCACTTCTTTCCTGGCATTATGAGGCCGATTGTGTCTTCTGCTGATGCTGGATCTGCAGAAACTGGGTCACCATGCTTTCATCTGCTTCTATTGCTCCCTGTCCACGTGCAGCTGCTGTATCAGGAGGCACCCTTTCCCTGCAGAATGTTCCAAAAAGACATCAACACAATCCCTCCCCTAGTGCCACGTGTGAGAGACTCCCTGCCGTGGATACCTCCACTGGCAGCTTCCATCCCTTTGAGAAAGGCTCCCACACCTGTATTTTAGATTCACAAACAAAGATTTCTTTTCTCTTTTACACTAAAAAGGGAGTTGCACCATACAACATCCTCTTCACTCTCAGAAGGCCTAGGTAAAGAGGGGTCTCTTAGGGCTTCCTTTTAAAAGAAATGCAGATAAGGCTCAGAGGGTCTTTTGACACAGGTGTCTCAAGCTCTTTCCAAAGAGGTCTCAGGGAGAGTTTCCTTCTTTCTACCCCTCCCAGCTCTGATGCACACTGAAACAAAGCCTGTTGCTGGTGGAGCTGCAACTGAGCCCAGCTGGCTCAGCTTCTGCCTTCCCCTGAGCTTCCTTCATTGCCCCCTCCCCTATCTTCAAGGTAACTGGGGTCTATACACCCCCTTACATTGTATGCCCCCTACCCATTCCCCATCCCTAAGAAATCAATCCCTACTACAGGCTAATCCCCTTCATCCCTCCCCAAAAACAACCCTCACTATGTATTTGGTTCAGTAACTGGCCTGTTACAGAAGAGAACCTTGAGCAGCAAACGAGCCTCCGACATGCAACCCGAGGTGGGGAGCTCCCAGAGCCTGAACTCCAGCCCAACCCCAAACATCTTTACAGCAATTTTTAGCCCCGCAGTCCAAGCCCCTCAAGCTCAAGTCAGCTGACTGGGCCAGCCATGGCCATGCCATGGGTCTTTTATTCCAGTGTAGATGTCAGAGCCCTGCCCTTCCATTGCCCACACTACAAGAGTCCTGCCCAACCACAGGAGGCACAGAACTTAAAAATCCTTGTAAGCCCAGTTCCTCAGACATAAACACTTAACACTATGGTTCCTAAGCGGGATTTGGCACCTACCCCCATGCTTCTACTTCAAGCTTTTGCCACTGGATGTAGGCTGGCAATCCTCCCCTCACCCAAAGGGCACCCAAGTTACCTTCTTGGGGCTTAATCGCTGTGCTGACCACTGTATCCTGTCTCTCTCTGACATTTAGCTATGTGCACTCCAACAAGAGGACTAGATCACTAGCCTAATGCTGCTGCACAAATGAGCTAGGGGGCTACTGGCTCCTATATATTGCTGAGTGCAACAGGGAGAAAAGCAGCCTCCAGGGGGCATTAGTCCCCCTCTCATGCAGGTGGGCTGGGAGGGGGAGGATAAGAGAAGACGCTTGGGTCCTCCCTCTAACATGCTGGTCAGCACAGCCAAGCCAGTCTGCCAGGGGAAGGAATCTGCACCAGGCACAGAACTCTGTCAGGCACAGGCATAATCAGAGTCACTGTCTGGTTCCCAGTCAGCTCTTGGGGCAATGCAATAGTGTGCTGTCCCTTACTCAGGGTTTGTGGAAAAGCCACATCTTAGCCTCAAATGAGTAAAACATCTCAGAGGTCAGCTTGTCTACTCATTTACTATTGCAATAATGTTCCCAAAAGATTCACACATTAAGCACTGTCAGTTAAAGCAGACTACACCATTTACCACCAATAAATTCAGGAATTACGAAGATGTAAGAAACATGTGAAGATAAACTGAAATATCTAATTCACCCAAGCAAAACTTCATTACAAACGAGTTAAGGCTGATTAAAGGCAATATCTACCCATTCAAAACCATAAAAACAAGGAAATACCAGGTTAATTATGCGCTATGACTGCATTTCTCCCACAGCTCTTTTTACATGAAATATTACTAAACCCAACACCTTCCCTTATTAGATTTTTTAAATAATCTCTTCTTTCCTCGGCTACCTTATTTAATATTGCTTCCTACTGTGTGTTTCTCTTTGAATCCTCTTCATTTTCATTATATTCCTAGCAACAAATTTAGCATACATAATCTCAATCACGCTCCATTAGATCTTTTAAACTTGCATTACTGGTTTAAATATTCTCTTCTTTTTAACCTGTGACAAATAATCTCCCACAGTCTGTTTACTATTAAATATGCATCTCTGAGAGGACATCCAACTGTAGGCTGCTCCATCATATGTATATATTGCTTTGTTTAAACAGTGCTGGAATCTGTTCTTGAGTTCATACTCAGTATGAAGATAAGTATGAAGTACGTAAGAGTGGGGAGATCAAAACAGAGCTGTATGGGGAAGGGTATTAAACACAGCATAGATGGAAATTAGAGGACTGTTTTACAGCACCTGGCACACTTTTGACACAATGAGTGAGATTTTCAAAAGCCCTCCAGCATTGCCTAGCTCTGCTCCCACTGAAGTCAATAGGAGAGTTAAGCCATTACAGAATGCCTCTGAAAATCCTACAAATATTAATAATCTAGATAAGTGGGAAAACGGACTTGGAATCAATGTGCATAAACATTTAGTGACAGAGGATGTGGAAAAAGCTAATGTACTCAATGCTTTTTTTGCCTCTGTCTTCACGAACAAGGTCAGCTCCCAGACTACTGCACTGGCAGCACAGCATGGGGAGGAGGTGACCAGCCCTCTGTGGAGAAAGGAGTGGTTCGGGACTATTTAGAAAAGCTGGACGAGCACAAGTCCATGGGGCCGGATGTGCTGCATCCAAGAGTGCTAAAGGAGTTGGCGGATGTGATTGCAGAGCCATTGGCCATTATCTTTGAACACTCATGGTGATCCGGGGTAGTCCCGGACAACTGGAAAAAGGCTAATGTAGTGCCCATCTTTAAAAAAGGGAAGAAGGAGGATCCTGGGAACTACAGGCCAGTCAGCCTCACCTCAGTCCCTGGAAAAATCATGGAGCAGGTCCTCAAGGAATCAATTCTGAAGCACTTAGAGAAGAGGAAAGTGATCTGGAACAGTCAGCATGGATTCACCAAGGGCAAGTCATGCCTGACTAATCTAATCGCCTTCTATGACGAGATAACTGGCTCTGTGGATGAGGGGAAAGCAGTGGACGTGTTGTTCCTTGACTTTAGCAAAGCTTTTGACACGGTCTCCCACAGTATTCTTGCCAGCAAGTTAAAGAAGTATGGGCTGGATGAATGGACTATAAGGTGGATAGAAAGTTGGCTAGATTGTTGGGCTCAACGGGTAGTGATCAATGGCTCCATGTCTAATTGGCAGCCAGTATTAAGTGCCCCAAGGGTCGGTCCTGGGGCTGGTTTTGTTCAATATCTTCGTAAATGATCTGGAGGATGGTGTGGATTGCACCCTCAGCAAGTTTGCAGATGACACTAAACTGGAAGGAGAGGTAGATACGCTGGAGGGTAGGGATAGGATACAGAGGGACCTAGACAAATTAGAGGATTGGGCCAAAAGAAATCTGATGAGGTTCAACAAGGACAAGTGCAGAGTCCTGCACTTAGGAAGGAAGAATCCCATGCACCGCTACAGGCTGGGGACTGACTGGCTAAGCAGCAGTTCTGCAGTAAAGGACCTGGGGATTACAGTGGACGAGAAGATGGATATGAGTTAGCAGTGTGCCCTTGTTGCCAAGAAGGCCAATGGCATATTGGGCTGTATTAGTAGGAGCATTGCCAGCAGATTGGGGGAAGTGATTATTCCCCTCTATCTGGCACTGGTGAGGCCACACCTGGAGTACTGCGTCTAGTTTTGGTCCCCAATTACAGAAGGGATGTGGACAAATTGGAGAGAGTCCAGTGGAGGGCAACAAAAATGATTAGGGGTCTGGGGCACATGACTTACAAGAAGAGGCTGAGGGAACTGGGGTTATTTAGTCTGCAGAAGAGAAGAGTGAGGTGGGATTTGATAGCAGCCTTCAACTACCTGAAGGGGGGTTCCAAAGAGGATGGAGCTAGGCTGTTCTCAGTGGTGGCAGATGACAGAACAAGAAGCAATGGTCTCAAGTTGCAGTGCGGGGGGTGGGGGTTTAGGCTGGATATTAGGAAAAACTATTTCACTAGGAGGGTGGTGAAGCACTGGAATGGGTTACCTAGGGAAGTGGTGGAATCTCCATCCTTAGAGGTTTTTAAAGCCTGGATTAACAAAGCCTTGGCTGAGATGATTTAGTAGGTGTTGATCCTGCTTTGAGCAGGGGATTGGACTAGATGAACTCCTGAGATCTTTTCCAACCCTAATATTCTATGATTCTAGCAAAGTGCAGATGCAAAGAGGATAATTGATGAATGGGTATATATGAAGAAATTTTTATTGTAGGATAAGAGATGTTATAATATCACTTTACATTGCATCTGGAATAGTGTACACAGTTCTTATCTGCACATATCAAAATAGAAAAAGGTGAGACAAAAAAAGGTGACAAAACCAATACAGGTACCTCCTGAAGAGACTGAAGGACTTAATTTGTTTATCCTCAAAACCTATAAGTTTAAGTGGGTCCACATTAGCTAATGCTTTGGGCTAAATTTTCATTTAATGTATTTTAAGTAGGTAATACACATATATGATTGTACATGCAAATCAGTGTCCATGATAATAAGACATATAATATAAACTTTTAAAAAGTATGTTAAATTGGCCCTGTGGGCTTGCATAGATGCAAGAAAAGAGAGGCTCTTTAAAGAGAAAAGGACAGTTACCTTTTCTGTAACTGGTGTTCTTCGAGATGTGTTGCTCATGTCTATTCCACAATAGGTGTGCATGCTCGCCATGTGCACCGGTGCCAGAAGTTTTTCCCCTAGCAGTACCCATAGAGGGGAGCGCCCCCTGCAATCTCTGGAGTGATGCCTGCCTGGCGCGGTATAAGGAGAGCTGCGCACTCCCCCCACCCTCAGTTCCTTCTTGCCAGACAACTCCAACAGAGGGAAAGGAGGGTGGGATGTGGAATAGACATGAGCAACACATCTCAAAGAACACCAGTTACTGAAAAGGTAACTGTCTTTTCTTTGAGTGATTGCTCATGTGTAGGTGATTCCAAGCTATACCTGTTGGAGGTGGGTCGGAGTTCACAAGTTCCCAGGACGGAGGACAGCCCTGCTGAACCCAGCGTCATCCCTGGTTTTGGGGACGATTGCATAGTGTGAGATGAACATGTGAACCGAAGACCACGTGGCAGCCCTACAAATGTCCTGGATGGGGACGTGGGCCACGAAGGCAACCAACGAGGCCTGTGCCCGAGTCGAGTGTGCCCTCACAATGGGTGGGGGGGGGACACACCTGCCAGCTCATAATGGGACCGGATGCACGAAGTGATCCAATTGGAAAGCCGCTGAGTGGAAATTGGCTGGCCCCTCGTGCGCTCAGCCGCGGCGATGAACAGTTGTGAGGACTTTCTTAACGGCTTGGTCTGCTCGAGGTAGGAAGCCAGAGCCCCCTTAGCTGGTACAAAGTACTTGTGTTCTGCCTTTTTAGAGATGGGGGCCAACGAGGCCGATGTTTGCCACAGGGCATTTGAAATCTTAGACATCCCTTCATGGAGAGGCAAGGCCACCCTACCTGGTGCCGCTGGGGACAACACATAAAACAGGGAGTCTGAGGGCTCCTCCATCTCCTCTGCCTGGAGGTGGAGGCTTGTTGCCACCCTCTTTAAGAGTTCTTGGTGGGCCCTGAAGTCCTCCTGTGGGACGGAGGGGGATGGGGCCGCAATCTCTTCCTCCGGGAGGGGAGAAGAGGCCGGTGCGGTGCTCTGGGTGTTGGTCGGCACCAGAGGGTCCACCACCTAGTTAGACTCTGGGCATGGTGCTGAGGACACACGTCCCACCGCCTCCTTTCTCGGGGGTCTGGAGAGGGAGGCCAACAGTGCCCCCGAAGTTCCAGCCACCCAGCGAGCTCCCACCGGGGGCTGCACCGGAGGCCACAGTGCCCACTGGTACCATTGGGCCAGCCACTACGCTCGGTGCCACTGCACCTGGTGTGGCGCTGGCGGGGGCCGGCTGTTCGGGTTGGCTGGCCTGGCCTGGCCCATCGAAGGACGGCTACAAATGGAGACCGGGCTGGCATAAGATCTGCTGCTGTCTCTGGTCCGGGAGAAGTGGCGGTGCCGGGATCTACGACAGCCATGGGACCGCAATCTCGACGTGGAGGACCAGTACCGGCAGTAACAGCTGCTCTGCAAATGACCTCGACGGGCAGACCCACAACGGCGAAACGCCGGCAATCGACGCCCAGGGCTGCGATGTCTTGGCAGAGACTTGGAGCAGGAGTCCGAGCAGGAACGGCGTCGATGACCGTGCCATGATTGACTGTGGTACCCTCTCCGAGACGAGGACCGATAGCAACGCCCGCCGCAGTCCCGCCAATATTCGCTCCTTGAGGACGGGCGGTGCCGCGAATCCCGGAGGGACGGAACCCAGCCAGACAGTCTGATTGGCGTCGAGAACAAATCCACCTGGACTCTGCCCCGAACAATCGCTGGGCGGTGATCGGCATTGGGAATGTTCCCTCGACCGAGACCGGTACCGAGCCAGTGGCAACTGCAGAGATCCCAGCAGCGGCTTGCCTCTGGAGTGCGGGGCTGACGTTGGCGGCGCTCCGGGCACCAGCATGGACATAATGTCCCGGGCCGCCTGGAGGGCTTCAGACATGGACAGCATCCGGACACCCAGAGAGGCCTGTTCTGAAGGGGCCAGGCTACTCCACTCAAAGTGAGTAGGAGACCTGGTGCCTGGCAGGGATCGAGGACTGCCCAACATGGGCCTAGCCTCTGTCCCAGACTTCCCTCGGTGCCGCTGCGAAGAGGGAGTCTTCCTGGCCCTCTTGGCATGCCCCATGGATGGGGAGCAGTGCCAACTGGTCGATGGCACCGGAGGGTTGCCATGTACTGATGCCGCGGTGCAAGGTACCGGTTCAGAGCAGCATGCCAGGGTCGGGGTCAGCGCCGACTCCATCAGGATGGCCCTGAGCCTAATGTCCCTTTCTCTTTTGGTCCGTAGGTTTAAACGACTTGCAAACCTTGCACCTTTTGCTGATATAGGTTTCTCTCAAGCAGCGCAAATAGTCTGCATGTGGGTCACTTCTTGGCATAGAACACCTACAAGAGCCGTACGACTTAAACCCTGGGGCATGCTCACTGACTAACTAAACTAATTAAACAGCTAACTAACTACACGCTGAACGAACTAACGTACTAACGCTGAACGAACAAACAGTTCTGGGGACGAGCTAAAGCAAAGCTGGAGCAGAGCAGTTCCAATGCACCTTCACTGGCGGCAAGAAGGAACTGAGGGCGGGGGGAGTGCGCAACTCCCCTTATACCGCGCCAGGCAGGCGCCACTCCAGGGTTCGAGGGGGCGCTCCCCCATACGGGTACTGCTGGGGGAAAAGCTTCCGGCACCGGTGCATGTGGCGAGCACGCACACCTATTGTGGAATACACGTGAGCAATCACTTGAAGAAGAAATGCAATTTCTCTGATTACCAGAATAATAGAAGAAACGATATTGTCCCTGGCTTCTGGACAGATACCTATGCTTCTACAAGGGCAAGGCTAAAAGGTGCAGGAGTTCTAGTCTATTCCCAAGATGTATGAATTTAAGACATGGTAAGAAACAACCATGAAATCAGTGTGCCATGGTAATACCTTGCACAGTGATCAGGTACAGTCTTTTCCTCTACATACACTTCTTGGTGATTTAGAAGAGATTTCACACCTTATCTGGTTTAAAGGACAAATTTTCCCTATTAAATTTGTGTCCAGAGCAGGATAGAATTTATGGGGATAACACAGCAGGGAACTAGATTAAGACAAAAACAATAACGCTGATGTGTAGAAAAGGATGCTATTTTGTAATAATAAAGTTAATGAATTGCACTTTTATACCATCCTATTTTGCTACGTTTCATCTCAACGTTTCACTGTTTTCATCAGTGAAAGACAAACACAATTAATTGAATGCATAACTTAATTCTCCTAGTCCTGAAATTTTGTACCTACTTATGATTACGACTGCACTGAAGGATGAAGCAGGGATAAAATTTGACTTGTGGATGTTGCAATGTGTAACATACCTTTCCTTTAGTAGGTGGCACCAACCTGTTATAGATCAGCTTTCAGTAAAGCCAAGAGCGTAGAACGCTTAAGGCACGGCTACACTAGAGAGTCCACAGCTCTCCTATCAGCTTAACTACTCCAGCCCCAGCGAGCAGCAGTAACTATGTCGGGGGCAAAAGCTCGACCACCAACATAGGGGTACTCACACCAGCACTTATGTCCGTGTAATTTATGTCACTTGGGGGGGTAGTTTATTCACACCCCTAAGCGACATAAATGATGCTGACATAAGCTGTAGTGTAGATATAGCCTTAGTTGCCTCTTACTGCCACTAGATGATAGTATGGTAACACAGAGATCATTACACTGCACACCAGACCAGCAGTTGCTGAATTTTTGACAATATTTAATATTTTTATACTTACTAGAACAGACAGGCACCGATGCTAGGTATCTAACCTTTGAATTATCAGCACTGGATTATGCTCCCAGTAAAGTGAATGTAGTAACATATTCCTACCATAATGACAGGTTTCAGAGTAGCAGCCTTTTCTTTATATCCCTACTACTATGCAGGGTTGTTGTTGCTATGTCAGCCCCAGGATATTAGAGAGACAAGGCAGGTGAGCTGATATCTTTTACTGGGCCAGCTTCTGTTGGTGAGAGGACTCTGCCAGAAAAGTGGATCACATCATGGAACAGGCCACCCAAATACTCCGAGAGAACCCCAGACCTGAAGAAGAGCTCTGTGCCGGTTTTGTTCAATATCTTCATAAATGATCTGGAGGATGGTGTAGATTGCACTCTCAGCAAATTTGCGGATGATACTAAACTGGGAGGAGTGGTAGATACGCTGGAGGGGAGGGATAGGATACAGAAGGACCTAGACAAATTGGAGGATTGGGCCAAAAGAAATCTGATGAGGTTCAATAAAGATAAGTGCAGGGTCCTGCACTTAGGACGGAAGAATCCAATGCACCGCTACAGACTAGGGACCGAATGGCTAGGCAGCAGTTCTGCGGAAAAGGACCTAGGGGTGACAGTGGATGAGAAGCTGGATATGAGTCAGCAGTGTGCCCTTGTTGCCAAGAAGGCCAATGGCATTTTGGGATGTATAAGTAGGGGCATAGCGAGCAGATCGAGGGACGTGATCGTTCCCCTCTATTCGACATTGGTGAGGCCTCATCTGGAGTACTGTGTCCAGTTTTGGGCCCCACACTACAAGAAGGATGTGGATAAATTGGAGAGAGTCCAGCGAAGGGCAACAAAAATGATTAGGGGTCTAGAACACATGACTTATGAGGAGAGGCTGAGGGAGCTGGGATTGTTTAGTCTGCAGAAGAGAAGAATGAGGGGGGATTTGATAGCTGCTTTCAACTACCTGAAAGGGGGTTCCAAAGAGGATGGCTCTAGACTGTTCTCAATGGTAGCAGATGACAGAACGAGGAGTAATGGTCTCAAGTTGCAGTGGGGGAGGTTTAGATTGGATATTAGGAAAAACTTTTTCACTAGGAGGGTGGTGAAACACTGGAATGCGTTACCTAGGGAGGTGGTAGAATCTCCTTCCTTAGAGGTTTTTAAGGTCAGGCTTGACAAAGCCCTGGCTGGGATGATTTAACTGGGAATTGGTCCTGCTTCGAGCAGGGGGTTGGACTAGATGACCTTCTGGGGTCCCTTCCAACCCTGATATTCTATGATTCTATGATTCTATGTGTAAACTCAAAAACTTGTCTCCCTCATCCAGGAGTAGATTAAGATTTATTGGGGTCCTGGGCACAAAGAACATTTGGGCCCCCCACACTCCAGGGGTTCAGGTGTGCTGAACTGGGGGAAGGCGGGTTGGGAAGGGCATGCCCATTCACTTTTTAACATGGGCGTAATAGCCTTGGGCAGGTGAGGAACAGCAGTGGAAGAGGCTGTGCTTCTCTATCATCTCCCCTGCAAAGTCCCCTGCCATGAAGCATAATCTCTGCTCGTGGCACCAGCATCTTCCCAGTGAATGGCTGAGGTGGGCCTGACCCCCCTCGCCATGGGGCTCCACCCCATGCTCCTCCTCTTCCCCCGTGGCCTTGCTCTCTGGCCATGCGAGAAACCAGAGCCGGGCCATAGTAAGAGCTGTCCATGGAGCCCGGGCCACTGTGGGAAGCCCTGGACCCTCCGCCTGTCTTGGGCAGCGCGCCCCAGGGACATGGGACAGGGGCTGCTCTAGGGCACCCTGGCCAGAGCAGGTGGAGGGGCCAGGGCTCTCCACAGCAGCCCAGGCATCACTGCCCAGTTCTGGCTTCTGGCTTTGCCTCAGGGGAAGAGGAGCAGGCGGCAGGGCCACAGTTCCAGTGTCAGTGGCCCCCCGACTTCTACACAAGTTCTGGAGCTCCTGCAGATCCTTCTGTTCTTTGCCTGTGGCACGCAATTGCTTAGCCTTCCAAAAGCTATAACACTATGGTCTAATTCCAGTTATTGTGTTTAGTGTGCAGGTGGATGGGTGGTGTTGGTGGCCTGTGGTATACAGGAGGTCAGATTAGATGATCTGGTGGTTCCTTCTGACTCTATAACTCTACTTTTATAGGTGGTTGATGTTGGTGTTCCCATGCTTCCTGCTGGAAGGGAGCAGACTGTTTTGTTCTGGTTTAACACACACACAGGCATTCATCTACAGTCTTGCCTACCCTGGCCGACCAAAAAGCCTGAGCACTCATCTAGGTAATATTTACATGAGGTGTGCTTACTCTTTGTTAACTCCACCATAGCCACTTCTCACCTTTTCCTCCCTCTTTATCCCTCCCTTACCCTAAAAGTTATTTCCTCCCCATGCTAAATTGAAATTCTCCCTTCTAAACACCTTAACTATGCAACTCTCCTCAAACCCCTCCTCCATAGTCCACCAAGATTTCATCCACACAGAATCAGTTCTCTCTTCACCTGCCAAAATTAATCAGTTCTCCATTCACATGATCAGTTCTTTCCCTCCATAAAATCAATTCCCAACAAAAAAAATTTTCCCTCCCAAACAGTCAAAACTTATCACAACACAAAATCAATTTTTCCCTCCAGTACCTCATAGCAGTCAGTCACTTCTCCATTACAACAGCAGGCTCAGGTCCCCGCTGAGAGCACTGTTTCACAGGGAATGATGCTGATGGATGGGTTCGGTGCTGCAGGGTCCTTCAGTGAGGGGAAGGAACAGGAAGGCAGAGACACCCTTGTAGAGTCAGGAGGGAGAGGATGCTGTATCTGCTCCTAGTTACACCTCCTGTGTGCCTTGCCTGACGCAAGTAGGAGGCACAGAAAAATCACTACAAATTCCAAGGTAGCAGATGATCACTCAACACCAGAGGCAAGAGAGAGAAAGAAAGCTGGACTCTCCAGTTAAAAGCTGGAGACTTAACAGATATGACACACACATACACACAAAACTATGGGATTGGGAACTGGAAAGTTAGGAGTTAGCTGATAGGCTGAAACAAAATGAAAGCTAGAGCCCTACGAAATAAGTCTCTAGGATGTGGACCAGTTCAGGCCAGAGTGCTACAAGGGCCAAAGGTTCCCACTAATTTGGTAACAGGTTCATTATTATCTCAACCGGTGTTACCTGAACTTATGTAAAGAGAGTCAATCATTTTCCTTATAGAGCACTTTTATTGGAATTCTATTTTTGGTATAAAATGGACTTATCTTTAGTCTTCCTCTTCTTTTTGATCTAAACAAGTTTATAACTCATGGATACATGATAGCCACAGCGTGAGTGAGCTGTTCACCTGTCAAGTGTCTTTGAAACATATTTTCAAGTATGCTGGTGATACATAACAAAACATCCTTACTATGTAAAATACACTGAATACATTATTTTGACTAAAATAAATGTGTTTCATATGAAAGATTGATTCAGGTGCCTGAAGAAATCACTATAGAGAAGACTGTTAGATTGATTGACAGTTTTTCCAAAACACACCCTACATGTCCATCACTTTGGTAAAAACGTTTTCTTTTAATATTTAGGGACAAATATTAAACAAGAAAAAAAGACAATCAAGTGCAGATTGACATAAACCTTGTATTAACTTCTTGGGAAGACAGTCTACTTCACACTTACAATTGCTTTTTGCTCATGCGTTCTTAAGTCTTCCATAGAAGTACATAACAAGTATATGTTTCTTAATGTGTATGAAAAATACCAATAATTTTTCCTTTCCCAACTAAAAAAAAAAATAATCTCACCAATACAACGATTGTTCAAACAAAGTCCATGCCATAAAATGTTACTGTTTAATCTCCCTTATTTATTAGAATAGTCAGTGGTCACTAGTTCCATCACTAGTGACAGGAGCTGATCTAATGACTATTGAACTCAGTAGGGGTATGGCTAAATTGCAGACTAAGCCTCGGCTCTGACAACTTCCCCACTTACGTCCACACACCTATCAGTCCGACATGAGTCAGCAAGAACTCAGGTCCTAGATCCTAGGACCATACTAGGGGGATGGGTTAGAGCCTATGTCCTACTGTGACTCAGGTCGAAGCTCTGTCACTTTGCACTGTGGATGCAGGTTAAGTTACAGGCCCAAGTCAGAAGGTCCACACAGTGCAGTATGGACAAATTAGCATGGCTGTGAGTCCCAGGTCAAGACATTTTAAACCCAGATTTACAATGCAGTAGGACGCTCAAGCACGGACTTGGAAACACTGAGTCCACAAGCTCGGATTCAGAGTAGACATACCCTAGGAGTCTTGCCATTCACTTCAGTAGTCTTTGGACCAGGCCCATAGGGCTAGACCAGGGGTGGGCAAACTTTTTGGCCCAAGGGCCACATCTGGAAATAGAAATTGTATGGCGGGCCATGAATGCTCACAAAATTGGGGTTGGGGTGCAGAGGGGGATGAAGGCTCCGGTTGGGGGTGTGAGCTCTGGGGTGGGGCTGGAGATGAGGAGTTCATGGTGCAGGAGGGGGCTCCGGGCTGGGGCAGGGGAGTAGGGCTCTGGCTGGGGGTACGGGGTCTGGGGTGGGGCTGGGGATGAGGAGTTTGGGGTGTAAGAGTGTGCTGCAGGCTGGGACCGAGGGGTTCAGAGGGCAGGAGGGGGATCAGGGCTGGGACCGGGGTTTGGAGCTCGGGAAGAGGCTCAGTGGTGCAGGCTCCGGGCGGCACTTACCTCAGGCAGCTCCCGGAAGCAGCGGCCATGTCCCAACTCTGGCTCCTACACAGATCCGCAGCCAGGCGGCTCTGCGCGCTGCCCCGTCCGCAGATGCCACCCCTGCAGCTCCCATTGGCCATAGTTCCCGGCCAATGGGAGCTGTGGGGGCAGCGTGCAGAGCAGAGCCCCCTGGCTGCCCCTACATATAGGAGCAGGAGCAGGGCCATGCCACTGCTTCCGGAAGCAGCGTGGAACAGCCCCTGACCCTGCTCCCCAGTTGGAGCCGCGGAGCGGGGCAAGCCCCAGACTGCGCTCCCCAGCAGGAGCTTGAGGGCTGGCTTAAAACTGCTGGTGGGCTAGATCCGGCCCATGGGCCACAGTTTGCCCACCCCAGGGCTAGACTGTAGCTTTATAATCTGCCCCACGTAAGGCACAGTGCAGAGGTCCCCCTTCCTCACAGCAGAACAGAGAGTGAGTTGTGACTCCCCACAGCACAGCCAAAGACCCATCCTGAGCAATGAGGACTGAGTAATGTTGAGCCCTACCTCCCCACACAGTGGAGTTAGGGCTCTGACAACCTATAGTGAACAAGGATATAGAAAGACCTTAACAATACAGTTGGTTTCCCTTTTATTTCATACTTCAAAAGCTGTTGAAAAAATGGTGTAAGTGTAACACTGACAAACCCCAGTCGTTGGAAGGCGGAATCAAACCTGGGGCCTCGGGAGCATAGTGCATGAGGCTCTACCGCATAAGCTAAAAGCCAACTGGCTGTTAGCTAAGGCTGTAGAGCAGACTCATTAATCTCTCTCTGTCTCTAAGTGGCCTCGGTGCCACTAGATGGGACAGAACACCACACCCAGAAGGTGTCTGGGTTACACAAGTACCATGAAAAATGGAGGAAAATAAATGGGTTTTCTGCTGCTTAATATTAATTAGCCATTTGATCAGAAATTCAGATTATTCACGAAACACTCTATAAAGCTGTGAAATGTTGCGTGCCTGCTGCCCAGCTCAGCTAAGGCTTTTAGGCCTGCAGGCCTGTTTTCTACCTCATCCAAAGGAATCTGCAAAGAGATTCATACACGCAGAATCAACCAACCACATCAGCATCTTGCAAAAATGGGTAAAGAGTGGGCAAAGCTGACAGCTTAGGCACAAAAGTGTCTTTATGTGCCATCCTAGGCAGGCAGGAACCCAGGCTCAGATTGCCCTTATTTATTACTATACAGCTATAATGCCTTGACCCAACCATATTGGTGGTTTAAAAGCCTCGGAGGGGTTTTATTATCAGGAGGCAAACCATTACAAAATTCAAAGGGAATATTCCCTGGGTGCAAATTGACCCACAGGGATACATTTGTAGTCCTTCTCAGATTTTGTAGAATAAGAACCTTTGCATGTAAGTGTACAACCACACCAAGATTATCTGAGATCTCAGTTAAAGCCCTGGAAAAGCCAAACACACATGAGCCATACTTTACCTGTACCAGAAAGAAACACTGGCAAGCAGAACCAGTCACCATCGGAATTGTTCATTCGGGTTATGTCTCTGTAGCACTATGGTCTGCATGGTTTTCATATATTAGAATAATATTCTACCAGTTTTAGGAGTTCATGAGTAAACCTTTATATATAACAGGTTCAACTTCACAACAGTTAGCATGCCAGGATGAAACTGTTTATTTCCTTGAGAATAAAATTAACATGTAATTTCAAATGTTGTCATGCTTTGAGGAACTGAGCAAAAGTCCTATGGTCAGTAGTCTTCCAGTAACTTATTAATCTGGTCTTGCCTAATACGTGGAGGCTACCTGAAATCACACAGCAAGCCTGTTTTGAGTTTCTTCTAGATATTTCTTCCAGATTGATGAGACATGCTTTGTGATTGTTTCATATTTAGTGTTATTTACCCTTAAAAATTATTTAAAACATTGAAAGCACACACTGTCTGAAAAACACAATCGACAGAGGTTTCCCAGTGACCTTCATATGTAGAGTAGTTGACTAAAAGATGAGAGGAATTGCAACAGACCACTACAAATATCCAATATTCATCACTCTTTTTGTCCAGTTATACCCTTCAAAAATATACCACATTTTTCAGTCACATGCAGTTGTGAATTGGATACAGAAATAAGTGGGGCAAAATGACTTACTACATTCCTTTAGAACTATATCCCTATAGATGTACTGATTTTTAAAAAAAATAAATAAGATTTTATTTAAGAGAAGACATAGCCATGAAGAGTAGCAAGGAAGAGTAGTAATCACAGGAACAAAATAAGGGACCAATTCCTGAAGTCCTTACTCAGAGATAAATTCTCTGCTGGGATAAATGAATGAAATCCATTGAAGTCAATGGAGCTGTGCTCATTTATGCCTGCAGAGAATTTGGCCCTTTTTAGAGAGTCTTTACTGAGGCCAATCTTCCGCTGACATCAAGTTAAGGACTGAGTGAAAGCTAAGTGAAGACTTCAGTATTTGTCCCAGTGAAAGGAACTGTTGGACAACAAAGGTTTTGTGAGACTCATGATGTCCTCAGGAAGCCCTCCTTGTGTTTTGTAACCAAAAATATCAATCGCGAATATCTGAAGCAAAAATAGACTAGCGAGTGCTGCGCTCGAGAAGTGCCAGAATGCAGGCATCTGAAGGGCCATAAAATGCCATTCCAGCTTTCCAAAAAGGTGCTGGAATGCCATCCAAGAGTGTTCCAGCAGGGCTCAAATACAACTTTAGAGTACTGGCTTACTTTGGCAAATTCTTTTATCCCACCCTCAGTTAAACAACGTGTAAAACAGACAGAACCTGGCATTGCATTTTCTGAAGAAACACAAAGTTGACTTATCTCCTTCTAGTACTGAATTATGAGCCATTTCGACTCCCCAAGGCAGTGTAAATGGGTTCGCTCACTGAAGTGAGTCTCTGTGTTGTTACTTGCAAACAGTTTAATAAAAAGATGTTACAAAAATGGTAGAACTGATGGGTTAGTTGGCTTGTGCATGTGTCACAGAAACAGGTACAAAGCCTGTCCATTCAGAACCCTACTGCAATAGTTGTACTAAGTAGCTGGGGTATACAAAAACTTTTCCTTATGGCTTGAAATAGCCAGAAATGTCATCTTTGTAAACCAATATGAGCAATTAACATTAACAATTAAAAATGTTGTTAAGATAAAACAATATCAAGAATCTACGTCTTCAGAAACAACATTATAACAACATAGAGCCAAATTCTGCCCTCCATTGCTGTCATGCAACCTCTTTCATTAATTGCAGGGAGGGCAGAATATAGACCTTATCTAAATACATATTTTCTTAGGGCAAGACAAACTATGTCTTATTTAACTCTGATCTTCCCTTCTGAAGGGTAAATATTGATATTTGAAATACCTAATTATATTTACAGCTGTACAACACTGATGTTATATACTTGTAAAATATAACTAGTACTTTATAAACAAGGGGTAAGTGATACAATCTGCTTCAAACAGGGGAGCAGACATCCTCACACATTTTCTTTGTCAAATTCACAAACAAAATACATTGTAATGTGACAGGCAACGTCATTCCATCCACCGGAGGCCACCATTTCCACACAGTCCTCCTCATCATAGGCATTATTGGGTTCGCCGCTGCGCCATTTGTTGAAGGTCTGCATGGGTGATCGATCAGAATACACAAAATTGCCCTCTTTTTCCAGGTCATTGATCCCAATGAAAACTCTGGTGAGCCCTGCTTGATTGATGTAAGAAGCAATCAGACTATTTGTATTCTCATCCTTGGGCATGCTCAGTGTTCCTCCTCTTCTATGGCAGTAGAGCTGGGCATCCATATATCTTTTCTCTTCTTTCACCAGTAGGTATATCTTATTATCTGTCTCACGCACACCAGCGACAGCTGCGGGGGAGGGCAGTGCTGAAAAGTGAGCACTCGCATTTCTATAAACCAACTTAATGCACACCACAAAAATAGATACACAAATCAAATATGAAATGGCCATATTCTTTAAGAGCAGCTTCATCATTAAAAAAAATAGGGCACTTGGAAAGGGAGAAACATACAAAATAAACATACCATTTTTTATGAATTTTAATTCAGTTGTCAGCTGGGCCACTTGGATATCCATTTCACCAATAGCCTTCCTTAGCTGGCTGCATTCACAAGGGATGCCTGCAGAGATCGGGGGGTGCTTGCTGTTAAATTGTATATACAATCATAAATAAAAATGTTTTGTGAAATATATTTATGTGACTGTATTGCTCACAAAAGGGGCTAGCCTGATGACCCCAGAGAGTGAAATTCTCTGTCCAAATAATAGGCAGCAACTGTGCAAACTTCCCCATGTTGACCCACCAACATCCTTCACTCTGACCTGTGGGTCTACCTATAGGAGTTCAGTTCACTTCACTTTCTATGCTACCTCAATCCTTGGCCTCTCTGAGGAGATCCCAAATGATGGTGCCAATTAGTGCCAAACATGTGGCAGACACCGGTCCACTAGGAACAAAAATAGGACGTCTTTAAACTTCTTAGTTCTCAGTGATGCATATATAAGGCAAAAATCTCCTCTTCCATCTTCAATGCAGATCTCTTTTCCACACAGGAAATCTGTATGGTATATTCTGCATTTGCTCTGCATGAGGGATCTATCTGCACAACAGATCAGAGGCAGATGTTGCTCCTATTATGTAATGCTCAGAATTAGCCCTAAAAGACAGTTCTGGCCATTTCAAAAGTGTTTGTTTGTTATAGTTCTTCCAATAAAAGACTTAAGACTCTAGAATTCTGCCCATCATCCCAAATTTACATTGGTCTGAAAAAAGCAATTTTAATGAGATTATTAAAAAGGTAACTTCTGTGAGCCCAGTTTTGAAAACTAGGTTTCAGGTAAGGCACCCAGTTCTGCATATGGGTATTCAAACCTGTATTTAATCATGCTAATATCCAGTTTATCTATTTAACTGTCTAATCCCGCCCCCACCTATCAGCTCTCATTCAGTATCCTGCCCCAGATCTGCCTGTAATGGTCAGCCTCTATGGCCCATTTATTAAATTTTCAAACAAGCACTTTTGTGCTTTCTCCAATTCTGCCCATCACAGGTGGGAGGAGCTCCCTGTAAATATCCACAAAGCCACTTCATTGTTATTCTTCAAAACCCTCCTTATAACTCCTCTTTGCCACAATGCCTACACAAAAATTCAACAAAAGTTAGGCTGCTGGTGCACTGATACTGCAGAGGCTCATTAACCTGCACATCTACCAATGGGATATATGCCATCATGTGCCAGCAATGCCCCTTTGCCATGTACATTGGCCAAACCGGACAGTCTCTACACAAAAGAATAAATGGACACAAATCTGACATCAGGAATTATAACATTCAAAAATCAGTAGGAGAACACTTCAATCTCCCTGATCACTCAATAACAGACTTAAAAGTGGCAATTCTTCAAAAAAAATCCTTCAAAAATAGACTCCAATGTGAAACTGCAGAACTGGAATTAATTTTCAAACTGGACACCATCAAATTAGGCCTGAATAAAGACAAAGAGTGGATGGGTCATTACAAAAACTAATTTCCCCATACTTTTACTCACACCTTCTTGTCAACTGTTTGAAATGGGCCACCCTCGTTACCACTACTAAAGTGATTTTTCCTCCCTTGGTAATCTACTGTTAATTGAATTGTCTTGTTAGACTGACCCCCCCCACTTGGTAAGGCAACTCCCATCTTTTCATGTACTATGTATACATACCTGTTACTGTATTTTCCACTCCATGCATCTGATGAAGTGGGTTCTAGCCTACGAAAGCTTATGCCCAAATAAAATTTGTTAGTCTCTGCAGTGCCACAAGGACTCCTCATCGTTTTTGCTGATACAAAATAACACAGCTACCACTCTGAAATTTGAGTAGTGTAGATCAGCTGTAAATTACTAACCCCCAATGGAGCAAGGAGAAAGCAGGGAAGGAAATGCGACACAGAAGTGTGTCTCCTGCAGCTATTCCTAGGCTAGTGTAGCTAGCACATACTAAGCCCCTGACTCAGCAAAGCTTTTAAACACCTGTCTAAATCCATGCCACTTCAGCAAACCTCTTAAAAACATTTTGAACTTACACATGTGCTAAAGTACTTTGCAGGCCCTTTGCTGCTTACTGCTGTATGCCTGGACCCAGGGTCTAAGTAGCAAATGTAGGAGTGAAAGGGGGGTTCCTTCTCCTTTTGAATGGGCACAGTCCAAGTCACTATCCATCCCTAAGACTCTTCTCCTCACATACAAGGCACTGCATAGCCTTGCTCCTTCCTAACCTTCCCATAAGAGCAGATGTTTTAGTAAACATTGATTGTTCATTACTCACTGCCTAATAGCAACCACTGAATGATACAAATGTAACAATGTGGTTAACAAACACATAATTAATGCAAACAACATTTCCATTTTTACATTTCCATTATCTAAGATAAAATCTATTAAAGATATTAGAATGCAGGGGAGGGGCTGCATTTTTGTCCTAAAAGAACCGATAGTCTATTATTTTCCATCTTCTGAGTCTAAGGCCAGGTCTACGCTACAAACTTACATTGGTATAACTATGTCACTCAGGGGTGTGAAAAATTCACAACCCTGAGTGATGCAGTTATACTGACTTAGCTCCCCTACATAGACAGCACTATGTCAAGGGGTGGGCTTCTCCTGTCAACATAGTTATTGCCTCTCATGGAGATGGATTAACTGCGCCGATAGGAGAAGCTCTCCCATCAGTACAGCAGCATCTTCACTGACGCAGCTGCACTGGTACAGATGTGCCGCTGCAATATTTTATGTTTAGACTGGCCCTAAGCTTTTCATACTCCTAACAAGATATTGTGTTCCTGTTGATCATCCAGTGGTTTTTCAGATTCTCAAACAATGTGTAGAAGGGCTTTGCAAAACAGCTTCTCTCCACCAGCATAGCTGGCAAAAATCACAGTATTCTTGAAAACCAAAATAAGGTGAATTCTGTAGATCAGTGGTTCTCAAATGTATTTGATTGTGTCCCCTTTTTTGTGCTTGTAGTAGTTTACAGCCCCCCACCCCGCAACACACAAGTACATATACCCATAAAAAAAAATCAACATGCAACTCTCATTAAACATTAAAAACAGCAAGGCATTGATTCAAACAGAGCCAACGATCCACTGTAATAAGAGCAAAAGAAAAACTGCAATTGTGGTCGATGCTTACAATTAAATGTACACACCACGTCACAGCAAAGAATGGATTAAAGTACAGAGAGCGATGACTTTGAATAATGCTAGGCAAGCTTAGCAGAAATCCATGAAAATGCACAGTGCCATCTGAGGACCTGATGTGTCTGGAGGAATCTGCTTAGTTATTTATTCATTGCTGGGGGTAAAATGTGTGCAGTAAGTTCTTTTCCCCCAAAAGCTTTTCATGCCCCCCAGAATACATTCCGCACCCAACCCGCGTGTCAGGGCACCTGCTCCTGCAGTTTGAGAACAACAGCTGTGGATGAAAATATGCCCTCCTACCCTGCCAATAAATTCTGCAAAGCCTAAGCCTGTTGGCCTTGTAGACACTGGCATGAAGTCCCTAAATCGCTCCTTAGGCCCTGTTCATGCACTAAGAACCACATACACAGCCCAGCTTTGTGCCCATGAGATGTCCCACTGAAGTCAATGAAGGTGCAGGGGTCCCCCACAAGGTTCTCAGTGCAGAATCAGGGCCTAAGTAGGATCTCCAGAGATGTCTTTTTACACAGTGGTGAATGACTGGGAACAAGTTGCATTCCTGCTCCCATTAGCTTTCTGGAATAACTAAATCCACGTTGAGTTAGTGGGGAACTATTGAGCATTCTTTCAAGCAGTTGTCCACCCCCCAGAAGGAATTACAGTACAACTCCCAGCAGCCATTGCATCCTCAACAAACTTTTTGTAAAAGTACCCTGTAGATGAGCAGTATAATCCAAATTACAATGCATAAATCAGAAGAGGTTATTCAAAATTTTTACTTCCAACAGCATTCTTCAGCATTTTTAAAAGAAATGTGTACTATACATAATTTATACATTTTTTTAAAAAACTATACACTTTGAAGATCTATCATGGTTTACCTGGGTCTCCATTAGGACCAGGTGGCCCTATATCCCCATTATCTCCCTTTTCACCTAAAAAATGAAAAATATCATAAATTTTGCTGCTCAACAAACAGATTGGGTCACCAATTTCATTAACAGGAAGTTTCTAAACAGGGTTTTTGTGTTAATGACTAAGATTTAAGGCAAAAAACAAATGCATAATGTAGAGATAGGCCCCAAACGATGGAGAATCTGGATTGGTTGTCCCAGTCAGTTCATCATCAAGACAGGCTCAAACTGTGTAGTTGGGATTCAGGGACAAACATCATGACTAGTTTCATTCTGTTCCATTTCCTGTTATTTGTGCCAGCACTTGCTTAGGCACTTTACAGAGCAATGACTTCCGTGGAACCTGTAAGGAAGTAGCACTTCTGAAAATCAGGCCACTTTTATTTAGGTACCTAAATTTTGATTTAGAAGCCTAAAATTAGACAACTCCATTGAAAATGCTGTTCAAAATGATTTGACCAATGTCACAGAAGAAGTGGGAAGTCCAAGGAATTCAGACCTCATGGCTCCTGAATCTGTGCCTCTACCAAAGTACAATCCTACTTCCCACCCGCTCTCCTTTAAATACCTATACTTGGAGGTTGATGTAACTTAAAAACTCTTTAATCTACCCAAAAGTCAGCTTTCTGAGACCTCTTGATCCTGCTGTGTGTCAGGGTATAAGATAACTAGTCCAGAGATCTCCATCATTTGATTGACTAGAATGTGATTTAATTATAGGACTTGCTATCTATTGTGTCAAGGTTCCTTCCCCACTCTGAACTCTAGGGTACAGATGTGGGGACCTGCATGAAAACCTCCTAAGCTTACTTTTACCCACTTAGGTTAAACTTCCCCAAGGTACAAACTATTTTCCTTTTTCCCTTGAACTTTTGCTGCCACCACCAAACGTCTAACACCAGTTACTGGGAACGAGTCCATTTGGAAACGTCTTTCCCCCCAGAATCCTCTCAAATGTTACACCCCCTTCCCTGGGGAAGGTTTGATAAAAATCCTCACCAATTTGCACAGGTGAACACAGACCCAAACCCTTGGATCTTAAGAATAATGAAAAAGCATTCCGTTTCTTAAAAGAATTTTAATAGAAGAAAACATAAAAAGAATCACCTCTGTAAAATCAGGATGGTGAATACCTTACAGGGTAATTATATTCAAAACATAGAGAATCCCTCTAGGCAAAACCTTAAGTTACAAAAAGACACAAAAACAGGAATATCCATTCCATTCAGCACAGCTTATTTTCTCAGCCATTTAAACAAACAGAATCTAACGCATATCTAGCTAGATTACTTACTAAGTTCTAAGACTCCATTCCTGTTCTGTCCCCGGCAAAAGCATGACACAGGCAGAGAGAAAGGCTTTGTTTTTCCCTTCCCCCAGCTTTTGAAAGTATCTTGTCTCCTCATTGGTCATTTTGGTCAGTTGCCAGCGAGGTTATCCTAGCTTCTTAACCCTTTACAGGTGAAAGGGTTTTTCCTCTGGCCAGGAGGGATTTTAAAGGTGCTTACCCTTCCCTTTATATTTATGACAATTGTGGTAAGCCCTGAGACAATCTGAGTAATTTTAATTATGAACTGGACTCATCTCAAAGATAAATGGTCCTTGATTATTCAGTTGAGACACCATGGGAGAAAAAAAGATTGAATCAAATATACCTTTTGAACCGATGGGACCAATTTTTCCATGTCGACCCATACTGCCTTTCTGTCCTTTGTCCCCCATTTCTCCTAAACATAACAAAAAGATCAAAGACACAAGTTAAAAACATTGTCTGCTTTATTCAGACCCCCAGCAGCACTTCAGTATCATTTTCTATGGCAGGCAGCAGAAAATGTTGTAGGAAATTTTCTTTGCAATTACAATGAATGATCACCAAGGTTTGTCAAATTCCAGGAGTCCAGCTCTTTCCTCATCCATGGCCTGCTACATAAATAACACAGAAGCACATTTAATCTTCTCAATGCAGTTGACTTCACTGGGACTGCACAGGTGTAAATGAAAATAGAATTTGACTGAAAGCCATAAAAAAAGGTTTTGTATGACTCCACTCAGATAATTTGTCATGCCAATGTATTGTTGAAAATAAAGGGAGTTTCCAGAAAAACTTGTGGACCAAAAGGCTGAATCTATTACGGAATTTAAGAGATTTACAGGTCTTCAAGCATAATGAATCAATTCGTCTAATGCAGTGGTTCTCAACCATGGGTACACGTACCTCTGGAGATACGCAGAGGTATTCCAGGGGGTACAGCCACTCAGCTAGATATTTGCCTAGTTTTACAACAGGCTACATAAAAAGCACTAGGGAAGCCAGTACAAACTAAAATTTCATACAATGACTAGTTTATACTGCTCTATATACTATACACTGAAATGTAAGTACAATATTTATATTCCAATTGATTTATTTTATAATTATATGGTAAAAATAAGAATGTAAGCCATTTTTCAGGAATAGCATGCTGTGACACTTCTGTATTTTTAGGTCTGATTTTGTAAGCAAGTAGTTTTTAAGTGAGGTGAAACGTGGGGTACGCAAGACAAATCAAACTCCTGAAAGGGGTAAAGTAGTCTGGAAAGGTTGTGAAGCTCTGATCTAATGGAGTAGCAACAAAGTAACTAAGAGCAGAATTTAGTCTTTGCGTTCTGTAAAGTCAGTGGAAGGCAGCTGCATACTTATTCTTTTCTCTATACTCTAAACATCTCAATAGTATTATAATGAGAAATAGTGAAAGCCTTATGTTTGCCCTCTAGGGGCACACACGCGCACACACACACACAGTCTAAGTAATTCACAGCAGGAATGTAAAGTGTTATTAA
Source organism: Eretmochelys imbricata (assembly GCF_965152235.1). Lineage (NCBI taxonomy): Eukaryota > Metazoa > Chordata > Testudines > Cheloniidae > Eretmochelys > Eretmochelys imbricata. The sequence continues at coordinate 35,767,203 of NC_135574.1, forward strand.
TTTTAATGAAGATACCATGCAGTACTTTACAGTGGAGTTGTGGTAAATGAGCCACTTGAAAATTATCTTCCTCAGCAATTTTTAATGAATAAAGGATAAATAGGCACATTACAAAAGCTGACATAAATTGTCAAAGTTGCCATAATTTACCCTCTTCTTTCAGTGTTTGTCCTGGCTTTCCATTGTGTATACACAGAAATCCAATAGAAAAGGGTTTGATTCACTTTCTTCATCTGACTTTGACCCCTTTTACCTTGGTTGTACCATATAACAGAATATTCAGATAGCTCATGGAAAACAAGTGCATTGTAAGAGGTATGTGTCATGCTTTATCCTCATATATCACACAAAGTAAGCTGAAGAAGAGAAACCACTGTTATCTGACCAACGAGTCATTATAGAGTGGGTCTTGGTATCATTTATCTGAACTCTTCCCCAGAAGGTATCTGTCATGTCATTTATCACAGAAGTAGTTTTAATCAAAAGTGATGTTACGATCGACTGGCTGGAATCAATGGCCACATTCTACCATCACTAGTCAAAAGTGGAATTTGGTCCACCATATGTGTCTAAGGTAGGAAAGTGACCAAGAAGTCTCAAGTGTGGCTCTTCTCCTTCACACCCTTCAACCAATATGGGAAATTGTTATCCTGTTGGTATAGACAGTGTCAACAGACTTCAAAACCCACTATTCGAAAGCATGGGAGATATCTCCTGCTACCCAGTGTCTAGAATGCTTTCTGTAATGAATATTGAAAATGGTTTGGCCCTGTCTACACTAGCAGCCAAAACATTTTCAGTGCTAGGAGGACCAGGATCTGACAACAATGCTAATTACTGCACATTACTGAAGCTTTGGCTTAAACCATGCCACCCATGGTTAGTAAGCCACAGCTCTTCTAAGCAAATCCAAGTGGATATACATGTGCCATATATACTTAGTTTGTCTGAGCTGGAAGTTGCTCTTTGCCTGTAGCGTAGTAACTCTGAAGCCAGCAAGATCATTCATCCTTGGGGGGAGGGAAGCGGGGGATAATCTGGATCTGGTGAATACCTGCTGTGTCAGATGACTTGTTTCAAGTAGGCTTTCCAGGAAATGTCCCTGTCCTGACTTGTAAACAGCATTAAAAGGGAGTAGCCTTGGTTTTTTGCTGCACATCCCACCATCAGGCATGGTGGAAGGAGGGCTCAAAAGAGCACCCTGATCCTACTGCTCAGTGTATGCCCACTGGCTATGCCCTCCCACTCATCCCACACAGACATGCGAGAGCCACATTCTGGCCATACACCCTCCTCGTACCAGTAAGCCCTCTATACTAGGGACTCCACAGGGAATGGCGTAGCAACTAGCTATGCCAGCTATACACCAGCTAAGGAGCTCCAAGAGCTTTCAGTCCCAATTGCCCGATGAGTCTGCATAAGTGGACTAGAGCAGGGGAGACAATCTCGCCCAGCATTTAGCAGCTTGGTCTATAACTGTTTCCACTAAAAATTCTATGTGGCCTTCTTCTCAAAGGAAATCTAGTCTTATTTTAAACTGTGCAACATATTTTATGCATTGTCCCAAAATGAAAGAACCATTCAAAGAGATGAATTCAAGGAAATATTACTATACACAATAGGCCAGATCTTCAGCTTATAAATTGTCATAGTTTAGTTGAAGTCACTAGAGCTATGACAATTTATGCCAGCTGAGGATCTGGCCCAACAGATTATCAACCTGTGGAATTCTTTGCTGCAGATCACAGTCACATATTTTGGCTGGATTTTTTTTAAAGCCTAGATACTTTTATAACTAAAAATATAATTTTAAGATAACAACAATCAAATAGCATGCTTCCAGGCAAAACCTAGTCTCCATAGGGTCAGGAAGAAATCTCCTTATTACCCTGGGCGGAAGTTTCACACAACTAGCTACCAGTAGATGCATTATGCTGGGGTAGGAAGCTCAGATTCCACCTTCCTTGGATGCATCTGTGGTTGGTTGAGGTCATAAAGGCTAACTGGCCTGATTCAAAATGGCAAGTCATATGACCAATGACAAGTCATATGACCAATGTCCGTCTTTTATTATCTATGGTATTTCCTAGGCATCTTTAACTTGGTGTCTATGCACCAAATGATTATGAAAAAGGACCAAAAGTTCTAAAAGGAATGATGTGTACAGAGTCATTGTAGAATTAGGAAACTGTACATGAAACCACAGGTATTTTCTTCCTAATGCATGTGATCCCAGTAGAAAAACAGAAGCAATATGTACAATCAATTGAAAAAGTACTGTCTGGGAGATAGCCTGAACTCACATGTTGGATACAAGATTCCTTGAACACTTTAAGGCTTCAGTCTATGGTACTGTATTAACTGCAGTTATTTTTGCTGGAATGTGATGAATGTTGGGGATGTATTTCCCAGGAACTCCAAGTGTGTCAAAAAGTGTTAGCCTGTTATGACCTTATTAAGCTTATCAGAAAGTGGCCTTGCTCACTCAGATATGAATTGGTTACAGGAAGACTGGGGGTTATAATAAAAGGATTATATCAGAGGTTTGAACACCCAGTCCTAGGGGTCCTTAATAATTCATTTCAAACAGCTGTATGTGAAATGAAACAGACATGTATTCAGCCCATAAATATAACATGATATATAAACACAACTAATTTGCTTCTTGTGACTTCACATCCTTTTATGCAAACAGAAGAGACTACTTATCAATAATAACCAGTAAAATGAAGCCTATGTGTTCTACTCAGAAATAAGAGTTTGTTTATCTCAAACCCAGGAAACAGATATTAATTATCCTGTGCTCATTAAAAGAATTGTTTGGATTTTATTTTTTTCTACAGTCTCTCTCCCCCTACAGGAGTTTGCTTGTTCCATCTCACAGAAACACTCACTGGCTGGTAGCAAACTATAGTGTCATTCAAGGGTTTCATCAAACTTGCTTTATAACTCTTTTTCTCTGTGATTTAATCTCCTTGTGGGATAACCATTTAATTTCCCCATGGGAAAGCCTCTCTCCATGTAATTATTTCTTCCTATGGAGTAAACAATTTAAAGAGAGATTCCTCTACATCATTGGTTCTCAAATTATGATTTGGGGACCACCTGTGGAGTTCATTCTAGCACACCACAAAAGAGCAATCCAAAAGAGGCATGAGGAAATTGGGGAGGATGGAAGCTCGGAGGGAATGCAGTCCTCATGCTGTCTCCCTGGAGTGACCAAAAGAGATGGGGTAACTACAAATTTGGACAAACAGTCATCTGCAAGTGTCTACTGGTGATGATACACTTTGAAACAAATGCTTCAGCATCACATGGAACTCCACAGATGATAGAAGACTTCAGGATCTTGGAAGTGAACTAAGGAAGAGGAAAGGCCAACTGATCTTCTTGGAGATCCTTCCCATGAGCAAGAGAAGGCAGAAAATACTAGAAGTGAACTATTGAGCCCATTCAAACCAAATGCATTTTAATACAGCCAAATGCAAAGGAACAAGGAATACAGGCCATAACAACAGAAAGGGAGACTGTATCCTGGAAGGCAGTGACTGAAAGGGATTTAGGGGTCACAGTGGACAAGCAACCCAACATGAGCTCTCAGTGTGATACTGTGGCAAAAGGGGCTAATCTCACCCTGGGGTGCATAAATGGGGGAGTAATGAAGCAGGAGTAGGAAGGTGATTTTTACCTCTGTGTATGGCATTGGTGAGACCAGCATTGGAATACTGTGTCCAGTTTTGCTATCCACATTTTAATAAGGATATTGAAAAACTGGAGATGGTGCACAGACAAGAGCCAAAAAAATGATTTTGGGGGCGGGGGAGAAAATGCCTTACAGCAAGAGACATAAAGAGCTCAATCTGTTATCAAAAAGACGACTCAGAGGTGACTTGATCACAATTTACAAGTACCTTCAAGGGAAGAAAATATTGGGTACCATTCTAGTGGACAAAGGCAGAACAAGAACCAATGGCTAGCAGCTGAAGCCAAATAAATTCAAATTAGATATTAGCACAATTTTTTTTTTAAAAAGTGAGTGTGATTAACCATTGGAACAAACTACCAGGGAAGAGGGAGATTCTCCATCTCTCATCTCTTCATATCAAGGCTAGATGTCTTTCTGGAAAAAATGCTTTAGCCAAACACAGAAGTTATGCTTTAGTCAAATACAAGTTATTGAGATCAGTGCAGGGTAACTGGATGAGATGTAATGGCCTGCGCCAGACTGGATGATCCAATGGTCCCTTCTGGCCTTAAAACTTTATGAATATATGAAATTAAAAAACAGAATCCATCTTTTATGGGATGCCACTGGCTGACAGTTATGTAAACCATTCTGCCAGTCATTCAGGCCCATAACCTGGATGTTATCTTCAGCTCAGACCTCTAAGTTCTCACATCAAGGCTATGTCTAAATCTTGCAGATTCTTTTGGTATATCTTTAAGAGACGACCTTTCCTATCCATCCAAGCAGCTAAAACTCTCATCCAGGCTCTCATTAACTCATATCTTGATCATTACAACATCCTTCTTTCTGGCCTTGACAAATGCAGTCTTACCCTGCTCATTTCCATTCCGAATGCTGCTGCAAAGATCATTTTCCTAGCCTGTCACTCTGACCGTGTCATCCGTCTCTTTGTATCCCTCCACTGGCTCCCTCTTCTCTATCACATCAAACATAAGCTACCTGTATGTACTTTAAAGACCTTTTGCACCCTATCCCCACGCCACTCATTATTTCTCTCTATCAAAAGGTCAGTTCCCGCCTCTGACTGGCCTATGATGCCAGCCTCCATCACCCACTGGTTAAATTTGCAAACAAGCACCTTCATGCTTTCTCCCATGCTGCCCTTCATGCTTGGAAAGAACTCCCCATAAAAATCTGCAAAGCTGCAAATCTCTCTTTACAGCTCTTCTTTGCTGAAATGATGACAAAAACGTTTGACAAAAGTTAGGCTGCTGATGTGCTGAGACCATGCCTCTCATGCTGACCTATATTGTCTCGTTTCTTTGTACTCCTGTCTGTCTGTCTCCATGCATTGGCTCTTGTCTTATAATAGAAGTGTTATTTAACCTTTCCCACAATACCAAAACCAGGGGCATCCAATAAAATGAATAGGCTGCAGGTTTAATACAAACAAGAGAAAGTACTTTTTCACATAACGCACAATTAACCTGTGTCACTCATTGCCATGGGACATTGTAAATAGCCAAAAGTATAACTGGGTTCAAAAAAGAATTCGATAAGTCCATGGCTTTCTGAAAATTCAAGCACACTGTATCAACTGGCTCACCCTTATCCACATGCTTGTTGACTCCCTCAGAGAATTCTAATAGATTTGTGAGGCATGATTTCCCTTTACAAAAGCCATGTTGACTCTTGCCCAACAAACGTTAACCTGTCTGATAAGTCTGTTCTTTGCTACAGCTTCTACCAATTTGCCAGGTACCTTCAGCCATCTGGTATGGAGGCTTGTTTCGGCAACAAGTATCAGTTAGTAGTTCTGAAATTTCGTATTTTGAATTCCTTCGGTATTCTTGGGTGAATATCATCTGCTCCTGGTGACTTATTGCTGTTTAATTTATCAGTTTGTTCTGAAACTTCTTCCATTGATTCAACAATGCGAGACACTACTTCAGATATGTTGCCCAGAAAGGCTAGCTCTGATGTGGGTATCTCCCCAACACTCTCTGCAGTGAAGACTGATGCAAAGAATTCATTTATCTTCTTTGCAATGACCTTGCATAGGTGCTGGAACTAGGGGTGCTCCTGCACCCCTGGCTTGAATTGGTTTCCATAATATACAGGGTTTACAATTTGGTTCAATGGCTCTCAGCACCCCTGTAACCTTGTATTCCTTGAGTTGTCTTTTAATACTTTGGTCACATAGAGGCCCTTACTCCCCTTTTGGCAGGCTTCCTGATTCTAATGTACTTTAAAAAATTCTTATTATCTTTAGCCTTTAGCAAGTTGTGTCTCAAATTCTTTCTTGGCCTGCCTTGTTATGTCTTTACACTTAACCTGCTAGAGTTTGTGCACCTTATTATTATCCTCACTAGGATTTGACTTCCAAATTTTAAAAGATGCCTTTTTGCCTCTAAAAATGGTCTCCGTTATTCTGCTGTTTAGCCATGATGCTATTCTTTTGGTCCTCTTATTGTCTCTTCTGATTTGGGGTATGCATTTAGTTTGAGCCTCTATCAACATGTTTTTAAATAGTCCCCTTACTACTTGCAGGCATTTAACCCTGGTGACAGCTCCTTTTAATTTCCATCTAACAAGCGTCCTCATTTTTAGGTAGTTCTCCTCTTTAAAGATCGATATTATCGTGGTGGGGTTTTTTTGGTACTATTCCTTCCATAAGGATGTTAAATGTAATTACATTATGGTCACTTTTATTGAGCAGTTCAGCTATCATTACCTCTTGGACCAAATCCTGTGCTCCACTTACAACTAAATCAGGAATTGCCTCTCCTTCTGTGGGTTCCAGAACTAGCTGCTCCAAGAAGCAGTCATTTATGGTGTCTAAAAATTTTACCTCTGCATCAAACCCTGAGGTGACATTTACCCAGTCAATATGAGGATAGTTGAAATCACCCATTATTATTGTATAACAATACAAATAAATAAATAATAATAAATTATGCAAGTGGCAAATGGTGAGATATAATAGGAAGTCAAAAAGCAACTCTTAAAACTGATCACGGTCTCTAAAATACAACAATTCTACACAACAGCTTTCGGGGCAAATATATATGACATACTTGAGTTGTACCAGCAAGATACGTCTGTGAGGTGCAAAGGCATGTCAAATATGCAGTTGCACATGCAAAACACATAAAACTGCATGATCTGTCTGTGCCATACACACGTGTACCTTTTGTGGGCACAACTTATGCACACATGCTTAAAAATGTGGCTCTGAGTGATGATTTTTGCACTTTAAACTACCAAGCAGCTTCTCATTGGGGTTTACAATTTAGACTGAATTACCATGCTAATGTATCAATAAGCTATGTAAATAAACTTTCATCTAACATGATGAGAAATTGAAGACATCCATCAGCCTCACTTTTGTCAAAATATATATGCATTTTAAAGTAGAACTGGAAAATATTTTTGAATCAGATGGCAACTTTGTGTATATATAATTGTCTACACAAGACATCTTTCACCAGGGCTTTTGTACAGAATTCTGCCAGCAACACCCCTAAGGGAGCAGAAAAGTCATGTGAATATTGAATCAGACATGAAGGAGATTGCACTTTAATGAGCAGTAGGTAATATTAAAATATCTCTTGAGATAGTATTACCTCTCTCTTAGACATTGATCCTGCAAACTGCTGAGCATTTGGACCCCAGTCCAGTGAAGTTAATGAGATTATTCATTAAGATTAGCATGTGGTAACATGCTTCACCAGATCACCCCCAGAGTGCTCAGCAACTTGTAGGTTCAAGCTATTCCACAACATTTTGAGGAAACCTAATTTATAGATCTATGCAGTGTAGTAGCAGAAAAGTTCAGATACATTCTGTATATTTTCAGGTGTTTAGTTAAGACTGCAGATAAATTAAAATGCCTTGTAGGGCCCCTTTTATTTTTAAGAGTCCAGTTAGCTTGACAGTGCTTTCCAACATTACTCCCCTATCTCCTGCCGACCTCTCCCCCGCCATTTCTTATTTTAAATGCTTTCGAACGTCTACCTTGGGTTGCACTGAGAGGGCATTTGTATTGATTGTTTGCTTCACTACATTTTTTTAATTTAAATTGTTATGAGGAGTTCGTGCTCCTGGAAGTTTGGGCCTAACACACAGGCTCATGGCTCTATGAAATCATTCAGATCACTCCTGACCAAGTAATCCATCTTCTGAGGGGAGAATGTCGGTTGTGTTGAGGTGGACAGTCATTTCATAATGGGCACAAAAGGAGACTTTGATGAGGTCACCTAACTCATTTCCATTTGTAACTGTCATCAGGATTTAAACTCAAGTGGAAGGCTAATCCTTTGTACTATATTATTCACCCGTGAACCATAATTTAAGGCTAAATTCTCTCTCAGCTATGCATGCAATGTTTTCATAACTTCAGTAGAGGCCTATATTCATTCAAAGACAGAAGCTGGCTTATGACATTTAATCGTCAGTCATAGAATCTCTTATACAGAATAGTTTCCTCTTGCTTATACTATATCTAAATTACTAAATTACTTTGGAAGTGGTCTAAATTACTTTGGAAGACTGATTATAATTGTTCTAGTGATTTGTGTTTAATCTAAATCTTACCCAATGCTTTATAAAATGCTGATATACAGGTGGTAATCTACTTGCAGAATAATCAAAAGCAATGAGGAAAGTAACATGAATTTATTCTTAACCAACGTCTAGTGACATGGAAACATCAAACAGCTTAGCATTTGGGTTTATTTTAGATAAGTATCCAAACATCTGACTGTTTATTTGAATTATCAAAATCTTTTGGCTCTGCAAAATTGGGCTGCAAATATCACTAGAGTAGAGATTTTCTCACAAAGTTCCCAGTACTTCCTCCCTCTGATCAGGCCAGAAATAGGAGGACAGCATTTCTTACATATTTAATTTATTTATTCATTGATTTTTGAACACTTATAAACCCAAAGATAGTAGTTACAGTATCTTAGAATTAACTTGTCCAACAAATAAAACAGACAGAGGGCACAAAAGGAATTACAGAAATGTTTGAGATCACAGTGATATTATAAATAGAAAAATACTGCAAAAATTACAAAGAGATTACATACACACTCTCAAGTCAGCCACCATTTACTTAAATAGCATCAGAATATAACAAACATTAACAGTGTTACTACTATAAAGATTTTGACTGACAGTCTTCCCTATTGGGCGACCCAAAAATTGAAAACGCCTCTCTTTTACTTAATGCCTGTGCGTCACAAAAGAATAACAAACTATAAAACTCAGTACGAATGTGCTTAAAAATTATAGTATAACTTAGTAATTAAAGGACATAGTCATCTAACACCTACATGGTCCCTGATGGTGCGAAATCAGGCCCACAAAGAGGTTAAAGACCGAGCTAAAAAGTTTACTGCTCCAATAACAGGCTGAGCTCTTTAGATAGTGGAACACTTAATAGCTTAGAGCATGTGGATGGACACGCTTTTTTAGCACTTCTATAATATGAAATAAATAAGTATCCTCCAGGTGATCACCAGCTCTTAGCACTAGATAAAAACTTAGGTGGGAGAATACTGGAAAAAACGGCCATGTGTTGGCTATTTCAGTATTACCAACTCTTGTGATTTTACCACAAGTCTTGCAATATTTGGTGTTTTTCTTGAAGTCCCTGTTTCTAGATAATAAATAGATCCAATCCCTGGAAAAATGACAGCAAGCACAAGAGTTCATTAAACAAACCTCATCTGTTTCTTATTGGGAGAGAATCCACAGGTAGCTCACCTACTATTGCTGGTACTGCTGTTCCATTCACACTTCCTCTCTGAGAGGCAGGAAAGCACTTAACGTGTGCCTAACTTTACATGCAGGAGTAGTTGCACCGAAGCCAAGGAGACTACACACATGCTTAAAGTTAAGCATGTGCTTAAAGACTATTCTGGATAAAATTCAGAATAACCTTGTGTCCCTTCCAGATGGCAGAAGATGAAGAAGTTACTCACCTTGTGCAGTAACAATGGTTTTCGAGAGGTGTGTCTCTATGGGTGCTCCACCGTAGGTGTATTTGCATCCCTGTGCTATTGATCGAAGAACTTCAGTACTGGTGTCTGTTAGGTCCACACATGCACTTAGAATCATAGAGTATCAGGGTTGGAAGGGACCTCAGGAGGTCATCTAGTCCAACCCCCTGCTCAAAGCAGGACCAATCCCCAATTAAATCATTCCAGCCAGGGCTTTGTCAAGCCTGACCTTAAAAACTTCTAAGGAAGGAGATTCTACCACCTCCCTAGATAACGCATTCCAGTGTTTCACAACCCTCCTAGTGAAAAAGATTTTCCTAATATCCAACCTAAACCTCCCCCACTGCAACTTGAGACCATTACTCCTTGTCCTGTCCTCTTCTACCACTGAGAATAGTCTAGAACCATCCTCTCTGGAACTACCTCTCAGGTAGTTGAAAGCAGCTATCAAATCCCCCCTCATTCTTCTCTTCTGCAGACTAAACAATCCCAGTTCCCTCAGCCTCTCCTCTTAAGTCATGTGTTCCAGACCCCTAATCATTTTTGTTGCCCTTCGCTGGACTCTCTCCAATTTATCCACATCCTTCTTGTAGTGTGGGGCCCAAAACTGGACACAGTACTCCAGATGAGGCCTCACCAATGTCGAATAGAGGGGGACGATCACGTCCCTCGATCTGCTCGCTATGCCCCTACTTATACATCCCAAAATGCCATTGGCCTTCTTGGCAACAAGGGCACACTGCTGACTCATATCCAGCTTCTCGTCCACTGTCACCCCAGGTCCTTTTCCGCAGAACTGCTGCCTAGCCATTCGGTCCCTAGTCTGTAGCAGTGCATTGGGTTCTTCCGTCCTAAATGCAGGACCCTGCACTTATCCTTATTGAACCTCATCAGATTTCTTTTGGCCCAATCCTCCAATTTGTCTAGGTCCCTCTGTATCCTATCCCTGCCCTCCAGCGTATCTACCACTCCTCCTAGTTTAGTATCATCCGCAAATTTGCTGAGGGTGCAATCCACACCATCCTCTAGATCATTTATGAAGATATTGAACAAAACCAGCCCCAGGACCGACTCCTGGGGCACTCCACTTGACACCAGCTGCCAACTAGACATGGAGCCATTGATCACTACCCGCTGAGCCCGACAATCTAGCCAACTTTCTACCCCCCTTATAGTGCATTCATCCAGCCCATACTTCTTTAACTTGCTGACAAGAATACTGTGGGAGACTGTGTCGAAAGCTTTGCTAAAGTCAAGAAACAATACATCCACTGCTTTCCCTTCATCCACAGAACCAGTAATCTCATCATAGAAGGCAATTAGACTTGTGCCCTGCCACGAGGCTAGTCAGCACATGCAGGTTAACCCCTCTCAGTTCCTTCTCTACTGCCAAGCCATAGACAAGAACTCCGAAGTAGAGGGGAGGAGGGTGAGTTGTGGAGGACCCATAGGGACAAACATCTTGAAGAACCACTATTACTGCACAAGGTTAGTAACCTCTTCGTCGAGTAGTGTCCCGATGGGTGCTCCACTGTAGGTGACTCCTGAGCAGCATACGTACTAACTCCATGGATGGTGAGGGGCTCAAGCACCCATAGGAAAAAAAACAGTGGTGTTGTGGAGATGGTAGGGAAGTAAAATGTATGGTGCACCCAGTTTGATTGATCTCTGGGACCCACTGGCCTGATGTTATGAATTCCCAGGCACTGCAGCATGTTGCCAATTGGTGGCCAAATGGGTGTAAAGCGTTTATCGGCTGTATCAGTTGGGGGGAGCAGTCTAACAGCTCCTTGACCCATCCGTCAAAACTGGTGTTTGGACATAGAGGGCTGGGACGAAGAAGATTGTGGTCCAGCTGGTCTGCACTTCGGAAATTTTCCTTTCTTTCTTTGTGACTCATGGTGGCAATGAAGTTGATATTGAAATGTGTGTGGTCTATGCAGGGACTGGGGACTAAATAGTCTTTTTTGTCCTGGTGCACAGATGCCCAGCAACTGGGGAGTGGCCCTAGAGTCCTTCAGGGTTTGAAGGGAGCATCAGTCTTCTCTAAAAAGAGCTCTGTGCCCTCAAAAGGGAGGGCCTCAACAGGAGACTGTACTTCCTTCCAGAAGCCCAACAGATGGAGCCATGACGCCCTCGCATCACCACTAGCTGCTGTGTCAGCCGCATCAAGGGCAGAATGCAGCAATGTCTTTGCCACTAACTGGCCCTCCTGGATAATAGCCTTAAATTGGTGACAATGTAATTCTGGTATCTGCTCAATAAAGTAATTCAGTTTTGAATAGTTTATATAATCATATTTCGCTGTGAGGGCCTGGTAGTTGGTGATATGGATTTGAAGCATGGCTAGGCGCTTCCAGTCTCTATCTTAGGGAGTGGCCTTCGACTGGTGTTGGCAGCCGCAGGCATTAATGGTGTCCACCATGATGGAGTTGGGGGGGGGAGAAGAGGAATTTAGATGCATTCGTGGGGACATCGTATTTTTTGTCTACGCACTTGGAGGTTGGTGCTACCGATGCTGGGGTTTGCCAGATGGTTCTTGCCGGGTCTAAGGTGGCCTCATTAATAGGGAGGGCAATCTTGGAGGAGGAGGAGGAGGAAGAATGGAGGATGTCAAGGAGCCGATGATGAATATCCTTGATTTCTTCCAGGAGTATTTGGAGAGTGTCTGCAACTGTCTTTGCCAATTCCTGGAAGAGACAAAAGTTGTCCACCAGAGATGGTGGGGAAGGCAATGACAGCTTCATCCAGGGAGAAGGAGGATGTGCTCCTCAGTGTCATTGCTTCTTTGGCCCCACCCTCCCGTTGCTCTATGATATTTTGTGGAGGCTCCAAAGCACTGGATGCTGCAGCTGAGGTGGTGTGCCTTGAGGGTTCTTGGGTGAGGTTTAAAGCCTGAGAGGCATTTTGGTGATATGCTGCCCACGGGTCCCAATAAGACCACTGGGATGATGGTGGCATAGAGCCTGGTGGTGGTGCCCATGGGTGGCCATACCACAATGGTGGTGATGGGGCCATCTGCAGGCATGGGCCTTGCTGGTACTGAGCACCATATGGAGCCTGAGAGGAGTACTGTGACGCCACCTCCTCTGGTTCGCCAGTACTGACCACCCCGGTGTTAGTGGCAGTGCTGGGGGAGACAGGGATCTTATCTGTACCGGTCTCTCCGGAGCTGGATGAGGCAATGATGATGGTACCGATGTAGATTCACATACTGGGAGCTCCTTTTTAGCGGAGTGCTTACTCCTGTCCTTCGGTGCCCATTCCCCAGTGCCCATGCCCATAGGGTCCATGAGCATGTCAGTGGAACAGGCTGCTGTTGGTTTCCATGAGCAATGGGTACTGGACTGAGATGGTCTCAGTACCAATGGTGCCAAAGATACCGAGCGAGATGGGGACCACTTACAGCTATCTCGGGGCTCAGTATGAAGACTGCCTGCTCTTTTCTTAGATGACTTGTGAGAGGGGGCAGCAATCTTTTTCCTTGACCCACAGCCTTTAGATGTAGAGAGCTGTGGGGAAGACTGACATCTGCCAGGTGACTCATGGTGTGGATCCTGTGAGGGCCTGAGAGCCGCCTCCATGAAGATAATGTTCTGTCAGAGCTCTCTGCCCTTACAAGATCGTGGCTGGATTTGCTGGCAGAGACCACACTTTTGCTGGATGTGGCCTTCCCTGAGGCAGCAGATGCTCAGGGAGTGCTCGTCTGCAATCAGGATTGCTTCCTTGCGAGTGAGGCACTTCTTAAAGCCTGGTGAACCAAATATACCCTACTGGAGGGGGGAGGGGGTCTCTAATAAAGGGTTTTTAATTGCCTTGAATAATTTTTGTATCATGTATTCCACATTATTTTAAAAATAGCAACCTATATTCATATGAAAAAAGCATTTGTGGAGAGCAATTAATGTAGACAAATTTTTAAAAACTATAAAATATTAATGAAAAGATGAGCTAATTAGAGTCCATTTCACATAGGAGTTTGTTTTATAAACCCTTCACACTTTGCTAAAACAAAAAATATTTCCATCTTCAGGTGTTCTGAGAATACGTCCAATACGATCTACTTTGCTGAACCTGACTGGATAAAGGAGAGATGAAAAAATGTCTTGCTCTTTAATTTTTTTGACTGGTATAAAAGGTTTTGCCTCTGTTCAGTCATTCTGGAAGCATCATCTGGAAAAATACCAATACATAGGCCAAGAAACTCCTATTTTCCTTTGTCTCTTGCTGGTTTTGATGTTTTTTCTTGCAAGGTATTTTTATTTCAGCACTTCCTCCTCCAGGCCCAGCATGAAATCAGAATTGCAGAGGCACACAGGAATGAAAAAGCATTATAATTATTAGAGCAAGGCAGAAATTTTCTATTGTAACAACTTTTCCATCAGAAAATGTAGTTTCTCCAAAAATTTTGACAGGTTTTTTTTTATTATTATTTTCAGTCAGGAAAATCTAAATGAAGTATTTTATTTCAGGTCATTTTGACCCAAATCTGAATACATGGATTTCTGAACTGATCCAAAATGTTTACGCTGAAAATTAGAAGAAGAAATCTAGGCTGGAAATTAGGAGATGGCTTCTAACCATCAAAGGAGTGAGGTTCTGGAACAGCCTTTCAGTAGGGGTGCAAACAACCTAACTAATGGCAAATTGTCTTATGGGAGTTATAATTCCAGGCCCCATTCTCTCTTATGGGCCAGACTCCCTGAAGGATTAGATCTGTCACAACGAGGAAGAAGGTAGTGAGACTGAGTGGTTGGAGCAGGAGTCATTAGTTGGGCTGAATCAGGTACCAGGAAGTCAGAGTCCAAGACAGGCCAGAGGGTGAACTGAGAGTCAAGCATCAGGAGACAGCAGTGTCAGGTTACCAGGAGACTGGGGTCGGGCACCAGGTTACAGACAGCAATCAAATAGCAAAGTCGAGGACAAACCAGGGTCAGAAACCAGAGTCTAGGGCCTATCACAATCAGGGTCTGAAGCAGAAATGGGTGAGGGAGTCTACGTTGTTGCTCAGACAGTTCCCCTTCATGGCTTCCTGATTTATATACTGGTATCAGCCAATCAGGGGGCTGTGAGGGGCCACCACTCCAGTCCTGTTGGGAAGTACTTCCTGCCAAGCTCAGCCTCATAGCATCCTCCCATGGGAGCCTAGCCTAGCCTAAGCCTAAGCCTCCCATGGCAATACAGAGGCATCAGCGGTCCTGAACCTTCCAGGTTCCAGCCCTGCAGGGTCTAACAATATCTCCCATAAGGCAATGAGCTGATTTCATGTAGGCTGAGCTTCATGGTGCATCATGGCAGTCACATGAGTTTTGGTGCATTGTGTGGGAGATGTAGTCCAGTCAGGAAGCCTGGCCCACAGTAGAGAATGGGTGCATCAGGTTCCCTGACTACAGTTGCCATAATGTATCATGGCAGTCACATGATGCATCACCAGATGGAAATGCAGCTTAATATTGATATTATTTTAAAAGAAGCATTTCAGGTCAGTTCAATAAACTGAAATGAAACATTTTTATTTCTGGAATGTCAAAATATTTAATTTCGATCAAAAATGCCATTTCAGGATAAAATCAAATGTTGAAATGTCAGCTCTGATAATTATGTATTTATAAAATGTCATTCACCTGAAGATCACAAAGTCCTTCATAAGCTTTAATTAAATGACCTTCACCACAAATATTAGTGTACTCATTTTACAGAGAGCTACACTGTGACACAAGAAGTGTGCAACTCACCCAAGGTCACACAAGTGTCAAAACGTTTTTTGCCTGTGAAAATTCTAACACCTGTATTTGCAGGTATTAACGTGTCAAAAGGGCATGCACGTGTGTGTGCAAACAGCAGTAGAGAACAGGGTCTGAAAAGCAGGTTTAGAACTTGTTTTTTCAGTGATCTAGTGCTAATTCCTCACACTGATATGCAGCAGGTACCACCCAGGCAGCAAAAGCTAAGAATAACATGGAGGCCACATAATGTAATGTCTTTCTCAACTGGGATCCCTCTGGCAAATCAAGAAACAGCATTAAAGGGTTCCAAAATGAGTCTCTGACCAGAAAGGTGGTAGACACAATCTCCAAATGGGGTGTGTAGGTCACAGGGAAATGGCCAGGGAAGCCTTAGTTTTAGCAAAAACAGAAAGGATTCTCATCATCCACCAGGAAAACTTTTGATCCAGAATAACTTTCTTAGTCTATCTTCTTTAACCAAGTTACCTTTTTCTCCTGAAGGTCCAACTCTCCCCGGACGCCCTGGAGCACCTTTCTCCCCTTTTTCTCCAGCCTCCCCTATTAATATAAAAGGAAAGAAGAAGAAAGAATAAAACATATTGATCCATCACTTCCTATAGATATCTCAGTCAGTCTGAATAGCCCTCAGTAATAAATGACTAGAGGAACTTCATTTTGTTTTGCCTTTGGAAAAAAGCCACATGTACATTAAGGAAAAAGCTGGAGGATTTTGACTTTGGTAGCTTTCATGTGTTGAATGAAGAACATGGTACAGCCTATTAACCAGTCACATGGATACCTACGGTAAGGGCAGAGAATACATAACTGACTCTTAAGGGTAGGTGCCGCTGCACCGCTCTAGCACTTCTGGTGAAGTCAGTGACACTAAGTCAATGGGAGAGAGCTCTCCTGTCGGCTTAATTCCTACCTCCACAAAACGCAGTTGGCTATATTGGTGAGAGAATCTCTTCCATTGACATAGCACTGTCTACACCATGACTTAGGTCAGTATAACTCAAATCGCTCAGGGGCATGGATTATTCACACCCTTAAGCAACGTAAATTAAACTGAAGTAATTTGCAGTGCAGACATAGCCTAAACCAAAGTTCTGATTCTGCAGCCCTTATTCATCTGCAGCCAATAAGATTATTCACATGAGTAGACACAACAGACACATCCAGTAGTACATCAGCACCATCAATCTTATATCATTTTGACTGCATGATTGTATTACGTCCCAATTCAGCAAAGCACATAAGCACATGCTTAAATCCATTCCTCTTCAGCAAAGCACATAAGCATATGCTTAACTTGATGCATATATTAAGTCTCATTAAGCATGCTTAAGTGTTTTGCTGAGTAATGATAGATTGGGACCTGCAGGAGGAAATGCCTTCATCTTCATTCCTGATAATTTGCTTCATCTCTTAATTTCTTTAGTTGGAACCCCTATGTATTATATTCATGTTCAACTAGCTCAGGGCATAAAATATAGACTCTTCATATTTAAATAGCAGCCTTAATAAATGTAAGCTGTCTTGTTTTCATTAACTAGGTATTTGTGGTTGAGTGGTTTGCTCTGTACCCCCGCTACTATATTTCGTTACTTAAAATACAATTCAAATATCTGTACTAATTAAATAACTAAGAATCTCGATAATCAATTTAACAAAGTCCCAGCTAAGAAAACAAAAGCTTCTGTGAAAAAGAAGAAAACCACAAACATAAAAGAAAACAATGTCAATGACTACAATGAGACGAATTGACATCTTGAAACTAAAGGCAAAGCTGTTGCCATCATACTCTGTGGACCCAGGAATATGAATATTGATAAGTTTTCCAATAATTCTCTATCTTGTATGTAAAGCAGGGTAGCCAACATGAAGCTTATGGTCCACGTGTAGTCATGGAGTTCTCTAACACAAACCACAGCCACCATAAGGAAGTGCATAGACAAGAAAGATTGCCGAGAACAAAATGGAGTCTCACATACTTGAAAGCAGCAATCTCCACAAGCCTCTGCTCCGTATTCGAGGGCAGCATTCAGAATTCCAAGGCTGCCTGTGCCTCCAGAGGATAGCAGCTCCAACTAACGTATTCAGGCTCCTGACCATCTTCCAATGCCACCTTCAGGTGGTCAAAGCTAGGGGGAGGCCCTTGCTCTCCATAAGAAAATACTACTGACAACTCACAGTTAATGGTATAATTAGTGTGACTTTTACTTGTCTTTGGCACATTAAAGAATTTCTGTTTTTTTATCCTTGAGTAGCCAACAGGCTCCATATTACTATCTCCCCTCCCCCCCCCCCCCCGCCCCCCGTTGAGATGATTATAGACTCCTTACTTGCCAAACATAAATCTTGATAGTATTTTCCCTCTAGCCTTTTTTTCTGTGGAGACGCAGAGCAAGATACTACAGCTTGTTACTTCATGAGTCACTCCAGAGTGAAAGCCATGCATCAGGGGTCACTAAGATAGATCACGCCTGCTTCAGGAATTGTGCTTGTCTGCATTTTTTTCCTAGTTTGAGGGCAACAGTAGCAGGTTTCCTTGCAGTGACCTTGACCTGGAGGGACCATTTCTAAGGGTGAAAGAATACATCAGTTTCTAGGCCCATTCAGTCCTTGGCTTTCCTCTCAGACTGCCTGATGTGCCAGTCAGCGACTAATACTATTGTGGGTTTTGTGATGCGGACTAAGACCACCAAAGAGAGAAAGACTGGTCTTTCCAGTTAAGACACTGGACTAGGACTTAGACTATCGAAGTTCAGTTTCTGCCTCTATTTGTCTGACCATCTGTAAGGGGGCGTCAATAATAATATTGCCTTTTTTCCACTTCCTTGTATCTTTTCCTTGCCTTGTAAGCAATCTGGGGTAGGAGCTATGTCTCAGTATGTGTTTGTACAGTATCTAGTACAAGGAGATCCCCTGTTTTCAGTTGGAGTCTCTAAGCTCTACCATAATACAAATAATAATAGTAATAATAAACACATAGGTTATGGAGAACCCATTAGCTGGTGATAACTTTCTGTCATTACCAGCGTGCCCTATATGTGAGTAGAACTATTAACTGAGTGAATACACAGGAAGAAAGATTATGATAATTATTTTTATGTATTTCATGTCAACTTTTTTTGTGCGTGAGATATCATTGAGAATATTAAACAGTCCCTGCTCTGAAGAGCTTACAGTCTTAAAGACAGAAGACAGGACAAATTGGCAAATCCAAAGCTTAGAATAGCTCAGGTGGTTTTTTATATATATTTATTCTCCAGAATAATAAAAAACTCACTTCTTTTGGGCCTGGCAGAAGTAGTAGTGTTTTAAGAGAGGTTTGAATGAGCAATGTAGTCGGTCTGAATCCTCCATCTCTTCTCTCATGTACTATCATGCTTTTCTAATTATTAATCTTATACTTCTGGATTTCTAAAGCATGCAACATTGTGCCATTGCATGCAACATTGTGCCATTGTCCCAGAACCACAGTATCCTTCCTCTTCCCACCCCCATCTAGGTCCCAGGATAAATCATCTTGTCTATTTCATTAGGTTTATTTTTTTTTTAAAAAAAGCAAACCTAAGATGTAAGTACATAGAATCATAGAATATCAGGGTTGGAAGGGACCCCTGAAGGTCATCTAGTCCAACCCCCTGCTCGAAGCAGGACCAATTCCCAGTTAAATCATCCCAGCCAGGGCTTTGTCAAGCCTGACCTTAAAAACCTCTAAGGAAGGAGATTCTACCACCTCCCTAGGTAACGCATTCCAGTGTTTCACCACCCTCTTAGTGAAAAAGTTTTTCCTAATATCCAATCTAAACCTCCCCCACTGCAACTTGAGACCATTACTCCTCGTTCTGTCATCTGCTACCATTGAGAACAGTCTAGAGCCATCCTCTTTGGAACCCCCTTTCAGGTAGTTGAAAGCAGCTATCAAACCGCCCCTCATTCTTCTCTTCTGCAGGCTAAACAATCCCAGCTCCCTCAGCCTCTCCTCATAAGTCATGTGTTCTAGACCCCTAATCATTTTTGTTGCCCTTCGCTGGACTCTCTCCAATTTATCCACATCCTTCTTGTAGTGTGGGGCCCAAAACTGGACACAGTACTCCAGATGAGGCCTCACCAATGTCGAATAGAGGGGAACGAACACGTCCCTCGATCTGCTCGCTATGCCCCTACTTATACATCCCAAAATGCCATTGGCCTTCTTGGCAACAAGGGCACACTGCTGACTCATATCCAGCTTCTCGTCCACTGTCACCCCTAGGTCCTTTTCCGCAGAACTGCTGCCTAGCCATTCGGTCCCTAGTCTGTAGCGGTGCATTGGATTCTTCCGTCCTAAGTGCAGGACCCTGCACTTATCCTTATTGAACCTCATCAGATTTCTTTTGGCCCAATCCTCCAATTTGTCTAGGTCCTTCTGTATCCTATCCCTGCCCTCCAGCGTATCTACCACTCCTCCCAGTTTAGTATCATCTGCAAATTTGCTGAGAGTGCAATCCACACCATCCTCCAGATCATTTATGAAGATATTGAACAAAACCGGCCCCAGGACCGACCCTTGGGGCACTCCACTTGATACCGGCTGCCAACTAAACATGGAGCCATTGATCACTACCCGTTGAGCCCGACAATCTAGCCAGCTTTCTACCCACCTTATAGTGCATTCATCCAGCCCATACTTCCTTAACTTGCTGACAAGAATACTGTGGGAGACCTTGTCAAAAGCTTTGCTAAAGTCAAGAAACAATACATCCACTGCTTTCCCTTCATCCACAGAACCAGTAATCTCATCATAAAAGGCGATTAGATTAGTCAGGCATGACCTTCCCTTGGTGAATACATGCTGGCTGTTCCTGATCACTTTCCTCTCATGCAAGTACTTCAAGATTGATTCTTTGAGGACCTGCTCCATGATTTTTCCAGGGACTGAGGTGAATGAATGAATGAATGAATGAATAATGAATGAATGAATGAATAAATCGGTGTGTGACTTTATTTTTTATTCCCTTCTTTTTCCAGTCTTATTTTCATTTCAATTTTCCTTCCTTCTCTATTTTCCGTTTTCTTCTTCAATGGGTTCCCATTTTCTCTCCCTTGTTCTTTTCTTTGGGTCCTCTCTTTCCTTCTTCTTTTGTATGTTTCTTTTCACACACAAACACACACACACACACTTCTCAGTGCCTCTCCATCTCTTGTGTCCTCTTCCCTCTCGTCATCTCACTTGGTGCTTCTGGCATGCTATGCTCTCTCTGTCCATTCCTAAGTCTCCCTTGTTATCTTTTTTTCTACCCCTCCTAGAAATCTCTTTCCCTTCCCAGGGTATCCCAATTCCCCACTTCCCAGGGTCCCCAACATCTCTTTCCTCTGTTCCCCATTACCTCTCTTCTTCCCCCATTCTCCCCAAAGCCTGCTACAGACATGTTTCAGGTATAAGCTCCCAGTAAGGAACAGGGATGGGAGATCTTCTGGGACATCCTTCTAAGGCAGTCAGAGCCCAGCTGGCTGTGTTGGGCTCCATTATGAGATGCTTTGCTCCACTGTGGCCACAGATATCAGTGGCAGCTCAGCAGTGGAGGAGCTATGGCATATTTAAGTGTTGCTTCTGTGCAGAGCTGAATGCTGCTCACGAGCTGAGTTTTGGGCATATGGCCATACATATACTCAGTTTAGCGGAAATCTTGGTCATTCCTGACATGCACTGGATTTGAGCCAACAGATGAAAGGTTCTGTATATTACTACCACGCCTCTGAGACAGTCAGTCCCCCGACAGTTTAGTTTGGGCATTGGTGGCTTTTTAGAGATTTTACATTAAGCTTAGCAGGTCATTATGTGCTTCACTGAAATTGTACATCAATCTCCCTTGCCATGTCAATGACTGTTTCTAATTAGGTGGAGTGAAAGCACTAAAGCATTCTGGTTTTCAAGCTTCCTCATTGTTTTATGGCTCTATTCCTGATTGCCTTACTAAAAAAAGAGGCCAGAATTATTGCTGGGAAAGTTCTACATTGTAATAATAGCACTTTTAGCATTTAGATGGCACTAAGTGCTTCATAAGCATTAACTAACTAATCTTCCCAACACTACTGTGAGGTGGTGAATGTCTGTACACAGAATTACCCTGATTATACAAATGGGGAAGTGAAAGGAGAGAGACTAAGGGACTGGCCCAAGGACCCAGAGAAAGTCAACAACAGAACCAGGATTAAAGTTCCTAGTTCCCCATGCTGCATTCTGACCACTTGATCAATCTTCTCTATCACTAGGCTATGCAATAATAAATTTGATAATGCTGTTATTTGTGTGAGATACATACTAAAGATGGGAGATGAATGGAAACAATTAAGGCTCAGTCAAATCATGGATTGTCTGAATGCATCAAACTAACACTGCTTGACTTTTCACCCCCACCTTAGGTGTCAACATGGTTAAGAGTTCAGGGGCCAGCCCGTGAAAAGAAAACTCTACCCTTGTTCTCAGGTCAGCAATCTGAAGGAAAAGCATTTCTCAGTTGTGCAGTAAAAATTAAAAAAAGAGTTTTCTTAACGCTGGTGGCAGCCATCTTATATGAGTGACATCATTTGACAACAGAGGCACAACCACAAGAAAAACTGTA
The DNA here is from genome assembly GCF_965152235.1 of Eretmochelys imbricata. Taxonomy (NCBI): domain Eukaryota; kingdom Metazoa; phylum Chordata; order Testudines; family Cheloniidae; genus Eretmochelys; species Eretmochelys imbricata. The sequence goes on from NC_135574.1 coordinate 35,789,236, forward strand.
AGGTTTAATATGTTGATAAATTGTATAGTTTTTAGACAATGCAAGTTTGTCAGCTGATGATATGTTAACTGTTCCTGGTCTATAGCTCACAGAGTCTCTTGCCACACACTTATTAGGAATGGCACATATAGCATCCTTACATACATCTCAGGCAAAATCCTGGCCCTATTGAAGTCAATGGGAGTTTTGCTATTGACTTCAATTGGGCCAAGATTTCGCACACACCCTTAATTCGGATCATTAGGTATAACGTTGGCAATACATGCTACTGCTTCAGAACAAGAATTAAGTTAGAAGTTCTGTGCTATTTAAAGTACGGATGCCAAGGTATTCCTTTACATGAAGAGACCAATATTTTGTCATACCATCTGTATCAGGCAATATTCTTGGCCAAAATGTAGAGCAAATAGTAGGCAGCTTTATTTTCATAATCATACCTGGCCAAACTCTGAGAGGCACTGAGCATTTAAGTCAATGGAAGTTGAAGGTGCTCAGCATTCTCAGAGTTTGCCACAAAGAAAAGTGTATTTCAGTTTAGCAAATATAGAGTTATTGATTATTTCCAAGTAGTCCCTCTCAAAGGGGCAATAAAGGCTTATAAAATGTTTTCTAGACAGTCATAACACAGAGCCAGATTCTGCAACCTTTATGTACGCTGAGTACTACCCATGAGCATAAACCCACTGAAGTCATAAGGAAAACCCATCTAGTAACGAGGGCTATTCCTCATGAGTGGGCTTTGCAGAGTCAGGCCTGCAGTTTGTAACCATGTTGTTTTAATGGACACAAATTATGTTACAGACTGTGCTTGACCATGTTTGAAAAATTATTCCAAATCCTACTATGGAAAGGGCAATTATAAGGCACCTTGCAGAGATGTTAGTCCCTGCTAGAAATTGCATATGACTTGTCATTGGTTCAAATAAACCTGTAAAAAAAAAAAAAAAAAAAAAAGAGAGATTACTATTTAGGCAGAGGGAGAGACTCAAACATTACCTTTGAGGCCTGGAACAAGAATCTGAACAGAGCAGGACTCTTCTGCAATATGTTGAGGATATCCAGATCTTAACAGTGACAGGAAGGCAAGGCTAATTAGAGTCACCAGAAAACACAGATCTCTCTTCATAATGAGTGCTTGCAGGTCACTGACTCCTAAACAAAAGAATGAATAAACAGTCATGGGAATTCCAAAGGCTTCTAATAGTTTCTGAGAGCATGCAGTGTGGCACCACGAATGGAGTATGTTTGTGTGTACTATAGTCTAAATAGCATGAAAAGAATGTGTACAGGTTGTATGCCTAATAAACATATGTTGTACAATACAATAGGGATTTATGGTCATTCAGCTGTTCCTTTTAAAAATACACTGGTTGAGGTAAAATTCAGAAGACAAATTAGGTAAAAAGGATGGTAAAAAATTCCCTTCTCTTAACAGAACAAAAAAAGACCACTGATACGTAAGACTTATTTTCTATTTTCCATATCTGTCAATGGAAAAGATGCCCACTAAAGGTGAGGTTACCATCAATGTTGAATGAAGAAATGTACCAGGGATTTACATGGAAAGATACAAATATCTGAGCTGACAGCCCAGGGTAGGAGAATGCATAAATTTTACCTTTCACAGCTTTGATAGCTGCCACTGGTATCTTTACAGTGTTTGATGCAAGAGCCCTTATCTCTTCAATTTCATCATGGAATGTAAATACACCAGAGTCTTTAATAAATCCAGGAGGTCATCTACACCTGAACAAGGTGAATAACAACTTTGGAAAGAGACTTAAGACTAGTCTACTACACTTGAAGTGCTACATTGGTGCAGCTTCATCAGTACAGCTGTGCCACTGTAGCGTGTGTGGTGAAGATGCTCTATGCTGACAGAAGAGAGCTCTCTCAGCAGCATAATAAAACCACCTCCCCGAGAGGCGATAGCTATGTCGTGGGAGAAGCTCTCCATTGACATAACATTGTCCAAACCAGCAGGTAGTTTGGTGTAACTTACATCGCTCAGGAGGTAGCTTATTCAAACCCCTCAGTGACATAAATTACACCAACATAAATTGTAGTGTGTTCAAGCCCTTAGCTCATGGAAATCACAGCCTCCTACAAATCTGTCAGTGGAACGGGCTTCATACTGTTATGCTGTAGGTAGACCCTTTGGGAAAAGAAACTGCCCAGAAATATAGTTTGATTGAATAGGTCACCAAAAGCTGATCTACAAGAGGACTGCAAAAATGCTCTTTCAGGAAAGAAAAGAATTATCACAGTCCTCCTGATTTCTTCCTTTCAGTAGCACTTAGCACTTTGTAGTAGCAGGAGTAGGGAGAAAGTGAAAACCAGATCAAAGCATCAAGATATGGAGAAGATGTCTGTCACCAATTCTGGTTCTCCTGCATTAGCCACTGCATACTTGTGTGCAGGTTTATGGCTAGACTGAACAAATTGATATCAGGCTATCATGGGGGTAGCCCAAAAGATCAGTAATGGGACATGAAGTCTTTCACCCCATGCCATCAATTTAAATCTAGCCTAATGTGATTGTAATTGAAAGTCCCTGCCATGTGATTGCTGTATTCAGTAGCCAATGTGAAATAAGCAGGTGGTCTCAATCCAGTCACAGATGCAATCCACATTATAAACCCCACCATCAGAAATGGTACATTTGCTGGGAATCTCAGCAGCGAGGCTAAATACTGAATGAGCATACAGTCTGAATCACCCTCACAATGTTAATGGCTAAAATGTGACCCTGGCTATGCTTCCACACAGAGGAATAAGAGCACAAAAGGGTTCCCTTATTCCCCCGCATAGGCTACCATATCCTGGGAGGGGCGAGCAGTCAGGGACACTCAAGGAAGACAAGGCCATTGAAAAGAAGCTAAATGAATTATTTGTATCAGTCTCCACTGCAAAGGATGTGAGAGAAATTCCACACCTGAACCATTCCTTTTAGGTGACAAATCTGAGGAACTGTCCCAGATTGAAGTGTCAGCACAGGAGGTTTTGGAACAAATTGATAAATTAAACAGTAATAAGTGACCAGGACCAGATAGTATTCACCCAAGAGTTCTGAAGGCTCTCTAATATGAAAGTACTTACTGTGGTATGTAACCTATAGCTTAAATCAGCCTCAGTACCAGAAATGACAGAACGATAGCTAATGTAATGCTGATTTTTAAAAAAGGCTCCAGAGGTAATCCTGACAATAACAGGCTGGTAAACCTAATTTAAGTACCAGGCAAATTGGTTGAAACTATAGTAAAGAACAGAATTATCAGACACATAGATGAACAAAGTATGTTGGGGAAGAGTCAACACAGCTTTTGTAAAGGAAATCATGCTTCACTGCTCTATTAGAATTCTTTGAGGGGTCAACAACATGTAGACAAGGATGATCCAGTGTATATAGTGTACTTGGACTTTCAGAAAGCCTTTGACAAGGTCCCTCACCAAAGGCTTTTAAGCAAAGTAAGCAGTCACGGGATAAGAGGGCAAGTCCACTCATGAATCAGTAACTGGTTAAAAGATAGTAAATAAAGGGTAAGAATAAATTATCAGTTTTCACATCTGAGAGAGGTAAATAGCAGGGTCCCCCAAGGATCTGTACTGGGACCAGAGCTGTTCAACATATTCAAAAATTATCTGCAAAAAGGGGTAAACAGTGAGGTGTCAGAGTTTGCAGATGATACAAAATTACTCAAGATAGTAAAGCCCAAAGCTGACTGCAAAGAGATCTCAAAACTGGTTGATTAGGCAACAAAACGGCAGATGAAATTCAATGTTGATGTACAAAGTCCTGCACACTGGAAAACATAATCCCAGCTATACATACAATATGATGGGGACTAAATTAGCTGTTATCACTCAAGAAAGAGATCTTGGAGTCATCATGGATAATTTAATCCATTCAATGAGCAGCAGCAGTAAAAAAGCTAACAGAATGTTAGGAACCATTAGGAAAGAGACAGATAAGGCAGAAAATATATCATAATGTCATTGTATACATCTATGGTGCACCCACACCTTGACCACTGCATCAGTTCTGGTTGCCCCATCTCAAAAAATATATGTATATTAGAATTGGACAAGGTACAGAGAAGGGCAACAAAAATGATTATGGGTATGGAACAACTTCCCTATGAGGTGAGACTAAAAAGACTGGGACAGTTCAGTTTAGAAAAGAGGCAAGTAAGGGGGAATATAATAGAGAGCTATAAAATCATGAATGGTATAAAGTAAGTGTTATTTACCCCTTCACATAACAAAAGAATCAGGATGTCACCCAATGAAATTAATAGGCAGCATGTTTAAGGCAAACATAAGGAAGTACTTCTCCATACAACATAGTCAACCTGTGGAACACGTTGCCAAGGATGTTGTGAAGGCCAAATGTATAACTGGGTTCAAAACAGAATTAGATAAATTCATGGAGGATAAGGCCATCAATGGCTATTAGCCAGGATGGTCAGGTACACAATCTCATGCTCTGCATATCCCTAAAGCTCTGACTCCCAGAAGGTAGGACTGGACAACAGGGGATAGATCACTCGATAATTGCCCTGTTCCATTCATTCCCTCTGAAGCATCTGGCAACGGCCAGTGTCAGAAGACAGTTTACTGGATTAGATGGACCATTGGTCTGACCCAGTTTGGACATTTCTATGTTCTAGAACCACTTTTTACATATTTGAAGACTGCTATCATGTCTCCCCTCAGCCATCTCTTCTCTTCTCTAAACATGCCCAGTTCTTTCAACCTTTCTGCATTGGTCACGTTTCCTAAACCTCTTATTTTTAATCATTTCAAAAATAATCCCATCCTCTCCCTGCTACCACCTCCCCCCCACCCCCAAAAAAGAAGGCAGTAGGCTAGAAAAAAAAATTTCAAAAGGGAAAGATTTAAGCAGGGTGATGTGGAACAAAGTACTGGCTGGAACATCATAGGAATAGAGGAGTTAGAAAAAAACCAAGCAATACAATCAGGGAAGCAAACACAACTTTAGAAGAGCTTTTGTGACTTGTGGAACTTTAGGGAAACTGTCTCAGCCATGGAGAACATTTTTACTTATTCAAGTTTCCAAATAACAGATCATCGAGAGACCATCAGAGAACCACAGAGGCAGAGACCTTCGTTAGGAGAGCCGCCTGCAAAAACATTGTTGAACTGACCAGAGGCCAGATTAAGGCAAGGCCCAACAGCCACTTTGTACTCCAGATCTTTGGTGACTGGAGTCAACACCTGAACCAACAGGCACAATAAGAAAGCTAAAAGATTGTCTGTTGTTGTATATTCTTGAAGTCAAGTGATGATATCAGCAGCTAAGTTTCATTCTATCCTTCATGACTGTGAGAGAAGACTTGGAAATGTGACCTGAGTATAACTGAGGCACTGATATCTACCTGCCTCTGCAGATAGCCTAAACTAATGGAAGAGGTATGAACTGCCCTCACCCATCTTAAATGGGTTGTTGATGCTGAAATCTGCTGCTATTTGTGTGACCCTACTGTCATCATCCCAGAAGGAGAATCTGGTGGAACAAAGGGTGAGTGTCGCTGTCATCTCATTATGGTTTTACTTGGGCGGTGTCAAGTGGTGCCCCCATTCACACACACAGAGTCCTCATCTCAGTGAGTGGGAGCTGAGTTTTCCTGCCTCTGGAATGGATGATGCCCACCTGAAGAGAGGGAGCTGTGGTTCAGGATGAGGGGAGGAAGCCCCAACCAACCCAAATAAAAGTGAGGGTGGGCCCCTGAACTAGCACATCACACAGCTTATGTAGATGGCCCCTGCAACTACCATCCCAGAGAGGGATGAGGCCACAGCATGGGGACAGGGCTACAGTTTGGGAGCTGGTCCTTGGGGAATCCACGTAAGGATGGGCCTGTGGTCCCAATTTGCCTTAAATGGGCCTGGGAATTGACAACGAGTCTGCCCAACTACAGCCATAGAATTAAGAGTCTTAGAATAAAATCTATGCTGACTGGAGCCACTGCCTGGACAATAGGGCAACTAAAAGACTGTCTGTTCCTGTATATTCTTGAATTTAGGGTTTGCATAAACCTACAGAAATTCCTATGACAATGAATGTGCTCTGCCTTTCAAGATCTGAGAACTGTGAACAAATTTGCCATTTTAGTCATTGCTGCTGGCTTGTAGATCCAGTTCCCCAAAGCATGTACAAGTCCAATGTTCCCTCTAATTTTTTCATCCATGTGTGGAATGAATTTTGTTTTGGTGCACCAATATCGAGGTAATGTGCAGACATGTGCCACCAGTAGATCTAATATATATATATATATATTTTTAAAAGTTACCATAGGGATAATTACTCCAGACAGGACAGGTTAGGCATTTTAGAACTCACTACTCAACTAATTAAATTTAAGCATAAGATAGAAATAAAATTATGAAATGCACAGACTATTCAAAGAATAAAATTACAGAGAATATATGTGCATTGCAGGAAGTACCAAGCAGTAACAACAAAACAACAACACAAGTATGTGTTGGGAGGTGAGTGTATCAGAGACAGACTGTGTGTGTGAGTGTGAGAGAGAGTTTGTGTGTGTGAGACAGTGTGCAAGTGTGAGACAGACAGCCTGCGTGTGTATGTGCGTGAGACAGAGACAGTGTGTGCGTGTGTGTATATGTGTGTGAGACAGACACAGAGACAGTGTTCGTGTGTGACAGACACACACACAGTGTGTGCGCGCATGTGTATATGCGTGACACACACACACAGAGATTGTGTGTGTGCTGGCTGCTGGGGAAGTCTATGGGAGACCATGCACTGTCTCTTTAAGGCACACAAACCCGAAGTCTCAGACTGCAGCAGCTGAGCTCTCCTGCTCCTGAGCCCTGTCTCCTGCTCTGTGGAGATGGGGTACATGGGCAGGAGGAAAGCAGGGAGAGGGGGACATCCTGACGTCATCCTCCATCCCCTACTCTGCACAGCAAGCAGGAGGATCCCGGGAGCAGGTGGCCAGGAGCTTCAAGGCAGAGGAGCAACGCAGCTGCAGAGCTGCAGGGAGAGGGGCACCTGAACATGTTGCCACTGTGCGCAGCTCTGTTAACGAAGTGCACGGCCCTTGATTCACTCCTGGGCGACCACGCAACTGTGCAGTGTAGCGGGAACACAGTATACAACCATTCTGATTATGAAACTAGAGGTAAGCCCAAGCTGGAAAGTTCAAATACAGATCCGGATTTAAATTTTCCAAGAATTTGGAGGCACCTTGAGACACATTGGATCTAATTTTCTTTTATGCTGAGCACCCAAACTTCCCCAGGGGTTTAATTATAAATGCTCAACGCTTCTGAAAACCAGGTCCCCGCATTGTCTCAGTTATGCCCTAACCCTGTAAAAATGACTGCATGTGACCTCGGTAGTGCAGCCAGTTGCATTTATTTGTAGGAACCAAGAGAGTGAGGCAGTCCAGTTTAGTGGATGCTTTTGAAAATATTGGCCATACATTGTCATAAAGGTTGTTTCTTTACTATGTAGCAAGATCGAGGAGAGCTGTGTGAAATTTGGCACTTTCAGCTGGAAGGGATCTACATTGTTACCAACCCAAGTATTCAAAAATCATGAATCAAGTGGCAAAGAATGATTTTTAAGCCAATTTATTTTAGTTTGTCATTGATTGCTGAGCCTTTGGGGTGCATTCAGGTCATATTTACAAGCTTCTCTACAACCCCAAGTACTATAAACTTATATTTAAAAAGAGAAGAAAAGAAAGCTGAGGCTTTCAAAAAAACTACCAAATATTCCAAATTCTCACAATAAATTCATGAGAGTCGACAACCCCTTCATATAGCTGTAATGGCTTAAACTCCACGGCAAATAAGGATAATAAACTAAGCCCTTCTAGTCTCGAATCCTCCCCAAAAGGCTGCAGAGCGAAACACAACCAACAGCTGCCAGCAGCTTCCTGCTTTCTACATTCAGAGAGCTCTAGCTCAGTTTCTGGGCTCAAGCGCAGTAATACGACACCATAGAGAGGTGATCTAGCAGTAACTCACTCCTAAATTATTTAAGGCTCTAGAGGTTAAAACCAACACCTTGAGCTCTACTCACAGTCAATGCAGGTTACATAGGGTGCTGCCCCTTTTTATTATCTGCACTGGTTCTTCTCTCAGCTGGCCATTTCTGCCATACCCTACCAACGTCCTGTATACATTTTATGAGATCCTTCTCTTCTGTGATTCGGTCTAGAAGGTTACTTGCAGTGACCCCATTAATGACAAAAGTGTCAAACACCAGAGAGAGAATGATGCTGTTGTCTGCTGGGTAGGGCACCCCCCTGGGAGGTAGAAGACCCTGGGTCCAATCCCCCTACTCCACTCGCTCTTTCATTATTTATCCACAATGGAATGGTTTCAACAGGAGAGAATGAGGGAGCCCCCACATCAGACTATTCCAAAGTCCACTGATTAGAGCACTCTTAAAAGACTCCTTGTTCAAATCCTCTCCTCTTCTGGCAAAGAGGGGGAAATTGAATCTGGGTCCCCACATCCCAGACAAGTGCTCTAACTGCTAGGCTAAGAGTTATACAGGTGGGGACCACCACCTCCTCTTCCCCCTGTTTTGTGTGGAGAGCCTAACTCAGTCCCACAAGAAATATCTTAGGTGCCTAAGCCAACGGAAGTCAGGAGGCACATTCCCGTTCGTGTAATGCTAAGCAAAGCTAGGCATCTCCCTGCAGTCTGGGCATAGGTGCCTATCTCTGAGAGAGGGGAAGAGTTTAGCACACTCTCCCCCCTCAACACTTCCCCATGGCTAATTTAGGCAGTTCTGCCCCACCTAGCATCCTGGCTTTTGGAGATGGCATTGGTAGGCATCTCTGTCCACCCATGTTTGTATAGGAAACTTAGGTGTCCAACTCAGGCTTTGTGGATCACAGTGTTGTCCCTTTCATTTTCTAGGCTCCATGATGCTCAGCATTGCTACCCATAAGTCCCTTTAGGATCCCACTCTTCATGGCATTTTAGATTGGGAGTTAGGCTCCTAGGTACTTTTGAAAATCCCACTATACACCTAATTACAACTTTAGAATCCTAAATACCTTCAAAAAATCAGTCCCTCAGTCTCTCTCTGTCCTTCAGTTTCCCCTCTGTAAAATGGGGATAACACTTCCCTACCTCATAGGGGACTGTGAAGATAACTAAATTAATCATGGTGAGGTGCTCATCACTTTAGGATCTGGAGGCCACAGAAGTACCTTAGATCGATAGGAGTGAATCCATGATAATCACTGGGATTTGATACTGCCTATGAGTAAACATGGCTTTCCAAACACAGATGAAGTTTTCAACTGCTAACATGTCAGAGGCTGGCTAGTTTGCAGATGGCTGAAGACTAGAATTGGGCTAATTTTCTGGGTTTTTTCGGGGCTGGTGAAGTGTGGGTGGGAGAGTAGAATAGAGTATTTTTCCCCCACAGAAATTTGACCAAAAAATGGAAAAAAAATAAATATTTTTGTGGAAGATTTCCATACGAAATGTTGAGTTTTTGGCAAAACTGAAAGTTTTTGGCCAAAATCAAGAGGTGTAATGCCTCCGAGGAGTTGTAGTATGCTCACGTCCCCACTCTCTTCTGTGGGCCAATGTCACCAGCTGGACTACATCTCCCATAATGCACAGGTTTACCTCTGCAAAAGGGTGATGTAGTGTAGGAGATGTAGTGCAGCTAGGGATCCCAGCCCATAGAGAAGAATGGGGACTTGCAGCAAACCACAACTTCCATTTTTAGCCAAAAAATTTTTACTTTTGGGTTTTGGCTGAAATATTTTGATTAAAAGGAAAACTAACAAAATTTTCCACAGAAGAGACACTTTACAAAAAAAGTTGTGTCAAAAACCCAATTTTCTGTCCAAAAAAAGTTTAAACTGAAAACTTTTGAGCAATCCTAATGTAGAGTAAAAATGAAGTTTTTAAAGTTATGTGAATTCATTCAGAGAGATTTCAACATGGTAGCCCCACTACAAGTTATGCGATTGGACTCTGCTGCTTCCACAATGCAGTTCTGTATTGGTCATCAGGCAAAGTCACAGGTTTGGCTATGAATTTGGATTATGACTTACATACTGCTATGAAAAGTGTTAGTGATACAGAACATGCTATTTTTAGGTGATTCTATGTTGGCAGATGTTCACATCTAGGGTGAATTATCTAAAGACAATCAAACATTCTTAGAGGGACACATTCAACGTAAAAAACCCCACAAACAAAAGCCACCCACTTCTTGTCAGAAACATTTTTTTTAATTTCTTATTTGTATTACAGCAGTGTCTAGAGACCCTAACCAACATCAGCACTGCATTATGTCACACGCTGAATAAACACAGTAAAGTCAGTCTCTGCCCCAGAAGCTTGCAAGTAATCCCTGAGGTTACTATAAATGAAAGGATTATGGAAGAAAATATTCACAGAATCAGAGCCACAATATCATCTTTTCGCCTGGTATCCGTTTCAGTTCTAATAAAAATCAGCTGGATTTCAAAGCATTAAAACTAAAATGCAATACCTTTTTAAGAATAGACATTTAGGTAGCTTGATCAAAATTTTACAGGCATTTTTAGTAAGTGATATCATAGAAGGATTGAGAATTTGATTCATAAAAATGACATCAATGATATTTTCTTTAAATCAATGGTTGGCTTACAGGTTTACATCCTCCAATATCTTTACTGCTTTAAATGAGCATGCTTGTAAATATGAAATAGCTAACACCAAAATACTCCAAAAATCAGCTGCTGAGAGTGGAAAAATTGCTATTATCTTTCACCTACATTTTCAGAGTAACTAGTGACTAGTAATTTGTAATAATTTAATCTCAGGAGTTTTTTTTATTTCTTTGTATGAGAAGTGAAAAATAAAAAGTGGTGCATTTCACTTCTCTAATTAGGCACGCAATTTTGTAAGAAACGTTTCCCCTCCCAAACCTCACAGACAATATTCACATCTATAAGCTGCATATATATGAACCTTTAATTTTAATAAAGTTTCCCTTTATCCAATATACCACTAATCCCAGTCCTAATTATCCTTGACTCAATCTCTAGAGTTACCCCTTTACTAGCCATTGGTGTATTCTGTCATTATCGGATCCTCTAGAGCAGCACTGTCCAATACGTTTGCCACTAGCCACATGTGGCTAATAGGCTATTGAATTGTGGCTAATGCATGTGGCATTTTTATAATGTAGCTAATAACTAAAATTCAAAGCCACAAGTCTGGCTACCAGTGTGGCAAGCATCGAATTTCTATTGGACACCGCTTCTCTACAGTCTACTTCAGCATGACACACCATTGCCACATGTCTTCTATCCTTTGCTTTGGGGGCTATATTATAAACTCATCATTCGTAATAGATGAAGACATTCTGGTGCCCCAGAACAGACAGAGAGACTGAGAAATGTGTTTCACATTTCTAGTCTTAAATGGCTATATTGATTATGTTACGAAGAATCACAGCCAGTTCTCTCTTGCCACTCTGGCAATTAAATCATGTGTGTTCTAACCAAACATGCTATGCTGAAATTACTAAAATCAGAACCAGTGGCTATAAAAAAGTTAATACATTTCAATTTCAGTTGTTAAAAACAAACAAAAAATTAAAAATCTTATTTTAGTTCACTTTCTCTTGCTCAGAAGTATCTTTGACACTGTTACAAATCCCAGGTTAAACAGGGATTTTTTCAGCTAAATCAGGCTTTTGCAAGCAGTAAGGTCCACATTATCTCTCAGAATACAGTACATCAAGCTTTTGTTTCTTATTCTGCAGCTAACCCACACCAGTTGTCAGACATACTTTGAATGTTTCCACTCACATGTCCAGTCTCTATCGTACATCCAGACTTTTTCCTCCTTACATGCTTCTAACCAGTAAAACCGCAAAAGTCTCTCCTACCTTATGATTGCTGAGAAAATGGGGACTGCAGGGCACACTCTGCCTGCAGGGAAATTGCACAGATGACCCTCATGCTGCTGTTTACAGAAATCTGACAGTTTTTAATTTGAAAAGATGATGTCTTTTGCTTTTCGACAGTTCAACAAATCAGACAGAACAGTTGCAAGTGTTATCTGTAAACAACTTCCTGTTTGAAATAGATCAGCTGTCCTGCAGGATAATAATTAGGAAAGAAGTGTGGGAAAACTGAAGAGGTCTATGATGTAAGCTGCTTATTTTGGGAATGTACTTTTTTGGGAATGCACTCTCACTGTCCCCTCCCCCTCACTAGCAGAGAACCCCTTTGTAACCATTTAGATCCAACTAAACACACACACACACACACACATTCCCACCAGAGCACAACTTTTCCTGCATTGAATTTCAGCAGCTGATATTCAAAAGATGGTGAGTCAAGGGTCCTACTCAAATTCCAATGTATGTAATTAATACATTCTTTGCCTATCCCAATTTCCCTTATTTTTGCAACTGGCTAAAGTATTTTTCACTTCTGGAGTAAAGCATGCCACTGTTTAAAGAGCAGAAACTCCACACACTGCACAATAACGTAAATACTCAATTCTCCACCTGGCTGGTCTCTTCCAAGCCTGTTTTCTTCACCCATATGGAATTACCCATTGACAAAGGGAAGTTCCATGCCTGTTGAAGGAGTAGAACAGACATTCAGAAATTCTACAGTATAATTTCTGAATTGGTCTACTATGTTGTTGCTGTTCACACTTAAACAGTTGTCACACTTTAACCCTTCGGTATATAAGGCACTTCAGTGCAGAGAGAAGTAATTCATACATACTTCAAGCATCAGATTCCCCCCGGTCCTGAAGGAATAGCCAAAGAGTCACCTTGCCAATGGGAGTCCTCAGGTGTCCTGAAGTCATTGTTGCTGGCTCTCCTACCCTCACAGGCAACACATCAGGGACGGACAAGCATCAGGAATAAGTCCATTTCATTCTGATTGATCTTGGCCCTGGTTGGATGGATGATCAAGGAGGACATAAAAGGTGACTTAGACACCTTTGCCTCCCTTTCCACTACCCCTGCACAAGCTCTGTCAAGCTCATGCTTAGCACAGCTCAGGATTAAGCCCCATGTGCATTTTTGTACAGTCAGTATCACTAACAAAGCCCTTAGGGAGCCATTTGGATGTGCAAAGGCAGATTCGTTAAAAAAACCTTTTTGTCACCACAACCAACAACTGTGGCCCACATTATACTAACAATTAACTAGTCTCTAACAAAGGACTCATACATTTGTTGGTAACTTGCAGTGTAAAGTTTCTTACAGAAATATCAACAGCACAGCTAGAGTTAAGAGTCTGAACAGCTTTTTCCATTATAAATGTAGATCCTCATGGTTTAATCTCTTGGCCATTTCATTTCCACATTAGGCTGGAACCTGGCAAACAACCCACTTTTTTATTATTTTTCAATAATTATTAGAGAGATTAAAACTTGACTAGATGATGGTAAAATTATGTCAGTGCAAAAGCTCAAAGAGAGGGGACATACTAATGTAAATGTAGAAAGGCCACAATGTCAAATTAAGGGTCCAATCCTATTTACCTTTACTTACATATGAAGTGCCACTGACTTCAGTGACAATAAAAGGAGCAATTAGCATCACACAGAATTGGGTCCTTATAGCAAGTGCTATCAATGGAATGTTAAGGAAACTGTTTTACAAAGAATGCAGCAAAATGAATTCAGTCCAAGTCCTTGAAGATCATGTTACAACAGCAATGTAACATATATTTACATACATATTTAAATCTCTCTACATAAACACAACTTGGAGGGACAAGAAGGGAAGTATAAAGGGAATTAAAAATCTTTGAAGGAAGTTAGCAGCAAAGGAGATATTAAACATTAAGTGATTTACAAGTAAATAAGAATATAGAAAGGTTGAATAAAAGAATAAATAAATTGAAGAGTGCTAAGGGGAAGACCAGGCACTGTAACGAGAATGCATTCCTGAGTGCTTTTTTCCCAAGGAAAGGGAAAAAAATAAAGAGAAACCACTAATGACTTTGGTTCATTTAAGGAGAAAGAAAGAGTTTCTCTAACAGAGAGGTAAGGGCAGATTTCCTAGCAGGAAATAAGAAAAAATAATCGAACAAAACCACTTGAAAGCTGGAAGTTGCTTTCCCCCAAAACCACTGGGAGTTCACCCTGCACATGGAATAAAGGATTGATCCCTAAACCCACTTCTTAAAGAAATAAATAGAAAAAAAAACTGAGGGCGATCTTAACCCAGTTAAAACAACTCCCACTGAAGTCAATGGAGTGCAGGATCAGACCCTATGGAGAAAGTTCTGCCAAAGGACCAAAACCCATCAACAACCTTAAACTATTTAAAATAATAAATCAAACAGTTTTAACCATGATGGCCATGGTGAGATCACCACAAATACAATTCCAGTACTTCTGAGAGTAGCAACTGTTCCCTCTATTCTTCTGTGGGCACTCAGCACCCCACAAAGGGGCAGGGAAGAGAGGCAGCAGCTCTGGGATCCTGCCCTCCTGTGCAACAGCTCACTGGTGGTGCAGCCAGTGCAGAACCCCTGCCCTTTGGGCCATTCAAAAAGAGAATGTACCTTCTTGTGCTCACCCTGTGGCAGTTCAAATCTATGCCACTTTTTATTTGGACCGGTATCTAAACACACTTTGGCCCTGCCTGAAGCAGATAAGAGGACACTTTAATAGACAAGAATGGCAACATGAGAAATAGACAATAGCAGGTAGAGGGTTATTCAGGACCAAGAAAAATCTGGGGATAAATAGTAATAATACCACCTATCACTTTTGTAGGCCCTACCCTCTGAGGATCTTAGAACATTTCATAAGCATTAATACACCTGTGGGATAAGTATTATCATCCCCATTTTACGATGGGAAACAAACAAAGCTGATCTATATTAGTATTCCCACCATTGCTACCAACATGGATCTACAAACATGGGAAATATCAGGAGGAAAAGGTTAATGTAACAGCCACTGAGTTTTAAGGCCAGATTTATAAAGGTATTTAGGTGCTTACAGCTGCAGATAGGTGGATAGTCAATCTGCAACTATAGGCACCTCAATATTTATAAATCTTGCCCTTAGGTCAACACAGCAGCTTCCCAGCATGATTATACAGACACGACTGATAGCTCAAGCAGATCTCACTAAAAATAGCAGCGTGGCCACAGGGGCAGCTCAGTCTAGTCACCCAGGTACGATCCCATGTGACCCCAAGTGCATATTGAGGTGGCTAGCCCAAGTCGCCACCAGCACATTGCTACTTTTAGCACACTAGCTCAAGCAGAGCTAACACGAGTCTGTCTACCCGTGCTGGGAAGCACTTGCACAACTGCTGCGCAGACATACCCACAGTCTCTCCCTTGCCGCTCTGGAGACAAATCAAATCTGAGTCAGAGACACGGGGATGTGCTTCCTCCTGAAGAGCTTGCCAGTGCAATATTGTCTAGAGTTGAGAACGCTTGCTGGCTAAACAGTAAATTTATCATTTAACTGTGACTATAGCAACTTGTTGCAAAGCCCATAAAAGAGAAACACTTGATTGCAGTAATTAATAGGGTGGCGTGGATCTGTGAATCTGTGTGCTGTGAGGAAGGAAATCTTCCAGTAAGAAACTTTCCTCTTCTTGGTCACAGAAGAGTCCACAAACCCAAACAATGGCTAGATGAAGCCGTTAGGCTCAACTCTGTGTAGGGAGCAGCTTACCAGGAGATAAAGTTTGAGTGTCAATTCTTCCCCTGTTCCCCTCTTACTCTGTGACAGTGTAGTGGAAGTTACTGCAGCAATTTTCAGGGTGCTACTTATTCTTCTGTCCCATCTGTCCAATTCTAGTAATCATTGCAAGAGGGGCTAAGGGAGACATATCAGAGCTACAGCTCTACCCCCTTGCTCAGCATGAGAGCCACTTGCATGAGTCCTGTTTATGCAACTTGTGACCAAAGGTGCAATTAAGGCAGTGGGGCCAGGAAGGGGGCAGAGTCCTTACCTGCTCAGCACATTACAGCTAAGGACAACCTAGTCTATTGGGATTTCATTAGAGTGGGATTGTGCCAGTTTTTAAACCTAATATAATCAATTATTTGCAAACAGTTTATAAAATTTTAATACAGCTCGAAGGTTCTACAAGCCTCCTAAAATGAAGAAGGATGTAGTTCGGGCACTAGCCTAGGATTTAGTAAGAGAAAGGCCTCCCATGTATCCTTGGGCAAGTCACTTAAGCACAAGGGATGATAGCACTTCCTTATCTCACAGGAGAATGGGGAGATAAAGAGTTCAGAAATTGTGAGATGCTCAGACATTACAGTACTAGTGGGCAACTAGAATGCTGTGAGATAGGCCTGCACATCTGAACTGCACAATACTTAGAGGTACTAATTTCTGAACATGTTGCTCTGTCATAAGTTTTCTGTAAGAGTCAAGATCTCCCCCCACACTCAGCCCACTCCACCTTAATGAGTAGACAGACTACCAGCTGATGAGAGATTGCAAAGGGTTACTGACTCAAAAGCACCAATTTTGATCCCAGAGATCTCCATTACTAGACTGCCTGTGAACACACCGCCTTCCCAAATATCAGCCTCAATAGTCGGGCAAGCGTCTGACCAAACTCTAGCATACTAGGCAAGCTAGGTCTAAGATTTCCAAAGGGGTCCACACCTCCATTTGAAATGTTTTAGTGGCCCGCCCATGAAAAAAGGTTGCAAACAAGTGCTCTAGAGATGTAATAAGGAAGCAGGAGAGAGGTGCTATTCTTGATCCTTGAAGCAAGGCTGTCCAACATATGGCTCAGAAACCAAATTCAACCTGCTTGTATTTGTGGCCTTCAGGACATTTGTTTTTATTAATAATGGAAGCTAGATTCTGAAGTGTCTAGGCTGCGAAAAGCCTTCGCAATATGAACCAATGCAGGGATGTTGTTGTGAGTCTGCAGACTGCTTCAGACCACGTTAGGGCTCCTGTCTTCTATTAACTTAATTGGAGCATAAAATTTGAAACCCAAACCATTTCATTAGATGTCACTAATCAACTCAGTGAATGAAATGAAAAAAGGGATTGGATTAAAACCAAAAGAATACGCAAAAGAATAAATGGACACAAATCTGACATCAGGAATCATAACATTCAAAAACCGGTAGAAGAACACTTCAACCTCTCTGGCCACTCAGTGAAAGATTTAAGGGTGGCAATTTTGCAAGAGAAAAGCTTCAAAAACAGACTCCAGTGAGAAACTGCTGAGCTTGAATTAATATGCAAACTAGATACCATTAACTTGGGTTTGAATAGAGACTGGGAGTGGCTGGGTCATTACACATATTGAATCTATTTCCTTAAGTTAAGTATCCTCACACCTTCTTGTTAACTGTCTAAATGGGCCATCTTGATTATCACTACAAAAGTTCTTCTCTCCTGCTGATAATAGCTCATCTTAATTAATTAGTCTCTCACAGTTTGTATGGTAACTTCCAACTTATCTGTATGTGTATAATCTTCTTACTATATGTTCCATTCTGTGCATCCGATGAAGTGGGCTGTAGCCCACGAAAGCTTACACTCTAATAAATTCGTAAGTCTTTGTATTCTGTGTTGTAACTGAAATCTATGTATTTTAAAATGCAGAGAACCAAAAATATTTAAATAAATGCTATTCTATTATTGTTTAATCATGCAATTAATCATGATTAATTTTTTTTTAAATTGCTTGACAGCCCTAATATTTAGTGAAGTCTTGCTTAGCTAAGAACTAAGATTCCCAGTGACTTCAACTGTCCATCCTCATCCCACAGGAAGACAAGTTATTGTTTACATACTTGGAGTGTCACCCTATGCCTTGGACTTGCTTGTGGACTTTTAAAAGTCACCCATTTCATAGGCGCCCCATCTGTCTTTCAGAAGTATTGGCAATGTCTCAAGCTGTTGAGGTAAACAATGTAGGCTTCCCAACACCACTTCAAACAAATCCCACTGACCACCTCCCAGCGTGTAGCACAACCCTCCAGCTCTGAAGCAACTAGAAAACCATATTTATCTATTTTGATATCCTACAGACTTGCAAGAATACAGCTAGAACCTGTGGACTGACAAAACCTGCATTGTAGTTCTATGTTCTCCCATTAGTAGTAGTCTACAATTTATAACAAAGCAAGACAGCTTAACCTGCATGGAAGAACACTGCTTAAATTTCAGCCTTGTGACCTTTGAAATAGGTGTTTAAGAATTGTGTTCCATAAGCAAGTGGAATTTTGTCTGCCTCCGCCCCATACAAGGCTGTCATATCTAAAGCCAAGTATTTATTATGTAGATTAATGTTCCCACCAACCTTGGGAACTGTCAATTTTCATTCTACCTGAGTTTCTAAAATAAATGGAAAATTCATGAGTTTAAGTTTGCATACACAACCTTGCCAGACCAATTCATCCTCGGAGAAGGTATTATTATTTAGACCTGTTTAGTGTACTTCCCTACCAAGGCTTTCTGTGTGATTTAGGATATGGACATGTCCACTAGAAACTGAAGGCTCTTACCTAGTTACAATTAGGTTCTGGTGACATGAGTTCTTACCTACTTTAATAAATGCAACTCAGTTAAACTAGAAGGTTCCATAGCCAAGCCATTACCAGTTACCTACGTCAGCTAGTTCCTCCTTCTGTAGTGTGCTTTTATAAAGTGTTTAGTTTAATGAAATTGCTTAAGATATGAACAATTAAACTGTTTATTCAGTCATTCTTGCACTTTACAGCTGGAATTCTGGGAACTCAAAAATAACATCTTTGCCAGTGAGCTTCTTGTAGACACCAGAAAATGTTTCCACCTGGAAAGAAAAAGTCAAGTATAACAGCATTAGTTTACTTTCTATAAGTTTTCTAAAAGCTGCATGTTCTGCTGTATAGTTCAGACATAATTTTATATATTATGCTTCAAGTTGCACCCTGCATGGTTTCTCCTCAGTAATTGTCTAGAGACTGAGAAGTTATAGGAATATAAAGGATGCTGCCCTCATCAGCTCTAGAACCAGGGACAGGATTGCTCTTCAACACTGTGGAAGGGGATTGTACATCACTGCACTTAGGGCTATACTCCCATATACCAGTTGGACAGACTCACAAGTAACCTCAACGGATGACTACGTTGAAGATGACAGATTCATTCAGGAACTGATTCAGTCCAGCATTCAAAACTCATTTTATTCCAAGTTTAATTTGGCTAGTTTCTTAAGTTACTGCTAAGAAATCCTATATCAACAGGAAATGATAGGCTTCCCACCTCATTCTGAACAAGTTTATGTTATGTACCAGCACTAATGAAGCCACATTTTCTGAAAAATTAGACTAAGTGAAATACTAAATTGATGACAATTCTTCCATATTGAGATTACTTCCCAGAATTCTTTATTTGGGAGGTGATAATGTTCTGTAGAACATTAAGACTCAACCCATTAATCATATAGATTTGCCAGCAGAACAGACTCAAAGACTTTCAGAGCTATTCAATCCACAAGGCAGCTGAAGCGAAGTAACAGATATGTGGGGGCCCCTACCCCATGATGTAGCTGGTACATTGGCTTTGAAGATCAAGTGTTTCATTATAAATAAGAAACCCATCTTCTATCACTCATACTAAGAGGGAGCAAGTAGGAAAAAGGTCACCACAAATTAGTTAACCAAAAGCAGAGTGTAAAGCAGCCAAGTGCAGTCAAACTAAAGCTTGATTTCAAAACTTCTCTTTGCATCTCCTTAGTCCAAAATGTAATTAAAGATCAGGGCAGAGTTCTCACACTCTTGCCACTGCCAGTTTTGAGTTTTACACTCAACTATATGACTCATCACAATGCCTGTGTTACAGAGAAGAGTATAAAGTTAGTTCCTTACCTTGTGTTCAACATTATTCTGTTGTGCTTTGTCCAAATGGACCTTTATGAGTCTGCTGCCGTCTAGTTTCACGCGGATTCTCTTGCCCACAATTTCACTAGGGAAGACCAGATCTTCGAGAATGGCATCATGCACTGCAGTAAGTGTACGGCTGAAATACAATATTTTCATGAATTAAACCAGTGGTTTTCAAACTTTTGTACTGGTGATCCCTTTCACATAGCAAGCCTCTGAGTGCCACCCCCCTTATAAATTAAAAACGCTTTTTTATATATTTAACACCATTATAAATTCTGGATGCACAGCGGGGTTTGGGGTGGCTTGTGACCCCCCCAGGGGTCCCAACCCCCAGTTTGAGAACCCCTGAATTAAACCTTCAAGGGATTGGCAAGCTTAGTCCGATGACTATAAAACATACTTCCCCTATAATCTGCCAGAGAGATACTACCATAATTCTTGGGACAAAGGAATGTATGGGCTGGTAAATAAACAGTAAACATGAATTCCATACTCCACCATATCAAAAAGTTAGTTGTGACCACGCCACAATTCATCTCAGCAGCTATTCCAGGAGCCAGGGACATGGCAGTACAAAATAAAACTGAGCAGTTTGTAGTGAAAGCGATATTTGAGACTACACTATTTCTATCAATGCTTCACTATTCAGTGTAAGCAAGTTGTATTTACACAAGTTAATAGGCCACCTGTAAGTGTAATACTTCCTCAAATGAAGAATTTGAGGAATACTACTTTTAAGAGTTCAGAGTGGTAGCCGTGTTAGTCTGTATCAGCAGAAAGAATGAGGAGTACTTGTGGCACCTTGGAGACTAACAATTTTATTGGAGCATAAGCTTTCGTGGGCTACAGCTCACTTCATCAGATGCATGCAGTGGAAAATACAGTAGGTAAGATTATATATATACACAACACACACACTGAAAAAAAATGGGGGTTGCCATACCAACTCTTAAGAGTTAGTATGGTAACCCCCATTTTTTCATGTTCTCTGTGTGTATATATATATATATATATATATGACACACACACACCTTCCTACTGTATTTTCCACTGCATGCATCTGATGAAGTGGGCTTTAGCCCACAAAAGCTAACGCTCAAATAAATTTGTTCGTCTCTAAGGTGCCACAAGTACTCCTCGTTCTTTCTACCTTTAAGAGTGTATTTACTGCATTAGGTTAGGATGTATCAACCTGACATTTCAGCAAAAATATTTGGTTATTCCCCTCCAATGCCCCACTTCTTGCAGTGTTAGAGATGATTCTGTAATGGAACACAGACTCTCATCTAGCAGGTTCCGTAGAACAGTGTTTGCAATTTAAAGGGAATTATAATGCAAGTTTCCCCCCATACAGCCCTATTGCTGCAGGGTCAGATAGAGTTTTCTACATCTTAGACCACAAAAATTCCTGGAAGTGCCCTATGAAGTTCTTTGAATGCCAATTTACATATGTTCCAAAAAAAAAAAAAAAACCCACAGTATTAAATATTATCTTTGACATTACAATTACAGTGAAATTGATTGTATCCCAGAATGAAACCAACACCAAGTGCAAATCACTCAGTGAATGTAGATAGTAGTCAACAATTTCATTCAGACCAACTAGTTAGAGAAAAATGTTTAACAGAAGCAAACTGTTGCTTAAATTTGAACTTATAGTACCAAGGACACATTTTTCCTTTAGAATTTAGCTCTACCCCAAGTCAGAATAAAAAATAATAATAAAAAAATTACCTCCTAGATCACAGCTTCCCATGCAAGCCCAGCCTCCTTCCCCACCCACTCAGGTAGCAAACAAACTACAAAAGTGAGTCTATCCAAAAATTACACAAATAAAAATCAAATCTCTTGGGGCAAAACGTAAGGGTATGTTATATGTATATCCATCAGCACACACACTGTGAATCACCATTCAAATTTTATAATTTTACCTTGCCTAATTAACGCTAACATGCAGTGTTCCCTCTAATTTTTTACATCCATGTGCGGAATGAATTTTGTTATGTGCACCAATACGGAGGTGATGTGTGGCAGGGGTGGGGCTGAGGGGTTCAGAGAGTGTGGGACGGGCTCAGGGCTGGGGAGTGAGGGCTCTGGCTGGGGTGCAGGTTGCCCCAGGGAGAGAAAGGACTTCCCCAAGCCCTCTCTCATGGCCGCGGCCTGGGGAGAGACGCCTCTTCCTGCCTGCACAGCCCTTGATAGCCTACTGCACAACCACACAGCTTAGAGAGAATTTAGCTAGAACGTAATTCCTGGACTGAATTCTCTGCAGTACAGATGAAGAGTTAGCGTCCATTCCCTAGATGTTCATCTGTTCCAAGGCTAGCATTACAACAGACGAACAAGTTATTGGGAGGAGAGAGGGGAACCCAACCCAATCCACTTCAGTTACTCAGTTTACATACATTGCTTCATTGTTTTGCAAGATGCCCACAATCTTAAGACAGTGGCTGGGCAGACCAGAAAAAGAGAAGTCAGTTATTTGTAATTGCTGCTAGCAAACAGGAAAAAGAAGAGTGCTGGATGTAGATGGAAAGATTAGGAAAACGTGTTCTACATTTGGAACGTACTGCCAGTTTCCATGCAAGGCCAGAAATCAGGCAAATCAAGAAATACACCAAAAATCTCAGAATTGACAACTAAGTCAATGTTGTAGAACAGGGGTTGGCAACCTTTCAGAAGTGGCATGCCGAGTCTTCATTTATTCACTTTATTTTAAGATTTTGCGTGCCAATACTATATTTTAATGTTTTTTAGAAGGTCTCTCTATATTATATAACTAAACTATTGTCGTATGTAAACAAGGTTTTCAAAATGTTTAAGCAGCTTTATTTAAAATTAAATTAAAATGGTGATCTTACACCACCAGCCCGCTGCCAGTCTGGGGTTCTGCTCACCTAGGCCGGCAGTGGGCTGAGCGGGGCCTGCGGACGGGACCCCGGCTGGCAAGGGGCCGGCAGCCAGAACCCCAGACTGGCAGTGGGCTGAACAGGACCAGTGGCCGGGACACCAGACCAGCAATGGGCTGAGCAGCTCAGCCCGCTGCCGCTCAACCCACTGCTCGTTTGGGGTCCCAGCCCTGTCCGCATAGAGTAGGTACCTACCTTCTCCCTGGTTCTACCATTCTCTTCCTCTCGCTGCACTGAGATGAGGGTGGGAGTGCGCTGAGAACAGGGCTGGGGGTGAAGGAGCAGGCTGGGGGTTGGGATGCAGGGTCTGGCCAGGAGCTAGAATGAGGGAGGGGGCTCAGGGTTGGGGCAGGAGGTTTGGGTGTGGAGCGCTTACCTGGGCAGCTCCCATTTGGTGCAAGGGGTGCAGGTGGGAATGTGGGGGCGGGGGGGGTGCACGCGCACAGGAGCTCCCATTTGGTGCTCAGGGTGGGGATGTGGAAGGTGCAAGAGTCAGGGCATGGGGGAGCTGGGTATGTGTGGGGGGTGCCGGAGTCAGGGCTGTGGTGTGGGGAGGGTGGTGCAGGGGCGAGGGTAGAGGGCTGGGCGTGTGTGAGGAGGGTTCAGAAGTCAGGGCAGAGGACTGGGGAGCGTGGGCTGGGTTTGTGGAGGTGCTCCCAGCTCCCTGCCCTGACCAGGGGGCTGGAGGGGATATGCTTTTCCCTCTCCTCCTCCATAGCAAGGGCTGACCAGCTGCAGGGAGGGAGAGAAGGAGGAGCAGGAACCCAGCATGCTGGGGGGGGGAGGGGGGAAGAGGTTGGGGGAGGGGGAAGCTTGCTGGCCCTGCAAGGAGAGAGCGGTGGGCGGAGAAGAGCAGGCCAGGCCAGATTTTTAATGGCATGTTGCTGTCTGCCGGGGTCCCCGGCAGACAGTGTGCCATTAAAAATTGGCTTGCATGCCATAGGTTGCTGACCCCCGTTGTACAACACAGTCCTCACTGCTATCCCACAGCCATTCTAGAACTGCAAGATTAGAAAGTGACAGTAATAAGTTTTTGAAACACACTGAGGGATTGATTTTGAAGAGAAGTGATCTGAATATTGAAGATGCAAGGAAGTTCGGGGTGGTAAAGGGCACTATTCGTACCTTAAACTTTACATGCTGAAAGGAAGAGTCTTTGCAGAGCCAGTGTCCCAGAATATTTGTCTTGTCATCTTTCTCAGATCCTTTACGTATGATCAAAATGGCTGTCATGCAAGTCATATAAGAGGAATGGCACACATTTCAGCAGCGTAACATTTACTTACCTCCTGGGACGCTTTTGCTTGTTTTTTGTACGGCTTTTCCTTGTTGGTTTGGGCAAAATCCTTCTCTGTGAAAGAAGGTGATATCAAGCCTCATGAAACATTTAGTCAACATCCTCAGAATCAGAGATGTTCAGATTTGAAGTCATAAATATGACTTTCTTTCAAGGGTTACCATTCTCCTGCAGAAGTCCCACAATTGTTTCCACACAGCATCAAGGAATGCTCAGGAAATACCCAAAACCACATTCCAATTGTAGAAGTTGAGCTTTATGATAAAGTCAGTTTCTGTAGTGCATTGCTGCAACCTCTGACAAATTCTCATGCCAAGTATGTTCAGTGGGAAGAAGGAAAGGTTTGGGGAGAACAGTTTGTATTTAACAAAGCTAATAGCCAAGATAATCTGTTCACCCACATCAGGGGGTGGGGGAGCCTTTTCTAGAAATGGTTGCTAAAAAACACTGCAGAAGGTTTTGCCCACCACGATTTCCTGCTAGATTATTCTTGAGATTGTTATTCATCTGCTCCTGGTGTCAGTTCTTTGGACTCCTGTGCTATGTCTACATGAGGAAGTTGTAGAAGTTTGACTAAAGGGATATTTACACTGCATTTGTTAAACTTCTGCAGACTGTCCCCACATGGACACTTATTTTAGTTTAAAAGTGGGTTACTTTGGTTTAGCTTAAATGGATTCCTAAGTTAGAATGTCCACATAGAAGTCTACAACAGTTTAAAAATCAGCATAAAATATCTCTTTAGTTAAGCAAGTGCAACTCATCATAGGCAGCCTTATCTTATGTTGTGAGAAGATTCATTGTTTAACTAGGAAGGCAGGAGTTCTAGGGTTGGTCTTCACTATGGGGAGATCGATGCTGCTGTAATCAATTCAGCAGGGACTGATTTAGCAGCTATAGCGAAGATCCGCTAAATTGACAGCAGAGCGCTCTCTGGTCGAGCCCAGTACTCCAGCTCTCCAGGAAGAGTAAGGGAAGTCAACCGGAGAGTGTCTCCCATTGACGTAGCGCAGTGACACTGGGGCAAGCTGACCAAAGCTACGTTGATGGAGTATCATTCATGTAGCTGGAGTATCATAACTTAGGTCGACTTACCCCCACAGTGAAGACAAGCCCGCTGAGCCTTGGCTCCAATATGCAGTATCAGAACTGTCATGCTTGCTATCGCCAAGCCACTACCACTGAAGACAAATGTTCTAAAGTACCCAATGAACGGTAGTATGATTTGTTATATTCCTTTAAAACAAATTTGTCACCCTTTCTATATCATTAAAGATTTCAATAATTAACAATGTTATACATTTGTTATTGTGTTAAGACAAAGCTGGGTGTGAGCTATCGCATATGAGTATAAGACATCTGATGTTTAAACTTTGGGCTCTAGAGCCCAAAGTTTAAAGTGCAGGACTAGCAGAGACATTTCACTGTGCAGAATATACTCAGTCACATGAATTCAATTCAGGTATTTTGATCCTTTTAAACCACAATACAAAAAATGGATCTCTTCTTCCCTTCACAGGTGAAGTGCAGCCTTCATAACGATTAAAAAAAACACACATACATCCATTTAAAGTTATCCTCATGGTAATAAGAACTCCAGGGGCTTGTTCTCTTCCTAATGCTGGCTTCCCATCCATCTATTCCCATCTTAAAAAGCTTTTCTTGGCTTAAACTGAGGGGGATTGGGGGGGGGGGAAGGTTAAGATTAAAGGAAGTGAGATCTCACTAGCATTGCCCCTTCTTCCTTTCCACTTTAAAAGACAGCAAATAAAACTCACCCTCTCCCTACCATTTGTATTAAAGCTTACTTCTATTCTACTTTCACTGTAGAGTCTGCAAAAATACTATGCTTACATTTTTCCTGCTTAAGTTTCATTACTTCTAGGACTCTACTCCAGCTACATGTTATTTCTCCTTTTCAGAGTACGGTTCGGCCATCCTACATAGTTTTTCTCTAGTGCTTCTTAAAGCAAGCTGTTGAGACTTATGTGCAGCCACAGACTGACAGTGTCTAGAAAGGTATTCGATCTACAGCAAGAACAAACAAACCAACCACACATTCGATACATTTACCTTCCCAGCCCCAACAGGTTCAGGGAACCAATATGCCACATACAGAGTGATAAACCACAAAATAAACTATTTACCTGAGCAATGAACACCACATGCTTGCCGCTGAATTTTTTCTCCAGCTCACGAACTAATCGGACCTGGATCTTCTGGAAAGATTTCAGCTGAGGAACTGGTACAAAGATTATGATTGCTTTTCTACCACCCCCTACTTCAATTTCCTAAGATAGAAGACAAAATATACACTTAAGTTACCTTTGATTTTAAATCCCCTGAACACAGGTCAGCTTTGAAGTAACAGCAAGCACTTTACCAAATCCATTAAACATAATAATAATGGCAGTTTTCTCATCAAGCTTTGTTGCAATGTATTTTGTTACAATTGTAAATTGCTGTATGAAATGAATAGCCTTTTCACCCATTAGGCTAGTATCCCTACATGTTACAATTACAATTCAGATTCACTGACCCTTTCAAACAGGAGAATCTCACAAAAGCAGACATCAATACGTAGACTGAATGGGTCTCCAGTGCAACAGAATTGCATGGGGCTGGTATTGAGATCAAGTTTCAAATAAAATAATGTTGCCCATGGCGTACATGGAAGATAAAAATCAACACAAACAGGTCGATCGCTTAAACACCCTCCACTAACTGTCTTCCACGCAACATCTTCATACAAATAGTCAGGTAGCTTAGTCAGTTACATCTACTGATTTGCCAAGATCCACACTGCTATTTCAATAGTACTTTGTCTCCCTGCAAATAATTTTATAACCGTGGTAACATGATTGTGTCCTGCATGGTTTACCTCCCTAGTATGCGATCAAGTACTAGGAAGTTGATGCTTCCCTCACCAGCCTTACTGCTGGGCACAAGCTTATCCTCCAACATCACGGAATGGGACTCTAGGTCATTACTCTTCAGAGCAGGGGTGAGGAACCTACAGCCCGGGTGCTGGATTGAGCCCCCTGCCTAATTTCATCTGGAAATTTCTCCTGGAAGCGACTGGTATGTCCCTGCGGCCCCCAGGCACAGGTGCATTCAGGGAAGCTCTGTGCGTGTCCCAAGCTCCACCTCCGCAGCTCCCATTGGCTAGGAACTGCAGCCAATGGGAGCTGTGGACGCAGGAAGAGAACACTGCATAGAGCTGCCTCGCTGGGCCTCAGACTAGGGACATGCCAGTAGCTTCCCGGAGCAGCGCGGAGCCAGGGAGCCTGCCTTAGCCCCATCAACCAGGAGCCTCCTGAGGTAAGTGCCAGCCAGCCTGAGCCTGCACCCCACCTCCCTGCCCCAGCCTCTTCCCAGAGTCTGCATCCCACATTCCCACCCACAGCCCAACCCTCTGCTCCAGTCCTGAGCCCCCTTCTGCACTCCAAACCACTTGGCCCCAGCCTAGAGCCCCCTCCTATACCACAAACCCTTCATCCCCACCCCAGATCCCGCACCCCCTCCCATACCCTGAACCCCTCTTCTGGCCCCACCCCAGAGCCTAAGCCTCGAGTCTCTGCGCCCCACCCCTGTGCGTGGCCCACACTAATTTTTTTCTGCGGGTCAATTGCCCCTGATAGAAAAAAGGTTCCCCACCTCTGTCTTAGAGCTATGCTCCAAAAAACCACTTGGGTAGAGCCCTCTGAGACCCACCTCACTGGAGGCCCATGTTGGATTTACTAAAATGCATTGTGTCCCTCACTGTTTCAAAATCTGTTCAACAACAGCCCTTCTTATCTCATTAGGAACAGCCCTCTTGGCACAAGTACTGCACTTCCCAAGAGCATGCTTCTTGAGACAGATTCAGGCCCCATTAGAAGTCAGTGTGCACACCCCAGCCACTTGCCTAAAGTCCACAATTCAGTTTGCATCTTCAGATTTGTTTACTGAATTCCAGTCAATATACCTGTATAGACCCCAACAAGTTTGCACAGGTACCATTAGGGACAAAAGAACCTGCATAAGTTTTATTACTGCTTATGTACAAAGATCACTTTGAATTTTAGGTTTGCTGTGCAGGGCTGGCAGAAGAATTTGTAATTTGAACAAATTTTGTTCTGAAGTATTTTTCGTTTTAAATATAGAGCTCATGCCATTTTTACAATCACATCCTAGACTAAAACTAAACTCTGAAGAGCTGACACTTACTCTGTGACTATGTGAGACTGGTATCTTGATCTACTCCCATTTTATATAGGCCAAGTTAGTGTTTGTTTTTTTTTTTTTTATAATGACATGAATATTATGAGACATATGTTAGACACCCCAGAGCTGTTCTTTAAAAACAGAACAATTCTAGTCTGCATTTCATTGATGAAGATTCTGCAATTGCAACTTCAGGGTTAGTAAAGCAAGCAAGAAGTCATTTGGATTTTCAGATCCAGTCCTGCAAACTTGGTCTGGGAAGTTAGAAATAGGTTTTATACTTGTTAAATTTGATCAGTTTATCTGAAGTCAGAATTGTGGAAGCTCTAATGGCATTTTTTACAGTCACTTTTAAGACTAGAACTGTATTTTAAATAAAAAATAAAATTGGCAGTCAGCTCCAATAAGCAGGGTTACAAAGCTTGATGTCTGCCTCCTCCCATTAAGTCACAACAGTATCCAGCAAGACAATCCCATGAAATCTTGCATTCATCTTTAATTCAAACTTTTTGACCACTTGTCACATGGCATATTAATATCCATTTAAGGTAGATACCAACATACAGAATTGTCAGTTGGCAACAGTCAGTCACCTTTTTTGGATGAGGTGCACGTTTTTTGAAACCTACCTTAGCTGCTGTGATGTTCAACTCTCTCAGCTGAGCTTTTAAGTCAGAGTTCATCTCCAACTCCAGGAGAGCCTACAGAGAAGAATTAGAGAGAACAATTTTGATTACTGTCAGTTTTAAGTTACATCCTTTTACTTTCTGATGCATTTGTGTACATGCACTAGTTTGCTAAACACTAATCAATCATCTGCTATAAACGGTCTGTATATATTTGTTTCCAAGCATAAACTGAACCATGGGGTCAAGAACACACACCCTAACCCTCACCACCCAAAATGCATACATCATTCACTGCAAAAAGAAAAGGAGTACTTGTGGCACCTTAGAGACTAACCAATTTATTTGAGCATGAGCTTTCGTGAGCTACAGCTCACTTCATCAGATGCATACCGTGGAAACTGCAGCAGACTTTATATACACACAGAGAATATGAAACAATACCTCCTCCCACCCCACTGTCCTGCTGGTAATAGCTTATCTAAAGTGATCATCAAGTTGGGCCATTTCCAGCACAAATCCAGGTTTTCTCACCCTCCACACACAAATTCACTCTCCTGCTGGTAATAGCCCATTCACTGCATGACTGACTAGTTCTTACACTTCCCTCTGAAGCATAAGGTATTTGCTACCATCAGAAGCAGAATATGAAGCAAAAATCTGCAATTCCTATATTCCTTAGGAAACTGAGACTTATTCAGGCAGTTTAACTTCAGTTTTGAATCAAGCTAGGATTATACCTGTGCTTTCATTAGTTCAAGTTATTAGGGGATAGTGGAGTTAAACTAACATACCTGGGAAATACCAGACTCGAATTCATCTGGCTTCTCACCATTGGGCTTCACAATCTTCGCGCTAGAACTGAACATGGCCTTTCTACAACCCAAAGAACAGAAACATCTCAGTTGTCAGCAGACACATGACTACTAGCCACAATGCACAGCCAAGGGCTTTCTGTTAGTTGGACACAGCAAAGATTTAGGCCCTTCATCCGTCTCACTAGGCAAATCATCTTTGTGTCAGCCCTGAGAGGAGAGGTGAGACGCTTCACAAGCCGCGCACAGTTCAAAGCGGTCACATGGGGAAAAGCGAGCAGTGGAGTCCCAGAAGTCAGACGTCTCTGGGATCAGGCTCCTGACAGAAGCCACGCCACGCTGCAGAAGCCACGGCCTCTTCGAGCGGGGCGGGTCGGAGGGCTGCTCCCTTCCCCCCGCTGCCAGAGCCCGGCAGGAGCCCACACGCTGAGCCCATCATTTACTGGGGCGGCCTCTGTACGGAGAAGCCGTAGGGATCCCGGGCCTGGTCAGAGGCCACGGGGCCCCGGCTCAGAAGCCCCACAGCCGCGACCCCCGAGCCCGGACGGAGGCCCCAGCTCTGCCCGGAGGAGACAGGCTCCGCGGGGCCGGGTGCCCCCTGGCTCCAGGCGGGGTGCGCCGGGTTCCTGAGCGGCCATCGGGCCGCGGGAGGCCGCTAATCGGATGCATCCCCAACCGACCCCTCCGGGCCGAGGGGCTGGTGCCCGCTCGGCGCGGTATTGCGGGGACAGCGGCTAAAACGCGATTCCGCGTCGGCGGCCCTAGCACCTACCTCTCACAGCGCCGGCCTAGGAAGAGGGAGAGCTCTCGCGAGAACCGCTCAGGTCCCTGCCCGGGAAGGACTCGCCCCGCCCACACAGACCTGAAGCCAAACCCGGAAGAGGGGCAGTCCGACCTATAGCGTCCCGAGCCACTTCCGCCAGAGTGAAGCCGAACAGGGGGATTCAGCTATTGGCATGGGCGCTGACTAGTGTTGTCCTAGCCGGCTCAGGCGAGCGTGGCTCTAGGATGAAGCCGTGGAAAAGAGGATGCAGGATAACGCATGCGCAGTCGCCTTCCCATAGCACTATAGTGGCACGGGGCGCATGTGTGCGGTTCAGAGTAGCACCTCTTAATGTTACCAAGTTAAGGGGTGTGTGGAAGATGGGTGGAAGGCTCCTCTTTTCTGTCTGCAGGTGGCCATGTGGAGCTGCCAGGGCCGGGCCATTCTTGTGCTATGTTCTTTTTCTGGCCCTTCAGCAGATTTAAGTTTCTTCTATAATTTTATGTTAATTCAAGCCCGTTTTATGCTCCTAGTCTACAGTGTTCTCTGTTACAGCTGTTCCACTGTGAATAAACTGTATATGAAGTTATTGGAGCAGGGAAACTGAATCCTGGGTCTCCCACCTCCCAGATGAGTGCTTTATCCATGAAGCTACAGAGTTGCTCTTTCATCCAGTGACTTAATTTAATCCACAGTGGAACAACTTCAAGAGGAGAGACTAAAGGACCCCCACCGCAACAAAATAACCCATAGCTCAATGGTTAGAGCATTGAGATGTTGGAAAGTGTGATGGTACCCATGGTTGTGTGGCACTTCCTTACTATCTGCTTTCAGCCTTCCTTGTCTGTGCCTACTGTGGGTCAGTTCCCCCTTGCCTTCCAAGCCTCCAGAAGTCAGCCCTAGCTCTCTACAGATTAACAATAGGTGCACACCAAACCCTGAGCCATAGATGCTGAAACTAGGAGTGGAGGGGTGGTGGCACACCCCCCAGCTTGAAGTGGTTTACATCACATACAGGGTTTAAAGTTTGGGTCAATGGCTCTCAGCAGTCCCATTACAAAAGTTGTTCCAGCAGCCCTACTCGGAGTACTCTGAGCATCCATCTAAACTATACAAAACCAGTTCCACTAGACACTCACAGATCTGCTACTCCCAAAGGAACAGTACACCTCAAGATCATCGTTCCTCTCCATACACAGCGCTTAAACATACTTCTTGTTTTTATTATAAACATATCTAATAGATTCAAGAAGCAGCATATTGATGGAAGTATTGAAAACTAACTACATATAAAATAAAATTATAATATGCATTCTAGAACTTAGTATTGCTCACTAACGCCTTTCAGCCAGGTAGGCTGTGATCTCTTTATCATCATGAAACAAGCCATTCTCTCAGCCTGTCCCCTCAGTAAAGGATGCAGAGTATAGCCCGTACCTACAGTTATAGTCCAAAAATCCATTGTCTTATCTTATAAAGAGGGCTCCTTCCTCCTGGTTTAATTCTTCTGTAAGAACTTCCAGAAAGGGAATTTACAATACCTTCATCAGCATTAGGCTCAGACTGTAAATGGCTGTCTATTGTGAACCATACAATACTCAATTTCCATGTAGTCAGACAAATAGATAAACATCTCTTGCCTGAAAGAAGGCTGTTTCTCATCTTTTGATGACCAGCCCCATCACAGACCTTAATAACATTTCACATAACTCCTTATATATTATCTATCCATACATTTTGCAAGTATTAGCCTATATCTTACTGATCATCCTTTCAGTAGACATCTTTCATGAAGTTCTTTGGCTAACTATGTAGATGATCCCTGTAACCCTTATGCACCCCTGTGCCCTCTGCCAGTTGACACTAAGAAGTCCCTGGGTTACAGGTCCCCGTTCAAATCCTCTCCCTCTCTCTGGGGACTTGAACCAGAGGTCTTCCACATCCCAGCCAAGTATACTAGCCATTGAGCTGAAAGTTAAAAGGAAAGGTCTCCCCATTCTGCATATATTCATCTATAAGTGAGCTTGGGGCCCCAGCAGTGAGTTAGGTGGAAGACTGCCTATCTTCCCACGGTTCATGTAACGCTCTGAAGCTTGGACACCTAGATCCCTGTTGTGGTGCTCCAGTGCGCATACTCAGAAGAAGAAACACAGGCACCTAGGGAACTTGTACTGCAAAAGTTTAGGTGCTGAGTGAATTTAGACACCTACAGGGTTTGATGGCAGCTGAGTGGGGGCTTTGTGAATGCCAGTGGGGCCTGGTTCTAGGACTTAAGTGCCTAAAGTGGCAGTTAGACACCTAAATCCTTTTGTGAATCGAGCCCTTAGTCCTCACAACAGAAATGGGATATTTGAATACCTCATTTTACAGGAGGAAAACAGAGAACGAACAAGGAAGTCAAGTGACTTCTCAAAGTCACAATAAGTCAATTATAGAAACTTGAGTATAACTCCGCTATTTCTAGTTCCCCAGTCCTATGATTATTCCTCTAAGCAAACTAATGCTTCTTTGGTATTAAGAGCTCCTAGAATAGCTCTCCATGATCATATAGTAGTACAATTTTCCATGCAAGAAACAGAGCCCACCAGTATGAAGGCATATACATATTTTTTTAAAGAAAAGACTAAGTGGTAGCAATTGCACCCATGACGTGTATTAGTTGTCAAATTGAAAATTCAAAACCAGAAAGCCTTTTCTTTTAGAAGATCTCTGAGCAAGGTGTCCCCAGAAGCAGGTAAATATGGTGGCTTCTTTTCCTCAGTTTTTGACTATTTCAGTAATGATATAACACTTGTAATCATAGTAACTAAATGTATACCTGCATAGTTACTCTGCAATACACCAAGTGACAGTCCTGAGGTTGTAAGAGACTATTTAATTCCTGAATAGCTTAAAATAAGATGCATTTAGTTTCTTGAAGACTTTATTAAGGGGATATTTTTACCCATCCTAGGGAACAAATTTTAAGTTCAGTTTAAACATGTTCCAAGCCAATGCATTATCTAACACAGATTATCCTCCCTGCCCCCCTCTCACCCATCAACTCTGACCAACCAAATGTTGTCAGTAATAATTTTAGCTAAACAGAATTTACAATAAATTTTAGTATGGATCTGTATGACCGGGGGAGGGAAGCCCCTAAAAGGGCAGAAACTCAAGACTAGGAGTACTTGTGGCAACTTAGAGACTAACAAATTTATTCACTATTTTTTTCTGCCTATTTCTCCTTCTTTTTGCTTGCATCATTCCCTCAGCCATATGAAAACCTTATTCTTTCTCCAGACTTCAAGTAAAAGAAAAACCATAAATAAAATTTCATTAAAATTAAATAGACAGAACTGAAGGGATAGCCTATATGTTTGAGTTTAAGAAAGGAAAAGATTTTGAAAACTTACCTAGTGTAAAATCAAGGCCAAACTAAACCCAATAGTGCAGTTTAAAGAGAATTTGAATGAAAGGGGTAGTAAAACATGGCTGAATTTATAGCAGAGAGTTCTGCAGTCACAGTGCCCCCACAGGAAACTTAACTCTTTAATGTGCTGGTTTTCTCTCATTACCACTTTTTATATACTGACTTTGGCCCTGATCCTGCAAAGACATACACATGCGCTTGTCTTGATTTTAGCCCTGTGACTATCCTCATTAACTTCACATGTGCTTAAACCTTTGCAGAGTCAGGTCCTTGTGGGTATGAGTGAGAGAAATATTGTATCTGTTAGTATAGCAGCTTCTGAAGAAACAGGGTAACTTTTGTGTGTCTGTGTGCAAATTTTAGTTTAAATTTTCCCTGTTTTTATATTAAAATAACTTTTAGATTAAAACATTTCTGACCAGTTCTACTACTAGTGGATGGCCTACTGAGCAAATACATTAGCAGCTACTGCTACTACAAAAAAAAGTTCTCCTTTAGTTCAAGTAATAGAAGCCTGAGCGTAGAGGGCTTAAGCATCAGAGGTTTAGTCCTTTCTCTGCAGGGGACATGTGATATATATATATATATATATAGTAATTATGTCTGTTTTATGCAGCATATGGATTAATTATAGATTGCTGCCCGATCGCTGAACTCTTGTGAATCACAGAAGCTCAGGCTTTATCTAACCAAGGAGAGGCTTTGGCCTTGATCCTGCAATGAGATCTGTGCAGTGTACTGTTGTAGACATCTGGAGCCCCACTGAAGTCAGTAGAGATCATGCCTTTGTGTGAATGAGAGAGCATGTGATGTTGCAATCTAGCGACTGGCCCACAGAGAGGATAAATAACTTGCTACTACTATCACCAGATAAAGAAATTCTCTTTTGGATCAACTAATAGCAGCCTGTGTTTCTGAAGCTGTATTTCAGGGGATTCTAGACCCCAGTCCCTATGTGTGTGTCTTATTTGATTGGTTTCAGAGTAACAGCCGTGTTAGTCTGTATTCGCAAAAAGAAAAGGAGTACTTGTGGCACCTTAGAGACTAACCAATTTATCTGAGCATAAGCTTTCGTGAGCTACAGCTCACTTCATCGGATGCCTACTGTGGAAAGTGTAGAAGATCTTTTTATATACACACAAAGCATGAAAAAATACCTCCTCCCACCCCACTCTCCTGCTGGTAATAGCTTATCTAAAGTGATCACTCTCCTTACAATGTGTATGATAATCAAGGTGGGCCATTTCCAGCACAAATCCAGGGTTTAACAAGAATGTCTGAGGAGGGGAGGGGGGGAAGGAAAAAACAAGGGGAAATAGGTTACCTTGCATAATGACTTAGCCACTGCCAGTCTCTATTCAAGCCTAAGTTAATTGTATCCAATTTGCAAATGAATTCCAATTCAACAGTTTCTTGCTGGAGTCTGGATTTGAAGTTTTTTTGTTGTAATATAGCAACTTTCATGTCTGTAATCGCGTGACCAGAGAGATTGAAGTGTTCTCCGACTGGTTTATGAATGTTATAATTCTTGACATCTGATTTGTGACCATTTATTCTTTTACATAGAGACTGTCCAGTTTGACCAATGTGCTTGGCAGAGGGGCATTGCTGGCACATGATGGCATATATCACATTGGTGGATGTGCAGGTGAACGAGCCTCTGATAGTGTGGCTGATGTTATTAGGCCCTGTGATGGTGTCCCCTGAATAGATATGTGGGCACAGTTGGCAACGGGCTTTGTTGCAAGGATAGGTTCCTGGGTTAGTGGTTCTGTTGTGTGGTATGTGGTTGCTGGTGAGTATTTGCTTCAGGTTGGGGGGCTGTCTGTAGGCAAGGACTGGCCTGTCTCCCAAGATTTGTGAGAGTGTTGGGTCATCCTTCAGGATAAGTTGTAGATCCTTAATAATACGTTGGAGGGCTTTTAGTTGCGGGTTGAAGGTGACGGCTAGTGGCGTTCTGTTATTTTCTTTGTTAGGCCTGTCCTGTAGTAGGTGACTTCTGGGAACTCTTTTGGCTCTGTCAGTCTGTTTCTTCACTTCCGCAGGTGGGTATTGTAGTTTTAAGAATGCTTGATAGAGATCTTATAGGTGTTTGTCTCTGTCTGAGGGGTTGGAGCAAATGCGGTTGTATCGCAGAGCTTGGCTGTGGACAATGGATCGTGTGGTGTGGTCAGGGTGAAAGCTGGAGGCATGTAGGTAGGAATAGCGGTGAGTAGGTTTCCGGTATAGGGTGGTGTTTATGTGACCATCGTTTATTAGCACTGTAGTGTCCAGGAAGTGGATCTCTTGTGTGGACTGGACCAGGCTGAGGTTGATGGTGGGATGGAAATTGTTGAAATCATGGTGGAATTCCTCAAGGGCTTCTTTTCCATGGGTCCAGATGATGAAGATGTCATCAATGTAGCACAAGTAGAGTAGGGGCGTTAGGGGACAAGAGCTGAGGAAGCGTTGTTCTAAGTCAGCCATAAAAATGTTGGCATACTGTGGGGCCATGCGGGTACCCATAGCAGTGCCGCTGATCTGAAGGTATACATTGTCCCCAAATGTAAAATAGTTATGGGTACAAAGTCACAAAGTTCAGCCACCAGGTTAGCCGTGACATTATCGGGGATAGTGTTCTTGACGGCTTGTAGTCCATCTTTGTGTGGAATGTTGGTGTAGAGGGCTTCTACATCCATTGTGGCCAGGATGGTGTTATCAGGAAGATCACCGATGGATTGTAGTTTCCTCAGGAAGTCATTGGTGTCTCGAAGGTAGCTGGGAGTGCTGGTAGCGTAGGGCCTGAGGAGGGAGTCTACATAGCCAGACAATCCTGCTGTCAGGGTCCAATGCCTGAGATGATTGATTTGATTGATATAGTTGTTTCAGTGACTTAAGAACTTGTGCTGTTACACACTTGTGATAGAAGGAGAAAGCAGGGAAGTGCCCCGAAAAGCTGATTTATTCTCTAGTTTTTGTTTTCCCTGTGTCCCACATGTGGGACCTTTGACATGTATTAGAAAGTCTAATGATATATTAGGGCCTTCACAGCTGGAGAGGGTTATGCCTACGACTAGTAGAAGATCATTTGAGTGAAAAGAAAATTGCAGATCTCTCCGTTTTAGAGCCTTGTGTAATAGTTGACCTTTTCAATGGAAACGAATACCTATGCTTTGTAGAAAAACTGTCCCCATACAAATTACAGCAGTACAAAAGGTGTAACCTCTACCTCCCATGCCTCAGTTCATCTCAATATAACCTGTCAAGCACTGACAATTTCTCAGTTGCATTAGCACTGGTGTGTCAACTATGGAAGGCATAAGAGTAGACTGGCTGCCACACTGATATGAAGACCAGGGTTAGACAAAACAGTGGTAAGAAAAAATGCTGGAAGTACTGTTTTCCATACTTTGTTAAATACCTTAATCTGGGGAGCCATTTATAACATTTCTGGCAAAAAAACAATGGATCACCCCCAGATTAAGACTGCATCTATATTGCAATTGTAGCTGCATCAGGGGCCTCACTTCAAAGCTTTCAAACTTTAGCCTACTTAGGGAACACAATTAAGGTCTCTCACCTATATTAGAAATTAAAACTGTGCTGTAACTATGCAGGGGAGGGAAGAACTCTGGTAATTAGCTCCCGTGACTTTAGAGAGGCAAGGTGGGTGAGGTAGTATCTTTTATTGGAACCAACTTCTGTTGGTGAGAGAGACAAACTTTTGAGCCACATAGAGTTCTTCTTCAGGTTCTGGAAAAGTACTCCAAGCACCACAGCTCAATGTAAGGTGGAACAGATTGTTCAGCATCAGTGGCAGATTAGCCACTGGGCCAACTGTGTCCATGCCTAGGGGCCCCAGCCAGTTGGGTGCCCCTAGAAAAACAGATGCCCCAATCTGCTCCACCCCTCCTCCCTGGCAGGAGTACCAAGGGGAGCTGTTAGGGGCTATTCCTTCACCCACTCACTTCCCTGGTCCTTCTTGCATGAACAGAGAGCAACAATGTCCAAAGGTACAAACAATTTGATGTTTATTGGGGTGAACTTCCAGCAAACAATGATTCCAATTTCCTTCCTTAGTGTCCCCCTTCCAGCTCTGCCGCCACAGAACCTTGCCTGTATCCCTGTTCCTATTCCCCACCCCCTTCTTCCTGATTGACTGCAGATTATATAGTAAAAGTTGAGTTCTGCTTAGCTATACTTTAACCAATCACTTTGCTGAAATTTAAGTAACCAATCCTAACATAATGACAGGTTTCAGAGTAACAGCCGTGTTAGTCTGTATTCGCAAAAAGAAAAGGAGTACTTGTGGCACCTTAGAGACTAACCAATTTATTTGAGCATGAGCTTTCGTGAGCCACAGCTCACTTCATCAGATGCATACCGTGGAAACTGCAGCAGACTTTATATATACACAGAGAATATGAAACAATACCTCCTCCCACCCCACTGTCCTGCTGGTAATAGCTTATCTAAAGTAATCGTCAGGTTAGGCCATTTCCAGCACAAATCCAGGTTTTCTCACCCTCCACCCCCCCCACACAAATTTGTGTGGGGGGGGGTGGAGGGTGAGAAAACCTGGATTTGTGCTGGAAATGGCCTAACCTGACGATTACTTTAGATAAGCTATTACCAGCAGGACAGTGGGGTGGGAGGAGGTATTGTTTCATATTCTCTGTGTATATATAAAGTCTGCTGCAGTTTCCACGGTATGCATCTGATGAAGTGAGCTGTGGCTCACGAAAGCTCATGCTCAAATAAATTGGTTAGTCTCTAAGGTGCCACAAGTACTCCTTTTCTTTTTGCGAATCCTAACATATTGTAACATGATTATGTAACCAATTATATCCCACCACCTTAATTAGTTTACACCCAGCAAAATTAATTATACAGCAGACAGAAACAATCACAGAACCAGACAGAGATTATACAGACAAACAATAGGGAAAGGGGGACTACAATGATAGAATAACAAAGAAATGAGGATTTCACATCCCAGCTATTGATAAGTGAGCTCTTGGCAGACAGGATGCTATCAAACTAAGTTTCCTTTTACATTTTCTAGGCACTTCTCTTTCTCTGGAGGGGATAGGCATTATCAGGACAGGATTGTATTGCTAACAGCCCAATAGCACCTGATTTCAATGTGACTAGTTTGGAATGTGAGGATGTGACCGTTCGCTTCCCAGTTTATGGCTGCCTCTGCTGCTTAGCCAGAGACCTTACCTAAGAACAGGGTCTCAGACCGTCACAGTGAGAAAAGTCAGACAGTGATTTTGATTCTTTCTTTTGTACCTCTATAACTAGCTAAATGATAAACATATACCTAAATTCTTAAAGAATAGGCCTTTGCAGACAGGCTTGAATATCTATATCCTAACAAGAGCAGAGCAAGCCCCTGTGCCCCAACCGCATTTCCCAGCAGGAGCACGGAGTGGGGCGGGGGAACAGAGGGAGGACTGCAGGCAGAAGGGGTGGGGAGAGGCCCCCACTTGCTCTGGCCAAGGGCCCCACAAACCCCTAATCCCCCTCTGTTTAGCATAAGCACATATTTTAAGGCAGTGGTTCTCAACCATGGGTCAGCAGCTCCCTGGGGAGCTGTGAGCCAGTTTCAGGGAGTCCGCGAGCTGCGGTGCCCTGTGAGGCAGAAGCCCTGAGCCCATGAGCGGAGTTGGAGGGGCACATGGGGGGCATTGCCCCCCCAAACTGCAGAGCCCTAACCAGAGCAGGCAGTCCCAGGGGCAGCTCCACACTTCCCCCTTGCCTCCTCTCCTCCACTTCCCCAGTGCCCCGTCTCGCAGCCAGGTCAGAGGCCAGAAGCTGGAGCCAGGCATTGCGGGGCGGCTGCTGCTCTTGCTGGTGCCATGGAGCGGTCAGCCACCTCCTCTGTCTGCTGCTGGTGCTCCGGCTCAAGGGATGCAGCTGCTCCTCAGCTCCCAGGCTCCTTTGACTGCTTGTGCAGCAGATAAGAGCTGCCTGGTGGGGAGAACCGGCTCCAGGGCTGGCAGGAGGGGGTCCCCCAGCCCCTAGCTACCCTGTTCCCGTATCCTGAGCTACCCGCACACAGCCCTTAGCTACTCCTCTCCCTGCATGCTGAGCTACCCCACTCCCTGCACCCTGAACTACCCCCATGCCTGCACACACCCTCTAGCTCAGAGGTTCTCAACCGTTTTCTTTCTGAGGCCCCCACAACATGTTATAAAAACTCCATGACCCACTGTGCCACAACAACTGGTTTTCTGCATATAAAAGACAGGGCCGGTATGAAGGAGTATCAAGCATGGCAATTGCCTGAGGCCCTATGACACAGAGGCCCCCACAAAACTATGTTGCTCAGGCTTCGACTTCAGCTACAAGTGACAGGGCTTAGGGCTTCAGCCCTGAATGGTGTGGGTTTGCCTTTCTGCTCTGGGCCCCAGCAAGTCTAATGCTGGCCCTGCTTGACAGACCCCCTGAAACCTGCTCGTGGCCCCCCTGGGAGCCCTGGACCTCTGGCTGAGAACCACTGCCCTAGCTATCCCTTCCTGCACCTGAGCTACCCGCACACAGCCCTTAAGCTACCCCTCTCCCTGCACCCTGAGCTACCCTCCCCGCCTGCACACAGCCCCTAGCAACCCTCCTCATTACACCCTGAGGTACCCCCACAACTGCACACAGCCCCTAGCTCCCCCTCCCTGCATGCTGAGCTACTCCCTGCCTACTGTAAGCAGTGTCAGGATGAGCTCCACCCTGACATCTGGTGGTGAGGTGTGGCAAGTTGTGGAAGAGAACTTCAGGGGCCGATCTCATTTGCATAGGCACACCCACCACGCCTAGAATGAGGCCATAGCTGCTCAAATGGTCACTTTGGCTGCTGTGGGATCCCCAGCGTCTCTGTTATTGGGGCAGGAAGAATAAATTGTTATTACCCTGATTATGGGAACTGTGCTTGGAACTGTACGTGGCCTTTTGTTATGATGGAGGGATTCACCATCAACTAAGTAGCACTCGCTAGGCAAGGGTCATGGGTTCCAAAACTGTGTGAATAGAGAGAGGTTGGGGACAAGTATGAATACTTGGTGGCATGGGCCCCTTGGTGAGGGCCTTACATGCTAATTGCACTTCCTCCTCTCTCCACTGTGGAATATCAGAGCTAATTTTGATTTCATTAGAAGTCTAGTTATAGGCTGCTGAGCTCACTTTGGGCTGACAGTGCACCAGCACTGGGGCTCCCCTACTACAAGCTGAATTCACCTAAGAGCTGAAATCACTGAGTGTTGTGTTAAGTAGTGGGGGAGCCTGAAGATATATTGTGGAGCAGTTTGCGGGCGGCTGGTGAAGCAGTTCAACGCAGAGCAGCGTGTGGATGGCAGGAGCTGCTTGTGGGCCGTGGAGCTGAGCGAAGGAGTTCGTGGGGCAGCTGGCGGAGCGGAGCGCAGCTGAGCAAAGGAGTTCGTGGGGCGGCTGGCGGAGCGGAGCGGAGCGCCGCTATGGGGCGGTCAGCTTCAGATCATGTAAGGTGCCTCTTACCCCCGTCCCATTTCCACCCAGGTTGGGAGGTAAAGCTCCGCAGATAAACTTTCGAACTCTGGGGCTGCCCTGACCAGGGACAGAGACTTTTGGGGCATTGGACTTTTGGGACTTTGGGTGATTTGGGGTTGCTGGACTCAAGAACCAAAGGGAAAAGGGCATGCCCCAATTTGCCTGGGGTGGGTTTTTTTTTTTGCTCATGGGTTGTGTTATGAATCCTGTTGGTGGTGTTTCCCCAACATAATGCCACATTGTTTCTCTCTGTTATTAAAAGGCTTTTGCTACACTCAGACTATGTGCTTGCGAGAGGGGAAGTATTGCCTCTTGGAGGCGCCCAGCGGGGGTGGCATATATTTGTCCCAGGTCACTGGGTGGGGGCTCGAGCCGGTTTGCATTGTGTTATTGGAATGGATCCCCTAGATATTGAACCCGGCCCTTGTTGCTGCCAACTCTGACGGGCAGAAGCCTACACACAGTCCCTTGCTACCCCCTCCCTGCATCCTGAGCTACCCGCCCCTGCTTGCTCACAGCCCCAGCTATCCCCTGCCTGCATTCTGAGTGATTTTTAAACTTTTTGAGCTGAGCTTCTCCCTTTCAGTTATAATTTTTGGTTGTTCTGCCCCCCAGCCCAACAGGCTAGATGGCCTGCTGAGGTGAGTCAGGGAGTGGAGGTGGCGATCCCTCCCTGGGCCCTGTTGTGCAGAGCTGGCCTCCCAAAATAGAAGTCAAACTACACCTACGGAGGGCACCCCCATGTCTGGTGCCCCACAAGGCTAAAGCCCCAAGCCCCTCCATAGATGTGGGACCTAGGGATGTGGGGGTGCTGCAGCACCCCAGGTTTTATGTGGGGCTCTGCTCCCGGCCCCACATGCAGGGTCCCAGTCCCACGCCTGGGGTTCTGCTTCTGGCCCCCAACGCGGGGTCTCAGCTGCCAGCCCCGAGACAAGGATTCGGCTCCTGGCCCCACGTGCAGGGTCCCAGCCCCGCACCTGGGGCTCTGCTCCCAGCCCCACACGTGTGGTCCCAGTCCCGCACATACGGGGTCCCAGCTGCTGGCCTGACGCCCACTCCCAACCTCAACCCCCTTACCTCTGTCGGGGTCCCCCATTCCCATAGACATGGCCCTGCTCCCAGACCCACCTCTGGAGGGAAGGGGGAGGGGTTGGTTTTCAGCACCCCCACTAGTAAAAGTGTTCCAGCGCCACTGCTCCCCTCCCCGCCCGGTAGCTGGAGCCCAGACACCCCCTGCCACAGGGCTGTGGAGTTTTTCTAGCATGTTTGGGGACATAGGCGCCCGACCCCCATTCTGCCCCCGCCCCCATTCCAACCCCTTCCTCAAAGTCCCTGCCCCAACTCCACCCCATCCCTGCCTCCATTCCAACTCCTTCCCCAAAATCCCCACTCCCTCTCTGCCCCTATTCCAACCCCTTCCCAAAATCCCTGCCCTGGCCCCACCTCTTCCCCTGAGTGCGTAGCATTCCCGCTCCTCTCCCCTCCCTCCCAGAGCTTGTTACACTGCGAAACAGCTGTTTTGCAGCGGCAAGCGCTGGGAGGAGAAGTGGGGACACGGCGTGTTCAGGGGAGGAGGCGGAGGTGAGCGGAGGTGAGGGGGGTGGTGAGGGGAGCTTGGCTGCCGGTGGGTGCAGAACACCCACCAATTTTTCCCCGTGGGTGCTCTAGCCCCGAAGTACTCACAGAGCCGGCGCCTATGTTTGAAGGGACTCAGAAAGTAAAAGGTTGAGGACCGTGTTCTAAGGGATCATTCAAGGTAGAGTGGCTCAAAAGCTTGTCTCTCTTACCCAGCAGTTCTCAAACTGTGGCTCAGGATCCCAAAGTGGGTCATGACCCCATTTTAATGGGGTCTCCAGGCCTGGCATTAGACTTGCTGGGGGCCTGGGGCTGAAGTCAAAACCTGAGCCCCCCCGACCTGGGGCTGAAGGCGGCATTCTGGCTCAGGTTTCGGTTCCCCCCAACTGGGGTCATGTAGTAATTTTTGTTGTCAGAAGGGGGTTGTGATGCAATGAAGTCTGAGAACCGCTGCCAACAGAAGTTGGTCCAATGAAAGATATTACCTCATCCACTTTCTCTCTCTACTATCCTGGGACCTACACAGCTATATCTCCCCTGATTTTGTCATACTTTCTGGTGTAGATGGGGACTAAATGATTCCTATTATACTTCTCTGTGAGTCCTGTCACTTAATGC
This sequence comes from Eretmochelys imbricata, assembly GCF_965152235.1. Classification (NCBI taxonomy): domain Eukaryota; kingdom Metazoa; phylum Chordata; order Testudines; family Cheloniidae; genus Eretmochelys; species Eretmochelys imbricata. Next base: position 35,832,831 of record NC_135574.1, read on the forward strand.
ATATAGTGTGAGTTATGTCACCTGGAATGCCTTCTCTGGATTGCGTCATCAACACTGAGCTTCTTTTGAAAATCTCCACAAATCCACCAGTGGTATGACAACCATGGGAAAGCTGGTGTAAATTAGCCACTGGCATTTTTACTTCTTACGCAGCAGTGCTAGAGGACAAAGTACAGTAGCAAAAATGCCAGTTTCCATCAACATTAGTACTCCCATTTTTTCTGTCACTGCAGCGCTACAGCAATGCTAGGAATATTTCAGAAGAAAATCCATGTAGATGAAGCAAAAGTGATGGAATTATTTGATTACCTGCAGCTTCAGTGTTATTGACAGAGAGGAACAAAGGTGAACGTGGATGGCATTCAATGGACCTCAAAGTCATTTTTCTCTGTCTTTGAATCTGAGCTCAGTATGTTGGTCATGACAGTAGAAGAGTTACTGATCAGTCCTTGCATGTAAATTGAATTTATGGACCTGTCTGTTCAACCCAAGAATTAATTAGATGAATTTAACAGGAGGTCTTTTCTCTCCCCTTCATTTATTGCTGGTCGCTCTTTTATTATCTATTGCCCAAAAGAGAATATAAATAAAATGAATGTGAAAACCTTCTGCTATAGCAAGCCTTTAATTAAAGGAAAAGCTAAGCAAGGACAGTCACACACAATATGCTGCAAATCCAAAGAGTAAAAAATGCTGAGAATCTCAGTAAAAACCTTGAGAACGTTAATATCTTAATGAAAATAAATATAAATGAATAAGCCTTAGGTGAAAATACCAAAAGCAGCCATTTTCTTAATGGGTATAATGCAGAGTGTCACCAATAAATCGTCAGAAGTAAGAAAAATGCCATAGTTGTTATATTTTCATGGAACTCAGACCAAATCAATTATCCTTTCACCCCAATGCCTGTCAAAAATATACATATCTTAATTTGGGTAAGAAAATGGTAATGCTGATTGGCAAGCATATTAAGGATGTGGTGAAATCTAAAATCACTCCCTCTCAGTTGAAGCAAAATTGATGTCAAAGTGGTCCATAGTCTTTGTATTTTACTAAACTTATTGCTGCCCCTGGATTTCCAGAGTGGGGCCAGGAACACTTACTTTCATCTTTGTCTGGCCAACTATGCACGGAGAGGTTTCAAGGACAGCAGCTAGGGAAGTAAAATGCAAGAGTCACAGTTTGTAATGAACGTGGAACCCACGTGTGACAATTTAAGGAATCAGTCTATGTACCATTTATGGATTTTGTGTGGGATTTTGAACTCTGTATATATCTTTATTAAGCTGCAAACTCCATTTTGACTGTAAGGATGCTCTTCGTGCTCTGTCTTTTTACCTCCCTCTTGGGATGAAATCCGAAGGGGTGATAAGTGGCCACGCAGGGCTAACAATGGAGAAACATTTAACCATGACCGACCTCTATTCAAAGGGGAGCCCCTTCGGCACAGAGTTGGGCGTCACCGCGGGCAAACCACTTTGTCAAGAGATTCTGCCCCTGCTGCGCCAAAGCCACTCGGCGCCATGCGTCGCTCCCGCCTCAGCCGCTGCGGCTCTGATTGGTCGCGACGCCTGCCCCCATTTGCCCCTTCCTGAGCAGAGCTGCTTCAAAACTCTCTCCCTGGCGCTGCCCCCACCAGCACCGCAGCACGCCGCCAGCCTAGGGGCCGAACCCGAAAGAGCCGCTGGGAGTCCGGCAGCTCTGCTCCCCCTGCACTCCTGAGGGGCAACGAGACGGTTCTTCCCTCCGCCCCGCAGCAGCACGCCTGAGACTGGAAGGCAGGAGCAGCCCGGCCGCTGCTCATCCGCCAGGCCGAGGAAAGGGACAGCGAAGGCCAGCAAGAGGCGAGGTTAGGCGCGGGGAATTGCCGGGCAGGTGAAGGCACCTGGCCCCGGCCCTGCGAGTTCAGCCAGCTCAGGGGCGGGCGCGCGCCGAAACAGGCGTTGCCCTACTGGTTTGGAGAGCTGGGTGTGACCGTGGGGGTCGGCCACGTGGCCTGTGCTCTGGCGAGAGGGGTCTGGCGCATGGAGACGTATCGGCTCCAGCCTGCATTTGGGAACGATCCGCTTCCACCAGAACAGCTTTAATGAAAACGCATGTTCTGTCAGTTTGGTCCCGCGCGGGACCTGTAACGCGCCGCCTGCCCCTTCTCTCCCAGCCCTCGCTGGTCTAGCGAGTCCTAGGAGGAAAGGAAGGAACTCCGAAGAAGACTGCGCAATGCGCCTGCGCAGTCGAGGTTCTTGCGCGGTAGGAGACGTTGGGCGACGGAATGGGGCGGTGCCTGCGCAATAGGCAGGCCATGTGAGACCGATGCATTGCGCGTGCGCTAGTGGCGTACCGGCGCTAGGTTGCGCCTGCGCAAAGGGTGGGGGAATGTGGCTTTGCCTTGCGCCTGCGCAGTAGGCGGTGGCGAGCGGGGCCGCTGCAGGGCAAAGCGTCTGTGTGGGAGGCAGGTTGGTGGGCGGCAGTAGGCTCGAGGCTGAGGGCCGGTAGGGGCGAGCCGGGTGGCGGTACCGCCGCCATGTTGCGGCGACTGCTCGCGGCGCTTATTCACCCTTGTTTTGTCCCCAGCAGCGGCGGCGGCGGCGACGGGAGCAGCATGTTCTACGCGGTGCGCAGAGGCAGGAGGATCGGAGTCTATCAGAGCTGGTGAGGGTGGCTGCTTCCGGGTGGTCCCCATTCCCATGCCGGCTGGGGCCTCCTCCCCGTACGGGGCAAGGCTGGATCCCCCTCCCCTACTAGGCCTTGCCCGGCGGGCTCCTTCAGCCCCTCAGGTCGGGGCACCGTGTCGCCTGAGCGGCCAGGGAGCCCAGGCTTGCGCGTCGGCCCGGGGGAGGAGGAGGAGCCCGCGGGGTCCTGTCCCATCCCTGTGGCCGCACGGCTCCTGCTGACGGCCCGCCTGTCGCTGCTGTGTTGCAGGGAGGAGTGCCGAGAGCAGGTGAACAGGTACCCGGCCGCCAGCTTCAAGAAATTTGCCAGCGAGGCAGAGGCTTTGTCCTTTGTGGGCAGCGAGGCGCGGCAGTCCTCATCCTATTCAGCAGGTAGTGCCGCAGCGAGCCCCGTCCACCCTTCCCTGCCAGCGGGCAGCGTCTGTACAGGAACATAGGTTTGGCAGGACGGCCAGGGGTATCCAGTCCAGTGCCCTGCTGGCAACCCCATCACATGCCTCCATGTGTATTTCCTGTTAGAATTATGTGTATTGCGATGGTGACAGCTCTTGCTCCAAGCAACTTAGGCTCTAAGGCTAGGTCTCCACTACGAACCTAACAGCAGCACAGCTGTACTGCAGACATGCCAAACCTGCCAAAAAAAAAAGCACAAATTGGGCTTGTTTTTGGCCTAATTGGCTTGTGAATTGCTCGTTGGCTAGTTTTTAGCTTGTTTGTTTGGCATGTTTTTTGCTGTAGCTTGTTGCTCTTTTTTAATTTTGCTCCAGGCAAGCAGGGGCAAGGGAGGGAGCGAGGGTCAGGGGTGCACAGGTTTCAGAGTAGCAGCCGTGTTAGTCTGTATTCGCAAAAAGAAAAGGAGGACTTGTGGCACCTTCGAGGCTAACCAATTTATTTGAGCATAAGCTTTCGTGAGCTACAGTTCACTTCCACAGATGCATACTGTGGAAAGTGTACACAATTTTTTTATACACACAAAGCATGAAAAAATACCTCCCCCCACCCCACTCTCCTGCTGGTAATAGCTTATCTAAAGTGATCACTCTCCTTACAATGTGTATGATAATCAAGTTGAGCCATTTCCAGCACAAATCCAGGTTTTCTCACCCCACTCTCCCCCTGGTGTGAGTGTGTGGGGGGGTCTGTGTGTGTGAGAGAACCTGGATTTGTACTGGAAATGGCCCAACTTGATTATCATACACATTGTAAGGAGAGTGATCACTTTAGATAAGCTATTACCAGCAGGAGAGTGGGGTGGGAGGAGGTATTGTTTCATGGTCTCTGTGTATATAAAGTCTTCTGCAGTTTCCACAGTATGCATCCAATGAAGTGAGCTGTAGCTCACAAAAGCTTATGCTCAAATAAATTGGTTAGTCTCGAAGGTGCCACAAGTACTCCTTTTCTTTTTGTGAATACAGACTAACAGGGCTGTTACTCTGAAACTGTAAGGAGAGTGATCACTTAAGGTGAGCTATTACCAGCAGGAGAGCGCGGGGGGGCAGGGGGGGAGACACCCTTTTGTAGTGATGATCAAGGTGTGGGCCATTTCCAGCAGTTGACAGGAATGTTTGAGGAACAGTGGGGGGTGGAGGGGGGAATAAACATGGGGAAATAGTTTACTTTATGTAATGACCCATCCACTCCCAGTCTCTATTCAAGCCTAAGTTAATTGTATCCAGTTTGCAAATTAATTCCAATTCAGCAGTCTCTCCTTGGAGTCTGTTTTTGAAGTTTTTTTTGTTGTTGTTGTTGTTGAAGTGCAGACCGCATGCTGGCGGGATCTAGTCACATAGAGTGTTGGGATTCTTAAGGGATTGGCTTGTTTGGGCCTCATTTTGAAATGGGATTAGCTTGTGTTTTGTCTTATTGTGAAAGTTGGGATGCCTATCTACTGCATGAAAGTTGGCAACTGTGCTGTACTGCTGTAAGGTCTCCCGTGTATCTGCTCTTTGCTGGCAGAAGAGAGCTCTCCTCCCAGCATAATTAAACCACCTCCAATGAGCAGCATTAGCTGTGTTGTCAAGAGCTGCCCACACTAGCACTTTTGTCAGTGAAATTTATGACCATCCAGGGCATGTGTTTTTTTTTTTGTTTTTTTTTTTCACAACTCTAACCAACAAAAGTATAGTGTAGACAAAGCCCAAGGCCTGGACTGCACTTAAAAATTGGGATGACCTAGCTACATCCCTGAGAGGTGTGAAAAATTTCACACCTGGAGTCATGTACTTGGGTCGATTTTAACCCCCTGTGTAGATCTAGGTCAGCTGCAGAATTCTTCCATTGCCCTAGGTACCATCTCTGAGAAGTGGATTAGCTATGTTGATGGGACCTAGATGTAGGAAGCACCTATGCTATGGCACTACAGTGGCACAGCTGCAACATTGTAGTTGAGCTTCAGTACTGTGGACATACTTTTTAGTATCTGACAAGAGACAGATGCATACCGGTAGATGGGGAGTACAAGTAAACAATTAGATAATATAGGTCGCCATGAGAAGCAGTGGTCTCAGCACACCAAAGCTTCATCTTAAAAACCAAGCTAGGTTTCTTGTCCTTACCACAGTTCGAAGGCTGTTCCAGAACTAATGGGTGTTGCTTCCAAAGCAACAGCAGGTAAAAGTAGGATATAATAGTCTGATTTTTTTTCTGAGATGCAGGCACCCTCACAACTTCCTCCCTGCTCAGCATCTCTGAAAACTATACCATGTTGTGTGGTATATATTATATTTTGTATCCTATAACTCAAGAGGTCCTCAAACTGGGGTGTGCCTCCCTAGGGGGGCATGGAGGAAAGTTCAGGGGGGCATAGTGGGGCCCGGGCCTGCCATCCGGGGGGACGGGGAAGGAGTGCCACCCCAGCACTGGTCCAGCTTCTGAATGTGGCTATGTGGGGCGGGGGGGGGGGGGGGGGGCACAGATTCCATTATTGGTAAGGGAGGGGTGTGACAAAGTTTGGGGACCACTGTTATAACTGAATTTAAATAGTTGCTGTTGCACAGAAGGACTGATGAATTACTGTCAGAAAAACTTTTATCATGAAGCTAACTAGAATATTTCCATAATTTTCCTTACTGTTATAGTTGAAGGGGTGTTTAACAAGGCATGCCCTCTGCTCTTCTTCCACTGCATACAGATAGCACTTGGAGACTCTGATTGTAAACACAACGTGTGGTTTATTTATGGTGTTTCCCCCTCCCCTTTGCAGCATCTTATTTACAACAGCATATTATCTTTAACCCCCTAGGTCAAGGACAGGAAAAGTGGGAAATCTCTCTTGGGACTAACTCTGAGACACTGTTTCTCTCCCCCTGTGCTTTATCTACCTTCTGAGCTAATGAACTTATTAGCCTTATAGCTCTCTGCAGCCCATCCCCAATCTGTCCGTTAGTCACAACTGTCATAATCAGTTTTATTTCCAGGCAGCTAATTGGAGATACAGTGACCAGAGTGGTAGTTCATCTGCTGTTGCCTAGCACTCTGTCACAGGGTGGCATTTTCAAAAGGGCCCAGCACTGGCTTTTAATGGTGGTAGAGTTAAGGCAATGCTGAGTGCTTCTGAAAATCTGCTCTGAGCTCCTCTATCCTCAGTATCTAGTAAAACATACAGGATAAGGAAAAATCAAAGATGGCTTTGGATTAGTTATGTGAGGTATTGTTGTTTTCTGTGGAACTTTAATGCTCAGTCTTAGTATTGAACTCCTCTTCTAAAGTTAAATTCATTATGCTACTACTAGATTTTTCATTTCTAATTATCAATTTTATTTTAATATATTTACTCCTGTTTAAAAATATTGCCACAGATAAAAATATCCAGGAAACACAAAAGCAAATTTCTAACATTAAAACATGAAGCTGTGCTCCGCTATACACAATATAGAAAATACTACATGTGTGCAACATGGCTGCGTTAATTTATGAACCTTAATGTCTGCATGTCCCGATTGCTGAAATTTCAGCATAGCGTTAATGATGACTTGTACGTTTATTTGTGTTCTCTTTTTAAAAAATTGTTCGGGATTAAAGGGATGGTGTGAACTTTAACTTTGTACTTCTGCCATAATGTTTTCCCTAGTTCAACAAATAACTTCTAATACTACTACAATTAGGCATGCATATTATAACTTTTTTTATATTTGTGTATAATACTGGTTTTTTCCTCAGGTACTAGTGGCATATCTAGTTTAACACAAAAGAGTGACAGCTACTGGAATGAACTGGAAACAGCAAGCCCAAGTTGCAGCACATGCAAGAGACCATATGAGCAGTCTTCTGAGGAAGAACCTAACAAAAAACATGTAAAATACAATGAGACATATTCGGCACCTTCAGTGAGCAAAGATAAATTCTCATATATGGGTAAGCCTCTTTGGGACTACAATTTATTGAAGTACATTGAATGAATATAAAGTATTTTAAACAGAGTATTTAACAACTCCCTAAAGTTACTTCTCTCGCTAACAGCCAAAACCTGGTTCAAGTTGAAATTCTCTAGTGTGAAGAAGCTTTGGCATGTTTTTTTTTCTGTGAGAAGCCCTCAACTCTTGCTGCTTGGTTTAACAGTGTAAATCTAACATTTTACGGTATGCCTGGAATGTTATCTCTTCTAGCCCCTAGTCTTCCCTAATGGGTGATCCAGGTAGGGCATTGAAGAACCTTTTATTGTTTTGCGTGGGAGAACGGGATATCTGAATGCAAGCATTACCATTCTGGCTTTCTAATAATAATGTTTCAAGTGCCTTCAGAGCAATAATAAATTTAAGTAATCTTATGATCAAGCATATTTTGAGTATATAACACTAGCCATTATTACATAGGTTGATTTGGCCACTGTAGACAGGATGAAATAATATTTTAACTGATACAGAACCATGTCAGAACCCTGAGTAAATACACTTGCGAGAACACATTTAAACATGTATTTTAACTTTTCATTGTGGCTGATGGCCATCTTAAAAAAATTGGGACCTGGAGTTGGGGGCATGAAGCTCTTCCACACAAGCATCGTCTTCAGGGTTGGCAAAAATTTAAGTTCTTGTGAAAAAGGGGGGGCTAAAATTATTTTAAAGATTATGCACCTGTGCAAAATGATATATACAACTTCTATGTGTAGAAGTTGCTAGAGCATTATTGGAGGAAATATAAATGTTAACAATTTTATGTATTTTAAAGAGGCTTATGATTTTGAATAATTGCAAATTGTTTTGTGACTTTTTAAATAGGTTGCATGTATCCATCTCTTACAGGTGACTCTGTAGTTGTTTATACAGATGGCTGCTGCTCAAGTAATGGGCGTCGTAAGGCACGTGCTGGAGTAGGAGTCTATTGGGGACCAGGCCACCCTTTGTAAGTAACTTTTGAGATCATAGTTAAATCGCTTGCTGTAGAAAAACTTACTAATATTGGTCTTGTGTAATTTAACACTTAAATTGTATGGCCTTTAAATTCAGCAACTTCAGAATGCAAAACACAGTTAGTTGACTAAGACTTTCACCAAATTAGATAGATAAAGAGCTAGAAAGAGTAAACTCAGTTATTAAATTGGAATATTGAATGACAGCCATCACTGAATGCAGAAATAAAGGTGCCTGTAGAGGTTAGAAATGTAGGCAAAATATAACAAGACTCACCTTGCATTTGTCCAGGCTAATATCTTGGGGAAGGTTTAATTTAGGCTCTCATTAAGTGGTTTCATAAGTTTACATATAATTATATTAAATTGACTGATTTGTTCTCAACCTGCAGTAGGAACAGGGCCAAGCATGCCCAAATTTCAGATTGTTTGCCACTTAAAAACTTTAGTCCCCCTGAAGGGGAGGTTTTAGTTATGCCCCTAATCTGTGGCTATACACTTCTGCAGTAGTGTGAACCATTAATTTATTTTGTGTTGCTTTTAAACAGAAATACTAGTGATAGGCTTTCTGGACGGCAGACCAACCAAAGAGCTGAAATACATGTAAGTTGTGGAGTTTTAAAATTGTTTTATACTTGTGGAAAAGAATTGAGCACTATAATGCCACAACTTAATTAGCTGCAGAAGCTCCTAAATATTCTCACACATTCAATTTAGTTTTAGTAGGGCTCTGCTGTGAGGGATTTTGCAATAATACAAGTCAAAAAGGAAGCTGCTGATTCTGCTAACAGTATTTCTGCATAGGAGTTGGCAGAGTTGCTTTCTGGAACTCCCATTGGCTTGTTCTCTGTTTCTGGGGTTTCTACCTCAAATATTTTTTGTATTTAGTTCTGTTCATCCTGTCTCAAGGAAGACAGCTCAGAAGTAGAGAGGAGTTCAGAGACAAATGATGGCAAGACTTTCCTATGAAAGATAACATTAGGACTGTTCAGTTTTAGATACGAAATGAACAACAGTGGGCATGGTGGAGGTCTACAGAACGATATCTAGTGTAATGAAGATAAAATGGTGCTCCTATTGGAAAGAAAAGGAAAATCCAATGAAATTGAAAGGACATTCAGAAACGATACAAGAAAATACTTTTTAACACAATGCATCACTAACCTTTTAAACAACAAAATATCACTGATGTCAAGACCTTAGGATTCAAAACAGCATTAGACATTTATGTGGATAATCAGAACATCCACAGTTCTATTAGAGGAAAATAACCAGGATGTAAACCCTCATGGTTGAAGGCGTGAGCCAATCATTAGCTGGCAGGATTAAGAAGTTTCTTCTGTGGACTAGTTATTCCATAATTGGCTTCTCTGTCTTCCACTGAGGCACGCTGTATCTTGTCTCTGACAGACTTCTAGACTGGGATGTCTGATATGTTCCTGCAATTTTTGTGTGTCTGTCTTCACAGTAAATTCTCTAGTTGTATTTCTTCTGTATGTATTTTTTTTGTTCACAATCTTCTGAATTATGATTGAAACACATCCTTTAGGCAGCCTGCAAAGCAATAGAGCAAGCAAAGAGTCAAAACATCAAGAAACTGGTTATTTACACTGATAGCAAGTTCACTATAAATGGTAAGTTAACGATTTCAGTTCTACTGTGTATTGAATGTAGAACATGTACCTTCACTGTATAAGCCCTACAAATCTGTTTCTGTAAAACTGTTTGGGGGATGTGTGTGTGTGAAGGGATTCTTCATAACTCATTTCAGTTCCCAGTAATAGCAGGGAAAAGAACATTCTCCATAGCTTGCCAAAATCATATCTGTTTTTGAATCAAACTCTGGAATAGACAGGATACCTAGTTTAGCAACTGATGTAGGAAATATTTTAAAATATCAGATACTGAACATCTATAATAAAAGATCCCCTGGTAGAAGCAAAGGGTGCAATATACAAAATGGTGTATTCATTTTAATACCAAACCTATAAATGTAGGCTGTATATCTGAAAAGTGGCCAGCAAGTAGCATTAGGAAAATGGCTGTTCTTTCTCTCCTCCCCCCCCCTTCTTTTTTTTTTTTTTTTTGTTTTGCTTTGATACAAAAACAGAACCTGAAACACTTCAAGATTGTTCTGCTTGTTTTTACCTCTATAAATGTTGTTCAAGTCTATCCTTCCCTGGTTTAAATGGAGGACTGCTGGAGGATGGTGTCTCCCAGTGTATAGTGTGAGGTTTCACCTTAGGGGTTACGATGTTGAATTTTTTACAAGACCTCCTATAAGTAGTAGGCAGTGGTGTTAATGTGGTCTCTAATAGACCTAACCCCTTTTTCCCCTCAGTTACTCAACTTTCAGTTCCTTGTGACTTATAATTTCAGAGTATAGGCATATCATGAATTTCTAACATGAAAGCAGATCTTTTATGTATCATAAAGAAGTAAAAGGCACAATTGCATCTTGTTCTTTGCTGGTCTCTTCTAACAGACTAGGCCATAGAATCATAGAATATCAGGGTTGGAAGGGACCTCAGGAGGTCATCTAGTCCAACCCCTTGCTCAAAGCAGGACCGATCCCCAACTAAATCATCCCAGCCAGGGCTTTGTCAAGCCTGACCTTAAAAACCTCTAAGGAAGGAGATTCCACCACCTCCCTAGGTAACGCATTCCAGTGTTTCACCACCCTCCTAGTGAAAGTTTTTCCTAATATTCAAAGTAAATCTCCCCCCACTGCAACTTGAGACCATTATTCCTTGTTCTGTCATCTGCTACCACTGAGAACAGTCTAGAGCCATCCTCTTTGGAACCCCCTTTCAGGTAGTTAAAAGCAGCTATCAAATCCCCCCCTCATTCTTCTCTTCCATAGACTAAACATCCCCGGTTCCCTCAGCCTCTCCTCATAACTCACGTGTTCCAGTCCCCTAATCATTTTTGTTGCCCTCCGCTGGACTCTTTCCAATTTTTCCACATCCTTCTTGTAGTGTGGGGCCCAAAACTGGACACAGTACTCCAGATGAGGCCTCACCAATGTCGAATAGAGGGGAACAATCACGTCCCTCGATGTGCTGGCAGTGCCCCTACACATACATCCCAAAATGCCATTGGCCTTCTTGGCAACAAGGGCACACTGACTCATATCCAGCTTCTCATCCACTGTAACCCCTAGGTCCTTTTCTGCAGAACTGCTGCCTAGCCATTCGGTCCCTAGTCTGTAGCAGTACATTGGATTCTTCCATCCTAAGTGCAGGACTCTGCACTTACCCTTGTTGAACCTCATCAGATTTCTTTTGGCTCAATCCTCCAATTTGTCTAGGTCCCTCTGTATCCTATCCCTACCCTCCAGCATATCTACCTTTCCTCCCAGTTTAGTGTCATCTGCAAACTTGCTGAGGGTGCAATCCACACCATCCCAGAGTCCTTTTTAATTTTTGTTATTGTCTGAGCACAAGCTCTTGATAGGAACTCCTGAGATCTAATAAACTAACAATCACTTTGTCTTTGGCAAGTCAATTTGTATGCCTCAGTTTTTCCCATTGTACAATGTGAATGTTGACTCCTGGCTTTTGGGATGAGTAGATACATTTAAGTGCTTTCAAGACAAAGTTTGTATGTGCTTAATGATTTGGGAGCAGTATCAAGTCAGGCTTCCTTGTTGATCAGATAACTGAGTGAGATTCTTTGTGTAACTTTTTTTTCTATACTTTCCCAAAATATGAGAGGCTCTTGGCAGAAGAATGACTTTATATTTTTGCATGGGGGGTGAGAACTTTCATCTTTCTGTTTTTCCCCCAAAGCATGAGCCAGCAGCTCAGAAGGCAAATGAGCTGGAAGTAATCTGATGCCTCCTCTAAGGGGTGATGCCCACACCCTGAAGAGGCCAAGGAGCTACTGGACAGGGAAAGGGGGATGCTTGGGTGGAAGAACAGATGCAGGAGCTGTCCTGATTTCCCACTGTCTCAGACTCTGGTAGCTCCTGCTTCTATGTGGGAGAAAGAGTGGCGCATTGGCCCCAGGAAGTGGAGGAGTTGCTAAGCAAGGGCTCAGTGGACCAGGGAATTAAAACCAGCAAGGAGGCAGAAGATGGGGCGGAGCAGAGCAGATCCATTAAGTAATCTGTTTCCTTCTCTTCAGTTGCCCCACCAGGGGGCAGTCATCTCTTAACCATTCCTACTGAGCAGTTCCTTTCCCAGTTCATACAAATATGGAGATGGGACTGGTTATAGGAGCTTTTGATCTGGCTTCCTGCAAAGAGTCCTTAGCAGAATGAGAATTAACAGCTCAGTTTGTTCATACTGCCAGGCATAAAGTGGTCAGCTCTATTCTGGTAACTATTTCACTAGTAGAGTTGTTTAATGAAGGGTGCTCCTGTCTTGGATAAATTGTCTAATAATTAATACATTCTTTGACCAGTAGTAGAGGACTTTCTAACTCTTAATTAAAATATTGTTACTTTTTCTCTGACTTTTAGGTTAATGTAACCCTTCTTGTTGTTCTGAATGTGTTCTGCTTTATGCCTTCTTTTTTAGGTGGTTGTGCGTTCCCACCACGTGCTCCTCTTTTGACCTTCAAATAAAATAAGTTAGTAAAGCTCTAGTTAGAGCTGCACACTGTTAGCTCCATTGGCAAACAGACCCTCAACTTCAATTTATTGCTGTTCACCTGGAAAACTTGCACTTAAGTGAATCTAAACTCATCTATTGTGCTCACAAACGGTGAGCATCAATACCAGTCAATGGGGAAGCATAGGTGTAAGGAAAGATGCTAGAAAGACAGTCATTCTGAAAAACTGTATTAGAGAATGAAATCAGCATATTTCACAGATTGTCACCTGTGTCTTTAATGCAATTGTGGAGAAAGTTAGTAACTGATAACAGTATGGTCTTGCAGCACTAAAGTCATTGGGAGTGGGACCATGCCCATAGTCTGTAGAGATAACAGGAAGTTTCTAGAGTAACTACAAAGCATGTTACGGAGATAATGACTAAGACTAAGATTTTGTCATGGGTATTTTTTAGTAAAAGTCATGGACAGGTCGCGGACAATAAGCAATAATTAATGGAAGCCCGAGACCTGTCCCTGACTTCAACAGCAACAGGGTATTTATTTTTTTTAGTAGAAGTAACTAGTGTTTGGTCCTGATATTTACATGGCAAGGATTTGTAAAACTTCCTAAATAACTTCCTTTTTAAAGGCATGGTCATGGGTAGTCTTCCTATGCAGTAGCCACAAGTTATTTACATTCCTGCTGAATTTTAAAAATATATCCAGTTAGTTACAGTTTCCAATTACAAGTTACAGTCTTCCAATAAAACGTTAATTTGTTTTTCCATAGGTATAACAAGTTGGGTAGACAACTGGAAAAGTAATGGCTGGAGAACAAGCACAGGAAAAGATGTAATAAATAAAGAAGACTTTGAAAGACTTGATGAGCTTTCGGAGGGAATGGAAATTCAGTGGGTGAGTAACAGGGTGAATTTGATTTTTAAATTCACCCATCCAGATTCAGGTTAACAATTTTACCCTCTAGACCAGGGTAGGCAAACTACTGCCTGGGAGCCGCATCCAGCCCTCCAGACGTTTTAATCCGGCCCTCGAGTTCCCACCAGGGAGCAGGGTCCGGGGCTTGACCCGCTCCAGCCAGGGAGTGGGGTCGGAGGCTTGATCCACTACACACGGCTCCCAGAAGCAGTGGCATGTCCCCCCTCCAGCGCCTATATGTAGGGGCAGCAAAGGGGCTCCGCACAGTGCCTACACAGCTCCCGTTGGCCAGGAACTGTAGCCCATGGGAACGGCAGGGTCAGGGCAGTGTACAGAGTCTCCTAGCCACGCCTCTGCATAGAAGCTGGAGTGGAGACATGCCGCTGCTTCTAGGAGCTGCTTGAGGTAAGCACTGCCTGGAGACTGCACCTCTGACCCCCTCCTGCACTCCGACCCCCTTCCCCAGCCCTGATCCCCCTCCCTCCCTCCAGATCCCTCAGTCCCAGCCTGGAGCACCCTCCTATAACCCTAGCCGGAGCCCTCATCCCATTCCACCCCAATTTTGTGAGCATTCATGGCCCGCCATACAATTTCCATACCCAGATGTGGCCCTCGGGCCAAAAAGTTTGCCCACCCTGGCTCTAGACCTTTTGCACACTGCTCAATTTCTCTTTCATATACTTTATCCAGCAATTTGCCTGTGACATCTGCTCTCTTGGGTAGACTGTACCCTGGTCTTAATGACTGAACCATGTTAATGTAGTGTGGGTTCTCAATCACACAGAAAGGAGAGTTTGTCGCATAAACAAACCAGGCAATTTTTTCGTCAGTTACCTTTTTTTTTTTTGTAATCTGCTGGTTCTTATCACAAATTTATCTATGGTGGTTTTTGGATGATAGAGATTTTTTTCTTTTCCTTTTTGCCACGGGTTATATATTGTGGTCATGTGACATACATGATGTGACTGAAACACTATCATTGGCAGATAACTCTGAAACTATAGAAAATGATGATGATCTTGAAGGTGGATAGCCTTCAGAATCCTGTAGGTTGAGGATGGATTCTCCTAAACAAAATAAGTCAATGCAGTCATTTAATTATTACCATACTGCTCATTTAGTATTATTCATTGCATTCACTGACGCTCAGTACTACTTTAAAGGTGAAATTGTAAGAAGAAGATTAGCTGAAATAGGCAGTTTATTTTTTATCACAACTGCATCAGAAATGGTGGTAGCATAGAGTAACAACTATATTTTTTGCTCAAACATGAGAATTCAAGAAAAGTCCAGAAGGAAGACAGGCAGTCCTTAGGAAAGAAGTATGAAATAAAAGTTTACCAGCCTGAAGATCCTGCATGTTCCTTTCATCATCTTCAATGCAGCTTCCTCCTGAGAAGGAACACTTCTCATGATGTTTCATTTGGGCAACCAGGCCTTGTATTTCTTTGTTTGCATTTTGCACACATGCCTGTCTTAACCACAGGTAGAGGAAATTCATTAAAATATTCCCAAACTGGGTCTTTTACGGCCTGCTGCCATTATAGGTTTTTCTTTCTAGTGAGAGAATGGTATGGTAGATTTCAAATCAATGAAGGCTACACTCGGAAAGACCTAAGACTTCTGGAATAAGCTGCTCAAACAGGTTCACTTTTGTTTCTGTTGCCTGTCCCTCTGGTCTCACATTTTATCTCCAGACTTCTCCTTGTCCAGTTCTATTCCGCCCCAACAATCTTTTATTCATTGAACTTTTTGAAACTTTGCACTTTTAGAAAGAGGTAAGGGATTGACTCTGTGTACACACATTTGCAGAGGGACAATAGGGTTTGAGATGTGTTTACTTCTCACCTCTATATATAATTTATTTTAAAACATTTTTGCTGTTAACAAGCATGTTATCTCTGGAGACACAAATCCACAGTTTGAGAACTGCAAAACTGAGCATCTCTGATGCTGAGTCCCATTGTGTAAATAGAAGATTAACCTAAATAATCTGTACAGAAGCCTCTGGAGGCCCATAAGATTGGGTCCCTAATCCATGAACTATTGGAACTCCTTTACAAAACTTTTCTTAAACATTACATGAATATATTGTCTCATACTATAGAATTTATAATCCTTATTCCATGAAGATATCTTTGAGCTATAATGTATCTTAATTAAAACTATCTTTAGATAGTATTTTTTTAAAATTGATTTTTATGCACCCTGCTGAGTAATTTGGTGTTAAGTGTGACTGAATAAGCACAAATAACTTTATGTACTTTTGCCGCTAAAAATATTTTATACATTTTCACAGATAAGAGCATCATAAGGAATTTTAATAAACGTAAAGCTACCATGAATCCACATAAGTACCAGGAAAATTATTAGCTCCATCCAAAATAATCAGCAAGATTCTGTTACCAAGTAATTTAAGAAATACACAAAAGGATCTACTAGATTCTATCAAACAATATACTTAAACATTTGTTCATATATTTCCTACCAAGAAAAGCCCCACACTGTTAAATCTCTAGGGTATTTCCAGGAAAAGGGAGCAAAGCTCAGATCTAAACTAGAATACTGAGAAACTAACAGAGGATGGTTAGGGCTGAAGGTCAAAAATTTAAGATAAGAATTCTTAAATTAGTCTTCAGGGGTGTGTAAGTTGACACAGTAAACTTTTTACTTTAGCAGAACTGGTCAGTTGCCAGCAGGGTGCAAAACAAACTGTCTAACTCCAATTTTCTGTGGCATATTCAAAGCTTTTCCAGTAATATTAGAAGCATGAATATGGCAGTCCTTAGAATACCTATGTTGGCTCTCAATTTGGTAAGAACTATCTCAAACGTAGAAGCAGGATACAGTAGCTTTTTGCTGAGTAACTAGTAATAGTATTTTAAATTGAGTCTGTAACCTTTAACTCTTCTAGTAGAAATAAATTCAGCATTGAGAAGAACATATTGTCCCCATAGCCACGTTTCTAATTATTCTAAATTTGCCTGTAACCTTCCAAAGATACCTAACTCGGAAACAAATCTCTGCACCATTGCCTTTATGGCTAGTGAAACAGAATCCAAGGAAATGTACCATTAAGTAATCCCTACAAAACAATACAGTGGGCATAAGTGGAAACTTTATACTTCTCTTGGGGGATTTTCCTAAAGGAAGTTCCTTCCCTTATTGTACTTCACTGATGTATTCTGTTCAGATGTCAAAGGCTAACTAGATACTGTCTTCCCCCACCTTGTCTCACTAGTAGAAATATAATCTCCAGGTTGCAGTTAAACAACTTTACTGAACTAAAATTTAAAGCTGTTGTCCTTTATGTAACTTCCCCCTAGCTCTAAACAAAACAAACCTCCAAATACAGCAGAAAATCCATCTGACAGTGGCTGGAGCACTGTATTCTGGCACTTCAGGGAGTCCTGGCTTTATAGGCTTCCCCTCTACACGCCCTCTCCAGTAGTGCTGCATTGGGAATAGAATTGGTGGAACTGTTCAGATTTTAACAAAACAAATCACCACAATAAGAGGAGTGTCTGAAAACCAGACAGTGCTGCATTTCATGAACTTGGAACTTATCAAAGCTTACCTACATTTTAATAAATAAAATGGGGCTCTGACTCTGAGATAGGAACCAGTTAAAAGAATCCTAGCTGTGAGAAGCCCTGCTATATGCAGAAGAAATCACTTAATGCTCTAGAAAGGTGCTGTGATACTTGGGATTAATAAAGACAGACCAGGTGATCAGATCTCATGTATTTGGTGTAGTCTCTCTTGACTATTTGAATCTTGGTAGTGTTGTGTCAAATAACTGTAGACTTATCTCTCAACAGATGCATGTTCCCGGTCATGCTGGCTTTATAGGAAATGAAGTGGCTGATAGACTTGCAAGAGAAGGAGCTGGAAAACAAAACTCCTAGCATGCTATCAAGACTAGGAAACTTCGTTCTTGCTAACTAAAGACTGTTTAAGCCATAAGACATACTCTTTTCAGTTTGAAAACTTCCTGTTGGAATTGTTCAAAATAAGTTAATTTAAACTTTGTTATAACTATCCTTACCTTATTTCTGGTTTAAAAATTTTAAATATATGCTGTCCTGTATAAACACACCTACTTTTTTAGAGTGTTCAGGTTACTTGGTTAATCGCTGCTTTGTTGGTAGAGGCTTACTGAACATTCAAATATTGGTAAAAGTAAGGTGTCTAGTGTTTTTAGTTCCATTTGCCACAGTACCTGTTAATTTTTTTAGATGTTCCATAACTGAGAGAAAACTTTAGGTTTTACAAAGTATAATTGTTTCAAAAAGTTTATGAAGGGAAATATGTTAGACGTTTTCCCTTTACCAAGAGTATTGAAATAAATTTAAACTTGATAGGTTTGTCACTGTTTTTAAGCAAATAGTGTAGAAAATACTAAAGTGCAATGGCAGTTATTTGAACTGCATAATCCTATAAAACATAACTTCCCCCACCGCACCTCCTCAAATGCTAATAAGCGTTTGTTTGTGTGTTAGCTCGTAAGAGTATTAGGGATGTAAATATTGGTTAAAAAAGTTAACTGGTTAATTTTGATCATTTATATCATTTAACCGGTTAACCATTAACCTAGGTTGCTCAGGCAGGCAGGGGCTGAGCTCCAGGTGGCCCGGGGGCCCGCTCCAGGCAGCCCAACATGGCCAGCCGCTCGCCAGGATAAACGGTTAAGATGGTTAAGGCCCATATAACGGTAAGCCTAATGCTTACTGGTTAACCTTTTACATCCCTAAATAGTATCCGTATAAGCTGCTGTAAAGTGTTTGTTCGTCCAGACTTGCAGACGTAACAATCAACAAAGCAGGCTGCAGGGAAGTATTAGACAGGTTTCCTTTTCCAGCCACTTGAATTTCAAGTCCCCTGTAGACTTTGCTTCCAGCTTCTTCCTGAAGCAACCTCGAACTGGCCCCTAGTCAGCTATTGCCATCACAAGATGGGCTCCTGAGTGACTTCATACTGAAAACTGCCATGTTGACTGTTACATTGTCTTACACCTGTTCACTGAGAGTGATTGTTTCACACTCTAATCCATGTGCATTCTGGTGACTTTCATGCTGGTCAGAGTCTTATCTACATATAACCATATCATGTGACATACTACTTGATTCCTGCTTTTGCAAATTTGTTCCTGTGCCACATTTGAGTTCCCACTGTTTTTTCTGCCCCCTGCTTATCTAGCACTACCATGATTTTCAAGTTATTTTGCTGGTTTTCCCCTTCTTAAACCTTTGTAATTTTTGTTCTGTTTCCCTCTCCCCTATGTCTGTCCCATTCTTCTTTCCCCATGAACAAGAATTCAACACATTCTGCTCTTTTTGTGCTCTTTGTCCTGACATGCTCACCCCCTCTCTTGCTCCACTGTTAACCCCATTCCTGCCTCATTTCTATTCTTTTCTCTCTTTACCTATCATCTGATTCTGCTGACCTCATTCTAATTGATTTCCTTTCTTTCGGTCCCGTTCCAAACATACTTGACTGCTCACAATCTCTATACATTGCTCTCTACCTTAGTCTGTTTTCATGGTCATTCTTCAATATCGGCCCCTTTTTTTTTTTTTGGCCCATATATCTTACCCTCTACGATGCATTTGGCTCCTGTTTCTAGCCCCTTCCCATGCCTCTTTCTTCCCCCCCTTGGTGGAATCCTCTATGCCATCCTAGCTTCACTTCCTGCCTCTCCCCTCTGTTTCCCCTATATTGTTCGATGCTGTTTAGGTTTGTTTGATGCTCTGACACTAAAGCTTTTTCCTCTTTCTGACATTCAGTAGTGGATTGACACTTAGCCATCAACTCGGTCATTCACTTGGCGGGTTCTGACCATTGCCATCTTTCCTCAGCATCAGTCATTCCTCGTCAACCTTGAGACATGCTGTTTAATTCACCTTTTTGTCTTTTCCCTCGCAATAGCAGGGGATCCTCTATAGCTACACCCTCTTTGTTGCATTGCTGTCACTTTGATCCTTTTCCCATCTGAACTGCACCACCTCTATGCTAGCATTTCTATACTTACTAAAATTTTGTTCTTTAAAATATCAATTTCTTTAAAATCCTACATTCTTAGAATTATACAACATGAAAAATTATCTTCAAATGACATGGGCTGTGTCTAGATTGGCGTCTTGCCCCAAATCCAATCATTGGTATAAGCTGAACCACTCATTTCTTGTGTAGATGGGCAAAGATAGTCATTTTGGCACTTATTCCACTTGAAACCAGGATAAGCTCCACTGCTCAGAACAGCTTTGCCTTCCTATGCTTAGGGATTATACCATTTAAACCACATGGATGACTATAAAGGAGCAAATCTCCACTCTAGTCAAGGCCTTTATTAAACTCAGCTGTAGAGTTCCCTACATGGTGTCTTGCTGATACATTAAACATTTACTTTCAAAGTGAGCAAATTTCTTACCTCACTGTAGGCTTTGATGGGTAAACTGGACTTTTCCTGCATTACAAATCGCTATCAGCAGGCCTGAGCAGCTTCATACCTGTGCAACTGCTGTATCTCTAAGTGGATTCACACGAGGGTTACTTGAGGGTAATGTTGGCTTCAGAGATGTATTGCAGGGTTGTATGTGGCCTGCAGAACTTCTGCTAGCGTTCATGGTTCATCAGACAGTTTACCATGGTTGCCAGCTCAAAAAAACAAACCTCGAGTCTATTTAAATTCATGTAAGAACCCTATTCTAATAGTCACTTTGGGTGAAAATGCAGCCTTGTGTATTGGAGGTTTAATTCCATCTTAACTTTGTCAGGGAGCATTTATAAAAGCCTCTAATTACATTCAACCCTTAATTTTACTGGTTTAATAAACTTTTTATGCTTCCTTAGTTCCAAGTTAAAAGAATATTATGCCTGTAATGTAAGCACTCAAAAATTGGGAAATCTGAGAATTAAGGTTGCCCGTGTAACCTTACTTTGGTTCCCTTGTGTGTAGGCATTGGCTGTTTTTAATTAAATGACCAGTTCCTAATTTTTCCATATGTCCCCCATCCAGGAAATTCTATCCAATCGAATGCCACCCTGGAAATTTGGTTGGATTCTTTCTCTCCCTCTGCTTCAAAATTTTTGTATAATGCTGGGCAAGTCACTTGAGCCACAGAAAAGCTCATGGATAAACAATTTTGTAATAGGCCTAGGATTTAGATGGTGGGCTGTAAATAAAGCCAAAGCCACACACTTGAGCAATGAACAGAACTAATGGAAATATTGAACAGCCACCTATGTGGCAGGGATACTGTGGCAAAAACAATGCAATCATGTAAGTGAAGTCACTGTAATATGTACACAAAAAGTGGACCAAATAAAGATGGAACAACCTTAATTCTGGGATTTCTTAACTTGAATTCTTGACTTTGCATTCTTGACACTGCTTTAGCATAGCTTTATGTAATTATATGGGAGGGGAGAGGGCCTTTCTGAGGAATCATCAACACTCTACATTTATGCTGTGTACAGCAAGCACAAATGCTTCTAAGCATCTCTTCTACAGTATTTCTGCCTTTTTTTCTTCATCAAACACCAATCTATAGTGGCCCCTTAGAATATACATTAACTGCTTATGCTAAACAATCTGTTCCACCTTGCATTTAGCTGACCCACAGAGTACCTTTCCCAGACCTGAAGAAGAGCTCTGTGGCTCGAAAGTTTGCCCCTCTCACCACCAGAAGTTGGTCCAATAAAAGATACTACCTCATCAACCTTCCCTCCCCAGTGATTAGTTTGTGATGTTGGAGAGTTGCTAGAGGGGATTTTGTGTATTACACCTGCAGTATATGCAGGCTCCAATTTTGAACGCTGCAGGCTGCGCATCATAGCCATTTAGAATTTCACAGCAACAGTGTAAATAGACCTCATCCTACTCCAGACCTACAGGCTGGCACTGGAGCTAAAAGAGAATCTCTGGTATCACTGAATGGCCAAGGAGACGCAGATAGGAGGCTCCTGATTTCATTGAACAGATGGCAGTAGTACACTTATAGTTCGACAGCAGCTTTCATCCAAGATTTCAAAGCACTTTACAGACATCACTTCTCACTCGATCCCTGCAAGCATTATCTTCCTTAGTACACAGATGGGGAAGCTGAAGCAGAGATGTTAAGTAACCTGATTGGGGGGGAGGGGAGAGGATGTACAAGGTGAATCTCTAACAGGGCCAGGATTGTAGAACTGGAAGGGACCTTGAGAGGTCATCTAGTCCATTTCCTTGCACTGAGGCAGGACCAAGTAAACATAGACCATCCCCGGCCCACCTGTTCTTTAAAACCTCCAATGAGGGATTCCACAAGTGCTGACTGAATTTTGTGGATGAATTGGGGCACACCAGTAATTGGACAACACCAGTCCACTCTCTGATTAAGTAAAGTTTATTGAATGCCTAATTAAGCAACTATTAACAGCACTCTAGCTTATGCAGTCCTAGCAGCAAAGTCCCACAACAGAGCTGGCCAAGCACCAGAATGAGTCCTCGGAGTCTGCATCAATGGATCTTGATGGTAGCCTGTGAGAGTCTCAGAAGTCCCACAGTGTGCCAAACTTCTCCTCACAGTCTGTCTTTTATACTCTGTTGTGTTGTCTTATCAACCACACTGTTTGTGCACTTTTCCTATTCTGGAACCTTCTCTCTCTTGCTTGCTACGTTCTTGCCCCCTTCTCTTTAACTAGTTCTAACCAGTCTCAGACAGTTTTACCATGAGCTTTTGTAAGGTGTAATTCTGGACCATTTAGAGTCAGGCTAACCCCCTTTTAATCTACAACAATTCCCTCCTTGGCAGCCAATTGATTTCAATTAAAGTGGTATGGGGCAAGCATCCACCTCCTCAACACCTAGCACGTTGCAGCCATCAGTGGAGCATAATAGGTCTTGGTGGCAACTCTCATATCCCAATCCAGTTCTGCTCCAGCTACACGATGAGGCGATGTGTGATATGATATTCTTGGTTTGTCCACTCGAATTGTCACTTTACCTGCCTTATCCAACAATATATACATATTAACACAACTAAAATTACAATTTGTAATAATATTATAATTGGATATAAAAAGACATCAAACATCTTAGTTGCAGTAGGGAACCATCCCCAGTGTTTCCCACCACTGATGTTCTCTAACCTTTTTTACTTTCTCTAGTATTTGTTTTATGTTTTCACCATTATGGTGTACAGTAACTAAAATTTTCTTTGCAGGCTCTTTAGCCTTTGTTAACCATGTAAATTCTGATGTTCTAGAAGTTCTGCTATTAATGACAACTTCATACCAATGAACGTGAGGTGTGAACTTCGATACATGGTGAAATTTTCAATTAACAACTGACTTGTAAACACTGGTGATGTAAACATAAAATCACAACCTTCAACTTTTATGACATTACAAACATTGGAATAATTATATATAGCTTGATTATACATTCCATTAATTATCACATATTTATAAATAGTTCTAAAACACACATCCTTTTCCTATGTACACCACTGTATTCCTATCAGTCTCTTCACGATGTACTTCAAATGGCACACTCCTTCATTACTATTAAAACATGCACTGCTGATCTTAAAAGCAGACTCTTCTCATATAAATCCTAATCCTTGATCTACAACACAGGCTTCTAAATCTACTGACTGCCATTTATCATTGTCCCATACAGCCCATACCCTCTATGGCAGGGGTACGCAACCTATAGCATGCATGCCAAAGGCAGCACATGAGCTGATTTTCAGTGGCACTCATACTGCCTAGGTCCTGGCCACTGGTTCGGCGGGCTCTGCATTTTAATTTAAATGAAGCTTCTTAAACATTTTAAAAACCTTATTTACTTTACATACAACAATAGTTTAGTTATATATTATAGACTTATAGAAAGAGACATTCTAAAAACGTTAAAATGTATTACTGGCATGCAAAACCTTAAATTAGAGTGAATAAATGAAGACTCAGCACACCACTTCTGAAAGGTTGCTGACCCCTGCTCTATGGTCCACTGGATAAAGTACAGAACCCTTTCAGTTAATATGTAGGACTACAATGGGATACACCTTTTCAACGGTAGCTTCTGCTATTGTCAATACATAGGCAACGATTGATGTTAATATTATAAGTAAAATTTACTAATCTCCACCGAGCTTGTAACTGTCGCTCCTTTTGTGTGGCAGCATCCCATATGATTTTCCAAATTTCTACAGGTAAAATTCCATTTGTGCCATCTCTAAGATTTATGACAACATTTTGTACCCCGGCTTGCATGCAGCTTAAGGCCAAAGAAACATTACGCTGTTTAACACCAAGAGCCTTCACAACTAATTGGTCATCTTGTTCATTTATCTTTTCGCATTCTGGCAAAACATATTAACCATTCACCCATTCTCAGTTCTGATAAGGATGAGTTTGAAGGTTTCAACAAGCCTTGCATCCTGAATGTTGCAGCTTCCAACTTATTTGTCCATTTTTAATGACCAAACTGGCCCAGTTAGCAATTCTTGTACATGATCACGCTTTACCACAGAGGGTCCTATTTTTGAAACATTACAGGGAAGGGCAGGAATTATTGAGAATTCTTCAATAAGCTCCTCAGGCCCTCATATCTTCCATGGACCCTTTAAGCTCGAAGTCATTAGCGCACCCATGCATCCTTTACACAGACATATAAGGCTATTGGAGGAGTGCTACATTCACCATTACCTGTCTCCCTATTTTACCACAGGCCGCTGGTATTTAGTTGGTTTGCTCAATACATTTGGTGCTCTTTCACATAATTCACTCTTATTTTAGTTACATTTCCCAGTGAGTACAAAGGTTTCCTGCAAGGCTGTATCGTAAGTTGTATCTACTGGGGAATATCTTATCTGTAACAGTATAGTTTGTCCTATTTTGGCCCAATGGGGCACATACCAGGACAAAAAAGACTTAAAGAAAAGTGTACTTTGCCACATACAACTGTCCATGCTACTTTGTTTACTAATACAAACAATTAAGTCACATTAAGATGATATTCTCTGTTAATGTCAAAGCACATGCTTAGTTCCATTATCTCCTTTAGTTATTTGCACAGTAGAATTTAAAAACATATCCACCCTCTCATTATTTGCACAGAATTTAAAAACATATCCTCCCTCTGGTTAGTGCCCTGCCACATACAACTAACTATATCACACTGTTTTCTAGTCCAAAAACTTACATTGAGCCCGCATTTGCTCTCAGCATCTGTATTACAGGTGAAAAATTAGGGCAGTTGCTGAATGAAACACCAATCCAGAATATACATTGAAAATGTAACTGATGAAGCATGTCAAGTTGTTCCAGTTAGGAGTGAATGTGTTTGCTTTAAAATATATAGTTGGAGAAATGATCAACTTTTACATAAAATACAGAGAAAAACTGAATTTCAAAAATAAGATTTTTAATCTGGAACCCCAGCCTCCCCAAAATACCCCAAACGGTTGTATTATTTCCTTTAATTTCTTAAACTGAATGTAACAAAACCTAAAACTCAGATGGCCTGATGCCAACTGGTGATCGTTCTCCCAAGAAACCTGAGCTGAGAGATTTAAAATAATCTTCCATTCCTTGTACCTTAGAGCACTTCTTCTCTATGCCTATCTGTCTTTTTCAGACAGCCCCTCCAGCTTGCTTAGCATAGAAGAAATTCCCTCAGTTTTGCCTTGGGGACCAAAGGATACTGTGAGGAGCATCTGACTCAGAAATGATTTGCTCAAGCATTTCATAAACTAAATTTCCAGCAGCACAGGGAGCTGAAAGAGATGCAGCCTCCAGGCATTGGTGAGAGCCTGTGCTTTAGAGAAATCCTGCTGATCACTTTTGATCTTTCCCTTTGTCAGTTTTAGGTACATCAGAAAAATAAAAATAATTTGATACCCATCATGCTATTCTCAGCATATGTAATGAGAACAGGAACAAAAGAGAGAAAATGGGTTTAAAATAATGGAAGAAAACAAGAATCAAAACAATGTGCATTTCCTCTGGCTTTTGCTACAGTCTACCTACTTGGGAAAAAATTTAAGGTTTAAGCATATTTGTGTATGTAGATCCAGACTTAAGCATGAGACCTTCAAGTCCTACACAGACTTACAGTCTCCCTCAAACTCCCCCGTGGTCAAAAGGAGATAATACCTCCTGACTTCCCCCTCCAAAAGCAGCTCCAAATTTGTGGCAACCTTCCACTTGATTTTCCCCTCTGGCAGAAGAACAAAAGGAATAGGCCTATCCCCACTGTGGCAATGAGCCTGGAACACCTGATCTTTGTGCTCTGGCAGTGGGAATGGAGAGGCAAGTGTCTCACAGCTTGCTTTCTAGCAGCTTTGTGGCTCTGCAAATTGTAAACTAGCCCTGGGTGAAATGTTTAGACAGTGAGGTTGGAGGAACACCAATGATGCCTTGCTCAAAGCTGGAGCTAAACCCATTTAGAAGCTTACATGTACAGAAATGCTGATGAATCGTGTGTCAATATGATGCCGCATAAAGGAATTTTTTGTTTTCAATTTGCTTTTTCAAAACCCTAGGAAATGACACTATCTGTTAAAAGAACAATGAAGTTGCAAAGTCAAGCACTCAAAAGTTAGGAAAGGACAAAAATCAAGGTTAATTTGGCTCCCTATGTGTAGGGCCCTACCAAATTTGCGGCCATGAAAAATGCGTCATGGACCATGAAATCTGGTCTGCCCTGTGAAATCTGGTCTTTTGTGTGCTTTTACCGTAGACTATACAGATTTCACAGGGGATACCAGCATTTCTCAAATTAGGGTTCCTGACCAAAAAGGAAATATCGGGGGGATCACAGTATTGCCACCCTTACTTCTGTGCTGCTGCCTTCAGTGCTGGGCGGCCGGAGAGGCAGCTGCTGAATAAGGGTCCAACTCTGCAGACAGCAGTGCAGAAGTAAAGGTGGCAATACCAACTCAGATCAGTAAGGGATTGTGTCACTGCCTGTTCTATAGCCCTGGGCTCATCTGTACTGTGCAGCCCTGGCTGAAAGCCCTGGCACCAGCAGCACAATAGCCTCACCCTGGCTTCCACCAGCCTTGGTTATTCCTTGCAAGGTGACCCCAACACCTATCCCAAACCACCTTCCCTGTAGTGTCAGCTCTCTCCTGGAACACTCACAGAAGTTAAAATCACTACTTCTTTAAAGAGTCAGAAAACAGCAACCCATTAATTTAACTGGTGTTTGACTCTCTTATTTCAATCACAGCACTGTCTTGGCTTATATTAAAAGTAAAAACAAGTTTCTTTAATCAAAAAGTCATAGGTTTAAGTGATACTAAGTATAAGAAATAAAGATAGAGTTACAACCAAACAAAAGTAACTATATGCTTCTAAGACTAAGACCTGATTTAACCAACTAGACTCTCTTGTTCAAAGTGTTTCTGATCAAGTCTCTTTTCCAGCAGGGTTGACCAGACTCTCAAGCCAGAGCCTCCACAGAGCTCCAACTGATCAGTTCCTTTGTCCCTTCAAGTTAAGGATACCAAAATGGTTTTTTCTCTCTCCTTATATCTTCACAAAGTTCATTGACCCTGCTGCATCTTTCCCCACTTGCTCTCCTGATGGCTTTGTTTACCACGCATGTAAGTGTACCTTCATCATCTCTGCCTGATGACCAGGCTGGTCAGACATGCAAATGTAAGGGGATTGTTGCCCCCTTACTAACATTCAGTTGGAGTATTTTAGTTGGCTAGTTCCCAGTACTAAAAGGGAAAGGGTCTATAGGAAATCAGGACCCTGAGACTGATAGTCCCCAGGAACAATGGGGAGAGGCCAATGCTCCAGGTCAGCCTGAATGACAGGGTGGGCAGGCTAATCAGGGAGTCAGGAGGCCAGGGAGGTCCCGTCGTCCGTGTGAGCTGAAATTGCCTGGGTCAGACAGAGTGGGGTCGAGCTAAAGAGCTGGGGAGCAGAGCTGTGCCAGATCCAGAGAGAGCAGAGCTGAAGCCCAGCCAGAGGCACAGCCCAGAGAGAGCAGACTTGCCCTGGGAGGAGAGCTGCAGCACCCAGAGCCAGAAGGACCAGAAAAGCAGCCCACGAAGCAGGTCAGTGCTAGGAACAGAGTCACAAAAGCAGCCTGCAGAGCAGACCTGTCCTGGGAGCAGAGCTGTAGCAACCAGAGGCAGAGGGGCCAAAGAAGCAGCCCAGGGAGCTGGCGGCAGAGCAGCAGCAGCAGCGCTGAGACTGAGTGGTGGAGCTGGGGCTGGAGCAGTCCGGACCTGGGTGGAGTGAGCAGCTGGGGAGAGCAAGGGGGCTCTGGACAGCGGGCCCAGCACAGGGAGACACCTCAGGCAAGAGGCTCTGCAGGCCAGGCTTGGATCGTATCCCCGACAGGACGGGGGCGACACTGGGAAGGAGGGTCCTACCACTTGGAGCCTGAGAGCGTGTGGCCACCACCAGCGCAAGCGTCCAACCCACAGCATCCCTGCAGCACAGCCAGGCCCTGAGAAGGCGGCCTGGGACTTACAAGGAACAGACTGTGAACTGCCCTGACATTCCAGAGACACTGTTTGTGATGTTCCCTGCCACAGAGCGGGTTGATGTGTTTCCTTTAACCTTTCCCATTTTTCCTTATTCTTTTTAAAATTAATTTTTGATTAAATAACTTGCATTTGCTTTAACTTATATATAATGGTCAGTGGGTCAGAGAACTGCCCATTGCAGAGAGAGTACCCCGCAGTGGGGACACCCTGGCCCCTGCCCTGGGTGACCACAGCAGGGTTGGGGGTCGAGCCCCCCAGGAATCCTGGGCCCAGCCTTGTTGGGGTTACGAGGACTGTGCCAGACAGGAGAGTGGAAGGGGAGTCCTCAAGGGCAGGGAGGCCACTGGGTAAAGGAAGTGGGAGCAAGGACTCAGATCCTTTCGCTAGCCCACTTCACCGGGGTAATGCAGAAGCCAGGAAAGTTCCCCACAATAGCGGGACTATTCCCCCGCTTACACAAATACAGATTCCTTTGTCTATGGCTGACTGGGTTTATGCATTGCTTGCCAAACACATTTTAAGGACATAATTCTAGCACATATTTATAACATTGTACATACACCACACAATGATTTTCAGGACAAGTGTTACCAGTTTGTATATGATATCTTACATGACAACTTTTAGATACAGATTATGGCAACAGAGTGTTAGATATACTAAGTATGTGAGGCCTGACAAGAGTTGCTGACCCAGTAGTGAACATCAATGGGCCTCAGTGTCACCCTAAGCCCTGGCCTACACTGCAGAGTTAGGTTAATGCAAGACAGCTTATGTCAACCTAACTATGTAAGTGTCTACACTAAAATTTAGTTCCTGCTGACGTGACTCATCCACTCCACCAACTTAATAACTACACCTCCATGAGAGGTGTAGAGTCACTGTCAATGTAGTTAGGTCAACGCAGCGTCAGTGTAGACACTGTTGCTTACATTGACTGTTGCTGGCTTTCAGAAGCTGTCCCACAATGCCTTACACTGACAGTTCAATCAGAGCAAGCGTGCCTGGTGAGGACACACACCATCAACATAAGGTGCAAAGTTTAGACACGCACAAGTGATTTAATTACTCTGGCAGCTATACACTTACATAAATTAGATCAACTTAATTTTGTAGTGGACATGGCCTAAATTCTCTGAAAAATCAAATCATATGTGCTTCAAATTTGGTGCCAAAAATTAGTGGACACTTTTGCTCTTAATCTCTTGCCACTGACAGGAGTAAGGGGGCCAAGACTGGTGACAGCTGGGGCCTGGAATGGAGGTAGGCAGCTGGGTGCGAGCCCTGGCCGGGAGCCAGGACCTTGGCTGGGGGTGGAGTGGGGCTGAATGACATTCCCTCCCCACCCCCCATGGGGGCTGACCTGGGGCCCTGCCGTGCCCCCGAACATTCCTCCGCACCGCCCGGGGGGGGGGAGGGGGCACGACCCACATTTTGGGACAGTGGTGGGCAATCTGTGGCCCGTCAGGGTAATCCGCTGGTGGGCCGCCAGACAGTTTGTTTACATTTACACGGCTGCCTGCAGCCCCCAGTGGCCGCAGTTCACCATTCCAGGCCAATGGGAGCTGCGGGAAGCAGCACCCTGAAATCCGTGCTGCATACTGCAGCTCCCATTGGCCGGGAACGGCAAACTGCGGCCACTGGGAGCTGTGGGTGGCCCTGCCTGCGGCTGAGGAATAGCTCAGTGGTTTGAGCATTGGCCTGCTAAACCCAGGGTTGTGAGTTCAATCCTTGAGGGGGCCATTTAGGGAGCTGGGGCAAAAATTGGGGATCGGTCCTGCTTTGAGCAGAGGGTTGGACTAGATGACCTCCTGAGGTCCCTTCCAACCCTGATAGTCTGTGATTCTAAAGACTGCCTCATGGCCCGCCAGCGGATTACCCTGATGGGCCGCGTGCAGCCCATGGCAGGTTGCCCACCACTGGTTTGGGACCACTGATCTAGATATAAATCTTATCTATAAATTATGTGTTATAACACCATTTTCTTACTTAAACTGCAGAAACGGGACCAATGCAGCAACTTTAGCTAGACACAGAAACGTTTAACATTAGTATTGTGATAATAATGCAAATCTTTACACCCACGTAAAAAAACCCCCATCAGATTACATTATTTTTCTGGCAATTGGCAAATCCATTAAAAAAAAAAAAAAAAGGCCAGCCAGGCTGGTCCAATGCCAGCCAGACGGTCCCCCTCGGCATGGGTAAACTAACTCCGGGGGTACTGGAATATTGTAATGTTACTGCCCAAGCGTTTCAGTGCAGCTGCTGGATTTCCTCTTCCAAGGCAACCCGTGTCTTACCTAGGAGGCAAAGCCTTAGTACTTGTTCCTATGACCGATGCAGCCTGTTTCTGCCCAGTCCCACAGAGCGTGTGGCGCGCGAGCTCCCGGCCGCGCGGGGGTGGAAGCCGCGGCCCCTTTGCTGCCCGGGCGCTTTGGCAGCGGGCGCCCAGCGGATCCCGCGCCCCGCCCGTGGGCTGCAGCCAGCCCGGCTGCGCGGCGGGAGGGCCCGATTGGCTGGCTTAGAGCCGGGCCGGCGCGCCGCGGAGCAGCCGCGGGGCAGGATGGTGGAAGCGTGGTACATGGACGAGTCCGGAGAGGACCAGAGGGCCCCGCACCGGCAGGAGCCGCACCGGCCCGTCAGCCTGGAGCAGCTGCGCCGGCTCGGAGTCTTCCACTGGAAAGTAGGCGGCGAGACTGGCTGCAGCGCGGGAGGGGGAGCGGGCGGCGCCTGTAGCCCGGCCACTCAGCCGGGGCCCCCGGGAGCCCCGGGCCCGCAGCCTCCCGCCCGCCCGGCTCCCGCCGGGACTCGCTGCAGCTGCTTGCGCAGTGCGGGCCCCTGGGCCCGGACATCTCTGGCCTTTGCCTCCGCCCACAGACTTGTTTGCAGCGTGTGAGCGCCAGCGTGGCTCGTCGCACGCTGCAGCCCGGCGCTGGCCACGGCCCGATCCCCGTTCCCCAACCCCGCTGCGGCGGCCAGGGGAGGGGGGGGTTGAGGATCTCCGCTGGCCTTTGATCGGGGAAGGGGGGTACTGCTGTACTGTTACCAGCCCAGGGTGGGTCCTCTCCTCTGCCCGGCTCACTTACCATTTGTCTTTTAAATGAACTCTCCGCACTTTAGCCCCTGCCTTTGCTGAGAGTCTGTGCCGCAGCACCAGCAACCGCAGCAGTTTGAC
This sequence comes from Eretmochelys imbricata, assembly GCF_965152235.1. Taxonomy (NCBI): domain Eukaryota; kingdom Metazoa; phylum Chordata; order Testudines; family Cheloniidae; genus Eretmochelys; species Eretmochelys imbricata. The sequence continues at coordinate 35,863,998 of NC_135574.1, forward strand.
GGATGCTCCTGCTTATTCCTGAAATACCCTTCACTTCCTTAACGCGTAGTGGCCCATCCACATGGCCTGGCTTTGCCTGTTAATATTGGAGATAATGGAGACCCATCTTCACGGTCCAGTGGGTCAGAGCCTGTGCCAAAAGGAATCCAAATGTATCAGGTAGCCTAAAAGGCTTGTCTGGGCCCAGACATGGCTCTTGGTAGAGGTGCTAATAAGGAATTGAATCTCAGTGCAGGGAGGGCCAAAGGAGTGTCAGTGTCCTCCTGCCCTTGTAATTTAAAAATCATGGTTTGTTTTTTTAAAATAGAAGTGAAAACCTAAGTTCCCTGCTGGAATTGGAAGCATGCGTGCCTGCTTAAATGTAAAGGTGGTATCCTATGCTTTCCATCCTCGTGTGAGGTTTAATGTACACAAGACAAAAACTGCATAAATGGCTTAGCCTCTTAAGCTCCCACTTTTCAAAACTGATTTAGCTTAAGTCTGAGGCCTTGTCTAAACTCAAGAATTGTACTGCTTTACCTAACCCAGTACATTTGGGCAGCTAACCATGATCTCTCCTTCCCACAGGCTAATTCAAGGGGTTCCTAAAGTGAAGTACATGTACATTGGTGGTGGTCTATAATGCAGGGGTCGGCAACCTATAGCACGCGTGCCAAAGACAGCATGCGAGCCGATTTTTAATGGCACGCTGCTGCCTGACGGGTCCCAGCCGCTGGCCCTGCTCAGCCCGCTGCAGAACCCAGGCCAGCAGCGGGCTGAGCAGGCCTGCGGCTGGGACTCCGGCAGGCAGCAGCGTACCATTAAAAATCCTGCCCGCCCTGGCCCACTCTTCTCCACTCCCCCCTTCCCCCGGCAGGGGCAGGGTGAAGAAACTTGGTCCTGCTGGCTGCTGCTGCAGGGCAGGCAAGGTCTCCCCTCCCCTGCCTCTGCCCCTCTCCTCTCCCTCCCTGCCACCGATCAGCTGATGGGGAGAAGGGGAGCCGCAGCATCCTCACTGCCCCAGGGAGGAGGCGGAGAAGAGGTGGGGATGAGGCCTTGGGGAAGTGGGGTGGAATCAGGGCATATCCCCTCCAGCCCCCTGCTGTGAGCCACTCTGGGCAGGGGACTGGGAGTACCCCCAGGACCCTAGCCCGCACCCCCAGGACCCTAGCCCACACCTCCAGCCCCCACCCTGACCCCTGCACCTCCTCACACACACCCCAGCCCTTACCCTTGCACCCCCTTCACACACTTCTAGCCCTCTGCCCTGACTCCTGTACCCTCACCCCCGCAGCCCTCTGTCCTGACCCCTGCACTCCCTCACACACACCCAGCCCTCTACCCTGACCTCTGCACCCTCCAACGACCCCAGCCCTGACTCCAGCACCACCCACACATACCCAGCCCCCCCACATCCCATGCCCTGCCTCTTGCACCCCCACATTCCCATCCCCACCCTGAGCATCAAACAGGAGCTCCTGCACCCCCCCACACATTCCCACCTGCACCCCTCGCACCAAATGGGAGCTGCCCTGGTAAACACTCCACACCCAAACCTCCTGCCCCAACCCTGAGTCCCCTCCCTCATTCTAGCTCCTGGCCAGACCCTGCACCCCAACCCCCAGCCTGCTCCTTCACCCCCAGCCCTGTGCTCAGTGCGCTCCTACCCTCAGTTCAGTGCAGACAGAGAGGAAGAGAATGGGCTAGAACCAGGGAGAAGATAGGTACCCACTCTATGTGAGCAGGGCTGGGATCCCAGACCGGCAGCGGGCTGAGCGGGGTCAGCAGCCGGGACCGTGGCTGGCAGGAGCCGGTGGACGGAACCCCAGACCGGCAGCGGGCTGAGCCACTCAGCCCACTGCCGGTCTGGGGTCCTGGCCGCTGGCCCCGCTCAGCCTGCTGCCGGCCTAGGTGAACAGAACCCCAGGCTGGCAGGGGCTGACTGGGCCGGCGGTGTAAGATTAGCATTTTAATGTAATTTTAAATGAAGCTTCTTAAACATTTTGAAAACCTTGTTTACTTTACATACTTTACTTTACTTTAGTTTAGTTTAAGACTTATAGAGAGAGACCTTCTAAAAAACGTTAAAATGTATTACTGGCATGCGAAACCTTAAATTAAAGTGAATAAATGAAGACTCGGCACACCACTTCTGAAAGGTTGCTGACCCCTGCTATAATGGGTGAGTCAGACAGAAGAACTACATAATTGAGCAATTCTGGCACCTAGGCTACAAGCCAGACAGTCTTGTACTGTAAAATCTATCCCTTATGGATACACAAGATAGAATTCAATAATTCCTGTCTCCCAGTCACATGCTGGGTTCACTAGAGCAAGTAGCCTTTATAAGAGACTCTTATAAGCCTGATATGAGAAACTCTTTTAGGGCTGTGATATGTACCTGTGGTGAGATTTATAAAGGTTTTCATAGCATGGTATTTATTGCATAAAGTGTAGGCTTATCAGTAACAAGTCACTGAGCATATTGTTAATTCCTACCAAAAAAAAAAATTAGAGCTGAAAATGTGGAGCCTCACACAGCCTCTTTCATTTGGCTTATTAAAATGTTTCCCACATCTGGGAAGGTGGAACAATAATAGATACTGAGCAAAGAAAGTCTGTAACCAGAGCAGTTTAATGAAGTTTTAAAATAATCGATGAAGACACCCGCCCTCCCTCCCCACATTGTTGTTGCCGCCAACTTTCAACCGAATGTTATTTATTTATTTATTTTGCTGTCATGCTGCTGCTTCCCCTACCAAGGCTAATTTGTTTTGGAAGCATGCCTTGCCAGGGTTGGCAGGCTGCCTGGTGGGAAAATGGTAGTGAAGTAACTACGAACAACGAGAATGTTCCTCCTGGTAACTCCAAACTTCAGCAACTGTGCAGGGACAATGGCAATCCTGCTGATTAGTCATGAGGGACTCCCAGTTGTTTTCTTTGTGAGGGACAGACACGATTCACTCCAACACTGGGATTCTGGCTCTGGAACAAGAAGAAGAAGCAGACTCTGTGGGAGCAGCGTCTGAAGGCAGATTGAGCTTGCTTCCCCAGTACGTCCCGCTGAGACACCCACACTGACTCTGAAAAGCTAGCTTTTCTATAATCCCTTTTTTCCCTTTAGACTACACAATAACAAATAAATAACCTTGCTGGACTTGTTAGTAACTAGTATGTAACTTGAAATGTTATTTATACATTAACTGGCTGCACTTCTTGGTTTTGGAAGCAGTCGTTTGGGTATCCTGGCTCTCTCTCATGGATGTTTGTTTGTTTTTAATTCCTCCTCCAAAAAATCACACAGTTGGATGCTGACAACTATGAGACTGACCCAGACCTAGCAAGGATTCGGAAAGAGAAAAACTATTCTTGGATGGATATAATAACGATACATAAAGATAAGCTGCCAAATTATCAAGACAAGGTAAAGCAGCCCTGGTTTGGATCTGGGAAGGGAGTAAGTGCTGAAGTCTGCAACTAGAGTGTGCACCAGCTTTTGAAGTGCACGCTCAGAACCTGCTCTTTGAACAATGGATTTTCCCCCATTTTTAAAAATCACATTGTTTAGTTTTTAGCTTTTCAAATGACTGCTTGGATTCCATTTTTAAAACGAGAGAGGGTTTTGTGTTTTCTGTAATTGCTTTCCCTTTAGTAGCTTACATATGATGCCTTTTAGAATGGTTCCCATTAATAAGAGTGGCTCTCACTTGTCATGTTGAAACTACACATATGCAAATGTAGCCCTGCAAACATTATTAGATTGTCATCCAAACTAAGTCAGACCGTTGCCAGCTTGGGGCTTTGGCAAAATCTTTCCCCAGTGAACTTCAGAGCAGCAAGCCCTGTGCTTGGTCACTGCTGCCCTAGGACATGGTGGTAATTTTAATCAACAATAACAAATCCCTCAGTACTGTCATAAATAATTTCACAGTGTTCTCAGAAAAAGGAGGCCACTCTTGGCCTGGTTGTCAAGGTGATTGATTTTAGTGCTAAGAATATTTTAACATACTCACCATTGGAGGGAATTGGAACTTCTGCCAAATTCATTTTGATGGGAATTTGTAACCTCCCATACATATGATTTGAAATAACTTGTGAGCATGCCCACTTGACAGTTTTCAAAGTTGAAACATGCCTACAGCTACATGTACTTTGGGGATTGTCAGCCTGCAAAATGTATTAGTTGGTAATTAGTTCTTTTGTCTCCAGTACATTTTTGTAAAGTCTGAAATGTGCTAAACACTTGAGGGTTATGAGGGATTTGTGCAGTTCCCCAGCTGAGAAATGTTTTAATTTGGGGAACTAATGTCCTGGTTGCTTCAGAACAGATCAGCAGGAACAATGTCAAGTTCTCAGTTATGCATTTTATAATGAAACTCCTTCCTCACCAGTTAAACATAAAGATGTGCCACTCCAACTGAATGGGAATGGAATGGTAACTCAGGAGTTCGGTGCGGATGGTGAGGTTTCTCCATATCCATCTTAAATGGAGTTGTTCCTCAAGGGTTCATCACTTCCTTCCCTACCCATGGCATTGCAGTAGTTTCCTTTCTCTCTCTCTCCTTCCCCACTCCACAAGTCCTCATGGGACTCCTTCAGAGCCTGGCATTATTGCTCCTAAATTGCCTGAAAGACAAAGTATCCTTCCTCTCCCAAAGATCTGAGAGAACATTATCGCTGCTGGGTAGGGAGCAAGGCCTTGAATTTGGGACTGTGGCCCAGGGTCTGTCTCTTGTTGACAGTACAAATCATTATGCAGCAGGAAACCTGGTTGGCAATAATTACTTATATTGTTCTCATGTAGATGATTAGCTACAGTAGGCAGTGATGTTGCATTTGACTTATTCCAGTGTAAAGTGACAGGGGACTTCAGCTCTGTCATATTTGTGCATCCCAGATAATTGTATAACTATAGATGAATATTATCCTACCAAGCATAGACCTGACTTTATGTGCTGTTAACATAGTCTAGTAGTGCATTGGTCAGAGTTTTATATCTTTCTGGACTCCTTTGTAAAGAGTCTCCCAGACGTTGGGAGACTATAAGGTGCCACAGGCCTCTTTGCCGCTTTTACAGATCCAGACTAACACGGCTACCTCTCTGATACTTATCTCCATATGCCCTTGTATTTAGATTTATTTCTTTGTTCAACAAACTTAAAAAGAAATGTAATATCCTCTCCTTCCTACCCTAGATAAAAATATTTTATGAAGAACATTTGCATTTGGATGATGAAATTCGCTACATCCTTGAAGGAAGTGGCTACTTTGATGTTCGAGACAAAGATGACAAGTGGATCCGGATTTTCATGGAAAAGGGAGACATGATAACTCTTCCTGCTGGCATATATCACCGATTTACACTGGATGAAAATGTTTGTATATGGCTTTATCTATTACACTCGTAGGTATATGTGTTGACAGACAAGTGTACAAAGGCATATTGCATATTGGTGACTAAATATGCTATTTCAGATCTGCAGTTCATTAAACCAGGAACGTGAGGAATACAAAATGATTTATAGAATCTGAGCTTTCACCTCATAGTTGCCAGTTCACATGCAGCTCATCAGTAGTGACTTCAAGTCGCTGCCATCTTAGACATGTTCTGTATCTTGTGTGAAATCAGCATATAGACTGAGTCCAGAGATTCTACAGCAGGGGTGGGCAAACTTTTTGGCCCGAGGGCCACATCAGGGTTGCAAAACTGTATGGAGGGCCGGGTAGGGAAGGCTGTGTCTCCCCAAACAGCCTGGCCCCTGACCCCTATCTGACCCCTCCCGCTTCCCACCTCCTGACTGCCCCCCCTCAGAACCCCTGACCCATCCAACGCCCCCTGCTCCTTGTCCCCTAACTGTCTCCCCCCCCCAGGACCCCCACCCCTAAGGCCCCCGCCCCGGAACCTCTCCCCATCCAACCTCCCCGCTCCCTGTCCCCTGACTGCCCCGACCCCTATCCACATCCCCGCCCCCTGACAGGTCCCCCAGGACTCTCACACCTATCCAACCGCCCCTTGCTCCCCGTCCCTGACTGCCCCCTGGAACCCTCTGCCCCATTAACACCCCCACTCCCCATCCCCTTACCATGCCGCTCAGAGTGGCAGGACTGGCTTATTGGAAAGCCTGGGAGGTGCACGGGCGCAAGCCGTGCTGCCCGCGTGGTGGCGTAGCTGCAGGGGAGGGGGGCAGTAGGGGAGGGGCCGGGGGGTAGCCTCCCCAGCCAGGAGCTCAAGGGCTGGGCAGGACGGTATCCGGCCCGTGGGCTATAGATTGCCCACCTCTGTTCTACAGCTATCCATCGCACAAACCACCACCACAGTTGGCTGAGGCATGGAGACTGATTCATCCAGGCTGAAGGCAGAGCCGCATAGGGAAGTTTGAATTGCCTCTGTTCTGTACCTCTTCTGTGGATAAATTGAGCATACTTGTCTTGGCATCTTTCATGAGTACTAAACTCGCCTGTAGAGAGGGAGTGTAGTCTAGTGGCTAGAGCCACAGCTGGCAGTCAGAAATCCTAGATGAATTCCCGGCTCTGCCATTTACTTGCTCTCTGACCTGCTGAGAGGGGTTATATGTGTAATATAGCCCAAAGGCCTTATCTGTCTGTGGGAATAGCCTTGAATCAGCAATCAGTGTAGCTGCACCGGTGCTGACTCCCACGTGTGGCCAAGGATGTGCTCACTTGGTGCAAACCCCAGCGTTGCACGTCTACATTCAGGGTTCTGTGCTGGTGCAGCTACACCAAGGCCGATGTCCCAGTACAGGCAAAGCCTGAGGGACTTGCTCAAGGTCATGGAATTTCCCCATCTGTGAAATGGGATAATACTTTATCTGCCTTACAGGGGGGTTGAGGGTCCTCTGAAGTTTTTAAAACCGTATATAAGCGCAAAGTACCGTTACTACTACAATGGCCAGGTTGCTGGGAACACCGAAGCAAAATAGTGATGGAACTCCCAGGTTGGTGTGACGCTCCTAAAGCGCCTTGAGAAGGTGGAAAGTACCATAAACCTCAACAGGAGTTGTTAACTCTACTATTCAGACGCCTCCAAAAGGAGCTGTTATGCCATTTGCCATTTCCTTTTCCTTCCGCAGAACTACGTGAAGGCAATGAGGCTGTTTGTTGGAGAGCCAGTCTGGACAGCATACAACCGGCCAGCTGATCACTTTCCTGCTCGAGGACAGTACGTGAAGTTTTTGGCACAGTAATACTCTCTGAAGTCTAATGTGCGGAATGTCCTCAAGCCTGAGCAGAATGTAAATTGGGAATCTTGTACTTCAATACCACTCACTGCGGGATGTGTTCCGTTTCCCCTGTCCAAACGTGCTTCTCTAGCTCTAATTTTGGGAGGGTGAATGGGGAGTATGGCAAACGCTGAATGTTCATCCTAGTCTGAAATGATGCTATCAAACTACTTAAGGTGATTGTATTTAATTAAAAAACTGCTGCATTCTCTCAAAGAATCTGCACAAGATGAATTCACATAATCAGAACCTTCATATGCAGCTTACCTAGCTCTGCCCTGGTACAATGTCTGTGACTTTGTTATAATGAATTGCAGTGATTTACTTTTGCAGCATTTTAATAAAATGATTTTCTACCTTTAAAGGTCTGTTAGCTATTTTCATGTCCTGACACTAAGAACCCATTGGACAATAGTGTTTCTGTGACTGTGCTAACTGGGTTCCGGTCCCAGCTCTGTCACTGACTTGCTTTTTGACATTGGACAAATCATTAACTCTGCTTTAATTTCACCATTTGTAAAATGGAGATAAGTAGAGTTATCCACCTTAGTCCAGTGTTTTGAGATCTTCAGACACTGTGTAATTGCAGGACTATTATTGAAATAAACCTCAGCAATGTCAAAAATGACAATGTTTTTTGTCTAAATGTTTGCTTTAAAAGGAAAGTTTGCCTACAGTGCAGAGTGCTGTGCCTGCTCAGTCTCCTGATGAGGTTGTAATTGGAGTGTAGATCAAGGCATGCAGATTCTTCACTGCTGGGCCCTGTGTGCAGTTGTTTACAGCTGTGCACAGTGGATGTGAACTGATACCATTCCAAATTAGTAACATTTTAAACCCGGTTTGCACAGGTGCAAATGACTCTACAAGATAGTGGGAATGGAGGCCTGGGGCATATATGGGGATAAAAGCCCTGCGGCACAGCTGTGGCTGGCCCGGGCTTGTGGAGTTCAGGTTGCAGGGTTAAAAATTGCTGTGTAGATGCTCAGAGTAGAGCCCGAGCTCTGGGACCCTCCATCCTCCCAGACCTCTGGCTCCAACCTGAGCTCGAAGATCTATACAGCAATTTTTGAGCCCCACGAGCCCAAGTCAGCTGGGCCAGCTGGCTTTTTTATCTCCGTGTAGACGTACCATGTGAGTCTTCATATTGTATTCATTGGATTAGGTTGATTCTGTCCACCTTACTAAAAAGGTTCTTCCAATTGCCAAGATCCTAAGTTCTCTTTTGTAGTGACAACTTTTCATTATATTGCAGAGTCTGGATTTATAAAGACTTGCAGTTATTTTTAATCCCTTAAATTTTTCTGAAAATGAAGTCGTGGTTTTGAAGAAAAGATGTACTATTTAGAATCTTAAAAATCACAAATGTATATAGAAATGGCTCCAACCTTTTGTATGTCACTTATCATCCTAGCTAGTGTGAGGGGGATGTAAACTACATACAGGCCATGAAGAGGTTAACTAGAGCTTTCTTGCTCTAGTTAATGCCATTAACATCACCTGGAAGGCAGGTGGTAGGCTGAGGGGAAATTAAAGCAAGGAGCACAGGGCAGTCAAACAGAGAAGGCCCTGGACTGAGGGGAAAGGACTGGCAAGAACCAAGGATAAAGGTATTCAGAGAAACAGCAGGAGAGCATTACTCCTATGGTGGGCCCTAGGAAGAGGAGGCAAGAAGTGAGGGGAGCAGCCGTGCAAGTCAGCATCCTGAGAATAGGATGGATGACCAAAAGGAATAGGAAGAGAGACTGAAATCTCAAGCCCTGCAAGTGTGGGAGTGGTTTGGATGGTGGTGTAAGCACTGATAAAAAAGACATAAGTGTTAGTGGCAAGTACACCACTACAGAAGTACTTAAGTCCAAGTATGCTGCGGAAATAGTACGTATGTATTTACAAGTTAAAGTATAGGTCTAAGCGTGAGTACTTTCAACTCCTGTATTCCCTGCAATTGTCAATATGTGGACAACTAGCTAAATTATATAAGCACATAGTGGAAGAGAAAGAAAAAGAGGAACAATGAAACTTTATTCATATGCAGAAGTAAACCTGGAATAACAATGAAAAAAATCTCTCAATTGTAAATACATTTATAAATTTCTTTTCCATTTTATATATGTAATGATATTATGTACAGATAGCATCATTCCATAAAATGGATATTTCAGTAACAGCAACCATATAATTCTGAAGATGATTCTTTTCCAGGAGTCTCCCTGCTGCTGGTGGACTAGGAAGCGAATCTCCCCACTGCTGGTTGCAGTGACCAATCAGAAGTGAAGGGGGCAGAGCCTGCAACAGCAGGGCCAACAGAAAAAAGCCCTGGCAGGTGGAACTCAGGGCCTAGACAAGCCAGGAGAATGTGTTTTGGGGGTCAACCAGTATCTGGGACAAGGGGGAGGCATATGATTGTTCCCAAAAAATATTTTGAAAAGTACTTGCAGATTTAAAAAAAGTTACTTAAAACTAGGATTATCAATTAATTGCTGTTAATGCATGCGATTAATGCAAAACAAATTAACTAGATTAAAACAAAATTTGCTATTTTTCACAATTTTAATTGCACTGTTAATAATATCAATTCAACTTTATTATAAATATTTTTGGATGTTTTTCTACATTTTCAAATATTGATTTCAATTATAACACAGAATACAAAGTGTACAGTGCTCACTTAATGTTGTTTTTATTACAAATATTTGCCCTGTAAAAAAGATAAATAGTATTTTTCAATTCACCTCATACAAATCCACTCAGTCCTACTTCTTGTTCAGCTAATCGCTAAGACAAACAAGTTTGTTTACATTTCTGGGAGATAATGCTGCCCGCTTCTTATTTACAATTTCACCTGAAAGTGAGAACAGGCATTCACATGGCACTGTTGTAGCCGGCGTTGCAAGGTATTTATGTGCCAGATATGGTAAACATTTGTATGGCCCTTCATGCTTTGGCTTGTAGGTGCTAAAATTTTAATTGTTTTATTTTTGAGTGCAGTTATGTAAAAATAATAATTCTACATCTGTATGTTGCACTTTCACAATAAAGAGATTGCACTTAAGTACGTGTATGGGGGACTGTCCAGATATTAGGGCGGGGTGGCCAACCTGTGGCTCCAAAGCCACATGCGGCTCTTCAGAAGTTAATATGCAGCTCCTTGTATAGGCACTGATTCCAGGGCTGGAGCTATAGGTGCCAACTTTCCAATGTGCTGGGGGGTGCTCACTGCTCAAGCCTGGCTCTGCCACAGGCCCTGTCCCCTCCCCTGAGCCTCCTGCACGCCACGAAACAGCTGACCGAGAGGTGCGGAGAGGGAGGGGGAGGCGCTGATCGGCAGGACTGCTGGTGGGTGGGAGGTTCTGGGAGCAGGGCAGCGGGGTGGGGTGCTGATGGGGGGCTGCTGACATATTACATATAACACCATCCTGGCCAATATGGATGTAGAAGCCCTCTACACCAACATTCCACACAAAGATGGACTACAAGCCGTCAAGAACACTATCCCTGATAATGTCACGGCTAACCTGGTGGTTGAACTTTGTGACTTTGTCCTTACCCATAACTATTTTACATTTGGGGACAATGTATACTTTCAAATCAGCGGCACTGCTATGGGTACCCGCATGACCCCACAGCATGCCAACATTTTTATGGCTGACTTAGAACAACGCTTCCTCGGCTCTCGTCCCCTAACGCCTCTACTCTACTTGCGCTATATTGATGACATCTTCATCATCTGGACCCATGGAAAAGAAGCCCTTGAGGAATTCCACCATGATTTCAACAATTTCCATTCCACTATCAACCTCAGCCTGGTCCAGTCCACACAAGAGATCCACTTCCTGGACACTACAGTGCTAATAAAAGATGGTCACATAAACACCACCCTATACTGGAAACCTACTGACCGCTATTCCTACCTACATGCCTCCAGCTTTCACCCTGACCACACCACATGATCCATTGTCTACAGCCAAGCTCTACGATACAGCCACATTTGCTCCAACCCCTCAGACAAACTCCTACAAGATCTCTATCAAGCATTCTTACAACTACAATACCCACCTGCGGAAGTGAAGAAACAGATTGATAGAGCCAGAAGAGTTCCCAGAAGTCACCTACTACAGGACAGGCCTAACAAAGAAAATAACAGAACTCCACTAGCCGTCAACTTCAGCCCCCAACTAAAAGCCCTCCAACGCATTATTAAAGATCTACAACCTATCCTGAAGGATGACCCAACACTCTCACAAATCTTGGGAGACAGGCCAGTCCTTGCCTACAGACAGCCCCCCAACCTGAAGCAAATACTCACCAGCAACCACATACCACACAACAGAACCACTAACCCAGGAACCTATCCTTGCAACAAAGCCCGTTGCCAACTGTGCCCACATATCTATTCAGGGGACACCATCACAGGGCCTAATAACATCAGCCGGACTATCAGAGGCTCGTTCACCTGCACATCCACCAATGTGATATATGCCATCATGTGCAAGCAATACCCCTCTACCATGTACATTGGTCAAACTGGACAGTCTCTACGTAAAAGAATAAATGGACACAAATCAGATGTCAAGAATTATAACATTCATAAACCAAATGTAGAACACTTCACTCTTTCTGGTCACGTGATTACAGACATGAAAGTTGCGATATTACAACAAAAAAACTTCAAATCCAGACTCCAGCGAGAGACTGTTGAATTGGAATTCATTTGCAAATTGGATACAATTAACTTAGGCTTGAATAGAGACGGGGAGTGGCTAAGTCATTATGTAAGGTAACCTATTTCCCCTTGTTTTTCCCAACCCCTTCCCCCCTCCTCAGACGCTCTTGTTAAACCCTGGATTTGTGCTGGAAATGGCCCACTTTGATTATCATACACATTGTAAGGAGAGTGATCACTTTAGATAAGCTATTACCAACAGGAGAGTGGGTTTGGGGGTGGGGGGGGGAGAAAACCTGAATTTGTGCTGGAAATGGCCCAACTTGATTATCATACACATTGTAAGGAGAGTGATCACTTTAGATATTACCAGCAGGAGAGTGGGGTGGGAGGAGGTATTTTTTCATGCTTTGTGTGTATAAAAAGATCTTCTACACTTTCCAGAGTATGCATCCGATGAAGTGAACTGTAGCTCACGAAAGCTTATGCTCAAATAAATTGGTTAGTCTCTAAGGTGCCACAAGTACTCCTTTTCTTTTTGCGAATACAGACTAACATGGCTGTTACTCTGAAACCTGACATATTACTGTGGTTCTTTGGCAATGTACATTGGTAAATTCTGGCTCCTTCTCAGGGTCAGGTTGGCCAGCCCCGTATTAGGGGCTTTGTCTTATACAGGCAACTATACATTCCCTTCCCCCCTCCAATAAAATGACCTGATTTTTCATATTTGCTATCTAGTCACCCTATCTGGGGGAGCTCTCGCTGAGACATTGGAGGCTAATGTAACCAGCAGGCTAATGCTACTAACCAATGCCTTTACCTTTGCTATCTATTCCCTCCCCTTTCCTCCCAGCTGTCATGTCCACAGCGATTTCTGTGGAAATCTCACTGTCATTATACAGAATACGATATTGGAAACAAAACTGAAGTGCCTCCTTGCTGTGTTGCCTCCACAGATGGATATATACACCCTGGTCGTACAGCACAGTATGGTACCCGTCTCTCTTCTGTCAAGAACAACACATTTCGGCTCATGTGCCATTTTCACAGCATGGACTAGCTCTAGAATTAAGTGAGGGTAGAAATGAAAACTTTCTGCTTCAAACCCACAGGCCTGTATCACTGTAACTAAAGGAGAATCTTTGGAAGTGAGAATAGTATTAGGATTTAGCTACAGGGAGGCAGCGGAATCCACTGGAGCTCCTTTGCCTTTGAACCCTTCAGCTCCTAAGATTATATCAACTTGGTAGGTCAAAGTGCAGAATCACAGCAGGTGACCTCAGGATGGCGGGGCCGAGAGCTCTGTAGCTTCAACTAAGCCCATAGACACCCGGTCGTCCTCCAGCTGGGCTCTATCAGCATTGCCGCTGCCATCAGGCAGGGGCGTGTGCATGTGCCAGGAAGAAGATGGCGTTCCCATACACCTTGGAGGCTGCCACTATAGCTGAGGGCCCCACCACCCTTGTCAACACCCGTGCATAGGTTTCAATGTGGCGTGAGGCAGCCGCCAGGAGGCGATGGATGCCGTGGCTACTGGTGACGGTGGGGATGGGACTCTGGCTGCCATTGATGTGAAAAGAGGAGGCAGCAGCAGCAGTAGCGGATGGAGGGGCCACAGCAGGTGGCGATGTGGCAGCAAATGGGGCCACGCCCACCTGGGCAAATACCACAGGGCTGAAGAGTGAGTGTTCCCAGAGGTGGTGGGGAGGGTGCCACAGTTGATGGAGGGTCACAGCTGCCAACATGGAAGGAGTCTTCTGGGCAGCAGCCCCAGCCTCCTCCTCCAGCTGCAAGGGGAAGCCCAGCCTGGTCACAGCGTCACGGGTGTGTTCTTTACAGTAAATAAATTTTCTATTATAGTGAAGTATCCAATATGGTTGAGGGGTACCTATAAACCCATTAAAGCTGTTTGTTAGCTGTTCTGTTCATTGTTAATAAATATTTCGTAATATTTAAAAAATCCCTGTACTTCTGTTCTCCATGATTCTCTGACATTTTTATGCAAATTGAAGGGCATTTCATAAGTCTGTTACACTGAATTGTTTGGCTAAGTGAACATTGTCCCCATGGTTAACTTTTGAGGCAGGGGATTGCAGAAAGGGGTAAGGATGGTCAGCATGGGCTGAATATTATGTAGGGAATTGGATGCGGTTCAGTTTCCTGTTGCAGTATTTAGATGCCAAATGGGCAGTTCGGCATCAAAGTCCAACATTTAAGTGGCACTGAGATCCTCAAAAACCCCCATTCAGTTACCACCTAACCTGGAGATGCCTAAATTCCTTAAGTGCCTACAGCCATGGCTACACTACAGCCTTATGTTGCCTCAAGTTATGTTTACATACAGCTGCTGCAGTTATTACATCACTTGTGCACATGCCTACTTGACTCCTTTTGTTGGCGGTGTGTGTATTCACCAGGAGTGCTTATATTGCTGCAGAGTGCAATGCACCATAGGTAGGTATCCCACTGTGGATCTGCCACTGTCCAGTGCACTGTCTTTTGGGAAGTTTTGTCAATGCATGATGGGGCCAAAACAAGTAATGCAGGGATGACTGGGAGCATGGGGTCAACTTCCCAGTTTGCAACTGTCTCCATCCCATAATTTTCCTGCCTTTTTTTCAAATCCCACAAACTTGCCCTCCTCACTGTTCACCATCTCTGACAGAAACATGGGTCCTCCACAGCTGCACTATTGTCATGAGCATTGCAAACAACCAAGGTGCATGATCCCAGAGTATTTACAGAGCCCCAAGAAGAACTGAATGAGTGGGGAGCATGACGATTCTTTGGAGGACAGATTGCTGTGGGACATTGCAAGAAACAATTCAAGGTTCTTCCTGGTGCAGCAGCAGATGGTAGAGCACCACTTCTGGCCCTGAGAAACAATAACTGACTGGTGAGATTACATCATAATGTAGGTTTGAGATGATGAGCAGTGGCTGCAGAATTTTTGGATGCAAAAGGCTACATTCCTGGATCTGCGCACCAAGCTTGTCCCAGCTGTCCAGCGCAGGGACACCAAAATAAGAGCTGCACTGACAATGGAGAAGCAAGTGGTGCTTGCACTGTGGAAACTTCCAATGCCAGATGGAGTCCTGTCTGACCGGTAGCAATCTGGAGTTGGGAAATCCACTGTGGGGGCCATTGTGATGCAAGTGTGCAAAGTAATTAATCGCCTCCTGCTATGCAGGACTGTGATTCTCAGAAATGTGCAGGACATTGTGGCTGGAATTGTAGCAATGGGGTTCCCAAATTGTGGTGAGTGATAAACAGCATGCATATGCCTTTGGCACCAGACCACCTTGCCGGCCCACTGAGTATATCAACGGAAAGGGCTACCATATTTATGCAAGCATTGGTGGATCACTGGGGACACTTCACCGACATCAGTGTGGGCTGGTCAGAGAAGGTGCATTACGCTTGCATCTTTAAAAACACAGTGCTGTTCAGAAAGCTACAAGCAGGGACTTTCTTTCCCGACTAGTAGATTACCATTGGAAATGTTGAAATGCCAATGGTTATCTTGGGCAACCTAGCCTACCCCTTGCTCCCCTGGCTCATGAAGCCATTCACCTCGACAGCACCAAGGAATGATTCAAATACCAGCTCAGCAAGTGCAGAATGACAGTTGAATGTGCTTTTGGTTGTTTGAAGGGTTGCTGGCATTGTTTACTCACAAGATTAGACCTTGGTGAGAAAAATATCCCAATGTTTATAGCTGCCTGCTGTGTGCATAATACCTGTGAAGCAAAGAGGAGAAGTTTCCAGTAGGCTGGAGGGCGAAGGTGGAGTGGCTGTCCGCTGAATTTGATCAGCCAGATACAAGGGCTACTAAAAGGGCTCAACATGGAGCTATGTGGCTCAGGGAGGCTTTGAAAGACCATTTTAACAGTGAGCCAAAGTAGCGTGTGGTGTTGTAGTGTGCTCTCCCTGGCTTTGCTCTTTTGTGGCCTAGGAGGAATTGTGTGGTGATTGCTGTACATGTAGGAATATAACATTGTCAACGTACCTATTCATTTTGTTTGTGAACGATTCTATGAGTTGTGTGACACTAACAGTAACAGGAAATTGGTTGCATTCAGAACTGCTGAACATTCTGCAGAAAATGTGAACGAATAAAGATGAAATATCTTCAAATAGTAGAATGGCTTTCACTGGTCAGTGTATGGGAAGCTGTGAATGTCTTTAATGACCCCCAGGTGGACTGGTATGGGTAGCGCAGTGACCCCAATGCCATGTGAATGTTGGCGGGGGCAGAGGGGTGGGCACAGGGAATGTCCCTATTTTGAGTTCTCAGTGGGCTGCAGAGGAAGGTGAGCCTGGGATTGTTGAATCTGCAGGTCCACCAGAGTCTGCCACATCTGTGTTCATAGAATCATAGAATATCAGGGTTGGAAGGGACCTCAGGAGGTCATCTAGTCCAACCCCCTGCTCAAAGCAGGACCAATCCCCAACTAAATCATCCCATGTGTTTGCTGTCTGAGAAGCCCCATTATGTCCTGGTTCATCTTCCTCTCCTTTTCCTGCTGGGACTTGTAGGCCTTACTCTTCTCCACTCTTTCCTTCTCCAGGCTGTCTGCAGTGTTAATCTTCCAGGCCCTGTGCTCACGGTTGGATGCAGTGTTGGCATGCAGAATTTCATTGAACCTGTCATCCCAAGTCCTCTTCTTTCTCCTCCTTACCTGGCTCAGGCGTTCCACGGGTGTGGAGGGGGAGACCCTGAAGGTGGCAGTGTCAGCAGATGAAGATAAAACGTGCAGAGGTACCATTGTCAGCATATTCAGCGGAACTTCAGGTGCTGGACTCACTCCCCTTGCTCCACTAAAGTTGTAAGTACTACATTCTCCCTTCTGCTTGGGATTGCTTGTGCATGGTACCAGGCGTGGTTAGTGTGACCTACCTGGGGTTGGGGAAATGAGGAGGGAATAGCTCGGTTGCATGATTCTAGTAGTATAGGGCAATGGCACTGAATACTGGCATCATTTTCCATAGGCTGTGGTGATTTTAGCTGGTATCTCACTCCTGAGGGTAACAAAGGCAGAGAGTGCACAGCTGCAGCTGGCATCCCGAAGCTGCCCGGCCCACATGCTGCTATCTTGTGTACAGCAATGGTGCCTGCTGAAGTTAGCGCTGAGTGGTGTAGGAAAGTGTCCTACTGTGGAGGAAGAAATAAGGCAGCCCTGCCAAAAACCCTTTGGCAGAGGATTGCAGAGTACCTCCATGAAAGTTTCATTGAGAACTCTATGGAGGATTCAAAGGATGTCCCTGTGTACATAATCAAATTGCTTTGTATGCCCTCCTCCTCCCCCACCCCCATCCTTAGAGGGGAATGAAAAGCAGATCACAACTCTACCTCTCTTGGTTGCACCATTACCTCTTCTAGCATGAGAAAATTAATGAAAAGCCAAAAGATGTGTCCTGCTGCTTGGGGGATGCCATCCCTGTAATTGAAAATATATCTACACTCTTCCCTGAGGTTCTTTCACCTGTATTGGGCTCGCTGTGCTTGACTGGTGGGACTGACTGGACTGTAGTGGAGTCAAAAACAGGTCCTGGCTCATTGAGCAGCTGGGTCCCCCGCTCACCTGTCCATCATACTCTTCCTCCTCCACTACCTTCTTCTCCTTGCTGTTCCTGGCAGGGGCCTGGGACTTGGGCTCCTTGGCGGTAGCTGTGGTGCTGTGGGGGATGATGGTGAGATCTCCACTGAGTAGATCTTTATAACAGTGGCAGGTCTGTGGCTTCGCACCAGGTCAATTGTTGGCCTCCCTGACCTTCTGGTATGCCTGATGCAGCCCCTTGGCTTTCACACAGCACTGCTGCTGGTTCCTGTCAGAGCCCTCCGCCTGCATCCCCCATGCAATCTGCTTGTAGATGTTGACGTTTCTACGGTTGGCTTGGAGCTGTGCCTGCACAGCCTCTTCTCCCCACAGGCCCGGGAGATCCAATATCTGCTGTCTACTCCAGGCAGGAGCATGTCTGGAGCATGTCGCCGGCGTGGTCAGCTGGGCAGTTGCACTCTACAATGGAGAGCTGTTAGGTGTACTCACCACGCTGAGCAATCAGGAAAAATAATGTCAAAAACTAGCACTGCTTTAAATATGAGGGGCAGGGGGTTTCACAATGGACCCTAGAGCAGTCCGTGTGAAGTATTGTGGGACAGCTGCTGGAGGACAGTTAGTGTCGATATAACCAACACAGTGCCTAGACTCACACAGGATTGGCCTAAGTACATCCACCATGGCTCTATGTCACTTGAGGAGATGGTGTTACTATGCCAGTGCAAGAGGTGCTTACAGCAGTTGGAGACCAATTTTAAGTGTAGACACCTGTACAACTAGGTTCACGTGACCTAACTTTGTAGTGTAGACCAGGCCTAAGTCTCTGGCAGTAAAGTCCCCATGGATGTCTAAGGGTATGTCTACACTACGGAATAAGGTCGAATTTATAGAAGTCGGTTTTTTAGAAATCGGTTTTATATATTCGAGTGTGTGTGTCCCCACAGAAAATGCTCTAAGTGCATTAAGTGAATTAACTCGGCGGAGTGCTTCCACAGTACCGAGGCTAGAGTCGACTTCCGGAGCGTTGCACTGTGGGTAGCTATCCCACAGTTCCCGCAGTCTCCGCTGCCCATTGGAATTCTGGGTTGAGATCCCAATGCCTGATGGGGCTAAAACATTGTCGCGGGTGGTTCTGGGTACATATCGTCAGGCCCCCGTTCCCTCCCTCCCTCCCTCCGTGAAAGCAAGGGCAGACAATCGTTTCGCGCCTTTTTTCCTGAGTTACCTGTGCAGACGCCATACCACGGCAAGCATGGAGCCCGCTCAGGTAACCGTCACCGTATGTCTCCTGGGTGCTGGCAGACGCGGTACGGCTTTGCTACACAGTAGCAGCAACCCCTTGCCTTGTGGCAGCAGACGGTACAGTACGACTGGTAGCCGTCATCGTCATGTCCGAGGTGCTCCTGGCCACGTCGGCTGGGAGCGCCTGGACAGACATGGGTGCAGGGACTTAATTTAGAGTGACTTGACCAGGTCATTCTCTTTAGTCCTGCAGTCAGTCCTATTGAACCGTCTTTTGGTGAGCAGGCAGGCGATACGGATTGCTAGCAGTCGTACTGTACCATCTTCTGCTGAGCAGCCATGAGATGTGGATGGCATGTAGTCCTTCTGCACCGTCTGCTGCCAGCCAAAGATGTAAAAGATAGATGGAGTGGATCAAAACAAGAAACAGACCAGATTTGTTTTGTACTCATTTGCTTCCCCCCCTCCCCCGTCTAGGGGACTCATTCTTCTAGGTCACACTGCAGTCACTCACAGAGAAGGTGCAGCGAGGTAAATCTAGCCATGTATCAATCAGAGGCCAGGCTAACCTTCTTGTTCCAATAAGAACAATAACTTAGGTGCACCATTTCTTATTGGAACCCTCCGTGAAGTCCTGCCTGAAATACTCCTTGATGTAAAGCCACCCCCTTTGTTGATTTTAGCTCCCTGAAGCCAACCCTGTAAGCCGTGTCGTCAGTCACCCCTCCCTCCGTCAGAGCAACGGCAAACAATCGTTCCGCGCCTTTTTTCTGTGCGGACGCCATACCAAGGCAAGCACGGAGGCCGCTCAGCTCACTTTGGCAATTAGGAGCACATTAAACACCACACGCATTATCCAGCAGTATATGCAGCACCGGAACCTGGCAAAGCGATACCGGGCGAGGAGGTGACGTCAGCGCGGTCACGTGAGTGATCAGGACATGGACATAGATTTCTCTGAAAGCATGGGCCCTGCCAATGCATGCATCATGGTGCTAATGGGGCAGGTTCATGCTGTGGAACGCCGATTCTGGGCTCGGGAAACAAGCACAGACTGGTGGGTCTGCATAGTGTTGCAGGTCTGGGACGATTCCCAGTGGCAGCGAAACTTTCGCATGCGTAAGGGCACTTTCATGGAACTTTGTGACTTGCTTTCCCCTGCCCTGAGGCGCATGAATACCAAGATGAGAGCAGCCCTCACAGTTGAGAAGCGAGTGGCGATAGCCCTGTGGAAGCTTGCAACGCCAGACAGCTACCGGTCAGTTGGGAATCAATTTGGAGTGGGCAAATCTACTGTGGGGACTGCTGTGATGCAAGTAGCCCACGCAATCAAAGATCTGCTGATATCAAGGGTAGTGACCCTGGGAAATGTGCAGGTCATAGTGGATGGCTTTGCTGCAATGGGATTCCCTAACTGTGGTGGGGCCATAGACGGAACCCATATCCCTATCTTGGCACCGGAGCACCAAGCCGCCGAGTACATAAACCGCGAGGGGTACTTTTCTATAGTGCTGCAAGCTCTGGTGGATCACAAGGGACGTTTCACCAACATCAACGTGGGATGGCCGGGAAAGGTACATGATGCTCGCATCTTCAGGAACTCTGGTCTGTTTCAAAAGCTGCAGGAAGGGACTTTATTCCCAGACCAGAAAATAACTGTTGGGGATGTTGAAATGCCTATATGTATCCTTGGGGACCCAGCCTACCCCTTAATGCCATGGTTCATGAAGCCATACACAGGCAGCCTGGACAGTAGTCAGGAGCTGTTCAACTACAGGCTGAGCAAGTGCAGAATGGTGGTAGAATGTGCATTTGGACGTTTAAAGGCGTGTTGGCGCAGTTTACTGACTCGCTTAGACCTCAGCGAAACCAATATTCCCACTGTTATTACTGCTTGCTGTGTGCTTCACAATATCTGTGAGAGTAAGGGGGAGACGTTTATGGCGGGGTGGGAGGTTGAGGCAAATCGCCTGGCTGCTGGTTACTTGCAGCCAGACACCAGGGCGGTTAGAAGAGCACAGGAGGGCGTGGTACACATCAGAGAAGCTTTGAAAACCAGTTTCATGACTGGCCAGGCTACGGTGTGAAAGTTCTGTTTGTTTCTCCTTGATGAAACCCCCCGCCCCTTGGTTCACTCTACTTCCCTGTAAGCTAACCACCCGCCCCTCCTCCCTTCAATCACCGCTTGCAGAGGCAATAAAGTCATTGTTGCTTCACATTCATGCATTCTTTATTCATTCATCACACAAATAGGGGGATGACTACCAAGGTAGCCCAGGAGGGGTGGTGGAGGAGGGAAGGAAAATGTCACACAGCACTTTAAGCACAGCACTTTAAAAGTTTACAACTTTAAAATTTATTAAATGACAGCCTTCTTTTTTTTGGGCAATCCTCTGTGGTGGAGTGGCTGGTTGGCTGGAGGCCCCCCCACCGCGTTCTTGGGCATCTGGGTGTGGAGGCTATGGAACTTGGGGAGGAAGGCGGTTGGTTACAGAGGGGCTGCAGTGGCAGTCTGTTCTCCAGCTGCCTTTGCTGCAGCTCAGCCATACACTGGAGCATACTGGTTTGGTCCTCCAGCAGCCTCAGCATTGAATCCTGCCTCCTCTCATCACGCTGCCGCCACATTTGAGCTTCAGCCCTCTCTTCAGCCCGCCACTTACTCTCTTCAGCCCACCACGTCTCCTCCCGGTCATTTTGTGCTTTCCTGCACTCTGACATTATTTGCCTCCACGCATTCGTCTGTGCTCTGTCAGTGTGGGAGGACAGCATGAGCTCGGAGAACATTTCATCGCGAGTGCGTTTTTTTTTCTTTCTAAGCTTCACTAGCCTCTGGGAAGGAGAAGATCCTGTGATCATTGAAACACATGCAGCTGGTGGAGAAAAAAAAAGGGACAGCGGTATTTAAAAAGACACATTTTATAAAACAGTGGCTACACTCTTTCAGGGTAATCCTTGCTGTTAACATTACATACATAGCACATGTGCTTTCGTTACAAGGTCGCATTTTGCCTCCCCCCACCGCGTGGCTACCCCCTCAACCTTCCCCCTCCCTGTGGCTAACAGCGGGGAACATTTCTGTTTAGCCACAGGCAAACAGCCCAGCAGGAATGGGCTCCTCTGAGTGTCCCCTGAAGAAAAGCACTCTATTTCAACCAGGTGACCATGAATTATATCTCACTCTCCTGAGGATAACACAGAGAGATAAAGAATGGATGTTGTTTGAATGCCAGCGAACATACACTGCAATGCTTTGTTCTACAATGATTCCCGAGTACGTGTTACTGGCCTGGAGTGGTAAAGTGTCCTACCATGAAGGAGGCAATAAGACTGCTCTCCCCAGAAACCTTTTGCAAAGGCTTTAGGAGTACATCTAGGAGAACCGTGAATGCCAGGGCAAAGTAATCCTTTCACATTCTTGCTTTTAAACCATGTATAGTATTTTAAAAGGTACACTCACCAGAGGTCCCTTCTCTGCCTGCTGGGTCCAGGAGGCAGCCTTGGGTGGGTTCGGGGGGTACTGGGTCCAGGTCCAGGGTGAGAAACAGTTCCTGGCTGTCGGGAAAACCGGTTTCTCCGCTTGCTTGCTGTGAGCTATCTACAACCTCATCATCATCATCATCTTCTTCATCCCCAAAAACCTGCTTCCGTATTGCCTCCATCTCCATTGAAGGAGTCAAACAACACGGCTGGGGTAGTGGTGGCTGAACCCCCTAAAATGGCATGCAGCTCATCATAGAAGCGGCATGTTTGGGGCTCTGACCCGGAGCGGCCGTTCGCCTCTCTGGTTTTCTGGTAGGCTTGCCTCAGCTCCTTCAGTTTCACGTGGCATTGCTTCGGGTCCCTGTTATGGCCTCTGTCCTTCATGCCCTGGGAGATTTTGACAAAGGTTTTGGCATTTTGAAAACTGGAACGGAGTTCTGATAGCACGGATTCCTCTCCCCAAACAGCGATCAGATCCCGTACCTCCCGTTCGGTCCATGCTGGAGCTCTTTTGCGATTCTGGGACTCCATCATGGTCACCTCTGCTGATGAGCTCTGCATGGTCACCTGCAGCTTGCCACACTGGCCGAACAGGAAATGAGATTTAAAAGTTCGCGGTTCTTTTCCTGTCTACCTGGCCAGTGCATCTGAGTTGAGAGTGCTGTCCAGAGCGGTCACAATGGAGCACTCTGGGATAGCTCCCGGAGGCCAATACCATCGAATTGTGTCCACAGTACCCCAAATTCGAGCCGGCAAGGTCGATTTAAGCGCTAATCCACTTGTCAGGGGTGGAGTAAGGAAATTGATTTTAAGAGCCCTTTAAGTCGAAATAAAGGGCTTCATTGTGTGGACGGGTGCAGGTTTATATCGATTTAACGCTGCTAAATTCGACCTAAAGTCCTAGTGTAGACCAGGGCTTAGTTTCTGCTGGTGGGCATGCACAAAACTGCTTTAGTTCAAACACTGCCACCAAGGTTTCTCAAATTAGATATGACCCTGCTTATCTCACCTGTGGGGCACAAATCAGCACTAGGAGGGGGTGACCTGATTGGGAGTGGGGGTGGGTTTTTTTCCAGACTACCCAATAACCCATTGGTTTGCACACTCATTTGGAAGGTAGAAAATCCGCATTTTCCCTGCTTTGGAGCAGGGATTTGAATCCAGGTCTCCCACCTTCCAGGTGAGTGCCTGAACTCTCAGGCTACCCGGTATTTGGTGATTCCCTTTCTTAGGCACCTGATTGTCCCCATGCAGTGCAGAGGGAGCCTGGGTGCCTAACTCAGGGCTGAGGATTCCACTGGGCAGCAAAGAATCTAAAAGTTAAGGGGCAGAATTAAGGTTGCACTGGTAACCTTAATTCTGGCATTTAGTAACTTCTGAATGCTTGACTTTGCAACCTTAACATTCTTTTGATGTATATTTTAATATAGTATGATTTAAATTAGCCTCTTCAGTTACAGGAACTGAGATGGAAATTATTAAGGGCTATAAAGCTTTATGCTTTAGAATATAAGATGCCCCCTACCCCCACGCTTTCCTTGCTCCTGGTTCAGTATTGCATAGACAGCTGCATTATTTTGTGTTTTCTTGAAATATGTTCCATTGGTCACAGCTGGAGACAGCATGGATAAAAATTAATGGTTAAAATAAATGAAAACTGGATAGTGTTATTTTTATAAGCTAATGGCTATTAGCCAGGATGGGTAAGGAATGGTGTCCCTAGCTTCTGTTTGTCAGAGGGTGGAGATGGATGGCAAGAGAGAGATCACTAGATTGTTACCTGTTAGGTTCACTCCCTCTGGGGCTCCTGGCATTGGCCACTGTTGGTAGACAGGATATGGGCTGGATGGACCTTTGGTCTGACCCAGTATGGCCGTTCTTATGTTCTTAAATCAATGTTATTTAACTTAAATACATTTTTTAAAAATAAACCTGTGTAACATTACATTTGAAATTATGTTAAAGCCTAACTTTATTCTAAATTTAATCTATTGAACTAATTGAAATAATAATTAAAAATCTGTATCAATGACCCCTTCTCAAGTCTGAGTGAGTTAAAGAGTGCTGCTTTTTTATAATTACACAAAGGAACAGAGGTGAAAAAAATCTTTAATGGTCAACTCAAGCTTTATAAATATGGCAGTGTCACGTAGTACAGTAAGTAGCTATATTTTTTTACTCTTTACCATGGAGCGAATGCTGGTATTTACAGCTTTCTTCATGTTAGAACTTTCTTTTCTGTTGTGCAGAAAAATGGTTTGCCTTAATTAATTTTGGTTTCAGTTTCGCTAGCAGGTGGAAAACAAGTATTTTCTTCATTTGGACTACTTCAATGTGATTGGGGGTTAAGAAAGCAGGAATGCTTGTTTTCCTCTTCCAATCTGTGAATAAAATCCAGATGGGAAGGGATGAGCTCTAGTCATTTTAAAAGCAGGAAGGACATGGGGATAGATTTTTAGGTACCTAAAGGTACAGATAGTGAAATTTTTTCAAAACACCTAAGCAGGTTAGCCACATAGAGTTAGATTCACAAAGGGACTTAGGCACCTGTCTCTTTGGATGCCTAAATCCAACATTTATGTGCTACTGACATTCATCAAAACCTCCTCTCAGCTATTGCCCAACCCGTAAGTGCCTAAGACCCCCAGGTCACCTAAGTTTCTACAAATGGGCATGTGCAAAGCTGACTAAATTCTGATGTTGCTGCACAGCTCATGTCCCTCGGTCCGCACCACTTCCCGCAGCCCCCATTGGCCGGGCACAGCGAACAGCGGCCAGTGGGAACCGCGATCAGCCGAAGCTGCAGACACGGCAGGTAAACAAACCGGCCGGGCCCGCCAGGGGCTTTCCCTGAACAAGTGGCGTCCCAAGTTTGGGAAACACTGCCCTAAGCAATTTATCCCAGTGCTTAATTACCCTGACAGGAAGTTTTTCCTAATGTCCAATCTAAAGCACCCTTGCTGCAATTTAAGCCCATTGCTGCTTGTCCTATCTTCAGAGGTTAACAAGAACAATTTTTCCATCTTCCTCCTTATAACAACCTTTATGTACTTGAAAACTGTTATTTCTCCACTCAGTCTTCTCTTTGTTTAGTGATCAGTTTTAAATACAAACATGTTTTGATAACCTTACTTTGTTTCTTATGCATCCAGGACATTTCGTGTAGTTTTATTTAACCAATAATTTTACAATGCTGGTTTTGTGTATTTTTAATTGAATTCCAGTTTCCATCTAAACGCAGCTTGGTACAAATCATGAGTAAAAAAATTATCTAGTAAGTGAAAAATACATCATCCACCACACAATAAAAATGTAGAAATGAAGAATCTGAATAAATGTATGTGAAGCTACATAAATACATGTGTATAGATATAGTTAAGGCTATGATTTTCTCACAGAGGTTGTGGAAGTCATGGATTCTTCAGGGTTCGCTGCCCGTGGCGGCTAGGAACTGCGGGACACGGTGCAGGTGCCCTGGAGTTCCGAGGCTCTGTGGGGGAACCTTGGAGTTCCGAGACTCTGGTCGGGGCACCTTGGAGCTCCGAGCCCCTGCAGGTGGCGGGGGGGACCCCACAGCTCCCAGGTGCTGCGGGCAGCAGGGCCCTGGGAGCTCTGAACCGCTGTGGGCAGTGGGGGTATCCCAGAGCTCCAAGCCGCCCAGGCAGCTGGCACGGGGACCCTGCAGCTCCCAGCTGCTGTGCTCAGCGGGGCCCTGGGAGCACCTAGCTATCACGGGCAGAGGGGCCTCAGGAGCTCCCAGCTGCTGCAGGTGGCTGGCAGGGGACCCTACAGCTCCCAGCTGCCATGGATAGTGAGGCCCTGGGAGCTCCCAGCCACTGCAGGCAGTGGGGGTGCCCCACAGCTCCCAGCCCCCACGGGTGGCAGGGGGTATCCCAGAGCTCTTAGCTCCCATGGGCGGCAGGGGTAATGGGGGAGCTCTGAGCCATAGGCAGTGGAGCACCCCACAGCTCTGAGCCGTGGATGGTGGGGGGATCTGTGCTAGGGCCCCCTGAGGGTGGTGTGGGGACCTGCAGCTCCCCATTTTGTCATGCATATTTTTAGTAAAGGTCACAATAGGTTATGGGCTTCCATGAATTTTTCTTTATTGCCCATGACCCGTCCGTGACTTTTACTAAAGATTTGTGAAGGCATCATTCAGTCTCAAGAGACTGTGGATATGTGCCCCTGAGAGGTAAAAAATTTACTCAATCGGTTTTATGGCATCCGCGGATGTGGCTGAAGAGACTCACTCGAGAGAGAGAATCTCTACTGTATCTGTCACATTTAAAGGTGATGTTTCGACCCTTTGGGTTCTACCTTCTGCAAGCTCCTTTCTCCTCTGCTAAGCTGGACTGCTTCCTCTTGTAACTCCGGAGACATTTGTTAAGCTCTTGTTGCCAAAGGCTGTGGTCTTGAGTATGATCTTCCCATTTGTCCACATCCATGTCTATTTCTCAGAGGTCTCGTCAGCATATATCCTTGAAATGCAATTTTGGGCATCCTTTGGGTCTTTTCTCAGATGCCAATTCGCCGTAGAGGATGTCCTTTGGGATGAGCCCATCATTCATTCGGCACACATGCCCAAGCCAGTGGAGTCGTCTGTGTTTGAGGAGCATTTGCATGCTGGGTATGCTGGTCTGTTTGAGCACCGCAGCATTCGTGACTCTGTCCCTCCAGGAGATTCCAAAGATTCAACGAAGGCAACTCATATGAAAGTTGTTGAGCCTCTTTTCCTGATGAGAGTAGAAGAGTCTCACTCCCATACAAAAGTGTGCTGATAATACATGCATGATACACACAGATCTTTGTGTGTTTGTTGTTTTGCCATACCCTCTTGTTCAGTCTATACATTGTTGTGATGGCTTTTCCAATGAGGATGTTGAGTTCTGTTTCAAGAGAAAGGTTGACGGTGATAGTGGACCCCAGGTATATGAACTCGTTCACCACTTCAAGTTCATAGTTGTTGATCTTGATGGAGGGTGCTTTCTCAACAACTTGGCACGTTATGTTAGTCTTTTAGCCCGAAGTCTTGGCAGGCTTTGGAAAAACTGTCCATTAGGCTTTGAAGATGAGCTTCTATGTGGGTTGTCACTGCTGCATCCTCAGCAAAGAGGTGGTGTTGGATAAGGGCCTCCCAAGTCTTGGTTTTAGATCTGAGTCTTGCAAGATTGAACAGCTTTCCATCAGATTTTGTGTGCAAATAGATTCCCTCAGTTGAGGAACCAAAAGCTTGCTTCAGTAGCAGGGAAGATCCCAAACAGAGTTGGGGCAAGTACACAAGCTTACTTAACTGCACTATGACTCTGAAAAGCCTGAGAGATTTGGACTGTGACATACATGTTTTCATGGAATGATCGAATTATGCTTAAGAGCTTGGGGGGACATCCAGTCTTTTCTAGAAGTGCAAATAGTTCACTTCTACCGACAAAGTCAAAAGCCTTTGTGAGATCGACAAAGGCTATGTGGAGAGGCTTTTTTGTTCTCTGCATTTCTCTTGTAGTTGTCTCAGCGAGAAGATCATGTCGATAGTAGACCTTTCAGCTCTGAAGCTGCACTGTCATTCAGGATAGATTCTGTCTGCAAGGGTCTGAAGTCTGTTCAGGACAACTCGGGCAAAGGCTTTTCCCATAATACTAAGACAGGAAATGCCACGATAGTTTTTACAGTTGCTCCTGTCACCATTGTTTTTATAGAGAGTGATGATGTTGGTGTCTCTCATTACTAGTGGTACTTCACCTACTAAAAACATGCGTGTCAAAATCTTAGCCTTAGATGTAGTACATATTCTCCTGGTTAGCAAAAAGCACTAGGTTTAGTGGAAAGGCTCTATCAAGTGGCAAATCAACTTGTTTTAATGGTTAGCAACCAATGAGAATGAACCTTTCTTTAGGAAAATAATAAAATCAAAAGGCTTCCTGCTTGAGGATTTATATTGCTGAACACAGTTTGGGGCTCAGCAACTATACTAGAGCAACCTTCATCTGTTTTTGTATAAAGATTCAGATATTCTTGATTTACAAAAATCTGGCTCCAAAGAGGAGTCGTTCAGACAGGGTGACATTTTACATGTCTATTGGCTTCCTGGAGAGGGTAGTAGACTAACAGGTAAAACAACTGGCTTCTAATCCCAACCTGCCACTACCCTGCTGTGTGACTCAGACGCAGAGAGAGATATGAAGTAACATTCAAGTTTCCTTCTCATCCTTTGTCTGTCTGGTCTATTTAGATATACAGAGCCGGCACAGTCTCTCTGTATGTGTATATACAGTGCCTAGCCAGTCAGTTGGTTGAAGACAGCAGGACATTACTGTAATACAAATAAATTCTAATTTTTTACAGCTTTGGCAATAATTTGTTAATTTTGAATAACTTTTCTTACTCTGAATTATTCTATAGTTCAGTAAGCAGGTCTCTGTGGACTACCCACATTATTCAGAAATGCCAGCTTTTTTGTTTTATATGTTCTTATCCTGGATGACAAGAAATAACTGATGTACCTGACCAGCACTTACTGCAAATAGATATTTCGAATTTAATAAATATTCTACATTTTTCTCACCTTGGTGGCAATGTGGGACCCTGGACTCGCTCTCATTTAGCAGAAATGGCCCCAAACAGTAAAGTTTGGCTCTGGACTCAGATTTTCCTCAAGGATCACAGATGATGCGACACAGAGAATTTTAGTTTAGGCCCCATTTCATGCACATCCTTCCCACTATCTCCAATGATGCTGGCAGTTACAAACTGACCATATTATAAAACGGAGTGAAGGGAAGTTATTATCTGATGGATTTACTAACTGTAAATAAAGTCAAGTGGCTAAATTACAAAGATGAGGTAGAGCAGCCCTGGTTTGTATCGGAGAAGGAAGTAAGTTCTGAAGTTTGCCACTAGAGTGTGCACCAGCTTTTGAAGTGTGTGCTCAGACCCTGCTCTTTGAACAATGGATTTAAAAAATGCTTTAGAAATTACATTGTGCAGCTTTTAACTTTACTTTTTCATTTTAAGTTTGACAGTGTTTTTTTTTGTTTGTTTTAGGTCAGAGGACATCCCTCCCCACCTAGAACTAGTTTCCACATTGCCCGTCCCCTATTGGTATGGGTAATTTACAATCCACACTTGATGGTTTTAGACTGGACTCCTGTTATTGACAATGACTTTCCTTTGTAATGTTTGAACATCTGCAAATGATTGGACAGAGCCCTAGCTGGATCAAGTGTTGATCCAGAATATCCTGGATAATGCAGCAATCAGACCCCCTCCTTTTTTTTTTTCTTTTACTCCTTCTCTAACACTGTGATTGTGACCATTTCACCCATTCCATTGAGATAAGAATCTTGTAATCCTCAAACTGACTTGAAGAGCTGAGCAGGAAAGCAGCTTTCTACTATAATTGCCTGAAAGTTAGCCAGCCCGGGATCTTGTTTGCATTCAGTGCTGCTGAACTGCTATACCTATTTTAATACTTATGCCACAACTACTATGTAAATGAGCAAGTGTCCTCTACTTACAGCACATCACTCCCAACCACTGATTTCTATGTAAGGGCGGAGAGTGGTATCTTCTGGCACTCTGTTATAGGAGATTGTTCTTTCATCCATTAGCTCACATCCTGTTTCAGAAACCTTTCTAGTCAGTCATTCTGAGGGCTCCTTGTAACAACCTGGATAATAGCAGTTGAGTCGGTAGCAGCTTGAGATATATAGGCACACTGACTGATATGTTGCCACCTGCATTCTGTATGGTATGTTGAATTTTTAGTCATTTTTAAACATGCTGATCAACATGATTTTAAGTTCTAGTAGAGATAGGACACAGGTTTACAGCTGCAGCTAAGGTTAAACATGACTGGGAAAAATGGTGGGTCCAAGAACAAACCTTTATGTAGTGTATACAGTATTACTCACAATCATGTTAGCATGTATAAAATCACAACTAAAAATTCAAGTGCAGATATACCCTATGAGTTAAGTTCACCCCTATGCAGAGAGCTCATACACAGCTTATGCCTTATTTTGGGGACTTAGATTGTAAAGTTGCAACTTCAAGTTGCAGTGGGGGAGGTTTAGGTTGGATATTAGGAAAAACCTTTTCACTAGGAGCGTGGTGAAGTACTGGAATGCGTTACCTAGGGAGGTGGTGGAATCTCCTTCCTTAGAAGTTTTTAATGTCAGGCTTGACAAAGCCCTGGCTGGGATGATTTAGTTGGGGATTGGTCCTGCTTTGAGAAGGGGGTTGGACTAGATGACCTTCTGAGGTCCCTTCCAACCCTGATATTCTATGATTCTATGATTTAAACAGTTTAGGTCAAGGATCATCTTTTTATGTTAGTTCGGAACATAAAAATGAGGCCTCAATACAGGGGTCCCTAGGAGATACTGTAATACAAATAATATACTCAATTGCCCTTCAACCTGTCCATTTTTGGATGGCCAATTTGCTGCAGTGTTGAAGTGGGTGTTGAAGAGAGATTTGAAGGAGGAAAGGATAGAAACTTACAGATCTGTTCAGGATGGATATTCCATACATAAGATGTCTATTTGAATGTGTGAAATAAATCAAAGCGTATTTAAAAATTGATGTTAAGGCAACGTTATACTTGAGATTTTAACAATATAAATTTATTCCAAGCTATGCTTTCTACATCCTCCCAAAACTTGGCCAGATGACACATCATGCCGGAGTGAGGGTGGAATTCTGCCTTCATTTACACTCAGGAAACCTCAGGATTGCCTGGGTATCACTAAGGGCAAAATTTGGCCATAAGGCATTAAAATTAACACCATATATAGTTATTAAAAATCCTAGATGTGTGCTATCTGGCTGAGATATGGGGAACTCTGAAGCTACTAAGCTGTATGTATGTAAAATCTCAACCATATTGCAACACTAACAATTTCTTGCATTTTGTAAGCAGTATATTTAAATAAATTCTGCAGTAATAATCAAATCCTACTTTCTACATTTTAAAATTTAATTAAATATTCTGTAAGTTTACCAACGATATAATTTGTTTAATGGCTCATTGAGTTTAGAGGTTTTATAGTCCAAGCTTCCTCAATAACATTGTTATCAGAATAAAGACTTCTGGAAATAAAAAACATAGAAAACATGCTGAAATGGCATCTGTGCAATAGGCAGTGTATCTGTGTTTAAAGTGATTTGTGTCGGGCGGTCTCTGGTTACATAATAGGAAAAAGAAAAGCTGGGTAATGAAAAAAAACATTTTGCAGGCAATTTATCATATGCTTCAGAAGATCTTTAGTGTTTTGTTTTTTTAAAGTTGATTCCCCAAGTAGGACACAATCAGATTCTCTGTTGTCCCCCTGTACCTTGTTGTAGTCCTTTACGCTAATGCCAAGTGAGTGTAAGATGCTACAAAATCAGAGCGGTAGCAATTTACTCCCACTTTGCACTGGTACAAATTACTACAACAAAATGCAGGGCAATGGTGAATCTGGTCCATAGTAGTTGGAAATCGTGAAGACCTATTCAGGCCTGCTAAAAGTGCAGTTATAGTTGCACAAGAGACCATATCAGATACTAAACTGATGCTACACTTGGTCTTAAGCAAGATGTCAAGAGAAGCTGTGTCCCACAATAATGTTATTTACACTGCCTTATAAATTGAGCTATTTAATTGGAATTGCTTTCTGCTATCTTCCATGTCTACAAGGAAAATGTGTGGTAGAAATATATCTTGGTTACATAACTGTCTAGAAGAAATATTAAACATGGGAAAAGGAGATCAGGTAGGGAAGACTGTGCATATAATAAATTATACTGAAAAACAGTATTATCTTGGGTTTCACTGAACAACATCTTGGACCAGATCCTCATCTGCCGTAAACTACACTGACTTCAATTGAGTAATGACAATATACTCAAGTTGAGGATCTGCTCCATAGTCTTTATATTACATCTAAAATTATAGCAATATGTTGTGCTTATCAAAAAGAGATAAACTACCAATAGTTTTATCTCACTGTGCTAAAACAGTTGCCAAAAAAACCCTAGGTGGCTCTTAAATAAGTGTTAGCAATGATATCTTATAACTAGTTTAACCAAATGCCTGTCCTTCTTGGACTAGTTGGGATCAGATTCCGCTGTGGAACACTGACCTTAACCACAGAAGTCCTGTATAGATTTAATTTTTTAAAACTTTCGGGAGCCTGGCTATCCATTGCATCAACATACCAATACCTTATGGGAGAAATAGCAGCATTCTAGAATAATGGGCCAAAACACTTAGCCATACAGCTGTTATTGTGCTGACAAAGTTTTCAAAAGTGATCAGTGATTACAGATACTTCAGTATTTGGCTGCCCAACTTGGACACCTCAAAGAGGTCTGATTTTCAGAGGTGAACACTTAAAACTTTCTGAAAATCAGGTCCCTTTAGGATGCACCTCAAGTTGGACATCTCAATAAATAAATAAAATAAATAAATAAATCTTACTAGCTACTTTTAAAAATGTAGGCCTGTACTGTTTACAAGCATTGAGATATCACAGTGGGAGGAGTAGTATAAAAACCTGACTAGAAGACGTGGTGTTGAACCATCATAGCTCAAGACTGCACATTGTCCCAGTGCAGTAATTCATGATGATAGGCTACTCCAACTGCTGTAAGAGAATCTTACTCCTGACCATTATTGCGCTTGAGCACAATGTATAGCTCTCTCTATTTGTCGTACTTAGAACTGTTTTACAAATTAACAGAGTATCTGGATTGATTCTCTATCAAATAGGGATAAATTAAGGGATGGTAGTGGTTCTTCTGTTGATCCAGAGACCTCATTTGAAAATACAGGGTTTTAAATACTGAATTAAAAAAATGAAACAATCAACTGTGAGTGCACAAATAGGAGGAACTGAGTTTATTGGCTTGGGAGGGTGGGATATACACACTAGAAGATGCTGAAAGCAAATCTGCATTCAGGATTTAACTTTTATGATAAATGCTACTTATACATTCTCTGGAACCCTTAGCCATGTTATGAGAGTTGATAATATCATGTTTCTCCCACAATCACTGAAGAATTTATAATAACAACCATCAATACAAGTCAGCTCAAACGTGTCACTCCTGAAAAAAGGAATCCATCTGAGTAAATGTGATTATGGATACGACAGTTAGGAATAACTGAATAGTAACAGACCTGCAGAGATGAAGCTGGCTATAGTTCAGCACAAAATCCCAATAGTGACAGGCAAGGATTATTGTTCCAGATCGTGTAGATAGTGTAGTAATTCTGCTATATGTTCATAATTAGAGATTTTATTACATTTCATTCATAAGAGGAACATTTACATATTCGCGAGTATGTACAGTTTTAAAAATCAGCCTTTCATAAAACAAATTGGTAGATGAAAACAAACTATCCTAACTTGAGACACTGAGTGTTAAAGCTATCACCCTCTTTGACAGCTACAGCCTCAAGCAGCACTTGCTTCTTCTGCATACTGCGGGATGACTCCAATTCATACATAGTTGTCAAATTGAAAAGAACACTCTCATGTAGGTAGTGTTTAGGGTCCTGCTGAACCATTCCTTCCAACTGCCGGAGGGAATCCTTCAATTTTCCCAGATAAAGCAAACAAACAGCCGCATTGTTATTAGCCTAGAGAAAAAGATTATAATATATATATTGAGTCTGGAGTCAAACCAAATTTAATAAGTCTTTACTTTTTTTTTTTTTTTTTGCAAATATTTGCAATTGTTGAAATGTATTATTTATCCTACAATTCAATTCTTTTATCCTTGGCATGGGGAGCTTGGTTACTTTAAGTGTCTATCCCATAAGAAAAACTAGCTGACCTCCAACATCTGAAGTTCTAAAAGATAGAAGAATCCAAGCTGGAATTCAGATTGGTAAAGGGGCTCAACAGATAAGGTTAAAAGCGAGCTGAAAGTGGTTTCAGATACCACATTTGTCCTTGAATCCTCCTGCCAATTATTCTAGTTTTACACTTGCATATTCCTATTTTTAAAAATGTCCTTCTCTCCCCTGCAGCTACATGAAACACAGATGCAAACAGGGGAAACTGATTTACTGAAACTGACTTTTAAGTCAATGGGTAGATTCACTAACTAGGGCAGTCCAAATAAATCCCAAATGCTCATCAGGTTCCATATCCTGTTCATCAGAGCAGAATTTATTAAGTAACACAAGGTACAAAAGAGATAAAAGTAGTATGAAATACTTAGCAATGGAAATTTTCACACTTTCTGAAAGCTGGGGATAGGGGAAGACACAACCCTCTTTCCTAAGTAGGTCTCCCACAAATGAGGGGAAGTGGTCTCTAGTTATAGCAGGTGGCATTTACAGCCGGCAGTCACAGGACTCCAAGCATGTGCTCCCTGAACTTGGTTCCCTCAGTCTTAAAGGGGCCCGGGAACATGGCACTGGGAATATATGCTTGTGCCCAAGGGTCAGCATACCGATACATCCCTATAGTCAGAGGGCTGCTAAATATACAAGTAAACAAGATGAAAAAACTTGACAATTCTTCTGTAATGTCTTTCAGTGATAAGAATTTTAGACTCTGATTTACAGCTGGCTCTATATGGGCAGACCCATGTGCATGCACAGATGCAGTTTCAGGATCAGGAGCCTTTAGTGTTATTTCTAAATACAGTAATTAAAATGGGGTAAAAAAGTGTGATTTTTCAAGTGGATAGTGTCCCTTTAATACTATCCGATGATAAATTATTTCCTCATATGTTTGCAATTACCATTTTGTTTTCCAATATGTATCTCTAACAAAACAAAGCCAACATATAAAAGCCCTCACAGAGCCCCCTTAACATGTAACCCATTACAGTGCGTGCAGTAAACAATCATGCTCTTCAGGTAAACTGGTCCTGCCTTCCCCTACTCATCCCTTTGTTTTTATTTGTCTTATCTTTATGTATAGAGAAAGCCCTTTGGAGCGTGGACCATATCTAATTTTTCTATAGAGCTCCAAGCACCCTTTGCGTGCTATCTATATCTTAGGGATAAGATAAGACAGGAACCACTCAGGTGTCAATTCAATGTAGTACATCCGGAGTCTTACCACAGCATTTGCAGGGTCAATCTTTAAAATTTCTGTGAAGGCTCTGTGAGCGTCTGCAAAATTATTCTGACCAAGATGGAGAAATGCTCTAGAAAGTAAGTGACACATGAGTCAGTTATCCTGAAAAACCCAAGGTGATAATACATTTCAAATGGAACGGAGACCACTTTTTATTTTCCCTATTATAAATGCGAAGAGTTTTTGACATTTGCTCTTCACAGTGTAATCGTGAGCCAGCTGCGAGACACAGATTTACAGACAAATGAAGTGACAATTCAGATCATTGACCACTTCAGATATTCTGCCAACAAAGCAATGCTTTTCTATATTTGTTATTAAAATACAGAGAGTCTTCCTAAAATAATTTCTCTGTGAAACTACAAGTGTTATGTCTGTTTCCAGAACACACCTGTAGTATTATTTTACTTGTCAAAATATATTTAGCTAATATGATAAACACCAAAACCTGAGGACTCCATCATGCAATCTGATTTACTAGTGCATATCTTGGCATCCATTTGAAGCTAGCAAGTGCTGGGTCTGTACTAGCAAATCTGATTGCAGGATCAGAATCCAAAAGAGCTTCTTTGTTCCTAAAAGTATATATTGAAAAAATAGGGTAAAATATGCAATGCTTTGAAGAATGAGAAATAACTTTGTAAAATCAACTCTTGTAACTAAAGAGTTTCAAGCCAGGATAAGATGACTACACCAAGTAATACAGATCTCATGGGTGTACATGCCATTCAGTCTCACTTCTGACAGATGTGGTTACATAAAAGAGAGCAAGAAAGAGAAAGAGATACTCTCAAGGGTACTTTAAAACTCACAATGCACATTTTGCAAAATCATATTTTAAAGTTTTATTTAGCTCTTAAATTATCTACCTGTTCATTAAAACCATAATTTGGTGCTGTAGTCCATCCCATTTCTGACTCATTTTCTCAACATCGTGAAAATATTTTTCTGCGGTTTTTATATCTCCAATCTGGATGACAAAAATTACAAGAAAGTTAGGACAATGCATGAGAAAGACCCATTCAAATGAGCTCTTCATGGGACATCCTTCCACAAAGAACCAAAACGTGAAAACATATGAAGTATTAAAGTAACTGGCATCATAATTCTACCTCTCCGATTAGCCATTATTCACTGTGAATGGACTAAAGCCGATATCAAGGCTGACTTTTACAATTCCTCATTAAGCTCATAGAAGTGAATAACAAAAAACACATACAGTCTCCTCTTCCCTAAGGACCTGGTTCTTAAACTGGGCTCAGTGGAACATTAGAATATTATGTAGTGGTGGCTTTGTCTCCTCATTTCTAACAGCTTTGACAGGTGTCCAGGCTCTCCATTGTAAAGAAAACCCCAGGGGTTTGCAAAATTAGCTGGAAATGAGAAGATAGCAGAGCTACCTCCAATAGCTACTACACAAGAGAGGAAACAGGATCACACCTCAAAGCTAGGAGCCACCAATCATAAGTGAGATGGAGCATGGTAGCCAGGTAGCTTGTGGAAGATCCATTCTTCAGATGGCCACCCCACCTATGACCAGAGGAGATCTAGTTCCCTCCTGAGCAATCACCCCACAGCCAGAGACCAGAGAACAACCCCCGCCACTGCTGCTACGGAGACAAAAATACCAGGTAGAGAAGCCACTTAGAAGAGTCTCAGTTAGGGAACTGGGGAAGGGATAATGTGGTGGATTCAGAATTATTGGGCTAGATGATAAAAGGAGTGCGTGGGTGGAAGGAGTGATGGATTTGGGAACTGTCAGAAAACAGAATTCATAATTCTTTTGGGAGGGTGGTCAAGGTGTAAAGTAAATCAAATGTCACAGTTTTTAAGTTAGGAGTGATTATTTTAGGAAATAAGCTTTTTCTTCTCTTTTAGCAAAAATATGGTAGTTTACAAAACTTATCATGAACAATTCTTATTTCTTAACTGTATCTCAGCATTCAAGTGTCTGAATAATATGCAATTACTATACATAAACTATTCATTTGTTAAGTGCCCTTACTCCATTAAATAAATGGAAAGTATTTATCTCTTTCGCTTTTCCAGGATATCTGACATACAAGAATCAGTTTAAATTAGTCCTGGAATTTTAACCATTTAAAATTACTTTCCCACCGCCACCGGATTTTATTTAATTAATTTAGGAATTTCAGTCACTTTTTCTGAACTAATGTAACTATTATGATTATTAATGCTTCCAAATTAACACAAAACCCTCTTGTTAGCCTCAAATAATCAAACCCATGGTTAATGTTCCTCCATTGTAAACTGCACTGACTAACCATGGTTTCTGTTAGTCTGAAAAATAGGATTATTTTTCAAAAAATATTTTAGGGGCTATTTTTAAGTCCCCTTTGCTGTAATTTATTGCAGAAACTGGGTTTAAAATAGTCACAGAACAACTTAAAAGCACTGGTTTGTAAATTAAACAGTAATTTCACTTTTCAAGTCCTTTGATGGAGTTATTCAAATAGCAAATAAGGGTTAGCTAGCAAGCAGATTCAGAGTACTTTAGGAGCATAAAATGAAATACTGAAGACCAAACCATCTTCATTGTTTCCTCCTAACCTATCAGGCTGACTTTGTCTCTGATATGTCCCAAGTAGTTGCTGACAGCTTTACTCACATTACCTCTTAAAGCATCTCTGGGGTAATCTGTGGCCTTTTCTGCTTTTTCCAAATCTCTCCCCTCATTTAGTATTTATATGATGGTAGCTATTGAAGGCCTCATTCAAAATCAGGGACCCACTGGGCTAGGAAGACATGATTCCTGCCCTAAGAAGCTCATAACAAATAAGTGACATTTGGAAGGTGAAGGATATAGGTAACATTAAACATAAAACATCACACACACTATTTTGTATACTTAAAAAGAAAATTAAAAACCCTTCAACTATATCTCACAGCTCCTGAACCAACACATTATAACATCTTATAGGCATTACAGAAGAATTGGGTCTTGTGAGAAATTTGAAGTAAGAGAGAATACAACACGTAGCTTATCCTTATGCCAATGTTACGTCTCCCAAGACTCCACCCTCGACTTCATATTCATAGCACTTCTTCACTAATCATATAGAATCATAGAATATCAGGGTTGGAAGGGACCTCCGGAGGTCATCTAGTCCAACCCCCTGCTCAAAGCAGGACCAATCCCCAATTTTTTGCCCCAGATCCCTAAATGGCCCCCTACAAGGATTGAACTCACAACCCTGGGTTTATCTAGTAATTCACCATTGCATTACTTCACACTTAGGAGCTGAATTCCACTCCCAAAATACCTTTGGTACTTTCATAAATGTGCCTCTTCTGGTTGCAAGTCATGGCTAGCAGATCAGTTTGAGACTACTTGGGAATCACTTGGCACCATTTTTCTGAGAAACTGTGAGGCTTGAGTGCTGAAAAGTTCCCTTTGCCTTTCCCCTCAGTTTTTGCAAAAGGTTTTGTCTTCTTCTCATGGAGTTTGCCTGTTCTAGAGTTCAAACATGCTACACAGCTGACACCTACACATGCTGGCTCCCAACTCCTCTTTGCTACACCTCTCTCTCTCTCTCCCCGAGTTTAATTAAAGAAAAGGTAAAAGAATTACCTCTGTAAAATCAGGATGGTAAATATCTTACAGGGTAATCAGATTCAAAACAGAGAATCCCTTTAGGCAAAACCTTAAGTTACCAAAAGACACAAAAACAGGAATATACATTCCCTCCAGCACAGCTTATTTTACCAGCCATTAAACAAAAGGAAATTTAACTCATTTTCTAGCTATATTACTTAGTAACTTAACAGGAGTTGGAAGGCTCCATTCCTGATCTGTTCCCGGCAAAAGCAACACACAGACAGGAGTTTTTTTTTGGTGTAGTGGTCGGGTATACATTTCCGATTTACGCAAAACTCGAGTGACGCAAGGCGTTCCGGAATGGAACGATTGCACAAGTCGGGGAGCATCTTTTGACATTAAATTCCTGTATCAGTTGCTTAGCACTCTCAAGATGGAATTTCTTGTTATTAAATTTCAGTCCAGTTTACCCTCTCTCAATGAGGTTTTATTCTTATTTTCATAAACAGGCAATTTGAATCCTTCTTTTATTCAAAACTACCAAATAAAAACAGGAGATATTGCCAAGCAATAAAGACATTTTCCCTGATGCACCAGGCCAAAGAACTATTTGCATTTAGAAGTTGTGTTTTCATTAACTATTGTCCAGGGTTATGTAAGCAGGCCAACAGGTACCTCATGCTTTATTTTCCCTTCTGCTACTCTATGAGGAAAGGTCCAGTTCTGGCAGTAAAACCACTAATTCAAATAATCCCATGTCATAGCCAACCATCAAGGAGGATAACAACTTGACAGGATTCATCTCAGAGCCTGTTAACACCACTCTTTAAATTGGATGGACAGTCTGCTCTTCAGAGACATGGGGCAGTCTGCGCACACTCTCTCGAGGTTGATAGTGTCAATGAAGTCACTGATGTATCTGAGAGAAAGAATCCAGGGACAGGAAGTGATCTCTGCTTTGTCACATGACAGTGCCAAGTAAAGCATCCAAACTGGCTGATCGATTTTTCTATTATGACCAAGAATTATTAGTTATGTGGATTTCGAGTAGCTTTATTCATAGTTAGTAGAAGTTGTCTATTCAGGTTATAATTAACTTTCATATTTTTCAATTGTATAGGAATTTCACTTCAACGTTCAGATCAATTCTGATTCAGAAAAAGACCTTCAAACACCACCTCCACTCTACTGAATGATCAACTACCTTGAAATAAAATTTCTGCTAGAAAAACTGAAAATTCCATAATTGGATTTGTTTGAATGACAACTTATATGATTTCAAATGAACAATAATAATGTAATTATCTTTTGTCCACCTAAAAAGAAACCCCAAATAGAACAGTTTAATTTTCTAGCCTTATCACCACAGACAAGAAGAAAGTTTATAAATACATCATTTAAGTACTAATATTGTTCTTTATTAATAAAAGAGAAAGTCTGAAGTGTTTAACATTAAGGAATGTTACAAACCCATTCTTTATGGATTTGTTGGATATGAAATATTAGGACTTAAATTTTCATCAGATAACTATGTAGCATAGCAATAAGAGATCATTTTTTGAAAAACAATGTAATATTCCAACAGTATTTAATAGGTGTCATCTACACAGCCATATGCACATTGTTTGTACACATGAAACACTACTGGCTTTTCTCTCCAGAATGGAAATAATGCCATGGCAAAAGGAAGGTGAGGAAATTCTGACATGGCTTTTGGATTAAGCTGTTTAGGGAGCAGTTTGATTAAACACCAGAAGCCTGTCTGGGTTTGAAGAAGAGGGAAATTAGATTTGGGGTGAAATCCTGGCCCCATTAAAGTCTGTGGGAATTTTGCTATAGACTCTAGCGGGACCAGGGTCTCACCATTTGAGCTGATATAATTATTAGGTATAATTTCCATAGTGTGATCTTTGTTAGATAATGTAATTAAAGTTTGATTCACCACTGTAAATACTTTACATTTTCTAATCTAGT
Source organism: Eretmochelys imbricata (assembly GCF_965152235.1). Taxonomy (NCBI): domain Eukaryota; kingdom Metazoa; phylum Chordata; order Testudines; family Cheloniidae; genus Eretmochelys; species Eretmochelys imbricata. The sequence continues at coordinate 35,904,776 of NC_135574.1, forward strand.
CAAATGTTTCATGGTAGAAATTCTGCTGTTTCATCTTATTTTAAAGTCTCTACTACATATAGGTTGCCATATATACACCTAATAAGAAGAACAACAGAGTTTTAAATACAGCAATTACTCATTACATTACTGTCAACAATGTTACTTAGCATATTCAGAGTAACATATATACCTGAAGAAAAATCCTTCCAATTCCACTCAACAGCTGAGGTTCCTGTTCTGGGTAATATTTGATGACTGTGTGATATGCATCTACAGCAAGCACATAGTCCTAAGGGGGAAAAAGCACATGACTAGATTTTAAGATCAGCATTCACTCATTGTTTTATGTACGCTCATTTTAAAAAGTGTGTATGCAGTAAACAGATATTAATGAGAATGAACGAGTACAGAATTAAAATCATTTCAAATATTTAATGTTAATGGAATTTCCTCCCAACATGGCAGTGCTAGCTGCCGGCTATGCTAACCTTCTGACTATTCAGTTCTATTGGAAATGTACACTACACCCAGTGATAAAGTGGCAGATTTTTCTTTACATTTCTTTTTCCAACTGGGTCACGTCTCTCCTCAGCAAAATTAGCAACACAACCTGACTATTTACTCTTCAGCTTCCAATAATGATTTCGGGTGGCATTTTCAAAAGCACCTAAGTGAATTAAAAGCACAAGTGCCATTTAGTCTAAATCAATGGGGATTATGCACCCAAGTGATTTTGGCACTTCTGAAAATTCCATGTGTAAATTGTAATATAAGGACTTCTAGTGTGCGATGCTCAGAATCAAAACCATATCAGAGACTAAAGGGCACAGCCTGCTCGTTCCAGGCTTTGCCAGCTATCTTGAGACGCTTGTGTATACACTCTGCCTAGTAGCCTACCATTTTGTTTTGTTTTGCCTCTTGAAGGTGCTCTAATCTCTGCAAATTTTAATGCTGAAAAGCAACAGGGGTCACTTTCCCCCCCAACTTACTTGGAAAAAATGCCACAGGCATTTCTTCTGCCTTCTCCTCTACTCCATAACTGATGGCAGATATTGTGAACTGTGTTATGTTTTCTTAAGGCTATATTTAAAATGACTAAGACCTGCCTATTTCTGACCCAGATCATGACCTGTAATAATCCAATTTTGCAGTAACAAAAATCAAAGAGATCTTCAATTGCAAACAATTTGCAAACTGTGACTATACTTCATTAACAATGATACATGTATAATATTTAATAACTGACATATTTAGAGCTCTTGTTCTCACTCTGATGCACCATGTCATACTAAATGGTACTGTATCAATATTGGCTACACCAGAAGTTCAAAAATCGAACAGACAGACCCTAAAAAGTCAGGTGGTTTTATTTGGTCCGCTTTCTTTTGAACTCCCTTTTCCATCAATGTATGTGTGATATTTACACTGTTGAGAACTCTCACAAATTTATAGTGAGTAAGGTGATTTTGGCCTCTGCTACTGGAACTCTTGGTAGAGAACTCAACCGAGATTGGGGGCCCATTGTACTAAGCATCGTATAAACAACACATAGTATGAAACAGTACCTGCGCTGAAGAGCTTACAGTCTAGTGAAAAGCATGGTAGTGACTTTGTGAGGCAGGAGCTGGAACTGGGATTCACCAAACTCACCTCATATAGGGACCACCAGACTTGTATTAGGTAGGAACAGCTTTTAATCCCTGTTGAGCTAGCTATGATTCAAACTGGTGATGGACAGGTGAAAGGCTCTATAGTCTTGTCATTTCGTGAGATGCTTCCATAAGCATTAATGTTACACCATTGAGAACAAGGCTAGCTTTCTGGAATAATACGTTTATTAAATTAAATTCTGATCTTTTAGGGGAGTTCACCAACAGGCTCTTCCACTCTGGACACAGGCAAAACCTCCCACATTCTGTTAGTCTTAGTCTTAAACACACACTAAAGGCTTTTCTTGCACCTTAAAGTTAACTTGAGTTATAACTTGAGTCCCATCCATATATAAAACCTCTTACCTCAAGTGTGCTGGAGTTTTTAACTTGAGTGGCTAGCCCAAGCGGGGGCATATTTTAAAACTCGAGAGAGCACGTGTGGATACAGGTTAACACTACTCAAGTGCAGCTAGACCTCCACTGCCTTCCCACAATTCTTCCCCCACCTCCAATAGCCAGATAGGGCAGAAAAGTTCTCCCACAAATCAGTGGGAAAGAATTCATAGAGCAGCTCAACTTATTGCAGTGCTAAGAATCATGGGATGTGTACCCAGAAGTCTTTGTACCACATATGAGTGAATGCAGCTGCTTGAATATTATTTTGCAGTGTGGCTGCTCCATCTTGAGCTATGCTAACTTGAGAGGAATAACTTGAGGGTAGAGAACCTGAGTTAACTCTTCAGTGAAGAGACAAAGCAGTCTGTCACAACATATGTCTAAAGGGACAATTATACGTAACCAATTACACATAATAAAAATGCAACAGTAAAATAAATGGGATGTTATACTAATTAACTTTTAAATGCAATGTTTTACAAAATAAAATAATTCCAATTATCACTCTGCGGTCCTTACCCTAACTTTTATACATATATGTAGTTTTTCACCCCCACATGGATATGAGCAGGGCTGGAAACCACAATCTTCTGATCCAAAGCATAGACCTCCTCCACTTTAGCTTAAAGAGTAAGTGGTAAGAGGAAAGCATGCCGTTATCTGTATGAAGACTAGCCCATATAGGGAGACACCACACACAGTGAGTGGGTTACAGAAATGGAAGGCTGGACAACAGGGTGACTGGTTTCTATTCTGCGTTCTGGGAGCAGATGGTGGTGTAGCGGTTACAGAGAGCATAACCTAATGAAACAATGCCCCTGCTTGTGACATATGTAGGGTTGTATTCTGGGTGTAAAAGGGTGAGTCGCTAACACTTATCACAGAATCATAGAATATCAGGGTTGGGAGGGACCTCAGGAGGTCATCTAGTCCAACCCCCTGCTCAAAAGCAGGGCCAATCCCCAATTAAATCATCCCAGCCAGGGCTTTGTCAAGCCTGACCTTAAAAACTTCTAAGGAAGGAGATTCCACCACTTCAGCTAAAGAACCACACCTCTTCGCATGGATGCAGTAGAAGAGTCATTAATCTGTGGGCTTACCCACTACACTATGGCACAGAGCCACATGGCACTAATGTTAGTTACACAAGCACCTGATTTGACAGGTTCCTTCTGGATGACTATGTTGCAAAGTGGATAAACTTAGCTCTGTTATATTAGAGACCTGTGTTTCATTCTCAGCTCTGCTTGAAGCAGGTTTGTGTAAGCTCCCAGTTATCTGTGCAAATGGTGAAGGACAGTTACCCTCCTATATGATATGAAATCTTGGCTTATAATAAGGGTTGAGAAGGGTACAGAAACGTTAACAGCAGTCACTGGAAGCATTAGGACTAGAACTCATGGTCTTGGGGCTTAAAAGGTTCATGCACCTTCACTAAACTATAAAACAGAAGTAGGGAGTTCTCTCTCTCACACACTGCTTCCTAAAAAAAAAAAAAATCACACGAAGGCTGAAGATTTTTGCATCATCATGAGAATGCCTGCAGGAGGGGACAAATTTGCATTACTCATGATTAATTTATGAGAATGGACAAAACTGTGTTAAATTTTAATAACTTTTGAATCAAGCACTATTTAGACCTAAACCTAGATAGACTAACTCATGTAAATAGTCCCAATAAATCCAATCGGGCTATTTGCGTGAAGAAAAGTAAAATATGTTTTTGCACCCTCAACTGGTCATTAGGATTAGTCCTGAAAAACTGGTCCTGAGATAGGAGAGAGGACAATTTATGCTGTCTCTGTCTTTTAAATCAAAAGAGAATCCAGATCAGAAGAGAATGCTCAGACATCAGACTCTTCTGTCACTAGTATAAATTGTGGTCTTCCCTTCCTCCTCCACATCGTTTTAACTGCAGTAGAGCCAGTGCTGCCCCCACCCTGAGCACCGACTCCACACTCCCATTGGCTGAGAACCGGCCAATGGGAGCTAGGGAGTGGTGCCCACGGGTGAGAGCCACAAGGAGCCGCTTGCACGCCTCCGCCTAGGAGCTGGACCAGCTGCTGGCTGCTTCTGGGGCGCAGCGCGGTCTGCGGTGCCAGGACAGGCTGGAAGCCTGCCATAGCACCCCCGCTACACTGCTGACCTGGAGCTGCCTGAGGTAAGCCCGTGCCCCGACCATGCGCACCAATCCCCTGCCGCAGCCCTGAGACCCCCACAAACCCAGAGCCCCTTCCTGCACCCTAAACCCCTCTTACCTGGCCCCACACCAGAGCCTGCACCCCCAGCCCAGACCCCCTCCTGCACCCTAACCTCCTGCCCCAGCCCACAGCTCCCTCCCACATCCTGCACCCCTCACCCCTGTACCCTAACCCTCTGCCCAAGCCTTGAGCCTTTCCCACACCTCAAACCCCTCATCCCCAGCTGTTGTGTCGCGGGCATCAACAATTTTCTTCAACTGGGTAGCCAGAAAAAAAAGTTTGAAAACCACTAGGTTAGAGGACTAGCCTTGGGAAAGGAGACCCAGGTTCAATTCTCTGTTGCACCACAGGTTTCCGGTGTGATCGTGGGTCACTTCTCTGTGCCTCAAATCACCACCTTTTCTACCTAACAGGGCTATTAGCGAGGTGCTCATATACTGTGGTAATGTGGCCATGTAAGTACAGAACTCCATGGGCCACGTAAGTTTTCCTTTCAGGATGGTCAAGAAGAATGACACTGAGGGGAATTTATTGGGTTTAATATTTAAGGCTGGGATTGTTAAAAGAGCCTAAAGGAGTTAGGTACCCAACTCCCATGGAAACTAATTATTTTAGGGTCCTTTGACAACCGTAGCCTTAAAGATAATCTATAATTATATTTCAACAAATACTAGTTAACTTTTTTGGCCAAAGGAAAAGGTTAATAAAATTTACAGCTGGAAATTAGTCAATGTTTTTTACACCAAGGTTACAGGGAACGTTATTATAGTTCAGAAAATAACCGTTGTCATCATCACCACTCTACCCAACATCACAAATGATTCAAGTAACAAACAGTATTTCAGAATCAACACAGGATTACATCCCAATATAATATATTGTCACTAGATGGCGATAGATTGCACTGACTCAGTTCAGCAGAAACCCAGAATTTGTTTGTTTATTCATTACACTGGAAAACAAAAAGCTTCAATTTTGAATGATATATTTTACAATGAATACTCCTCTAGAAGTATATTACAGACAACTGATATCTTTTACACATATCTGAAGCTTTTGTGTAATTCGTTTCTTCAAAAAACACTTATCCTCAAGAAAGACCACGTTTAAAAATCATTATTTGAAAAAATAATCAATTAAAGCAGAGATGAATATCTGAGCATTGTTTGTTATTAAGACTGTTTTAACATTTGGGAAAATTTAAAGGAAAAAATAAACAAGAAGCCCATTTACCCATCAGAGGGTTTGTGGCATATACCGTATAGATTATCTTCACACTTTGTCCTGATTTTAACTGCAATATGATTTATGTTTGAAAACTGCTCTTAAAATATTCTGACTCTTATAAGTGTCAAGTATCAGGGGGTAGCTGTGTTATTCTGTATCCACAAAAACAATGAGGAGTCTGGTGGCACCTTAAAGACTAATGGATCTATTTGGGCATAAGCTTTCGTGGGTAAAAAACCCACTTCTTCATACATCTTCATAGAATATTAGGGTTGGAAGAGACCTTAGGAGGTCATCCAGTCCAATCCCCTGCTCAAAGCAGGACCAACCCCAACTAAATCATCCCAGCCAGGGCTTTGTCAAGCGGTGCCTCAAAAACCTCTAAGGATGGAGATTCTACCACCTTTCTAGGTAACCCATTGCAGTGCTTCACCACCCTCCTAGTGAAATAGTGTTTCCTAATATCCAACCTAGACCTCCCACACTGCAACTTGAGACCATGGCTTCTTGTTCCGTCATCTGCCACGACTGAGAACAGCCTAGCTCCATCCTCTTTGGAACCCCCCTTCAGGTAGTTGAAGGCTGCCATCAAATCCCCCCTCACTCTCTTCTGCAGACTAAACAAGCCCAGTTCCCTCAGCCTCTCCTCGTAAGTCATGTGCCCCAGCCCCCTAATAATTTTTGTTGCCCTCCGCAATAATTTTTGTTGGACTCTCTCCAATGTGTCCACATCCCTTCTGTAGTGGGGGGGACCAAAACTGGATGCAATACTCGAGGTGTGGCCTCACCAGTGCCATCACTTCCCTCGATCTGCTGGAAATGCTCCTACTAATACAGTCCAATATGCCACTGGCCTTCTTGGCAATGAGGGCACACTGATGACTCATATCCAGCTTCTCATCCACTGTAAGCCCCAGGTCCTTTTCTACAGAACTGCTGCTTAGCCAGTCAGTCCCCAGCCTGTAGCGGTGCTTGGGATTCTGAAGAAGTGCATCTGAAGAAGTGTGTTTTTTACCCACAAAAGCTTATGCCCCAAAAAAAATCTGTTAGTCTTTAAGGTGTCACCGGACTCCTCGTTGACTCTTATAAGGCAGTTCTTGAAAATTATGTGCATTATGGAAAGGCACATGCAACATATTCAAGGACAAGTTTAATACAGGTAATGGCTATGTTGGGGGTTCAATAGCAACATATAATTGTCATGTGGGAAATCTGAATTCTGGAAATAAATCTTGGAATTCTAGTTTCCTAGATTGAGAGTTATAATACAGATTGTGAATACACTTGGTTTTGAGAAATGAAGGAAGGAGAATGAGTTGCAGTTCTCTTAAAGCAACCTTGTCAGAAACACTGATGACTTGCTTAGAAATTGGAGTTCATGCCACTATTGAAGTGAGAAGAAAATATCATGAAAAGGATGAAACGGGAATAGAAGCAAGAAAGGCATACAGAAGCAGAAAAGAAGAGGAGAGTAGAAGTGACTAAAGGAGATATAGGGAGCTTAGGGAAAAAATTAGTATAGTTAAAAGCAAAGTTACTGTATAACTTGTTGAAAACCTGCAGTGTTTGCTAACTATATTTCTTTAACTGGATATTTTTATACTCCAGTTATACATTTAAGTTTGGGATGGAGACTCAGTGTTTAAATTTTTTTCCCACCTGCATTTGAAAAAGGAGAGTTTCCTGAAAACTAACTGTGTCTCAGGATTCTGATTCAAAACAAAGACTTGTTTGCTTTAAAGACAGAATAGGGCTTCTTTCTAACCACCCTGATTTGCTGTGCTGTTGTATTTACGTAAGAGGGAATAGTGCTGATCTCACTCTAACTATTCCGAATATGCATTTCCATCTCCTGGGATCCTCATAAGAGCAGAATGCTGCATTTTAAGGCAGTCTCTGAGTAACTGACGCTTTCATACCTGTACTCTATTTGAGATATTATTTGAGTGTTAAAAACCATCAAGAAAACAAGGCTTACGAGCAGCTTATTCAGCTTTATGGAAAGCTAGGTTCAGGAATGCTGTTGAGCAACTAGGATCATAAGAACAGTCATACTGGGTCAGACCAATGGTCCATCTGGCCCAGTATTCTGTCTTCCAGCAGTGGCCAATGCCAGGTGCTTCAGAAGGAATGACCAGAACAGGCAATTGTCAAGGTATCCACCCCCACATTGTCCACTCCCAACTTCTGGCAGTCAGTCAGAGGCTAAGTAAACCCAGAGCATGGGGTTGCATCTCTGACCATCTTGGCTAATATCCACTGATGGACCTATCCTCCATGAACTTATCTAATTCTTTTTTGAACCGTTACAGTTTTGGGCTTCACAACATCCCAATAATGCTGTGAAGGCCAAAACTGTAACAGGGTTCAACACTAGGAATATGGAGAAGTTCAGAGCCTGGTCTGTGAGAGGTTATAGTGCGGACAGTGATGCTCTGGAGTTTTGCTGCTAACTGATCCATAAAGTAGCTTTAAGATCTGGATTGAGGCAGTCCATAGCTCTTGCCACAAGCTTAGCACAGGGGCATCCCTATTCCCATGGCAACGAGGTCTACTTTGGAAGAAGTTTGTTGTTCCCTCTTTCTGAATGCAAGGAGAAGCTGTTGCACAAAATGGAGTAGGAAGGCTTACAGGAGAGGGTGGAAAAACAGGCAAAAAATAGCCAACTCCACTCTGACTGTTCCTTCCTTTGCAGCTATAGGAGACTAAAAACTCCAGGGTCAGAATCTAGTTGCACAGACATATGGACAAGGCAGAAGATGTATTTGGATGCTTCAAGTCTGTGTCACACACAAAGCCTACAGTATCATTACTGTGTGCAACTAGAGCAACATTCCTAGTACATAGTTTGAGAAAGACAGAGAGAGCATATAATTGGTTTTAATTACAGTATTTAGTTAAGTGTTTGAAAAATTCAATTTAAAAATGCAAATTCTGTATTGTTATTGCATGTGCTCTGAAATGATTTCAGGAGAAATAAGTGTAGATATGGTCCTAAAGAACACTGCTGCAAGTGGTTATCTATTAAGTAAGTAATTACTAAGTCTAATTAATTCTTCACTAAGCTAAACCTTGTACAGTCAGGTAGTCTTCCCCTATCCACGCACCAGTAATTCTCTTGCACTTCCTCTGACATTCTATTCTAGTATATACGGTAACTCTGCAGTTATTGCCACCCACGTACCTTCATCATTAGCAGACAGTTTGCCATGGAGTACATCACCCGGCCCAGACGTGACCTCCACAGCTCAACAGAGGCTACAAAATAAGAGCAGCTTGTGAATGTGCACAAATAAATTAGAGGTTTTTTCTAGCCATCAATTATTGGTCCTATGAATTCTGATTTAAAAGATCCCCCTTGTTAAAATCACTGGGTTTTAGCATAGAATTTTTAATTCTTTGCCACACCATACTGTCAGATAGAAAATACTGCCTCTCTTAAAAGGACTAATTCGATTGATTCTAGGAAAAGAATATCTGCATAAATGATGCAACGATGCAAAAGCAACAGACAACCTTTCAGCTTTTAGTTCAGGCAACATATTAAATACTAAAAGAAGCCACACATTTTCTAATATCAGAACAGAAGATACATAGAAACATCTAAATAAGTATTACCATCAGCATACAATTGTGTAATTTATGGGATTAAATTTAATCAACTAAAAACCCAAACGTAGCCTGAAATCTCATCTCAAAGCCAGAACATGCAGGGTCAGAGCTCACTCAGTCTGGGACTATTTGTTTTCCTCTGGCTTAGTGATCTGGTGGAAAAATCTGCCAAGTCTGTCTGTCTTTTCCACGCTCCTGGAGTTTGCAGGCTTTAAAGGCTGCAGCAGCAGATTGCTCATTCCCTTGGTTTGAGACAGACTCATGATGTTGTAAGAGAATGGTTCTCCCTATGTATCCACTGTCACAGGGACCATAGATCAGAGAGACGTGCAAATCTGAGGATATCCGCTTTATATCTTCAGACCACGTTTACAGATCACGGATTGGATGCACATAAAAATTTTGTATTCGTGCAGGGCTCTATAGATCAGTACTAGAAATAAATGTAGTCTTCTGTCCTTCAAAAATAGACATTAGGGATATTAATTTGGTACATGATTGATTTTGAATTAAATTATTTGAAAACAAATATTACGGCTCACCCTGACGATCAACTCTCAAAGTTACTGTATTGGGGTTGGAAAGACAGGAAGAAAAAGGGGGGATTGCAACAGAACAGTGATAACTGTTTGTTCTTGTGTAGCAATAAAGGGGTCTGTTATAAAAACCATGGCAGGTTACAGAGAGTTAATTTTTTTTAATGGATTTACAAATGCCATTCATTACAAGTAATAAAAGCTGGGTGAGACAGGTAAAAAAATATAACTATGTTCTAGACACATTAAAAATTGAGTGCATAGTTGTGTCTCCAAGATTGGACCTGGTATTTAATTTATAATAGCTTCCTTAGTCATAGCTCTCTTATATCATTCAGCAGTATGAAGTCATATTTTATATATTTTCCACCCCAAGTTCATGTAAAACATGTATTGCCATTACTGGAGAGTACATTGCATACCATGAGAGGACATTCTACCCCATGTTTTCTACCTTTTGTTTCTTTCTGAGCCCATGGCAGAAACAGGGCAGTGTTAAATAACTCTTTCCAATGATGTTAACATCCCATTTTTGAAGCAATTTAGGTTTGTCAAGTGCATTTCCTGATGTTTTTGTGCTTGTGTTGTCTCTAAATGTTAATATTAAAAAAAATTGGGGTTACATTGGTCTGAGATCCAGTCAGTTGATTGAAAATTAAGCTATTATGTAGCTCATACCATATTTCAAACTTACTGTGATGTGTTTAAAAAAGAATGCATTTGATTATAGTTTATTGTTTTGTGTTGTGACATCACTTGGTTATAAAGAACACTTTCTGTTATTGCTGGCACTATTAAAATGTCTGTGTGGTAGCCAGGACAGGCAGAGAATAAAGTAAAAACAGCAGCTAATGAGAAGTTTCAAATATGCTGGAAAATGGAACCTAGATGGCTGCGTACATTTCTACAGCTGCTCAATACACAGAAGACAATGGGAGTTCTGAACATTGAGCAGCTACAAGCTCAGGCCCAGTAAGTCCGAAGGCTGAATAAATATGCAAGATGCACTAAAAGGACACTCAGGAGGGATTCTTATTGCTGGCAGCAAGGGGCTAAAGAATGACATGGGAAAACAAAAAATAGAAACCCAATACCTGATGATTATTAGTAGTAACCCAGTAGTAGAAATGACAATAACTCACCTTGCAAGCCCTTGCTGTTACACTATCCATCTGAACATTCCTTCCTAATGGTTATTAATTTAGGCTCTGATTGTACAGTGGCTCTATGTGCTCCCATTCATTTCAATGGGAGCTCTGTGCGTGGTGCAGCTGCAGACTTGGTTCCTTATAGAAAACAAACGTGCTGCCAGGCAAATGGTGCAGTGCTAAATCTCTCCTACTGAACAATTGGAAAATGAGACATTCTGCTCCACACTAGAGAAGATGTATGTCATGGGCTGGTTGGTGCAGCACCTACTCACACTGGCAATAAGGAAATTACTCCCCAGACATAATCCCCATAATGACTTAAGGTTGTCTTCAGCCACAGTTAATAAGGTTTGTTTCAGCTGGATTTTCCACAAAAATAAAAGCGTCCTGCAGCTCAAAGCGCAGCACAGGGGCAAGTAGGGAGCAGAGCCGACCAACCCCATCAGGCAAGAGCAGCCAACAGTCCCTGCAAGCATCCCCAGAGTCCTTTGGCACTGTTAGGCAGACAGGCAGTTGTACTCCAAGCACAGCAGCATCTCTCCCAGCTGTTCAGCTACTCCCTCCCCTGGTTCCTGCTGACTACCTTTTTTCTAGCTCTTCCCCCTGCTGAGTTGAGCACAGCTCTAAAGGCAGTTGCAGACACAGTGGCGTAGAGCAAGGAGCCAGTTACCTGCAGGTCAGAGGGGCAGCCTGCAGGGGACAGAGCTAGTAAGTGGCTAGGAGAGAAGTCTCTGCGTATGTGACAAAAAGCAGTCAGTCTTTTAGAGAGAGGGTGGGGAATGGCAAAAAGGCCTGGGGAAAATGAGGAGGGAATCCATGTGGGAGAAAGCCAATGAGTGGAAAAGAGTGAAATCCTATGAAGGAAGCCAGGTATGGAGAGGGAATAGAAGGTGAAAACAGAGCCACATAGAGAAGGAGCTTCATTTTTTCAAATAATTTTTGAGAAAGGCCAAGTATTTCTCTCTGCTTTTTGGTCTTGTCCCCAGAAAGAAGTAAATTTAATATTCACCAGAATACATATGCAAATAGCTGGCTGATGGGTTCTTGCACATGCCCCTTCCCCCTAAAAAGCACTTAGAGATTTGTCTAAAGCAAAATTTCACATTGGTTGGCAACTATACCCAGGCAAACTGATTTATTCTCCTCCCACCCTAATGGTAGACAACGATTTCCTAGACCCTGTAGGGGAACAGTGTCCTGAGGAATGTTAACCAGGTTAACTCATAGATCGTTGGCAGTGGAAGAAAGGCTTCTGGCTTCCTGTGATAGATGTTTTAACCCCTAGCTTGCTAGACATGGTAAGGGGTACACCTGCCCTGTTACAGTGCCTAAAACCTCACGTCAGATAAAATTTTCAAGAGCACTTAAATTACTTAGGTGCCTAAGTCCCGTTTTTCAAAAAAGTGACTAGGGTTGCCACTTCTGAAGTACAAAATACAGGCACATCCAGGATGATGCTCAGCCCATAAAACTTGAAAGCTGACAGTGTACTGAGCACCCTTACAGATTTATTGGGACAACTACCTCATAAAAAGGATGATGCTGGGATGTCTAAGCTAGCCAATGGGAGAGGCTGATGAGAGGGGTGTATCCTTAGCCCCACTCCTCTGACAAAGTTAGGTGCCTAAGTCAGGGAGGAGCTTATGTCTGCTTGCAATCCCCAGCTGGAAACCCCTCTCATGGTGTCAGATGACTTAGGTGCCTAAGTGGTTCCTTGCAAGAAATGCTGGAGGAGGTGGCGATGGTATCTCCCGTATAATTTTTAGCCCAGTGGTTAAAACACTTACGCAGGATGTGGAAGACCTGGGCTCAAATCTCACCTCTGTTTGATGGGACCAAAGGATTTAAGCCGGGGCCTCTCATGTCTCAGAAGAGTGTACTAACCATGTGGTAAGGAATAGCCTGATGTGGGGCTCCCTCAGTCTCTCCTACTGAAGCTGTTCCACTTTATATTAATACTTACATAAGCATAGGGCCAGAGAGAGAGAAAGTGCAAATGAGACTATAGGCCAGTGGTTAGGGCACCCACCTGGGATGTGGGAGACCCTAGATCCAGTCCCCCAGCTCCAATCACTCTTTCACATCCAACTTCAGCAGGAAAGATTGAGAGCACTCCACATCAGAATATCCCATAGTTCAATGGTTACAGCACCTTCCTGAGAGGTGTGAGTCCCCTGTTTAAATCCAGTACCCCCATCAAATAGAGGGAGACTGAACCTAGGTCTCCCATATCCCAGGCAAGTGCTCTAACCACTGTGCTAAATGTTATAAGCGAGAGCACAACCACCACTTCTCCCTCCTCCAGCTGGATTCTGAAGAGTCCCCATCCATTAAGCATGCTCTTTGCATGCTTACCGGACTGGGCCCAACAGGAAAGATAGGCATCTCCCCGCCTATTTTCCCCTGATTTGAGGATCCCGCTGCAGGTTAGGCATCTGGACGCCACGAGCGAGGTGTTGTGCACATGCACAGAGGCAAAATCTTTGGTGTCTTGGGAACTTTTAAAGCAAAAATTTAGGTACTGAGTGAATTTAGGGTTAGGAGGCAGCCAAACAGGGTTTTATGAATTGTAGTGGAGTTTAGGAGCCTAAGTCTCTTTGGGATGCTAAGGCCCAGATCCACAAATCTCACTGATTTTCAGTGAGCCTTAGGCTCTCAAGTGGGAAAAAGGAATGTTTTTCTTGTCAGGATTCTCTATCAGCAGCTCCCGACTCAATCCCCTTTCTTCCTGCCCCATGATCTTTAATAAATAAGTTAATTAAAATAAAAAGGAAAAAAGAAAATGTCTCCTATAAATATTAAATCAAAATATGGTAATACATAGCAAAAGACCTTTCAAATTAATATAATCTGCTGGGACCAACAGGGAAGGAGGGAAAATTTGGATCTCAAGAAGTTTCTCAGATTTCAGGGGAGAAGATTGATGGAGGCAATGAGCCTCTTAAGACAGATACCCATCTGGTCTGTCTCCAATGCCTCAGCAATGCATTGATTTTCTTGTACACCTAACACTAAAGAATGGCAGTCATACTCTCTGTTTCTTCAAACTACAAAGGAGATTTGATTTAATTCACCAATTTGATCAAAATAAAAGGTGAAACTGTTAAATGAATTCCAGCAAATAAAAATACAAGATGTATCATTTCAGGGGCTGAAGAGACTATAATATCACAAAAGTACTCTTTTAACAGCTTTGGGGAAGTCTTTTGAAAACTTTTGGCATACCTGGGCAAGTTATAAAAATACACTGCCTGTAAAAAGAAATTTTAAAAAAATGCCTACCTTGTCTGTTCTCTTGTGTAATGTTAGTCATACGTCCATCTTCTGCTAAGCCTTGCGCCAAATTTTCTAATATCTGTAGCAAATTTTTTAAAACCTAACATGAGTTTAAACAGGCATTCTGGAATTAGGCAGCATTTTGTATTATATGCAAGTTATCTACAGTTGTCATAGTCTGTATGTAAAACAATTCAAACAGGAGTGTTTCACATGGACACATTTCAAAATCACTGATTATTACTATAGCTAGATCAATCATAACAGAAAGCCTTTGAACTGTAGTGCTGATGTTAGAGTTCAGGTTTATGATACTCACAAAGCATTAAAAGACAGCATATACCAGGGACATATGCATTTTGTTAAGCAAAATATCAAATATGCTCCAGAAGAGAATGATTCAGCTCTTGCAAAAATGTCAAACTGATTCCAGAAGAGAACTAAGAGGTTTTTTTAAATTTTATTTTATGTATCCCATAAATTCATTGATGCTCTGGTTTTAAACAGAATTTGCCCCCTTTTTGTTCTTAAATTAAATAATGATCCTTCTAACTCTCAGCTCCATTTGCTTCCCAAAGTTGGGATTTTGTTGCTGTTTTTTATTTATTACAGATTTAAATAATATAAGCTATGGAGTGAGCAAAAAATTATGTTTGCTGGATTATCTGGAGAATGAATATGTATAACTATTGGAGCATCTGGTTTAAGATATCTGCACTTTGAAAAAAAAAAAAAATATATATATATATCTACAGTTTCATTTGCAATTTAAGCCAATTGCATTTCTCCAATCCCGCTATGGTGTACCTAAATGTCTCTCTGACTTCTGAAGATTACCCTATTTTTGCTGATTCCCATCCCCTCATAAATCACCGCATTTCAGTTTCATCTTTTTGGTCACAGTAGACTGAGTGGGACTCCCTTAAGAGCCTGTTAAGCCACTCACTCTTTAATTAGCTGGTGGGTTTAGTTTATCAGCAACATAGGAGGCACTCCCTCTCCTAGGAGCCCAGTGCATTGCGTACCTAGTGCTTTCAGCTCATGACAGTTTAAAGAGAGATTATTTACAGTGCAGTAGCACTCAAAATGTGCTTTGTGCTTTCCAAACAATAAAAGAAATAGGTAAAATTGTCAAAAGAGATCAATTGATTCCAGAGCTTAAGTTCTATTTTGAAAAGTGCCTTAGGCATGAAGAGCCTTTTGAAAATGGGGTTCAGGAACTTAAAGAATAGATTTTTAAAGAAGTTTAGGTGCCAAAAGATGCAGCTAGGAGCCTAGTGCCTCTTCAGCAGTGTATACAAAATGGCCATTTAGGTCAACAGGCAGGCAAAAGGAAAGTTTATTTTGCAACAGAAGAGAATCATGGGTTAAAATGCAACTCTGAAGTAATTACACTGATTTCATTCTGGTTACACCGGGAATGATTTTAGTCCAAGGCAGGTTTCTCTTCTCTTTAAATTTTTGTCTCCAGGTGAGTGTTTGTTAGAGTTTCTTTCACGGTAGTATTAGCATTTAAATGGTCCCAGCTAGATTTTCAAGTGAACACATCATTGAGGTAAATGGAAGAAACAGTTTATACCTTTGCTGCTGATGCTACTGTTTGTCTGGAGACAGTTCTCTGCAATGCTGGCTTAACAGGGCAACAGCATATTGATTTATGCAGGGAAGACTAGTGGTACCACACAGTGTATTAGCAATTTCCACCCCCTGTTTCCCTGCCCTAAAACAAGAAACTTAACTTACGCAGAAAAAGGCAGAATTTGCAATGAGACACAAATTGCAGAACATGCAATTTCTGCAGTTCCTGTGATTGTTTCACTGGTTATATTCATAGCTGTATTTGAACTCAGTGGAAAAATGTACATGATCTAAATTCCTCCTTGAGGCATATCCACAGCTATACATTTGATTAAATAAAACTAGATTCTGGGAAAAGTTTCCATTCAACAATCTGCATAAGGAATGCAAAACAAAACTCTAGTTATGCATGCATGACCCTGATTAGGGTAAACTTTATTTTTCTGTGTGAACTTGGTGTTTATCACAATGGGAGAATTATAATACTCTATACTAATATTATAATCCTAATAAGGATTACGCAGGCAGGCGCTGTACTAACTGACCACAGAAACTTTGATTATGCCCCTTGATATGCACTTGAAAAGCTTTGGTTATGCCAGTCCTTGAGCTCTCTTGAATAGGATCTGCCCATTTGGCTACAGTTTATACTGTAACATGACTAAATATTTAATATGACTAAAACTGATTGGCTGGCTAAGCCTTAGAGATGACTTCATGCCCCATGTTTATATCTGATGAAGTTTTGGTTGCAACATCATCAGAACTCAACTTGAATATTGAGTGCAATTGTGTGTACCTGATTATAGAAACACACTGGCAAATGCGAGGGAGTTCACATAAGAGTAAAATGATCAGGGGGCTGGAGAGACCAAGTTAAGAGCAGAATGAAAGAGTTAAATGTGATGTGCATAGATTGTAGACGTCACTTTAGCCAAAGATCTGAATAGGTTAAACACCATGGAGTGAGAGGTAATACTTAGGATTATACAGAGTTTAAATTAGGGGTAATGTGATGAAATTAAGTAAAGGAAAACAGAATACTAGGAAATTTTCTTACTGTATTAGCGTGGAATAGTCTCCCAAGGGAAGTGGTGTCAACCTCACAGGCTGGTTCATTAAAAACTAGACTAAGCATTAGAAAACAATCATGCATTGGCAGGGAGCTAAAAGGTGAGCTAATACGTCTTTTCGCACCTCTAGCTTTTATGATTCCAAGATCATAAGATTTACATAATGGGTATCCATAGACACTTCTGTACTTGAGAAGGAGGGCTAATGATTTTGAAATATTCCTCCTTCACTTTTAAAGTAATAAAACAAAACACTATTGGTTTATGGCTGCAAAGATCCCCCGTCATCAATTCCCCCTATTTTTAATGTTATTTTTTTGGTTGTGCCATGACTTTTTCTTTTAATGTGGAGAACGTGTTCTACTTATGAACACTGCAGACAATGTCCTGATTAACAGATTTGTGTGACCAATTATATATGCAGAAATGTCAGATTTAGTAATTTTTTCTAAGCAATTTCAAATGTTTTAGGTGGTTAAATTGCCAACTTTGTAAAATTTCTCATCTGTCCTGTTTATGCATCTTCCTCTTTATTTCATTCTCTCTCCCTTACACCTCTTCCTGCAATTCCTGTCTTAGAGGTGCACTGGAAGACAAAATATGTATCTGATGGCACACAACTAAAGCCATCTGGTTGTTAGGCCTTTAAAATAACTGAATAGCAATATATCTTTTAAAAATAAAAATAAAAATAAAAAGAGGAAATGCATATCTTTCATCTCAAGGTTGACCAGACATCTTTGTTCTGGCAGGGAATCATGGCTAATTATGTCATAAGTGGGATGTGTCCATTTTAACACAGCCAGTTGCAAGCTCTGACACATGCCAAAGAGCGTGGCACTTCAAATACCAGATAGCACAAGACCAGGATTTGAAACACTATAATATATTGTGTGCCAGTGTATGCAAAATTCAATATGGAGGTACCATGCTGATGCTGAGCTCAGAAGCAGTTAGGAGGTGAGTCTCTTTAAGATAAGGAAGAGTGCTTATCCAGGAGCATGTAAAGGAAAGTCAGAGAAGAGGCAGGACATAAAGCCAGTGGGTCAGAAAGTCAGAGTCACAGTCTAAGGCCAGAAGGGATCCCCAGATGAGAGGCCACCAACACTACCCACACACTAAACCCAACAGCAGCAGATACACTCTGCAAGATGATGAAAAATGTCCCAAAAAGAATTTCTCCCAATTGCCAAACTCTGTACATCCCATAAGTGTTTCCAAACAGTTCTTCTTTTTAAACAGTACGGCAAGAGCCACAGAACCCTTCATTTGCCAAACCCTGTACACAGCAGAAAGAATGGAGTCCTGGTTTTTGGTTTAAAATCCTAGTTATTCTGCTATGTTTTGTTTTATTAAATACATTGGTAAAACTTGCCAACTGTCTTAAACAACAAAATAACATTGGAAATTATCTATCTTCTGCATTTGTATTATTCAAGGTATTTCTGAGAGTAAGTATAGCAAATACAACAAACACTGAGGTATTCATATTTATTTATCTTTGGTAAAGTTGCAAAATTTTTCAGTATCACAACTGTATGCAACGCTACAGTTCTTTAAAGAGCTAATCTGGAATTTATAATAGAGTTTACAATAAATAAAAACAGTATCTCTTAATCTGAGATACTAGAAGAGGTATTTGTTGTAAACTTTGTACAGGGAAGCTTTTGTCACATTTGCATACAAGGAGTACCCACAACGGTACTAGTCTAACTTCAGCACTGAAAAGTGCTCGTTAAAAACAAGAAATAACACTGCATTAAATCTCAATCTTTTAAAAATAACTGATTAGAATTTCCAAATAACTATCACTTCCATCACTGTATGCAGTGTTGTTGTAGCCATCTTGGTTCCAGGATATTAGAGAGACAAGGTGGGTGAGATAATATCTTTTATTGGACCAACTTCTGCTGGTGAAAAAGCTGAGCTTTTGAGTAAGAAAAGAGCGTAAGAAGAGCTCTGTGTAAACTCGAAAGTGTCTCTCTTTCACCAACAGAAGTTGGTCCAATAGAAGACACTACCTCAGTCACTTTCTCACTTCCACTGTAAGTTATCCAGAGTGCTAATATCTTTTGATGGGGGGAAGCAGACTTCTTGGTCAGTAAGAGCTTACTATGCTCTCCTTTCATGCAGCTGTACAAGAAGATAAACCCTCCTACTCAGGCATGCACAGTCTCTATCAGGATGCAGCCATTTTTCTACCCAGCTATTGTCTCCCTTACCCCAGTCAACAGAGCTGGCAGGCATGGGGAGAGAGGGAAGAATTCTACATCCCAAAAAGGTGTGAAAGTAAATTACTCCCCAGAAGCTGTGGAAGGAGTGGCACAATCCTTTCCTTGTGCAATTTCTGGGGCCCTGCACTTAAATACCATCCCATTGTCGGGGCTAGTCTAAAGCCTAAATCTAGTCCTACACTGGATCCTCTGGGTAAAGGCAGTAAAATATACCTGCATAAACATAAAGAGATTCTATTGTATAGAGCACAGTTTTGTCAAACTGTGTGGTGTACTGCCCTGGGGGGGAGGGCACGAGGAGGTTTTCAGGGGGCATAGTCCTGCCCAGCCCTGTCCCAGGAGCAGCCTGCTACTCTCCCTCTCCTCACCTCCCTGACTGCTGGGGACTCCCTATGTCCTCTCCTATGTACTGCTCTGCTGCAGCCCAGACACCCAGCCAGCTGCAGCCTCATGTATTTTAAACCCTCCGGAGCTTGCAGAAGCAAGAAGCTCTTGGCCTGGGGAGGACAAGGAGCCCCAGCCTGCTCTGCTCCACACCACACCACCTGGAGTCCTCCAGGCATGGAGCCAGTCATGTCCTGCTGATGTCCCAAGTGTGCATTGCCTGTTCCCCTCAGTGAGTCACTTTCTGCCTGGGACAACCAGGAGCTGGAAGGGGGAGGGTAGGCGGGCTATATGACTCCCATGGAGAATAGGGCACAGCAAAAAAAGTTTGGGAACCTCTGGTCTAAAGAAGCTTTTACCTTTGTGCAGATTGTTTTCATTCTGTGCAGTCTATCAAGTGACTCCTGGGGATTTCCTAGGTACTGTTCAAGTTCAGCATGTAAAATCCGCATGGAAAAGGGAACCATGGAACCTAGAATCATAATGAAACGTTTCTGAATTTGATTGCTACAGTTATCAATGCATATTGTTGCCTATGGTCTATATGGTATTTCTTAAAACATATCCTAGGCATATTCACTAGAGTAAGTGATTAGGAATTAAAATCTCTAAATTCTCTTCTTCCCTTGATTTAATAACTAAATGTTAAATGAGGAAAATGTTTGCTACTTTATAGAATAATATATTTTTGAACAGAGAAATATAACTATCTACAGACAAGCATAATCACAATGGTAAAAGTGTGCAACCAATTCATCCTTAAAATAATAGCATATGGTGTGTCTAGAAGTCCAAAAGAAATTAGAGAAATTTATTAGCAACTGAAAAATAAGGGTTTAGAATGGAAACTCATCTACAATTTAACTACAGAATTGCTACAGAAATACAATAACCCCTAATTTAACAATAGTACTGAAGAATTTAAGATGGATTTTCTGATGGTAGCTCTTAAACAAAGATGACACACACATTGAGAGAGACAGATAACCAAATAAGAAAGGAACACAAATTAAATGAAAATTAAATCACAGAATCATAGGACTGGAAGGGACCTTGAGAGATCATCTAGTCCAGTCCCCTGCACTCACGCTTCCTCCAAATAAATAAAAAGCAGATTTAAAGGGCCCCTAAAAAAAAAAAAAAGACAAAAAGAAAAAAATAAAGATAGAAAACCCACATATGTTAAAAGAAACTAGGTAAGAGAATGAAAATAGCAAATTGAACAAAAACTTAAGAGGAATACTGTAACAAAGGTGTATTAAATCTGATGTGTAATTAAAGAAAAACAAGGAAGTAAAATATGTTATTTGAGATTCTATTATCAGTACTTTGTATTGTAATGGTGCCCAAAGGCCTCAGTAAGGATCTGGGATCCAATGTACTCATCCCTGCAACACCAAACAGCTCCCCACCTCTCCCCCTACCCCTTTAGTTCAGTTTTTATTGTGTTAAATATTGTCTCCAGTGAAGACAGTAGTGTTCCTACGGAGGGACTCATTACGCTGTGAATCCCATACTGAATAAGGTCTTCCTTTCAGTGAGACACAAGGATACCAAACGGAAGGGGTGGGGAAAGAGAACTTTAACCAATATTTGCAACAAAAAGATTGCCTTCTTTCAATGTTATTAGAAAGTAAAAACAACAAAAAAACCCAGTAATCTAAGGACCCAATCCTGCAAGTATCTCGGCATCCTAATTGACTTCAATGAGACTCAGACCCACTTTGCACCTTATTTGCTCTCAGATATTTGCACGCTTCAATGGACACTGAGCAAAACTATCTGAGGTAAGAATCAGATCCTAAGAAACAAAGTTATTAGTAACAAACGGGAAAGCTATGATGGGGGAGAAGATGACAGAGAGAGAGAGAAAACACGCTTGTCTATAAAAGTCTAGTACACTAACCTGATGGCATACTCTAAACTAAAGGGATTATCCTCCACAGAGTCTCATTTTTGGCTCACCAGTTTTCATAAACAAGATTCAGGAGCTTTTTAGAAAGGTGATGAGATTTTGCACCTGCTCTAATAAGGCACATATATCAAAGGGGGAAATATACAAGGAGTTATTGTCTCTAAAGATTTTTTTAAAAAACAAGACAGAATCTGAACCAGAAAACCACTCACTAATTATGACCTTAAGAGAACTCCAATTACATCTAAGTAAATTCCCTTTCTCCAAAGGTAAGTATCCCCAAAGGCTCCTCTTAGAGACTGAAGTGTTCCCTCTGTAGGAGTACACACAATCTGTGTTGTATACTTTATGCGTTATGCAGCTAAAGAAAGCAAAAATGTCTTTGGAATTCTTTTTAATGAAACATTTAAAAACGTTATCAAACCAATAGCAAAGAGATTAGTATGTCCTTATACTGACTAGTAATCAAGCACAATACAGGACAAAACAAGATAAGGAAAAGTGCCTAGATCGCTAGAGAGCCAGGCATGCAAGCTGGGGACAACCAAAGTGTAAGCACTGCAGACTCTCTTCATCAGGGAACACTGCGCTAAAACAGTTTTGTAGCAGAATGCTATGAACCTCAAATGCCTTCTTGCAAATCTAAAAGCATGACCTAAGGTTGGCCATATTCTCTACCACAACGTTGGATCAATGAGCTGTAATTCAACCTTCAAGTAATAATTCTCCTAAGAAGTAATAACGAGAAATGCATAGACAGTATGGTTATTTTGGAGAAAAGTTGGCACATACTGGTGTGGTATGATCCATGCAACTCATGATATACTCTAATAGATTTTTCTGTGTCAAGCAAAAGGCAAATTAGGTCCAGTTTGCGAAGCAAAGATTCAGAGAATGTGGACTATAAAATGGAAAAACATTTAAAGGCTTAGAATCAATTTTTGTTGATGAAAGCGTTATACCAGTAACAACCCTGAAAAGAACTCAGAACAAGGCTGTATTATTGGCTCTCTTTGTACAAACTAATCAACCCAGTAACACAGCAGCAGTAATATCATGTGGGAGACCTGACTTGGGAACCAAATCAGCATAGTTCAGCCCATAGGCAGTTCCACAGAGGAAACATGCCTCTCACTAACACATCACAGAATATGTAAACCAGCTTTGGAACTATTTTGGAAAGTTATTGATCCTCTACATTGCTGCATGAGGCCACTAGTGTGTGTGGCAGTATGCTATCAGAGGCAGCAAGGGAAGGAGTAACCCAGAACCACATTACTAAGCCGTATCACCAAAGCTGGTGTCACCTTATGTTAGAGAGATGAATGGAGCTGAAGGCCGACTGTATCTGGCTTATAAATCACACTTCCTGTGTGAGTAGAAAAACTCATTTCATTATTTTCTGATGCAGAAAGCTATGGGAACTCATAGTGTCCTGCAAAAAGTCACATACCAATTTTGGTACATGCTGAAAGTCCCCAACAGCTCAGTTAGGATGGGCATCCAGCACAGTATTACCTAAAAATATACTTTATTTGTATTATTAATTTATTATTTGTTAAGCACAAATGATGCGCTACTTCATTGAGGGCAGCTGGCCAGAAACCACTCAAATGTGAACCATTAGTCTGAACCTTGCTGTGATGTCACAGCGTCCATCAAAGAGTACCGCAGCATGGAGCCAGTCCACAGGAAGTAAGAGATCAATACCTTGCTTCCACCCCTAGATTTTTATTTTATGCTCTTTGTGGCCCATGCTGACATCCCAGAAGGATCCAACACACTGGTGGTTTTTCTTCGCTCTGTTGCCTCTCCTGGAATAAATCTTGATAATATAGTTAGAATCCTTTTAAGTAAAATAATTTTTACTATAGTAATGTGATCCAAGCATATCTGGAAAAATTTTATTGGCCAGCAGCCAGGGCAAGTATACACGAGGATCAGACAACTGAAATTCAGTTACTTACTGTTCACTGAACAGGCTGCCAACCTGAACTTAAAAATCCTGAAGGCACTGACTGTACTGCCCTCCCACCTCAGTTTCCTTGCATATCCTATTGAATAGCAGAAAAAAAAAAAAAAAAAGGATGATTTGCTTGGTTGGTTGGTTACTTTGATAAATTATTTTTCTTGGTAAGTTTCACTTTGGGAGGAATGCACATAGCTATGCATATGCTCTCGTGAAAATGTGGTAAAAGGAACTGTTGCCATCCAGTGAGGAGAGAAAACAACTTTTAACTTGAACTTCTGATAGGGCACTCCAATCAGTCAACTTCCCCAATATTTTCTAACTGCCAGTCAAATCAGATCAGGAAATGGTCCTTTGAAAGGGAGAAACGTATGTGCATACACATCTTAATTTTAAGAACTAACTTTGTTTACAGAAAAACCCTGGGATGTTTTCCTTGTTGGACAATAAAGTTTGAGATCCAAACTGTTCTCAGATAAATCAGCTTGATCTCCTCCCCCCATATTGGATCTAGAAACATCTATCTTCATTTTTATTAAATGATTTTGATGTAGTTACTCTTAGGTACAACTCAGCAGCACCCATATGAAAACATGACATTACGTTAATTTAAGAAACAATTGGGGACTTATTTTTCTGGGGAAAAATAATGATCATTACTTTATGTTAGACATTAAAAGTCTTCACTGGTGTGTAAGTGTTAAAACCTTCAAAATACATAGACATAAAACAAACAAATCAACTTCTCTTGAAAATTTTTATGGCATCCCTATAAATTGCATCTGAAAGGGTTTGTTCATAAAAAGTTTTATTTTTACTCTAGAATAATTTTTTAAAAGAAACCAACAAAAATACTTCAATATTTTCTACCTACTGTACAATCTCTAACATCCAAAAATTGAATCGGTGGCTTTTTTTCAGATTGAGGAAGAGGAATACTTATCTTTAAACTGCTGTGACAGAAAAACATTGAGAAAGACCGTGAGAGCATGAGAGAAGCAATAGCAAGTTACTAAAAATCTTTTGAGAAGGTGGATGATTGTGAATCTTTGTTATCAAAAGACTCTGCAAGGTGACCTATGTGTGTATCACGGTGGAAGGGAAGGTTATGAGCATAATGGGCTCTAAAAGCAGGTCAGTAGAATTTCATGGGGAGAACGGAGAATGAAAAAGGCAAAGACCAAACTGCAATATGACTCTTCTGAATCTTCAGTGAAGTCTCATCAAGCTCTACTGATAAAAGGTAAAAAGCAATCTAATGAGAGAATCACAGAAAGTGCTGACTTTGAAGACTTAACAGAGCTCAATAAGAATTTTGGTCTAAACAATAGGACTTTGATTTGTTGCTCTGTGACACCACCACATCATATTGAATCAAAAGCATGTCTTTCAGTTTCCTCCTGCCGAGAGTAAGAAAACCAGTGCCAAAAGGAGCTGACATGGAAGAGCCCATTCTAGTAGAAAAGGGCAAATCTACAAAAAAAAAAAAAAAAAAAAAAACCAACCCCAAACACAGCTTCCACTGTCCTATGAGGCATGGATGTTGAGCCTTTTGATTAAAAAAAAAAAAAAAAATTCTTTTTGATGGTCTTAATATAAGGATAGTAACAAAGGAAAAATATACCGAGAATATTAGTACTGCAAATGTAACAAACCTTGCCCCCTCCCCCCAAAAAAGACAATGAAAATATACTAAAGATAAAAATACTAAATATACTAAAAAAGATATACTAAACACAGAACCAAAGAAAATAATCTAAATAAATTTTCAGAAGTTAGCACAGAGGATCACTGAAAATAATATAAGCTCATCTTTCTATTAATTAAAATATTGAAGGAAAACCATATCTATAGTAAAAATATAATACTTAAAATTTTGCTCTCTGAAATGAATACATATGGTTTTAAATAATTACTGAAACAAGATGAAACAAAACAATTCTACATTAGTTTAATAATGTCATAGTTGAATATGTAATTATAAAGATTTGCTTAAATTGTGAGGTAATTAGTCACCCAAACAGTATTTTTTGTTAAATGTGACAAATTGAGGAGTTTTGTATGTGCATATTGAGACACCAGAAAAAATATATTTGCTACTATAAGCAAAACACAGGATAAAAATCTGCTGTTCCAGTTTGGAAAGAAAGAAATTCGAGTATACTGCCAAACTAATAAACACTGATGGAGAGAATGACTCACAACATTGACACTCTGCCTCTCCATCTACTCAAGCACCTCCCACAAAAAATAAAAATATGTAACAAATCAAAACAACCTAAAACACAAGCAAACAAAAAAACCACCACAGTATTTTCCTTAAAAAGGGATGACAGCTGGAGACTCCAAGCAGTTCATTAGGGAGTTCACTACTGCTACTGATTTGATGTGGAAGGTACTCAGATACATGGTGATGGGCGCCAATGTTAAGCGGACAGACCGGACTTTGCAATATGAAACATGAATAATACATTAAGTAGTTTTAAAATAGCATGCTGCTGAATCTATAAATAGGAGAACTTAGGTATATTTACAATATAAATCAATTATAGTGATGAGAAAACATGAAAACTAAAACCGTAGCTGAACAAGAAATGTGAAATTTAAATATTTTATATTGTTGTAAAGCATTTCTATGTGAATTGTCTTGCATGTGATTACGTTGGAGATATCTAGGTTATGAGCTGTGAGAGCATCACTACCCTCTTACAATAAAAAAAAAAATTTCAAGTTGAACAGGATCATATAATCAGATTTACCCAGGAATGCACAAAGAACATTATCTATGGAATATAAAGAGAATTCTTTAAGACCATAGGTATTTCACAACAGTTGCCTAAAGAAGAAGTTGCAACAATTAGTATTCTGGAGCTTTAACGCTACGTAAACTTTTGATGACTACACGCTATCTGTGATAGCCACTAGTGATTAATATTTCTGCTATGAAAAGAAAGGGATCCTTCGAAGCTTTGTGGAAATGAAGGCAAGAACAGGAAACTGTTGTTCTCTCATTATTATTGCAATATTCCCTCAAGTCTTGTCTCTTTTTTTCCCCTCATTGTCTCTACAAAGTAAACAAAACTCTCAGTCCCAATTCATCAAAACTTGGCAGCTTGTAAGCAACACCCAATCCTCTCTGCAACAGCTCCCCAGTAAACTGCAGTGGAAGAAAACCTGCTGCAGTTCTCTTCTAAGCATGCTCTTACAGCTCAAAACAAATATTTGCACTAATTATTGTTTAAACAGCTTTAGTGTTACTCAGCACTACAAGCTTAATTTTGACCCTACTAAAGTCAAAGGGAATTTTGCCACTGACATTAAAAGGAGCAAGATCCAGACCTAGGCCAAAAAAGTATTAAGGAAAAACAAAACAAAAAACAAAAAACACACGTGGGGGGAGGGAAAGGTGAAAATTCAGGCACTAAAAATTCATTCTTCTTGAGATATTTAAGCTTTTAAAAGACTAATCTTCTGTATTTATATAAATCTACATTGTATAAAGAAAAGAAAACTAAAAATCTCAGATGTAAAATAGGGAAAATATTTCTCTTCATTTCAAACCTGCTAAATTACTACTCTGGTAAGTTTTCAGAGTTGCCAACTCTTGCAACTTTATCATGAGTCTTGGGATATATTATGTTTTATTTTAGGTTTTATTTAAAGACCCAGTGCCTGAAAACAAGTGCTAATGAAAGGTGAGACTCTCACAATAAAAGGAAAAGTAACTTTCTAGCCTTCATGGCGGTGAAGAAAAGCTTGGAAACATGGCCCAAGTGTACATTAAAGGCTCAGAAACTAGAAAGCAAATCACAAGAACCCCACATTTATTACTTTCTTAAGTCTCATGATCTTAAAGTCAATCTCATGATTTTTTGGGGAGTATTTATGATTTCTGAACATTTGGAGTTGGCAATAAGCGATACGATACTGTAAATATGAAGAGGGCCAAATTCCATATTTACTTTGATAAAAGTCGCATGTAAATGAACCAAATAATATTTAAGACTCAGAATAAAGTGAAATCATGAATGATATAGTCAGAGAATAAAGGAGAAGAAAATAAGTTAAAAGGAAAAGCGAAAAAAGTTGGTTAAAAGAGATGCACTGGTGCAGCTGTGCCACTGCAGCACTTACTGAAGATGGGACCTATACGGACGAGAGAGCTTCTCCTGTCAGTGTAGGTACTCCACCCCCCCTGAGAGGCTGTAGCTATGTCGATGGAGAAGCCATCCTGGTGACATAGCACTGTCTACACTGGGAGCTAGGTTGGTATAACTATGTTGCTCAGGGCCCCATGGTTTATAAACTAACAATTTATGATTTTTTTAATTTAAAATGTTCTCCTGCATCACTTTAATAGATCACGAAAAACAAAAAGTGAAAAAGACGTGGACAATAACTAACATCCAGATAATTCACTAAGAAAGGATAAAACAAGATGTTACACTTCAGTAGAGAAACTTTTGGAAAAATCCATGAAACTGTTGAAACTTAATCAAGTACTTGAAGTAACAGGAAATAGAGAAAAATAAAAAAAGGTGTTCACAGATTAATGCAGATCCATAAGTATGGCTAAGTAAGACTTGTCATAACCATAAGGGTAGCCTAAAATTCCTCCTTACCTGTAAGGGGTTAAAAAGCTCAAATAACCTGGTTGGCACCTGACCAAAGGAACCTAGGGTGACAAAAGATACTTTCAAATCTGGGGTGGGGGAGAGGCTTTGTTTTGGGTTCTTTGTTTCTGTGTTCATTTGCTCTTGGGACTAAGAGGGACTGGACATTAATCCATGTCCTCCAAACCATTCTGAACCAGTCTCTCATATTACAGAAATTGTAAGTACAGCCAGGGAAGGCGTATTAGTTTATCTTTGTTTTCTCAACTTGTGAATTTTCCCTTTGCTGGAGGGAGGTTCATCTCTGTTTTGTTTTAACTTTGAAACTAAGGCTAAAGGGGGGTTCCTCTGTGTTTTGTGCATCTTTTGTTACCCCGTAAAGTTATCTTCCAACCTGATTTTACAGAGGGGATTTTTACCTTTTAAAAAAAATTCTTTTAAGAACTGATTGATTTTTTTTCAGTGTCCAAAGATCCAGGGATTTGGGTCTGTGTTCACTTTGTAACCAATTGGTTAGGATTTTATTCTCAAGCCCCTCCCCCCAGAAAGGGGGTGTAAGGGCTTGGGGGCATATTTTGGGGGAACAGGAACTCCAAGTGGTCCTTTCCATGATTCTCTGTCTAAATCACTTGGTGGTGGCAGCATACTGTTCAAGGACAAGGTGGAATTTGTGCCTTGGGAAAGTTTTTAACGTGAGCAGATAAAAATAAGCTTAGGGGGTCTTGCATGCGGCTCCCCACATCTGTACCACAGAGTTCAGAGAGGGAAAGGAAACCTGACAAGGCTTAAGCAAGGTAGTGCAAAAAGTAGTTGAAGTAGAATAAAGAACAACAGATGCAAGGAATAGGAATTTCTTAGACTCCCATACATAAAACAAAGTTAATAGAACACTGAGGATCCATGATTAAGTGTGCAAACGTAAGGTTTCAGGCACAACTTTTATCTCTTCCCTTGTGCACATACAATACAATATAGTCTTGGTCACATGATTTTATACAATCTCTAAAGTAATACAACTGTAATATACTTTTTCTGCAACTTTACAGCATATTGTATTCTTACATATTTACACTATATTCACTGTGAAAACAGTTTAAACTATTACTGACACTTTCTATATGATAAAGTATCTTTTCTCTAACATATGCAATTTTAATAATTTTGGTCCAGAACCTGCCAACACTTATGAACACAAGTAATTCTACTGAACTCACTTATGCACATGAGTAATTCAATTCAATGGGACTACTCAAATGCATCTTTTTTTGCAGGCCTTTGGGCCTGATTCAGCACTCACTGAAACCAACAGAAAGAATCAATGAGCCAGGCCTTTGGTCAGTAAACTTCATAGAGTGCATTTTCTTCTGAATCACCAGCACAGTCTTCCTCAGACAGTGTACATCAAAGGATGAGAGAATTAATCAAAGTTTTGTGAACTCTGATGGCCTATACATAACCAGCAAATTTTCACTGTTACTAGTTCAGCACACTACATAGAACAACATGTATGGTTTTTACACACACACACAGTATTGTGCACTTCTTTGTATATCCAAACAGAATGTAAAATCCTGTATATAGGGCTGTTGAAAAAACCCCTCTTCTGCTTTATTAACTGAGAAATAATATGACATCATGTAGTCCAATATTGTAACATATACGCACAAGGGGAACCATAATTGTCACTTTATGCCTTTTGAATACTTAACCATGCAACTTTAACAGTCTATTAATATAGTTTAAAACAAAACAACACATTTTTTTAAAATTTAAAAAGAAAAAAGGTGGACACGCCAAAAAAAAAGTATCCTTCTCCAAGATTTCAAAGTTCT
Organism: Eretmochelys imbricata; assembly: GCF_965152235.1. Classification (NCBI taxonomy): domain Eukaryota; kingdom Metazoa; phylum Chordata; order Testudines; family Cheloniidae; genus Eretmochelys; species Eretmochelys imbricata. The sequence continues at coordinate 35,934,407 of NC_135574.1, forward strand.
GCTTGCTTGCAAAAAAAAAAAGCAGCATGGTAAATTACATATTGAAGAACTATTTGGCTAGACACACCTGGCATGCCCTATCCCATACTCTTTAGGAGATTTACAAGTGATCAGTCAGTTGCCTAGAAAACTAATTTGAGTACATATGAATGCACAGCCTTCCTCAAGGGCCTTATCCAACAGCCATTTAGATCAATGGAAAGGCTCCCATTGACTTCAATAGGCACTGGATTCACAGAGTTTCAGGTCAGAAGCGTACATTAGATCATTTAATATGATCTCGTGTATATCATAGACCATTAAAACTCACCCTGCTACCCCTTTACTGAGCCCAACAACTTATTTTTGACTAAAACATAACCTGTGTTTGGCTAAAATATATCTTCCAGAAAGCCATCCAGTCTTGATTTGAGAACATCAATCAAAAGGAGGAGAGAATCCACCATATCCCTTGGTACGTTGTTCCAGTTAAAAATGTGTGCCTAATTTCTAATTTGAATTTGTCTGGCTTCAGCTTTGAGCCACTGGTTCTTGTTATGTCTTGTCTTGCTTGTCAACTATGATGCTGGAAAATCCTTTTCAGATCACTGCTTTCCAGCATACAGTCCCTGATTCTATAAATATGATCTGCAGTCCTTGTTCCTAGTGTATACCTTTGCATTTGGCTATATTAAAAAATAACATTTTATTTTAAATGGAATCAGGCCCTAAGTGCACTCTGTGACACATGATAAGTATGTGATTTTTCCCAATGCCCACAATTCAGTAAAATTGAAGTAAATTTCCATGGCAAATTTCAATAATTTCAGCTTTAGGATTATATTACTAAGCAACAAAGTTACAAAAATAATTTTATTATTATTATTTACAGTATTTTTTCCTCACGTTTCCTTTGCTTAAAAGCATTTGAACTGTTTTGTTGAAACTGTCCAAAACTTTCAGGTAGAAACCAAGTATGGAAAATTTCGGCACATGATCTGAAAGTTTCAGGAAGTTCTGAATAATTGAATAAATGGGCTTAGAATGGAAACCACTTCCCAAATTTAATCAGAGTGGGTCTTAACTAGTTTCCTGCTATATTTAATTTGTAGACCAAAGAAAATCAATGTTGTGCAACCATGTATGAGGTGCACGGAAATACGACAGACATAATGTTAACATTCAGATATGAAATTTACATACAATGACTACATGCACCAACCAAGATTGTGGCCACATTGTGCTAGGTACCATAAAAGAAAATACCGTAGTAAGAGACAAATCTTTCCCTGAAGAATTTACAATCTAAACAGACAATATAGACCAACCATGAGAGAAAGGAAGTACCATTATCCTCCTTTACAGTTGGGGCAAGTGACTTGCTCAAAGTCCCCCCGAGAATCTGGGCACTGAGTCCACTGACATAATCATAACACCATCCTTCCTCGAAGAGGGAAGTAGTCATAGTGGAAGAGTTGGGGAGAGTGAGCAGCGTGAATGGATGAAGTAATCATTTGCATGTTGAAAACACTGGGTGCTTTTGAATGGAAGTATTTCAAGATGAAAGAGGTGATTGGCAGAGAGTATATCAGTATGGAGAAAGGATTGTTATTTTTGTTTTATACATTGTTTCAACTACCTGGAACAAAAATGAGAAGCAGCAATGATATTTGTTGAGTATTATAACCTCTCAATAACAATAGTATTATAAAGATCTGATAAATGGATTACAGAATTCAGCAAATGAAATTTAATCTCATCAACCTATGGATCAAAGACAGTAAAAGGGAATATTATCTGCTTCAATAACCAATGGATTACATGGGAAAAGAGAAAGCAAGAAAGTATGAGTATATTAATACTAATCTATGACAGAAATAAATGTGCTATATTACATAATTAATCAACCAGTGGAACAATTTAACAAAGGTCATGGTGAACTCTTCATCACTGACAATTTCAAAATCAAGATAGGATGTTTTTCTAAAAAGATATATCCTAGGAATTATTTTGGGGAAGTTCTCTGGCCTGTGTTATACAGGAGGTCAGATTAGATTATCACAGTGGTCTTTCCCAGCCTCGGATTCTACAGAATTAAGTGTCAACTATATTGTCTGAAAGCGTTCCCTGTACTTGGTTACCTGCTGTTCTGTGGTCTGAACTGCATTGCCTAACTTAAGCCCAGCCCTGCAAAGGGCCCTTCATAGGTGGGCATATACATCCATGTAGAATCCCACTAGGCAAAGGGATGTGATGCACACATCGAGGACTGGCTGTATGCAGCCCTCCGCAAGATCAGAGACTTTGATTATAAACTCCTTCGGGTAGAGACCAGGTCCTCTATTATATATTATTGAATACTGTACCAAATATACTGATGCTGATCAAATAACAAGTACACCTCCAAATAGCAGTATATAAAAACAAATAGTAGGTCCTGAAATTCAAAAGCATATATATTGCTAAAAGGGTTTTCTACTCTCCAGTTGATGTTTATAAGGTTTTCTTCAGCAAGGGAGAAATTGACTGGCTATCCAGCAGAACAGCGAAAGTAACACTGACAGTATTACTCACTTGAAAAGCTAGTGAACAAAAGAGAACAGCCTACTTCTACTGCCAGCTACTGGAGTTCTCCTTTAACTCAGGTGCTGGAGGTCTCCATACTCAAGGTCCCTAAATTTAAACACTGTTGATAGCTTTTGGGGTTCTAAAAGCAGCTTTGTGTATAGTAAAAAGTATAGACAATGGGAATTTAAGTTACTTTTTTCCCAATGAGTTACCTTAGGTGTTACTTTTAATTATAGTAGGTTCAACATTTTCAGAGAATATAATTTTCAGGTTGACATTGTCCTTTTAATATATTAATAGCATAAAAGAAGGCAAAATTGAATGGTACCAGAAAAAATAAATCTCTCTTAAAAGCAGGACAGATAATGCAAAGACCTTGGAACAAATGGAACAATCAGTTAGATCAGGTAAAATTTGCTAAGGCCAAACATTCCAATTCATGTTCCAGTAAGAACAGCTACATATTTTGACAGGTGTCATAACAAACACCACCTGATGCCAATCACCAAATTTAAAATGAGAGACCAGAATGTAGCTGCAGCAGTTCTAGACCAAAAAAATGAGGATTTCAATGGCTGGCAATTGAGTGCTTCTCCTTCACACCCAAAATGCCTAGATATGCTTCCTGATCTGCTGTCTACAGCCTGCCCAAATGCATCATGGGTGGTAAATACCAGCAGCAATCAAATTAGTGCTTAACTAGGCTATGGCGCTCACTGTGAAGAGAAACTATTTAGGATTAGCTATGTGATCCTAATGAATTTCATCTGCAAGAAAACCCTTGATGTAGAAGGAAAAATACTAACCCCAGTCTCCGGAAGTCATTTTGGATCTGTACCATTTCTTTCATACCTTTCTATAATCTTCCTACACACTAAACATTTTCCACCTAGAAAGGTTGTATAGGGAAACAAGCATCCTTGTAAGGAGGAAATACAGAAAACTAAAAGGAGGGAGTGGGGAAAAGGAAAGGAAAAAAGAGAAAGCAAAAGGAGAAAGAAAAAAATACAAATTATTTAGCTCCAACTGTATACTTGGAAGTGCACAAATTTATATGGAGACATAGGCACAATTTTCAAAAGTGCCTAAAGCCCATTTTCAGAAGTGACTTAGGGCTTGTCTACACATTGGGCTAATATGCACTATGGGGGTGTGATTTCCAAAGCACACTAATGTGTTGTGCATTAACTGGTCTGTGCAGGCCCTGCTGGTGCACACTAAAGGTTCCTAAAGCTAATGCAGTGCTATTTGAAACAGTACTACATTAAAGTGCACTAGGGAACCTTTAGTGCATATCAGTAGGGTCTATACAGACCAATTAATGCATAACACACATTAGCGCACTTTAGAAATCACACCCCCGTAGTATACATTATTCCACTTTGTAGACAATCCTTAGTCACTTAGGCTCCTAAGTCCCACAGACTTTCAATGAGATTTAGGCTCCCCAAGTGCCTTTTTGAAATCTTTTTGAAAATGGGATTTAGGCACTTCTGAAAATTTTATTTGCTGGTACCCACATCAAACAGTTTACAACTTAAACACACACAAACCAGTTGGATACATATAATGCATTGGTTACTACTATGAGTTGAGAGGTAGTTTGGAAATCTTGCAAAAATACTTTTTCAAGGGTTTGGAGGATAATGAAGCTGGAAGAAAGAGATAAAGAAATACGAAGATGGCAGAACAGAAATAACAGTGGTTCTCTTACCACTGGTGACCATCGTAATTTTTCTCCACTGAAAATTACATAGCATGCTAGAATTTGGAAGTGAGTAACCAATCTCCACTTTTGGTTGCTCACTTCTAAAGAGTGCCATGTGTAACTAGACTAAGCAGCCATACAAGTGACTACATAACTTACCTTTTTGCCATGGTGCTGCATAAATTAAACAGACAAATATACCCACCCTGAACCACCTGGTGTTAATCATAATTTGTGAAATGCTGTATTAGAAGATTTATTCAAAGACAGAACAAGATAAAGGCTGAGCATCAAAATACACATAAATTTAAAGGGATTGTAAAGATCTGTCACACAACCCAAACACAATAGCTGACAAACTTCTCCAGCTCTGCTAGAGATTTTAGTATCTTTCCTGCCATCATCACGGGTTTGAGGGATGAACTCTTTGCTAACGCTGGAGGTCTGCCACAACTGCATTGCATGTGGCAACAGATAGGAATGTTGACAGCATATATAACAAGGGTTCCACTTTTTTTTTTTGGGCGCAATTTACCTGTGGAATAGATTAGCAAATGTCTGCTACCCATAAGTTGACACAGCTTCTGCCATCTCTTTTTTCTGTGTTTTCTCTCACACTTTTCTTTTTCCTGTCTGTTCTTTTTTTGTTGTTTTCCCTCCCCACTTGTTCTGTTTCTTCCCTACCCACCACTTTTCTCCTATTCCCTATTCCTTCACAACTCTCTGGTTGCTCCAATCTCACTTCAATTTCCCCATTCACCAGAAGGTTATTTGTTGATGGACATCCACCAATATCATTCAAAGCTGAGTCAAGCCACAAAAATGGGGAAAAGCTTGGGCCAGGAGGCTGCTCTCTGAATCTTCAACCCTATACAAGTGAGTTGTTCCACATATTCAGCTACTTTGGGGCCACACAAGAGCAAGACAGGGGGCTTTCAAGCAGTCAGCTGCCACTTCACCTGAAGATGCAGCAGCACATTTGCTGTGAGACCGTGTGGATACGTAGTTTCCCAACCCACAGTGATCTTCTGTTTTGCTCTATGCCCCTCGAAACTAGTCTTTTTGGAACCCATCTGGGAGCAGAGGTTCCAGAAGAACTCAGGCATGTAAGCGGGACATGACACATTTTTGTACTACACATTCACCAGCTATTGGTCAAAAACTCTGAATAAGTGTAGGCACAGAAAATAAATGTGCCTCTGTGACAAAGAGGCATACGGCAAGTTTCCTGTTAGATCTTCAGTAGCTTCTTTGCGATCACATGCATTTACCAGGTGCAATTTCATCTTGTATATATTATGTCCCACACAAGAAATCAGCACAAGGGACTTTTCAACAGCATGCGTTACTTTACGGGTTAGCATATTGGTGCCCGAGGCACAAATGTTTAGTATACGAATGTTTACTATCTGGCACGTAAATAACCTTGCAATGCTGGCTACTAAAGTGCCATGTGAATGCCTGTTCTTACTTTCAGGTGACATTGTAAATAAGAAGTGGGCAGCATTATCTTCCATAAACGTAAAAAAAACCCAAAACCTTGTTTGTCTAAGTGATTGGCTAAACAAGAACTCGGACTGAGTGGACATGTAGGTTCTAAAGTTTTACATTGGTTTTGTTTCTGAGTGCAGTTACATAACAAAAAAAAAAAATCTACATTTATAAGTTGCATTTCCAAGATAAAGAGATTGCACTACAGTACTTGTACGAGGTGAACTGAAAAATACAATTTCTTTTGTTTCCTTTTTTACAGTGCAAATATTTGTAATCAAAAATAATATAATGTGAGCACTGTATACTTTGTATTCTGTGTTGTAACTGAAATCAACAAATTTGAAAATGTAGAAAACATCCAAAATATTTATAATAAATTTAAATTGGTATTCTATTATTAACAGTGATATTAAAATTGCAATTAATTGTGAATAATTTTTTAAATCAAGTTAATTTGTTTTGAGTTAATCGCTTAAGTTAACTGCTATTAATTGGCAGCCTTACTTTCTATTAAAACCTCAAATTATTCTTGGATAGGAGTCAGCCACAAAGGGAACACAGTCCTAGTTACAGGGAGCAAAAAGCAAAAACCGCTAGAATAAATAGTTGAGGGCTGTTTAGACTCACACCATTCACAGACTCTCACCATAAGATTTTCTGCCTTTACCAGTCACCCAGAAGTATCATCCTGTGGCTACAATACAGCTGCAACTTGAAAACCCAAGTACTTGTACTAAGACTAGTAACATTGTTCATGAGAAGGTGCACAGTGCGAAATCAGTTTCTTGGACTTCTACAATAAAATACTGAAGAACATGTTCCTTAGTTAGCATCTACATTTAACTTTCCACAAGACAATGAGGGACTGGGTGGCTGATTTCATTTCAAAGGAATAAGAACAAATGACAACACTGGGAGGAAGTTAAAAGAAAGAAGGTAGTGAATTGTGCATGCAAGGGAACTTTAGTAGGTCAACCTCCCACCCCTTCTGTCATAAATAATAAAGGGAAGGGTAACCACCTTTCTGTATACATGGCTATAAAATCCCTCCTGGGCAGAGGTAAAGTCCTTTTACCTGTAAAGGGTTTAGAAACTCAGGTAACCTGGCTGGCATCTGACCCAAAATGATGAATGAGGGGACAAGATACTTTCAAATCTGGAGGGGGTGGGGAAAGGCTTTTGTCTGTCTGTGTGATACCTTTGCTGGGAACAGATCAAGGATGCAAGCCCTCCATCTCCTATAAAGTTAGAAAGTAATCTAGCTGGAAAATGCGTTATGTTTTCTTTGTTTTGGCTTGTGAAATTCACTGTGCAGGAGGAAATCTGTATTCCTGTTTGTGTGTCTTTTTGTAACTTAAGGTTTTGCCTTGAGGGATTCTCTATGTTTTTAATCTGACTGCCTGTAAGATTATGTTCCATTCTGATCTTACAGAGTTGTTCTCTTATCTTTTTTTGTTCTGTTTTTTAAGAATCTGATTGGGTTTTTTGGGTCTTAAAAATCCAAGGCTGGTTTGTGCTCATCTTGTTTATTCTCAAGCCTCCCCAGGAAAGGGGGTGTAAGGACTTGAGAGGATATTTTGGGGAAATAGGAACTCCAAGTGGTCCTTTCCCTGTTCTTTGTCTAAATCACTTGGTGGTGGCAGCATACTGGTCAAGGACAAGACGAAATTTGTGCCTTGGGAAAGTTTTTAACGTAAGCTGGTAAAAATAAGCTTAGGGGGTCTTTCATGCAGGTCCCCACATCTGTACCCTAGAGTTCAGAGTCGGGAGGGAACCCTGACACCTTCTATCTGTGTTGTGAATTTGGGAAAAAACACAAGATATAGTATCTTCAATTTCTGTAGCATTTAAAACATTCAAATAGAGATTTTAATTTAGAGTTTAAATTTAATATAATAGAAAATGTTAATTTTCAATAGTCTATTAACCAGAAACAAACCCAAATCATCCCAGGTGTGAACTGGATAGCAATTGAAATCTTTTCCATCAATCATCTCACAGAAACATAGGAATCAGAAATGGAAAAAGACCTCTATTATTGCTGGTGGCTTTATAAGCTGCTATTGTAATGAACACAGACACAACTGCTATGTTTAATAATAGCGTAGGTTGTGTACACACAAACGAAAAACCACAACCCCATGAAAAATCATGGAATCCATGACTCATGAAAGCCATGAAAAATATTTAGCCTCAGATGCCCCAGTGTATTATATAAAGCAGACGTGCAGGCAGCAATTTTGAAGACAGCTCATTGCCCAAATACCGAGCCTACTTTCATTAGCTATTACAGGGCAGAAAGAAGAGCAAAACAGACCTCTGCATTTTCCACTGTATGCATCCGATGAAGTGAGCTGTAGCTCACGAAAGCTTATGCTCAAATACATTTGTTAGTCTCTAAGGTGCCACAAGTACTCCTTTTCTTTCTAAGAATAAAGTCTGATTATAACAAACTACAGTTATTCATTAATATCGTTCAGTACACATTAAAATCACTTGTTTGTATTTCTAGATGTGGTCTCTCAAAATATATCAAACTATTTTCTGTAAGCAACTTTAGTTTAAAGCTAGTCACATTAAGAGTATAGAATTAGAAATAAAAATAACTGTCAACAGCTTTCAAACGACGTTTACCTCTTTCTCCAGCTTAGACAATGCATGATATGTTCCAAAATATCTGAAGTTGCATATTAGAGGTAAGAAACTTGGAGGCAAGTTTTCTGGAGACTATTTTTACTCCTGGAGATAGTGTTGATATTCTAGATATTCTGAATCAGCAGGTCAAATACAGGCAACATAGGCTGATTATCTTATTTCACCTTAAAATGTCTCCTCAGATCAAACTTGATTTCTTACTCACACTAATGTTCTCTTTTACCAAAATAATCTCTGGAACCAGGTCCAAAGTATCAACTATAAGAAAACAGGTTAGTGTGTTTCCCTTTTCAGTTTACAATTTAAGGATTTCAAAGACTAAGGCCTTGTCTACACTACTGGGGTAAGTCGACCTAAGTTACGCTACTACAGCTATGTGAATAATGTAGGTGGAGTTGACACAGCTTAGGTTGACTTACTGCACTGTCTACACTGCACTGCGTTGACTGGAGATGCTCTCGTTCTGGTGGAGTACTAGAGTCAACCGGAGAGTGCTCTGTGATCATTTTAGCGGGTCTTCAATAGCCGCACTAAATCAACCCCCACTGCATCGATCGCCGTAGCGTCGATCCCTGGTAAGTGTAGACATCGCCTAAGAAATGTAATAAATTCCCAGAACATTCAGCGTATGGATTTTTTCTTTTTAAAACAGAACTAACAGATATGGTTTTAGATAATTTATTGAAATCTGGCTGGTCCATTGAAAGAAAGCAATCCAAGTAAACAACTTTGTTTCTTTTCAGATGCTATTCTATTCCACAAGCTGGCAGCCTTTTGGATTTCTTTGTATGTGTATAAATCTTGCCTGAAGCAAAGTATTTATGTGGCCACTCAAACAATTGAGAACACAAGTATTTTATAAATGGAGCTGAAAATTTACTTTAAAAATAAGGACATCTATGAGGAAAGTTAGTATCATACAGAAAAGACTTCAGTACAGGAAACCGCTGAGAAAGGAGACAAGGAAATAAAGGTAAATTAGAAGAGCTGGGGAGAATTATGTAGATACAGCAGTAGGCATAAAAGAAAGACTCCAACAAATGTGTGCCTACAGAAATTTCTTCCACTGAATGCATCCAATGAAGTGAGCTGTAGCTCACGAAAGCTTATGCTCAAATAAATTTGTTAGTCTTTGTGACAGGTGTCGGTCGGTCCTCCGAGCCCCTAGGGGCGATGGAGAGCTATGGTCTCCGTGGCTGACCTTGGCCACACCTTCCGGGCGTTGGGGAATTAGCGGGAAGGTGTGCCGGCCGGAGTCAACAGCGCGCCCCTCAGGCAGGGGAGCGCCGGGGTAGGGGAAAGCAGGCCCACCCAACTCTATTGCGTTCCAGCCCAGGGCCCTGACAGTGGCGGGAGGCAAAAGTCCCGCCGCTGGGTCAGCGGGGCTGTCCGCGCCCGCTGACCAAACACACCCACCCAACGGTGTAGTTCGGCCCCGGGCTACTTCCTACCCGGTCTCTCAGGAGGGTCGCTCCGGTCCTTCCATCTCGTCCGGGTATTCCGCTGCGGGCCACTCCGGTCCTTCCATCTCGTCCGAGTATTCCGCTGCGGGCCACTCCGGTCCTTCCATCTCGTCCGAGTATTCCGCTGCGGGCCACTCCGGTCCTTCCATCTCGTCCGAGTATTCCGCTGCGGGCCACTCCGGTCCTTCCATCTCGTCCGAGTATTCCGCTGCTGGCCACTCCCAATCGGTATCAGACTCACACTGGCCCGGGCTGCAGTCAGGCCCCTCCAGGTCCTCTGGGTATTCAGCGGCCGGCAGCCCTGGTTGCCACAGGCCTTCCCCCCGGTCAGGCTCCTCCTTGCCCAGGGCTTCGCCTGGGTCAACAGCAGGATCGCGAGGGAGCAGCCAGCAGCCTGTGTCTGTCTCCCTCCCTGGTGCTCTCTTCACTGGGCAGAGGGCCCCGCCCTTTGTACTTCCTGTCCCACCCTTCCCCTTCCAGGGATTGGCAGAAGCGTGGCCTGGCCCCGCCCACTCAGGCTCAGAGGGTGGCTCTTTACCCTCTGATTCTGAGGGGAGCCACCCTGGCTCCCTACAGTCTCTAAGGTGCCACAAGTACTCTTTCTTTTTGAGTATACAGACTAACACAGCTGCTACTCTGAAACCTACAGAAAACTAGTGTGAGATAGAGTAAGTTTAATTCTAAAAAAGGGAAAAGGGGCATACCATATCACAGGTGAAGTTAGGATGGAGTCTGTAGTAGAGAGAGTCTGGAGCACTGGGCTTGGTACAAGATCTGAGGCCTGAATCAGAGGCCGTGAATTAACGCTAGGCCAAATATTAAAGTAGCTGGTTATAAGTTTATGAATTTGATAGAGTTGTTGCTAGCGTATTAAGTATTAGATATTTACATAAATATATTTCAATGCTAGTATAGCTATACACCAATATAGTACAAGATAAGATAGTTTGACAGAATAATGAATAGGGATGTTTTGTTCAAGATATCAGGAACAAGGAGAGGTAACAGATGTCATGAACTATATAAAGTGTCATGTAAGTTGTGTTTTCCAGTTGTTTGTCTCAGCCTATAAATGTTGGGGTACCTCACCTTAATCCTTTGTGTGGCCTAGGGGAGAGCAGAAATTCCCACTGCTGACTGAGTCTCTCCTTGCTATTAGGCACTCATGTGTTAGCCTGCCTGTAATCACAGAGCCAGAGCACCAATATTGTGCATAGGAGGCAATAAACCTGGCCAAGTGTCTGTCACCAAACCGTGCCTGTGGTCTTTATGAGTAACATCAAGATTTGCTGAATGAGCAGGCTGCCTTATTTGCTGTTAGTAGTGATAACATTGGAGCTTCAAGGACAGAAGCACTGGGCAGCATGAACAGCATTATTGAGGCAACGACACTCCAGCCTTCAGCACTTGGTCTACTGAACCAGCTATCTGCGCAGAGCTGGGACCGCACATCAAAAGAATACAAGCCAACTGACAACAGAGTGCTATAGGATTATATTGCCTCCACAGAACCACTGTGTAGAATGTTGCACACCATGCCTTGCCAACCACAAAACAATTCAAAACCGGTAAATTCATTAGGAGCTCACATGCATGGACTATAAATTCCAACTGCAAATATAAAGGCCATATTCACCTCACCTTCTCTGTTCTCTTCAGCCTCAAGGCTGTTTGCAGATTCCAAAGAAAAAGGGGATTATGGGATATCAGTATGTATTTGTATGTACAGACAAAATAGCCTTCCTTTCTTCCCGAATGAAATTGCCTTGGCAGATCCCTTGATAGATAAGCAGACAGTAGCAATGCACACAGAAGGGTTAAGGAATAGTAATTACAGAGACCAAAACCTGTTCCTGAAACAAGCATCTGCTCTGGCTCACAAATGGGGGTAATCATTCACACAAATACATTTTTGTTTTACTGGATTTACAGTTGGCCAAATGTACCACCAGTCACTTTGGAAAGTGCCACAGAAGAATCATTGCAGTGTTGTTGTAGCTCTGTTGGTGCCAGGATATGAGAGACTCAGGGTGGGTGAGGTAATATCTTTGATTGGACAAACTTCTGTTGGTGAAGGAGACAAGCCTTCGAACTCCACAGAGCTCTTCTTCAGACCTCACACACAAAAGAATGTAGCAATACAGGAACAAAAGACTTTATAATCTGAAATACAGAAAACTGACTGAAGGTGGAAAAAGGGGATGAAGCATACAAGCAGAATGGCCAGGGCAAAGGTTGCCACATATATTGGTAGTTTTTATTTTAATCGCATAAACTATCCACCAATTTCTGTCCTGTTACTCCCTGGTTGCTGCTGTTAGTGAGTTTTAAGGAGGAATTTAAACAGAGAGTAGTGACCTAGCATATTAGCTCCAGAAGCATAGAGGGCAACACAGACAAAAACATGGACATGACTGTGTGAAGATCAGATTAATGTGGCATCACAACCTAGCCCAGTCCCACTCTCTGGACATATACCAATCTGTTGTGATAGAATCCAAACACTGAATCCCATGTGCTTCTCAGCCCTGAATTGTGACTAGAGCTGGTCAGAAATTTTTTGATATGTTTTTAACTGAATAATGCAAATTAGTTAAGACCAACACCAAAGAAAGAAAAACCCACTACAAAATAGCCAACGACCCACTGATTATCGCATTCACCGAAGACCCACGTTCAAATTCCTGATCTGCCCAATTTGGAGCAGGGATTTGAACCTGCATCTCCTATATTCTAGGCCAGTGGTTCTCAAACTTTTGTACTGGTGACCCCTTTCATATAGCAAGCCTCTGATCCCCCTAATAAATTAAAAACACTTTTTAATATATTTAACACCATTATAAATGTTGGAGGCAAAGCGGGGTTTGGGGTGGAGGCTGACAGCTCGCAACCCCCCACGTAATAACCTCGCGACCCCCAATTTGAGAAACCCTGTTCTAGGCTATAGTCTCAGTCTCTCTCTCTCAGTCTCTCCAGTTGGAGCTGTTCCATGTTATACGATCAATTGAATATTCATTGGGCCACAAAAAGAATGACTGACTTGATAGCCTACTGATCGGGGCACTTGCTTGGGATGTAGGAGATCCAGGTTCAAGCCCCTACTCTGCCTCATTCAGACTTGACCTGAGTCTCTCACAACCCAGTTGGGTGCCCTACCACCTAGGGCTACAGGCTATTCTTGAGTGGGTCTCTCACTCATGTTTTTTTTTTTAAAAATACAACAGGGTCTCATCTTCCTTCTGCACTGGAATAAAAAAAAGTCAAAACCTCAACTTTTTTGTGAAACTGAGTTCTTGTTTTCTGGCCAGTACTATTAGTGACTGATCACTGTTTCTAGCTCTGGGTCTCAAGTACACTCCCAGCTGCAGACTCTGTGTTTGACACCCTTCTTGAGCAATGGGATCCCTGGAGTCCAACTGTCTAGACCCCCTAAACCAGTGCCAGACCTCTTCTGAGCCCAGAGTTGCTTAAACATGTTTTCCCCAGAGTCCACCTGGCTCCGAGAGCATTGATTTCCTAGTTATACCCTTGAGGGACAACATATTCCTAAACTGTCACATGGGACAACAAGGCTGGCATCACTGGTAGCGTTGTCAACAGTGATAGAAAACTGAGAGACCTGGTGAGCTTCAGAGGAAATAGGAGAGGTACATGTTGGCCAAAATAATTTTAATTGACAGAGATTTTTTCTTCTACCTTCTCTCTCTCACCTACTTAGAATGTAAGCTCTTTGAGGCAAGGATAGTGTCTGACTACACGTTTGTGCAGTTCTTAGCAGAATAAGGCCCTGACCTTAGTTGGAGGCTTCCAAGCACTACCGTAATACAAAGGTATTCAAAGAAGAGATGTCAGAGACAAAGACAGATGTCTGACTGGATTGAAAGAGACGAGTTAGAAGTAGAGAGGTAGATCTGTGAGTACCAGCTGCAATAGAACGCAAGACAGGGTGTAAAAGGGAGACGACAGAGTCCAGTGGGGTTCCATGGGAAGTGGGAGCTAAATTAGGAGAAGGGAAATTTTGGGGCTAAGAACTAAAACCGGATTCTGCTGCAAGCCTCTCCAATCCTGCAGGAGCAAATCATGTTAAAAGCAGCCCAGAGAAATATTTAACATTTCTTGGCTGGAGCATAAAAAGTTAATGGTTTCAGTTTGTAATTTATTAAATTTCCTGTTACTAATATTTCCAATGGGTAGATATTATGCACACTATTTAAAATAAATGTATTAAAACTAATTTGTATAAGTTATTTGTATATATACTCTTCTTAAAGTGCATTTTAATCGCCTGCTTCATCTATATATTGTGAATAAAAAATTCTTACTTTTATGCTTGTTACACCACAAAATTAGAAGAAAAATTAGAAAACAGCAGTGTATTGTGGATACATGTTCATGCACTTTATCGAAAAATATATGTATGATTTGTGTTCATCATTTAAATTAGCTGGTTAATGATGCATAGATTCTAACTTCCTTTTATTCATATCCCAACACTGTGTGATTTAATTCAAGGCAGAATCAGAATTGCTCTCTCTCTCTCTCGTCCTCTGCAAGATAGCGTAGTTCGCTTCCCAAACTTGAGTCATGCAGGTTTGATAGGTGCTTCCAAGCCTTAATCTAGTACTCAGCCCATGCTTTATAAGAAGCAGGTCAGCTCCATACAATCTTCAGCTGATTTCTCTTAGAGGTGATCAGATTACAGAGCAGGTTGATACATCTTACTGTAAATAAGAAGTGAGGCATGAGGTCAAAATCTCCCTGTTGTAAGATCTTCATTCTGTGATCTTGGCACCTCAGATATGTAATCTTGAAATAGAATGCTTGCCGACAGCTCATACCTTCTACTACAGATAATTTTAGCAATTGTATGAAGTTCATGACAAGCTGTTGTTAAAGAAAGACATTTCAGATCTTGGGTGTAATGGCACTGCAGAAACAGAGTATTTCATATCCAGTCTCAGAAGGAGGAGTCAATGCAATATCTGCCGAATAGCCTACTATATACAGTCTGCTATCTAAATTCTGACAGGTTTCAGAGTAGCAGCCGTGTTAGTCTGTATTCACAAAAAGAGAAGGAGTACTTGTGGCACCTTAGAGCCTAACCAATTTATTTGAGCATAAGCTTTCGTGAGCTACAGCTCACTTCATAAGATGCATAAAAGTGGAAAATGCAGTGAGGATGTTTTTATACACACAGACCATGAAAAAATGGGTGTTTATCACTTCAAAAGGTTTTCTCTCTCCCTCTCCCCCCCCACCCCACTCTCCTGCTGGTAATAGCTTATCTAAAGTGATCACTCTCCTTACAATGTGTATGATAATCAAGGTGGGCCATTTCCAGCACAAATCCAGGGTTTAACAAGAATGTCTGAGGAAGGGGGTGGAGGGGTGGCGGTAGGAAAAAACAAGGGGAAATGGGTTACCTTGCATAATGACTTAGCCACTCTAAATTCTGCATATTACTCAAAACTCTCCTGTGGCTAAAAGCTCTCATGCATTGGCACAAACTGTACACACTTTTTTCTGGGCTAAAATTACTTATTTTTAAAGCTGAAGAAGTTGTCAACATATCACCTTTACTGCTAACCTCACATCCTAAGGAACACAGCAAGAAAGAAGAAAAATACTTGTAAAGCATCAAAATGTAAAAAAAAAAAGAGGGGGGGTATGAAAGCTTAGAGATAAGGAGTGAGATCCTCATCCCCGCTCTAGCCCCTTTAAGTAGCCTAAAAAAGCCAGAGTGACAAAAAGGGGCCCTACAAGCCCCATATCCAGCTAAGGAGGATTCCCCTAGTTTAGGAACCTGGGAAGGCCAATTACCAAGGAACTTCTTGCAAACCTTGCAGGAGAAGGGTGCTGAGAAGGAAACAGCTACAGCTTACAGCACTGTGGAGATTCTGGGCCTCCAAGGCTGTTTAAGTTACATCAGAGGCCTCTCCAAACCTCAGATCAGCCCAGGACTGCAAGAGCTCATAGATGGCTTAAAGACACCATAGCTATCCGCAAATCTACATAAGATGTGCTGCGAGTTGTGTTATGCATTTTAAAGGTGCTACACAGAATCTCTGCCAAGTTCACTATCAATGACTCTGTTTGGTGATTGCCCCTCACCTATGAGAGTTGGCACTTGAGAGAGTCCAAACTCGTCTTTTTTGGCCGTGCTGGTCTACTGAGATGCTTCAATGGAAGAAAAAGTCATACAATGCACTGCATTAAATAATTTCGTCTTCTATAAATGTGAAAGATCCTGGATATTCTTAACGTCCTTCCTTGGCAACGGCGATCAACTGTGAATTAGAATACTGTGGAAAGTAACTCATGGAGTTAGGGAAGGCTGCTATGCCTAGTAAGAGAGAAGAACTGGAGGGTTCCTATGTAGTGCTGGACAAAGGAGCTAGGCTACACTTAAAATTAAAATCCTGCTGCCACATTGCAACCATTTTAAGTAACAAGAACCAGTCTAAATTTAATACTCAGGGTGGAGGAGAATGTGGATAAATAGATTGTAATTGTGATATTATAAACAACCCTACTCTCAACAATGAGAAATATGTTATGGCTTTTCCCCCCCCAGATTGTTCAAGTGGAACATAAAAATCTCTCTTTTACTATTTTATTGCTTATGAACCACTGGACAATAATTTTTTGTTCAAATAAAGAACAACTATGATAAACCTAGGGATCATCTAGCACCAATGCTGTGGTGTTATTGAAGTTTAAAACGGTGAAAAGCGCCCACATATAGTTAGCAAAAGTTCACATTTTGAACTTCAGCAGTGATACTTGAAATTTATGGAACCTCCTCAATGAGACAGCATGAACAGGAGGACAGAGATCTCTTAAAATATTAGCAATATCTTTTCATGCAGCAGCAGGATTTGCCTAAAGACCTGGGGTGAACCTATTATTATTATCTTTTTAGTTTTAATTACTAAATGGGGGTCAATACCACATTTGATTAGTATTTTTTTATGAAAACAATTTCTAATTCTCAGATTAGCTTAGTTTAATTTTACCTCTTTTTCTTATAGTAACTAACATTTTTCAATCAGTTACAAACAGCTTTGATTTAAGAAAAGCTTTGGAATACTCTGAACAAAAGGTACAAGTAGTATAGTATGAGAAGCAGGTTATCATTTTCTACATATTGTAATTGGTATTATACTTTCCTTTTATCCAAATTGTTGTATTCTATTTTAAAATTATAATACCAATACTATAGTTAATACGTCACTATGTATTTAGTTGCTTGTAACCTGCTTAAAACAACACCCCAGCAAAAGTCTAAGTTTCTTTTTTTTTTGCTACCTTTTAATCTTTCTTCACTACCTATTCCTCTACTCAACTCTTAAAATGTTTATGCAAACTCCTGCAAATTTAGCCTGTTCACAGCACATTGAATGAGTTTAGGAAGGAAGGCAAAAGAGATAATTTACTTTAATCCAGGAATCCTTTTTTCCTCATTCTGTGCGACTTTGTCAATGCTCATCTGCCCACTTCCCCACCAGAAACATATACTACAACCTCTTATTTTTATTTCTTTATTTTTTTTAAATACTAAGTGCATTAGATAAAAACTATATATAAAATGTGATCACTAAATTAAGCGTAAAATACCAACTAAAACCATGTGTCTCTGGAACAGATGCTATATTACTGTACTGGATTATACACAGAACTCTACCTGCCTACAATATTAAAAGCTCTTGTTATCCTTTCTCTATATTCTAAGAAATGCATTTGCATAACCGTTAATGATTTTCTTCTAAACAGCAGCTAGAAGTTCACTTCATTTAAAAAATGGATGATAGTTTGGGTTCCTTATTTGAAATCTGTGGACTTAATGAGGAGGAGATTGTTCACAGCTGAGATAAAAGTATAGCATAAACCAAATGCCTTACCTTTGCGTCCTGGGTATACATGAGGGTAATATTCATAGTACAGATCAGGTTGGTCCAGGTTTCCAAATGGCTCAAATTCCGCTTCTGCATTTTGGAAAAGATTCAACTTCACCAGCAGTGCTAGTCTCACAAACCATAGCTAAAATTGCAACAGATATGAAAATCCCAGATCAGTTATCGGCTTCTATTGTAAATCAAACTTAAAAATTACTCTCAGTGTTTGAATCATTTCAGGTCTAGTAAATTAAACAGTCAAAAAACTAATCTCAGATCTGCATGAGTAAAACATATATGCTTGTCATGTAGCAGTTTTGAAAAAAAGTTAACAAAAGAGTAGAACCCAGGAAAATGATATTTTGATCAGTTGTGATGTATTGAACCTTTGAGTGGAAGTTTCTAGAGAGATCTGTATCATTAAGTTAGATGGAATAAAGGGGTCCAAAGAACCCCAAACAGCCCTAAAACTGTCCAACACTTAAAATTTTAAACAAAGTTTGGGGTTTGGTATACGGAGACCTCAGCCTGTTCAGTACCATGCCGAACACACAATTAAGATGGAAAAACAGTTAAAGCATCTGAAATGTAAAATATTAAGTAAGGCTTTCATTTTAACAACATCTTTGTTCCCTCTGCCTTTAGCTGAAGTCTTTGGAAGGAAAAAAAACTCCTCACCCTTCTTGTCTGAGCATCTCTTAGATGGTATTAAAGATGGTAATAACTGTCGTTCTGGTTGTGACGTTATATGATTAAAATATGATTATGTAGATCATCGTTGCTACCACTGTTATGTAATTACAACAAATCTTGTACAAAATATGTCATGCAAGGTGTTAATGGAAAATTTATGGTTTGCTGAATATGATTGTTCAATTTGCATGCACGTATCATGTTAGTATATGAAGTTATGAATATTGACTATGTACCTGTATTTCAAATGTGTTTGCTACTGTGGTAATACCCACAAGGTAGTTTACATCCAGTCTAGCCAGGCACCTAGGGAAAGCAGGTAGCAAGTGGAGGAGAGAGACTGCTCTTTCCTGCTTTACTCCTGGTGGAATTCTGCACCTCCACTCCTACCTTCCACTTGCTACCCTCTCCCTGGCCCGATCTAGTTGGGACACCTCTTGAGATCAGGATGACGAAGGCCCTAGGTCCGAGGGGATGGAAGCCATGAGGGTGAAGCTTGTTCCAGTAGCCAAAGTCTCTTTCTTTAAGGACTTCAAAAGGGAGTGATGGGTGGAAAAGCCCACCTCCTCTTTATTTTGTCTACCAATTAGGACTAGTTTCCAACACATCAATTAGGGTCCATTGATGTCTGGTTCCATACTTAGTTCTTTACTGGGTATGATCTTAACACAGTTCTTGAGTTATATCAGTAAGCCTTTTTGTTTGGACTAATTCAGTCTGTCTCCTTTTTGCACCTTTTTTCCAACATTTGGTGTTACAGATTATTGAGACACTTTATAATCTTTACTCACTTCTCACAGTTGAGATCATAATTAGGCTAGGTCCAATTATCACAACAGGCCAATATTGCAAACCTGGTTCTAAGCCTCATTACAATTTTCAAGTTATTTTACCAGAAATTTCAGGTAACTATAATTCAATAAATTTATATTTGAGGTTTGTATGTTCATTTTTCCTTTTTTCTGCAGTTTTAAAAAATTGCTCTGACTTTCATGAACTTTCATGATCTTGCTAGTTACTAGCAGAAAAGAATCAGAAGAGTGGTATGTGTTTTCAGCCAGTAACATTTTATAAATCTGAACATCTGTCATTCTTCCATGAAGTTTTACTGATTTAAGGTTCTTAAAAGGTAAGTTTAGCAACTTATTTCAACATTATCACAAAACATGTTTACAACATCTGAATCAACATTATCTAAAATAACCAGATTAACATTTGCATAGATTGTTCGTTTTAAAAAGTCGTCATAATCTAATTATAATGATCATGAAGGAAAAAAACAGCATGAACCTTTGGAGATACTCACATTAGTCAAAAGAAATTAAGTGTGCTATATTGCTATATGTAAATGTGTGTAATCAACTTACTTTTATTAAGCAGTCATTTAAAGTAAAATCTACTTTTATATAACTGGATGGGAGAACTATTGTGTGTACCAATAGGGTACAACTTTAGACACTGATCCAGCAAAGGGATCTGACTACACTTAAGAGTCTGCCCATGCGGATTCCTTTACAGGAATGGGGCCTTAACCACCACACATGATTGTAAGGTGACCATACCTGCAAAGAATCTGTTGTATGATTAGTAGGTAGCCCATTTTTGCCATAGCCTTGACCATGGGCAGTCAGAAGTCGTCCACACAGGTCAACTGCTGCTCTCCAGTTTTTGCTGCTCTGTGAAAAAGAATGAAGTAACCAACCAACAAATGAGCTACTAAAATGCACAGCTGCTTATTTTGCTTGAAGCAACTATATCTAGCCATTAATAAAAATGACAAGGTAGGTAAAACTGGCCAGTAAAAAGAGTAAATTAGGCACATATGTAATTAGGCAAAAAATGAAGTTGAGCATGAGATATAGTTTAAGATGCCTAGATCACTAAAACAAAAGTATACACAAAGTATAAAAACATCACAGGGGTTTTCCAGTTAAAGCCATCTATCATATTTTTCTAATCCGTCCACAGTACTCAACACTTTTTGCCATCTCAAAGAATGCAGAATAAAAACAAGTCATATCATATCCATTTTACCCAAAGTACTCTAATATTATAACACATTTAGGGTCCGATGCTGTTCCTATTGATTTCAATAGTGTAGGATCAATTCTTTGGTGAAGTTCATTCAATCACAGGATGTCTAGTAATAATTAACAACAATGAGGGAGGAGAAAATAGTTTGTTTTTTAAGAGAATAAACGTAAAATTTAAAATTACAGATTGCAGGGTTGTTTTTTATTTAAACATTTGAATTTACATTTAATCTTTCTCAAGGGCAAACACCATATGATACTTAAATATTTATTTTCATAGATAAAATAAAAAAAATCAACCTCAACTCAGCTCAATATGTTGCACTGACATATCATGCTTTATAACTATGCACTTACTAGCAAATTTAAATTTCTACCTTGTTGTGTACTCTACTGAAGCCTATTAAACACCAAATACATTTCCAGAGACTTTAACCTGGACTCTGGAGCAACTATTGATATTCTCCAAATCTCAAAAATTTTCTGTTTTGTAGAAAAACTTTAATGAAGATTACTGTATTATTATTATTATCATCATCTGTATTATTGTAATGTCTAATAGCCCACTAGAGATCACAAAATTACACTACACTTCATAACGAAAGAGTAAATCACTATTTTTTTTCCAAAATAAAAATCTCTTACATGTAATAAAAATAATAATTAACAGAACAGGAAGCTGCCATACTGACAGTGATGAAGGTTAAGGTGCAGAAAATGCAGTTGGATTGAATGCATTAGACACACCTTTCAAAGTTTTAAAAATGAAGATTCACCTGTAAACAGTATTCTCTGGGATGACCTCTGCAGTGTCACATTCTTGGGGTGCACCGATGGTGCATCTTGAACTGGAGAAAACTTCTAATAGCTGTGCCTATTGAAGCCTTCTTGTTGTTCCTGCCCCTCTCCTTGCTGTTGTGAATGTTCAGAGGACAGAGCTATAAGAGAGGGCATAGTGCAATGACCACTTAAGTGCCTTCCAGCACCTCTTTAAGTCCAAACTGAAATTAGGACTCCAAGTGGGGAAGGTGGGAAGGGAGTGAGTGTGTGTGTGCAGAACTAATCTCAAAGTAACCTTCATTTCTTCTTGAAGTGACCTTTACACATTCCCACTTGTCGGAGTTTAGTAAGCATTACTCCTCCCTGGACAGTGGGACAAGGATGTCGAGTTAAACAGAGAATGTAATACTGCTTTACCAAATTGTGCATCTGATCTAGATGCCAGATCTAGAGAATAATGTTTTGTGAAAGTATGAACTGATTTACAAGTGGTAACTCTACAGACTTCTAATATGGGAATGTCTAAGGCAAACCATAGACATAGCCCTCACTCTAGCCAAGTATACTCCATGCCCTTCTGGAAGAAGAACAGCAATGTGTTTAAAACACACATCAGTACAGAATGTAACCAACTTGCAATGGCATTGGGAGGAAATTTCTTGAAGTTACGCCTTTTCCCCTAAGTGACAGTCTAGATGATTTCCTATATTCCTTAGGCTTATTAATGCTCTCTTAGCATCTAAAGTGTGTAACTTAACTTCCCAAGTGAGTGTGAGAACTACAGAAAAATACAGGCAATTTTATGGACTGGTTTAGATGGAATTCTGTTACAGTCTTGGGGAGACATATGAGATGTGGACAAAGGACCACTTTATCTTTGTGACTGATTGCAAAACGGGGGTGGTGTTAGCCATCTGCAGCTTGTTCACTAGCAGATGTAGTAGCTACAGTAAAAGTTTTAACTGAAAGATGTCCCCAGTTTCATGAGCTGACTAAATACTAGATTGAGGTACCATGTACATCCAGGTTCTCTGTTGGGTAGACATTTATTAACCTCTTCAAGAATTGTTTTATTATATCCTGGCCGAATTCAGTCATTTGCTTTACTAAGCTATAATAAGCGGAGATGGCTAGCAATGTACTTTTCCCAATGATTTCAAATGAAGTAAGTAATTCAGCATAGAGTGAATAAGAGCTGAAATTGGATTTATGCTATTGTTGGTTGCCCATAAAAAGAACCTTTCCCATTTGCCATCATAACACTGGATAGTCTAGATCTGTAAAAATCCTAAGGCCAATGCTTTCAAGTGGAGAGAGTCTGGGTCCAGCTGGCAAATCCAACCTATCTGCTGGACCTGGAACTTCAGGGAGAGACAGATAGTCTTGTGATAGCTGCAGGAGATCCAAGAATCATTGTTGTCTCATCTACACTGGGGTAATCAAAACAATCCTGACTCTGTCTTCTTTAATTTAGAGAGTCCTCAGGAAAATCAGAGGAATTGGAGGGAACACCTAGAAGTGACCTACCCTGCAGTCCAGAAGAGACACATCTGAAATGGACTGGTTGATCTGGGGCAAAACCTTTGACATTTTGAACTGTGTCTTATTACAATCATGTCTATCTCCTGAAGATTTAGGCTGTTCAGTGTTATGATCACAAGTGGGAAAGGTTTATAGATTCATAGATATTTAGGTCAGAAGGGACCATTATGATCATCTAGTCTGACCTCCTGCACAACGCAGGCCACAGAATTTCACCCACCACTCCTACAAAAAAAAAAACCTCACACCTATATCTGTGCTATTGAAGTCCTCAAATTGTAGTTTAAAGACCTCAAGGAGCAGAGAATCCTCCAGCAAGTGACCCGTGCCCCATGCTACAGAGGAAGGCGAAAAACCTCCAGGGCCTCTTCCAATCTGCCCTGGAGGAAAATTCCTTCCCGACCCCAAATATGGCGATCAGCTAAACCCTGAGCATATGGGCAAGATTCATCAGCCAGATACTACAGAAAATTCTTTCCCAGAAAATTCTTTCCCAGGTAACTTGGATCTTGCCCCATCTAAAACCCATCACAGGCCATTGGGCCTATTTACCATGAATATTTAATTACCAAAACCATGTTATCCCATCATACCATCTTCTTTTTATGGGCAACCAAAAGCATAAATCCAATTTCAACTCTTATTCAATCTATACCCCCACAGGGAGAGGATATAATTTTCTACTGAATTCCTGAGCGACCACTAGCATTGACTGTGTAAGCCTCTGCTCAGCTGACTTACCTTTTACGTTGTCCCTGTCTGCAAGGTGGTGAGCTATAGAATGAATTTGCTGTAGCATGCACCACTGCCCGAGAGCTACGGCCTCTTTGCACAGTTCGCTGGAATGTGCTCTAGTCTGCTTGTTCATGTAAAATATTAATGAAGTATTGTCAGTAACTATTTGAGCCACTCTGCTCTATACCTGAGAGAGAAAGGACTTGAAAGTCTAACACGCTGCCTTTAATTCCTAAAATGTGAAGGTCTGATTGAGATGGGGAGGGGGTGGGGAATATAAGAAGGGGATAACTGAAGCTATGTGGAATTTAAACTTTCTGATGAAAGAGTTCAGCTACTTAGGGCCTAGAATGGGTCAGAGACGTCTGTCTTTCTTTTGGGATCAGAAAGTACCTGGACTAAAGCCTTTCCCCTCAAACTCTTCAGAAACTTCCTCTATGGCACCTGACTCAAGTAGTAAATAGACTTCTGATCTTAGTGAGTTCTCTTGAAAAGAGTTCCTGAAGAGAGATGGGTAAGAAGGGTGGAAGGGAGGGAATGCATAGAATTGAATGCAGTAATCCTGCTGGACAATCTGCAAGATCCGTGGTGATAGCAGTCTACGGATCTAAGAAACAGGAGATGTAGTTTTAAAATGAAGTGATAGCAACTTGTAGGTTTAAAACTAATCTGGGATTCTCATACGTCTTGTAAAACCTGAGTAAAAGGGGCCAGAACAGAGGGAGATGGTCTTCCTTTAGCTCATGGTTTATAGTTTGCGCTTCTCTGCTGTTGCTGAATAGTAGGCTCTTGTGGGAACTGCTTCATTATAAATGAACAGGAAGTAGAGGAAGGATATGATTGCCTCTGGTAACAAAAGGCTAGTACATCAGATCTTTTTCTGAGAAATCCTCAGGGACACTGCAGGTTCAACTTCTCTAGAAGTCTGTCAGTTCAAAAGCTAAACAGCACTTCACTATCAAATGGGAGATCCTCTATCTGGGTTTTTGTTTCCAGAGGAAGTCCAAATGAATGTAGTCATGAGTGGTTATTCAAATTACTTGTGGATGCCACAACAGCGCCACATACCACATCAGAAGTGTTAAAGGATGCTCTCAAGGCATGCGTAGTCAGAGCTTTGGCCAGTTTTCTTTGGTCCTCAGGTAATGACTGG
Organism: Eretmochelys imbricata; assembly: GCF_965152235.1. NCBI lineage: Eukaryota > Metazoa > Chordata > Testudines > Cheloniidae > Eretmochelys > Eretmochelys imbricata. The sequence goes on from NC_135574.1 coordinate 35,959,105, forward strand.
ACAAGCACTGCTATTTTCTCCCAATATTTGTATGTGGACACTACTGTCTGATAGGTTACCACTGTAATGTCCAAATGTGGCAGAGGAGAATATACTTTCCATGCAAAGTCTAGCTTCTCACCCTCTCTAGCTGAAATGGCATAGTGGAGTTGCTACCCTTCATCTCTTTTCGTGGCAGTCAACACTGCCAATGAATCTGGAGCTGGATGGTCTGGATAAACAAGAACTTCCCAAGTGACAGATGGTTAACTAGTCATGGTTCAGATGCTGGGTTTAACTAGGTATTTTTGCTGGCTGCAATAAACCATCCAGAACTCCTGAAGGGTGAACGCAAATACTGAAAACTGGGTGTACAGTTTCCTCTAAGGTTAACAAAGGGATGTTTAGGTAGAACCATCCTTTGTACGAGTTTGTGTAACTGGAGCATACTTTCTGGAGGGGAAGATGACGACATATCCACATTATCATCTGGCAAAGTTTGAACATCTGGCTCTGTATCCAGAAGTTCGATAGGCCTCTTTAGTTTTTCTTCAGACAGCATACTGGGGACAAGCAAAGGAGACTCTTCCCCTGGTATTAGCATGAGTCACAGATCTAAGTAGGATGGTTCTGGGCTGGGGCATTTCCCCTGTACCTTTTCGGGAGAAACCTCCAACTGTAGCTGCCTTTCTTCAACTCTTTAATTCAGGGCAACACATAGGGAATGGCCAAGATGGTCATATTGCCCTCTGGTGGTACTTCTCAGCAGGGTGGATAAAAATCAATGATTTAAAAAAATAATTTGTTTTATTTAAATTAGATTTTTTTGATAAAATGCTTTTTGAGGGAAAAACCTATCTAAAGATAGTTTTAATTAAGATATATTATAACTCATGGATATCCCATCCTGGAATAGGGATTATAAATTCTAAAGTATAAGACAATATATTCATACGTTTAAGAAAAGTTTTGTAAATGAGTTCCAATAGTTCATGGATTAGGGACCCAATTTTATGGGGTTCCAGGGGCTTCTGTACAGATTATTTAGGTTAATATTTCTATCTACCCAATGGGACTCAGAGCTCAGTCTAGAAGATACCATTAGAGATGCTTAGTTTTGCAGTTCTCAAACTATGGATTTGTGTCTCCATAGATAACATGCTTGTTAACAGCAAAAAATATTTTAAATAAATAAATATATAGAGGTGAGAAATAACAGACCTCAACCCCATTGCCCCTCTGCAAATTTGTGTACACAGAGTCAATCCCTTACCTCTCTCTAAAAGTGCAAAGTTTCAAAAAGTTCAATGAATAGAAGATTGTTGGGCACAGAATAGATCTGGAAAAGGAGAAGAAGCCTGGAGATAAATGTGAGAAGGGAGGGACAGGTAGAAACTAAAGTGAACCTGTTTGAGCTGCATATTCCAGAAGTTTTGAAGTCTTTCTGAGTGTAGCCTTCGTTGATTTGAGATCTACCATACCATTCTCTCACTAAGGGAAAACCTCTGGGAGCAGGCCGTAAAAGAGATCCAGTTTGAGAATATTTTAATGAAGTTCCTCTACCTCTGGGTAAGACAAGCATAAGTGCAAAATGCAAACAGTGCACCAAAGAAATGCAAGGCCCAGTTACCCAAATGAAACAACGTCATGAGAAGTGTTCCTTCTCAGGAGGAAGCTGCGTTGAAGATGATGAAACAAACATGTCTGAAAATGCAGGATATTCAGGTTGGTAAACTTTTTTATTTCATACTTCTTTCCTAAGGATTCTCATGTTTGAGCAAAAAATTTAGTTGTTACTCTATGATACTATCATTTTAGATGCAGTTGTGATAAAAAAAAAAATAGCTGAAATAGGCAGATCTTCCTTTTATAATTTCACCTTTAAAGTAGTAATGAGTGTCAGTAAATTCAATGAGTAATACTAACTCCTGACTTATCATACCCCTGGGCTTGGGACTATTGGGGCAAGTTTGCCTGCCAAGTCCTCTTTACTGGGACTCTTCTCCCTCTCTTCTGTATGTTCATCATCATGTACCTTGCACATGGCTTGGTCCTCCTGGGAGTTGGTTGAGCCTCTGCCCTCCTGCTCCTTTAGGTGTCCCTGATCTAGTACTCCCTGATCTAGTACCTTCTTCAAGTTTTTCTTTCCTAAATCCTCCAGCACATCTGTTCTTTCTGGGCTTGTTATAGGATGTCTACAGTTATTAAACACTGCACCTGGAAGGCTATTTGGAGGGTCTACATTAGTGCTCTCTTTACACGGATCTATCTGTTGGGGTTGCTCACTCCCCTCATCTGCCCTTTTACTATGAGAAATGGACTCCAGAAAGTTCCTAGTGTTATCAAGTAAGGCAATGGATTTAGTACACCCACTCTCTGCCATTTAAACTTTCCTTCCACTTCCAATGGAACAACTGCCATGGGATAAATGTTCTTTTCCCCATGTACATGTAACAGTGCTGGTTCTGGTGGGACCCAACTTAGAGTGCCAATTCAGGACAAATTGCTTAAAGCAGGGCAGTTTCAGCCCAAGGTTGGGGTTTCTATGCACACCAAGGCAAACCAAACGAGCCAAACAGAGAAGACTTTGGTTTTACCCCACTGGCTAACCATGAATCACACAAACAATTCCCTTAGACACTCCAGTTTCCCAGTATCACCACCAGTGCCACTTGTTATGGGGACAAATGGCTATGAAAACCAATACCCCAGTAAAAGAAAAAAGGTTTTCTCGATCCCAAAGGACCAACCCCCAGATCCAGGTCAATATACATATCAGATCTTACCCACAAATCACGCTGTTGCCAATCCTTTAGAATCTAAAATCTACAGGCTTATTCATAAAAGGAAAAGATATAGATGAGAGCTAGAATTGGTTAAATGAAATCAATTACATACAGTAATGGCAAAGTTCTTGGTTCAGGCTTGCAGCAGTGATAGAATAAACTGCAGGTTCAAATCAAGTCTCTGGAGTACATCCACAGCTAGGATGGGTCTTTCAGTCCTTGGTTCAAAGCTTCAGTGTAGCAAAGTTCCTCCAGAGGTATGAAGCAGGACTGAAGACCCAATGGAGGAGCTGCAGCAGCTTTTTATATTCTCTTGCCATGTCATCTTTCTTTCTTTGTTCCAAAACAAGCTGTCCATCACATGGCCTGGAAAAACCTCAAAGTTCTGTCCATAGGCATGTTCCTGCATACCTTGCTGAGTCCCAAGACATGTCTGCCTTCTCTCAATGGGTCAATTGTATGGCTGATGGTCCTTAATGGGCCATCAAGCAGGCTAGACAGAGCTGACACCAACTTGTCTGGGGTGTCATCCAGAAGCATAGCATAAGTTTGAAATACAGACAGTATAGAGCCAATATTCATAACTTCAACTATAAAATGATACACATACACAGATAGCATAATCATAACCAGCAAACCATAACCTTGTCTTAGACACCTCATTTGACCCCCTTTATATAAGATTTGGTGCCACTACAGGATCTTGGTTGCAACAATGATCTATAAGGTCCCAGTTCAAGTCAATAACGTCACAGTACACAGTACATGGTTATTGTCACTCTCTCCTGTTGACACTGTGGTCTAACCAAGGTGCTCTGTACAAGGGAACATGCTTCCACTGAATCCATAATATACATTTGTAATTATCCGGCCTACTTTGATGGGAATTTTCCTCATCTCAGGTCCTCCTTTTACACCTGTCCACTCACAGAATTCTGCAAACCCCCAGTCCTATAGGTGCAGTATTTTTTTATATGAGCTTTGCCACTGCACTGGTAACAAATCACTAGCAGGCAATTGGGGCACCCTTGTTTACCTCTCGTGACCAATTCCAGGCCTTCAATAAAAAAGGTTCCTCAAGCTTCTTTCCTCCCTTCCTTGCTGTAGAGAACAGAGCTCTTTTCATGGAAAGTCTGCTTGCACATGCTCCTTTTTTAATTTTACAGTGGCCTCTAACAATTCTGACTGATGTCTCCAGACTCTCATAGCCTTGGGGAGGCTCGGTGTAAACTGTTCCAGAATAATTGAGTCCGTGAGGGCCTTTAAAGTTCTGACTCTCTGGCCTTAAACAATGACTGGCCCAGTCTGACAATTTCTGTGCAAAAGCCCCGGGACATATCCCACCATTCTATCTAGCTGCTCGGGATTTTTGGTGGTATTCTTTCACCAACAAGCCCACCCTGTCCAAAATAGCATCTTTAAGTGTACCCATAGTATGATGTTACACCCCATATTCTTCACAGAAATATAGTTATGATATGAATATGGTATAATTAAGATATACTTTAAGCAAGATGGCTCATGTAAGATATCATTGGAAAGGTTATGATTTACTGAATGTGATTATCCAATTTGAATGCATGTATCGTTTCTCTATCTAAAGTTAGGAACGTGGACTATGTAACAAATGACAACTGTGTGTGTATTTAGGAGACACCCACCAGACAATCGGCCATCACAGCCTTGATGGGCCATTAAGAAGAAACAATAAGACTGTGAAGATACTAATCTCTCTCCTTCCTGAGAGGCATCCTGGGATGTAGCTGTGACACTACAAGGTCAGGTGGTCCTGTCACCTGATACAAAATATCACCTTGGACACTGCTGGTACTCTGTAGGGGGATGGGGATCGAACAAAGGTTTCCTGCCTTAGGTAAATCCTTTTTAAGGCTGGGGAGGAGGTTAATCTAGACTCTCCTCCATTGCCTACCCAAGAAGAAAGACCGCTGAAAGTACCTAAGAGGTGAGTCCAGACTGAGACAGGGGTCCAGTCTGTAAGACGAGATAACTGGAACTCTAAGCTATAGAAACTCTACATCCCACCTAATTCAACATTTAGAGTGAGAAATTACATTTTGTAACCAGTTTCTTTAGTGAATTAAGCTGTCTGTGTATTTTGTTTTATTTGTTTAGTAATCTGCTTTGTTCTGTTTGCTATCCCTTATAATCACTTAACATCTGTCTTTTGTAGTTAATAAACTTATTTCTTGTTTGTTTATAACATAACCCAGTTTGTGCAATTCATATAAGGAGGGGGCGGGAGGCGCAAGAAGCTGTGCATATCTCTCTTCATATTGACGGAGGGCGAATTTTTATGAGCTTGTGCTGTGCAGATTTTTCTATACAGCACAAGACAATATACCTTTGGGTCTGAACTCCAAGGAAGGTGGGTACCTGAATTCTGCGGCAAGTCCCTTAAACTAAGTCTTCCCAGAGCTGATCTCAGTGTCTGTGTCTTTCTGCAGCTGGGCGTGGCTCTGCCTGCATGTGCACTAGAGGAGGCTTAAGAGCCTGGCTCAGCAAGACAGTGTAAGGGGGCCCAGGCTGGAAGAACAGGCAGACTCAGTGGTATCCCAGTACATCAGGTGGCAACTTAAAGGGGGGCAACCCATCATACATAGTTTTTAGCTTGGTGTTTGCTTAGGGCCATATAAGCCACCTGAACCTCATTGGTCAGGTAAGGGGCTAGCTGCAGTGCCCATGCACCCTTGTCCCATCTGGCATTAACAGCTACCTGTTTAAAGGTTGGCAAAAAGACATCAGGGTCATCCCACAGAGTTATTTTAGGTAGTTCTGGCCTATCACCCAACTTCCAGTTCCCTCACTGGAACTCACCAGCCTCTGTAAGAGCTGCCGCTGTACCTGGGAATGGGAATCAGTTAGACCCATAAGCATGTGCTCAAGAACCAGCCAGCCAAGCCACTGAGAGAGAGAAAGCTTGGTGCCACCTCAGAGCCCTGGTGCACCCCACACAATGTCCCATTTCAAGCAGTGGACATCCTCCTTCAGAGGATGGAGATCAAAATACCCTTACCTAGAATACACAGGGGGTGGGGGGGGAAAGAATATCCCTTCCTGATCCCTGCAGGTGTCTGGCTGCAACTCTGAAGTATGAGCACTTAGGAACATTAAGATATAAACTGCAAGTGAGCCCCAGGGCTGCTGAGCCCTGCCAACACATGTACCTCTGTCATAAATCACACTCCTAAATTTGTCCAGTTCTCTCTTAAAACTAAGTTGTTTGACACCACGACTCCTATTGGGAGGCTTCTCCGGAACATCACCCTTTGGATGGTTAGAAACAGTCTTCTAATTTCTAGCCTGTATTTGTTCATGGTTAGTTTATATCCATTTGTTCATGTGCTAACACTGTTCTTTAGTTTAAACAGCTCTTCATCCTCTCTGATATTTACCCTCCAATGTATTTATAGACAGCAATCATATCCCCTCAGCCTTCTTTTTGTTAGACCAAACAAGCCAAGATCTTCCAGTCTCCTTTCATAAAACAGTCCCTCTGTTTCCCTGATCATCCTAATAGCTTTTCTCTGCACCTGTTCCAGTTTAAATACATCTTTCCTGAACATGGGTGACCAGAACTATACACAGTATTCCAAATGAGGTCTTAACAGTGCCTAGTAAAATGGCATTAATACTTCTCTAAGTCTACTGGAAATGCTTTTCCTGATACTCACATCTGCCTTTTTCACAGCTGCATCACACTGATACTTAAATAGTTTGCTGAATGTTTGCTGAATGTGGAAGTTCAGGATGATTGCTCTCATCTTTTCATTTCATTGTTATTGTCTGACTGCTAATAAATCTATCAAGAACCCTGATGTTGTCATTTTCCTTTTAATTTATAAAATAAACTTTTCACTGATAGATTGAAATTATAATCTAATGTTCCTAGTATCAAAGAATTTCAAGTATGTTATGTTCATGTAAATGCTTCAGAGTGAAACAGAAGTTCAAAAAATGAAAAATACCCTTTCTCCACCCCCTTCTTCCCAAAAACAGGACAAAATAATGTGAGAGATTTTCAGAACCCAGGTTTGTTCATTGATTAAGAAACTCACAAAGCATTAGTGAAACATGGTGGGTAAGCAGAACTGTAAGAATCTGTAAACAATGACTACAAACTCTGCTTTGAAACCATTCACGATACTTTTATTCAATTAATATTCCTGGGGGAATTCTGCGCCACTGTGCGTGTGTGGAATTTATGTCTTCTACAGATTTATTTATTTATTTATTTTTTGCTAAGGTGGTGGTGAGAATCACAGACTGGGTTTCAGAAGGGCTGGGGGGCGGGGGACAGACTGGAGCATGGGCTCAGGAGCTAGTGGGGTGACAGCATTGAGCCAGGGGCTGAATGGGAGGTGGGATGCAGGGCCACACAGGGACATGGGGTAGAGGGACTGCAGGAACACACAGGGATGGGGGCAGATGTGCCTGACTGAATGGGAGAGATTAGCAGTCAGCCAGAGTCTGCGTGGGGGAGGCTCCCCAACTCCCTGACAATCCCTTCCCCTGAAAATATACCTGTTCCATCCACATTCAGAAACTACCCAGATTTACTCCCAGCCTCCTTCCATCTACCTCAGGTCCTCCATTACCCCTGACTCCTCCAAGCCTTTGCACTGATTCTGAGGGCTGCAGGAAATACGTTTCTGTATTGTAATTTAAATGAATTGCTCTGTTCTGTATTAATATGCCTACTAAGGAATCTATTTGTCATTTTTTTTTCCTGAATCTTTTTTTGTGTCTGTATTTGTTGACAGGTATTTTGAAATAAATTGCCAAAATAATTGAAACTAGTGTGATTATATTGTGTTATTTTGACAAGCAAAATATGCAGAATTTTGCAAAATTTTAAAATATTGTGCACAGAATTTGCAGGTGCAGAATTCCCCCGGGGAGTAAATTAAACTGTACTATGTGTACTATGCTATATATCTGAAACAATCTTAAATTTAGCTTGCCCATGTTAAAAATATTGATTATTATCATACTTTGTCCTTTAAAAGCATAAATGCTAATCAAAGGCTACAGTATTTTTGTTCTAGTTTTATAGCAAATCATGGAGATACACATGAATACTTTTTTTTATATGTTACACAATCATTAATAAAAATTAAATGATGAATATTAGAAGTATTTTTACTTACAATTAGCTGTTTCAAGCCTACAAAAGACTGTTCTACGGAATTGGCATTTAAAACTTGCCTCTTCACTGCTGCTTGCTCACCCAGGAAACGGAGCATTAAGTCTTTTACGGCATCTCCCTGTGGCAAGGAAAGAGGAAACACAGATTATAACCAAAAAAACATTTTTACATTCTTCTAGTAACAAAAAACTTTGAAAGAAAAGACAAGTAAAATACTTCTAATGGAAAGATATTTTCAGTGAAAGTGTTTGTTTTCAAGGATGAATTGTTTTTGTAAAATGAATGCAAATCTTTACATATTTGAGACTTTTCCACAAAATAAAAAGTTCAAAAATTAGGATGAGATAGGCATCCAAACTTTGTGCATTGAGATCCGCCCATCACTAGATCTATATTTAGCTATATTGAAGCTGGTTTATACTGTGATTTTACATGCAGTTTAGTTGAGTAGAGGCTAGTTTAATGCGTGTTATTAAATGAATTTGGCTACAGTGAGACAGTTTTATAACATACTTTTGGATATAGTTTAGCTATGGGTGCTAGTTTAATAGCATGCCTTCGTGCTTAGTTTATATATACTAACACTGGGATTTGTATTTTTCTTATATTACTCCTCTTGTTGTCATACGGTCGGGTACTCTGCTGCTTACAGCCCCATTGTGCTGTGTGAGAAGCATAGGAGTCAATCTTCCCCAGCAGAAAATTCCTCCATTGAAGACGACCTCCTTGTTGCCACAAGTATGCTGCAGTCTGGCACCTGTGGCCCCACTCCCATGTCTGATATAGGGCAGAAAGGAAATGTTGTGGAGCAAATGTTAATGGTACAACTTAGAGCACCAAGATACATCAGATCTGGGGCTGGCTCCCTGAGCTCTTCTAACTTCTGCCCATAGTCAAGGCCACATGTTCTATGTGGTATGTTAACCTAAATTATGCAGCAGACACCCACATTTATGCAGCACTTTTTCCAATGCCCCATCACTATCACTGACCTCCTTTATCCCCCACAGTTCAGTAGTACAATCAGAGAAGTACTGGTTACTTATTTTGATATTAAATTCAGCTTATTATATTCTGTCAAATTTTAAATGTGCTGCGGATCCTTGTACTGAGGCACTTCAAAACCATAGTGATGGTAGCTTTTATACAAACCTGAGATTTGATATATTCATATATTATAAAGCCAGAAGGGACCATTGTAATCATGCAATATGACTGGTTTTTGATAACCAGGTGTCAAGCTCTCTGCAGTGGTTCAAGAGCGTGAGTACCAAACTCAGGGCAAACTGTTATGAAGCAGGGCACAAACCCCAAACTGGTTGTGACTGCTATACTTAAATTTCACCAACCAAGCATCAAGTGTAAATTCCTCAGGCATTCTAACAGTCTAACCATTGAGTCACAGACTCTCCCTTCGGGTAATCCAGTCTATCTTGCCACCTAAGCAAATTTGCCTTTGTGATAGATGGTCCCTTACACTAAAAATCACAACAACATTCCAATTATTCCCAGTCCCAAAGAAACAGGTCAATCACACTTTAATCTTACATCAAAGACAACCCTTGTAGCCTACAAGAAACTAACTAAAGATTTATTAACTAAGAAAAATAAATAAGAGTTATCAACATGGTTAAAGCAGATAAACATATACAAGTGAGTTACAGTCTTAGGTGCCAAATGGTGGTAGAAGCTTCTCTAATAAGCAAGCTCTATATGTCCTGCAGGGCTAACCCAGGTCAAGCACTGGGGATCTTTTGCTTATGCTTAGTAATCCTTGGCCCTCAGAGTCCAAGCAGCATAAAAATACAGTTTCTCCTCGTTAGGGATTTTTATTCCTTTCCCCCACAGTCCAAGCTGATGGGACAAGTCCACAAGCACATCTCCTCTTCACGGCTGTGGAAGGAAGCACTCAACAAAGTATTGTGTCCTTTGATATTCCACAATGGTTTGTCTGGTGTCTATGGGCCTTCTTTTGCTGGGAAGAAGATAACTTTCTGTGGCAAACTAGTATTTCACACTTGGTAACGCTTCTCTCCTGACTGGTGGTTTGCAGTTACAGAGCAAACACTTAGATATTACCTTATAACATGGGATACAGATATTATAAGTGATACTAATGCACATAGCAACTTACAAACATTTCATAAAGTCTAAAGACATTTTTATAAATCTAATACCTATTTTAACAATACTAACACATAGGTGAACCAAACTGGTTCCCAGCTATGCATTTGTCAGTGTTCAGTTGAGGCGTAGGGGCCAGCACCACACCAGGATCCAGTCAACGTTCACAGGTTAAGAAACGCGTCTTCTCTTTTCCTTCCCATTTTGGGCAGAGGGACTTCAAATTTGAGGAGAGGGAGGAGGATCTGAATTCCTCATCCTTTCTGGTGGCAAATAGCTGACCCACTGCATCCTGCCAAAATACGTGCCTCTACACCACCTGCATGCTCCTGCTAAAAAGATCATTAGTAAAAATGTGAATATGGGGATTTAAATTGTCAGGCTTCAGCATGGACATCAGCACTGACATCCCCCATTGATATAAATGGAGCAGTTCTCACCTCTCAGAGCTGTTTCTTTCATGGTAAGAGAAAAGAAATATCATCACTGCCTTTTATAGAGGGGTAATTGAGGCAAAGAGATTAATTTATCCAAAACTACACAGGAAGCCTGTGGCATAGCCAGGAATTTAATCCAGATCTCTCATGGCCCAGTCCACGCTTTAACCACTAGGCCACCCTTCCTCCACATACTCCATCCTTACAAAATAGTCCAAAAGAGAGCTACAGTAAGTTTTGCTGGGCATTTCTGGAGGACAACAGTATACAGAAACTAACAGCTTACTGACTGAGGAGGTTTTGTAGTACCTCCCCTGCCTCCCTTTTCCACTAGCCACACAGAACAACATTCTCTCTATTCTCACCCAGGAGGAAGAGGAGAATATAGCAGCATATGTGGTTCCACAACAGGAGCAGAATGCTGGATGTCATGCTGGGTAAGAGCCACACAAATATGTTCCCTGCACAAGATTTCAGCAATTCAATACCCTTACATTCAGAGAGGGCCAGAATCATTTAGCCCTTATGATCCTCTAATCTCTTTACTGACAGTGGGTAAAATTTAAAAGGAGTTATTAGATTTTTAAAAAACTGTTAATTTAAGCACAATCACCGCTTAGATACAATTCAGCTCTGAATTTAAACACAATTACAAAGATGTTATTTTGCAGTGCACTTAGTTTTATTCTCATTGGCAGAAAATAGCTTACTATCACCATCACTGGCCAGCAAATTTAACTTAAAAAAAAAAATCAATATTAGTTGCTGCCTCCATCTATAGTCTGAAAAATAGACAATTTAAATCACAATAGTGGTGAGGAGAATCTAAACGTGCTAGAAAGGAAGCTAATTTGGGAGAAATACATTAAATGAGCAAGAAAGAGGAAACGGTGGCAGCTGGTAAAATAGAGGTCAATAAATGAGCAAATAGGGAAAGCAGGGGGAAGAAGAAATGAGGTAAGAGAAAAATTGGCACAAAATAGAAGACAATGGCAGGGAGCATAAAGACGACATCAAATCAGGAGTGACCAAAAATAACTAACGGTAGCAAAAACCCCAGAAAGCAATAGTTTGCAAATTAGAGAGACACTGAATGAAGAGCAGGTAGTGTTATACTGCTTGGGGTAGGCAGTGTGATCAAATGGGAGAGCAATGGCTTGGAAGTCAATCTAGACCTGGGTTCTATTCCCGGCTCTGCCACTCACCTGTTATGTGATCTTGTGTAAGTCACTTCACCTCTCTGTGCCTGTTTCCCATCCTTTGTCTGACTTGTCTGTTCTTCGAGGCAGAGACTTTCTCTCAGTGTGTGATTGTACTGTGTCATGCATAAAGGGCCCTCAATCTCAACTTGGACCTCTAGGCACTACTGTAATATACACTCCCGGGGGAATTCTGCACCGCTATGCAATGCAGAATTTGCACAGAATTAATGTTCTGTGTAGAATTTCATTTTTCCCCACAGAATTGGTGCTGCAGAGCTGCTGGCCACCACTGTGGACCGCTGCACGCAGCAGAGCCCAGTTCACAAATAGAGGACACTTGCCAGGGGGAGAAGGGGAGCTGGAGGCTGGCTGCTGCAGTTCCCACCACATCCTGAAGGGAGGAGGTGGCGTGCAGGAAACTTTGTACAAACCTGGTCCCAGCATCAGGCTGTTTCTTTCTTTGGATCCTTAGGCTCTTGGGAGGTAGGGAGTGCAGGTGTCTGGGCTGGGGGAGTTGTCCAATGCCTGGGCTCTGGGGGTAGGGAGTGCAGATGTCTGTGCGGGGGGCGGGGGGAGCAGGGGTGGGAGGGTGGGTGGGGGGTGTCTGGGATTGGGGGTAGGGGGTTTGGGTGTCTGGGATGCGGGAGGGTGCTCTGCAGCTAGTCTTTGGGGATGCGAGTGCAATGGATTAATATACATCAGAATTATGCCATAATCATATAATAATATCACTGTGAAAAATATGGGGTGCAGGGTCACAGCAAGTATCTGGGCTGGGTGGTGCCTCATGGCTGGGCTCTGTGAGGCAGGTGGTGCAGGTATCGGAGACCAGAGGTTCCCCCCCTCCAGATGTGTCCAGCTCGCACATGACACACCCAGACTGAGGTGCCCAGCAAAAAAATAACAGAGAAACAGGAACTAAGTTGTCGTAGGGGGTTTCTTTAACGCTCTACTTCTGGAGGAACTATTTTCTGTTGTCTGTATTTTGACAGACATACTTGTTGACAGGTATTTTGAAACTTCTTATTTCACTACTGAACGATAATGAATTTTATACTATGGTACTACTAAATAAGGCTTAAAAAAAACCCAGTATTACCTGACCTCTACCATCTGAAAGGCAAAACTTACTAGCCAGAGGTGTAGAGATGAAAGAGGAGGATGAGGAACATGACCTGTGAAGTCCAGAGGCAAAACTCTGTTGAGAAGCTTAATCACCCAGCCAGTCTCAGTTGCCGGGACAGGGGAGGATACAAGAATCTCTATTATGAAGCAGTCTCTGCATACTGCTTTCACATCAGCCTCTGGACAACAGATGTCAGATAAACTTAAAATTCTAGTCTTGCTAAAATCTAGAAGAAAGGAATTTTGTGTTTTTTCTCTCCTTTGCAGTGTTGCCTGGCTGCTGAGAAGGGAATGGGTCTCCACTACTCTATCCCTCCACCAACCTTCATTTTGGGTCCTCCTCACCAGTAAATGACTTCAATGCCTGCCTCTGTTGCTGCTCCTAGCTTTCTAAGCAGTGTCAGAATGCAAATGACCTGATTCTTGACAATGCCAGTGCTACCAGTAGCATTCTGAACATCAGCTATGAAAAACGACAAGACTTTCGTCACTCTGCTGTAGCACTGAATACTACAAGCAAAAGCGCTGGAGTTACCAGTCTGCAAACTTCATAGGACACCACATTGCTTTAATCTATATCCAGTTCAGGTTTGGAATGTTATCTTTGCAAAAGCTAGAAATGACTTTTTAAATGAAAACCTAGATTCTATATAAATTGATTGCATCAGTCTCTACAAATAAGTAACAAAGCTTTCGGATCATTACACGCGAGTCAGTTTTTTGAGTCCTTCCATGAATGACTGATAAGTCAGTCATCTTCAATGCTCTAATAAGGATTACAATAGTACACATAAGATGAACACAGGCTGTAAAACAGGGTAATAAAAAGAATAGACCACTAGATGTGTCATCCCATTTCATTGCCCTAACATACGAACAAAAAGTAGGATGTAGCTATAGATTCTTACCTGGATGTTGTCAAACTTTAATCCAGGCATGGTGAGATTCTCTTTGTCTATAAACAGAGTACTATATTGCTGAGTGGCTACTGAAATTAAAACCTTTCTAGTTTCCTCGCTGGGAAGCCAGGCATCATTTCTTCTATCTAATTCACTCATATTCAAGGCTGTGGCAAATGGGTCATCACTTCCAGCAAAAACAGCTTGGATCTGTGAAAATGGTTTAGGAGATTGTGACATTTCTAAAGATGCAGGGGGACTACCTGCTTCAGATCTCTCATTTCCTACAGAGTAAGTAGGGTCAGCAGAGTCACTGGAATTGTCTCCAACTGTACTGACAGATGACATTTGTTCTGGGACTGAAGAACCTGCATTAGGGTTACTGACAGAAATAAAAGTAGATGTAGTAAATGAATCAAAAAACTCAGCAGCTAGATTATTAGTGTTAATAGGGTCACCAAAAAATGTGCTTAGGCTAGGACTTGGTTGAACCACCTGTGGATGAGACTTCACCGGAATCTCATGTACACTACTAAAACTAGGAGACTTCACCATTTGAGGCTCAAAGCCATCATGTATGAACAACTGTGGTTGAGCATTAACATTGTTTGCTTGACTAAAAATGGTGCATACAGGGATAGGCTCAGCTTCAGGAGATGATTTGCTGGCAAGGGGTGATGATATTGGCTCCTCAGATTTACTTTCATCAATATTTCTTGGTGTTGAGTCACCTAGAGCTTCATTTCCCACTTTCGGTTCATCTTTCACTGCTTCTTGAATCAACTCTTCCTTTAAAGATGCCTGATCATCTGTTCCAATATCAGAAATATCTTTAGGTGTTTCTTCATGTTCAGTTTCACTGTCATTACCTAGGGCTTCTTCCTTATTCAATTCTTCTTCTGGTGTACAAATGTCCTTGACTTCCATTTGTTCCACAATCTCCTGCAGGCAACCAAGTTCACCGGTGTCATCTTCACTATTGTTTGGAGAATCAGAAATAATGACACTCTCCATCATGTGTTCATTAAGTTTATCTATGAAGTTATTGGAATCCTCTGAGATGGTCTCATTCCCTTCAGACTCAGATTCATCTCCACCAAGATCAATGGTTTCCTCATGGAAGAGAAGTTCTTCCTGAGCCCTCTGCTGAACTACATTTCCACTTGCCTCCTCATCTGAAACGCTCTTCTTAGCATCCTCATCGTTACATTGATTATTTTCCATTGTGACTAAAGAAAGAGAAATATATTCCAGAAGTTAATTTTATTGATCAATTTAAATCATTGTTCTGAAACTCAAGAGAATTTATTAAAAAGGCACAGAAGGACTTTTTATGTAGTCATTTGATTATTAGAATATTTATTTTTGTCACTTCATTGTTGGCCAGCTATTCCGTACTTGGCACAAAAATGTTTTAAATTTACCTTTTGCCACTTTGAACTTGTGAGTCTCAAAACATTATAAATTTCAGGAAGGCAATGGTGTGTGAGTGTGCGTGCACACGCTCCCATTCAACCACTCCAGCCTCCCCAGAAAGATATTTAGCATTATGCTGATAAATATTTCCTTCCAGTTAAACAAATAATATTACAAAATACTTAGCTGAGAGGCAGCTCCAAAAATCAACACTAAAAATGGACCAGATTGTCTTTTTCTTACAAAAATATCTTTCTGCTAAAAATTACTTATTCTGATCCTCCTTGGTTTTGATACTGCAAGAATCAAATAGTACATCTAAAGCAGGTCAAAAATGTAGGCTTACTCTCTCCCATGACAAGAGTCCCTCTTCCCTATTTGACCAAAAACATCTTCGTATCCTATGGGTATTAGACTTCATTGCCCTCTAGGTTTACTTCCTTTGGATTGTTCAGAAAACTTCTCTCAACATCACCACCTCTCCTGATACAGGTTCTCATTCATCTATGTACCTCACAATGTTTTATCTAAACTACACAATGTTTTATCTAAACTACACAATGTTTTATCTAAACTACAAAATTCTTTCCAAAGGGAAAACGGAGACAGGAAGATCTAGTTTGGGGGGTTGCTTGCCTGACAAACTAATAGCTCACACTTTCCTTTTTCTTGGTCACTCATTCAATAATGATTTAGGTAGGTGGCATTCAGATGATGAATTATGATTACTGCTACTGATTGGCTAAAAATTGTTCACGCAACCACTAT
Organism: Eretmochelys imbricata; assembly: GCF_965152235.1. Classification (NCBI taxonomy): domain Eukaryota; kingdom Metazoa; phylum Chordata; order Testudines; family Cheloniidae; genus Eretmochelys; species Eretmochelys imbricata. The sequence goes on from NC_135574.1 coordinate 35,975,008, forward strand.
TTTTGTTATCGCTCTGCTTTGTGCTTCTGTCAGTCACCTGTTATATCTCTTTCCTTTTACACTATAAGCTTTTTAAGGAAGGGAATTAAATTAACTACGATTGTATAGTGCCTACTACATTTGCTTAAGCTGAGGCCTTTAGGCATTACTGGAATATAAATATTAATGATAATAAATAATAAACGTGTTTGGGTATAGAGGAAAGGAGAAAACCAATAAGCACCTGATCCTGCTCCCACTGAAGACAGTGGGCATTTTGCTACTGATTCCACTAAAAATAGTTCTGGGACCCACAGAAAGACAGGATTATGCATCTTAAGATTTCTGAAATTTTTGTTCAAGTCTAGGAGTTTGCCTCTCAAATTTCAAAAGTTTTTTTTTCTCCTGCTGATAATAGCTCATCTTAATTAATTAGCCACTTACAGTTTGTATGGCAACTTCCACCTTCTCTGTATCTATATCTATCTATATATCTTCTTACTATATGTTTCATTCTATGCATCCGATGAACTGGGCTGTAGCCCACGAAAGCTTATGCTCTAATAAATTTGTTAGTCTCTAACGTGCCACAAGTACTCCTGTTCTTTTTGCGGATACAGACTAACACGGCTGCTATTCTGAAACCTGTCATTAAATCTAACTGGCATTTTTAAACCTCTCTTTTTAACATCTAAACTTTGGATACCCCCAAATGGAGTTCTCCATCACTGCTTCTGGCAAAATTCAGTAAATACACTCTATTTTACCTTTGACCTATTACCCTTTGAATTTGAAAAACTTAAACAAACAAAAAAGCTATATTTTCCCATATTTTAAAACCAATGCAGGTTTGGAGAAAGAAGCAAATTTTTCTGGGAGATGAATTTATTTCTTTAACCTTGGAGGCTTCTAATTTGCTTCTCATCTCAGACTAAGTAATGATTACATTTTTTTTTTATTTTGATGAAGTGAAGGCTTCTCTTTTTATATATAAAACTATAGCTAGCCTGGTACTGAATCCATGCAGAATCCCACTGAAAACAACAGTGCTTTGCACAGGCACAGGAATAGGTCTCATTGCAGGATGGGCCAAAGCTATTCTAAAATCGCAATGAAAAGTTTCTACCAGTTATACTCATTGAAAATACTTTTAGCCTGCTCTGTGAGAAGCTCATTCTCTTCCTTTGTCGTCTCTAACTGGATTACTCAACTTGTGGGTCGGGACCCAAAACTGGGTTGCCTGAATATTTCAAAGGGTCACATAGCAGCTCCTGTCCCATGGGGCTGGCGGGGCTCACCTCCCTGGTCCAGGCACTCCAACCTCTGCAGTCCCAGTGCCACGCAGGTTTAGCCCAGCCATCAGGATGACAAGCATCTGGGTAGGCCAAAGTTTAGAGGGGCACTGCAACCCCATGAGCCAGGTCACAACTCCGCTCACTCAAACTTGGTCCAGTGAAGGGGGCAGCGCCAAACCTGAGCTGCACTGCAACTTGGAGATTGCAAAGCCCAGAACAGAGAGCCAAGCCCTGCCACAGTCCAGGAGCTGCAGGCACTGTGGGGTGAGTGCCCGGCCTTCCACACAGTTTTGCATCCCGATGTGGCCCTCGGGCCAAAAAATTTGCCTACCCCTGATGTATGCTCACAGCTTTGCCATGGAATTCCGCGTTTCTGAGTCTTCATAGGCATCTCTGCTAATTCACCAGGCTAAACCTTTGGCCTGGCCAGTCAGTACCCACTATCTCCCATGGGTAGAGCGAGTGGGTTTGAAACGCCCTGGTAGGTACTGCAGACAAGGCTGAAGATCCGCAGGCAGCGGGGTTGAAGCAGGGCGACAGCACAGAGTGTGGTTACTGCTCCGGGTAGCACGGTGCTGGGTGCAGGGGAAGAACGTGGCCACTGTCTAACAGAGGAAGGGAAGGGTCCCAACCCCTCGGGGGTGAGGGGGGGTCAAGGGCCTCTCACTGCGGTTCACTTTCAGGTAGGTCCCACGACCCCCCCCCCCCGCGGGGGGAAAGATTTTGCTCTGCGTGTGGCAGCCAGCCCCTGCACATCCACGGCAGGTCGTGGCACAAGTGACAGCCCCTCGGGGAGGCACCTCTGCTGCCGCCTCACCCCAAACGGGGACCCCGGCGCACCCCTGCCCGGCCAGCTCCACGCTAGGGAACCCCAGGCCCGCTCGCTGCCTGCCCCACGCCAGGCTGCCCCGCCCCTCCGTTCCGCCAGGCCCGGCCTCCCGCTCCCTGCTACCTACAGCCCCGACCCTCACCTGCTTAGCGCCCGCAGCAGCCTTGCACCGCCGCCGCCCGACGGCTCCAGCAGCGACTACGCCTGCGCCCTCAACCGGGTACCGGTTTCTACGGCGCCTGCGTCTCCTTCACATCACCCGGAAGGGGAGAGCAACGGATGCCGCAGTGGCTCAGAAAGCCCCCTGGGCTAGCGAGTAACGCGTGAAAGAGGGGGGCCGGCTCAAGCTCGGGGAAAGGGCTGTCCGGCTGTTGGGCGAGACGGGGGGCCTTGCGGGCGCAGCCGTGGGGAGGCTATGGAGGATGACGCGCCAGTGATCTATGGGCTGGAGTTCCAGGTGCGCGTGAGGGGAGAGAGGAGACCCTAGGAGAGAGAGGTTGGGGGGGCTACTACCCGCCGGGGGGCGGTGTTGGAAGGGAGCACGTGGAGGTGGCTGTTGATCGCCGGGGGTGGTGGTGTTGGAGGGGAGCCTGCGGGGCGGGGGCTGTTGCTGGCCGGGGGGGGGCGGCGTTGGAGGGGGGCTGTTGCTGGCCGGGGGGGGGGGCGGTGTTGGAGGGGGGCTGTTGCTGGCCGGGGGGGGGGCGGTGTTGGAGGGGGGCTGTTGCTGGCCGGGGGGGGCGGTGTTGGAGGGGGGCTGTTGCTGGCCGGGGGGGGGGCGGTGTTGGAGGGGGGCTGCTGCTGGCCGGGGGGGGGGCGGTGTTGGAGGGGGGCTGTTGCTGGCCGGGGGGGGGCGGTGTTGGAGGGGGGCTGTTGCTGGCCGTGGGGGGGGGCGGTGTTGGAGGGGGGCTGTTGCTGGCCGGGGGGGGGCGGTGTTGGAGGGGGGCTGTTGCTGGCCGGGGGGGGTGGCCACTGCCTACTTGGGGTGTGTGACAGGGCTTTTCAGGGGGCAGCGTGGTGGGCAGTGGAAGGGGACAGCCCCTTGCAGAGCAGCAGGCGCTGGGGGCAGCTGATACTAGGCAAGGTGATCAGACTCTCTACAGCCTCCCCCCGACATAGCTGATGATCAGGGGTTCTTCCTGAGCCCCGAAAATTTATGCGACAGCCTTAATTCTGACCCTTGCCTGCTTTCACATGTAACATAACAACCACTTGTTAAGGTGCCTAACAGCCTGGGGGCAAGAGGAGTTAGTATGGGGTGGGCAAACTTTTTGACCCGAGGGTCACATCAGGGTGCAAAACTGTGGAGGGCTGGGAAGGCTGTACCTCCGCAAACAGCCTGGCCTCCTTATCCCCATCTGCCTCCTTGCACTTCCTGCCCACTGACTGCCCCCCCCAACTGCTGACCAATCCAACCCCTCCTGCTTCTTGTCCCCTGACTGCCCCCTCCTGGGACCAACTGCCCCTAACCGCCCCCCATGGGACCCCCCCATCCAAACCCCGTGTTCCCCATCCCCTGACCACCCTCCGCCTCCCCCCAGAACCTCCGCCCCATCCAACTGCCCCCTGACTGCCTGCCCCTGCTCCCTGGGACCCCGTGCTCCTTATCCAACCCCCCTGCCCAGTTACCATGCAGCTCAGAGCAGCAGGTGCTTGCTGCCTGGTGAGGGAGGACGGAAAGCAGGGGAAGGCCTGGGGGCCTAGTCTCCCTAGCCAGGAGCTCAGGGGCTGGGCAGGAGGGTCCTGCTGGCCAGGTGCGGCCCGCAGGCCCTAGTATGCCCACCTCTGAGCTAGTAGTTCAGGGAGGAGGGAACTGCTTGTGCAGCATGACTTGAGTTGTGCCATATTTGGGAGGATAGACGAACAGTAGGAAGATATGTCAGATTCGTACGAAGCGCTGTGGCCTCTTTTATTCAATAACCAGTGTTCTGTATCTCTTGTTAGTTTTATTTATTTGTATTCTTTAGTGCTTGAGTGCCCTAGCTAGAATGGGGAGGAAGATGGGGGTGGGGAGCATTATGCAAGACCGTGTACAGACGTAGTATAGAGTAGTCCCTGTGCTGAAGAGCTTACAATCTAATAGACAGGATAGATTAACTGCTATAGAGCTATGGACAAATAGTCAAAAGAATAGAATTTGTAAGTTCCAGTTTCACCCCAGTCAACCTCCTTCGTAGCCCTGGCTCATCCTGAGTGGCCTCCTTACAGTGCACTCACGGAGAACACTTGGCCTCGATCTGGGCAGGGGAAGAGAAATGCCAAAAATTTCTGAAGGTATATGCTCTTGGTTGCTTCTCTCTCCTGCAGAGTGGGGAGACTCCTGGCTCGTTGTTGCAGGGCAGGCAGCCTGTATGGCTCATGAAGAAGACTGAAATACATCTTGTAATACATTACCATTCATCAAATTACCCTAAATCATTAGATATTTGCTGCTGGTGCTATAGTTGCTCCCTTTATGAATTTGTCCCACAAAGAAAAATTGTTTGTTATACCATTGTGTTTTCATGTCACACCAGGATAGTTTTTTGCAGGTCCCAGAACTGAAATGGTCGAAGAAACGGCAAGTGAATTTGCTTAATGATGCTTATTGGTGATGATTCTCTGTATGAGCCCTGTTGCCCCATCTGGCCACCTTCCATTCAGTTGTATTTGCTTTTATTATCAATAGAGCATGGAGCTGTTTCTGCAAGTTGTGTTTCTGTGTGTACACTATTGGATGTTAAATCAGCTCAAGTCTGACTATCATAACCATTATGTGATTGGATCACAGAGGCTATATGTCCTCCTATTTCTCCAGGGTTGATAATTCCAGATTTTAAAGGGCATTAGATGCCTAAATACCTCTAGCCCATAGGCTCTTATTTTGGATCAGAGAATGTATATTGTGTTCTAAGCAAAGTACTATCTGATATAGTAGATGTAAATTGTGTAGCAAATCATTTAGATCTCATCCTAACCATTGTTCACAAGTCTGCACTGAGCAGTTCCACTTATTGTTTGGGAAATATGCAGCAGATGATAGGAATTAGGTTTTACTGGAATTAGGCCTGGTTGGGAGCATAGAAGGCAATGGACCTTCTGAGACTGTAGCTCTAACGGGGGATTTGTAAAAGTTAATGCTGAGCAGGAGGAAGTGTCTATGTGGCAGAGCTCTGCTCTGGAGCAGTTTTGGAATGGGGAGGAAGGGTGGATAGTTTTGTGGATGAGGCACAAAGGAGCTCACAGACTACAGTGTTATTCCTAGGTATTTCTGGCCTCCATAGAGTTACCTTAAGCAAGCCACTTAAGCAAACTCCTCTGTGCCTCAGGTTTCCTATCTGTAAAATGAGGCTAATATTTCTGTTTTTCATATGAATAAATTCAAGTTTGTAAAGTGCTTAGGTATTAAATTAATGAGTGCCATAGAAATGCCTATAAATAAATATGAACTACGCAGGATAGACTCATTCCCTCTTATAGCTCTCCTAAGACACATAGGAAAGGAGCCATCCCCAGCTCCACTTTGGTAGAGCTTTTGACGTAACCTCTCCTGGAGCACTGAGGAAGCACTGGTGGGAAATACCTCTCCAGGAGAGCTCTTAAATTCTGCTGGAGCAAGTGCTTCTTTCTGTTGCCTGTATTTTGTTTGGCTCCTTCAGTTACTTCCAGACTCCCCAGCTGCCAAGCCCCTGACATCCCTTTATGTGGCAGCCTTACAAAACAGAGAATTATGCAGCCACATAATCTCATGGTACACAGGGCCTTGGTTCTAAGCCACAAACATTTCTATTTGTTCATGAATGGCAGTTCTAAGCCTCAGTCCCTTGCTGCCCAGGAAACGTAAGTAGAGTTCCTGCACTTGTGCCCTCCTTATACAGTATGTTCCTTAGTCAAATGAATGTTGACTTTGGTCTGTCTTGCCTTTCCTGTAGGGCTAATTGCTAACTGTCTGATTAGACTTTGGCTACTGCTGTTTGCTGGGTTCTCCAAGGCAGATCACTTCCTGCTGTTAAGTGGATGTACTGCCATTTTGCTGGCCCACAAACAAGCTGCCTCCTGCAGTTCCTCGGATTGCCAACGTATGTGTCACCACAGGATGACTCCTTTCTTATCCTCCAAACCTTTGGTGTTTGCTCTTGTCAACCACTCTTACTCCCCTGACCAGGATTTTTCTGTCATATATAGGCAAGCTCTTCCCTCAGTCTGCTGAAGGTCCACCTCCTTGGACCCAGCTCCAGCTGAGGTCTTGTTGTAACAGTACGTCAAGAGAGCCCAGCTGTTACTTAGGCCCTCTTTTGTCAAGGGCACAACTCCATCCCTTGGGCTGCCTTTCCCTTCTATGCCTGGAATTAACGGTGGCTCTTCTCTTCCCACAGTTAGATCCCAGGCAAATATAGAACTGAATAACGCTGATAAAGCTAAGTTAAGTTAGTTTTTAGTATCTAACAGTTTAAATTTAGCATTGCATGTTCTAAGAGAACTGTGCCAATCATATTTTCCACTTGTTTCAACAGGCTTGCTTAGAGCTAGAAGGCTGTAAAGAGAGAAGAACTGAGAAATAGGGCACCTCATTACACAGAATCAGTTATGAACTAGTTTTGCTTTTAGAATGATGACATTTTCCAGACTGGCTGTCCCATGAATGTTTGGCTGTTTGAGTAATGATCCAGAATTCCCAAAGGGTTAGAAAGACTTTTTCTTTAAAGTTGTTGACTGATTTTAGTGCTAGTGAAAGATGTCCTCTTGACTGACCTGGAGTCTAAAATTATCTTTTATCTGCAAAACAGGTGCAGCACCGGGACAAATTTCCCTATGTTGCCCTGTCAGTGTGCCTCAGCATCATACTCACCTTTGTCTTGGCCTTTCTGCTGAGAAGGGTATCAGCTGTGGTGTAGTGGTATCTGAGTGGTAGCCAGAGACTACAAACTTTCTTTATGCATGCGGCCAAACTCTATCACATATCATTGATTTTTCAGTGCTATCTACTTGGGTTGAAATTGAACTACTGATGTATAATCTTCTAATTCAGATAGATTAAACAATGAGTATCCCAGAAGTCTCATTAACTACAAAATCTTGCCCTGAAAGATTATTTTACAGTGATATTCTAGGTATAACTGTATCAGTCCCTAAACTTGTACCACTAGCAAAATACTAAAAGTAAATCTATAGGTTGGAGTATTTGAGAGAATAGATAAAATGGAAAAAATGCTTAAAATAAATTTTCTAAATGTATTTTCAGACCATCTTCCCCAAAATATGGCACTTTAAAATCCATGTACTTTATTGGTTAGAACAGCATTTAAAAACAACAACAACCACAACAAACACTATTGGCCCACAGATTAGATTTTAATCTACTATTTAAATGCTCCTCTTATCTCTTCCCTCTCTCTGCCCACCTTGGATTTAGAATAGTTGTGAATTAAGAATTTGTTTTGCTTTCAGTACAAAACCATAACTGAACTTTTTCGGCTCAGATCCTACCATGATGGAACTTTTTCAAGTGATAATTAAAATGTGCAGTAATCCTGAATTAACTCTTGTCTAGGCTTCTCCTCTTTCTCCATTTCTGTACCTTGAGAGGTTCCCTTCTCGTGTTGCGGAGAGTGACTTCAATAAAGTTTATCTGGAAAGCTCATATGTTTCAAGTTTTAAAAGACATACATTGGACGACTGTTTTGCTTTGTAAGCTTAAAAGTTGAAAATTAGTATTGTTGCAAAACAAAACTTGCTGAAACTTAGTCCATGCTTCTATCTGTAAACTAAGTGTTAGCATTGCAGAAATTAAACAATTATGAAAATATTAAGGGTCAATAGTAGCAGTTGGATTTAAATTAGCTTTTAATGCAGGAGAGTGGCAAAAATGTCCAGTAATTTTTTGACTGCTTGTGTAGGATCATATCTTGAACTAGAGACACTAGCTCTTCTCCATACAGAAATAGTAAGACCAAATCAAGAATGCTTGTATTAGTTTTTGAGCATCTCTGTAACAGAAAGAAGTTGCCATATTGTAGTATAATTTGTAAGTGTGTATTTGCTGGATTACAGTGATGAGTGCCATAGAAATGTCTATAAATGTACCCAGGGGCATCAGAGACAAATGATGTCAGAGGTGGAGAGTGTAGTCCAGTGTACTGGGACTCAGGAGAGAAACAAGTTTTATTCACAGTTTTCCTGCTGACTGGCTTTGTAAGCTGGAGGAAGTCACTTCAACCCTCTCTGCTTCAGTTTTCCCCTCCCATCCTTTTTCTGGCTTGTCTATTTTTATTGTAAGCTCTTCTGGGATGGGAAGGGACTATGTGATTGCACAGAGTCTAGCACAACGTGGTCCTGATTGCAACTGGGGCCTCTATGTATTGCTGTAATACCAAAAAACAATTAGGGATATAAGGCTCCCCAAATTTGAAAGATACACATGCAAATAAAGGAGAACAACGGTTTAGTGTGACATACAGGGTGCAACAAAGAGTAGCAGAATGACAGTGGAAAACTTAGGTTGAATGTCAGAGAAAAAATTCATGCAAAAAGCATTTCATTACACGAAACAAAACAAAAAATCTTCATTTAAAAATCAGTTAAGGCTGTGCAAGTGAATGTTTCTCTAGCACAACCAAAGAAGAGTCCAGGAAATCCCTAGTTAAGTCCTTAGCCATCCCTGGCAGTCTGCAACCAAAGCTTGCGTTCTCTTTTATCTTACCTATATGACATCTCTTCTTTACATATTTATGTAAAATGTACAGTTTTTAATCCCCAAATACACAGAGCGGATAGAATAGAAATGGATATTTTTTGGCTGTTTGGTATGTTGGATTGTAGTATATAGTTAGGGGGGTGTTTGTGTGTGGTGTAGATTTTTAGCTAATCTTGTTTGTGTGTTTGATTTTTAAATGGAGGAAATTGTTTATGTAGAAAAAGCTTGTACTAGTGTTTTCCCATATTGGGAAGTTGTTGTTTGTATGTTTGTAATAGTGTTGTTTGGATGATGCTGTGAAGAAAATATGATGGTGTTTTGTGTTTTCTGTGCTTGGATATTTGCATGTTTTGTGTGGAGATGGAAGCAGAAGGTGCGTATATCCTAAGTAGTAGATTTGAGGGTGGATGGAAGGCTTGCAGATGAAGATGTCTCTGGAGTGAAGCTACACCTGAGGCAACTTTTCTTTCTTCTAAATTTCCTGTAGCTCATCCCTGGGGAGTCCCAGCCTGAGGGACCTGATCAGGTTTCATCAGTCCAGGACTACATCTGGGAAGGTTGATCATCTAAACTGGAGTATGTGGTGAATGGATCCCCTTGGATCACTATATGTCTGCTGCTTGTTTGCTGGGTGAATGGCAGTGTGTGGTCCATCAGGAGGTCTTCAATGACTTGAAAATCAAAAAGAAATCCAACAAAAGTGGGAAGCATGGTCCTAAATTCCCTGTAAGCTGCGTGGCCGAGCAGCAGTCTATTAAGCGCTATGCAGGCACTTGGGGAACCCAACCCCGGTGGATCTGCCACGAACGGGGGGACAGGCGCTCCTCGCCCGGCACGGCTGGAGGACAGGTGCCCGGCCCCAACTCAGCCTGGTCCCCAACCTGCCACGGCTAGGGCTCCGCCCAGATGCTGCTGCTGTGGAGAGAGAGCTGGGGGGAGTCTTCTCTCCCCATAGTAGCCCCGGGGCAGCCTGCACCCAAACCCCTCATCCCTGGCCCCACCGCAGAGCCCGCACCCCAACCCTTCAGCCCAGGACCTGAGCTGCCGCGGCGGGGAAAGAGAGCTGGGGCGAGTCCTCTGCCGTAGCCCTGGGGCAGCCTGCACCCCAAAGCCTTCATCCCTGGCCCCACCCCAGAACCCGCAGCCCCAGCTGTAGCCCTCACACTCCTGCACCCCAACCCTCTGCCCCAGTCCTGAGCCCCCTCCCACACTCTGAACCCCTCAGCCTCACCCCCAACACATACATTTTCTTACGTGCACCAATTTGGAGGTGATGTGTGACACACAACAAAATTCATTCCGTGCATGTGTGGGAAAAATTAGAGTGAACACTGCATGGTCATATTGCTAAGGATGAGTACAAAAGAATAGCACAAGCATGTAGGAACAAAATCAGAAAGGCTAAGGCACAAAATAAGTTAAACCTAGAAAGGGGCATAAAAGGCAGTAAGAAGAGGTTTTGTAAATACCTTAGGCGCAAGAGAAAGACAAAGGAAAGTGTAGGTCCAGTATGTAGCAGGGAAGGAGAGGTAATAATAGGTGAGTGACATCAAGAAGGCAGAGGTGTTTAATGCCTATTTTCTTTCAGTCTTCGCAAAAAAAGTTGATGGTGACCAGATGTTTAACACAATTAATATTGACAACAAGGAGGAAAGAATACAAGCCAAAATAGGGAAAGAACAAGTTAGAGTACATGTAGTAAGTTAGATGTATTCAAGTAGTCAGAGCCTGATGAAATTCATCCTAGGGTACTGAAGGACCTAGCTGAAGCTATGTCAGAAATGTCAGTGATTATCTTTGCAAGCTCATGGATGATGGATGAGGTCTCAGAGGACTGGAGAAGGAAAAACATAGCACCTATTTTTAAAAATGGGAACAAAGAGGAGCTGGGGAATTATAGACCAGACAGCCTAACTTCAATACCTGGAAAGATACTGGAACAAATTATTAAATAATCATTTGTAAGCAACTAGAGGATAATAGGGTAATAATAATCATAGCCAACGTATTTGTCAGGAACAAATCATGCCAAGTCAACCAAATTTTCTTCTTTCACACAGTTACTGTCCTAGAGAATAGACGGAGATTGTAGATGTGGTATATCTTGATTTTTAGTAATGCTTTTGACACAGCTCTACAAATTAGGGAAATGTGATCTTGATGAAATTTCCATAAGAAGAGTGCAAAATTGGTTGACAGAATAATCATCAATGGTTTGCTGTCAGACTTGGGGATATATCTAGTGGGATCCTGCAGAGATTTGTCCTAGGTACAGTACTGTTCAATATTTTCATTAATCACTTGGATAATGAAACAGACAGTATGCTTCTAAAATCTGCAGATGACACCAATCTGGGAGGGGTTGCAAGCACTTTGGAGGGCAGGATTAGATTTCAGAGTGACCTTGACGAATTGGAAAATTACTCTGAAATCAACAACATGAAATTTAATAAAGACAAGTGCAAAGTGCTACATCTCGGAAGCAAAAATCAAACATACAACTACAAAATGGGGGAAAACTGCCTAAGCAGCAGTAGTGTTGAAAAGGATAAGGCTTAAAAGTGAATCACAAATTGAATATGAGTCACCAATGTGATAAGAACTAAGAATGGTCATGCTGGGTCAGACAAATGGTCCATCTATCCCAGTATCCTATCTTCTAATAGTGGCTGATGCCAGATGCTTGAGAGGGAATGAACAAAATAGGGCAGCTATCAAGTGATCCATCCCCAGCTGTCTAGTCCCAGTTTCTGCAGTGGAAGTGTGCATCTCGTGCAGGCAGATGATGTCATTGTTGTGACAACAGGATAAATCGCTGCTGCTGCTGCATTTGGCTACTGACAATCCTGCAATGTTGAGTTGCAGTACTCAGGGCTAGCCTGATGGCTCAAATGTTGGAGGAAGGAATTGCATCAAGAATGTCATCTGGCAAGTGATCGATATTCAGCCCTAGAAAGGACTTTCAGTGTCGTCTGCTGGTTAGGTCATCAATTTCCCAAGTATGAACTGAGTATTCACAGGGAGAGCAATAAGAATGTTGATCCATTGCCACAGAGGTCAGATGCTGATCCATTGCTGATCTGTTCAAACATCTCAAATGCCACTGAGCTTACATCTACTAGTTTCTGTGACTCAGGTGGAAAGTTTCCAGATCACAAATGTTGACAAGCCATCGTATTTTAATTGGGACCAGAAAGTTCTGTCAAGACTATCTCACGCAGCAGTCTATGTTGCTGGCTTCAACAGTCACCATCCTGACTGGGGATACTTGGGGCATCAGATGCTAATGGGGACCAACTGGTGGAGTGGGCATCTAACAATGATCTTGCCCTCCTCCATGATGCAAAGCAGAGAGGCACTTTCTGCTAAGCCAGATGATCTTGTGAATACTCTCCTGATTTGTGCTGGGTGTTATCTGTGGATGGTCACTCCCAACCTGCATTATGTCTGGTCTTGGAAGATTCCCACACAACCAACACAGACCTTCTATTATTCACATTGGCCTACAGCTCCCAATCATTAGAATCTTTAACAAACCAAGATGGAATTTCAGAAATGCAGACTGGAAGAAGTACACAGATGCTTTAGAATAAGGTCTTGTCTCTATACCATCACGCATCTTCCCCGTCGATGTAGCTTTCAGTCATTTCTGAGAAGCCATCTTCAAAGCTGCCTACGCATCCATTAAGCATGGCCATAATCTAGTCTACACACTGTGCCTTGATGCTAAATATGCTCAACTTCTCCGTTCAATATGAATCCTCTGGTGATCCAAATGTAACTGACCCATCTAATTGAGTTACTGGGTGCTACTAGATGGGCATGATGGGACGAGATGACTCAGAATCTAGGTATCACTCACTCAAACTGGAAATGCTGGAATTTGATTAGTCTGCGCAGTTCAGCAACCACTAGCCCTAAGCTGACCACTTGCACGCCAAACCAAGCTGTTTGACATCGGCTGAATGTGTCAAAGGCCCCAGATGAGAAGAATGTCAGATGACAGTTTCATGACAAATAGTGTCAGTTCCATCAGAGAAAAAACACTCGGTAACTCAGAGCTGTTCACAGCCACAGACTGGATGTTTTCAGACAACTATCCACAATGACTCCAAGATCTCGTTCTTGAGTGGTAACAGTTAATTTAGACCCCATCATTTTGTCTGTGTAGTTGGGATTACATTTTCCAGTGTGCATTACTTTGCATTTATCAACATTGAATTTCATCTGCCATTTTGTTGTCCAGTCATCTAGTTTTGTGAGATCCCTTTGTAATTTTTCACAGTCATCTTCGGATCTAACTGTCTTCAGTAATTTTGTATGGTCTGCAAACTTTGGCACCTCACTGTTTATCCCTTTTCCCACATCATTTATGATTATGTTGAACAGCACTGGTCCCAGTACAGATCCTTGGGGAACCCTGTTATTTACCTCTCTCAACTGTGAAAACTGACCTTTTATTCCTACCCTTTGTTTCCTATCTTTTAACCAGTTACTGATCCATGAGCGGACTTTCCCTCTTATCCCATGACTGTTTTCTTGAAGTAATATTTTGTCTCCTTTTTTGCTGTAGTGGAGGGGTGGAAGGTTTGTTTTAAATTGATTCAGAGCTGATACTGCTGCTACTAAAAGTATGATAGTTTTACTACCTTGGAAACAGATGATGCATTATAGACCCTTTTTTTGCATGCATATGGTTATTCCTCTCCAGCTATGTAATTCATGGCTCTATAAACTGCTTTAGGATGCAGTAAATGAAAATGCCAGTTCATTTTATTCACTTGACTAGATTACGTCTCTGTGGTTCATATGCTTTTCAGTATAACCATTGTATTTCAGTATTAACTAGGGTATACCTATACCTATTCAATTGTGGATATGATTGTGGGGCTGAGGTTTTCTGTATCTCAAGCTTTCTGGTGAATTAGGCTGTGCATGCTTCAAATGGAGGAGGACAGCAGCAGTGCACAGTGACTCAATACCAACGCTTATCATTAGGGTAGGGGAGGAGAGCTTAAACAACCAGTTGCCAAAGCTTGAAGTACTACTCTCCTATACATTGACCACATGTTCTGTCCATCTGAAGTACGTCTATCACCTGTTGAAATTATTGTTTGTTTATTTGTATTACGATAGCACTGAGGAGCCCTAATTATGGATCAGGACCCCATTGTGCTAGGTGCTGTACAAACACAGAACAAAAAGACAGTCCCTGCCCCAAGGAGCTTACAATTTAGGTCTAAGACGGAAGACAACAGGCGGATATACACAAACAAGGAAGTTCAATTAAACAAGAGGCAGTACTGGTCAGCATGGTAGGCAGTAATTTCTGCACACCAATAGCTGTTTGTTTTGCCATTGTGACTTTCTCTGAATCAACTTGCCTGAGTAGACACTATAAAAAATAACAGATTTGCATACTTGTGGATGGGCCATCTGAAGGTCCATTATCCCTATTAAGAATCAAACTGTCTCAGATACTGGTAAGCCCCTATTGACAGATCTGAATCTGACAAACACAGATGCATTTTTCCATCCTTTGTATAAGGATAACATGTAGGAAGTCAGTTCTTTATTTTGAAATGTATTACAATTTCAGATATTTAACCCAAACTTTTCATACTTTTCAACAGAGTGGGGAAAAATACAATTCCCATTTTTAATATTTTTTTTTGGAGGGGGAGGAAAAAGAAAAAGTTGATAGACAAATGTCAGCATATGGTGACGTTCCCCCCCCCCCCTTTTTTTTTTAAAGTGCACCTTGAGTCTAAACTGCTTTTAAAAAGAGGCTCTTTTAAAGAGGAGGGAACAAAGTTCTTACCAGTATTTCTTTGTTCCATGAAAGACCCAGGAGATCTTTTGTTGTTGTTGTTTTGTTCTACTCCACTTGTTAAACAACTGAAGTCTATTTGATTGAAGAAGGTTTGTAATGACTGGGTTGTTTCTAGTGGTGCTTTCGTGAAAAGAACTTGGCAGGGGATTTGGAATGAAAAGAAGTTCTCACCATGGCTGGGGGGAAATCCACAATGTAAATTTTTATAAAAATTAAAAGCTTTTTGGTGAATTTTCTTGCTGTCACCGAACACTACAGACTAGCAACGCTGGCTCTGTATAGACGCAATGCAGATAGATGCGATGTAAGTTTCATTGCATAGATCTGCCATTGTAAATCCACAGTGATTCTTTTCTATTATTTCAGATTTTAGCATGTCCTGAGAATAAACCGTCAGTTGAATCAAAATTTCTACTCACTTTATGATTTGTTTAAATGCTCACTGTGTACTAGTTTTTGACCTGTAAACTCATTTCACTTGTTACCCATGTCAGATTTAAATCTAAAGTAGAAAATGTAGTTTTTCATTAAAATCAGTATTCAGTCTAGCATCTTAAATGTTTATCTGTTCAGTGATGTTCCAGAATGAATTCTGAACTCGAGGTCTAATCTGATCATAACCCCCTAAACAGATGGTTGGACTGCTTGTTTTATTCAATGAAGATCTAAGTGGGTTTTTCCAAAATACTATTCTGTAATTAACTTGTGGTTAAAATGAAATAAATAAAATAATAATACTCCGAAAAGCATGTCTCTCTAAATTTCTAGCCACCTCAGTCATCAATTAAAAATTGATTCCTAATCAATAAGGCTATAGTAAAACAAAACCGGACCTAATCACCCAGCATTTAACTGCGTCAGCCAAAAAGAATGGTTGTAGTGGAGGTGGGCAGAGCTACTGGCTACCTCAGTCCTTCCAAAATGCCTGCTTAAAAATATTGGCTTTGCCAGGAGTATCTACAGATTTGGGATATTTAAGAGCAAGTGGGGATGTGAATTCCAAAGTTATCTGACGTTATATTACAGCATCTTATTGGTCTCTTTAGCAAACTGGCCAAAGACTGAAATATCCTCTACCGCTGAGAGGAGGTCCTTTGGGGACAGGATGGAAGCAAATGGCAGGGTAGGGCTGGAAAGGCTGTATTATCACTGTCAGTGCTGTGCCTTTTTTATGAGTAGGTGGAGGGTGATAATTTCCATTTTGGTCATTCTTGTAGGATTTAGCTTCAGTGGCTTAGTGTTAAAAAGCAAGGAGGACCAAGAACTTCTTTCCTTCTAGCTTGCTCTCTCCTATGAATAGTAGGGAAAAGAATGAATTGGTGACTTTGTGTGAGTTCACGGATCTTACTTAAAGGTGTAAAATATTTATTTTGAATAATTTGTCCAAGAATGCCCTTTGTCATTGCAGCCGGCTTAAGTATTTTTGCAGCCACTTCTGCGTCCTTCCCATGTTCCATGATTCTGGGTTCATTAAGAATAATTAATTTGGGAGAAATCCTTAACATTGAATCGTGGTTTTTAAAAATAAATAAATATGTCCATATTTATTTAGCACTGAGAGTATAGTAGGTACTTTACAGATGTGAGACGCAATCCTTACACTAGAAAACTTAGATAAATAGCCTAAATACAGATAAAGTTCAGGAGAAAGATGCAGTGTAAAAGTTTGGTGCTCAAGGTAATCAACTGGGATGTCTTTTATGTTCCAAGATTTTCACAAATTATCAATAACGTATTGCATTGTATTTTTATAATGGTTTTCTTTTTTGCTAGGCACGTGCTTTAACACCCCAGATAGCAGAAACAGATGCCATTCGATTTTTGGTTGGGACACAGTCTCTCAAATATGATAATCAGGTAAGCTTTTGTCAGAATAATACATGTTAAGTATCAGGAATATTCTTTAACTTTTTTTACTGGTCTATTACTTCACTTTCCTGCCAAGTTTGAGCATTAGATGCTTTATTTTAAAAAATGTATTATGTGAACAAAATGTACACATTTTGATAACTAGTTAGGTGAATGAGAAGTCTTTTTTCTTTTTTTTTAAAAGGTTAATATAATGTCATAGTCGCCCCATTTTCTAAGACTGGTGAATAATTAAAAATGTTTATCATAACTTATTTGAGAGAAATTACAAATGAATCAAATGAGTTATTTAACAAATATTATTTGACCAGTTCTATTACTAATTTCTGCTTTTGATTTTGTAGAACCAGTTTAAACTGCAGAACAGGTAACCCAATTAAAATAAAATCCTGCTTTCCATTTTGAAATTGTAGTTAGGACCTCATGATTTACTTCAGTGGAACTCCTTAAAGACATGTATGTGTAGGTAATAGGCTCATGGGAATAGAGCTGTAGAAAAACTTCATTTTTTGCCTGTGAATATCCATAAAACTTCCATCACTGTGTTTCTGCAGGGAGTAAAGGCTACAGTGACGTACAGCCTATACACAGCCATCTTTTTTGTCCAATCTTTCCTTGTAAAAGTAAAATAGCTGACTTTTTATAAGATTAACTTTAGGACAAGCGTTTATATTGAATGGCAGGCTGGAGCCCTAAACTAGATTAAAAAACCCATAGTGTTAATACAGTCACTGACTTTTCACATTAGAATAGTATCAGAAACAGTATTTATTCACTAATACCTTTAGCACACAGAGCTTGGATTCAGGAGGTGCATGGTGCTTTAGTGTGCTGACACTTCTCTCAAGCTTCTATCTTATTCTCCAGAATCTCAGCTTTCTTTTTTTTTTTTAAAAGTCAATCTCTAGCTGTTATGATTGCAAAGAAAACTCAAATGTGAAGGGTATAAATGACATAAAG
Source organism: Eretmochelys imbricata (assembly GCF_965152235.1). Taxonomy (NCBI): domain Eukaryota; kingdom Metazoa; phylum Chordata; order Testudines; family Cheloniidae; genus Eretmochelys; species Eretmochelys imbricata. The sequence goes on from NC_135574.1 coordinate 35,992,443, forward strand.
ATGTTTAGAGAGAGGAGAGAGCCTGGAACAGAAGCTCATCACCATTCATCTTAGTGAAGTTTTGTCTCAGATGCCCAGTAGTAACTTAAATGTCAACATGAACTGTTTTGTTTTTCATGTTCTGTTTCTCATTTTGGTGCTACTAGTAGGTGTTGAGTTTGAGAGATGTTCCCCTCCCTCCCCCCAGCCAGTCAAGAAGGAGCTGAGCCCAAGGAGCCTAGCAGAGCGCATGGACAAAGTCAAGCTCTGTCAATGGGGAGCTGAGTTCAGAGGGCATGCACAATCATATTTTGAAAAGCTGTACAATCCAGTGTGAGCAGCGTTTCACTTTGGTGGTTCATATGGTTGGAACAGTACCACCACCTTCCACCTCAGTTTAACCACTGAACACAGCATCCATAATGGCATAGCAAACACAGCAGTTTCACCTTGTTTGTTCGTACAGTCACATTGGCACTCTGTAGTATGAAAACCAGACCTTTGCCCTGAAAAGCTTACTCCTTCCAATTGACAGAGAATATGATGGAAAAATAAAAACATACCAAGAGTGGGAGACTGAGGAGACATGATAGAATAGGGGTGGGCAAACTTTTTGGCTTGAGGGCCACATCTGGGTGGGGAAATTAGCCATGAATGTAGGGCTTGGGCAGGGGGTTGGGGTGTGGGAGCGGGTGCAGTATGCAGGAAGGGGCTCAGGGCAAGGGGTTGGGGCAGAGGAGGGGTGCGGGGCATACGAGGGGGCTCAGGGAAGGGGGTTGGGTGCACGAGGGGGTGGGGGCTCAGGGCAGTGGTGCAGGGAGGGGTGCAGAGTGTGGGAGGGGGCTCAGGGCCGGGGGTTGGGGTGCAGGGTGCAGCAGGGGGCTCAGGACAGGGGTTTGGGGTGCGAGGGGCAGGAGAGGTTTGGGGTGCGGGCTCCGGCCCAGCACTGCTTACCTGGAGTGGCTCTGGGATGGCAGCGGCGCGCACCGAGGCCAGGGCAGGCAGGCAGGGAGCCTGCCCTGGCCCTGCGCTGCTCCAGGAAGCAGCCGGCACCGCAGCCCCTCAGGAAGGGTAGGCAGAGGGCTCCGTGTGCTGCTTTTACCTTTGGGTACCTCCCCCGAAGCTTCCATTGGCCCCAGTTTCCGGTTCCTGGCCAAACCGAGCTTCGGGGGAGGTACCCACAAGCAAGAGCAGCACGCAGAGCCCTCTGCCCCTGCTCCCATGGGGGCCGCACAGACGTGGTGTCGGCCAATTCCTGGTGTGGGGTCAGCGGTGCCACGGGGCTGGCAGTCCCGCGGGCTGGATCCGAAGCCCTGAGGCGCTGGATCTGACTCACGGGCCATAGTTTGCCCACCCCTGCGATAGAAAATGTAGGGAAGGGATCAATGTTCCTAGAGTATTTTCAAAATTCAGATTATTTTGTTTTTCTCCTGTCAAATATAACCTAGCATGCAAGGGAGAACAGATAGTGCTGGAGCTGAAGTTAGCAATGGAAAGCTACCTGAAACTGAGTTTTGGAGAGGGGAAAGCACATGGTGTATAAATAATAAGAAGAGAAGCTGTTCAAGGTATAAAGATCTGGGTGCAGTGTTATATATCTTTATAAGCTATGGTTGGCAGAGGGAGAAGAAAATGACTTACAGAAAAAATTTAGTTTAAAAAAAACCAAGGAGCAAAACTTTTTTTCATTGTTATATCTCAGATAGTGAAATGCCTGAAGATTAACTATTGACTGTGAAGGTGTTTTTTACTAACTAGGTAATTACATGTAATTTTTTGCCTAGGATAAACTATCTTTGACTTCACGGAGTATTTAGCAGAGGATTTAATTACTAGTTTTTAAGGACGAAGTCAGCTTCTAGTTGTCACCTAATATCCAATGAGTTTCAAATCATTAACATTTACTGAAAGGGAAATGTTGACATGGTTCTGAGAAGGTGACCATGGGCACTAATTCTTTACTCTAACCGGGTAGGTACATGTTGACCCTGCTTCAAGCACTTTTTTTCACTATCTGACTTTTTTTCTCTTTTTCAAGGGAATAGAACTAACATTAGAGGTACAGGGCTTTTAGCTGACTATTAACAAATAGTTGTGGTTAATGGCACTTGGGTGTGCTTCATGCTATCATCTTCTCCCAGCTAGTCATTAATCCCCAAGAAATGTTATAGGCCTTAATCATTATTGCTTAATTCTGCACCACTTTTTTCCCATTACTTGACCTATCTTTAGTAGCTGGCTGGCACCTTTGGTGCTGTGACTTCTAATGAGGCTCTATACATTCAGGAGGGTTTTTCATATAGCATCAATATATGCAGAATCTCTTGTTCTGTTTCAAGTCACATAAAGGTGTGTTGTAGAAGAAAGCTAGTTCTAGAGCTGTCCTGATTTATGGAGGTAGGAGGTTCGAAAACAGCTTTGCAGCTGAAGAAATGTAGGTATTTACAGAAGGTTAACTGAAAACAGAAAACCACTTAATTTGTAACATTTATATTAAAAGTGTAGGAACAATAATAATTCAGCACATAAAGCAAAAGAATACCTTTTACCCTTACATAAGGCCCTTCAAAGTCATATAGACAGTTTCTACTCTGCTGTGAAGATTCTGCTTCAGCTGATCTCACAGCTACCAGGTAACTTTGCAAAAGCGAAGAGTCAACTCATGCAGGTTGAGGATAAATCCTTGATTAAAATAAAATTTCACATTTGACAAAAGGTTATTTATTTTTATATCCTTTTGGTGTAGGGAAAATATGAAATATCCTTCCTTTGTAGCTGTGACATGCATCCTAGGTGATCTTTGATGTCTGTCTTGAACAACATTGATTAGTACATTTCAGAGTTGAAGCCCATATGAGAGTGTGATATGAGGTGGTCTGTCTTATTTGCCGTTATGGCATCGGATTATGTTAAGTATAAATTTGGCCCAAATGTATTTGAAGAAAATACTAAATATGAATGACAGAAGAACTAACAAGATTTCATCAGCTTTAGAAATATGTGCTGAATGCTCACAATGGCCAGGCTAAGAAGAACATTAGCACAAAAACCGTGGAGAGAAAATATTTCTTTTCCGTTGTTAAGCCCCCTCCCTTCTTACTTACAGCAGGCCAACATGTTCACACTTCACTGTAGCATCTCTTCTTGTACCTAGGATGCATGTCAGAGCTACCAAGGAAGGATATTTCATATTTTTCCCTACACCAAAAGGATATAAAAATAAATAACCTTTTGTCAAATGTGAAATTTTATTTTAATCAAGGATTTATCCTCAACCTGCATGAGTTGACTCTTCGCTTCTGCAAAGTTACCTGGTAGCTGTGAGATCAGCTGAAGCAGAATCTTCACAGCAGAGTAGAAACTGTCTATATGACTTTGAAGGGCCTTATATAAGGGTAAAAGGTATTCTTTAGGTTCATGTGCTGAATGACCCACTTACCCTGTTAATGGGGGACATATAATACACATTGTTGAAGTAAATGGATTTTTGATTTGTAGTTCTTCTTTAGGGAATGAATTGCACTGCAAGGAGTCTACTTAATAATTTCAGTGGAAGGTTTCACATTTTTTGAGGAAGCTGAGAGTAGGGAAAAGATGCAAACAGGCAGGACTGATGTATTGCATGCTGCAGCATAGGCATGAAGTTTTATCCCATATGCAGGATAGTACAGTGATTCTCACATTCTAAACATCCTGCTATATATCTTTCTCTTACTTGAAATGGTGAACTGGAGGTATCCTGTCTGTCTCAGGTTTCAGAGTAGCAGCCGTGTTAGTCTGTATTCGCAAAAAGAAAAGGAGTACTTGTGGCACCTTAGAGACTAACAAATTTATCTGAGCATAAGCTTTCGAGAGCTTCATCGGATGCATTCAGTGGCAAATACACTGTCTCAGGGATGTAAGACTGAGAAGCAATTGTAAAAGATTCACGTCGCAGGAATAATAGGAATTGCCCTTCAGTCCTTACTTTGGGGCTGTGTAGAGGTACTGTAGGCCAAAGAGTTATAAAAGGAAGGAATTCTTCCACTGACTAATTCCAGTGTCCATTGCTATTGTCTTCTCTTTATCTTCACGTCCCAAATTAATATATACAGTATTTTGCTCCCAGTTTGTCTGCAAATAGTTGGAGTTGTAAGTTTATCCAGTACAAGTATGCATTTTACCTTTGATAAAGAGTCTCACAACATGCTTTACAGAGACTGTCAAGAGCTAAAAAGAGAAGGCCTGAAGGTCAGGTATAAAGATGAAATGAGGGAGAAATCATTATAGATGAGGCAGCACAAGTCATAATGTACAGTTGTGGGAACAGGATGTAGCGGAGGCCAAGGTAGGGTCTGGCAGAGTAGATTATGCTCAAGCAAGAGTTAAGGTAATGTGAAACCAGGGACAATATTTTGAAAGGCAGAGGGTCACTTTAAATTGGACAGGAAGATGGATATGCCTTGGTATAGGGGATGAATAATGTTTCGCTTCATAGATGGATTCATGGTTTGGGTCATCAGATGATGACTGGAGAGAGATGGCTCCTTGAGCATTTTAGATTCTTAGATGTCTTAGAGTCTGACAGGAGATTAGGAGTATGGTACTAGTATCGGGAACCAAAGTCCAATTTAAGAAAGTAATTGCTAATGGCAGCACTGAAGAGTGAGGAAAAGATGAATACTAATTTGAGATGAACGAGACTAGAGGATATAACCCTTGCTATGGTTGGGAGTTGATGGATTGAGAGCAAGATCATCTAGTAGTGAAGGGAATACTCAGTACTGCAAAACTAAACAAATCCTAAAACTGGCTTGATTGGTTCTATCTAGCACATTGACACTTCAAAAAAATTGCCTACAGCACTGTGTGGCTAAGCTTTTAGTATGATCTAATTTAATAGTAGGGAATAGGATGTCTTTAGTTTAATTTCTTTTCTTCGCCATGCAGAGGGTTCTGTTGTTGAACCTCTGATAGGGCTTACTTGCATGGGTAAAGTTACTCATGCATGTTAAGTGTTTTTCGGGGGCAGTCTTAGTCCGTTTCCCCTGCTTTTTGTGTGAGTCTTCCACATGGTAGCTGAGGAAATAAAGCTAATTTTTAAAAATAGGGAAAAGTGTTTATAAAACAAAAGAAAAAATTGGCAAGGGGGAGGTTTGTGAGTAACACCTGAAACCACTTGTTAAAACTTATAAACAATTGGCTAGATTCTAAGTTGACTGTTGTTATAAGTTGAAAGGTTGAATTTTTTTTCCATGTCAATTTTTTAAATGGTGACAGATTTCCTGATGTCGGTGATAAGTGCAGATATATATATAATAGCTGAAGAGAGAGTGCTGAAAAACTTCTAGTAGGGCATCAATTTTCCTATTAATCTACTAATAATCCCTCCTCCTATCCATTTAAGGGAGATTCATTTCTGTTGATCTGGATACAGAATTATCTTAGACATCTAATGGAGGGTTTGAATGCTAGCAAAGTGATGAGCTGCAAGTTTAGGGCTCTAGTAGCTCATTTTCTGTTAACCATCAAATGGAAAATGCAGTTGTATGCTGTAGTTGCAACACCAGGGAAAAAAAAACAAAAGGGATTTCTTCACAATAAGATAATCACTTTTTTTAGAGAAAATATCCTGTATGAAATTAAAGAGTTATATTGTTAGTATAACAATTAATTAAAGTAGATATCAGTCATAAAACTCATATTACATGGTTCTGTGCTGTCATCATGTATAATTAAGACCCATAGGAAAACAGTGGAGCCCTAATGTTATCTTTTTATTGTATTTGTAGATTCACATAATAGATTTTGATGATGAAAATAACATTATAAACAAAAATGTTCTCATCCATGAAGTGGGTGAAATTTGGCACATTAGTGCCAGTCCTGCAGATAAAGGTGTGCTAGCAACCTGCTACAATAAAAGTAAGTGCATTTTCACAACTTATTTGAACTTGTGTTTTAATATTTATGGGATTTACAATAGCTGCACATCTGGCAATACACGAGTAGCTTAAAATGGGATCTCTTTGCACTTTTCCAAAACGCTTTCTTAAATATACATTATGGAAGCAAGATTAAAAAATAAATCTAAGTTGTTTGCCCGATTAAATTTACTGAACTAGAGTTGCCTTATATCTATATTTTTGTAGGCTTCGGTACTTTTAGAGTTAATGTTTACTGGTTTTTCAAACTGGTAACGTAAAAGGTGGTTTCAAAATAGTGTACTGCCATCACTAATCTCTTCTAGAAAGTGCAGAAGCATTTTAATATAGTAGTTACAAATTACATATATAATACTCATACACACATAGAGGATTGTATAGTTTTTACCTAAAATATCTCACCAGCAACAGCTTAAGACTCTTTGGCCAGCCTAAACTTGCATGTACAGCTATTGTCTGAAGATGCTCTATATGCTTCCTGGGCTAGAATATGTGAAGACTACATATTCTGAGGTTTGAAAAAATCACTCTTTTCCCACTAGTTAGTGGGAAGTTTATCTCTGGCAAGCAAAGGGACCTATGATAGGAGTTTGAATAAATATTCAGTTTTGTTAAAATAAATTCTAGGCCATACTTTTTTGAAGATAACCTTCTCAGTGTGAATGGAATATAAATTAACATTTATTTTCCTGAATCTCGAGACCGATCCAGAGCCTCAGCTACTTCTCATACTTCAACCTTTTTGCTGTATCTGTGAAATTAAGACTCTGTTAACTTACTGCTGGTATTCTAACCCATTAATAAAAATGGTAATAAATAACGTTTTCTTACACTTAACAAAACTAAAACTAATTCATAGTGGATGGGTACAGTAACAAACTTTTTTAGTTTTCTGAAGGGGGAATTGGACTGAAAGACAGAGACAAAATGTTACTGGCGTGACTTATTGGGCATAACTTCCTCACCTTGCCAGTGATCCATGGGGAAGGTTGAAAGAGCTGGAATCTGTCCTAAAATTCTATACCTATTTAAACAACTTCAGGATAGTTTCTCAGTAGCTCCTTGATAAAATCACCTGGTAATGTGCATGTATACTCTGTTTGTTTATAAAAAAAAAACAAACAAAAAACCAAAAAACCCCTAGTTTCTTAATGCTGTTTTTTGTTAGTTTTCTTGAGCTGGTGAGTACAAATTTTAAAGAGCTTTGAACTGTGCATAGTGTGAAATGTGTTAAAGAACAAATTAGATACTTGTTTTTATTTACGGTTGTACAGCAAGTGGAGTAAGTAGGTAGATGATGTCCCATTCATTTTTTCAGTTTTTACATATAAAATTTTGAATGTAAACATTAATAGTTTTAAACTATGTCTACAGCTATCTTCGGACTTTTTTATTTCTAGAAAATATTAAACTTTAATGAAAATCTTTCTAAAATCACTGTTCAAGACTGTATCATGTTGCATTGTTTGTAATAGGAATATGTGTAATAGTTTAAGAATTGCATTTGTTTAATAGGTAGCTTATTTAATATTTTTATACTAGAGATGATGGGGCTGAATCTAAACACCTCAGTTTTTTTGTAATGTTCTGTTTCAATCTATATTCATTTTTTATCTCTGCAGCTTGGACCCATGTCTAGGTCACATGTTTGATTTTTCTGTTCTGGCCTGTGTGTATTCTAGCTCATGTTTGTTTACTTCAACAAGTTTATGTATATTAAGTTGTATTATGTGGGCTTCATGCATCTTCATTTAGAATAATCGGCCACAAGCATTTAAGAGAAAACAAGTTCTGATTCAGAAATTTATTACTGATGTTTCTAACTAACAATGTATGGAGTAGAAAACACACAGTGTGGTGTTCTTATAACAAGGAATATTGAATGTAATGGGCAACTTACTTTAAGTAGTAATGCGAGCAAATGAAACAATCAAAACCCTTTTAAAGCTACTACTTTGGCTGCATATTTTTGTCACTGTAAGAAGAGCCTCTAACTTTCCTCTTGTCTAGCTACCAGACATATGAGGGGTTGTCTTGGGATAGCCTTAGTTATTCATATTGAAGCCATCTCTCAATTAGCAGCATAAGACTCCTTCTGGAAAATTTAGATAGGCTCCCATTTTCAACCACAATATTAATTTTAGCTTTCAAGTCACTGCACTATATTGTGTCTCCCTATTTCTATTTACTTACCCCCATAGACCATTTAATCAGCTGTGTTCCTCAACTTAGTATTTGCTAAATCATGTTAGTGCCACATGGAAAACTGAGAGGGTATTCTAATATTTTATTTTTCCTTCTTTCTGGATCTCTTCTGTTTGAACTTCTTGTAAATTAGTTTGTCATCCATAACAGAAGTTGCCTTCTTCTCTTGGACATATTTGTTTAGTTATATGCTTGTTTTTAACTTGATTATTATAACGCATAGGGAGATGTCTTCTCTGTAATGGACAATTACATAAGTGCTGTCTAGTAATTTTTGATACTTGAAAAGATGATGTTATGGTGCTACATTTCACTGGAAATTGATAAGAAATTTTTTGGACGAGACTAGGTAATTAATACAAGGTCACTGTCTTTCCCTTCAAAGAAAAAAACACACACCCACCCTTCAAATAAGTCTGTCCATTTTGGTCAGTCTGGGTTATCTGCTGCCCCTCTTCAAACTGGGACTGAAAAAGTCTATTGCCAGCACTTGTACTTCAGCAAGATGGCAATAACACTTCAAAATTGTGCGTATGAGAGAGAGATGTGCTGTGCTAATGCAGGACACAAGAAAAATGTGACTTGTGGCCATTTTTAGTAGCTATCTTTGAAGTTACCAAAACGATGGGCAAAATCTGGGGAAGAAGAAAAGTGGGATAATTACGTTTTCACTTCAAAGCTCTTTGAGAGAAAGCTAATGGGTAAAGCACTTATGAACCCCTTCTGTACAAGTCTCCTTAAATACAAGAGCAAACTTATTATACGAAAAAGCCTTGGATGGGAATAACTTCAGTGGGAATAACTTTTATTTGTTTGTTTGTTTTTTGAAGTATATTTAACTACCAAAGTCAAGACTGAACTGTGGCTTCCTATTGTTTCATAAACCAGAAAAAAGCACAGTATATATGCATCGAAGTATTTGTGAATCTTAATTATTTCTTTCTATATATTTAAATGGATAGACATAATTACCTTTTTTTTTTTTGCAAGCTATCATGAAATTTGAACCTCCATTTTTTAGATGGAGGTTGAGTATAATACAGTATAATACCCCATTTTTTACTACTTGAATAATATTCCCTACTTATATCACATCTGTTGTGAGGCTTAATGCATATTAGTGTAATCTTGCCTCTGTTTCAGTGTTTTTCACTCAATCTGATGTATCACTTTTGAGATGGACTACTTTTCTTCCTAAACTCTCTAACTTCAGTTAGTCTGTCCTGTGTTGCTACAAGATTATCTTGAATACTCTGTTTCCCTAAACAATTTTTTTGTGAGCTTAGCTGTTTCCCTATTTTTCTCTGTACCTTCCTGGCTTAGGGTGAAAATATTTTTTGCAAGCTCTTTGTTACCTTTCCCTCCAATTTTCAGTACAATCCATCCATCTTTTGCACTTAAGTTATTTAGATATTACACATCTAAACTTTAAGTTATTTAGATGTTATAGTAATGGCATCTACTCAACAGAGGGCGCTAACATTTTGGTTCTGTTTAATGGACTTCATTACTCTGAGATGTTTCCCTTATCTTGTATATTTTGAGACACAGCACACACAGCCATGGTACTACAAAATGGTTTGTAACCCACAGGATGTCTGTTTAATTTTAGTTCAAAGTATTGTAAGAACTGGCTAAGAGAAACATACACTCAGTACAGAAAGTTACACCATTCAGAGATCAAGATCTAAAATGGAAGAAGTGGGAAACATGAATCACTTCATAATATGATAGTATTAACAGAAGAAAAAGCAGACTTCCAGTATTGTGTAGCGTTGTGATGTTTTTGGTCATTCCTCCTGTGTTATGGAGGCTATGAACTAATTTATTGATCAAGAGGAGTGCCCTCCTACAGAGTCTCTCATATATTTCCTCAAGAGTAACGAGATGATGATACTCATCAGCAGCTCTGGCAGGCTTTTAAAAAGTCAGAGCCTCTTTCTAGCATCTACTCCTGCCTTTAACTTCCCAGAATACATAGCAGCTGCACCCAGAGCTACAATTGCAGTAGTAAGATTTTCTCTTCTGAATCAACCATCTGGCTGGGAAACCACCTTCACAAGAGGCATGAAGCCAGGTTTGGAAGCAGGAGCTATATACAAAATATAAGACGGACAACACACAACCTCTTCGCTGCCCTGTGGCATCTGGTACATTTATGGAGCAAGACACTGTAAAAGCGCTGATAGAAATCTTTCACTATCTGTGATTGAGACTGGTGCATATTGTTGGTGAAAGCAGCACCCAGGATCTCTACTGATGGAGGGTGTCAGTGCTACTTTTTCACCTTAAAGCTACTGTCTAGCTATATAAGGTTTGGTTAGTCCAAAGATTACAAAATACCACCTGGTATCCAGCCTCCCATTTTTGAACAAGATAACTGGGAAGCTGGCAAAGAACTATCTTTAAACATTCCTATCCACACCAATATTATGGATCTTTGCCAAATGAGGTTCAGTCCAAGTCATGGGACAGAGAAAGTGTTCTTCATGCTTATGGCACTTTCCCTGCCCATGGACAGAGGGAGGATGTTCATACTCATCCCTCTGGATCTGTGTGCAGTGCTGATAATGGCAAACTACTGTCCTGTCTTGGAGACATAGTAGATGTTGATGGGAAGTCTCTGAAATAGCTCTGGTCCTTCCTTTTAGGATGCTCACCAAGTGTGGTGTTGGGAAAGTGCTCCTTTACTTCAGAGCACTCACCAGACTTGAGGGAGTCCCACAAAACATGATTCTCTCTTCTGTTCTTTAAACATCTATGTGACTCCATTGGGGATGAATGGGAAGTTGCTAAGTGCAGTGGTCTCAAATATCAGCAGTACAGGTTCGTCACTTTAGAATAGCTTCACGGTGGTTCTTCTGATTGCAATCAGCATCTGGATGAGACAGCTGGCTGAACCTGAATCTTGGGAGGAGAAAGCTGATAGTGGTAGGGATGTAAAATGTTAACTGGTTAACCGATAAGCATCAGTCTTACCGGTAATGCATTCAGTAAATGGTAAGTGGGCCAAGGCTGGGGTCAAAGCTGGGGGTGGGCTGGGAGTGGAGCCCTGGGACCTCAAGGGGGCTGGCTGGTGGGTGCTGGGCTGGCAGCTGGGGCCCTGGGTAAAACATGGGGAGCTTGAGCAGTCCCCACATCCTTAGTTCCCACACCTATGTTGTGAACTCATTAATGGTTAAATGTTTAACTGATATAGTTTTAATAGTTTAAACGGTTATGTTTTTAAATGCTATTTACATCCCTAAATAGTGGCAAAATCAAAGTATTTTAAAGAGGTAACAACTACCATTGCATTTCCCTCTGGTGAAGGGCCTGTATTTATGTGTGTGATAGAATTTGTTCTTATGAAAGGCGAGGAGGATGAGGTTGGTTTGTTTGTTTGTTTGTTTTAAATAATTCAGTACATGTCCAGGCTTGTCATCTGCTCCTGAGTTGTCAGAAACTGTGAACCCTTAATTAAAAAGTCAGAAGATTTTTGGTGTTGCTTCCCATCCAGAACTGTACTGAGAGATGATGGTGGGGATTTTTATGATACCGAAAAATTTTTCCTTTAGGATGTATTTTTTATTTTTGCCTCCTATTTGTTTCTCTTTCTGGCAAATTACAGGAAAGATTTTAAAAAAGGCACAAATACCACCACTGTGCTGACAACTTGCACAAGTCATGACTTACTATACAGTAAGCTGATTGATGGGGCTAGCATTCAGCAGCATTTACATAGTACAGAAACATTTTTTGATTATTAAGAGGATCTGTTCTGTTTAGTGACTTACACTGCACTTTTCACTACACTCACCACCATACTATCTGAACCAATTTTGGGTTATAGTTTCAAATATTTTTAGGAAATTAAAAATCCTTGTTAGAACAGCTTGCAGAACAAACTGAACATGACCAAAGGATACAAATGTGTGGAGGGAATGATGATGGGGACGCAGAAATACAAAACATGCTACTTAAAGTACTTCTAGACCTACCAAGAATATTTTAAAAACATGAAAAACCAACTTCACGTAGCAGTGAGAGAAGAGGTGCTAACTACACCATCTTACTTCCAGTAATGTCTTTTCACAGTAATGTGATGGCTGGTTTTTTTTGTTTTTTTTTTAATGGCAGACAAAGGTGGAACATCACATACGCTTCATTTCCAATCTCACTTCCAACAATGTTGGTTATGATTACAATAAATATCTAAAATTTGTTATTCATTAGGCTAGGCCTTCATGATGTACACATTAGATTTTCTTGAGGATCTCAAAATCCAGAGGGACAGAAGTAAAATCTGTTACTTGAAAACATTTTAGAATAATATAACCATTATTATGCAACTCATTCAGTCTAAAACAGATTTTGATAGCACTTAGCTATCAAATTTACATATTATTTTTGTGCAGTCTAACTCTGCTTAAAGTAAGGGTTGAAAGTTTCTTAAGATCAAACCATGTGAGTGCTTGTTTCAGTGCACAAGTATCTCCTTCCATCTGATTTGGAGCTGTAACCCACACAAACTGCAGTTCATAGTAAGATCTACCTCTGGCTACTTATTATATCATGACTAAAATTTTCAAAAACTGTCTGTGACTTGGGAGTGAAAGTTACATTTTCAGAAGAACCTAAGTTCCTCTGACTTACCTTCCTATTCAGAAAGGGCTTTTTGTGTAGCTGGCATTGTGTGTACTAGTTTACGTTCAGGACAGAATGATGAATAGCTGGGTTCTTTCTTGTGTGAATTTTATCTGAGGTTATCGGGTACCTGTAATAAGCATGATTGCTGTTTACTCTTTTTGTCTGTCACTCAATCTGTCTTTGATGCTTTAGCAATTTGACTGGTTGTCCTGGTTAACTGATTAAAGTTCTATTTTTCTTATTTTATCTCTGAGCATAATTGATGTTTAGATATTAGTTGTTCAAGGTAAATGCTTAGTATTGTGTGTGCTTAGTATTTAGCATTTACCTTGGATGTTTTTATAGAACTTAAGGATGCTTGTATTTAGGTAAAACTTGATTCTGAAGTACCAGGATTGTTGCAGACTTGCCTTTGGATTGCATTGTGTACCTTCATCCCAACTAAAATCTGCTCATCAGGAAATAATTACTCTTCTCCATTCCTACCTGTTCATGATTCCCCTCAAGTTATGTGAGTGGGAGAATCATATAAAAGGTATGGTTATCTGTAAGCTTTTAAACTATTTTACCCTCTGCAACTGACACATTCTGAGCTTCTAAGAGAAGTCCTTACAGAGGATTCTGCTGTAGTTTCGTTACTTGATATGACAACTCTCCCTACTGAAGGTTTTGTGCTTCTCCAGATCAAAAAGATAAGAAAATAAATCTTAGTTTTGGAAAAGAGTTAAAGCTTTATGTTCCTAAAGGATATGTTCTGTGCCTATGAAACAAGGGTTCTGCAAAAAGGCATCTAAACTCTGTTCTACAGGCTCACCTATTGATATAATTAAGGATGAGAAAATCCTTAGTCCTAGATGACTTGAAGATTTGTCAACAATAACTCAATACAGTGTTCCGTTGGCATTTTTCTGTTTGGCAGTAATGTGCATATCCAAGTTACAAACATTAAACAAGATACTTAGACTTTGGTGTCAAAGAAAATTCCTTTCCTGCTTACTCACCTGGGTATTTCTCCAGAAATGCCTTCCCATGGAGTAGAGTATGTACTTGTAGTAAGAGAGAGTTTTGTTCCTCAGGTAAAGCATAAAGCTCATGGACTGCTCACCTATGAATAACTACATTGTCAGCAACCATACACCAACCTTCGTTTCAAGATGAACTTTGATTGGTGAGAAGCATTAGACAAGATTTCCTGTCAGGAAAATAACAAACATCTCCCAACAGCTGAAGATAGACTATGCACTCTCACTTCTGGCAGTGACAGATTAGACTGACTGAATAGTACTTAAAGCTCATCTGTATATTCACTGATTGCTTGCACGTGGGTGAAACAAAGTTAACAATCTTCATCCTGTAACAGCTTGGTGACCTGCTGCTTTCTCAAGAAGAAGTTGTCACTCCTGAAGACAAGTAAAATTTTCTGCATGTGAAATTGGAGAGGTCAAACATGTTGTTGTTCCAAGTATCTCTTCATTCTTGAAAAATTAGGAAAAACTTAATGTCTTGTAAAATAAATACATTCAATTGGAACACTCCGAATTCAGTTACCAAAGCTATTTTACTAGGATACCTTTAACTAAATTGATTTAAAAACACACACACACATACCACCACCACCACCACAACAACAAAACCCAGCCCTCGTGTTGCCATTCACTTCAGTAGTTGCTATTGTTTCCTAATTTGCTATTACATTCTTAACAGGGAATCCAGTCCAATGGGTTCTTCCTTGTCATCACATCAACTGCTAGCATTTTAACCAATATTTTGGTTCTTGCAACCATATTTTACATCTAGATCATCCCATCTTAATAGACTTGGACACTACCTGTCTTAAAAAAATCCAAACAGTTTTTTTAACTTTAGAAAATCCACAGAATCTGAGATTTGCCAAATTAACTTTTTTCAATCTCTCTGCTAGTTGTAGGGTTCTTATCTATTATATGTAAAAATGCCTATTTTGTCATTTACAGTGACTTCTGCTACTTTTTCAGATTTCTGAGGGAGATAATTCCACACAGAGAGAGATGAAACTTTTTGGAAAAAGTTTCCAGCAGTCTGTATTTTGTTAATTATGATATTCTAGTTTCCAACCAATAGTCGGGCCTTATTGTGCTAGGCATTGTACAAACACACAGTGAGACACACTATTCATACCTTGAAAATTTACACTGTAGAGCAGGGGTTCCCAAACTTGGTTTGCGGCTTGTTCAGGGTAAGCCCCTGGTGGGCCGCAAGATGCTTTGTTTACCTGAGTGTCCGCAGGTACAGCTGCTTGCAGCTCCTAGTGGGTGCGGTTCGCTGTTCCTGGGCAATGGGAGCTGCGGGAAGCGGTAGCCTGGCCCTCGCCGCTTCCAGCAGCTCCCATTAGCTGGGAATGGCAAACCGTGGCCACTGGAAGCTGCGAGCAGCCGTACCTGTGTACGCTCAGGTAAACAAAGCATCTTGTAGCCCGCCCAGGGGCTTACCCTGAACAAGCCACGAACCAAGTTAGGGAACCCCTGCTGTGGAGTAAGGCATACAAAGGATTTGAAGGGAAATACAAGCACAGAGTTGAGTGACTTAGGCCAAGGTAACGTAGTAGGTTACTGGCAGAGCCAGGATAAGAATTCAGGTTTCTTAAATCCCAATTGGGTGGTTTTTTATCTACTAGACTATGTTGCCTTCCTGGAGTTTTTTGAGTTGTATCACATTACTCCTCGCTATATCTTGGTGGACCATTCTGAATTCTTTCACTTCCTCTGTAGGCTTTGACGACCTTCAAAGAATCGTAGCTATTGTCCTGTTTCTCACCTCCACTTCCCCACAGTATTTGCATGTATGCACACAATTGTTGTTTAGTGAAGATAGATATGTAAAATATAACTTTAATTGTTTCTCAAACTTTTCTTTTCTCAAATGCTTAAGTAACCATTTCTCCTGCTCGTCCCTATATTTTTACAAATTATGCCCATCTTTCAGTTAGTTATGTGTCCAGGATGCTATGCAATGTTCTACATACTATATAGAAAGGGACTATCTCTTCCATAAAGTAGTAATACCTTTGTGTTTTGTTGCTCTAACTCGTATTGGATTTCTTTCTGCTGCAATGTTGCAAGTTTATGTAATTTAGTATCTTCTATCACCCCTAGGTCATAGTCAGCTTTTTGTCTTTAATTTGTGCTTTTTCAAGTATTTCACTCCTGTTGAAGCTATGTTTTATATAATTTTCCAAGATACATGTCAGGGTGATTGAAGTCCCCCATTAGAACCAGGGCCTGTGTTCTGGAAACTTCAGTTAATTGTCCGAAGAAAGCCTCGTCTATCTCATCCCACTGGTCCGGTGGTCTATAGCACTCGCCCACCATGACATCAGCCTTGTTGCTCTCGCCTCTAAACTTAAGCCAAAGACTCTCATCAGGCTTTTCTCCAGTTTCATACTGGAGCTCTGAGTAATCATACCGCTCTCTTACTATACAGTGCTACTCCTCCACCTTTCCTCCCCTGCCTGTCCTTCCTGAACAGGTTATACCCATCTATGACAGTGTTCCAGTCATGTCAGCTACCTCCCCAAGTCTCTGTTATTCCAATCACATCATAGTTCTTTGACTGTGCCAGGACTTCCAATTTTTCCTGCTTGTTTCCCAGGCTTCTTGCATTCATGTACAAGCACCTAAGATAACTAGCCGATTGCCCTGCTTTCCCCATATGAATCAAGAGGCCTCCCCTGTTGCACCCTCCTCCTTGTGTTTCCTCCTGATGTCCCACTTCCCATTTACCTCAGGGCTTAGGTCACCATCCCCCGGCGAACCTAGTTTAAAGCCCACCTCACTAGGTTAGCAAGCCACCTGCAAAGATACTCTTCCCTCTCTTCCTTAGGTGGATCTGATCTCTTCCTAGCAATCCTTCCCAGAACCACATCCCATGGTCGAGAAATCCAAAGCCCTCCCTCCGACATCACCTGCATAACCACACATTTACCTCCACAATTCGATGGTCCCTACCTGGGTCTTTTCCTTCAACAGGGAGGATGGACGAGAACACAACTTGTGCCTCAAACTCCTTTATCCTTCTTCCCAGAGCTACAAAAGGAAGAAAGGAGAGTAGCACAATACAGACCCTGAACTTCAGAAGAGCAGACTTTGACTCCCTTAGGGAACAGATGGGCAGGATCCCCTGGGAGGCTAATATGAGCAGGGAAAGGAATCCAGTAAAGCTGGCTGTACTTTAAAGAAGCCTTATTGGGGGTGTAGGAACAAAACATCCCGATGTGCAGAAATAATAGCAAATATGGCAGGCGACCAGCTTGGCTTAACAGTGAAATCTTCTGTGAGCTTAAACACAAAAAGGAAGCTTACAAGAAGTGATAACTTGGACAGATGACTAGGGAGGAGTATAAAAATATATTGCTCGAGCTTGCAGGGGTGTAATCAGGAAGGCCAAAACACAACTGGAGTTGCAACTAGCAAGGGATGTGAAGGGTAACAAGAAGGGTTTCTACAGGTATGTTAGCAACAAGAAAAAGGTCAGGGAAGGTGTGGGACCCTTACTGAATGGGGGAGGCAACCTAGTGACAGATGATGTGGAAAAAGCTGAAGTACTCAATGCTTTTTTTTGCCTCAGTCTTCACAGACAAGGTCAGCTCCCACACTGCTGTCTTGGGCAACGCAGTATGGAGAGGAGGCGAGCAGCCATCAGTGGTGAAAGAACAGGTTAAGGACTATTTAGAAAAGCTGGACATGCACAAGTCTATGGGTCCAGATCTAAGGAATCCAAGGGTGCAGAGGGAATTGGCTGATGTGATTGCAGAGCCATTGGCCATTATCTTTGAAAACTTGTGGCGATCAGGGCAGGTCCCGGACGATTGGAAAAAGGCAAATATAGTGCCCATCTTTAAAAAGGGGAAGAGGGAGAATCTGGGGAACTACAGACCAGTCAGCCTCAACTCAGTCCCGGGAAAATCATGGAGCAGTTCCTCAAGGAATCCATTTTGAAGCACTTGGAGGTGAGGAAGGTGATCAGGAACGGTCAACATGGATTCACCAAGGGCAAGTCATGTCTGACCAACCTGATTGCCTTCTATGATGAGATAATTAGCTCTGTGGATATGGGGAAAGCAGTGGACGTGATATATCTTGACTTTAGCAAAGCCTTTGGTACGGTCTCCCACAGTATTCTTGCCAGCAAGTTAAAAAAGTATGGATTTGGATGAATTGACTATAAGGTGGATAGAAAGCTGGCTAGATTGTCGGGCTCAATGGGTAGTGATCAACGGCTCAATGTCTAGTTGGCAGCTGGTAACAAGTGGTGTACCCCAGAGGTTGGTCCCGGGGCTGGTTTTGGTTAACATCTTTATTAATGATCTGAATGATGGGATGGATTGCACTCTCAGCAAGTTTGTGGATGATATTAAGCTTGGGGGAGAGGTAGATACGCTGGAGGGTAGGGATAGGGTCCAAAGTGACCTAGACTAATTGGGGGATTGGGCCAAAAGAAATACGATGAGGTTCTACAAGGACAAGTGCAGAGTCCTGCACTTAGGACAGAAGAATCCCACGCACCACCAAAGGCTGGGGACTGACTGGCTAAGCAGCAGTTCTGCAGAAAAGGACCTGGGGATTACAGTGGATGAGAAGCTGGATATGACTCAGCGGTGTGCCCTTGTTGCCAAGAAGGCCAACGGCATATTGGGCTGCATTAATAGGAGCATTGCCAGCAGATCAAGGGAAGTAATTATTCCTCTCTACTCGGGACTGGTGAGGCCACACCTGGAGTATTGCGTCCAGTTTTAGTCCCTCCACTTCAGAAAGGATGTGGACAAATTGGAGAGAGTCCAGTGGAGGGCAATGAAAATGATTAGGGGGCTGGGGCACATGACTTACAAGGAGAGGCTGAGGGAACTGGGCTTGTTTAGTCTGCAGAAGAGAAGAGTGAGGGGGGATTTATAGTAGCCTTCAACTACCAAAGGGAGGTTCCAAAGGATGGAGCTAGGCTGTTCTCAGTGGTGGCAGATGACAGAACAAGGAGCAGTGGTCTCAAGTTGCAGTGGGGGAGGTCTACATTGGATATTCGGAAACACTATTTCACTAGGAGGGTAGTGAAGCATTGGAATGGGTTACCTAAGGAGGTGGTGGAATCTCCATCCTTACTTGTTTTTAGGGCCCGGCTTGACAAAGCCTTGGCTGGGATGATTTAGTTGATGTTGGTCCTGTTTTGAGCAAGGGGTTGGACTAGATGAACTCCTGAGGTCTCTTCCAACCCTAATCTTCTATGATTCTGTGTTGTTTTTACCCCCTTTGTCCTATAGATTAATAAAGATATTAAACCTAGATTTGACAACAATCCATCTGGTATACCACTGGATGGATACCTTTCCCAAACTCAGTATATGGTCATTTATCATTGCCTTTTTGTTTATGGTTCTTCAATTGGATTTCAGTCTATGTGACAGTGCTCTTTTCCAGCTCAGTTTCTATTAACTCTTCCATTAAGATTTTGCTAAGCACTGTATTAAATAGTTATTTAAGTAAAATCTAAATATTATACATTCATTGTGTTCCCTTCTACTACTACTTATGCAACTTGATTTTAAAAATTAAAGTTTATCTTATGGTGTTTTTTAGAAGCCTCTGATCTCTATTTTATTTTGTTTTGTTATCCTTTAAAGGAAGTATTCCTTCCTCACCCCCTCCTGCCTTGCTAACTTTGCTAATATTTTTAGGTGCCCAACTTTGCATTTATCAGGAATGTGTATTCCTTATTTCTTTTCAAATGCATTCCACATTTGTGTACGGTTATTTTTATTCCAGACTGCTGGTATCTCTCACGTTTTTCTTGTCTCTTCAGAAATAATTGTGGATGGCTTAATTAGCTAAATCTAAACACCCTGGAATGTACGCATCTGGACCTGCTGGTTTTGTATAAATTTATTTTTCCCATGTATTTCTCTTGCCTGCTTTTTATTACATTTATCTAGATTTATAGGGTTTTCATTACAACTTAGTTGGCCATACCTTTCTTCCTTTATTTTTCTTATTTAAAGACAGATTGTAATGGAAACTGTTCAGGGCCACTATTTTCTTGTAAACTTGGAAATAATATTCCATCCCAGTAGCTGGAGGTCATTTCAGGATCAATGGCAGGAAAGTGTTACTTTCACACAGGAGATTTCTTTATCTTTTAGAGCCATAAATCACTGCATCCAAAGACAAGTGAGGCTCATCAAAGAATTAGTCATGACTCAAGGTTTTCTTGTGTGTATTTTAATGCTTTGGGTAAGGATATACATCAAATTTCTACTGAGACTACTCTTCTACAACATCCATTCTTTTTTACAACATTAATTCCTGATCTCATTGATCTGCAAGAAACTAGTTTCTTGTCTTCTCTAAAGAGTACCATCTGTGCATATTTCTCACTCCTGGATTTAAGCTCCCTAAAGTGAGACAGGCAGATACCACCCTCACTTCCACCCCCATCAATAATACGTGTTTCTGTTCCTAAAGATGGTAGTGGGTTGGACTGTGAACCACCCCCTGCTTCTGGTCACTTGCTACCCTTGATATTAACCACTGCCCTTGAAATTTTCTGGTTATACCCTTCTTTCCCATTGTCGGTCTACCTCTTTATCTCCCGTTCTGGCTCTCAGCCCATTTCAGCTCCTTTGCTTTGATTAATCTCCTTGCATTAGGTTCTGTTCTCATTTAGTTTCTTTTTGTTTTGCTGAGCTTTCAGCTCTCAGGCTGCTGCTGGCTCAGAAGCGCCAGCAGGGTGCTGGTCTCCAGTAGTATCTAATGATCCTTGGTTCCAAGAGCTGAATGGTTCCATGAGTAGAAAGGATGTAAGAGTCGGCAGATAATAGCTTGGGCCTTGCTGCTCTCCAAGGCCATGTCTACACTAGGAAAATAGATTGTTTTAAACTGTGTTAGCTGAGCATAGCCATCCCTAAGGCAGAGCCCAATATTAACTACAATGAGCTAATGTTTTTAAACACAACTTGCCGTGTCTATTCTAGGTACAAGGACCTGTTTTAAAATGTGCTAGCTAACACAGCTTAAAACAACATCTGATTTCCTAGTCTGGACATGACCCAGGCATGGAAATCTTGCGCAGATGGTGTCTTTAGAAAAGGAAACATTTGCATCTACTTCTGCTTCTTTGAAGATATTATCATCTTGAAGGAATTTCACTCACCTACCTATCTCCCTCAGAATCTGGAGGGGAGCCTTTTTTCGGTGTTTTTTATCTTTATTATTGCCATTTTAAGGTACTGACTTCCCCCCTCTCCTATTTTTGGAATTGGCTTTGTTTTGTGTGGGCAGCCTTTCATTTCCCAGTAATAGAAGACTAATTTGAGGTTCCAATGATGATGGTACTGGTAGGTGACGACCAGTAACAGAGGGAGTTCATGTTCTCATAGTGCTTTTAGCTTCTGCTGTCCTTTAGAAATAAAGAAAATCTTTAGAGTTTGGGGTTCAACCAATCTCTGTCAGGAGTGAGACTCCTGGAAGATCATGTCTTCAGAAAAGTATAAATATAAGGTAAATAACTTTTCCCTTCCCATACCCCTATGGTAAGATTTCTTGCAGCATAGAGAATTTCACTCCACCTAGGGCCTCTAAAAATTACTTATCCTTTAGATTTTTGAAATGGAACGTTTGCGTGGATCCTTACGATAGAGGGAAATAGAGCATAAATTAACTCATTATAAAGAGTTGATCATGAAACAATTTAAACTTTTCCTGTAGGGATTTTAACATCAAGGTTAACCAAAATATTTTTAGAAAAACCGTAACTCTTCTCATGTTTCAACTTCTGTTGAAATCAGCTTTGCAAGATACATTTTAAAATCACTCATCATTCATATCAGGGTCTGTGTAACCTTACAAGCTGGAATGGTAAAGACGGGCATGGTGAATAAAAGAACCTTATAGGTATGTTAGACAATATTTATTATATACCTTGCTTTACTACTACATTAGTGACCCTCTATCCTTTCCTTAAAAGCAAACTACATGTTATGTCCCTCCCCCTGCCCTTTTTTTTTAAAAAGACCGCTAAGGTTGTAAAGTCAAGCACTCAAATATTAAGAAATGTCAGAAATAAGGATGCTTGTGCAATCTTAATTCTGCCCCCTTTTGCAGATGCATTATAAGAAGTCTTTAATGACGACACACACATTTTCCACAAGCTCATTGCCTCATTCAATCGACAAAATGTGCAGTGCTCACTGAATGAACACCTCTTATGTTTTATTTTATCCTTTTTGTTCTATGTGTGGCTGCTGGCCTGGTTTACAACACGCAAAGCAAACACTGCTCTGAGAACGATCTTATCTATGGCAGTCATCATTATAACTTCTGAGTGCTTCACAAAAATGATTGAGTTTATTTTCCCAACATCTCTGTGAGATGAGAGTATTAGTTGAATTTTAAAGATGGGAAATGGAGGCACATTCACATCAAGATTAAAAGTGCACACTGTTTTGGGGCTCTCAGCTTGAGAAGCTGTGGACTGATTTGTCAGTGTACTCGGCATTGTATAGCACTTTCTTCAGAGCACAGCTCCCATTGACTCCAGTTGCACTAGAGGGAGTACTCAGCACGTCTGCTAATCAGACTCTAGGTGTCTCAAATTGGGCACCCAGAAAGTGAAAACACAATTAGTGGCTGTCTATGAAAAGTTTGATTTTTAAGAGACTTGACAAGCATTGTGTAGAAACTCCATGCTAGAGGCAGGGATAGAATCCATTCAATTGCCTTAACCATGAGAACCTCCATTCTCTTCCTACAATTACACACTTTCCAAATTTTGCAAGAAATGAGGCAGGGATCCTACAGGCAGTCTCATTCACTATGCAATCCTGCTTCATTTGAGCATTGTCCATTCTGGCGTTGAATTAGGCAGTGATCCTGTAGAAAGTTAAACATAATATGTGATCATGTAATTAAAGACTATATTGTAATGCATGGGCACAAGGGAGCCAAATTTAAGGTTGCACAGACAAACTTAATTCTTGTTTGCCATGTTGGTTGTTCTGCTGCTTCCTAACTTTTGAACACCTGACTTTGCAACCTTACTGTTCATTTAATGTTTTTGTATGTAATTAAAAAAAAGTGAAAATACAAGTTCCATGATGTGAAACCCTATTGATATCTGCATGTTTTAACAGCAGGGTTGGACCCTTTAGATTTGCAGTACAGAGTTTCTTCTATTTGGACAGAGTAATTGATGGTGGTAATTGGTTGTCATCCTCTATGTGGGGCAGCCATTAGACTTATATGAGGCACACATTTTGCCAGTGGGTGGGTTTCATGGCTATTTGCTGATGGCAGACGAATGGTGACACTTGGGAATCCTGTGATCCATTCCCGTTTCTGAGAGGAGTGTACCCTTGTATTACAGACTGCTTGTCTCTGACCCCTTCAAGCCTGTTCTTGCTGCTGCTCCTCCCCTCTGCATTCAGACAGATTGCTTTTTTCCTTCTCACTGCCTGAGTGCCAGCAGTGGGCATATTGAGAACACAGGCCAGATAATGTCCTTGTTCTCAGTTCCTGTGCCTGGTACCCAGGACAGGGGAAGAAGCAATTGCATGGCAAGTCCTGCTCAGACTCCGTAGTCTCGGCTGGAGCATGCTCAGTACCGACAGTCTTCAATTTGATTGCCAAAATTGAATGTGTCTCAGCGTACGTGTACTGTAGGGTGACCAGATGTCATGATTTTTATAGGGACAGTCCTGATATTTGGGGCTTTTTCTTATATAGGCTCCTATTAGCCCCCCCCATCCCGATTTTTCACACTTGCTGTCTGGTCACCCTAGTGTATTGAGACTTCAAAGGCTTATAACTTGGCCTAATTTAGTTGGATTTTCATGGAGAAAAGACTCATCCCTGACACAACTCCCAAATTTCAAGTCCCTGCTCCAAAACAAGGAGACACAAGAGCTTCTCAAGTGCAACAATTTAAGATTTTTTTTTATTATTATGGGCAAAACAGTTTTCCCTAGCCTCTTTTTGAGAAACAGCTGTGTCATTTTTTATGAAACTTTCAAAAACAAAAAAAATTCAGTCTGAGGCAGGTGCATGGCATGGAAAACTTGAGCCCTAACTGTTAAAGTTTTGCAAAGTTATAAGCAACTGAAAATAGGGTCTTAGAATGGGAAGTGTTAGCCATCCTTAACTACAGGTTTCGCTACCTGCGCTGCCTATAATGCAGTAATTGTAGAAGGTTATGTCCAAGGATAGTCATATAATTATTTTAGAATCTGAAAACCAAATTTAAGGAACGAGGGCAGGTTGGCAATAGGATCTGTTTAGTAGCTGGCTGTCTCTTTTTAGATACTAATTATTCTTTCTTCAAGTTCATGGACAAGACAAAATTAAAAGTTTGAGAGTATGGTAGCATACGGTGTCATCCAAAGCCCACTGAAGTTGGTGGGAGTCTTTTTAATTGACTTCAGTGGGCTTTGGATAAGAACATAAACTGGTGTAGACAAGGGGATTTTTCATGTGTGTATGACATAAAAAAAAAAGTATATAGCTCCAGATGAGTTGCATTTAACAAATGATGACCCTTTAATTCTTGGGGCACGTGGGGGTATACGTGAAGCTGTGAGGAGGCCAACACAGAGAAATGGATTAAATGCTGTTTGAATGTGCAAGGAGTGGGAGGGAAGGAAGACTCAAGTAATGGTAAAGAGAAGAGTTAAATTACCCAGGATGAATTTCTTCATTAGTAAGCAATATTGGAATGTATTCACAAAACAAACTGGTGCATCAAGCTTTTTCCCCCCCTCTCGCTTCATATAGGTATGTGAATTAATCACAAAATAAGCCATATTAGACTTCATTTTACGCAGAACAGGCTATGATTGAAAACCCGAAAGTAGCAAAGACTTTGAGAAATCAATTAACAGTTTATTAGGCCTGAAATTAAATTTGACATTAAACACAGAATGGTAAATTGCAGTAGACTGCAAACTACGTGTCCCCTCCAAACAAAATAAAATAAAAATCAGATGGTCTTGGAGTGGTTGGGGGAAAATAGTGGATAGTTGAAAGAAAGTAGTCCTAGGTTCATAGGTTTTGAGTAGCATTTAGTAGTAATAAAAATAGTAATAAGGAATAACTGTAGTTCACTAGGCTAACTGGCAAACAGTCCGACCCTGAAAATCTGCATTCATCTTGGTTAGGTCAAAACTGAAATGAATTTGGTTCTCGGGTTTCATTCCCCCGTGGATATTTGTCCATATCACAAAAATACCATCTCCAGCCTGGCCCAGATTATAGTATATTCCAGAGAGTGGCCCACTAGTGAAATAGGAAGAAGGCTCGAGTTAAATGAGGCGCACTGGCAGAACAATGCTGGGAACTTTGCACTCCCATGGCCCATACTATCCTGACCTAGCTCCAGTCAGTTAAAAGTGAAGTCACATTTGCTAAATTAGAACTGGGCAGGAATGACATTTTTAAAGTATGAATAAAAAGGGAGACAAAGTAATTAACAAAAGCAAACCAACTTGAGTGGAAATATACTCTGTAAATATCAAGGAAGACTGAAGATGGGACAAAGTCAGGATCAAGAATGCAACTGTAAAATAAAGATCTGAATGAATGAGAGAAATAATGTAGTAATGGGTCAAATCACAGAATCATAGAATATCAGAGTTGGAAGGTGTCATAAATATAAAGGGAAGGGTAACCACCTTTCTGTATACAGTGGTATAAAATCCCTCCTGGCCAGAGGCAAAACCCTTTCACCTGTAAAGGGTTAAGAAGCTAAGGTAACCTAGCGGGCACCTGACCCAAATGACCAATGAGAGGACAAGATACTTTCAAATCTGGAGGAGGGAAAAAACAAAGGGTTTTTCTGTCTGTGTGATGCTTTTGCCAGGAACAAATCAGGAAGGCAGCCTCAGCACTTCTGTTAAGTTAGTAAGTAATCTAGCTAGAAATGCGGTAGATTTCCTTTTGTTTAATGGCTGGTAAAATAAGCTGTGCTGGATGAAATGTATATTCCTGTTTTTGTGTCTTTTTGTAATTTAAGATTTTGCCTAGAGGGATTCTCTGTGTTTTGAATCTGATTACCCTGTAAGATATTTACCATCCTGATTTTACAGAGGTGATTCTTTTATCTTTTCTTTAATTAAAATTCTTCTTTTAAGAACCTGATTGCTTTTTCATTGTTCTTAAGATCCAAGGGTTTGGATCTGTGTTCATCTGTACAAATTGGTGAGGATTCTTATCAAGCCTTCCCCAGGAAAGGTGAGGGCTTGGGGGGATATTTTGGGGGAAGACATCTCCAAGTGGTCTCTTTCCCTGTTCTTTGTTTAAAACGCTTGGTGGTGGCAGCATATGGTTCAAGGACAAGGCAAAGTTTGTACCTTGGGGAAGTTTTTAACCTAAGCTGGTAAGAATAAGCTTAGGGGGTCTTTCATGCAGGTTCCCACATCTGTACCCTAGAGTTCAAAGTGGGGAAGGAACCTTGACAGAAGGGACCTCAGGAGGTCATCTAGTCCAACCCCCTGGTCAAAGCAGGACCAATCCCCAGCAAAATCATCCCAGACAGGGCTTTTTCAAGCCTGACCTTAAAAATGTCTAAGGAAGGAGATTCCACCACCTCCGTAGGTAACCAGTATTCCAGTGCTGCAGCACCCTCCTAGTGAAAAAGTTTTTCCTAATATCCAGCCTAAACCTCCCGCACTGCACTCTTTGTTCTGTCATCTGGTACCACTGAGAACAGTCTAGATCCATCCTCTTTGGAACCCCCTTTCAGGTAGTGAAAAGCAGCTATCAAATCCCCCCTCATTCTTCTCTTCTGCAAACTAAATAATCCCCGTTCCCCAGCCTTTCCTCATAAGTCATGTGCTCCATCCCCCTAATAATTTTTGTTGCCCTCCGCTGGACTCTTTCCATCATGAAGATAAATTAGGCTTCAGATATATAAGAAACCAGTAGCCATCCAAGCATAGCCATTCAGTACCCCTACCAAAGGAAAGTATTTGAAGTTTGTAGTAGATATTATTAGGAGCCGGAAAGCATCATGTCTTAGACTAGGATAATTTTTTACCTGGATTAAGGTGAAATGCCAAAAAGGCTGTAGATTATGCTAGAGCGGAGAAATTGGGGAAATTAAAATAAGGAAAAGCTGACAAAGCACCAGGCCTAGTTGAAATACAACACACATATTCTCTCTGCATTACTTAATTTTCACAATGTATCTAGGGAAATAGGAAAGCCATTTTAAGAGACTTTTAAAGCATGCTGAGGATGGGGGGAAGTACCTGTGGACTGGAGGGTAGCTAATATAATTTTGTATTTAAATGTTACAGGAAACTACAAATTTCTAACCTTAACTCCAGGGCTAGGTGAGGAAAGTGGAAACCTTGTGGAGAGAGAGAGACAGGAGCCTTTAGAATACATGGATTCATTAATGATGATGCTTGTTGCAATTCCAGTATAATCTTCTTCTTTGGCATTGGGAGTATAAAATAAATCTTTTAAATTTGTGGGAGGAGAGATTGTTCAGCGAGGAGGAGGTGTAGGTGAATCTTGTTCTTGTTTTTGATTGATACACTATCTAAAGAAGCTGCTTTGCCATCTTTCTCTGCCCTTTTTATTTACCCTCAAGTGAGGAGATTGCTAAAGGGAAGACCCACTCTTCTGACACACAAGATGCAATTTATAGCCAGAAAAAAGTAAGAATTTAAGGTCTTTGATTTTATGAGCAAATATGTTGATAGTCACAGATCTGATAGAGCAGAGGACCAAGGACTGAGTCTTGGGAGATGCTGAAAGAAGGAGATGGTGAAGGACCAGTTGGAGTCGGTCCTCTCTCCTGATTCTCTTATTGACTTAAAAGCCAATGCAGGACAGAATTTAATGAAGTAGAGAGTGGTCAATGGTCTCATACTACTGGAGTCCAAAGAGGGTTGAAAATGGTGTAAGCTGCTAGCATTTGTCCAGGCAGTGGTCATTTGAGACTAGAAGAGCAGTTTCAGTGAAGAGGGCAGAAGTCAGACTGGAGGGTTTTAAAAAAAAAGTTTGAAGTAGAGGAAGTCAGTGCAGTGGTTGTAGACTGTGTATTAATCATATTTGGAGAGATGAGGCTCTCACTGGAGAGGCAGATGGATTCAAGAGTGGGAGTTATTAGAGCATGCTTGTGAGGAGAAGGAACTTGTGCAGAGTGAGAGACTGAGATGATGGGTAAGGGAGGAAGTGAGGGTAGAGACTGGAGATGGTATGCAGTCACTTGGGCAGGTAGACGTTGCAGGAGAAGGAACAGTCAAGAAACTTAGCTCGGTGACAAGGGAGAAGAAGGAGAGAGTGGTAGGAGAAGAGGTTAGAGGGAAGGGGACAAGGGTGAATGGGAAGAGGACACTGGGTAAGTCATGTTAGATCTCATTAATTTTGTCACTGAAAACATTAGTGAGATCCTGACCTGAGAGGGGAAAGCATGAAAGGTGTTGAGGTTTTTAAAGAAGGAGTCAAATATGGCAAATGGGTGGCTGGGATTACGGAGATAGTTCATCAGGGTGGAGAAGTAAAGTTGTTCGGCTAGGAAAAATGTAAGGGTTGATGGAGAGATCATATTTGTCATGGAGGAACTCCACATAGTTAGGGTGCTTATAGCCAAAGAAGCTCTCCTGTGAGAGAGAACAAATTGGAGGAAGTAGATATTGGCTGGGGCAGGGAGGCAGGGCTGGTCTGTCTTATAAGGTTCAGAAATAGAGTATGGCCTTTATGTAGTAACTAAAAATGTAAGGGTGGATTGTGCCACCTTTGCTGATGTTGCATAGTACCTTACTCTACAATAGGTCAATGGAAAACAGTGGGAATACTTCACAGTAAGTTACTACTTGACTTCAGTAAGCATGGTAGACTATTGCTGTAAATTGTTATGATTTGTGAGGTGCTTTGTTTTCCATCTTAGGTTTCTCTGCTGAGTGATGCTATTTCTCTGACCACTGTTACATCCCCCCGCCCCCTTTTTTTTTAATCATCCTCTTTTCTATTTTTTTCCCTTCCTTCCTGCCTTTGTGTTCTTCCTTTCTTCTCTCTGTATTTTCCTTCCTGGAGCAACTCCCAATTCGCTCTCCATACCATCCTATAAAATGATCAGTAATAGAATAATTTCTTGACATTTATGTTATTGTCATTAGGTTTTAGAATCAATACCCCAGTTAAATGAATGGGAGACTGGATAGTTCACAAATGTTAGTAATTGTTTCAGGTTGTATGTTTTTGGGCTCAGGAAGATCTTACTGCAGGGATTTATACCACTTGGTTCGTGCTTGCAAGATTAACCGTATAAACTGTTTAAAATAAAAGCTTCAGAATCTGAATGTGGTGTGTTGGTCACAAAGACAGTGTTCAGGATTGGTGTTTGAAATTGGTTAAGTCATTAGTCTCGATTGCACAGGAAAAAATGAAGGAAAGTAGGCTGAAAAAAGTTAGAATTAGTTTTGGTAACAACTAAAAATGTTTCTTTCCTGCAAGGCTATGGGGGTAAGGTATACTGACCGTACAAATAAACTACTGAGTATTTAATTTGTTTTCTAAATCAGGTAATCAAATGTTCGTGCTCTTGTTACTGACTTGTATCAGTATTGCTTGTATGGAATTGATGTTAATTGGTGGTGAATTTTGGAGATATCTGCATGAATTTGCCATCTGTACGGTAGGAAGAATGGTCTCATGGATACAACACTGGACTTGGAATCAAGGTCCCTCGGATTTAATTCCTGGCTGTGCCACAAAACTTCCTCTTTGACCCTGGGCAAGTCACTTAATCTGTCCTGTGCCTCAATTCCCAATCTGTAACATGAGGACATTATTTCCTTACATTACAGGAGTGTCATCAAGGTAAAATTCATTTAATAATTTGTGGAAAAACTCACTCATGAGGGCCATGGAAGTACCTTAAAATTAGATGAATAAGGGGACATGATAAAGGTATACAAAATAATGAATGGTTGAGAGAAGATAGATCAGGAACTTCTGTTCTCTCTCTTAACACAAGAACAAAGGAACATTCAATGAAATTGAAAGATGATTAATTCAAAACTGATAACAAGGAAATACTTTTTCACATAATATATAATTAGACTGTTGTATTCATTGCCACGGGAATTTAGCAAGATTCAAAGAGGGATTGTACACTCATGGATAACAAGAATATCCAAAGGTATAGTCTGTGGGGCAGGGGCAGTCTTTGTTATGTTTGTGCAGCACCTAGCATGAGGGTTCCTTGGTACTATGGTAATACAAATAATAAATAATAGTTAATAACAACAAGGGGTATTGGAAGGGAGATGCAACCACATGTTTCAAAGTTTAAACCTTTGTCCATTCAAGATTGGGTTGAGACCTTTATGGGGGGCAGATTATCTGCCTACTGTGGGGTTTTCTTGCTTCAGAGGAAGGTGTATCTGGTGCTGGCTGCTGCCAGAGACAGGATATTGGATTATGTGGACCTCAGGTTGTAACCAGTATGGCAGTTCCTATGTTCATAGAAAGATAGATATAAATATTAATTTCCACTTTTGTGGAATTCATGTTTTTGAACTATAACTAAAAAATCCTTAATTGCTCACTGCCTCAGACTCTGGGACACCAGCAATGGGTATAGTATGCTGTTAAGCTAATAGCAAAAAGAAGAAACCAAGCATAATCTACAGGTTTACGTATTGTACACGTACAAAGTAATGATCTATAAATTTAGTAAGTGGTATGTTGGAGAGAGTTGGTATAAAGGATAAAAATGGATTATGCTCAAAAAGAAGGCACTGATATTAGAAAAAAGTAATGATTCGTACTATAGGGAAAGAGCACATGAGCTACCATTATGGTTCATAGCTCAGCTCACTTAGATTGGCTGTGTGGCCCTATGGATACAGCACCAGACAGGGTATCAGAAAATCTGGCTTCTATTTCAAGCTTTGCCACTGACTCGCTGTGTTGCTTTGGATAAATGACTTTGCCTGTATGTGTCTTGAAGTACTTTCAGATAGCTGGATGAGAAGCTCTTCAGAGGTGAAAAGTTATTTATTTATTTAGCAGAAATTACCTAGCAGAGACTTCACTTCCAGAAGTGGCTGAATTTGTTAGTGTAAAAATGAGTTAACCAGCAACACAGCAGAACCGACAGATCAGAGTCTGAATAACATGCTCAAAAGGTATTTTTTCATAAGTGGATGTAAGGTAACATATAGGGCTAAGAAAAAGCATGATGATTAATATTTTGACAGATACATCCAAAGGAGATGAACCATAGGTAATGGTAGAGGATCTGGGCTCAATATTTTGTGTAGTTTACATGATATGCCAAATTCATTCCACGTGTAATTCTATTAGTCAGGCCATGTCTACACTACAGTCTTCAGTTGATGCAAGTGACTTGGTGTACAGCCACCAGAGTTTGTATATCACTCGTGCACATGCATATTTGGCTGTTTGCGTTGTCGCTGTGTTTACTCAGCAGGACTGGTTATGTTGATGCAAAGTACAGTGCACCCCAGGTAGTATCCCAGTATGCTACATGTCACTGTGCTGTGTAATGCCTTTTGGGAAACTTTCGCAATGTGTTGTGGGGTAGAAATGACTCACCCAAGGATCTTTGGGAGCTCGGGGTCAAGTTTTCAGCATGCAGTTTTCTCCATCCCGTAATGCCATATCCCATATTTTTGTGCCTTTTAAAAAAAATCCCACAAATCCCTGCAGTGCTTTTCAGTGTCCGCCATCTCTAACAGAACCTTGGAGCTTGCAGAAATCTGCACTGCTCTCATGAGCATAGCAAATACAGGATGCGCAATCCTCCAGTATTTGCAGACCCACAGGAAGTACCTCAATAGCGGAGATGTGATTATTCCTGTGAGGACAGATTGCAAAGGGACATGGCAAAAAACAATTCAAGGTTGTTGGTGTTCACAGATCAGTAACAGACGGTGTAGCATTGTTTCTGGGCCTGCGAAGAGAACACTGACTAGTGGGATCACATTGTAATGCAGGTTTGGGACGATGAGCAGTGGCTGTAGAACTTTCAGATATGAAAGGCCACATTCCTGGATCTGTGTGCTGAGCTTGCCCCAGCTCTCCAGCACAGTGACACCAGCATGAGAGCTGCATTGACTGTTGAGAAGCGAGTGGCAGTTACATTCTTGAAGCTTGCAATTCTGGATAGCTACTGGTCAGTGGCAGAATCCACAGTGGGGGCCGTTGTCATGCAAGTGTGTAGGTCCATTAATCGTCTTCTGCTATGCAGGACTGTGATTCTCAGCAATATGCAGGAAATAGTGGATGGATTTGCAACGGTGGGGTTCCTGAACTATTGCGGGGCATTGGATGGCATACACATCTCTGTTTTGGGATCAGCCCATCTTGCCATGGAGCAACAGACAGAGCTAACTTTCTTTGGTTAAGCAAGTGTTGGTGGATCCCCAGGGATGCTGCACTGATATCAGTGGGGGTTGTTCAGGGAAGGTGCATGATATTTGCATCTTTAAGATCACAGGACTGTTCAGGAAGTTGCAGACAGGGACATTCTTTCCCAACCTACAGATTTACCACTGGTGATATTGAAATGCCAATAGTGATTCTGGGGGGACCCACCTACTCCTTGCTGCCCAGGCTCATGAATCTATCTTGACAACTCATGAAGGCACACTGGCCACTTCAGTAGCACCAGGGAAAGATTCAACTACCGGCTCAGCAGGTGCAGAATGACAGTTGTATCTGCGTTTGTTTGGTAGATTGAAGGGATGCTGCCTGTGTTTACTCACTAGATTGTCACTTCTGTGAGGAAAAATTGCTTGTTGTGTCTTATGTAATATCTGTGAGGCAAAGGGGAAAAGCCAGGATGGAGGCTGGAGGTGGAGAAACTGGCTGCTGAGTTTAAACAGCCAGATGTGAGCCATTCCAAGAGCTCAACATGGAGCTATGCTGTTGAGGGAGTCTTTGAAATAGCACTTGAACGGTCAGACACATTGTTTGGTGCTGACTGTTCTCTGGGCCTGAAGCTTTGGGAGCTGTTAGGAATTGTATATTGCTTGTATGCTTATAACTACGACTGTGCTTGTTTATCATACACTTATACATCTGAATGAGCTTTATCTCTGACCTCTGTGGTGTCGTACGCTTACAACTACTGGATGCTTGGGTACCACCCTGCATTCTACAATGTGTGTTCTAACTAATAAAGAAGATTTTATTTGCAAAAAGTAGAAATGTATTGAATGGCAAAAGGAGTACAGAAAAAGAATGTGCAAGAAACAGACAATGGAATACAGATTCCTAACATAAATTAACAGAATGGAATTTTTAAACGATCAAAGCAGCAAACATTTCTGTCCATTTCATTGCAGAAATGTAGTCTGTTGTGGCTACACATAAACTCACCTATGAGAACCACAACTGATGTATATGAAGCTGTGGTTTTCCTTGCTGTCCCCCAGTGAGGAGGACTGAGAGTAAGGATACAGCCTGTGATGCTACATGGTATGTTGGGCGTGAAGGGAGCTACCATGTTCTCTAAGGACTGCAAAGGTTGGGGAGTCTGGGATTTTTGGACCTGTAGATCAGCCAGGGTCTTCAGCGTTTGGATTTCCTGTCTAAGAAGCTTCATTGTATCCTGGTTCATCTCCCCCCCTCTTTCCTGCTGGGATTGCTCGGTCTTTTTAGTGTCTGCTCTTTCCTTCTCCGTGCCATCTGCCATGTTTGTCCTCCAGGCCCTTTGATTGTGGTCCGATTGAAGAACTCGCTTGCAGGATCTTGCTGAACGTGTCCTCCCTAGTCCTCTTCTTTTTCATGATCAGAGTTAGGTGTTCTGCAGGTATAGAGAGGGAACCCCTCAAGGCTGCAACAACAGTAGCTTCTTATAAAAACAGGGAAATGTATCGTTGGATTTACAGTCACAATGGAAAGGAAAAGATATATGTTTCAAAACTCCCTTCCTGTATTCCTATAAAATCTTTTAATAAGACATGCTTATTGACACTTCAGCTTTGGAGTGTCTGCACAGCACTGATCTCCAGAACTAGCCATGGTGCATATGACCTTCCAGGGGTGAGAGGGAAGAAAGGAGGGGGTGTATTAAAGATTTTTGGTTGTATGAAACAATAACATTTTGGTCTCTCTTCCATGGGTACGAGTACAGAGCATAGTGCATATTGGCATTATTTTCCACAAGAGGTGTTGATTTTAGCTGATAGCTAAATCCTGAGGGTAATAAAGGCTCAGAGAGCACAGCTGCTACTGACATCCCAAAGCAGCCCAGGCCCATATGCCACTAATCTGTTTACTGCAATGCTGCCAGATGAACTCATGGCGGAGTAGCATGGGAAAGGGTCCTACTGTAGAGGCAGAAATAAAGCTGGCATCCCTACAAACCTTAAGGAAGAGGATTGCAGAGTATCTGCATGAAAGTTTCATTTTCATTTGGGAGGATATAAGGGACATCCCTATATGCGTACACAAACTGCTCCACAGCCCCCCCCAACCCCTCCTAATCCTTCTGGGAATGAAAAGCAGATACCAAATCTATCTCTGTTGTACCACAGCTGCTGCTTGTCCAAGTGAAACAATGAAAAGACAATATCTGTAGGCATTTCCACAATACAGCGCTGCAGCAGTGTGTCTGGTGAAGACGCTCTGTGCCAGTGGTGAGCAACCAGCGGCCCATCAGGGTAATCCGCTGGCGAGCCGTGAGACAGTTTGTTTACATTGACTGTCTGTAGGCATGGCTGCCTACAGCTCCCAGTGGCTACGGTTTGCTGTTCCCGGCCAATGAGAGCTGCGGAAAGCAGCGTGGGCCGCAGTTTGCCCACCACTGATCTAGGTTGATGGGAGAGAGCTCTCCTGTCAGCATAATAAAACCACCTCTGCGAGCAGTGGTAGCTGTTAGGATATAGATATTCAGGCCTGTCTGTAAAGGCCTATACTCTAAGACTTTAGGTGTATTCTTATCACTTGGCTAATTATAGAGGTATAAAAGAAAGAATCAAAATCACTATCTGCTGGTGTAAGGGCCTTCTCTTACTGTGACAGTCTGAGGCCCTGTTCTTAGGCAAAGGCCTTTGGCTAAGCAGCAGAGGCAGCCATAAGCTGGGAAGCGACCAGTCACATCCTCACATTCCAAACTAGTCACACTGACATAAGGTGCTATTGGGCTGTTAGGCACTATCAGGACAGGATTGTATTCCTATCACCTCCAGAGAAAGGGAAGTGCCTAGAAAATGTAAAAGGAAACTTAGTTTGATAGCATCCTGTCTGGCAAGAACTCACTTATCTATAGCTGAGATGTGAAATCCTCACTTCTGTATTGTTTTGTCATTAAAGTTCCCACTTTGCTATTGTTTGTCTGTGTAATCTCTCTGGTTCTGTGATTGTTCCAGTCTGCTGTATAATTAATTTTGCTGGGTGTAACTAATTAAGGTGGTGGGATATAATTGGTTACATAATCATGTTACAATATGTTAGGATTGGTTAGTTAAATTTCAGGAAAATGATTGGTTAAGGTATAGCAAAGCAGAACTCAAGTTTTACTATATAATCTGTAGTCAATGAGGAAGTGGGTGTGGGTGTGGGTGGGAGGGGGGTGAGTGTGTGTGGGGGGGAGGGAGATGGGAACAGGGAATGGGGGTAAGAAAATTGGAATCATGTTTGGCTAAGGGTAGGAATGGGAACAGGGACACAGGTGTAAGAGCTGGGAAGGAGGATACTAAGGAAGGAAACTGGAATCATGCTTGCTGGAAGTTCACCCCAATAAACATTGAATTGTTTGCACCTTTGGACTTCGGGTATTGTTGCTCTCTGTTCATGCGAGAAGGACCAGGGAAGTAAGTGGGTGAAGGAATAAGCCCCCTAACAGTAGCTATGTCTGCAGGAGAAGCTCTCCCACAGAGATAGCACTGTCCATATTGGCACTTATGGCAGTTGGCACTTATTCCCACCCCTGAGCAACATAACTTATGCCAACATAAGCTATAGAGTAGACATAGCCTGTGTCTTGTTATCTTGGCAATGGGCTGTGCACCATCTTTAAATTTAAACTTTGTAAGTGAAAATGCATGCGCATACTTACATAGGGTTCATTCCCCTTCTTCACTTTCATCTGTGCTCAGGTGGTGGAAATGACTAGATTGTGGTGGAGTCTGGAACAGGTCCTGGCTTGTGGCATGGCTGAGTAACCCCCACCAATCCGCCATGTGTCCACCCTCCTCCTCCTCTTCCTCCTTTCTCACTGTTAATGACAGGGGTATCCGTCTCCTCCAATGTATGCATGGTGGTCTGCGGGATACTGATCAGGTCTCAGCCATGTGTGGCATGCAGTTCATTGTAAAAAGTGGCAGGTCTGTGGCTCAGCACCAGATTGATTGATTGATTGGCCTCCTGGCCTTGTGGTATGTCTAGCACAGTTCCTTCGCTTTCACTTGACACTGATGCTAAACCCTTTCATACTCCTTTGCTCATGTCCCCTTCGCAATCTTTTCATAGATGTCTACGTTTCTACCGCTGCTTTGTAGCTGTGCCTGTGCAGGTTCTTCTCCCCACAGGCCCAGGAGATCCAGGCAGGAGCTGGCATGTTCGTTTTGGCAGTTTCACAGGAGAAGGGAGAGCTGCTAGGTGTGCCCGCCAATGTGGGCAATCAAGAAAAGGTCTTTCAAAAATACACAGGTGTTTTAAAAAGGGGTGATGGCTTTGGGTCTCTGTGACCCTGAGGCGGTGGAATTCAGAATTGCTACCAGAGCAGTCACTGTTGCAGAGAATGGGGAATTGTGCGACAGCTGCTGGACGACTATTAGGGTCAACACCGGGCAAGTTAGACAATACTTAGTCAGCCATGAACGCAAGGGACAGGACTAGATGACCTCTCAAGGTCCCTTCCAGTCCTATGATTCTATGTAGTTATCTGCTCTCGCGCTGCGTCGACCTCATCGTTGTTCAGGGAAATGGTTTTACTCCATCTCCATAATGGGTTGCTCACATCAGTGATGGACAGATTTGAGTGTAGACACTTGCACAAATATGTTGACGGAAGGTGACTTATATCAGCCCAAGTTTGTAGTGTAGACCAGACCAGACCTCAGTTGTAACGAAAATTCTCTAGTGATTTGCCACATACAGGTTCAATTGGTCTAGTGCCCTTGAGTTCAATAGGTTCAAATAAGCTTTTAATAAAATAGGAGGTTTTAAAATGATAGCAGGCATGGCAGAAGCCATTTGAGATAATTTTCATAAGAAACAGGTGCAGTAAAATGAATATAGAGTTTATCAGACTTTTTGTAGGTGTCCGCTGGGGGAGAAAAGGTTTATATCCACTGATTGTCTCATTAAAATTCCCACATGAATCCTTCATGAAGTTAAAACATTTAGTGTCCAGTCCCTCTTTTTTAATTAGTTGAACTTCATGGTGGTTTTGAACACATTCACTCACTCAGTGGGCAGAGTGACATGATCTAAATATATTTTTATTTGCTGTCTGGCTTTTGGACAGGTTAATCTTTAACCAAGTTGTTTGCCAAAGGCCTGTGGTGAACTATTGGGTCACGGAATTTTCCAAGGAGTTGTATAACAAAGTTCCAATTGCCTGTACACCCCCAGGTACAAGTTTTTAGATGACTTAATTGAGAGCCAACAATATATTATGCTCTACAGCACTGGATTACCTTACTTTTACATACTGGCTCGCCTTTTATCCATATGCTTCTTCCAGAAAAGCTACTCTTTATCTTTTTGGCTTCAGCAGGGGGTGGAAGCTTTTTGCCCCAATTCCAAAATGTCTGGGGAAGAGACTGTGTGTGGCCTGTAAGCAGATGCTTTGTGAGTGGATCGGTCAATAAATATTCTGGTGCAAGCTTAGGAGTCATGGGATCATAGTCAATTTGAGTTAGCACAAGCAAGGTCTAATTTAGTAATAAGCTTTTTCATGCAAATTTATCATAGAAACAGGAGTCATCTGTATTTGGGACAAGGCAGAGAGGGCATGTGTGGTGTCCTATCCCTTTAAATGTTTGGTTGCTCTGTACTTACTTTCCCCAGTGTAGAGCCTAATTTTTGTTTTGGTTTTTGTTTTGCTACCAGAACAATGAAGTCATCACAACAGAGGGCTTAGAACAGTGCTTGTAGGGGAAAGGACAGCTTGTTAGTAAATTTAAAGCTACTGAAAAGAGTTCCTTCAAACTAGGTTTATTTTTTCATTGAGATCTGAAAATTCCATAGAAAATCAGGTCAGCAATTTTGAAATTATGAACATTTTGAAATAAATAAGCCATGGGATCATCTTTAATATGCACTTAAGAGTATATGCATCCACAGGTATGGAAATATATGCTTATCACAGACTATTAATTTTGCAAGGTTTCTGGCAGACCTGTTAAATTACAAGCATTCACTTTACAAAGCACAATGATATAAATCAGTGTACCTATGCTGACATGTGCTTGTTCCTTATAGAATGAGGCTTCTTTAAGAAAAGGGGTGGGGAAATGGGAGGCAAAAAATTATTAAATGAAATCTTGATGAACAAATTCTGTCCAGATAGTTTTTATATTACATATTAATAAATGCATATATGTTGAATATCAGCCTGCAAAGGAAAAACAATTGAGCATGTGGTATTTTTTGGTTTATAAAAAAGGCCAAAAGAGTGTGGGTTTTTTTTCTCCTCTCCTTCTTCAAAAATTTTGTTTCCTGCTGACTTTTCTTAAATTACACATTCTGGTCTTGTCTACCATGAAGACTGGATAACTTGTGAAATTGACCACAAGAATTAAGAGGTTGAATGCTAAGTACTGACCAAGAAAGCGTCATTTAGTCAAACTGTTTTTAAGATTCTTTAAGTATCAGAGGGGTAGCCATGTTAGTCTGGATCTGTAAAAGCAGCAGAGTCCTGTGGCACCATATAGACTTACAAGATTCTTTAGTTTTCCTTAAAACCTGTTTAATTCCAGTGACTAATAGAACTCTGCAAAAAGTTTATTTGTTCAAGATTTAACACTCTTTCCCATCAATTAGTGTTGGAGCTCACAATGCACATGCTCTGTGACCACCAAGGCATCCCCCAGCAAAAGCAGGGAAGACCACACTTTTTAAAAACATAATTTAAATTGGTATTCTATTATTGTTTAACAGTGCAATTAAAACTGATTCATCGCAAATAATTTTAAATCAAGTTAATTTGTTTTGAGTTAATCACTTGAGTTAATCACTTGAGTTAACTGCGATTAATTGACAGCTCTGTTCTAATACATGTGACTTTTAACCATTGAACAATATAATAATGATGTAATGACATATGAAGCCACCAGAGGGCAAAAACATGTTCGTGTAAAGCAGGCCGATATCCATCTATATCTTCTGGATTGTTTTTTGTTTGTTTGCTTCCGCAAACAAGACACTTGCCACTGTGCTGGTATTTATGATAAATAATGTTTTTATAAGTCCACAACATGTCAGACTTTGTTCAGTCAAAAATAATTAGCAGTCTCTTTATTTTTTAAAAAAAAATCCATTCCTTCATTTCAAGGGTTTGAATTTGATGTGAGATCATAAGTATCTGGTGCATTCCATCCTTTCCCTCCACTAACACGTTTGCATTTTAAAAAATCTCCTGCAGTGCAAATCCTGCATGAAGAAAGGATTGAAATAATGCTGCTGTTAATGCACACACAGTGCTTCTCAAGTGCTGCAGACAACAGGGTGAAATTAATCTAATATTTTTTGCTGTCCTTTGCCACAGTAAAAACATTCCATGCAGCAGAAGCACAGGCGTAATCATACAGTACTTCTGCTAGGGCTGTTCAGGGAGGGAAGGGAAAAAGAGATACAAATCTCTTTTTCCCTGATCCCTTTCTCAGCATCACTGGAAGGTTGCTGCGAGAGAGCTCGTTCCCATGGCTCAAGAGGAGCAGTTAAGTCAGTCTGACCAGGATCTGATCACTGTTGCTTTGTTATTCTTCCCTGTGGTGCTATGATAGTTATAGCTATTCATTATTTTATTCTATGTAGGTTCTTATACTACTCCTACCACCACAATATCTTAGTTCATTCCCAAAGTGCATTAAAGCGCATCTGTTATCTGTGATTTTGTCGGTCTCTCTCACCCTCTTCCCAGGTGGAGAATTGTGTGTGCCGTGCTGTGTTTGGTTTGTTCTGTTAATGTACATGCTGCTCTGTTTATTATTAAATAAGGCAAAATCAAAGAAATGTACTTTGCACTGAGAGAGCAAGATGTTTGTCAAGGTCCGTAATTCCATTGGGAGTTTGAACCACCATCTCAGGCTGACCCCTGAGAAAATTCTGTTTCCAGCACAGATAAGCTTTATCATTATGGCAGCAAGTTCCATTCTACCAGAAGGAACAAACTAGTCTTCCACAATCATCTTCTCAGATCTTTAGTCTGTCTTTTAGATAAAGCGGATCCAAACTATTGAGCATTTTGAAGACAAGGATGAGACTTTGAATTTGACTTGATATTCTGTGGGAAGCCACTGTCAAGAGAGGGGGACAAGTCCGATCTGCTCAAAGTTGCCTGAGGAGACATTGTGTATAAGTTGGAGTTTCATGAGGGCTTCGTGGTTAGGTTATTGTATTGCTGTAGTCCAAACAGGAGGTGACAAAGGAGAGTGTGTGTGTGTGTGTGTGTGTGTAAGAGAGGCCAAATTATCGTGTACTAGGATGCAATGAAGTTTCCTAGCCAACCGGTTTCATAGTTGTTTGATACAGATTGAACGAATCTTCCTTTCTCACTTCTTTCCCTACACAAAAATGAAATCAAACCCTGAATCTATGTGTCTCTGTCTTTCCCGGAGTGCCTTTCTTTTTCCTGACTTCATAAATTTTCTGAGTCATTATGTGAATTCTCTTTCTTATTGCTGGATTCAACAAGACATCTTTATTTTTAATTTAAAAAAATATTTCCCAAAATTTCATTAGTTATAAAAACAGTTGACAGGCAGATGGACCAGGAGAAGTTTGGGTTCTTCTGTTAGTCAAAAAGTTCTGATATACCAGAACTACATAGAACCTGATAAAAATTTGAACAGCAATTATTGTCTGCATTAGTGTGTCTTCTGAGAGCTTTTACGTTCCTGGGATAAAATCCTCACTTTACGACTCAGGAGCCCTATTAAAAAATATTATAATCACTCACAGTTGAGCCCAATTTGGTGGTTGTACGGCCGCTTGCAACTGATGTAAGCTGGTAGTATAGCCCTTAATTACAGTCCTACCCCATCCCTTGTGTGGCATAGCAATCCTGATGGCAGACTAGGAAACACAATTTGGGCTAGCACATTTCCCTCTGCTTTTCTAATCAAGAATATCTGAAATCACTATACCATTAAGAAAAATTTAAACGACAGAGCAGAGGGATTCACAGGGTAGAAGGAAATTAACATTCTTCTGTCCTGTTCCTACTGTGGTTCACAGAACTAAGTGTGTAGGGTCCCAGTGGAATTAAATACGTTTTTTCTTTTCACTTTAAAAATGATTTTGATG
Source organism: Eretmochelys imbricata (assembly GCF_965152235.1). Lineage (NCBI taxonomy): Eukaryota > Metazoa > Chordata > Testudines > Cheloniidae > Eretmochelys > Eretmochelys imbricata. Next base: position 36,033,652 of record NC_135574.1, read on the forward strand.
AATTACCTGAATGCCAGGTATTGTGGAGCATTAAGATTTACAATATTTGCACTATATGTACTGGAGAAGCTATTCTGAACCCAAGCATTGAAGGCTATTCTCTGGTTCCAGTTTAACAATCTGTACATATCTTGGTGTCCTGGAAGCCTTTCCCCACCCCTCTGACTTGAAAGATTCATTCAGCCCTAATATGAGTTTCTTATTTCATTTTAAATCTGTGTAGGAAAGGCCACAAGAAATTTGCTAGGTGGGCCAGTGGACTTTTCTTTGGCATTCTTCTGATAATTATATCAGAGATTCTACTACTTTATGCCTTTGCTAGGTACTATATATAAAGGATAGTGGAGTGCAAATTTCAGCTTTTGATTATTTATATATATCACATTCTTGAAAGTTATATTGCTTTGATTCCTTACAGATAAGCAGTGTAGATAATTAAAACTGAATAGTGAATCCGACATTTGGGCTGGGTTACAGGTATCAAAGCCTAGGTAGTGTTGCATACCACTCATCTTTGTTTGGGTTATATACATTTGTCATACAACACATTTCAAAGTGGTTACTCTTAGAAGCATTTGCTCCCTGAGAAAAGATTAAAGAAACCTCTCAAACTTTGTTGTTCTGTGTTCCTGAATGCTTTGTGCTGTCATACTAGTTACTAAATTGATATTGGGCATTGGGATGGATTTCTTGATGTGAAGATTTGGGGAATAGTGTGGTGATACAGGGGACTCAAAAAAAAATTTCAAGAAGTTGAAGAGGCTTGATTCTTTTTTCACTTCCACTGATTTCATACTGGCATGATTAACTCCATTGACTTCAGTGGGATTGTTCCTAATTTATACCAGTGAAACTGAAATTACAGTTGGATTCTGTCTTTTCTCTCAAGCAATCTTTTAAAGACTTTTTCTCCCAATTTCACATCAGCCTCTGAAGCCCTCTCACAACCACCAAGATGTACCCTCTTCAGCTTCCCTGAGCTAAATCCTTGTTGGGGAGAGGGGGAGTCTGATGTGGGAATTCACTTGTGTGACAGCGTCTCAACATATGCCACTTGTCAGCCCAGGCCTGAAAAGTGTGGCCAAATGACTAAAATAAAACCCTGAAGTATAAACTAGCTATATTAGCACACCATTAACATAGAGTATAGGCTCTACTATTTTAAGAGAAACTGCTGCAGCAACTATAAGTTTTCATTTTGATAAATACTGTTGTGAGCCATGCATGAGTTCAGTAAGGTGATGAAGTTTTGTCAGTTGTAGGAGCTATTGATTTAACTCATGTAGATATCTGGTGCAATCTGAAAAATGATAAATTGTGGCAGGTTACAAAATTCATTTAATTTTTTTTTTTTAAGAAACAAGAGGAAGATAGCATGATTTAAATGTCAAGCTTTGGATGTGTGACCCGGATTACTGTAATTAAACATGCAGAACAAACTGGATTAAGAAGGTTAAATAAGATGAAAACTTTGTTTTTTGAGCATTCACAAAAGAACTACAAGGTACCATAAATATCTAATTTACATTTAGCATATGTTTGTTTCTTTCATAGGTTAGTAGTCCTCCAAAATAATTCAATACAGTAAGTACACACTGCAAAATAAACAGCGCAGACGTTTCCAACAGAATCACTGGTTACCACAATCCTCCACTTACTACTTTGGAACCAACAGTTTTGGAACCCAATAATTTGCATGTATTTATCTTCACCTTTTTCTGCCCTAATTTATTCACTTTGAGCTGATAAAACTTGATCATTCAGTGAAGAAATTTAAGAAAGTTGTTTAACATTGACTATAAGAAACAGTGGTAGCTATTTTTTTTAAAAAAGTCTTAAATATTTGTTTTTATGTTAAGCAATTGCGTAAAATCAACAAAATCAACTTTTAATTTGGGATTTTAGTATTACTTTTGTAAAATGAACCCTGTATAAATGTTTAGAAAGTTTTAATACAAATCACTTCCCAACCACAATAATCAGACAGCATTTTTTTCTTTAAAACAAAACATCATCTGCAGCTTAATTTATGAAAGCAACTTTAAAATTCTAGGGTTGACTGGTGCATAAAAATTATCGCAACTTAATCAGATCTTAGCTTAATCAGTGAGTTATAGTATAGATTGAATTAAGAAAAAAATCAATGGAGTATGTTAATCACTTCTATTTTAAATTCAGTGTGTTCAAAGTGTGGCCCATGAGTGATATGTGGCCCACAGTCATGCTTACATGATGATTACAGACTAAAGACAAAGCTAACTATTGCCAGTTTAACTACCTGCAAAATTCTGTTTAACTACCTACAAAATATAACTCCTTGCAAAATATTTTTTAATTTTTTTTTCTCTGAAGTGGATGTGGCCCTTGTTTGCTCTTGACTTAAGGCGTGAAGTACAAATATCTAGGCACCATCCTACCCCAGGGCGGGAGACGGAGGACAGAGAGGAGCACATAAGGACAAACATAACTGCACATGCTTATAACAAGATCTTAAAAGCCCATATCACATCTCTTTTTTTCAGCTAAAATAATTTTCTGTGATATGCATGTGTATTAGATGGACTTGCATTGCACATGCTGATCAGCAGGGATGACTAGTCTGTTTGAGAAACCCTAGCTCTTTGGGATTTTTTTTATATTGCTTTGATTTTCATATAATTAACAATATATGAGATCAGAGTCATAAGGATAAAAATATCTGAAATGTAATCTTAAAAATACTTTATAATTCATAGTTCTTTCCAAAGTTCTCAGTATGGTGAAAGTATAGTTGTCTGGCACTATCATGTAAGCATTCTTGAACTTTGTACATATTCAGTGATTTTGTGTCTGTGGCTTACTAATTGTCATTTTATTTATATCAAGTATCAGAAAGAAGCTGGGATGTATATTAAACGATGCGTTAAGTTGCATAGGAATCTTTTGGTAAACTAGAAAAAATGACTATTTCAGCTATACGACTCTAATACTGCTCCCATAATACAGACTAACACTATATAGACTAACACGGCTACCACTCTGAAAACTGTCACCATGCAAGGTGCCCCAAGGATTCCTCGTTACCCTATACTCTGTAACTCACACTCTGTTAAAGGAACAGAAAGGTTGTACAGGTAACCTCAGTTCTAGCATTTCCTAATTTTTGATTGCCTGACTTTGCAACCTTAGGGTTGTTTTCACTTAGGTATTTTTGTGTGTAACTTGCTCTCTTTTTTTTTTTAAAAAAAAAAGGCAAGCTGAAAGAAATTCCATCAAGTGGCATTATATTGATATCCACATGATTCACCACCAGGGCTAGAACCTCTAGATCTCCTGCACAGATCTCTGCCACTTGAGCTAATAGAGTACAGTAGCAGTAGAAAGTCGTTGCGCTTTTGGGGTTATGTCTGTGTCTCCATTCTGATTTTGTGAAAAACATGATGTTTTTCAGCCTCCGGTTGGAGTGGGACTTTGGTTAATTCCTTTGCTGTATACTGTAATGTCAGCTGTAATTAATTCCTTTGCTGTATACTGTAATGTTGGATTGTAACATCACTCTTGTACTACGAGGGCTTGGTACCTACGTGTCTGATCCTGAATGAGAGCCATTAAGGGGCCATCAGTTTCGAACAGCTCTCCCTTATAGAAAAAGGGGATTTATTAAAGAGAGTGACCAAGCTAAAGAAAATGTCTTCTCCCATTTTGATGCTAGGAGGCTGGGACTTTAGCCACCTGACTGGGTTTTGGAGCTGGTCAGTGAATCACCTGAGAGTGGGGACCGAAACTTTATGTAAGGGCAGGGTTTGCTCCAGACTAGTGCTCTCACCAGCTAAACCTTGCCAGGAAACAGATGGAAGAGGGCAAGAGAAGTCTATCCACATGACACACGGACACTTAACCTTGCCTTTGTTACCTCCAGGACTGAGTGTTTGGCTTACGACAGGGCTCCACTGAAGAATTTGGAAGCTTTGGTGAGCTTTGGTGACCCCCTGGGTACATTCTTGGTGGCTAGCCCAAGCCATTGCCCGTGCCACTGTGCCTAAACTGCTATTTTTAGTGCACTGGCTCAAGCAGAGCTAGCACGTGTCTGTCTACCTGTCCTGGGAAATACCCTCCCAGCTGCTGTGTAAATGTACCCTTAGAAGCCTAGAGCTAGAGACAGTATGTAGTGTCTGCCCAGACCCAGCTGGCTTGGAACCACATGGGATTCAAAGAGAGGGTCCAGATACAACAAGACCGGTTATCCATAAGGCATACTTTAAGAATCAAAAATACATAACAGATCTGACTGTGTGGACCAGCACTAGAGTGGGATGAGACACACACTTTGCCCATGGGTTTTACAGCTGTTTATTAACAACAGAGGAATGATGAGTCTCGGATATCCTGGTACCCATCCACACTTGGGATGGGAATGTGTTCCAGTGATTACAGAACCTTCTGTCTCATCCTTTCCAACCTGTCCCTGTCTGAGTCCTATATTCTCATCAGCACTGGCTCCTTTCCTAGACAGTAACAGTCTCTACTCCTTAAGCTTCTAATCTCAGTCCCAGTCTCTGCTAGCTGATTCTAGCCTCCCTTTTTTCCTCCTCTTCTCCCGGATCCCCGTGTCCTTGTCCAGCTAGTCCTAGTCCAGTGATTAATGCAAATGAGTACAGTAGCCCTGTTTATTCTAATATTAAATTCAATTCATTTTAGTTTACACTGTTCTTATGTTTGTTCAGAATATTGGAAGGGTACGTTAGATCAGCACAGAGGAGGATGTTGGGTGAGGCAACTGGGCCGAGGAATAGTCTGGCTGCTGGAGAATGGTTTAAGATTTAAAAAAACAAAAAAACCCTAAAAAACAGGATTGGGGCTGTCGATTAATTGCATGCTAAACTCGCGATGAACTAAGAAAAGTAATCATGATTAAAAAAATTAATTGCTCTTAATCGCAGTTTTAATCGCACTGTTAAACAATAGAATACCAATTGAAATTTATTAAATATTTTAGATGTTTTCCTACATTTTCCAATATTTGATTTCAATTTACAACAGAGAATACAAAGTGTATTGTGCTCACTTTATATTTTTATTTTTTGATTACAAATATTTGCACTGTAAAAATGATAATGAAAATAGTATTTTTCAGTTCACCTCATACAAGTACTGTAGTGCAATCTCTTTATCATGAAAGTGCAACTTACAAATGTAGATTTTTTTTTTTTTGGTTACATAACTGCAGTCAGAAACAAAACAATGTAAAACTTTAGACCTACAAATCCACTCAGTGCTACTTTTTGTTCAGCGAATCACTAAGATGAGCAAGTTTGTTGACACTTATGGGAGATAATATTGCCTGCTTCTTATTTACAATGTCATCTAAAAATGAGGGCAGGTGTTTGCATGGCTGTCCTTTCACTTTGTTTTTCCCTATGGGGAACTCAGATCCTGGATAGGCATTCCAGGATCTACCAGGTTTAAACATTGTCTTTCATGCTAGTGAGAGATGGGCTTTCCTGGTGTGTCTGTTGCCTTGGGGAGTCCCATGCTCCTCAAAAGTGTCATCTCTGCCTGGCCCTAAAGTTGAGAGTCAGAAAGGACTGTGAGATTAAATTATGTCTCCTCATTATGGTGAGTTTATACCTGGCCAGGTCCTCCCCTCCCCATACACCGGTGTCCCAGCAAATCAACCGCCTCTACCTCATTGGTGCAGCACTCTCCTACAGCCCCCAAGTGGAATAGTCAAGGATCATCTGAAAAGGACTCCATGGAATGGTTTTAAAGCTCCTCTGATACGGAACCTACCTCAGAGATCACAGTCCGTAGTTGAGAAAACTGCTTTGGCACCCACTAGTCTCTGGCTTGATACCCACGAGGCTGCAGGTTCCTCAGGTACTGTGAGCAGTAACAAACCTGAAGACTCTAGGAATTCAGGCTCTGGAAGATCTCGGGTACTATCAGGAGATCAGAGCAGCAAGAAGAAAAAGACCATCTTCTCTAAATCAGTGCTGATAGAATCTGCCAGGTCCTCAGTACCTAACACTTCGGTACCATAGAAAACCATACACCTAGTGGTCAGTCCTCAGAATATGTAAGACCTATGGTACTGTTGGCTCCTTCTGCCACAATTACTTCCGACCAAATGACTGAATTGGTACTGCAAGAGTTAGATTCTCTCAGGACTTGGTGGTAACAGACACATCTGAATCCCCTTTGTTTGGCACTGATCCATTCTCAGTACCGAGGACCTCTGTCTCTAGGTATTTGTCTGGTGCTGTTGGAGTCACCGCCTATTTCTACAGGTGCCCTGCCTCTTCCAAGTGATGATGATGATGATGGGAACTTCTTTTCAATCTTTCAAATATCAGTACACATTTCTCCCCTTTTCCCAGACACTTCCAGAGAGTCAGAACATCCCCAGGAAAGATACCTTCAGACTTCATCCTAATGCTATGGACACCCCCGGGTGCCCCCACCCATGCCATTTGGGTCCCTTCATTGACCATACTATGGTCCCTGGGCAGCTTACCAACAATAATTCTCCAAGGCATCTAGTACTATTTGCCATGATAAGGGCAAACAGTCCCTCACCATCCTCACACTCTAGAATGCCTTATCCACAGGAAGAGTCCTTTTGAAGAGCAGGAAGCAAGGATGGATGAGGAGGTCAACCCGACAAACAACTTTTCTTCCTCGTCCCCAGATTAAGCCATTGTGCCTCCTCCACCATCCCTGGCTGATGACTTAAAGCAGTTCCATGACCTCATTAAAAGGATAGCAGACTCTGTACAGATACCGCTCAAGGATGTTAGAGAGTCACAGCATTTATTGCTTGACATTTTTCACACAACATCATCTGCCCACATTGTGCTACCTGTTAATGAGTCTCTGCTAGACACTTCAAAAGAAATTGGATACTATACCACCCATTTGTAAAAGGGATGATAAAAAGTATTCTGTCCCTCTAAGGATTCAGAATTTTTATTTTCTCATCCCTATCCCAGCTCCCATGTGGTTGATACTGTTAACAGACATGGAAGGCAGCACCACACAAAATCGATGCTGTATGTTAAAGATCAAAAGTGACTTTATTGGGTCGTAAGTCATATTCATTGGCTACTCTACAATTTAGAATAGTCAATTACCAGCTCCTCATGGCGAATATAACCATACCAATTATTCCAAGTTTAATTCCTTCATTGAGCACCTTCCACCAGAGCAGAGAGAACAATTCTAGGCTGTCATCACAGAGGGTCAGCAGCCTGTCAGAACATCCCTGCAGGCCTCTCTGGATGCTGCTGATATAGCTGCTTGATCTTGTCAGTTTTTTGCAGGAGCAGGAGGTGTTGGCTTTTTGACCATTGACTGTTGATATTATGACATATCAGTTATATGGGATTCAACTGAAAACCATTATCTTTTAGTAATTTTTATAATTTCTTGTTGCAGTAACATAGCTTTCTTTCCAGGGCATTTTTATTTTCAAGTTTATGTGGACAATAAATAAAATGAATCTATATGTAGCGACCAGTTGTTTATCATTAATATTTTCTTCCGTAAATTGCATTCTATGCTTGATGTGTGAGCATGTTTCAATTGACTCTGAAAGTTAGCAAATGTATCCAGATAATGTAGAGCACAGAGCAAAATAATGGCTCATATCCCAAGTGAGCAGCACATTTCACTGATGAAACAAAATATTGTGTGTTTACAAAGGTCATAACACAATTTCCTCTGACAGGGAGGCCTAGACGCAGAAAGTGGGATTGCAAAAATTTCCAATACAGGGTTAAAAGGCATAGGACACTTTAGAAAGTACGTAATTAGTTATAACTGTGAGTTTGAATTCATTTATGTTGAGGAATCTATATGATCATTTTGGTGCAGCAGCACTTACTTCCTTGGCAGCATCTACGTAACAAAATGCTCTTATTGGAGTATAGTGAGATTTGTCTATTTGAGGTAGATTTCTATAATCTATCAAGTGAAATTGTTATACCAGTCTTTGAATTAATGTGCAGTAATGTTTGACCTCCACAAATTATTTATTCTAAATAAATATGGTAATTTAGTGGAAAAGGGACCAGTCGGGGTCTGATCCCATGATGTGCTGAGCCATCCTCAATTCCCATTGAACTTAATGGATAGGCAAGCGTGCTTCAGAACCTTTATAGGAAAAGAACCAAGGATCTTAATGTATTGTCTTAATCCAGTCTCATGTAACTGATGCTTGCGGTGATTTTCATTGGTGATGAAGCCAATCCCCCACTACACTTTCCTGCTTTGTCTATACCAGCCTTTTTTCTGAAATAATGTCTCAATATTGTTAATGCTGGCTCAGCTCCACTGGTGGGAGCCCAAGAATAGGTCAGGCTCAGCTGGCCATGGGGTTTATACCACCATGTCATGTAGATCTTTGTGGTACAGGGCTGGACAACACAATGTTTAAAAATGCCAGTGGCCACCTGTAACCAGGCCTATGGTAGGCTCCCACTATTCCAACCACTGTAGGAGCTGCACTGGTATAACAATGGTAGGAAAACTTTCAAAGAACAGTGTAGACAGAGTTAGACCTTCTGTTCTGCCCCGTTATGCTAAAATACCTGGAGATGTTGCCATCCTTTTCATTGAAGTTTAGGTTGGACATTAGGAAAAACTTCCTAACTGTCAGGGTGGTTAAGCACTGAAATAAAATGCCTAGGGAGGCTGTGGAATCTGCATCACTGGAGATTTTTAAGAGCAGGTTAGACAAACACCTGTCAGGGGTGGTCTAGATAATACTTAGTCCTGCCATGAGTGCAGGGGACTGGATTAGCTGACCTCTCGAGGTCCCTTCCAGTCCTATGATTCTATGCAATAACCCATGTATGTGTCCTGTGAACCTTGTAACCAATACTTGTAATCCCTTGTGAGCCTGACCCCAGATGTATAGTACTTTCCCTCTTAACTTGTGTAAATTTAATTTTAAACATTAGCTGTAATAAAATATTTCCTTACCTGAGACCTTAGTTCTTCCTGTGCTGCTGAAACATTGGGCAGTCCAGTTCTTCCATTGACTAGTTGCTCACTAGTTGTGGAACTTCTTCCCAGATGATGTCAGAGCATTCAATATTCTTTGTCACTGTCTTCTGCCAGTTCATACTTCGCCTTCCTTGCTTTCTCTTTCATCCCTTGGGTACCCAATTCAATGCTTGATTAGCATGTCTCCCATCTTCCATATGGTGTACGTGTCCCAGCCGTCTGAGCCTTCTTTCTTTGATATTTCCTCACATGTCCTGCTCTGTCAGCTCCCTTACTTTTGCATTTGTTGTTTTGTCTTTCTATGAACTGTGTAGTATCTTCCTCAGACATCTGTGATAGACAGCTTCCGATCTTTTTTTGTTAGCCACCATCCTCAGCTAAGTCTCTGCTCTGTACCGTAGTGTGCTCAGTACAGTCACATAGTATAATCTGACTTTCCATTTGGTGCAAAGACCTCTGTTTGACCAGACATAGTTCATCTTTCTGAAAGTGGTGTTTGCTTTTCCTAATCTTGTATGAATATCTGTATTGCAGCCACCTTCAAATGTCATCACACTCCCCAGAGTCTTCTGTTTAATTTTTTTTCCATCCAGGTACAGCTTTGTATCCGTTGTCCAGTTTCCTACCTTCAGAATCTGGCTTTGAAAGTTGCATTGAAAGTAAATGCAGTATATTACTGAGTCCCAAAAAAGCAAACCATAAAATGTCCCCCATAGATGTACCTGTAGATCTCCAAAGTAAGGCACATCACAATGAAAAGGGGCATGTTCAGCCCATAGACTCAGAAAGTACTCATATGCTGTCACTGAAAAAACTGTTGATCTGGAGTGTAAAGTACACCAGTACGCAGGAAGTGCCCTTTCTGATGTGTGCCCTTTCTGATATTCAACCAGCTAGCTGCCTGCTCTGTGCTGGTTCTGTCACTCAGTTCTCTGTAATGTGACTATTAAATCTGTCTCTCCTTTGTGTCGCATCCAAATGTCCTTTTGGCCACATTCTGTTTGGAACATAATCTCTGGTTTGCTGTCCAATGTGTGTGGTTTTTATTTTTAATTTAATCATATGTCAGTATTCAGAGTACAAATATGGAAGTGGATTGTCCAGAGATCTAAAACGTAACCTTTGGATTGATATGATGTAATTGTGAATTTATTATGAGTAGTGGTTACCTGTGATCTGCCTGTAAATAATGAGAACTCTGCAATTTATATAGTTCCTGCTACACGTTGAAGCAGTGATCCAGCTGCTAATCATGGAGAATGACCTGTGTATGGACATGTCTGGGTTGGATTGTACTATATCAGGCAACTGTGTTTATCTCCGAACCATGCCTGCTGTCAGATGTGCTTATACACATGCTTCCATCAGGATTTACAATAAGCTACTGTACTGCCTACACAGGAGCAGAGTGGAAGTGTATCTTCAAAAGCAAACATTTGGTCTTAGTGTGTGAAAAGACGTAAGCATCTGAAGTATTTGCAGTGGTTACATTTCATCAAACTGATACTGGGATTTTTTAAATACATGAAATAGCTAATGCACAGGAATGAAAACTTGCATTCTTGTGTTTTGAATAGGCAAAACCCCTTTTTAAAATTGTTAATTGAGTATTAAGACAGAATAAGGAAGTATTTTACATCTTGCGATTGTAATAAGACATTACTTTATAGAGGCAATGTAGTTCATTTTCTTATGAGCAAACTAAAGACTCCAAAAGTATTATTTAGAATAAAGCATCATTGAAATAATGATTTCTTTTGAATTTCTCCATTTTATTCAAGGGCGGAAAGGATGTTTATATTCATTAATAAAGGAGAGTCATAAATCTGTTTGTCAATGCAAAGAATGAGGTTTCTGAAAACTAGCTGTTTGTTCCTGTCATACCGAGAGCATTAATGGGCACCAGCTGGGTTCTAGCTATAGCAGCTACACCACTTCAGCTTTGCACAGCAAGAGCTGCTGTGGCAATGGTGCAGAAGTGCCTCCTGTGCAGATTTAGGAAGTATACACTTCAGTTGTTGTTCCCTGGGCAACAGAATAACTGCAGCCCAGCTGGCTCTGCACCACCTGAGCTGATCAAAGAGCAAACCCTGTCAGGCAGTGAAACTTCAGCTCCTCCTGCTCCAGTGTGAATATCTGCAGGCAGTGATGTAGAAAGTATTATCAATTGGGTTTCAAGGTTAAACATGGGGGAATGAAATGAAATGACAGGAAAGATTAGACTGAGAATGCAACTCTTACATAAGTCTAATGTGTACAGTTATTAATTACGTATTACAATACATCTTATATACTAATAGAGACCTAGAAAAATATATTTTCCCTTTTTTAAATTGTCTTGAAACAAAAGGCTAGAAATAGCTGGTTACTGTATTCTCATGGAAAAGGGGAAGTGATCGTGGACAGCTTATTGTATGTATTTAGTCAAGAATGATATAGGTGTATATCTATAGTTGTATAAAATAATATAATTAGGGAGGTCTCAGCAGATAGAACTGGTCTGCATGTAAATGCTGTAAGTTCATGGCAGAAGTCAAGATTGCAATTGATGTATATGTCAGAGCACACTTCTGTGGCAATGTAGATTTTATTCAGCAAGGGGCGCCAGAAGAATAAAAAGTAGATGATTGGAACAGCTGTGAATTGTAATGCTAGCTGACAATTCCCTACATAATTGTGATCTAAATCCAGTTGAGTCTTTGCAGGATCTTTTTCTTTTTGTAGTACTCTCTTGTGTGTACATTTTAATTTATTCCTTGGTTTTCTCTTTTATATTATGGCAGCACCTACTGGCATCAATTTGGTCAAGGGTTTGTCAGTGCTTTCACATTTTAAAATCCTGTTTTCAAGAGGTTTATTTTTTTTATTTAAATAAACTTTGCCATTAGAAAATGTACTCCAGTCTGGAAACTGCCATTTTAAAAAAAAGAAATATTGGAACAGCTTAGTCAACCCTTTTAAAATTTTTTCCCTTATTTTTGTTCCGTGTTCACTGCTTGTTTCTTCACACAGACCTTCCAGTGAGCTTCAGCTCTGACCTGGAAGGACCATGTGTAAGATTAAGGGAATTCTTGAGTCTCTGCACCTGTGCAGGCCTGGGCTTCTCTGTTGGGACTGTAAACAAAGGATTTCAATTAGTGCCAGTTCTCATGGTGGTTTTTAATGATAGGCTCCCTAGTCTATTACCAGTCCCCTGAGTCATCCTTGGGTCTAGCATATCTGAATTTTGGAAGTGCCCCCAAAGTAGTTTTCAAATGTAATTTTTTAAGTGTGCAGAACACAAAAAATAAAGTTCTGCTTTGAGTGCTTGCTTATGTCGATTCTATGCTAGTTGTGCACGCACCACATGCACAGCTGCCAGGTTTTTTTCCCCCTTAGTGGAATCCATAGGGCTGGCCCTAGTGCCCCCTGGAGCCCTGCACCTATGCACCGGTATAAGGGGTACCACCAGTTCCTGACCCTCTCTGTTCCGTCTTACCATCCATGACGGTTGCTGAAACGGCTTCTTGCTCTTGCAAGACTTTCCTTCTTTACTGGTTTAGTCTTCACAGTTTTTGTATATAGTTGTACTGATAGTTATTTTAGTGTTAGAATATAGCTAATTGTCCCATTTCTGAAGGGAGACGTCCCAGGGACTCCAGGCTTCAAGCCATGCTCCACCTGCGGCAAATTCTATGCAAGTGAGCGACCCACTTTCAGCCTGTCCGAAGTGCCTTGGGGAAGCTCATGTCAAAGACAAGTATTAGGCTCTCAGGGGATTCAAAAAGACAGACACATTCGCCTGAATGTCCTGCTCCAAATCAGTGCCGAACTCTTCATCTTCAGTATGAAGTGTGCCACTGGCACCATGCTCTTCTCAGCACCGTTTGCCATCCCCGGTGCCGAGGAAGAGGCCTAATAACATGCAGAGAGAGGATGCTTGCCGGTGCCAAAGAGGGACACAAGGGGAGAGGTGATGAGACCTGTGCTGGGTCACTCATCATCCCCAAAGCAGTGGTCAGCTCCAGCAACCCCGCTGAGGGCACCGAGCCAAATTTGTGACCTCCGACTCCTGGGAATGGTCATGGTCCCTCATGTCTCCAGGCACCCTCAACTCTGGAGGCTTTCCAGACTGTGAAGTACTTGCTGTCCCTCCTGGCACTGCCCACTCCCCAAGTGCTTGCTCCTGCCAAAGTCACAGCGGCGGAGGGGCGCGTAGAGCTCATCAGCACCAGCGGTAGTAGCACCTTCCAGGGGTTGCATGGCCCTGATGCAACAGTCCCCCAGCCCAGCACCAGTCATCAGCTCCCCTGCACCGCCTGGAGGCAGAACCAGGTACAGCTCTGCGTTGGTCTGTGGATGAAGAGTCATCGTCGGAGTCTGAAGTTGAGTTGGTAGTGCCACAGAAGGGGTAGCGGTTACTGGAATATGCATCAGACTTCGGCGCTGCAGCCACAGCTTGGCCACCAGAGCATTGGCCAATGCAGTGGCACTCTTGGAACCCGTGGAGGTTCCCCCAGGTACCGGGGCCCCTACCCCACTTGGTGACATCTGAGAGACGCACTGTGGTACTTTCCCATCTGGAACCGGATGCGGATTACAGCACCGAGGTCGCTGAAATGATCCGAGACGAGGTGGGACAGGCTGAGGAGGAGGTACCAGCCCTTCCCGTAGCACTAGCTGCCTCATCGTCATGCCCGGATGAGGTGGTAGCAAGACCTTCCAACCCGCTCCCACCGGATGATTTTAGGGCTCATAGAGAGCTCCTGAAGTGGGTCGCCATGAACCTTGGGCTGGAAGTGGAGGAACTGAAAGAGTCCACCCACAGCGTAATTGACATCTTGGCTTTTGCGGCCCCCTCTAAAGTAGGGGCAAGTAAAGACTCTCTGGCAAACCCATCTGAAAGGGTGGAGAAGAAGTACTATGTGCCTGCAATAGGATATGAGTACTTATGCTCCCATCCCCCTCCTGGAACCCTGGTGGTGTTGGCAGCAAACAAAAGAGACAGGCAGGGCAGCCCAGTGCCACACTGAAAAATAAAGAGGCCAAGAGACTGGATTTCTTTGGGAGGCAGCCTACAGCTTCGCATATCATAGAAGAGAGGTGGGCAAACTATGGCTCGCAGGCCACATCCATGCCCGCCACGCCACATCCACGCCAGCCATGCTGCTGGGAGCTCAACAGCTGGGCAGGATGGTCCTGCGGGCCATGTCTGGCCCACGGGACCATCCTGCCCGACCGTCGAGCTCCCGGCGGTGTGGCTGGCTCCGGCTGGGCAGCGGGGCTGCGAGCGCCTGCTGCTCTGAGTGGCATGGTAAGGGGGCAGGGAGGGGGGTTGGTTGGATGGGGCGGAGGTTCTGGGGTGGGGGAGGCAGTAAGGGAGCTGGGGGGCGGTTGGATAGGTGTGGAAGTCCCAAAGGGCCTGTCAGGGGGCGGGGGTGTTGATAGGGGTCAGAGCAGTCGGGGACAGGGAGCGGGGGGGTTGGATGGGGGCGGGGTCCCCGGGGGCCTGTTGGGGGCGGGAGAGATGGGGGCGGTGAGGGGTTGGATGGGTTGGGGCTTCGGAGGGGGGCAGTCAGCGAGTGGGAAGTGGGAGGGGGTGGAGGCCAGGTTGTTTGGGGAGGCACAGCCTTCCCTACGCGACCCTCCATATAGTTTCACAACCCCGATGTGGCCCTTGGGCAAAAAAGTTTGCCCACCCCTGTCATAGAATCATAGAAGGTTAGGGTTGGAAGAGACCTCAGGAGGTCATCTAGTCCAACCCCCTGCTCAAAGCAGCACCAACTAAATCATCCCAGCCAAGGCTTTTTCAAGCCGAGACTTAAAAACCTCTAAGGCTGGAGATTCCACCATCTCCCTAGGTAACCCATTCCAGTATTTCACCACCCGCCTAGTGAAATAGTGTTTCCTAATATCCAAACTAGACCTCCCCCACTGCTTAAATCCCCCCTCACCCTTCTCTTCTGCAGACTAAATAACCCCAAGTTCCCTCAGCCTCTCCTCGTAAGTCATTTGCCCCAGCCCCCTAATCGTTTTTTTGCCCTCTGCTGGATTCTCTCCAATTTGTCCATATCCCTTCTGTAGTGGGGGGACCAAAACTGGACACAATACTCCAGGTGTGGCCTCACCAGTGCCGAGTAGAGGGGAATAATCACTTCCCTCGATCTGCTGGCAATGCTGCTACTAATACAGCCCAATATGCCATTGGCCTTCTTGGCAACAAGGGCACACTGCTGATTCATATCCAGTTTCTCATCCACTGTAATCCTCAGGTCCTTTTCTGCAGAATTGCTGCTTAGCCAATCAGTCCCCAGCCTGTAACTGTGCATGGGATTCTTCCTTGCTAAGTGCAGGACTCTGTACTTGTCCTTGTTGAACTTCATCAGATTAAACCAACAGGCCCTGCTGGGGAACTATGACTTTAATTTGTGGGACTCAATGACCAATTTCAGAAACTCCTTCCCACAGGAGTCTAAGCAGGAGTTCGCTGCTATCCTGGAGGAAGGCAAGACTGGTCAGAGCCTCTCTCAAGGCAGCCTTGGATGCAGCTGACTTGGCAGCCAGATCAGTGGCTACTGCAGTCATGAGGTGATGTTCATGGCTCCAGTCATCGGGCCTTTCCCACAAGGTGCAGTGGTTGGTCCAGGACCTTCCTTTCAAGGGCAATGCGCTTTTCTCTGAACAGAGGGATGCCAAGCTGAATGGCCTGAAAGATTCAAGGGCAAGGCTACATTCTCTGGGCCGGTACATGCCTACGACCTCCAGAAAACATTTCTGGCTGCAACTGCCTCCCAGGTTCTCAGGGTCTCCCAGGCACAAACCCTTTAGAAAGAAGGGAAAGGGCTATAAACACTGGTAGTCCTTGTCTTCTGCCTCAGCCTCTCAGTCAAGCTTGGGTAGATACCCTGGTGGGTCTATGCAGGCCTTTTGAGGGTGTGTCCGAGGACTGCATACCTGGATCCATCCCCCCCCCCCTTTTGTTTTTGGACTGCTTGTTTCCCTTCCAGACTGCGTGATTCCACATAACATTGAACCTTTGGGCACTCAGTACTGTGTCAACTGTGTACACACTAGCAATTTCTGTGCACCCCTCCCTTCCACTGCACAAACCCATCCCTTTTCAGGGACCCTTTTCATTAGCAACTTCTCACCCAGGAGGTGTAACCCGCCCTGCGTGAGGGAGCCATGGAGGAAGTTCCTCAAGATTTGACAGGGAAGGGGTTTTACTCTCGATATTTCATAATCCCAAAGGCCAAAGGGGGCTTCAGGCCCATCCTGGACTTGTGTTGCCTCAACAAATATCTCAGGAAGTTGAAGTTCTGCACGGTCTCCATCATTCCCTCCCTGGGTCCAGGAGACTAGTATGCCACCCTTGACTTAAAGGATGTGTATTTCCACATTTCCGTCTTCCGTGGGCACTGATTTGCGGTGGGCCAACACCACTACCAGTTCACCTTGCTGCCCTTCAGACTATCGGCAGCCCCAAGGATTTTTACAAAGTGTATGGCGGTGGTTGCAGCTTACCTGAGATGTCGGGGCATCCAAATCTACCCATACCTTGACGATTAGCTACTCAAGGGCTGTTTGCAGGCTCAGGTGCAGCACTGCATTGACGTAGTAAGGGCCACCTGTCGAGAGTTGGGTCTGCTAATAAACGAGCAGAAATCAACACTAGTTCTAGTACAGAGAACAGAATTTATAGGGGCCGTGTTTGACTCCACTCAGGCCAGAGGCTACCTGCTGGAATCCTGGTTCCAAACTATGTTGGAGCTAATCGCCTGAGTCAGGACTACCAGCTCACGACCGCTTGGGTATTCCTCAAGTCGCTAGTCCACATGGCACAGTGGCGCAGTACACGCGGCTGTATTTCAGACCCCTGCAACTGTGGCTGGTGTCAGTTTAGTCCCGGGCAGGCACCACATAGACTTGACTCTCACGATCCCGTCGTCTGTTTTGGAATTGTTGACTTGGTGGATAGACCCTGAGTCGGTGCTGAATGGGCTGCCAATCACTGCCCCATACCTGTCAGTGTTTCTAGTCTCCAACACTTCAGACTTGCGCTGGGGAGTTGGCGGTCTCAGAACACAGGGCCTCTGGTCCCAAGAAGAACTCGCCCTGCACATAAACGTCAGGGAACTCGGGGCCAAATGCTTGGCCTGCGAGGTGTTCCTTCCCCATCTCTCAGGGAAGCTAATGCAGGTCTTGATGGACAACACGGCTTCGATGCTTTACATTAATAAGCAAGGGGGAGCTTGTTCCTGTGTCAAGAGACTCTCTGACTGTGGGACTTTGAGGTATCACACCTCCCAGGAGACCGCAATGCGTTGGCGGATCACCTAAGCAGGTCTTCTCACCATGAGTGGTCCCTTCACCCAGAGGTATTCAATGCCATCTTCCAGAAGTGGAGGACTCCCCAGGTGGACCTGTTTGCCACCAGAGAGAACAGGAAATGCTAAAAGTTCTGCTTCATGCATGGGCTCAGCAAGGGTTCCCTGTCTGATATTTTCCTATTCTCATGGTGAAGGGGCTGTTGTGTACGCTTTTCCACTGATACCCTAGTTCACAACGTCCTCCTAAAGATCAAGAAGGACAAGGCAAAAGTTATCTTGATAGCGCCGGTGTGGACATGCCAGCATTGATTTGGCACACTCCTGGCTTCTCGGTAACAACCCCGCTTAGAGCTCCCACTACGCCCAGACTTAATCTCGCAGAGCCAAGGCTGCTTGCTCCACCTGAACCTCGCCTCCCTGTACCTGACAGCGTGGCTACTGCATGGCTGAACCTACAGGAGCGAGCCTGCTTGGAGCAGGTCCAGAAAATCTTGCTAGGTAACAGAAAACCCTCCACAAAGGTGGCCTACTTGGGTAAGTGGAGACATTTCACTTGGGCCTCCAAATGGAATCTTCCCCCTCTCGGTCATCCCTGCAGTCCATCGACAAAGGGTAGAAGGGTAGGTCATGGAATGGACATGAGCAACACATCTTGAACAACAGTTATGGAAGGTTAGTAACCGGTTTTTTCTTAACTGGATTTCTTTGTGTCTCTAGCTACTTTCGGGGGGTGGTGGTGGTACGGGAGAGAATAGGGCGGAGGAAGGAAGATAGTGTGAGAGAGAAATTTTAAAAATTAAAGCTGTTTAGTTCAGAAAGTCACCTATGGTTCAAACACCAGTGAGTGTAGTTTTTTTTTCTTATATAATAACAGAACTCTAATTCAGTATACTTATTATCCACATTGGTGTGCTGGACTGCAGCTGCTTCTAATGGATCTATTCAGATTTACCATGTCAGTCATCTAAATATGAAATAGTTTCTCAGTATATCCATTGAAATTATATGCTGTGTCCCTTTTTAAAGCTGCTGTTTATCAAGGAAGATAATTTTTTTCAGAAAGTCTCCAAATACAAATTTACTTAATACCCAATCGCTCAACTTGTTGCAGCTTTCCAGTATATACTCTACTTAAAAAGCCCCCAAAACAAACCCCATTTCTATGTAGTGATTGTAAATGGCTCTCTTTCAACCATTACTGTCCAGTCTGTAAACTTGTGGACCTGAGGTATTTGCTTACATATTAGGGAAGAATAATTCCCTCAACTGCAGGAATTATTGGGTGAAACTCTTTGGCCTTTGTCTTACGTGAGGTCAAACTAGGTCAGTCATCTTTCAACCTTTTTACATTTGCGGAGCCCTAAAAATTTTAAAATGGAGGTGCGGGCCCTTTGGAAATATTAGACATAGTCTGCAGCTCCCAGGTTGAAAACTACTGAATTAGGTGATTACAACAGTTCCTTTTGGCTTTAAACTCTATGAATCTATAATAGGTCCCATGCCACCTTTCATAAAGGGGAAGTCTCTCCAAGTGTCCTGAACAAATATATACATCTGGAATCAGTTCTGCCTTTCTTCTTTGACATTTTTCGTTTGCTTCCAGCTTCTAGATGTTTGTGTAGCATTGCAGAGGCATGTACAGGGACTACTGCATTCTAGCTTATGTTTGGTTAAGTGGGTTGATTACTGCAGTAGTTCTCAACCAGGGGTATGCATACTCCTGGGGGTACACAAAGGTCTTCTGGGGTTATATCAGCTCATCTAGATATTTACCTAGTTTTAGAACAGGCTACATAAAAAACACTAGCGAAGTCAGTACAAACTAAAATTTCATACAGACAATTACTTGTTTATACTGCTCTTTATACTGTACACTGAAATATAAGTACAATATCTATATTCCAATTGATTTATTTTATAATTATATGGTAATAACAAGAAAATAAACAAATTTTCAGTAATAGAGTGCTGTGACACTTTTGTATTTTTACAAAGTCTGATTTTGTAAGCAAGTAGTTTTTAAGTGTGAGGTGAAACTTGGGGTACGAAAAACAAATCAGACTACTGAAAGGGGTACAGTAGTCTGGAAAGGTTGAGAGCCAGTGGATTACTGTATGTAATGCACTGTAAAGCAGGAGCAGCAGCAGACTAGTAGCTAAGATTACACATCTTTCTCCTTTAATTCTTATCATTGCTTACATCTTTCTGAAGTGTTCACCTTTTAGACTCAAATTTTTCTTTCATCCTTGACCTCTTCTCAAAGGGGAATACTTTGAGTTGGAACAAATATTATTCAACTGTTTTGGAGTCCAAGAGGGAGCATGTTTGGGGGTGAGAAAATAGGATACTTCACATGTTTACAACACATTCTCGCAACTTCTTTTTGAGCAGTTGTTGTGATGGAAAGTTGAAATAGCATGGAAATAGCCCTCATTGAGAAGTGCTTTTGAGTACTCCACTGAAAATTGGTATTGATTTAACTGAATTGTGACCCACCAAAAATTGCACTCTGTGCATGCCAGTACATTTTCTCACTCTACTTGTAAAGTGTGCAGCTAAACGAAGCCACGCTATATGGGTGCATTTAAGTAATGTAGATAGACAGAGAAAAATGTATAGAAGGTGTACAGTGAATGAGACAAGGGCTCAGCCTTGTAAGATGAGCAGGGAATGTGGCAAACGTTCAGTAGAAGTCCTTGCCTCATTCACTGAGGTTTTTTGTAAGGTAAGAGTTTCAGACTTTTTTAAGGTTTACTGAGGGACTCTAATTTACAGTCTTCTTAAGGTGAGCAGGAGAGTAGTTCCTTTTGAATGTACCTCATAAGGTTCTTTAAGATAGGTGTTCCAATGGTGTCTAGTCAAAGAGAATGTCAGCAGGTTGTGTTGGTGTAAAAACAAACAGTAGAAGTAACTATAGCTGTATATTTACACATGGGCTACCACCAATGGGGAGGAAAAATCCTTTAATGTAGATGTGGCCTAAGAAAGGCTTGGTGGCTGCTAGGAAAGAAATTAATATGCTATGTGACTTATGATTAAGTGGCTTAAAAGAAAGAACCTTAAAGGTCCAGTGCAGTAGCCTTGTATGTTTGCATTTTTTATCTAAATATCAGTAATAACTCCTTTATTCATTTAAATGTCCCCTTTTTGTTTTGTACTTTCCTAAAAATAAACAATAAAAATATTGAAAATTAAATTACATAGTTTTCGAAAGAAA
Source organism: Eretmochelys imbricata (assembly GCF_965152235.1). NCBI lineage: Eukaryota > Metazoa > Chordata > Testudines > Cheloniidae > Eretmochelys > Eretmochelys imbricata. The sequence continues at coordinate 36,054,163 of NC_135574.1, forward strand.
AGATTTTTTGATTTAAGTCAAATATATTTGGAATCGTTATTTAACTGTGTAACATGATGAGTACTGCATGTGTATAAAGTTATAGAAAAAATGTTTGATATTGTATCTGAAAAATAGTATGTGAGAAGGTGGTAAAAAGCTATTTGCATGTCACTACTGGGGAGAGTTAAGACTGTAGCAGAGATCTCCAAAGGGAATTCCATAGGGTGGCATCTTGCATAATGAAATATACATTTCTATTTGCATGAAGGTGCAGGTTCACATCTTTTCTAAGGGAACAGACAAATCAAGGGCTAAAGTGATACTGTTCAATAGTAGTAAAAATGGAAAATGTAAAGTAATGAGAGACTTCCAAAGTAACATGGGCGTGAAATGTATGGCCAATTCTGCAAGTACTGTATAGTTAGTGATCCCCTTGTTGTATATTCATTGAGAAGGTAGCTGTGGGAGCCTTGTTCATATGTAGGTGGAGCTATTTTATACTGAGTCTCCTATAGATCTGTAGCTGCTGATTATTTGGTTTGAGGAGTTATGACCCCCAATAGAACTTTACTCCATCTGTAATAATGGGTTGACGCTTTACAATCTATTCCAGGCCTTCCTGGTTCTTTCACCAGAGAGAAAACTATCTGTTTTTAAATACTTTATATAAAAGGAAAATTAAACCCAGGCTTAGACTAGGCATACCTAAAATTGCTTCCATGTGAGGCCATGGCAATTCCATTTTGGTTTCACACCTCTGGGAATGAATTGTTAGAGCTGTATATAAGTACATTAAAATGAGTGTAAGGGAAGATGAAAAGTGCTCTGAATTAAGTACTTCTGCACCAGTGAAATCAGCCAAACATCTAATTTCAGCATACTTTCAAAATTTAAAAATAGAACTGGTAAGGCTTGCAAGGAACATACAGTTCTTGAGACTAGACCATAGTATGAGAGCTTGATACTGGCCCATCAGTTTCCTTGAGCATTTCCAAATCCAGCTATGAATAAAGTCTTTTAAGATGATACGTTTGGGCATTTTGTGCATCTACTATGCAAGATAGTTGTATAGTCCCAAGAAGACTCCCCATCTTCGATGCATACTGGATTCCATCCCCTAGCCACTCCCAAATGAAGTTAAGCTGATGTGCAATGTTATACCATTTTACACATGAAAATCTGAGCCACCCTTCTGCTTTAGATCTTTTGGCATCTGTTTGGTTCATACAAAAGCATTTGCCTTACGAAGTGAAGGGTTGCTATCCTTTAAATTCAGATACTTCCATCTCCTTAGCATTGGGGAGAGCATTTATAGTAAATGTTAAATTTTAGGAAATACTGTCATTACAGTGAGGTTGATGCTTTTTTCCATTATAGAGTGGGGAAGAGGGCGTAATCACAATAGGTCATTTTTAATCTTGATAAATCATGGATAGAAGTTTCTCATTTAGATTTCTGTAAATTTGGACCAGAGAAGGCTAAATAACTGAACTACTTCCTCCTTTAAGTATGTCTACCCAGCTGGCGGCAGTGAGCCCCCTAGCTCTAATCCGCAGACTTGGGCTTGCCGGGCTCAGGGCTCCAGAGCCCGAGATCCAGCCTGAGCCATAACTTCAAAGCACTGTCTCCACAGCCATATTTAGAGTGCTAGCTTGAGCCTGACTAGCCCAAGTCTGTCAGCCTGGGCTGTGAGGGTCACTGCAACAAGTTGTGTAGAGGTACCCATAGTGAACAGGGACAAATGACTTCTCAGCTAGAGGGCCCCCTTGTAAGTGTGTGTTAGTTTTCATGGTAACATTGTATTATAAAGATAGGCACTAACGTAGCAAAGCTTAGAACAGTTTTTTAAGATGAAAATTGAATAGTTAAAAAAATTGCTGCTTCAAGTAAGTACTACAAAATAACAGCCATTAATGCAGTAAATCTGTTCTGGTCAAATTACATTTCAAAAAGATAAGCTTCTCTTGCATTTTGGGAGAACAAATGGCATCTGATATACATCATATCAAAGTAGATAAACAGCCTCTCAGAGGGGACACTGTATACTGGGCTCCAAGGAATGGCATAGCCAAGTCTGCAAGATGTGGAAGTATGATATATCTTTATGCTTTCACCACCCAATGGTGTCTCCTGTGCATACGATAGTGAGGCACATTTCCGGCTTGGTCTTGACAGCATTTATAGTTACTGTAGTTAGATAGAATCTTTGCCCAGTTACTGCACACACTTGAAATTTAAGTGGGTTTTCTTTATTGGTGGCTGCAGGTAAAATTTTAAAAGCACCTAAGTTACTTTGGTGCTTTTGATAACTTTGCCCCACTTCAGATTCTCCCTCCAGTCTTTAGGTGGCTCTCTTTGCTATTAGTAATTATTTTCCTTTACTCTTCCAAGCATCTGTGTGATGTGCTGGCTTTTGTATTGTCTTGGTGAAATCCAAAACTGATGAGAATAGCTTAAGTGGGGCTCCAACTGACAAGTTACACTATCTTCCTTAGACTCAACATTTGCAGAAATACTCCGAGGTTAAAATTAAGATCCCAGATATATTTTCCAGAGCTTAAAATACTTTCTTTGCTGAGATGAATCGAATAAAATCATACAATAAAATCTCATGCTTCAGGGTGTAAGCTGGTTGTCTGCAGGGCTCTTGAAGGAATTTTTCCCTTTCTACGATTGGCCAGGTGTATTCTGGGTTTTTTCTTTGTATTGGTTTTGTTTTGTTTTGTTTGCTATCTTCTAAAGCATCAGGGTTTGGCTGTAGCTGGAAATAAGGCACAAAATGAGGGTGCATTGAGGTGGTCAGGAGAATTCTCTTTCTTAGATGCTTGGCTGAGGAGTCTTGCTCACATGTTCAGAGTCTGGGTTAACTTCAGAGGGTTAAAATTTGGATCACAATCTCTGCTGGACTCCTGTGTTCCAGAGCCAGCATCTCCACTTTGGGTTTCATGGAACAGGAAATTATCAGAGTGCAGTTGTTCTCCACCATGTTTTTCAGTAAATAATAGATAGTGTAAAGCTGCATATGGGCACTGTCTCAGTTAACCAGCTCATTTAGGGTACACTCATTTCCGCTTATAGCCATTGCAGTCTGGAGATGACTGCAGGAAAATGTCTTTGTTTTTAGACTATTAGCTCTTCAGGCAGAGAGATAAGCCTTTCTGTGCGTATGTTTAGTGCCTAGCACACTTGAGTACTACTGTAACGCTGACAGACCCCGGTTGTTGGCAGGCGTGATCGAACCTGGGACCACTGGCGCTCAATGCATGAGCTTCTACAGCATGAGCTAAAAGCCAACAGCCTGTTAGTCAAGGCTGTAGAGCAGACTCATTTAACTCTCTAAGTCAGGGGTGGACAAACATTTTGGCCACATCGGATTCCGAAACTGTATGGAAAGCCGGGTGGGGAAGGCTGTGTCTCCCAAAACCGGCTGTCCCCTGCCCCCTATCCGCCCCCTCCCACTTCCCGCCCTCAGAACCCCTGACCTTTCCAACCCTCCCCCCCCCCAGCTCCTTGTCCCCTGACTGCCCCCTCCTGGAAACCCTCACCCCTAACTGCCTCCCTGGGACTCCACCCCCTATCCAACCCTTCCCTGTCCCCTGACTGCCCCCACCCCATCCACACCTCCCCCCCTTGACAGGCCCCCCGGGACTCCCACGCCTATCCAACCACCCCATGTCTCCTGACTGCCCCCGGAGACTCCCTGCCCCTTATCCAATCCCCCCGCTCCCCGCCCCCTTACCATGCCTGTCAGAGCACCAGGACTGGCAGTCGCAACGCCACGCAGTCTAGGGCACCAGGACAGGCCGGCGGCTCTCGCAGCCGCGCTGCCCAGCATGTGCTCGCAGACCCGCTGCCCAGAGTGCTGGTGGCATGGCGAGCTGAGGCCACAGGGGCGGGGGGACATCAGGGGAGGGGCTGGGGGCTAGCCTCCCCGGCTGAGAGTTCAAAGACCAGGCAGGAAGGTCCTGCAGGCCGTAGTTTGCCCACCTCTGCTCTAAGTGGTCTTGGTGCCACTAGATGGGACAGAACGCCACACCCAGAAGGTGTGTGGGTTACACTACAAATATAAATAATAATAGTGGATCATCTAGCAGACTCAGACAAAGAAATGAAATGATGTTAAAGAGGGTTTAAATTTGTTAAAGCAAAAAGTGGTGATGTCCTGGATCTTCCTCACCCTTTGATGGGGAGCAGGAGGAGTTTATCATGATCTTTACCTTTAGACAAACTTAGTCATAGGTAGTTTGCCAGAAAAAAACCAAACGAAACCAAACCACCACCACCACCAACAGTATGAAAGTGAAGTTTCTACCAAAGACTATACCAAACTCACCACTCTCCCAAAAGAATCTAGCTGAAAACCACTTGCCATTTTCTCCCCAAAGGCTCTATGGATCTTAACCCTAGTTAAGACTCTGGAGAGTCTATGTGCCATGGCCTCTTCTGAGCTGCTTACTCCTTTCATGGTTCTCTGTGCATCTCTCGGTGCTAGTGGGACAGCCTCCAGGTGCTTGCTTTTTTTTTTTTTTTAAACCATATGCTTTCTCATCGCTGATACGGAGTACACAAACATAGCATTCTCAAGAAATTATGTCTTCACAGAACTTACTGTAAATTTAGCTTAAGTAGGTAGTTCTTATTTGTATGGTGGAGGTGCATAGTGTGTTAGGTGCAATGCTTTACCCTTTGGTAAGGAAAAATATCAATACAGCATAGAGTTGCTTTTTCTTTTTTGTTCAGTACCTACATTGAATTGAAGTGGGGAATTTGGCATAGTACTTGCTGAGTTTTAAATATTGATCAATCACTCAGCATGCACTACAATTAGTACAGGTCTGTCTGCATAGCAACAGACGAAAGGGGATTGTCCAACACCGTATGATTCTAAATCGCCTCTTTGACCAAATTCATGTACAAATTCCAGACTCTGTTCTTGTCACATCCTAGTGTATACATTTACCAGATAACAAATTCTGAACTCTGCACAGTAAATTAAGCCTCCCCTTCAGCCCTCCTCCTTTGAAGTGATTGTCATCTTCTTCCATTGGTTTTTCCTAATTTCATTCAATTTTTATCTAGTTACTTTTCCTGTATCTCACTGATAACTAGGATTTATTAATAATTATTTTGGATTAAATGCTTACCCTCTTTCTGTCGCTGGGGAAGTAGTTCGTATATATTTGCGTCAAACTGCTTTGTAATATGGACTTGTTTGGTTTCTGTATCCATGTTGCTGACACCTTAGTCCAAGATACTGATTTGTAGTACAGTTGCTTCCGTTTCCTTTCCCTCAATTCTCAAAGTCAGCAGAACCGCCTCAGTTCATAGCTCCGGACTAAAACCAGTCATATATACTCAGAAAGGGAAGTCGCTCATCTCTGTTCCTAATACAAAGCGACTCTTCAAAAGGAAATGTTTTTTTTTTTTAAATTAACCATTACTTACCCATTGGATTTTCATATAGACCATTTTAATAGGGATTCTATCTTCCCCAAACTGCCCCCCACAACCCAATCCCCTACTATTAGTAGTCTCCTCACTATTGCCATCAATGGTAAGATTTTTGTGTGCAGCAGTATCTTGTACTGACCAGCTATTCCGGGGTGGGCAAACTGTGGCCCGTGGGCCGGATCTGGCCCACCAGCTGTTTTAATCTGGCCCTCGAGCTCCCGCTGGGGAGTGGGGTCTGGGGCCGCTCCTGGAAACAGCAGTAAGGCCCTGCTCTGGCTCTTGCTCTGCATGCTGCCCCCTCCCCAAGCGCCATCCCCCAGCTCCCGTTGGCTGGGAACTGCAGCCAATGGGAGCTACAGAGGCGGTGCCTGCAGACAGGGCAGTGTGCAGAGCTGCCTGGCCGCGGCTCTGCATAGGACATGGGGGGGACATGGCTGCCGTTTCCAGGAGCTGCTTGAGGTAAGTGCTGCCCGGAGCCTGCAACCCGGCCCCCTCCAGCGCGCCAACCCCCTCCTCCAACCCTGATCCCTCTCCTGCCCTCCAAACCCCTCAATCCCAGCCCAGAGCACCCTCCTGCACCCCAAACCTCTCATCCCTAGTCCCACCCCAGAGCCCGCACCCCCAGCTGGAGCTTGCACCCCTTCCCGCACCTCAATCCCTTGCCCCAGCCCTGATCCCCCTCCCATCCTCCGAATCCCTCTGCCCCAGCCTGGAGCCCCCTCCCTCACCCTGAACTCCTAATTTCTGGCCCCACCCTGGATCCCACACCCCCAACCAGAGCCTTCACCCCCTCCCACACCCCAATCCCAATTTTCTGAGCATTCATGGCCTGCCATATAATTTCTATTCCCAGATGTGGCCTTTGGGCCAAAAAGTTTGCCCACCCCTGTGCTATTCCCTTGTTGACCTTGGACCAGATTTTCTGTTGCATAGCAATTTGCACCAGTGCAAAGTGGTTGCAAATTATTGCCATTCTGATCTAGTAATGCTTACACCCACTTTGCACTGATGCAAATTGCTACACACGGTGCAGGAATGAAGATGGGTCCCACAACATTCTTTTCCCTTTAGTGCTGATAGATTGTTCTCATAGATACACCTATATTTTGCAACATCACTTTTTTTTTAAAAGGCAAATTTAAACATGAAGCGGTTTCAAGAGATGTTGCTGCTTTTTTAAAAATAAATAAAAATAAATCCTGTATTTGTCTTTTTTGGAAACTCTGTTTTTACAGCTGGAATTAAAGGGAGGAATTTGAATGCATATATGTTTAGAGGATAACTCTCTTTGCTAAACAGTCTTTCACAGCAAAGGATGTGACTTAGTGCCATACATGCAAACTGGGGATAACCCAGCAAATCCACAAGAACAAATTTTAAAATTGTGGCTAAATTATTACCGTTAAGGTGCAAACTATACACTTGAGAAGGGGTCATTTTCATTTCTAACATTAATTGAAAGGAACATATGGGGAATGGGACTTGGAAAATCTGTTTTCATCAGAACTGAATTTTGGCTTTAAAACATGGAAAAGTGGGTTAAATGTATGCTAATTATGAGTTCTGCAGTGAACTGATTGCTGACTTGAGGTCTGCGCCTTTATCTGTGTGGTATGTTCTTTGAATTCAGCTTAATATAATATTTTAAATATTTTAAACAGCAGATGTGCATTGCTTAAAGATTTGCGTAGATGTTGATGCATGTGTACAGTATGTCTCCTGTACAATGATCTGTTGACATTATCCTCTGTTGCTTAGCTTCAGACAGTAAAGTCATGACATGTGCGGCTGTTTGGAGGATGCCGAAGGAATTGGAATCAGGCAGTCATGAATCCCCTGATGATTCATCAAGCAACACTCAAACCCTGGAGCTACTCTGTCACCTTGACAACACAGCCCATGGCAATATGGCCTGGTAGGATTCTGCATATTTTATATTCCCAAGAAAAGCCTAAAGCCCTGTGCTGTTAGTTTTGTGCAGTTTTATATTGCAGAAACTGGATTACAAACTTTAAAACTATTCTATCTTAAAAAAAAGGTACAAATTGATTTCTTGGTCCCAGATGTTTCATAGATTAAAAACATGTATTATAGTCCTTGCAAAAACACATGCTGTAAAAGCCTGTGTACTGTGTTGCTGTGCCTTCCCCCTTTCATACAAGACCTTTGTTGCACACAAACAGGTGCTCTACTTAACATTTTAGTCTTTGTACAGAACATAATTTTGATATCACATTTTTATCTTTGTTTTTCTGGCTGCATTTTGCTCTATTTGGTATAAATATAAGTAAATTATTGTTTATTGGGGGGAGATTTGATTATGTTCCATGGTTCCTCTTTATTCTTTTCTGTCAACTAAAAATTTGTAATGAGGGCTGGATTATTGCAGTGTGTTATCATAGAGGTTCTTTTCATTATTTGATTGAGAGAGTGAAATTTGCTCACCGTATATTCATGAGCACCTAGCTGTGTGGGTATCTATATATAGCATGTTTCTGTGCAAGGCAACAGAATGTTGACACTCAGCCCATAGGTCATAACAGCCTGGTTTGGCATCTTCAATGACATCTGGGCCATTTTCCACTCTTACACCAGCAAACACAGTACTAATCGCAGGAGAACTCTCTGCACTGGCTAATATTTGTGTGTGAGCCAGACCATGGAACGAAGCACCATGATCTCAGAGTGTACAGACCCCTTGCACTACCACCACCAAAGAACTTTGAAGATATCACCCAGAAAAGGGTGGAATGAGGAGGGAGAGGATGAGATATGGGAATTGAGAGATATTGCATCATATTTACATACATTGAATCTGGACAATGCAGCATAACACACTTATGCAGTGTCAGGTGTTGCTCTATGACTTTCTTGTGGGAGTCTATTGAAATTGCATCAAAGAAAATAGCACTTGGATTCAACCCTATTTCCTCAAATTCTCCGCTTCCTTTTATACCTTTTTGTAAGACAGGGTTTAAAAAGTTCCTGTCCTGTGTTAGACGTGAAAGGTAAAGCTGGAGAATAGCCATCAGCAGATCTCCCCTCCTGCTGGCTTTCTCCAGTCAGTTAGAGGACCCAGAGTGGGTTAGTCTCACCTCTACCCACTTCCCAAACCCTACTAACTCTCTGAATCTGTACCACTGCTGTCTTGGGGAATGTGTTATCCTTCTGTTTGCAATCCTTTGTTTAGCTTTCAAGCCTTATATCTAAGACAAATATAATTTAAACTTCAAGTTAACATTTTGTGAGGCCCTATAAAAATTGCTTGACTAATTATTTTTATATATCTATTCATTTTGCAATTCAGTCAAAAATGATCACATTTTCAACGGGATTTATTGTTTATAAACCCAACTATTATTTTTGGTTTGTTTATTTTTCTTCTAATTTTTTCTTAAGGCCATATTGTGGAAACCCAATGAGACTACGTGAGTGATTAGGTGCTCACTAAAGTGTGCTCACTACGGTGTGCATTGGTTCCAAAGTTTTGTCCTTAATCTGTGTGTCTGTTATTTTTTTAAGGAAGTGCCTGGGTAGTAAACCTGCAAAGTTTGGATTCAGACTTTTTCAGAGTTGGTGTGGGTACTGTTTGACGCACTGAGGGTGGGCAGGCACAGGCCTACCCAAAACAAAAGGCCTTCCCCCTCAATTAAGAATGAGGAACCACTGGACCCAGGCATCAGGTGGTTACATCAGACAACAAATGAAAAAAACAGGATCAGGCGTGAGGTCAGAGGGTAATAATGAGGGATTGGGGGGGATGGGGACGCACGAAGCAGAGAACGCCAGACAGCTCCCACTGCTCCTTAAAGGAGTCTAAGGAGTCAGTGGATGCTCTTCAGAAGAACTCTGATATGTGAGCAGATAAGGCACAGGAATTAGGCCACAGTCACAGAGCACCCGTGCCCCATTCAGCTTCCTTCTCTTACTATGATGGATGGCTGACTTGGCCAGCACCAGGAGGAGGTTGATTATGAGGTCTCGTGACTTTCTGGGCCCATGGATGGGGTGTACTAGGATAAGGAGGTATGGGAGACAGTGCAGCCAGGATATCTGTAAGAGGTTCTAGTGGAGCCAGAAGAGGGTCTACAATCTGACACACCTTACATAGAAGTATGCCAGGATCTCCCTCTGGCCACAGAAAGAACAGGTGTCAGGGGAGTTCTTGAACCATGCCAGGTACATGCCTGTGCTCATGATTCCATGAAGGAGCCATCAGCTAGTATCCCAGGAGGGCAGTAGTACAGACTGGTCCTCCTTAGGTGGCAGCAGGTCCTGCCACTTGGTGTCGGGGTGGGACACCAGGGCAAAGATGTGGATGATGTGAAGCATGAGTGAATACCGATTGTTTCCTGGGTGTGTTTCAGAGACAGATCGGCTAGATGGTGTTCAGCCAACTGAGGTTGCGGGACAAGGGCCTGAAGGCAAGGTCTGGAGGGCCAGTTGGTGTGGGTGCAGTTGGGGTTTGGGTGTGGCTTTGGTAATTTGTATAGGGGGTTTCAGTTCAGAATCGCTTATAATTAGTTTAGTAAGGATTAAAACTAATAAATAGTACTGTATTTAAAGACCTCCTTCCTTGTAAGTAACTACCCAAAGGTATCCCTAATCATTTTACAATGTTAAGTTACCTTTATTAATTGAACACCTCTCTAGTTTGACCAGAGACCAACCAGAATTGGTCCCAGATAGAGTAGCATCCTGTCCTGAGATCTCCACTGAAACACTTTGGCCTTCAGTGCCTATACAAGTATACACAAAAAACTGGTGTATAGGGGACTCTGCACTTTGCATCATTCAAAAATATTACTTTTAAGGTTTTATTCTGAAACACAAGACAGTGTTTTTTTAATTTCATCCACATGTAGGTTAACTGCCAAGCAGAAAACAATGTGTTGACAAGTGCCTACTTAGACATTTAAAAATCTGTTTTGTTGTTTAATTCAATATTTGTATTTTAGGTATTTTGTAAAACTAAGTGGCTTGTCCAAAATCACTCCAAATATTCATGGAAGAACTGGGATTAGAATTTACCTTTAACTACAAGAACATTCTTCCTTCATTTGAAGAAAACCAAAGTATTTAAAAATCATCATGAAAATGCATGAGAAACTTTTATAGTCAAATGGGTCACTTAAATTAAGGAGGCTGATTCTTTGGTTACATAAATGTCATGTTAATCATTCAGATTGCTGGCTGTGGCTGTCTGGACTACCGGGTCAATGTTTCATTCCAAAAACACGAACTCCTGCTGTTTTAACTAAAGGTTTTATATGCTCTGTAGTCCAGCTATCAGAGGCAATGTGATTACACCCTCTCTGAGCAGTCTGGCACTCCGTCCAGGTTAGTTTGGGGTTTCGGGGGGGTGGGAGGGGAGAAGGGAGTTGTTAACTGAATCATGACAGCTCTTGAAATTTCACATTTGAAGTGATAACGGATTTTAAAAGTTTTTTTTTTTAAGTCAAGTTTTGAAATGAATGGTTGGAATGAAGATTAGTAAGAAGATTGCAATTATCAAATCTCTTTATCTGCATTTTATAAGGAAAAGAGAAGGAAAGAGAGAAATTTAAATTTAAAATGTGCATGTAGCATTACTATATTACCAAACTCCCCTGTTTTTCACACTGTCCTTTTCTTGCCCATGTTTTCTCCTTTCACTGTTCCCATTGTATCCTGCTCCTCAGGTTCTTTTCTCTACAGCTAATTTTCCTATGTTCATTTCCTGGCGAAGGCCTTTTATAGTTAGAATATTGTCTCTGGTATTATTTATATTTCTAATACTGTGTATTCTAGAAATACTTGGGGGTGGAGGTACGGGGGGAGAAGGGAATTATTTCACTGCCAGGATGCTAGGTATTCATTTTATTTCACTGACCATTCTTTCTTTTAATGTTTTAAGAAGACGTGACAAGGACACTGGCACATAGATTTTCAAAAGTGAAATGAGGTAAAGAAGATACAAAGAAATACAGAATTCGTTTTCTGAACAATCACACACACCATATAATACACCCACTACAGTGTGTATTTTCTTCTGAGCCAAGACAAAAAAAGAATGCCTAATGTGTGATGACAAAAATTCTAAATTTTTCTTACCTGTCTCTGAGCTTCATGTGTCCTCTGCTCAAAGACTTTTGGAATATTTTTCCGGTCATATCCTGACAAAACTAACCATGACATCTGTGGACAAAGACATTTGGAGCTCTTCTCGCCATGCGTATTATCAGTACTTGAATACCACCAACTGCTATTCATCTGCAGTTTACACAAATCTGTACTGCTGCTAAGCTTCAATGTATCTTGGAGTTAGCAAAATTCTTACTCTAGATATAGCAGGCATTTGAATGAGCAGGGAGATGAATATGAACCCCACTTCAAAAAAAAAAACACATTTAAACATGTGTTTATTTTTAAACTTGTGAAGTTCTGTTAAGTGCTTTGCTAGTTTCGGGCATAAATAACGTAGGTCTTTTCCACCTATAAATTCTACAGTTTTATAATAAGTTTCCCCTTTTCTAGATGTACTTCTTATGTAGGGGTGGGCAAACTGTGGCCCGGGGGCCACATCCGGCCCTTCAGACATTTTAATCCAGCCCTCGAGCACCTGCCGGGGAGTGGGGTCGAGGGCTTGCCCTGCTCTGTGTGTGTCGTGGCTCCCGGAATCAGCGGCATGTCCCCACTCCAGCCCCTACGCATAGGGGCAGCCAGGGGGCTCCGCATGCTGCCCCTGCCACAAGCACCACCCCTGCAGCTCCCATTGTCCAGGAACCACGGCCAATGGGAGCTGCAGGGGCGCTGCCTGCGGACAGGGCAGTGCACAGAGCTACCTAGCCAGAGCCTGAACCTCTGACCCCCCTCCCACACCCCTGTCCCAGGCCTGATCCCCCTCCTGCCCTTCGAACCCCTCAGTTCCAACCCAGAGCACTCTCCTGCACCCTGAAACCCTCACCCCAGCCCCATCCCAGAGCCCACATCCCCAGCCAGAGCCCTCACCCCCGCCAACCCTCTGCCCAGCCCAGGGCCCCCTCCCACACCCTGAATTCCTTATTTATGGCCCCACCTCAGAGCCTACACCCCCAGCCGGAGCCCTCACCCCTTCCCGCGCGCCAACCCCCAATTTCGTGAACGTTCATGGCCCACCATACAATTTCCATACCCAGATGTGGCCCTCAGGCCAAAAAGTTTGCCCACCCCTGTTCTTATGTATCAACCACGTAAGAAAAGGTCTGACAACTTAGTCTATTGTACTTCTAGAAATTAGAATACAGTTATTGTTACACATACCAAGAGTTAGTAGCAGAGGGAGGGCCTCTGCTCTAAAGAAATAAAGCAGTCTGCTCAGAAACTGAGACATTTTAATCTCAGGAAATTGCTGATAAAATTATGCTTGCCAACTCTTGGCTTTGAAAGCGGAGTTCACTTTTAAAGAGTTTTCTCGGCTTCTCTTTTGAGCCTGTAAATTGTTTCATTGATTTCTGTGGGATAACTTGCAAGATTAAGGGTGTGACAAAGTTCCTGCTCTACCTTGGTGGGTCTTGCGCTTATTGGCGGATGTGCTGGCCTTGGAGCTTCACGGCAGCCCTCAACTTGGCCGTTTTTCTGAATTCACAGAAAGTCCAGGTCGACTCCTCCTGTGTCTGACCAGGAGTTGGGAGGATTTGGGGGGAACCCAGGCCCGCCCTCTACTCCGGATTCCAGCCCAGGGCCCTGGGGAATGCAGCTGTCTAGAGTGCCCCCTGGCACAGCTGTGCGACAGCTACAACTCCCTGGGCTACTTCCCCATGGCCTCCTCCCAACACCTTGTTTATCCTCACCTAGGACCTTCCTCCTGGTGTCGGATAATGCTTGTGCACCTCAGTCCTCCAACGGTCCGCGTTCTCACTCTCATCTCCTAGTGCCTCTTGCTCCCAGCTCCTCACACGCACACCACAAACTGAAGTGAGCTCCTTTTTAAAACCCAGGTGCCCTGATTAGCCTGCCTTATTGATTCTAGCAGCTTCTTGATTGGCTGCAGGTGTTCTAATCAGCCTGTCTTAATTGTCTCCAGAAGGTTCCTGATTGTTCTGGAACCTTCCCTGTTACCTTACCGAGGGAAAAGGGACCTACTTAGCCTGGGGCTAATATATCTGCCTCTGTTACTCTCCTATAGCCATCTGGACCGACCATGTCACAAGGGTTTGCAAGAAAAGGTCCTGTATTTAATTGTTATTTATTTATATAGTGATATTGTGTGTGGCATTTTAGAGAAATAGATTGTAATATCCTGAAGAACTTACAATTGGGGTTAAGATATTGCATGTCAAGACAAGTTGGACAATGAGCTGTGGGGGCAGGAGATGCGAAGGGAAAGGGGAGACAAGCAACAATAGGACTCTGTGATTACTTTGGTTAATAATATATGCATTGTGAGGGTTTCCTAAAACTTGTTTCTGCTTCGATAGCATTGAGGTGAGACTAGGACTTATAGGCCTTCAGGAGTGGGAGGACAACTGGATCAGAAAGGGAATTACAGATGTAGGAGTCAGAGTAGCAGCCGTGTTAGTCTGTATTCGCAAAAAGAAAAGGACTACTTGTGGCACCTTAGAAATTAACAAATTTATTTGAGCATAAGCTTTTGTGAGCTACAGCTCACTTCATCGGATGCATTCAGTGGAAAATACAGTGGGGAGATTTATATACACAGAGAACATGAAACAATGGGTGTTAGCATACACACTGTAAGGAGAGTGATCACTTAAGGTGAGCTATTACCAGCAGGAGAGTGGTGGGGAGGGGGCGGTGGAAACCTTTTGTAGTGATAATCAAGGTGGGCCATTTCCAGCAGTTGACAAGAACGTCTGAGGAACAGTGAGGTGGGGGGGATAAACATGGGGAAATAGTTTTACTTTGTGTAATGACCCATCTACTCCCAGTCTCTATTCAAGCCTAAATTAACTGTATTCAGTTTGCAAATTAATTCCAATTCAGCAGTCTCTTGTTGGAGTCTGTTTTTGAAGTTTTTTTTGTTGAAGAATTGTAACTTTTAGGTCTGTAATCGAGTGACCAAAGAGATTGAAGAGCATTGTGCCGCATAGCGGTGTGGCTGCAGGGGAGGGAGGACAGCCTCCCGAGCCGTGAGCTCAGGGGCCGGGCGGGACGGTCCCAGGGGCCAGATGTGGCCCGTGGGCCGTAGTTTGCTCACCTCTGCTCTAAGTATATGAAGAGAGCAGACCTGCTGTGTGAGAAGATAGATAGGGTATTTATCACTCTGTATAATCCATTGTAATTTTCTGAGCATGCATTTGGTTAGCAATCTGAAAAATGTGAAGTAAACTGTAAGAATATAGATAGTACTATAAATTTAACCACTGTACCAGTACCAAAAGCCTTTTGTCAAGTAGGGGAGAAAATTAATATTTCTTTATGGATTGAAAGATGCTTTTCTAGCAAAAGAATTATCTAATTTTGCTCTTATAAAGGCACTGAGACATTAAATAGAAAATAAATGCTTTCTTCCCTAACCAAATCTGTCTTCAGTGTGTTTTAATTAAAAATTAATCTCTCTCTTTAAAAGGCTTATTTTCACATTGCTTATGATTTGGGAAATCCCTTTTAAAATGTGGAAAAACAGAAAATCATACTCCTTTTACTACTTTCGTCGGAGTTGCTCCTTCTGCTTGCACTTTAAGTTGGTAGGCAAGTCAGCAAACCATTAGTGACAGACTTAATGGAAATGAGGTATCCACAATATTTATTTTTTCCCCCCTATCCGTTCCTTTGGGGCAGTCATGTGTCTGCCAAATTGGTGATGGCAGGATTAACCCCCTGCGTGAGTAAACAGTGGCAGGGCTAGTTCTTTTCTGCATGACTGCCTCATGTTTCTCTCTGTGACTTCCCACATCCTTCTAATTAGGAGGGATCAGAGCCACGAAAACTTTAATTCATACACAGAAATTTGATTGAAAAAGACAAGCATTTGATGCCTTCCCAGAATATACCAACCAATGAAGCTCATGGGATTTAAGTCAATTGCAACAATTTATGCTAATAACTAGAACTGGAGACAGCACAAATGCAGGTGTTTGGCGCAGGAAAAGCCATTTGTCAATGCAGGAGGTTGGTCTTAATGACTGAAAATTAAACCAGCATTTTATTCAAAGAGAAGATTTCTTATTAATCCTTATGTAACTTTACAGTGTGGGCTTTAATAATAAGAGGCATTTATGAGCTCCACAGGAAATAGATATTCTTTAGTGAGAAGGTCATATGATGTACTGATGGAAATCCATGGTTACTGTACTTCCAGCTATCACAAGTTGTGGTCTTTCCACATCTCTTAAGCTTAAGCAGTGTTATCCTTAACTTATGGGTAGGAGCCAGACAAAGAGCATGCAGGTGTTTCATGTGTGGTTGATTCAGTAACTAGACCCCTTTCTTTTGACTTGATACTTAACTTTACAGCCAAAGTCTCCCCTCCTTCCTTTTCCCTTCTCTCTGGTCTTCACTGTCTCCGTTCTGTTCTTGGCATTGTGTTTTCTTTTATGTTATATAGCCCCTTCCTTCATTTGTACTCTAAAATGGAGTTTAAGAGGCAATCAGGAAAATTTTCACTTTGGTGATCTGAAAACCTGATAATTCTGTAAAAAGACCTAAAAATCAAGCAGTTTCCTCCTACTTCTCTACAAAGTTTAAGACCAAAATGCTGCATTAAGGGCCATCTTTTTCATGATCTATCAAAGTTTAGGGTATGGGACAAGTGAATTATACCACATCCAATTTAAAAGGTAGGGGAATTTAAGTCCGCACAATATAATTGCCCAAAGTAGAATGTGGCCAGAATGCTAAGATTGTTGTTTCTATTATTTCAAGTAGTTCCATGAGAAATTAAAGGACCAAAACTCATCTGGATATCCGTTCGGTCACATCTTAAAAATAAATAAAAAAAATAAAAGCACCCAGCATCTCACAGCACAATACCCCTGGACGGTTCAATCTGCAAGTAGCAGAACATTGCTTTTTATTGGTTTACTAGTGCCTCTTTTATACGAATTGGATTTTCCTTTGAGGTTTCTTATCCGAGAACTGTCGAGTCTCATCCTTTCTTAGCTGGTATGGTCACAGAAACTGTGCCAGGTAGTTTGACTGCAATAAACACGGATTTCTACTAGTTTAACAAACAAGTCTTTTTCACTCGCAGTTAAGTGTAACAGCTTCATAATATTACTATATGGAATGTATTATGGCCCCAGTTCTGGAAAAATAAATCCATTCACGACAGCATTTGATCATGTGCTTCACTTTAAGCATGTGCTTAAATCCCATTGAACTCTATGGGACACAATCACATGCTGACAATTAAGCACAGGCTTAAGTGCAATACTACATGGAGATGGACTTAAGTGCTTTCTGGTGTTTATTGATCCCATAATATAAGTTTATTTTCTTTTTATTTTTTTTTAAATGACATATGCACTAACAAAATGAATAAACAAAAACTTGATCAGGAAATGCAAAAAACAAGTTTTTCATAATTGTAACACTTTGCATTGCATTGCATGCAGGCAACATTTTCAAGCACTAGTTATGAATATATTTAGCTAGAAATATTCATTAGATGCATAGACTTTAAGGTCAGAAGGGACCATCATGATTATCTAGTCTGAACTCCTGCATGTTGCAGGCCACAGAACCTCACCCACCCACTCCTGTAATAGACCCATAACCTATGGCTGAGTTACTGAAGTCCTCAAATCATGGTTTAAAGACTTCCAAGTTATAGAGAATTCACCATTTACACTAGGTTAAACCTGCAAGTGACCCATGCATCATACTGCAGAGGAAGGCAAAAAACTTCCAGGGTCTCTGCCAATCTGACCCACTGGAAAAATCCTTCCCAACCCCAAATATTGTAGTCAGTTAGACCCTGAGCATGTAGGCAAGAACAAGGCAGATTACCTGGGAAAGAATTCTCTGTACTAACTTAGAGCCCTCTGCATCTAGTGTCCTATCTCTGGCTGTTAGAGATGTTTGGTACTGGCAGTTGCTGATGGGCCACATGCAATTATAGGCAGTCTCATCAGACCATCCCCTTCATAAATTTATCAAGCTCAATCTTTAAGCCAGTTAGGTGTTTTGCCCCCACTGCTCCCCTTGGAAGGCAGTTCCAGAACTTCACTCTTCTGATGGTTAGAAGCCTTCACCTAATTTCAAGCCTAAACTTGTTGAAGGCCAGTTTATATCCATTTGTTCTTGTGTCAACGGTGGCACTTAACGTCAATAACTCCTCTCCCTGCCTGGTATATCCCTCTGATGTATTTTTACAGAGCAATCCTATCTCCCCTCAGCCATCTTTTGGTTAAACAAGCCAAGCTCTTGGAGTCTCATCTCAGAAGGTAGGTTTTTCATTCCTCAGATCATCCTAGTAGCCCTTCTCTGCACCTATTCCTGTTTGAATTCATTTTTATTAAACACGGGAGGCCAGAACTGCACACACTATTCCAGATGAGGTCTCACCACTGTCTTGTATAATGATATTAACACTTCCCTGTCTTTATTGGAAATACCTCGCCTGATGCATCATAGGACTGCATTAGCTTTTTTCACCTCCACAGCACATTGATGGCTCATTGTCATCCTGCGATCAACCAATACACCAAGGTCTTCCTCCATCTCTGTCACTTCCAACTGATACATCCCCAGCTTATAGCAAAAAATCTTGTTAGTCCCTAAATGCATGACCTTGCACTTTGCGCTATTAAATTTCATCCCATTTCTATTACTCCTGTTTTACAAGGTTGTCCAGATCTTGTATGATATTCTTTCCTCCTCCATATTGGCAATACCTCCCAACTGTGTGTGATCTGCAAATTTTATTAGCACACACTCACTTTTTGTGCCAAGGTAAGTAATAAAAATGTTTAAATAAGATTGGTCCCAAGACCGATCCCGGAGGAAATTCAGCCTGACAGTTCGCCGTTCAGTATAACCAGTTGTAATCTCCCCTTTAACCAGTTCCTTATCCACCTTTTAATTCTCATATTAAACCCTATCTTCTCCAATTTAACTAATAATTTCCAATGTGGAGCAATATCAAATGCCTTACTGAAATCCAGGTAGATTAGATCTACTGCATTTCCTTTGAGAAGATAACTGATTTTTTAGACAAAGGAGATGAGGTTGATCTGGCATGATCTACCTTTTATAAAACCAAGTTGTGTTTTATCCCAATTACTGTTCACCTCTATGTCCTTAACTACTTTTCTTTCAAAATTTGTTCAAAGATCTTGCATACAATTGAGGTCAAACTAACAAGTCTGTAGTTTCCTGAATCACATTTTTCCCTTTTTTAAAAATAGAAACTATATTAGCAATTCTCCAGTCATTGCTTATGACCCCTGAGTTTACAGATTCATTAAAAATCCTTCCTATTGGACTTGCAATTTCATGTGCCAGTTCCTTTAATATTCTTGGATGGAAATTGTCTGGGCCCCCTGATTTAGACCCATTAAGCTGTTTGAGTTTGACTTCCACCTCAGTAGTATTGTGGAATAATTATCGTTAAGGGTCTGATAATAACATTAATTCAAATATTATCATATTTCCTGACTTGTCTTTAAGATTTCATTTCATTAATGCAGTATTAAGGTTGCATGCTTAAGGAAACAAAACTGAATATATAAATTGATTTAGTAAAGTTAATATCAAGCAAATTGTTTTGAAAATCAGAAATCTGCTGATAGCATTTTAAATGGTTATATGTTCGCATAGTGAAAAAATTGTGTAATTAGAACAATCTGATGAGTAATTTTGCCTTGAGAACAAATGAAAATTATCACTTATTTTAACATGATAGGACCTACTACTAAAAATAGATGAGCTCACGACCCCTGGTTGGGCAGACCCCTTTGAAACCTTATAGGGTATGTCTACACAACCTGCAGGAGTGAGCCTCCCAACCCAGGTTGACAGAATTGGGCTAGAGGAGCTCACACTAGTTCACTAAAAATAGCTGTGTAGACAGTTTGATGATGTGGCTTGGGCTAGAGCTCAGGGTCTGAAGCCTAGAAAAAGGGATGGGCTTCGAAGCTTGAGATGCAACTTCAAAACATTGTCTACATAGTTGTTTGTAGTTCACTTGTGTGAGCCCCAGTAGCCTGAGTTTGTCCACCTGGGCTGAGATGCTCAATTCTGCAGACTGTGCAAAAGTATCTGAGGGGCTTTGTGCAAGTGCGGCAGGTTCAGCTGGGCACATTTAATATCAGGATCATAGGAACCATTTTCCTTTTACAGAAATTGCCAGAGAATATAACATCACATGCTAATGTCTATTACCAGGGTTTACATTCAGCGGAGCTGTCTGGAGCCGTACCCCGGTAAATATTTTCAAGCCCCTCCCCCCTCCGGTGTTTTTATAGCATGTTGTGGGGGAGAAGGGCATGGAGGGCTCTGGGAAATACTGTCTGAAAATTTAAGCCCTGTCTATTACGCATATCCTAGACCCTCCATTTTCTTTACATGGTGCACAAAATTTCAGATATATCAAGATATGAAGCTGATTCATTGTAGACAGAGTCAAAGAACTTTCAGCACTTAAATAATTGTTTCACACCTCTTTAATTTCTTGAAATTATGTTCTTCATGACCTGTCTGTGCGCCGAAAAATGTAGAAGAATAAAAAGAAAATTTTGGGGAAAACTTACCAAATAACAAGTGAAATAGATTTGCTTTTGATTAGAATACTTCCAGCCCATTTCCAATAACCTCCTAACCTTGTATTCTGATCCTTTATAAAACTTCCTCACTTAGCATCCTTTAGTAAACCAAAATATGTTATTTCATAACTGAGTTCAACAGGATTTACACTCTTGACCTCTCTTCTTCCCTTCTTTTAATATGAATAGGCCATAATACTGTACCACTTGTCTAGCTTTTTGAAACATTGTCTATTATTTTCCATTTTGCTCATTTTCCCTTTTTATGGGGTCATCTTCTGAAAAAAATCTGGAACTGGCAGGAAAACGTGAAAAGTCGCTTTTCTCCTGTTGATTTTCAGATAGGATTCTCATGAATGACCTCAAACTTTTTCACTAGTGTTAAATGGATGGTATTGTGTGTATAATATTGTACTTTAAGTGTTATGCTACCAACTATAATAAAATATTTTGACACGGAACCAAAAATAAACAAAATAACCCAATGATGTATTAGCTGGTTAGTAAAGGAGAAAACTGTTTTTGTCATATGACTAATCTGTCCATTCTTCTCCAAGTGCTTGCTTATGTCCCTTCCATATTAAGTGTACATGCTCGCTACATGCACCAGTGCTGGAAGTTTTCCCCTCAGCAGTATCCATAGAGGACTGGCTCTGATGCCCTCTGCAGTAGCGCCCACCCTCAGTTCCTTCTTGACGGAAACTCTGACAGTGGTGAAGGAGGGTGGGTTGTGGAATGGACATGAGCAACACATCTCAAAGAACACCAGTTATGGAAAAGGTAACTGTTTTTTCTTCTTCGAGTGCTTGCTCATGTCCATTCCATATTAGGTGACTCCCAAGCAGTACCCCTTGAGGTGGGTAGGAGTTTACTGATGTGTAGATTGCAACACAGCTCTGCCGAACCCAGCGTTGTTCACGGTGCGTTATGCCATCACTCAGCAGGCCAGAGACATGTGGACAGAGAACCATGTTGCAGCTCTACAGGTGCCCTGAATAGGGATGTGTGCCAGGAAGGCGCCGAGAATGCCTGAGCTCTAGTCGAGTGGGCTCTGACAATCAGCAGCGGGACCCCTGCCAGGTTGTAACAGGTCCTTATGCAAGAGGTGATTCAACTGGAAATCCTCTGCGAGGACACTGGAAGGCCCTTCATCCTATCCACTGTAGCGATGAAGAGCTGAGTTGATTTGTAAAAGGAAAGGCTTTGTATTTTCTAGATAAAAGTGAAGGACCTTCAAGCATCCGGCGTGTGAAGACGCCTCTCTTCACTGGTCTTGTGTGGTTTGGAACACAACACGGGGAGGAAGATGTCCTGGTTCATATGGAAGTTAGACATCACCTTTGTCAGGAAGGCTGGGTGGGGCCGCAGTTGAACCATGTCTTTGTAGAAGACCGTGTACAGCGGTTCTGAGATCAAAGATTTAATTTCAGAGACTCGTCTTGCCTATGTTTTCCTGGTGGTGGTGACAGTCTTCCATGACAGGAGAGAAAGGGAGCAGGAGCCCAGCGGCTCAAAGGGTGGGCCTATGAGCCTAAAGAAGACTACATTAAGATCCCACTGTGGGACAAGGGTCTGTACCTGCAGGAAGAGTGTCTCGAGCCCTCTCAAGAATCTGACCATCCTATCATGAGAAAACACTGTCTGGCCTTGGATCGGCGGGTGAAAAGCGGAGATGGCTGTGAGATGCACTCTAATGGAAGTATGTGCCAGGCCCTGGTTCCTCAAATGAAGCAGGTAGTCCAGGATAGCCTGTATGGAAGAGCACGAGATGCCATGCTCAGACGCACAGTGGAGAAACCTTGTCCACTTGGCCAGGTAAGTCAAGTTGTGTCTACACTGGTGCTATACTCAGTCATGTGGCACAGAAACTGCTGGCAGCACATCCCATGGTTCTTAGCACTGCAGTAAGTTGAGCCACTCTTAGTTCTTTCCCCATGAGTTGTGGGAGAACTCTTCTGCCCTTTCTAGATAAGGGGGGGAATTGTGGGAAGGCATTAGAGAACTAGCTGCACTCGAGTAGTCCAAACTACCAAATGGTCATGTTAACGGCTGACAGTTTGCGTCCACTCTAGTTTTAGCATATACCCATTCTTGGGCCAGCCACTTGAGTTAAAAGCATCCCCTCACTCGAGATGGGGGTGGGTTTTGTTAATGGTCGGGACTTGAGTAAGGACTAATGGGGGGGGGGGGGGGGGAGGATAGTTCAGTGGTTTGAGCACTGGCCTGCTAAACCCAGGGTTGTGAGTTCAATCCTTGAGGGGGCCATTTAGGGATCTGGGGCAAAAATTGGGGATTGGTCCTGCTTTGAGCAGGGGGTTGGACTAGATGATCTCCTGAGGTCCCTTCCAACCCTGATATTCTATGATTCCAATGCTCGAATTAACTTTGCAGTGAAGACAAGCCTTCAGAGTGCATTTTAAACTGGTTACCTAAAACTTAGGTTGACCGTAGGTGAACATTGTTCAGTGGGTGTGAAAAATTCACACCCCTAAGAGATGTAAGCTGACCTAAGCCCTCGTGCAGACACTATCAATGTGTTGCTTGTCACTTGTGTTCTCAAACGGAGCTCTACTTCTCCCTGCTGCAAGTTCCTTCCCAATGGAGCTGTCCTGCAGGACCTAGGTTCCCCAGGGCTAGGTTCTTCCAGCCCCAGAATCAGACGAACGAACGCGCGCTCACACACACACTAACAGAGCACATCTGAGAGGACCAGATTAGTTAGCACTCCCAAGCTAACCCCTTATATGTCCCTGGACTTCATAGGCTGCGTCGAGCAGCACCTCCAAGCTGTCCCCCTCATAGGCCCTGGGCACCGCACCAGAATAAAGCATGCCTAAGCCAGCTGAGTCAAGCATCACTTTCGATCTGCCACCCTCATATGCCCCTCAACTCAGCAGACTGGATCGAGCAGCACTTCCAAGCTGCCACTCTCATATGTCCTAGGTTTGGCATGTCTCTATCCCCACTTTCATGTTATAATTGTTCTGGTAGTAACCCACTTGATGAGCAAACCCCACAGGATTTTTGGGCACTGCAGGAATCTTTTAGTTTAGGTACGAGGAGCATTGCTGCAGAACGAATGAGAAAACCACAAAACGCAAACAGGAGTGGGGGGTGGGGTGGGAGAGAAGCAACCAGCTTAATCATGAAAGTTATTTATTGCCAGGTAGTAACCATAGGCGAGCCAAAACAAACAAAACAGTTAGATTTAATATTATAACTTAAATTTGATTATAAAAGTCAGGTTTACAAAACTATAACTGATCACATAAGTCAGGGTCAGAAGACTATACCTAGAGAGGTTCTTACTACTCCGTGAAGATTGAATCGATCAGGGATCCCAGGTGGTAGCTGAGGGTCCAGAGTGCTGGAGACAGGTAGAGGCCCCAGCATGATCAGTCAGGAGAAGATGAAGTCCCCAATGGAACTGATGCAGATTTTGGATCCAGGCATCAGAACACTTACTTGAGCATGGATAGGGGTTTTTGTGGAGAAAAAACAATGGTTCAAGGGAAAATACTAAATTTGTTTATATGTAAACTGATGGCTCAAGAGTATACCAAAGATGTTTTGTTCAGGCTAGACAATGGGAGCTGATCATTTCTAGCTATGGGCAGTGTTCCTTGGAGGGAAGTCACAATGCAATTAGGGAGCTTCACTATTTTGGATACCAAAGGATTTATTACTAAAATTGGTCTGATAACTACTGAGCTGGGTGTGTGTTCATTAACATCTGGAGCAGAGATCCCCCATCATGCAGTGCTTTCCTGGTCCCAGAGTTCTGTGGTTCTTGCCTTGGAATTTCTGTTCTCCATTCTGTATGCTAATGGAGATGCCTCCTTGTCCCATCTTTGATGCAAATGAAGCTAGGGGAGTTTCCATAATCCAGTCATCTTTATCCCAGTGGTTTAGGTGTGTCTCCTACTGCCTTTTCATTGTTTTTTGTAAGGCTTTCTTCTGATGCAGATTTGGTTCAAGCAGAGGCTGGGGTGGCGGGGGGGGATGGTCTTTCGTGAATCAGACAGGCTGGGTACTGCGCCCAAGGACACAGAGCTGCTAGGTAACAACCTCTTGGAGCTTGGATTAACTACAGTGACAGAAAACCCCTTTTATCACTGTTGCAAGTGTTTACACCAGTGGTGGGCAACCTGCTGCCTGTCAGGATAATCCGCTGGCAGAAGGCCAGACAGTCTGTTTACATTTGCACGGCTGCCTGCAGCTCCCAGTAGCCACGGTTCGCCGTTCCCGGCCAATGGGAGCTGCGGGAAGCGGTATGGGCCACAAGGATGTGCTGGCCGCCGCTTCCCCCAGCTCCCATTGACGGAGAATGGCGAACCGCAGCCACTGGGAGCTGCGAATGTAAACAAACTGTCTGGCGGCCCACCAGAGGATTACCCTCATGGGCCGCATGCAGCCCACAGGCTACCCACCACTGAGCTACACGGTGGTGCTACAGGGGCACAGCTGCAGCGCTGTAGCTGTGCCAGTGGGCATCCGTAATGGAGACATTGTCTCAGACTGAGAACAAAGTGTGGGAGATATTGCCTCTCTGTCCAGAAAGTGGAATACCCTGATGGTGTCCAAAAAGATCACACCTGTAAATTCATTAAACCATCTTTTCAGAAAGCAAGCCTTGTTCTCAAAGGTGTAACATTAGATTTACAGTGGACTGCATACATCAGGGCATTTCTAATGTATTATAGAACCTTTCACCTGTAGATCAACAATTTAACTCTTCCCTATCTCAGTAGGAATTGATACTTTAGCAGCCTCTTCATAAGATGAGCTTGAATCCCAGTTCCAGCTTCATGTCCCAAATTCACCATGCTTTGCAGTAGATTGTAAGCTCTTTAGGGCAGGATTAAGGGCTGTCTCTTGCTATGTTTTTATACTGGACCTAGCACAATGGGGTACTGAGATTAGTTAAGTCCTCTGGTAAGAGCTCCTACAGGAAGCACCAAAATTGCCTCTCTCACTATAAAGTTGAGAGTTGGCAATATTCATTGATGTTTGGGAAGCTCTCAAATTCTGAAGTGATGAGCACCATAGTCCATGAGGAACTTAATTATGTCCTCAGTGTAGGGTTTGAATAGTGTGCAGTGAACAACAATGAATTAAAATAAAAGATTGAACAGCCGTTTATTACATGAACAGCATTCATTCTGTGCACTGAATGAGGCAGGGATCCTAGGCACAGGCAACCTTAATTCTGGCATTTCCCAACTTCTGAGTGCTTGTCTTCACCACCTTAATAATGTTTTTAATGTAGTGGAGTTTTGCTTTTTTATTTTTGTTCTGTAAGTAAACTGGGAGGGAGAAGAAGCATATGTCATCAGGTTCATCAACAGGGTTAGAACCTTCAGAGCCACAGACCTCTACCTCTTGAGCTACTGGAGTAACTGATAACAGTAGGAGTTTGCTCAGCACTAGGAGCTGTGAGAAGCCTGAGCATTTTCAGCGAAGACAGGATTTTCAGATTTTACCTGTTAAACTCTTGTAAATCTCTACTGAGCATGAATGAACTGATTTTTTTCAAAGGCTTTAATTTGACCATATTTTGGCAGATTTTCATAGGAATGGCAAAAGGCATATCCTTGACGCACAGTCTACCCTCCTGCCAAGTTTCAAGTCACTAACACTAGAGTTTCAAAGAAAAGGTAGCCAAAATTGTTTTAACATTGAAAATCAATGTTATTTTCCTTAATCTCATTTTCAGAAATGGCTGAATCGTTTTGGCTGAAATTTCAAATAGGTAAATCAAATAAATATCAACCTGAGACAGACATCTCACATGAAATATTTTTGCCAAATGATTAAAATTTGGCAGTTATAAACAACTGAAAAAGGGTCTTATAATGGAAAGTATCTGGCAACCTTAGTAGCACCAAACTCTGCCTATAATGTCTGGACACTACATGATCAATTAACTCCAAAATAAAATATTGTGATGGACCTGCCAATCAGGGGGACTTGAAGTCCCATCAGCTTCCTCCCCTTTGCACTTCCTCTTGCCTTAACAAGGATCAGGATAAGGTCCTGATCTAGGAAGTGGCCTGGCTGATGGGGTCTTGTGGGGAAGCAGTGGCCTCCTGGCAAGCAAGGAGCTGCCTGGAAGAGAGATGCAGAGAGGAATACCCAGGAGTAGATGCAGAGTTGTATGTGGAACAAACTGTAACTGCTGGACACTGCAGCTGAATGCAGGTCTGTGTAGAACTTATGTGACTGAGCAGAGAGCCAATGCGTAGGGGTCCCAGTGAAAGAGAGACTACTAAGTGATCCTGGCCTATAAAACTGGCAAGCTCCTATTTGCCTTAAACAAAGACTGGGCTGTAGAGGGTACTTTAGGCACTAGGCCTGAAGATTCTTGGCTTTCAGTTGGACTGCCCCATGGGCTCAAACAAGAACCACTATTGCTCACTGTGAACTGTAACTATATAAGTCTCTGTACCTAGGGTATTTGCAACCTCTCTCTTTCCTGCCAGCCCTACTAAAATACCCTTTCACTTAGCTGTGTGCCTGAGTGGTTATTGGGCTATACCCAGGTTAGCCAGGGCTGCAAGCCCTATCTGCTGCAGCACCTGACTGAGTTTTGGTACACCTGGCATGTTATTCGCACTTTAACGGTTTGATGCGCTCCAGCCCTGAGCAACCCCAATGATTATAATATGAATGGAGAAAAAATGATATTTGTTGTGGAGGTTGTAGTGCTTTCATATAAGAATGGCCATACTGGGTCAGACCATAGGTCTATCCATAGGTCCAAACCTTAGACCCAGTATCCTGACTTCTGACAGGGGCCAGTGCCAGGTGCCCCAGAGGGAATGAAGAGAACAGGTAATCATCAAGTGATCCATCCACTGTCGCCCATTCCCAGCTTCTGGCAAACAGAGGCTAGGGACACCATCCCTGCCCAGGTTGGCCAATAGCCATTGATGGACCTATCCTCCATGAATTTATCTAGTAGTTTTTTTAATCCTGTTATAGTCTTGGCCTTCACAACATCCTCTGGAAAAGAGTTCCACAGGTTGACTGTGCATTGTGTGAAAAAATACTTCCCTTTGTTTTAAGCCTACTGCCTATTAATTTCATTTGTTGACCCCTAGTTCTTGTTTTATGAGAAGAAGTAAATAACACTATTTACTTTCTCCACATCAGTCATGAATTTATAGACCTCAATCATATTCCCTGTTAGTAGTCTCTTTTCCAAGCTGAAAATTCCCAGTCTTATTAGTCTCTCCTTATATGGAAGTCGTTCCATACCCCCAGTCATTTGTTGCCATTTTCTGAACCTTTTCCAATTCCAATATATCTTTTTTGAGATGTGGTGACCACATCTGCATGCAGTATTCAAGATGTGGACGTACCATGGATTTATATGGAGGCAATATGATATTTTCTGTCTTATTCTCTATCCCTTACTTAATGATTCCCAACATTCTGTTTGCTTTTTTGACTGCCGCTGCACATTGAGTGGATGTTTTCAGAGAACTATCCACAAAGACTACAAGATCTTTCTTGACTGGTAACGGCTAATTTAGACCCCATCATTTTATATGTATAGTTGGGATTATATTTTACAGTGTGCATTACTTTGCATTTATCAACATTGAATTTCATCTGCCATTTCGTTGCCCAGTCACCTAGTTTTGTGAGATCCTTTTGTAGCTCGTCTCAGTCTGCTTGGGACTTAACTATTTTGAGTAGTTTTGTATCATCTGCAAATTTTGTCACCTCAGTCTTCACCCCTTTTTCCACATCATTTATAATACTATTTGTCCCAGTACAGACCCCTGGAGGACACCATTATTTACCTCTCTCCATTTTGAAAACGGGCCATTTATTCCTACCCTTTATTTCCTATCTTTTAACCAGTTACTGATCCATGAGAGGACTTTTCTTCTTATCCCATGACAGCTTACTTTGCTTAAGAGCCTTTGGTGAGGGACCTTGTCAAAGGCTTTCTGAAAATCTAAGTACACTAAATCCACTGGATCACCCTTGTCCACGTGCCTGTTGACTCCCTCAAAGAATTCTAGTAGATTGGTGAGGCATGATTTCCCTTTACAAAAACCATATTGACTCTTCCAAGAAATTATGTTCATTTATGTGTCTGACAATTTTGTTCTGTACCATAGTTTCAACCAGTTTGTCCGGTACTGAAGTCAGGCTTACCAGCCCGTAATTGCTGGGATCACCTCGGGAGCCCTTTTTAAAAACTGGCTTCACATTAGCTATCCTCAAGTAATTTGGTACAGTAGGTGGTTTAAATGATTGGTTACATACTACAGTTAGTCATCCTGCAATTTCACATTTGAGTTCCTTCAGAACTCTTGGATGAATACTATCTGGTCCTGGTGACTTATTACTGTTGAGTTTATAAATTTGTTCCAAAACCTTCTCTGGGACGGTTCCTCAGATTTGTTACCTAAAAAGAATGGCTCAGGTTTGGGAGTCTCCTTCACATCTGCAGCCATGAAGACCAATGCAAAGAATTTATTTAGTTTCTCTGCAATGGCCTGATCATCCTTGAGTGCTCCTTTAGCATCTCTCTCGTCCAGTGGCTTCCTGCTTCTGATGTACTTCAAAAAAATGTTTGTTATTACTTTGAGTCTTTGGCTAGATGCTCTTCAAGTTCTTTTTTGGCCTTCCGAGTTATAGAACTACTACTTATATGGAATTAGGATAAGTTTTGTTCCTGTTTAGACATACTGAATAATGTTGAGAAATAGAGACTAATAAGGTATTTTCAATTTCCTTTGAGGCAGCATTAAGTCGAACTCTTTCAATATCATTGTCTGAATGGTACTGGAAAATATGGTCTTCCAAATTCCATTGAGTAAATCTGTAGTTTTCTCTTTGAGACAGGGACTGTTTTTTTTTTGTACAATGCCTAGACCAGGGGTGGGCAAACTTTTTGGCCTGAGAGCCACATCGGGGTTCCAAAACTATATGGAGGGCCAGGTAGGGAAGACTGTGACCCCTAAATAGCCTGGCCCCTCCCCCCATCCCACTTTCTGTCCCCTGACTGCCCCCCTCAGGACCCCTGCCCCATCCAACCCCCCCTGCTTTGTCCCCTGACCACCCCCTCCCAGGACCCCTGCCCCTAGCTGCCCCACATGACCCCACCCCAGTTCCCTGTCCCTTGATTGCCCCAACCCCATCCCCACCCTCTGACAGGCCCCCCGGGACCCCTACGCCTATCCAATCCCCCCATTCCCTGTCCTCTGCCCCCACCCAGAACCTCTGCCCTGTCTAACCACCCCCTGCTTCCAGTCCCCTGACTGCCCCCCCGGGAACCCCTGCCCCTTATCTAACCTCCTGACCCCCTTACCATGCTGCTCAGAGCAGCATGTATGGCAGCCATGCCGCCTGGCTGGAGCCAGACACGCTGCCACACTGCCCTGCATGAGCGCGCAGCCATGTCACCCAGAGCGCTGCCTGGGCCAGGAGTTCACGGGCTGCGCAGAACGGTCCTGCTGGCCGGATGTGGCCCATGGGACATAGTTTGTCCACCTCTGGCCTAGACCAATGGGTAGGGGCCTACCAAATTCACTGCCATAAAAAAATGTCATGGACCGTGAAATCTGGTCTTGTGTGCTTTTACCCAATTATACAGATTTCACAGGGGAGACTACTGTTTCCCAAATTGGGGCTCCATCTGACACAAAAGTGATTTGTGTGTGGGGGGGGCGTGTCGCAGTATTGCCAGCTTTACTTCTGCACTGCCTTCAGAGCTGCATGGCTGGAGAGCACGGCTGTTGGCTGGGCGCCCATCTCTGAAGGCAGCGCCCTGCCAGCAGCAGCGCAGAAGTAGGAGTGGCAATACCATACTATGCCACCCTTATTTCTGCGCTGTTGCATTCAGAGATGGGTAGCCAGAGAGCGGTGGCTGCTGACCGAGGGCCCAGCGCTGAAGGCAGCAGCGCAGAAGTAAGGATGGCAGTACTATACCAGGCCATCCATACGTTTTCACTGCTGCTTGCAGCGGCTCTGTCTTCAGAGCTGGGCTCCTGACCTGCAGCCGCTGCTCTCCGGCCAGTCAGCTCTGAAGGCAGTGCCGCCGCCAGTAACAGCACAGAAATAAGGGTAGCAGTACAGCAACCCCCCTTACAATAACCTTGCGATCCTCATACAACTCCTTTTTGGGTCAGGACCCCTACAATTACAGCACCTTGAAATTTCAGATTTAAATAGCAAAAATTATGAAATTTATGATTTTTAGAAATCCTATGACTGTGAAATTGACCAAAATGGACTGTGAATTTGGTAGAGCTCTATCAATGGGATACTGGTCTGTTACTAGGAATCCTAGGCACTAACTTAATAGAAAGAAGAATATTTGGACCCACATTTTACCAGTAAACATAGCATGTGAAGTATTTCACTGAAATTTAATTATTTAGTAAAGTATGTTATGACAAGTGGGAAGCAAAGTGGGTTCAAATAAAAAAAAAATTGTTTCCACTGTCTCCACCCCAGACTTTTCTGGGTGGGGTTGCACCATTTTTGAATTGCTGTTGGCCATTGTGGATCCAACAGTGCTCCACACCAATATAATGACAAGCACAAATGAGCAAAGGCCGTCAAAGCTGGATGACTTTTCCCATCATACCAAAGAACAGATTATGCGGGAGCATGCTAATGTTCTGTCGTGGCATCAGGAGAACACTCTGAAGCAGTGGCAGCAGGTAAAGCAGGAAAAATAGGTTTATGCCAAGCTGTTGGAACTAGAGGAATAGTTCTTTGGTCAGCTACATGGTATTCAGTACCATTTATGATCCTGGGAAACCAGCATGAGTTGGTGAGAAAGGATCATTCTGCAGCCTGAGATGACCAGCAGTGATAAGAGAATTTCAGAATGGTGAAGGCAACTGTTTGAGCTCTACGTGTAATATAAATAAATGAGAGAGAGAGAGAGAGAGAGGGAGCGCGTGCGCGCACCTGGAGCTCTGGGCCTGGTGTATGACCTGAACCAGAGGCTGTGAACCCAAGTCAAACCATGTATTCAAACAGATGCTTACAAGTTCACCATCTGGTATATGAACTTGGCAAGATTGCTGATAGCATTGCTAAAACATAAACACTCCTAAGAAGGATTAGGCACTAGATATTTACATAAATACTTCAGAGGGCTAGTACCAGATACACCCCTATCTAGTACAAGATAAGATGGTTTGACAGAACAATGGATAAGGATGTTTTGTCCGAGATATCTGGAACAAAGGGAGGTAACAGACATCATGAAACATGTAAGATGGTACGTTAGTAGTTTTCCCAGTTGTTTGTCTCCATCTATAAATGTCAGGGTACCTCCCTGTGACGGGGTTCGACTCACCAGCGCTGGCACCTCCTGCCAGTTGCTCCAGGAATTAGCTCTCGACCGCTGCAGAGCGTCCTCAATGCGTGGTGTCAGGCCCATCATTTGCTCTGCTGCCCTGGGACCTGCATTGCTCCCTGCTCGGTGGCATCCTCTTCAGGACAGTCCTTGTCTGCTTCAGTCTCACCCCCTTCCGGGGTGGTAATGTTAACAGCAGTCCTTCTGTCTGCACCTCTCTCGGTGGCCAACCGCAACCCTGTAGTCTAGCCCTTTATCTCAAGGGCCAGTTGCAGTCTGTCTCGGCCCCCCTCCTCAATGGCCAGGTGCAGTGCAAAGCAGGGGACCCAGGCCCACCCTCTATTCTGCGCCCCGACCCAGGAACCCTCTAGCGGCAGCCTCTCTCTGCCCTTCTTCCTTCTCTTCTTGCTTGCTCAGTTTCCCTGGGCCACTTCCCCTTTGGCACCTTCCTGGCCATTTGGGCCACTTCCCCTTATGCACCTTCCTGGCCATTTGCAGCAGGGCCACAGCCTGACAGGTAATGGGCTGGAGCCCCTATCTGCTCCCCCAAGCCTGCCCAGCACTGCTCTGTCCAAGGTGCTGCTTCTTTCATCAGAAGTCAGTCCTTATCCCTTGCTGGCCAGGGAGTGACTGCCTTCTCCCTAGCTGAGCAGCCTTTATATAAGACCTAGCCCAGTCCTGATTGGCTGTCCCTTCCACTGCCCTGATTGGCTTTCCCCAGGCCTTCACTGATTGGCTGCTGGTCTGCACAGCCTCTCTGGCCTGGTTCAGCCCTTTTTCTTAGGGGGTGTGACTCAGCCCCACCACACTCCCCTTAACCCTTTATGTGGCTGAGGGAACAGCAGACACTCCCACTGCAGATTGAGCTGCTCCTTGCCAGGGGGCACTTCTGTGTTAATGTACAAGTCTTGCAAGTCTTTAGGACTGTGCCTTGAGTGCAGTAAAGTTGGCTGAGTGCGTTTGTCATTGAACCATACCTGTGGTCTTTCCCTATGAGTAACACAGAGATCTGCTGAATTAGCAGGCTGTGCTCTCTACTAGAGCTGATGACACGAGAGCTCCAAGGACTGAAGCACCGAGCAGCTGTAAGAACTTGGCAGCAGTAACAACATTCCACCCTTCTACACTGTGTGGAATTGACCCCGGAGCTGCAGCAACAATGTACCAACGTATGCAGTGCCCCACACCTGAGGAGAAGCAGGTCACCATTGCCATCTGGAAGCAGGCTACCTCAGAATGCCACCCTCTGTGTAGACAGCCAATTTGGCATGGGGAGATCAACTGTTGGGGCCATTCTCATGAAGGTCATTGACAAGGTGCTGTCTAACCAGATCCTAAAGTTGGGTAATATTCACGAGATCATTGACAGTACAGAGTTCCCAAACTGTATTGAGGTAATTGATGGAACTCACTTGTCTATCAATTATCTTCCCTCTCCCCACTACCCTCCATCCTCAGGAATTTATAAACAGAAAGGGATATTTCTCTATGGTTCTCCAAGGACTCGTTGACCACCTTAGCAGGTTTAAAGACATACATGCAGGGTTGTCTGGAAGGGTCAGTGATGCTAGGATCTTTCTGAACTCATTTCTATTTAAATTAATAGAGAAAGGACTCGCTGCTCCCAAGACCACTGTGAACATTAATGGTGTGAAGATTAGTTCAATTATTCTGAGACACCATATCTTAACATCTGATGTGTTACTTAATGAAGCCATTTCAGGCTGTTTGGACAGAAGGAAGGAACATTTAAACTACTTCCTCGGTAGCTGCAGAATGGTGGTCGTGTGTACATTTAGCTGGTTAAAAGGCAGGTGGCACTGTTCATGGAATAGGTTGGTAGCAGTGGAAAAAATGTTCTGACCATTATAATTGCTTTTTTGTGTTCTACATGATATTTGTGAGAGCAAGGGAGACAGCCTTAATGATGGGTGAGAGACTTGCTTGATGATTAAACTACCCAGCAAGGCATCCCGTAGAAAACACTAACATCCATGGGAATATTGTCAGGGATGCCTATTGTTTATATTTTGAGCCACATGTCTGAACATGTGGTTAGCTGCTGGAGGAGGGTATTGGTATAGATCCATTGTGATAACTGTATTGTGTATGGTGGTGGAAGTGAAATTATCCCTATGTACTTTTGTAAAACCCTGTGAATTATCTCAGCTTTATTTTAAAGGTTTTCTAAGTTAATGACTTGTAATGGATGGATTGTAAACATTTTTTATTATGAAAGAACAATAACAAAACCAAAAATAAAGTTTTAAGTAAACCAATGGAAAAATAACTATTTTATATTTGAAAATACATTTAACTAAACAATCTACTAACAATGCACTTATAAACAAACATTTAATTAAAGCAATAGTTCAGGCAAAACTGGCAATAAAACAAACCATTCAAATAGAACAAGGTTGGGTGGGGAGCTTCAAGTCACAGGTATGTATTTGCCTTCCCCCTGCCTCTTTCTGTCCACTTGGGATCTGGGGTTGAGAGCCATGGCTCAAAATTGTCAGGGGCACTTCTGGACTCAAAAGCACTGGGCTCCCAAGAGCCAGTATTTTCTGTGCCTTGAGGTTAGTTCTGAGAGGGGAATGGCGACTGGTAGCACTGCTGTTGTGGATACCGTGGGGAGGAGTTGCTGCTGGTTCCAGTAGTCAGAATTGTCCAGGGGTTGAAGGACATGGCTGGGTCCCAAATCAGGGGCCTGCTGGCCTAGCCAGGAGCATGGTTTGGAGGAGAGCATTCTGACTCAGAATAGCTTCCATGAGTTGCCTCAGTGTCTCCCCGTCCTTTTCCATCCTCTCTTTGACTGTGGCAATGCTGACTCTGGCCACTGCCACTATCTTCTAGGAGAATTGCATTTCTTTCTCTCCCTGGGTCATGTACAACCTCTGCCTCTCAGCCAGTCTGATTTTCCCCTGGGAGTCTGCCACGAATTCTGCAAACATCTCATCCTGAATCTTCCTTTTTCTCCCCC
Source organism: Eretmochelys imbricata (assembly GCF_965152235.1). NCBI lineage: Eukaryota > Metazoa > Chordata > Testudines > Cheloniidae > Eretmochelys > Eretmochelys imbricata. The sequence goes on from NC_135574.1 coordinate 36,088,601, forward strand.
TCAGGTTGATCAGCCTCTGAGCAGTGCATAGAAGCCCTGTCCTTGATGGTCTAGCTGTTGCAGGTGCTATGGCTATGGGAGTAAGGGGCTAAAAGATCAGTTGCTTATTGTTCGTATTCCAGTCAGGCCGTAATAGCATTTTAAAAATATATATATGTTAATTTACCTCCATGAAACTCTTACCAATCTTGGAAGAACCTCAGAGATAAGTGTCTGCATGTGAGGAGGTTGCTGGGTGTATTGCGGTTTCTGTTTGCTGTATATGCTATTATGCTGTTTGGGAGGTTGGGGGATGGGGCGGGTTGGAATGATGTTCCTGTTTAGGTTTTGCAGGTATTTTTGTGGTGTCAGAGGTTATGGTTAGAATGTGTGTCATTTGTACTTCAGTGGGAGTAGTATTGTTAGTGACTTTACTTGCTACACAGTATCCATTTATGCCTCATGTAAACAATGAACTCTAACCAAACTTTTTTCCTGTCTGTTCTTACTATCTATAAACTGATGATTTTTTGCACAATGCATTTGTTGTTCAAATCTATTATGGACAGAGGTAGTGTGAGCCATTGGTGGCTGCCATTTTGAGGCGGGAAATATGGGAGGGGCGAATTTCACCATTAGGACAGATGGAGGAAGGGGAAAGGATGGGCAAATGCCATCCATGCAATGGCCCCCAAAACGGTGGATAAATCATGGATTTAGCATGCCACAGAGGCTGATTGCTGGGCAGAGCAGCTGCCATTTTGGAAACTTACAGGGGTGCTGAATGGGCAGCACAGTCCAAGGGAGGTCAGGGCTTGATACATGGAAATGCTCCTAACTCACATCTGCCAACAATGACTGAGGCCAGAGGGCACCCAGATCCAGAACCTCAGTACAGCCAATAATAATAAATAAATTGTAAAGATAGGTTCTTACGTGCTGAAGTTCCCTCCAGGGGGTTTCTCTCTTTGGTCCTGGTCTGGGACTCAAGCCTAAACAATGCAGGGCAGGAATCTCAGCCTGTTGGCACAGGGCAGGACTGGCCTTCCATCTGGCTGATGTCAGTGTCTCGGGTCCCAAAAAGACCTTGGCGCTTAGGGGACAGCTCTTGTCCAGCATCCTCCTGCTCATCCTCTGATGGGTTTGCGATTGTCCTCAGTGGTAGGACACAAAAGGCACCAAATGGTGTCAGAAATGAGTTGTACTATAATCGTGTTGAATCTTGTCTACTTATTAAAAAAATGAATAGGTCACACATCCCTGCTAGAGTCTATACTTTTGTCCCTTGTATGAATGTACTTTCTCTTGAGCTGCTTGCTTTTATCTGGCATTGGTTAGCATTCTGGCTGTGACCCCCTCATGAGCATCTGTTCGGCAATGTCCACAAAAGCATTTTTATTCCAGTGGCTGGCCACAAGAATTTCCTGAACCAACACTTCTCCCCAGATGATGATGAGATCCTGGGTCTCAGCACAGCTCCGAGAGTCTGTTTGAGCCATTTTATAGAGCTTCCGGAGAGCTGTCAAAGTTGTATTGCAAGAATGGTACTCTGGAGGACTCCAGAGTTCTCGATTAATGCAGAATTAGTGTGGATTGTGTTGTGTATACACAAGCATTTTCAAACTGGATTAACTTGATTTGATCTGGTTTAAAATCCTTGTTTTAGACAAGGACTAACTTTTCTGAGACTGACAACGTGCTAGTTTCAACTGAGAGACTGCCACTATTTGCAGACTCAAGAAGGCAAAGCTGCACTGGTTTCCTTTCTGTTCACCTTTTGAAGATTATCATATACATAATGAATAGAAACTTAAAAAATAGCTTAAATCCTGCAGAAATTGGTGGCTTAAGCCCTTTTACTTTGAAAGCAAAGCTTCTCACTCACCAGTGGCAAGAGGTATGAGTGAATTTTGCAAACCCTGGTGTTTTCCTATTACTCTAACAGTTGAGTTATGGCTATGGAAAAATGGTCTCCACTTAAAATGAAATCATGTTACAAAGAGTGATTTGGGTAACCTTCAACTTGATCATAAAATCTGAATGATCGCTACAGCCACATATATAAAACGGTGAACTTCCATATCAGATAAATAGTAGCAAAATGGTCATCTTGCAAGGACAAAGCTCCTAGACCTTTTAATTCTGGGGTATGTCAGTTGGGTTATAATTGGCTCTAATTACCACACTTTCCAGCTATAAAATTCTTTATCTTGAAGCTCAGTGACACTCAAAGATGTGAAATTTCTTCTTGCCTTTGAAAACATCAAAAAAGTGCTTCCAATTTAGTCCTTACAGCTGAATGCCCAGTGTTTAGTTCAAGTGAGGGGCAAACACATCAGCACCTATAACAAATGGCTTTTAGAAAATTAGTTTTTATCTCTGTTGCCAAATAATCACTACAGAAGTAATTGGCAAAACCAAATTTCATTGCCAGTAATCAAAAATGTTATCTAGTAAAATAGGCCAAAATATCCATTGTTGTCCTCTTCTGTAATCCAGAAATAATCATTGAATTAAAAAAAAAGTCACTGAGGTTTTTGGTATGCTCCCTATCATTTGGTGTGAGAAACACTTTCACTATTCCATGATCCAGTCCATTTTCAAAATTGGAATGGTCATTAGTCCTTTTTATTTCATTTTGGATGTAGAAAGTCTGAAATGAGTTTAATATTTTATCCTTTTAATGGTGTTTATAAAATGCTTTTAATCTTTTCAAAGAGCTAATGCATGTCTTCTGGAACAGAACTTTATGGAATAACGTGTCCATTATGAAATGTAGTTACCAAGTTAGTTGTTGTTGTAGCCATGTTGGTCCCACGATGTTAGAGAGACCTGAAAAAGAGCTCTGTGTAGCTCAGAAGCATGTCTCTTTCACCAGCAGAAGTTGGTCCAATAAAAGATATTACCTCCCCCACCGTGTCTCTCTGTAGATACCAAGTGACAGTTTTAAAACCAGTTAGCTACTTCTAATTATTGTAGGCAGTTAATAGTGATGCCTATTGTTTAGGCTGTTTAATGTTTTCCATTGTATTGACTTGTTTTCAGTTGTGTATAATTTTGCTAAACTATAACTGGTTGGGGTGACATTTTCTGAACCTGCTCTCTGATTCAGACTGAATCTTTCTGAAGTTTCAATGAAAACAGTTCAGTCATTTTGTTTCAGTTTTCACCAAAAAGGTTAGTAGTGATTGGACATCTAACATAGTGAATGTCAGTGAAAATGAGGTTGGATCAGAGGCTAAAATAGGGAAAGAACAAATAAAAAGTTACTTAGACAAGTTAGATATCTTCAAGTCACCGGAACCTCATGAAATACATCCTAGAAAATACGCAAGGAGCTGACAGAGGAGATATCTGAGCCATTAGCAATTTTCTTCAAAAAGTTACAGAAGATGGGAGAGATTCTAGAGGACTGGAAAAGGGCAAACATAGTGCCAATCTATAAACAGAGAAATAAAGACAACCCGGGGAATTACAGACTAGTTATTTTAACTTCAGTGCCCAGAAAGACAATGAAGCAAATAATTAAGCAATCAGTTTACAAACACCTAGAAAATAATAAGGTGATAGGTAACAGCATGGATTTGTCAAGACCAAATTGTGTCAAACTAACCTCATTGATTTCTTTGACAGGGTAATAAGCCTTATGTATGGAGAGGAAGTGGTAGATGCGGTATAACTTGACTTTCGTAAGGCTTTAGATACTTTCTTACATGATTTTCTCATAAATAAACTAGGGAAATACACCCTAGATGGAGATACAATAAAGTGGGTGAGTAAATGCTTGGAAAACCATTCCCAAAGAATAATTATCTGTGGTTCACAGTCCAGCTGGAAGGGCATATTGAGTGGGGTCCTGCAGGGATCAGTTTTGGATACAGTTCTGTTCAATATCTTCATCAGTGATTTAGCTAATGGCATAGAGAGTATACTTATGAAGTTTGCAGACACTGCCAAGCTGGGAGGGGTTGCAAGTGCTTTGGAGTAAAGGATTAAAATTCAAAATGATCTGCACAGACTGGAGAAATAGTCTGAAATAAATGTAATGAAATTCAATAAGGACAAATGCGAAGTACTCCACTTAGGAAGGAACAATCAGTTGCACACATACAAAATGGGAAATGACTTCCTAGGAAGGAGTACTGCAAAAAGGGGATCTGGGGGTCATAGTGGATCACAAACTAAATATGAGTCAACCGTGTAACACTGTTTCAAAAAAAAGCAAACATCATTCAGGGATATATTAGCAGGAGTGTTGTAAGCAAGACACAAGAAGTAATTCTTCTGCTCTACTCTGCACTGATTAGGCCTCAACTGGAGTATTGTAACCACCTTCTGGGCACCAGATTTCAGGAAAGATGTGGAAAAATTGTAGAAAGTCCAGAGAAGAGCAACAAAATTGATTAAAGAGCGACTAGAAAACATGAGCTAAGAGGAAAGATTAGAAGAAATTGGGTTTTAGTCTGGAAAAGAGAAGTCTGAGAGGGGACATGGTAACAGTTTTCAAGTTCATAAAAGATTGTTACAAGGAAGAGGGAGAAAAATTGTTTTTCTTAACCTCTGAGAATAGGACAAGAAGCAGTGGGCTTAAATTGCAGCAAGGGCAGTATAGTTTGGACATTAGGAAACAATTCCTAACTGTCAGAGTAGTTAAGCACTGGAATAAATTGTCCAGGAAGATTGTGGAATCTCCATCATTTGAGATTTTTAAGAGCATGGTAGACAAATACCTATCAGGGATGGTCTAGATAATACTTAGTCCTGCAATGAGTGCAGGGGACTGGACTAAATGACCTCCAAGGTCCCTTCCAGTATAATTTTGTGATTTCTAGGATGATGATTAGGGAAAGACTAGGTAGTTTTGGTTATGCTATGGTGGGGGGAGTCCTAGTTTTGTGTTAGAGGCTTGGTGCTAAAATTCATAACATGCCAAATGTATTGAGCATCCCGCAGCATCATGGAGTTCACTACAAATGAACTGCACTGAGCATGTTACCGTCTACACTGAGTCTCCTACAGGGTTAGAGCGCTACAATAGAAGGAATGTAGAAGCAGTAGCCAGTCCTTACTACCATTATCTCCCCATTACCTCACCTAAGGAAAGGGTCAGTGGGTGAAGAGTGTGGAGAAGACCATCAGTTATTGTTTCAGCTCTTCCATTACCTGGTGTTAATTTTGGGTACTTCATAGCCCAATACATCTGGGCCTTATATTCCTACTATAGGAGGCAGGTAAGAATCATTCACCCATTTTAGAAATGTTCCCCACCGCCTGGGTGTCGAGATTGCTTCCATGTCTGTGTTGATAAGGTACCTGAGAGATTACAAAAAGTCACTTCTATAAAAGCTGGGAACAGAACTCAAGTAACTAATCTGGCAAATCTCGTCCATTTAGTCTCACTGTCTTCCAAAAGCACTCCAAAGTTAGGATATGGTACAAATAAAGTTATCCTGTAATTTGGATCCTTTGTGCATGTGCATTATGATTCAGTGCAGGGGTCGGCAACCTGCAGCATGCGTGCCAAAGGTAGCATGCGAGCTGATTGTTAGTGGCACTCTGCTGCCAGCCGGGGTCCTGGCCGCCGCCCGCTGCTGGCCTGGATGGATGGAACCCCGGGCCGGCAGTAGGCTGAGCCGCTCAGCGCGCTGCTGGTCTGGGGTTCCGTCTGCCGCCCTTGCTGCTGGTCTGGGGTTCCGTCCATCCAGGCCAGCAGTGGGGTGAGCGGGGCTGACGTCCGGGACCCCAGACCGGCAGCGTGGGCGGCAGACGGAACCCCAGACCGGCAGCGCGCTGAGCAGCCTAGCCAGTCTGGGGTCCTGGCCGCCGGCCCCGCTCAGCCTGCTGCCAGTCTGGGGTTTTGTCGCGGGGCCCCTGAAATGTAAAATTTATTACTGGCACACGAAACCTTAAATTAATGAAGACTTGGCACGCCACTTCTCAAAGGTTGCCGATCTCTGATTCAGTGTTTAATTACATTGTTTGTTTTCCATGACCGTTGCCTCATCCAGTGCCCAGAATGGACAGTAATTGAGGCAGAGGGATGCTAGTGGAGAAAATAAGTTGTTTTATAATTAGGCAGACTGGGATCCAGGAGAGCTGGGTTCTGTCCTGTGAGGAACTGTGCCTTTAAGAGTCTCTGTCAAGAACCACTTGGAACCAAGTGGCCCTGAATGGCTGTCTTGCTAGAGGAGGTCTACAACCACAGCAGACAGAGAAGTCTGAGCCCCAGGACATGGCACAACCAGAGTTAATGGACTTACTGCCACTTGAATACAATGGTGCAGATGTCTCAAGTGAGGCCTACAGGTCTACGTGACAGTACAGTGCACCTCAGAGAAAAATTGAGCATTGTTAGTTTGGTTAGTAATTTGGTTATAAGTACTTGAAATTTTGTAGTATGCTAATGTTGTTTGTTAGTTGCCTGGGAAAGGACAATGTGGAGAAATGTACCTTTAAGAGGCTCTGGCAAGAGCTAGTTAGAACCAGTTGTGTTACTCGTGTTAAGCAGTACTGATCAGTTAGAGCTCTGACACTGAATGAAGCAGACCTCTGTCAGATTCCTTGGCTCTGAGTGATAATTGAACACCGCTTGTTTCTTTGTCTGCCACAGACTTTATATGTGATATTGAGCAGGACTGTCATAATATATATGCACCAGGGGGCTAAATTAAGGTTGTATGGGCAACCTTAACTCTGGCATTTCCTAACTTTTGAGTGCTTGTCTTTACCTCTGTAATATTATTTTAATGTTGGCGTTTTTTGTATGTTACTAACTACATATTGACAAGGATGGTCAAATTCTGCTCTGCAGACAAAAAGGACCAATCTATATTGAAAATTATGGGAGTTTCACCATTGTGTTTGAGGACAGATTTAGCACCACATAATTAAAATGACTGACAATTGCAAGATTTCATTGATCTGGGGTTTTTTCATGTGTTTTATTTATGTTATATGTTTGTTTTACAGTGTTATATGGGAGCCAATGGGAGATGGTAAAAAGATAATTTCACTGGTTGATAATCACTTATTATTGTGGGATTTGCAAGAAAGCTCAAGCAACGCCATGGTAAGAAAAATTGCTTGTAAGTTATAATATGGCCAGGTATGGTATATGATCTAACTCAACATTTTATAAGGATTCTCAAATATATTGCTACTAACTTTTAAACGTTAAATTTTTACCCAATTTTATTAAAATTAGCATAAGAACTTTCTTTTAACATCCTAAGAATAGGACTTAAAGCTTGTTTATTGAGACCACTGTTAGTGTGAATTAAATGCGATAATCCTGGGTTTATGGAAACTTTAGTCTCCTTTTCCTGTTGCCCCTCACAATCCTGAGGCTTTCCCTTCCCTTTCTGAGGCTGCAGCTTGTTGAAACAGGCACTCTGGTCCTTTTTTGGATTTGAATGTTCCAGGCTTAGGTAACTTTTTGTCCCCCTTCTCTCTTACCAACAGTTATACCTTTTATTATTTATTTATTTATTTATTTATTTTATTAGGTCTGCTTGAATTGCCTGTGGTTGTTACCCCAGTGAGTATAATGTCAAAATGATTTTAATAAAGCAATGATCATTAGACAAATTAAAGAAAATCCAGTTAAATCAGAGATCAATGGAACAAAAGCTTAGTGTAAGGATTGGGTAAGAGAGGTTAAATCTTGAAGTTATTGATTTAAACAAGTATTCATGTATGTCCTAGAGCCCAAAGAGGGGAAAGGGAGCGTGGAGAGAGAGATTTTTACTTATTCTCTGTCTGCTAGCATCACAGTATCGCAAGTCACTATCTCAGTGTGTGAGCACTGCTGTTATTTATCTGTATTACTGTAGTACATAAGCAGCCCTAGTCATGGACTAGAATCCCGTTGTGCTAGGCTCTGTACAAACACAGAAAAAGATGGTTCCCTGCCCCGAGGGTCTTACAGTCTCAGTATAAGACAGGAAACAATAGATGGATACAGACTGACCAACAGGGAAATACAAGTAAACGGTGCTGGCCAGCATGAAAAACAGTGGTTTCTGCACATCAGCAGCCTGACCATTCTCAAGGGGTGTTTTTTTTAGGCATCATATCAAAGGATAGTTTTGAGGAGGGATTTGAAGGTGGATAATGAGTTAGCTTTGCAGATGTTTGTGAGGAACGTCTTCCAAGCGTGTGGGGCTGTGAGAAAGTGGGAGTATTTCGTAATATTTTTGAGTCCTCTCTGTGCTTAAGTTTCCCCTCTATGCTGCATAGTTACCCAGTGGGTGGAAAAGAACTGTTTGCTTCCAGAACAGGTTAAGTGACATAGGTGTGGGTGTTGCCTAGCTGTCTGGGCTTGGTCTCTATATGAATGGAGCATTTGAGAAGACAATGGCAAATCCAGTCACCCAGACATTGACACCAAGTAACGAACAACCCAGAGGGATTTGGATTTCCCCACTTCTCAGCAGGGAGACTGAGACCTTGTCTGCACTTCACAGTTTTGTGGGCAAAAGGCAGTTTTTGTTGACAAAACAGTGGAGTACACATTACAGTGCTCCTCCTGCCTACAGAACTCTCCTGCTTTGCTGACCAAATAAAACCACCTCAACAAAAGGCGTAGAGCTTTTTGCAGTAAAGTTAGATCGACAAAGCATCAGTACAGACACTGCGTTCGTTGCGTCACTGTAACCGGCCCCGAGGAGGTATCCCACAATGCCCACTGTGAGCATTCTGATCACTGTTTTGAACTCTGCCTCCTTGCATCCAATTACACACACGTATGCCCCTCCCCTTTCAAAGCTCCAGGAAGCTTTGAAATTCCTCAGCATGGGGAGCTCACATAGCTACTTCTCAGCTGAGCATGTTGGCTCCCAGCAGCAAACACACTCCCACCTGGAATACAGAGGAGAGGGGTGAATCTCCTTGTTCTGCAGGGAGAGGAGGGGGTGGGAGAACTTGGAGGGAATCACAGAATCAAAACATGAACATGGAATCCTGCTCTCCCGGCACTAGGACTACAGTGGCAGGTAGGGTGCTGCTCGGGTGTGGGAGAGGCTCATGCTGTGCTGTGTAGAGCCAGGGAGGGAGGCAAGGTCTGATGTTGGGTGTTCCCCTCCCACTGCTGATGCACTGGTCTCTGCTGAGCTGGGGGCGGGACACCAGCTGTCTGTGCACCAGCTTTTGCCTCGGGATTGGTTGCTTCCTGCTGCTGTCTGAATGTAAAGAGACAGCATGCCGACATATTCATTCTCACCCAACACACACACACGCTCCCCCATTTCTGTCTGTTTCTCTCTCATTCTTACACAAACACACACACTCCCTGTCACCCCCCCCCCCCCCCCCCACACTTCTGTGGGCTTCTTGTTTTTGTGTTCAGCTATGTCAGTTCGGTCATATTACTCAGTGCTACTTTAAAAATGAGTTACTTTTTAGGCACATGTAGAAATACTTACAAGGTTCATGGTATGGTGGAAACAAACAATGCCAGGGTCAACCGAATAGCCCCCCCCCTTGGGCTCCTCTTATAGCGGTTTGTTTATCACGTACAGCACAATACTGAACAGCAGTGCAGGATCCATGTTTTCTGACAGAGATGGCTAGGTTGCAGGTTACCAGAGCAATTGAAAAGCAGCTGGCAATCCAGTAGGATGCCCATGAAACGATGGGATTGAGAAACCTTCCTCATCTGACACTGTACCTGCCCCATGAGGCATTGCAAACCCTTCCCAAAGCATCCTGCAGCCAGTTGCACAGTGAGATAGCTACCCACAGTGCTCTGCTCTTTTTGTCAATGCAAGCGCTGCTATTGTGCATGTGCTGCATTGACACAAGGAGCATAGTGTGGCCATGCAACAGCGGTTTAATTACAGCGGTGGTACCGGTCAGAGGCGAGAATTAATAGCTGGATATCGAGTCAGAGACATTAGGTAGAGTGGGGATAGACTGTGGAGGACTTTGAAAGTAAATACAAGCAGTTTGTTTGATGTAATAGAGAAGAACAAACCGAGGGAGGAATTCAAAGAGAGGGATGATGTGGTCAAAGTGACAAGGTAGGGAAATGATCTTTGCAGCAGCATTCTGAATGCATATGAGTGAAGCAAGATTGCATTTGTCAAGGCCAGAGAAAAGGATGTTGCATCAAGATATGAGATGAGGTTGTACTCTGAGGTTTCTTTGGGGGATAGGTGTGAACTGAATCCCATAGGAGTATAGGAATTGCAATACTAGATCAGACTCAAGTTCTATCTAGTCCAGTGGTCTCCAACCTTTACGCACAAGATCACTTTTTGAATTTAAGATTGAACCAGGATCAACCCCACCCCTTTCCTGAGGCACTGCCCCTTCCTTGAGGCCTGCCCCACTCACTCCATTCCCCCCTCCCTCTGTCGCTCGCTCTCTCCCACCCTCACTCACTTTCACTGGACTGGGGAAGGAGGTTGGAGTGTTGGAGGAGGTGCAGGCTCTGGGCTGGGCCCGAGGGGTTCAGAGTGTGGGAGCGGGTTCTGCGTTGAGCCTGGGACAGGGGGTTGGGATGCAGGAGTGAGGGGTGCAAGCTCTGGGAGGGAGTTTGGATGCAGGAGTCGTATGGTCACACTGCATCTAATCTCATAGAATCCACTGGACATTTTGTGAGTTTTACTTTTTATTAGTGTCATTTGTGGTTTATAGATCCAAAATCCTTCAGGGATTGTCACATGTGACATTGCACTCCATAATGTTTTATGGAAATATGCTTATGAGTATGAATATAATGTAACTAGAATATGCTTTATGCAAAAGGTCTCTTGTAAGGTATCATTACAAAGTTTATAATCTACTGAGTGTGTTCATCCTATCTTTATGAATATATCATTCTTGTATCTGAAACTAGGAATATAAAGTATAACTCTGAGATCCTATTGTAATTATACAAAGTGTGGGCCATTAATGGAAGCTCAGTGGCTCCCATTGACCAGGACAATTGGTTGTAAATGGTCTGTTTACTTACAAACCTTCCTGGGTCCCTGCGGGGCAGCCCTGGAAGAACGGAGGCTGGGGTCTCACAGGACATGTGAACATGTCACCTGATACTGGAATCCATCTTAGACCTGGTGCTTTTCCATTTAGAAGTAGGGATGGGGGCCCAGAGAGACAAGAGATTCCTGCCTTGTGCCAAAGATATAAAAGGGGGTGGAACAGAACAAAGGGGCTGCCAGCCATGAAAACACCCCTAGTTTCCACCTAAGATGTCTGCTGGAACTAACAAGGACTGTACCGGGGAAAGGATTGGGCACAGACTAGCAAGGAGTCTAGTCTGTGAAAGAAGCTTATTGGAACATCTCTGAGGGTGAGATTTTACCTGTAATCAGTTTCTTAATGTGTTAGACTTAGACTTGTGTGTTTTTGCTTTATTTTGCTTGGTGACTTATTTTGTCCTGTGTGTTATTACTTGAAACCACTTAAATCCTACATTTTATACTTAATAAAATCATTTTTATTTATTAATTAACCCAGAGTAAGTGATTAATACCTGTGGGAGCAAACAGCTGTCCATATCTCTCTATCAGTGTTATAGAGGGCAGAAAATTTGAGCTTACCCTGTATAAGCTTTATACAGAGTAAAACGGATTTATTTGGGGTTTGGATCCCATTGGGAACTGGGTGTCTGGGTGCTGGAGATAGGTGACCTGCTGAGCAGTTTTTGGTTAAAGTCTGCAGCTTTAGGGGCGTGTACCAGACCTGGATCTGTGCTGCAGCAGGCTAGCGTGTCTGGCTCAACAAGGCAGAGTTCTGGAGTCCCAAGCTGGCAGGGAAAACTGGCTCAGAGGTAATTCCAGACATCAGGTGACAGTCCCAAGTGGGTCTCTGTTACCGAACCACGTCACATCACAAATCAGTATAACGTTCTCAACTGTGTGGTGTGCATTGGCTGAGTCTAGGACTGGGGGGTTGGGGTGCAGGAATGAGGGGTGCAAGCTCTGGGAGGGTTTTGGTGCAGGAGGGGGCTCCAGGCTGGTGCAGAGTGTTGGGGTACAGAAGGGGGTGAGGGATCTCAGAGGGAGTTTGAGTGCAGGAGGAGGCTCAGGGCTGGGGTGGGGATGCAAGTTGTAGGTTTCGGCGAGGGGTGCTTACTTCAGGGGGCTCCCGGTCAGCGGCGCAGCGGGGCTCAGGCAGGCTGCCTGCCTGCCCTGGCCCCACACCACTCCTGGAGCAGCTGGCTGCTGGCACATCTCTGCAGCCCCTGAGGGGGAGGGGAACAGCAGGTCTCTGTGCGCTGCCTGCGCCTGCAAGTACCACTCCCATTGGCCGCTTCCTGGCCAATGGGAGCTGCGGGGATGATCTGGGGGTGGGGGAAGCATGTGGAGCTGCCTCATGGTCCCTCTGGCCAGGGGCTACAGAGTCATGTCAGCAGCCAGCCGCTTCAGGGAACGGCATGGGGCCAGGGCAGGCAGGCAGCCTGCCTGAGCCCTGCTGTGCTGCTGGATTTTTAGCAGCCAGAGATCGCAATCGACTGGCAGAGGCTCCAGGATCAACCAGTCGATCGTAATTGACCAGTTGGTGACCACTGATCTAGTCCATTATTTTTGTCTCTGAAAGTGGCCAGTATCAGACAATTCAGAAGAAGTTGTACACAATTAACAGACGTGGGATCATCTGTCCCCTATTTTGGGTGTTATCTTGATCTCTAATAACTAGAGATTGGATTAATCCAGAAACATGAGATTTAATAACCCATTCAAAACTTCTGTTATTAATTATGTTAACTCTGAATGTACTTGATGGTCATATAAAGACCTTTTTGAATCTAGTTAAATTCTTGGCCTCAACAATTTCCTGTGGGAATGAGTTTAAAACTTTAAATACAGATTGTGTGAAAAATCTTGAATTTTGAATTTTCCATCATTCCATTTAATCAAATGTCACCTTGCTCTTGCTTTATTGGACAGGGAGAATAGTATTTCCTGATTTACATTCTCTCTACTGTTCATTATTTCCTATATTGTATCTTGTCTCCTCCTATTTGTCTCTTTTCTAAGGTAAACAGTCAGTCTTTTTCAGTCTCTGTTTATATGAGAGTTTTTCCATGCCCTTCAGTTCTCTTTGGTCTTTTTTGAATCCTCCTCACTTCTGCAATACTATTTTTGAGATCTGGTGACTCATATGCACACAGTGTTGCAGGTGAGGCCACATTACTGATTTGTATGAAGCCTATAATAATATCATTATTACTCACAATCACATTCTTTATGTAGCCCAACATCTTATTAGTTTTTTGACTGCAGCTGCATATTGTGTAGAGGTTTCCTTTGAGCCATCTACAGTGACACTCAGATCCCTTTCTTGAGTTGATTCAATTAATTTAGAATCCTGTAACTTGTATGAGTAGTTCATATTTTTCCATCCAGTGCGTGCTAATTTGCATTCATCAACACTGAATTTAATTTGTTATTGTATTGCCCATTCAGCTGGCTTGTTTAATTCTTGTTGACGTTCCTCTGTCTCTCTGATCTGACTGATCAAAATAACTTTGTTTCTGATACACTTAAAGAGTCCCATGCATTGGGTTTTTTTTATATCTTAGGCTATTTGTTCATAAAAGTCCATTTTAACCCTTATTTCCTGCCTGCTGTTCCTATTTATTGGCTTCAGCAGGATCAGACTTCAAACTTTGGAAGGGTTTCTGTTTGGCTTAAATAGCATCTCAGAACTTGCAATGTAGCCATACTGATTTACTCTTTGTCTTCCTGGTTCTCGTTTTGTTCAGTGGTACACCTGTCTTTTGAGTCTGTGTTTGGTTTTTTTTTTTTTTTTTTATAAGTAGCATCCATACCACCTCTAAGGATTTTACTTCCTCTACTTTTAATTTTTTTTTTAACTAAGCATTTCATTTTATTAAAATCTCTTTTCCTAAAGTTTAGTATCACTGTCACTTTTTGGTATCCTATGTGCCCCAAGAATGTTGGTTCAAATTGTACTGCGGTCATTATTATGTAGTGACTCAGCTGCTGTCACTTCTATAATTAGCTCCTGTGTGTTACTTAAATCAAGAATAACCTGTCTTGTTGGGTGCTCCAGAGCTACTTGTTCCAATAAGCAGCACTCAGTGTCAAGAAATTTCAGAATAACAGCCGTGTTAGTCTGTATTCGCAAAAAGAAAAGGAGTACTTTTGGCACCTTAGAGACTAACCAATTTACACATTTGCACATGCATCCGATGAAGTGAGCTGTAGCTCACGAAAGCTTATGCTCAAATGGCTAGGCAGCAGTTTTGCGGAAAAGGACCTAGGTGTGACAGTGGATGAGAAGCTGAATATGAGTCAGCAGTGTGCCCTTGTTGCCAAGAAGCCAATGGCATTTTGGGATGTATAAGTAGGGGCATAGCGAGCAGATCGAGGGACGTGATCGTTCCCCTCTATTCGACATTGGTGAGGCCTCATCTGGAGTACTGTGTCCAGTTTTGGGCCCCACACTACAAGAAGGATGTGGATAAATTGGAGAGAGTCCAGCGAAGGGCAACAAAAATGATTAGGGGTCTAGAACACATGACTTATGAGGAGAGGCTGAGGGAGCTGGGATTGTTTAGTCTGCAGAAGAGAAGAATGAGGGGGGATTTGATAGCTGCTTTCAACTACCTGAAAGGGGGTTCCAAAGAGGATGGCTCTAGACTGTTCTCAATGGTAGCAGATGACAGAACGAGGAGTAATGGTCTCAAGTTACAGTGGGGGAGGTTTAGATTGGATATTAGGAAAAACTTTTTCACTATGAGGGTGGTGAGACACTGGAATGCGTTACCTAGGGAGGTGGTAGAATCTCCTTCCTTAGAGGTTTTTAAGGTCAGGCTTGACAAAGCCCTGGCTGGGAATATTTAACTGGGAATTGGTCCTGCTTCGAGCAGGGGGTTGGACTAGATGACCTTCAGGGGTCCCTTCCAACCCTGATATTCTATGATTCTATGAAATAAATTGGTTAGTCTCTAAGGTGCCACAAGTACTCCTTTTCTTTTTGTCAAGAAATTGTTTTTCTAAACTTTGTCCCATTGTCCCATTTGGCCGTTTATATGTGGGTCTTTGAAGTCCCCCATTATTTTCATTTTGTTGCCTCTCAACATTGTGCATGTAATTTCATTTCCTTGATTAAGAGGCCAGTAGTATAATCCCACTAATATATTTACATTCACATCGTGGTTTTGTTTCCATATACATTTGACTGTGTGGTTCTGTCCACTGAAAATGTTTATCTTCCTAGATTCTATGATATCTTTTACATACAGCTCTTTAATCTAATGTCTTTCCTGTACAGCTTGTACCAGGTATTACAGCGTTCGGTATCCCAAACCACCTGAATTGCCATTTGAGCTGCAAAGTAATATTTTATTTTAGCAAATTGACAATGAGATTTGCTTAATCCAGCCCCTAAAAAGTTCATCAGTCTGTGTTCTCTGGCATAATACCCATTGCATTCACTTTTATTAAGAGATGTAATTGCTGGATATGCTGCATTATTTTTCTAATTTCCTCTTATGTAACACACAGGAACCTTTAAACCTCTTGGCAAACTACTTTTTTGGGATAAAGTCTATTTGCATGCAGTAGCTGTCCTTGTCCGATTGAAGTGCTGGATTCTTTCAGACGTGTTTAGCATTTCCTCTCTTCCTTCCATGTTCCCTTTGGGCTGCTCTGTCTTCTCTTGCTTAAGATTCTCTTGAATGTTAATTAGACTTTCACTGTCCTAGCCACTCTCTGACACAATCTTAAAGTTACCATGCCTCTCCCTAATTCCAGTCTATATCAAATATAATTTCTTTCAGGATGCTATCCAGTCTGTCATTAGTCATACTTTCTTAATAAAATATCTTCTAAAGAATGTCTAAGTGTTCGGGCTTTTTCCTAATTTTTTGGCCAGGGTTCTACTTACTAAAATTTGTTGCTGTCAGTTAGATACCTTCCATTTGCTTTTCCTTTCCCCTAAATTAACTTTCTTTCTCTGTCATGCAGACATTTATGAACATACTTATGTTTTCTGGTCTTTCCTCCATCACCCAGTATTGGAGTCTACCGATGATTTTTGAGAACAATAGATTCTTCACCATGGCTATCTAGCTGGTTAAGCCACAACAAAGCTGTTTATGATAATGATACTGGCTTCCTTTGTAAAGCACTTTGAACCTACCGATGAAAAGAGGTATATAAGTGATACATATTATTTAATCTCAGCATAACTTTTGAAATCAATGCTTATATCATTAAAGCAATATCCAGCTTCTGATTCAAAAGATTGCTGATCCATCAGTATTTCAGTTAGTGTTGCTTAGCTAGTATATTTTATAAATTCTGTTACTTTCAAAATAGAAGTATGCCTGTACTACATCAGCGATTGATGGCAGAATAATGGCTCCAGGGGGCAAGGTCAGCGATAAAGGAACAAAGGAAATTTAGCCAAGGACAGCACTTGTGTGCTTGCACCTGAAAAATATGAATAACCCAAATTAGAGTCAGTGGAAGTCTAAAGGACAGCCCAAGATAAGTATGTGGCCAGTAGTATATCAATATGTGACTGAGTTGTTTAGATTGCAGCGTGTTGGGATGGTCTGTGAAAAGCCTTCGTTTGAAAAGGCTAGGAGTGTTTCTAGGACTTTCTCAGGAAAGACAATAGAAAGCTCCATCAATTCCTCCATAACCCCATCTAAAATATTCTGATATCTCATGGTGAGCACACTGCTTCCATCGTGTACTTTGAAAACTTCAATTATTTCTGAATAACTTTTTCTCTAGGAATCGGTGTTCTGCCCCACCATCAACCTCAGCCTAGACCAATCCACACAAGCCATCCATTTCCTGGACACTACTGTGCTAATAAGCGATGGTCACATAAACACCACCCTATACCGGAAACCTACTGACCACTATACATACTTACATGCCTCCAGCTTCCATCCAGAACACACCACACGATCCATTGTCGACAGGCAAGCTCTAAAATACAACCGCATTTGCTCCAACCCCTCAGACAGAAACAAACACCTACAAGATCTCTATCAAGCATTCTTACAACTATAATACCCACCTGCTGAAGTGAAGAAACAGATTGACAGAGCCAGAAGAGTACCCAGAAGTCACCTACTACAGGACAGACCCAACAAAGAAAGTAACAGAACGCCACTAGCTGTCACCTTCAGCCCCCAACTAAAACCCCTCTAGCGCATCATCAAAGATTTACAACCTATCCTGAAAAATGATCCCTCGCTCTCAGAGATCTTGGGAGACAGACCAGTCCTCGATTACAGACAGCCCCCCAACCTGAAGCAAATACTCTCCAGCAACCACATACCACACAACAAAAACACTAACCCAGGAACCTATCCTTGCAACAAAGCCCGATGCCAACTCTGTCCACATATATATTCAAGGTTTCAGAGTAGCAGCCATGTTAGTCTGTATTCACAAAAAGAAAAGGAGTACTAGTGGCACCTTAGAGACTAACCAATTTATTTGAGCACAAGCTTTCGTGAGCTACAGTTCACTTCATCGGATGCAAGTGACAGCATCATAGGACCTAATCACATCAGCTATGCCATCAGGGGCTCATTCACCTGCACATCTATGAATGTGATATATGCCATCATGTGCCAGCAATACCCCTCTGCCATGTACATTGGCCAAACGGGACAGTCTCTACACAAAAGAATAAATGGACACAAATCTGACATCAGGAATCATAACATTCAAAAGCCAGTAGGAGAACACTTCAAGCTCTCTGGCCACTCAGTAAAAGACTTAAGGGTGGCAATTTTGCAGCAGAAAATTCAAAAACAGACTCCAGCGAGAAACTGCTGAACTTGAATTAATATGTAAACTAGATACCATTAACTTTGGGTTTGAATAGAGACTGGGAGTGGCTGGGTCATTACACATATTGAATCTATTTCCCTATGTTAAGTATCCTCACGCTTTCTTGTCAACCGTCTAAGTGGGCCATCCTGATTATCACTACAAAAGTTTTTTTTTCTCCTGCTGATAATAGCTCATCTTAATTAATTAGCCTCTTACAGTTTGTATGGCAACTTCCACCTTCTCTGTATGTGTGTGTGTGTGTGTGTGTGTGTATATATATATATATATATCTTCTTACTATATGTTCCATTCTATGCATTTGATGAAGTGGGCTGTAGCCCACAAAAGCTTATGCTCCAATAAATTTGTTAGTCTTTCTAAGGTGCCACAAGTACACCTGTTCTTTTTGTTCTGCCATGATGAGTCTTCTGCCCCCAGCAATGTTCTTAGTGTTTCACTTAGGGCGAGCCTACACTAGCAATGCTAAAGCAGTGCCGTGGCAGCACTATATAACGTGGCTTGTGTGGTTGCGGCAGAGCGCTGGGGGAGAGTTCTCCCAGATCTCTAAAAAAAAAACCACCTCCATGAGGGGGAAGTTTCCAAAGTACACAACGGGAGCTGCGGGGGCGGTACTTGCAGGCACAAGCAGTGCACAGAGACCCGCTGTTCCCCTCCCCCTGAGGGGCCACAGAAACGAGCCGGCGCTGATGCACTGTCTACACTGACACTTCACAGCTCTGCAACTTGCTGCGCTCAGGGGAGTGTTTTTTCACACCCCTGAGCAAGACAGTTGCAGCGCTGTAAATTGCCGATGTAGACAAGCCCTTAGATGATATTTGCTTCTTCAGTGAACCAGAACCCACTTGTGGATAGGGGTTCTCCTTTGACAGCTGAATTTTGAAAACCAATGAAGGCTTTTCCCCTCAAAATCACAGATCTACCAGCATTTCAATCTTGACCAAATGTATCAATTATTATGAAGCTGGTATGTTTCCATCTAGATGCCTTAGTTACTATGAGTCCATTGTATGAGACGTACAGGGGGTCATAAAAACCTCTTTATAAGATCTAAAATAGATTTTCTAATCCTTAAAGTTATGACAATTTTAAGTCAAATATTTTCAGCCTTTCCAGGCTTAAATAGGGCTAGACTAGATTGTTGAGCTCCATTAGGAAGCTTGGAGTCTTCCCTTTTCAAAGGGATTAATTTCAGGTTTCTAGCCACGCAGTGCTGAGAAATACTGGGCTTCAAAACTATGGCTCTTTGATATGTAGAAAAACTGATCCAGGAATGAAATATTGCCCATAACAAGGAGGGGAAATTCAAAAATTGAGGGGAGGAGGAGGAAACATTTCTTTAGCAAGATGATTTTAAAAAAATCACTGTTCTGAGATTTGAAATGTTAGAGGTACTCCCTTGCAAATGGATTAGTGAGCAGAAAACAGGTATTGATATTAACAGTGCATGATAAATGTATTTTTTACTTAGGCCATCACCTCCTCATATAACATGAATGTGATGTCGATACAGATAAGATTTTGTTATGTCTCTGTACAACCTGTTTGTATGGGATTGTTGAGTACGAAGTAAATCACAACTTTAAAAACAAAGTTTTAAATCGAAATGTTTTTGTGTTTGTGCGCACGTCTGTGTATGTAAAAATAAAAGCAGGCTACTCAGGGAGATTAACAAAACAGAACAGAGTTGTGTGGGCCTTGGAAACAGGTACAAAACATAATGCAGCTTTAACCTACGGCACAGAAAATCTGTTTTCACCAGATTTAACAAAAAATGAAATGTATAATCAAAAAGTCTTTACGTAAAAGCTCTCCTAAAGAAAGACCATTGGAGTCCTTCACAGTTGATTTGGAGGTTATAATCAATTATACAAGACATCAAATGCAGGTATCCAGAAAAGTCTTCAAGGTAAGGGGAAAAGTCCATGTCCATTTCCTCAAAGTATTTGCAAGCAAATTACTCAGAAGAAAATATAGCCAAAATAAGAAAATTAATAGCCAATCTTACGAAAGGAGACCAAAAGAGCTTGGTTTGTTTAGCCTAGCAAAATGGTTTAGAAGGAGTATGATTGCTCTCTATAAGTACATCAGGGTGATAAACACCAAGGAGGGAGGAAGAGCTCTTTAAGATGAACAGAATGTTGGCACAAGAACAACTGGATTTAAACTGGCTATGAATAAATTGTGGCTGGGAATTAAAAGGTTTCTAACTATCAGAGGAGTGAGGTTCTGCAGTAGCCTTCCAGTAGGAGTAGTGGAAGCAAACTAGTTTTAAGGTGAAGATGGGTACATTTATTAACAGGATTACATAACTAGATCACCTTTGATTGCAGGGGGCTGGACTTTGTGACCCAGGAGGACCCTTCCAGTCCTGTGTCCCCAGGTATCATTTCTTCTTAGAGTGTCACAGCAGCAATCCTGTCCTGATGTCTTGATTAGTTGTGGAAGAGAATATTGAAGAAGTAATTGACCAGTGAGCTTCTATACCTCTATAGGTGCATGCTTCTCAAACCATCGGAAAGTAATTGCTCTCATTGCCTGTCAAACTTTTTTCAGATAACGCCATATATGCCACCATCCATTTTAATCAGGAATAATTCTTCTGAAGTCAGTTGAATTACCTCAGTGTAAATCAGGTTTGACTGAAAGCGGAATCAGGCCCAATGTATCCATATCAGTTAATGAAAGTAATGAGATCTTCAAAGTTACAATCTTAAGAGCCTATCTTAATTGCTAATGTTTGATGATCCAAGAATTTTACAGCTTTCTTCTGGTGTAAATTTGTCTCATTACATATAATTCTCATCCTAATCAAAAGGGATAAGGACCTTTTCAAATTAAATCAGTTATTCTTTGCTATTTATAATCATTAGTTGAACTGAGAAGAGGTCCAAAGCCCAAACAATTCACAGGATCTCTTTAGGTTTTGTTGGAGAAAGTGAAAAAGTTCCTCAACTGGACTATAGTTCCAAGGTCACTAAATCAGGTAGATCTTCCTATGCAAGTAGATGCCATCTTCAGCTGTCCTAAACATATTGCAATAGAATGAAATAGACAGAGGCATTGAATCATGGACATTTTGCATGTTCTTTGCATCTCAATCACAACATACTCATACCAGAACTGTGGTGAGTTGTTGTTTGCCAGCAAATGTATAAACTGTCTTGTCTTGCCTCCCCAAAATGACCTATGTCGCCTATTTTTCTGGGCCTTTTACATGTATTTGACCATTTATATTGGGAAAGTATGCATTATCCCTAGTTTTGCTAAATATTAGTTTCATTATGAGTCAGTGTTCCTAAATTTGTTCCTAAATTGCTCATTTTTCCTATTTGTGTTCTCTTTCTCTTGTTCCTCCTCCTCCTGTGTTAATCCCATTCATGGAGTCTGCTCTGCAAGTCCTCTCCCTTCAAAGTGTCCTGTTCAATTCCATATTCTCTAGCACACCACATGCTAACCTGTCTTCCTTTATGACAGTGGTTCTCAAACTTTTGTACGGGTGACCCCTTTCACATAGCAAGCCTCTGAGTGCAACCCCCCCCCATAAATGAAAAACACATTTTTATATATTTAACACCATTATAAATGCTGGAGGAAAAACAGGGTTTGGGGTGGAGGCTGACCGCTCACGATCCCCCCTTGTAATAACCTCACAACCCCCAGAGGGGTCCCAACCCCCAGTTTGAGAACCCCTGCTTTACGACATCCCTCCACTACTTCTTGGATCAGCCTCTGTCTTTTTCTTTCATTTTTGGTCTTTTGGACTGTCCTGCACACATAATTGTTGGGACCAAATCGTCTGAACTTGCACTCCCTCTTTTTTTCATTTGTTGGTATGACTTTGAGCATGTCTCTAACATATACGTTCTTCCCGCGGTCTTTCTTGCTTACACCACTCATCTATCTCAATATTTGCATTTCTATGGAAGAGATCATTTGTTCATGTTTCTTCTTTGTCTGATGCTTAGCACCATATATTAAAACTGGATGAGCCACTGTTTTATAAACTTTCCTTTTTAATCTTAACTGGTGTTTTCTTATCACATACTACAGTACTTCTCTCTCTCCTTCTGAGCCAGACATTTATTATCTGAGCTCTAATTCCATCCTCCATTTCCCCAGATTGTGGAATCCAGTTCTTGAAACTTTGTGTTTTCCCTGTTGTCTGCCCCTCTAGCGTCAAAGATAATTCTTCAGTGTTCACGTGTTTGAAATTACATACTATATACTCTATTTTTCCTCTGCTTATTTTGATCCTATGTCTCTCCAACACATCTCTCCATTTATCCAGATCCTGTTCTACATCTTTCTCTTCACTGCATAGAGCAGTGGTCCCCAAACCGTGGGGCACAAAGGAAAGTTCAGGGGGTCATGGCAGGGAGGGAGCACCACCCAGCCCTGCTCTGACCCCAGCTCTTATCCGGCCCTGGCCGCAACTTAGATCCTGGCTACAGTCTCAGCTTTTGGCCTGGTCACATCTCCAGCCACCAGCTCTAGCCTCAGCCCCTGGCTCCCAGCACCGCTGTGGTCCCTGGCATCACTGCAGTCCCCGGCCCTGCCGCAGCCCCTGGCTTCCAGCCCTGGCTGCAGCTCTGGCCCCAGCCTTGGCCCCATCACCTCTGTCTGCGGGCCCTTTTCCCTCCCCCACCCCCCGGAGCTGCAGCCCAGTTCCCAACTTCAGCTGTGGGGGAGCAGACAGGGGTAAGAGGGGCATGACATGAAAAGTTTGGGGACCATTGGCATAGACCATCTGCAAACAGCATGTACCAAGGTGCCTCCTTCTGTCTGTTCCTTGTGAGGATATCCAGGACAACTATAAACAAGAAAGGGCTCAGTGCTGATCCTTGATGCACTGCTATCTTTATCGATAGTTTGTCTGGTTCACCAGTAGAAGTTCTGAATATTGATGATGCACCAGCCCTGTTTGGATTTCACAATTTTCTTTGATCTCTGTTTGTCAGTGTTCACCTGGCATGGGACTAAAACTGTATTGATATGAATGTTTATTTTTTCTTAATGAACAAGATAATGTGTCCATACTAATTCTGTCAGCTCACTCCTTGGAAAAGTACTAAAAGCAACTACTGAGCAATTGGTTCTCTCCAAAAACACTAGCATGTGGGGTCCTATAAATTTCCATTTTGTG
Organism: Eretmochelys imbricata; assembly: GCF_965152235.1. Lineage (NCBI taxonomy): Eukaryota > Metazoa > Chordata > Testudines > Cheloniidae > Eretmochelys > Eretmochelys imbricata. The sequence goes on from NC_135574.1 coordinate 36,111,524, forward strand.
TTCTTCCCTGTTCCTTGTTTTCCCAATACTAGTATGAAACCATTAGGGTGTGATCAGAAGGCTCTTGTGTTACCACTATACTGATGATACTTGCCTCTACAATACTTTTCTATTGAACTCAGGTTCTACAGTCTCATTACTTTCCCAATATATACTTTAAAGAGCAATCTGGATGAAGTTGAACTGCCTGTAGCTCAAATTGGATCAGAATGGATGCTTGTTGGTAATGAGAAACATGGAGGAGTGAAGAGTGGAGGCTGGGTCTTCTCTTCTCATTTTATGTATCCAATTTTATGCAAAATGATTGATAGCATCAGGGTCCGATTGGAATTCTCAGATAGTATTATGGTTCATAGTGCCATTCAGCATCTCCAGCTAGCCAGAAGACTACTCATTTCATTGCATTATGAACCTGAGAAAAGTCTTCTATATCTTTGTTACTTCCTGTTTGGTTGTTGCAGTGCCTTCTATATAGGGTTACCCTGAAGTCCACCTACTAGCTCCAGCTACTGCAGAATGCAGCTGCCTGTTTCCTGAGTGGTGAGGTTCACTGCCATGAGTTAATTTATCTCAGATGGTGATCTTTAACGATTTAGATCTTTAGGGACTTCATTACTTGTGATACCGTCTTTCACCCTGTAACCTGTAAAGACAGTAATGATGAGAAGTGTGTGCTACCTGAACATACTGAATACTTCATGTTTGGAGGCAAGGCTTCCTCAATTAAGGGTCTCACATTGGAATTCACTGTACTTGAAGGTCCATCAGAGCTTTTAGTCTAGCAACCTTCAGGGCAAGATGCAAGCTTAATTTGTTAGCATTTGATGAACTGTTTTTATTACGTTCTTCTTTTGTGGTTTATTATCTGTAATTAAAGTGCCTAGCTGCTGAAGAGAGGGAGAGAGGCACTGTAGAAATTAATAAAATATTACAAAAATTCATTAAGGAGAAAGAGAGGTCTAAAGGGAATTTTCTCATTCTCTAAATTAGATATTTCTCAAATTTCTATTTATGATTTTTCAAATAATTCAAAAGCATAAGACTGTAATATGTTTGATATTTCAGAGTTGTACATTTAAAGAACTGAAATGTTTCTGTGAAAAACAAAAAAAGTCAAACGTACTGAACTTTCTCAATGAAAATGTCATGCACCTCCATTCTGCCATATTTTCAGCGAATCATTAGTGTTGTTGTTATGATTATTATTATTATAGAGCTTTCTATCCTTAGGTCTCAGTACTTTACAAAGGTAGATGATCATAGAAACATATGAGATAGGACTGGAAGGGACCTTCTGGATTAGCTAGCGAACAGGGGAGTTTGAGAGGGAGTTTGTAGGTGGGAGTTGTAATATAATCGCTAAGTTAGGAAGAGCTGCATCACCACTGGCAATGCTTCTCCTGTCTCCTCCACCTGCGCCTGTATCCAGACAGACAGCCTAACCATGGATGTCTCTATCCAGATCCTGGTGTGGATTTTCAGAGACTGTGGCCTTTATTTCCCACTCACAGAAAGCCAGGCTAGGGGGACCATCCAGTGTGAAAGGTGCCTGCTGGTGGAATCTCTCAGGAAGCAGGTGAGAGAGCTACAGAAGGAGGTGGCTAGACTGAGGAGCATCTCTTCCCATGATTAGTTCCTCAAGAGTATTCATATGGAGACATCCAAGGCTGAAGAAGCTATCCAGCTACAGACGACGGCTGTCACAGCACCGGGGGAGGAGGGTATGGCTCTGTCACAGGGAGGACACAGGCAGCTGGTTACTTCTGGCAGCAGGCACTGCTCCATCCCTACTCCCAACCCATCCACTGTGGTGACGGAAAACCGATATGCTGCCCTGGCAACGAGCGATGAGGAAAGGTGGAGGAGGAGAAGCCATATACCCACAAGGCTGGGAGGATCACAGCCACCACTCCCAGGAGGAAATGTAAGGTAGTGGTACTTGGTTACTCTCTTCAGAGGCACTCATCTGTCACCCTGACATGGCATCCAAGGAAGCATGCTGCCTGCCAAGGGCCCATATCCGAGATGCTATGGAGGGATTTTTGAGGATCATCCTGCCGTCTGACTACTACCCCATGCGACTCATCCATGTGGACACTAATGATACTATGAGGGCCTGATGAAATGCATCCCAGAATACTCAAGGAACTGAGTGAGGAGATATCTGAGCCATTGGCAATTATTTTTGAAAAGTCATGGAAGACGGGAGAGATTCCAGATGACTGGAAAAGGGCAAATATAGTGCCAATCTATAAAAAGGGAAATAAGGACAACCCAGGGAATTACAGACCAGTCAGCTTAACTTCTGTACCTGGAAAGATAATGGAGCAAATAATTAAGCAATCAATTTGCAAACATCTAGAAGATAATAAGGTGATAAGTAACAGTCAGCATGGATTTGTCAAGAACAAATCATGCCAAACCAACCTGATAGCCTTCTTTGACAGGGTAATAAGCCTTGTGGATGGGGGGAAAGTGGTAGACATGGTATATCTTGACTTTAGTAAAGCTTTTGACACTGTCTCGCATGACCTTCTCATAAACAAACTAGGGAAATGCAACCTAGATGGAGCTATTATAAGGTTGGTGCAAAACTGGTTGGAAAACCGTTCCTAGAGAGTAGTCATCAGTGATTCACAGTCATGCTGGAAGGACATACCAGGTGGGGTCCTACAGAGATCAGTTCTGGGTCCGGTTCTGTTCCATATCTTCATCAATGATTTAGATAATGCCATAGAGAGTAGACTTACAAAGTTTGTGGACGATACCAAACTCAGAGGGGTTGCAAGTGCTTTGGAGGATAGCATTAAAATTCAAAATGGTCTGCACAAACTTGAGCAATGGTCTCAAGTAAATAGGATGAAATTCAATAAGGACAAATGCAAAGTACTCCATTTAGGAAGGAACGATCAGTTGCACACGTACAAAATGGGATATGACTGGCTAGGAAGGAGTACTGCGGAAAGGGATCTGGGGGTCATAGTGGACCACAAGCTAAATATGAGTCAACAGTGTAACGCTGTTGCAAAAAAAGCGAACATCATTCTGAGATGTATTAGCAGGAGTGTTGTAAACAAGACAAAATAAGTAATACTTCTGCACTACTCTGCGCTGATTAGGCCTCAACTGGAGTATTGTGTCCAGTTCTGGGCACCACAGTTCAGGAAAGATATGGACAAATTGGAGAGAGTCCAGAGAAGTGCAACAAAGTGATTAAAGGTCTAGAAAACATGACCTATAAGGGAAGATCGGGAAAAATTGGGTTTCTTTAGTTGGGAAAAGAGAAGACTGAGAGGGGACATAACAGTTTTCAAGTACGTAAAAGGTTGTTACAAGGAGGAGGGAGAAAAATTATTTTTCTTAACCTCTGAGAATAGGACAAAAAGCAATGGACTTAAATTACAGCAAGGGAGGTTTAGGTTGGACATTAGGAAACAATTCCTAACTGTCAGAGTAGTTAAGCACTGGAATAAATTGCATTAGGGAGGTTCTGAAATCTCCATCATTGGAGGTTTTTAAGAGCAGGTTAGACAAACACTTGTCAGGGATGGTCTAGATAATATAGTCCTGCTATGAGTGCACGGGACTGGACTAGATGACCTCTCAAGGTCCCTTCCAGTTCTATGATTCTATGATTGAATCTAGTCCCCCACTACTGCAGATAATCCCGTCATGTAATTTCATTTGGGGGAAGGTATTGTGTTAAGGTTATAAATGATTTATGTATCAATCTGGGCCATGGATTGTGTGCAACTCCAGGAAGGGAGGGTTGTTTTTAGCTCCTCCAGTGTGGGGTGATTAAGGTGAATCACTCAGGCTATAAACACCTTGTGATGGAGAGCTAGTTGTAGCGTCCCAGTCCCTGAAGTTGCTGCAGCACAGAGAAGGCTGCAGGCTTAATTGGAATCAGTCAACCTGTTCTGGGTGGGGATTACTGACCCTAGGTCATAGTTGCTGGTCTAATATGGTAATTGGCATAGTAAAGGGGAGGATATATAATTGGGAGGAACAGGAAGTAAGGGGGTAAGCTGCATAGAGAAGAAAAGCTGTGTGAAAGGCTCCTCCTGCTGTACACCTGAGCTACATCCTGTCATGTTTGGAAACTGAGAATTAAAGGTATATACGTGATGGAAAAGAAATGGACTCTGTGTTTGTGACTAGGAGACCACAAAAACAGGCTAGACTCATGTGTGACCTCTGGTAAGCTGCTAGCATGCGTACAGAAACTGTGACGGGGCAAGGCCAGATGGCTATAGAAAAGTAGTGGGAGATAGATATATTAGGTCCAGGCTAAACAAGTCCCTGGTACCAGGATAAGTGAAATGGCAGCTGCTCTAGGTCAATTAAGACACCTGGGGCCAATTAAGAACTTTCCAGAAGGCCGGGAGAAGGCTAGGTTGATTGGGACACCTGAAGCCAATCAGGGGCTGGCTGAAACTAGTTAAAAGCCTCCCAGTCAGTCAGGTGGGTGTGCATGTCAGGAGCTGTGGGAGGAAGTTGTGCTATTGGAGAAGCTGAGCAGTACACACCATATCAGGCACAAGGAAGGAGGCCCTGAGGGAAGGGTGAAGTGGAGCTTGAGGAAGTAAGGGCTGCTGTGGGGGAAGTAGCCCAGGGAATTGTACATGTCATGTTTCTAAAAGGTCAGCTACCATAGCTGACACCATTAGGGTCCCTGGGCTGGAGCCCGGAGTAGAGGGTGGGCCTGGACTCCCTCCCTCCCCCACACACACCTTTGCCCCTGATTAATCACTGAGACTGGGAGACAACAGAGACTGTGCAAGGAAAGATAACTTCTCCTCACCTCCCTCGCTGTCTTATGATGAAAATGGCTCAGTAGACTGTGACCCTTGTCTCCAGAGAGAGAAGGGTTACGTGCAGGGTCACGGTGAGCCTCTGAGGCTAGCGAAATCTGCCAGAAACGCGGGACCCACGGAGGCAAGGACAGAGCTTTGTCACAGAACTCTTATTTTTTTTTGTTTTCTCTGTAGTGCTTCTACCTTAAGAATAAATGTGCTTGCTTAGAAAAAGCTGCATGGTAACTTGTAACTGCTAGCAATATACTGTTCAGAGCCCCAGAAGAAAAAGAAAAGCTTAGGTGCTGGCCTTTAGATAGACTGGTTTGCTAAGGATATTGCAGTATAAAGCAGTGAGCCGTGTTACCTTGAAGTCCCAGTCAGCAATGAGGGAGACAGAAACCTTAAGTAGATGCTCTGTAGAGGCTGTGGAGAGGGGATACAGGTGCAGTTACTCTGAAATATGACACAGTTTATAAATTTATCAAGCATAATTTTAAAACTAGTTGTTCCCCATTATTTTTGTTGAAGGTTGTTCCAGAACCTTACTCCACTGCTGGTTAGTAACCTTCTTCTAATCTCTAGCCTAAACTTGTTTGTGGCCAGTTTATATCTGTTTATTCTTGTGCCAACATTGCCTTTTAATTTAATTTGCTCCTCTCCTGGTTTTTATCCCTCTGATGTATTTATCAATAGCAATCATAATCATTACTTCTATCTTCCAAATGGGGAAACTGAGGAACAGAACTCAAGGGACTTGCCAAGGGTACACAATTTGTCAATGACAAATCTAGAAATAAAACCTAGGACCCATTGCTCTCACTCTGGTGCTCTTACTGCTGGACCGTACTGTTGATGCAATAGAAACCACATTTCAGATTCCATTCAATCTCACCTCTAGTTTATGAATTCTGCAGCAGTCTCTTTCCACTTTGGAATGATAAACTCTAGATTAAGCGTTTTACATAGTGAACAAGTATGGTATATTTCAGAGTAACAGCCGTGTTAGTCTGTATTCTCAAAAAGAAAAGGAGTACTTGTGGCACCTTAGAGACTAACCAATTTATTTGAGCATAAGCTTTCGTGAGCTACAGCTCACTTCATCGGATGCATACTGTGGAAGTCTTCCACAGTATGCATCCGATGAAGTGAGCTGTAGCTCACGAAAGCTTATGCTCAAATAAATTGGTTAGTCTCTAAGGTGCCGCATCCTGTGGAAACTGCAGAAGTCTTCTGCAGTTTCCACAGTATGCATCCGATGAAGTGAGCTGTAGCTCACGAAAGCTTATGCTCAAATAAATTGGTTAGTCTCTAAGGTGCCACAAGTACTCCTTTTCTTTTTAAGTATGGTATATGTTTGTTTTAGGAAACTTGGCTTCAGTTTCATTTTGGCTTGAAAATGGGATATCTTCGTTCTCCTTTTTCCAATTCGGCCTTTGAGAAGCCAGAGCTTGAAGCAGAAAATGAAATATCTGATTCCTTCTTGATATTTCGGTGATGTGGGACAGAATCCTGATAAATTGGCCAGACATTTCATACTTTAATACACTCAAACCTGTCCTTAAAAACTAGGAAGACTTTTGGCCATTCAAGATATTTTCTGTCTTTGAAACTCATCATTCCATGAGGGCTATTCAGGTACAAAACCGTGTAGATCGTCTCATGTCCCTTAAATTCCCCCAGATTTTTCTATTTCACTTGTTAAATAAGTATTCTTATATAATTTTATTACATTATAAACTTACAGTTCCTTGTATGTCACCAAATTTAGGCCCTGATCCAGCAAAGCAGTTAAGCACATAGTTAAGGGCTCTGCTTGATCAGAGCCCTCATATATTATCATTCCACTCTCTTTTCATGTTTTATTTTCTCTTGGATATCTATCCTAAAATCAATGTGAGTTTCTTACACAATTTAGGAATATTATATGCATTGCTTTCATACCCTAAAAATATACAACAAATAAGCTTTTCTCTTTTCAAAATTACAATGTGTAAGCCACTTCAGATAACTTGAGGTCTGAGATTTTGGCTGTTAAGGATGGCATATTAACAGGTGTCTTTCCTCTTTCTGCATTCTGTATATTCCTTACTCTAAACTGAATGTTTTCAACTATGGACAGACAGGGATCCAAAAGATCCCTTACTGTAAGGGCTTGTATACATGTACAATTAAACAACAGCAAGCTGAGGGAGAAGGGGGTGGGAAACTAGCCTGTAATGGTCTAACTGGCCATGTGGAGTCTGTTGGTGCACGTTTTTCCTGGGGGCATTCTGTGCCATTGTGCACGCGCCAAATTCAGGTCCCCAGTGGATTTTTTTTTTCCTCTCTAGAAAATACATTCTGCCAGAGAGCCTCTGCAGTTATGCCTTTCACCAACCCAGGGCTGCTGTGACTGCAAAACAGAGGGCAGCCAGCTCACCAACAATAGTAGCACCAATAGGGAGGAGGAGAGGCTGCGTTCTTCACAGTGCCCTGCAGGGCCAGGTGAAGAGGTATGGAATATGGAGGGGACAGATAGAGCGGGGCAAATGGGGCTTCTGTGGGGGGACGGGACACATAGACTAGGGCTCAAAAAGGCTATTGTGGGGGACAGACCGGGACAGGGACTAAATGGGAATGGGGATGCAGAGTGACATGGGGATCTGGGGAATGCAGGGCCACATGGGGATGTGGGGAGAAGGGGTGGCTGAATGGGGGTGCAGGGACCCATGGAGATGGGGGAAGGGGAGTGCAGGGACACCTGGGGATAGGGGCAGGTGTGCCTGAGTGGGAGAGACTAGGGGTCAGCCAGGTTTTGCATGGGAGAGGCTCCCCAACTACCTAACAATCCCTCCTCTGCCTCCCCAAAAACCTGTTCCATACTTCTAGCACCCAGACCCAACAGCCCTCCACGTTCACTCCCAGGCTCCTTCCCAGCAATGATTTCCCTCTCCCTCAGCTCCTCCATTACTCCAGACTTCCCCAAACCTTTGCACTGCTTCTGAGGTGTGGGAAATATGTTTCTGTATTGTAGTTTAAATGAATTATTACTCAGTTATATATTAATATGCCTAGTTAGGAATCTGTTTCTCAAAAACATTTCCTGAATCTTTTTTTGTCTGCATTGTTACAGACATACTTGTTCACAGATATTTTGAAATAAATACCAAAATAAATGATCAAAATAATTGAAACTGCCGTGATTATATTTTGTTATTTTGACAAATAAAATATGCACAATTTTGCAGAATTTTTAATTTTTTGGCACAGAATTCCCCCAGGAGCAGCACATTAGCAGTTTGTTAATGGGCTTTGAGCTAGTCTTGTTTCAAAGAGGACTTAGATCAAAGTGCTGTAATGTAATTAGCAGGGTCAACTAGGGGCAAACTAGTATCCTGTAGATTCACACCCCAGCTTCCCCTGTCTAATTGTTTGTGTAGACAAGACCTGTAATAAGGCCCTTCTCTATTCACTACTGGAAATATAGTAACTTCCTTTCTCTTCTGTTCCTTCCCTCCAAAATAATAGATTCCGAGGCCAGAAGGCACCATTGTGATTATCTAGTCTGACTTCCCGTATAATACAGGCCACAGATCTTCCCTAAAATAAGTCCTAAAGCAGATCTTTCAGAAAAACATCCAATCTTGATTTTAAAATTGTCAATAGTGGAGAATCCACCATAACATTTAATAAGTTGTTCCAATGATTGATTAATTCTCACCATTAAAAATGTACGCCTTAATTCTAGTGTGAATTTGACTAGCTTTGATGTCCAGCCATTGGATCGTGTTATACCTTTCTCTGCTAGACTGAAGAGCCCATTATTAAATATTTGTTCTCAATGTAGGTACACACACTGTAATCAAGTTACCCAACCTTTTCTTTGTTAAGCTAAACAGATTGAGCTCCTTGAGTCTGTCACCATAAGGCATATTTTCTAATCCTATAATCTTTCTGATGGCTCTTACCCGAACTCTCTCCAATTTATCAACGTCCTTCCCCTTCAGAGAGGGGGAAGTAAGAGATGAAGATAGATCCTTTCCTTTTGGTCTTCCTCTTCTCACATTTAGGTACAAAGGAAAACTAAAGCTAAGGTTTTGAAACTGTATTTGTTTCCCACAGGCTCTTATTTCAGTGCCATCTGAGTTTTCTTCTGTTCCAGGACTCATGAGCCAGGGTGCGGACAGTTTGACTCTTATGTAGCTCTTTACTATCAGCTTAGTAGAAGATAATTCATTTTTGACTGCATTTTGTGTGGTGTGGGTTGTGGTGTAACAGTGGCTGTAGAAGTGTGGATGAGAGGTTCAGAGAATGGTTATCCACTGGGGAAGAAAGATTTGTTTGAAATAATGTTTTTTACAGTAGGAATCTGTGTTGAGTTGATTGGCAACTTGACCTGAACCGTAAATGTGTTCCCTCCCTTCTTGGAAAAAGTATGTTTCATTTCATAGAAGTGGTGAAAGGATTATGTGAGAAGAACTGGGGTGGAATGGCAAATTCTAAATGTATACAGTTTCTCCTTTATATTTCAGACCTGAATCAAGGTTGATCTTTAGAAGTGTGCCAGTCCCAAATCACGTTTAGATGCCTGGAAGAGGTCTGTCATGTTCTGGGGTTCAATCCAGACCAGTGAGGGATTGTGCATTAAAGTGTAGGGTCACAAGGTCTGTGCAGAATACTTTAGACAGTGGAGGTTAAGATAAGATCAGTTTCCTAAAATGTCTGCTAAAATGGGAAAAATCTCTCCTAAAACTGACAGAACTAATCCACTGGGGTATGTTTTGGATACACAATGCTTGGAGGCTTTCCTACCCCAGGAGTAAATACGGAAAAAATAAGACAGAAATGTGTGGTTTTATTTTATTTGGAACTCTTGTATATTTTCCGTGTTATTGTTTCTTTCCCTCTGATTATCTAAGTTTATTTTCTCAAGGTTAAATAAACTTAATTTAATTTTTGAGATGACCCATTCAGGTCCTGTGCATTTCTGTGTAGGTTGGAGTAAATCCTATATATGAAATGATACATACACAGAAACAGTATGGTATAGTATATTTTTATTATCTTGAATCCAATGGATGAATGTTATCCATCTTATTTCTTCTTTATCAATAAACTGCAGCTTTTTAAAAAAGGGATGTGGCGAGTCATTAAAACTGTGTCCAGACCTACCTGGCTAAGATCATTCTTACCTGAACAAGGGAAAACCTCAGCTTTTCTGACAGGATGTAGGGGATATTAGAAGGGCTTTAAAAGCTTGACCACAATGAAATCACTGACAACCTGTAGAGAAATGGGTGGACATCCGTTAATTTCTGTTGAGGAAGAACCCTTTTTATGCAGATCTTGATAATGGACAAACTGTTTAATGCCTGCTTTAATGGAACAATGATGTGTAGCTGAGGGATCCCTTGTGGTGATCAGGGCAAGTGTTGTAAACTTGTCTGAATTACATCAGTAGTGTGGTAAATGTACTGATCTAAAATAGTTAAAGAAAAATATAAAAATAATCTTTTAAAAGAATTTGGTCAAGAGAGATTCTTTCCTTGAATTCGGTGGGAAGCCATCTTCTAAATGGACTTGGTATGGTGATTAGAATATCCATTTTGAATGCAATAGGGGAGGTGTTTGGCTCGAAGTGCATCAAGGGCTGTCTTTTTTTTTTTTTTTTTATGGAAGATGACAAATGTTGATATCTGTGGATTCTTCTAAAGCTCACCAGAATTTTATGTAAACAAACTTAAGTGCTCCTTGTAGGTGCTGGATTCACAGCACTAAAGAAAAGTGCCCATTTAACCACACAGTTGAAACAGCTCAATTACAATTATGTGAGTTTCCCAGCACCACTTTCTTTCGGAGCCTCAAAGCCCTGACTTAAAGGAAATATCTTTCCATGATGAATTCTGTCTTTTCAACTGGAGCTCAGTGACAACTTTATTGAGAAAGATGTTTAGATGCCACATTGATAGACCAACCATGAGTACCAAGGTAAATAGAAAGTTTTCAGTTCAAAAAGATTTAAAAACTGTTCGGACAGCAAATAATAATTTTCACAATACTGTTTGGCATAAGTGTACTCAAAAGATGGAAACATAAGCAAAATATAACCATGCATATAGGTCTCTTACATTGTTATACCACAACAAACAAATACTTTGCAAAGGTTTCTGAAGACATGCACATCTCAGCCAGTTTAATAATTTCAGCGGTTGAAAAATTGTACTTGGCTTTGAAGGTTTCTCGATTGCTAAGTTTAAAATCCCCAGTGAGGAGGAGTTTGTGTCTGAATTATCAGATGCAGTAAAAGGTTTGCAAAATACAAAGGTGTATGTTGTTATAATATGATAAAGCATAAACTTATGCATCACATCTCTTCAATATTGACAACATAGACCTGAAGTTGTTAAAAGTCCTACAAGTAGATGGATGCTAGATATGTTTAGCTTTGGTTATACCTGTGAAAACTCAATTCGGTCACTTAACATAATAAGCATTCTTTTAACCTTTGCTCACTTCAAATATTTAGAAATTGTAGTAGTAAGTGGAGTGTAAAAAACAAGGAAGGGGAAGAAGTAATGGGATGGAGTTGAGCCATGGAAAAGTTAGGCTCTGGGTATTGGTCAAAAGTTCCTTACAGTGAGATCTCATAGTGTGTGGAATATGTATCACTAAAGCAATTTAAATGTATTCTACATAAATCACTTAGAGAATGCAGTGAAAGGAGGGGGATGAACAAAATGACCATGTTTAACTTCTTTGCTTAGTCATGTGGAAATTGTACAGTGTTGTGCTGTGACTAATAGCAGGTTGGTTTATTTTTTTTCTTTAAAATATAAAATACAAACCCCTAATTTTAGCAAAGGTATTTAAATTAAATAATATTACTCTGACCCTCCAATATTTAAGGCCTCTTCCTGCTCTCTTTGGCTTGGAGAGAACTTATCTTCCCATCTTCTGTGGAAAGTCAGTTACCTATTGTGGTCTTTCTGTCAGTGTTGAGAGGGTGAATGAGAGTGCAGAGAGGAAACCAGAGATCCTAACCTATGTCCTGCTTCCCTTCCAAGCCTCCTTCTGTACTTTGAAATGAGAACTTTTTACTCTCGCCATATGACCTATCATCCACCTTTCACTATATGGTAGTAGATTATATGCTAATGGACCAGGATTTTAATTTTTTTAAAATTACATTGGCCTTTATTAAACGGCCAACACCTGCAGCATGACCCAAATCTGGTTTACCTTGGCCTGATATTGGATAGGTCATTGATGTACTGCAGTCACTTGAATAAGACCACTAGCACTCAAAACAACATGCTCAGAAAACTGTCTGGCTCAACCTGGGATGTGAACACCCGGACACTTAGAACATCAGCCCTTGCTCTCTGCTATTCAACAGCAGAATACTGTGCTCCTGTCTTGTGTTGCTCATCTCACACAAGGCTGGTCTATGTAGAACTTACTGAAGCTCTGCTCATTGTTACCAGGACTTTACGTGCAACTGTTGCCAGGGCTGCCAATACTTAGTAACATAGCACCATCCCATATTCACCATGAAGGGGTTTCCATTATGCTCCTGGCCAAGATCCATGAGGACAGTGACTTGCTTCTCTACTCTGACCTTTTCAACCACCCACCAATTTGTATGTCTTCTGGATGCCCTTTATGGTCACGTATGACTCCACAGGACAAGATGCTGGCATCTGCTTGGCTTAATGACTGGTCAGCGACGACAGTCATTAGTCACTCTCTCATACCAACCCAACCATCTTCCCACCAGGTTTTGACCTGCCAAGGTACCAGTGGTCATCCCTGAACCAGTTTCAAACAAGACAGGGCAATTATGTGGCCAATCGCTTCAAATGGGGTTTTTCTCATGACCCACAATGCAGATGTGGCAACTTCAGACTCTGTCACATATTTTTGACAAGTGCCCACTGACTTACTTGACAGTGGGCTTCTGGCTCTGATGAGGATGCTATGAAATGGCTGGGCACACTGAATGAAGGTGCATTCATTTAGATTAAACCTGGGACTCCTGTATTGAGTAACATTGAGTATTGATATATCTTGTGAGCAATTCCATGTAACTGAATGTACGTATATATCTGTGCTTGTTAACCATCTTCAGATGTTTGAATACTCCCATGAAGTTTCAACAAATTATATGAAACAATTTAATTTTCTTTGGAAATGTAAAGAAGGTTAGAAAATGATCTTTACATCCATTGTCTGCTGAGTAACTTACACTGGATAAGCCTCATAAAAATTACTTCAGATTGTGTGGGCTAGAAAACAAACTTACTGGTCTGGGTTGTTACATACTTACTTTTTTACGTGTGTGTTTGTTTATTTATTTCCCCCCCATTAGTATCCTAGTATCTCTACCTTACTTTCTTGCACTTGGAGCAGTAGGTCAGCTTGCAATTTTTGTACTATGCCTGCATTTATTTTAATTTTAGCCTTATTTGTAAATACCCCATTTTTTTAATGCACAGCTCTCCAGTTCTGCTGCATTGGAAGGAAAAGGGCAATTAAAATTTACGTCTGGACGATGGAGTCCACACCACAATTGTACACAGGTTGCAACAGCTAATGATACTGCCATTCGAGGATGGGATACTCGAAGTATGAGGTAACAAAAAAATTTGCTCTCTTGTTCTTAAAGAATAGACTCTCTACTGGAGGTTAATTTTCATCACTTTTGACTTGTTTTTTGAAAAAAAGGATAGAAAAGATGTGACTGCATAAATAATTGTAAATGGAATGGATTTGGATTGCATTGTTGGTGTATTCAGAGCTTTCAAGTAAAAGGTTTACTCATGGGGTTTTTTCTAAGCTTCAAATCTACCTTGTGTATTGAGTGTCATTGAACTATGCAGTAGTCCCAAGGTGATGGTTCAATACACAATATAAGTATTGCTTAAACTAGAGCTGTTTCATAATTCAGCATGAAAATCAATGTCTGTTTAAATCAGGGTACTGATGGTGCACTAATTGTTATCTCCATAGTATGATGGTTAAAGGTAATTTAATCTTTGGGGGTAAGTTTACCTTTTACTTTTACCATTTTAGTAACTACTGTATCTAAGATTATAACATACTAGTTCCACACAATTATGGACTTTATTTAAAAAAAAAAGTGAGCCAAGATAAACAAAATGCTGCAGATATACCAAGTTAGGGACTCTCTACCTGCTCTGGTTGTGATTTTGATAGGCAAAGGAGTGGTGATGTGCACATATGTTGCCATAACAACAGAAGCCTGCAAGCTTTTTTAAGATACCATTTATCCCCTTAGCACACAGTAATTTATCACTAAACTGAGAAAACGGATGTCTTGTAATAACTTCTGTTGCCTTAAAGGGGGGATGATTTCAAATTTAGTTCTGTGGCTCCTGCAAGCCCAGGGTGCAGCAGTAAGTCCCCATGTTTCCCAAGCTAAAAGGTTTATTTAATTTCATAAAGCAAAGCTAACTATACATATATACAATCATCAAAAACCATTTTTTCTTGTATTTCTAGCATCTTGTCGTTTTCATTGTTCTGTAAGAGGACATGCAAAAATCTAAATTCATATTTATAAATAAGGCTGCCTTTAATAAAAACATATAGGAGGTAATGGTGAAGGGCAAAGGAGAAGGATTTTTTGGGGCTTTTCCTTTGTTTTCTGTAATTATCTCATTTCAGCATGTTGTATTCACACTTGAGCTTAAAGCCTAACTATGTTTAAGTGCTAAAGACCATGCACACAATACATTTAAGTTTTATGCTCTTTCTTACTAGTCCTAATGGAGGAATCTTCTGAACGTTGTGTTTAATGAGGTATCCTAGTAAACACCAATGAAAAATATTTATTCAGGTTATTAACAGTAACTGAAAGAAAAATGCTACGGTATGGTTTACAAAAGCAAACTTCACAATTACAGCTTGTCTAAACAAAATAGAAGCTATAGAACAAATCACAGCTCAGATTAGACAGTCCCAAAACCAGTTTGAAGAGCAATGGACTTCAGACAATGAACTATTTGCAATCTACATGAAAAAAAAATACAAACAAGAATAACTCTGAGCTAAAGAGACTGTGGTATCTCTAGAAAGAGGCTAGTCTGATTTGTCTACTAAATAAGTAGAGTGACTGTATTTCCTGGAGTTTAACTATTCTGCCCCAGCTCCCCACGTTTTATATGTGTATGAAAATGTTGCACCAACTGCATGTGGACCTGTTGGTGTATAGACATATTGAACCACAGTTCTGACATCCCCCAAGATTTGTCTGAAGCTTCCACTCTGCAGAGTTTAGGAGCTCACGGGACTGAGTTGTACACCAGGATTTTTGCATAGGATCTGTTCTTTAAGCTACTGAATTCTGCAGGAGGGACTCTTCAGACCCATGGAGCTTCTGAGCTTGGACAGAGCAGAAGTGCATAACTGATTTGCATTGGGGAAAAAAGCAGGTTCTTATCAATAAGGGGAGCCAGACTAGCTGACTTGCAGAAAGCTCCTGTAAGTAGGCAGAAGTAGGAATAGAAACCATAAGAGTAGATTAATTCAGCCATAACTAAGGAATAAAGGAGTAAAGATGAGGGAACCAAAGATAAAAATCTGCAGAGAATGGGAAAACGGAGGAGGGAGATACTGAAGAAGAGCTAGAATAGAAGCAGGAGAATACTGTCAAGAAACCCCTTGAGTGGGTAGAAAATGAAGCTGAAGGTGTTAGACGAATGAGGAAAAGAACAGAAAAAAAGGCCTTCACGCTAGGGCAGGAGGTCATTAGTAATTGTAATAAGAGCTGTGTATGTCAAGCTGAGAAGATGGAAACCAGAACATATTTTCCAAGAGAAAATTAAATCAGAGGAAGTCCAGGCAGTGGGAATAAATTGCAAGAAGATTGGAAGAAAGGGGAAAGAAGAAGATGGGACAGTAGTTGAAGAAACAAGTGTGGTCAAGGGAGGGTCTTTTAAGATTGGGGTAAGCCTGACATATGTTCAGAGGATAGGGGAAAGAGAATAGAATGGGGGAGAGGGTGAAGAAAGTTAGTATTTGGCATTTCAGTATTACCAATGGTAATCCACCAGTGGAAAGAATGTCCCTGCTTGCAGCTTTCTGAATAGTCCTTAAAGATGCGAGCATCATGCACCTTCCCTGACCAGCCCCCATTAATATCAAGAAAGCATACCTGATGAGCTACCAATGCTTGCATAGCCACCGAAACATAGCCCGATTCTGTTAACGTACTCTGTGGCAATATGGGCTGGTGCCAAAATAGGGATATGCATGCCATCTGTCACCCCCATCACAGTTCAGAAACCCCATTGCTGCAAATCCATCCACTATGTCCTTCTTATTGCCAAGAGTCACTGTCCTGTATAGGATGAGACTATTTAATGGCTCTACACACTTGCATGATAGTAGCCCCCACTGTGGATTTTCCAACTCGAAAATGGTTTCCCACAGAGTGGTAGCAATCTGGATTTGCAAGCTTTCACAGTGCAGTCCCCACTCACTTCGCCATAGCCAGTGGAGCTCTCAGTGTGGTGTCCCTGCACTGGAGGGCTGGGGCGAGCTTGGCACATAGATCCAGGAATGTGGTCATTCATATCTGAAGATTCTTGAGCCACTGCTCATCATCCCAAACTTGCATTAGGATGCAATCCCACCAGCCAGTGCTTGTTTCTCGGGCCCAGAAGCAGCATTTCACTGTTGCAACTGTTCCATGAATTCTACTAACAACCTTGAATTGTTTTTCACTGTGTCTCTTAGCAAACTGTCCTCAAGGACATTGTCATGTCTCCCATTGTTGCAGTACTTTCTGCAGCTCTGTAAATACCAGCGGATCATTGCAACATTAATGAGAACAGTGCAGAGCTCTGCAGGCTTCTATCATAGGTGACAAACACGGAAAAATGCCACAGAGTTTGTAGGTATTTTTAAAAAGGTGCAAAAATTATGGGATATGCTTAGCATTGTGGGGCGGAGAAAGTTGCTCACTAGGAAGTTGACCCTTATTTCTCAGAGATCCCTGGCCGAGTCACTTCTATCCCATAACACATTGTGAAAATTTCCCAAAAGACATTGCGCTGTACAAAGGCGTGTGGCACACTGGGACACCTACACATGGTGCATTGTACTTTGCATTGACGCAGCAGCTCCTGGTGAGTACGTACCATCCCAAAGCAAACAGCCAAGTGTGCACGCCCACAAGCGATGTACAGACTCAATGGCTGTATGCTGATGTAACTTGCATTAACCAAAGATTATAGTATAGATGTGGCCTAGCTCTGTCAGTGCCAAAGTATTAACCAAGTTACTAGAGAAACAGATTTTTATCAGTAGACTGCAGTTAGCTTTCATACTACCTTTAATTCTTAATGTATGTTTTACAGACAGATCTATTACATAGAAAATGCACATGGACAGCTGGTGCGGGACCTAGACTTTAATCCCAATAAACAGTATTACCTGGCTAGTTGCGGAGATGACTGCAAGGTGAAATTCTGGGATACTAGAAATGTCACAGAGCCAGTGAAGACACTAGAGGAGCATTCCCACTGGTAGAATAAATTATCTGCATGCTGTTTTGTGCGTGGACGGTTTATGTAATTTATTCTGCTAATTATTTTACTGTTTAAAAACAATGCAAACTAGCTGTGTTTATGTTATTGTGATTCATCAGTTTTCTGCATCATGGAATGGTTTTAATATATGACTATTTCTTGTATAATTTGTGAATTAAGGGTTGGGGAATGTGAGTCTAATTTCTAGTAAGGTATTTTCAGCTGTATGACGGGTGAGATGCTGGGCTGTATTTCTAAGAGGCACAGCACAGGGAGAAGGGGGTCAGGTGGCTTTTAAGACATCTCTGCACTCTGAGTTCTGGATTGCTTTGTAGCTGCCAACATAATTTACACAGCCCTAGGGCTGTCTCAGTTACAGCACCCTTCCTGGGCTGCCTTATGGCAGTTGCATTGCCCAGCATCTTCACAATGCTACATGCTGCAGCCTGCACCCGTGCAATTGCTCCTCACACCCCTTGAGCCAGCACAGGCAGGGGGGTCCTTAGATCAGTTTCTGTCCTGGGGTAGTGGTCTCCCTTGGCCAGATCCAGGGCTTTGAGAGCCCCTTTACATCATTCTGGCCCCTTTACACAATACGAAGGGGCCAGAGCAAGGTGAGAATCTCACCCATAGGTTTAAAAAATTCCTTAAGAGATTAACCATTCCATTTTTGAACGCTTACATATTCATATTTTTGCAGTCAAGAGAAGCTGAGCATTTCATATTGGAATTTGGGCTGCAGAATCACTTGCAACGTAAATCTGGACCCTGCAGCCACTTTGACAGTAGCTTGAAGATGAGAATTAACAGAAGCAATATTTTTACTTGTTGAGAAGATTAAAACAAAAATAGAACAAAAGAAAATCATAACGTGATTGGTATTAACTTAATTCATAAAATATAAACACTAGAAAAATCTAATCCTTTTGATTTAGGGTCTATTTTAACAGTTCACTGTGATAATGTGAGATCTTGGTTAATGTAGAAGTTTATTTCAAATCCACATTTTGCTTTTAGAGTACCTTACTGTATTTAGTATTTTTAGAATGTCTATTTGATATATTGAACCATAAGCAGACATTTACCCTTGGGGAATTATGTTAAGGTTTGGTCCCTCCACCCCACCCTCCCAACCTGCAACCTGTTTGTTGAATTTTAAAGATATGGCCCTGGAAAATCAAATTACATGGAAGTTTATGACCCAAATGAAGACAGCAAAAAAACAGTCTTTAGAATGAGTTTGTCAGATTCTACCCATACTTGTAGATTCTAAGGCCAGAAAGGACCATTATGATGATCTAATCTGACCTTTTGTATAGCACAGGCCATAGAACTTCCCCAAAATAATTCCTAGAGCATAACTCATTTTACAGATTAGATTTCTCTGAAACTATTTGTTCACGTTTAAATTGAAATAATTTATTTAAACAGTGCAGTATATTTACTTACAGACTCTGTGGAATAGACCTGTAATACTTTTTTAATTATTTACATTTTATAGGGTATGGAATGTACGATACAATCATTCTCATGACCAGTTGGTCCTTTCAGGCAGCAGTGATAGCAGAATCATTCTGTCTAACATGGTATCAATTTCTTCTGAGCCCTTTGGACATCTGGTAGATGATGATGAGCTTAGTGACCAAGAGGACCACCATCAAGAGGAGAAGTATGAAACATATTGATTTTCACACAAATCTTTTGTAGTATCAGGTGTTTTTTACTTTAAGGACTAACATGCTATATTCTTTACCGACTTCAGGATTTTTGTATACACACCTTTCAGGTATGTTGTACTTTTCAATTTAATCTACTACATTGAGTCTTGGATGGGATCACTTTTCTAAAACGAATTGGCAGAGTTGCTGTAAGTTCACTGGTGTAAGTGGGATGGGACACTAAACGCCTGACCCAAAGCCTTTTAAGTCAATGGAAAGACTTCCATTAACCTCAGTGGGTTTTGAGTCAGGCCCTGAGCCCACATTTAATAATACGTATCACATAAGGGTTGAAAGTCTTCTGCTTTTCATCAGATTTTCTCATAATTCCTTCTTCCTTAATAATCTTTAGAGTTAAACGTCCACACACCATCATGAAAAGAAGAATGAAAATATATTGCCAACATTAATTTCCTTCTTAATATAGCTGATGGGCTCTACTAGAAAATGATACCTTTAATGTGCCTATATATATTTAGGATTTTTTATTTTTAAAAGTTATTTTCAGCTGAAGGTAAGGAATAACGCACATCATGGTGAGCATTTGTAAGTGTATATTCACTCCACTTCGGTGTGTAAAGAAGCTAGACACATCATAAATCATTTTATTAAAAATAGTATTATTTAAAAACATTGTGTACACTAAAATGCACTTGCTTTTTATGTTGTCTTTTCTTATAAGAAATAAGCCTAAATTTTCATTATCGCATTTAATATTAATAGTTTCAAGCTTTTAATTTTTATTTGGAAAAGTACTTTGGCAGCCTAAAACGTGAGCGGAAAAAACGCTTATCCCCCAACCTGTACTTTTGCATGCACATTTTTTGCTTATACATAAATATGTGCCTGTTCTTTGCAGGCGTGAACACCTCATGTGCACTGAACACGTCTAACATTTGTGTCCACACAAGTGTTCTTAATTTATGTTAATGTACAAAAATGAGTTGGGTGCTTTATAGTGAAAATAGAAAGGCATGGTTCCTGCCCTGAATTTTTTTTTTTAATTAACAATAGGGTTAGATGGAGTGAGAAAGGGAAAGGGTTACAAAAATAAGATCAGACAATTACTCAGTTATGCTACGTGCACCTCTGAGCTATACATCTATCTATATTGAACAATAAATGCAAGTCACAAGAGTGTCCTCACCTTTGCTCCAGCTGATGCTGAGCTACTGGTCTCACTTGTTCTGCCAAAGGAACAGTTGTTTTTCCATGCCAAGAAAGGAAGATGTAGTACTCATTGAATACTGGTTGTAAAGAATATCTTCAGGAGCAGCTGGCAAGTCAAGTGGCTGGAAAAGGTTTAATCTGGAAAAGTTTCCCGTGGCTTAGTAGTTTATAAGTATTGTCGATGTACCTACAGCACAGCTCTATAACCACACTGTGCCTTGTCATTCTCTGTGTGTGTTCTCTGCATTGGCCCACAATCCCTACAGTAAGGTAGACTCTGCAGTTCCCTGTGGATTGGAATCCAGAAAATACAGTGTAAATAAAAATGGCCCAAAGTATCTTGATTATAATTGTTCTCCCTCTTTATTAGGTGCTCAGATAATACAGTAATGAGTACAGTATAAGAACCTATATTGAATAGAAACCACTGAATTATGAAACCACCTTCTGTAAGCAACCAGGTTTTTAAGTTCCTTGAATAGTAGCTTAAATTAGGTTTCACTGTACATATACAAAACACATACTATAAGGTCTAATATAAGATGTGTATTTACCAATTACATCAATGGCAGCAAAATTAGGACAACACTGAGTGCTTTTGAAAATCCTACATTGTATGTGCTCCCTTTACACAGATAACCTTTTTCTATGCTGTCAAGGCTGATTCCCCGCTCTGGCATTTCGAGTGCATAAGGTGGGGTCCCACAAGGATTTTAAAAATGAATACTTGCCACTCCAGGCTTGTATTAAACTCCCAAGGTTACAGCTTTTCTCTGACCTTGGCTTGGTAAACGCTGCCACCGCCCAAATGCAAAACCCCTTTTTTTGGAACCCAGGAAAGCACACTTGGGAATTCCTTCCTGTGGGGTACCCTCAAGTGCTTGCTCACACACACACACACACACGGAAGAGCTGAGAAAGAAAACAAAGGAAATTAGCTGTTGCCACCAGCTAATTAAACAACATATACATAAACCTTTTACGACACCAAAAATTCAATCCTGTTCTTAAAAAGATAAATTTTATTAAAAACAAAAAGAAAAAAAATACATCTGGAATTTGGGCTTTTGCTAGATTTAAAAAGCCACTTACAAGAATTAAACATCAAGAATAAGCTCCTTGAGGTCCAGCTTGAAAGTTACAGCAAAACAAAGGCATTCGGGGTTAGCACAGAGGAGTCCACTAGGCATAAGAAATAAATAGAAATAAACCTAATCACGTCTTTCTAAACGTTCCTGATCTACTTATACATTTTGGGGGTTCCAAATAAATAGTTCTAGGTATGATCTGATGATCTATGATCATACCTGGCTTAAAGCTTCTCATAGCATAACTGCCCCCTGTTCCCCTCTTTCCCAGAGAACAACAGACACAAAGGGGAAGGTTTTTCCCCATTTTAAAAAGCTCTAGCCTTCCCATTGGCTCCTTTGGTCAGGTGCGAACTCCCTTTCCTTTACCTTGGGCTCCTTTTAACCATTTACAGGTAAAGCAAGCAGAGAACAGCCACCAAGAGGGACTTTATAGCTAACTGACTGGTTGGTGTCCATAAAAGGGAGCCCCACCCCCCCCCCCCCGGCCTCCATTTATCATACATGCCACATTACCACTCACTGTCCCTATATCTAGATCTGCAGACTTCAAGATTCTATCTTTACTGTCTGTAGTTTTAACTATGTTTTTTTGGATCCATTTAAATTCTTTCGGCTATAATGAGAACCCTCTCTATGTTGTTTTTTCTATCTGTTTTTGTTTTTTAGATACTTTGTTGGTCCACATTTCAATAAAAATCAGTAAGATCAAAGCATTCTTCATTTTTAGGAAGTTCTAAATTTCTTAGGCTATAGGCAAAATTTTGATTCGATATTCTGTTTCATAGCCAAACACTTTCTCTCTCTTTTTCCTCTCTCTCTCTCTCTCACATCCCCAAATACCCCTGCATTGTGTTTCTTCTTGTTATCTGCCTCCCCTATTATAGTTCTGCATCCACCAG
The DNA here is from genome assembly GCF_965152235.1 of Eretmochelys imbricata. Classification (NCBI taxonomy): domain Eukaryota; kingdom Metazoa; phylum Chordata; order Testudines; family Cheloniidae; genus Eretmochelys; species Eretmochelys imbricata. Next base: position 36,133,734 of record NC_135574.1, read on the forward strand.
CACTTTTTCTCCCCAATTTTAAATACCGGTTTTTTGAGAAACTATCTGTTGTAATTTGCTGTCTTTATTTATCCTAATGTCATCTATAACAGAGTTATTTTTTGAATTAATCTCCTGGAAGGATTTCAAAATACTGTCATTCATGTTTGCTGAAGTGCCCCGGCCTTGCACCAGGAAAATGACAAAGTTTTTAAAAAAAAGTCACTAAAAGGGAGTTTTCCGAGGGAAAATAGCCATAGTGCAGTGTTGTATCATTCCAGTTTTCCTTTTGACATGCTCACAATCTGCTAGGACTTCTGAACATCAAGAAAACTGTAGGTAAAGCTCAGGGATGTCACGATAGTTGTAACTGCCACCAGCACTAAAAGCTGAGTGAACAGTATATCTGTTTTTCTTCAAGTGCTGTGTGTAGTACACTGTGGGAATGCATGCATTCCATGATCCCAGAGCTGGAAAATTTTGAAAGCAGTGTCTGTTGGTCTGCATATGTGCCCTGGCTCACCTCATACCTCTGACAGAGGAGGTAAAAGGCAGGGCAAACCGATCACCTCTCCAGTTCCTTCTCACTGCAGCGTGGTCCAGGTTGGAATATCCAGTGTCTGAAGCTTCGGCTTTCTTCTTGACCTATGAAAATATATTTAGATATCTGTAAATAGATTTTATATTCTCAAGTTTTAAACTTTTTATCTGTTTAGTTTTAGTGTTTTATAGTTAGTCTACCGGACGTGGGGAGCCTCCCAAATCTCCCCCGTCCCCATCCCATTTGGGTAGTGGACTATGCCCAGGTCTCCAGGCTTCAAGATTTGTGCTTCCTGCCCACAATACTACTTAGTCAGCAATGACCACTAATGCTGTTTGTGCTGCCATGGGGACATAGTGGCAAGATGGAGTATCTGTTGTTCATTCCCCAGGAAGGGCGGAAAGCCATCCCCAGAAAGGGCAGAAACTTCACCTTAGGAAGCACCTAATGGAAAAGGCCTTGAGGCTGCAATTGGACCCAGGCCAGGGGATCCCTCCTGTATATTGGTTTGACTCAGCAAGGAGTACGCCTCCTGCCATGAGGTCCAAATCAGGAGTGAAGGAGTCAGCTGCCACAGATCTCTTGGCGGGATCTTGTCATAGAATCATAGAATATCAGGGTTGGAAGGGACCTCAGGAGGTCATCTAGTCCAACCCCCTGCTCAAAGCAGGACCAATCCCCAATTTTTGCCTCAGATCCATATATGGCCCCCTCAAGGATTGAACTCACAACCCTGGGTTTAACAGGCCAATGCTCAAACCACCGAGCTATCCCTCCCCTCCCCCCACCCCATGTCGGGAGAGCATGGAGCATTCTCATAAGCATGAGGCTGTCTTCTTCCAGATTGTCTTTGAAGAAGTCAGATCCACCAAGCACTAGCTCAGCACAAGAGAACTTAATACATCCTAAGTCTCAGAGGCATGATAAGAAAGACCAGAAGTTTAGGGCTTCATCAGCACCGGACGCAATCGGGTGGTGCTGGTTCCTCCCAAGCACAAACATCAGGATCCACCAGCACTTGCAGTTCCATCTTTGTCATCAATGGCTGTGGCACAGACTGTCTCTACAGTGGCTTTGGCAGTTCAGGCAGACAGAAGCCCTCTTGCTTCAGGAAGAGCTGAGGCCCACGCTCCTCCTGAGGACATCTTCGGTCTCCCAGTCTCAGAGTTTCCCACTCCTTCATCTTCCCTCTCTTTTGAGAGAGGTTATGACTCCATCAGGGGAGTCTGCCTGTGGAAGGAGTTTGTCTCCCATTACATCTTCGGGCTATGATTTCCCTCCAGCAGCCCATTGATACTGCCATTGGGACTTGAATCAGTTTTCTCCTCATAAGGAGATTCTGAAAAGCCCAATGAATCCATGCTTCCTGGTCAGAAGACCTGGGCCAGTTTGGGCCCAACCTCCGTCTCAAATTCCTTGGAACTGTTTGTACCCTATGTCTTGGGGACCACCGCTATCCCCATTCAACCCATCTGGTTGGCGATACTGGGGGCCTTGGGCTCATAGAATATGAGGGTCGGAAAGGACCTCAGGAGGTCATCTAGTCCAACCCCCTGCTCAAAGCAGGACCAATCCCCAACTAAATCATCCCAGCCAGGGCTTTGTCAAGCTTGACCTTAAAAGCTTCTAAGGAAGGAGATTCCACCACCTCCCTAGATAACCCATTCCAGTGCTTTACCACCCTCCTAGTGAAAAAGTTTTTCCTACTATCCAATCGAAACCTCCCCCCACTGCAACTTGAGACCATTACTCCTTGTTCTGTCATCCGATACCACTGAGAACAGTCTAGATCCATCCTTTTTGGAACCCCCTTTCAGGTAGTTGAAAGCAGCTATCAAATCCCCCCTCACTCTTCTCTTCTGCAGACTAAATAATCCCAGTTCCCTCATCCTCTTCTCATAAATCATGTATTCCAGCCCCCTAATCATTTTTGTTGCCCTCGGTATCATCCCACAGAGTTGCTCCAGTCTGCTAGGGAGTTACCCCTTCCCTTCCCTTTGAGGTGATAATCAGAGATGACCCCAGATCCTTCTGAGGGGGAGGAGTACGCACCCGATGAAGCAGTGACTCAGATGTCTCCATCCTCTCCTGATGACTACGAGCAATTCCAGGAATTCTTGTGTAGAATTGCAGGGAAGCTGCAGGTAACTCTTTAGGAGGTTCAGGATCCTCAACACAAGTTCTTGCTTCTGTCCTCCAGCTCCTGCAAGATAGTGCTCCAAGTTAATGAAGTCATGCTGGAGCCAGCTAGAGTGGTCTGGCATACCCCAGCTACCTGCACTCCTACCCCTAAGAGGGCACAGAAATGCTACTGTATCCCAACCAAGAGGGTGGAATTGCTGTTCTCTCACTCTGCTCCTAATTCTTTAGTGGTCCAAGCTGCCTCAGAGATATTTAGGCAGCAACACCCCTGGGCTGTCATAAGTAATAAGGAAGGCAAGTCTTGACTTATTGGAAAGGGAGGTCTTTTCTTCTTTTAGCTTCCAGTTCAGGATAGACAATTACCAAGTACTACTGACTAAGGACGACTTCCTGAACTGTTCGAAATTCGCAGACTTTGACTGTCTCCCACAGCAGGACAGAGCTCATTTCCAGGCTTTAATACAGGAAGTAAAAATGGTTGCCAGGACCATTCTCCAATCAGCTGTAGTTGTAGCTCATACATCTTCCAGGGTAATGGCTACTGCCATCATGATGTGGGGAATCATGCTCCATGCTTCAGGGTTTCCCAAGGAGCTCCAGAATAATGTTGAGGATCTTCTCTTGGATAAGACTTCTCTGTTTAATCAGAAAATGGATAAGTCCTTATATACTTTAAAGGACTCCAGAACCACCTTCCATTCCTGGGAATATATACACCTGCACCAAAGAGTAAATTCCACCAGCAACCATACAAGCCTAGACCGATGACTCAGCAGTTCTTCCATCAGAGAGAGACCCCATAAGAGGCAGAGACTCAAAAGACCTGTTTCCCTCGCCTTCTGCAGTGGGTTCCTCGTTCCAGTCCCAGCCCTCAGCTAAATGTTATTTTTGACAGGAGCTTGAGAGTTGCAAACCACTGAATCTAACACCTCCGAGCTTCCACAGACCCTTTGGGGGTCATCTAGCACTCTTTTTCCACACCTGGAGTCCAATAACAGACGGAGGGGTGCTCAGCATCATTCATTCCAGCTGTATAATAGTTTGCATCTTTTCCCCACCCCCTTTTGGGGGGATACTTTTATGAGAACATTCTCAGATAGGAAGTGGAATCTCTCTCTAAATGAAGAGTGATAGAGCAGGTTCCTATTCAGGACCAAGGGGAAGGGGGTTTTACTTTTTTAGTTTTACTTCTTTTTTTCCCTAAAAAGAAAAGCTTGCAAAACATTTCTCCTGTTCATTTAAAGTCACTATGCCTTCATGATGTAAGACAACATCACAAGCGTCTTTTACATCAGCAGACAAGATCCAGTCCCTTGTGTGCAGAAGCAGTCAGTCTCTGGAACTGGTGCATTAGCAATCAGATTACTCTGTCGGTAGCAAAACTTTTCCTGCCAGGAAACCAGAATATGCTAGCAGACGTTCTCAGCAGACACTGTGCGGTCGATCATGTGTGGAAGCTTCATGAGTCTGTGATAAACAATTTTTTTGCTCTCTGGGGAAACCCCCACCAGGAACCTGTTCTCCCAAACAAACAGGAAGTGCAACATATACTGTTCCCCAGAGGAGTCCTGGGCTGCCATTCATAGGGCAACGCTCTACTCCTTCCATGGTCACTTAATCTGAAGTATGCCTTCCCTCCACTACCACTCTTTCCTCAAGTCTGCACAAGATTTGGCAGGACAGGTCATGAGTTATTCTCATTGCCCCCAGTTGATGCACACAGTTTTGGTTTCTGAACGTTCCTACATGTGTCATCTCGGGCATTGATTATTAGTCCTGTTTCCTAATCTCCTGACTCATGGGAACACCAAGGTCAGGCATCCCAACCCACGGGTGCTTTGTCTCAGAGCCTGGTTTTTGGATAGGCATTGTCCTTACAGGATTCATGCACAAAACATTCTTTCTAACGGTAGGAAGGGTTCCACTAATAAATGTTACGTAGACAAGTGGAAGTGTTTCTCTGTCTGGGCACATCAGACACATTTCCACAGAAGCCAGAGATGTTCCTTTCGTTTGGGATTTCTTTCCTTGAAGACAGCTGGTTTGTCAGTTCCTTATGGGTTCTCTTGTCAGCAATCAGTACATACCATTGGCCTTCACAGGGCTACTTGATCTTTGCATGCCTTCTGAGTAGCAGATTCTGGAAAGGCCTAATCGGATCTTTTCCACCTATAAAAAAACCTACTCTTCAGTAGGACTTGAACCTTGTTTTCTCAGTACTCACTAAGCCTCCTTTTGAACCATTGGCTTCTTGCTGTGTCTCGCCTATCCATGAAAGTTGCATTTTTCATAGCCATTCTGTCCACTTATCCATGTTCTTCCCAAAACCTCATGCATCCTCAGAAGAAAGGAGGTTCCATCTCCTCGACATTACGTGAGCCTTCACCTTTTACCTGCAGAGGACAAAAACCATCAAGAAATCCCCTAGACTCTTTGTTGCTATAGTGCAGTGGTTCTCAATCTATTTACCATTGTGGGCCACATATGCAGCTCTCTGTGTTATGTGGGCCACATCCACATAATATATATACTACCTGTATGGCCCTGAGGATGTCACATGGGCCACAGCTGTATGCTGATTGGGCCGCAAGTGGGCTGCGAGTTGAGAGCCACTGCCATAGCAGAAAAGGCCAGGGGTCAGGCTATATCTGCTCAAAAAAATCTTGAAGTGGATCTCAGACTGTATTTTGCTCTGCTATCAGCTGTCTAGTCTTTTCCCTCCTTGTAGGGTAAGAGCTCATTCCACAAGAGGGGAAACAATATCTATGGTGTCACTTCAAAAGGTGCCTCTGCTTGATATCTGTAAGGCAGCTACGTGGAGCTCAGTCTACATGTTTGCTAGGCACTGTGCCTTAGTACAGGACTGCTTTACTGATATATCTTTTGGAACAGCAGTCCTTCATTTGACTCTACCATCTATGACCTTGCACCATCCTCCTATTTGAGTACTACTTGTCAGTCACCTACAGTGGAATACACACAGGGACAGGCACTCGAAGGGGAAGAGAAAGTTACTTATCTTACTGTAACTGTGGTTCTTTGAATCGTGCGGTCTCTATCTGTATTCTGCTACCCACCCTCCTTCCCTCAGATCTTCACATCTTCTTGGATTCGAGGTGTAGCAGGAACTGGAGAGGCAGTTGTTCCATCCTGCTTTTTTCTTTTCAATCAGAGGCACGAGGTAAGCCAGGGCACACTTTCAGACCAATGGACACTGCTTTCAGACTTCTCCTACTCACGGCTCATGAAGCGCGTGTATACTCCCTAGTGGAATACAGATCGGGACAATGCGTCTCGAGGAACCTCCAGTTACTATAAGGTAAGTAATTTTCTCTTCAGTCCTAGAGCTAAACCTTGCCCGCAAACACACCCTTGCGGATTACTTTCAATTTCTAAAATTTAGGAAAAATATTATGCAATATCTGAATTACGTCATTTTATTAGTAATGTATCTATTTTGTTTAAATTCTGCAAACTTATATATTTCAATATTGATCTCAAACACTTCTACCAAATGATCTTACTTAAGCAGGTTTTAGGTATTTTCCCACAGCTAACACAGTGTTAATCTTGACTGTTTTAGAAAAGATTGTGGGTTTTGTATCTCAGTCAGAGAAATCTAGAAATCGTAAGATTACAGTGTAGCATCACCCGACAAAGTGACTTACTTAAAGCTGCTTATGTGAATTCTTTGTGGGAGAATTTGTAGTTGGGGCTTTGTTGGTAGGGTGTCTGAGAAACTAGGTCAAATCCAATAAAACAGCAATTTCCCATTCTTACATTATTTTGTCTTTAACAAATGTATAATTATTTCCTATTAGTTTCTTCACTCAAGTTAGTAAACATATCATATTTAACCAGCAATGACAATCTGTTTTAAAATACAGATTTTGTGTGTTTTAAAGATGTTTCTGTTGGAGAAATTGAGGTTTTATTAATGTGAGAAAATGACCGGTCTTTCAATTGCATGAATGGTTAAAAATCATTGATCCTTTCCCATACAAGTAATATAAAAATAAGGTCTACTAGGAGTATTATTCAGCTGATATGTTGTATTTTTGAGGCTGTCAAAATTGGCTATGATGAGGGTCAAATTGGAAATCTACAGGAAACTGAAGGCTGTTCCTAATTTGCATATAAATTTGGATGGAATTTTTTAAAATCAGATAAATTCACACAGCCATAATATTTTCTAGGACTTGTATCTTCCTTAGCAGAGCAACAAAAATACCATGTTGGTTGAGTTTACTAGCAATAAAATCCAGCAGCTGATCAGCTCTACCCTGCAGTTACAGGAAGAGGGTATCTGCGGGGTGCATTTTAGAACTCTGTGGGGTGTGCTTGGCCCTCAGGCCGCGCTTTGGGCACCCCTGCTGTATATTGTTGCCGCTCTACTGGGTTAGGTTTATTTCTAAACAATTTTTAGGTTGAACAAGATTTAATTTTAGTTCTGATGGAGAATTAATGATTTCTGATGTCTCTCTTTTTTTAAACTTCTTTTTATTGAAGTTTTTGATGATAATATGGAATCGCAAGCACTGCAAACCTAAGTGATTGTTAGCATGAGCAGTAATTTGAAGTAGCGGCATGCTACATGAAAACAATTATCCAAAAGCTAAACGGGCTTCTCTTACAAGTGTGACAGGGTCGGGCCAGATGGCTGTAGGAGAGTAATAGAAGGCAGATATATTAACCCCAGGCTAAGTAGGTCCCTTTTCCCTGGGTAAGGTAACAGGGCAGGTTCCAGAACAATCAGGAACCTTCTGGAGACAATTAAGACAGGCTGATTAGAACACCTGCAGCCAATCAAGAAGCTGCTAGAATCAATTAAGGCAGGCTAATCAAGGCTCCTGGGTTTTGAAAAGGAGCTCATTTCAGTTTGTGGTGTGCGTGTGAGGAGCTGGGAGCAAGAGGCACTAGGAGATGAGAGTGAGAACGCGACTGTTGGAGGACTGAGGTGTACAAGCATTATCAGACACCAGGAGGAAGGTCCTATGGTGAGGATAAACAAGGTGTTAGGAGGAGGCCATGGGGAAGTAGCCCAGGGAGTTGTAGCCGTCGCACAGCTGTTCGAGGAGGCACTCTAGACAGCTGTATTCCACAGGGCCCTGGGCTGGAACCCGGAGTAGAGGGTGGGCCTGGGTTCTCCCCAAATCCTCCCAACTCCTGGTCAGACACAGGAGGAGTCAACCTGGACTGTGGGTTCAGAAAAACGGCCAAGCTGAGGGCTGCTGTGAAGCTCCAAGGTGAACAAATCCGCTAATAAGTGCAAGACCCACCAAGGTAGAGCAGGAACTTTGTCACACAAGATTGTAACACAGTTAACCTCAAACTTATTTAGTCAAATGAAAGTTTTCCTCCTTTTATGGGAGAAGCTAGTGGTGGCCATGCTATACAAATAGGATAACAAAAAGAGAAAAAGCCCTGTTCCAGCTCTCTGACACCGATCTCAAAACTGTGTAGGAGATGTAGATAGATCCATATTGTGATGGATGCAGTAAAAGAACCTAGATAAACAGATAGGCAAGTAAATATGTCTGCTCAGAAGAAGCTCTTAAAATGGTATTAAAAAAATTGACACTAAAGCAACTTTTTGAGGAAAATTTATTACAAGGAAGAAATAATGGCCTGTGTGTTTCTTAAACACATAAACCCAGAATATAATCCAGCCAAACTACTCCTCCAAGAAAGCAGCAGGCCAGGGATCTAAACCTTTGGTGTACTAGATGAACCATATCACTGGTAATATTCCTTTTAATCATAAAAACCTTTTGAACAAAGCAGTTAAACATTCTCATGAAGTGAGCTGTAGCTCACGAAAGCTTATGCTTAAATAAATCTGTTAGTCTCTAAGGTGCCACAAGTACTCCCATTCTAATAAGAGTTAATCAGCAATTGCAGACTCAAGCTGATGCTGTTTATTGCTATGTCAGGGAATAATAAAGCTATAATAGATAATGAAATATAGCAACATTGTTAAATACACTCTAATATAAACAGTTAAAGAGCAATTTAGTGTATGTCTACACTACAGCCTTGTCCGCAAAACTTACATCACTCAGGGGTTTGAATATTCCACCCCCCTGAGCGATATAAGTTACACCGACGTAAGTGTTTGTGTGCACAGCACTGACGGCAGGAGAGCTTCTCCCACTGACCTAGCTTATGCATCTCGCAGAGATGGGTTTTTTATGCCAACGGGAGAGCTCTTTCCCATCAACATAGAGGATCTTCACCACCCATGCTGCAGTGGTACAGCTGTGCCTCTGCAGCACTGTACATGTGGACATACTCTTAGATAAATAGAAGTTTGTATCTAAATCTTGATTTTATCAATTGTTTTCTAGATGAGCCACTTGACCACTCACTTTGCTTACTGTATGAAAACATCAGTTTCCTTGACTGAAGTAAATTTTGTCCAACCAGCCCAGCCTAAATCTTACTAGGTGACCCAAAGAGTATTTGATATATGGTGGTCTCAGCTGATTCTCAGTCTGCATAAAACTGATTTTCAACTTGATCGGGTAAAATCTATGTTTTAGGATTCTGAAACTGAAGCTCTGTAAGCAGCCTAGCTTTACATAGTATCAAACTGCATATCCTCTGGGATTCCTGGGTTACCAAAATAATACAAGACACAGTATACCCAGCAAACATTTTATTTGGATGTCTCTGAGCAAGGGATAAAATGATTGGTCTCCAAGAGATTTCTAGTGTGTAAAGCAAACTTCTTTTGTTCTGATTTCTTCTTCCTTGGCATCCTCATATTTCAGATATATTGGTCCTTAATCTGCTACTGTCTATATTGGTGCACCCCCATTGGGAAAATTATCCAGGTAGCACAATTTAAAGGATAATTTCTTACTTTCTTTCATCAGAGCATGTACAATATCTCCAAGGTTAGAAGTGGAAGTAAGTTTCTACTGGACCTTTTGTGCTGTTCCTGCAGTAATTTTCATCCTGTGTTCAATGTTTGCCTTAGTATCTTGTATAGTATCTAGTCTTTTATGTAGGAGATCCACAGGTTATGCCTCCTTCAGCTCCTTAATAGCAATGTCCCTAGGCCAGGCCTATATCCGATGAAGTGAGCTGTAGCTCACGAAAGCTTATGCTCAGATAAATTTGTTAGTCTCTAAGGTGCCACAAGTACTCCTTTTCTTTTTGCGGATACAGACTAACACGGCTGCTACTCTGAAACCTGTCATTATGGAGGAAGAAACTGTAAAATGCTACCATGTCTAGTCCTGAGCTCATGTGGTCTGAATTATTTTTAATAATATGCTCTCCTTAAGGGATACTACCAGGTAACTTTTAATTCTCAATGGGAAATTCATCAAAGAAGGAACAATAAATGAGGTTCAAAATAGCAGAGTAGAACTGAAATTCAGAACAGTAGATTCAAGATTCTTTCCTCAACATATAATCCCTCTTTTTTACATTAAACTGTACAAAATATATTATTGGAATTGATACACCAAAGTCACATCTTACATACAGAAAATAGTGTAAACTAGCAGTTTATCCATCCCTATTTATCCAGCCTCTTGTTAACTGAGTGAGACTCTTGGTTAACTGAAAGTCGGTCATGTCCCTTGACAGCAATATGCACCATGCATTGCTCCCCTGCTTATCCAAAGAGACATCTGAAACCTTCAGAATAATGGAGTTTTGGATAAGTGGGTGAGCATTGCATGAGGCACATTGCTATCTGGGGACATGACCAACTTTTTTTTAACCAGCTGTGTCAGTTAAGAAGTAGTCAGAAAAACACTATAGAGGAGATGAAATGTGCATTGTGGGCTTAGTAGATCAGTTATTAGATGGAGTGTATCAAAGTACACTTTCAGGAGCTCTCCAGCATACATCCTACTCTTCACAGTTAATCTATAAGCTGTATGTCGTCTCTTCTGTGACATTTATGGTGGTTTCCCTAAAAGAGTATAAGTAAAAGATGATGGTCCTTGAAACCAAACATCAGGAATCACACTGCAGTTATTAGAGAGTTTCATTAGTTATTTAATTGAATTTAAACTTAATTGTGATATTAAATTCACAGCTGGTTGGGCTGGTTAGGTGGACCAGCACTAATACTACATGCAGCCCTGCAAGCCATACAAATTCATTACCAAATTCAATACCAGATTTGTTTTTACACTTGTTGTTCTTATAGAGATTCATGCTTTGAACTCTGGGAGACGAGTGGAAAAGGACAGAGACAGCCAACAACACTTCATTTCTATCATAGCTGTAATGTGATTGAGTCCCATTCATAGGGTTCTCTGTCATATGCTTCTGGTAGGACGATGGCAGCTGTAATACAAGTCTGTTTCTGAGGTAGGGGGATGCTTCTGAAAGCTTCACTGATTTCCATCAGACAGGAGAGAAATCTGACGTTATGCACTGAAAACTCAATACCCACCACCGCACAGAATAATGTACTGAAGTGGCATCTGATAGAAAAAGGGATTGGAAGAAAAGGAGAGTGCATTGCTAGTATCATAATATCAATCCATATTGTGTACTTTGGAAATTAAAAATGGATGCACATCATTCTTTAAACATTTGTAGTATAAAAGACCATATCTGTCTTAACACTCAATTATCATGTGCTCAAAGGTGTTAGGTGATATATAAGGTAAAAAAAACAAGAAAGTTTCTCTATTGGAGCTAATATTTATATTAGGGCTTTCAATTAATCACAGTTAACTGATGCGATTAACTCAAAAAAATTAATCGTGATTAATCGCAGTTATAACAATAGAATACCAATTGAAATTTATTAAATATTTTGGATGTTTTTCTACGTTTTCAATATTGATTTCAATTACAACACAGAATACAAAGTGCACAGTGCTCACTTTATATTATTATTTTTATTACAAATATATGCACTCAGTCCTACTTATTATTCTGCCAATCACTAAGACAAACAAGTTTGTTTACACTGACAGGAGATACTGCTGCCTGCTTCTTATTTACAATGTCACCTGAAAGTGAGAACAGGCATTTGCATGGCACTTTTGCAGCCGGCATTACAAGGTATTTACATGCCGGATATACTAAACGTTCGTATGCCCCTTCGTGCTTCGGCCATCGTTCCAGAGGACATGCTTCCATGCTGATGATACTCGTTAAAAAAATAACACATCAATTAAATTTGAGACTGTATTCCTTGGGGGGAGAACTGTATGTCTCCTGCTCTGTTTTACCCACATTCTGCATATGTTTCATGTTATAGCAGTCTCGGATGATGACCCAGCACATGTTCGTTTTAAGAACACTTTCACAGCAGATTTGACAAAACGCAAAGAAGGTACCGATAGCACTCGACCCAAGGTTTAAGAATCTGAAGTGCAGTACAAAACTGAGAGGAACGAGGTGTGGAGCATGCTTTTAGAAGTCTGAAAAGAGCAACACTCTGATGTGGAAACTACAGAACCCAAACCACCAAAAAAGAAAATGAACCTTCTGCTGGTGGATTCTGACTCAGATGATGAAAATGGACATGCGTCAGTCTGCACTGCTTTTGATCATTATCAAGGAGAACCCATCATCAGTATGGAAGCATGTCCTCTGGAATGGTGTCACACCCCAAAGGCCCCTTCCCTCAGGGAGTCTCTGCGGAAGGCAGAGCCGCATTGTATGTGGCTAACACGGTTGCAAGCATTTCAAAGCATTTTGGGGAGGTCAAAGGTGTGTGAGTGGAAGTTTCCTTTGCGAAATACAAGAGTCCAGGGGGAGGAGAAAGAAGAAGAGCAGAGAACGGGTTAACTCAACAATTCAGCTAGCTCCGTGTGAAGATAAGATGCTGGCCTTGGCCCAAGGTCATGGGCTCGACGAGAAATCAGCAGCTGCCCAGCCATGACAAGAGGAGAACTAAGTTGAGCAGAGCTACAGAGATATCAGCGAGAACAGTGAGAACAAATGAGATGGCAACAGCAAAGGCCAATAAAAGGGAAAACAAAGTCTCTGGAGCCGAGATGTTTTGGGAAACCGAGGAGGCCACAGCAAGCTGGTTTGGATTGGCACAAAGAGCACCAGAAGCAGAGGTCCCTAAGTGAAATTCCCCCCTCACCCCCCAAAGGAGCCCAGGACTCAAAACCCTCCTGAGAGCTGGAGCAGCTCGGAGATCAACAGCAGATCCCTGGATGACCTGGGCCTAGGACACCATTCCCGTCCACCCTTTCCACACCCACCCCCCTCTTCTTCTGACGTTACACCCAGGCCTGGCCAGTGTTGGGCAGTGCATGTGTGAGTTTGAAAGTGGGTAATGCTTGGGGCATTAATGCTTACTTTCTTCCCCTGAGTGACGTGGGAGTGTTCCCAGCACTCTCTGCTGTTATGTTATTATTTTATCAATAAAGCTTTAAAACTTAGACACTTGATGTGTTCTGTACCTCCTCCCCAAAGATCCTGCAGCATCAGCCTGATCAACTGACATCCCAAGCAGATTGGTAATGAAAATCTGTCACAATGGTGGTTGTAACATGAAGGGACATATGAATCTTTAGCCCATCTGGCGTGTAAATATCTTGCAACGCCAGCTACAACAGTGCCGTGTGAACGCCTGTTGTCACTTTCAGGTGACATTGTAAACAAGAAGCAAGCAGCATTATCTCCTGCAAATAATAACCAGCCTTGTGTATCTGAGTGATTGGCTGACCAAGAAGTAGGACTGAGTGGACTTGTAGGCTCTAAAGTTTTACATTGTTTTATTTTTGAATGCAATTTTTTGGTACAAAATTCTACATTTGTAAATTCAACTTTCATGATAGAGATTGCACTACAGTAATTATTTGAGGTGAATTGAAAAATACATTTTTTTTACAGTGCAAATATTTGTAATCAAAAATAAATATAAAGTGAAGACTACACTTTGTATTCTGTGTTGTAATTGAAATTAATATATTTGAAAATGTAGTAAACATCCAAAAATATTTAAAACAAATGGTATTCTATTGTTGTTTAACAGTATCGCAAATAATTTTTTTAATTGCTTGACAGCCCTAATTTATATACTTCTGTGAAATGGACAGGAGAAGAGGAAAGGTTAATATGGTGTAGTTTGAACCCTTCCCTTCCTCTGTTTTTCCACTGCTCTTGAGATTATGGGCCCAGTTCTGCAGCACTCCCATGAGAACTTTGCCTGACTTAAGGACTGCAGGATCCGGCCCACTGCATCAAAAGACACTCGGGGTCAGATTGAGCTCTGTCTCATAATTGGTTACATTATGCATTCAGCCATAAAGCTAGTTTTGACAGATCCAAAATTCACTTAGGAAACAAATAAATAAAAGGATAAAAATCTGGGGGAGGTGTATTTGAGGGAGGCATCTCTTAAACCGTATGTTAATCTCAGGAAAAAATTATATAATGATTTGCATTTTTGTCATGCTCTATACTTACATTTTTAAAAAAAACATGGAGGTGCTTAGAGTAGGCAATATGTTGTTTCTTTCATGAGACCTAGAACTTCCTAGAACTGTGAACAACTGACATTGTAGGTAGTGAAAATGACGATCACTGCTCTCTACTAATGGCCATTTTAATATTGACATGATCATGCTATATTTTATAAAATCTAAGCATTAGTGGTTGGCATGAGTACAACGGTGTGTCCAGAGAGCCCACTGCTGTACAGTAAATCAGGACCTGTATATCTTTCTTTGTTTGTGACATTTATAGTGCCTTATAAATCAGGTACAGTCACTGCTCTTTACTATTTTTATTCCAGAACTAAAGAGCCCCTTCAGGACAGCATAATAGCTACCTATGAAGAACATGAAGACAGTGTATATGCAGTGGAATGGTCCTCAGCAGACCCATGGCTTTTTGCTTCTTTGAGTTATGATGGGAGACTTGTTATTAACAGAGTTCCCAGAGCACTTAAATATCATATACTGTTATAATTTGTTTGGATTATGATATAATCATTATCTTGAAATCATTTTTAAAAGCTTGAAATGTATTGATAATTGTTTAGTTTTCCAAGTCCAGTACTTTTTTGTTCGGTGTAAACGTTTAAACATAATTAATACATAAAAAAATAAAATAAACTTGACTAAAAGCGAAATTGACGTTTTCATTGTCTTTGCATTGTTGGGACACTGGTGGTATATTTTCCTGAAGTTGTGCTAGTGTGAATTCTATAATCACTCTAATGAGGTGATGATTCCTATCTAATTATTGTAAACTCGACTGTTTCTTGATATATGTGGCTGAGTATACCACTGTATTACTACAGTGTTATGCCAGTGTAATTGATTTCGATGAAGTTATTCTTGTACCAGTTTAAAAAAATTGGAGTAAGCCAGTGGTACCTAAGGCTAAAGGGATCTGCGGGCTTGCAAAAGTATTTTTTTCTTCGTTCTTTTCAACATAAGCAGCCTAGTGTTCTTAGCTAGGACCATAGTCTGTTACCTCTTCTGGCTCATTCCTTAATGATTATAAATATAGTGGGGAATGGTCTGAAGAACATTCCTAATTCACTCCCACATTTTAAACCATTCTTCCTTCTTTGTTTATCCTAACCAGAAATGTTAAAGGTAAGGATGAAGTCATGCAGACAGCTACAATCTATTACTTTCATTCAGACTGCCAGCACAGAGAGCCACGTGAAAAATATTTTGCAGCTGAACCATACAGGAATGTTGGCAACGTACTGTGCCATGATTTGGCAATTGTACGCAACATTATGTGGCATTTTTGTTATAAATGATGATTTCTCTGTCTGACGCAAAATCTCTTTTAGAAGTTGGTTGTCTTTTATTTATTTTAATATGAGTGCCAATCTCACTGTAGCGACACCATTGTTAATTTGAAAGTCTCTTCAATGGTGCAAGAAATCTGTCTCCTGTCTTTCTTGGCTCAGTGCCATTCCACAATGTGCTTGCATGATGTAACGGGCTTCCACTGAGCACAGACCATGCTTTGCCAAATCCTCTTCCATTTTTGGCACCTAGGTCAGCTACTGCTGTGACTTGCCTGTTACAAATACTTAAGATTGACGGAAGGAGAATGCACAGGAAATTTGAAATCTAGATGGAGGGCACGTAAAATAAAACTACACTTATTGACCTCCTCAGATTGCACTTGTGCTGCTTGCTTTGCTGTCTGTTGTATTTAGGTGCTTAGAGCAGAACTCAGTGGTTTTTTTTTATGCCCCTCTTGCTTTCTAAGCACTATTGTTTCCAGCTAACTTCTGTACCTCAGGGATATGTGAACTTCTTCTTTAATGGTAGCCAATTGTACAGTAAACAACAGAGTGTAAGGCTAAGCTGAAGAATGCTGCTAGCAAGGGATAGAAAGATCAATACCAACTTCCTCCTATTATTCCTGCTGTTGCTATAGTGACTGCTGGTGTTGCTGTTGAGGGGCAGCCTACTACTAACCTTTACTTGTCCTTACTCAGTAGCTGGATCGAAATACATCCAAACGTGATTTTTTTGTGTAGACACTGCTGCTGATATGGGATCACACTGTGAAAACGTGACTGATTGTATAAGCCAGAGTGTCCAGAAAAAGAGAACAGTTGAATTCCATGCATGGCTGTCTCAAAGTTTGCGTAGCAGAACCTTTGGAAGTGAAATAATTGTAGCTAATTAGTTGTTATTGGTTTTTACTTGTATTACTCTGGTGCCTGTATCTCCTTCATAATGAATGCCACTCTCAAAAATTATGACTTTTCTAAAGTTTAATATCTCAGCTATTTCAAACTGCATCAGCCTGAAACCGAGCCTGAGCTACCAACCCGTATACACTTGGCTTTAACAAAGAGTGCTTTCCAAAGAGTAAAACGTGTTTTAAGTTTTTGGTTGTCAAAAACCAGGAGTGGGATGGACTTTCATAGGTGGCTTTAATATTTAAAACCACAAATTTTAGCTACAAAAATGGTTATGTTTTAGACATGAAAAAATGCAGTCTGTTCTTAATATGTGCTACTTAACTTAAACACTTAGCTGCAGAGTGTGTATACACCAGTCACTGGAAGTGCTATTTCATCAACAAAGTCAACATGATGGCAAAGCAATTTCATTGCAGTTATGAGAAAATCATGAAGCAAATTTGACTACGTTTGTTGTTTTGGTTATTTTTAACGTATGGACCACATACTCTGTTGGACTAATTTGATGTCTTTACGTTGCCTTCAGTGGAGCCATGTCAGTTTACCCAACTTGAGAATTTGGTCCATTACATTTAAAACAAAACAAAAACTATGGAAGTAGGGGGACAGGAGGATCAAATTTAAATAATTTGCTGTCATGTCTAAAACTGATCCTAGCCATGTGATCAGCACTCGCAGTAACATGAAAATGACTTTCAAAAAAGAGAAATAATGTTAGTATTTAAAATACTATAGAAGTAGCAAATGTACTTAGCAAAAGTCTTCAACTTAGGTTTATTGCTTTCTAATTTAATTTTTGAGAATGGGATGTCAAGTCTCGTGAACCCCCTCCTAAAAATGAATATTTCAGGGATTTTCTCCTTTATCTGAGCATAAATTATAAAAGCAGTGTTCTGGGAAATATAAAATTTGTTTTTATGACATGCTTATTAAACACTATTTATTATTAATTATTATTTATCATTACAGTATTTTTATTACGTTATGAAAACGGCAACACTCTTCCAAGATCTCACTTTCGTAGCTTGTATCACTTTGAATAAGCCTGTTATAAGACAAGGCTCCTATGTTTCATCAAGGAGTATCAGATGTGAAACAACATGAAGGTATTTAAGAAGCCAACTCAAAGAGTTCTTCCTACATAAGCATAAGCAAACATTTGAGCAGTCCAGACAAACAACGCCCGTTACAACAAATCTTAAACTTGTTCTTCATAATACTTTTAAAAACAATACTAGCTGCCTATTTATTTTTAAAAACAGCAAAAAATATCCACCTCCCTTTCCATTTCTAATAAGGAGTCTTGAAGTTTAAATCTCCTCAGTGTGATAGATATGCTTGCTTTGATCTGCTTAGCTCTCGGAAGTCCAGGGACTCTGGGCTGCTGGCCCTGTGCTGACTGGGGTCCCTAAGGACAGTCCTGGGAATTTTTTCCCGGGAACCCCCTGTAACATTTCATGCACCCCAGGGGTTCACAAACCCCAGTTTGGGAACCACCACCATAAGACAAGAGGAGAATTAATTTTTTCATACTCTCAAGCTTTCACATTGCCCTTCTCTTCCCCACCACACACCCTCGCTGCACTTTTCTTTCTGACAATCCTCTGGTTCAGTTGTAAGTTGTACTTTAAGGAAACTTAGAAAATCCTTCCATCTCAATCAGAGGTAAAATTCTTTCAAAACCCCTGTATTGTTTATGGAAATTGCTTTGTTAGGAAACCCACCCTTTTTCACTCACTGGCAGATATGCTATGGAGTAGAGCTCGTCCAGAATTTTTCATCGGAAAAGCTGATTTGTTGAAACCAAAATATGGAAATGTGTCTGTTTTGACAAAACTGTTTGTCCAGAATGTTTCTCAGGCCAGGATGGAATTTCACATTGAATTGGGAGAGACAGACCAACCCTAGAATAGAATAGACAAAAGCCTGGTGGTTCAGAGCATTCACCTGGTAGGTAGGAGACTCAGGACTGCCTGATTCAGATGAGGGTCTCCCACGTCCCAGGCAAGTGCCCTAAACTAGTCGCTGGGCTACAGAGTCGGTGTCTTTCTCTGACTCAGTGAATAGTTATTTATATGAAGTGAAACCGCTCCAACAAAAGATGATGAGAGAAACTGACTCCATATCCCGATGGCTAGGTCAGGGCACTCACCTGGAAGGTGGGAAACGCAGGTTCAAGTCCTGGAACCAAATGAGGCAGACCAGGTACTAGATCCTTGTCTCCCATATCCCAAAAAGTGTCCTGGCCACTGGGATTTTGACTGTTCTGGAATAGGTCTTGAGAAAAAATTCTAAAGGTCTCAATTTCGTTCTGCATTGAAACAAAAACAAATTTCAAAACCTTGAATTTTTCTGTGAAATGGAACTGCTTTTCTGTCAACTCGCACACATCATCCAGATAGTTTTCTACATGATCTCAGAACATGGGGCATTGCAGCATACCACTGAAAACCATTTGAAATCAAAGGGTGGCACGGACAGGAGATGCACAACCTTTAAACACTGTTCTTAATGGTTTGGTTTTGATTTTTGGTCTTTGAGAACTACAATGTCTAAGAAGTTTAAACTTTTTAAATTGAATTTTAGTATTACTGAAAGCGTCAGATCCTGTGTTGGAGAATTAAACCCCTCTCTTTAGCCACGGGTGCAAGACGAGCAGTAAAAGCTTTCCACCAGTGCTTCATTAATGTACGTACTACAAAACTATTCAAATGCTTGAAAAGGCAGTTGGAGAGGTATTGATGGCATAGTCAATTTGAGTGAAGAGGTTCTGCAAGGAATTTTGAATATTCTTAATAAGCAATTTAGGCCTGATCCAAAGCCCATTGAAGTCAATGTGATTGTCTTCCTTTTGTTAGGATTGGTTTGAAATTTCACCCACCTTAAATAAAAACGTTAAATTAAAAAAAAAAATCAGTACTGACAAACTTTGCCTTCGTTAGTGTTAAAATTAGCTTGACCAGTCCTCAAGCTCATGATGTTAATGAATTACTTGTCAACACTAAAGCTAATGAAAAATAAGTATTGAGGGCATGGGTAGCCTTGACATTTGCTCTAAACCCATTCTCCTTATTTCTGGCACACATTTTTAATCCTCTCATTTTACAAAGTCATGTAGAAAAGACGAAATATGAAGTGGATTAAGAACAATGATAGAACTGGAAAAGAATAATAGTATTAGGGTTATAATACTGTTTGGCCACCTCAGTGCAGTTGACAACTTCAGATATCTAGATCTAGGTCTATATTTGGACACTTCACTTTGAATTCCTAAATCTCTCAGTCTGGCATATCTCTAAATATACTGAAGTTTACAACCTGAGTGTTTGAAACTTATTCATCAGGGTAGACTAACCCTGACTCTAACAGAGTCCCACTCACATTAATGCACTATCCATGGTGCAGATGTAGCTGTGTCCCACTTTACAAAAACAATTAAATGAAATTGAATTGAACTCGTTAAGAAATCTTTTGCTGTTATAAAAATAGTTGAGATCGAGGAACTGTATTCAATATTCATTAATAGTAAACTTTAAAATCTTTCATTACTACATGCATGCAGCTGTTATCTGGGTTTAGGCCGAGCTGTGTTGTGTGACTATTTCTATTGCTATTCTTCTAATATTTCTATTTCTATTACTATTTCTAAACCAGGGATTGGCAATCTTTGGCACGCGGCCTGGTCAGTTTGTTTACCTGCGGCATCCGCAGGTTCGGCCAATCCCGGCTCCCACTGGCCATGGTTTGCTGTCCCAGGCCAATGGGGGCTACTGGAAGGGCGGCCAGCACATCCCTCAGCACACGCCACTTTCCGCAGCTCCCATTGGCCTGGGATGGCAAACCACGGCCAGTGGGAGCTGCGATCGGCCGAACCTGTGGACGCTGCAGGTAAACAAACCGGCCCAGCCCACCAGGGGCTTTACCTGGCGGGCCGTATGCCAAAGGTTGCCAATCCCTGCTCTAAACTTTTGCCTGTTGGGTAGGGGAGGGTACTGTGCATGATATTTTGCTGGGGGATCTGTCATGTAGATGCAGTTCTAAATGTTACAGAAATCTGTTCCTGGTCTTCCTGAACTGGTCTGAAAAGGCAGGTGGACTGATGACTGGGAGTGATGTGCAAATCCATTTGCAGAGAATCCATGACCGCTCTGCTTAGAAAAGGAAATGCCAAGCTCCAAATCATGGATACTCTCCAAATCAATTTGCACATTGCTTCTGCTCATTCCACCTGCCACTTCAGTCAGTAAGAGGCTAGTGAAGTGAGAAGAAAATGACACACAGGAGATTTGGCGAACAAGAAAAAGACAAAGGAGGGGAAAAAAGTGAAAGGGAGACTGACAAATATAGAATGAAAAGTGAATTGGAAAAGACAAGAGCAGGGAAAGATCAACTTGGAAAACAGAAATAGGAAAGACGGAAAAATAGACTGTAAATGAAGTTAAAGGAAAGATGGGGGGTGAGTCAGATAAGAAAGGCTTACAAAAAGAGAAAGCTGATACACCAAAAGAACCTTAAAATCTTATAAAGAAACTTCTCTGTAGAAGGATCTGCTGGATGAATCTGGAATGCTAAACACCCATTAATGTACAAGTAGGGAAATTAAACAAGAAGATGATCTAGAATTGCTAACTTACTGAACACTCTTTTAAATTCTCTCTTTAGTATCTACTTGAGATACATTATGGTGATAGTTGGCTTTGAAATATTTTAGATAGACAAGCTCAAAATACAGTTACTAAAAATCCTGAATTACAATGCTGTTACCGCACTGACTCACTTGCTAAAGGATAGAATCTGGGGCTCTTTTGAGGAAATCCTGCTCCTTCCATAACTGGCACATCCCCTGACATCAAGGACACAGCATTGTAAGGGGATCTTAGTGCTCTAGCATAGAAGACGGCTTTGGGAAGGAGGAGATGATGAATGGATCTGTGATTCTAGATCAGCGGTGGCCAACCTGTGGCTCTGGAGCCACGTGCAGCTCTTCAGAGGTTAACATGCGGCTCCTTGTATAGGCACCGACTCCGGAGCTGGACCGACAGGCACCAACTTTCCAATGTGCTGGGGGTGTCACTGCTCAACCCCAGCTCTATCACAGGCTCTGACCCCACTCCACCCCTTCCCGCTCCCTCCCCTGAGCCTGCCATGCTCTCACTCCTCTCCCTCCCCCAGCCTCCTGGATGCCACAAAACAGCTGATTAGGAGGGAGGGGGAGGCTCTGATCGGCGGGGCTGCCAGTGGGCAGGAGGTACTGGGAGCTGGGGAGGGGGAAGCTGATGCGGGGGCTGCTGACGTATTACTGTGGCTCTTTGGCAATATACATTGGTAAATTCTGGCTCCTTCTGAGGCTCAGGTTGGCCACCCCTGTTCTAGATCCACCCACCAACCCCATGTAGGGACTCATGACAAGTATGCAGGCTGCTGCAACCCTGAAGCTGTCACAGCAGCAGGCAAACAGCTGGGCTGGTTGGGAGGGACCTCTAACGTACCCTTATAGCAAACAGCCTATTTACTCAGCCTGTGCCCTGAGTCCAGGATTTTGGTGGCCAGAAGTATGGAAAAGCTTTTAAAAATATGCATGATACAAAGTGGGCAAGAGAATACGTGGAAAATCCAAACAGTGTGCATCCTAATCAGCAAGTCTGGATGAGATGCATCCTAGGGTGTTAATAAAATTTGTGGACATATTCCCTGAACCCCTGGCAGTTTCTGAAGATCAATAGGAAACTGAATACCAAAAGACTGGAAGATAGCAACTGTGGTACTGATCTATAAAACTTCAAAGTGCAGGGAGATAGACAAGAACAGATGTTTTTAAATTCAAGAGACTGGATAAGATTGGTGGATTTCTAGTTTGGTTGTACTCTTCAGATTTTCATACAAACTCATAATCCAGAACACTAACAAATATATTGTAAACTGAGATATCCCATCTATGCAGTAAAGAATGGATGATGCATTGTCTTGCACGTATTAGTGATGTTTATAATGAGGGCAAGCACTACCTATTTATGTGTGTGAGATGAAGAAAGTAATCATATGCATTCTTTTAAATGGGTTCTTATAAATAAGAAATGGGACACAGAGTTGAAGCTGTAGAAAGTAATGAGCCATCTTCGGCATATGCAGGAAATAATGAGGACAGAAAAGAATACTTGAAATTAGTCTTTAAGTGGACTGAAATTAGATAAGTCTTGTTCACAGTTTATGATTTATACTACCTGGTCTCATGAAGTAACACCATGTGGAATCTCAACATGTTCTACAACCTTTTACCAGTGTCACACTAAATAATAATAAGACCTAGCTGTGATACAGTCCATTTATTAGCAGATCTCAAAGTGCCTTACAAAGGAGGTTGATATCATCCCCATTTTATATATGGGGAAACTGAGGCACCACACATGTATACACAAACGCACACAATATTTTGACCAAAATCTAATATTGCTCCCAGAATAAGTTTATGCTTCCATAGGTGCTGTTATAATAATATAAGCACCCTACTTGTTTTTTGGGGTGGTATCAGATTTAACAAAGCCTCATTATCCTCCAGGAACATGATGATGACGCTGTTGAGATCCAAAGCTGCAAAAGAGTTTGATTTGATGCCTGCAGCACATACAACTTGTTTGAAAGATCAGTTGCTAGCTTTTGTCTTTAGGAGCTAGTGGGTAGATTGAGTAACAGATACTTGTGATGTTGCTGCTCTTTTCTTTGCTTTGTCTAATCTGAATACCACAGGAAAAATCTGGCAGACATATTTTTGTGGGGAGGGGGTATAGTAGGTTGTCTGCAAAAGTACAAATGGAAACTTCATCAGCAATAGGAGCTATTTAAACTTTGCAAAGCATATGCCAAAGAACTTCAACTGTTCTCACTCTCCTGTCAGAATCATAAATGGCAGGCATTTGGATTCAGTTTGCTAACAGAATTCATGTTTCAGGTCTCTGTTTTAATTTGCTGTTTTCAGTGATAATGTGGTTTGAATCTCTTCCTCTGGTTTGGGTAAACTTTCCTAGTTGACTATGATTTTATATCTTGTCTCAGGGTTATCTGTCAGCTAGTGGAGTGGAGTGCTGTGACTTTGTTATAAGGCTTTGTACTGCTATGGCTGAAGACAACATGGTTCCTGCTCCACTACACCTTATTGCTCAAGTCAGAATTTGAATTTTGCAGTGTTTTGGACTGGCCATCACCAAGAGCTAGAAGTGCAGTGGACAAATGTGTCTGAGTGGGACTTCCATAATCAGAAGAGAGAGTCAGCTGGAGAGAAAGAGGGAGTAATTGTTATGTGGCTTTTCCCCACACTGCCTGCAAGGAGAGACATGAGGTGCAGGGGGAAGCTACCTGAGGTTATTACAGATTCCAGTCAGTTCACGTGAGCTGCTCCTCACGCTACAGACTAGGGACCGTATGACTAGACAGCAGTTCTGCAGAAAAGGACCTAGGGGTTACAGTGGACAAGAAGTTGGATATGAGTCAACAGTGTGCCATTGTTGCCAAGAAGGCCAATGGCATTTTGGGATGTATAAGTAGGGCATTGCCACCAGATCGAGGGATGTGATCGTTTCCCTCTGTTCGACATTGGTGAGGCCTCATCTGGAGTACTGTGTCCAGTTTTGGGCCCCACACAACAAGAAGGACGTGGAAAAATTGGAAAGCGTCCAGCAGAGGGCAACAAAAATTATTAGGGGACTGGAACACATCACTTATGAGGAGAGGCTGAGGGAACTGGGATTGTTTAGTCTGCGGAAGAGAAGAATGAGGGGGGATTTGATAGCTGCTTTCAACTACCTGAAAGGGGGTTCCAAAGAGGATGGATCTAGGCTGTTCTCAGTGGTAGCAGATGACAGAACGAGGAGTAATGGTCTCAAGTTGAAGTGGGGGAGGTTTAGGTTGGATATTAGGAAAAACTTTTTCACTAGGAGCGTGGTGAAAAACTGGAATGGGTTACCTAGGGAGGTGGTGGAATCTCCTTCCTTAGAAGTTTTTAAGGTCAGGCTTGACAAAGCCCTGGCTGGGATGATTTAGTTGGGGATTGGTCCTGCTTTGAGCAAGGGGTTGGACTAAATGACCTCCTGAGGTCCCTTCCAGCCCTGATATTCTATGATTCTATGAAAATCATTTCTGTGGGATAGAGATCTGCTTAAAAATTGCATGAGCTAAGGATTGTGCTAACGCTATCATTTATCCAGGACACTTTTCCGGAGCAAAGGGCAAACAAGTTCACTTAGTATAAATTTGTTTGCTAAAAGTGGTGTTGCTCTCTCAAAGCTCAGTTCAAAGAGAGATAGAGCAAGGTGCTTCCAGGAACGAGTGCAATAGCATTTTGTCCTTTCTGCAAGCCTGCTCACTCCCGAGATACAAGCTTTATCAGAGAAAGGGGGAGCACTTTTGTGGGAACCTCTTATTAAAATATTGACTGCTCTTTGCTAGGTTATAGATATAATCTGCAAAAAATTTCACAATTTTAAATTGGGTTTGGAGTTAAAATTCAAGCAGGAAATACTGCCTTGTTGCATGGAAAATATTAATAGAAAAATTAGGATTAATTGAGCATTTCATGTGGACTCCACTAGTTAGAAAACAGCAAGATGGCATGAGGTAGACTTGCATGGCTTGTGTTTTTACTTCAACTGCTGTGAGAAGTATTTCAATATTTGCATAATTTAGAGCATAGAATTATGATTTCAAAGATTCAAATTAGAGCGAGCATTTACATAATCTAATTAAATTATGTAAATGTTTTATTGTGATATTAAAATAAGTGTAGAACTTGTGACACAGACACTTTCCATTCTCATGCCATTTGGGAGCCCTGATTTGAGTACACAGGGGTTATGATTCCAACCCCTGCAGGCAGCCCGATGAAAATGCTGCTTGCTCTATGGCAGGGAGGAGAGCACTGGATGCTCTATGCTTAGCATAACTTCTGCAGGCTGTTTGATGGAGCATCATCTTCCCCAGCATAAAGTGGAGCAACAGCAGCTGCCAGAAAAGGAACCAAAGCAGATTTAAAAGGCTAGTTATGGCCTCTTACTATTTTAATCAAAGCAATGCTTCTGTGGTGTACATTTGAATTTCAACGGACATTCAAATAACTCCACTGTGACTCTTCTCTAGCAGCAGCCATGCCACCTGTAGTCTCTTCAGATCTCACAGTCCAAGCAGATTGTACCTGCGTCGTACTTGGCTAATAAAGAAAACCCCAGGAAGGGGTGTTGATGATTATGTGGCAGATATTTCTCTCTGGCTAGACCTATGCTAGGAACGCTTGGCCTACTAATGCAGCACCATTGGTGGTGGCAGTGGTAGATGCTGTCATGTGATAGTATTTTATCTCCAGGCCATCTAGCCCCGTTTGACAGGAGGCCTGTCTTTATTGTAGCCTCCACCATTGCTGCCACTAGTGGGGCTGACCCTTGGAAATTGTGGAGAAGGTCTCTGAATCAGTTCTGAACCAGTACCAACAAGGTTCTAGGGAGAACTGGGCTGCTGAGTTGCCTTCTGATGAGATAGGAGACAGAGGTCCAGGCAGTTTTGGCCTATCAGTGATATAGGAAAGCTTTTGCATAAGCAGGGGAGTTATAGCCAAATTCAAATTTGAGTTAAATTCACTTTGCCAACATTCCAACTGAAATTTAAACCCAACAAGATCATAGACTCATAGAATATCGGGGTTGGAAGGGACCTCAGGAGGTCATCTAGTCCAACCCCCTGCTCAAAGCAGGACCAATCCCCAATTTTTGCCCCAGATCCCAAATGGCCCCCTCAAGGATTGAACTCACAACCCTGGGTTTAGCAGGCCAATGCTCAAACCACTGAGCTATCCACCCTCCCCCGAAGATAGTCTTCACTTCCTGGATTAAAACAGATGTAGTGTTGCTATGAGTTATCAAACAAAAAGACTGGATTCTACCCCCAGGGAAATCCATATTATTGGTGCATGAAGCAATTCTTGTGTAGGTGCATAGAGCTAGATCATCAGTTGTTGTAAATCAGCACAGCTCTATTAATTTTAGTGGTGCCACATTGCCTTACACCAACGGAGGATCTACCCATAGTTTGTTAATTATATCGGGGTTCATCAATATGAAAAACTAAATAAATGTAGGGTAGTCGTAAAGCGGTTCGGGGGGAGGCTAAATGTGCCAGAAGTGAATAAAGTTGGAGTACAATCTTTGCTAATCAGACATAGATTTAATTACTCTGTATATTTTGTATCTAGGTTTTGGGGAAAGAAAGCAAATGTTAATTTAAACAACAAGCTAAGGCACTTCAGTCCATGGAGCATTAACAGCTAAGGAGAACAACACATTGACCTTATTTGCTGCTACTCATGCATCATGTGTAGGAATGCCTGTCATAGCCATAATGATTTAAGATCAGGCTGGACCAATATTTCTTAGTTCCTCCTCCACAGCCAAGGCAGTTTCCTCTCTATGTAATATGGGGAAGCAATAGGTGTATCTGGTGAAAAATGGCAATGCTTCAGAGGTGCCCTTTGCTACAAATCCAGCACTGCTAGCTTTTGTTTGTCTCATGGAAAAGAACTTGCAAAATCATGAGCTGTCAGAAGTTTAAGTTTTGGCATGGACAGATATGATTTTTACAACACTCGAGCTGTGTATGTTACAACTGCTAGTTAAATATCACTGTAAACAACCCAGTTTTGGAGAACTCTAAAGTTTGCTAAAATTTTCTTTAAATTTGAGAGGATCTTTGCTGTTTCTTTGCACAAAGAGTACAGTAACTAATTAATATAAACCTGCAAGTTTGTGTTCATATGACTTGTATACATTCAGTCATAAAAGCTACACTGAGGTAGTAGTCACAGGGAACTATCATTTAACTGCAGGCATGTGAACACCTGAGAGCACCTATTAAAGTTCATGGCACTTCTCATAAGAGTACACGTATTAACTATCATCTGGCATCCTGTGCCACTACAGTTTGGAGAATTGTATTATAAATTCCCTCTCGATTTTCCTTTTGATACAATATTGACTGATCCATCACCCCTTAAAATCAAAGGAAAGATGTACTTCAAGGGGCATTGGATCTCCCTTTCATGTCCTCGGTAGTTATGTTAAAACTGCGCATCACTTACACAGATGTCACTCTCCACTCTAGAGGTAGCTGCACTTCAGCTGTGGGCAAAGTAATTGATGTATTACAGTTTTTGCTGATTGCAAAATCTATAATTACATTGCAAAATGATTTCCCTTGTATCTTCCTATTTCCAGATGCTCGTAATTTTCTGATCATGTTTCCTTTTACGCTGAAATTTTGCATGTTTGATCTTAGCCCAAAAGGTTGTTTTCCAAGGTTTGGGAGACTGGGACTAGTTGAAGGATATTTGAGAAAAGCTCAAATCATCCTTCCACACCTACAAAGCTCTTTTTCAAAGATTGAAATATATCTAGATTAACGACACCTCTGCAACCATAACATGTAAGTTGTGAAACTGAATAATTTATTTTAAAGAAATACTTAATGATGTGGCCATTTTTGGAGTGCAGTTTGATCTTTATTCTAGTGTTGTCTCTTTTCTCAAGATTAGTCTTTTCTCTACTTCATAAAACTTTACCTGAGAAGCCTTTTTAAAGACAAATTTTATCAAAACCATTTTAATAGAAAATGGTTAGGGGAAGATTTTTTAAATGTTAAGTTCACCATTTTGTGTATATTCATAGAGAATGTGTTAAACCATCTGTCATTGTTACTGGCTGATATGAAAATCTGATAGGACCTGGATGGCATGTGGATCTCCAAATGGGTCCAGTGGAAGAGTGGAGTTTAAAGACCTGATCCAAAGTCCATTGAAGTTAACAGGTATCTTTCCATTGACTTCAGTAGGCTTTAGATAAGGCCGTATATGTGTAAATAGTTGAGTCCCTGTCCTACAAAGACACATGCATATTATGTTGTGATAACTGGGCCTCCAAATTTACCTTAGTGAGCTCAACTGTCAAAAGTGAGTGACAGTTAATTGTCACAATAATCTATAACGACAAATGTTGTTGAGGAAAGGTGCAAAAGGGAGACAGAGTGAATTAATCCAAACAAAAAGGCCTCGTGACAAAACTGAAGGACTGACAAGAGCATGCCTGGTAAACAAGAGAAGTGTGGGATGGGAAATCAATGGACTAACACTGGTGAGTCAGAAATTAGGGCTAATTTGTGGACAAAGTAATGAAGGGATGGGATCTTTTTCCCTTCTCCCCATCACTCCACTTTGGGGACCTCAGAAAGAAACTTTGGGGGAAAGTCTGGCTATTGTGAATGCTGGCTGACTGAAAGAGGAGGGGAAGGAGGAAGCTTCACCATTGTGACTACCATCCCCACCATCTCCTGGGATGCTGGGATCCAGTGTGTCACCATTGTGCTTTCATTGTTCTGATCCTAACTGAAGAATTGTCCTGGTTGGACCAAGAGGGGGAGCCAGATAATATTGCCACCTCCCCTTGCTCTGGCTAAATCCAAAACACCACCTGGGATGTGAGATTTACTTACACAGACACACCCCTACCTCTGCCTTTGTGTTCCTTTTTCTTCTCTTCTTTTACCTTCAGTATAATAAGATCCTGGCTTAGTTGGCCAAGATTGAATATATTGTAATATTGCTCTAAGCCTGGTACCGGAAAGACAGCTAAAAACAGTGCCCTTGAAAGCCCAATGCTGATTTAATTTTGCCAGGTCTCAGAGTGGCTGATAAAACCGTGCGCTGTGGTTTTCCAGCCTCAAGGTTGCAAGTGTGTCAACGCTAGAGACAGGAGGTTCATTTTCTCTTTGCTGTTCTTTGCTTTCCCCTTTTATGTGTGGTTTCAGAGTAGCAGCCATTGTAGTCTGTATCCGCAAAAAGAAAAGGAGTACTTGTGGCACCTTAGAGATTAATCAATCTATTTGAGCATAAGCTTTCGTGATGCATGCATCCGATGAAGTGAGCTGTAGCTCATGAAAGCTTATGCTCAAATAAATTTGTTAGTCTCTAAGGTGCCACAAGTACTCCTTCCCTTTTATGTGTGTTTCTTGTTTTGTCTTCTAGGCAACAGGACTGGATTTTAACAACAACACCAACAATGACAACTCTAGCCCATCTCAGCTAACTTCCTCTCTTTTCCCCTAAAAGGACAGTTATTGTCATTCAATAGACTGTCGTAAAACAACGGGTTCCTCCCCCCCCTTCTAAAGACTCTTTACAGCTAAAGGGAACAAGGAATGCTGTTAAAATGAAAGCCTCACTTAACAGGCTTGACACAATTCAATTTTATTTTTTTATAATTTTGACAATTTATTTGTAAGCATTATTTTTATTTTTACCTATTTACATTTTTATAATTGTGGAAAATTATGGGGGGTCAGACAATAACTATTTAATGACAGTAAATATTGAGATCCAAAAAAGTGAAAGCTTTCTAGCAGTTAACACACACACATTGTCAACATCACGTGTCAAAATATACAAAGTAAATCTCCTTAAATCAGACTGTAGTTGTCAAGCAGCCTTCTTCTTATTGTGCCTATCTGTAAATTGTGATGGCCATTGGTGGAAGTATTGTGTGTGTGTGCTGTGAAATTGACTTTTATTGACATTGACTGATAAAAATCTAATCCTTCCATGCCTAATATTTTAAATTTCAAATGCTTTACCTGTTTTTCCTGCCTTTCCTGTAACTTTAAAGAACAGTTAAGAGGATTCCAAATGGTGTGCTTTCCTTGGTACTCAGCAGACTGAGGTCTGTGTATACCAAAACACGGATTGTGTTTAATGCTGAACAGTTTCAAAATCATGTTAACACCTTTGACTCTTTGGGCACTTATATTTCATCTAAATTAATACAATAGCACTTAACTTCACTCACTTGGAGTCAGTGGGACTGCTCAGAGTTCATAAAGGAGCATATATATGTGTCTGTAGGATCAGGATCTTGCTTTGCATGTTTAAAGGGCGGGGGAGGGACTAATCTATTAATGTAAAGCTATAAAATATTTAGTGTTTTTATTTTTTTGAATGTTTTGTTTCAAACTTTAACATTGCGTTTTGCTAGCTTTTTTTAAAAGATTTTTTTAAGGGGGGGGGAGAAAAGTGCTGCTAAATTACAATGCATTCATAACTGAGGTATCTGTAACTAACCAACATATCCTTAAACAAGTATCCTTCAAATGTGCTCTTAAAGACATAGCAGAAAAATTCAAATGCAGATGCATTTAATTGCGGAATTTGCATGGACAGAATTTTAAAACTACTCAGATTTTCTTCAGTATTGAATTCCTTTGTAGTCTTCACAGAGGAAATAAAAATAAGCTAGCAAACGTGAGCGTTGGTTAAGCCAGATTTGAATTACAGAGCAGAACATTTCCAACAGTATGAGGTGGTGGTGGGATTTGTGCTTTTGCTGCGGAGTTATGGGATTCCAGTGCTTTGAACTCAAAACAAACTCAACTAATTTGGCTCCTACTGAAAGGGGAGAAAAGATCCCCTTGTTGCTGTTGTGAAGTACATGGGTATTTGTTGCCTCATGGTGATGCTTTCCTTAAAAGCAGGAGGAGCCCTGTAGTCCTACTCCTACATAGATTGTACTGTGTGGAATGGGCACTCTCTGTGTACCAGCAGAAAACCCTGTGGCACATAACTCTTAACATTGAAAAAGTGGCTTTCAGATAAGTTGCAGAATGGCGGTAAAAAGATCTACAAAATTAAGAAATTGCCAGGCTATGGTTCAATCCTCAGCTGGTGTAAATCGGCATAGGTCTCTTTACTTAAAGGGAGCTATTCTGATTCGTGCTAGCTGAGGATCTGGTCCCTACTTTGTAGGAACAAATTCAAGATTAAGTTGAAACTCCTAGAGGCACTGCGCCTTGTATTCTTGTGGCTGCCTCATGAAGGATCAATCATTTCAACATGGGTTAAACAGATTTTTTTTTCCTCTTGGTACATTTTGAATCTTCCTCCAAAAATGAAGATGGACCTAAAAAGATAAATAATGTTATCATTAATTTGCTAATGGTAATGGTTGGCTGTGAAATATGTGCCCTGCAATTACTTATAGCTGAACAAGAGGAAGTGAAGAAGTAGCCTGTAAATATGAAAGCTAAGTGAGTCTCCTGGTAATTCTTGTTCCCCACAAACACTTTTCTGTAGGAAGACATGTGACCCTGGGTTAGAAATGTCTGGATTTACAAATCCATTTGGGTGTAACTGATTATCTGAGACATTACTTTCATAGTGTAAGAAGAAGAATACATGATATTATGTAACGAGTGGATGAATCCTTTGACCTTCTGCTTCACATTGATCCCTAGTCATAAATTACTACACGATATTGTGTACTCTGTTGTGTCCCACAGCTTACAAAATGGTTGTCTGAACTTTCTTTAACTATCATATGGAAGAACTTTACTTTGTTTTCACTTAACAATGGATATTTGAGGTCATTTAAAGTAAGGCTACTCTGTCCAGGTATTTACATGGCCTTTAGCACCATAATAACTGAGCTGGAGAAAGCGAAAGAGGCAGCAATACTGGATCCAGAAAAGCTGGTGGGGAGGGAAATTACAAAAATACCTGTGTTCAAGCAAGAAAGCATGGTAAGATTTTGGATTTCTTCCTGGCCTTATCAGAGATTCTCTGTCCATGATTTACCCAAGGTTGATATTCTGCCCATTGTTTCCTTGATATTACATTAGTACTAGATTTGTACCAATGCTCAGCAATCAGCTGCTTCCATTGAGCACTTCTTCAAAAACCCCTAATGTCTTGATAACAAAATTTCCTTGTGAATATTCCAGGTATATTGCATAGCCCTAATGTCCCTTTTAGAGAGAGAAGTTTGAATGTGAGTATACATTTAGGTGTTAGGTAACAATTATGTTTGTGTTCTTCAATCCTGCAAACTCGTAAGGATGCACTTAGCTCTATGCATGAGCATTGCTACATAAGTTCATCAGACTTTCTGTATGACCATCAAAACCAAACCGATTACACATGTGATTTCAATGGGACTGCTCACACAAGTGTCTGTAGCATCCGGGCCTTAGGCTGTCAGCTTATCAGGTCAAGGACTGCGTGTGTCTTTGTACACTGGGTCCAGCACAATCCTGCCACTACCACAATACAAATAATAAATTAGTTCCTACCTTCTAGAGACAACAACTGCCCATCCAATATGCCTGCTTAGATATTTGATGTGTTTGAAACTAATTAGAGATCTTTGGAGTGTTTGCCACTCAACTCCTTTGCCATTCTTTTAGAATTGTGTTAAAAATGCCATAGCAAATTTCAATAAATATATGTTTAACTTGCTTAAAGCAAAGGGATGTGACCAAGTGGTCTGCTCAGAATAGTTGTATGCAGTGTTGTTGTAGCCTCGTCAGTCCCGGGATATTAGAGAAATAAGGTGGGTGAGGTAATATTTTTTATTGGACCAACTTCTGTTGGTGAGAGAAACAAGCTTTCAAGCTTACACAGAGCTGAAGAAGAGCTCGGTGTAAGCTTGAAAGTTTGTCTCTCTCACAAAAAGAAGTTGGTCCAATAAAAGATATTACCTCACTCACCTTGTCTCTCTGTTCACAAACTGCTGAGCACTAATCCTAGGTCTGATAAAGACTCATTCATTGTCCTTTACCAAGCCAGTTAACCTCTTTCCTGTGGTTGCCCCATAATTTATGTGGAGATAACCGATTTTCTTACCTACCTCACAGGGTTCTTTTGAGGCTTAGTTAATGTTGGTAAAATGTTTTGAAGATGAAAGTGTTATCCATCTATTTGCCACCTCACAGTATTAATGGGTTGAATCACTAACACCTCTATGAAGTAGGGAAGTATTATCCACATTTTACAGATTGGAAGCTGAGGCATGGGGTGGGTTGAGTGATTTACCTAAGGTCACAGAATAAGTCTGTGGCTGAGTTGTAAATTGAACCCATGTCTCCTGAGATGCCATCCTGTGTCATAATCACTAGATCATCCTATTTAAGTGTGAAACATTATGAATAGTTATTAACAGCATAACAATTCAGCCACTGGGGTAATTTTATGTTTAAGAAATTTATAATCTGAGGAGAGTGGTCAGAGGGATTAGTGCCCAGATGTTACTGCTAAATGCCTGAGTCAATTCAACCAAGTCTGTGTCAGCAATAACATCTTTACCAGAACACACAGGAGCAATCCTCTTAATAATTCGAGGTTAGTGTAGTAGAAAGGAGAGGAGGAAACAAGCCCTTGCAAGTCCCCTGATGTAATACACAGCCAGCTGTAGGTCATGGAGCTGTTTGCCATGCTCCGATTAGGATCATGATCACGTCTATTCATTCCTCTCCCCCTTGGTGAAGATGGGGAATCAGCTCAGTGGTCAAAAGAGCTACAGTGTGTTACAAAGTTAACCCCCTATGCTGTAATTCAGAATTAAACGGGCTGTGGACAATATTTTATAAGGTTTGAGTGATCTAACAGAGTAGCAAATGGTCAGTTATCACTCTTGAATGATGATGTATCTGATTTTAAGGGTGAATGTTTGGAGGTTTTAATTAAAGAGAGAGAGAGAGAGACTCCAGTGCATCTGGCAAAGAAAAAAAATTAATTCTGTTTAATTTTTAATCAGGCAGCTTGAGACAACCACTGAGCACCACTTGACAATCAGAATACTAATGAATTGCACAGTGTGATAGCCTGCCTTTAGAAGACACCAAACAATACTCTCACACAGAGTGGTGCGATTCTACTTAGCTGCAGTCAAGTCACCACAGACTCAGTCTCCCACTTTGTGAGAATTCAGGATATACCTGCCTCCCTGTCATCTAATTTAACCAGGGGCCATATCATAGTTTATTACTTTGCAAGCCAAATGCAGCAAACAACGTGTCAAATGATCTTCTGGAAAGTATCTTTAAAATATACAGGTGAACTAACTAAAGCCTATGGTACATCATGTACAACAGAATAATAGTCTCTCTCTCTTATAAAAAGAAAAGGAGTACTAGTGGCACCTTAGGGACTAACCAATTCATTTGAGCATAAGCTTTCGTGAGCTACAGCTCACTTCTGAGCTGTAGCTCACGAAAGCTTATGCTCAAATGAATTGGTTAGTCCCTAAGGTGCCACTAGTACTCCTTTTCTTTTTGCGAATACAGATTAACACGGCTGCTACTCTGAAATCTCTCTCTTATGCTCTCTTCACTGTTTTCAGTCTTTGATCCCTCCTCTTCCCTCCCCCCCATGATTTGTTTATTTTTTACTTTCCTTTTAGTGTATTCTCAAGTATGCTTTCTATCACCAGAAAACCAAGAGGTTTGCTACCATTTGAAGTATTTGATTCTCATACTTTCTGTAAATGAGATATTGTAGATATTGCTCAGTAGCATGCGATTTCCTACCAAAATAAACGAACAGGCTGGAGAAAGGAAGGAAGGAAGACATAAATTGTCCACGCTTAAAAATGTTTATTTCTTATTATAACCTTTATAAACAGCTGTCTATAGCAAGTCTGAATATGGAGGGAAATGCTTAATGAATTAATATGAGCTCTGAAACGTAAATTAGGTAGCCTAACCATCCGTAGTAGCCAGGTCATACTGGTATCATACTGGTGTCAAAAAGGATATTTTTTTGCCCCTTCTATGTCACGTTGTTGAGCACAATGATATAATTATACTCTAGCTAAGGTGAAGGATTCACACTACGCAGTATTAGAAGTCTTCCCCCAGTTCACATAAAATTGCAGCTTGAAAAGCTAGCTTACACTGTACTCATAACCCTTTTGTTCACTGCTGTAGGATGTGGCTGCACCCACTGGCAGCGTGGCACTTCTGTGAGTACCTGCCCTGTATACCCCTGGGGAGCACCAGCATTCACTAAGTAATCTGTACACTAACTGTAAGGAATACCACAAATACTGAGGGAATGTTCTCTAAGGCAGAAACAGAAAGTTTAAGGGTGACTGTTATATGTAGTATAGTAATTGCTTTATATATGGCAACTGGTAAATACATTCAATTTAAAGAATAGCTGTTGCTTTTTTTCAGTCATATACAATCCTTTCTAGTTTAATTAAAAGATGGGGGAAAGTACACATTAAAACAGGAGAAGAAAATGAACATTACCTGAAGATGATGAGCAACCCGTTGGGATTTCAGGTGACCTCATGTCATAACTTAAACTCCATTCCTCTTAAACTGCCAACATGAGTAAATTAAGTCCATTGTGTTTTAAGGAGTATTTAAAATGAAATTCTGAGGGATCAAAGAATTTGTTAAGTGAATAGCATTTAGGCTCCTTCACTCAAGGTAGATGTCTTCTGCATTAGCTGTTTTTGTTTTGTTTCTTTATCCTGAAGCCTTTTTTCCCCGAAGCTGATGAGTCGTAGGCGATAGAAGCTTGTGAGTAAAATCTAGTGAAAGTGGAGTAAGGACTTTAGTCTTTGTCCCAGTCACACACCTCTCAACCTGCCACGGCACAAATGTGGGCTGCATTGTGTGACAAAACTGTAAACTAAGGGAGACACAAACAACCCCTATTCATCCAGCAAATATAAAATGTTGTGGGGTTCATATTAGAGTTGCCAGTTTTGCTTGGATATATTCCTGGAGGTTTCATCACATGACATAATCTTTAATTAAAATTAATCTTTAATTCCTGGAGACTCCAGGACAATCCTAGAGGGTTGGCAACCCTAGGTTCATTCCAGTACATTCTCAATATCATGGCAAGTAGTGAACATCTGTAACATCTGGCTATTAGAACAGTAAGACTACGCTGTTATATCAAGGGTACTTGGCCATGGCAAGATCTAGAAAATGCAACAAGTAAAGCAGTATTAATTTTACATTGCAAGAATGTGTTATGGATTTGTTGCATTTCCACTATATCACAACAACTATAGTCTCAAGGGGCAGGTTGCCAGGCTAGTAAGTTATTATCCTGATGAGACTCAAGGAGATGTAAGTATGCTGCTGTAGCACTATACGGTTGTCAAGGAACTGCTTGTACGGCTAGCATCCTGATGTTAATTTTGATAGTTCCGTATGCCAATGTTAGTGCATCACTGTTAGTATAGCGTATGCATATCAGTAGGTTGGTTTACACGGCTCCAAAAAGTTCCTCAAATACACTAGAAGAGAGTGAGACAGCAGAATCCAAGTTGGGGGAGGGAGAGAAAACGAACCGAGTACCCAAGTAATATTTCACTGATTATTGCTTCACATGTATGGAATTTTTGTCTCCATCCCCTTTTTGTGGAACTCCCCATTAACACCTACTTTCCTTTGCAAAAAGAAAAGGAGTACTTGTGGCACCTTAGAGACTAACCAATTTATTTGAGCATAAGCTTTTGTGAACTACTGTGAGCAGTAGCTCACGAAAGCTTATGCTCAAATAAATTGGTTAGTCTCTAAGGTGCCACAAGTACTCCTTTTCTTTTTGCGAATACAGACTAACACGGCTGTTACTCTGAATACTTTCCTTTGCTTCGTCTCACTCTAGTCCTGGGGCATAACCATACTACTTATTTTCATCCCTGTTTTTCTTAGTGCTGGTGAAATGTGCTTGACTGATACCCCTGGAAACCATAGTCTTCTTGCCACAGAACAGGCAGAGCAGGAGTAGTACAAAGTTTGTCAAGTATTGCTCTGCCAATGTGACTCAACTCTCCATGAAGTTACAGCAGTTAACAGAACAGAGATTACGGTGCATGTTGCAAATCTAAGCTTTACATACAGGGAGAAAAGTATCACAAAGTCATGCCTGGGATGCTCTAGAAGCAGAAGTCTAAACTAATCCTGGTGGTTGTGCTGATGTACATCACTAAGTCCAATAACTTTTCCCCATTTCTGTAGTGAACAAAACGCACTGACGCTTTCTGCAGACAGCCAGCATCTGAACATCTTGAAGATGTGGTGCAAAACATAACTGTTTAATTAGGTCTCTTAGGTCTGGCTGAAGATTACTGATGTTGAGTCGGGGCAAAGATGGGAAGCAGATTAGGTTTTTTAGGCAGTATTCGCTAGCCATTTTATTTTTAAAATACTTGTTTTATTGTATAGATGTTTTTAATACGCAAGTTAAAAGTTAATTTCTAAACAAGAAGGGAAATGAATGTGTAGATAATGAAGTCCTGGAAAAGGGATTCTGATGCCACAGTGATCAGCACAGTATAAAAGCCTGGATAGATAGAAAAAGTGAGATTAGAAGACCCCTAACATCTACCTTTTTGTTTTGGGAGAAGCCCCACAATCCATTCTGGGAATAAGGGAGAGTGATTCTTTGTTTTTTACAGCAGGAAAATAGGTTTGCTGGTTGAAGAGGAGAAAAGGGCACAGCCTTTGGGTAAGTGAATAACCTAGCCTATGTAACCAGGTCACACATTGACAGATACACACACAGAAACATGTCTGCTATCTACTCTGTGACTAAGGTGCCATTAATAGGTTTCATGCACTGAGAAGCACAATCTGTTTCAAGAAAAGGTTCAATAATTGGTTACAATTAGGAATGTGCAAATTGAATACAAAATTTGCTGAAAAGTTGGACTGCTAGTGCTATTTGGCCAGTTGAATATTGCCTGAGAGAGCTGGGCAATATTGAACTCAGCAAATTTCACCAATCCTGGCTGCTGCTCTCAGATGTAGCTTTGAGCTTAGGAAGATATTGGCCAGCCCTCCTCACTCCCTTCTCTAGACCATATATGGTGTGGGAATGCCAGAGGGAGGAAGGGGAAGCTGTGCACCCTAGCCCCCATTCTCTGGGCTCATTATGGCTGGGGAGAAGATCTTCAGCATCTTATTCTCCTGGACCCGACAGGCGATCAGCGGTCACACTCCATCCCCTGCACTTTAGCAGGGAGTGGGGAGTGAGGATCCCAGCTTCCAGTGAGTGGAATTAATTTCCTAACTAGGTCACCCCACCCCTGTCCTCAGTAGGAGCTCAAAGAAGATCTCTACCCTTTTTCCATGGAGGAGTCTGTCCTAACACAACAGGCCAGCCTTGAAACTCCACCTGCCTCACAGGGTTTTTGAGGAGAGAATGAGGGAAAGAAAGTGATATTCAGATTTTGGATCCCAATATCATCTTAATAATAGGGGAATCTGAACAGCATCTGGATCAAAATAGCAGCCCTATAAAACAGGGGAAAGAAATATCAAAATAGGTGGCAGCATCACTCTTCTACAGAAACTCCTCTTCCTGTACACAAGCACGATCAGTAGAGATGAAGTAACTACGCAGACGATGCCAAGGTCATGTCTATATACCTTGAACATTTCAAGGCACATTTCTGTTCTGAAAAGGCAGCAGGTGGTACCACCTTACTCAATAGATTTGCTCCTCATTTGTGTAATTTGCTTAGTTTATTAATTACTGTAAGTTTTAACCACTTCGGTCAGTTCTACATAGCCCATACAGCTGTGGGAGAGGGAGTTGGACTCTGATTTGGTTTACTCATCACCAACACTCTTATTAACTTCATTCTGATTACAGAATCTTTATTGTTTTCCGTAAATAACACATCAGCCCAACTTGGCTTTCAGATGCCAGGCAGTGTCTGTTGATCTCGGGCATGTTGAAGGAAAAAGCTATTCTGTGTAAATGAAGCAGATTAGATCCGGAAACCATTGATAGGAATAAATATGGAATGTCCCTGATGCTATTTTTACAATCATTTTCCAGCGAAGAAGTACACTTTAAGAGTTTTCAGGATTGCAAGAAAGCGAAAATCTGCACTGAAGCTGCCAGAGATTGTGGGTAAAACATTTGTAATGAGAAAAAGGTCAGTTTTAACAATCTCTCAATTTAAGTAGAACAAGGTTTTAATGAAGGCTCTTTTCACTACATACGAAAAGCCACTTAGTCTGATATTTTCCCCCATGCTTTGAATTTTTGATCTGAGGTGCAATTTAATTGACAAATACTACAAAATAATTAATCAACGTTTGCAGAACAGCCAACCAGAATGCAGTTAGCAGCAATAAATGTCAATCTTAAGCTTGAAGGTAAGAGCTGTTATGGATATGGATGGGTAGTTATCTTTAAATGCAACAAAAATAGTGTTGGAATATATGTGCTTCTACAACAAACAAGATTTGTGAATAGGTGAACTAAAAATGTATATTAAGTAATCATCTGTAATAATTATTTACTTTACACCTAGTACCCAGCAGGCATTTTTGCAGATGGGTGAATAACATGTCTAGTAGTTTTACGAATCTTTACCTAAAGACCTAGATCTTCTTTCTTTCCCATAACTTTTATTTTTTCTCTCTCTGTCTGCTATTATCTATGATCATTTAAAGCAGTAACTGTATAGTTTCACTTAGGATATATTTTTCATGGATGGTACAATATGAAATGAGACCCTGATCCCAGGCTAAATGAAGTGAATGAGACTTTTTCCATGAACTTCACGGGGAGCAGGTTGGGGCTCTAAAAGTCAATTGTATTCCATTCCCTTATAACAAAGAGAAGACTGCATAGAAGTGATTTCAAAACAATTTTAATTAAATAACTAAGAGAGCTTTTTGGAAGCATTGGAAACTCCTCTGACTTTGATAAATGGCAAGGATAGACGTTAAGAGGGGTATTGCTAAGCCTATGCAACTCCTAGTTTGCACTTAACACTTGTGAAGTGCACAGTTTTTATTTTTTTATAGGTTTAGCTACCATGGCTCTGAGCAACCATCACTGTTGATTAAAACGTTGGATAGAATAGGTTTATGTGACTCCAATTCATCAGCACTCAGGGGTTATGAACCTCAGCCTATTAGGGGTATATTAATGATGTGTTTAATGGTACAGTACTTCTTCCTTCTAGTTTTGCTGAAGAGATTGACTTCCATAGCAACAGGTCACCATCAGGGTAAAATCTATTAATGATTCCCTTTTCAAGGTCGTGGAAATTCTGAATAATTTTGGAGACTGACCTTGCAGGACAAATCAAAACCTTGGGAGAGGATCATTTATCATTAGAAAGGCAAACATGGATGAGGTATAGATTTCATTCCTCTAAAGAGCAAGAGCTGCATCTGCTCTCCCTGTCTCCTACCTCTTGGGGATCTTTTCACTCTTTCCTACTTTTCCTTACAAAATCAAAGGAGCAAATCGTTTGCTGATATATTGGGATCTGCCAGTTCCCTAAAACTAACTGTTCCTTTTTGAACTGGAAGTGTTGTTCTCCTGAATCATGCAATTAGACAATACAAAATCAAAGTAAATCTGATATTTATATTATATTCCTGAATAAACTGTATTCACTTAAGAGAGTGAATGTTTGAGGCCCTGATTCTGCAAAGACACAAGCACTTGCTTAGCTTTAGGCCTTGTTAACAGTCTCATTTAAGTTAATGTCATGTCGTTGAAGTCAATGGGACTACTCACAGGGCATAAAGCTATGTGTATGTTTGTGTATTGCAAGTTTTTACAGGATGGAGGCTTTACATGATAATAGTTCTTAAATGGATATATGTATCTGGATGCTTGTCTATGAAGACTGTCATTGGTATAATGTTGAGTGTAAACTTGCATGGTAAGAATTAGAACATGGCAATGGAATAAAGGTGACAGGGCTTGGTGTTTAAAGTGGCCTGAAAAAAGTGTGTGGGGGAGGGTTTATCGCAATCTGGGGGCTGCAGCTTTGGTAAAATAGCATTTAAAATGTGCCCCTCAGTGACACATCATGGGAGTCAGGTGACTGTAAGTACACCATAGGAAATGCAGTCTGGCCAAGGAATCTGGCAGATAGGGGCAAACAGGGATTTCAGACTCCCAAACTACCACTTGCCTGAGGCACAATGCACTGCAATAGGAAAATGTGGTATGATGAATTTGACTTGAAACAAAATATGTCGGGATCAGTTCATCAAACTGAAACCAAACATTTTAATTTGGGGAGTGTGAAAATGTTTAGTCTTGATTGGAAAATATTGAAACAAAACGTTTTGACATCACCAAATCCAAAATTGTTTGGAATTTCCCTCCCGTAAAAAATTCCAACATTTCATCTTTTTGTCCTGAGGTGGGATGAAAACAAAAGTTGAAATGTTAGAATATCTCATGGCACAGAAATATTGAATTTTTGGTCAGGTTGAATAGCCATATTTAGCAATTCTCCTTTAATTTGCGTTGTGCTTTGTTAGGTTGTGGATTGAATTGATGCAATTTAAAAATTTTCCTCAGGAAGTAAAAAGAAAAGGAGTACTAGTGGCGCCTTAGAGACTAACCAGTTTATTTGAGCATAAGCTTTCGTGAGCTACGGCTCACTTCATCGGGTGCATTCAGTGGAAAATACAGTGAGGAGATTTATTTTCCACTGAATGCATCTGACGAAGTGAGCTGTAGCTCACGAAAGCTTATGCTCAAATAAATTGGTAAGTCTCTAAGGTGCCACTAGTACTCCTTTTATTTTTGAAAATACAGACTAACACGGCTGTTACTCTGAAACCTCAGGAAGTAAGTAAAGGAGGTCTATTCTGTCCTAACATATGTGGTAAGAGGTAAGAGTGTGTGTTTTTTTTTTTTTATGGCAATGGTAAATCACACACTAAATATCAATAGACCACTAAATGAGGTGATTCTTCCACCACGTCTAGACCCAAATAATCTCAGTTTCACAATAGACCCTGCCTCTTTTCTGCATTTTCAAAAAGATTGATATTGGAGTGGAAGATAAAACTCTACTTGCTACTTCATTAGATTTGTCAGTCAATCAGTCAACTGTATCTGTGAAGGGTGATGCAACTGGGGGAGATATTTATACAAAATGTTGTGCAGTTTGAATATTATATTCCAAATCTCTAATGCCTAGGTTAGGTAGCCATACACAGATTGTTGGACAGAGAAGGACTAAGTGCAGAAGAGAATATTCTCATTTTGAACTAGAATTGGATTATGTGATTGGGAGTTGAATATGATCAGTCACTGCTACAGGCTCAGATGACCCTTAAAATCTTTTGCTGAATGTGTGAATCTTTTTTTTGATTAAAACAGTTTGGCCTCACAGCATGAGAGCCATGAGAACTTAAAAATGCTTTGACAAGTGCAAGATTATTTGAGTAAATGTTACCAGCAAGGTGGATTTGAAAAGTAATTAAGGAGTCTTAACAGATATGTTGTAGTTCTAAGGAATATTTTTGGGCAAATTCTATGACCTGTTTTATACTGGCGATCAGACTAGATGATCACAGGCCTTGGAATCAGTGTTTGTTTTCTGCTGTTTTTTCATTGTCATGTCACTGTATGTGTCACTGTCACCTATGT
The DNA here is from genome assembly GCF_965152235.1 of Eretmochelys imbricata. Lineage (NCBI taxonomy): Eukaryota > Metazoa > Chordata > Testudines > Cheloniidae > Eretmochelys > Eretmochelys imbricata. The sequence continues at coordinate 36,176,265 of NC_135574.1, forward strand.
CATGGCAACAGTGACTTTTTCCCTCTATCATCTTTCATGATTTCTAAAAAGTCTTAAAGATAACCATGATTTTTTTAATCTTAGGTTTAAGGGTTGGGTCATTCTGCTCTAGCTGTAACAGTTTGAGCAGCTTAGAGTGAGACTGGCTAGTATTTTGAAGGTTTGGAGCAATTGGGGAGAGAGAGAGTTGTAGTGTTGCTTCTGACCAATTAAAGTTGCCTTAAACCTACTTATTAATTTTGCCCATTAATCCTCTTTACCTTTTTACTTCCCATTAATTATAATATTGGGCTCAATTATGGCTTTGCCATGTGTCCTGTGTATGGGGCAGCATGTTGTTGTCCTGCCCCTGGAGCAGCCTAGGGAACAGATTATTGGAGTCAGAGTTGGACTCTGCCTCCCAGTTTCCCCTGGGAGACATGCCCGGCACCAGTCTCACACAGCAAATGTCTCATGATTCACTGACTCAGCGGCCCTGCCTGGTGTGGTGGGTGGGAGGATTCAGAACCAAGGCACTCTCTACTCTCTGCGCATGAAGCTGTATGGAAGCTTCCTCTGTATGGAAGCTGCCCCTTCCTTCCTACCACACATCTACCTGAATGTGGTACAGGGGAAGTTGGTATCCCCTTATTGTCCTGCATGGGCATGGAGGATGGGTCACAATCTGGCTCATTATTATTTGTTCAGACACATGGCTTAAAATGTGCTACATGCTTTGCAGAGAAAATAAAAAATGTCAAGGTCTCTGTCCCTGAGAAAATGTGGGAGAGTAAGAAATAGAGGGAATGATATGCACTCACCTGAAACACTATGTTCAGTCTTAGTTGTCCTTTCCCCAAAAAGATATAACTGCCCTGCAGAGGTGACAGGTGATAGAAATGATTAGACGGTACAAAAGACTTCTGTATGACAAGAGTTGAAAAGACGGAGACTGTTTAGAAAGGAGATGAATAAAAGGAGTCATGATAGAGGTATACAAAATAACACAGAATATGGAGAAGATCTTCATCCCCTGTAATAACAAAAAAGAGGGACCAAGAAATGAAATGGAAAGGGCACACATTTTAAACTGATTTTTAATACTGTATATTAACCAATGGAATTCACTGGCACAAGATATTGAGGAGGAAAGGATTTGATGTTTATATGGATAACAAGAACATCCAGGGGTCATAGGATCCTTTTAAAAATAAAGGATATAAACTCTTGTGCTCCAGGGTATAAGCCAATCACTGACAGCTGGAGATCAGAAAAAAATTACTTCTCTGCGTAGGCTGTTTTATGACTGATAATTACAGGGTTTCTTGCATTTTTCTCTGAAATGTCTGATACTGGCCACTGTCCAACACAGGATATAGACCTACATGGACCAGTGGTCTTAGCTAGTATGGCATTTCCTGTGCTCCAATTATATTTGCATGGATGTATCAGGGAAACAGAAATCATATGCTTGTGGTTTGGTCCAATCCAACATATGACACATTGTGTGTTCTGACTTTTTTCTGCCCTAAAATTCGTGTGAAAACTGAAGAAAGAAATGAACAGAAGTTGAACCTTTTGGATTCTGCAGAAAGTTTTCATGATAATGTTTTATGTAGATATAAAAATGATAGATTTCATGGTTTGTTTTCTTTAGTGTAGGATTCATACTAATTGTAGTTTGCTGTCAGCATTAGACTAGATTTTGAATTTAGCCTGTAGCATTATAACAAGAGCTTATGCCAATTTACATTGCTCTGTGCCTGGCAAAAAAACAAAACAAAACATTGCAACTAGAGCCTGTAAAATATATTTAGAGAAAACTGTAAGCTGAAAGCTTGAAAAAAAATTTGTCCAGTTTCTAGTTTAAATTCTGCCAGTATAAATCCAGAGTAACTCCAATGACTGACTCTGAATTCACACCAGTGTAAATAAGATATTAGTTTGGTCAACTGAAGTAGCCGGTGTAACAGAAATGAGAAGACTAGAGGTATAACTACACCAAAGCAAGAAACTTTAAATTAACTCTCAGCTCACTGTGAGATGTAGAGTTTATATGATAAGACAGTCTGTTTTAATATAGTGGATAAGCATAGTAGGCCAAATTCATCCCTGCTGCAACCCTATTGCAGAAGAATTCGGAGAGTTACAGCAGGGATGGATATTGTTAGGTAATGGGAAGGGCCAAATTTGGGTTGCATCTATTTACATCAGCCATGTGTACAGCAGTATCCGTTTGGGTAACTTGTAATTCTTTTTTTCAGGAAGTTGAGGGAAGTCTTGCATTTGATATTTGTGAATACTTTGCACATATGTCTTTTGCATTTTGAACATGGAAGGCATAGTGTCTTGCGTGGTAGATACTTTACAGATGTGATAGGTCAGTGGCAGTGTGTGGCCCTAAGAGCACCCCAATGTCAGCTGGCACATTGTTGACATGATATAGATCCAAAAGGTGGCATGTCATGTACCACTGGAAAACTAATAACTCACTGATCATTAATGATTTTGGGTGATGTATGTATGGTAAACCTACAAAGGATTTCATAGTGCTGGAAATATGTTATTAAAATGTATTTGCCAAGCAATGCCTAAGCCCTGCCTGTTCCAGACAAAGGAATGGGGTTCCGCCTGCTTGAATGTGGCTCCAATGTAAATTAAGCAAAGGCAAAGAAAATTGCATTTACATGCAAGGTAAACAAAGCCACCAGGAGAGTAGGTGGGGAATGATGACCACTTAACAATCTCAATGGGGGATGGAGACTACACCCCGCAGGAAGCCTTTCTGCCTCCTGAAACAGGATCAATGAAGTTGGGAAGATATAAGCAAAGAGAAAAAGCCATTTTGGCATCCTTCACCTAAGGAGACAAAGGAACCAAGCTCTCTGAGCTCTGTGAAGGCCCTGGCTAGAGAGTTTGGTCAGCCATGCTGGAAAAGAGACTTGGTGAGAAACACTTTGAATAAGAGACTCTAGTTGGGTAAATCAGATTTTAGTCTTGAAGCGTATTTTTACTTTTGATTGTTTGTAACCTGTGCTATCTTTATTCCTTATATTTGGTATCACTTAAACCTATGACTTCAGTTTTACTTTTACTACAAATCAATTCAGTGGATTGATTAAAAGAGAGTGTGTTTTAAGCCTGGTAGGGTAATAAGCTGCTGGGTACTGTGTCTTTAAGGGAGCAGCGAACTTAACAGCTTCTGTAAGTGTTCAGTGAGAAAGTGGACATTATAGAGCAAACAGTTTTGGGGAAATTCAGGGCTGGGAGAGTGTTGGGGTCACCCAGCCAGGAGTAACCACAGCTGTGTAAGCCAGGGTAAAGCTATTGTGCTGTGAGCAGGCTGCTGGTGTCAGGGCTCTGAACCAAGGCTGCACAGCACAGACACACCCAGAGTTACAGGGGAGGTTGTGACATGTCCTTAACTGGCCTGGGTTGAACCCCAAAGTGTCATACCTGGTTAGAACTCAGAGCCTTCTGACTTCCAGTTCAGTGTTCGTTCCTTCAGACTCTGTGTGTGTGTGAGAGAGAGTAGTTCTCCTTGTAATCTGAAATTTCTAGGAGACAACAGTTGGGACTTTGGGTAGCCTCATAATGTTTTGTGTGATGATATGTGACCTCTAGCTTAAGAGTACTTCCTCTTCTGAATCAAGAGGAGCCTTCATGGCTGAGTAGTGTGGTAGCCAGCAAAACTTCCATAGATGATTGGCTGAAGAGAGTGCCTTTTCCTTAGACAAGACCTGAAGGTAACCTGATAGGCTCCATCAGAGCCCTCTGAAAACATTTTCATTCCATTAACCTCCCAATAGTAGGCATTCAAAACAGGTTCCTTCCCAGACAGGAAAGGGTGCCCTATCTTCAAGCTGCAAGGGATAATAGTTGGTTCACAGCATAGGCCTTATAGCCACCTGTCCAAACTCCAATCCTAAACTAAGCACTAGCAACCAAATTGTTAAAAGTGGACTCTGCTTTGGAATGCCTCCACTTTTGGGTACCCATCTTGAGATCTTTTGGACCAGTGATTGAAAAATGCTGAGCACCCCCAGCTTCCTTTGAGTTCTGCTGGAGTTCTGGAGTTCAGCACTTGTGAAAATGAGGCCCAAGATGACCAAAGTTGGGGATCCAAAAATTGATGCACCTAGAATCAGTGGCCACCCTTGGAGACTTTGGTCTGGATCAAGAGTGACCAGCTGTATGTGCTGAACCAATCAAAAAATGGGATAATCTTGTTGTCATCATGGAAGTCGTAAAATCCTGGGATATCCCAGTAAAATTGTCTGAGTGCCCTTTCAAAGGTCCACATCAAACCTCCCTTTCTCTCTCTCTCTCTGCAGTGCCTGTTTAACTCTCACCTAAGACTTTCTCTCTGAACTAATCCTGAGCTCTCGCTAGGGGTTAACTCAGAAAACGTTAGCTGCCTTGTGGCTCAGGAAGGTCTCCAATCAGGACACCACTCGGGCATGGAGCAACAGAATTTGAGGCCTAATTTTATGCTTTATGGAAGATTGTTCATTAAATTTAGGTTTTAAACAGCATTGCAAAAAATAAAATAAAATAAAAAATTCAAGCACAGATTACGGCTGAGGATTTTATGGTGATAGTTTTTCTTTCCAAATAAGATGGGAATCATGGGGATGAATGGCCGACACTTCTGAGAGCGAGATCGCTTCTGAAAGAGCTCAAACAGTGCTTTATATGTGAAGTTTGAATAAGGTGTTATTGGAAAGGGCTGATTTTAAAGATATTACTTTTTTTCTATTATTTTTAAGCCCCTTTAAAAAAAATTTGCTTTAGACACTCAATTACCACTGAACAGAAAAATAATGTCATTGCCAACAAAGCGTGAAAAATTATACATTTTGCAGTCATTTCATTGAGCTACATCAATTTTAAGAAATGCAGAGTCCACAGTTACGATTTATCACCAGATAGCCTCCTGTTTCCTTACACGGGTGGAGATTTCGCAGTTGTATTCCTTGATTTAGCACGCAGTGTAGACAAATTTAACTTGAGTGTAACAGGGTAGCCTGCCCCTTTAAGAGGCAAACACCTGTGGCCAGCAGCCCTGGTAAATTATCAGACCCAGCTGGAAAGGGAGCAAGTGATTATAAAAGTTAGCAAGTGGCTTAGCTGATGTAGGACTGTAAGTGGGAAACTCTGATAGTTGTGACTGGTAGAAAATCACAGCTGGACCTTTTAGGTTTTTCCTTTGGTGAGAGTTTGTGGCTATTTGGACAATAAATGGGGCCTGGAACTAAGGGCGAAGGACTCATTTAGTGTGTCAGATAATTCCCTAGGCTGGTGAAGAAGCTAGCCTTGTCATATAGTGAATTTGACATTTGTGCATTGTCAGTTCCAAACCCAAAATTGAGGTTTCTGATAGTAGCAGAACTGGCTTACTTTGGGCCTAATCCTGAGAGCTGCTAAACCATTCCCAGTGGCTTCACCGAGAGTCATGGGTGCTCAGCATTTCTCATGATCAAATTCTGTAAGGGTGTCTGCTGTGACTGCCCTTTATATCAAGCCTAATGCATTCTGGCTCTGTTGTAGTTCATTAAATATTCCTTCCATATAACCTGTATTTTCCCACTGAAGCACAGGCTCCTCGGATCCCAAGAACAGCCCTGCAGAGATGAAGCATTACCAGGATTTTTCATTTCTATTAAAGTTTACAATGTTGGTGTTTCTGCAGCCAGGCTTTTCACGTTATGTTAAAACTTAGGGGGTACATTTTCCTGAGCATATAAGGCACATTCTCTCTCTATAGGAAGCCTCTTCATGTCCTGTCCAAAATGGCAGTTTTGAAAACTCTCTGTGGGTGTTCTCACCTTAGGCAGCACCGTGCAGTGCAAGAACCCAGATGTGTAAATGCATGAAATGAACACTCTGTTGCATGCACCTGGCCAAATTAATTATTCTGTAAAATGTTCTTGGTGGAACAGTAGTCAATAAAAGAGTGGCAGATGTCAGACACAGAAGTATCCAGTTTACTATGTTGCTTTATAGTCTGTTGTGACAGCTAAACGAAGCTGGTCCACAGCTGTCAGCACGTTAACATTTTAGGATCACACAAAACACGCTTGGAAGAACTTTCCTCCAATTTTTAAGATGGAATGACTCGGAGGCATCCTTTCTCCTTTGCAGCTGAAGTCTGAAGAGTTTTAAAGTGGTGTTTAGGTGAAATTCTGAACCCATAATATCGAACAATGACATGCACTAGATTGTTTTAGTTTATTCTTTCAGCCTTCACCTTAATTGGGCTCAGAAAGTAACTGTTCCATCTAAACAGCAAAAGATCGACCAGAACAGGTTTAAAGAATGAGTGTCTGGATGCACTTCCCTCTAGGCTTTATATGGTTCAATAATCATAGTACTGAAGCTTTAAAAAATACATGTGGCCACATCTTTTAAAAGTGTCATGTTTATGTCTTGATGAGCGGTTATAAATCCCCTGTACAAATTTAGGACCTCCTCAATCCTGCCTGTTCTTACACTGATTTGTAAAGGAATAGAGGCGAGGGGATGGAGGAGTCCCTTTCTCCCACTGCACGTTGAAGGGCATTGTTCTTCCACGATTCACAGAAGCATGCTAGAAGGTGGGTCTGGCTACCACGGGGTAAGCCATGGGAGTTAGTGGGGCTGTCCTGTCCTCTTAGGTGGCTACGATAGATGAGCTGCTATCAGCAGCACACTCCCTGCTCTGAAAGAGATCACCGCGGCAAAGGACACAATCTCTGCTCCTCACTACAGTGCTGCCATGGCAATAAAGCGTTTGGCTCTTTATTTTGAAAATATTTTAATCTAAACTGTAGTTCAAAAATTTCAGAGTTAAAATAAAATTGAGAGAATTTATATAAGGATATTTTTAGAGCTGATCGAAAATTGTAATTTTCTGTCCCATGGTAAATTCTGATATTTCAACATTCGTTTCTCTCCTGAGTCTGGATGAAAAGATCAGAAAAATTCAATCAGGAAACGTTGAAATGTTTCACTTCAGTATACGGAACTGAAACAAAACATTTCCTTTCAGCTGAATTTGACATTGAAGTGTGCCTGCTTGAGCTGCCATGGTGTCTCATGGAAGTTGTGGTTTGGGTGCCTCATGCCTCCCATTCTTCTCTATGGGCGGGATTATCTGGGTGGACTACATCTCCCATGACACACTGCAGCATTTCAGACAGTGCATTATGGGAGATGTAGTCCAACCAGGGAGCTCCAACCATAAGAGAGAATGGGGACATAAGACCACCTATACTACAGCTCTCATGAGACTCTGCTGCAGCTCAGGTGAAGATAGGTGGGTACAGATTAATGTTGAAAAGACCTGAAACAAAACATCTCAATTCAGTTCAACAAACAAAAATGTTTGGATTTGGGATGAATCAACTTGTTACAAGCTATTTTGTTTCAGTTTTTCCAATGAAAAAATCAAAGAATTTTTAGCAAAATCGATAGTTTTCTGCAGAAAACTTTGATTTTTGCAGAAACTACAATTTCCACTACAAAAAGCGTTACAAAAAACTGAAAATTCTGGATGAGTGCTCAAGTACGCACACTCTCTGTGTATAAGTTATTGTTAATAATTTATCTTCTGCTTGACAATCTCAAGCATGAATAAAATTATTCTTGCAATACACTAGTGCATGACATAGTTTGCAGATGTTGCCATTGCTCATTCTCACTGAATCTTTCCAAAAGGAATGAGGTGTCAGCATGTGTCTTATTTTCTATGGAAGACAGTAGTAAACTGTCTTAGTGCAACAATTTTCAGTACTATCTAATTTTTATTTTTTGTCCAGTCCCATTTTCTTCTTCTAAAATACATTAATTTGTCTGAAAGGCAGAGGGGGAATGGCTAACTTCTCAGGACAATGCACAGGACTAAATCATTTGCTGATGTAACTAGGGAGGAATTTGGCCCTTAATGTTTTCCAGTTTAGGGGTACACCTGTGCAGTAGACATTATATATATATTTACGAACAGGAGAGCATATATAAAAGTCTGACAAGCCTTTGGTATCTGTTCTAGACATTCAGATTTTGATATCTCCTTATCATGTTGCTAAGAAGAGGATCAGAAAAACTAAAACCCCAGCCTAATAATGGTGACTATGAAGCATGGAGAATAGCGCAGTCTTTCGGAGTTCTGAACACCCACAACTACAAGTGAAATTAATGGGAGTTGAGAAGGACCAGAACCTCTGAAAATTGGGCACTTAACCTATTGTCACAGCCATGCCAAGACTCCTATACTCTTTCTAATGCCATATCAGAATTACAAGCACACAGGCCATTAGTTATTTTCTGAAGTGGAAATAGCTCATGCCACAAAATTTTCTCATAAGTTCTCTCTTTCACATGTTCGGTCCTGAATTCTGGCAGCTTATGGTTTAAGCCACAGCAACTTTGGATAGAAATTTAATTAACCTTTGCTAAATTTCTAAGAATGTGTTGCCTAAAATTGCTCTATTCAACTTGAAAAGCAGGGTCTACCGTGCGATGTATCATCACCCATCCTCACCTTCTAGAGTATGACAAGTGAGCTTTAATTATTGTTTTTGAAGGAACTGAGTCTTTTTTCAGGTTTTAGAATTAGGTAAATGTGATCTATGTTAATAGATGCTAAAGGAAGATTAAAAAGTACCTTAAAAATTTGTAGCTTTTTAACAATAGTACAAAACATGAAATAATGAACTGTAAATGTGTCTAATTACATAAATAATGCATTTGTGTAATTTCTAGTATGGGTGTGCTAATGAATCAATTATTTTTAATTGTAGCATGCTTGATTGTTTCAGAAATATAATTGATTGTAATCAAGAATCAATTAAATGTTGATAGTAATTGTGTTTATCAAATTTAAATACATTACATCATTATGGCCTGTAACTGTTTCAGGAAAAGGAAACACAAATGGGTTGTACTAATTGAAGAAGAAATATCATGTGTTCCTGCCATGGTCTGGTGGGGTAGAACTTACTGTAATGACGACTGATGAAGCGAAGATGGTTTCAGAAAGCAAGTTAATTTTGTTTCCGAAGAACTCTCATTTTAGACTGTGATCTCGTTTGATCTGCTAAGGTAAGCAAGGATCACATGTTAGCTTCCTGCATGAAGCAGGTGTCAGTACCAAATCAATATCACAGCATGGGAATCCTTCAAAGATGTGAAACTGAGGACTTGACCACATGTTGCAAAAATCCTATGGTACTTTTAATAAGTGTAAGCTGGGGAGAGTGAGCTGGATTTTGGTTTGTGTCATGCACGATCAGCTGAATTCTTAAGTTCCACTGCAGAATCTTTATCCGTTTAAAAAATGTGAAAAGTGGAAGTAAATCTTATCATAGGCTCTTCTACTGTCTGTGGAAAATTTCAGTGTGGCACTATGTGTCAATTTCCAAGTGTTACAATTTTTTAAAATCTTTTTATATTCTAATGAGGTCCTGTTTATTGATGGTATATATTTCCAACCTCACCTCTCACTTAATTATTTTTTAAAATATCTTACATTAACATTCTCTAGAACAACAGGTTCTACATAAAAGTTATACTGTATTTACAACAGCAGCTGTAACCCATGAACATACTGTATGGACTCTGCTGTGCTAAAACAAGTATGAAGTCAGACCAACTGAAGTAAGCAGGTATGACTCTGCACACAGGCAGGGAACAGATCAAGTAAATGAGGAAATGAGGAAAAGCCGGCTTTGACACCTCCCCCCTTTTTTAATATCCAAAACCATATTTTAAGGTAAGCGGTGGTGTTTCTAGTCTGTGTACAGAGGACTTACAGGGACGATTATATTTTGTGGCTTATGACATGGTGGATAGGAGAGTGGGTTGTTTGTTTATGCACTGTATGTGTTGCAGAGCATGCGTACACCTCCCATCCCATGAGATAGATGCAGCCTGATTAGCATATTCTTCCAGCCTGCATTGCAGTGCAAGATTGAGCTTCAATTCAGTCTGCACTGAGCAATAAAACACAGAGCTTCCTGTAAAGGGAAACTGACTAAAGTTGTATGGTCTGCCACTGTAGTTCCATATAAAGAGCGGTATTTTTATGTGTGTGCACACACTATATGGAGATAGTAAATATAAGAGTGCCATCTACTGACACACAAGAACAGAGTATGTGGTGGTGTTACAAGTCTGTAGGCTCAATAACGTTGTTATACTGCAAATGGCTTATTGACTGCAGCTGTTAGAATGATCCCAGGCAGTTTTCCTTTCTACCTGTCAATAAAGAATAGAGCTGTACAGGAACCAGAGTTTGAAGGGCAATCAGAATTAGTCAGTTTCCTTCCGGTGGGACTGGTGATGTGAATAAGTACTACATAACTTGAGGAAGGATTGCACAATTGGGCCAGTTTAATCAGGAAAGCTGTGGGTGCTTTAGCACTACTTGCTGGAAATAAAGCGTGGGTGGATGTAATAAGAGAGTTAGGACTATGATTTCATTCTCTCCTTCCCCACTCCCCTCTGAATCTCCTCTCCTGCATCCTCTCTCTGTTTCTTCTTTGGCATCCCCTTTGGTCTTTTCTTGGTGTCTCTCCTCTGCCTTACTTTACTACCCTTTTCTCCTCAAGCTCTTTAAATGTGGAGGATCAGATTCTCAGCTGGTATAAATTGTCATAGCTCCATTGACTTCAGTCGCTACTCTGATTTACACCATTTGTGGATTTGGATCTTGCCTCCTACAAGAGGAAACAGATTAGTCCACAAATAATTCATAGTCCTTGTCACCATTCTACTATAAGCCGCATAGCCTAGTCTTCCCTGTCATTGACTTCTGTACAACCACTCGCATTCATGCGTGCTACCCTCTGGAGTAAATGTTGAAGAATCGGGCCGTATGATGTTAGTTACTATATGAAGGCCATATTATTTCCTTAGTTTTTGTGCAACATTCCCATTGACATCCATGGGAGTAACTCTTTGGGTTTATGGTAAATCCATGGCCTTGAGCCATAAACCTTAATTACATGTAATTTAATGTCAAAGAATTAATTTTTTAACTCAGCTTTTTCAGATTTTTTTGGTTGGGGAGGGGTGTGTGGGGGGGTGAGAGAGAGAGAGAGAAAGAGAGGGAGAGATCCCAACTTGAAGCTTGGGAATTTTCTTAGTTTTTTCAATCTCTGTGCTACTAATCTGATGGTAATGCAATATAGCTTAAATATGTTGTCAATTAGTCCCATGCATATATCTTTATTTAATATTCTAAATAATTGACCTTATTGATGGTGATGTAACACCTACAATTAATCTACAAAAGACAGTGGGTTTTTTCTTGCATTTTTTTTTCAAAACAGCACCCACCCAGAGATGTGCGAACTTTGGCCTTGGGTGCCCAACAACTTGTTATGTTGAGAGAGAGGTTCACCAGCTTTCCTCCAGTTCATACATATTTCTATGGATAGAGAGCAAGCCTTTCCTTGCCTACCATTCTGGCCATATAACACACTACTCTGATAAATCTCTCACCCTGGCTCTGTGACCTGGCACTTGGCTCCCTCACTTACACCATAACCATCCAACCATCAGAGGGCTTGTTGCACCCCATCCCTGCAAAAGTCTGACTCCCCCTTTCCAGCCCCTGGTGAGAACCTCTGTTCTAGGGAGTAGGATGAGGAATGAGTGGCACACTGAAGTTTACTGTATGGAACAAATCAGACAACCCACATAAACTTCATATGGAGCTCCACAGCCCCTGGTTTTAATCTACATCAGCCCCAAATGCCTTCCATTGAGAGTTTTGTACTAACAGAGGGCATGCTGAAGAGGGTATTACTATGTTGGTATAGTTGAGTAGTGTGAGCTAATACGTGGAGACTGGTTTTGTGCTGGGTGCATACATTGCCTGGAGTTACAATTTCTTTGTTTTATTAGTGTTTGCATTGTTGTAAGGAAATGCACTTGACCAACCTTAATTCTAAATGGATGGTATTATTTGTGTGAGTGTCATATGATGTTTGGGTGGAAAATGTCGTCCCTTGTAGAAAATGTCATCCCTTGCAGTACTGCAATGCTACCTACTGGACCAACAAGTCACAGTTTGACAAGCACTCAGCTCATGCATTTCTTTCAGTGATAATACTGTCAACTCCAATTTGCAGCAGGCCGGTGTAATGCAGAGGTTACCAATAATTCGTAGTGATCAGAAGATCAATCAAGATTTAGTGCTTGCTTTCTGAATGAACAACTAAGGGCTAGGTGGCCTCATGGGGTTTGCTGTTTGGACTCAGTGGCAGGGCAGAGTCCTCAAAGTTAACCTGAAATCTATCAATGGGATTTCAGTTTTAAGAAGTAAAAATACTAAAGCTTGGTTTTTAAAACCAGAACCTCATGAAATTAAAATCAGTTCGGTATGTCAATTATGGAATTCCCTGCCCCTTGTTTTTTTAGCCTTACAAATGCAAGAAGCGCCTGGCTAATGTTCACCGTTGTTGACAGCAGTATGTTCTGACACAGCAGGACACTTGTGTAGAAATCTTCCTGAAGGGTTTGCTCTTCCTCATGGGGTGACCTCTTTGCTTCACTCATACAGAGAAATTCTCTGAGATTCTTGACCTGATCTGATGGAGGTGGAAACTGAACACGACAGGAACACTCTCTTATGGCACATATTGAGCCTCTTTAAAAAATGCCCTCGCTATAACATAGCCATAGTTTGGCTTATCCTGGCATTGGAATATTTTATGCAACCTGTTAAAATAAAGTGTTTTTTGTTTGTACCTATTTTTAGTTTATAGTACACAGCATGCCAAAACAAAAACCTGGACCTGGTAACTTACTTTAAGCAGCTAAGCATAAGCTGCTGAGAGCCCCTGAAAGAAACATAGTGTGAAGGCCGCAGGAAAAAAGAGAATCAGTAGCGGTGTTACTAGGAGAAAAACCCTTTGACAATGCGTTACAACAATGGGAAAATGAGATAGAGGAAAACATATTTATAGACACTGCTCCATTAGTTTTAGACTTGGTTGTTTGAATAAACCCAGAGTCTGCCTCTCTTATCCTGCCATTCTCCTATCAGGAAATCATTGTATGGTGTGAGATCTGCAGCTGGTATGAAACCAAGATCGGTAAAAACAGATGGTGATAGAGTGAAAATAGAAAGGACTTTGCTTGGCAAGCCAGAAAAGTTACCTCTCCCTGGGTATTAATTTATTCCTCTGGAATGGCCAGTGTGTGTTAAATTCCACCAGCAAGTTTTAATGGTATTTTTAAATCCCTCTGATATAGTGTGTTTGTAATACATCTATACTTGTCTGTCTCCTTTTTCCTTCCTTCTTGTCACTTCCCTGTTTGGGGCTGACAGTTTTTATAGGCTTCTTCCAAAACTCATGATTGTACGCCAGACTGTCATGCAGATTGGTTTCTCCGAGATCCGCTGGTATCCAGTCCAAGTCTTTAGTTTCCTTCTTGGTCATCTCCCATTCACATTCCTTTCAAAAGTACAGTAGAACAGCAGAGTTACGAACTGACCGGTCAACCACACCCCTCATTTGAAGCCAGAAGTACACAACCAGGCAGCAGCAGAGACCAAAAAAAAAAAGAAAAAAAGCAAATACAGTACAGTGCTTTGTTAAATGTAAACAACTTAAAAAAAAAAAGGGGGGGGGGAAGCATTTTTTCCTGCAGAGTTTCAAAGCTGTATTAAGTCAATGTTCAGTTGTAAACTTTTGAAAGAATAACCACAACATTTTGTTCAGAGTTACAAACAGCCTCCAGTCCGGAGGTGTTCGGAACTTTGAGGTTCTACTGTAACCTTACTGATATAACTCTGTGGTCTTCACTGGATATGCCCATACCAATGTAGCCTGGCCTCCCTCAATTGAAGAAGTCTATATTAGGCCCTTTATGAACTTGTTTCATGTCCTATCATGGAGTGTACAACCATTTGACCATGTAGCCCTTACAAATAATCACACAGATGATTTTTAACACAATGTTTTTATGAATAAACAGTCACAGGTTCTTTCCTCAAACGAGCTACACAAGTCCCTTAGAAACCCCTCTCTTTCCCTTTGGGATTGAAGTGACTGATGATAGAGTAGTATAGATTCAATTATAACCTTACAAAGAAACCAAGTAATTGTACCACCTATAATTATTAAACAACATAAACCTATCCGAATGAGCAGTCAGTGCACCAAACTGGACCAGGCTAATAAATGCATATCTACTCACTGTAAAAAGATGAAAACACAGGGATGAAAATTAGCAAGTGGAGACCCTCAGAAGGCCACAGATCCAGTTGGCAACAGTTCAGAGCCCGAGAGAACCTGAGGAAAGGGAACTATGCATGGTGTTTTATACCCTGCATTATGCAGATGTCATGGGTATATACTCATATTTGTTCTGGTACTCCAATTATTAGTGCTTGCCCCTATTCCATCAGTGGCATTCTGGGGGTCCATGATTAATGATTATCATTAATATTAACCTTTTGCATCAATCCTTTCTCAATAATGTTGTAACAATTCGTATGTGTCAAAGCAGTCTAATTACCAACCAATTGCCTAGCAACCTACCTGCCAAAAATCCCCCCAACTCCGTTCTTACGAACACTTGTGGTATACTTCCAGCATACCCTATTCCTCAGGCCAGGAAGCGTGCAGGAGTGTATGAAACACAATAGCAGTCAAAGCTTCTGCTTCGATACCTAGGAAGCTACTAGAGTAACTTATAAAACATCCAGTTTGTGAACACGTAGCGGATGAAGGGGCAATCACTAGCAGCCAGCATGGATTTACCAAGAACAAATCATGCCAAACCAGCTTGATTTTCCTTCTTTAACAGGGTTTCAGGTTTGGTGGCTAGGGGGAATGTGGTGGATGTAGTCTACCTGGACTTCAGCAATGCTTTTGACATAGTCCCACGTGACATTCTGATAAGTATGCTGGAGAAATGCAGGCTCAGGAGAACTACCATTAAGTGGATACAAAATTGGTTAAAGGTCTGCAAACAAAAAGTAACTATTAATGGAATGTTGTCAGATTGGAGGGAGGTCTCAAATGAGGTTCCACATGGATCTGTTCTGGGTCCGGTGTTTAACATCTTTATTAATGACCTGGATGTAGGAATAGAGAGCACACTGATTAAGTTTGCAGATGACACAAAGCTAGGGAGGGTTGCCAACATTTTGGAGGTTAGAGCTAAGATTCACAAGGATCTTGATAAATTGGAGAACTGGGCTATAGACAAAATGGAATTCAACAAAGACAAATGTAAGGTGCTACACTTAGGCAAGAAAAACCAAATGCACAAATACAGAATGAGGGATAACTGGCTTGGCAGCAGCACTGCTGGCAAGGATTTGGGAGTTTTGGTGAATCACAATCCCAACATGAGCCAGCAATGCAATGCTGTTGCAAAAAAAGTAAATGCAATTTTAGGTTGCATTAACAGGGAATAGCATGCAAGACATGGGAGGCGATAGTACCACTCTAATCAGGGCTGGTTAGGCCTCAGCAGGAGAACTGTGTCCAATTTTGGTCACCAATGTATAGAAAGGATGTGGAGAAACTGGAAAGGATCCAGAGGTGAGCGACAAAGATGATCAAAGGGATGGATGCAAGCCATATGATCAAAGGTAGAAGGAACTTGGGTATGTTTAGTTTGGAAAAGAGGAGATTGAGGGAGGACATGATAGTGGTCTTCAAATACTTGAAAGGCTGCCATAAAAAAGATGGATGAAAGTTGTTCTCTCTTGCCACAGAGGGCCGGACAAGAGGCAATGGGTTCAAACTACATCATAGCAGATTTAGATTAAATCTCAGGAAAAGCTTCCTAACTGTAAGAACAGTAGGACAATGGAACAGACTGCTTTGGGATGTCGTAGAAGCTCCTTCACTGGAGGTTTTCAAAAGGAGGCTGGATAGCCATTGTTCCTGGATGCAACAAATTCTGCATCTTGGCAGGGAGTTAGACTTGATGACCTTTGCAATCCATTCTAACCTTATGATAACCACAAATGAATAGGGAATCAGCACTGACCCTTAACGCAGGCCAATATGTACTGGAAATTCTGTACTGTACCCTCATTTAATTTTGACTGTGCTAGTCACTCCGTCATACATATACTGGATAAGATGGACATATTCTTCTGGCACATCACTCCATCGCAAACTCCACCCCCATAGTTATCTTGATGTACAGTGTTACACCTTCTAGATCTAAAGCCCATACCCAGTTGCTGTCTCTTTTCTCTGAACTTCTCCATGAGGATTTGTAATGCAAATGTGGCATCAGTTGTGCCCCTTCCCAGCATGAATCCATACTGACCTTTCAAAATTTCAACACTTCTGTGCAGATTCTTTTCAATAATTTTCTCTTATGCTTTCCTAGCATGTGCTGTCAACTTCATTGGGCTATCTCCTTTATGTTTAAAAATAGGCGCCACAAACCTTTTATGCCATTCATCTGGCATTTTCCCTTCTTAAGAATATCATTGAAGAAACTGGTACTTGATGCCTTCCCTTCCCAGTGACTTCACTGTATTCACTGGTACTTCATTTGGCCAGAAGCTTTCTCCTTTTTCTTAAGTGCCTCCTCAACCTCTTTCTCTTGTGTGAAATTCATCAAATACCAGTTCAGTTTACATGACCTTAGGTTTTGTTGACAGTAGCATTTTCATTGGCAAAACTTTTGTCGGTCAGGGGTATGGAAAAAATACATCTGCAATTGAGATAAGTTTCACTGACAAAAACACCAGTGTGGACAGCACTATGTCAGCAGGAGAGCGTCTCCCCCTGACATAGCTACTGCTGCTCATTGGGGGTGGTTAAATTATGCCGACAGGAGAGCTCTCTCCCGGTGGCATACAGCGGCTACACAGGAGACCTTACAGTGGCGCAGCTGCGCAATTGTGCCGCTGTAAGGTCCATAGTATAGACATAGTCTTAATTCCTTCCTTGGGTTTTCCTCATTCATCACTTTTTCAGAATAATCACTCCAAACTTTACTGATTGATTCACTATTCGTTTGCAATGTAACTTATTCATTTCTAATGTAAACAAACTTGTTCACGTCCCTCGCCATTTTCTCTCTTGCCTTGGTGAGTCTGTAGATAGTCTTTTCCTCATGTCCTCCTAATCGGTCACATAACTCAGCACTAGCCATATTTTTAGCTGCGGCAACATTTCTTTTGACTTTCTTTCTTGCCTCCATATACACCATCTTATCACTGCTCAAACCAGAGGCCTGCCATTTTTTGAAAATTATATTTTTTTCCCCCTCAACAAATACTTTAACTTGAGGATTCCACTACCAAGTCTCCCTTTTTATCCTTTTGGCACTGGTGTAATCCTAGTACTTCATATGCCACTTCCAGCAAAGTTGCGTTCAGGTGGAACCAGGTATCCTCCACACCCCTGCCTCCATTTGTTCAACTTTTGAATACCTTATTTTTTGTGTTGCATTTATAGCCCATTTCACAACTTTGATGCCTGATTTATCCCTGTCATACAAGATGATACATTTTTACATTAGGATCTATAAATCTGTATTTATTCATGCCATATATATGCAAATAAAAATATTTGTTTCCTCTAAGCTTTTAGAAACTTTTTCATTTTAAGAATAACAGAAATGTACTAACATCAAGAAATTGAACTGTGCACTAACATTGTGGACCAGTATTAAACAGTGTTACAGTAGGTGACAGCCTTAGAATGTTAACCCTAGTCCTTTAGTTCAAAAGGTTGTTTTTCTCACCTTTGCCCTGTGAACTGAAGCACAGCATCAGAGAGATCCAAAGACTGGCCAATGGTATTTTCAAGCGGTAAAATAGCAAGTGATGTCAGTCTCTTGTCGGCCGTTGCCTACTGAAGATATGTTTTAATGAGCCTGAGCTTCATAAGCTGCGCTTACCACTCCGAGACTGTGACTCGCAGAGTAAACAGAATCCTCAAAGCTATCCACACATTAGGAAAAGTGTCCTTCAGCTCTGCATCATGAATGAATTGGAGAACTAGGAGTGAAGAGTGCTTCCCATGTGGCAAAATATGGTGGATGTTGTCCAATTCGACATAGAGGTCTTTATTATTGATGTCCGAACATTCCCCATGCGTCAGCGTCCGGTGAAGGTCCGTACAATTGTTTGAGAGTCTCTTCCTGTCTGCTGGAAGCTTACTAAGGTCATACAACCTCTACCCCCCCCCCCGGTGTTTTCGTGGTGCTTCATTTGTCGAAACCTTTCTTTGATGGATACTCGAGCAGTGTCAACAAGCGAGCAAAGAACCTCCCTCTTGAATTCTTCTTCTAAGCTTCCCATCACCTCGTCTCTGCCCTTGTAACCCAACTGTCTCTTTTTCTCATGAATACAAGTTTCCTTGAAGACAGGCTAACAACAAAAACAGCACCTGCATCCCCCAAGCCAGGCACCAAGGCGGTCGCCTGCCCCTAAGTCCAGCCCGGTCCACCCCTCCCTGTTTGTAGTCAGGAAGTCTGAGCATTATTCCTTGTTTGAAGATTTTCACATTCCCATCTTTAAGTTTACACCACTTAGGCCTTTCCGATTGTCAGGGGTTCAGATGCTTCTAAGGCCTGTCTGTTCTGACGTCTGGAAGGAGAAGTCTGTGCTATTTCACAATGCACCCACTGAGTGTTACCTTAGAATTCATTATTCATGATCTATCTCTTCCTATTACTAAAAGAAAAAATCAATTTGGGACTTGTGTCCTCAACTGGCATATGTTATGTATGTGATGGCTTTCCCCCTTCTGAAAGGGAGTGTTTGTGATCACCATGTCCAGTGCCACACAAGTCTGAAGGATCATTTTGACCTCAAAATTTATGGTTCCTGTGCCATGTCCTCCATGGACTGTTTCATACCCAGCCTTTGCAGTTTCAATGTGTGCATTGAGATCTCCTCTGAAATTACCTTTTTGTTGGATGGTATGTTTCCAAAAAGTACAATTAATCAAAAAACTCCTTTTACCTTTTGGCCATCTCCTAACTATGGTGCATACCCACTTACTGTATGGATAGTTACCTGTTCCCAATGGAGTTTAATACTCATCTATCACATCCAGAATAACTCCAATATTGTTTCAGGATGTTGAACTGCCTGAGAAGTAGATTTTGTAATCCTTCACCATCAGCTTAGTGTTACAACCTTTTTTTGTTTGGTGTCTTGTACACACACCACTGTGACGGGTTGGACCCCTCTTCTAGGGTATCATCTGATGTGCCGGGGTCCCACTGAGCCCGCCAGTTCCACCAGTCTGGGCTCCCTTACCGTGTCCTGCTGCACACACACAGATAGGGATGCACCGAGATATCCAATCACACAGAGTCTCCGATCAGCTCTGTGTGCGAAGACTCAGCTTGGGGAATTGCCCAGCACTCTGGTGCATGCACCCTCTGGAATGTAAACCCAAAATTATATTGTCTTGCATTATATAGAGATTTATACAATGTAAACTCATGAAAATTGACCCCTCCCTCAATGTGGAGGAAGATATGCACAGCTTTTTGCCCTCCCCTGACACCCCATCATGAATTGCACAAACTGGGTTTTGGAATAAACAAAAACAAGTTTATTAACTACAAAAGGTAAATTTTAAGTGATTATAAGGGATAGCAAACCGCTCAAAGCAGATTACTGAGCAAATAAAACAAAACATGCAAACTAAGCTTAATACAGTAAGGAATACTTGCTACAAATAATAATTTCTTACCCTAACTGTTGTTTCAAGCAGGTTGCAGAGTTTCTTGAAGGTAAACAGCACAGTTTAAATCTCCAGGGATTCCTTTTACAGGCTGACCTTTCTCGCCCCAGCCCCACCTTCCCCCAGCTTAGTTCCTTTGTTTCTTCAGGTGTTTTTAACAGTCTTTCTTCTTGGGTGGGGAGGCAATGGAAAAGAGCAGAGATGAACTCACTCCCCAGCCTTAAATAGGATTTGCATATGGTGAGAATCCTTTGTTTCCCATCCAGTGGAAAATAGAATCATGGAATCAAAGGACTGGAAGGGACCTCGAGAGGTCATCTAGTCCAGTCCCCTGCACTCATGGCAGGACTACGTATTATCTAGACCAGTGCTACTCAAAGTGGTGGTCTGCGGACCGGTGCCGGTCCGTGAGCCATCGGCTGCCTGTCTGCGCGCACATTGGAAAAAAAAATGCCGGTCCCCCACATCAAATAGCTTGAGAAGCACTGATCTAGACCATTCCTGACAGGTGTTTGTCAAACCTGCTCTTAAAAATCTCCAATGACAGAGATTCCACAATGACCCGAGGCAATTTATTCCAGTGCTTATCCACCTGACAGGAAGTTTTTCCTAATGTCCAACCTAAACCTCCCTTGCTGCAATTTAAACCCATTGCTTCTTGTTCTATCCCCAGAGATTAAGAAAAAACATTTTTTCTTCCTCCTTCTTGTGACAACCTTTTACATACTTGAAAATTGTTGTCATGTTTCCTCTGTCTTATCTTTTCCAGACTAAACAAACCCAATTTTTTCAATCTTCCCTCATAGGTCATGTTTTCTAGACCTTTAAGCATTATTGTCGCTCTTCTCTGGACTCTCCCCAATTTGTCCATATCCTTCCTGAAATGTGGTGCCCAGAACTGGACACAATACTCCAGTTGAGGCCTAATTAGCATGGAGGAGAGCAGAAGAATTACTTCTCATGTCTTGCTTACAATACTCCTGAAGGATGTTCGCTTTTTTTGCAACAGTGTTACACTGTTGACTCATATTTAGCTTGTGTTCCACTATGACCCCCAGATCCTTTTCCGCAGTACTCCTTCCTAAGCAGTCATTTCCCATTTTGTACGTGTGCAACTAATTGTTCTTATCTAAATGGAGTACTTTTCATTTGTCTGAATTTAAATACTAGCATTTTAAGATGGTATCCTGTACCAGTATTTTAAGATGGTATCCTGTACCAGGTGACATGATCACATGACCCTGCAGTGTCAAAGCAGCATCCCAGGAAACTTCTCAGGAAGGAGGGAGATTAGTATCCTCAAAGACCTATTGTCCTTCCGAATGGTCCATCCAGGCTGTTTGCATACTCTCTGGTGGGTGTTCCCCAGGTGAAAACACAATTGTAATTATTACATAGTCAATATTTCTAACTTCAGATACAGAAATGATACATGTATTCAAATTGGTTAATTGTATTCAGTAAATCATAACCTTTCAAATGATATCTCACATGACCCATCTTGCATAAAACATATCTTAGTTATGTCATATTCATATCATAAGCATATCTCTATGAAGAATATGGGGCAAAGGGTCACAGCCACATTTACTCTTCTCCTCTTTACGATCTCAAAAAGAATCTCTAAACATCCAGTCAGCATTCCTGTATCCCAACTTGCACGTCTTTGCTCACTTGCTTCTATAACTTTAGCAGCCCCTGCCCAGTGACAACATTGAGGCAAGGCTGTTGTATGTCAGTTGCAGGGAGCACCTTTACCCCTCTGGGGTACACTTGGCATCAACATTAGTTCACATGAGCATATCTATTGGACAGGCTTTACAGATTGGCTCCTAAGGTTTGAAATTGGATTTTTCTTTCTTCTACATGAGCTGTCTGACAAGGCTGATAGGCCTCACCTGCCCCTGCAGGTGGGCTTTGTTTGCTTTGATAGCCTCCTCATAGGGCTTAAGTGGCATTTTATAGAGGTAACCGTACCATCAGCTACCCACCCGAAATGTCACCAGTTGAACCGTGACTACTTATTGAATATTCACAGCTGTCCTGCATATCTGCAGGACATGCCCCTACTCATCACCAAGGCATACACCTGATGGGAATTGGTTGCTCCTGTATCTGTCTATTCTCTAATATATAATGTATATATTTTTAATTTTCTAACACACACTGTATGTGTAGCTATATATGTACATATATGTGTGTGTTTTTCTGTGTATATTTGTGTATGTGCTATATATATGTATATGACCTGCACACATGAGCTGTGACAGAAAGAGAGACAGACTAAATTTTAGTAGTCAAAAGAGTTTTTACAGTTCAAGTTAGCACATTCGTAAGAGTTAGTGATTTGTAAATGAGAAGGAAGCTTGTTTATGTTTGTGGTCTGTGCAGAGTACTGTACATACAGTATAGCCATGGTCAAATTGGTGGATTTATGCCCAGAATCCTGTCTTCCTTAAACTCTAATGAGAAGGGCCAGTCTTTCTCTGGGTGCCTGGATTTTATTAATATTCCTCCGCTGTGTCATACAGGCATGAATTATTTGTGGTGGAGCTGCAATTTTTCTCTAGCTAGTTAATACCAGCTCAGAAAAATATTCAAACTCTGCTCTCATCACTGGAGAGAGATGACACATTAATCCACTTTGCTTATTCTGCAGTTATTTAGATTTATTATTTGCAGATTATTTTTTCAGAATTTCAAATTACCAAAGGTGCCTCTCTGGAGGAGACTTTATCATTTGTTTCATCTGTTTAGGAAATGCTACTATAAAGAGATCTTTTACTTCCATATTTCATAGTTAACTTTAGCTAACAAGCCTCATGACCTGAGCAGGCTTATCTCAGAGTGTAGGCAAAATACATGGCTTGCCAATTGAGGGCTCTCTGAGTTCAGTTTTTCTGAGTCTTTTCTGTTCATGCCATTTGTTGTGCCGACTGCTTTCAAGGGCATAACTGCTCCCAGTAGCCTGTAATTGCAAGGTCAGTCTAAGGTGAAGCTTTGCCTTGTTTGGGGAAAGACATGAACAGTCTGCTTAGGCCATATGCCGTTGCCTTGTCCTTTTCTTGAATCCTTTGGCTAGCTCAGCATGCTACATATAATGGACAGGAACATCAAAATCATTCTGAGTACATGACTGGGGCCACTTTTGCCTCCATATAAATGGCAGCTTACTAGATCTTCTTCCTTTTTGAGTTTTTATTTGGTGGGGGCAGGGGAAAGAAGTGCTGTTACTCTGATATGACGTTGGACTTTGAGGGTGGCCCTCTCCATAATTCCAGGCTTTTCTTACTGCAATGACCCTTGTTTTCTCAAAGACTCTGCAATCCTACAAAACTCCTGTTCAGTTTTCAGGCCTTACTGGAATTCATCAACTGAGGGGCAAAGGGGAGGAGGGGAGATAGAGAAAGAGAGAGAGGGGCGGGCTTTTAATCATCCAGGTTTTCTTTGCCTGTCTGTAGTGAATGTGGCAACTATAAGAGTTAAATTGTATAAGGCTACTGCTTGGACAAACAGCTTGCAAGTGTTTCTGGGCCCCTTTGTATGATCAGCCCATGAGAGTTTGTTCCAATGATGCCTTTTGATTGGAAAGCATTTAGAGGCAGGGACTTTAACAATTTTTTAAAAAACAAAAAAGTTTAATATATAGAACCAAATTAGGTTGCTAGGTAACAACCTTCCCTAACTGGAGTTGTCAGAACATTCACTAAAGCCGAGAACTTAAAGCAAGGAAATAAAAAAATGAAGTCTGTGCTAAATCGTACACTGATCACACAATGAACACCTACCTTGGGTGAAATCTTGACCCTACTAAAGTCAACAACAAAACTCCCATTGACTTTACCGGCACCAGGATTTCACCCCAGAGTCTTAAAAATAAAAAAAACATAAACATTTCAGTACTGTGTGGTCACTTAGAAACTTTCACTATTTTTTTAAATAAAGTTTTGGTTTTGGAATTTTCCAGGTTTTTTCCCCCTTTTAAATCTTTCTTTTTTCTTTTCCCTCATCTGGGTAAATGAAGAAATAGTTTGAAAAATTAAATACATGAAATCAGAGATGACCATACGATTATACAAAAGAAGTGAATATTGCAGGCCAAGCTCATACTAGTTCCTGCAGAGCCCTGAATTATTCAATGCATATCTTATATTCTCTAGGTAGCAGATGCAACACAAATCAATCTTCACACCCAGTGTTGGTAAAAAGAGCTGAAAAGCAAATTGTCGGATCCAGGATTAGAACCAAGTCACTTTGTTCATAGCTGACGCTAACCCTCCAAGCCTGTGTCTACACAGCAAACACAGGGACGATGTTTACACTTTGAGCTAGGGGGGTGTTTCCCCTGCTTGTGTACACACACATGTGCAGCTCAGAGAGACCCAGAGCAAGTATAAATGGTGTAGCTGCAGCAGCATGGGCAGTGCCAGCGGGGGCATGGCTGAGTCATGAGCTGAGTACAAATGGTGGGTATGTACTCGGCATGACTCAGCCGCGCCTCCACGGCTGCTGCCCATGTTGCCACAACTACACTACTATTTACACTCACGAGAGCTTTCATCAAGCTACCGCGAGTATGTGTACAAGAGCAGGGGAATCGCCGCCCTTATCTCACAGCAAGGACAGAACCAAGGTGTAGTTGTGAAACGCTGACAGACTCCGGTCATCATGGGCTGGGATCAAACCTGGGACCTCTGGAGCTTAACGCATGAGCTAAAAGACGCATGTCTCTTATACAAGGCTGTAGCGGGCTCATCAATCTCTAGCTGGTTTAGCTGCCACTAGAGGGGGACAGAGTGCCACATAAAGCAGGCACAGGTTACAGTTGCAGCTCATGTGGACATACCTGGACTAGCTTTAATCTAGTTAGCATTGGTATCTGTGGCAGTGAAACAGCGAAAACATAGGCTTCAATATAGGCTGCACAAGCACTCCTAAAACCGTGTGTGATGGTCTCCCTCACCCTGAAAAAACCTGGATTGGGCCGGGGCGGGGGGTGGAGATTACTGGAGACCTGGAGCCCCATAGTATTCAGGCTTATGTGACCAATGGAAGATGCGATTTCTGAGTTAAGGACCCTGCACTGAAGACACCCTGGACCTGATTCTCATTCACACTGTGTGTCTACACTACAATTAGATGCCTGCAGCTGGCCCGTGCCAGCTGACTCAGGCCTGTGGGGCTTGGGCAAAGGAGCTGCTTAATTGTGGTGTAGCTGTCTGGGCTTGTGCTGGAGCCTGGGTTCTTAGTCCCTGTGAAGTGGGAGGGTCCCAGAGCTCAGGCTGTAGCCTGAGTCTGAATGTCGACATCTCAGTTAAACAGCCCCACGCACCCAATTCCTGCAAGCCTGAGTTAGCTGGCATGGGCCAGCTGTGGGTGTCTAATAGCAGTGTAGCCATACCCTCAAGTCCCTTTACACTGCTCTGGCTGTGGGTGCAAATTACACTTACATTAAATTAAAACTACAATCGCTTCACTTTAAGGTCTCTTTACGCTGCCAAATCAGTGTAAAGGGGCCGTAGGATTAGGAAGAACTGGGCCTCTGACTCCAGCTACCTCCTCTTGAAACCAGGTCATTTGCTTTAGCATACTGCACCTTCAGTATCCCATGAGTGGGGTTTCTATGGCATTGCTGCTTCGACTCTGCTGATCCTTTTGGCCAACACAGCCCTCTCCCTATGACACTCTTCAATTACTGGCCCTGTGCAAGAGGTTAGTTGGCTTGAGAGAGGTTGAGTTGGGGTTTAGGTTGGGTTTTTTGATAGTATTTCTGAACAGAAAGTGCAAATAACAAGAAAACTGGCCAGAGATCCTGTTTGGAAAGGTCCAGTCCACTTTTACAAACTGAAATAGTATGGACTTTTGGGATATGCTTTTAATAAGCATCCCTACTTTTGAGTGCTCAGCTTGTATTCTAAGTCTCTTGATGTTCACCAGTCACTACTTGATATTACACCTGGTAACACTTATAAAAATTAATGAGACTTTAAGGCCATGTCTACACTACAAACTTATGTTGACCTAAGTCATGTTTGCATACAGCTGCTGCAGTTAGTAAATGGCTTGTGCAGGTACGTACCTGGCTCCTTGTGGCAATGGTGCACATATTCACCAGGAGCAATTGTATTGAGGCAGAGTGCAGTGTGCCATGGGTAGGTATCCCACCGTGCAACTCACCAACATCTAGCGCAGTGTGTTTGGGAAGTGTTTGCAATGCCTGATGGGGCCAAAACGAGTCATGCTGGGGTAACAGGAAGCATGGGGTCAACTTCTCATAATTCAGTGCTCTCCATGCCATAATTTCATCTGCATCCCATAATTTGCATGCCTTCTTTTCAAAATTCCACACACTTGCGTGTCCCTCTTTGATGTCCACCATCTCTGACAGAAGCATGGAGCTTGGATAGCTCTGCATGATTGTCATGAACGTTGCAAGCACGGGGTGCATAATCCTGCAGTATTTGCAAAGCCACTTGAGGAGCTATAGGGAACATGATGATTCCTTGGAGGACAGATTGCTGTGGGACATAAAAAGAAACATTTCAGGGTTGTTGGTGGCATTCAAGGAGCAGCTGGAGGTGGCGGGGCACCGTTTCTGGGCCGAGAAACGAGCACTGAGTGGTGGGATTGCATCATCATGCAGGTTTGGGATGAAGAGCAGTGGCTGTAGATCTTCTGGATGCTCAAGGCCACACTCCTGGATCTGTGTGCTGAACATGCCCCAACCCTCCAGCACAGGCACACCAAAATGAGAGCTGCATGGACAGGTGAGAAGTGAATGGCAACTGCACTGTGGAAACTTGCAATGCCAGCTTGCTATTGGTCAGCTGGGAACCAATTTGAGTCAGGAAATCCACCACAGGGGCCATCGTGATGCAAGTGTGCAGGATCATAATCACCTCCACAGGACAGGACTGTGATTCTCGGCCATGTGCAGTACGTCGTGGGTGGATTTGCAGCAAAGTGGCGTACAAACTACAGTGGGATGATAAATGGCATATGTATCCCTCTTTTGGCACCAGGCCACCTTGCCATGGAGTACATCAGCAGAAAGGGCTATTTTTCTATGATTATGCAAGTGCTAGTAGATCACCGGGGACACTTCATCTACATCAATGTGGGCTGGTCAGGGAAAGTGCATGATGCTCGCATCTTTAAGAATACGAGACTGCTCAGAAAACTGGAAGCAGGGACTTTCTTTCCCAACCAGTGGATCACCATTGAGAATGTTGAAATGCCTATAGTGATCCTGTCCAGCCTACCCCTTTCTCCCCTGGCCCATCCACATCGACAGCACCAAGGAGCATTTCAGCTACAGGCTCAGCGGGTGCAGAATGGCAATTGAATGTGCCTTTGGTCATTTGAAGGGTTGCTGGCATTGTTTACTCGCAAGATTGGACCTCAGTCAGAAAAATACCCCAACGGTTATGGCTGTCTGCTGTGTCTAGTGCAATACCTGTGACGCAAAGGGGGAAACATTTCTGCTGGGATGGAGGGCAGAGGTGAAGTGGCTGTCTGCTGAGTATGAACAGCCAGATACAAGGTTGCAGTAGCATGCTCTACCTGACCCTCCTCTCTTGCAACCAGGTATGAATCTTCTAGTGATTGCTGAGTATGTAGAAATTCAACATTGCCAATGCACCTATTAATATTGTTTGTGAGCGATGCTATGAGTCGTGTGACACTAACAGTAACAAGTGATTGGTCACTTTCAGAACGGCTCGCACAAGTCAGCATATGTTTGGAACTAATAAAGATGAATCATGTTCCAAAAAATAGACTTTTGTTCTGTAACATGAAACAGGCAATTCAAAAGAAAACCATTTAAAAATTAATACATTAAGCAATCAGAACATATGAAGGGGAAAGAACAATCATGTCCATTTCAGCTACACATATGCCAACCGTGGCTTTCACAGGTCAGTGTATGTGAAGCTATGATTGTCTTTAGTGTCCACCAGGCTGGAGTGGTAAGTGTAGTACAGTGACCCTTGATGCCACATGGAACGTTGAGGGATGGGGGGCGCACAGGGATGTCCTGATATTGAGTTCTTAATGGGCTGCAGCGGGAGGCGATCCTGGGGTTGTTGCAGGTCCACCAGAGTTGGCAGCATCTGTGTTTGCTGCCTGAGAAGTGCCTGCATGTTGTGCTGCATGTTCCTCTCCTTTCCCTGCACCTTTCTCCTCTTCTCTCTATCCTTCCCCAGGCTGTCTCCAAGGGCAATCCTCCTCCTCCAGGCCATGTGCTTGTTCTCTGATGCAGCACTGGCTTGTAGAATCTCCCGGAACATGTCATCCCGAGTCCTCTTCTTTCTCCTACTTATCTGGCTCAGTCATTCCACAAATGTGGAGGGGAACACCGTGAAGGCCACAATGAGTAAAAATGAGTAAATGTAAAGATGTTTGCACTATGCTGGGGGTGCCATCCCTGTAATTTCAAAGCAAACTGTGTACTTACCCAAAGTTCCTGCCCTACATTGGGTTCACCTATGCTTGACTGGTGGGACTGGCTGGACTGCAGTGAAGCCAACAATCGATCCTGCCTCGCTTTGCAGCTAGATCCCCTGGTCGCCTGCCTCTTCCTTGTCCACCTTCTCCTCCTGGCTGTTCATGGCAGGTCTTTGTGACCTGGGCTCTTTGGAAGTATCCACAGTGCTGTTGGCGGAGGGTGTTTCTGCCAGGTATATCATGCAGCTCTTTGTAAAGGCAGCAAGTCTGTGGCACACCACTGGATCAGTTGTTGGTTTCCCAGGCCTTCCGGTGTGTCTGCTTTCACACAGCACTGCTGCTGGTCCCTGTTGTAGCCCTTCTCCTGCATCCCTGAGCAATCTGCTCATAGATGTCCATATTTCTATGCTGGTTCGGAGCTGTGCCTGAGTAATGCTGACAGACCCGGGATCAAATCTGGAGTCTCTGGGGCTTACTGCATAAGCTAAAAGACATCTCTCTCTCTTTGCCAAGGCTGTAGCAGGCTCATCAATCTCTAGCTGGTCTAGCTGCCACTAGAGCGGGACAGAGTGCCATACCAAGCAGGCATGGATTACACCTGCAAAGACTCTTCTCCCCACAGGCCCAGGAGATCCAATATCTCTTGTCTACTCTGGGCAGGAGCGCTTCTGGAGTGTGTAGTAAGCATGGTCAGCTGGGCAGCTGCACTCGACAGTGGAAAGCTGCTAGGTGTGTTAAGTGCATTTGCCAAGGCAGGCAATCAGTAAAAGGAATTTCAAAAATCCATGGGGCTTTAAAAGGGCACTTCTTGTCTACGTTAACTCTAGGCAGCGGCGTTCATAGTAGTGACCAGAGTTGTCAGTGTGGGGCACCCACGGGGAAAAATTAACGGGTGCTCCGCACCCACCGGCAGCGAAGCTCCCACCTCCTGGCCTCCTTCTCCCACCTGCAGTGTGCTGCATCCCCGTTCCTCCCGGCTCTTCCTGCCACCTAACAGCTGTCTGGCAGTGCTTAGGACTTTCCAGGAGGGAGGGGGAGGAGTGGGGATGAGGTGCGCTCAGGGGAGGAGGCAGAGAAGAGGTAGGGTAGGGATGGGGACTCAGAGGAAGGGGGTGGAATGGGGGCAGGAAGGGGGAAGGGCTGGGGTGGGAAAAGGCAGGGTGGGTCGGGGACTTTGGGGAAGGGGTGGAATGGGGGTGGGGCGAGGGCGGGGCAGGGGTGGGAAGAGGTGGGGCAGGGGCGGGGGGGTGAGCACCCACCGAGCAGAGGGGAAGTCGGCGCCTATGACTCAGTGTATACACTTACACTGTGTCAACCTAACTACATCGATCATGACTCTACACTGCTCGGAGAGGTGATGCTATTAAGTTGGCATAGCAGAGCACGTATGTCAGTGGGAGCCAAATTTAAGTGAAGACACATGCACATCTAGGTCAATGTAAGGTGCCTTGCATCAACCTATCATTGTAGAGTAGACCGGGCCTAAGGCTTGTCTTCAATCATTCCTTAGCAAACTAGAATTGCCACACAAAGGCCTACCCATTTACATCCTGTGAGTGGTAACTCATACACTAGAACATTTCATCTCATTTCAGTTATGGAAATAATACATATCTGCATTATTTTCTGAACACACGTGTTACAAATGAATGATTTGTCTGTAGAAGTAACATTACACTTATTTCTGCATGATTTAACTGGGAATTGGTCCTGCTTCGAGCAGGGGGTTGGACTAGATGACCTTCTGAGGTCCCTTCCAACCCTGATATTCTATGATTGATTCTATGAATTCCAGAAATGTCCCTGAGAACACATGATTTAGTGAGATAAACAACAAGCGATTAGCTTCACCAGAAGCAATGATACAGCAACTTAATCTATCAGATGCATTGGATGTTGTCTTTGATTATCTAACCAGCAAGAGTAAAGCATTTTCTAAGGGTATGTCTACACTACGGAATAAGGTCGAATTTATAGAAGTCGGTTTTTTAGAAATCGGTTTTATATATTCGAGTGTGTGTGTCCCCACAGAAAATGCTCTAAGTGCATTAAGTGCATTAACTCGGCGGAGTGCTTCCACAGTACCGAGGCTAGAGTCGACTTCCGGAGCGTTGCACTGTGGGTAGCTATCCCACAGTTCCCGCAGTCTCTGCTGTCCATTGGAATTCTGGGTTGAGATCCCAATGCCTGATGGGGCTAAAACATTGTCGCGGGTGGTTCTGGGTACATATTGTCAGGCCCCCCTTCCCTCCCTCCCTCCGTGAAAGCAAGGGCAGACAATCATTTTGCGCCTTTTATCCTGAGTTACCTGTGCAGACGCCATACCACGGCAAGCATGGAGCCCGCTCAGGTAACCGTCACCATATGTCTCCTGGGTGCTGGCAGACGCGGTATGGCATTGCTACACAGTAGCAGCAACCCATTGCCTTCTGGCAGCAGACGGTGCAATACGACTGGTAGCTGTCATCGTCGTGTCTGAGGTGCTCCTGGCCACGTTGGCTGGGAGTGCCTGGGCAGACATGGGCGCAGGGACTAAATTTGGAGTGACTTGACCAGGTCATTCTCTTTAGTCCTGCAGTCAGTCCTATTGAACCGTCTTATGGTGAGCAGGCAGGCGATACGGATTGCTAGCAGTCGTACTGTACCATCTTCTGCCCAGCAGCCATGAGATGTGGATGGCATGCAGTCCTTCTGCACGATCTGCTGCCAGCCAAAGATGTAAAAGATAGATGGAGTGGATCAAAACAAGAAATAGACCAGATTTGTTTTGTACTCATTTGCTTCCCCCCCCTCCCCTGTCTAGGGGACTCATTCCTCTAGGTCACACTGTAGTCACTCACAGAGAAGGTGCAGCGAGGTAAATCTAGCCATGTATCAATCAGAGGCCAAACTAACCTCCTTGTTCCAATAAGAACAATTACTTAGGTGCACCATTTCTTATTGGAACCCTCCGTGAAGTCCTGCCTGAAATACTCCTTGATGTAAAGCCACCCACTTTGTTGATTTTAGCTGAAGCCAACCCTGTAAGCCATGTCGTCAGTCGCCCCTCCCTCCGTCAGAGCAATGGCAGACAATCGTTCCGCGCCTTTTCTCTGTGCAGACGCCATACCAAGGCAAGCATGGAGGCCTCTCAGCTCACTTTGGCAATTAGGAGCACATTAAACACCACACGCATTATCCAGCAGTATATGCAGCACCAGAACCTGGCAAAGCGATACCTGGCGAGGAGGTGACGTCAGCACGGTCACGTGAGTGATCAGGACATGGACACAGATTTCTCTGAAAGCATGGGCCCTGTCAATGCATGCATCATGGTGCTAATGGGGCAGGTTCATGCTGTGGAACGCCGATTCTGGGCTCGGGAAACAAGCACAGACTGGTGGGACCGCATAGTGTTGCAGGTCTGGGACGATTCCCAGTGGCTGCAAAACTTTCGCATGCGTAAGGGCACTTTCATGGAACTTTGTGACTTGCTTTCCCCCGCCCTGAAGCGCATGAATACCAAGATGAGAGCAGCCCTCACAGTTGAGAAGCGAGTGGCAATAGCCCTGTGGAAGCTTGCTACGCCAGACAGCTACCGGTCAGTTGGGAATCAATTTGGAGTGGGCAAATCTACGTTGGGGCTGCTGTGATGCAAGTAGCCCACGCAATCAAAGATCTGCTGATATCAAGGGTAGTGACCCTGGGAAATGTGCAGGTCATAGTGGATGGCTTTGCTGCAATGGGATTCCCTAACTGTGGTGGGGCCATAGACGGAACTGTCAAGGTTCCTTCCCCACGCTGAACGCTAGGGTACAGATGTGGGGACCTGCATGAAAAACCTCCTAAGCTTATCTTAACCAGCTTAGGTCAAAACTTCCCCAAGGTACAAAATATTCCACCCTTTGTCCTTGGATTGGCGGCTACCACCACCAAACAAATACTGGTTACTGGGGAAGAGCTGTTTGGACACGTCTTTCCCCCCAAAATACTTCCCAAAACCTTGCACCCCACTTCCTGGACAAGGTTTGTTAAAAAGCCTCACCAATTTGCCTAGGTGACTACAGACCCAGACCCTTGGATCTTAAGAACAATGAACAATCCTCCCAACACTTGCACCCCCCCCCTTTCCTGGGAAATGTTGGATAAAAAGCCTCACCAATTTGCATAGGTGACCACAGACCCAAACCCTTGGATCTGAGAACAATGAAAAAGCATTCAGTTTTCTTACAAGAAGACTTTTAATAGAAATAGAAGTAAAGAAATCCCCTCTGTAAAATCAGGATGGTAGATACCTTACAGGGTAATTAGATTCAAGACATAGAGAATCCCTCTAGGCAAAAACTTAAGTTACAAAAAAGATACACAGACAGAAATAGTTATTCTATTCAGCACAATTCTTTTCTCAGCCATTTAAAGAAATCATAATCTAACACGTACCTAGCTAGATTACTTACTAAAAGTTCTAAGATTCCATTCCTGGTCTATCCCCGGCAGAAACAGCATATAGACAGATGGAGACCCTTTGTTTCTCTCCCTCCTCCCAGCTTTTGAAAGTATCTTGTCTCCTCATTGGTCATTTTGGTCAGGTGCCAGCGCGTTTACCTTTAGCTTCTTAACCCTTTATAGGTGAGAGGAGCTTTCCCCTGGCCAGGAGGGATTTCAAAGGGGTTTACCCTTCCCTTTATATTTATGACAGGAACCCATATCCTTATCTTGGCATCGGAGCACCAAGCCGCCGAGTACATAAACCGCAAGGGGTACTTTTTCAATAGTGCTGCAAGCTCTGGTGGATCACAAGGGACGTTTCACCAACATCAATGTGGGACAGCCGGGAAAGGTACATGACGCTCCATCTTCAGGAACTCTGGTCTGTTTCAAAAGCTGCAGGAAGGAACTTTATTCGCAGACCAGAAAATAACTGTTGGGGATGTTGAAATGCCTATATGTATCCTTGGGTACCCAGCCTACCCCTTAATGCCATGGCTCATGAAGCCATACACAGGGAGCCTGGACAGTAGTCAGGAGCTGTTCAACTACAGGCTGAGCAAGTGCAGAATGGTGGTAGAATGTGCATTTGGACGTTTAAAGGCGTGTTGGCGCAGTTTACTGACTCGCTTAGACCTCAGCGAAACCAATATTCCCACTGTTATTACTGCTTGCTGTGTGCTCCACAATCTCTGTGAGAGTAAGGGGGAGACGTTTATGGCAAGGTGGGAGGTTGAGGCAAATCGCCTGGCTGCTGGTTACTTGCAGCCAGACACCAGCGCGGTTAGAAGAGCACAGGAGGGCGCGGTACACATCAGAGAAGCTTTGAAAACCAGTTTCATGACTGGCCAGGCTACGGTGTGAAAGTTCTTTGTTTCTCCTTGATGAAGCCCCCCGCCCCTTGGTTCACTCTACTTCCCTGTAAGCTAACCACCCTCCCCTCCTCCCTTCGATCACCGCTTGCAGAGGCAATAAAGTCATTGTTGCTTCACATTCATGCATTCTTTATTCATTCATCACACAAATAGGGGGATGACTACCAAGGTAGCCCAGGAGGGGTGGTGGAGGAGGGAAGGAAAATGCCATACAGCACTTTAAAAGTTTACAACTTTAAAATTTATTGAATGCCAGCCTTCTTTTTTTTGGGCAATCCTCTGTGGCGGAGTGGCTGGTTGGCTGGTGGCCCCCACATCGCGTTCTTGGGTGTCTGGGTGTGGAGGCTATGGAACTTGGGGAGGAGGGCGGTTGGTTACACAGGGGCTGTAGTGGCAGTCTGTGCTCCAGCTGCCTTTGCTGCAGCTCAACCATACACTGGAGCATACTGGTTTGGTCCTGCAGAAGCCTCAGCATTGAATCCTGCCTCCTCTCATCACGCTGCCGCCACATTTGAGCTTCAGCCCTGTCTTCAGCCCACCACTTACTCTGTTCAGCCCGCCACCTCTCCTCCCGGTCATTTTGTGCTTTCCTGCACTCTGACATTATTTGCCTCCACGCATTTGTCTGTGCTCTTATTACACTGACGCATTCATCAGTGTGGGAGGACAGCATGAGCTCGGAGAACATTTCATCTCGAGTGCGTTTTTTTTTCTTTCTAATCTTCACTAGCCTCTGGGAAGGAGAAGATCCTGTGATCATTGAAACACATGCTGCTGGTGGAGAAAAAAAAGGGACAACGGTATTTTAAAAGACACATTTTATAAAACAGTGGCTACACTCTTTCAGGGTAAACCTTGTTGTTAACATTACATACATAGCACATGTGCTTTCGTTACAAGGTCGCATTTTGCCTACCCCCACCGCGTGGCTACCCGCTCAAACCTCCCCCCCCCCGTGGCTAACAGTGGGGAACATTCTGCTTAGCCACAGGCAAACAGCCCAGCAGGAACGGGCTCCTCTGAGTGTCCCCTGAAGAAAAGCACTCTATTTCAACCAGGTGACCATGAATTATATCTCACTCTCCTGAGAATAACACAGAGAGATAAAGAACGGATGTTGTTTGAACGCCAGCAAACATACACTGCAATGCTTTGTTGTACAATGATTCCCAAGTACGTGTTACTGGCCTGGAGTGGTAAGTGTCCTACCATGAAGGACGCAATAAGGCTGCTCTCCCCAGAAACCTTTTGCAAAGGCTTTGGGAGTACATCCAGGAGAGCCATGAATGCCAGGGCAAAGTAATCCTTTCACATGCTTGCTTTTAAACCATTTATAGTATTTTAAAAGGTACACTCACCGGAGGTCCCTTGTCCACCTGCCGGGTCCAGGAAGCAGCCTTGGGTGGGTTCAGGGGGTACTGGCTCCAGGTCCAGGGTGAGAAACAGTTCCTGGCTGTCGGGAAAACCAGTTTCTCCGCTTGCTTGCTGTGAGCTATCTACAACCTCATCATCATCATCTTCTTCTTCTTCATCCCCAAAACCTGCTTCCATATTGCCTCCATCTCCATTGAAGGAGTCAAACAACACAGCTGGGGTAGTGGTGGCTGAACCCCCTCAAATGGCATGCAGCTCATCATAGAAGTGGCATGTTTGAGGCTCTGACCCGGAGTGGCCGTTCGCCTCTCTGGTTTTCTGGTAGGCTTGCCTCAGCTCCTTAAGTTTCATGCGGCACTGCTTTAGGTCCCTGTTATGGCCTCTGTCCTTCATGCCCTGGGAGATTTTGACAAAGGTTTTGGCATTTCGAAAACTGGAACGAGTTCTGATAGCACGGATTCCTCTCCCCATACAGTGATCAGATCCTGTACCTCCTGTTCGGTCCATGCTGGAGCTCTTTTGCAATTCTGGGACTCCATCATGGTCACCTCTGCTGATGAGCTCTGCATGGTCACCTGCAGCTTGCCACGCTGGCCAAACAGGAAATGAGATTCAAAAGTTCGCGGTTCTTTTCCTGTCTACCTGGCCAGTGCGTCTGAGTTGAGAGTGCTGTCCAGAGCAGTCACAATGGAGTACTCTGGGATAGCTCCCGGAGGCCAATACCGTCGAATTGTGTCCACAGTACCCCAAATTCGAGGTGGCAAGGCCGATTTAAGCGCTAATCCACTTGTCAGGGGTGGAGTAAGGAAATCGATTTTAAGAGCTCTTTAAGTCGAAATAAAGGGCTTCATCGTGTGGACGGGTGCAGGTTTACATCGATTTAACGCTGCTAAATTTGCCCTAAAGTCCTAGTGTAGACCAGGGCTAAGTATTACAAGGGCTCTGTCAAGTAATTTTAAGCTTTTGGGGTTTCTTTGGTTATTCTTCCATATTTGTAATTCCCTTTTGAGAACATTACAAATTTCCTTCTGTACCAACATTGACCTTTATTTAGTGAACATTTGTTTTTCCATTGTGTTTCAAACTGAACAGAAATTATCATTGTTTTTCTTTGGGAAGACCAACTACTTCTATGACTCTTTATTTTACCAAGATGGCTTTATTCGTGTACCTATATATATATAGTCAATGATCACATAATGGCCCTAGATAGTGTTTGTTTGCAGCCCAGACAACACAAGAAGTACAAAATCATTGTTTTTGTGTGCCTGACAAAAATAGTAGTGTGAGGGTGGGGGTACTCCTGGAAATGGAATGGTAGAATTTATTTAGCTTTAAAATGTATGTCATGCCCATCACTGTTTTATCTGGTGACAACCTCAACAAATATGGATTTCAATAACACCATGTATCAATGGCAGTTATACAGACCCTGGAAAGTAGTAAAAATGAAAATCTAGCAACAGTGTTCCTCTAGTCTTTCACAAGGTTGCACTCTAAAACCTGGAGTGACAGGCACAAACCTTCCGACCTGGAAATTCCTGGTGTATTTGTGAAAGAGGAGCTTTGCACTACTTAGTTTAAATGCATCATGAAAGTGTTAATACAAAAAGATCAGAAGTTATCATATCTGATAGAGCAAACTATTGTGACATTATGGAAATAATAAACCCTTTTATATAGCTAATCAAACACATAAAGTAAAGGATTGATTAAGTTAGACAAAAAATACGGAGACTGAATGCTATTGAAAGTATTCCGGGTGTAGACCCCTCAAAAGAACAAGTGTCAGCTTAAGAGGAAGTTGTGTTGCTAGGAGACGGTAACCACAGTGTGTCAGGACAACATATGTTTTTATTTTAAATAAGAAATGTTGATTAATGGAAGTACTTAAATAATGAACAAAGATATCTTATTACAAAGACTGAGTGAAGCACTTATATTTATTTGATGGAAAGCCAATGAAAAAGTGGAAGTCTTAAAAGTTAACCCAACCACTGTGCATCATAAGAACAGGATGGTCAGAGAGATATGTTCACTGCTTGATTAGAAGTGCACAGGTGCCAGCTGCAAGGTACACTGATGAAGCAATTCCAGCTCATAAGTCAAATAAGAATAAATAAAGATAATAAACAGCTAACAATCAAATGTTTATATCATTTTTCATCCTGCTAATGTTAATTCAAGCTAAGGATGTTGGAGGAGAGAAGATTGATACTGCTGCGTACTGGACTGTCAAAGAATGTGGAGAGACTTTACCGACTTTGCATAAAGAAAGAGATTCTGCATTATCAGAAGGAATATGATGTTGTGTGAAAGAGGTCAGAACCCACAGGGAAGCTTTGGGAAGATCAGGATGACAGAGGTGTCCAAACCAGAGTCTCATCCCTGGAACAAAATCATAGCAGGTGTCTAGCAGTTGCTTAAACTGGTGAAATTCTAAAAGCAGAATTGGAATGTGAAGATCTGTAGAGCTTGGGTTTGGGGAACAAGACCCACAGGAACAATATGAAGTTACAGATTTAAAAGGGCAACAGAGATGCCCTGTTTTCTGATTAGACAGCAACAAGATAATACATGAAGCCCAATTTATGTTATGATTAGAAACACTGTCATATAACATCTAACTTGTTTAAATTTTATTTTGATTAACAAAACTTTTATAAAAGTGTGAGAATGTGAATCTGTACTTTAGCTAAACAGCCCCAATTTCAACAAAATCTTGAGAAGCATGGCATAGGTAATTAGTTCATTAAAATTACTTAACCAGCCTGTATACTGTATCAGCCCTCACACTGGGCATGTAGGACAAAAATTAAAACTGTTACCAACAGTTGACACAGATCAAATCCATGCCTTCCTCTTATTAATTAAGTAAGCAGGGTAAATAGCATTAAAAGTCTCTAAAATATTCATCTGCATAAAAAAGCACCAAATTTGCTTTGCCTCTATTTGTGTGTCTTCTAACAATTCTGCTAGATTCTCTTATGATCAAATTTGCTTGCAAAAATGTTCACAGAAACAGCAAATAATAAGAGAATATTTGTGGAAATCAAATTTTGAGCTCTTAAACGCAAGCTTATTCTAAGAGTTAAGCTCAAACAGTCAGGGAATGGGAAAAAATACACCACGAGCTGTATAGCCAATCAAACCTAAAGAAAGCTCAAATTTTGAATATAAAATATAAAAAAAACCACTCATGCACAAATTATAGACCTAGGGCTGATTTGCAGAAATTATTCTGTGAATGAGGAATAAATTGGTGATAACTGCAAGATGAGTATGGATAATCTGCAAAGAAAAAAATAAAGTTAAATTAATTGAATAAATTATTCCCTGTAAAATCAGTCATTCAAATCTAGAAATAAATTCCTTCCACCCCACTACCTCCAGGCCAGGCCCAAATTAAGAAGTAACCAGAGGGAACAAATTTTGCATAGTGGCCTAAAATCTCCAGACTTTTTTTTTTAATTGGTTTTTAGAAGGCGTGAATTCAAAAACAGAGGGTTTGCACTGAAAATGCCCGGCTTCCTTGCTGTCAGTGGAGTGACAAAGATTGAGGACAGAATCCAAAGTCCACTGAAGCCAAGGTTTGTCTTCTCATTGATTTCTGTATACTGTGGATGATGCCTTAGAATTGAATTCTCCCCATCAGATTATTATAACTTTCAGAGATCAAGTTTTGGGCCTTAACTGACCAATTTTGAGGGTTTTATTGAGCCATGAGATTGTGATACATCTCCCCCAGAAATTATATCTATTGTAGCTATTATCTTCTTAAAAGATTTTTTTAAAAATAAATCCATCTTTGTTTTCCTTTTGCTGCGTTCAAATCATAAGCAGAAAGGTCACCTTTGAAATGCAGGCTCTATTTCTATAGTAGATGTTTTGAAGGAACTTGCAGTCCAACAAGTAGCCAATCAAACCTTTTCTTTCACTTAGTAAAATTCTACTGTAGTTAGTATGAAAGTAGTTGTGTTGTGTGGTCAGTTATGGCTTATCAGCTTTAGGTTTTTATTAGCTGAAATTTATGCGAATATACTATTGAACCCTTGACATCTGAGCTTTTAACCAATATTTGGAGCCTTGTGGGATTGTTTTCTTTAGGAGGAGAGATGGATTATGAGAGTCCAGTATTTCTTGGGTGCAGTCTTGTTTATTTACAAAGAATGTACACAAAGTCCTATTTCCCTGAACAAATTAGAAGCAAACAAGCAGCAGTTTCCTTGTTCAGAAATTCAAGCCTGCTTTCCATCTAGTTGTGTGTCCCACTGAGCTCTCTCTCTGCTTTCTCTAAGAGCCATGCTACCAGTTACTTCTCTAGCTTTCTCCTGACCTTCTGCTTCTTTCTTGTTTTTTTTTTTCCACACTCACTCAAACGACTGCAACCAGATCAGTGCCCCAGCCCCTGCTTTTCCAATCAGTTTCCAGAAAATCCCTTGAGCCACATGGCTCAGCTTCTACTGAGCCTTGCCATTCTAGTCTGTGCCTTGGGCAGTGGCTTCTATTATTTTACCTGTCACTAAGCCAAGGTGCATTTAATTGCGCCTTCATTTAGCTTGAATGAAATGTGGCTAGCATGTCCATCAGCTTCAATGAGGTCATTGACTGCCCACAGATTGAAGACATGCCTACTAGCAGCCACCAACATCCTCCAGCACAATAATATATGGTTCTGGTTCCCATACAAACACTTAGATAGGTAGATCCAGATAGGCCACTCTATCAGGATTAAAACTGTATTTTACTTCAGGCGTACTTATAATTGGCAAATAATCAAGTCAGGTTTAAGATCTCAATGGTTAGAATTAATTCAGCACAATTTTATATCATGATATTGTTTTAAAATATCCTCAGGACACTTGTGCACACAATGGTGATGCCGAGCCAAAGAAGATTTACCACTCATCTTGTGCCTGGAAAAGTTAAAAGACCCCTTCTATGAGACAAGACACAATGTATTCAGATGGTCTAGACACATTTTTAATGAGTAAAAATAACATTTTTAAAATGAAATAATAAAAATGGCTAAATATGTAAAGTGCTATCTTGTAGCTAAATATGATTTTCTGCTACAGATTTTCCATTTTTTTTCTACTGGGCATTCATTGTTGCCTTGTATGGCTCTGTAGTTATAAGTAGTAAACAATGGTGTGCTAAACACATCACACCAAGTTTGTCTGTCTTTTAAGGTCAAATTCCATGATTTTCACATTATGGTGTCTGTCCTTTCATGGAATCATTGCCAAACGTAGACAATATTACACACAAAAAAACTGCATTAAAATGCAAAGTAAACGGTTGCAAAGTAAATCACTCAAAAATTAGGAAATGCCAGAATTGAGAGTCCCAGTATATACTTAATTCTGTCCCGGCACATGTATGCATTATGACATAGTCTTTAATTACATGATCACTTACTAGTTGTTTCACAGGACCCCAGCTTCTTTCAATGCACAGGATGATGGATAGGGCTCGCTAAGTGAGCAGCTAATGAATATTTGTTTTTTTTCCTCATTGTTCAATACATGGCCACTTTCCTTATCTACTTCACACTATACAGACCCTATTCTAAAGATAGAATAATTAATTTCTATGATGGGATCCCCAGGGTGCAGCCTGGGGCTGTGGGACCCCTGTATCCCCTTTAACTCTCTCCAGCCTGGGCTGACTCTCACAATGCCTTGCTAGTGACAAGCAGCAAACCCCTCCAAGTGCTGTTAACACTCAGCACAACAACATGTGGAGATCCACACCCAGCTTGATTGCATGAATGCTCCCAGAGCTACTCATGAATCACACAGGGAAAGGCACCGGCCAGATCCCCCCCAGCTCCCAGCCTTGCATCTCAGGAATATACCATTTTGCTCTGCTCAAGATGGGCAGTGCAAATTTATTAATTGGTTCATCAATGGAAAGTGGATATACATCAGCCTTTGCAAAACCTGAGCAGATTTGCCACACGCTTCAGGCAAACTCACTCGTAAAGATAAAACAAATTTACTGAGTACAAAAGATAGATGTTAAGCTATATTAAGTGATAGGCAAAAAGTCAGAGTTAGTTGGTGGGGTGGCTGGGGGACATTGAATGGTTATAGGAGTAAAGTATATTTCTGAATTTGACTCACTGACACTCATTCCAGAGAAGCCAGATCTGAAATCATTTCATACTTACAGAAAAGCGTAATCTGGATGCAGTGAAAAGTGTGGTTCATTTGAATTTGGAGATGCATCTGAGTGAATGCTTTGCATCAGTAAACTTCGAAATGCTCTGAAGTAATTTGTCCTGCTCAATGGGGAAAAGAACCAAACTGAAGGACGTGCATGCACAATGCGCTCAGCATAGATGTGAGTTTAGCTGAACTTCACTCTTCAGTTCACTGAGTTGTGTGACATTAAGGCGACAAGAAAAGTCAGTGAAATGGCAACATTGAGAAAGGTTCTTAAGTTACAGAGAGGACAGCTGTTGTCTCTTGACTCTTGCTGACTTTGGCCAGGCTGGTGGAATACTTGGCTAATTAGCATGATGTGCTAATATGACCTGTGCGCTGCATGTACAACTGCATTCTGAGTGATGTGACGTGCTCTCTGTCAGAAAACAACTTTTTCAAACGTCCAACTATGATAATCACGGATGATGGATTTGGAAAATGAGCAATTAAAAAAATAAATTATCATTGTATTTGTATGTGTTTGTATACAATACCGCCTCTAGCCTGATAGGAGCTTCTAGGTGCTACTGTAATATGAATATTTAATAACATTTTGCCTTGGCACTGAAGCATAAATCAAAACAATCAATTCCAAGCCACCACCACCAATAGTGGCTCCAGGAAGAGAAGATATCAGCCATACCAAAAGGAACAGCTGCTTCAAAAGGATGTGGCAAGTGGGGTTAAATTTTTGCAACAAATAGACGATGAAGCCAAAAAATGAAAATAAGAGGCAGGGTGCTTGAATTATCTCCTTCTGACCTACAAGTTTCTAAATGTTGCGGAGACCCCCACTGACTCTTGTAGCAAGTGTGGGGTGTGTTAGCCAGCTGGACCCACATCTTCCTTACATGTGCAGTGCAAAAATATTCCTTTGTGGGATGATAACCTGTCCAGTTATCAGACTCTTGTAGCGGCACCTTGCTTTTTTTTGACGAGCAAACTGCAAGGAATAGCTGAGGATATTTTAAATGCACACAGATGAAAATTAACTTGGAATGATCATTTATGGATTGATGTTTTCAGAATAGTGACAGAAATAAAAGATACTAGTAAAACACTATTCAAGTCATTTAATCTAACTCATTGGGTTTAGCTAACTCAAGGGAAAAAATGAGAAGGAACAACTCCAGAGATGACTGCTGATATAACCTGTTGCAATTCATATACTTCAGTGCTCTTAATGATGCCCAATATGCCATCAACTGATGAATGCAGCAGTAACGACTCAGCCTAGGAAACCATCAGAAATAAATATATTCATTCCAGGTTACTTTTGAACTAAGAATCCTCATGACAGTGAGTAAAGCCTTCAGGTAATTTGAAGCAGTACCTCTTTTCAACAGATATTTGCCTCACATAAAGGTCACATGTCTATGACAGGTGAAGGAATCTCAAAGAAGGGAATTGATGAGACCTTACCTAGCTGGTGCAGCAAGTTATGGCTTCTAACAACAGATGCATGGGCATACAACCACAAAGGAGCTGATGTCTATGCAGCAATTCATCTTATGAGCCAAACTCTTTGGAAATGAATTTTGCAAATGTAGATAT
Organism: Eretmochelys imbricata; assembly: GCF_965152235.1. NCBI lineage: Eukaryota > Metazoa > Chordata > Testudines > Cheloniidae > Eretmochelys > Eretmochelys imbricata. The sequence goes on from NC_135574.1 coordinate 36,218,850, forward strand.
ACATGAGCACAGAGGCAGACTCAGTAAAGACTGATTCTAGATACTGGGTTGTGCATGTTGCATTTGGTCTCCCCAGTGTGTAAAGCGGAGTTGCATCTTGAACCTCATGTTTTAATTCTGCCGGTCAGGCGTTTCTTCACATTGTTACAGCTAAACAAGAATCAGTCCAGGCAGGAGAGAGACTGGATGATCAGATAGATCCTGACAAGACTAAGTGGTACCTTGTAGTGCTTTCTTGCATGACTGCTGGGGTTAATTTTTGTTATGTGCTAGGTTTATAAGCATCAGAACTGGGAGATCAGCTGTGAAGAGGTACACTCTGAATGCAAATTACCCCTTAGAGCTAAGATCCCAATCCTGCTTCCATTGGCATCAACGGAAATTTTGCCACTAACATCAACCACAGTACAAATAATATTGAATTAATAGGAGAATCTCATGAACTCGCAGGACTAAAGGGAGATGTGTGATATGACAAAAATCTGATGTATGATTGATTACTTCAGGAAAGGACAGCATTGCTCTCAATTTTATACTTATTAGCATATAACTTCTGTTCCTATGGGGACCCCCTAATATATAAGCTACAAGAACATAGGCAGTCACTAGTTAGGCATACATTTTATTTGCTGTGAAAGCTACTTATGTATTTATTTTAAGGGATAAAAAAGGCCTTTTGCCTAGCTGGTTTAAACCGAGGCATAATGGATAGATTCCTGACTCTCTGGTATTCACTGTTAGCTGCCAATGTAAGCCTGTCACTATTACGGTAAGAAACACAGTCTTTGGAGATGCTGCATCTCATTTGCAATGAATTCCTGGATGGTTTTCCTTAAATTGGTTCTTCCCCAGGAGTACTTTAAATGTGGTTATTCATTTAAATAGTTTACCATGGGGGGGGAAAAAAGCTCTACAAAGTGCAAGATCTCATTTGCAAAGGGGATCCTTGGGACTAGGTGCAGATATACGTGTGCCATGTGTTACAGTTTCCATTCTCTGGTTTTCCTGCTGTTAGGAAATAATAGGAAAATTATCTAAAATAAGGACAATGTGCATGATAATTGAACAATGAGCTCATTCCACTCCTGCTAGCAGAATCGAGACTATGGGCCTTGAGCAGTGGAATGCCCACCTACAAGCAGTGCAAGACACCTTTAAATCCTTTCTTCACTGTTAATTTTAGCTTTGGATTTTCCAAACCCAAAATATATGTCAAGGTACAGCTCTTCTACTTGGACACAAAACCAGCAATTGGCTAGTTTTCTTAGGAGTTCAATGTGAGTTGAAGATGTTCAGCACCTTGCAGGATCAGGCCCTAATGTAGGCTCCAACAGACTGCACATTCAAGAGTCTAAGTTTATAGTATTTAAGATTATCCCTTTTAAAATGTTTATATTAGTTAGTTTATATTAGTTATTATATGGGTCTCAGGACCCATATGTAAATCTGTGGTAGAGATCTGAATCGAGGGATGGCCGATGATGATGATTAGTTACAGTAACAAGTGTGGAAAAAAGCCTTTGAGCTTGATTCAATCTTACAACTGGGGCTGGTCTAGGGAAAATGGTGCCCTGGGTGAATGTGTATTTTGGTGCCCCTGACCCCCGTGGGCACCTGACCCACCCCCCAATGTCCCCAGGCCTTGCTGTCTCCCTCAGTGCTTAATTTGTTAGTGGAACTGAGACTTAACATCTTATGTGGAGATTGGCCATACTGGCGTACTTGGAGATCATTCAGTCAAATGCCTTTTGCAAGAAAAATACATAACTTTAAAATATACATCTCTCTTATTTTCCTGTATTTTTTGTTTGTTATTTAACATAAATGTAGACACTAACTGTAGTTCCCAAAGAAAGGAATTAAATCTAAGAACAAAGACAGCATTGTCAATGTGTTTGGTCTTTCATTCTTCATGAAACACAATCATTTAGTTTTCTAAATGTAAATAGAAGGTATGTTTTGTTAAGAGGGCTAACTAGGAGAGGTAAAACAATATTTCATATACTTTACAAAGACAGTATTTATCATTTTGATGTATATCTCAGCTAGTCCAGAAGCAATTGTTTCCACTAGTGTTTTATGCAATTATTTCTATTATGTTATTAATGGATTCTTTAAAAATTGTTAGCCTCTGATAGTTTTTAAGTGTCTTATTTGTTCCTTCTCTCGAGAAAGAGACTTTCCCTATAAAGACAAATGACCTTGTTGTCTGTGTGTAGCTGGTTTTCAGTTTATTTAAAGTAGGGATTTTAGTTGTTATAATAGTAAAAGCTATGTTTTTGCTTTAAGCCAAGTGAGCTGAAGCTCCCTGTGTTTTTCCATTTTTCTTGACTTTATTACCTAATTGATATTCCTCATTACAAGGTGTCTTTTTTTCAGTCATGCTGCCTTCCCCACTATATGTTCCAGCTGCTATTAAACCCTTAATGTCACAGTGACCAAGGGAAAAATGCCTGCGTCTGAAACGGGGAGACAAAAGAAGCAGGAGGGATCTGTGAAAATGCCCGCAAGAAACGAAGCACAGTACGATGAAGATGATTCACATCTCTGCAGTGATTCTTCAGGAAAAGGTAACAGAGCAGAACCAAAGACCATTTTCACTCTTCTTGAATTCATTTCACCTGATCTCTAAAGTATTTCCTGGCTACCACTGTAGCTTTGAAATGGGCTGTGTGTTTGATACAGAATTTTTTTTCTTATAAAAATAAAATGGGGTGAGGGGAGTGAGCATTTTTTTTTTTAAAAAAGTCAGTTAATGGTGATAACTGTAAACAAGCATGCAGAAGAGAGATCCAGGCAGCTGTCCCTCCATCCATCTCAACTTTCATCCATCTTCGGGGAGATCTATTTTAGAAAATAACATTCATGGGTAATTTTTTGTCTAATTTTAATTTTAATGGAGCAGAATGAAGCCCATAGGTACTGATCTTGTGAAGACTTACAGATGTGCTTAACTTTTGGCGCTGTAAGTATTCCCACTGAAATCAACATGAGTAAAATTAAATGTGCGTATGTGTATTTTTACAGGATCAGGGCCTTAGGGCTAACTGTGTCCCAGTGCTGATTGCTCCCTGAATGATGCTGAGCATCCTCAGCTTCTATGGAAATAAAAAAGCTTCACTATTAAGATAAGCTAAGAGCTGGATTCAGCTCCCATTAGGGTCAAAGGGAGTTTTACATTTGAGTATAAATTGCGGCTGGATCAGCACCTTAAATGGTAAATTCCTAGGAGCCGGGACTATGGGCTGTAAAGCTCCATGCGTGATACCAGTAGTATTATTAGTGAGATTTTCAGAAGAACTCATCAACTCTTAGAGAACAAAGAGGTGCTGGCTGTCGAGTTCTTTTGAAAATCTGGCCACTAAATTTAGTGGGAGATGAGTTCTTCTGAAATCTGGCCCAGGTATAAATAACAGTTCTAACCACTCTTGTTCTCCTTGGTGATTCAATTTATCCTATATGATTTAGGTTTCAGAATGGTAGCCGTGTTAGTCTGTATCAGCAAAAACAACAAGGAGTCCTTGTGACACCTTAGAGACTAACACATTTATTTGGGCATAAGCTTTCGTGGGCTAAAACCCACTTCATCAGATGCATGGAACGAAAAATACAGTAAGCAGTATATATATAACAGCACATGAAAAGATCGGAGTTGCCTACTTGGTAAGGCAACTCCCATCTTTTCATGTGCTGTAATATATATACTGCTTACTGTATTTTTTACTCCACGCATCTGATGAAGTAGGTTTTAGCCAATGAAAGCTTATGCTCAAACAAATGTGTTAGTCTCTAAGATGCCACAAGGGCTCCTCGTTATTTTTATATGATTTAGGTTATTATTCCACTGAAAGTTAAATGGGAACTGGTGAAATCAATGGACATGACTCTGCTTGAGAGGCAGAAATTTACTAGTGGGTGAGTAATAGACAATTAAGCAATGCTGTTGTAATAGCAAAGGAGAATAAAGGAAGGTCCATTTGACTACTGCACAATTAGGGTATGTCTACAGTATGAAATTAGGTCAAATTTATAGAAGTCGTTTTTTTAGAAATTGTTTTTATATAGTCGATTGTGTGTGTCCCCACACAAAATGCTCTAAGTGTATTAACTCGGCAGAGTGCTTCCACAATACCGAGGCTAGCATCAACTTCTGGAGCGTTGCACTGTGGGTAGCTAGCCCACAGTTCCCGCAGTCTCCGCTGCCCATTGGAATTCTGGGTTGAGATCCCAATGCCTGATGGGGCTAAAACATTGTCGAGGGTGGTTCTGGGTACATGTCGTCAGGCCCTTCCTCCCTCCCTCCATGAAAGCAATGGCAGACAATTGTTTTGCACCTTTTTTCCTGAGTTACCCTGTGCAGACACCATACCATGGCAAGCATGGAGCCCGCTCAGCTCACTGTCTCCGTATATCTCCTGGGTCCTGGCAGACGCAGTACTGCATTGCTACACAGCAGCAGCAACCCATTGCCTTGTGGCAGCAAAAGGTGCTACAGGCCTGAAAACTATCGTCCTCATGTTTGAGGTGCTCATGGCTGCCTCAGTAAGGTCAGTCAGGAGCGCCTGGGCAGACATGGGTGCAGGGACTAAATTAGGAGTGACTTGACCAGGTCATTCTCTTTAGTCCTGCAGGCAGTCCTATTGTACCATCTTATGGTGAGCTTGCAGGAGATGAGGATGGCTAGCAGTCCTATTGCACCATCTTCTGCTGAGCAGCCAGGAGATGTGGGTGGCTTGCAGTCCTACTGCACCGTCTGCTGCCAGCCAAAGATATAAAAGATAGATGGAGTGGATCAAAACAAGAAATAGACCAGATTTGTTTTGTATTCATTTGCTTCTCCTTCCCTTCCTCCCTCTGTGAAATCAACAGCTGACAATCGTTTTGGTGAGGTCTGTCAGGGGCACCTTGAAAACTTTAATGGGGATTCAGTCCTGCCTGAAATACCAGAGGGAGGGATAGCTAAGTGGGTTGAGCATTGGCCTGCTAAACCCAGGGGTTTGAGTTCAATCCTTGAGGGGCCATTCTGCGTGACAGTTGTTTTTGTTTCTCCTTGATGTAAAGCCACCCCCTTTGTTGATTTTAATTCCCTGTAAGCCAACCCTGTAAGCCATGTCATCAGTCGCCACTCCCTCCGTCAGAGCAATGGCAGATAATCGTTCCGCAGCTTTTTTCTGTGCAGACGCCATACCACGGCAAGCATGGAGCCCGCTCAGATCACTTTGGCAATTAGGAGCACATTAAACACCACACGCATTATCCAGCAGTATATGCAGCACCAGAACCAGGCAAAATGAAACCGGGTGAGTAGGTGATGTCAGTGTGGTGACGAGAGTGATGAGGACATGGACACAGACTTCTCTCAAAGCACAGGCCCTGGCAATGTGGGCATCATGGTGCAAATGGGGCAGGGTGGAACACCGATTCTGGGCCTGGGAAACAAGCACAGACTGGTGGGACCACACAGTGTTGCAGGTTTGGGACGATTCCCAGTGGCTGCGAAACTTTCGCATGCATTAGGGCACTTTCATGGAACTTTGTGACTTGCTTTCTCCCGCCCTGAAGAGCATGAGTACCAAGATGAGAGCAGCCCTCACAGCTGAGAAGTGAGTGGCAATAGCCCTGTGGAAGTTTGCAATGCCAGACAGCTACCGGTCAGTCAGGAATCAATTTGGAGTGGGCAAGTCTACTGGGGGGGTTGCTGTGATGCAAGTAGCCAACGCAATCAAAGATCTGCTGATACCAAGGGTAGTGACCCTGGGAAATGTGCAGGTCATAGTGAATGGCTTTGCTGCAATGGGATTCCCTAACTGTGGTGGGGCCATAGACGGAACCTATATCCTTATCTTGGCACAGGAGCACCAAGCCGGCGAGTACATAAACTGCAAAGGGTACTTTTCAATAGTGCTACAAGCACTGGGGTATCACAAGGGACGTTTCACCAACATCAATGTGGGATGGCCGGGAAAGGTACATGATGCTTGCATCTTCAGGAACTCTGGTCTGCTTCAAAAGCTGCAGGAAGGGACTTTATTCGCAGACCAGAAAATAACCGTTGGGGATGTTGAAATGCCTATATGTATCCTTGGGGACCCAGCCTTCCCCTTAATGCCATGGCTCTCATGAAGCCATACGCAGGCTGCCTGGACAGTAGTCAGGAGCTGTTCAACTTCAAGCTGAGCAAGTGCAGAATGGTGGTAGAATGTGCATTTGGATGTTTAAAAGCACGCTGGCGCAGTTTATTGACTTGGTTAGACCTCAGCGAAACCAATATTCCTATTGTTATTACTGCTTACTGTGTTCTCCACAATCTCTGTGAGAGTAAGGGGGAGACGTTTATGGCAGGGTGGGAGGTTGAGGCACAGGAGGGTGCGGTGAGCATCAGAGAAGCTTTGAAAACCAGTTTCATGACTGGACAGGCTACGGTGTGAAAGTTCTATTTGTTTCTCCTTGATGAAACCCCCCGCCTCTTGGTTCACTCTACTTCCCGATAAGCTAACCACTCTCCCCTCCTCCCTTTGATCACCGCTTGCAGAGGCATAAAGTCATTGTTGCTTCACATTCATGCATTGTTTATTAATTCATCACACAAATAGGGGGATAACTGCCCAGGTAGCCCGGGAGGGGTGGTGGAGGAGAGAAGTACCTGGAGGGGTGGTGGAGGAAGGAAGGAAAGGCCACACAGCACTTTAAAAGTTTAAAACTTTAAAACGTATTGAATGCCAGCCTTCTGTTGCTTGGGCAAGCCTCTGGGGTGGAGTGGCTGGGTGGCCTGACCCCCCACCGTGTTCTTGGGCATCTGGGTGAGGAGGCTATGGAACTTGGGGAGGAGGGAGGTTGGTTATACAGGGGCTGTAGCGGCAGGCTGTGCTCCAGCTGACTTTTCTGCAGCTCAACCATATGCTGGAGCATATTAATTTGATCCTCCAGCAGCCTCAGCATTGAATCCTGCCTCCTCTCATCACACTGCCACCACCTTTCAGCTTCAGCCCTCTCTTCAGCTCGTCACCTCTCCTCCCGGTCATTTTGTGCTTTCCTTCACTCTGACATTTTCTGCCTCCATGCATTCATCTGTGCTCTGTCAGTGTGGGAGGACAGCATGAGCTCAGAGAACATTTCATCACGAGTTCATTTTTTTTGCCTTCTAATCTTCACTAGCCCCTGGGAAGGAGAAGATCCTGTGATCCTTGAAACACATGCAGCTGGTGGAGGAAAAAAAAAGGGACAGTGGTATTTAAAAAGACACATTTCATAGAACAATGAGTACACTCTTTCAGGGTAAACCTTGCTGTTAACATTACATACATAGCACATGTGCTTTCGTTCCAAGGTTGCATTTTGCCTCCCTGCACTGTGTGGCTAGCCCCTCCCTTCTCCCCTGTCCCCATGGCTAACAGCGGGGAACATTTCTGTTCAGCCACAGGCAAACAGCCCAGCAGGAACGGGCACCTCTGAATGTCCCCTTAAGAAAAGTGCCCTGTTTCAACCAGGTGACCATGAATGATATCACTCTCCTGAGGATAACACAGAGAGATAAAGAATGGATGTTTGAACGCCAGCAAACATACACTGCAATGCTTTGTTCTACAATGATTCCCGAGTACGTGCTACTGGCCTGGAGTGGTAAAGTGTCCTACCATGGTGGACGGAATAAGGCTGCCCTCCCCAAACTTTTGCAAAGGCTTTGGGAGTACATCCAGGAGAGCTGCGAATGCCAGGGCAAATTAATCATTAAACATGCTTGCTTTTAAACCATGTATAGTATTTTAAAAGGTACACTCACCAGAGGTCCCTTCTCTGCCTGGCGGTTCTGGGATGCAGCCTTGGATGGGTTCGGGGGGTACTGGCTCCAGGTCCAGGGTGAGGAACAGTTCCTGGCTGTCGGGAAAACCAGTTTCTCCGCTTGCTAGCTGTGAGCTATCTACAACCTCATCATCATCATCTTCCTCGTCCCCAAAACCTGCTTCCGTGTTGCCTCCATTTCCATTGAAGGAGTCAAACAACATGGCTGGGGTAGTGGTGGCTGAACCCCCTCAAATGGCATGCAGCTCATCATAGAAGCGGCATGTTTGGGGCTCTGACCCGGAGTGGCCATTTGCCTCTCTGGTTTTCTGGTAGGCTTGCCTAAGCTCTTTAAGTTTCATGTGGCACTGCTTTAGGTCCCTGTTACGGCCTCTGTCCTTCATGCCCTGGGAGATTTTGACAAATGTTTTGGCATTTCGAAAACTGGAACGGAGTTCTGATAGCATGTATTCCTCTCCCCATACAGCAATCAGATCCCATACCTCCCGTTCAGTCCATGCTGGAGCTCTTTTGCGATTCTGGGACTCCATCATGGTCACCTCTCCTGATGAGTTCTGCACTCACCTGCAGCTTGCCACGCTGGCGAAACAGGAGATGAGATTCAAAAGTTTGCGGGCCTTTTCCTGTCTACCTGGCCAGTGCATCTGAGTTGAGAGTGCTGTCCAGAGTGGTCACAATGGAGCACTCTGGGATAGCTCCCAGAGGCTAATACCATCTAATTGCATCTACAGTATCCCAAATTTGACCCAGCAAGGCCGATTTCAGCACTAATCCCCTTGTCAGGGGTGGAGTAAGGAAATTGATTTTAAGAGCCCTTTACATTGAAAAAAAAGGGCTTCATCATGTGGACGGGTGCAGGGTTAAATCGATTTAACGCTGCTAAATTCAACCTCAACTCCTAGTGTAGACCAGGGCTTAGAGACATTATCGTTAACTGTAAAGTACTGTACTTCACAGAAACACCCTAGAGTCCCCATGAGTACATGTTAAAGAATAAGTCTGCCAAGATAATACAGTCTCTGTTCATAGAAGCTATATATTTGAGAGACTTCTACTGTATTATCATGATTGTCATGTGAGCAGTAGACAAATATTGCATCAGCATTTAATATTGCTAACATCACCAATGTTGTAAATCCAATAGCTAGAGCTTGGTTTTTCCTACACATAAGGGTAATTGCAGAGAATATACCATTCAACCTGCTGAATCCCAAAGGTGAGACTATAACTATGTAAGAATGTGGGGCCAAAAAAACCCACCAAAACAAAAAGAGTACAAGCAGCTTTAACAGATGTGGGACAACTGGCTCAGAGGTTTTGTAGCAGAATATGGAGAATTTCTTCTTTTGATCACTTGCTTGAATCCAACCAGATCGGCAATGTTAAAAAATGATCAACATTTGTTGATTGTTTGATGGCCTATAAGAAAGCATGCTCATTGGGGTAGCTTCTTATAGTTAGATACAGTTCTGTTTTCTATGACGGTCTCAAACCACTTCTTGGAGGATAAATCAGAAAAAAAAATCATTGCTCCATGCTGAGTTCCTTTTGATTACTTTTTCTGTTAAGATTAACAGTTAATGACTGAGGCTTAATTATTTAGGACTTAACCCTGGTCCCATTCATGGGAATGACAAAACATTAAATTATTTCACTGCAACCAGAATTTGGCCCTTAAGTTATCCCATACTTTAAGATACTTTGATCCAAGACCATGCATAAGCGCTCAGTATTATTAATATAAAAATCACATATGGAATCAGCCTGATAAATGATCACTTTTTGAACACTAACAGTGGTCTGTTAAGTGTGGTCAAAGGTAGTGGGACAATGTGGGAAAACTTGATGGCTGCTGCAGCACCTTTCTGTGAGCTTCTGTGAATGGGACTGTGAATGTGATAATTTTGACAAGCACTAAATTCACCGTTAAAATGTTTTAAAAGGAGAGAGAAGCTATGGGTTCATTTTTTGGGGATCAGCAACATTTTCTATAGCTACAGTTTCATAGGTTAGCACTTCTAATGCACTGTAAATAGTTTACATTAATAATAGAGTAATAACATCAGGTTTCTGAGGAATGGAAGAACATTTGCATATGAAATGAGGGACAGGTGAGAGGTGTGGCAATGAACTAAAAATACTATGCCATTGCAGTTTTCCTTTCTGGAACCATTTTCTCAGTTTGAGCTGTGAATAATTACAATGTAATGGAATTAGTTACCATTATGGCTTCCACACCTGTAGCACTGGAATAATTTATAATTGCCTAAGAAGTGAAGTCATTCAAATTAAAAGTATTACAGGCTACAAATTAACACAAAGTATGTCTGTTAGTTTAAATCATGTTAAAAAGAAGCTACAAGGTCTTGCCTTGGAACATGGCTCCCAATGCACAGGGGTCTTTTCTGGGTTCGTATTCAATCTTTATTACTAGAGCCTCAGTTTAATCTTCATCCGTTTTCTTTCTCAGTATTCAATGTGCAGTACCCATCGACTTCCATTATCCACTTTACATCAGTGTGCTCTGAATCATCTGCATTTTCACTGTGTGCTTATATCTCAGAAATAATTGTCCAGTTGTAGATAAGGCAGTGACATTAGATCAATGCTCTCATTGTTAGGGCTCCTGGGTTCTATTCAGACTGTGCCATTGACTAGCCATGTGATCTTGAGATACTCCCTTCGTGAAATTCAAAGTCATTACTCTGCCAGTGCACTTCTGTAAGAATTTTTATAAGGTAGCACCATGTTTGTAGGATCTGTAAAATGTGTTATTGGGTTTACTAAAGTCAGCTGCATTGTTTAGTTTTGTATACTAGTCTTTATATCTATTTATATTTATACCTCCTGGTGATGTTTACAATATTGTATTTTATACTCAGAGTTTGGTGTAAGTGAAGTTATGGGGGCTGAGCTGTAATATGAGGTGACCCTTGGCACCAAATGCGTCTTATTCAGGAAACTGCCTCTGGTCAGTGATGACAGGCAACACTTTAAAATTTAATATACAGCACATTGCCGACACAATTTCAGCTCCAAAAACATAGCAAGTTTGGTTTAGCCTTTTTGACTTTGCAATATCTGATGTTGGGAAAACAGAGAAGAGGAGCACTAGGCTCATTTGACACACAATAATATATCTTTCTGCATCATATAATGCATGATTATATGCAGTACAGAGAGCTGAAAAGTACCCTGTTTCCCTGCAGAGTCTACCCTGACTGATCTGCAGTCTGCTGAATCCTGCAGAGAATTGAGGATATGCATTACAATGCACTGTTTCCTGCTGGAATTCTGTGCACTTTCAAGTTGTCTTCCCTGTGTAATTGGTATAGTTTTTAAAGTCAGGTAATATCAATGGGAGATTAAGTGATATAAAAAAACATAATACAAATTATGAACAAATGTTAATACATTTAGAATAATATACATAGTAATGTAGATAATTTTCTGGACTGCCTATACACGGCACAGTGTCTTGTGATGTAAAAATTAAAGCAGAGCACTTACCATGTCTGGAGCACTATTACTTATTGAACACGTTACATGCAAAAGAGCAGCTCTACTTTATATAAGGACAAAGGTGGATTAGTATGACATAATGGGGAAAGGCACAACACTTCTCATTTTGACATCCTATGATGAAATGGCTATAGTACATATACTTCACCTCCTGCCTTTCATTCATTTCACACTACTCCTGGCATTTATTCATTCTTGTCAGCATTAAAAGGATTAATACTATAATGTAGGGCAAACATTCTACAAAATTAGATAGTCAGACACCGTGAGTTTATTACTAAAAGCTGCTAAAGATATGATGGCAGATAGAAAAGATTTACAAGCCAAAGCAAGTATGTAAGGGTCTCAGAAAAATGGAGTCAGAGTTGTCAGGAGAGAAGGCTCAGCATTTTACTAACTGCATGAGCACTCGTTTCCATTTGACTCTGTTTAGAGTTCTGGAAATATCCAACTTACCCTGGACGTGTTCAGATGCTTAACGCAGGTATTAGCATAGCCACTCCCCTACTAACATTACATAATTCAATTTGCATAGTAATTTCCCTATTCATAATTTGATATGCACCTTTATAAATGTCATTTAACTAGTCGGGGTATAAGCAAATACAGATTTTTGCACAGAAATTTGTTCGGGTATAGATGTTGACCATTTGGCAAAGGGCCAACAGGTGCGTTTTCCCACTGTTTGCTGGCTGCTGGAGACTTTCCTTGGCACAGTGAAAGGCTCCAGCTGTGGGGAGCTGCCAGGGCCTTTCCCCACTGCTGGAGCCTTTCACTGCTCCATGTAGCTACATGTGTAATGCCTGTGCTCTGCATGCCATGCTAAGTGCAGATATAGCCTGTGTGTGTTAGATGGTAATGTGTGGTGGAGAGTCAAAGATGATAAAACTCATTTCTTTCATTCAGCTAAAGGCATAATGTGCAGTCTGCCTGGTATTTATTTGTGAATAAAAAGAGAATGTAGATGACGTGCTGGGGAACAGATAACAAGTGTATGGGCAAAGATAGTGACTTAATTGTTAACCCCATCTATATATCTCCAGTTCCTTCCCTCCAGCTGAGGTAACTTCAGACTATCTGTCCTTGGGGTCAGAGCTAATTCTCTGTGTAGGTACAGGAATCAGTCTGTTTTTCTCAGAAAGCACTCTGTGATATGGGAGAGAATTAGGTCATTAATGGTTGGTTCTGCATTTTGAAATCCAATCAAACAGTCCTTGACACACAGATAGTCAAAAGCAGGTAAATTTCAACAGAATGTGACAGGGGAGTGGAACAGTTAAAGAGAGCGAAGGAAATGACAAAGACTAAGATAAAGCATGCATCCTCTATCCAGCCTGCCCACTTCCAAAAAATAACCACACACAGATAACATATACAGCCTGGTTCTCAGGAACTACGAGAATTTCAGGTCCCTCTCTGACCATGTGGTCTTACTATTGTAATCCTTACCCTATCTTGTCTCATACCTTCCCTGTTTCTTGTCTCCATCCCATGGCATAAACGGAATAGTAGACTGAACACTCCTTGCTTGGGGCAGAGAGCTTGCCTTCACACGTGTTTCTCCAAAGTGCCTAGCACAGTTTTGGGAACGAATAAAATAATAAAGAGTAGATTATAAATAGGATAAAGAATGATGTCTGTTCCACTCGGCAGCTTTAGAGGCAAGCACTGATCTTAGAATAATTTTGTTGGGTCTGGGTAGCTGTTAGTATATCTTAAAAAGATTGTAAAGTGTGCCCAAAGCTTTGCATTGTTGTTCTTTTTATTGAACAATAGTAAAAATAGAAACAAATGAATCTACTGTGGAAGAGTTCCAAAAAGTGAAGCCTGAAAATAGAAGACAACAGTACCCCCAAGTCCTGTTCATGCCACTGGTAGCAGCCAGGTGGCTAGAGGAGTGGCTGAATAGAGTAGACACTCTACCCTCCCTACCCCAACAGCAACCAATAGGTTTGACAAAGGATACAGTAATAGATTCTGTCACACAACAATCTGGAGGCTCTGGGGTGGAAAGAAAAGAGAGCTCCTTTGCCCTTCTAGTAGGTCTGAGGGAAAGGCTTCCAATTTATTACACATTTAGGCCATGATTCAGCAATATGTTTGCGCATATGCTTAAATTTAAACAGTTTACTCACTAGAAGGGTTGTCAATTTTGGTTGGACCTATTCCTGAAGGCTTCATCACAGACATAATCTTTAATTCCTGGAGACTTCATGACAATCTTGGTGGGTTGGCAACTCTACTCACTAGGGATAGGATTAATCATGGGATGTATTGAAAACTGTGTAAAAATTACAAGCTGTCACTTCAGTTTTCCTGGTCCTGCTTGCTGGCATGGGGGCTTTCTAGGGAAGCATATGATCTGGGTGTTTCTGCAGAGAACCAGTGGCTTGAGTTGTGTCTCTGTATTATAGGGAGCAGTCTGTTTTTTGTCTGTGTTTTCTGGGTTCTTGTATGTTGTTCTGAATTCTATGAAATAAAGTAGCATTATGTTGAGCCTTTCAGCAAGAAGATTTTATGTTTTCACCTATTATCTCTGTATGCTGTGAACATAACAATCAACACTGAATTGGGGCTGATAGACAAGATATAGACCCTGAGCAGAGTTTAGAGGCAATGTCTTGGTAGATCAAGTCAATGGGGTTCAGTACAGGTGCAAAGGTCTATCCATAAAGAGCTGATTGCAGGATCAGGGCTGAATTTTAGACCTGGCTTGATCAGTGGAAAAGGATGAGAAGGGCAAAGATGAAGATTACAGCAATATGATGGGGATAGATCGGGTAAATGTTTCTTGGCTCTCGATGGAGAGATAGAGGATGGAGGGGGAGGTTCCTTTCAATTGTGCATCTGTGCAAGGGTCAAGGACAATGTACTTTATATGAGTGCTTATAATTTCTCTGATAATAGATTGTCATGTTGAGTATAGAGAACAAAGAACAACCCTTTTTCTTGAATACCAATTCACCTTATCCTTTGAGGTACAAGGCAAAGTAATAGCATCTCAATACGAGATGCATTTTGTTTATATGGTTAGTGCAAAATTGATTTATGAAACAATTTTCCCTATTAATATCAGCATAGGCACTTTTCCTGGTAAATAATTAGAGAAACTTTTCTGGAAGATCTGGGAGGCTAAATACTATAGCTTACTTCTTGATATCAGCACCCACAGTAACATCCCACTTTGCTCTTTAAGGAATATTTGTTTAAATTCTAATCTATTTTTTAAAATTTTACTTATGTCAAGAATTTTTGAAACTTATTTTCTGAGTTGTGTTTTCACGGGTTCATAATCATAGTCAATAAGGCATAGTCCTATGCTGCCAAGGAGTTGGACTAGGTGACCTAATAGGGTATTCTATCAGCTGTAAATTCTGTGATTCAAAGCTTATTAAAATAACTTCAGCCTGAGAGGTATTTGTGTCATTTAATAATACCTAACAATTGAAAAATGAATCCAAACCCTAAAAATGCTATAATCACAGCTAATGCTTAAGTTAGGCACTGGACTCCTATCCATAGGAAACTTGCCATATCTGTGCTCTCTTACCCTTTAATCAAGCATTCATGTCAAAAGACAGGTCAGACTTTTAATTGCTTGTGGCCTGATTTCCTCACACTTCAACAAAGGTAGGCACGACTTTCAACGATTGCCAAACTTTAGGCACTAACATTTATATTTAGGCATCTGAATACCCATATTAAGTATGAAATTGTTGGATGTAGGTGACTATGTTTAGGTGTCTAATGAAGATTTAGCCACCTTTATTTGAAACTGTGCTCTTTTCTGGAGCTAAAGGCCTTCTTGGGAATAATAATATAAGAGTTCCAATCTTTTTCCTTAACCGTTCTTTCTTCATATCACACCAAATTTATACAAGAAATGTACAGAGTTAAATGTGATATGCCAGGCACTTCAAGGTTTTCGGAGTATGTTTAAACAATAACTTTGAAAATCTACAAGGCAACAGCCCTATGGAATTTATATGATATATTACTGACATATTAAATTACTCCTGGGAGGATTCTGCGTGACTGCGCGCCTGCAGAAAACAGCCCTCCCGCAGAAGTCCTGTGCTTCCCTGCTGAAAAAGGCAGGGAAGCAAAGGGAAGCCATGTGGGGAAAGAGGACCATGGATGCCCCCCCAAACAGAGGTGAGGCATGGGGGGGCACACAGGGTTATGTGCCACTGTCCCCCCCCATTACTGCAAGCACAGAGCTGCCCAGCTGAAGGAGGCAGCCTCTTTGCTCCACTGACTGAGCAGCTGAACGCCACCTCTTGGGTCCTAGTGCCAGTCGTGATCCCCTTCTGTGTGTTGGGAGCCTTCCTCTTTTCTGTGCAACTGTGAATGCCCTAGGTGGGGCTGGGTAAGGAGGGAGGGATGGGGGCTATGAGGGAAGGGGAGTGAGGGGTTGGGGTGAAGAGGCAGTGGGGAAGGAAGGGGGGTGGAATAGGGCAAGGGGAGGAAGAATGAAAAGAAAAGGGAATTGGGGAATAGCAGGGGGAAGGGGGACCCCTGTATGTGGCGTCCCCTCAGCAGCAGCTGTGGCTCCCCCATTAAGGAGGCCCATTGAACCCTCACCCTGACAAGCCCTACCCCCCTACACCTGGATCCCTCTGATGAGACCCCACCCCTAGACCCGATGCCACTTCTCCCCAACCAGCTGCACCTGGACCCCCACCCCATCAAGCTCCACTCCCCTGGCACCCAGACACTGCAACTGAGCTCCCCCTCTCAACCCCCTTGCTGAGGCCCATCACATTCACCTGGATCCCCTGCAGAGTCTGATTGCCCTTGCACCCAGAACCCCCCAGCGAGCCCCTGTGCATCCAGATCTCCCACTGCGCTGCCCACACCCAGATTGCTCCACACAGAAACCTCTCACTCCAAAGCTGGATACCCCTACACTAAGCCCCTCCATACTTGGATCCTGATGGATTGAGTCTGCCTGCCCGCACCTGGAGCAGAGGGGCAGGTCCCCAGGATGTTTCTGGGGCAGGGTCAGGTGCAGCCTTACTGCAGAGTCCCCGGAGCAGGTGGGGGCTTCAGGGTGATCTCCCACCTCAATGCAGCCAGTGGCCTGTGCTCCCCACTGCTATGCTGAAGCCACATTTATTTATTGACAAAATTTGCAGAATTTTTCAGAATTTTACAATATCGTGTGTATAATTTTTATTTTTTGGTGCAGAATTCCCTCAGGAGTAATATTGACATCAAGAGGTGTGTGTGTGTTTCGAAGTGTACAAATGAGTTTACAAACTGATTTGATTTAACAGATGTCTTTGTTGCAAATATAGATTTTTGTAATGTATCCAGTGGCTGATACTAGAGGAATTCTAAACTCAGCATTTAGAGCAGTTCCACTTTTCATTCAGGAGATTTCTGAAGGGTATTTTAGCCCTGAAAAAAAAAATCCTGGTTCAGTGTGAGCTCTAGTTCCAAAATTTGGGCTTCATGTTATTGGTAATAATTTTGATATCTCTTCAATAGGAAAAACACCAAAATTATTAGCTCATCATACCAGGCCATTACATTAATTCCTACTGATTTGGTTACTGGTTGGTGGGATAATGATGAAAGGCCCTCCATCTAATTATTTAAGTCATCCAGATCATCTTATGTTATTTTCTTGATGACTCAATAAATGGCATGCATTTAAAACTTGATTGTCCTGTAGTTGATTGTCCTATAGTTTTTAGAATGTGTAGGTTGATTTTCATATGTAATAAAAATATTTGTTTTAAATATTTTGTGCCAGAACATTTTGGGTTAGAAAACCTCATTTCTTCAGCTGTTGATAAAGTTAGGCTAGTGGTTCCCAAACTTGTTCCGCCACTCGTGCAAGGAAAGCCCCTGGTGGGCCGGGCCTGTTTGTTTACCTGCCGTGTCCACAGGTTCGGCTGATTGTGGCTCCCAGTGGCCGCGGTTCGCTGCTCCAGGCCAATTGGAGCTGCTGGAAGCTGCGATCGGCCGAACCTGTGGACGCTGCAGGTAAACAAACTGCGCTGGCCTGGCCCGACAGGGGCTTTCCCTGCACAAGCGGAGAAACAAGTTTGGGAACCACTGAGTTAGGCAATTGCTCTATGACAAAAAACATTGATGCAGAGAATTAAATGGATTTGAAATTAAACTTCTCTGTGGCTGAATCTATTACCAAGAGTCTGAAGCTGCAATGTTGTGAAAAATATGAATGAAAACATATTGACAGTTCCAGATAAACTTTTTAGGATGTTCTAGGAGGATAAAACTGTATCATATTAAAACAGTGGAATGGTATTATACCATAAATGGAATCTACTGCCAATAATATAAGGATCTTAGTAAATACACAGACACACGAGATTAAAGTTAGTTCTGCAACAGGACAAGAAGACAGTTTAGCATTTTTCACACAGATGATTTCTGACAGGATGGGCCTGAATTTAAACTGCCATGACCTTCTCCAAAACCTTTGCTAATAAAGGTAGATTAGAAATTAATCTAAAAAAATCATCCACCTAAACCACCTAAACCAAAAGCTTCCTCAGAATAGAAATTACAGCCTTCTTTGGAGAATCATTCTTGAAGATGAACGGAACATTTGCTACACATGAATAGAAGGGGCCTAAAATTAGAAGGCATAAGTTTATAAATCAGGTATGCCAGGACAGAGACAGCAAGTCATGGAGAATGGATGTAAAGCCACCTCTACAATCTCAGAGGAAGTAATTAAGATTAATTTAGTAAGAAAAAAATCACCCCCTTGATATGACCATTACTAAGAGATCAGCAGGTCTCCAGAAAGACTGGCTCTGGCAAATGGAGACTAAACAGATTCAGAACTCTGATTTTATTGATCTTGGTAATAAAAAATTTAAAAAGCGAAGAAAAGGTCTTTTTGCAGGAGTGAAGAGAAGACAGAACACTGATTGAAGCACAGTATGGTATCTTATTGATCACTATGCGAAGCAGCTAGGAAGTGAAATTAAAGGTACTGGGAGAGGAAGGCCAGCAAGACCCACAAAAACAACTTAGCAAGGCGAGCTCTCTGGCATCAGGGAAAGCTGAAATCCAGATGTATACACCTAACTACAGCATAATGATGAAATTTTGACAGGAAAGGAATTCCTCCCAGATGGGAAAGGGGAGCTTGACCACTTGCTGAAATACAATACTCACATATGAGCAGCTGCCCAGACAACCTTACAAGGTGCTCTCCCCTTGCTTAATCTTGGACTGATGGGCAGTCCTTGCAGAATGTAGTCTTTAACACAGAAGTTGGTATAAAAAGCGTACTGATGAATAGCTGACACATGGAGATTAAGCTTCCAATAACTGGCCTATATTTCAGCATATACAGAAGTTATAATTTATTAGTATTTATATTAGAGTAGGCTCCATTGTGCTAGGGGCTGTACAATATATATGAAGGCTTGGAACCTGCTTTGAAGAGCTTGCAATATAGATAGACAAGTGACAGGTGAAGGGTTAGGGGAGGGGAAAGTGTGCATTTATATATTTAAAAATAATTCTTAATAAAGTGCCAGCTATCCCCCCTGTCCCTCAGTCTAACCATCATTAATTTACTGACAGACATGACAGCAGAGTAGCTTCAGAGTCCTACAGGAGCCTTACGGATCATTCAGAGAGAATGTGCTAGAGAAATGGGTGCTATGACTTGCTCTAGTGGAGGATTCTGCGTTAATCTTTGCACCCTTGTGTCTCTGTTACTTGTTTTGAAGCTATAGCTTACTACCAAGCAACCCAGAGATTTCTACCACTCCTCAGGAAACTGCATGTATGCTAGTCCCAGTTTTCCAGTACACCAACCTGTGTTTTTCTTCACTGACCAGGACCATTTCTCTGTGTGATGATCAGTGAACTAGATTGATCATTCAGATAGGTTGCCAAGTCTAATTTATTTCATTATTTCTAAAACACAGCTGTCCAATGGACAATAACTCATGCAACCAGCACACTTGCCACTTAATTTAAATATCCCCAAAGTGCAGCTTCACTTTGCATATAATTTATCAATAACCACCAACTTTTAATAATATTTTCATATATAACAAAACAAATTTTCAACACGGAGTACTGTGTCAGAATATCACAGATAAGCAATAGAAATGCTTTATCAGGAATCTGCAAAGTAAATCCTCTGTTAGCCTAAAGAAGACTATACTTCTTTTGAAATTATAAGCTGAGAGAGAGGAGCCAAATAAATGACTCGTTTGTTCCTCATTCCTTCAACCTCCTTCTCTCTCCCTGCTCTTTCTTTGTCTCTCATTTGCCAACAGAGTCATAGAATCATAGAATATCAGGGTTGGAAGGGACCTCAGGAGGTCATCTAGTCCAACCCCCTGCTCAAAGCAGGACCGACCCCCAATTAAATCATCCCAGCCAGGGCTTTGTCAAGCCTGACCTTAAAAACTTCTAAGGAAGGAGATTCCACCACCTCCCTAGGTAATGCATTCCAGTGTTTCACCTAATATCCAACCTACTAGAGTCACTGCTGTTCCCTACCTGCTTTAGCTTAACCACTGCCTCTGGTCTCCACTGAGTACTCCTGAGGTAATTCTGAGCCAAAAAATTAAAAATTATGGGCACAATATTTTAAAACTCTCAAAATTCTGCAAATGTATTTGTCAATAAATAAATGTGGCTCTAGCATGACAGTGGGGAGCACAGGCCACTGGCTGCATTGAGGTGGGAGATCACCCTGAAGCCCCCACCTCCCCCAGTACAGGGACTCGGCAGTAAGGCTGCACCTGACCCTGACACAGTGCAAGGGCTGGACATGCCCCAGAAACATCCTGGGACCCTGCTCCAGATGCACCAGGTGTGAGTGGGCAGGCTTGACCCATCAGGATCCAAGTATGGAGGGGCTTAGTGTGGGGGTATCCAGGTGTGGAGTAAGAGGTTTCTATGTGGGGCAATCTGGGCACTCTGTGGGAGATCTGGATGCACAGGGGCTTGTTGTGGGGTTCTGGGTGCAGGGGCAATGGGTCTCAGCAGAAGATCCAGGTGACGGTGGTTGGGGGTCAGCTGGGGGGGGGTCTTGGTGTGGGGAGATTGGGCTCAGTGGGAGGTCTGGGTATGGGAGGCTCAGTGGGGGGGTCTGGGTGCCAGGGTAGTGGGGCTTGATGGGGTGGGGGTCCAGGTGCAGCTGATTGGGGATCAGTGGGGTGGGGGTCCAGGTGGGGCAGCTCATTGGAGGAGTCCAGGTATAGGGGGGTAGGGCTTGTCAGAGTGAGGGTTCAATGGGCCTGCTTAACAGGTGAGCCTCAGATGCTGCCAAGGGGATGCTGCATGCTGGGCTCCCACTTCCCCCCGTGATTCCCCTAACCCCTTTTCTTCTCCATCCCCGTCCCCACACTCCCACTTTCCACTCCCTTCCCCCCACTGCCTCTTCCCCCTTACCCCCTTTCCCTCATTTCCCCCCCCCTCACCCAGCCCCACCATGGGCATTCATGGTTGCCCAGAAAACAGGAAGGCTCCCAGCACACAGAGGGGGAACACGACTGGCACTAGGACCCAGGAGGTGGCATTCAACTGCAGAGTCAGCTGAGTGGAGAGGCAGGGTCCTGCAGCTGGGCGGCTCAGTGCTTGCAGAAATGATGGGGGGCAGTGGCATGTAACCCCATGTGCCCTCCATGCCTCGTCTCTGTTTGGGGGGGGCAATCCTCCCCCCCAAAACTGTGCCCATGGTCATGCCTCACCCCATCCCATGAGTGGCTTCCCTTCCTGCAGGAATTCGGGGTTGGGGGGAAGGGACACAATGTTTTCTGTGGGTGTGCAGTCACGCAGGATATCCTCAGGAGTAACTGAGATACACTGCTGACAATCTGCTGGCTCCTCCTTGTAGGATTCATATGGGGTTCATGCACTTGGCAACATTCAGGGCACACCCGGAGTGTTGTGTAGGAGCAGTGTACACACGGCTCCTCTCAAGGGCATGAACCTTGGAATCTTGCCCAGACCACATGAACCGTGGGAAGCCTCCCAGGACTGGGCTCAAGGCCCGAGAGCAAGGAATGCGGTAGATAGAAATTGGTAAATAAGAATATTAAACAAAGCCAGTGTATTCCTTTTATCTGTTGGAGTATGTAATGCGCGGGGGGAGAGAAAGAATAAAGGAGAGGGTGGAAAGCTGACAGGCGGCCCAGCCCGTCGGCAGACCAGCCTGCTTGCTTGCTTAAAGCCTTGTTCTGTCTTGTATTTGGACCGCAACAACTGGCGCCCAACGTGGGGCCCTCAGCACTCACCTCGCCCGGCAAGGGTTTCAGACGTGTCACTCATCCGCTTCGTGGATCCCGGTGAGTATTTTTCGTCGTGGTAAGTATGGGAAGCTCCCTCTCTGCTTTGCAAGTGCGACACCGCAATGAGCTACAATATTTGTTGCGTAAGGCTCAGTATGATTGCCCCACTCGAGAACTCACTCTCCTGCTACAGGAGGTGAGTGCCCAATGCCCGTGGTACCCTGAAGCCGGAACCCGTAAGCTAGCGGACTGGGAGCGGTTGGGCCAGACATTGCACAAAGAGCCTCGGGTGCCCGTGCAGGCTTTACATGCCTGGCACCTCTGCCGCGACGCGATACAGCGTGTCGCCTCGGAAAGGCCCTCCCTCACGCCAATAGAGAGGCTGGTGATCTCGCCACTCCCGTCCGCTCCTGCAGCCATCCCCACTCCTGGCGATGCGACACAGCGTGTCGCCTCGGAAAGACCCTCTCCCGTGCCAATAGAGGGGCTGCCGATCTCGACACCCCTGTCCGCTCCTGCAGCCATCGCTCCCCCTGCTTCGCCCCTAGTGCCTCAATTACTGCCGCCTCCTTTGTCTTCTCCTCTGGAGCCGGTGCGTGGTCACCGTCCCCGCATAGGGCCCCATGCTCTGGGGCCCCCCAGGGGTCATCCACGTCTGCTCAGGGACTTTCGCTGGTGCAACAAATGGTTCACGTAGCAAAGACTCACCCAGATCTTACAGCAGAGGAATTAGCTGATCTGGTCTCAGTTTGCCCGGTGACCTGGCAGGATGATGGCCAGGGCAACCAGCTTGCAAACTGCATCAGTTTGCCTTACTCGGTGATCCGAGAGGTAAAGAAAGCGATTCGTGAGTTCGGCCTGACTAGCACGTATGTACGTGGTCTCATTGAAGGGCTAGGTACTGGGTACACCCTGGTCCCGGAAGACTGGAAAGCGCTGTTGCGCATGATGCTAATCATAGCTGACGCCCAGTCAGTATGTTATTTGGCTTAGTGAGTATTGGCAGATGGCGGAACGCCAAGCCCAGGTATATAGAGAGCAAGGTGTCATTTATGAGCACTTGGCAGGGGAGGGCCAGTTTGCTACCGTTCAGATGCAGTCTCAACTCCCTCAGGCCGTCTTCCCCATTATTTCCGCCTGCGCCCAGCATGCTTTCTGGAAGGTCCCGGATTCAGGCAAGCCTACCAAAAGCTTTGCCAGTATCCGTCAGGGTGCATCAGAGTCCTTTATGGATTTTACCAACAGATTGCAGGAGGCTATCCTCCGACAGGTGGATAGCCCTGCGGCAGCTCAGGAGATCCTGTTAAAAATGGCGGTTGAAAATGCGAACGAGGATTGCTGCCGTGCTCTCCAGGTGGCACAAGCCGCTGGCGTTCTAGAGCTGTTGGACATGCTGTGGGCGTGTCAAAACATCGGCACACAAGCACATAAAGCTGGGGTTCTGGCCGTCGCCCTGCGGAAAAGTGGGAAGGAGGGGAAGTGATGTTATCGCTGTGGTAAGGAGGGTCACTTTCAGCGGGAGTGCCGCTCATCGACAGTGCCTGCCTGCCCGCCCCTCAAAGAAGTGCCCCAAGTGTCGGAAGGGCTATCACTGGGCTAATCAGTGTCGTAGCGGGTCGGGAAACCGCACGACAGGTCCCCCCCGAACCCAGGGCCAAACGGGGTGTTCCCCACTCAGACAACTGTTCCTGTGCCTTAAAATCCATAGACTCCATGAGGGCAGCGACTGCCGGAAGTGCAGGGCTTGATTTGATTATGCAGGAGGATGCTGATTTTCAGTTGCTGGGGGGAGGTTTGCACCATACCTACACAGGTGATGGGACCTCTTCCTGCCGGATTTGTGGGTCTGGTTCTCCCTCGCTCACACACTGGGAAACAGGGTTTTTTTGTCATCCCAGGGGTCATCGACGCTGATTACACCGGCATTATTAAGGTTCAGGTGTGGACCCATCTTCCGCAGTCACTCCCGCATGGACGGTCAATTGCACAATTGATTTTAGTCCCCTATCAGGTGCCAGCCGCAGAGGATCGAGCCTGGGGCGGAGGCGGCTTTCGATAGACGCTGTCTCAGTCGCCGCCTCACAACACGTCCTCTCAACTTGTTGCTCTAACAATGTCGCTCCGCCCCTCGAAACCTCAGTTAACACTTCTTTTAAATAATTTTCCTTTCACAGGGCTGGTGGACACTGGAGCTGACGTTACGGTGATTCGTGATCAGGACTGGCCCGTCAGTTGGCCAACAGTTCCTTCTAAAGAGTTGTGGGGGATCGGGGGTAGCAAACCCGGGCGCCAAAGTTTGTCTTGGGTCACGGTCTCTAAACCAGGAGGCCGTGTCCCTGCTACGATCCGCCCTTTTGTGCTCCCTATCCACCTCAATATTTGGGGCTGTGACTTACTTGTAAAGCTGGACACCACCCTCGATATTAATATATAATGGCCCAAACCCCTCCCCCACCCACCTTGCCCTCCGCATTACCATTGGTATGGCAATCCTTAGAGCCTGTATGGATTGACCAGTGGCCCCTCCCCCTAGAAAAGCTGAAAGCTCTTCATTCGCTTGCGCAACAATATTTGCATGAACAGCGCATGGAGAGCTCCACTGTCCTTGGAACAACCTGGTGTTCGTTATTAAGAAAAAATCTGGTGCATGGAGGCTGTTACACGATTTAAGGGAAATAAATAAATGCATCCAACCCATGGGCCCCTTGCAGTTTGGGTTGCCAAACCCGAATTTAATTCCTCAAACCAATCAGCTTTATCTGTTAGATTTAAAAGATTGTTTTTTCACAATCCCCCTTTGCCCACAAGATTGCGAAAAATTCGCATTTACGGTGCCAGAATATAATAATCAGCGACCCTCTCAAAGGTATCAGTGGAAGGTCTTGCCCCAGAGAATGCAAAATAGTCCAACCTTGTGTCAATTTTTTGTGGATCGGGCTCTCGCCCCTTTTCGTGCCCGATCCACACTAAAGGTCTACCATTATATGGATGATATTTTGCTTAGTGGTCCCCAGGTCACGGCACAACAGCTTGAATATTTGTCTCAGATTCTTGGCCAAAATGGCCTGTTAGTGGCACCAGAAAAAATCCAACGCTCTTATCCCTACCAATATCTCGGGCATAAGGTTTTACAAACCTATGCTGCCCCTGTTCGCCCGGAAGTGGTCCTACCCCAACCCCTAACCCTTGTTAAATTGCAACAAATTTTGGGTCACTTAAATTGGATTCGACCCTACTTCCGTCTCCCCACATCGATGCTGCGGCCGTTGTTCGAGCTCCTATGTGGAGCTCGGGCACCGAGCGCAGTTATTGCCATCACTGAGGAGCACATTGCCTGCATTCGACAGATCAATGCAGTGTTGAGTCAGCAGTTTGTGGATAGACTCACTGAGGTTCGTCCCCTGCGGTTAGTTCTCCTTGCCACCCCTCATACGCCTACTGTGGCTCTGTTTGTACCTCATACAGACACAGCCGTCTCTATTATAGAGTGGATATATTTGTCTTCCACTCCTCCTCGGAACATTTATCCTTATTTAGACGCCCTCTCCGACCTTGTTCGTAAAGCCCGCCACCGTGCAGTGCAACTCACGGGCACTGATTTAGTTGCCATTGTTTTTCCCTTATCATGTAGTGAATTTGATTCCTTGTACCACACCTCCTTGGCCTGGCAGGTTGCTCTTTGAGATTATGTGGGAGAGATTTCTTATAATCCCCGAAAAGATCCTCGGTTGGTGATCACACAAAAGGTGCCACTAATCGTACATTGTCTTAGCTGCTCTCAACCTATTGTTTCAGCTATCACTCTTTTTACTGATGGCTCTCCACATCGCGGTGTTGTCACCTATCAATTAGGTGACCCCCCTCTTTGGCATTCTCGTTTTACGCTGCCTCAGCGTTCCGCGCAGCGCTCAGAACTGGCTGCTGTTATTTTGGCCTTTCAATTTTTTGTTGATTGTCCCTTTAATTTAATTGTGGACACCCATTATGTTTATCAGGTAATTGATCGTTTACCCCTTGCCCTCATTACCCCTCAGGTCGATGCGGACCTTCTTCACCTGTTTTTGTCCTTATAGTATCTCATCACCACTCGTAATTTCCCTTATTTTGTTGCTCATATTCGCAGTCATACACGTCTGCCTGGGATACTCACTGAGGGCAATGCGCGTGCTGATCGCGCATTACGTGGTCAGGTAAATTCCCTTTTTTCTGACCCCATCAAAAGCCATTCCTTTTTTCATCAGTCTGCCTCTGTTTTGGCCCAACAATTTCACATTCCTGCTGATCATGCACGTTCTATTGTTCGTTCCTGCCCCCACTGTGCCGCTGCTGCCCCTATCTTTTCTTATGCTGTTAACCCCAGAGGTACCGCAGCAAATCAGCTGTGGCAAATGGGTGTCACTCACGTGCCACAATTCCGCCCCTATTCATTCTTACATGTCTCCATTGATACCTATTCTGGATTTCTCTGGGCGACCCCACAGCGTGGGGAAGCCACTCCCAAAGTTATTCACCACTTGCTGGCCTGTTTTGCTGTTATGGGTCGCCCGAGCCAGATAAAAACGGATAATGCCGCAGCCTATTGCTCCACAGCCCTCTCCACCTTTTGTGCCCAATGGGACGTCCGTCTCAAACACAGGATCCCTTATAATTCCAAAGGCCAAGATATTGTTGAACGTGCAAATCGCACGCTAAAAACCTTGCTTGACAAACAATTAAAACAAGGGGAGCTGCGTCTCCGAACCTTAGGAGACATTCAACAACAATTGCATGTCCTTTTGTTTACTTTAAATAATTTAACACTGAATAAAGATCAGCAGACCTCCACGGATTGGCATTTTCATAAATCTGAGGTACTGGAAAGACCATAAGTCTATTACCGTTAGCTGCCCGATCCGCAATTGTTGGGCCCAGTACCTTTAATCACTTGGGGTTGGGGATATGCTGCTGTGTCTCTCCCTGCAGGACCGTTGTGGGTTCCGGCCCGGTGTGTGCGACCGGCACTGAAACAGCATAGTGTGGCACCAGGGGCTGTTTAACCCCATACCGGAGTTTCAGCTGACCTTGGAGGAGAACGCGGTGCCTCCCGGGTTGACAATGGCGGGACGGAGACGGAGGAGACGTAGCGTCCCAAGCCAGCCCGTGACATGGGGAGCAGTGAAAGCATTGGTCGCCGCGGCTCAACAAAGACTGGCAGCAAACCAACAGCCAGAGACTCCTGAGACTCTGTTTGTGGCCATTCTTGCCCAAATCACTGATAATTCTGTATTGATTGTGTGCCTTATGTGCCTGCTATTTCCTGTAGGGGTTGACTCGGGAGCGCCTCCTCCGTTACGGGCCCGAATGACATATAACCTATGGGAAAGATTGGCTTCAATAGCAAATGTTACCCACTTTTGTTTATCTGATTTTGTAGCAGCTGAAGAATTGTTAGGTACGTGCCTTATTCCAGTATGTTGTCACCCTGAGGAAATAGGGAATGAGATGATGCTCGCTGCTTACGCGAACCTCTCTTCCCAGTACTCTAGCATGGCTAATTGGGGTCCGGCCAACTACACTTTACCTTCTTGGGCTTATTTTTTGCTGTTGCTGTGTGCAATATATTTCCTTTTTGTTAAGGCTTTGTCGAGACCCGCCCTGGCAGGCTCCACGAGTTATGACCTTGTCTGTCTGGGAGTTAATGGCTTGCAAAAGCAAATTGATGGCTACCATGAGATGGCCGAGCACAAATAAACAAAAAAGGAGGGGATGTAGGATTCACACGGGGTTCATGCACTTGACAACATTCAGGGCACACCCAGAGTGTTGTGTAGGAGCAGTGCACACATGGCTCCTCTCAAGGGCATGAACCTTGGAATCTTGCCCAGATCACATGAACCGTGGGAAGCCTCCCAGGACTGGGCTCAAGGCCCGAGAGCAAGGAATACAGTAGATAGAAATTGGTAAATAAGAATATTAAACAAAGCCAGGGTATTCCTTTTATCTGTTGGATATTTGCGCGGGGGGAGAGAAAGAATAAAGGAGAGGGTGGAAAGCTGACAGGCGGCCCAGCCCGTCGGCAGACCAGCCTGCTTGCTTGCTTAAAGCCTTGTTCTGTCTTGTATTTGGACCGCAACACCTCCTGGATCTGGCTTTAGAATCATAGGGTTAGAAGGGACCACAAGGTTCATTTAGTCTAACCCCCTGCTAAGATGCAGGATTTGTCTAAACCATCCCAGACAGATGGTTATCCAACTTCATTTTTAAAACCTCCAGTGAAGGAGCTTTCACAACTTCCCTAGGCAGTCTGTTCCATTGTCCTACTGTTCTTAAAGTTAGGAAAGTTTTTCTGAGATTTAATCTAAATCTGCTATGCTGTAGTTTGAACCCATTGCCTCTTGTCCTGCCCTCTGTGGCAAGAGAGAACAACTTTTCGCCATTTTTTATGGCAACTTTTCAAGTATTTGAAGACCACTATCATGTCCTCCTTCAATCTCCTCTTTTCCAAACTAAGCATACCCAGTTCCTTCAGCCTTTGCTCATATGACTTGGTTTTGTCCCTTCGATCATCTTTGTCACTCGCCTCTGTATCTTTTCCAGTTTCTCCACATCCTTTCTATACATTGGTGATCAAAACTGGACACAATACTGTAGCTGAGGCCTAACCAGTCCTGAGTAGAGCGATACTATTACCTCTTGTGACTTGCGTGCTGTGCCTCTGTTAATGTAACCTAAAATTGCATTTGCTTTTTTTTTCTTTCTTCCCAGTAGCATCACACTGCTGACTCATGTTGAGGTTTTGATCCACCACAGCTCCCAGATCCTTGTCAGTACTGCTGCTGCCAAGCTAGTTATTCCCCATTCTGTATTTGTGCATTTGGTTTTTCTTTCCAAAGTTCAGCACCTTGCATTTGTCTTTGTTAAATTCCATTTTGTTATCCATAGCCCAGTTCTTCCATTTATCCAGATCGTTCTGAATCGTAGCTCTATCCTCCAAAGTGTCCCCCCCCTTAGCTTTGTGTCATCTGCAGATTTGATCAGTTTGCTCTCTATATCGACACCCAGGTCATTAATAAAGATGTTAAACAACACTGGACCCAGAACAGATCCCTGTGGAACCCCATTTTAAACCTCCCTCTAATCTGACAACATTCCATTAATAGTTACTCTTTGTTTGCCGTTATTTAACCAATTTTGTATCCACTTAATGGTAGTTCTGCCGAGCCTGCATTTCTCCAGGTTACTTATTAGAATGTCGTGTGGGATCGTATCCAAAGCCATGCTGTACTCCAGGTGTATTCTGACCACCACATTCCCCCTATCCTCCAAACCTGTTACCCTGCCAAAGAAGGAAATCAAGCTGGTTTGGCATGATTTGTTCTTGGTAAATCCATGCTGGCTGCTAGTGATTGTCCATTCATCCTCAGGGGTTGGCAACCTATGGCACGCATGCCAAAGACAGCATGTGAGCCAATTTTTAATGGCACGCTGCTGTCTGCCAGACCCCGGCAGACAGCAGCCTGCCATTAAAATTCCTGCCCGGCCCACTCTTTTCCACCCCCCTGCCCACTGCTCTCTCCTTGCAGGACAAGCAAGCTTCCCCCTCCTCCGCCTCTTCCCCCAGCATGCTGGGATCCTGCCCCCTCCTCCTCTCCCTCCCTGCTGCCAATCAGCTGATGGCCCTTGCGCGGGAGGGGGAGAAGTGGAGCTGCAGTGCGCTCTCTGCTCCGGGGACCTTGGGGAGGGGGGTGGAATCAAGGCATATCCCCTCCAGCCCCATGCTGTGAGCCGCTCTGGGCAGGGGGCTGGGAGCACCCCCACGACTCCAGCCCACACCCCCAGCCCTCTGTCCTAACTCCTGCATCCCCTCACACCCCCCCTGCCCTGAACCCTGAACCCTTCTCACACACACCCAGCCCTCTGCCCTCACCCCTGAACCCCCCCACAACCCCAGCCCTGACTCTGGCACCCCTCCCACACACACCCCGCCCCCTGCCCTGAGCACCAAATGGGAGCTCCTGCACACACACACCCCGCATTCCCACCTGCACCCCTCACACCAAATGGGAGCTCCCCAGGTAAGTGCTCCACACCCAAACCTCCTGCCTCAACCCTGAGCCCCCTCCCTCATTCTAGCTCTTGGCCAGACTCTGCACCCCAACCTGCTCTTTCACCCCCAGCCCTGTTCTCAGTGCACTCCCACCCTCATCTCAGTGCAGCTAGAGGAAGAGAATGGTAGAACCAGGGAGAAGGTAGGTACCTACTCTATGTGGACAGGGCCGAGACCCTGGCTGGGAGGAGCTGGCAGACAGAACCCCAAACCAGCAGTGGGCTGAGCGGCAGTGGGCTGAGCAGCAGCAGGCTGAGCTGCTCAGCCCACTGCCAGTCTGGGGTTCTGGCTGCCGGCCCCTTGCCAGCCGGGATCCCGGCCGCAGGCCCCGCTCAGCCTGCTGCCGGCCTAGGTGAACGGAACCCCAGGCCGGCAACGGGCTGAGCGGGCCGGTGGTGTAAGATCAGCTTTTTAATTTAATTTTAAATGAAGTTTCTTAAACATTTTGAAAACTTTGTTTACATACGACAATAGTTTAGTTATATAATATATAGACTTATAGAGCGAGACCTTCTAAAAATGTTAAAATGTATTATTGGCATGCAAAACCTTAAATTAAAGTGAATAAATTAAGACTCAGCATGCCACATTACCCCCACAAAAACCTGGAAACCAACTAGTCCTTAAATTTTTAAACATCTAAGAATTTAGACCTTTTCCAAGTGGCTAAACAGCCATAGAATATTTTAGAATAAAAAGGGACTATGTTCTATAGAGCAATCAACATCTGCTTTGGGATCTGGGCCTAATAATTACACAGTATGGGAAAGAACCGGAATTAATTAAGTAAGTCTTCTGGGTATAGCTTGTGTCCTTGACAAATTAAGCAGATTTTAGGGTTGGTCAAAAATTTCCATCATAACTGTTTTCAACAGAAAAATGGGTTTGCAACAAAACATTTTTTTTTTTTTTTGCAAAAAGGGTTTGCTTTCCATGGAAATTTTTAGTATTTTGTCAAAAACTGAATGCTACCAAGCCAAAAATATCAATGAGGCACCGTTTTCCCTCACCAAGAATGGTGCATCATGGGAGATGAGTCCATCCTTCGGAGGAAAATGGGAGCATCAGGCATTTGAACTTCAGCTCCCATGATGCTCTGCAGTGGCATTTCAGAATAAAAATATTTTGTTTTTCACATTAAATATTTTAGTTTATGGCTGAAATATTTCAGATTTTTTTTTTGCCAAAAACTAAAAATATTCTATGGGGGGAAAATAATTTTCCAGCCAGCTCTGGTATCTTTTGCTGTAAGTGATACACAAGTATTCTATGGCATATAACCACAGTAGAAGGATTAAGGGGGAAAATATACTCCCTTTTGTATTTTCTTACAATTCTATACATGTAATAATAAATCTTCTTAATTCCATTTCAGTTCTCCTCCTCATGGCTGATGCTGTGAAGTTTGTATGAGGTTTGGACTGAACTGTTTCAGCCTCCTAGCTAAGATCTCTTTTGGTATCCACTTATTATTTGATGAGTCCTCTGTATGAAGGCTGTTTTGCACCCTTACAAGGAGATAGTCTTTATGATCTTTTGTAGTGTGTCTTTTCCATCTCTGTTTATCATGATGATCTAATTTTCTGGAGGACTAAAAGAAAACCTGCTAGAGTTTTCAGCACAAAGCACCAGGTCTTTATGATGAAAGACATTAAAGATTTGTCTGCAGAGGGGAAAAAAACGAATTCTGCGACTGTGGTTTTAATTTACATTGATCAAAGGATTTAATGTTGCTATTAGTGAATACATCTTGCACAAGAGCATTGTCTTATTTTCATTTATTAAGTATTACTGTTTTGAAACTCCCAATCACTTCAGGGTGCAGTCAAACACAGCTGTGCAATCTAACAATGTTTTCTTTGCTGGGCTTGATCCGCTATTGAATGTATAGGTTTATTCTGTATTGAAATTGCATGTGTTATTAGAACTAACATTTTTACAGAGATCCCCAGCCATAATAATCACCAACTTTGGATCTGTATCTATGAGCGACAGCTTTATTTCTTTGACATCTTGTACACTGCCCAATCGCATCGTTGCCAAGAGGTCTCAATAGGTTTTCTGTTTCTGGATCAACCAGAGGACTTTTCTGGATTTGTTATGAGCCTTTAACATTCCTCTTTTGCCTCCACTTATCTCCTTTCCTTAAGAAACAGTACCCATATCTACCAACCCTATTATTTGACTGTTGAAGATCTCCCTTCATCACACTTTCAGTGATACCCTGGACCCACTGAAGTCAGTGGGAATTTTTCCATTGACTTCAACTGGGCAAGGATTCATTTTCTGTATAGTTACAAAATACTAAAATACAAGATTTGATAAAGTCTTAGCTACTAGAAAAAGACCAGGACTAATATTTTATACCTTTACTCATACTTGTGACGATCGGTTACTCATGACTTCCTGGTAAGTTTTTATGTGTTCATTGGTTTTTGTTTTGTTTTTTTAAAAGGCAACAAACCTTACTGTCTCTACAAATTTTGCCCAAGCTTTCCAGCCTTGTGTGTTCTGTTAAGCCCAGCAGTAATGTCATAAGGCTCTCCATGGGAAATCCACACATCCCAGGACCCCAGTCAGATTTTATAGGGATGCCTTCAACATGAAAATTATGTTTGTCTGAAATGTTTGTACCTACTACAATAGCTATAATAACTGGTAAAAATGGAAATCATGTAATCTATCTGTCTATCTAGTAGTTTCTTTCTTTCTTTCTTTCTTTCTTTCTTTCTTTCTTCATTTGGCAGCACTCTGGATGGTCAGCTTCTCAATTTCCTCTGTATTCTCAGTTAGGCCCAGTCTTCTTTAAGAACATGCTTAATATTAATCATGCGACTATCTATGTACTTTAAGTGTTTTCAGGGCTAGAGCTTTAGTTTCACCCTTGCAGGAAAACAACAGAAACAGGGGAACAAGGTATACATTTTATATAAAATATAGATAATAACATTAAACAATGTACTTACCACTTGTATAATGTCTTTCATCCATAGAATACAAAGCATTTTACAAGGGTGAACCTAATTATCACCATTTTACAGATAGAGAAATTAAAAAATATAGTCATGGAACTTAAGGCCAGAAGGGACCGTGAGATCTGAACAACATAAGAACTGCCATATTGGGTCAGACCGATGGTCCATCTAGCCCAGTATCCTGTCTTCCAACAATGGCCAATGCCAGGTGCTTCAGAGGGAATGAACAGAACAGATAATCATCAAGTGATCAATCCCCTGTCTCCCATTCCCAGCTTCTCGTGAACAGAGATTAGAGATACTTAATAGCGTGGTTCAGAGAATCTTCTAGAAATCATTTAAGGAACAGAGAAATTAAGTGTCTTGCCCATGGTCAGACAATGAATCAATTGACAGGGTCAGGAATAAAATCCAGAGGTGAAATCCAAATCCCATTGAAGTCAATGGCAATTTTGTGATTGATTTAAATAAAGTTAGGATTTTACCCCAAGTCTTCTAAATCCGGGTCCTCTGTGCAGCACTGTGACAGATATTACAATTACATGGGGACTATACTGTATTAACTCTATGAATGGTTTATGTATCACTGTGTTCTATTCCGGGGGGATGGTTACCAGAACTCCTACAGGAACTAAAAAGAGTGAGAGGTGATTAAAGGTGACTCACAGAGACTCAAAAAATCTATAGAGGTACCAGCCCTGGAGTGGCTTACATATACTGGTTCAAGCTGGGTTTCAAGAGACTAGGAGACAAAGAAAGAGAATTTGATATAAAAAGGCTGGTTTAAACTGACTCAGGGCCTTCTTTTTGATCCAGCAAATGGACAGGACATTCTGTCCAAATGCCCCAAACCTTAAGGAAGGGTTGGAAAGACTTTGACATTCTAGGGCCCCATTTGACTACAGGGTGGCTCCTGGTATGGTTAGTGTGTTTAAATCTGTTTATTATTTTAATTGTTTTTTCCATAATGCTTTTACCTTAACAATAAATGTGCTTGCTTAGGAGGAGCCGTGTGGTGACTTGTAACTGCTGGCAATACACTGTAGCCCTCAGAGAGAAAGCAAAGCACAAGCTGGCCTTTAAGTAGACTCACTTGCTATGATAGCACAATATAAGGCAGGGAGCTGTGCAGCCTTAAAACACCCTGGTTAGAAGGGAGCAGGACAAAGGTCCATACCCAGAGACAGGTGATGGTTTATAACCTGAGACCTGACTGGGAACTCTTGAAGTGGACCACAGAGAGGGAGATAGAAAAGTAGTTACCCTGAAACTGTGACAAGCACTACCTAGTATTCAATGCATATGTAAAAAACCAAGAGTACTAATGAGATACCTGCAATGAGGAAAATCTTTAAATATAGAATTAACTATACTGACAACTCTACAACAGATTTTTATCCTGTGATGAACTACTATGCACATCATGTGTTTACAGTCTCAGTTAGGTAGTATTAACTTTGTCAGCTGAAATGTGGTTTGATGTTAGTATAGCGATGATGTATTTATTAAGCTATACCCTGGTGATGTACCGTGACATGATTAAATATCAATTAAATCAGTATTGGTATTGGAAGTGCAAACCCTGAATGCTTTGTTTATTTGTACTGTCTTAAATTATACAGCGCTGTATATTTAAAGATTTGCTAATTATGAGAAACATAGAGAAAAATATAAACTGGAAAGACTGAACAGGTTAATCCTAATCTATGATTTTCATATTTGATCTTGTAAAAATTCTCTTAAATAGTTAATTATTTTTGGTGAAAAATCAGACCCAAATGGATTAAACCTTGCTTGCAGCTTTGTTTTTGTGCAAAAGTCAATTATGGCTGGCTAAATATCCCTGAGGTAAACATGTGTGAGGCTGATAATGCTGTTAGAATAGTAACAGCAGTTGTAAAGGAGAAACTGGTGTTCATGTAGTTAACTTATTCCACATTGGTATAGTGCAAAAAATTACAAACACTTACGGTCAGGAAGCATTCATCAATTTTTGTTAACTTTCAGAATTTGCTTTCCTGATGGAGCTAATATTACATCTAAATATTGTGTGTTCTGCTGCTGTGAATTTCATCCCATTTGCTTGAGAACTTCTTGTTATTCAGAAGTTGCAGTTTTTAAATGATATTTATAAGATGAAGCTGGGCTGAATATAGAGTGGGCCAAATCCTGTAGTCCTTAATTGGGCAACACGCTGAGGGATGACTGGCCCTCTATTAGAAATGTATTCTGTTGTCATACATATGTCATATATCTAAAATGACATCTCTAATACAATTACAAATGAGAACCATTACCCCAGTAATAGCTTCATTATCCTGTGTTCTCTCTTGAGGTTTTCTACCAGGAGGAAGGCTGGTTGGGGCACTAGGCTGAGACTCAGGAAAGCTGGATTCAATTTCCTGCACTGCCCCAGACTTCCTTTGTGATCTTGGGCCAGTCTCTCTCTGCCTCAGTTCCCCATCTGTGAAATGGGTATGAAACTACTTTCTCACAGGGTTGTTGTGAGGATCAGTGCATTGAAGATTGTGAGGGGCTCAGATACTACAGTGATGGAAGCCATCTATATATCACAGACAGAGTGAACACAACATTGTCACAGGACACAGTTTAAATAGAGCTTTGAATTCTAATTTTTTCATTGGTACAATATACATCTTTCCACAGAACTCCATCCAGATAGGAAGCCTTAAAAATCTCTGCTGGTGAAGTTATAATAAATTTG
This sequence comes from Eretmochelys imbricata, assembly GCF_965152235.1. Taxonomy (NCBI): domain Eukaryota; kingdom Metazoa; phylum Chordata; order Testudines; family Cheloniidae; genus Eretmochelys; species Eretmochelys imbricata. Next base: position 36,254,202 of record NC_135574.1, read on the forward strand.
TGGGTTTCAGAGTAACAGCCGTGTTAGTCTGTATTCGCAAAAAGAAAAGGAGTACTTGTGGCACCTTAGAGACTAACCAATTTCTTTGAGCATGAGCTTTCGTGAGCTACAGCTCACTTCATCGGATGCAATGATGCAATGCATCTGATGAAGTGAGCTGTAGCTCACGAAAGCTCATGCTCAAATAAATTGGTTAGTCTCTAAGGTGCCACAAGTACTCCTTTTCTTTTTGCGAATAAATTTATGGCCAATACCAATTGTGATGGACCTGCTAAGCGGGGGACTATAACTTCGATCAGTCTCCTCTCCATTGCATTTTCCTTCCTCAGGCTAGGTAAGGCAAATGGTCCTGAACCAGGAAGTGGTCAGGTAATCAGCTCTTGTGGGGAAGCAGTGGCAGCATGGCAAGCCAAGAGCTACAGAGAAGTCAGATGCAGAGAGGAATCCCCAGGAACCGTATGTGGAGCCATGTGTGGAACAGACAGCGACTGCCAGACATTACAGACAGGTGCAGATCAGTGTTGGAAGAGCCATGACTGGGCAGGGAACACAGTGTGAGAGCCCAGCTGAGCCTGGCTTGGAAACCTGCAAACTCCTATTTGCCTGAATAGAGACCTGGACTGTAGATGGCATCCCAGACACTAGGTCTAGAGAGCCCTGACTCCCAATTCGACTGTCCCAGAGAACCAAACATTTACTGCTGTTGCTCACTTTGAACAATAACTGTTTAAGCCTCTCTGCCTAGGTATTTTTAAACTTTCTCTTTCCCGCCAGCCCCGGTAAAATACCCTTTCACTTAGCCATGTGTCTGAGTGATTATTGGGATCCACCCGGGCTATCGATATAATACAACACACTTACTGTGCTTGCTGCTGCGTTGTGGTACAACTGGAAAGCAACTCGAACCCTAGTGGTTTTGGTGTACTAAAGCACTTAGTAGCCCCAACAATTACAATTTTATGTGTACCAATATGGAGGTGATGTGTGGCGGGGGTGGGGCCGAGGGGTTCTGAGTGTGTCAGGGGGCTCAGGACTGGGGAAGAGAGTAAGCATGGGGGTGAGGGCTCTGGTGAAGGGTGCAGGCTCTGGGATGGGGCCAGGGATGAGGGGTTAGGGGTGCAGTAGAAGGCTCAGGGCTGGGGCAGAGGGTTGGGGTGTGGGAAGTGGGGGCTCTGGCGGGGGGTGCGGGCTCTTGGGTGGGGCTGAGGGGTTGGTGCGTGGGAGGGGGCTCAGGACTGGGGCAGAGGGTTGGGGTGCTGGGGGGGGTAAGGTGAGGGCTCCGGCTGGGTATGTGGGCTCTGGGGTGGAGCCAGGGATGAGGGGTTTGGGGTGCAGGCTGCCCTGGGGCTGCAGTGGGGAAAGAGGATTTCCCCCAGCCCTCTCTTGCTGCAGTAGCTTGGAGCTGGGTGAGAGGCACCTCTCCATGGCCATGGCCGCGGCAGCTTCGGGAGGGGCACCTCTCCCCGGCCATGGCAGCTCCGGCTGGGCTGGTTCGGGGGAGGGGTGTTTCTTCTCTGCCATGGCAGCACAGGCAGGGCTTCATTGGGCCGGGCTGGGGGAGGGGCGCCTCTCCCCGCCTACATGGCCCTTGATAACTGCAGTGAAGCCGCACAGCTTAGGGGGAACTTAGTAAGTCATGGGCCCAGCACCTCCCGGTCAAGGATGGGGAGGAGGCCTCCTATAAGGCACCTAGTGGGGCCATCTCTGGGTCTGCTTCTGTGCCCTCTGAAAAAATCTAGCAGGTGAAGCTGGCCAAGGTGGTTCTGGCAGCCGAGGGAGGTAACACGGTCTCCCTTATGGAGCCGTTTATGGATAAGGCCTCACAGACCCGCCCCCCTCACCTTTCTGTAACCTGTTTCTTCTATTGGCACCAAGGTAGAACTTGCCTTGGTCACTGATGGGGAGGGGACAGCCTTTTGGCAGGCTGGGGCCTCTTGGCCATCTTCTAGGAGTTGGAGGATCTTGATCTGACCTCTGCAGCCAGGCTGAGGACAAACCTTTGCCAGTGGGCCTTGATCTGGGCACTGAATCTGCTACAACACCCCTCGCTTTCCCCAGCTTATTGCCCAGGATGATGGCCCTAGTTTTTGTGTCTGGGGTGTTTCCTGCCCTTTCCACCTGCCTGGTTACAGATCGCACCGCGCTTCTGGCTGCCAACCCCACTGAGGTAACAGCTGGTGCCACGCAGCTGGGCTTACAGCTTTCTGGGGCACCCCCTCTTCAGACAGGGCCATTGTTCCTGGAGCAGCATGAGGACCCCGACCAAGTCAGTGCCCAATCTGATGCTGCAGGCACCAAGACCATTGTGGTGCGCAAGCCTGGTGTCATCGAAGGGCCCCCTACACCTGCCCATTCAACCCTTGTGTCTGGTGAGGTGGTGCTGCCCCCCTGTAGCTCAGCCGCTTGGGACACCAATCTCACTCCTGATCCCTCCACTTCTACCTCCTATGCTAATGCTGCCCCTGAGGTGGTGTTTTCTTCTTTCTTGGGAGGCCTTATTTGTATTTCCCTTCCTTACTCCACTGGGGGTTGCTATGCTCCCTCCACAGCTCCCTCCTGTGTCAGGAGACAAGGGGGATAATGCAGTGTGGATGTACTGTGCTGTGGTTCTGCTACCACTGAGGGAATGGTACATGTGTCCCTGCCCAAAGGCCGTGGGGATGTTGACAGAGCCCAGCTAGAGAACAACTGGGAATCCGTGGGCTTGGTTAAGGTTACGGAGCTCTTGGCCTCCACTGCGCTGCAGGATGGGCTGTGCCAGTTCATAGCAGATATGAATGTCTCCAGAGGGATGGTGCAGTTCACTCTCTAGCAGTGGGGGGATTTTAATCTTGTCCCCTAGACAATGAGGGCCTTGATGGGGGAAAGCAAGGGCACTAGGAAACAGGATGCTGCAGCCTTCCAGTGGGCTCGCAGCTTCCACTATTCCCTGATTGCATTTGGGATCGACCATAGGTTGCTTTGTGGCTCTGCAGGGATGGGCAGCACTCCCAGCCCAGGATACTCAATCCCCCACAATGAATCCAACTGCCTTCACATCACTTAACACCGGGGCTGTATGGTCAGTCTCCACAGGTACTAGGTACTTTCATTCCTTCTGGTGGGGGCATACTCTGTGATCTTCTTGCAGGAGACCCTCACTGATCCAGCTGCCGGTTCCAGCTAGAGTGGGGGGATCGGGTGTATTTCAGCCACCTCACTGAGATCTTGGGTGGGGTGGCCACCCCTTTATCTACAGACCTGTTGCTCAATATGCTGGGGGTTGCCAAGGTCATGCCAGGATGCTTGCTGCACCTCCAGGTCTGTGTGACGGGGTTGATTCTTTACCTGGTTAACATCTGTGCCCTGATATTGGATCCAGAGTGGGTGAAGTTCTATAGGTAGGCATCCACCTTTCTTGGCACTCTGGATTTCCATGAGTGCCTGCTCCTGGGTGGGGATTTTAATACTACCCTGGATGCACGGGACTGCCGTGGAAGAGAGGTGTGACAGGCTGCCATGAACCTCTTCAGGGAGATTGTCAACCAACACTCTCAGGTGGAGGTTTGGCATGACTACCACCTGGATGTCTCTATCACCTCCAGTTTATGTCCAGGTAAAGGACACCAGGTCATGCCATTCCTGGATGGACTGTGATTTAACTTGATTTAACATCTTGCAGGCCCATGCCTCCTGCATCGGGATGGCCCCATGCTTGGACCACCACCTGATGGCCATTTTATTCTCATTGCCAGGGCCAGCCTACTTGCATTTCAATAACAGCCTGTTGGAGGATGTGGGGTTTGCAGTGTTGTTCTGGGAGTTCTGGCTGGCCTGGCAGAGGTATACCTTTCCCTCGGTGAAGAGAAGGTGGATGTGGCGAAGGCACATGCCCAGCAATTCTGCTTTGACTACAACCAGTGGGGCAGGGGCAGCCTGAGGATGGATGTGGCAACAGAGCAGTTGAGGCATAAGGTTTTGGAGCTGAAGAAGTGCCTGATCTCTTGCACCAGCGAGCCATCCCTTTGCAGTAAGTGTTAGGAGAAGTGGGACGAGCTCCAGGTCCTTGACGAGCTCCAGGTCCTTTGTTACACCCCTCATCCAGCTTCTTTGGAAGATTGATGATGACTCCCACTTCTTCTATGCCCTGGAGAAAAAGAGGTGTGCCAACAAAGCATATCACCTGCTTCCTGGCAGAGGTTGGCACCCCTCCCTCTTATGGGTCACGTGGAAATGTGGGGAAGGGCCAGACTCTTCTGCGCTATCCTCTCCTCCTCAATTCTGACTGAAGCTGAAGTCTGTGTGGTCCTGTGGGATGAACTCTCTACATTCAGAATGGGCAACCAGGACCAGCTAGAGAAACCTCTCTCTCTTTCTGGCCAAGTTCTTAGAAGCCTTCTAATCTGATGCCCACCAACAAATCTCCAGGCATTGACAGGCTGACCATAGAGTTCGATCAGCCTGGACCTTGACACCATTTGGCTGAGTCCTTGGGGACATGGTGCTCCCCATATCATGCAGGTGGGCCTTGTTTGCCCTGCTGCCTAAAAAGAGGGACCTTCACAACCTAAGGAATTGGCATGCAGTTTCATTCCTCAGCATGGACTACAAATTTGTAGTGCACACCATCTTGCTGTGGCTGGGGTCCATGCTGGTAGACATAATCTACCCAGTAATGAGCTGCCAAAATCTTAACAACGGGTTCTCTCCTCACCCCACGAGGGGGTTGTTGTCCACCTCCGCCCACCGGGACTCCTGCCCCATCCAACCCCCCCGTGTTCCTTGATGCCCCCCCCCAGGACCCCTGCCCCATCCACCCTGTCCCCTGACTGCCCCCGGAACTGGGCAGGAGGGTCTTGTGGGCCACCCACCCCTAAGAGCCAGAGGCACCTGCCGGGGGCGAGGTGGGGAGTCCCAGCGGTGCTTACCTGGGGCATCCGGCAGGTCCCTCTGGCTCATAGGGGCGGGGGAGTGTAGCTAGGGGGGAGCAGGGGGAGTGGCTGCTCCCCCACTGATCACATCTAAAGTCGCGCCATAGGCGCCGACTCCCTGGGTGCTTCAGGGCTGGAGCACCCATGGGGAAAATTTGGTGGGTGCAGAGCACCCACAGGCAGCTCTCCGCACCTGGCCCCAGCTCACTGCCGCTCCGCCTCCTCCCCTGAACCCATGACCCCGCTCTGCTTCTCCATGTCTCCCCCCCCCCGGCTTCCCGCGAATCAGCTGTTCGGCGGGAAGCCTGGGAGGGCTGAGAAGCAGGCCGCAGCTTCCCACTCAGGCTGAGGGTGGCGGAGGTGAGCTGGGGGGGGAGTGGGGAGCAGTTCCCCTGCACCGCCCCCCCGCCCCGGGTTACCTGCTGTGGCATGGGCGGCCCTCCTCGCGCCCCCCCCCCCCCGCCTGAGCTCACCTCCGCTCTGCCTCCCTGGGCCTGAGTGGGAAGCCGCCGCTTGCTTCTCAGCCTGCCCCGGCTTCCCGTGAGAACAGCTGGTTTGCGGGAAGCCGGGGGGGAGGGGGGCGGAGAAGCAGAGTGGGGCGGTGCATTCAGAGAGGAGGCGGAGGCAGAGCGGAGGTGAGGTGAGCTGGGGCCGGGGGTGGGGCGGGGAGCTGCTGGTGTGTGCTCTGCACCCATCAAATTTTCCCCTTGGGTGCTCCAGGGTTGGAGCACCCGTGGAGTCGGCGCCTAAGGCGCCACTTTTGGCCAGTTAAATTTAGAAGCCCTTTTAGAACCAGTTGTCCCTCGCGGAACAAATAGTTCTAAAAGGGCTTCTAAATTTAACAACCGGTTCTAGCGAACTGGTGCAAACTGGCTCCAGCTCACCACTGAATCTACCCCAAACAGACTTACATGGTCCTTGGCCTCACTGTCTCTGATAATCTCTATCTAGTCCAGGACCTACTCCATCTAGCATGTAGGTCTGGTCTGTCATTTGCCCTTCTGTCTATGGACTGAAAAAAGACATTTGATGGTGGATCATGAATATCTCATGGGTACTTGGTGGACATTTGGCTTTGGGCTCTGCTTTGTGGGGGTTTATCCAGGTGCTGTATGCCTCTGCGAAGTGTCTGGGCAAGTTCAGCTGGGCCTTGACTGAACCTGTCACCTTCAACTGAGGGGTACATCAGGGCCACTCTCTATCTCACCAGCTCTATACCATCGATATCAAGGCATTTTTCCATCTCTTCTGCAAGAGGATGACAAAGCTGGTGCTTTGGGAACTGGAATTGTGGGTGGTACTGTAGGCATATGCCGATAATGTGCTTCTCATGCTCCAGGACCTGGGAGACATGAAGCTGGTAGTGACTTTCCAAGCCATCTATTTGGCAATCTCCTCTGCTGTCAACTGGGTCAAGATCTCTGGACAGATGGTCAAGGATGGGTGGCAGGTGAGCTCCCTCCCACCAGTGTTCTGGCCTATTCGGTGGGGGGCAGGTCCACTGCTCTATCTGGGAGTGTACCTTTCTGCCACCGATCCCTCCCTACTGCATAATAGAGGCAGTCTAGGGGTCTGGATGGCTGACCAGTTGTGGAGGTTGGTGGGGCTGCTCCAGAGCCTTTTTCTTTGAGGGAGACCATTGGTGCTCAACCAGCTGGTCCTCTCCATACTCTGGCACTGGTTTAACACCTTGAGCCTGCCCATGGGTACCTGGTGAGCCTCCAGAAGAAGATCCTGCAATTTTTTTGGCTGGGGATGCTCTGGGTCTCTGTAGGTGTGCTGAGCCTCCCCCTGGGGAGGGCAGGCAGAGCCTGATCTGAATCCATAGCCACGTCTATGCTTTTGGCCTTCAGAGACTCCTGAAAGCCGCAGTTAGTCTCGCATGAAATATGCTGGCACACACCTTCCTCTGCCACCTTCGAGGGTGCAATGCAACCAGCAGCTCCTTTATCTCCACCCGAAACTTCTCCCCTGAGACCTATTTGAGCTGCTGATCTTCTGCCAGGACCTGCTCGGGATCTGGAAGCTAGTTGCAGTGATCAGGCCCATAGCCTCTGCTGAAAGGGGGGACCTCCTCACAGAACCCCTGTGACACAACTCCCATTTCTGTATGCAGATGGCTGAGTATCTCTTGGTGCACCAAAAGACAGTCCTGGCTGGTACCACCAGACTTTGAGACCTCCTGGAATGATTGGTGGGACTGGGTGGACCTGCGGTGCTTGGCCACAGAGCATGGGGCTGCCCACCCTATGCATCGCTGGTCATGTGCTCCAGGAGGTGAAAGCAGTCTTACTTCCTGCTTCTCTCGCTTTCCTCAAGTGTGTCCTGTGGGAGGTGCTCCCTGCCCAACCTTCATCCCCGCCCTTTGGAACTCGTCATTGGGCCCTTGTCTCACAAGTCTTCCTGTCAGCCCTTGACCTTCCACCTGAGCTGGCTGCACAACATCCAGCCAGTCCACATCCAAACCATGCCCAGAGAACATCTGTACACTCTCATGCTTTTTACTATCCACTTTGTCGCTCTCAGATTCTGCCCCAACACTAAGTGACCAGAACTGTTGCCATCTGCGGAGGGAAAGGAACCCAGGCCAATCTGTACTCCACTCTGGTTCTACAGCCCACCGGGGATATTAATTGGCAGCTTTTCCATGGAGCTGTAAGGGCGCGTTTGTACCTGGCATAGTTCTTCAAGTCCTCTGGTGCCAATTCCCTTCAGTGGCCAGAGGGAGACCCTGGCACACATCTATGCAGGGTGTGTCAGGTTGAAGCCCCTCTTCCAGAACCTCTTATTGAAATTTTGCACACCCCATCCATGGGCCCACAAAGTTGTGGCACCTCCTCATCAACCTTCTCCTGGAAGAGGAGATGGGCATCCATCACATCAGGAGAAGGAAACTGGCTGGGGGCGTGGGGTATTCTGTGACTGTGGGACCTATTTCTGGTCCCACATTGAATCAAGTCTCTGGGCAGAGTTCCTCTGGGCATTGTCCACTGCATCCTCACATGCCTTTGAGGAGCAGCAGGTTCTGTCCGAGTTTCTGTGCTTGATATGTCTGTTTGGATCCCTTATTTTTAACCTTTGACCTCACTCCTGTTCTCGTTTTCTCTTTTGTTGTCCAATATACTCCCTTTCTGGACTGTGCCTATTGGTTCCTTCTCCTTAGTTGAGGGGGCAGACCTCTAACTTTGAGCAGGGCTAGACCTGCCTGTCCCGGTACCCATAAATAGCATACACACCTTTCAACTTCTGCATCAAATAAGGCAGTGGCCCTACAGATAACAGTCTGAGGCACTTCACAACCCTGATTTATTCTCTGAGCAGGTCCATCCTGGGCCCTGAATAAGGTAGGGGTCAAAAAAAGTATCTGATCATGTCAGTAAAGACTGACACAATGTATATGCACAAGGGAACAGTTGTTCAGGCATTTTCTAACTTCCTAAATTCTGATATTTCCTAACTTGTGACTTCCTGACTGTGCAACCTTCACATTCTTTTAACATCTTTTTAAATGTAATTTTCTAATTTTTTTTTTTAAAAAAGCAAACTGTAAAAAACCAATTTCCAACATGTGGAACCACAGTAACTCCCCGCCCCCCCCCCCCCCCCCCGGAGTCATCAATAGAACTGGAGCTTCTAGATTCACAGCACAGATCTCTATGACTCAGGAAGTGGAATAATGTAGGAGTAATAGACTGTTATTTTCCATATGAACCAGCCATCAGTGGTGAGTTGAAACACCGATAGCAGTGGAGTAGAGACTCCGGAGTATTGGGTTCTATTTCAGCCTCTGAAGGGGAGTGTGCGTTCATGCTTATAAACCCATCCGTCCCTCTTACCCCTAGTCTGTGTCTGTCCTGCACCTTTGCTCCTATTCTCCCCTCCCTCTGGCACCTGGTATTATAATGGAAAGTGTTAGGTAACCCTAATTTAAGGCGTACCAGCTCTGCTTATATTATACATCAAACATGATAGCCACATTTAATTCATGTGGTTATATGTTATAATACATAAATACAATACACCAAAAAGACAGTTCTCCACTCTCACACTGTTCTTTGGGTTTAAGTTTTCTTAGCATTAATCCTTAAACGGAAAGGTCAGTAAAGTGAAAAGCATACAAGTGTCTTAACTTTTATTTTATTTACATAGTGTTAGGATTATGAAATTTAATCTGCTCCTGCATAAACCCTTCCTGGTCAGGGAAATAACCCTTTTGTCTTCCTTGGCAAATGTTCATTTCATATTGTCCAGAGATCAGTGCATAGTTTAACTCCTTATTGGATTATTATTTGACATGGAGATAAAACCATATTGTATTATCTGCTCTTACACATCTGGAGAACCAATAGTTGCTGATAAATATTCAGACTGTCAAACAGTAGAACTGAAGAGAATTAAAATATTTCTGTTATAAGCACAAGGAAATTACCTGTATTTTTAAATGCAAATTAACTTAATGATGTCTTTTCTCCTTTCCCCAGAATATCTGTGCCCCTGCCAAGCCATAAGGGATGAGCTGTTATTCTGACAACCTAGTGGGTTGTTCCTGGAGGCCCTGGGGGAAGAGTAGATTTGCAAAGTAGGTATCTGAACGACCTTGTACTTTTGAGCCAGACAGGCATCGTTAGTATGTGATTTTGCTGGATAAATGTCTAGAGCAGTAACGGTGGCGGGTGGTGCTTTGTGTACAACAGCACTGTAGGCATTTGTAAAGATGGAGGTTGAAGAAAATGGTCAAATTTTCTTTGCAGTTTAGCTCCATATTGCACAAAACAGTAGAAAGGTTAGCTCTATGCTCCAACTCTCTTTGAGAACAGAAATTCAGTGGAGTCCATACATGAATGTGGCAAGGTTTTTCTATTAGTACCTCATGCTTTTAACAGACGTTGGAACCCTGCAGGGAGCTAATGATAGATTCCTCCTGACTCATTAGAGCAGGTGGGGTCATTAACAACATGGATATAAGATATGGAGGACTGGTTTGCAGGGCAACAAGGAGTCTTGGCTGACCCGTCCTCATGGAGGAGTAGCTGAGCCTAGGGAGTAGGTTTGGGCTGAATTTGTTAAATCGTTATTAGTGTCTTTGATAACAAAACTAAAAATCAGGAAGGGGGTGAATTTTGACTTTATGAATGTGTGTTGACTGTGTCTTGGATCAGGGTGGGAAAGCCAACAGCACATGTGGTGCCTAAGATTTTTTCCCATAGTCTTTCATTTAGTTCTCCCTCCCTCCCCGCCCCAAACTCCGCTCTTGGAAACAGCTAGTACTGGCTACTGTCAGAGATAAGATTCCAGGGTAGAATGGACTGCAGATCTGATCAAATATGGAATTCCTCTGTAATTTATTAAGCCATTCGATAGTATTCTAAAGCAGAGATGTATTCCTCTACTAATTTCTCCAGGTTGGGTTTAATCTATAAAAGTCATGATTCTCTATTAAATTCTATAACTTTTAAAAATTAACTTCTGTGGGACCCAACTGGTTTGTAACCTATAGGTTTAATCTCTCTTCAGTTTTATATGACTTTCCAAAGATACTTGAGGCACTCAGAATCCCCAAAGGATTGGGCCCCAAGACTGGCTGCATGTCTGTCCATATATTTTGTGTTCATGGTCTATACTTATGTCACGCCCACCACAATAGTATCTGAACACCTTCCAGAAATTGTTATAGGTTGAAACCTCCCCCTCAAATAATGCTCCTTTATCACAAGTCAAATAGAACACTAATAATTTTTAAAAAGCCCTTTTCTTCGAGGCACTAAAATAATTTTTTTAAAAAAGTAGAAAACATTATAATCCTAAAAACTAGGAGAAAGCAAGTCACCTTACCTCACTTATCTAAGATGAGCCATCCTGTACAGGTGTAGAAATGCCTTTTGGGAAGTTAAGGAAGGCATTCTTATTACTCGCTGCAACAGGATTCTGGGAATCCTGCACTACTTAAGCCAAAGGGCTTATTCCTGCAAGGTGTTGAGCACTTTAGCATTGGCCTAGCAAAGCTTAAGCACTTTCCAGTGGATCTACCCATGTGCTTAAAGATCAGCATGTGCTTAAGTGTCAGTATCCTTCATCCCTTGTGGGATTAAGCCATAAATGACCTGAAGCCAGGGCAACGGGAAATGTTCTATCAGTGAAGGGGATGACTCTGGCTATGAGGGAAAATACTGACGGTGGTTTTGCAGGCTGCAGTACAGTCAAAATTCCTGAAGGCTCCCGAATAGCTCTCACAGAAAGAACTAAATACTAAGCTTGTTAATGTATTTAATTAAAAATACTTCGCTCTTATATACTGGCCTTCATACATTGATCACCGAGTGCTTTGTAAAGGAAGAAAAGTACGATTCTCCTCATTTTACAGAGGTATGCAATACCTTGCCCAAAGTCACACAGCAGAGACAGGAACAGAATTAAGGCCAGGACCCTACCCACTGGCTCTAACTACCTCCTAATAGTTGATTTTTAGTTACATGCATTTGCATACCAAATATTTTGACTATAACATGGACTGTTTACTGCTGAAGATGCTACTGCTTTTTCATTATGTAACAGGTTGGATGTTAAATAGGACGCTTTCTCTTTAAATATTAAACTCTTCCCTTGTAACACTTTCCAGTTATATCTCAGGTCATGTTATTTTTGGGTCAGCAAATAAAAAAAAAATTGTGTTTGGAACAATCTTTCCCATAGAATAATTTGTTTATTTATGAACATATCATTATGGGCCTTAATTAACATATGCATGCCAATTATGAAATTAGTTTAAATACACACAATTACATAATTAGGACATGGAATTACACAAAAAGATGGGTACTTAAGTAATATTTCTGTGCAAGTGAGGGGTGCAAAAGAGACAACACATTAGAAAAATTGAGTGCATAAACAATAGTTCTGAAATTCTCTTATCTGAATTGTTTCAAAATATGTTTTTACTAAAATAGTAAAAGCATATAAAATATAGGGTAAAAATTTTAAAGGTACCTAAGTCCCATTATTAAAGGGGACTTAGGTGCTTTTGAAAATTTTTTACCCATAGACTAAGCACTTGTAAAAAGTGTTGCTTAAGTTAAGAAGAACATTTATGGTATAAAAACATCATAAAAGATATGTAAATTTCTTGCAAACTTTCTTGCCGCATTTTAATTCAGATATTTTATTTATTTATTTCTACAGCTCTCAAAACTACTCTAGGTGCTTTCCAGAGCAAACAGAAAAGTATGTAAGGCATTTCTATAGCATCCATTACTGTAACATTAGAGCATCTCACAAACATTAATGGAATTAGCTTCACAACACTTGTGAGTTTTACAAAATAAGTAAGTGAGGATGTGGTCCCTGTCCAAAAAACTTAGGTATGATGAGAAACATAAAGATAGAAAAGTTTGGATGGATATCTAAAGAGAAAGTAGAACAAATATAGATTAAAAAAACACTAGGATCATTGAATAGTGATAGAGTAAAGGAAATAGAACTGCTGGCTTTCCATAAGAATGTGCTAAAATCCTAGCTAGACAAGGTGTGTGACATAATATCTTTTATTGGACCAACTTCCAAATATCTTCCAATAAAAGATATTACGTCACCCATCTTGTCTTTCTAATATCCTGGGACTGACATGGCTACAACTACACTGCATACTAAAATCCTAGTGTTTATAATATCCTGGAATTTATTTTTGCTGTCCCAGGGGTCTTTTGCATCAGTGTTTTGAGATGTAAGACTCCTCCAAATGTTACCAACCGCCACCAGATTAACTCCCTTTAATGATTTTTGATGGGTTTATTAAGAACAGATGGGGTTTATTTACAGATATAAACATGAGAGTTATACTATTTGCTATGTGAGCACCTGGACTGTAATGACTTGAAAGGTGACACGTTCATATTCATATATGGATTCAATACATAAAGTCATAAATACGTGTAAAGCACATGCTAGTTTTATAAAAATCACATTTTTGTTGGTAGGATGTTACTGTAGACTGTGAGCAGATTGTGACCTCTCTGGGCCATTGACTGTCTTGTTTGCTTGCTGTCTGTACAGTGCTTAGCACAATAGGGCCCTGATAGTTGATTGTCGTTCCTAAGCACTACCATAATATAAACAATAATCATTCAAGAAAGCTGGTGTGGAAGAATCTCTGATGGCTTCATGTCACCGGAAAGATAGCTCTTCATGCATCAGAGATTAACATTTTCATGGGAATGCTTGTCATAAAGCAGGGGGCTCAAACATGCGGCCCGCGGAGTTATTTGCTGCAGCCCCAAGCTCCCCTCACCCGACGCTCCCACTCCCTCCCAGTGTGCCAAGTCCCTGCTTCTCTGCCTACCTCCAGGTGCTTCCCGCTGCCTTAGTGCTTTCCAGGAGGGAGAGGGAGGAGCAGGGAGCCATGCACTCAGGGGAGGAGACAGGGCAGGGGCGGGGATTTGGGGAAGGGGTTGGAATAGTGGCAGAGAGGGGGCAGAGTGGGGGCAGGGAAGGGGCAGAGCCTCATGGAAAGGGTGAAGGGGGGCAGGGCAGGGGACACGAGGGAGGGCTTTCGTATCTTTATATGAAAAGGTATCGGTGATGCGGCCCTGGGGCCAATGTACTAGTCCTCATGTGGCCCTCGTGGTGACTTGAGTTTGAGATCCCTGTCATAAAGGGTGCAGCCCAATTTCTCTGGTAGTGCCAATCTGGATTTAAATGAAGATATTGGAGTTGCTCTGGATTTACACAAACGTAGCTCAGAGAGGAACTTGGTTCAGTGAATGTTGCTCTTTTACTTTCTCCCTACACTAAATTAGGCCCTAGAACAAAAAGTCAAATACTCGTTTAAAAGAAACAGAGCTGATCTCTGTCTTTCAGATTGAAGAATAAGAATGACAGAAGTATAAGACTGATTCAAAAGTCTTGGGGAGGGTTAGTGACTGTTAGAATAACTCATTATTAATCACAGGGAAAAGGATTCAGATTGAAATTTGCTTTCTAAAGTAGTTTATCTGAAGAATATTTGACAAATCTGAAATTGTGTCTGAATAGACAAGATGCTCCCAAAGAGAGAAAATAAACTTAAAGCTATAAGCCTAAAGCTTCGGGCTGTAGAACTTGTTAGGCTGTGTATGACTGCAAGAACAAAAAGAAGAGCAGGGAGATAAAGGAGAACAATGAAGACCAGGGTGGAAGGCAACCATTAACTTTGTGTTTGACAAAGCAGGAGATGACACAACAGACAAAGCAAAGACGGCTGAAGAATTTTATGCTGGGTTTTACTGTGGTGTGGGATTTTGTCCCCCTTCTCCCTCATGCTGTTTCCCTCTTCTTTCTCAAGACACAATTAATTTGGCCTTCTTGTGCATGTGCATTATGACAGGACAAATCTGATATGGAATTTCTTTCATATGTCACACTGTCTGGAGCGGTTCACAACCATGAGTGCCAACCTCAGGGCAGTTTATCAAAAAGCAGGGCAGGCACCCCAAACTAACAAATGTGAATTCCTGAAGCACTATAACTGTCTTACCATGGAGTCACAGACAATTGCCTTGGGCACTCCAGTCTCTCTTGCCACCCAGGCAAGATGGACTTAGTGATAGTTGGGTTGCCATACACCAAAGCAAAATATTCAGGTTGCTTCCTGAAGAGATCAAGAGATCAGTCACTTACCCCAGGTCAATTTGTACTTCAGATCTCACACCAAAGACAATGCTTGTAGTCAAACCTATGGTAAACTAATTAAGCATTTATTAACTAGGAAAAAGAAATGAGAGAGTTATTTACAGGTTAAAGCAGGCAAACATATGCACAAATGAGTTACAGTCTATGGTTTTAAAAGGTGACAGAGTTGTAGTAATCAGTCAGCACTGAATATCTTTTACGGATAACCCCCTAAAAGGTTGACCCTGGGGATCTCTGATTCTGTTTCTTAGCTCCAGCCCTGTGAGAGTCCAAATAGCACAAGAGACAGAGAACATTTTCTTATGTCTCTGTTTTATTCCCTTCTTCCAACATTAGAACAGATGGGACAGGCTTTCTTGTACATATCACCTTCGTGGGTGTGAGAGGGCCATTAACCAAGTCTTTGTATTGTGGTACTCCACAACAGACCATTTAGTTTTGATAGTCCTTGATGGGTGCCAGACCATTCCTCATGACTGAGTTCACAGGTTCAGAGCAAGCATTTTTACAATTATAAAGTAAATCTTATATATCACCTTATAGCATGGGATACAGACATTACAAGTGAAATTAATGCATGCAGCAACTTACATGCATTCCATGGAGACTAAACACATTCTGATAAGTCTAATACCTATCTTGAACAATACTAATATGCAGGTGAGCTGGTTTGGTTTTCAGCTATGAATTTGCCAGTGCTCAGCTGGCACCAACAGCATTGGCAAGAGCTGGCACCTGGTCTGTCAGCGTTGCACCATATTTGCAAATGAAATAGTTGTCCAATCATATGTCCTATTACCCGTGACTGTTGATACGTGTCATATACTCTAGGATGTTGTCATGATGCCTACACGTGACACAGAGCACGGACATGGGCTGAGGCAATTTTATCTAAGTTGCCTTACATTTGCGGGTTCAAGTCTTAACTTTTGCATTCCATTAATATTGTGGCTTTTTGGATTGAATGAATACAAAATCTAATCTGTGATCTCAAGAGGAAACCATTGTAACACTTGAACATGTAAATGTTGAAAGGATTTGGGTCAAATACTGATTTTTTTGCAGTATGCCAGTATCAATCAATGTATTTTAATTTAATTCAAAATGTAAGGAGCTAGGAGTTAATAGGAGGTAAAGATACAGAGATACTCAATTCACTTTCTTAGGGTTACAGATCCTCAGCCTGCTGGCAGGGAGAGACAAGTGTTCAGACTGACATGGGGAACAATAAAGTTAATTTAGTATTTTAAGAGAGACACCCCTTTATATCTAGATAGTCTACACTTATGACTGATAATATGGAGAATCATTCTGTTAGCTGAAGAAATTCTACTAGAGCTTGAAGATTGTTATGTGGGTGGCCCTCAGCGGGGACTTATGACAATTAGAAAGAGAAAGAGAGAGAACTGTTTTGGCAGCTTGATATTAGCTTTAGCACAGTATGTAGAAAAACTAGAATTTAAAAAAGAAATCTCCAGATCATGATGGATCAGATACTGATCCTGAGAAGAGGTTCTGGATATACAGAACTGCAGTTGTGGGGAGAGAACTATCCAGCTGCTAAAGCCAAGGATCACTGCTGAATGATTGAGATTTAAGATACATATCCAGCCATTGGATGTTCAAGTAGAGCCATTATGCTCATGGGGATGATAGAACAACCTGGACATGGAGCTACCGGAGGACACATCTATATTTATTCTTTATATTTACACACAGGACAGAGGAAGGGCACATGCCACTTGGTCTTATACCCTTCAGAGCTGTTCCTGAGCTAAGAATACTAACTGAGTAGTTAAATGAGAGAAGTTAAGAAATATGGCCAAAAACTGTAGGTGCTCAGTTGAAAATTTTGGCCTGCAATTGCTGATATGTTAGTTTGGATAGAAACAGTATCATGGAAATTACTGCTGGAAAGGACCTATTACATGATCTAATTTACCACCAATGAGCACTTATTGTGTTGCTACAGTATATTTTCTAGTGTCCAATTTTGTTTTAAATGTACCCAGCAATGGGATTCCAAAAACTCTCTTGATAGACTGATTCTCGGTCAGTAGAATTTAGTGGGCCAGATTACGGAGATCCTATGCTTACTGCTGAGCACTTACTCATGTCAGCACTTCCAATCGTAGAAATGTAGAGCTGATGGGGACCTCAAGAGGCAGGACAAAGTAAACCTAGACGATCCCTGACAGGTGTTTGTCCAACCTGTTCTTAAAAACCTCTAATGATGGGGATTTCACAGTTGCACTTGGAAGCATATTCCAGAGTTTAACTACACTTATAATACTTAGGAAGCTTTTCCTAATATCTAATTTAAATTTCCCTTGCAGTAGATTAAGCAGATTACTGCTTGTCTCACCTTCAGTGGACACGGAGAACAATTGATGAGTCCTTTTTAGAACACCCTTAACATATTTAAGGACTGTTATCAGCCCTCTGTCTTCTTTTCTTAAGACTAAGTATGCCCAGATTTTTAACCTTTCCTCATAGGTTAGATTTTCTAAACCTCTTATCGTATTGTAGCTTTGCCCTTGGCTCTCTCCAATTTATCCAGATCTTTCCTAAAGTATGGCACCCAGAATTGGACACAGTACTCCAGCTGAAGCCTCACTAGTCCAGAGCAGAATTTGACAGTTACCGACGGTATCTTACATACAATACTCCTGTTAATACTCCCCATAATATTAGCCTTTTTCACAACTGCATCATGTTGTTGACTCATATTCAATATGTGATCCACTATAACTCCCAGATCCTTTACTGCAGAACTACCACCTTGCCAGTTATTCTTCATTTTGTAGTTGGGCATTTGATTTTTCCTTCCTAAATGAAGTACTTTGCACTTGTCTTTATTGAATTTCATCTTGTTGATTTCAGACAAATTCTCTAATTTGTCAAGGTCATTTAGAATTCTAATTCTGTCTTCCAAAGTGTTTGCATCCCCTCCCAACTTAGTGTCATCTGCATTTTATAAACATGCTCTCTACTTCATTATCCAAGTCATTAATGAAAATATTTAATAGTACCAGACCTAGGATTGACTCCTGCTTGATCCCACTGGATACACCCTCCCAGGTTGACAGTGAACCATTGATAACTACTCTTCGAGTTTGGACATTCTACCAATTGTGCACTCACCTTATAGTAATTTCATCTAGCCGCATTTCCTGAGTTTGCTTATGAGAATGGACCTATTTGAATGAGTGTTTACTAGCATGAGTAAGGGCTTCACAGTCTGGCCCACTGTCAGGAAGTTAGGTATAATTGCTTGTGAGACGGAATGAAGTAAAGCAAACCACTGTGGGAAGGATGTTCGAAGGCACCTAAATGATTTAAGAGCACAAATTCCACTGACTGACTTTCAGCAAGATGTGTGTTCTTCAGTTCTTTTCACCTTGAAAATCCCACCTTGTGAGATAGATAACCCCAGCACATTTTAACAAATATACCTTGTGTACAATTAATATGCTGAGAGACAAGATGCATGTGATTTTAACAGCAGACGTAAAGTGTGTGTGTGTGTGTGTGTGTGAGAGAGAGAGATTTGCAACAGTGCTGGAAAATTGTTCAAATTATTGGAAAAGCTCACTATAACTAATAAATGTTATCCAGTAGGAGTAATGCTCAATCATTCTAGTACTTTCAGTGAATATAATTATATTATTAAGATCTACTGATAAACTCCTATTTCTTGTTCAGTTCACCCTACCAAACTGGAAAGATCTCTTTAACAACTAGCCTAGATCTTGCAGTATAACTGCTAACTATGAATATGTTGATGTTGGAACCATAGTCAAAATAGTTCCAGATTCCTAATCACTTCAGATCAGAGTCAACCAATATGAACCCTCTCTGACTCCTTTACATATCACATATCATTTTAGATCTATTCTATGAACTCTTCAAGTTCTAGCCCATCCCTTACTTGTAAAGTCTGGTATACGTACATTTAATCAAGTCTTTAGCTATACTTTTCTTTCTCTATTTTTAAAATATTCAGCTGAACATTTCAACAACCCAAGCCAAATATTTTAACACACACAAAAATATATGATTGGGAATAATTTCTTTAATCCACAGAACAGATGTGTTAATTAGTGCCTGGTTCTGTCAGACCGATGCTAACATCACTGAAGTCAGTTGGCGTTATACCTGTATATCTGAGGATGGAACCAGGCCCATGTTCTCTAAAATGCTAAAAATATTAGCCAACCCCCTTGCCATATGCCATCAGTGCCTGGCAATGGGCCAGTCACCATGTTCCACAGCAGAATGTTCTTCCCTTGTTACTGCAATGCCATGTTGGCACAAAATTCTTTCTTCCCCTTATGAGAAAGTCTGAACAGCAGAAGAAAGGAAGGCATGAAAATCTGGTGCATTCTGATTACTAACAAGTTTGTAGTGCAGATGGTGTTTTAGAAACATATGAAGACCACCTGGCGGCTGCCAAAATACATGTAAGATGAGGGTGCAATTTCCAAGCACTGGATGTTAAGCAATCCTAGCACAGGCTGAAACATACAGAAGTGACCCAGCAGAGCCCGACAACAGTTGTCATTTGCATTTGAAAAAAGGGTCGTGTACCTGGTAGTTAGGCCATAGCCATTGTTCAAGGAAAGAGCAATGCTCTAATAGTCACAATCAGACCGTGGATACAAGTAGATGAGTCAAAGTCATTGCAGTCTGGCCTGTCATGGTGTAAGGGCTAAGGAGACCTAGTGGATTGAGCATAGGCATATGAGCTAGGAACTCATATGAGTATAATCCTGTCTCTGCCACTATGGCTATGTTTACCCTGCAAAACTATGCCAACTGCCCCTGGCTTTAAGATCAATCCCAGAAAATAATTTGGGAATAAGACCAATTTTGCAATATACTGTTTGGCCTTGGGCAAGTCCTGTAACCTCTCTTTCCAAGTTTCTCCATCTGTTTAATTACACAGTCACTGTTTATAGAGAACTATGAAAAATTATATGTAAGAGTTAGTGTCTGGCCCTGTTGCCTCTGTAACACACGGCCTGATCTAAACCATGTAAGTAGGTCTTGCTCCAGACCTGTGGAGTAAATGGCCCCCTCAGTAGCAGCCATTTGCTCCTAAATGGCCACTCAATCCTGCCCACTCCCTTGGGGCAGACACACAAATAGTCCCTCCCCGCTTAGCTTAAACATATAGCAAACAGGGTAGGCATTTCCTCTTCAATGTCTGAACAGAGGTTTGTAGTGAGGGGAAATCATGGTCTCCATGGCTGAGTAACACTTGGGGATAATGATTAGATTACACGGTTGAGGGAGACAAGGTGGGTGAGGTAATATCTTGGACCAACTTCTGTTGGTGAGAGAGACAAACTTTTGAGCTTACACAGAGCTCTTCTTCAGGTCCAGAAAACCTACTCAGAGCTAAATACAAGGTGGAACGGATTGTTTAGCATAAGTAGTTAACACATATTTCAAGGGACCAAAAAGGGGAAGGGGCCTGTTAACACCCCTCCAATTATAGGGGAGAAAAGAATTGAGGGGAAGTTAGCTGGGGGAGGGGGGTGTTGTTAGTGGGTTACAGATTGTTGTAATAAACAATAAATCTCCCCGAAAAAGCACAAGATCAAATCCGCACAGACACACCCCTGGAACTCCGACCTGATATATTCTATCTACTACCCAAGATCCATAAACCTGGAAATCCTGGGCGCCCCATCATCTCAGGCATTGGCACCCTGACAGCAGGATTGTCTGGCTATGTAGACTCCCTCCTCAGGCCCTACGCTACCAGCACTCCCAGCTACCTTTGAGACACCACTGACTTCCTGAGGAAACTACAATCCATCAGTGATCTTCCTAATAACACCATCCTGGCCACTATGGATGTAGAAGCCCTCTACACCAACATTCCACACAAAGATGGACTACAAGCTGTCAAGAACATTATCCCCGATAATGTCACGGCTAACCTGGTGGCTGAACTTTGTGACTTTGTCCTTACCCATAACTATTTTACATTTGGGGACAATGTATACCTTCAGATCAGCGGCACTGCTATGGGTACCCGCATGGCCCCACAGTATGCCAACATTTTTATGGCTGACTTAGAAAAACACTTCCTCAGCTCTCGTCCCCTAACGCCCCTACTCTACTTGCGCTACATTGATGACATCTTCATCAGCTGGACCCATGACAAAGAAGCCCTTGAGGAATTCCACCATGATTTCAACAATTTCCATCCCACCATCAACCTCAGCCTGGTCCAGTCCACACAAGAGATCCACTTCCTGGACACTACAGTGCTAATAAATGATGGTCACATAAACACCACCATATACCGGAAACCTACTCACCGCTATTCCTACCTACATGCCTCCAGCTTTCACCCTGACCACACCACATGATCCATCGTCTACAGCCAAGCTCTGCGATACAACCGCATTTGCTCCAACCCCTCAGACAGAGACAAACACCTATAAGATCTCTATCAAGCATTGTTAAAACTACAATACCCACCTGCGGAAGTGAAGAAACAGATTGATAGAGCCAGAAGAGTTCCCAGAAGTCTCCTACTACAGGACAGGCCTAACAAAGAAAATAACAGAACGCCACTAGCCGTCACCTTCAGCCCCCAACTAAAAGCCCTCCAACGTATTATTAAGGATCTACAACCTATCCTGAAGGATGACCCAACACTCTCACAAATCTTGGGAGACAGGCCAGTCCTTGCCTACAGACAGCCCCCTAACCTGAAGCAAATACTCACCACCAACCACATACCACAGAACAGAACCACTAACCCAGGAACCTATCCTTGCAACAAAGCCCGTTGCCAACTGTGCCCACATATCTATTCAGGGGACACCATCACAGGGCCTAATAACATCAGCCACACTATCAGAGGCTCATTCACCTGCACATCCACCAATGTGATATATGCCATCATGTGCCAGCAATGCCCCTCTGCCATATACATTGGTCAAACTGGACAGTCTCTACGTAAAAGAATAAATGGACACAAATCAGATGTCAAGAATTATAACATTCATAAACCAGTTGGAGAACACTTCAATCTCTCTGGTCACGCGATTACAGACATGAAAGTTGTGATATTACAACAAAAAACTTCAAATCCAGACTCCAGTGAGAAACTGTTGAATTGGAATTCATTTGCAAATCTGATACAATTAACTTAGGCTTGAATAGAGACTGGGAGTGGCTAAGTCATTATGCAAGGTAACCTATTTCCCCTTGTTTTTTCCTACCCCCTCCCTTCCTCAGACGTTCTTGTTAAACCCTGGATTTGTGCTGGAAATGGCCCACCTTGATTATCATACACACTGTAAGGAGAGTGGTCACTTTAGATAAGCTATTACCAGCAGGAGAGTGGGTTTGTGTGTGTGGGGGGGGTGTGTGTGTGTGTGAGAAAACCTGGATTTGTGCTGGAAATGGCCCAACTGGATTGTCATACACATTGTAAGGAGAGTGATCACTTTAGATAAGCTATTAGCAGCAGGAGAGTGGGGTGGGAGGAGGTATTTTTTCATGCTTTGTGTGTATATAAAAAGATCTGCATTTTCCACAGTATGCATCCGATGAAGTGAGCTGTAGCTCACGAAAGCTTATGCTCAAATAAATTGGTTAGTCTCTAAGGTGCCACAAGTACTCCTTTTCTTTTTGAGAATACAGACTAACACGGCTGTTACTCTGAAACCTGTCAATAAATCTAGTGTCTCTCTTCAAATCTGTGATTTTTAGTGTCTAGCAAAGTTATGAATTTAAGCACTCAGGCTCGTCTTCAGAAAGTTTTTTGCAGGTTTCCTTTGAATGTGAGGACTGATAGGTCAGATACAGAGTGATGGGTTTGTGAAAAGAGTTCACCCACAGGTAATGTAGTGTTTTTGTCTTTTAACATATTCCTGTGTGAGTTCATCTGAGAGCTTAGTGATTCTCTGGTTTCATCCACATAGTTGCTATTGGTGCATTCAGTGCACTAGATGAGGTATACAACATATTGTGATAGGCAGATGTAGGGCCCATGGATCTTGAAAGGTGTGTTGTGGGGGTTGTTGATCATTGTAGCAGTGGAAATATGCCTGCAGGTTTTGCATCTGTTGTTTTGACAGGGTCAGGTGCCACATTGAGTTGGTGGGTCTATGTCTGTGGAGTGCTTGCTTCTGATGATGAGCTTGGAGTGCTTAACAACCCCCCCAATCTCTCTTCCTGTGAAACACTGTCAAGCCACACAGTTAAGGCCACAGCAGTCAGGATGAGGGGAGGAGAGAGACTCTTCAGCAACCAAGCCTTCGGGGCTTTTGGCCTATTGTTTTCAGTGCCTGCAGTAACTCACACAAGCCCTGCAGAAAGGTGGGAGGCTCTGAATGGAGGATCTGCATAAAAGTGGTT
The DNA here is from genome assembly GCF_965152235.1 of Eretmochelys imbricata. NCBI lineage: Eukaryota > Metazoa > Chordata > Testudines > Cheloniidae > Eretmochelys > Eretmochelys imbricata. The sequence continues at coordinate 36,277,160 of NC_135574.1, forward strand.
GGAGGATAGGGGACTCATCTAATCAAGTGGCTCTGAACTCTGATCCTAATATATATGTATAACAGGTGCAGCTCCCTTATGCATCCCCTTCTCCACCTGCCTGATGAGACTCCAGGTAGACTGAATGGGATTGGTTGCATTGTGTGGGAATAAGTGGCTACATTTCTGTGTAACCATTAGTCAAGATTATTATTTTTATAAGAACTTGGTGGCATTTCTGTTGAAGCTGGTTCTATCCTCAATCCACCTTCACACTCACCCTTTACCAGCTCCTCAAGTCATATCCTCAGTGTTGCTTCTTGTGTAACCTGAACTCTATGGGAGAACAGAGTCCTGTGATAGGATAAGACAGTATATTAGCCCCACTGTGACTTTGAAACCACAGAAAAAGGATTTGGGTCTGCAAAACGCTCATTTTGAAAGAAATTTGCATGCATGATATTATTTTTCTCCTTTTTTGGTCTCCTACATGGAAACTGATTTGGTTATCTCTGCTACACTTTGATCTGAAATAATGTTGTCTAGACATAACACAATCTTGCCCCATGTCCCCTACACGTGTTATTGCATGACCAATTTGCTATATGGTACAATTAAAATACAATATTAACCTTGGTGAAGTATGTCTTGGTAAAAAAAAATAAATGGCAGAACGTTTTAAACTAGGGCAAGTTTTTTATAGAAGGATATTCTAAGAATCTTATGTATTAACATTTAGGCATCTGGTACAAATCACATTTATCTTACTCATAATTACATTTCTGTAATCAGAGAGGTCTCTTTTGAAACTTTATGCTTTTTAAGGGAATGCCTGCTTAGGGACAATTAAACAATAATAGTCAAACAGTTCACATTAATCAGCTGTGACTGATTTAAATAAAGCCTAATAGAAAAATAAGCACCAGCAAAAGGCAGGCAAACCTAAATGAAAGCTATTGCACAGAAAACAAACAAGAAAGCCCCACCACCATCATCAACAAACACCTTATGAAATGTTTGACACCTTGTTGGTTTTTCACCTATAATTGGTCATTTTAGAATCTAGATATCCAATGCACTGTAACATGTCATATATTGGCTTCTAGTGTTTACAGGGAAAAATAAAAAATATACTTCTGGGACAGTAGCAATATCCACAAGTTTCCTCTTAAATATGTATAACACAATGGATTCTTAACAATAATTCCCTGAGAATGGTGCTTTTTTTGTTCGTTTTCTACCAGAGCGCACCCTTTATACTGAGAGAAAATGGCTTATTAATCTCCAAGGAATGACCAATTTCCAGCATAGTCACCCAACTGAACTGCTGATAATTTTTTTAAGCATTGGGAGTGCCATTCATTGCTTTTGTGGTTTTTAATAAGGTTAATCCCCTTCAAATGGGGCTCAAAAAGTCATTAGCTTCAGTCCATATACTGTATTTAACATTCACCTTCCAGTAGGTATGTTTCATGTCTCCATGTAAATCGCAAAGGCCAACATGTCACTGAAGATTTAGGACCTAAGGGTACATCTACAATGAAATAAAAACCTGCACCAATGAGTCTCAGAGCCCAGGTCAATTGACTTGGGCTCATGGGGCTCAGGCTGCAGGGATAAAGATTGCAGTGTAGACATCGGGGCTCACACTGGAGCCCAGGATCTGAGACCCTCCTCCTTGTGGGGTTTCAGAGCCTGGGCGCCAGCCTGAGCTCGAATGTCTACACTGCAACTTTTAGCCCTCCAGCCTGAGCCATGTAGACATACCCTAAGTCTACTCTGTTTCCCTGCATCTGAGACTCCTGCCTGCAATTGACTTAGCTGCCTCCCTGCCTGAGGCTGTTCTGTTCTGTAAAGGTTCTTCTACTCTGCTCATCATCATAGAATCTGAGTACTATTGATGCAGTCTGGTCTATTCTAAAGGCAAAAAATGTCCTCTTCAAAAGCATTGTTGCCCATTGCTCAGTGGTAGCAGCAAGGACTTTTCAGTGGCAACTTTCTGTTGGTAGAGAAACTTTTCACATGAAAATGGTCACAAATCTTGGTTACTTTGCACAGAGACGGTAAAAATGCCAGAAAGACTACATACAGAGGTAATTCCTCTGGCAGAAATTCCAGCGAAGACCCCACTGCATCCAGCCATGTAGTCAGAAAGCAGCATCCTTTTCTGACCTGATGTCACTCTTTCCTACCCTCATTGCACTGTCAGTGCTTGTGTACTGCCTGGCCTTTATTTCATCTGGGAAATCAGTTAGTCCAAACTTATAAGCACTTTGCTGCATGGAGCTCCTCATCATCAATGCTAGGCATACATTAGTTCAAGTTCCCTGAGTGTTAATCCTCTGTTTGTCCAGCTTGCAGCTGCTCTGCAACAAAAAGAAACTCTCATAACAGGCTTGATTATAAATAGCATCCACTGGAACCAAGTTGTCTGTTCATCTCCATCCAGACTACAGCAAGCATTGAACTCACACACTAACCCAACAACCACCCAGTTGTGGTTGCTTTAGCCACACTTAATGGGGGTCTAAATTTAAGTAGCGTAGAATGCTATGCTACTTGCTAGTCAGTCATTCATAACATACATTCCATTGCCAGCTTTGTCATAACAGTATCTTTGTAAGTCAGGGATCAAATTCATAGATTACATTCTAGTTCAGGGTTTCTCAGCCTGTGGGTAGGGACCCAAAACTGGGTTGCCAGAATGTTTCAAAGTGTCGTGTGGCAGCTCCTGTGGCTCCTGTCCCACGGGGTTGTCTGGGCTCGCCTCCCAGCTCCAGCCACTGCAACCTCTGGGGTCCCAGCACCACTCAGGTTTAGCCCAGCCGTCATGATGATGGGAGTCTGGGGAGGCTAAATTTGAGTGAGTGGCACTGCAACCCCATGAGCCAGGTCACAATTCTACTCACATAAATTTGGTCTAGTCAGGGGGATGGGGCCAAACTTGAGAGGCGCTGCAGTCCCGGAGATTGCAACACCTGGAGTGGAGAGCCAAGCCCAGCCAGTCCCACAGCTCAAGAGTGGCAGGTGCCGCTACTGTGGAGTGAGTGCCAGGCAGGACGCAACCTCCACTGTGGGCAGGATCCCACCACACCACTGCAGGACCTCCACCCCCAGACTATTTACTGGGTCATGACAGGCCATAAACATTTATAAATGGGTCCTGAGCACAAAAAGATTGAGAACCATTGTTCTAGTTGATTTCTAGTTTCACTGAATTTGGGAGGAGGGTTTGATGTTTGTGACGATCATAGCAGTTAGTTTTTAACTGACATACTTGAAATGATGCAATAGAATTCTTTTCATTGTAAAATGAGGTGGTTATATCATGTGAGCATCCAAAATTAAAAAAAATAAAAACAAGGTGTGACCCTTTCCTACTTTTCCCAGAGTTGTAAAGAAAGTGCATCTTTATGTCACTAGTGAATTAGAACAGTGGCATTGTCCACGTCGCCTATTAAAGGAAAGTTTAGGAAGATAGGCACATATAGTTCATCCACATTCTGGGCATAAAGACTTTTTATGGTGAAAAATCTCTCTTCAGTTAACTGATTTTCCAGTCCAATTAAGGCTGCAAACAGTCCTTTCTGTAAGTAATTGGAAATGTCCTTTACAATGAATTTTACTTTCTGGTCAAAGTGTCATTGTAATGCACAGGGTAACTTCTTTTAAAATTGGTGTAGTGGTTTTATGGCCTTGTTAATTATAATATAACACATGTAACAATGACCAAGTAAAGGCTTAAATACAACAAAAGCGACCTCTTCTAGCAAAATGGTCACAATTAATTAAATGTGGAGGAATTAATAAATGCTGCTTTATATTATAAAAAAAGGTCCCTAGGATGGGGATGCTAAGTAATTATAGACATTTGAAGTAATTATAGACATTTTACAGATTGGAAAAGTAGAACACACAGAGATTGTTTACCATTTATTATTATTTGTACTATATTACTGGACCATCTAGAGGTCACCAGCTGAGATCAGGGGCACCATTGTGGAAGGCAATGTACAAAGACAGTTTTTGTCATGAAGAAGTTACATTCCAGAGGGACAAGACAGACATAGGGAGGCCTCAGCTGAAGTACTGTGTCCAATTCTGGGCACCACACTTTAGGAAAGATGTGGACAAAATCGTGAGAGAGTCCAGAGGAGAGTAAATAAAAGGATAAAGAGTTTAGAAAACATTACCTAAGAGAAAAGGTTAAAAAACCGGGCATGTTTAGTCTTGAGAAAAGAAGACTGAGAGTGGACCTGATAATAGCTTTAAATGGATTCTCAAACTGTGGGTTGGGACCCCAAAGTAGATTGGGACTGCACTTAAATGGAGTTGCCAGGGCTGGTGTTAGGCTTGCTGGGGCCCAAAGCCCAAGACCAAGCCCGAGCTCCACTGCCCAGGGCCGAAGCCGAAACCTAGGGCTTCAGCCCTGGGTGGCAGGGCTCAGGTTACAGGGCCCCCTGTCTGGGGCTGAAGCCTTTGGGCTTTTGGCTTTAGCTCCCCCACCCGGGATGGTGGGGCTTGGGCTTTGACCTGTCCCCCTCCCCCCCCGACCTGGGGTCATCTAGTAATTTTTGTTGGCAGGAGGGGGTCACGGTGCAATGAAGTTTGAGAACCCCTCTAAAGGCTGTTGTAAAGAGGACTGTGATCCGTTGTTCTCCATGTCCATTGAAGGTGAGATAAGCAGTAACCTGCTTAATCTGCTACAAGGGTGATTTTATGTTAGATATTAAGAAAAATTTTCTAACAACAATAGACATTCGTTAGTAGTAGTTTATCGGTGCCCTTTTGCCATGTTGCTCCTAAGCGGCTGTTGCTTTTACGAAGAGTATCTGATCCATTAACAATAAACAGGTGCCAAACATTGACAGAAGTATAGAATGGTAAAATATAAATTGTTAACACAATTGCAAAAGTTGAAAAAGGGACAACTTCTCCACTCAAATATTAAATCAAAATTATAATACTGTCTTTATCCTGTTTTGTTTGCTGATATCTTTATCTGAGATAGTCTTTTGACTTGGTTATGCATGAACTGCTGTACAAGGACAAGATTTAGAATATCTACGTTTACAGAAATGTAGTTGTATGTACAAGGTTTAAGGGATCCATCACCATGGTCCTGGGTGAGCTGCCAAGGCACCATGGTTCAACTATTTGTGATACTGTGATACTGGCTATTGCCACATATTTTCCTGACTCAGAGCTATATAGGTTGATGGGACTATAAGGGTAGAGTTAAGGCTGTTTGTCATCTAGTCAAAACTTGTAATGGTGGAAAAAACTACGCTGAAAGGCATTTGAAGCTAAAAATCATGTGGCTGTTCATAGAAGTGTTTTCTGACAGAGGTTCTCAGTTCTGTAAATAAAATCTTCTTGGGATTATTTTCAGGTTATTTGTCTGGAGCTCATGCAAGGAGACTTTATTTATTTTATGCATTTATATATAATTTCTCTAATGTTTTAAAATTGCCCAGTAGATTATATTAAACCATAAAGGAAATATTAGGTTTGCTGCTTCTTTTTTCCTTTGTAAGAGAGGTACATGTGACTTATTGTCTTTGGTAAATGAAGTAAAGTATTGTCAGTTTGAAAAAGAATGAAAAATTGAGAGGAATTTAGAAATGCATTATAGGGGTGTGCAGAAATTTGGAGAAGGTATGTCATGACTACCATGGTGTTTAGAATTCTAATGTCAGGATCTGAATGCCACAGACACTTGAATGAAAAGTGTGTGTCTGGGGGCAGGGGGGAGGAAAGAGAGAAATAATTGCCTCCACTTTAACCATTAATTTTCTTCTAAAGCTCATTATCCCTAAGCATACTGAACACTACTTTCTTTGGAGGAATCAATGCTAGTTGACCCCACTTGTAGTGGCCATCCATATTTTTGTCAATTTATTTTATACTGGTCTGTATAACTGAACCCAGTACTGGAACAATGACAATATGTGGAATAGTCAAAGGGGTGGCTAGAGTATACATACCTTCATTCACTCCCATTGTCGCTTCCTTTTTTTAATCCTTCTGCATAAAGTGAGGGGAGGCAATGAAAAGAAGGGCTGTCTGTGTACCTGCTGCTTGGCTCTGTGTCACTGAGTGAAGCTGAGGAGATGTCAAGCCAACGAGACTGTCCCAGCATTCCTTCTTAGTGCTCACTTTAAGGAATTTTCTTTTCTCCTAAGTGCACAGACAGCATTAATGACTCTGCTGATGTTTTGACTTAATGTCAAGACCTTTCTATTTGGGCATTAAAATGAATTTTTCTCATCTTAACAGGAACTCGTTATCCCACTCTCTCACCGTGGCACCAACAGCAAAGAGGATGGTTGTTTAGTGCAATAGCAGTGGCAGAATAAGGATAATCAATTTATGGAGATCCTGTGATGATGCGATTATAGGACCATTACAGTTTGAGATTTCAGTGGCATAAGGTACAAGACTATGGAGGCTCTATTAACATGGAGCCATTAGGATGTGAGAATAAAATGGCAAGAGTTTCAGGGGTCTGGGCAAAATGTAGCCTGTGTGGGTGAATAGGAGGGAATAAGAAAAGGAGTACTAGTGGCACCTTAGAGACTAACCAATTTATTTGAGCATAAGCTTTCGTGAGCTACAGCTCACTTCATCGGGTGCATTCAGTGGAAAATACAGTGAGGAAATTTATATACACACAGAACATGAAAAAATGGGTGTTATCATACACACATACACATACATACACACAGGAGAGCGGGGGAGGAGGGATGAAAACCTTTTGTAGTGATAATCAAGGTGGGCCATTTTAATTTTAATATTGCGACCTTTAGGTCTGAAATCGAGTGACCAGAGGTCCTTGCTAGGTCCTTGCAACAAAGCCTGTTGCCAACTGTGTCCACATATCTATTCAGGGGACACCATCATAGGGCCTAATCACATCAGCCACACTATCAGAGGCTCGTTCACCTGCACATCTACCAATGTGATATATGCCATCATGTGCCAGCAATGCCCCTCTGCCATGTACATTGGTTAAACTGGACAGTCTCTACGTAAAAGAATAAATGGACACAAATCAGATGTCAAGAATTATAACATTCATGAACCAGTCGGAGAACACTTCAATCTCTCTGGTCACTCGATCTCAGACCTAAAGGTCGCAATATTAAAACAAAAAGACTTCAAAAACAGACTCCGAGAGACTGCTGAATTGGAATTAATTTGCAAACTGGATACAATTAACTTAGGCTTGAATAGAGACTGGGAATGGATGTGTCATTACACAAAGTAAAACTATTTTCCCATGTTTATTCCCCCTCCCCATCCCCCCACTGCTCCATGGACGTTCCTGTTAACTGCTGGAAATGGCCCAGCTTGATTATCACTACAAAAGGTTTTCTGCCCCCGCCCCGCTCTCTTGCTGGTAATAGCTCACCTTAAGTGATCACTCTCCTTACAGTGTGTATGGTAACACCAATTTTTTCATGTTCTCTGTGTATATAAATCTCCTCACTGTATTTTCCACTGAATGCATCCGATGAAGTGAGCTGTAGCTCACGAAAGCTTATGCTCAAATAAATTGGTTAGTCTCTAAGGTGCCACTAGTGCTCCTTTTCTTTTTGCGAATACAGACTAACACGGCTGCTACTCTGAAACCTGTCATTATAGGAGGGAATAGAAAATTTTATTAGGTCAGTTTCAAAGAAATTATATATGTGCAGCCATAACAAAGCTGTATACAAAGTGGAGGGCTGTGGATCTGATGAGATGACTACGGGGGGCCTTATGGAGTACAGACCGAAGGTCTTATCCTGTAAGTTGCTGAGGGAGTCAACTCCCATTGATATTGGTGGAATTTGAAGGCATACAGCACTCTTCAGAATTTGGCTGCGAGCAAACTAGAACTGGGAGATATTAGGGTCCAATGCAGCAAAGCATGTGCTGAAGTCCATCTGAAGTCAGCAAAGAATTTGACAACCAGGCTTAAATCTGACTGAAGTCAATGTGATATAAGCATTACTTTAAAGTTAAGCATGTGCTTAAGTGCTTTGATGAACAGGAATGAACTTAAGCATATGTTTAAATGTTTTGGTGAATCAGGTCCTAGAAGAGGTAAAGGAGCTCCCTTTTCATTTTTTAAAAAATTCTTCATTTCTGTGGCTTATAGAGCCATGGTTTATTTTCATTATAAAAGGAGGGAACGTAGTTCAGGAGGCCATACTGTAAACCCTCAGCCCCATGAATCTAGTGCTGAACTGAAATAAGTAAGGGTATGGCTTGTTTTCTCCTAATCTCTTGACTATATCGTTAGGTCGATATTGTTATTTAAGACTAATGTAGGACGAGAAAATAGTTTCATTGCCAGCCAATGGAGACCCTATAACAATGCCACAGTGACTGAGACTATAATGATGTACTGTACAATTACAATGGCAAAAGGAATTCAGTGGTAGTCTATGACCCCATGATCATACCATTACAATACAGTCAGAGATGTGAAGTTATTATGGGGAAACTATTTCATAGCAAGTCTGTAAGGACCTTTTGATGACGCCATTATGAAGCCTTTTCAATGTAAGGTTATGATGGCAAAATGGTTTCAATGAAACTGCATTATGGTTTAAAAACAGAATGAAATGGTGTCAGTGGAAGTTATTCCTCTTTTGAAAATCAAAGAAAATTAAACAGAACCCACTCTCTGCACACCAAAACTAGCAAACTTTAAAATTACCCAAGATTGACACCAGATCTGGGTGGGGGAGGCAGGACCTTGAGCTCTTGTCAATAAGCAGTTAAGGTTTCCACTCTAGTTATCTAATAGGAAAATGTGGTTGCACTAATTTCCAGGGTCTTATCACAATCTTAAGTGAATCAAAATGAAATGTTGCCACTGTGATAGTTTTAAATTAAATAGCATCCTTCTGCATTCTCCTTGCTCTGTTACAGAGTATTATGCCATGATTTCTTGCTTTTCTCATGTTTGTAGTGTGTCTGACTTTTACTTGCTCTGATAAGTGTAGCTTTGTCTTCCTTTTAATAAAAAAACTAAAATTCTGTTGCCACTGCCAGTCTCAGATTGTGAGTGACAACTGAGACCGACTGCCTTGGTAAATAACATATTTCAAAATCAAGTGAAAATTCCAACAGCTAAGATTCACATCTCACCAGTAATATGGTCACTATTCATCTGGTTTGAAATCTAGGCCTGATCTGATCACATAGATTAGCACTAAAAAGTGCTATTGGTAGAGGAAAGTATAGAGAATAGAATGGAGACTAGCGAAGCACTACATTGCAACAGAACAATGGGAACAGTGGTTCCATCAGGGGTGCATCTACCCAACAAACATAGCAGTGTTAGCTATGTGGCAGGACAGCTGCACCTTGTGAAGCCCCATTGAATCTGTATATCCATTTTTCAGCATGGAAGCTGTAGGCCCTAATTCTGCAAAGACTTACGCGGGTGCTTAACTTTACACACAGCAAGGAGTCCCACTGACTTACTACTACTCATAGTGCATAAACTTAAGCATGTGTATAAGTCAGAGCCTCCGAGTGTAAGCTTCTCAGGGCAGACAGGTTGTCTCTTAATTGTCTGTAATAGCCTGTGCACTTTTATGGTGCATATAAATAATAGTGAGGGTGGCAGCATTTTCTAAAACTGCATAATATAATATATTTTGGAAACCATATTTTTGGAACCAATTTAACTCAAAAATAGTTGTAAGAATGTTTGCCTACAGGTATCTATCATAGCATCAGATATTTTGCTAATGTAACTTGATTTGCACAATGGGGTGAAATTTATGTCTCTGCTTATCATGCTGGCTGATATGGTATAAAATGGCACTAAGTCATCATAACAAGTAGCCGAGATGCTGTCATTTTCCTGTATAGTCTTACATAACATAATGAGCACATGTATGTTAACCTTTCCCCATGTTACAATCACTACTTAAAACAAGGGCTAGATCCTTAGCTTGTGTAAATCACCAGTTGAGGATCTGGCCCAATATTTATAACATGTCTGTTTTTTCACTTTTTCAGGTGCGTGAAGTTAATTATTCCCCGGAGAAAAGAATCTTCTGTCATTCATCAACATAATTATTTTTAAATCATTTATCACACGTTTGACTGCAGACTGTAAGTTTCGTATGTATTTCTTTCTTTGAGTTTGCAATTAATCTACTAGAAGGCTAAAAAGATTACGATTGTTGGTTTAAAATATCAGCAAATTAGAAATATTATCCATTCCTTTTGTCTGAAATGAGATGAGGTGAACCATCTGTGGCAAATTTTGAAAAGCCAAATGTGTGATGGTCAAAGGTCTGTGGTTAAGTTGAATATTTAGAGGGAGTTCAGAGATGAGTGATGAAAATGATTAGGGGTATGGAAAAGTTCTCATGTGAAGAGAGACTGAAAAGATTGGGATTAATTACTTCAGGGAGGAGATGAGTAGAAGGGATCAGAATATACAAAATAATGAATGGTACTGAGAAGTTGGATTGAGAATATCTGTTCTTCCTGTCTCATAACACAAGAGGAATAGGACATTCAATTAACTAGGAAGGCAGCAAATTAAAAATTTATACCAGGAAATATTTTTTTCACACAATGCATAATTAGATTGTGGAACTCATTGCCACAGGCTAGCCAAAAACTTAGTAAGATTCAAAGAGGTATTGGGCTTTTATATGGATAACAAGAAAATCAACAGTAGTAATAGTAAATACTTAAAGAACAGTGAAAAAAGTTTGAGAAGTAATGTAACACCACATGCTTCAGGGTTTTAGCAAATCTCTAACTATTGGGGTTTAGGAGTTGACTCCCCTAGGAGACAGATTATCCAACATCTACCTACTGCAGGCTTTCTTGTACCTTCCTTGAAGGATCTAGTGCTGGCCACTGCTGGAGACAGGATACTGGAGTAGGTGGACCATGAGTCTGATCCAGTATGACAATTCCTATGTTCCTACAGTCTTCTTAAGTGTGTGAGCATCACATGGGGAGTCCAAGATTGCTAATATTCTTAAACAATTCACTATTTCTTCCCTTCCTGACTTTGCACCAACATTCAGACCTCCTGCCATTTTGGAACAACCCATCACTCAACATTTTTCCAAGCACCATATTGTGGGGGAAATTGCTATTAACCTTGCTGTTGAAACTGAACCCATCCCATTCTGCGGCAAAATCTATGCACTATATGCAACATATACAAAAGCTGTAACGCAAGAGGCCTACAGGCCTGTATCCTGTAAGACTTGGCTTAAGCTAAAGCATTTACGTATGCTAGGCTGTGGCACTTGACCCAGATAATAGACTAGGCCAATCTCTAACTAAAAAAGAACCAAAGTGCCTCCAGAAAAGTCCCTAGCTGTCCATTATATGCACCCTCCACCCTGCAAAAGTCCCTAGACAAAACGCTGCCACAGCAAATCACAGATCTTGATAAGATCTTGATAATAACACGGTGCATCAGCACTGTGCTAATTATGAAACTGCCCTTCCATTAATTCCTTATAAGGCTGTATTAATAATGCTTGAGTGGTAAAGAAATGTATCATTTGGCTTGAATTTGGACCAATATAAGTCTGATATATATAGATTATATATTATAGGGGCAGGGCAGAGAGAGACCAGGGTGGCACCTGTGGGTGACCATCTCTATCTCCCTCTCCCTGCATGCTTGTATTCAATAAAAGACCTCAAGCTGTTTGAATCAAACAGATGGTGTGACTCGTTTTCCACAAAAATTTGCGGGCTCGTCCAGGATCCACCGTATACCATCCGTGAGTGTATACCATCCATGAGTGTATACCATCCACAACCGCAGGCTGTTTCCCTTCGAACCCAAGGCACCATGTAAAAGGTAAGAGACCTTTTAAATCTCTACATTGGGTTTTCGTTGGAGAACTGACTGTAGGTTCTGGAATTGGGTGAGTTGCTTGCTGGATCTGAACTTTATTATCAAACAGCTCTGCCGCCTTCAGGTAGGCCAGACAAGTCACAAAGGTGGCTGTCTAGGACTTAGTCTCTGTGTGTGTGTGCCAGTGTGAAAGTAAGGGTCACAGAAAGACGCCCAGAGCCCTCTGCGAAGCTTTGCTAGTGACCAGAGGTGTCTCTAAAGCAAGCTCTGTGGCCCCAATGGAGAAGGATGGTAAAAGCCCTGGCCAAGATGGGCTGTTTCTGCATGGCTTGACTGGCGAAATGGACCCCGTCTAAGGATAGGAACGTGTGTGTGTCCCTATTTTCCATCCGTGGATGACCCTAATTCTTTGGCCATTGACCGATCCTACATCTCGCCTTATGTGATAAAGCATGCGGCTTTAGCCAATGCTCTTTGCTACAGGGGGCTGTGGGGAAGGTCATAGGCTAGGACCACTGACTGGTCTTACATCTCACCTGATGGGATAGAGCATGCAACACTAGCACAGGCTCTTCGCCAGAGGGGGTGTGAGAGGGTCATGGACATCCTCTGTAAATTTTCCTTGTACAAGTGTGTTTCCCTTAACTTCTTTCCTCATTCCACATTTCCTGTAAGTCTTTCCTGTGTGAGTAACCCAAGTGAAAGTGAACCGGGGACTGGGGGCCGAACATCCCCCAGGAAGGTTGGATACTTGGGGGCCAGAGGATCCAAGGGGATCCCTGCCTTGCCAGGAACTGTTATACTGGGACACCAGGAACTGGGGAAATGGGGGCCGGTGGGTCCAGAGGGATCACTGTCTCGCCAAAAGGCCTAGTCCTTTCACTTACAAGTTTCTGGAAAAATGGAATCGGTATACCAGGGATGATTCAAAATTACGGTCTCCCCTAGAGGGAAAGTTTTGACCTTGACAAGATTGTGCACCTCAGAGGCGCACTTCTGGCAAATGTTTGATGCATATTTCAATTGGTATGGAGAAACAGAAAAACGGCACCATGAATCTCAAAGGAGGAGTTTCAAGGACTCCCATGAAAAACTTAAAACACAATTAAGGGAGACAAAAGAGAAATTGGGTTTTCCAAGCCCCTGCTGGCCAGCAGATATCTCTCTACCCTTTAAGGCCTCTTCGGGGGACCCCCTCAGCTCCATCTGAAGATCCTATAAACTTATATTTAAACTGCAGTGGGGGTGGGCAATATTCCTAATTCCCACCCCATCTCTTTACCTCTGACCGTTTCTATCGGTCCTCTGTCTGACCATCATGCCTTCCTCCTCAGCCCTTGCTCACCAGGAAGAGGCTTGCTATGTAAATTAAAATGTACATGGATGCTCCAAGAGGGAAACCGACACCAGCCCTTCCTCGTTGCAACAGGAAGTGCTGGCTAAGGTTCCCCCTCCTGCTTGTGGGCTGATCATGCTGATCAGGTTGGGTACACTGAGTCCGCCCAACTGGTTAAAATTCCGCCTGAACCCAGCAAGGCCCCTTCTTAAAATTTGCCTGAATCCTCTCTCAAAATAGGCCAAGGAAGAAATTTGACCAGTAATCACCTCCTTAATTCAGCAAGGAGTCATTATTCTATGGTCAGTGAGTGTAACTCCCCCATTTCACGGTGCTGTTAATGCTGCTGTTCTCCCTACCTTTCACGTTGTCCCTAGCCCTGCTACTATCCTTTTCGGCAAAGCACCGGTGCTGAGGGGTTGTTACAGCCTCAAATAAGGGGAAGGTTGTATTAAGTCTGGACATAAAGGATTAAGGTTATTGTTAAATAAGATGCATCTAGATATGAGGAATGAATGTGTGTGTATGTAAATAGGTGTGTATAAATAAATAAAAGGGGGGTTAGTCAAAAAGTCCACCCTCCTTGCTAAATTGGTAGTGAAACAATGCCTGTGCCCATGAAAAGAAATAACGCAACAAGAAGAAAAAAAGGATCCGGCCCAGACCAGCAGGCAACCACAGTGGAAGAAGTTGAAAGAAAGAAAGTGAGAGGGTAACTCTGTAGTTACTGGAGGAAATTAAGCAGTGAAACTTTGTACAAATGTTAAAAGAAGGTGTTATGAAAAGAAAGGATGTGACTTGTTTTTCACAACAATCCCTCCTGTCCTTCAAAAACATATACAAACCTACTGTTCCCCATAGCCTACCAATGATAATACCCATGTACCGGTCTGTGCCTGCTCCCTTTATTGTTCAAGGTCTTGTTTGCGAGTTTCAGACCATAATATCTTGAGGTAGGCCTCATGTTCAGTCTTTGTGTGCAGCACAATATGCCATGCACAGCTACGGTGCTATATGAATAACGATAATGTCTCAGTTTGCCTAGTTAGCGTTAATCTATTTGACAATCATTCTCTTTGGTTATTTTTGAATATATTCTTTTATTTTTCAGAAGGTACAGTAAAAAAAAAAGCAACCAATTCTCACTCCCCTACTGGTTATGCTTGTTGAGAACTTGTCTTACCATTTCACTAAAGCTGTCTGAAAATTTTCAAAATGTGCAGTTTTGGTGAAATCTTTAAGCAGAGTTTTTCCACAAAAATTAGCTGTAAGTTTTCAGTAACAATTTTTGTGATACCTTCTTCCTTTTTTTCAACCTGTTCTAGAGCTGGTAAAAGCCATTCAGAATATAAGACTACATTTTGATGATTGTTTTTGACCAGCTGCACAACTAATAATCTTCGAGTAGATGTAGTTGTGTATTCTACTTCAGTGTGTGTGCACCCAGTGCACTGGAGCCAGAAAACTTTACCTAGCAGTATTTGTAGGGGTGGCACTCATGCCCTGCGGCACTAGCCCCTCCCTTGGCCATATAAGGGGCTCCCTCAGTTCCTTCTCACCCCCTGTGGCTACAGTCAGAGCTCTGTGTGGTGTTTTCACCTCACACTTTCAGTGTCAGATTTCTGAGAATTTTTTCTTGTACTTAATAGTTAGTTAGTAGTACCTTAGGTTAAGTTTAGTGTTAGTATAGTATTAGCTAGAGTAGTTGGCTGCCCTGTGTGATGCCCTCACCAGAGTTCAAGCGTTGTCCATTTTGTGGGGAGACCAGCCATGACAGTGATCCCCATCTGAGGAGCTTATTGTGTTTTGGTGAAGGACACATTAAAGAACAATGCTCCATCTGCAAGTTGTGCACAAAGAAGACTCAGGTGGCAAGAGACTTTCACCTAAAGCAGCACTTGCTGGAGCTGCTCTGGTAGCAAGGACCTTGTTTGATCAGTGGTTGTCTTGGATCCAGCAAGTGATGTCCCTCTGCCCTCAGGCTCTGGTGTTTCACCAAGGAGGAAGAGAGGTTGTTCACCTACATCTAGTGTGGTAAGGATGAGGGCCCATAAAATGAACTGGGCAGACTCCTTTCACACGGGATGAAGCAGGTCTGTACAACAGCTCCTCAGTACCACTCCAACATCAGCAAGAGCCTGTACCATTGATTCCAGTTCTGTCCATGAGGTGTGTGCTGAGTCCAGTATGGATGACAATGGTGCCAACTCCAACTGTCTCCCCATCTTAACAGCATAACTGGTGCATCAGACTTGCTTTGCCTTGAAGTCCTGGACTCTCCAGTGCTGTTCTCTGATGCCATGGCTTCTACTGCCTAAATCCTCCATGAGCCCTTGGCATGAGCCTTCTGTCCATGTCACAGAGCTGCCGTGTTTGTCAGCACCATAGCTCTCACCACCCAAGACTCACTCTGTGGAGTTGAGGCTGATGCAGAGTCTGGCATTGAAGGCCCCCTCGATGCTGGTGAATCCTTCAGTGCTGCTGTTGTCTTGGAGGCAGAGCCCTTTGTTGAGTTCAGTGCTGCCCTTCACCTCAGTGCCGATACCCCTCTTGGTACTGCATGGGAGTGTCTCTCATTCAGTATTGCCAGTGCCAAACCCACATTGCTCTTTGGAACCAATGCTGCCCACATATTGGGACTCAGATGAGTCTCTCTGTTTGTTTGCCTAATTGGGGCTGGCTCCCCCGTTGTCACCAGACAACCTCTGAGATTCATCAAGATCGAATTTGGTTTCATCATCCCCTTCATAGTCGCCTGGGAGGCACCAGAAATTGCCCTTGGATCACCACTGTAGTCAGGACAGAGGCTCTTGAACTGGTGCTTACTGGTCATAAATGCCTTACTTGTATGCCCAGTGGCCTTCTTGGAATCTTTGGGATGTTCCTCGTCCATAAAGTCCCACTCTTTGACCCGCTCCAAGGCAAGATCACTGGTCATGATGGTGGCTCCTTCTTCCAAACCACCTCAACTGCGTGTGACCGCTAAGTTCATTCTGTTGGAACTCTGGGGTTATTCTGACTGGATCCTGTGGTGCAAGAACAGGACCTGGTGTTGGCATGGCAAACCACCTCTCCATACTCTCCGGATGACTCTGCCTTACAGAAATCTTCCTTTCCCTCAGTGCTCAAGGTCTTTAAGGCATATCAGGACCTCCTGAGGCATATGGCCACCACCTTGGGCATCCAGGTGGAATTGCTGCAGGAGTATACACATAAGCTGCTGGATATTCTCCAATTACGAGCTCCAGGAAGAGTAGCTTTCCTGATAAATGAGGATCTCTTGGAGCCTACAAAGTTCCTCTGGAATACCCAAGCTTCGCTGCCTCCCACGGTGAAGCATTAGAAGTAGTACTTTGTTCCCATGCAAGGTTTTGAGGGTTTCTCTCAACCAGCCCTTAACTCGCTGGTGGTAACTGCAGCAAATGACAGGGAACATCAGGGAAAGTAGAAGTCCATACCTCAGGACAATGAGTCCAAGATGATGGACTTGATGGGGCTAAAAATGTATACCTCCTTTTCCCTGCAGATGTGCATCACAAACCAACAGGCATTGCTCTCTAAATATGACTTTGTTAATTGGGAGGCCATGTCTAAGTTCGTGGACAAGCTGCCAGAAGCCTTCAAGGAAGAATTTAAGGCACTCATTGTAAAAGGCTCTATGATGGCCAAGACTTGGTTGCAGTCAGTTCTGGATATGGCATATGCTTCGGTCAGAATTATGGCATCAGCTATAACCATGAGGAGGCTCTCGTGGCTGCAGAATTCAAGCATTGTGCCTGAGGCAGCAGACCATTGAGGACTCACTGATGGAAGAGTTTTGTTTTCAGGAAAAAATGACAAAACCTTGCACTCTTTTAAACACTCCTGTCCTATTTTGCGTTCTCTGAGTTTATATGGTCCGGCTGTGAAGAGGCGCCACTGTAGCAGTCAGCAGCAAAACTACTCTGTGTTTCTTTGGACAGTCCCCCTTTCCTGTGAGGCAGTGGGGCTCCAGGAAGGACCACAGATCTGAGAAGAGAAGGTTCCCTGGTTCTGGTTTTAACGAGCCATCTCCCCACCCCCCTGGCATCCAGCAAGCATCCATTTTGACTTGTGTGTCAAGGCAACAATCAGTGGTGAACTCTCCTTCTCCAGCCCCTCTTTGTGGACAGGCTGACTTATTTTTATGGTTTTTGGGACTTGATTACCATGGACAATTGGGTCCTAAGCACCTTCAGATCGGGTTATGCCATACAGTTCCTCTCCATCCCTCCTCCCCACCCCTACCATGTTCCTCTTCAGGGACCCCTCTCATGAGACATTGCTCCTCAAGGTTCAGTTTCTGTTGCTGGGGGCTATAGAGGAGGTCCCTCTACAGCATTGAGGACAGGAATCCTATTCCTGGTATTTTCTGGTCCCTAAACGCAAAGGAGGGATGAAACCTATCCTTGACCTCTGCAATCTCGGCAAATACATCAGATACATGAGATTCCGTATGATCATCCTAGCAACTCTTCTCCACACTTTAAATCACGACTGGTTTGCTGCTCTGGACCTTCAGGATGTTTATTTCCATGTTGTAATCTTTCTGAGACACAGGAGTTTCCTCAGGTTTGTTGTGGCTGGCTTACACTACCAGTACACAGTGCTGCCTTTCGGCATGTCTTCCGCTCCCTGGGTTTTTACCAAGTGTATGATTGTGATAACAGCATACCTCAGGAACAGGGGAATTCATACCTTCCATTTCTGGTCGATTAGTTATTGAGGGGCAAGTCCAGGAAATAAATCCTCTGTCATGTTCACTTCACACTAAGCCTACTCAATCATCTAGGTCTCATCCTAAACACTGGGAAGACAACATGGGTTCCAACTCAAAGAATTGAGTTCATTGGGGCCCTGCTAGAGTATTTCTACTGACTAAGCAATTCCAAGCGATTTCCTGCCTATGTCTGGAGCTGCAATCTCAACCCTCAACCACAGCTTGGGTGTGCCTGAGGCTGTTAGGCCATATGGCTGCATGGACACAGGTAGTCCAATATGCCAGGCTGCAGCTGTGTCCTCTTCAGATGTGGATGAAGTCGATCTATCATCTAATTTGTCATCCTTTGGACAGGCTGGTCCAACTCCCCTGCCAATCCTAGACACCTTAGAATGGTGGATGATTCAGAACCCTGTGTGCCAGGTGTTCCTTTTGCTCAGTCCCCACTGACCAAGACTGCACCAATCCTTCCTAAATAGGCTAGGGAGCGCAGCTGAAATATCAAGGCCTGTGGTCAGAACAGGAAGATTCTCTTCACATCAATGTCCCAGAGCTTCGTGCCATCTACAATGCCTGTCAGACCTTTCAAGATCACCTCCGGGACTCGGCGGCTCTCATATTCACCAACAATACCACCGCAATATACTATGTGAATAGACAATGTGCCTTGTCAGGATGTGATCAGGCTCTAGCAGTTCAGCATCAGGGAAAGCATTATACTGATGGCTCATCACTTACCTGGGATCCAGAATCACCTGGCAGATCACCTCAGAAATTTCTCCCTGAACCATGAGTGGTCTCTGAAGCCCAGGGTCCTGAGGCACATTTTCTTCAGTTTGGGGCATCCCAACAATCGACCTGTTCCCCGCAAGAGACAAGAAGAAATGCTGTCCATTTTGTTCTGGGGGTTAGGGGGTCTCAGTCTGGGCTCTTTGACTGATGCTTTTCACCTGATCTGGAAATCAGCATTTCTGTTTGCTTTTCCTCCAATTCTGATCATGCCGCAGGTCATTCTTGAGATGAAATTGGACCATGCCAGGCTGATTGCTCCAATGTGGCGGAGACAATGTTGGTTCTCTGACCTCAGCACATTATTGGTTCGGCCTCCCACAACCCTTCATCTTAATCCTGACCTCCTGACTCAGCATCACAGTCAGGTTTTACATCCAGAACTCAGCTCCCTGCATCTTGCAGCATGGATGCTACGCGGTTAGATGAGAAAGAGGAGCGATGTGCAGAGGTGGACTGGCGAATATTGCTTAATAGCAGGAATCCCTCCAGAGAACCTATTCAGCTAAGTAGAAGTGGTTCTTGATCTGATCATTATCCCAAGGAGTCGAATCAAAGCTAGGTTGCATCCAGGACATCTTAGAGTACCTGTTACACCTTCAGTCTTTTGGTCTTGTACTTAGTTCATTGAGAGTCCAACTGGTGGTGACTTTGGCGTTTCATCCACCCATCCATGGAAAATTGGTGTTTTCAAACTCCATGGTAGTGAGGTTCTTGAAAGGTGTTATTTGTCTCCACCCACCAGTTGATGAGCCAGTTCCTTTGTGGGACCTTAATACTGTCATAGCAGCTCTTATGGGTCCTCCGTTCAAGCCTCTGGCAACTTCTTTCTCCCTTTTGTGCCAGAAAACTGCCTTCCTTGTGGCAATAATGTCTGCAAGGAGAGTGAGTGAGTTGCAGGCTTTGGTGGTCTCCTGAAAGAAGTAGAAACTGAGAAGGAGGCTGAAGAACCTAAAACCAGTTCCAAGTGGGAACTCCAAACACTAAAATCTCAGCTTAAAAAACAAAATGATTAACTGGAAAATAATAGGAAGTTGATGGTTAGAAATATGAGACACCACGATGAAGTGAGCTGTAGCTCACAAAAGCTTATGCTCAAATAAATTGGTTAGTCTCTAAGGTGCCACAAGTACTCCTTTTCTTTTTGCGAATACAGACTAACACGGCTGCTACTCTGACACCTGTCATCCTTTTTGAATGGATTTTGAAGATAGTTGGGATAGATACCTATCTTCAGCTATTCACAGCAGCATGTTGTAATACCACAAAGGCTTATCACAAAGTATACCTCATGAAGTGGTTATGGAATGGACTTTAGCATAAATACATTTTTCATTTTTCAAATAGTTTTATCCTTTAGCAACTTTTGCAATTCAGTTACAAATGTACAGTGGGATTGATATTAAAAAAAAATTGCATCCAAAAAGTGAAAGGAAGAACACTAGCCTAGCATTACAGTATAATTCTTACTCAACAATTTTCATGCAGTGAATCAAGAGAAATGCATTTCTGAACTTTCTGTATAAATCTGAAGTTAGTTTTCAAGGTCTGGTACTCCAATTTTACCTATCCTGCTTTACCGTGGTGTTGAAACATAGGTTTGCCAGCTCAAGATAGAAAATGATATAGCCTGGATTTTTTCCATTTCATCTACCTAGATTTCACAGTTCATATGTATCTCTGCTCCCTTCTCTCGATCTCTCTCTCCCTCTCGCACTACAAATGCCTAGGTATGATTTGACTTCAAGAAGAGGTGGCCTTCAAATGGCAGAACAGGACTCACAGGATTCAGACAGTCTCCTCAGGGGGACTAAGTCATCTGTCTGACGCTCTGACCAGGAAAACAGAGAAGTCTGCTGCTTGCCAGGGGCTAAGATTCGCGATGTGACGGAGAGACTGCCGAGACTCATCAAGTCCTCGGACCGCTACCCCTTCCTGCTTTTCCATGTGCGCACCAATGATACTGCCAAGAATGACCTTGAGTGGATCACTGCAGACTACGTGGCTCTGGGAAGGAGGACAAAGGAGTATGAGGCGCAAGTGGTGTTCTCGTCCATCCTCCCCGTGGAAGGAAAAGAACGAGGTAGGGATCGTCGAATCGTGGAAGTCAATGAATGGCTACGCAGGTGGTGTCAGAGAGAAGGCTTTGGATTCTTTGACCATGGGATGGTGTTCCAAGAAGGAGGAGTGCCACACAGAGACGGGCTCCACCTAACGAAGAGAGGGAGAGCATCTTTGCGAGCACGCTGGCTAACCTAGTGAGGAGGGCTTTAAACTAGGTTCACCGGGGGAAGGAGACCAAAGCCCTGAGGTAGGTGGGGAAGCGGGATACCGGGAGGAAGCACAAGCAGGAGCATGTGAGAGGGGAGGGCTCCTGCCTCATACTGAGAATGAGGGGTGATCAGCGGGTTATCTCAAGTGCCTATATACAAATGCACAAAGCCTGGGAAACAAGCAGGGAGAACTGGAGGTCCTGGCAAAGTCAAGGAATTATGATGTGATTGGAATAACAGAGACTTGGTGGGATAACTCGCATGACTGGAGTACTGTCATGGATGGGTATAAACTGTTCAGGAAGGACAGGGAGGCCAGAAAAGGTGGGGGTGTTGCACTGTATGTAAGGGAACAGTATGACTGCTCAGAGCTCAAGTATGAAACTGCAGAAAAACCTGAGAGTCTCTGGGTTAAGTTTAGAAGCGTGAGCAACAAGGGTGATGTCGTGGTGGGAGTCTGCTATAGACCACCAGACCAGGGGGATGAGGTGGACGAGGCTTTCTTCCGGCAACTCGCAGAAGCTACTAGATCGCATGCCCTGGTTCTCATGGGCGACTTCAATCATCCTGATATCTGCTGGGAGAGCAATACAGCGGTGCACAGACAATCCAGGAAGTTTTTGGAAAATGTAGGGGACAATTTCCTGGTGCAAGTGCTGGAGGAACCAACTAGGGGTGGAACGCTTCTTGACCTGCTGCTCACAAACTGGGAAGAATTAGTAGGGGAAGCAAAAGTGGATAAGAACCTGGGAGGCAGTGACCATGAGGTGGTCGAGTTCAGGATCCTGACACAAGGAAGAAAGGAAAGCAGCAGAATACGGACCCTGGACTTCAGAAAAGCAGACTTTGACTCCCTCCAGGAACTGATGGGCAGGATCCCATGGGTGAATAACATGAGGGGGAAAGGAGTCCAGGAGAGCTGGCTGTATTTTAAAGAATCCTTATTGTGGTTACAGGGACAAACCATCCCGATGTGTAGAAAGAATAGTAAATATGGCTTAACAGTGAAATCCTGATCTTAAACACAAAAAAGAGGCTTATAAGAAATGGAAGATTGGACAAATGACCAGGGATGAGTATAAAAATATTGCTCAGGCATGTAGGAGTGAAATCAGGAAGGCTAAATCACACCTGGAGTTGCAGCTAGCGAGAGATGTTAAGAGTAACAAGAAGGGTTTCTTCAGGTATGTTGGCAACAAGAAGAAAGTCAAGGAAAGTGTGGGCCCCTTACTGAATGAGGGAGGCAACCTAGTGACAGAGAATGTGGAAAAAGCTAATGTACTCAATGCTTTTTTTGCCTCTGTCTTCACGAACAAGGTCAGCTCCCAGACTGCTGCACTGGGCAGCACAGCATGGGGAGGAGGTGGCCAGCCCTCTATGAAAAAAGAAGTGGTTCGGGATTATTTAGAAAAGCTGGACGTGTACAAGTCCATGGGGCCGGATGCGTTGCATCCGAGAGTGCTAAAGGAATTGGCAGATGTGATTGCAGAGCCATTGGCCATTATCTTTGAAAACTCATGGCAATCAGGGGAAGTCCTGGAAGACTGGAAAAAGGCTAATGTAGTGCCCATCTTTAAAAAAAGGGAAGAAGGAGGATCCTGGGAACTACAGGCCAGTCAGCCTCACCTCGTCCCCGGAAAAATCATGGAGCAGGTCCTCAAGGAATCAATTCTGAAGCACTTAGAGGAGAGGAAAGTGATCGGGAACAGTCAGCATGGATTCACCAAGGGAAAGTCATGCCTGACTAATCTAATTGCCTTCTATGATGAGATAACTGGTTCTGTGGATGAAGGGAAAGCAGTGGACATGTTATTCCTCGACTTTAGCAAAGCTTTTGACACGGTCTCCCACAGTATTCTTGTCAGCAAGTTAAAGAAGTATGGGCTGGATGAATGGACAATAAGGTGGATAGAAAGCTGGCTAGATTGTTGAGCTCAGCAGGTCATGATCAATGGCTCCATGTCTAGTTGGCAGCCGATATTTAGCGGAGTGCCCCAAAGGTCGGTCCTGGGGCCGGTTTTGTTCAATATCTTCATTAATGATCTGGAGGATGGTGTGGATTGCACCCTCAGCAAGTTTGCGGATGACACTAAACTGGGAGGAGTGGTAGATACGCTGGAGGGTAGGGATAGGATACAGAGGGACCTAGACAAATTGGAGGATTGGGCCAAAAGAAATCTGATGAGGTTCAACAAGGACAAGTGCAGAGTCCTGCACTTAGGACGGAAGACTCCAATGCACCGCTACAGACTAGGGACCAAATGGCTAGGCAGCAGTTCTGCAGAGAAGGACCTAGGGGTGACAGTGGACGAGAAGCTGGATATGAGTCGACAGTGTGCCCTTGTTGCCAAGAAGGCCAATGGCATTTTGGGATGTATAAGTAGGGGCATTGCCAGCAGATCGATGGACATGATCGTTCCCCTCTATTCGACATTGGTGAGGCCTCGTCTGGAGTACTGTGTCCAGTTTTGGGCCCCAGACTACAAGAAGGATGTGGAAAAATTGGAGAGAGTCCAGCGAAGGGCAACAAAAATGATGAGGGGTCTGGAACACATGACTTATGAGGAGAGGCTGAGGGAACTGGGATTGTTTAGACTACAGAAGAGAAGAATGAGGGGGGATTTGATAGCTGCTTTTAACTACTTGAAAGGTGGATCCAAAGAAGATGGATCTAGACTATTATCAGTGATAGCAGATGACAGGACAAGGAGTCTCAAGTTGCAGTGGGGGAGATTTAGGCTGGATATTAGGAAAAACTTTTTCACTAGGAGGGTGGTGAAACACTGGAATGCATTACCTAGGGAGGTGGTGGAATCCCCTTCCTTAGAAGATTTTAAGACCAGGCTTGACAAAGCGCTAGCTGGGATGATTTAGTTGGGGATTGGTCCTGCTCTGGGCAGGGGGTTGGACTAGATGACCTCCTGAGGTCCCTTCAAACCCTGATATTCTAAGATTCCATGATAAGGACAACCTAAAAACATGTAACATTGACATTGACACCTGGGAGACACTTGCCCAGGATCGCTTAAAATGGAGTGAAGTCCTATGTGATGGTCCCCTGCATTTTGAACTTACTCGCTGACAAGCTGAAGAGGACAAGAGGCACAGGAGGAAGGTGAGACTGGCTTCCAGTCATGGTCAACAACCTCCTGCTGAGCCTGAAAACATCTGCCCTCATTGTAATAGAACTTGTGGTTCAAGGATTGGCCTTATTAGCCACCTGAGGACCCATAACTCCCATGGACAACGATCATACCTGGTAACAAATGATTGCCCATCATCATTGTAAAGCAGTATTAGGGCCCATTTCAGCCATCATTTCTTTCCTGTCCTGCTTGTTCTGAAATGTATGGTTGATTCTGAAATGTAAGGGTATCCTAGAATCATAGAAATGTAGAGCTGGAAAGGACCTTGAGAAGTCATCTAGTCCAGCCCCCTGAACTGAAGCAGGACCAAGTAAACCTAGATTATCCCTGACAGGTATTTGTCCAACATGTTTTTAAAAAAACCCAGGATGGGGGTTCTACGTCCTCCCTTGGAAGCCTATTCCAGTGCTTAACTACCCTTATAGACAGACAGTTTTTCCTAATATCTAACTTAAATCTCCCTCATTGCAGATTAAGCCCATTACTTCTTGTCCTACCTTCTGTGGACAGGGAGAACAATTGATCAGTCCTTTTTAGAACACACTTAACATATTTAAGGACTGTTATCAGGTCTCCCCTCAGTCTTCTTTTCTCAAGACTAAAAGTGCACAATTTTTTTTAACTTTTCCTCATAGGTCATGTTTTTCTAAAGCTTTTATTATTTTTGTTGCTTTCCTCAGGACACTCTCCAATTTATCCACACATTGCCTTAAGTGTGACTCCCAAAATTGAACATAGTATTGTAGCTGAGGCCTCACCAGTAGATTGAGTAGAGTGGGACAATTACTCCCTGTGTCTTGCAGACGACACTCCTGTTAATACCCCCATAATTATATTAGCCTTTTGCATAACACTGTTGACTCATATTTAATTTGTGATACACTATAACCCCCAAATCCTTCTCAGCAGCACTACTGCCTAGCCAGTTATTCCCCATTTTGTAGTTGTGCATTTGATTTTTCCTTCCTAAGTGAAGTACTTTGCACTTGTCTTTATTAAATTTCATCTTGTTGAATTCAGATCAATTCTCCAGTTTGTCAAGTTCCTTTTGAATTCTAATTCTGCCCTCTAAAGAGCTTGCAACCTCTCTACTCTATTATCCAAGTCACTAATGAAAACATTTAATACTACTGGACCCAGAACTGTATATTATATTATTAGAACTCAATGGCTAGTCATTTGACAAGAGGATTTTTTTATATGGAAAGTAAGGAAAAGCTGAAATAAGGTCAAAGTTACCTTACCAGGGATGCGGAGGGACAGTGTGGGAGGCAGAGGAAAAGAAGAGATCAATTAATGTTAATGCATCTTCCTGTAATAGATGCAAATAAAGCTACTCTCCAGATCAGTTTTTAAATCATTTGAAAAGATGTAATCTCATTAAATCAGAGGTACCTCAGAATTACCTATCCCATGATATCTAAGAAGTCCCATTCACGCAACTTTGGGTACAACCGATAGTATCCTAAGGGACCTCAGCCTTTCTACATTTCCAAAGCCTTGTCTCCTTCCTGAACTTTTCTATTGTTACTAAGGGATAGTTTTGGGGAGAATGTCTGAACCTATGTAGGAATGGGCTGATCTCTTCTGGTAAGTAGACCCATAGCTCAGGTTCCCCTCACTGAGCATAACCTGTAGAAAGTGCTTTATAGTTAGAACTTGAGTCTATCTACTTGTACCATCCTTGTGGAGTGCATTTGTTATGGTGAGTTATGGATAGAGAGGCTGTTTCTAAGAGAGTCAAGTTCTAGCCTGTTAATGACCTTGTAGATAGATCCAATAAGAAGTAAGATGTTATTGAAACCCTCGTCCATTGTTACACCATTTAACAGTTAAGTGTGAGGTAGTGCTAAGTTCCCTCTAAACTGTGCGGCCACGCAGCTGCCTATTAAGCCCCGCGCAGAGGCTCAGGGCTACAGTGGGAAGAAGTATCCCTCCCCCTGGCATGGAGCTGCTACAGTGGTGAGAGGTGTCCCACCCCCGGGCCCAGGTCCGCCAGAACCGCTGCAGCGAGAGAGGGCTGGGGGGAGTTCTCTCTCCCCACTGCAGCCCTGGGGCAGTCTGCAGCCCTGGGGCAGTCTGCAGCCCTGGGGCAGTCTGCAGCCCTGGGGCAGTCTGCAGCCCAACCCACTCATCCCTGGTCCCCCCCTGCACCCGAACCCTCTTCTCCAGCCCTAAGCCCCCTTCTGCACCCCAGTCCCTCATCCCCAGCCCCACCCCAGAGCCCACACCCCCAGCCGGAGCCCTCATCCTGCCCCACACCAACCCTTTGCCCCCTCCTGCACCCCTCATCCCTAGCCCCACCCCAGAGCCCTCACCCCCCCCTGCACTCCAACCCTCTGCCCCAGCCCTGAGCCCCCTCCCACACTCCGAACCCCGTGGCCCCACCACCACATGAATTTTGTTATGTGCACCAATATGAAGGTGCACATAACAAAATTCATTCCGCACATGGATGTAAAAAGTTAGAGGGCACACTGGTGTGGTAGTCCATGTCCATCCCTCCCCATCAGGTTTGGAGGGAGGACGCTCTGCCTCACTACATCAACAGTCAAATCACAGGAAAGTAGCAGTCTTTAGCCTCGACTACTGAGCAGGGATACAACCACTAACAGTCTACTGCCGCAGCCCTTTGGGTAGGGCAGAGTAACAAGCCATCATTACCCCAGCCTCCTGGCTAGGTAGACAGTAATTATCAGCCTATAGCCCAGGCCCTTTTGGGTGGGGCAGAGTAACAAACAATCTTTAGCCTAGCCTCCAAACTGAGCAGACCATAAGTGCAGTTTAGGGCTATGACCCTCTGGGTGGGGCAGAGCAGAGAGCAGTCTATAGCCCAAAGCTCCTGACTAGGGAAGACAGCAAACAAGACAGTTAGGGGCTTACAGCTTTCTGGCTGGGGCCGGCCACAGGAAAGGCACAGGCCTTCTGGCCTACGGTGAGTAGGCCACCACCCCAGAGGTTGGGTTGGCAGTAGGGGGACCCGGGCCCACCCTGCTCCACTGGGTGCCAGCCCAGGGCCCTAAGAGTGGTGGATGGTCTTGTCACTTGGTCAGCAGAGATCCGACCAAAACACACTGACTCCTCTCTCAGCAATATAACCGGACTCATGTGTGGTTCCCCTGGGCTACTTCCTGCTGCCCTTCCTTGGTGTGGCTCCATAGATCATGCATCCTCAGTCTCCTCAGGGTAAACCACAGACAGCAGTCTCAGTAACTCTTCACCAAAGTCAGTCTCCCCTAGGGGCAGGGTGCTGCACAGCTCAATCTCTGGTCCAGAGTTCTGCAGCAGGGCAAAGATGTCTGCTTCCTTCCCTGGCTTCCACCCAACTGAGCTGGAGTTCACCACCACTTAGACTTCCTGTTGTGAGCCTGTGAGGTAGCTAATGGCAATGCCTTAAGCAGCCTGATACTTCCAGGGTAGGGGAGGAGGGCTGACTTGGCTTCACCTACCATAGGACATGGGGTAGTCCCTCCTCATTAGGCTCAGAGGGAGGTCTCTCTACATGTGTTTCCCAAACTTGGGATGCCACTTGTTCAGGGAAAGCCCCTGGTGGGCTGGGCCGGTGTGTTTACCTGCCGCGTCCGCAGGTTCGGTCGATCACGGCTCCCACTGGCCGCAGTTTCCCGCTGCAGGCCAATGGGGGCTGTGGGAAGCGGCAGCCGGTACGTACTTCCCTTGGCCTGTACCGCTTCCCACAGCCCCCATTGGCCTGCAGCAGTGAACCGCGGCTAGTTGGAGCCGCAATCGGCCGAACCTGTGGATGTGGCAGGTAACCAAACTGGCCCGGCCCGCCAGGGGCTTTTCCTGAACAAGCGGCATCCCAAGTTTGGGAAACCCTGGTTTAACTGATGAAGATGAATAATGCAAACTAGATGTTTTCAATTAGATACTGAACAAAGTAGGCAAAACAGGTGAAAACCTTTTCACAAGTCAATGCAAGTTGCATCAGTGTAAATGAAAGTAGAATTGGTTAAAAATCTTGGGAGACAGGCCAGTCCTTGCCTACAGACAGCCCCGCAACCTGAAGCAAATACTCACCAACAACCACATACCACACAACAGAACCACTAACCCAGGAACTTATCCTTGCAACAAAGCCCGTTGCCAATTGTGCCCACATATCTATTCAGGGGACACCATCACAGGGCCTAATAACATCAGCCACACTATCAGAGGCTCGTTCACCTGCACATCCACCAATGTGATTTATGCCATCATGTGCCAGCAATGCCCCTCTGCCATGTACATTGGTCAAACTGGACAGTCTCTACGTAAAAGAATAAATGGACACAAATCAGATGTCAAGAATTATAACATTCATAAACCAGTCGGAGAACACTTCAATCTCTCTGGTCACGCAATCACAGACATGAAGGTCGCTATCTTAAAACAAAAAAACTTCAAATCCAGACTCCAGCGAGAAACTGCTGAATTGGAATTCATTTGCAAATTGGATACTATTAATTTAGGCTTAAATAGAGACTGGGAGTGGCTAAGTCATTATGCAAGGTAGCCTATTTCCTCTTGTTTTTTCCTACCCCCCCCCCGATGTTCTGGTTTAACTTGGATTTAAACTTGGAGAGTGGCCAGTTTGGATGAGCTATTACCAGCAGGAGAGTGAGTTTGTGTGTGTATGGGGGTGGGTTTTTGGAGGGGGGTGAGGGAGTGAGAGAACCTGGATTTGTGCAGGAAATGGCCTAACTTCATTATCATGCACATTGTGTAAAGAGTTGTCACTTTGGATGGGCTATCACCAGCAGGAGAGTGAATTTGTGTGGGGGGGTGGAGGGTGAGAAAACCTGGATTTGTGCTGGAAATGGCTTTTAGATAAGCTATTACCAGCAGGACAGTGGGGTGGGAGGAGGTATTGTTTCATATTCTCTGTGTATATATAGAGTCTGCTGCAGTTTCCACGGTATGCATCTGATGAAGTGAGCTGTAGCTCACGAAAGCTCATGCTCAAATAAATTCGTTAGTCTCTAAGGTGCCACAAGTACTCCTTTTCTTTTTGGTTAAAGCAGTGGTTCTCAAACTTTTTTTTTCATGGACCACTTGAAAATTGCTGAGGGTCTTGGCGGACCACTTAATGATCTTTCCAACTGTTGTTTGTACCGTTAGCTAACTATTGTAAAGTGCTTTGGATAAAAGCACTGTATAAAAAAACCTTAATAATTAATGTTTTTTGTTCTACAAATAAAAGTGCACAACTCATATTTTAATATCAGTAGTCTTACCTTTCTAATGCAATGGATGTGCCCTCTCTCTCTCCCGCCACAGCAGCCCCCGAGGTGGGGCTGGGAAGGAAGGCCATCTCTCCCCGGCAGCCGCAGCCCTGGATCTGGGGAAAGTCGTCTCTTTCTTTGGCTGCCACAGCCCTTGACGTCCCAAATTCCCCCCACCCCCTCTTCTCACCCCACTGCCCCCTCCCACCTACCCCCTATTCCCCCCAAGTCCACCACCTCACCTTACATGTGCATCTTCTCCAGGGTCCAGGCATCTAATTAGTGGAGTCACGCCTGCGGCTGCCTAGGTGCACATCTTAGAGGTAACTATCCATGGACCACCTGAATGGAGCTTGTGCACCACTGGTGGTCTGCAGACCACAGTTTGAGAACCTCTGGTCTAAAGTGTCTTATCCTTAGTTTCTTTCTCAGTATTGTTGTTGTCTGTTTAGCTCTGACAATGTGTGGTCTGTGCTGTACAATATACACATAATAAAGACTAATCTTATCCCAAAGAATTTACAGTTTGAAAGTCAGACACAGATGAAATCTAGAGTTAAGAATGAATTAGGATAGTTATAAAGTTATTTCTTTCAGTTGTCATGCGTCTTCAGGAGAGCTCTGAATGAGTGAGATAGTGGGATAATGGGATAATGGGATATGGAAGACATTCTGTGCATGGGGCAACGTGGAAAATATTCAAAGACAGTAGCAAGAGAAGAAAAATAGTGGGGCATCAAAGTTAGTATCACTGGTGGAAGGTGTATGTTGAAAAGAAATGAGAGTAAGGTCTGACTTATAGGTAGGGATAGAAATACACATGAGGATGAGAAGTTTAACTTGACATAGTATGCCAGGAGAACCAATAGAGGGAAGCATTTGGATGAATGGGTGGGGAAGAAAATGTTAGTTTATTGGATGGGCTAGTGGGGGTAATGTGGGTACTGGGAATACCAGAGATGAAGAAGTTGATGAAGACTCAAGGATGACGGTGTAGTCAATCATTTTAACCATCTGGATTGGGAAGGTCAGATTTTTAATGAGCTCTGAGGGAAGAAATGGCAAGATTTGGATACTGATTGTATATGAGAGCTGGACTAGTTGAGATAATGAGCCTATATGACAAGGAGCATGGTGGGTTATCATCAGCAAGGAAGAAGGCGGAGAAAGAATAGTTAGCAGAGAATATAAAATGTTTGGCTTTAGCCATGTTAGGTTATGGTTGTCAGCAAGTTATGCATGACAAAATTTGGAAGAACCAAGCTGATATGTAGGACTGAACACGGGAAATAGAGAGCAGGTGGAGAAACACATTTGCGAGTTACCAGCATAAAGTGACTAGCTGAGTCTTTGAGAGTAGATGAAGGTGCCCATGGAAATGAGTAGGTCAAGGAGAGAACCCTGTCAATAAAATGGGATCAGCAATATTTATCTACTAAACAACATTTATAAAGTGTTAGAGCACCTACTTACACATCATTACAGTGATTTGGTGAGGTGGGGAGAATGGAACTTGGAACCTCCTGGCTCCCAGCCCTCTGCTAGATGTTGTTTTTTAAAACCTTTAGGTAGTGTAGTTGGAGATTTTTCCATTAGAGCTGGTGGAGATATTGGTTACTTTTTTCTTTCATTAAAATATACAGGCTTTTTTTATTTAAAAACTTTTTACAAAAAAGTTGGTGTTTATACAATTTTTCATATTTGTCATTTTTTGATGGAATCATATGAAAAATGTCAGCGAAAATGTAACCTAGTTGGTTGTCCCAACTTTTTTTTCATCCCATTTGTTATATTTCGTTGTCACTGTATAACTTTTGCTGGTATTACCTCTTCTGTCCCAAATCAGAACTCCCATGATCCCGAAATGAATTTCAGATTATACAGATAGTTCATCATTTTATTCATGAACATTCAGACAAACAAAATGTTGTTTGTACAAATGTTCATGTTAGCAACAAATATTGGATTTGTAAACCTGGGAAAACAAAATTTGAGACTGAATTCAACAAATAGCTTCGCTTCAATTCTTCCTGCTCTTTTTGACATACAGTGACTCTTTGTGAATGATGCTCATGTTGTAAAAATGATAAATGTATGAGCTTCCCTACTGTGTAACAGCCAGGATTTGCCTGGTTTGGTTCATGCTAAGAATATCCAAATATAATCATGACATCCTGCGTTTCAAGGGAAAAAAGTAGTTTTTTCCTCCAGTGAAAGCATCTTAGTTGGCTGTTGTGGAATAGAAAACCAAACAGAAAAAAATCACAAAGTAATTTTGCATATGCTGCTAGATGAGAAACATAATTAGGTAATGATGTTCTGTAGGACAAGAGCTTTCAAGTCACGAGGCATATCCTCCTGGTGAAGCGTGGATATTTGGTAAATGAGACATGATGCAAAGCTAAAAGATCTCTGAAATACATATTCATAGCTTCCTCTCCCTCTTTTCAGGTCCTGTAGAAGTGGCAGAAGCTGCCTGTAGGAGTTCCTTCCTGCTTCCCCATGTCCTGCACTAAGATCAGAAGTGGCAGGAGCTGCCACCTGGAGTCACCACCTCCTCCTTCTTTTCTGCTCTGAAGTCCATGAAGGCCTGCAGCACTAATCGCAGTGGGAGGGCAGCTGTGAGAAGTATAAACATGAAGGTGACAGTGAAGGCAGTAGTGCAAAGAGTGAGAGCCACAGAAATAAAATAGAGAAGGAAATGCTGAAAAGCAGCCAGACACATGAATTTCCGTGTTCTGAATATGAGTCCAACAATCACAGTGTGTGTTGTTTCAGAGTAACAGCCGTGTTAGTCTGTATTCGCAAAAAGAAAAGGAGTACTTGTGGCACCTTAGAGACTAACCAATCTATTTGAGCATAAGCTTTCGTGAGCTACAGCTAGCTCACGAAAGCTTATGCTCAAATAAATTGCTTAGTCTCTAAGGTGCCACAAGTACTCCTTTTCTTTTAGTGTATGTTGTTTTACCACATTCAGGCACATGATGTTATGAGACCATGGAATCTGAAGACACATCTCACCTAAGCACCCACAGTCTGAGGGGAGGGTGAAAGATTAGTTTGGCGGGAACAACAAATGAAAAGGCAGGAAAATTATTTCCTAAAAAGCCATATTAAATAAAAATACACTTAGGGTGTCATGTGCCTTCTCGTTACAGATCATTGAAAACAAAATTGCTCAGATGAACCCCTAATTGCTTCATGCAGCTGTGGGAAATATATGAAATAATGACAGGGAAGATTGGAGCCAACAAGTTGAAAACAACCCCATTATCAAAGGACACTGGCCTTCACAGAATTGATGACCTTGCAGACCATGTAAGGAAATAGTTGTGAATATTAAAGAAATTCTTTTATTTTCATAATAGTTGGAAGTGGTCCTTGGATGCATAAACAGAAGAATCTCACGTAGGAGTAAAGAGGTTATTTTACTTCTATATTTGGTACTGGTATGACCACTGCTGGAATACTGTGTCCAGGTTTGGTGTCCACAATTCAAGAAGGATGTTATCAGTTGGAGAAGGTTTAGAGAAGAGTCACAAGAATGAATAACAAATTAGAAAACATGCCTTAGAGTGATAGACTCAAGGAATTCAATTTACTTAGCTTAACAAAGAGAAGGTAAAGAGGTGACTTGATCACAGTTGTAAATACCCACATGGGGAACAAATATTTGATAATGGGCTCTTCAAACTCACAAAGATATAACATGATTCAATGGCTGGAAGTTGAAGCTAGACAAATTCAGACTGGAAATAAGAGGTGTAAATTTTTAACAGAGAGGGTATTTAACCATTGGAAGTCTACCAAGGATTGTGGTGGATTCTCCATCACTGGCAATTTTTAAATCAAGATTGGATGTTTTTCTGAAATATGCTTCAGGAATTATTTTGGAGAAGTTCTATAACCTGTGTTATACAGGAGGTGTCAAGGTTCCTCCCCCACTCTGAACTCTAGGGTACAGATGTGGGGACCTGCATGAAAAACCTCCTAAGCTTATCTTTACCAGCTTAGGTCAAAAACTTCCCCAAGGTACAAAATATTCCCCCCCGTTGTCCTTGGACTGGCCGCTACCACCAAACTAATACTGGTTACTGGGGAAGAGCTGTTTGGACGCGTCTTTCCCCCCAAAATACTTCCCAAAACCCTGCACCCCACTTCCTGGACAAGGTTTGGTAAAAAGCCTCACCAATTTGCCTAGGTGACTACAGACCCAGACCCTTGGATCTTAAGAACAATGAACAATCCTCCCAACACTTGCACCCCGCCTTTCCTGGGAAATGTTGGATAAAAAGCCTCACCAATTTGCATAGGTGACCACAGACCCAAACCCTTGGATCTGAGAACAATGAAAAAGCATTCAGTTTTTTACAAGAAGACTTTTAATAAAAAATAGAAGTAAATAGAAATAAAGAAATCCCCCCTGTAAAATCAGGATGGTAGATATCTTACAGGGTAATTAGATTCAAAAACATAGAGAACCCCTCTAGGCAAAACCTTAAGTTACAAAAAAGATACACAGACAGAAATAGTTATTCTATTCAGCACAATTCTTTTCTCAGCCATTTAAAGAAATCATAATCTAACACATACCTAGCTAGATTACTTACTAAAAGTTCTAAGACTCCATTCCTGGTCTATCCCTGGCAAAGACCAGCATACAGACAGACACAGACCCTTTGTTTCTCTCCCTCCTCCCAGCTTTTGAAAGTATCTTGTCTCCTCATTGGTCATTTTGGTCAGGTGCCAGCGAGGTTACCTTTAGCTTCTTAACCCTTTACAGGTGAGAGGAGCTTTCCCCTGGCCAGGAGGGATTTCAAAGGGGTTTACCCTTCCCTTTATATTTATGACAGGAGGTCAGACTAGATGATCTCATTAGTCCCTTCTGGCCTTGGAATCCAGGAATCTATTTAGATACCTAACTTAGCACAGCTGTGTTTCTATGTGTCTTAGATAAAATAAGGGAAGATGGATGAAGAGTTATTTCTTTTGGAAATAAACTGCAACCCAAATGGTTTAAGGCCTGGCACCCCTTGCACAGCAATTGGTGGCCGTGGCCAATGCTGGGAAGGGGACTTGCATATTTAACCTATTATGGAGGTATAAGCACCCAATCTCAATGTGCTCCTTCAGTTTTCCTGTGAAGGCATTCTACTTGCCTCTGGACTCTGCAGGTTGAATGCCCTTGGTTGTGGCCAGTGATGATGTGCACCTATAAAATCAATACTTACTCCTATAGGCAGTGGCAAATTTTAGCTCCCTGAAGCATAGAGGATATTGTGGTTCTTTCCACCACAATTCTTTCTTTAGGATACCCCTTGCATGGGGCAGCTACATACTGGCCCTTACTAGATTGTGAACTTATTGGAGCAGCCTTCCTGAGTAGGCACCACTATAAATAAATATATAAAATACTATGAGCTGTGTCCTTTTGACACATCCTAGCCCATATATATTTATTTGTCCAGCAGATACAAACACTGACCCCTTCTCTTTCATTACATTATAATTTACATTTAGGCTGCTTTAAAAAAAAAAAAACAGAAAACACTTTTAGCATTCTGTAGCTGAGCTGTCTGATGTAATGTGTTAGAGGGTGTAGGTGCCAGTAGAGAGCAGAGAGCTTGAAAAATGATCAGACAGTGCCAAGACCACAGTGCATGTTGTCAGGAGAGCTAACAGTACAATAAATCAACCTGTCTGGTGTCAAGGGTGAGTTCATTTGATGTTTAAAGCCATTTGACCAATCTAATCTGCCCAGGCACATCCTATTCATTTCTAAACTGTTAGTATCCTTATGAGGCTAGAATTACTCTAAAGATATGCTGCCTAACTCTGTAGTTCTCTGGATTTTAAAACAAGGAATCTGGAAGGAAAAAGATGTATGTGGAAAGGTTTTGGGAAGGGCAAGGCTTGGTATCCGTTCTTAGTGAATTTTTTAGTTTTTATTTTTTTATTAAAACAGATCAGTTTTGGGTAGAGTTTGAGAAGTGTGAGTGTTCAGAGGGAGTCTTTCCTATGGCTTTAGTATACGGAACTGAGAACGCGTCTTCGATGCTGCTTCGTTTTTTTTGTGGGTAGACAAAAATTTCAAATATCATCCACCCCACTTCTACCATTCTCTGCAAATCCAGACAGAGTGACAACCTCCCCACTTAACTAGCTACAGCCACCCTCCTTATTCTCAATGTCAGGTCACAAGCCCCGGTACTCCCGGCCCCATACAGCTCTGGGCAACAGTGATACTGGGACTGGCTCTGGTTTTCCCCTTCTCAGGTGATTCTTCCCTTGCATGGTGCTCTTCCTGGTTCCCATTCTGGGACATCCCCTGTTGGATGCTCTGTCCCTCCTGGGCTTTGGGCTGGTTCTTGGCTGCTTTACTATGTGAGGGCCTGCTTGCTGTAGGCCTTCTTGTCTGGAGCTACAGACCCCCCCCCATCCCTTTCTCCATTCTCCTCTTCCTGGAACAACCAGCAGTTCCTCTGAAGACAAGGGGCCATGCTCTCTAAACTGCAAGGGGATTACACCCATATATTAGAGAGACAGACAGATGTTTTGAGTAGATATTTTATGGGAGGAGGTGGGATGGGTAGGGCAGAGTGGGTTTGGGGTGGAAGACTGAAAGAAGGTCAGGGCTATGGATGGAGAGAGCACCCCCAAACTCAGGAGAAAAGGAGCCAACACAACCCACTACATCCAGAATAACTGATGTTTTCCCCTCTCTGTTTCTAGATTATATGGCATATATGAATCTAGACTGGGGTCGTCAAAGGTGCCAAAGGGAGTTAGGCACACAATTTGAATGGGATTTTGACATCTAAGTCCCTTAAATTCCTTTGAAAATAAATCCCAGCCATTATGTTCAGGTTTTATTGTTTGCTATTTATTTTCGGTGTTGTTTTATTATTTCTGGACTAAAAGAATGAACACTGGCATTAGTGCAAGATGGTTGGGTAAACTATAAGCATGCATCTAGGGCAGCAGTTCTCAAACTGTGGGTTGGGACCCCAAAGTGGGTCCTGCGATCCCGTCTTAATGGGGTTGCCAGGGCTAGCATTAGACTTGCTGGCGCCCAGGGCCAAAGCCCGAGCCCCATCACCCAGGGCCAAAGCCCGAGCTCTACTGCCCGGGGCTGAAGCCCAAGCTCCACTACCCATATTTGGCTTTGGCCCCACCACCTAGGGCAGCAAGGCTTGGGTGGGCTCAGGATTCAGTCCCTCTTCTTGGTATTTGAATGCATTACTTAAATATTACTTTGATCAGTGTTTGAATGCATTACTTAAACCTTAGTGAGCAAAAAGTGACGCTTAGTTCGGCCCTAAAGCAAACTGTTACTGCCAACAGCGGTCAACCAGAAGCCAATAGATTTGAATTTGCATATGTCAAAAACAAGTGGGTTAGAGTACTTGGTGACGGTCCCAGTTCCTCCCCCTTGATGTAGGCAGGGGGTCTGATGTTATGGGGAATACATGCCAGGCCAGCTCCTCTCCTAGTATTGTCCACATCACTGGAGCCGCTGGCGACGACAATGGAGAAGAGTGGGACACCCCCACCAAACACTCTTAAGTCTGATTGATGTAAACATTGTGGGTGGTGTGGGCTCCTTTGTTAGGGGGTGCTCTCTCTCTCTCTCCATAGCCCTGATCTTCTTTCAGTCTTCCTCCCATTATAAAACAGCAGAGAAAACAAGCAAAACTCCCCAGGGAGGAGAGAATGGACTCTAGGAAGGAGAGAGCTCCTTCCTTACCTTTCCCCATGCCTTCATCCGCTTCCCTACACATATAAAATCAATACTTATCCCTAGTGCACTGTGCATTACATCTGTCGCACAGCTAGTAATTCTGTCAGTCCCTTCAATGCACAGCACCCAAGTTGCATGCTCCATGCAGTCCTGATTAATTCTCTTATCCTACACACAGCCCCCCAGTTAATTATATATGTTCCATCTGTTTCCCCAAATAACATTGCTGCCCCCAGCACAGAGCCCCCAATAAATTCTATACTCTCTATAGGCAGGTCGCCTAATTAATCTGGTTTCTGACTGTGTTATCCACACAGCCCATCACTAATCCTGCCCCCTGGAACAGCCTGCCCTGTCCCCATCCATACCTATTTCCAGGGTGGGTGCTAGTCCTGCTCCATTCCTGGTGCCTGTCTCTCAGCTCTGCTGGGCTGCTTTGCTGCTCACTGTCTCTCCTCTGCTGATGGAGCAGCTCCAGCTGCTCTCCTCCAGATGTTGGGAGGCGAGGATGGGAAAAGGGGACTTTTGTCCTGTCACCCAGTCTGGGAGAAGGCAGCATTAGTGGCCTCTGTATGCCTCTCCCCCAGGAGGTTTGGACAGGATGGGTGGAGGAAAATTAGTGATGGAAACTAAGAGCCAGCAAGGAGCTGCTTCTCTCCAGCTGGCTCTCAGCCTGGTGTTTGTGTAAGTGGGGCAACGGTCCCGCTACTGTGGGGAACTTTCCTGTCTTATACACTACCCTGGAGGACTTGGCTAGTGAAAGGATCTGAGTCCTCACTCCCAGTTCCATTACTCAGGCCTGCCTGACCTCGAGGGCTCCCCTTCCACTCTCCTGTACGGCAGAGTCCTCGTAACCCCAACAAGGCTGGGCCCAGGATTCCTCAGGGGGCTCAACCCCCAACCTTGTCATGATCACTTAGGACAGGGGCTAGGGGCGGGGTTAGATCCCCCACAAGTCTGGCCTGCAAGGCCTGTTGGCTGGGGCATCTCCCTGCACTGGGCTGGCTGCCCAGGGTCCCCCCTCACTCTTCCCAGCTGCTCACTGCACCTGGTTCCAGACTGCTCTAGCCCCAGCTCCAGCTCCACCCAGCCTCAGCATTGATGCTGCTCTGCCTCCAGCCCCCAGGGCTGCTTTTTCTGGCCCCTAGGTTTACCAGCTTTCTGACTGCAGAAAAATTGAACACCCTTACCCTGCTCCCTGCCCCACTCTCCCCTGTCCCACCCCTTCTCTGAGGCCCCTCCCCCACTCACTCCATTTCCCCCCCTCCCTCCCTCCCTCGCTAGCTCTTAGCAATCCTCACTCATCTTCATCGGGCTGGGGCAAAGGGTGAGGGCTCCAGCTGGGGGAACGGGCTCTGGGGTGGGGCCGGGGATGAGGGAGGGGGCTCAGGACTGGGGCAGGGGGTTGGAGTGTGAGGGGGGCTGAGGGCTGCAGCTGGGGGCTCTGGGGTGATGCTGGGGATGAGGAGTTTGTAGTGTGGGAGGGGGCTCTGGGCTGGGCCACGGGAGGAGGTGCAGGGTGCAGTCTCCAGGCAGCGCTTATCTCAGGAGGCTCCCAGCAGTGGCTGGCATGTCCCTGCGGCCCCTAGAGGGAGGCATGGCTAGGCAGCTCTGCGCGCTTCCCCCCGGCCACAGGTGCCGCCTCTACAGCTCCCGTTGGCCGCAGTTCCTGGCCAATGGGAGCTGCAGAGCCAGCGCTCAGGGGGCAGTGCGCAGAGCCTCCCTGGCTACCTCTGTGCCTTGTGGCCACAGGGACGTACTGGCTGCTTCTGGGAGCCGCACAGAGCCAGGGCAGACAGGGAGCCTGCCTTAGCCGTGCTGCACCGCTGACTGGACTTTTAACGGTCCAGTCAGTGGTGCTGACCGGAGCCACCAGGATCCCTTTTTGACCAGGTGTTCCGCTCAAAAACCGGATGCGTGGCAACCCCACTGGCCCCTCTGGCTCTGGCTGCTGCAGCTCTCCTCCCAGAAAATGTCTGCTCTGTGGGCTGCTTCTGTGGCTCGGCTCCTAGCACTGACCTGCTTCCTGGGCTGCTTTTCTGGCTTTTTGTCTCTCTGGCTGGCGCAGCCCTGCTCCCCAGCTCAGCTCAGGCTCCTGCTCTCTCCTTAGCTTGGTCCTACTGTGTCTGACCCAGGCAATTCCAGCTCACACAGAGGATGGGACCCCCCTGGCCTCCTGACTCTCTCATTAACCTGCCTGCCCTGTCAATCAGGCTGACCTGGAGCATTGGCCTCTCCCCATTGTTCCTGGGGACTGTCAGTCTCAGGGTCCTGATTTCCCATCAACCCTTCCCCTTCCTTTTGGTACTGGGAGGTAGCCAACCAAAACACCCTCACTGAGTTTTAGTAGGGGGCCAACAGTCCACTTACATTTGGGGGAAGGCAAAGGAGCCTTGGCTACTGCGAATGTTAAGTGCCAAGTGATCGCTCACCACATGCAACTCCTAAAACTGAATTCCCCTCCCCCAGGAGGTGGGATGACTGTGAAGTCAGCAAATCAGAAGGTATTTCCATGTAGGCTGGGGCCGGGGCGTCCCATAGAAGGGTCGGAAGCCCCATAGTGTATGGGGAAATCACATACATGTGGCAGGTCTGCATGTAGAAATTTAAAATATTTCCATATGTACCATAAGCCTCATATTCAGTAGCTTTATTAATACTCCTGCTTTCCACTGACCCTGGGGAGAACTCTTGGCAAGTCTGCAGTGCTGCCGAATTCTATGCCTCACACATGACAATCATGCATTTGGCAGCTCTGTCCTGCCTGCTCACAGCTCAGCCTGAATATCACATAGCCCAGCTGGCCTGAGAGCAGAAACTGCAGTTCCTCCTGAGGCCTCTCACTGCTGCTCAGTGAAGCTCAGCGCTTCAGGGCAGCACTCTGCCTTCCCTCCAGATGCTCCCGGTATTGGATTCTGCTGGGAAAGGAGCAGCAGCATAGTGACTTGGCTGCAGCAGGTGGCAGGTTGGCTGGGAAGAAAGATTATGTAACCTAAATAACAGCCCCAGGCTCCCGCAGCCAGACCCCAGAAAAACCTGAGACCACTGCTTTCCTAACCAGCCCCTCAGAAACCCTATCCAGACCCCTGCCCCCAAGAGAGTAACCATTCCCCAGGTACCTGCCCTCTTGGAGACCAGAGCCCATCTCCCATTCAGCCCCTGACTATCCCAGCACTCCCAGACGTCTCAGCACGCAGCACTTGAACCACTTACTCTAGACACCCCATGACAGCACCCTGCCACCCCCCCCGCCACAGTTACCCAAAAGCACTCAGTGATGTAGACACCCTAGTATGAATGCACATGGTGGCAACCCCAGATAACCTCCAGCATCCCCCCGCCAATCACCTACCCTC
Source organism: Eretmochelys imbricata (assembly GCF_965152235.1). Taxonomy (NCBI): domain Eukaryota; kingdom Metazoa; phylum Chordata; order Testudines; family Cheloniidae; genus Eretmochelys; species Eretmochelys imbricata. Next base: position 36,317,588 of record NC_135574.1, read on the forward strand.
CCACCTACTAACCCCTTATCTGGCTTTGCCTCACAGCAGCCAAATTTTAGGCAGCTTTGTGTCCTACTCCCACTTCTGCTTGGCGGGGAGTGTTTAGGTAGTGGCCTTAAGATGAAGTTTATGCTGTTATGTAAATTAGTTCATTAAATGATTTGCATACAATTTCACACATGGAGCTGCACAAAATTGGCAGTTAGGAGAATACTTCTACATTTAATTCCAACTATCATAAGTGTGTTGAAATTAGTAGGAAACATGAGGAGGACTTTACAGAGAAACACTAAACTTAGAAAAGCAATTGAATGAGGTGATGGAATGAATACAGGATGGCTGGCAGTTTCTTTGGGAATCTGGCTTGGTCCAGTAAACAGCAAAGAACTACACAAGGACAAAGCTGTAAAACAATTCAGTGTAATCAGTATCTAAAGGACAGAGTCAAAAGAATGATAGGCCTGACTCATTAGTAGAGTGGGAACTTGATTATTGGGTTGTTGTGTTTTACTTACAGAATTGAAAGCTTCTGTTTTGGAGTGCGTCAGAAGACAAGATATGCATCTGAAGAAATCACATAGTATTGTTTTTTGTTTAATTTCTTCTATTTTTTCCCTCCATTTGTAGTGTCAATGTTTTCTTTTTATATATACACACACACACACGCTTGTGTGCACCAGCCAGATTTTTTTTTCAAGGTGTGGATAAGTCACAACTCCTCTCGGTTGGCACAACCAGGTCCTGTTAAGAGCTTTACAGATTAAGACCAACACTTTGACATGACTTCTGAAGTTAATGGGGAGCCAGTAGAATGTACAAAGCTCAGGTGCGTTGTGTTCCCATTTATCTTTATGGTTTATGAGGTGCATTGCTGCATACTGCACCAATCTTAGTTGTCTTGAGTCAGTTCTGTACAGTCTCAGGTGGAATGAGTTGTAATAGTCTAATCTGGAGGCACTGAAAGCATAGATTTGTGATGGTTGGGGTTCTCATCTAAGAGGAGGAATGGAGTTTTCTTGCTAGGCAATGATGTAGGAAGGCATTCCACACTACTGTGGCAAGCTACTTCTCATGGAGTAGTGGTTAGAACACAGGACTGGGTTTGAGGAGGTTCAGAGTGTGTACCAGTGTCTGTCATTGACACATTGTGTAACCAAGTCAATGCTCATCATCTTAATTGCCACATCCTCTGAATGAGGATGATCATGTTTACTCACCTTTATAAACTGCTGTGAGATCTACAAAAGAAAGCAGCATGGTTATGCAAATTATTATTAATAGATTGGGTAAATAGCATCAAAAATGAAAACTAGAAGGAACAAGAGTTCAATCATTTCACACATATATGACCACCTTTGTGTGTGTCAAAAGTGAGATTATCAAAAGTACTCAGCATTAACACTGTAATGAGAGCAGGGCTGAGTGCTTTTGAAAATCCCACTCAAAATAGCCAATATGAAATTATTTAAAGAACAGGCCACTTGGAGAGGGGGCGCTGATGGCTGTGCAGTAATTTTAAAACAGTCTAAAAATACAGTTAAAACAGCATAATATAAAAACGAAATAGTACAAAGACAAACAGTGATGGAAGAGGGCAGTAAGAACTGTGTGCAGGACAAATAAAACATCTTCACTAGTGAGAGCAATTCATTTGGTGCCCTATTTAGCAGGAGACAGATGAGGCCACATTGAATTAATAGGAGAAAGTGGCACTGTCAGTCTGGGGTGGGGGTGGGGATTACAGAGGAAGATGAAGTTTGAAGAAATAAGAGGAAACGGGATGATCCACTGGTTAAAACACAAGCCTATGCTTTGGGAGCCCTAGGTTTGAGTCCCTGCTCTACCACAGACTTCCTGTGTGACCTTGGGCAAGTCACTTAGGGTAGGATGTGTAACGGGATCTAGGCATAGCAGCACTGAGTGTCATGGTGCTTAGAAAATTCCAGAAGCAACAGTGTAATCCACAAAGCCTAAATTAGTTACCTAGACTCCCTATATAATGAATGAGGAGTGATGGGTATCAATACTATCCACAAAGGGTAACATACTAAGCAGGGAACCACCTAAGTTAGCTAGCTGTGGGAGAGACTGACAACAAGTGTGTGTGTGTGTGTGCTCACCCTGCTCTTGGAGATAGGTGTCTTAAATTGAGACTGGGGCGGGAGGAGGGAGGGCGCTATCGCTCCTTGGCAATCCTCAAACAGGAACCTATCGCATGGAGTCGGGTGGCTTAGGCATCTAAGCCACATCTTGAGGAACTGAGTCAGGTGCCTGCTTTATTCCATACGAAATAGCTACAGGATTGGTGCCACCCGAAGCATAACTTTTAGCGCAGTGGTTAGAGCACTTGCCTCAGAGGTGGGAAACCCCAGTCGCAGTCCCCTTCCCCCTGCTCCCATGACTCTCATTATTTCTCCAAAGTGGAATAGCTTCAACAGGAGAGACTGAGGGAGCTCCACATCAGCATATCCAAGAGTCCAAAGGTAAGAACACTCTGCTGAGAGGAGGGAGACCCCTGCTCAAATCCTTTCTCTCCTCTTTCAGGGAGGGGGGAAATGAACCTGAGTCTCCCTTATCCCAGGAGAATGTTCTAATCCCTGGGCTAAATGTTAAATACGGTGGGCACCACCACCACCTCTTTCTTCAGCTGTATTTTGAATGGGACCCAATCCATTAGGTGCTCCCTGAGCCTGCTGAATTGGGCCCTGCTTGTGACTTAGGTGGGCAAAAGCCTATCTTCCCTGGTTTGTGACTCACTCTGGGGCTTAGGCAGGAGACAGGCATCTGAATGCCTAGAGGGAGACAGCAGTGGACAAGCCAAGAGGCTGAAATGTAGGGGCCTAGAGAAACTTTGCTTTGAAAACTGTAGGCACCAAGTGATTTTAGGTGCCTACAGAGTTCAGCAGGATTTTTGTGGAGCCTAAAATTGGGACTTAGACACTTAAGTCTGGGGTTTATGCTCCTTAGTACTTTTGTGGATCTGGGCCCTGGTCTCTCTGTGCTACAGTTCCCAATCTGTACAATGGGGATAATAACACCCTCAAAGGGATGTTGTGAGGATAAATACTTTAAAGATTGGGAAGATATGATGGTGATGGGGGTGCCATGTGACTGCGACAGATAGAAGGAAGACCCACCCCCCCAAAAAGGATAGAATATTGTTTCCCACAGCGTGTGAACTGAGACACTTTGGTGTGTGTACTCCTTCCATAGTAGTGCAAGTTTTGTTATGAAATGTGAGAATTAGCAACCTTCCAACCAGTTAGTCCCACCCAAGAAGCCCATATTTTCAGCTTTTGGGGTCTGATCCAGTGCCCGTTGAAGTCAAAGGAAGAATTGCCATTAATTAAAGCAACTGTTAGATCAGGCCTTTGATTTGTGATAGAGAACACATTGTCATTGAAACCACCAATATGTGAGAGATTTCTTTGTCCTCTGAGGAAAATGCTCTTCTGCCGACTAGCTCATCTCCTACATTCAGTGTTATAGTGATGATTAGATGAGTCTCAGCTACAGTTGTGTCAAATATGAAATATTCACTGTTCAGTTCTACACATAAATAATGGAAAAATATCCCATAGATATATCTTATTCCACCAGTTAATTGTTGATTCTTTTGGTTTATTACTACATGGGTAGTGTATATTCAACCTGACATAGGATCTTATGAGGGGAAGTTAAAATGTGTGTTTGGTTGACCAGATAATCTGAACTATGATTGCATTTGAGCAGGTCTAATATTTCCACTAAACCCAATCTTTCTGTGAATCAATATATTGGTTTTGTTTATATTATTCATTTTTAAGTTATTGTAAGTGTTACAGTGATATTGGTTATGTGTTAAGTATTCTTCTTATTACTGGTAATTAGGTAATACATGGTGTTTTATAGATATAAAAGTCAGGGTCCTGCACCAAAGACCTTAAAATTAAGCCGTGATTCTGCAACATCTTGCATGTGAGCAGGCTGAGATCAGTGAAGCCATGTGTGGTAGGCCATCCACACATAAGAAGTTGCAGCCACAGTGAAGATGATAAAATTATGGTAAAAGTGGTTTAAAATGCACTAAAAAGCTTCTCTTTTTGTCCAAATCAATTTAGCTTCTTGCTGTGTTTGTTTATTGTTTTATTTAAGTATTTTAGTTTAGTTTTTGTCTTTAGTTTGTTTTTAGTTTTCCTAATACATTCATGATCAGGTGCTGAGCAGTGGGGAGCATTTGGAAATTATTTGTGGACTGCTAGCCTAGAGGGGTGAGTTTTAACAAGGCATCTGTTATGTTTCTCCAGTGTGTTAACAGCAGGAGGACCCTGTGTGCTTGCATACTGAAGGGTGGAGTAAATCAGAACTGAATTAAATGCCCATGGCAACTATGTGGCTGGGGCACTTGTACTAGCCAATCTAAAGACAAAAGCTTTTTTCTTTCCTTGTTTTTCTTTACCAAATTGTTCAGAAAACCTTCTGTTCAAATGTCCTGTCTTCTTGTGTTATGTGAGGCATCCCAAGTGGTTTCGTTACATATTTATTTATGTGATATAAAAGGAGAGGATGCTTTTCAGCATGATACATTAGCTGGGGAAATGTGAAGAGAAGTTTTCCAAGTCAAAGAAAAAATATGCTTATAGAATCTAAAAATAAAAATGTTTTTAACCTTCCCTGCTCCACCCCCCATGAGCAAAGTCCTCTCTAATCTGGAAGAAAATTTTCTGCCTGTGCAGGACTTTTTTGTGAGTAATATAAGCAGGGTGAGCTGTAAATACCCATGGCACCCAAGTGCTTGGTGAACAGCTCATCTTTTTACAGGATATTGGTTTAAAGGGAAATACTTAATAATGCATTTCTAATCACATTTAATATTTTATATTAAAAAAATCAAACATATTTGGAATGGTGCCTGGACAATATTGCTCAATTAGCATAAGTGTCACCGGAAAATGAAGTTGTGAAAATATCCATGGCTGTCTGATGATACAAGGACAGTGTCTGTCAGGCACAAACATTGACTCATTTGAATAAGAATGTCACTTCTAATGGATTTGTCACCTCTCATAAGATCTCTCTAGTGTTGGAAAACTCTGAACTATACTTATAACTGAGAATCAAATCCTGCAAGCAGTTATGTAGGTGTGGTGGTCTGCTTGAAGCAGCAGTGTCTAACACTGGGTGATGCACAAAGTGCAGGTGTTGGATAAATCTAAAATGAAATATACATATTTTTTGTAATGGGTAAGTTTTTCAGGAAAACAAAAATATAAACAGTTCCCATGGGGTATGTTTCTGGCGAAGGGTTCATTGGATGGTCTTGTAGTGGCATTGCTAAATGTTCTACCTTCCATATCCAAAAGTGACAGACCTGTCTTCTAGATGGGAAAGTAAAAGCTCTCCTGTGTCTGAAGATGAGAGTCTGGAAACAGATGATCCTAGGGGCCTTAAAGGCCTATTGAAACAGATGGTATTAGAAAGCAGTAGGTGATAATCATTGCAGTAGTTGGGGAATGATCAATATGATTATGAAGTAAAACGGAAACAGTACTAGTAGCCAGTGAAGTGGCTTAAGAACAACTCTGCATTACCAGAGACAATCCTGGCATTTAGAATAAGGCCCAATGTTCATATTGTGAAAACTAGAGAATGCGTGCATTAATAATTTTGAAGATTCCAAGGGAGAAATTAAAAGTCAAGCAAAATAAAAACTAAAATATCAACATTGCAAAAGTGCAGTTTCACTCTAAGACTTCTGAGATGATGAAAGGCAAACCTGGTGACAAGATATGCAATAGAATCATAGAATATCAGGGTTGGAAGGGACCTCAGGAGGTCATTTAGTCCAACCCCCTGCTCAAAGCAGGACCAATCCCCAACTAAATCATCCTAGCCAGGGTTTTGTCAAGCCTGACCTTAAAAACCTCAAAGGAAGGAGACCACCTCTCTAGGTAATGCATTCCAGTGTTTCACCACCCTTCTAGTGAAAAAGTTTTTCCTAATATCCAGCCTAACCCACCCCTGCCCCCCCGACCTCCCCCAACTCTATTTTCATTCCAAGTCTTCTAACTCTGATAGCTTATATATTATAGTCTTTGGAGAAAGATCCCCCAAATGCAAGGTGATGCATACTTCAGCTATAAAATCATAGAAAGGGATGGCTGGAAGTGAACTCAAGAGGTCATCTAGTTCATCCCCTTGCACTGAGTCAGTGTGATAGATAGATTAGATTGCCTAGAAAACAACTACTTAGTAGAAGCAGAAGATTTGCAAAAAACAAATACATATTATCTCAGTTCAGTTTCAAATCATTTGTGACCATCACAGATCATGCTTTGGTAAAATACGTAGACATGGGCAAAACTGCTGCAAGAGACATAAGAACAGCCATACTGGGTTAGACCAAAGGTCCATCTCGCCCAGTATCCTGTCTTACAACAGTGGCCAATGCCAGGTGCTTCAGAGAGAATGAACAGAACAATTAAACATCAAGTGATCCATCCCCTTGTTGCCCATTCCCAGGTTCTGGCAAACAAAGGCTAGGGACACATCCCTTCCCATCCTGGCTAATAGCCATTGATGGACCTATCCTCCATGAACTTATCTAGTTCTTTTTTTAACCTTGTTATAGTCTTGGCCTTCTCAACATCCTCTGGCAAAGAGTTCCACATGTTGACTGAAAAAATACTTCCTTTTGTTTGTTTTAAACCTTTTGCCTATTAATTTCATTTGATGACCCCCCAGTTCTTGTGTTATGAAAAGGAGTAAATAAAACTTCCTTATTGACTTTCTCCTCACCTGTCATGATTTTATAGACCTCAATCATATCCCTCCTTAGTTGTCTCTTTACCAAGCTGAAAAGTCCCAATCTTATTAATCTCTCCCCATACGGCAGCTGTTCCATACCCCTAATCATTTTTGTTGCCCAAAACTGTAAAAGACAAATGCGTCAAATTTGTGTTCTAATTAAAATTAATATTATGCTGCTAGAGAATTTTGTCCACATCTGCAGCAAATAAAGGGAGAGAATTATAGGATATTATATTCTGGAGAGTAATGGAGCCAGTGAGAAAGAATCTGATCCACAATTGCCCAGTTACAAACTGGTAATGCCCAATAAATGGTGAATGACACCAAGCCAGGACAGTTCTTCATAATCTAAGCATTTCCGTCAAATGACTCAGTAATATTCCAAGATCTACTGTACAGAAAGCAGCAGAAGGATCTATCAGAAGGAGCCGTGTAATTTAACTTGAATAATCAGCTAGTAATAAATCATTTGTGCCGCTAAGTAAAGCAATCCCACTACTGGTATTCTCCCTGAAGCCAGACTGAAACCTCTCATATAATCCATTCCCGGGCAAAATTGCCTTTAGTTAAAGGACAACCATCTTTTCCAATCTTTCCCTTCCCACTATCCAAAACAGGAGTTTTAGTAAGGGATCAGTTGTAGGATAGAAATCTGCAAGATACAAAGGGGAAAGCTTTGGCTTCTTTCTGCTAACAATGAACAGCTACAGATAATGAACACACTCAGAAAGCAAAGACTCATTAACCATATTAGCTAATGTAGCAAAGCACCAAAAGACTGTCCGTGAGCAGCCATATGGGCCAAGAGTCAAAACAAGAAGTAATGGAGCATGATTGCTTTCTCAACTATGGCCAGATCTACACTTCAAACTTAGGTCAACATAAGCCACATTAAGTCGATCTAGTAATGTGTGTGACTACAATACTGAGTACCTTCTGCTGACCTAAGTGGCCTGTAAAGTCAACTTCTGTACTCCACCTGTGCGAGAGATGTAGCGCTTGATTCGACATCCACAGTTCGACATGGGGATAGTGTAGACACTGCGTTGTGTAATTTGAATGAATTGGCCTCCAAGAGGTGTCCCACAGTCCTCCTCTGTGACCGCTCTGGAGAGCACTTTCAACTCCACTGCAAGTCAGCCAGGTACACAGGGAACAGCCACTCCCCTGTTAAAGCCTCAGGAACATTTGAATTTTCATTTCCTGTTGATCAGCATGGAGAGCTCACCAGCATAGCTGATCATGGAGATTGAAGATGGCAGACGCGCTCCAGCATGGAGTACACAGGAGATGGTGGATCTAATTGCTGTGTGGGAAGAAGAGTGTGTGCAGGCAGAGCTCTGATCCAGCAGAAGAAACGCTGACATCTATGTCAAGATCATGCCAGGCATGGGGGAGAAGGGCTACACCAGGAACACACAGCAGTGCCACATGAAAATAAAGGAGCTTAGGGAAAAATACCAGAAGACAAGGGAGGCCAGCAGTCTTTCTGGTTCTCTTCCACAGATGTGCCGCTTTTATGAGCTGCATGCGATTCTCGGTGGTGACCTAAGTTTCCTCTAAGATGCACAGCAGGCAATCAAGGGCCATGAAGGCAGGGAGAGGCACCTCTCCCCTGGCCCCAGCTCCAGAGCTGCTGAGGTCAGGGAGAAGTGCCTCTCCTTCAGCCCGGGGCCTGGAGTTGCCCTGGCTGGGGAGAGGTGCCTCTCCCCTGGCCCCCGAGTTACCATGGCCAGGCAGGGGCACCTCTCCCCCAGCACCACCCAAGAGCCCACACCCCCAGCTGGAGCCCTGACCCCCTATACAGCAACCTTCTTCCCCAGTCCTGAGCCCCCTCCCACGCCCCAAACCCCTCATCCCCAGCCCCACCTCAGAGCTTGCACACCCAGCCAGAGCCCTCACCCCCACACCCCAACACTATGTCCTAGCCCTGATCCCCCTCCCGTACCCCAAACCCTTCATCCCCAGCCCCAGCCCCACCACATATTACCTCCATATTGGTGCACATATCAAAATTCATTCCACACATGGACAAAAAAAATTAGAGGGAACATTGTCGGTGATCCCACTACTGCCCCAAAACATGCCTTGGATACCTCCCAGGAACCCCAGGTGATCTCGAGCAACAACGAGGAGGACATTGTTGATGAGGAAGAGGAGGAGAATGTGAAGCGGGCAAGTGGAGGATCCATTCTCCCTGACAGCCAAGAACTGTTTTTAACTCTGGAGCCCATCCCTTCACAGGACCAGTTGGCAGCGGAGTGTGATGCCGGGGAAGGCACCTCTGGTGAGTACACATATCCAATCAAACTGTATGGGTTACATGCTATTATTTTTTATGTTTAATCTGAACAAAAAAGTAGGTGTAGTGGGTATCAGTGGCCACTCCAGCTATGCAGAGGGTGCTCTCCAAAAAAGTTTATATGCATGGGGTTGGCCTGGGAATCCTCCATAGAGATTGCTAGGAAGCTTTCCTGGAAGTACTCTGCAATCCTTTACAGGAGGTGTCTGGGAAGGACTGCCTTATTTCATCCACCATGGTAGGACACTTTCCCACCCCACTCCGGTATTAACTCTGCTGGCATCATTGAAGCACACAGCATTGGACCAGGTCTGTACCCAGATGCTTGCAGCATCTGCTCCCTTTCCACCTCTGTTACCCTCAGGAGAATGATATCACATAGGATCACCTGTGGGAAACGGGGGAAGTTTTCAATGCTAGCCCTTGGGCTGAAAACAATCCAACTCCCGTTTGGTGAAATCTGGGTCACACAACCACGCTTTCCTAGATGTGGCACGGCTGTGGTGGGAAGGGATCACTATGTATTGCAAGCAGCATTAGAAAAAAAGAAGAGAGTGGCTTCCTGTTTGTCGCCCTTCCCCCCCACAACCTGCTGCCACTTTTGTAAAAAAACAAATTATTTGGGGGGCTTTACACTAGTGCCTGTCCTCAAGCACTATCCAGGTTGCTAGGGGAGAGTGGGCTTTTCTCAAGTTCCAACCTGTGATCCCAAGGATGTCTTCACAAAAGCAGTGTGTCTCATGGCCTTACTCACCATGGCTGGAGCAGCAAATTGACTCTTGCAATAGCCAGCGGTTGTGATTACATTGTGGCTTGCAGTGAAGTGTATAGAGGGTGTTTTAACCTTGCACCAGAAACAATATATGTACTGTCAATGCTACCCTTATACTTTTCATTCTTTGCAGCTGAAACCTTGCCTGTCTGCATATCCTCCACACCGGGACAGAGACTTTCCCAGATTAGAAGGTGGAAAAAGAAGATTCGGGGGGACATGTTCAGTGAGTTAATGCATGCCTCTGAGAGTGACAAGACGGAGCTCAAGATGGAGGATTACACTGTCCGAGAACCTGGACATGGACAGGGAGGACAGGAGAACATGCAGGGAACAATAGCGTGCCATGCAGGACGAGATGCTGCAGATTTTGAAGGAGCAATCAGATATGTTGAGGTGTCTGGTTGAGGTTCAAGAGAGGCAGCCGGATGCTAGAGTTCCTCTGCAGCCTATGCTGAACCTGCTGCCATCATCGCCCAGATCTACATCCTCCTCCCTCAAACGTCCTATGAGATGGGGGAGGGAGGGAGTGGGTGGGAAAGTATCACTTGCACTCAACAGCAGGGGAGGGTACAAGGACCAGAAGGCGCACATTCCCATACCTTTGATTGTTATTGCAGTGCACCTGTAAGTAAACTTCCTTTGTTTCTCCCCCCATAGTGTTATCAACCCTTTTGGCCCAGATTATTTTACTTTTCTTTTCAGTCTCTATGTGTTTGTGTGCATCACAAAACTTAACAGATGAATGAATAAAGAGTTTTTTCTCCTTTAACACATAGTGGTTGGTGGGGGTGGAGTTTACAGGGGAGAAAATGCAATGGAGGGGACAAGTTAGTAAGGAACAACACAGATAAGTATCACATTACTCTGGCTCGTTGTTGAAACTGGTTTTCAAAGCCTTACAGAGACGCAGAGCCCCTCAATGTGCTCATCTTATTGTCTTGGTGTCTGCCTGCTCAATATTGGCTGCCAGGCGATCTGCCTCAACATCCCTACCCCAGTGGAAACTTTTTTCCCTTTATTTCACAGATATTATGGAGCGCACAGCAGGCAGCAATAACGATGGGGATATTGCTTTCCCTGAGGTCTAACTTAGTAAGCAAACAACACCAACAACCTTTTAAATGACCAAAGGCACATTCCACATCCATTCTGCACTTGCTCAGCCTATGGTTGAACAGGTTCTTACTGCTGTCCAGGCAAGTGTACGGCTTGGGTAGGCTGAGTCTACTAGGATCAGGATTGGCATGTCAACATCACCAGTGATTATTTTGCAGTCTGAAAAGAAAGTCCCTGCTTGCAGCTTTCTGAACAGACCTGTGTTCCTAAAGATGCACATGACATGCACCATTCCTGACCATCTCATGTTTATGTTGGTGAAATGGCCCCTGTGATCCACCAGCACTTGCAACACCATTGAGAAGTACCCCTTTCGGTTTATGTATTCTTTGGTAAGGTAGTCTGGTGCCAGGATAGAGATATGTGTTCTGTCTGTTGTCCCACTGCAGTTAGGGAACCCCTTCATGGCAAAACCATCCATTACGTCCTGCACATTGCCCAGAGTCACTACCCTTCTTACCAGAAGCCTGTTAATGGCCATGCAAACTTGGATCACAACAGATTCCGTGGTAGATTTACTCATACCAAACTGATGCCACGCTGACTGGTAGCAGTGTGGCGTTGCAAGCTTCCACAGAGCTATTGCCACTCTCAGAGCAGCTCTCATTTTAGTATTGCTATGCTTCAGGGCTGGGGAAAGCTCTTCACACAGTTCCAGAAAAGTGTCCTTATGCATTTGAAAGTTCTGCAGCCACTGCTCATCATCCCATAGCTGCATAATGATGTGGTCCCACCAGTCAGTGCTTGTTTCCTGGGCCCAGAAACGGCACTCAACCATGTCAAGGTGATATAGGGGCCGCAAACAGGGAGTTTCGAGAGGGAGTTTGGAAGGGGAGTGGGAAGGGGGTAAGGTACACTTGCCGTTCTTTAAAACCTTTACACTAAACTACAGTCAAAACTTCTTGATTTAAACAAAAACCCTATCATTAACCTCGGTAGTTGTAGGAGAAATGCAGGCTGAAGATCACCAGCAGAGTGGGGGGTATCTTGTTTATTGCACTCAGAGTAGCATGTATGATTACCTGCCCTGTGGGTGGGCCGTGTATGTGTGCATTCGGTGCAAGGAGCTCCTGGCCCTCAGAGACCATGTACAGGCTTTGGAGGCCAGGGTGGTGGAACTGGAGTGGCTAAAGGAGGCAGAGAGGTATGTTGATGAGGCTTTCTGGGACACTGTACATTTGTCCCACCTCCAGTCAGACAGCCCCTGGGCCGTTAAGGAAGGTGAAAGGCCCAGAGAAGGAGAGCAGTCAATGGGAACAGACGGAAACCTTCCCATAGCTGGGACCCTCCTTCCAGATGATGTTGGGGTATCCTCTCGCACTGAGGTTACCCCTCTGGGGGAGGGAACTCCAGTCATTAGGAAAATACAGGTATTAGTAATGGGAGATTCAATCACTAGAAACATAGATAGCTGGGTTTGTGATGATTGGGAGAACCGTATGGTGACTTGCCTGCGTGGTACAAAGGTTGCGGATCTCTTGAGGCATCTAGATAGACTTATGTGTAGTGCTGGGGAAGAGCTGGTGGTCGTGGTACATGTAGGTACCAATGACATAGGGAAGGGTAGGAGAGACATCCTGGAGGCCAAATTTAGGCTGCTAGAAAAGAGACTGAAATCCAGGACCTCTATGGTGGCGTTCTCGGAAATGCTTCCAGTTCCATGCGCAGGGTCAGGTAGGCAGGCAAAGCTTCAGAGTCTCAATGCATGGATGAGACGATGGTGTAGAGAGGAGGGCTTTAGATTTATTAGGAACTGGGGAAACTTTTGGGAGAGCAGGAGCCTACACAGGAAGGATGGACTCCACCTAAACCAAAGTGGATCCAGAGAGCTACCACTTAACATGAAAAAGGTTGCAGAGCAGTTTTTAAACTAAGAGCTGGGGGAAAGCTGATTGCTGGAGAGGTGCACGTGGATCAGACAGAGACTTCGCCTAGAGGAGAATCTATTGATAGAGATTCTCTAGGTTTTAGTCAGGAGGAGGTGATGAAAGAGGACAAAGTATGGGCCAGATCAGATGAGAAACATTTACATAAAGAATCTGACACATCAGAAAAGGGCAGACAAATAAACAGTGACAAGTTTTTAAAGTTCTTGTACACAAATGTTAGAAGTCTAAATAATAAGATGGGTGAACTAGAGTGCCTCGTGTTAAGGAGGATATTGATATAACAGGCATCACAGAAACCTGGTGGAGTGAGGACAATCAACGGGACACCATCATTCCGGGGTACAAAATATATCGGAAGGACAGAACAGGTCATGGGAGGGGGGAAGGAGTGGCACTATATGTGAAAGAAAAAGTAGAATCAAATGAAATAAAAATCTTAAATGAATCCACATGTTCCATAGAATCTCTGTGGACAGTAATTCCATGCTCTAAGAAGAATATAACAGTAGGGATCTATTATCGATCACCTGACCAGGACAGTGATAGTGACACTGAAATGCTAAGGGAGATTAGAGAGGCTATCAAAATAAAAAACTCAATAATAGTGGGGGATTTCAATTATCCCCATATTGACTGGGTACATGTCACCTCAGGACAAAATGAAGAGACAAAATTCCTTGATACTTTAAATGACTGCTTCTTGGAGCAGCTGGTACAGGAACCAATAAGGGGAGAGGCAACTCTCGATCTAGTCCTGAGTGAAGCGCAGGATCTGGTCCAAGAGGTAACTATAACAGGACCGCTTGGAAATAGTGACCATAATATAATAACATTTAACATTCCTGTGGTGGGAAGAACACCTCAACAGCCCAACACTGTGCCATTTAATTTCAGAAAGGGGAACTATGCAAAAATGAGGAGGTTATTTAAACAGAAATTAAAAGGTACAGTGAGTAGACTGCAAGCTGCATGGACACTTTTCAAAGACACCATAATAGAGGCTCAACTTAAATGTATACCCCAAATTAAAAAAAACACAGTAAAAAAACTAAAAAAGAGCCACTGTGGCTTAACAACCATGTAAAAGAAGCAGTGAGAGACAAAAAGGCATCTTTTAAAAAGGGGAAGTCAAATCCTAGTGAGGTAAATAGAAAGGAGCATAAACACTGCCAAATTAAATGTAAAAATGTAATAAGAAAAGCCAAAAAGGAGTTTGAAGAACAGCTAGCCAAAAACTCAAAACGTAATAACAAAATGTTTTTTAAGTATATCAGAAGCAGGAAGCCTGCTAAACAACCAGTGGGGCCCCTGGACGATCGAAATACAAAATGAGCACTTAAAGATGATAAAGTCATTGCAGAGAAACTAAATGAATTCTTTGCTTCAGTCTTCACGGCTGAGGATGTTAGGGAGATTCCCAAACCTGGGCCGTCCTTTGTAGGTGACAAATCTGAGGAATTGTCACAGATTGAAGTGTCACTAGAGGAGGTTTTGGAATTAATTGAGAAACTTAACAGTAACAAGTCACCGGGACCAGATGGCATTCACCCAAGAGTTCTGAGGAACTCAAATGTGAAATTGCAGAACTATTAACTATGGTTTCTAACCTGTCCTTTAAATCAGCTACTGTACCCAATGACTGGAAGATAGCTAATGTAACACCAATATTTAAGAAGGGCTCTAAAGGTGATCCTGGCAATTACAGACTGGTAAGTCTAACGTCAGTGCCAGGCAAATTAGTTGAAACAAATATTAAAGAATAAAATTATCAGACACATAGAAGAACATAAATTGTTGCACAAAAGTCAACATGGTTTCTGTAAAGGGAGATCATGTTTTACAAATCTATTAGAGTTCTTTGAAGGGGTCAACAAACATGTGGACAAGGGGGATCCAGTGGACATAGTGTACTTAGATTTCCAGGAAGCCTTTAACAAGGTCCCTCACCAAAGGCTCTTATGTAAATTAAGCTGTCATGGGATAAGAGGGAACTTTCATGGACTGAGAACTGGTTAAAAGACAGGCAACAAAGGGTATGAATAAATACTAAATTTTCAGCATGGAGAGGGGTAACTAGTGGTGTTCTCCAAGGGTCAGTCCTAGGACCAATCCTATTCAACTTATTCATAAATGATCTGGAGAAAGGGGTAAACAGTGAGGTGGCAAAGTTTGCAGACAATACTAAACTGCTCAAGATAGTTAAGACCAAAGCAGACTGTGAAGAACTTCAAAAAGTCCACAAAAATTGGGCAACAAAATGGCAAATGAAATGTAATGTGGATAAATGTAAAGTAACGCACATTGGAAAAAATAACCCCAACTGTACATACAATATGATGGGGGCTAATTTAGCTACAACTAATCAGGAGAAAGATCTTGGAGTCGTCATGAATAGTTCTCTAAAGACGTCCATGCAGTGTGCAGCAGCAGTCAAAAAAGCAAACGGGATGTTAGGAATCATTAAAAAAGGGATAGAGAATAAGACAGAGAATATCTTATTGCCCTCATATAAATCCATGGTACACCCACATCTTGAATACTGTGTACAGATGTGGCCTCCTCATCTCAAAAAAGATATACTGGCATTAGAAAAGGTTCAGAGAAGGGCAACTAAAATGATTAGGGGTTTGGAATGGGTCCCATATGAGAAGAGATTAAAGAAGCTAGGACTTTTCAGCTTGGAAAAGAGGAGACTAAGGGGGGATATGATAGAGGTATATAAAATCATGAGTTGTGTGGAAAAAGTGAATAAGGAAAAGTTATTTACTTTTTCCCATAATATAAGAACTAGGGGCCACCAAATGAAGTTAATGGGTAGCAGGTTTAAAACAAATAAAAGGAAGTTCTTCACTCAGTGCACAGTCAACCTGTGGAACTCCTTGCCTGAGGCGGTTGTGAAGGCTAGGATTATTACAGGGTTTAAAAGATAACTGGATACATTCATGGAGGTTAAGTCCATTAATGGCTATTAGCCAGGATAGGTAAAGAATGGTGTCCCTAGCCTCTGTCAGAGTGTGGAGATGGATGGCAGAAGAGAGATCACTAGTTCATTACCTGTTAGGTTCACTCCCTCTGGGGCACCTGGCATTGGCCACTGTCAGTAGACAGGATACTGGGCTGGATGGACCTTTGGTCTGACCCAGTATGGCCATTCTTATGTTCTTATGACTGTTGCCAGCAACTGCAAATTGCTCTGCTCTGTGGCTTCCAGCAGGGCTGCTTGTGTGGCATCACGTTGTTCTGCGCAGCGGCCCCTGTATCGGCTGTGTAAATACTGCATGATAAGGCACAAGGTGTTTTTAATGCTCACAGCATTGTACAGCTGAGCGGGGTCCATGCTTATTGTACTATGGTGTCCACGCGGGTAACCCAGGCTTACAAAAAAAGGGGAAAAAATACTTGTTTCAGAGTAGCAGCCGTGTTGGTCTGTATTCGCAAATAGAAAAGGAGGACTTGTGGCACCTTAGAAACTAACAAATTTATTTGAGCATAAGCTTTCGTGAGCTACAGCTCACTTCATCGGATGCATTCAGTGGAAAATACAGTGGGGAGATTTATATACATAGAGAACATGAAACAATGGGTGTTAGCATACACACTGTAACGAGAGTGATCACTTAAGGTGAGCTATTACCAGCAGGAGAGTGGGGGGGAGGGGGCGGCGGAAACCTTTTGTAGTGATAATCAAGGTGGGCCATTTCCAGCAGTTGACAAGAACGTCTGAGGAACAGTGGGGTGGGGGTGATAAACATGGGGAAATAGTTTTACTTTGTGTAATGACCCATCTACTCCCAGTCTCTATTCAAGCCTAAATTAACTGTATCCAGTTTGCAAATTAATTCCAATTCAGCAGTCTCTTGCTGGAGTCTGTTTTTGAAGTTTTTTTGTTGAAGAATTGCAACTTTTAGGTCTGTAATCGAGTGACCAAAGAGATTGAAGTGTTCTCCAACTGGTTTTTGAATGTTATAATTCTTGACGTCTGATTTGTGTCTATTTATTCTTTTACGTAGAGTCGTCCAGTTTGACCAATGTACATGGCAGAGGGGCATTGCTGGCACATGATGGCATATATCACATTGGTAAATGTGCAGGTGAACGAGCCTCTGATAGTGTGGCTGATGTGATTAGGCCCTATGATGGTGTCCCCTGAATAGATATGTGGACACAGTTGGCAACGGGCTTTGTTGCAAGGATAGGTTCCTGGGTTAGTGGTTCTGTTGTGTGGTGTGTGGTTGCTGGTGAGTATTTGCTTCAGGTTGGGGGGCTGTCTGTAAGCAAGGACTGGCGTGTCTCCCAAGAGCTGTGAGTGTGATGGGTCGTCCTTCAGGATAGGTTGTAGATCCTTGATGATGCGTTGGAGAGGTTTTAGTTGGGGGCTGAAGGTGACGGCTAGTGGCGTTCTGTTATTTTCTTTGTTGGGCCTATCCTGTAGTAGGTGACTTCTGGGTACTCTTCTGGCTCTGTCAATCTGTTTCTTCACTTCAGCAGGTGGGTACTGTAGTTGTAAGAACACTTGATAGAGATCTTGTAGGTGTTTGTCTCTGTCTGAGGGGTTGGAGCAAATGCAGTTGTATCGTAGAGCTTGGCTGTCGACAATGGATCGTGTGGTGTGGTCTGGGTGAAAGCTGGAGGCATGTAGGTAGGAATAGCGGTCAGTAGGTTTCCGGTATAGGGTGGTGTTTATGTGACCATCGCTTATTAGCACCGTAGTGTCCAGGAAGTGGATCTCTTGTGTGGACTGGTCCAGGCTGAGGTTGATGTTGGGATGGAAATTGTTGAAATCATGGTGGAATTCCTCAGGGGCTTCTTTTCCATGGGTCCAAATGATGAAGATGTCATCAATGTAGCGCAAGTAGAGTAGGGGCATTAGGGGACGAGCGCTGAGGAAGCGTTGTTCTAAGTCAGCCATAAAAATGTTGGCATACTGTGGGGCCATGCAGGTACCCATAGCAGTGCTGCCGATTTGAAGTAATACATTGTCCCCAAATATGAAATAGTTGTGGGTGAGGACAAAGTCACAAAGTTCAGCCACCAGGTTTGCCGTCACATTATCGGGGATTCTGTTCCTGATGGCTTGTAGTCCATCTTTGTGTGGAATGTTGGTGTAGAGGGCTTCTACATCCATAGTGGCCAGTGGTGTTTTCAGGAAGATCACCGATGGATTATAGTTTCCTCAGGAAGTCAGTGGTGTCTCGAAGATAGCTGGGAGTGCTAGTAGCGTAGGGCCTGAGGAGGGAGTCTACGTAGCCAGACAATGCTGCTGTGAGGGTACCAATGCCTGAGATGATGCGGCGTCCAGGATTTCCAGGTTTATGGATCTTGGGTAGCAGATAGAATACCCCAGGTCGGGGCTCCAGGGGTGTGTCTGTGCGGATTTGTTCTTGTGCTTTTTTCAGGGAGCTTCTTGAGCAAATGTTGTAGTTTATTTTGGTAACCCTCAGTGGGATCAGAGGGTAATGGCTTGTAGAAAGTGGTGTTGGAGAGCTGCCTAGCAGCCTCTTGTTCATATTCCAACCTATTCATGATAACAACAGCACCTCCTTTGTCAGCCTTTTTGATTATGATGTCAGGGTTGTTTCTGAGGCTGTGGATGGCATTGTGTTCTGCACGGCTGAGGTTATGGGGCAAGTGATGCTGCTTTTCCACAATTTCAGCCCATACACGTCGGCGGAAGCATTCTATGTAGAAGTCCAGTCTGTTGTTTCAACCTTCAGGAGGAGTCCACCCAGAATCCTTCTTTTTGTAGTCTTGATAGGAAGGTCTCTGTGGGTTAGTATGTTGTTCAGAGGTGTGTTGGAAATATTCCTTGAGTTGGAGACGTCAAAAATAGGATTCTAGGTCACCACAGAACTATATCATGTTCGTGGGCGTGGAGGGGCAGAAGGAGAGGCCCCGAGATAGGACAGATTCTTCTGCTGGGCTAAGAGTATAAGTTGGATAGATTATCAATATTGCTGGATGGGTTAAGGGAACCATTGTTGTGGCCCCTTGTGGCATGCAGTAGTTTAGATAGTTTAGTGTCCTTTTTCTTTTGTAGAGAAGCAAAGTGTGCATTGTAAATGGCTTGTCTAGTTTTTGTAAAGTTCAGCCATGAGGAAGTTTGTGTGGAAGGTTGGTTTTTTATGAGAGTATCCAGTTTTGAGAGCTCATTCTTAATCTTTCCCTGTTTGCTGTAGAGGATCTTGATCACGTGGTTCTGCAGTTTCTTTGAGAGCATGTGGCACAAGCTGTCAGCATAGTCTGTGTGGTATGTAGATTGTAATGGATTTTTTACCTTCAGTCCTTTTGATGTCCATCTGTTTGCATTTGGAAAGGAAGATAATGTCTGTCTGTATCTGTACGAGTTTTTTCATGAAGTTGATAGATTTCCACTCCATACAGCTAAATTCAGTGCCTTGCATAATGACTGGTTTCAGAGTAGCAGCCGTGTTAGTCTGTATTTGCAAAAAGAAAAGGAATACTTGTGGCACCTTCGAGACTAACAAATTTATTTGAGCATAAGCTTTCGTGAGCTGCCGCTCACTTCATCGGATGCATTCAGTGGAAAATACAGTGGGGAGATTTATGTACATAGAGAACATGAAACAATGGGTGTTAGCATACACACTGTAAGGAGAGTGATCACTTAAGGTGAGCTATTACCAGCAAGAGAGTGGGGGTGGGGGGAACCTTTTGTAGTGATAATCAAGGTGGGCCATTTCCAGCAGTTGACAAGAATGTCTGAGGAACAGTGTGTGTGTGTGTGTGTGTGTGTGTGTGTGTGTGTGTGTGTGGAATAAACATGGGGAAATAGTTTTATTTTGTGTAATGATCCATCCACTCCAAGTCTCTATTCAAGTCTAAGTTAATTGTATCCAGTTTGCAAATTAATTCCAATTCAGCAGTCTCTCGTTCGAGTCTGTTTTTGAAGTTTTTTTGTTGAAGAATTGCCACTTTTAGGTCTGTAATCGAGTGACCAAAGAGACTGAAGTGTTCTCCGACTGGTTTTTGAATGTTATAATTCTTGACGTCTGATTTGTGTCCATTTATTCTTTTACGTAGAGACTGTTCAGTTTGACCAATGTAAATGGCTGATGTGATTAGGCCCTATGATGGTGTTCCCTACTGGAAATGGCCCACCTTGATTATCACTACAAAAGGTTTCCCTTGCCCCCTCCCCGCTCTCCTGCTGGTAATAGCTCACTTTAAGTGATCACTCTCCTTACAGTGTGTATGGTAACACCCACTGTTTCATGTTCTCTATGTATATAAATCTCCGCGCTGTATTTTCCACTGAATGCATCCGATGAAGTAAGCTGCAGCTCACGAAAGCTTATGCTCAAATAAATTTGTTAGTCTCGAAGGTGCCACAAGTACTCCTTTTTTTTAAAAAAAAGACTTGGTTTGTTTGTCATTGCTTTCAGGGAGGTAGGTAGGTAAGTGCATCATGGGAGACTAACGCCATGTTCCCATAACCACCCATGCCAATATTTTGGTCCCATAAGGCATTGAAAACCCAATCCAAAATTCTACTTGGCTGTGTACACTGTGGGATAGCTACCCACAGTGCAGTGCTCTGTGCGTCGATGCAAGCCCTGCTAGTAAGGATGCACTCCACCAACACAGTGAGCATAGTGTGGACACGGAAGATTGATTTGCTTAAATTGGAGGCTTAATGTTGATTTACATAAAGTCAACTTAACTTTGTAGTGTAGACATAACCTATGAGCTCAGCATGGAACAAAGAAAAACTGTGAAACTTGCACTGGTATTATAATTACCAGAAGCAGTGCTGAACAGGAGTAGCTGATTAGAAATTCATTCTGTTCTTGCCGAATTCCTCACAGGAGGCAGTTGAAGGATTGTGCACAACAAGTGATTTGTGGTTCAAAATGTGATCAATAGTACAAAATAAGACTTCAGGTCTGTGTTTCTCATTAGCAATGGGAGGAGAAAAAGTAGACCTGGTTGAAACAGAAGCAACGTGATAAGACTGTACATGAGCTTTGTGCATCAGGAGATTAGTTTCAAGACAAGACACACTTTGAAGTTTCTTCCATCTTTACCCTAGTCAAGTTTGTGTCTGGCTAGGGGGCCAAAGACAAAAGATTGGAAATGATTCAATAATTGTACAGACAGATAAGTTTTATAAAGAAAAGAAAATACCCTAACAAAGGTAAAGTAGATAATAAATGGTAAGAGATTAATAAAATAAAATGAAACTTAGTTTTCACATATCTTGGAAGAATTTAGTGATCTGGTGGCAATAATAAATAATCTCAGTGGTGGAGGGTTGTAGAGATGCATGACATACTGAAAATATTGGGTCTGATCAATCAGGTTAGCAAAATTAAGATAGCTCCAGTGCTGTTTTACTGCAATACATCCACTATAAGACCTTTCTAGTGCACACATTTCTACCTCTCGCTTCTCCAGCAATTCCTTTAGTACACAGTTACACACAACCTAGTGCTCTAGCAAGGAATGACAATTTCCCATGTTAAATATAATAGAAACAGCAAAGTCCTAGAGGATGAAAGAAAATAAACCAAAAACTGAAATCAATGATGACACATAGACTATATCTAAAATATCACTTTTAATTATCTGTGTCCATATCTGACTCCTGGGAGAATTCTGCACCAAAAAAATAAAAATTCTGCACACAACATTTTAAATTCTGCATATTTTATTTGTCAAAATACCACAATATAATCAGGCCAGTTTAAATTATTTTGGTAATTTATTTCAAAATACCTGTCAGCAAGTATGTTTGTAACAATACAGACAACAACAACAACAACAAAAAAGATTCAGGTAATGATTTTTGACAAACAGATTCCTTACTAGGCATATTAATATGGAACTTTGAGTAATTCATTTAAACTACAATATAGAAACATATTTCCCACACTTCTCAGAAGCAGTGAAAAATCTTGGTAGGAGTCAGGGGTAATGGAGGAGCTAAGGGAGAAGGAAGGAGCCTGTGATTTAACTTGGAGGTTTGCTGGGTGAAAGTGGGAGAAGTATGGAACAGATTTTTTTGGGTGAAAGGAAAGAAAAGGAGAGGGATTGTTAGGGATTTGGGAGCTTCCCCCATGCAGACCCTGGCTGACCTTAAGCCTCTCCCTTTCAGTCAGGTACATCTGCCCCTGTCCCCATGTGGCCCTGCATCCCCTGTCCCCCATCCTCATATGGCTCTGCAGCACCCCTCCCATTCAGCCCTTGGCTCAGTGCTGTCACCCCACTAGCTCCTGAGCCCGCACTGCAGTCTGTCCCCACAACTAGCCCTTCTGAACCCCAGTCTGTGACCCCCCCCAGGAGCCCCATGTTCATCTGTCCTAACCTGGCTCTGTGGGCAGGGTGCTGTGATGAATGTAGCAGGCTGCTAGCTGTTCTGGCACCACAGTGGCCTCTGGTGGGTGAAAGGCAGAACAGCAGCACTTCTTGGGCAGAATATATTTTCTGTGGGAAAAAAAGTTTTCGCCAGACATGAATTCTGCACATGTGCAGTGGTGTAGAATTTCCCCTGGAGTAATATCTTGTAGCACATTGCTAGTGCTTAATAAATAATGATGCCTTTACTAAGCACATGGAACTTCCCATAATATCAATGTAAATTCTGTGTGCAGACTGATGGCAGGGTATTCCTATAATGGAGATGATTTCTCCATTAGAACAAAATGGGTAACATCTGTCTTAGCCAGTAGGTTTCACAGAAACAATAGACATTACTTGCGGGGGTCATTAAAAGAGGCCTTGAAAGGAAACTGGGAAGGGAAAGAAGAATTGCTAGGAGACTTGGATGGGAATAAAACCAGTTTGGATTGATGATGTGAAAATGTTGTGACAGAAAAATATCATATAATTACGTAAATAGTTAAGCTTGTATCATTTGTAAATTATTTCTTTTCTATTTGGGCTGCGTCATACAGTCTGTCACCATTTTGGACTCTACAGAGACAATGGGCAGAGCTGAGTGTTGTTATGCAGGGTGTT
The DNA here is from genome assembly GCF_965152235.1 of Eretmochelys imbricata. NCBI lineage: Eukaryota > Metazoa > Chordata > Testudines > Cheloniidae > Eretmochelys > Eretmochelys imbricata. Next base: position 36,340,428 of record NC_135574.1, read on the forward strand.
CACAATCACACCACCCTGATGAAGCCATTGGGCATGATAGCTACCCTCCATATGGACGAAATGAGGGACCAATCAAATACTCCTTTTCAGTGATAGCTGAAACAATGGAAAAATCACTGCCCAAGGATGAGACCACGTGCAAGTCTGAGCAGTGGCTAGACCATGCAATCTTAGGGATTCCCTGAGGGTCTAATAACAAACACAAGGGTGGAGCTTTGATTTGATTGCAACTGTGTGTCTGTGTGTAAGAGAAAAACTCACAAAGAAGTTAGCAAGGAAGCCAAGGGACAGCCAGAGAAACACTTGTACCATGATCCTAAGAAAGCAACTGAGAGAAAGAGAACTTTTGGTAGAGTGCTGGCTAGAAAGAGACTTGGAACTGTGAGTAAAGAAACTATCTCCTGCTGTTTGCTTCCTATTCTTCTCAGGGAAACAGGACTTTATATACTTTATTTATAAATAAACAAGATTGCATCAAAGAAATACCTGATTCCATCATCAATTTCTTCTCCTAAGGGAAATGATCTGCAAGATTCCATATTTTGACTAAGTGTTTGGATCAAATGGTAACAGTACCATTATCTAAGAATATCCCTGAAAAAATTGTGAACTGAAAAAATAGAAAAAACATATATTCAAGAGTAGAAAATGGAGCTATTAGAAGAACTGGCTAGAAATCCAAGTTAAATATACATTTGGCCAGGAGCGTATAAGAACTACTCCAATCTTTATTGTAGTGACTCCTAACAAGAAAACAAAAATCATATCTCTAATACCTAATTAAAAGGATATAGAAAATAACGACTTTCTAACTAAGTTGCTTGTTCAGCAATGTTAGTTTAGCTGAATAATCAGGTCCACAAAGAGTTTTGCAAACTATGAGAAGGAGAGTGAGAACGTCATCAGGGAACGGCACATCTTTCTGTTCTCTCACTTTCTCATCCTTTGTGGCCTTATCTAAGAATAATTTACAATCTATGGTCAAGATTTTCAAAAGTGACTAGAGGTTTGGGATGTCAAAATTTTTGGGTGCTCAGCTTTGAGACTCCTATAGGCATAGGTGCAAGAACTAGTAGTGCTGAGGGTGCAGCCGCATCCCCTGGCTTGCTGTGATTTCCATCATATACAGGGTTTACAGTTTGGTTCAATGGCTCTGAGCACCCCCACTATACAAACTGTTCCAGCACTCCTGCCTATAGGGAGTCATTTTCAGAGGATGAGTCTTAGCACTTTCTAAAAATCAGGCTCCTTTCAGGTTTCACAAATTGGCCACGCAAAATCACTAGCCATTTTTAAAAATTGTGGCCTGGCTTTTCGTCAGTAAGTGTAGATAGGAATTTTTTGTTTTCAGAAATGCTTCAGAAATATTTTTAGTTTTGCATTTGCACTAATAGGTGACCCTGTTCTAGTCTTTATTTGTTTTATTCTTATTTCATCTTTTACTTTGTACAGTGTAAAGAATATAAATATTGCTAAGGCCACTTCTTAGCGCAAATGCAAATCTAAAAGTACATGAAGCAAAAGTAGAATCTGCTAGTATCACTTACTTGTGATAATTTGGTGAAATTATTCTTGCATAATACCATTATGATATTCTGTACCTTGGGGGAGGGCCCTGTAACCCCCATATTCCTCATTTTTATATAATCATGATTTGCATATAGAGCATGCTTTGTAAGGTATCAGGGGAAAGGTTATGATCTGCTGAAAGACATTGTTCTATCTAAATATGCGTATCATCAATGCATCTGAAATTATAAGAATTGTGTTGTATAGTTTTCACTAAAATATGCTGTGGGTTTGGGAGGCACCCACATACTAGCTATACAGAGACAATGACAAGGGAGGTAACCAACACCCGGGTGGGTGCTGTTGAACAGACATCACCAGCCATTGTCCAGCAAGGGAGCTACAATGCAATGACTCACCTGCATGAAGTCACACCAGCAGAATTGCTCAACCTTGCCTGGAGACTCAGCAATGCCCCCAGACATGCCTGGACTTGTGCTCCCCATGCGCAAGCACATGGGACTGAGGCTGTAAAACAGAACAAAGTGACCACAAGCTGGGCCTTTCTCCTGCCCCCACCTACGCTGCAAGCAACAAAGATATCGCGAAGAAGACTGAAGCCTCCTGAAGACTGGCCCAGATTTAAGAGACAAATCTGTATATTAAGGACTGCAATATCCAGTGGGGTGAGAAAAACTGCTTAGTCTAGTAGTTGCCCAGCCTATATACTGAATATATAGAGAATTTGGGAATGTACAACTCGTTAAATTTTCTGTGAGAATGTATAGATTATAGTTTTCTAATGTGACAATGTAAAATGTGTATGCATTTAATACCAATGCCTAGCTTGGCCATATATGGAATAATGAACGAGAGAAAGCAAGTTATTAAGTTACAGAATTGGTGTGGGACAGATGTTGTGTGAGGCTGAAAGAACACGAACAATTCTGGGTTAGGGTCACAAAGGATTGTAAAGTTGTTTGAGAAAAAGCCGGTGGTTTTTCAGTCTCAGAAAGAAAAAGACAGGTAGTTTGTGAGGTGCTGAGTGCACCAGCTCAAACAGAAGGTAAGTACCTCCTTTCGTAGGCAAACACTGCATTGAGAAATAGCCTGGGATCTTGATGACTTGCATCTCTGAAAATTCTTTTGTTCCGGGGTTGTTTGCATGAATTTAATCTTAATAAATATTTTGAAGAAAGGATGGTTATTTATTTAGGACTATTTCTTTTGAATCCCAGAAAGGCCTCATGAGAATTGTCAATCTATTTCCTAACAATGGGAAGAAGAGAATTAGGAATGAAATCATACCATTTTGAAAAGGTTTAAGGGCTTAAATTCAGCTCCCATTGAAGATAACGGAAAGACTCATGTGGCTAGTGTAAACTGGCATAGCTCCATTGAAAGGCCATTGACTTCAGTGTGAATCAGATTAAGTGCTAAATGAAGATAGACTCTTTGGGGTAAGATTCTGAGCTCAGTTGCACAGGCATTAATTCAGAGTAATTCCACTGATTAGGGTAGTTACTCCAGATTCACTTCAGTGTAAGTGAGATCAGAACCTGATCCTGGAAAAGAAGAATAAAGAGAGACCACAGGACCTTTTAATACATAACACTTGCATAGTTCTTTGAGGTCTTAATTATACCTCACATCAAACACGCCATTCTTCCATTATTAGGGCCAGATTATGCCTACCCATCGCCTTTCTCACAGTGGTGAAGAATTACTCTCCCTATAAATCCTATTGATTTCTGCAGCACTACCTGGGTGATCAGCTTCCCCACTGATGTGAATAAGACCACCTCTCTGCACATCACCTGTTGCCATTAATCTTTATTCCTCTAATAGGCGCTTTATCTGTGAGGGCCCTATCCTGGAAGGAGCTCTAGAGAACACCTATTTGCATATGTGGTAGCAGAGTTGGGACCTATATTAGAAATTAGAAACTCAGAGACCTTCTCCTATTTCTTCCTCATACATCTTTTCATGGGTTGTTTGTCCATGTTTGGGTATTATTAATTGCAAGTAGTGACTGTCTATTGAATTGCTTTCCCTACATCTGTATGATATTCTTAAACTCCTTAAGAGTTGTATCTATCCTTACACGAACAAATAAAAGCCACACTATATTCCATTTAATTTTTCTTTTAAAAATAGGTAAAGATAAATATGCTTAAATATTAAAATATTAAAATATGTATGCTTAAATATTTCTAAGTAGCCATTTAGAGAAAAAAAAAAATTCTGGGTGAGATTATGTGACCAGCTCTTGGGAAGGACATAGCTGGATTTGTGCAGCCATACCAAATGTACACGTCTTTTGCCACTCCCCATTCTCTGGCAACCAGAAAGTGGACAGCTACACCAGCTCTACAGAGCCCAGGGATTCCCCCATGCCAGGAGGAAGCTGGTTAAGGTGGCTTTGCAGTGGTTTGTACCAATGGATTGTACCAGGGGCAGATATTTAGCCCTATATGTGTAACTACCAGGTCATAAAGGTGAGATATTTACCCTTGTTCTTTATTCCAGGTAAAAGGGCTGGAGTGGTGAAAAGGGGCTCTAAAAGCCATGGATCCAGCCAAGGGGGAATTTTCCAATGCAGGAACTGAAGAGGTTGTCTTCCAAGGACCAGCTCGCAAGTCAGGTGTAAAGGGTACACTGGGTGCAGGGGTGGGGATGGGACTGGTGTGTTGGGAGTGAAGCCACAATGCATAATGATGCAGAGATTCTGATTCTGGGTGTCACACCTACACATTGGAAGCAGGGCTTAAAGCCACCTTGGCCGCTCTTGCCTCCTGAGCTGCAGGTGTCTAATGAAAGATTTTCAAGTCAGGTTATTTCTGAGCCCTGGTCTACACTAGGACTTCAGGTTGAACTTAGCAGCGTTAAATCAATGTAAACCTGCACCCGTCCACACGATGAAGCCTTTTTATTTCGACTTAAAGGGCTCTTAAAATCGATTTCCTTACTCCACCCCGGACAAGTGGATTAGCGCTTAAATTGGCCTTGCCGGGTCGAATTTGAGGTATTGTGGACGCAATTCAACAGTACTGGCCTCCGGGAGCTATCCCAGAGTGCTCCATTGTGACCGCTGTGGACAGCACTCTCAACTCAGATGCACTGGCCAGGTAGACAGGAAAAGAACCGCGAACTTTTGAATCTCATTTCCTGTTTGGCCAGCGTGGCAAGCTGCAGGTGACCATGCAGAGCTCATCATCAGAGGTAACCATGATGGAGTCCCAGAATCGCAAAAGAGCTCCAGCATGGACTGAACGGGAGGTACAGATCTGATCGCTGTATGGGGAGAGGAATCCGTGCTATCAGAACTCCGTTCCAGTTTTCGAAATGCCAAAACCTTTGTCAAAATCTCCTAGGGCATGAAGGACAGAGGCCATAACAGGGGCCCGAAGCAGTGCCACGTGAAACTTAAGGAGCTGAGGCAAGCCTACCAGAAAACCAGAGAGGCGAACGGCTGCTCCGGGTCAGAGCCCCAAACATGCCGCTTCTATGATGAGCTGCATGCCATTTGAGGGGGTTCAGCCACCACTACCCCAGCTGTGTTGTTTGACTCCTTCAATGGAGATGGAGGCAACACGGAAGCAGGTTTTGGGGACGAAGAAGATGATGATGATGATGAGGTTGTAGATAGCTCACAGCAAGCAAGCAGAGAAACCGGTTTTCCCGTCAGCCAGGAACTGTTTCTCACCCTGGACCTGGAGCCAGTACCCCCCGAACCCACCCAAGGCTGCTTCCTGGACCCGGCAGGCGGAGAAGGGACCTCCGGTGAGTGTACCTTTTAAAATACTATACATGGTTTAAAAGCAAGCATGTGAAAGGATTACTTTGCCCTGGCATTCGCGGTTCTCCTGGATGTACTCCCAAAGCCTTTGCAAAAGGTTTCTGGGGAGGGCAGCCTTATTGCGTCCTTCATGGTAGGACACTTTACCACTCCAGGCCAGTAACACGTACTCGGGAATCATTGTACAACAAAGCATTGCAGTGTATGTTTGCTGGCATTCAAACAACATCCGTTCTTTATCTCTCTGTGTTATCCTCAGGAGAGTGAGATATCATTCATGGTCACCTGGTTGAAATAGGGTGCTTTTCTTCAGGGGACACTCAGAGGAGCCCGTTCCTGCTGGGCTGTTTGCCTGTGGCTGAACAGAAATGTTCCCCGCTGTTAGCCACGGGGAGGGGGGAGGGGTGAGGGGGTAGCCACGCGGTGGGGGGAGGCAAAATGCGATCTTGTAACGAAAGCACATGTGCTATGTATGTAATGTTAACAGCAAGGTTTACCCTGAAGGAGTGTAGCCACTGTTTTATAAAATGTGTCTTTTTAAATACCGTTGTCCCTTTTTTTTCTCCACCAGCTGCATGTGTTTCAATGATCACAGGATCTTCTCCTTCCCAGAGGCTAGTGAAGATTAGAAAGAAAAAAAAATGCACTGGTGATGAAATGTTCTCTGAGCTTATGCTGTCCTCCCACACTGACAGAGCACAGACAAATGCATGGAGGCAAATAATGTCAGAGTGCAGGAATGCACAAAATGACCGGGAGGAGAGGTGGTGGGCTGAAGAGAGTAAATGGCGGGCTGAAGACAGGGCTGAAGCTCAAATGTGGCGGCAGCGTGATGAGAGGAGGCAGGATTCAATGCTGAGGCTGCTGGAGGACCAAACCAGTATGCTCCAGTATATGGTTGAGCTGCAGCAAAGGCAGCTGGAGCACAGACTGCCACTACAGCCCCTGTGTAACCAACCGCCATCCTCCCCAAGTTCCATAGCCTCCACACGCAGAAGCCCAAGAACGCAGTGGGGGGGCCACCGGCTAACCAGCCACTCCGCCACAGAGGATTGCCCAAAAAAAAGAAGGCTGGCATTCAATAAATTTTAAAGTTGTAAACTTTTAAAGTGCTGTGTGGCATTTTCCTTCCCTCCTCCACCACCCCTCCTGGGCTACCTTGGTAGTCATCCCCCTATTTGTGTGATGAATGAATAAAGAATGCATGAATGTGAAGCAACAATGACTTTATTGCCTCTGCAAGCAATGATTGAAGGGAGGAGGGGAGGGTGGTTAGCTTACAGGGAAGTAGAGTGAACCAAGGGGCGGGGGGTTTCATCAAGGAGAAACAAACAGAACTTTCACACCGTAGCCTGGCCAGTCGTGAAACTGGTTTTCAAAGCTTCTCTGATGTGTACCGTGCCCTCCTGTGCTCTTCTAACTGCCTTGGTGTCTGGCTGCGCGTAACCAGCAGCCAGGCGATTTGCCTCAACCTCCCACCCCACCATAAACGTCTCCTCCTTACTCACACAGATATTGTGGAGCACACAGCAAGCAGTAATAACAGTGGGAATATTGGTTTCGCTGAGGTCTAAGCGAGTCAGTAAACTGCGCCAGCGCACCTTTAAACGTTCAAATGCACATTCTACCACCATTCTGCACTTGCTCAGCCTGTAGTTGAACAGCTCCTGACTACTGTCCAGGCTGCCTGTGTATGGCTTCATGAGCCATGGCATTAAGGGGTAGGCTGGGTCCCCAAGGATACATATAGGCGTTTCAACGTCCTCAACAGTTATTTTCTGGTCTGGGAATAAAGTCCCTTCCTGCAGCTTTTGAAACAGACCAGAGTTCCTGAAGATGCAAGCGTCATGTATTTTTCCCGGCCATCCCACGTTGATGTTGGTGAAATGTCCCTTGTGATCCACCAGAGCTTGCAGCACTATTGAAAAGTACCCCTTGTGGTTTATGTACTCACCAGCTTGGTGCTCCGGTGCCAAGATAGGGATATGGGTTTTGTCTATGGCCCCACCACAGTTAGGGAATCCCATTGCAGCAAAGCCATCCACTATGACCTGCACATTTCCCAGGGTCACTACCCTTGATATCAGCAGATATTTGATTGCGTGGGCTACTTGCATCACAGCAGCCCCAACAGTAGATTTGCCCACTCCAAATTGATTCCCAACTGACCGGTAGCTGTCTGGCGTTGCAAGCTTCCACAGGGCTATCGCCATTCGCTTCTCAGCTGTGAGGGCTGCTCTCATCTTGGTATTCATGCGCTTCAGGGCAGGGGAAAGCAAGTCACAAAGTTCCATGAAAGTGCCCTTACGCATGCGAAAGTTTCGCAGCCACTGGGAATCGTCCCAGACCTGCAACGCTATGCGGTCCCACCAGTCTGTGCTTGTTTCCCGAGCCCAGAATCGGTGTTCCACAGCATGAACCTGACCCATTAGCACCATGATGCATGCATTGACAGGGCCCATGCTTTCAGAGAAATCTGTGTCCATGTCCTGATCACTCACGTGACCGCGCTGACGTCGCCTCCTCGCCCGGTATCACTCTGCCAGGTTCCGGTGCTGCATATACTGCTGGATAATGCGTGTGGTGTTTAATGTGCTCCTAATTGCCAAAGTGAGCTGAGCGGCCTCCATGCTTGCCTTGGTATGGCGTCTGCACAGAAAAAAGGCACGGAACGATTGTCTGCCGTTGCTCTGACGGAGGGAGGGGCAACTGACGACACGGCTTACAGGGTTGGTTTCAGGGAGCTAAAATCAACAAAGGGGGTGGCTTTACATCAAGGAGTATTTCAGGCAGGACTTCACGGAGGGTTCCAATAAGAAATGGTGCACCTAAGTTATTGTTCTTATTGGAACAAGGAGGTTAGTCTGGCCTCTGATTGATACATGGCTAGATTTACCTCGCTGCACCTTCTCTGTGAGTGACTGCAGTGTGACCTAAAGGAATGAGTCCCCTAGACAGGGGAGGGGGGGAAGCAAATGAGTACAAAACAAATCTGGTCTATTTGTTGTTTTGATCCACTCCATCTATCTTTTACATCTTTGGCTGGCAGCAGACGGTGCAGAAGGACTGCTTGCCATCCACATCTCATGGCTGCTCGGCAGAAGATGGTACAGTACGACTGCTAGCCATCCTCATCTCTTGCCTGTCCGGCAGAAGATGGTACAATACAACTGCTAGCCATCCTCCTCTCGTGCCTGCCCGGCAGAAGATGGTACAGTACGACTGCTAGCAATCCGTATCGCCTGCCTGCTCACCATAAGACGGTTCAATAGGACTGACTGCAGGACTAAAGAGAATGACCTGGTCAAGTCACTCCAAATTTAGTCCCTGCGCCCATGTCTGCCCAGGCGCTCCCAGCCGACGTGGCCAGGAGCACCTCTGACATGACGATGACGGCTACCAGTCGTATTGCACCGTCTGCTGCCAGAAGGCAATGGGTTGCTGCTACTGTGTAGCAATCAGTACCGCATCTGCCAGCACCCAGGAGACATACGGTGACGGTTACCTGAGCGGGCTCCATGCTTGCCGTGGTATGGCGTCTGCACAGGTAACTCAGGAAAAAAGGCGCGAAACGATTGTCTGCCCTTGCTTTCACGGAGGGAGGGAGGGAACGGGGGCCTGAGAATATGTACCCAGAACCACCCGCAACAATGTTTTAGCCCCCATCAGGCACTGGAATCTCAACCCAGAATTCCAATGGGCAGCGGAGACTGCGGGAACTGTGGGATAGCTCCCCACAGTGCAACGCTCCGGAAGTCGACGCTTGCCTTGGTACTGTGGAAGCACTCCACCGAGTTAATGCACTTAATGCACTTAGAGCATTTTCTGTGGGGACACACACACTCGAATATATAAAACCGATTTCTAAAAAAACCGACTTCTATAAATTCGACCTAATTCCGTAGTGTAGACATACCCTGAGTTTTGGGATAAACGGGATTTCCTTGAGACAAAACATGTTTTCATTGGCATGTTGTGTTGACCATCTGATTTCACTCCTGTGATCCCCACGGACATTTTAAGAACTAGTGTATAAAAGTGTAAAATAACATTTTAAGTTTGTTTTCCTGGTTTTGTTGTTATAAAAGTTCATTACAGACACTTTTACTAGAAAATCATACAAATTTGGGTTTGCAATTGTAGCTTTTCAGTTACATCGTTGCAACTATAATAAATTATTGAAATAGCTGCCTAAATATATACCTCTTCTACTCTTTCCATTTTAATTCCAATTTAAATATTTCATATAGTTTTCCTATAGATTCTTCATTGCTGACTAATAATTGCACCATCAGAACAAATATAGATTTGCTTTGAAAGGTGCTTTGGGAAACTACCAGTTATGTTAATAATTTAAGGTAAAAGAACAAGATAGGATTGTCTGTCTTGAACACTTCAACAGGATGAAAGGGAAATGGTTCCTGCACCAGCACAGTATATTGTGCCTTATTGTAGATTTGATTTTAGTCCCATTACTACAGAGGACTAAGCTAGTGTTGGGCCTGCAACAGAAGTTTGAGTATGAACATCCAGACTTATTTTTTTCTGAAATCTGTATCTTAACTTTTTTTTAAAAGAGCCTGTTTTCTTAAGTGGCTGAACCAAACTCTGAATCAGAATAGAAGTTGAACTGTAATTGCTATCCATGCTTCCAGAAACAGAAAACAAAAACTTCTTATCACAGCAGATTACTTCAGTACTTTGTCTCTCCTTGTCCTTTGCTTAAGTTTTTTTGACCGTCCTTTCACACCTGCTTTCAAACCTCTCTTTTTCATCTTTTTACTATCCTCCTTTGTCAACAACTTTATATGTCTTGTATAGTGAATTTAGAGCTCATGAAAGGTTCCAGATTAGTAGCCATGGAGATTTGAAATCCTGTTTATCCACAGAACAGCTATAGAATGTGTGTAATTATATCCTTAAGGGTGGGCAGGTAGTTCAGTCTCGTTGCTGATTCAATCTTTGGCCTTGTTGCTGAAACTGTCAACAAAGATGCCAATTCATGCCAGTTTTTGTGATGTGGATGCTGTGCTAGACATTGTACAAGCACTATAATAGACAGATGGAAAGGGGGAAGAAGGATGAGGGTGGAATGATTAGATCCATAAAATATGGAATGTATTAACTTTACTGTGTATATCAATGATAGCGATATGCCAGAAACTTATAGGAAGCAAAGAGAAGCTGTTTTCTATGTTTCACAGAAGATGGGGTTTTGGAAACAGAATCAGCTAGCCTACTATCAACAAACTCCTAGAGAATTTGTGATTGAGGAACATACATTTTCCTTTTTGTGGGTTGGTTTAAATTGAAATACAGAATAAAGACTTACTGTTATATCAAATACAGAACTGTCAATCTATTTGATGGGAAATCAAACTTATGTAAAGAAATGGATTGCTAATGTATAAAGAAGCTGTAAGGTATAAAGAAAGAAATTCTGGATAGAACACCTTGAATGACAAGAGTCACCTTGAGGAAGTTCTGGTGCTATAAGATCTTTTCAACAAAGGGGTGTCATAATAATATGCCTTTCCATTTTAAATAGTAAGTGATTAGAGCACGAATGAATGTTGATTTTTCAACAAAGGTATTAAAAGATCTGCTTATATGAAAAACCAGGTAAAACATTTAACTATATATTAGACTGTGCTATGCATGTGTGCAGGCATGCATGCAGTTGGCTATGCATGATCATTATCCGAGAACCGAATTGCTATTTTAATAATTAAATAATTGTTTAATTTCATAAATAGAATTGCTTTTGTTGAACTGTCAAGTGACAGTTTAGTAACTTTTGACTGTTACAAAGCTTAGCTGGTAAATTGGTAGAGACTTGTATTAAGGACCCATAGTTCAATATTGGTATAAACACCCAGTATCCAGGATGGTAAAGAGTTAGATAAGTTTATCACTATGTGATAACACTTTAATTAAAAAAAAAGATTTATTACGTCTTAATAAGTTTTAACCATTAGATTATATATTGATTAATAAAACTCATAATTGAAATTCAACACATTCATGAGAGATATTCTATGGGTCATTATTTGTTAATTAAAATTACTTAACTAATAATTACTGTTACTGTATGTACCTTAATGTTCTCACAAAGAGCTTGACATAGGTTTCTTTTTTCTCACTGAAATAATGGTAAAATATGCATTTCTGGCTTGTTAGAGAAAACAAAATCCCAATAAACTTGCACATAGTCACTTTATGTTGACTCAACTTCCCTTCCCTTTAAATCAGGCTTTAACTATGTCCTGCATTCTTTGGTATTTGTAGGTTCAGCTCCGAAGCTAGATGGTGCATTTCTGTGAGGGTTTGCATAGCTGATAAATCATTAAGCTGACCTGAACCATTGAAGGTATTTACAGACAAACTTGTTAAGATATAACAACACTTAACTATAAAAGCAAAACTGCAGCAAATGCAACATATAAAATAAAGATCCAGTGATTAACATGACACTGATGAAAGGGTTTGATGATGTAAGCAAAGGAAAAGAAGTATTTTTGATTCATTTGGGTAGACATGTTTGTCCTAATGAAATGCAAATAATGATAAGAAGGAAGCACTGTAGTTTTTGTTTTTAAATTGTGTTATTTGTAGTGTACTGTCTAATGCTGAGAAATAGCTCTTTTATTTTGACAAGGGATGATAGCTAATCTAGACAGCTGTTGCTCTTTCTCTACATGCTGTACGGATTCTAATTCAGAGGACACTGTGGAGGGTTTCTTGAAAAATAGATAATCAGCAATTCAACCTGGAAGGAGTCTAATGCCAAAAGAAATGTAAAAAGAAAAGGAGTACTTGTGGCACCTTAGAGACTGACCAATTTATTTGAGCATAAGCTTTCGTGAGCTACAGCTCACTTCATCGGATGCATACTGTGGAAACTGCAGAAGACATTATATACACAGAGACCATGAAACAATATCTCCTCCCACCCCACTCTCCTGCTGGTAATAGCTTATCTAAAGTGATCACTCTCCTTACAATGTGTATGATAATCAAGTTGGGCCATTTCCAGCACAAATCCAGGTTTTCTCACCCTCCAACCCCCCCCAACTCACTCTCCTGCTGGTAATAGCCCATCCAAAGTGACCACTCTCTTTACAATGTGTATGATAATCAAGGTGGGCCATTTCCAGCACAAATCCAGGTTTTCTCACCCTCCAACCCCCCCCAACTCACTCTCCTGCTGGTAATAGCCCATCCAAAGTGACCACTCTCTTTACAATGTGTATGATAATCAAGGTGGGCCATTTCCAGCACAAATCCAGGTTTTCTCACCCTCCACCCCCATACACACACAAACTCACTCTCCTGCTGGTAATAGTTCATCCAAAGTGACCACTCTCCCTACAATGTGCATGATAATCAAGGTGGGCCATTTCCAGCAAAAATCCAGGTTTTCTCACCCCCTCCTCCCCACCACACACACACAAACTCACTCTCCAGCTGGCAATAGCTCATCGAAACTGACCACTCTCCTTACAATGTGTATGATAATCAAGGTGGGCCATTTCCAGCATAAATCCAAGTTTAACCAGAACGTCGGGGGGGGGTGGGTGGGGGGGGTTAGGAAAAAAAAAGGGGAAATAGGCTACCTTGCATAATGACTTAGCCACTCCCAGTCTCTATTTAAGCCTAAATTAATAGTATCCAATTTGCAAATGAATTCCAATTCAGCAGTTTCTCGCTGGAGTCTGGATTTGAAGTTTTTTTGTTTTAAGATAGCGACCTTCATGTCTGTAATTGCATGACCAGAGAGATTGAAGTGTTCTCCGACTGGTTTATGAATGTTATAATTCTTGACATCTGATTTGTGTCCATTTATTCTTTTACGTAGAGACTGTCCAGTTTGACCAATGTACATGGCAGGAGAGTGAGTTTGTGTGTGTGTGTTTTGGGGGGGGGGGTGAGAAAACCTGGATTTGTGCTGGAAATGGCCCACCTTGATTTTCATACACATTGTAAGGAAAGTGGTCACTTTGGATGGGCTATTACCAGCAGGAGAGTGAGTTTGTGGGGGGCAGGGGTGGAGGGTGAGAAAACCTGGATTTGTGCTGGAAATGGCCCAACTTGATTATCATACACATTGTAAGGAGAGTGATCACTTTAGATAAGCTATTACCAGCAGGAGAGTGGGGTGGGAGGAGGTATTGTTTCATGGTCTCTGTGTATATAATGTCTTCTGCAGTTTCCACAGTATGCATCCGATGAAGTGAGCTGTAGCTCACAAAAGCTTCTGCTCAAATAAATTGGTTAGTTTCTAAGGTGCCACAAGTACTCCTTTTCTTTTTGCGAATACAGACTAACACGGCTGTTACTCTGAAAAAAGAAATGTAACACTCTCCTCGTCTGTCTTCTTCCCTTTCCCTTTTATTTTTTTCTAGAAAATATCAGACATACACAGGAGAGCTCCTGTGCTTACACCTTATATGATACAGAGATACCACATGCTATTTTAAAAAGCACTTGCACAGTGGGGTAACCTTTTAAAAAAGGGCATTTCCACAAATAGCAATTTACTTTCAGCTTTACCATGACTCCACTGCAGGTCAAGAGAAGCTAGGGTTGCAAGGGAGTAAACACTTGTTTAAACATGAAAAGATCAAGTGAATGTTTAACCCTTGTTTAAACATAATAAGAGCAAGTGAACAATTTAATCAGGTTTACATTTCAGTGTGCTATATCTTCAAGGTTTTCCTAGTGTGATGACCCCTGTTTAAGTAACAGTAATACTTACAATTGTTTACATCTTTTAAGCGCATTAAATAAATAGCCCCTTTCCCTATGTAGTGGACACGATATTAAGTATCAAATGAAAGAACAAATCAGCCAAGCTCCTCTCAACATTTCCCATGACACTAGCTTCCTTACTTACCTCTGACCTAAAAAGCATCCAGCCATCCCCATCAACCTCCTCCATCAAGCTAAAAGACAGTTGAATCAAAGCATATGCAGACAGCTCAGTTGACCATTAGTTGGTGCCCCGTAACCACTTGGGTGAGAGTTCTTTATAGATTTCTAACTGGAATCTGATAGTTTCTTGACTTTCCTCACGTTCCCAGCACCTCCAATTAATGATGGTGCTGAACAGCAAAAAACTACAGCAAAGAGTATCATCACCAAATGAAAAAAAGGAGAACTTTTTTTCCTGTATTTCAAACACCTTCATTGTTTAGTTTTAGATTCATAGATTATATGGCCATAAAGGATAATTATGATCATCTTGTCTCTTCTGTGAGCACTCTCAAATTTTTCAACTTCCTTCTTGAATTGTGGATGCCAGAACTGGAGACAGTATACAGTTTATAGGAAACATGTGCATTTTGCATTATAGTTTACAGTTCTGTGTTCATTCAGCTAATCAGCTTTCTACTTCATTCTCCAGAGTGAGTCTCTGCGTCCCTGTCCTGGCAGCTGGTCCAGTCTCTGTATGTTCAGGCTCAGTTTAGGCACCAAGAGGGCAACTCAGATGCCTAAGAAACTTTAACAATCCTGGGCCAGGATCTAGATTAAAGAAAATCTGCTAAACTTTGTGTAGACGTTTGTTTTTCCATTAACTTGAAAAGATATTGGGTTTTCTGATGACATTCTTCCCCTCCTCTTCTCTTTCCCCCTCTCCCGACCCCATTCTTCTTTGTGGTTTTTCTCTTCTCCACTGTCAATCTCAAAAATGAAACTTGTGTGTTCAAGTGACAGAGCTTTCCAGCGACTGGTCTAGAAATCTGGAACTTGCTTCCAGAAGAGACCAGGATGATCATGAGTTTTGGGGTCTTCAGAGCAAAAAACCTGCTTCTCCTCCCTAACCTTTCCTGCTGATTCAGGGAGCGACTGAGAGAGACCTTTATGTGTATAGTTAATAATTTTTTGGAAGCACTCAAATATCACAGTCATGGGCACCATATAAAACAGATAGACAGACAGGCATCTTCTGGGAGATTTGGCAAGTCTGAGGCTGGAAAAAATATAGAAGTGGAAGTTAATTGTCCCTATTCTCCAAATCCAATTTATAGTCATGGCTCAAGGTGGCTTGCTAAGAAGGAAATCTTAGCTAGGGATAATGTAGTACTATGTTTTATTCCCCAAGACAACCTCAGCTATGTACTGGGCAGACACAAGTTCACGAGTCAATCATTGAAATCGGCTCTATTCCTTACAAACTGCTTGGAAGATCAGGGCAGGTCTACATTTAAAACGCTGCAGTGGCGCAGCTGTGCTGCTGCTGTAGTGCTTCAGTGAAGATGCTACGATGCTGATGGGACAGCTTATCCTGTTGACATGGTTAATCCACCTCCGCAAGAAGTGGGAGCTGTGTTGATGGGAGAAACCCTCCTGTCAGCATAGTCGTATCTACACTGGGGGTTAGGTCGATATAATTGCGTCACTCAGGTGTGTGGATGTTTCACACCCAGAGCGATATAGTTACACTGATGTAAGTTTATAGTGTAGACCTGGCCTCAGACTGGGAGGTCTGCTGAGAGAGAGGGAGAGAGAATAGCATACAGAAACTTGATGGATTCACCCTTGGTTGCTCTGCAACAAAAGTCTTCCACCCACAGAAATCAAATGCTGCAAGCCACAGTCTGTCCTCATAGTTTAGCTAGTTTGCAGTACAGGTCACATAGTTGTTTCAGAAATTCTCAGAGACCAGGTTGTTTTCTCTGGCACTTTAAACACATGGCACTGTGTTTTGATTATGGTCAACCAACATTATCAGCTATTGACATGCCATAGTCCACTTCCAAGCACTGACATGTCAGGAACGTCCAGCAAGAAGGAGTTTGGGAAAATAGGGGGTGTGAAGAGAGGGAGGGAGGGGAGAATCTCGCAAAGTAGCCAGTTTGTAATGTAAGCAAACCATTTTTTTTCAAGTACCTGTTCGTTTCAATTCTTGTCAAATTCTGGGATTTGTTTTTTTTTTTTTCTGCATGGGCTGACAGGCTCCTTTTTTATGGGACCAAAAGTTTTAGTTTTACCTGTTCTCTCTCTATATAAATTAATTGTAATTACAGCAGTTTGTCAATGTCCAGGAATTTTCTTTCTAAGGGCCATATTCACACTTAGTAGTATTTGACTCCACAAATAATTCCATTGCTTTCAGCTGAATACCCATGTGCAGGGTACTAGTCAACATGAAGAAAGACTCCCAATCTGGCCTCTGGGTAGCAGAGTCTCTCACTTCAAGCTTGTCTTGAAAATAATTTATCTGCTGTTGATTACTAACTTTTCTCGTCTTGGTTCTTCCTGTTTCTTTCCCACTGTTGCCTTTCATTTTTATTTTCTACACATTTTCTCTATCTTCCTTCTTTCTCGCTTTTATACTATTCCCAGATTTTCTTTCTTTCCTTACCTTTCTGTTCTTCCCTTGCCAGAAATAGTTTGATACCATTCTGATCTATCTTAGTGATACTAGAATGGGGAGGTAGGATTCCCAGATATTTCTTAAACCTGTATTTTCCATCTAGCAGACCAAGATTGCTACTTCTGTTGGTACTATACCAATGAGTAATCCAGAACAATATTCTGTACAAAGGATTAAAGCCTGGATGAATTACCATTAACAAGTAGTGTCAGAATAAACTTCACCAAGACAGATTGGTGCCAGCAATAACAACAGCTTTATTAGAACATACTAGGGGAACATAAACATATTAATGAGAGCTCTGTGAATAAATTTGATAAATGATTTACCTAGGAATTTAGTTTTTTTCTTTTTGTTTACAGAATATTCCTGAGTATACTATAATTTATTTATTGGTTACTTGTGATTTGTCAGAGAAATCACATAATATTTTTTCTGTTTCTTGAGAGGGTGAGTTCGCAAAAATTTTCAGAGTGACTATTCAAGACTGTGAATCTAGAGTTCTGTTTCCTACACACCCATCTTTGAAATTTGCTTTTATGAATATCTGGGTCAGTAGTATGAATGGTCCCTGAAAGTGAACACAAGTAGTATGAAAGCATGGCTGAGGCAAATTCTTTAACCAAGGGATGCTTTATTGTTTGATATGTGCTTCAAGAGTTATAGATTCTCTTTGTCATCCTCTTAAGGAAATGTGTGTGTGCTGTCTTTGCAGGAAAGCTATAAAGCTTGAACAGGCTGGTGGTATTGATTGACTGGTGCGCGATATACACATCCACAAATTATTTAGTAAGAGGTCAGTGTCTGTCTAGAGTCATGACTACCAGACTGAATCTGTTAATTTATTGTGGGGATGTTATCAAGTGGTAAGCATACATAACTGGGAGTCAGGCTACCTAGCGTCTTTATTTCTAGCTAGGTCATTGACTTGCTGGTTGACCTCTAGCAAATTCCTTAACCTTTTTTTGCCTCACTTTCAGACTAGAAAAAATAATAATTGTCTATCTCACAGGGATCTTGTGAGGCATAATTTATTAGCTTTTGAAAGAACTTGCTGATCTTGAGAATAAAGTCACTTGACAAATGAAGAGTATCTTTGCTATTTAGAAAAAAATGGAGATAAAACAGAATACTGCAGAATGTTTTCCTGAAAAAATATATTGGTTCTGCCCCCGCAAATGACTTAAATATGGTGAGTCTGCTCCTAAAAAGAATGAGAAACAGCAATAAATAGAGGGAGAAATAGGTATATTTCTATCACTGTTTCCAGTAACCATGTTGAAAAAATCAGTGAATATCACGAGGGGAACTAGGGATACTTTTTCAAGTACTTCCATATATTAGCACAGAAGTAAATACATTAAAGTTAGCTAGTGCATACATTATGATGGGAACCAAAATGAGTGTAACTAGGTGAATACCCTATTTTATTCTATTCTGTACTATATAAGTTCTTAGACTGCACTCATCACCATAGTATCTGATTAAAATCTTCAGGCAACATTGCCATCTGGGCAGTTATCTATTGAGATGAGAACTTTTGGGTAATAGGTGTACTTTCTACTACATCGCAATATATGTGTATTTTATTTCCTGCGTTATTAAGGTCACTGTGACTTAAAACATCCCTGTATTCACACCCTACACATTTTTGTGATCATCTTTATGCAAAATATGCTTGTGAAGTACCGTTTAAAAACTAATAACACACCATCTTCAGTATTCTTGGGTTCTGTAGTACAAAATGTGTATTAAGAGTTATGAACATAAACTGAAATTATGACTATAATGTGTTTACCAGACAAGTGTGGAGGGGGGTAAACTGGTTTCTCAAAGATGAAGGAGAAGCCGATGCCTCTAGCCAGGTGTCTTCAAAGCTGATTGGCAATCATTTGTCAAGTAGCGATTCTTTAGTAGTGAAGATAGACAGGGACAGATCAATAGGCATTTTAGTAGACAACAACATGGAACCTCTTTCACCGCAAGACTCCATGTCTCCTTCCTCACAGCTGGAAGGAACTTTATCTAGGGTAACCCTCAGGAAAATAAATTTCAAAGGGTGATTGGACTATAAAAGTGAGCAGCAAAAACACACCAGGTTATCTCTCTCCCTCCTTCTCTCTCTCTTTTACCCACCTAAGAAGACAAAGGAACCAGCCCTTTGACTTTGGGGAGGAGATCCTGACCTGAGAATTTGGTCAGCGCTGTTGCTGGGAACATGTGGTAAGGATTTTACCTTGAACCACATCTAGTTAGTTAAGTTTTATCTATTAGGAACCGTTTTATCTTTATTCTCCTTCTAACCATTTCTGACTTTAATACTGTGACATTCTGTACCTCAGAGCAACATTCAGCACCCCCACGTTCATTCTTATAATATGAGTGTGTGGGGTCTAATGCAAAGTTTGTCATGTCAGGTGTCTTCGGAATGCTCATGATGTACTGAGCATTGTTGTTATGGTAATGTTATAGTGATCGTTGTTATAGTAATGTTTTAGGTTGTAATTTCATGTATATAGTTATGAAGCTGAACATGTGTCCTCATGGCTTAAAGCAAGCCCAGGCAAAAACTCTTCAAAAGCAGAGAGCTAGTTCACACCTCATCAGGGCATGAATGGGACAAACCCTGCCCAGCCTCACAGGAAAAAAGGATCTGTTGCACTCTCGAGTGAGTCACCCCCCTTCCTTTGGTCAGTTTGGGACTGCAATGAGGTAATGCTCACGTGACTCTGAAGTTGTGGGGGGGGCAAAGCCAAGAGGGAAGAAAGGACATGATAAAAGGGAGAGATATTTGCCATGGTCTTCCTCTCTCATCCATCTACATCTACAGACACCACACCAAGTGACTGAAGCACTGATCAAAGGGGAGAGCCTGGCTGAAGAGCAACCAGCCAGCCTGTGGTGAGAAGCATCTAAGTTTGTAAGGGCATTTAAAGTGTTAAGATTAGCTTAGAATGCGTTTTGCTTTTATTTCATTTGACCAAATTGGACTTGTTATGCTTTGACTTATAATCATTTAAAATCTATCTTTCATAGTTAATAAATGTGTTTGTTTATTCTACCTGAAGCAGTGCATTTCGTTTGAACCATGTCAGAGACTCCCCTTGGGACAACAAGTCTGGTACATATCAATTTCTTTGTGAAATTGATGAACTCATATAAGCTTGCAGCATCCAGTGGACATAACTGGACACTGCAAGACGGAGGTTCTTAGGGTTGTGTCTTAGACTGGGGATATTGGCTAGTGTCATTCGGTTGCAAGTAGGTGGGAGCAGCTTACATGCCAGAGGCTGTGCGTGAACAGCCCAGGAGTGGGGGTTCTCACAGCAGAGCAGGGTAAGGCTGGCTCCCAGAGTCAAGGACTGGAGTGACCTAGCAGATCACTGGTCCAGATGACACCAGAGAGGAACATCACAAATACCTTATACTTATATTCAACTTAAAATCTATCTCTTTGTATTTAAATAAACTTGTTTTATTTTTAATCTAAATTAATCTAATGTTGTGTTTAAACTGAACTGTTTGGTAACTCCAGTTTAAATAGCACACTGTTGAATATTGACCCTGTAGAGGGGCTCTAATATCTGAACTGTCCAGGAAAGGGCTGGACAGCATAGAACACCTGTTTTTTTGGGAAAATTCAGGACTGGGAGCATGTTGGGGTCACCTTGCAGGTAGTAACCAAGGTAGGTGGAAGTCAGAGTGTGACTGGAGTGTTGTTGGCAGACTGCTGGGGTCAGAGTTGCTAGACCAGGGCTATGGCTGTATACAGACACTCAGGGTGTGACTTCCATGCTGTTAGGGTTTTTTTGTGAGCGGCCGTGGTTGGAGCTACAACAGCAAAGTATTGTGAGACACCCAACCCCTCACTGGTCTGGACTGCACCTCAGAATGTGACAGTCACCCAGGTTGTTTAAGCATCTTTTCAAACTGTAGTTAATAACACACTTGGATAGGGACTACATAAGCATTATAGAAGCATCATATTGTGAGCCAGGGAGATCTTTAGATCTTGCCCCACCCCCAACCACATTAAAGTTCTTCAAGAACTGTGTTTGAGCTGTCACTCAGAGTTGGTGTACCTCAGTCACTTGGGCACCAATGAAGCTGGATTTGTCTGAGGGTAGAGTAGTTGTGTCTCCCACTTTTCTTATCTTCATCTGCAGCCATTGTGCAATGGACAAAGAATGGAATATAATGATCTTCACTCTCAAACATGATGTCTTCTGTTATCAGCTCATTAAGTTTGAAATAATCTATTGCCCTCTCCATTTAACCCAATTCACTACTGAGACAGTAGCATGTAACAAAAAATGTATATTTAATTTCCTTCCTGCTTTTAATACAATATCCTCCTTGAGGACCAATGAAAATTTGACCATGCCTTTCTTACTGGAACTTGTAAAGAACCACAAGGGCTGCACAAAACAGTTGCATCTTCAGTTAAAAAGAACGGCACATAATGGATCATCTCACTAGAACATCAAAAAGACTAAGTAAGATACCTGCTATTGCTAGTGTTTGAATTATTGAGGAGCTGGACAGGAGGCTATAAAATACTACTGATTAGTGACGGAGAGACTTACAAGTGATTAGACTCAGGTGATTTTAGTTCCTACCTTTTGTTTCTGATCCATGGAATTAACAGCTGAAAGATTAATATATCAGCACTCCAACTGTTCTCTAAGCCAGTCAACTCAGGGCGAAGTTTGTTCTTGGATTCAGAGTTGAGCTGGGATGGCAGGTAAGCAGATAACCTACATGTAATCTACCATGGTGTAACTGATTAGAGATATTGTGGGGAGAGAGGGGGAATATAATACCTCTGAGAAGGGCTAGAAGCCTTATTTTATATCAGCTGGAAGTGTACAAAGGTGTAAGCTTGATTTCAATTTTCTTGCAGTAAAACATATAGGTACATGTTCATCCATTAGGAAGACCCATCTGTCTGCCAAGTAACATCAGTA
Source organism: Eretmochelys imbricata (assembly GCF_965152235.1). Taxonomy (NCBI): domain Eukaryota; kingdom Metazoa; phylum Chordata; order Testudines; family Cheloniidae; genus Eretmochelys; species Eretmochelys imbricata. The sequence continues at coordinate 36,362,083 of NC_135574.1, forward strand.
TCCAATTTGAGCCTGTCATTGTAACACTATTAAAAGAAGTTTGCAAAGTCAGTATAGAGATGAGACCTTTGTAAACATGCTGCCTTCATATCTGTGCCTTTCCAGTCTGAGTTTTTCCTGTTGCATTTATATTCATATGTCTGCTATATTGCTAATGAGTTTTCTTCTATAAAACGACCCTGACTGCTGCTGTAAAAATCTAGTTTAAATGAAGTGTAGCTTTCAGACTGGGCATACTATTAAAATATTAAAATATATACTGAATCATATTAAGCTGAATCTCTTTGGTCTTTCATGGCTACATTTTTTATAAGATTGCCTTTTAAGAATACATTTATGGCCCAAGCTAGCAGCCCTTCCTCACATAGAATTCCCATTGGACCTTATTCCCCCCTGTTTGGCACCTTGTAGTTGTGTCCACATGTGCAAAGTGACTGTAAAATGGTACCATTATAATCTGGGAGCATCTGATACTCAGTTTGCACAGGTGTAAAAGACAACACAAGGTGCAAGAGAGACAAGGTGGTCAAATACTTTCTATTATTGGACCAATTTCTGTTGGTGAAAGAAACAAGCTTTTGAGCTACACAGAGCTCTGCTGCTGCTTCTTTCTTTCTTTCTTTCTTTCTTTCTTTCTTTCTTTCTTTCTTTCTTTCTTTCTTTCCAGTAGAGAATTAGGCCCATTGATTGCAGTGTGAGTTATAAAATGGGAGAGCTGCAGAAATAAATCACCATTCCATTTATGACTATGTGCACAAATAATTGGAAATAATTTTATAAGAGGAAAGCAGGCTACTGGTCTAACTGAAAATAGGACATATTTTTACATGCACTTATGTGATCAAAAGCACAAACATATGCAAATATTATTGGATTGTCTTTGTGTGACCAACTGTTGCTGATCAGTGCTGTCACTATGTTCATACATAAGGCTACAATAATGTCACGGAGGTCATGGAAGTCACGGAATCCGTAACTTCTATGACCTCCGTGACATTTTCTGCCCCGGGGCTGGAGCTCCAAGCTGCCCTGCCCTGCATCTCCCGGCCCTGCCCTGGTGGGAGGACCCTGCAGCTGTCCAGCCATAGTGGGCAGCGGAGGGTCCTACAGCTGCCCAGCCATGATGGGCAGTCGGGGAGCCCTCCTGCAGCTGCCCAGGCACGGGGTGCAGCAGGGGCCCCCTGCAGCTTCCCTGTTGTGGTGGGTGCACTCTGCAGCTGTCCAGCCATGGTGGAAAGCAGGGAGACCCCCGGAGCTTCCACTCACTGCAGGTGGTGGGGAACACCCCAAAGCTCCCTGCTGCCACAGGTAGATGGCCCCCCCAGAGCTGCTCAGCCACCATGCGGGAAGGGAGGGGCAGAGCTCTCACTCACCGCAGTGGTCAGAGCTCCAGCAGCAGTGGGTGCTGAGCTGAACCTACCTCCCCATTTTGTCAGGGATATTGTTAGTGAAAGTCAGGGACAGGTCACGGACTTCATTAATTTTTTTTTATTGCCTGTGACATGTCCACGAATTTTACAAAAAATATCAGTGACCAAATCTTAGCCTTAATCATATACAAGTCATTGTATTTACATGCTGATTTACACCACTGTAGGGAACCTATACTGGAGTGCAGTTATCCTATAGGTTAACACACCATAGTATTTAAATTGTATATTGATAGATATCCTTTTTCCTTCTCCTTAAACACTAGTCTGTGTAACTAAAATGAATATCAGCATAGCTGATAGCCTGCTTTTACTGATGTTGAGAAAAAATGGTTCATCATATTTAAATATATACACTTAGTTTCTACAAATCCCTGTAAACTACTCATAGATACTAAGTACCATACAAGATGTTTGAGGAACTGTGACCAGATGGCTCAGGGGAATAGTAATGGATTATGGAGCTTTCCACCTCCAGTTTGCCAATTTAAATTTAGGCTTTTGATGGCTGTTTAGTGGCTTATGTAAAATGAGTTGGAGGTCTCATCATAGTTCCTAGAGAATAGGTTAATATAACGAAATTGTCATTAGCTAGTTGTCTGTTTCAATAGCGGGGTCAGTTCAAGACTTACTGTAGTCAATGGAAAAACTCCCATTGAGTTTTCAATGCGCATTGGACTGGATCTTAATAATTATGGAGAATGAACCCTTCTCACTCTCAGAAGTAGTTCTTTAGAGCAAGGATGAAGCACATTGGGGAGATGTACATGGGAAACTTATACTGTCACTACCTATAATGAACTGGTTCTAGGGACAGCCAGATGACTCAGCCATGCTTATCCTTTGCTATGTGACTGTACCACTATCTACAAGATGGCTCAGCGTTTGGACAAGATCAGTGCATGGATGAAAAGCAACTGCATGAAGCTGACACTGAGGTGGGGGGAAAGTACTTTGAAGAGTTCGTAGCCTTGGTGCAGTCTCCTTTGATGAGGCTGCACACCCACAATTGGTCAAATCAGTCAGTAGCTCTAGAGTTCTCCTGGATTCACCACTGACACTAAGCTGTCACGTAACAGCACGTGTGAGTAATGCTTGCTCTGTTTAGATAGTACACTCCATCCTATCCTGGGATAGGATGACCTGGCTTCAGCTATACACACTTTGTCACCTTTCAGCTGGACTATAACAATGCAGAGGCGATTGAGAGGTGACTTGATTACAGTGTATAAGTACCTTCATAGGGAAAAATACCAGGTATTGTAGGGCTCTTTAATTTAGCAGAGAAAGGCATAACAAGAACCAATGGCTGGAAAATAAAGTCAGTCAAATTCAAGTTAGAAATAAGGCACACCATTTTAATAGTGAGAGCGATTAAAAAATTGAAAAAACTGCCAAGGAAAGTGGAGGATTTTCCATCTCTTGATGTCTTCAGATCAAGATTGGAGCACCTGTCTGGAAGGTACGTTTAGTCAAATACAAGTTATTGGGCTCAACTCAGGGTAACTGGGTGAGATTCTATGGGCTGTGTTATACAGAAGGTCAGACTAGATGATGTAATGATCCTTTCTGATCTCAAAATCTATGATTCCATGAATGCAAGATGGCTGATTATAAAGCAGTCAGCCCTCAGGAAACTCCAGCTAGTACAGAACACAACAGCATGTCTCCTCAGCAACACAGACTACATTAGTTTTCCATAGAATATTCAGTCAAGTTCAAGGGTCTTGATCCTTCTCTTTAAGGCACTCAATGATCTGTGCCAGGAGACCCAAAAGATCACTTGATGTGCCAGTATGAGGATCATGGTTGATAACTCATCTCCTCAAACAAAATAGAGCTGTCCACTGCATGGGTAAATCTTGTCTCTGGAGGAGATGGAGCCTTCCCAAAGACCAGTCCAAGACTGTGAAACAAACTCCCAAAGGAATCCAGAACCAGCCCAGTCTTCACTGCCTTCTGCTCCAAGTGCAAGTACACTTCTTTGACTTGCCTTCTACAATATAACTGCATAGCACAGTGTACATAACATTTATAAAAAACAGAATTAAATAAAAGAAACCCAACAAAACACTACACTGCACACACAGTTTTCCCCCTGGGAGAAAGGAATGAGCCACACATGACAGATGTTAGTCATGTAACTTAATGAATTACTGGAAGGCATTCAGATCCTATGATGGTGTGGGCAGTATAAGAAGCTGAATTGAATAGATGTTTGGTCGCCAGAGCTGTCAATATGGATATCTGTATTATTTCAATCCTGCAGTTATATACATCTTTATCTGTTCCTCAGAAAGAGTTAAAAGGGGCTCTCTGGGGACAGATTTTCAAAAGCACATATGCTTAAGTGTGCATAGATGACGTGCATGCCTCTGACTGCCATATGCACAAACACTGATGTGCAGCCTTAAACCCTGATTGGCATATGCACATACATCATTCCTGAGCAAATAAGGATTTGCAAGTACAACAGCTGAGGGTTTACAAGTGTGTGAGCACATGTTTGAAAATCTAGACCTTGGCTGTGTACCCAGTAGCGGATTAAAACATGGTTTGTCTTCTCTCTCTCTCTCTCTCTCTCTTTTTTTGTCCCTCCATCAAAATGAAAGCTGTGCACTTTTGTGCTTAGCTGTAATGCATAGTTCTTTAATTTACTGCATTGTGAAAATACAGGTCAAATATGCATTCAAGTGAGTTTGAACATTGGTCCTGCTTTTGAGCAGGGGGTTGGACTAGATGACCTCCTGAGGTCCCTTCCAACCCTGATATTATATGATTCTATGATTCTATGATTAAGTTTGGGAATTCTAAACCTAATGTCATAGTTCAGGTTTGTATCAACATCATTTTAAATGTGCTTCTCTCTGTTTTTTTATTTGTATTTATTTAGTGGTAGATTGAAAAATAAAAACATTCTCAGAAGGATGATGTGTATAAATTACCTGAAACAGACTAGAACAGCTCTGGTCTCTTGGATTAAACATGGCTTCTTGTATATGTGAAGGCACATTTTAAGATCACCTAGCTAAAATATATATGTAGACATTTTCAAAATCATACTGCGGAACTATTTACCTCATTAACCATAGTGCTGTCAGTTAAAAAGTTTTGGCTCCTGCAGCATGTTTTATGGGAATCTGTGGTGGCTGTGTGGATTTATAGCTACAAAGACACATGGTATTGAGTAGTCGGTGAAATGAATTTCTGATATTTGCATTTGTTGATCATGTTCTTTAGTAGATAATACTGAATATTGTAGCATGTTTACAGCATAAAGCGGTTTTCTTTAGGAAGGTAGATTACATCTCCTTTTAGACACAATTTAGAATAGTTTTACATACAGGAATAATTTAAGTCTACCATTGTTTTCTTAAATAAATACCATTAAGATGAACCTTCTCCCTTGCATGCATTACTTTTTCCAAGTAATCACAGTTCAAGTTCAAGTTCAAGTTTTTCAGTAACTCCAGAGTGGTATATTAAAATACATCTGGACTCGTAGCAGATAAAAAATTAAAGTCAATCTACTTTTTAGAAAAAAATATCCATGTTGGTTTGGCACTTCTAAGCTTAACTCTTTACTATTTGACTCAGTTAGCTGACTGGTGCACAAATGATCCCCCAAGAGCACTAAATCTCTCTGGAACAATCACATGTCCTGGCTACTTCACTGGAATGTATCCCCTTTCATGCTCTTACCATACTTATCCTGTTTAGGGTTATATACTTAAGAGTTACCAAGGTTTCTAAAATATCTTCAAGATAAATTCTAAGAGCTTTTTCAGAGCCATTAAGGCTTCTTGGAGACTGCATATCAAATATGTACAATTGGTCTGATGAAAAAAATCTGTCTGTATAGAGCTAGGCAACATATTTTGACAAAAAAAGCAGATTCAGGTTCACCAAAACATTTCGATTTTTTTTATTTGAAATTATTTTTTGTTTCAAATTTTACTTCAATTTTATTAACAAAAGGCTAAAAAACCTTGAAAACAACACTTTTTTATTTTGTTTTTGTTTTCCAGTTCAGCCAATGAACCCCAAAATCAGATATTCACAGATCTCTGACCAGGGAAGAGGCAAGGTAGGAGACAGTATGAATTCCACTCAGGGCATTGTTGTGCAAATCTAATATCATGGGAAGCTCTCAAATGTATGATGCTAGGTGCTAGTACAAAATCATAAAATAGTTTATATCCATTCAGAAAGCTACTGGATAAGGATAACTTAAAAACAATAGTTGTTCTTGCCCACACCCTGGAAAAGAAAGCTTAATGTGTTCGTTTTAAAATTGGCTTAATTAATTAAAATGAACACATTAGCCTTTGTTTCCCATGGTGTGGGCAAGGACATCTATTGCTTTTTAAATGATCTATCTATATATACGGATATATATGCTCTATGCATTTTTAATTGCTGAAACTGCACAATCTGAAAAACCATGCTGATCCTGCGGTCCCGATTCACCTGAGTATTTCCATTGCTTTCCGTGGGACTACTCAGGTGAGTAAGGGCTGCATGATTTGGACCTATGTTAAATATTTGGAAACATGAATGACTTAAAGTGGGAAGTTTGCCTTAATGGAGGAATAATCTGCCTCAGTTGCATGTTTTAACTGTATATTCACATACACCAAGAAAAGAAAAGGAGTACTTGTGGCACCTTAGAGACTAACCAATTTATTTGAGCATGAGCTTTCGTGAGCTACAGCTCACTTCATCAGATACAACTCATCAGATACAATAGTCTGTAAGGTGCCACAAGTACTCCTTTTCTTTTTGCGAATACAGACTAACACGGCTGTTACTCTGAAACCTGTCAATACACCAAGAAAGACAATCAAGATCAGATCATAAATTAACCTACTTCCAGGAGAGTCAATAAATAATGCATCTTTGAGCATCACTGAATTCTGCTAAGCAAAGTGTGGGGAGAATCAGAGATGTTCAGCACCTGTTTAATGTACCGTCATTTCTTTGGGAACCAATGGAGTGAGTGAGCATGCCTCATTTCTTTTAATAGTGGCCAGTTCTCTCTAGAAAACTGAATACATAACAGAAGACGAGCAGCATGGAGTTCACTTTTTCTTCATAGTTGAGCATATTGGAAATTGACACCTCATGAGCATCTCCATGAAAAAGGACCAACACTTGTATTATTTGCAGTATCAGTCCCTCCAACCTTCAAAGAGTTTTATGGAACTGTATACCTGAGTTTGAGCTTTCTGCTTAAGCTTCAGACACTGATGTGTACTACAGCTAAGTTGTACTTCGGATAGTGGTTTTATTCAGACGGAATTTGTCAGGTCTGCAGGGAAAAATCCCCTGCTATCTATATAACTTGTATTAGCATTCCTGTCAAAGACAGTCCAGATGCACTGAAAATTCAATATGCCCAAAATTAGGACAGAAGAAATTTCATAATAAGAAAACAGTCAAGACATTAAATTGTAACATTTCATGAAATTGTAGCTAAACTCACTCATTCTATGGTGTGGCCTGTGAGAGATATGTTTTTATAGCTAACATATGGGTCTGATCCTGCAAGCCCTTACTTACTTGAGTCATCCTACTGAAATAGATGGGTCTGGCTGTGTGCAAAATAATTTGCCAGGTCAGGCCCCACATTAGTAATTTAAGAATTCAAATAGAATAACTTGAATAGTGAAAAAGGAGATTTGTGTATGAAGCAGCCAGTTTAGGTCCGCTGCTATCTGTAGGATCATATAAAAATATCTCCCCTTGGGGGAAAAACGGAAACCCCACATGACCGATGTTAGTCACTTTGTTTATTTTTTTTAATTCCAGAAGGGACTCAGATATTATGATGTAAGAACCTGAATAGAATGGAACATAGTATTTTTGTTCATCTTCAGAGATCCCCTGGTTATTTGGAACAGTTTCACAAACTTTAGTATGAACGATTATTAATCTGAATATGAACACTGGAAGTGTGTCACTTTCTCTGTTGTTTGTCATTCTCCTGTTTAAAAAAGTATCATCCAGCAAGTGAGTGGAAACAATCCCATGTGACCAACCATACATCACAAATAGTAAATAGTAAAGAGATTAAATGACCAGTTCACAAACAACCCAGAGGCTGAAACTTCCCTCAATCTATTTGTTGAATATTTGATAGTCACAGAAATCTGGACTGATTTGCATATGGAAAAAAGAGTTAATTTCAACAAGCTCTACATTGAAATATCTGTGAAGTGGAGGGAGGAGAGTGAGAAAGAGAGAAAATGAGAATATATGCACTGTATGCACATGACAATCTTTTTCTGTGAACCATAAGGAAGTGTCACAGCCTAAAATATTATGGGAGCTCATCTTTAAAAGCTCCTTTTCTTTAAAAAACCAATCCCAATATTCTAGAGTAATAGTTTTCAAACACTTTGGAGGGACACTATTACAAGATGTAGCAATTGGTCTTTAATATATTGTGTTTTTTTCCATAAGACCGGGGACACAGTCGACCTTTTAAATCATGTTTTCAGTCTCATTTTTACTTAGTGTTTTTTTCCCAATAAGTTTTTTTGAAAATGTCTCTCCTTGACTGTCTTCTGAAATCCCCTACTCCAGTTAAGACTCTTCCTTCAAAATGCCTCAGTCCAACCCCTCTTGTATATGTTCCTGTCTTTGGAGCAAAGACAATGTCCACTTGCTCTTCGTTCTAAACAAGGCTCTTCTGATGAAGTGAGTAGGTGCAAGAGGCATTAGGTTGATCTGTTTTGAAGTAAGTGCCATTTGTTCAATTGGGCATGTATTCGCCTACATCTGAGAGGTGTTGGTTTGTGGCAACTTGAAGTAAGGGGCATTTGTGTCCCACAGACTTTGTCTTCAGCATTAGCCTGAGACTTGAGAAACCTAAGTTCAGTCCCCAGCTTTACCACAGACTTCCTATGTGACCGTAGACAGATCACTTAGTTTTTCTGAGCGTCGGTTCCCCATCTGTAAAATGAGGATAATAGTACTGCCATAACTCTCATCATGTGAGGAGAAATACATTAAAGATTGTGAGGTGCTACTGTAGTGGGAAGGACATATAGGTATACAAGGCAATATGTGTTTTTAGCAGTGTCTACCTTGACCTGCTACATGCTAAAACTTATCACTGCCTTCTCCACACTAGGATTTTACCATGAGCTGGCTAACGGTTAAAAACCCATGTTTTCCCCAGTGTGGACACATTCAAAGAGGTATTTGTGAGACTATGCAAGTGGTCATATACACACGTAAAACCTGTGTATGTTTTACAAACCACATTGGGTGAGTTGGGTTGATTACGAAGATTGACATTTTTAAATTGATACTGTGAAAAAAAACGTTTACAATATTGTATTCAAGAGCGGATTTTAGAAAGATTCAGGGAAATAGGGTAGGAACATTGTGGGGCTCACTGAGCTCCATTGTTTTCCTTTAAGTACGACATGTATAATTACTTGTTCTCATTTAATTCTTTCAGGAGGCTGTTGTTGACATGCAAGGGATTTATGTGCATAACTAATATGAGCATTGAGGAAAAAAATAGACCCCTTTACTCCCTTCCTGTCTGTGTAAATCTTCAGATGTTCTGAGCTGGCTTTTGATATTTTCCAGAAGTGTAGATGGAGCATGGTTGAGGATTTAAGTGTGATAATCCCATGTTGCTAGTAATATTATAAGTAATATTAAATGTCAGAAGGTAACAAATGAAAGGCTGCCTTATTTTTCTCTTCCAGCTAGAGAATTAGAAGAGCTATTCACGTTATTCAGAGCAATAGTATATTTCCCAGACTGTAGTGGAAATCTAACATTAGTGCTTTACTGTTAAAATACAGTCAGATTTACAATTAAGTGCTAACCAGTCTCATGACATGTACTGTGATAGAAGATATTACAGGTCATGGAATCCAGAGTTACTGACCACCTGCTATGTTGCTCGGATTATATTGAAAACTCATAGGAACACTGTCACTCTCGCCAACACATTGCAGAGAGACTTAGTAGTAGCTGTCACTCTAGGTGCAGTTGGGTTGTACTATAATTAACAAAAAATACAAATAAGAAATAAGCTTCTAAATGGTCTGATGCTAGATCTGTATTCTAAAAGACTCTTATCTATACAGACGTAGAGTTCAGTGTTCTGTAATATAACCAAACTTTTTGAGCTACATGTTTCTTTACAAATGCTGTCTGTTTATAGCTGAAAGTGGGTAGCGCAGTAGTGTAGTGACAGTTAGCTCATCTTACTAGATGGCCAGCTGCAGAAAGGATGAGCAGGGATGTATGAAGAGTTAAGGTTGAGTTAAGTTTTTCATTTCAAGCAAGGAATTAACCTCTTTGTTCTGCAGGAAATATATATAGTAGTAGGGAGTGGCATGAAGATGGGTAAGGAGTGAAAAGTATTCAGGAGCTGGATGGGAGGGGGAGCTGACAAAGCACAGATCAGATCTGTTTCCTAAATTTACCATTGCCAGATATGCTGGTGCAATACACTGTGTATTGTAACTGACTCCACTGCAAGGTGTCACTGCAAGTGTTGTGGTGCTCCAGCCGCTCTAGATATTTGGTAGTGTGCTCTGTATAGCACTAGCTTGGATGCAAATGCTGAAGGCGCTCCAGGCACTATGCTCTACACTGTGCTCTAGCCCTTGGTGGGTTCCCATAAACACTTTCACACCTCAGCAACTCATGACTGCTTTTGTAACCTGCTCAGTGTGGTACTCTGTCCCTTTCTACTTCTGGCTGCGCTACAGACAGAGGTTGATGAGCTTGCAGTCGCCTTAATTAACAAAGCCAAATCTCTTAGCTCAGGTAGTAGAAGCTTATGTCTTAAGATTCAGAGGTTCCCACGGTCAATCCCTACTGCTGATGGCCCACCCAGATGTATAACATTACTTTTTACTAGGAGTGATTTACAAAATAAAGGATGCAAATACACCAAGCACAATTTTTAAGTTACAGTAATGATCCTAACTCAGCCCCTAGAGTATTTTGGTACAGAAGTATCATGATAAGTGTTGTTGGGATCCCTCCACACTGTTAGGCCTGCAGGGCTGGGCACTGTGGTTGCTGCTGCCTCCCTGGGTGTCTCTGACCAGCTCTCAGCCTTTCAGTCCTAGCTCCTAAGTTGCTTGCTGCTCAGCTTTCCTCCCACAGGCTACTATCTCTGGCTTGCTGCTGCAAGCAGCCTCTGGCTCCCCCCTGAGCCTGGTCCCCTCTAAATGCAGCGTACTACTTTCTTACCTGTACTGGCTGGATGCTGAACTGGGTATCACAGTAATGAGCCAGTAGCACGTTCACAATGCTGTCTCAATGCTCTTCTTTCTCCAGTATTCCAGGCTGCCAACTGCCACGTCCACTCATGCAGCCATGTCATGCCAGCCTACAGCTCAGGCTGAATGCCATGTATCCAGCTGAGCTGTGGATAGGAGCTGCAGGTTTGCGTAAAGTACCTCATCTAAATACTCACTGCAAAACCCAGTGAGACAGGCTCACCTTAGCTTAGTTACAGAGAAAAGGAAAGAAAATCTGACATCTCTAGAATTTAAGTTTCTCTCTGGCCATGCTGGAAGGTTCTCCCCCTCTGTCTCTCACCTTCCCTGCTTATTATGTCCCAGTTGTTAGAGTTCATGGTCATATCCTGGAGAGTTTACAGCAACATTTCCACAGAGAAGTGTTTGATCATGCATACTGTTTTTGCCCCTCATACAAGGATTATTGTTCGCACACTACTTCTGGGATGATCTTCTCCTTTCTGTCTCTAAACCTAGTGCCCATTTACACTTCTGCTTGGGATTGCTTGTGCATGGCACCATTCACAGCACTAGCTATGTTGAGTATGGCCATCTAGAGGTGAGGGAAATTCTCAGTTACATGAAACTATGAGTATAAGGCATGGCACTGAATACTGGCACCATCTTCCATTGGTGGTGGTCATTTTAGCTTATATCACACTCCTGAGGGTAACAAAGGCTCAGGGAGCACAGCTGCTGCTGGCATCCCAAAGCTGCCTGAGCTCCTATGCTAGGAGCCTGTTTACTGCAATGATGTCTGGTGAAGTTATCACAGAGTGGTGTATTAGAAAATGTCTTACCACCGAGGAAGGAATAAGGCTGCCATCCCAAGAAACCCTCTGGAGAGGACTGCAGAGTACTTCTGTGACGCATGGCTAGAAAGGATTAAATATCCTGCAAAATAAACATAAGAACATAAGAATGGCCATACTGGGTCAGACTAAAGGTCCATCCAGCCCAGCATCCTGTCTACCGACAGTGGCCAATGCCAGGTGCCCCAGAAGGAGTGAACCTAACAGGTAATAATCAAGTTATCTCTCTCCTGCCATCCATCTTCACCCTCTGACAAAGAGAGACTAGGGACACCATTCCTTACCCATCCTGGCTAATAGCCATTAATGGATAAGAACATAACAACCTTCAAAAGACACCTGGGGAGATAATGTTTGTGTTTTTGTGCATTTACATATGTATGAATAGGCTCAACACTGTAATCAACAGTCCCTGTCCATGCTGTATACTGATAATTCAGAGCTCAAAAGAACATCCTAGCATTTAAATGAATTGTAAACGTGGGATATCTCTGTATTCATCTTTCTTTGAAATGTATAGCAAATAATCTGTGAATGGTGGAGGAAAAAGTAAATTGCCTTATGTTAATTCTATAGCTAAGTACCAGTGATGGACCTCCTTCAAAGTCATCCTAATTACCTTTTGTTCTCGGAGGAATTCCAACTTGTCAAAGAGGACATGAAATTGTATAAAAGATCCTTGGGTCCTGATTCTGTCACCTCATATCTGCTTAGGCTTCATCAGGGGAAGTTTGAGTCTCAGGACTGAAGTCCCAGTTATGATGGTACACCCTGAATGTGATATTTGGACATTGGACTATGACTTATGAACTGAATGCTAAAGGAACACTTTGCAACTACAAAGCTCACTATCTCTGCTATGAATCTGAACCTTAATAGATTGAACTCATGTCTGTATGTATATTGATATTTTAACCATACTCTTGTTCCATTGTTTTTAAAATTTTTTAGTTTAGTTAATAAGAATTGGCTGTAGTGTGTATTTGGGTAAGATCTGAAACATTAATTAACCTGGGAGGTAATGTATCCGATCCTTTGGCATTGGTAGAACCTGTTCTTTTATATGATGAAATAAGATTTTCAGATGCCATCATATTTGACTTAGGTACCTTCATTGAGCCCTGAGGCTGGATCACTTTAAGGGAACTGTGTTGTTTGGACTTCTGATTAACCAGTAAGGTAATAAAGGGGCTGTTTTATGCTGTCTTGGTAAATCTAAGTATTGGAATATCCACCATCTTTTTGGGGATTGTCTGGCTCATTCTTTGCAGTTCACCCTAATTGAGTGACCACAGCTGGCCCCCTCAAGGACCCCGGTCAAAACCTCCGTGGAAGTTTCATTTAGATCTTTCAGGAAAATTCTAGAGACATTCCTGTGTACATAAACAAACTGCTCCATGTGGCATCCTCTGCTTAACTGTACAGGGGAATGAAAAGCAGATAACAACTCTACCTCTCTTTGTTGGACTTCACTCTTCTAATATAAGTTAATTAATGAAAAGTTGTTAGCTGTGTCATATTAAGTTGGGGGCAGTATCAGTATATCATTATAATGGGAAATACAATTACACACTAACTTGTAGTTCCTTCCCTTGCATTGGGCTCATCTGTGCTCAATGGCTGGGACTGACTGGCCTGTGATGGAGTCTCAAATAGGTCCTGGATTACAGCATAGCTGGACTCCTGGGCACATGTCCCCCATCCTCCTCTTGCTCCTCAATGCTCATGACCAGAGTCTGTGGTTCAGGTTTCTCAGAGGTATGGTGGTGGGGTCTCTGAGGAGCATGGCATGCAGCTTTTTGTAAAAGAAGCAGGTCTGTGGGTTGGCACCAGATCAATGGTTGGCTTCCCTGGCCTTCTGGTATCCCTCTTGCAGTTCCTCGTCTTTCATGCGGCACTGCTGCTGGTCCCTGTCATGCCCCTTCTCCTACATCCCTAATGCAATCTGCTCATAGATGCCCATGTTTCTATGACTGGTCCATAGCTGTGCTTGTACAGTCTCTTCTCTCCACAGGCCCAGGAGATCCAATATCTCCTGTCTACTACAAGCCGGAGCACATTTGGACCATGTAGCCGGCATGCTTAGCTGGGCAGTTGCACACAAGATTGGAGAGCTGCTAGGTGTGCTTGCCAAGCTGGACAATCAGGAAAAAGCATTTCAAACATCTGTGGGCCTTTAAAGGGGAGGGGTGAATTCCAGTCTCTGTTAGACCTGAGCAGTGGAGTTAACAATTGTGACCAGATTGGTCTGTGTCGGGCATTGTGGGACCGCTTCTGAGGACTGTTAGGGTTAACGAAAGTAATGCAGTGTCTACATTTACATTGCGTCATCCTCAATACATCGACCATGGCTCAGTGCTGCTCAAGGAAGTGTTACTTCTTTGCAGTAAGGGGGCACTTACATTGGTGGGAGACAAATATAAGTGTAGACAAATGTGCAACTAAGTCAAAACACGATGGCAGACATTGACCTAACTTTGTAGTGTAGACCAGGCCTTAGGCACCCCTCCATAGTCAATATGACTGACTCTTGATTTGTATGTTCAACCTTCTTGGCTCTTGGAATTAGATTATGACCTCATGCCCCTTATAAAATCTGCTATCAGTTTTCTCTTGCCATGAAATATAAATTGACAGACCCCAAGCCCTCTGTCATGCCAAGTATTTAAAGGTATGTTTTTTTTTAAACAGTGGAAGTAGACATTACATTTGTTATTCTATTCTGCAAAATAAGTGTGTTAGATTTATTGCTGTTAGTTCAGAGCCCAGAGTAAGGTAGGTGTTTTTTTGTTTTTTGTGTTTGTTTTATTATTATTAGTTTAGGTTTACAAATACAGAGACGTGTCCATAAATCCCTTCACACTTCACAGTTTGACTTGAGGATATAAGCCCTCATGTTCCCTTCTATACATTTGTGCAGAGGGGAGCCTGCTATTTTGGATCCCAGTTTGGGGACACAGAAGAGGGAGGCTGAGGTGGGAAGGAGAATTCCACCCTCCACCTCTCCCTCCCAACCCCCCCAAACCTGCACAGTGGAAATCATTTTGGGAAGTCTACCTTTGAATTTCCATCACGTTCTACCATGATTGTAAATGCTAGTGGGGATACTACAGAGATGTTTGGTGCAGCCTAGTGTTAAACACAACAGGCAACAAAAGTTTGTGTCCCATCCACATTAGAATTTACAAATAAGAATGAATAAACATTCAAATGCAGGCGTACCCTTCAGGAAGGTGCTGCTGGGATTTAGCTCCATGGATCTGGAAAGGCGAGTGGGAGGGGATGACAGCTGGAGGGCATTGGCAGTCAGACCTGGCAGTCAGATATGCTGTGTATCCCTTTGCATTGTGGTAACCTCTCTGGATGGGGATTCCAGGAGCAGCGGCAGGCAAGAGAGCATCTGAAAGTGGAACTCGTAAAACTGAGCGTCTGCCTCCTGGTTTATTAAATCTCTGTGGCACTTTTTGCAAAAGGGAGGGTTAGCTCTGGATTCCAGGCCAACCCCAGTTACATGATGCTTACCCAGCAGTTTCACTGGCATATGATATTCCTTATTTCCTGACCAAAAATGCTATGTCATGTTGCTATATGCTCTTAAGCAGCTGCCAGGTTCTACCAGGGAGGTAGCTGCATTGTTATTGGGTACAAAGGTACCTATACCTCATTCGTAAAGCACATTGGGATCTTTCAAATTGTCATTGATATTCTCTACAGGGAATGGTCTTGACGTCTTTTTACTCTGTGGCCTCTTCATTAATCAGGTGACACAAAGATATTACTGATTCTGGGTAACCACTTTGTAATGAGGAAAGCTCTGGTTTTCATAACTGGACAGGTTGTCAGTCAATTCTTCCGCCATGAGTGACAGATCAGCTCTCCTCTAACAGGGTTCTTCATCATTGGCTTGACAGCCTGCCATTTAAAATCAAGCAGCAGCTGGAGTTACCATACAGAATTATTTTGGAAGACCTATGGCTATTTTTCTTACAATCCATAAAGCCCTCAAATTCTTTTTACATAATAAAGACTTAGGGAGGTTCTGTACTCAGAAGAAAAATGAGCGGGAGACTGATGACTCCATAATGCAATACAGTATTCTTGGACTGCTGTGTAACAGCATTGTGCTCTGTGTTCTTCTATAGCTGGAAAGAGAGAAGTTATCAAATCATCATAATCCGTGGACAAATCATGCATTTTCAGTTAAGAATTCTAATTTCATAGATAACATGTTTATACACACTTTGTTTGATATGATGTATTCTAAAGTATTAATAGGCAGATTTTAACATTAATATTTTAACATTACTATTTTAACACTCTAGCTGAAAGAAACTATTCCTGAATTTTAGGACAAAACTTTGCTTGATATCTTTTTGTATCAATAACAATAATAATATGTACTTTGTTTATGAAATGTCTTTCATCTGAAGTTCTCAAAACCCTTTACAAACCATTTAAACCTCACAACTACTCTATTAGCTAAGTAAATACATATGGAGAAACTGAGGCATATATAGGTTAAGTGATCACAAAGGTTGAGATCACAAGGTGAGTTGGTGACAGAGCTAGGAACAGAGCTGAGGAGTTCTGACTCCCAGTTGTAGTAGAAAGAGAGAGCTTGAGACATGAGGCCTGAGTTGTAGTAGAAAGAGAGAGCTTGAGACATGAGGCCTGGTATCAGGGGCTTGGTGTAGGGCCTTAGGTCAAGCCCTGCTGAGATAAAGCAGAGTTAGCAAGAGTCAGGCCAGCTCAGCCCCTGCCCTGTTATAAAGCAGATACCTGCTTGCACGTTCACTGTCTAATACACGAACTTGGCAAGAACAGGGATGGTGTTTCAAAAATAAAAGCTAAAGGGTGGTAACTAATCATGTCAGAGGGGCAAGACGTAACTTATTTGTATAAGTGTATAAAAGAGGGGTCTCAGAGGGGAGTGTCCTTGTCCAGCTGAGAGGGGAATAGAAAGTCCTGCCAGTCACTGAGCCGGGTCCATTGTCAGGGGCATACATGTGCTAGTGTAACTGTAGGCATTGATCCGGGGAGCTAGGCCTGTGCTTCATTGACAATAAACCTTCGCTACGGAAACAGGTCTGTGGTCTTTTGGGCAGTTTGATCGAGGTTTGCTGTGTCAGCTATCTGCACAGAACTGGGACAGTGCACAGAAAAAACACCCACACAGCCAATGACTAACAACACCAGTCTCTTGTTCTACATATCAGAGTAAAGCCGTGTTAGTCTGTATTCGCAAAAAGAAAAGGAGTACTTGTGGCACCTTAGAGACAAATAAATTGGTTAGTCTCTAAGGTGCCACAAGTACTCCTTTTCTTTTTGTTCTACGTAGTAGTTCCTCTTTATAATCAGTCCTGCTTCCCTTTGGCATGTGTTTCACATTCTCAGTAATGCATAATACGTTTGGGTTAAGAGGTTAGATCAATTTTTTATATTTATGTAGGAACCATTGTCAATTTAACTGGTAAGAAAACAGAACAAACACTCATTGTCCTATATAACACAAAGACCCTGGACCAAACTCTTATCTCAGTTACTTCAGACTTCATAAAATCCCATTGACTTCTGTGGATTTACACTTGTAATTAAGAGCAGAATTTGGCCAACTCTCTGAACTAGAAACTTCTATGAGGTGTGTACATTTGTAGACCTCTTTTTTTTTTTTTTTGGACTAAATGGAGTCTTGATTTCCATGATGCCTTTTGTCTCTCTGAACAAATAATGTTCTCTGTAGTTCTCCCACCTGATTTTTTCTGTCCTGAACAGCTGTGAAAGCCAGATATACAACATTAGATTCAGCCGTGCTCTCATTTGCAGTGCACTCACCTAGTGTTCCTTTGTTGCCTTTGAAGCATAATCTTCATTTGGCTCATCTTCATTTTTTTGGCTTCCTTTGTTGAAGTCCTTTTTTCAACTACAATAACTTGTGCTTGTTATCCTTCATAGGACAACATTGTTGGTGAATTCAGTAGCTCAAGCACTCCACATTTATGGTAAATTGATAGCTTTCGCAGTTGAGTGCCTGAGAGACATGCTCAGTGCAAATCCGGCAGCTGGCACGATACTATTTTTTATTTGCAAGTTCCAGTTTCCTTAGTGGAGACCCCACTTTCACGCAATTGTAATTCCATTGACATCAGAGGAGTAACTCTTAAATTATACTGGTGTGAGAACAGAAATCGACCCAATGTGGAGACTGCTAAGGTTGTTCCTTTCAGTGTTCCCTCTAATTTTTCCCATCCGTGTGCGGAATGAATTTTGTGATGTGCACCAATATGGAGGTGACGTGTGACACATCCCCTTCATATCGGTGCACGTAACAAAATTCATGTGGTGGGGGTGGGGCTGAGGGGTTCGGAGTGTGGGGGGGACTCAGGGCTGGGGCAGAGGGTTGGGGTGCAGGGGCGTGAGGGCTCCGGCTAGGGGTGATGGCTCTGGGGTGAGGCCAGGGATGAGGGACTTGGGGTGCGGGGGAGCTACGGCAGGGAGAGAGGACTTCCCCTGGCTCTCTCTCCCCGCAGCAGCACCTAGGCTGGGCGGGAGAGGCGCCTCTCCCCACTATGGCAGCTCCGGGACTGAGGCTGCAGGACAGGTGCCCCTTCCCCAGCCCCAGTAAGTCTGGGTCAGGGCTGGGTTTGGGACGGAGGAGGGGCGCCCTGGTTGTGCCTGGATCCGGGCCGGGCCATCCCAACAACAGCAGGTCTGGGCTGGCGGAGGGGCACCCTGGCTGTGGCAGGTCTGGGCCGCTCCAGCCGCTGTGGGTTGGGGGCCAGTCGAGGTTGGGACTGGGGGAGGAGCGCTCCTCCCCCGGCCGGTCACTGGCCATGGCAGGTCCCCACCCAGGTAGATTCCTTGAGCGCTTACGTGGTGCTAAATAGGCTGATGTGCAACCATGCGGCTGCGCAGCTTACAGGGAACTTAGTTCATCACCATTATATTGGACAAACAGACTAGTTTATGGCTGACATTGTGTCCTGGCCTGAAGACCCAAAAAGCATCATGCAGAAGGTACAGAATTGGCTTTCACAGGTATATCTTTTGCAAGTAGTGCGGAGCTTCCAACCTAGGCTAGGTCTATGCTACAAAGTTTTGCTGGCATAGCTATGTTGGTTATGAGTGAAAAAAATTACACCTTGACTGACAGCTATGCCCACAAACCCTCCTGTGTAGACTCAGCTTATGCCGGCAGAGTCCTTTTGTGGTCATACATTGCACCTCCCTTAGGTGGCTTTGCTGGTATATCTATACTAATATAGACATTCAGAGAGCTTTCTACAGTTTTTGTTGGACTTTTTGTGCCCTGTGCTGATTGGTTGCTTATGCCAACCTGTGCCTTCCCTCTCTATTACAGTCTCTTCATCTCAGCTTCAATTCATAGCACCACCTACTCTCTTCTGCCCCATCTCCTCTCCCCTTCCTTTCAGGGTCTCTCCCTTCGCTTTTCTTTTAGTTTAAATGATCCCCTCCTAACCAAAACTACCCCCCACAAAAATCATGGAATGAAGACAACATTTGCTGCCATCACAGTGTTTACTCTGCTTGTGTATTCGACCTCCTCCCCAACCCTGTGTCAGTCTTGTCTATTTGGACTGTAAACTCTTTGGGTCAGGGACGGTCTACTGCTCTGTGTTTGTACAGCACCAAGCACAATGGGCCACCATTCTTGCTTGGTCACTAGGTACTTTGATAATAAACATAATAACATATGCAGATGACACGAGATTCCACAACTTTCCAAGGCACACACTGTTCTGAGGGATGAAGCCATTGCCTTCAAGTTTCCCCATAAAGTTCCCAAAATCACAATTATTACAAATTCTCATTTTCATATATGTTTCTTAGGAGTATATATAATATAATACAATCTTAACATAATATAGCCTCTTTCACCCTGAAGGGGGCCTATATTTGGCACAGGGGCGACCACTGCTGGAATACTGTGTCCGGTTCTGGAGTCCACAATTCAAAAAGGATGTTGATAAACTGGAGAGGGTTCAGAGAAGAGCCACGAGAATGATTAAAGGATTAGAAAACATGCCTTATAGTGATAGCTCAAAGAGCTCAATCCACTTATCATAACAAAGAGAAGGTTAAGGAGTGATTTGATTACACCTTATATGTATTACTGTGGCAGGGTCAGGCCAGATGGCTACAGGAGAGTAATAGAAGGCAGATATATTAGCCCCAGGCTAAGTAGGTCCCTTTTCCCTGGGTAAGGTAACAGGGAAGGTTCCAGAACTATCAGGAACCTTCTGGAGACCATTAAGACAGGCTGATTAGAACACCTGCAGCCAATCAAGAAGCTGCTAGAATCAATTAAGACAGGCTAATCAGGGCACCTGGGTTTAAAAAGGAGCTCACTTCAGTTTGTGGTGTGCATGTGAAGAGCTGGGAGCAAGAGGGACTAGGAGCTGAGAGTGAGAACGCAGACTGTTGGAGGACTGAGGTGTACAATCAGACACCAGGAGGAAGGTCCTATGGTGAGGCTAAAGAAAGTGTTGGGAGGAGGCCATGAGGTTACTACCCAGGGAGTTGTAGCTGTCGCTCAGCTGTTCCAGGAGGCACTCTAGACAGCTGCATTCCACAGGGCCCTGGGCTGGAACCCGGAGTAGAGGGCGGGCCCGGGTTCTCCCCAAATCCTCCCAACTCCTGGTCAGACACAGGAGGAGTCAACCTGGACTGTGGGTTCAGAAAAATGGCCAATCTGAGGGCTGCTGTGAAGCTCCAAGGTGAACAAATCCGCCAATAAGTGCAAGACTCACCAAGGAAGAGGAGGAACTTTGTCACAACTGGTGTCGGAAGTGGGATCTGGTGTCCACAGCGTGGCGGAAGAAGGAGGGTGTTTGGGGAAAAAAAAAAAAGGGAAGAGTGTCTATTTTTATTATTTTTCACCACAATGGAGGAGGTAGTGCGGGCACTGATACAAGACATGGCTGCCCAGCAGGAGGCTACTTGTGTCCAGGCAGCCGCCCAACAGGAGGCAGTGTGGCTGCAGCAAGAGACTAATCGCCTGCTGATGGACCACGCTACTCAAGACTGGGCTATGTTGCGGGAATTGGTAAACCAGGTAAAGGCCCTTACAGAGCTGAACCGCAGCCATGATGGGACGCAGATCATGTGGGCCAGCAATTGGCTTCAGAAAATGACGTGGGAGGTTGATGTAGAGGCATACCTCCTGGCCTTTGAGAGGACAGCCCTGCAGGAGGCTTGGCCCTGAGAACTGTGGTCTGGCAACCTCGCTCCATTCCTGTGTGGGGAGGCCCAGAAGGCCTACTATGATTTGCCTGAAGAGGCTGCGGCAGACTACCCTCAGCTGAAAGCAGAGATCCTGGCCAGATCTGGGGTAACGACTGCAGTGATATCATGACTGGAGGTACCAGGAAAACAAAACCCCGCAGTCCCAATTATATGACCTCATCCATCTCACACGAAAGTGGTTACAAACTGAGTCCCAGAGTCCGGAGGAGATACTAGAGGTTCTTGTCATCGACCGGTACATGAAAAGACTACCACCAGACCTTCGCGCCTAGGTAAGCCAGAATGAACCCTCAACCTATGACAAGGTTGTCGCGCTGGTAGAAAGGTGAAGGACGGCGAGGGAACTGACCTGACCAGTTAAGGAAGAAGCACCCTGAGGTAAACTAGCAAGCCCTAGAGCTCGGGTGACTGGGCCACCAGGAGAGCCCAGGTGGAAAAAGAGAGGGGCTGAAGGCCCACCAGAAGCCACAAAGAGTCGGAGCACTGAGGGGAAAGAGTATCGTGATGTTAGACTGCCCAAACTAAGAGACCAGGGAACGCCTAGGGCTCCATACAGATGTTATGCCTGCGGGAAGTGGGGACGCATAGTTGCACAGTGTCCCAATGCCGAGGAACCTATGCAGTGTAACCTGGGGAACTGGGCAGACCCATGCTCCCTAATCCACCTTGTGGGGGTCTCACTAACCCCACATATGTACACCAGACCAGCGAAGCTAAATGGGGTAGAGACTACAGCACTGGTTGATTCGGGGAGTGCTATCATGCTTGTCTCAGGGAAGCTCGTGAAGCGTAGTCAGCTGCTGTGAGCTAAGCATACGGGGATAACATGAGTCCATGGGACAGTTGGTTATTACCCCACCATCCCAGTAAAAATCGAGATTCAGGGGAACACTACTGAGGTAGCAGCAGGTGTAGTCCCTAAACTCCCATACCCGGTGCTCATAGGGAGGGACTTCCCAGGGTTTGGAGACTTACTCCCGGTAGGGGAATTGGAGAAAGAGGGAAGCCCTGAAAGTAGTGAGGCATCCACAGTAGACTGTCAACCCCCAATCTTCTCTGAAATATCCCCAGATTTGTTCTCCACTCCCAGACAGCGTAGAAAGATGAAAAGGGAAAGAAGGGCAGCTAAGGCCTTGGGAACCCGAATACTGGCCCAAAGACAGAGGGTTGCTTTCGTAGGTAGGCAGACCTGAGCAACTGAAAAGGAGGCCACCCAGGAGGGAGAAGCACCCGAGTATGACCCATACCCTAACGCCTCTGAACTAGTAGAGGCGACAGAGTCTGGCCCCCTACATCTCGGGCAGATTAGCCCCGGAAGAGGAAATTTTGGACAGGACCAGGCTGGAGACCCAAGGTACGACAACATTAGGAAGGAGGTGACCAAAATAGACGGGGTCCCCGTGGAAGGGAAAACCCAGAGACCAGGACCCTGCTTCATAATGAAGAAGAATTTCTTATACTGGGTTGCAGTACAGGGGCAGAAGGTACAGCAGATCCTAGTACCTCAAAAACACCAGAATGCTGTATTAAGTCTGGCCCATAGTCATCTTTTTGGGGGGCATTTGGGGGTGGAGAAGACCCTGGCACGGGTTCTGCGATGATTCTTCTGGCCCGGAGTACATGAAGAAGTGTAGAGGTACTGTGTGTCCTGCCCGGAATGTCAGCTGCACAGTCCCCGTCCCCACTTGAGGGCACCTTTAGTACCCCTTCCCATCATAGCGGTCCCCTTTGAGCGTATAGCCATGGACATAGTGGGACCCCTGGAGAAAACAGCCCGGGGCCACCATATACTTGTCGTTCTGTATTATGCTACTCGCTACCCAGAAGCCGTCCTCCCTGCAGAACACGGCCTCTAAAAAGATAGCTAAAGAGTTGGTGGGAATCTTTGCCTGAGTGGGGCTACCAAAGGAAATATTAACAGACCAAGGTACCCCATTTATGTCGAAGCTAATGAAGGACCTCTGTATGCTGCTCCATATACATATCCTGAGAACTTCAGTCTATCATCCGCAGACCGATGGGCTGGTAGAAAGGTTTAACCGAACCCTGAAGGCAATAAGGAAAGTGGTAAGTCGGGACGGGTTGGATTGGGACACCCTGCTACCTTACCTTATGTTTGCAATCCGGGAGGTACCTCAGGCCTCAACTGGGTTTTCCCTCTTTGAATTTTTATACGGACGCCACCCCGTGGCATACTAGATATTGCAAAAGAAATCTGGGAAGAGGAACCCAATGAGGGGAGAAATATAATTGACCATGTGTTGCAGATGTGAGAATGGATAGTCCGGCTCACCCCATTGTACGGGAACATTTGGAAAAGGCGCAGGAGGCCCAGCGAACCCATTACAATCGCCAGGCAAAAGTCTGACAGTTCCAGGCATTGGGTGATGGTGTTGGTACCCATGGCAGAAAGCAAGCTTTTGGCCCAATGGCAGGGGCCCTATGAGGTGGTTGAACCCATGGGGGGAAGTAACCTACAAGGTGCGGCAGCCAGGACGCCGAAAACAAGAACTAATTTATCACATTAACCTCTTAAAGCCTTGGCACCAACGAGAGGCATGTGTAGTGGCCCAAGAGACCCCGATCCAGGGAAATAACATGCAGGAGCAGATCAGGATATCCACTGATCTGACACCAAACCAGAAGAAGGAGGTAACTGAGATGATCAACCGATACCAGGATGTGTTTTCAACCAAACCAGGCCGGACCACCGAAGCATATCACCACATTATCACAGACCCTGGGGCAAAGGTAACTTTAAGGCCCTATCGGGTCCCAGCAGCAAAAAGGGAGGAGATCAAGGCAGAGGTAAAAAGGATGTTGGAGCTGGGAGTCATCAAAGAGTCCCACAGTCAGTGGTCAAGTCCGATTGTGTTGGTGCTCAAACCCGATGGCACCACTATGTTTTGTAATGACTTTTGCCAGCTGAATGAGATATCCAAAATTGATGCATACCCCATACCCCGTATCGATGAGTTAGTTGACCGCCTGGGCAATGCCCGATTTTTGACCACCCTTGATTTAACAAAGGGATACTGGCAGATTGCCCTTGCCAAAGATGTGAAAGAAAAGATGGCATTCTCTACACCAGAGGGTCTGTTTCAACATACTGTTCTTCCTTTTGGACTGCATGGGGCACCTGCCACCTTCCAATGTCTTCTGGACAAGCTCCTATGGCCCCATACCAGTTATGCAGCGGCATACCTGGATGATGTGATTATTCACACCCCCGACTGGGAAACCCACTTAAGAAAGGTGGAAGCGGTTCTGGACACACTAAGACAGGCTGGCCTCACAGCCAACCCAGCCAAGTGTTCTATAGGGCTAGCTGATGCTAACTACCTTGGCTACATTTTAGGAAGGGGCATGGGCAAGCCCCAACTAAACAAACTAAAGGCTATCCAAAATTGGTGCCGGCCGAATTGGAAAAAGCAAGTCTGGGCATTCCTGGATGTGGTGGGGTACTACCGATGATTTATTCCCCATTTTGCTACCAGAGCGAGTCCCCTGACAGACCTGATAAAAGCCCGGGGTCCAGACATGGTGAAGTGGACAGATGCCGCAAAGAAAGCATTCATGGATCTACGGACAGCCCTCTGCAGTAACCCCATGCTTATAGCCCCAGACTTCAACAAAGAATTCATTTTACAAACAGATGCATCTGAAGTAGGATTGGGAGCTGTCCTATCGCAGATGGTCAGAGATGAAGAACACCCAATCCTCTACCTCAGCAGGAAACTATTCCCGAGAGAGCAGAAGTATGCCGTGGTTGAAAGAGAGTGCCTAGTTGTGAAATGGGCCACGGAAACACTACATTATTACCTTCTGGGACGATGGTTTATCCTTGTGACCGACCATGTACCCCTCCAGTGGATGCAGTGAAATAAAGAGAAGAATGCAAGGGTGACCAGATGGTTCTTGTCCCTACAACCTTCCCAATTCACCATACAACACTGGGCTGGAAGCCATCATGGCAATGCAGATGGCTTGTCATGAGTACACTGCCTGACATCCCAAGTTGCCCAACCCTATAGTGTTGAGTGGAGGGGGGGTGGGGGAGATATGTGACAGGGTCGGGCCAGATGGCTACAGGAGAGTAATAGAAGGCACATATATTAGCCCCAGGCTAAGTAGGTCCCTTTTCCCTGGGTAAGGTAATAGGGAAGGTTCCAGAACTATCAGGAACCTTCTGGAGACCATTAAGACAGGCTGATTAGAACACCTGCAGCCAATCAAGAAGCTGCTAGAATCAATTAAGACAGGCTAATCAGGGCACCTGGGTTTTAAAAAGGAGCTCACTTTGTCACACTACATGAGGAACAAATTTTTAATAATTGTCTCTTCAATCTAACAAAGAAATATATAACATTATCCAGTGTCTTGAAGGTGACGCTAGACAAATTCAGACTGGAAATAGGCATAATCCTCTTATTGATGAGAGGTTTCAGAGTAGCAGCCGTGTTAATCTATATCTGCAAAAAGAAAAGGAGGACTTGTGGCACCTTAGAGACTAACAAATTTATTTGAGCATAAGCTTTTGTGAGCTACAGCTCACTTCGTTGGATGCATAAAGTGAGCTGTAGCTCACAAAAGCTTATGCTCAAATAAATTTGTTGGTCTCTAAGGTGCCACAAGTCCTCCTTTTCTTTTTATTGATGAGAGTAATTAACTGTTGGAACTATTTACTAAAGGTTGTGGTGGATTCTCCATCACTGACCATTTTAAAATCAAGATTAGATGTTTTTCTAAAGATCTGCTCTAGGAATTATTTTGGGGAAGTTCTATGGTCTATGTTATACAGAAGGTCAGACTAGATGATCACAGTGGTTCTTTCTGGCCTTGGAATCTATGAACCAATAAAAAGGGTCTACAAGGAATCACTTAACCCAGTGCAAAGCAGCTGTCATCTGTAGACTGAAAAGCAGCAGTGACTTAGTGACAACCAGCAATGCAATATATGTTTTGGATAGAAAGTTAAAAGGGACGCCACATCCAATTGCACTGTAAGGAGAATTTAAGTTTGCAGAATGTAAATACCCAATTGGAATTTGGCCAGGCCAATAGAACTAGCATTCTTGCTACTGAAAAAAGTACCAGGGGTCTTTAATGTTCAGGATCTCAGATATATTATCTCACCCAAAAGACTGCATTTTCAGAAGGATTGCATTTGTTCACCACTGACTCAGAGAGAAGAGTGCCACCGATTGACTTACTAGTGTCCTGCACCATCCTGGGATTTCATTGTAAGTCTTCAGTCCGTACACAGTGACCAGACTCAACCCATCTAGGTTGTGAGATCTGATGAGATCATAGCCTGAGGTGCTCTAGGTAGAGGCAAGGTTGACCCTGTGATTTGTCAGACTGCCTTTCAAAGCCAGACCTGCAGCTCTTCATCCATCTCCTTCTTCACCTGTGACCAGCCCACCTCTCCCCTCAGTGTAGGACATTCAAAACATTCCCTGTCTTCCCATGACCCGCTGCCTGTACCATTTTCTGTGGTGCTTTGCAGGTTGGGAGAGAACACAAAAAGGATCAGAGAAGACTGACCACCTTGGCAGAGAGAAGGGATAGAGACAAGGGCTAAACAGCAAAGTATTTATTTAGAAAAAAAATAAAATGAATAATACTTCCACCCTGATTGTGAGGAAGTAAAGGGGAAAATGGGGATGGGACAAAAGTAGCAGTGGAGATGAAGCAGCCAGACTCTGACTTGTCTGCTCTGAATTCTTCACATTAAATCAGGTGGTCTGGAATTTTCCACCACTGGGAAACAACTTATCAACTTATTCTAAAGTGTGGTCTTACTATCATTACATCATCTTTTGCTTCACTAGCTCCTGGTGTGCTGGCTTTTCCACACCAGCAGTCTTTTTGCTTGCAATTGTCAATCCCAGGTGTCACATAAATGCTGCTGGTGTATACAAACTGGCCAGCTGGTTTGAAAGCCAGGAAGCACAGATGAAGTGAAATTTATCAAGCAGAGAAGGACACTAGTACAAGTTGTGAATTTAATCTGGGCCATAGACTGCTGCCACTGGAGTTAGGTTGGATGCCCAGACAGATAATCAGAGATTGTGCTTTGTGAACCAAGAGATCAATGGTAGCTAAATGGTAGTCCAGGGTCTTCATGCAGCATTGTGACCCTGGAAATGGAGGGCTCTATGCAGATAGGCTGCATAGGCACTGATTGCAGGTGTAATTCATTTGTATTTTTCCTTTGCAGAGTTTTCTTAAATTTTTTAATACCAAACCCTTTTCAATTAGCCTAAAACCTCTCTCGCTGACAAGGAATATTAAACTCAGTGGATAATTACACTAATTTATTTTCAATAATTTTCAAATTAAAATGATCTACTGTGGAGAAACCTGATTGGAAAATCTTGCTGTTCTGTTGCTTGGTTGAAAACTTGTGTTGCAATTAGTCAAGCTGTTCAGAGACCCAGGGAAATACATATATACATATATATTTAGGCAGCAGAAATAAGGCTATTTCTGTAGTTCAGTGTGGATTCCTCTGGGTACCTTTTTCATGAAGAATAATAGGCTTTTAAATACAGAGGTAGTATGCTGTACCTCTTATTTTTGCCCTACAGTTTGTTGCGCTGTCTCATTCCAGCAGTATTTATGCTAACCCCACTCCCTTTTTACTGGGCTTCTATGTCACCTTATAAAGCTGGTCCATAAAGAATCCTAAGTAAAAGTTTAAGGCAGAGATTTTCCCAGGCATAAGTGTTAGTTGGATATCTAACTCTATTGAAAGTCTATCGGAGTTGGGTGCATAACTGCCAATTGCATCTTTGAAAATCTCCCCCTACATTATTTATATGGGGATAACATCTCGAGGTCTCAACTAGAACAGGCCTCCTGTGTACAAACATATAGTCAATGACAGTGCCTACCCCAAAAATCTTTTCATCTGTAAACAAGAAGAAAACAGGAAGCTGAGAAAAACACACAGTTATGAGGGATGAAGGATATATAATTAATAATGATAGGATGTATTGGCATAGACTAGCTGGGCACAAAATTCATATAAGTAACAAGACAATCAATAGTAGCTAGCATAATAATCATAATTTGCCACCATTTAACCATTAGATACAATGTCAAGATAGCACTCATATTTATTTTAAATGTCCATGTGACAATATGTGACCACTTATACATTATATTTTAGAAGCTGGATGAATGCACACTTGTAGCCTTAATGCTAGAAATTGTTATCTTATGGCATACCAAATAAAAAGGGGAGGATGGATATGTTCTCTGACAAACAAACTTGACTGTGGGAGGACAGACCTTCCCAGACCACAGAATGAACTCATCCAGGTAAATGAATACAACTATTAAGACACAATGGTTCCGTCACGCAGGCAATAGTCCCAGCTGTCACCAGGGCCGTTCGCTTTCATCTGGTCTACACTACAGATCTATACTGGTATAACTACATGGCTCAGGGGTGTGAAAAATCCATCTCTGGAGTGATGTAGTTATACCGACCTAACCCCCCCATGTAGACAGCACTATCTTCCACCAACGTTGTTACTGCATCTCGGGGAGAAGGATTAACTGAGCCGATGAAAGAGCTCTTTTTCCGATGCAGCGTTTTAAGTGTAGACTTGCCCTTTGATGGCTTGGTCCAGAACTACTCAGATTTAGACAGACTGCCTTTGAGCTGGTGAGATGAGCTAGCAGGATCTCTCCGGAGACAAAGAAAGTGTAGGAGGAAATATGTTAACAGATTCCCACCTGGAGTAGCAGGAAGCTTGTTCTGCTTAAGGGACATTGGGTACATCTACACTTAAACCACTACAGTGCATAGTTGCTGTGCTGCAGTTATAATACAGTAGCGCTTCGGTGTAGACACTATATGCCACAACAGGAGGGATTCTCCCATCAGCAGAGGTAATTCATTTCCCTGAGAGGCGGTAGCTAGGTCGATGGAAGAATTCTTCCATCAACCGAGTGCTGTCTACACTGGGGGTTGGGTCAGCACAGCTACATCTCTCAGCGGTAGATCGAGGCGCTCTCTTCACGCTGCAGCGCTTCAACATAGATACTCAGTACAGCAATGCGAGGGGTTCTCTCAACGCTGTAATTAATCCATCTCCTCAGCAGGTGGTAGCTAGGTCAATGGAAGAATTCTTCCATCAAACCTAGCCCTGTCTATACTGGGCATGAAGTTGGTTTAACTATGTCGTTCAGGGATGTGGATTTTTTGCACTTCTGAGGAATGTAGCTGGTTGGTCTGATTCAGAGCTGGAACTTGAACCTGGGTCTTCCTCATCCTAAGCAAATGCTCTAAGCACTGGTCTATAGAATCAGGGTAGGGCTACCCTAGAAATGCTATAGTGGCATAGCTGCAAAGCTGCAATTGTGCCACTGTAGTACACGTGCTAAGGCCATGGAAGGGGTTCTTCCACCACTGTCATCAATCCACCTGTCCAAGAGGCAGTAGCTTGATAGCTGGAAGACTGGGGCTTAGGTCGGCTTAACTATGTCTCTCAGGGGTGTGAATATTTCGCACCTCTGAGCCATGTAGCTAGGTCGACCTAACTTTCTAGTGTAGACCATCCCTCAGTTGCCCTCCCTTTAGCTCAAATGTAGTTCATTATTTGTATAAAAAGGAATGGTTCCAAGAAAAGAGATTGTGAAAAACTGACTGTATATCCCTGTAGTTAGGGCACCCCCACATCCAAGTGAGTGTGGTAACCACTGGGCTATTGGCTATTCTGGGCTGGATCTCTCTCTCTTTCTCTCTCATTTTTTCATGAAAAAATTCAAAGTCTAATTTTCATTCTGCATCAGAATGGAAACAAAGGGGGTAATTGCCCAGGGGCTAGGGAAATTTAAATTTAAACTAAATTTAAATTGCCCAGGAGGGCTGTAGGGCTCCTAGGGTGCCTAGGGTGGTGACTGCTCTGGGCCCTGTGCTTTGTGGGGCCCCATGGGCCGGCACATTTGGTCAGCACAGTCGGTCCTGGAAGTAACAGATTTGTCACTTCTGCCCCGGGCCCCGCATCCCCCTAGGGATGGCCCTGGGGCCCAGAATTGCTGTTGGCGGGCCTGGTTGTGAAAGTGGGTAACTGATGAAGGGAGATGCTGAGAAACTAATGTGGGGCGAGAGGTACAGGTGGCCTAAAGTTCACAGTCCATATTTGGGCTGCTAATAACACCGTAGGTTACTAACACTGAGAATAGTCAGAACTCAGTAGTGTTTGTGTTATTCAGTTGGATGTTGGAGCCAGACTGGCCTGTGTAGTCAGTGTCACTTTCTGTTTTAAATTCATGAGCGATAATGTCTGCTCTTTGGTTTTTTCAGCATTACAGGGCAGTGGTTAAATAAATACCTAATAGTACTCTTAGGTCTGTTGTAATACTCAAACCTACAGATTTGCCTTAATTGTGAGCTCACTTGTAAAAAGTGAGTGGAAGTTTGTGAAGTGTCACAATAACTTATAGTAATAAATGTTGATAGGAAAAAGTGCAAAAGCAAGACAGACTGAATTAGTCCAAATGAAAAGGCCTCCGGATGTAATTCCAGGACTGTGTTAAGATCATGCCTGGTAAGCAAGAAAATGTGGGACCTGAAATTAACGAACCAAAATTGGTGTGTCAGAAACTAGTTCTAATTGGTGGACAAAATAATGATGGGATAGACTATTCCATTCATCACTCCCTTTTGGGGTCCTTAAAAAGGAGACTTTGTGGAGGAAAGCTGGCAACTGCAATGTTGGCTGACTAAAAGATGAGAAAAGTGTAAGAAGTGAGCTTCACCATCATGGTTTCCACCCCCACCATCTCCTGGGATCCTGGATGTTCTTCATCCTAATACTGAAAGAAGTCCTGACCAGACCAGAGAGATGAAACCTGAGGACATCGCCACCTCCATAAGCTTCAGCTAAATCCTGAATGCCATATAGGATGTGAGACTTTGTCTCCCCACCTTTTCGCCCTGCACACCTTTGTGTGTTCTTTTCTTACCCAGTGTTATTTCTTTTATTTCCTATCCATCTCTTTTTTTCTTTCTGTCTACAAAGAGTTTGGTTAGCTGGCCCTGGCTGCATATTTGCAACATTGCTATAAACCTGTGACCAGAAAGAGGCAGTGTCATAAAGGGAAGGGTAACCACCTTTCTGTATACAGTGCTATAAAATCCCTCCTGGCCAGAGGCAACATCCTGTTACCTATAAAGGGTTAAGAAGCTCAGCTAACCTGGCTGGCACCTGACCCAAAGGACCAATAAGGGGACAAGATACTTTCAAACCTTGGGGGGCGGGGGGGTGAGGGGTGAGGCTTTTGTTTGTGCTCTTTGTTTACATGGTTGTTCTCTCTTGGGACTGAGAGAGGCCAGACAGAAATCCATCTTCTCCAACCCATCCTAATCCAAGTCTCCAATATTGCAACCAGTATAGGTAAGCCAGGGAAGGCGGATTAGTTTATCTTTTGTTTTATGTGAATTTTCCCTGTGTTAAGAGGGAGGGTTATTCCTGTTTTCTGTAACTTTAAGATTTTGCCCAGAGGGGGATCCTCTGTGTTTTGAATCTGAATACCCTGTAAAATATTTTCCATCCTGATTTTACAAAGATGATTTTTACCTTTCCTTTTTTTTTTTTTTAATAAAATCCTTCTTTTAAGAACCTGACTGATTTTTTCATTGTTCCAAGATCCAGGGGTTTGGGTCTTTGATGATTTTGTAACCAATTGGTTAGGATATTATTATCAAGTCTTCCCCAGGAAAGGGGGTGTGTAGGGCTTGGGGGGATATTTTGGGGGAAGACATCTCCAAGTGGTCTCTTTCCCTGTTCTTTGTTTAAAACGCTTGGTGGTGGCAGCATACTGTTCAAGGCCAAGGCAAAGTTTGTACCTTGGGGAAGTTTTTAACCTAAGGTGGTAAGAATAAACTTAGGGGGTCTTTCATGCAGGTCTCCACATCTGTACCCTAGAGTTCAGAGTGGGGAAGGAATCCTGACAGGCAAATAAAAGCAATGCCCTAAGCAGCCCAACGCTGATACAAGTTTGCCAGCTTTCAGAGTGGCTGATAAGACCATTTGCTGAGCCTGAGTTTTTCAGCAATGAGGCTACCAGTGAAATTCGGCATCAAAGACAGAAGCTGCATTTTCTATTCTTGCTGTTCTTTTCTCTCCCCTTTTGTAGTTGTCTTTTTTTGTCTTCCTAGGAAACAGGACCAGACTTTAACGACAACAGAAATAACAACGGCTCCAGCCCATCTCAACTAACTTCTCTTTTCCCCAAAAAGGACAGTTATTACCATCTTTGATACCATCTAAAAGGCTGTCAGACAAGGGTTTTTTTTTCCCTTCTAAAAACTCTGTCCTGCTAAAGGGAAAGGGAACAAAGGATGAAGTTAAAATGAAAGCCTTACCTAATACTTCACTTTACAAATGCTTTAACTGTTTTTCCTTCTTTTCTGTATCTTTTGTAAAAGGTTAAAAGGGTTATTAATGGCATATTTGCCATGGTACTAAGCTGGCTGAGGTCTCTGCGTACCAAACCCCACACCTTGTTTAAAACTGTTTGATGTAGGACAGTGACTGAGTTGTGTTAACACCTTTGGCCTATGCATTCCATCTACATTAATACAACAGATCTCAACTGTACATGGCAGTATCCACTTCAATAGATGACCATATTTAGGTCCCACAGTGCTGCACAAGAGGATCTCAGGGGAAAGAGACTGATTGAGCAGATTATAAAGAGCCAATACCCTACTTATCAAATCCACTAGAAGACAGACATTCATCCCTGGAAACTGGGACACACCAAGGGTCATAATTTTTCCACTGTCCTTCTATGGTCCCCAGTCTGTCCTCTCATTTCATTGCATTATGCCTACCAGATTGTTTAGTGAATGGGATAGCAAATAGGTAGAGCAGTGGCAGGACAACATGGTGGCAGTGGGGACTGGTGTATAGCACCCATACCAGGATGGAAGCATTAGAAAGGAGCTTGAAGGATTGAGTTGGAACTGTTGAATCAGGTTCTAAGGAGATGTAACAGTCAGTGATAAAAGCTGGCAGGCCCTGGCTGAAGCAGTATGGACAGGGATCAGGAGGGCAGAGCTGATAATAGTGGAGGATTTGAGGGACATGCAGGAATTGCAGATTTTAAGGGGATAAGGAGTAATATAGCAGAGTCCTGGGGGGGAACAGAACAGCTGGATGGCAGGTAGCTCATGGAGTTAGATCTTGAGAAAATGCTTATAATCATTTGTGGTGCATTTCTCTTTAGCTGCTGAGTATATTACCAGTAAAGTCAGTTCCACCCAAATCTCTTGCAGAATCCCTTTTTTAGGGCAGAGTGACTATTTACAGGTTATATTCATCCAAGAGGACAAACATTTCATGGTGTCAAAACATTATGAGCTGAATTTTGATAAGTATTTGTGATAAAATTGTGTGTAATTAATGACAATTGTAGCACTGGGTATGCTATCAATTGCAAGGACACCTTCCACGTGCTTTGATATTTGTTGGCTGTAAGTATATACCCATTCCAAATTTTAAACACATGTATGCAACTTTTCAGTGTCTGAGGTCCATCCATCTATTTGTTTTAAAGCCTATGTGTATCTTTTCATGATTTGCTAACCAAGGCACTACAGCTAAACCCAGAGGTTTACCTCTTAGGATATTTTTCCTTGTTATATGGCTCTTCTGATGGTGAATTTCCCCAGCTCCTTCCAGGAAGGAAATATGAGTTATCATTCTACAATTTGTGGTTTCCTCACTCATTTCAGGCCTAATTCTGTCACACTGACTCACTTTGAACATTACTTTATTCCACCAGGAGTCCCATTGGTTTCAGTGAATAAGGTATGATATGAGTAAGGGTGGCAGAATCAGGCCATTTGTTTGCTTAATATTTTCTATCATATTAATGTAAAGTTCTTCCAGTAGCAAAAAAACACACAGCTAATCTATACTTGTGATTGCAAATCAATATTTGAGCATCCGATCAGAGTTTGGGTGCTTGCCCCAATAAGAAAATAAATGGTTGATTATTATACTTAAGTAAAAGCCAAATGCCTTAAAAGAGTTTGGAATTTTGTTATCTCACTTTACAAAATGGTTAGAGAAATCAAGCAATCTCATTGGCTCCCAGCAGGGTGATTATCATATCACATTGGCCAGAACTTGTTTGCCTAGCCACTTTATAGATATTAATATACACATACAAATTACAAGTTTGACAATCTGTTTAATGGAAAAAATAACATTTTAAATGTCTTGGAATGGTCTCTATTTTTTCTGGTTGAACTGTCTGTAAACACACACCTTTCATAAAGCATTTCAGTCATCAGTTTCAAATGAAAGATATCAGACCCACTTAAAGACTGTGGCCCTTCCACTTCCACTAATATGGTTCAAGTGTCTAGACTGAACTGACTGACCTACTAAGGCCCTGATCCTTCCATTGTTTTTGCAATGAGCTGCATTTAAGTAAATAGGGCTTTGTGCAGTTTCAGTGTCGCACCCGGGCTCAACCAATTGAGAGATCAGTGTCTTAGTCCAGTTTCGCAACTTATTCAGGTTGGCAACCAGTTTTTCAAAGTTAACATTTTCATGCCCCCCATTCCATCCCTGATCTTGACCATCAAAATCAGAGTAAAAAGTATAGTAATCATCATAATTATAAGCCTATATAATTTATTTGTGTATGTGTGTTTCGAGAGGTTGATAGAGAATATCAACCTTGAAGAATAAGCACATGCAGGGAGTGGGACAGCAAGAGTATAATTAAAGTATAATAAATTTTTCAAAGCCTTGAAACACCCCGATTACCCCCATGAGGTTGCAACCTATCAGCTGAGAAATATTGACTTAGTTGTTAAACTCCTTGGGATAGATATCATATTATCTTGTTTGGTACAGTGGCATGCATACAGATGATAAAAATAAACAAGTAACATTACAATGAATAAAAAATGAGAAGTATTGAACTAGGAGAGAGTCTGGAGAGGAGAATATGAGGATTGGCTCCACAAACTTTTTAGTGCTCCTACTGTGGTGAACATAACTTCACTCTGTATTTGTGGTTTTTTAAAATGCCCATTTTAGATATGGAAGTAAATTTGATTTTAGCCAGTGAATGAAAACTGTCTGAGCCCCAATTTTTAAGTTAAACAGAAAAAAGTTAGAAACCATTTTTGTAATTTCTGTACACTGTAATCTTTTCATCACGCAGTTTGTCCATTCTTTAGGTTTGCTAAGAAGTGGATAGATGACTTCTCATGTGATGCACAGTTATAAATTTCACTCTAAAGGAGAGGGGGAGCTGAAGGGTAAGTAGCACATTGCACCTGCTACAAAAAGCCTCCTGATCTCATTCTCACCAACTTTCAAATGCTGTGCAGCATTTGCAAAAGAAATAAGGAAGATGTTTGGGTATCAAGAGGAAAAATTTAGAAAAAATACAATTAACTATTAATAAATTTGTTTATACTCTGGCTTCTGTGTCTGCTGTTCTATTTTTCCAAAGCAATTTTAGAAGTATTTTCTTTGTTTAGATGAGGCCAAAGGAGAGAAACTTTGGGGCATTTTGACATTTCATATTTCAGAGAGACAATTCAATCGAAACAAGTAATGGAAAACTGCAGATTAAAGATGCTCACCATAGGACTAATTCAATCCAATCATTATTTATTTTATAAGACCAACAGTGAAGTAGATGTTTTAACAGATATGTAGACAAGGTTGCTCCCAAGAACTCAAAATCTAAGTAATTGGAAGGAAAGATGGGAGAATTATCATCCATTTTTACAAACTGTAGGCTTTTTTCTGTTAAGAAGCAGCAGCATAGGGAAAAGTAAAGCCAGTGCAACAGAGAAAAAAATAGCACAAGTACTGGAGTGCTGACAGGAGTAACTGTACAGGCAGGAATTTGACAGAAGTAGGTTATGCCCGCTATCCCCTGATTTGACTCTACCGCAGAGCAGAAGCACCTGAATGTCTATGGGAACTCTCCCTTGCATCAGGCCCTACGGTTGTTTCCAGTGATAATATGTTCTGAGCTTTTCCCCTAATTTTTTAAACAATAAGTTAGAGAGGGCATAAAAAGGCAAGCAGCTCATATACTGGGGATGAAGTTGCTGATTCAAGGTTAGAAAGACATGATCCTGACAAAGTACTAAATTCTATCTTCAGTTATACCCATTCAATCCTCAATAAAGTCAATGGGGAATGGTGTAAATAAAATAACTGGAACAGAGATAATTGTGGCCAGAATTTTTCCCACAGTGCAAAAATCCAGGGCTCACCCAATGGAAATTGATAGGCAGCAGATTTAATGCAAACAAGATGTACTTTTTTACACAACGCACAATTAACCTGTGGAACTCATTGCCATGGGATGATGGCTAAAAGTATAACTGGATTCAAAAAAGAACTAGATAATGGCTATTAGCCATGATGGTCAGGGATGCAACCCCATTCTCTCTCATTTAGGGTGTCCCTAAATCTCTGACTACCAGAAGCCAGGAGTGGAAGGCTGAGGTAGATCATTCCAAAATTGTTCTGTATACTCTCCCTGAAACTCTGGGAGAGTACTGGTACTGGCCACTGTTTGAAGACAGGGTACTTGACTAGATGGACCATTGGTCTGACCCAGTATGGCCGTTCTTATGTTCTTAATAATACTTGAGAGTTTTAACACTGAAAATGATTGTGCCAGTAAAGAGGCCAACCAGATGATTTCTGTGTAGCTCACCAGACCACTTGAGAAGTTGATTAATTGTGTGGCACCTTAGGCTTGTTAATAAGGCTAAAATTATTTTACATTACATACACATTGCTTTCCTTCTAGTTAGGAAAGAACTAACAAGCCTCAAGGAATCTTGGAGTCTGTGATCATTGTTGGAGAGAATTACAGTGACACAGGAATTGTGCAAGTAGAAAAACTACTGTGTGTGTGTCTGTGTACATGACAGCAGCAGGATCACAGCACACTGTTCCATGACACTATGGGTGAAACAGAAGGAAGCTAACAGACAAGTTTTTGAGGGAGTAGCTGCAGATACTGTGCTTTCAGGTAGCAGGACTTGGTGAGTGGTGTGTTTGCTTCATCTGTGGGTTGTTTGTTTGACTATTTGTTTGTTCAGTCTCTGTGTACAGGATGTATAGCTGGGCCATGGGCCCCTGAGTAAGCCCTTGGAGCTTTGATCATTGCCTTGCTAAAGCTTGTGAAGCTCTAGCCCTTACAGCTTTGATCAGTCTAGCTGTTTGAAGTCTTTGGGTGGTGAGGGGTGGAGCTGAGCTGAGCAGGGAAGACTTGGTATAAAAAGTCACTTGCTAGGTGAACTCAAGAGCCATGAACAGAAGCAGCTAACAGGAGAGTTTCAGAAGGAGATGAAAGGGGGAGAGTGAGAGGTTTTCCTTTCAGGTTCAGCACTTAGTGTGGGATCATGGTGGCCAGTGATTGAACAGTGGTAGTGACTTGCAAAAGATGTTCCATGTTCTCTTTCCTGCCTGAAGACAGAAGGGATTTCCTGTGCATGAAGTGCAAGTTGGTGGCTGTGCTGAAGGAAAAGATTCTTGGATTGGAGGGGCCACTTGAGATGCTACTAAGAATCAGAATTCCTAGACAACCAGATTCGGCAAACACCATTATTCCGGGTTCAAGGAAGAATAGAGCTGGCCACAAAGGAATTGGTGATAGAGGAAGTCAGAGAGGAGGCCTGGCAGTTCATAACCACCAGAGGCCAGGGGACACATCAGCATTCTAAAAAGTTGGAGACAGATAAGAATTGGCAGACTTGGGCCACCAGAGAGAAGAGAAGCAGGAGGAATTTCACACAGCTAGAAATTTCAAATCTATACCATGTCCTCAATGTGAAAAATATGGAAGATACCTCTCAATATCAATCACATCCAAAGGAATGAAGGGATGAATGGGACTCATCTGTGAATTGCAGCTCAGCCCTATCTAAAAGAAAATAAAAAATCTTACCTGCAAAGAGTTCACCAAACTGTCCCTGGAAGACAGACAATGCTTGTTGGAGAGTCAATAATCAGAAGAATCAAAAGAACATTCTGCAATGGACAGGTGGACAACAGGACAGTGTGCCACCTTCCCGGAGACAAGATGTAGGATTAGATAGGCTTCTCAAGTCTGTAGGCAAGGATCAATCAGTGATGGTCCATATTGGTGCTAATGACACAACATCGTGGGATATCTTCAAGGTAGTAGTTGTCTTCAGGGAACTTGGAAGTGTGTTGAAGAAGAAGAATATCCAAGCAATCTTCTCTGAGATCCTTCATCTCCATTGAGCAAATAAGAAGAAAGAAGGCAGAAGATTTTGGAATTTCTGGCTAGATAAGTGGTGTAGAGAGGAGGGCTTTGGTTTTATGGAACATTGGTCCACCTTCTATGGGGAGAGGGATAGTTTGGATAGCCTCCAACTCAGTAGAAGGAGGAATCAATGTTCTTGGAGACAGGGGGAATCAATGTTCTTGGAGACAGGCTGGCCAGAGTCGTCAGGAGGGGTTAACACTCAGTTAACACAAAATCAAGATGTTGAGGAAAAAATTAATCAAGACACCAAAGGAAATTCTTGAATTGCCTATACACTAATGCTAAGAGTCTGGGAATCAAACAAGAGGAATTGGAAATGCTCATTTATGAGGATATATTTTATCTAGTTGGTATTACTGAAAGCTGGTGGGATGATTTACACAATTGGAATCTTAAAAATCAATGCTTATAACCTATTTAGGAAGGATCGAGTGGACAAAAGGGTAGGGGGAGTGACACTCAGTCAAAATGGCATTACCTGTTTCTGAGTCACAGATAACCCAGGAGAAAATGATCTTGAGTGCCTATGGATCAATTTCCTAACAGATAAAGTACAAGATGGGCTATTATTTGGGATGCCTACTACAGGCCACCAAAGCACACTAGGGAACTGTCTCCTTACATACCTATCTATAATGCGTAGGGAAAAACTGTGCTAATAGGGGACTTCAATCTTCGTGACGTATGCTGAAAGTCTCATCCTGTCAGTACTGAAACAGTCTTGGAATTTCTAAATATTATTGATGACACCTTCCTAACTCAAAGAGGAAGTCAACATGGGAGAATTTTGTATTAGACCTTGTTCTAGCAGATAAAGAACAACTGTTAATGGTAGCCTCCTTCCAAGTGATCATGACTTGATCACATTTATAATGTACAAGCAGAATAAGGTCCAGACCAGTAATATATATTATTATATAAATAATATATAAAAGTATATATATATACTTGGTGCTTTAATGGGGCAATTTCTCAGAGCTGGAAACAATTATGAGCCAAATTAGCTGGGAGGAAGAATTTAATTTAAAAAGTGACTGATAATGGGGAGTCACTTAAGAACACTTTACTAGATTCCCCAAAAGCCACAACAGAAGAAGAAGACTGTGTGGGTTAAAATAAATCAACTTGGTTTAGAGGGGAAGTGAAGGCAGTTGTAATATATATATGGAAGAAAGGGGAAGTTGACAGTAATGAATATAAAAAAAATGTAGGAACTGTAGAAAATTGATAAGGGAAGCCAAGGGACTCAAGGAGAAATCTATGGCCAGCAGATTTAAGGACAATCTTGTCAATGATATTGGTCCGTTATGAAATGGAAATGGCAGAAGTATCAATACTAATGTAGAAAAGGCAAAAGAGTTCAATAAACATTTCTGTTCTATACCTGGGGAAAAACAAATGACTCAGTCTCATTATATAGTGACAACACTTTTTCTGTTCCACTAATATCTGGAGGATGTTAAACAGAAGC
This sequence comes from Eretmochelys imbricata, assembly GCF_965152235.1. Taxonomy (NCBI): domain Eukaryota; kingdom Metazoa; phylum Chordata; order Testudines; family Cheloniidae; genus Eretmochelys; species Eretmochelys imbricata. The sequence continues at coordinate 36,401,657 of NC_135574.1, forward strand.
TACTAAAGTTAGGCATTCTTAAATCAGCAGGTCTAGATAACTTGCCTCTAGGAGTTTCAAAAGAGCTAGCTGAGGTGCTTGCTAGACCATTAATTTTGATTTTCAATAAGTTTTGGAGCATTGGGGACGTTACAGAAGACTAGATGAAAGCTAATGTGCCAATTTTTGAAAAAGGTAAAAGGGACGACCCAGGTAATTATAGATCTGTCGGTCTGACATTTTTCTGGGCATGATAATGGAGCAAGCAATATGGGACTTGATTTATGAAGAACTAAAGGAGGGTAATGTCATCAATGCAAATCAACATGGGTTTATGGAAAATAGATCTTGTCAAACTCACTTGATATCTTTTTTCATGAGATTACAGGTTTGATTGATAAAGGTAATAGTGTTGATGTAATATACTTTGACTTCTGTAAGGTATTTGACTTGGTACTGAACAACATTGTAGTTAACAAACTGAAATGATATAAAGTTAATATGGCATGCAATAAGTGGATTAAAAACTAGCTAACTGGTAGGTCTAAAATGTAACTGAAAATTTTACCTCTGTATTTGGCAATGGTGTGATCACTGCTAGAATACTGTGTCCATTTCTGGTGCCCATAATTCAAGAAGGATGTTGATAAATTGGAGAGGGTTCCGAGGAGAGCTATGAGAAAGATTAAAGGATTAGAAAACATGACTTATAGTGGTAGACTCAAAGAGCTCCATCTATTCAGCTTAACAAAGAGAAGTTGAAGGGGTGACTTGATTACAGTCTCGAAATACCTACATGGGGAACAAATAGTTAATGATGAGCTCTTCAGTCTAGCAGAGAAAGATATAACACAATCCAATGGCTGGAAGTGGAAGTTAGACAAATTCAGACTGGAAATAAGGCATACATTTTTTTACTGGTGAGAGTAATTAACTGTTGAAACAATTTACCAAAGTTGTGGTGGATTCTCTGTCACTGACAATGTTTTAATTGTCTGAGGATGTTAGGAAGATTCCCAAACCCGAGCCGTCCTTTGTAGGTGACAAATCTGAGGAATTGTCACAGACTGAAGTGTCATTAAAGTTGGTTTTGGAATTCACTGATAAACTTAACAGTAACAAGTTACCGGGACCAGATGGCATTCACCCAAGAGTTCTGAAAAAACTCAAATGTGAAATTGCAGAACTACTAACTGTGGTTTATAACCTATCATTTAAATCAGCTTCCATATCAAGTGACTGGAGGATAGCTAATGTGACACCAATTTTTAAAAAGAGCTCCAGAGGCAATCCTGGCAATTACAGGCCAGGAAGCCTGACTTTAGTACCAGGCAAACTCGTTGAAACTATAGTAAAGAACAGAATTGTCAGGCACATAGAGGAACATAATTTGTTGGGGAAGAGTCAACATAGTTTTTGTAAAGGGAAATCATGCCTCACCAATCTACTAGAATTCTTTGAGGGGGTCAACAAGCATGTGGACAAGGGGGATTCAGTGGATAGAGTGTACTTAAATTTTCAGAAAGTCTTTGGTAAGGTCCCCCACAAAAGACTCTTAAGCAAAGTAAGCTGTCATGGGATAAAAGGGAAGGTCCTCTCATGGATCAGTAACTGGTTAAAAGATAGGAAAAATTGCCTCTCCATTTGTGGGTTCTTGGACTAGCTGCTCCAAGGAGCAGTTGTTAATGGTGTCTAGGAATTTTCTCTGCATCCCATCCTGAGGTGACATGTTCTCAGTTAATATGGGGATAGTTGAAATCCCGTATTATTATTGTGTTTTCTGTTTTAGTAGCCTCCATAATTTCCCTGAGCATTTCACAATCACCACCACCATCCTGGTCAGGTGGTCAGTAGTATATTCCTACTGCCATACTTCTATTATTGAAGCATGGAACTTCTATCCATACAGAACTGTTTGATATATTTAAGATTTTCACTATATTTGTCTCCATAATTTCTTTCACAGATAGTGCCACTCATCCTCCAGTGTGACCAACTCTGTCATTCCTATCTACAAAACTGATCAATCTTCAAAACTGTAAAGTAACTTCTTAGTCTTAAAATAAGGGCCTTTGCTTTGTGTACACAATTAAGTGAATGAGAGATTGTTTTCTCTGATGTCACTTCCTACTTTTTACTATTTTTATGTGGTATTTATTTATTTATTTATTGTGAGTTTTTGATTGGAATCTTTGTAGGATGGCTGATAGAGCTCATGAGCAAGAGAAGCTGATGTTGTCTTTCCCAAATTTATGGACTCTGGTTGTCCAAAACTCTTAACATACTTTGCTGACTTTCCAGGCTGAAAGGGGAGGATCTTCGTTTGTGTCAGATGACTTAATCAAACCCCACTGCTGCTGCCACTGACTTCAGAAGGGAAGTATCCATATTTTGAAAAAAACAAAATTGAAGATTAGGGTTAGGGTTAATTTTCAAAAACTATTCTCAGTAAGAAGTTTGGTTTTGGTTAAAAAAAATCAGTTTTTGAAAAGCAAAATTAAAAATGTTTTACCAAAAATGGAATGTCAAAGTGAAAAAAAAAGTAATAGAATCCCCCCCAAAATGGCAATTTTAGCCAAAATAAAAATGTTCCAAAAATTTTCTACTATAAGGAAAAAGAAATTTGTTCTGATGAAACAATTTCAACTAGTTCTCCTATTAAGTTAGTCAACACATAGCCTCATTGAAAGAGATTGCTTGTGGTAAAAGGTCCTATTTGAGATAAAAATATCATAGCTTGGCTGTGTTACTGTGTTAGGCAGTATTCACAAAACTCTATGCATGATTTTGCAATGAATTTTTAACAAGGATTTTATTTCTTCTGTAAATATAGTGGGTGCAACACTTATTTACATACCCCTCTACATGTACATTGGCCAAACAGGACAGTCTCTATGGAAAAGAATAAATGGACACAAATCTGACATCAGGAATTATAATATTCAAAAACCAGGAGGAGAACACTTCAATCTCCCTGGACATTCAATAACAGATTTAAAAGTGGCAATTCTTCTACAAAAAAACTTCAAAAACAGATTCCAAGGAGAAACTGCAGAACTGGAATTAATTTGTAAACTGGACACCATCAAATTAAAGACTGGGAGAGGATGGGTTACTACCTTGTTTACATTGGCCTCATTAGCACTACAAAAATGATTTCCACTGCTTCTTGTCAACTGTTGAGAATAGGCCACTTCCACCTTAATTGAATTGGCTTATTAGCACTGACCTCCCCACTTGGTAAGGCAACTCTCATCTTTTCATATGTTATGTATTTATACCTCCCTACTGTATTTTCCACTCCATGCATCTGATGAAGTGGGTTTTAGCCCATGAAAGCTTATGCCCAAATTAATATGTTAGTCTCTAAGGTGCCACAAGGACTCCTCATTGTTTTAACCACAAGAAGGGCTGCTGTTATACATGATGTTTGTGTATATATGCGTGGTTTTGTTAACACACATGAAAATGGGTAAAACTGGTTCAAAGTTAGAACAAATTATGTACAGCAAGGAGACATTATACCTCTTTGTCCTTAATCTCTGCCCTTTTGACTGATATTCCATTAATGCATCAGGACTCGAATGATGGTGCATATTATGCTATAAGAACATCATTTTGCATAGTTTAAATGACAGGGCAACATTACATTTCTCTTTCTCTATCATTTATTTAAATTTAGAGGATCCTGTTTGCTCTCTGGGGACATTAAGGGCCTCTAGGACTATGCTGTACAAGCAAGGATTTTGGTCCTTGGCCAAAATTTCACCTCCCAACTACTGTGTAATGGGCTGTATGCTGATCTGTTGTTGCTCTCTGTTCCAGAGATAACTGCATTACAGTGGTGCTGTATGTACAACATATAATATGTAAAGCACTTTGGGATCCCTTGGAAATAAAGGTGGTTATATAACAGTAAAATATTACTTCATATAAGAAAGAAACAATTATGATGTGGAGGCTCCACCAGATATATGCTCTCTCTCTCTCTCTCTCTCTCTCTAGTATTTCACATTGCTCATTTATCCAGATGGTTTAACAACACTCCAGGGAGTTCATAGCTCCACCCTAAGATGGAGAGAATTGGAATGAGATTTAGTATTCTCTTTTGGTTCCTTGAAATTATTATCTTGTTCTTATTTTCTTAAATACAGTTTGATTTTTTCAGTAGCACTTGGTACAGAAATGCACTATCTATATTGCCAATTCAGTGCCAGAGGATTCCCCTTTGGCATAACTACACTTTTAAAATAATTGGAAATCCTTTCCTTAATACAGAAAACAAAAATCAGCAGCAGAGGTGCTGATTAACAAATCTCTAAAACCAACAGAATAATAATGTAGACAAAAGAATGTGGACAAACAGAAATATAATTACAAAACTTGGCATTTATGTACGGTACGGCTCCAGAACTTTGGTTTCAAACATTCTGGCCAACACAGACATCACCAATAATTTTAATGCTTCTAAATTATTTTTCCAACCTAAGCTCATGGGGGTATAGAATTTAGGATTCTCAGAGAAGACAGGTTTCAGAGTAATGTATTATGCAATGCAAACAAGAGTGTAAAACAGACTTTTCTTTGTGTGTTGCAAACTATGGACCCAAAATAACCTTAACACCTAGTCTTCAGGAGTTCTCTAAACTTCTGGGGCCTGGCAGCCATGTAGGCTGCTCCCTACTTTGTGGTTTGTCTTCACAGCCCTAATTTCCTTGAGAGTGAGAGAATGATATTAGGACAATGAGCAGTTTAGCCCCTTGGAATCCCAAACAGAAGCTGAGAGTGGAGATATCTCCCTAACAGACTGTAATTTAGTTAGGTAGGATAGTATATTAAAGATGTTGAGAATGTTGCTGAATGTCAGCTTGGTTCTGGTACTCAATCAGTAACAAGGAATTGGGTCAAAGATCTGCACTCACCAGCAAATCTCCCAAAACCATACCAACTAAGTTTGAGGGAAGTACTTTGGTAACCAGGAGGAAATCCCACGCATCACATTTGGGAGCTGAAGCATCCCACAACCAGAAGAATTTTACCCCACCTCTTTCCCCCAGATGTTCATTTTTCTTTTACTATTCCCTACTGGCCATGTGGGACTCAGCTAATCTTTCCCTGGGGACAAGCCAAGAGGCAGTTGCAGCTGACAGGAATCATGGAAACAGCTTTCACTTTATTCTCACAGCTCAGACCCTAGCACTGATGCTTATTGCAAGCCTTTGGAGTTCCATGACATGCCTGACTCAGAAAGCATGGCTGTTTCCCACTGGACTGGGTGCACTGAATTTAAGAATGAAATTCCTCTACAACTTTGACTGCAAAACATGCAAGAGAGGACTTTTGGTGTCTACAGAAGCATGTCTCCAAGCTTTCACTTTATTCTCACAGCTCAGACACTAGCACTGATGCTTAATGCAAGTCCAATTCATTATGGCGATTGCTGGTCCTCAGTCTAATTAAACATGGCAAACTCCTTACAAGATCAATAATGCTAGGTATATAATAGCAATGTATGTCATATGGCTACATGTAATAATCCTGAGAGACAAGGTGAGTGAGGATCTTCTTCAGATCTGTATAAGCTTGAAAGCTTGTCTCTCTCACCAACAGAAGTTGGTCCAATAAAAGATATCACCTCACCCACCTTGTCTCTCTAATATCCTGGGATCAACACAGGTACAACAACACTGGATATAATTATCCTCTCATCAGTTACACCAGTAGCACTGTATGTCAGAAAAAAAGTGATGATGATGATGATGATGATGTTTCCTTGTAGTATAGAGTAATGGAATAATAAAACAGGTCTGAGTGGGAATTTTGGATTTAACTTGCCCTGTTGGTAGCAAGTGGCTGATGTGACCAATATTCTCATAGCAGTTGGTGTTTCCCTTGCAAAGTTTGTAGCTATCTCTTGCAATTTCATATCACAGGCAGATGGATTAAAGAGCTAATTTAGCAATCGTGGTTTTAGGGAACCTACAATTAGCCCCTCTCCAGCAGTTCATAACTAGCTATAAGACCCTGCACAGATGTAATGAGATTTTTAAAGAAAGGGTAATCCCAGTAATAACAATAGGATGAATGATGATAATTTTCTGTGATATTAATCTCTCTCTGTATATATTTTGCTTTCCGTAATCATAATAGAATAATAAGTGTGTGCAATAGATGCAATAGTGCAGAAGACTTAGGGAAATTTTGGGACTGTTGTGTTTTTTAAGGGATCTTTTTTATGCTACTCTGTTCTGCAGCTTGCATTTTAAGGAGCCTGCCTGAATATTCGTGCATGATCCACAATCCCTGCAGGATAAGTAGGTGACTATCGATAGACTGGTGAAAATGCTGTGCGAGATGGCAGGATGGCACTCTGCCCTCAAGTTTATGACTACCTGTCACTTCTAATGACTTCTTTTTTAGCTACTTTCTGTGTATGAACAGAATGGCCTGCAGGGGGCCTAGTAGCTAGCAGTCTTTGAAACTGCTGGGTTGCTGCTTGTGTGACCTGAATAACAACTCTTCATCTGTAGACCTTATGCTTTACATGCAGTGCATGTAAGCAAAAGGCACAGAGCAGCACTGCTGATATGGCTGTTATATAGCAGTTATTGCTTCAACACATTTAGACACTGCACCTCTGTAATTTGTCTCGACGTGATATCATCTTTTGTCTCAGCAAACTGACCCTTTTATCTGTCTTAGTTCTGCTTTCTTTAGCTCTTCCAGTTTCATGCCTGCAGTGACAAGGGACAATGGCACAGGAGGGAAAATAAAATATTCAGATGGTGATATCAGAAAAAATAATTGTCTTCAAAATTATTTACTGTTTTGGGGTGAGGTTTTTTATTTTGTTTTTAACTGAAGCATGTGTGTGCGAGAAAGAGAGAGATTTTGTGTGTGCATGTGTGTCTATATATATTATATAATTGTTCACATTTGCTTATTTTAAATCTGTTTTGGACCATGCTTGTAGAATGAGATGAAAAACATAACACTATGTTTACTAATTTGTAAAGTATAATTTTACACAGAAATCTGACGTTAAAGTATTTTTATGTATCATTGTGATGATCAGCTCTTTTTTAAGTCAAATTAGGTGTCTGTAGTCCTGGGAGGAATTAGTTTCTTTTTAACTGAATTTCCTTAATGTAACATTTTTGTGTTTTCGTTAGTTTGATATGTGGATTGGGGTTAGAGCTATTTTTGCCCTTCCCTAATGGGAGAGTGATCTGAGAACAGCACAGACAAAGCCTGTGATACGAGTGACTCTCACATAGAGGAATTACACTCTCACAGAATGGAGGGTTTGTTGATGCCATGACACAGTGTGAAAATGATGCAAAAACAAGACAAGCTCAAGTAATCTCTGTTCTCCCAAATAAGTAATGTATGGGGGAGAAGGACTTGGAGGAACTGAATAATAATAACAATCGTATAGTGAATCTTCACTAGGTTTTTTTTCCACCATAAATTGTAGATTGCAAATAGAATTTTAAAACAGGTAGTAGGAATTTACATGGCACATTCTTCCTCTTTTTTACTGAAGGCTTATGAGACATGGCAGAGTAGTTATCAGCAGGTTAACGGTAGTGTCTAGGGGATTGCTCTGAATATTTTCCCCTTGAAATTTTTTTTACACAAGCTTCCACCAAAATTGAAACTGAAACTAATATTGAAAATGATTCACAATAAAGATAATGTTTGCAAACACATGGAGGGTTACTGATATAGGAAAGTGGACTAAATACTCCATCGTGTAGGAAACAGTGAAGGGGAGCATCTTTCAAGGAAGTGTGGGGTTTTTTTTCTCTGTTTGCTTCCATTATGTCAGTCATTTGTTTTTCCATAGTTAGGGCTATATAGCCTTTAAAGGCCATAGTTTGCAATCAGGGAATTAATTTCCAGTTATAAAGATTTTGTCTGAATTGCAGCAATCATGTGGGACTTTCAGAGTCTGAGGGTGAAATGTTGCACAAAACTTGAACAAAATCATGTTAGTTGCCTTATAGGAATGCAGCTTTCTGTCCCTGGAAGCTACATATTCACAGAAAAGGCACTGCCAGTTATAAGTTTTTAATCTGACTTAATTGCATGCATGATCACTTGGATAGGTCAAGGTAAATGAGGATGGAGAAGGAAAAATAACAGAGGTATTTTGGGATCAGAGAACTGCAAAAGCAAATGAGCTGCTGATGGTCAGATTCAAAAACAAAAGCATATGTGCCCAACAGCCTCTCTCTTGCCCTTCTGTCAAGCTACTGTGTTCCATTGCTTAGTGCAGGGAGTCAGTACTCCTGACCTGCATTCAGAGTCCAAAACTGCTGATGTTCTGAAACTGAAGGTGTCACCCCACTGGTAATTCCAGAAGGAGAAGGGGCTGAAGGGACAAGGTGCCACCAAAGTCCCGGCTGTGCAAGAGGGTGCTGCAGGAGCTAAGCTAGACCCTCTCTCATTCCCTGGTTGTACAGGCAGCTGCTGTTCCTGGCATTCTCCTTTCTGAAGGATTCCCAAGAATTCCTACACAGCCATTCTTCTTGGGAAATTCCAGCCCATACACAGATCTGGAGGGGAAGGGGCTTCTAGGGCCAAAGGTCCTCAAGCTTGTGGCTCATTGTGAGGAGTCTGTGCTGTATATACAGAATATATAATGGCATGATGTGGTATGAAGGTTTTATCAGCACTCACTGGGGATAATCTGCATAACTATATATTTTGGGGAAGTTCTCTGGCCTTTATTGTCCAGGAGGTCAGACTAGATGATCATAATGGTCCCTTCTGGCCTTGGAATCTATGAATAACAGCTGCACAAGAGCCAGCAAACAGAGCTGTAAACAGGGGAGTTTGAGTGGGAGTTTGCAAGGGGAGTTTGGGGGGAAGACTAAGAGAGCCAGGCAAAGGAACAGACAGGCTAGTGAAGGGAGTGTGTGGTGGTCTGGCAGTGTTTTGGTGCTCATTGGGGGTTTGTTTTGCTGTGGGTGGTCGTGTTTTGGTTTGGTTTGTGTTTTCCAGACTAAAAGGACTTAGGTGAGAAGGCTATAACAGATACAGAGGCAGCAGAGGTAGTGACCCAAGCAGTGGAAGACACAGTGAAGATGACTGGATGTGGAAGCTGCGGCATGTACATGGTCCTGGAAGGGATATCTGAAAAGAGTTTCGTCTGCATGAAGTGCTGTCTGATAGAGCCGATGGAGGAAAAGATCTGAGGATTGGAGATGCAGGAGGAAACGCTGGTCAAGTTTGGAAGGGGGTTTGAGCAGATGATGGAGCAAAGACACGAGGAGGCTGAAGGGAAAAGCTCAGACTTGCAGATGGAAGCAGAACCAAAGAACTCTGAGGGGAGACTGCTGGGTGAGGAAAGTGGACAGTGGAAGCATGTGACTAAGAGAATCAGATAGAGGAAAAGACGGGCTAATGAAGGAGAAATAGAGCTCAGGAACAGGTTTGCAGAGTTGGAAAATGAATAAGGGGCACAGCAGGTGGTCGCTGAAGGTGAGAGGGCAAGGAAGAAGAGAAGAGCAGCTAGTCCTATAGGAAGAGGGCAAGAGTCAATGGAGATAACAACACCAAATACGAACCTCAGGAGAATACAGGATGGGTTGCAGAGGATTGCAAGGGACAATAGGAATTGAGAGGACTTGCAGCCAGAGGATAGACTGGAGAATTGCACCATCGCCGGGAAAAGGCAGGTCTACGTGATTGGGGACTCCTTACTGAGAAGAATAGACAGGCCTGTAACAAGAGCTGATCCAGAGAACAGAAGGGTGGGCTGTCTGCCGGGTGCTAAGATATGGGATGTGGACCTGAGGCTGAAGAGGATCCTAACAAGAGCGGGAAAGAATCCCCTGATTGTACTTCATGTGGGAACAAATGATACAGCTAGATTCTTACTGGAATGTATCAAGGGAGTCTATGCCAGGCTGGGGAAGACACTTAAGGAAATCGAGGCTCAGGTGATCTTCAGTGGAATTCTCCCTGTTCCTAGAGAAGGGCAACAAAGGTGTGACAAGATTATGATGCTCAACAGATGGCTCAGGCACTGGTGCTATAAGGAGAGCTTTGGGATGTATGGCCACTGGGAAGCATTCATGGACAGAGGACTGTTCTCTTCGGATGGACTTCACCTGAGTAAGGAGGGAAATAGACTTCTAGGATGGAGGATGGCACAACTGATCAAGAGAGCTTTAACTAGGAATCTGGGGGAGATGGTTGGGAGATGTCCAGGTAATCTCCACACTGGATTTTAACATTGAGAGGGAAGTAAACGAAGTAAGAGAGGATACAGCTGTGGGTAGGAGAATGGACATAAGGAGGAAGGGTAGTGTACATACCAGTCTAATAAGTGATACTAGCGGTAAAATGTTTGTGCCTAATTGGGTAAAGAATGTGAGCAAGGCCAAACAGCAAACATTAAGATATTTGTACACTAATGCGAGGAGCCTAGGTAACAAAATGGAGGAACTAGAGCTACTGGTGCAGGAAGTGAAACCAGATATTATAGGGATAACAGAAACATGATGGAATCGTAGTCATGACTAGAGTACAGGTATTGAAGGGTATGTGCTGTTTAGGAAAGACAGAAATAAAGGCAAAGGTGGTGGCGTAGCATTGTATATCAATGATGAGGTAGACTGTAAAGAAATAAGAAGTAATGGAATGGATAAGACAGAGTTTGTCTGGGCAAAAATCACAGAAGAAAGCTACTACAGCCTCCCCTGGGATAGTGCTTGGGGTGTGCTATAGACTGCTGGGATCTGATCTGGATATGGATAGAGACCTCTTTAATGTTTTTAATGAAGTAAATACTAATGGGAATTGTGTTATCATGGGAGACTTCAACTTCCCAGATATAGACTGGAGGACAAGTGCTAGTAATAATAATAGGGCTCAGATTTTCCTTGATGCGATAGCTGATGGATTACTTCACCAACTGGTTGCTGAACCAACAAGAGGGGATGCCATTTTAGATTTGGTTTTGGTGAGTAGTGAGGACCTTATACAAGAAATGGTTGTAGGGTACAAACTTGGTTCGAGCGATCATGAGCTAATTCAGTTCAAACTAAATGGAGGGATAAACAAAAATAGATCTGTTACTAGGGTTTTTGATTTCAAAAGGGCTAGCTTTAAAAAATTAAGGAAATTAGTTAGGGAAGTGGATTGGACTGAAGAACTTGTGGATCTAAAAGCGGAAGAGGCCTGGAATTACTTCAAGTCAAAGTTGCAGAAACTATCAGAAGCCTGCATCCCAAGAAAGGGGGGGAAATTCATAGGCAGGCGTTGTAGACCAAACTGGATGAGCAAGCATCTCAGAGAGGTAATTAAGAAAAAGCAGAAAGCCTACAAGGAGTAGAAGATGGGAGGGATTAGCAAGGAAAGCTACCTTTTGAGGTCAGAACATGTAGAGATAAACTGAGAGAGGCCAAAACCCATGTAGAATTGGACCTTGCAAAGGGAATTAAAACCAATAGTAAAAGGCTCTATAGCCATATAAATAAGAAGAAAACAAAGAAAGAAGTGGGACCGCTAAACACTGAGGATGGAGTGGAGGTTAAGGATAATCTAGGCACGGCCCAATATCTAAACAAATACTTTGCCTCAGTCTTTAATGAGGCTAATGAGGAGCTTAGGGACAATGGTAGGATGACACATGGGAAGGAGGATATGGAGGTAGATATTACCACATCCGAGGTAGAAGCCAAACTTGAACAGCTTAATGGGACTAAATCGGGGGGGGGGGGGGGCCCGGATAATCTTCATCCAAGAATATTAAAGGAATTAGCACATGAAATTGCAAGCCCATTAGCAAGAATTTTTAATGAATCTGTAAACTCAGGGGTTGTACCGTATGACTGGAGAATTGCTAACATAGTTCCTATTTTTAATAAAGGGAAAAAAAGTGACCCAGGTAACTGCAGGCCTGTTAGTTTGACATCTGTAGTATGCAAGGTCTTGGAAAAAATTTTGAAGGAGAAAGTAGTTAAGAACATTGAGGTCATTGGTAATTGGGACAAAATACAACATGGTTTTACAAAAGGTTGATCGTGTCAAACCAACCTGATCTCCTTCTTTGAGAAGGTAATAGATTTTTTAGAAAAAGGAAACGCAGTGGATCTAATTTACCGCAATTTCAATAAGACATTTGATACAGTTCCACATGGGGAATTATAAGCTAAATTGGAAAAGATGGGGATCAATATGAAAATTGAAATGTGGATAAGGAACTACAATGGGTCACACTGAAAGGTGAGTCAGGCTGGAAGGAGGTTACTAAAGGAGTTCCTCAGGGATCACTTTTGGGACCAATCTTATTTAATCTTTTTATTACTGACCTTGGCATAAAAAGCGGGAATATGCTAATAAAGTTTGCGGATGACACGAAGCTGGGAGGTATTGCCAATACAGAGAAGGACTGGGATATCATACAGGAAGATCTGGATGACCTTGTAAACTGGAGTAATAGTAATAGATTGAAATTTAATAGTGAAAAGTTCAAGGTCATGCATTTAGGGGTTAATAACAAGAATTTTTGTTATAAACTGGGGACCTCGGAGTATTGGTTGATCACAGGATGACTATGAGCTGCCAATGTGATATGGCCGTGAAAAAAACTAATGTGGTCTTGGGATGCATCAGGCGAGGTATTTCCAGTAGACATAAGGAGGTGTTAGTACCGATATACAAGGCACCGGTGAGACCTCATCTGGAATATTGTGTGCAGTTCTGGTATCGCATGTTTAAGAAGGATGAATTCAAACTGGAACAGGTACAGAGAAGGGCTACTAGGATGATCTGAAGAATGGAAAATCTGTCTTATGAAAGGAGACTCAAAGAGCTTGGCTTGTTTAGCCTAACCAAAAGAAGGCTGAGAGGAGATATGATTGCTCTCTGTAAATATATCAGAGGGATAAGTACCACGGAGGGAGAAGAATTATTTAAGCTCAGTACCAATGTGGACACAAGCACAAATGGATATAAACTGGCCATCAGGAAGTTTAGACTTGAAATTAGGCAAAGCTTTCTAACCATCAGAGGAGTGAAGTTCTGGAACAGCCTTCCAAGGGAAGCAGTGGAGGCAAAAGACATATCCAGCTTCAAGACTAAACTTGATAAGTTTATGGAAGGGATGATATGATGGGATAGCCTAATCTTGGCAATTAATTGTTCTTCAACCATTAGCAGTAGATATGCCCAGTGGCCTGTGATGGGATGTTAGCTGGGGTGGGATCTGAGTTACTACAGAAAATTCTTTCCTGGGTGTCTGGCTGGTGAATCTTGCCCACATGCTCAGGGTTTAGCTGATCACCATATTTGGGGTTGGGAAGGAATTTTCCTCCAGGTAGATTGGCAGAGGCCCTGGGAGTTTTTTGCCTTCCTCTGCAGTGTGAGGAACGGGTCACTTGCTGGAGGATTCTCTGCACCTCGAAGTCTTTAAACTGTGATTTGAGGACTTCAATAGCTCAGACATAGGTTAGAGGTTTGTTACAGGAGTGTGTGGGTGAGATTCTGTGGCCTGAGTTGTGCAGGAGGTCAGATTAGACAATCATAATGGTCCCTTCTGACCTTAAAGTCTATGATTCTATGATTAATAACTGACTTGTGGCTTTGCCACCTGTCAATAATGCAAAGTATCTGCAATTCATGCCAACAAAACCTTTATGCCTAATGTGAAAAACCACACTGTGCCATCATGTAGTCTACATATTAGATGGATTTGTAATGGTACAAATAGTCCTGGTGCTGATGGCTAATGAGTACAGTGCTTCTGAGGTAATCAAAAGGGCATAATAAATGGAATGTATGATATAGCTCTGCAATTTTTCATAAGAATATCACCAGTACATATGTGTGCATGCATGTGTATGTATAATGTTAAACTGGTGCAAACTCCTGCACAGACATACTTAAATCTGTTTATAAATTGCTTATATTATTTTTTAAATGCAAATATTTATTGATTAATAGATTTTTAAGGCCAGAAGGGACCATTAGGTCATCTAGTGCATAATGCAGGCAACAGAATTTCATCCAGTAATTCTTACATCAAGTCTACAACTTCTGGTGGAACTAGAGCATACTAGACAACTTGTAAAAATCATCGGTTACCTTCATGGTTAAATAATTGAACTTATTTCCATTCTGATTTTGTCTACATTCAGCTTTCAGCCATTGGATCTCATTATGCTGTCTGGTATATTAAAGATCCCTACTCTCTCTTGCCGTAAATGAAATCCATTTAAGCCTGTTGTAAATCAGTTTAAGTGTGTCCACTCTGGTGTTTTCACCAGTGTAATTTAGGCTTGTCTTCAAGGGGAAAAGGTGTGGTTTTAACGTGTATTACAATTCTTATGGAGACAAAGCGAGTTGCAGTTTTAACCTGTAGCTGGTTGAGGTAGACCCTGGACTCCCTGTTAGAAATTACTCCAACCAGTTAACACATATTAAAACTACAATTGCCTTTTCTACACTAGGATTTTAACACATAATTAAAATAAATTCTTTCCCTGTTGTAGACATGGCTTAAATTGATTTAATAAACAATTGTTATTTAAACTAGTGTATCTTTTGTGTGTTGACAAGACTTCTGTAGAACTGAAATTATTTTTTCCAGTTGAAAAGGTTCTTGCCAATATAAACTGATGCATATTTATTGTCAAGTCTGCAGACAGACAAACTGGAAAAATAACACAAAAAAGAGGTGTCCTTAAATTCTTTTGGTTCTTTGATCTTTAGAAGAGGCCTGAAAAGATTTTTCTTTTAAATAAATATATATATCCAATGCTGCTCATCCGTGTGGGCACTAATGATACCACAAGGTATGACCTTGAGCAGATGAAAAGAGACTATAGGCCCCTGGAAATGAGGGTGAAGGAGTTGGAAGGTGCAGATGGTGTTCTCATCGATCCTTCCAGTCAAGGGTAGGGACCCAGGCAGAGAGAGAGACATCCTGGAGGTATGCTTGGCTGCGCAGATGTTGTCACCAGGAGGGCTTTGGCTTCCTCATCCATGGGATGCTGTTCTGAGAAGGACTGTTGAGCAGAGATGGAGTCCCGCTGTCAAGGAAAGGGAAGAGCATCTTTGAATACAGACTGGATAACCTACTGATGTGGACTTTTAAACTAGGATCAATGGGGTCAGGAGACAAAAGCCCACAGGTAAGTCCAAAACATGGAACCTGGGTGAAAGGCTGGAATCTGGGGAAAACATGGGCAATTACAGCAGGGACAAGGAGAGACAAGAGGGAATGTAGATGGGAAATCTAATGAATATCTTAGATTTCTGTGTACTAATGTGAGAAATATGGGGATTAAACAGGAAGAAATAGAAATACCATTGAATAATCACAATTATAATGTAACTGGCATCACAGAATCTTGATGGGATAATGCACATGACTGGAATATTGATATAGTAGCATACAGCTTGTTCAGGAACAACAAGTGGGGGGAAAAGAGACGAGGTGTTGTCTTGTATATCAGGGCACTTGTACTGAGGTTGAGATACAAGTGGAAGGCAGACCTGTTGAAAGTCTCTGGGTAAAGATAAATGTACTAAAAACAAGGATGGTGTCATGGTAGGTATCTACTATAGACCACCTCACCAGGAAGAAGAGGTGGATGAGGCTTTTTTAAAATGACTAACACAATCCTCCAAAACACAGGATTTGGTGGTGATGAGGTACTTCAATTACTCAGGCATCTGTTGGGGAAAAAAATAACACAGCAGGGCACAGATTATCCAACAAATTCTTGGAATGCATTGGAAACAGCTTTTTGTTCCAGAAGGTGGAGAAATCAAATAGGGGAGAGGCTAGTTGAGATTTAATTCTAACAAACAGGAAGGAACTGGTTTTGAATGTGAAGGTGGAAGGCAGCTTGAGTGAAAGTGATCACGAAATGATAAAGTTTATGATTCTAAGGAATAGTGGGAAAGAAAACAGCAGAATAAAGACAATGGACTTTAAGAAGGCAGACTTTAGGAAACTCAGAGAATTGGTAAGTAAGATCCTATGGGAAGCAAATCTAAGGAAAAAAGGTTCAGGGCAGTTGGCAGTTTTTAAAAGAGACATTATTAAGGATACAAGAGCAAAAAACTATCCCAATGCCTAGGAAACACAGGCAATGTGGTAAGAGATTACATTGACTTAACCAGTAGATCTTCAATGACCTAAAACTCAAAAAAGAGTCATACAAAAGGTGGAAACTAGGTCAAATTATGAAGGATGAATATAAATAAAACAACACAAGCATGTAGGGACAAAATTAGAAAGGCCAAGCTAACAAATGAGATTAAAATAGCTAGGGACATAAAGGGCAACAAGAAAACATTTTACAAATACATGAGAAGCAAGAGATCAAGGACAGGATTGGACCATTATTCAATGAAGAGGAAAAGACAAGAAATGTTAAATGTGTGTTTGTTTCAGTTTTTACCAAAAAAGTTAGCAGTGATTGGATGACTAACATAGCGAATATCAATGTAAATGGAGTAGAGTCTGAGGTTAAAATAGGAAAAGAAAAAGTTAAGAATTACTTATGGCAGGTCTACCCTTAAAACACTGCATTGGCGCAGGTGTACGGATGCAGCTGTGCTGCTGTACAGCTTTAATGAAGATACTCTATGCCAGTGGCCGCAGGTTGCCCCCCACTGCTCTATGCTGATGGGAGAGCGCTCTCCTGTTGGCATAGTTAATTCACCTCTGTGAGGGGTGGTAACTATGTTGGTGAGAGAAGCTCTCTGTCTACACTGGTGCATAAGTCAGTATAACTATGTTGCTCAAGAGTGTGGATTTTTGACACCTCTGAGTGACATAGTTATACCGAGGTAATTGTATAGTGTAGACCTGCCTTAGACAAGTTAGATGACTTCAAGTCAGCAGGGCCTGATAAATAAATCCTAGAATACTTAAGGAATTTGCTTAAGAGAACTCTGAGCCATAAGCAATTATCTTTGAGAACTCATGCGGACAGGTGAGATCCCAGAGGACTGGAAAAGAGCAAATATAATATCTATCTATAAAAAGGTGAATAAGGATAACCCAGGAAATTATAGATTAGTCATCTTAATTTCAGTACCCAGAAAGATAATGGAGCAAATAATCAGTTTGTAACCACTGCTGTACCAGATTCCCTCCCAACTTTTGCTGAATCTTGCTCTACTTCCACAGATGTGAAAAGGGGAAGATTTAACAAGACAAAGTTTTTAATTCCTACCTCTGTACTGCCCCAGCCAGTGTCAGCTATAGTTTGCTGATAGACTGTGGAGCAGCCAGATGCCTGATAGCCCTTCTGCGCTGCTACTGTCAGACCCTTACAAATGTGTGAATATAGCATGAGATCACAAAAATATGCATGCTACATTTGTCTGTGCTAAACTGAATCTTGTGTCTCCATAAAGAGAGACCTGAATTCTAGACCTTGTGATTGTGGGCTAAGGACACGTGTGTAGCATCCCAAAATCACTGATAGAATTAGCAATGACTTGCTATGGATTTGCAAAGGGTATTTCAGCATCTCCTCTCATATGTTGCTTTAAGAAGCAGGCTATCACAGTGAGGCAATTTATACAGTGCTGCACAGTAAAGATGAAATGTTGTAGTAGGTGGGTTTTTTTTTTTTTTTTTTTTGGTACTTAAAAAGGGTAACTCAACAATGGAAGACAGAAATCCTCTTTGCAACAGCTTTCCACAGCTGGGAGACTGAAGGAAATTGAATTTAAACCTTCTATGAATGACTTTCCTGGTGAATGCATTGCATACAAATACAATTCCCTGCCATATTTATTCTCTTGGAATGTTTAATAAACTGTAGCCTGATCTACATAATGGGAACCAACCCTTCCTATTGGTATAAAAGGAAAAGGTGACTTTTGTTCCTTTATGATTTTTTCAGAGAGAATTTCAACAGCAAGGAGATTCCAGTGCTTAGTTTGGCACTAGCTATTGGTGTAAAAATTTCAGGAAATAACTGTTTAGGCTGTTAGTTATTTGTCATATATGGAAGAAAGAAGTACAGAGACAGATAACACTGCCTTTATCACAACTATCACTCAGGTGCTTGTCCATCTAAATGTCTTGGGAATAATTCTGCCATTCCATTTGAGAGATCACAACCTGTCTATTAAGGTAAATTAAAGTTTTTGACAAGAGTTGGTTGAAATTTTTCTGCGGAACAGTATTCCATCAGAAAATGCTGATTCAACTTGTTTTGTAGGCATATATCTATTTAGCTGAAAATTTTGTGGGAAATTATTCAAATGTTTTAATAGGTTGAAACATTTTGTTTGGACTCTATTTATTTCATTTCGACATTATCATTTTGATTTTTATTGTAATTTATGACATATATGAAAGTCAAAATCATAAAGGCAAGCAAAACATTTCAAATTTATCCAAAAACAAACAAAACATTACTGAATATCTGTTTTTTGTAAAAAATCTGAGATTTCTACTTTTCAATCTGATTTAGGCAGAAATCAAATTCAAAATCTAAGCATTTCCTGCAATACAGAAATTGAGTTTTTTTCAGCTTGTTCTGTTTGTGGCACTTCTGTCCAAAGACGGAGGTCTTGGTTCTTTCTGAGAATGAGTGAGAAGTGGTGATGTAATAACTAATGTCTATGTGTGCCAGTGCCCTCTACCAGATGGTATGTCAGACCCACTGAAATATGTACCCTAAACCCTAATACTCCTTATCAAAGGTTTGGCATAACTGCATGCGACATATGAAGGTACAATCCGGACTAATGCATTAAATACAATAGTCTCAAGCTAGGCCTGTATTTGTCTGGTCTGTCACTCTGCTGTGACTACATTAGTTCAAATGCTAAGGGCCATGCCTTCTGTCATGCTGCCTCTGAGGCCTGAAAATCTTTTCATGACTCTAACCACCAGATTTCCTCACCTCATTCTTTAAACTCTTCAGACATTAAATGCAAATATACAATAAATAACACTAATGCAGCTTTAAGGTTGCAAAATTAAATTCTGATATTCCAAAAGTTGAGGTTTCTTCTACATCAATAATTTGGCCAGAGTCTTTAAAATTTGTAAGATTGAGTGAATATAGAAAATGCAGAAGTTATACCATTTTATCCTAAAAAGAAAAGGAGTACTTGTGGCACCTTAGAGACTAACCAATTTATTTGAGCATAAGCTTTCGTGAGCTACAGCTCACTTCATCGGATGCATACTGTGGAAAGTGTAGAAGCACACTTTCCACAGTATGCATCCGATGAAGTGAGCTGTAGCTCACGAAAGCTTATGCTCAAATAAATTGGTTAGTCTTCTACACTTTCCACAGTATGCATCCGATGAAGTGAGCTGTAGCTCACGAAAGCTTATGCTCAAATAAATTGGTTAGTCTCTAAGGTGCCACAAGTACTCCTTTTCTTTTTGCGAATACAGACTAACGCGGCTGTTACTCTGAATTTTATCCTAACGAGATTATATTGTATCTTACCAAAAATAGCCCTGTAAACACACAGTTTAGAGAAAATGAAGGAAATTATGTTAATCACATTCCACAAAAGCACTCAGACAAATGGCATTTATTGAAAATGTTGACATTAAGTGAAATAAAAAGGAACTTTTAGGATGATAATTTCTTTAATGCTTTCTTTGAAGTCTCTCATAGAATACAGTGACACTTTCAGGTATACATTTGTGATATGGCTTCGTTCAACTCTATTATTACTATTATTTTGAAATGGGGTTTATTTTAAAAAAATCCGTACCATTCTGTGTACCAAGTAACCTTATGTCGATTCATAGATTTTTAAGGCCAAAAGGGACCATCGATCATCTACTCCTGGTTCCTGCATTACTCAGGTCATGGGAGGTCACTAAATTAATTTCTGCATCTGATGCATAACTTCTGTTTGAGCTATAGCATATCTTTTAGAAAGACACCCAGTCCTGATTTAAAGGCAGAGTTATATGGCAGAGGAAATTTGGATTCCACAAAGTACAGCTTCACTAAGACACAGAGGCAAATTTTCAAAAGTGGGTGACCACCTATATATGGAGTGAAGGAGCGCGCAAGACAGAAGAAGAGAGTGACTGGCTTTCCAAATAGGCATTTAAGTGCATACCATAGGTTTTGTGCATCTAGGCATCCAGTTGATGGTCTAAATTCAAGATTTGGTCACCCAGTTCTTGCCACCAGTTACAAAACCTTTCCCTGCAAGGGAAACTGATCATCATCAGCAATAAGCCAAAATAGTTCAGCTGCCACAAAAATTGGTGGCATATTCCATCTTATATTTCTTGTTTCCTTTTAACAGAAGGAATTATTTCCCCCTCTTTCCTCTCCTTGTCTCCACTTCAGAAAAGCATCCCCTGTTCAGCAAAACACTTGTGAATGTGCCTAAATCCCATTAAATTCAATGGGTTTAAGCACATGCTTAAAATTAGGCACATGCTAAGGGCTTTGATGAGTAGGGGTACACTTAAGTACTTGTACAAATACTTTCCTGAATGGGAGGCCTATATCTTTTAAACAGACACATTCATTGATTTTGACTAACAAATTCAATTTAACAAGGTCATTTACACCCCCCCCATCACTCTTCCAATTTGAGCCCCATATTTAAGCACAAAATGCCATCCCCAAATAGAGCAATATTTGTCTCTATTCGCTGCATTGTCCTGATGTTACTGCAGGCAAAGTTGTATATATATTTTAACTCTTTTAAATTGTGACTTTATAATAATATGATGACAGAGACTCTCATCACAAATAACATTCTATTTTTGGGGGTCAGTGTGCTACAGTTTTTATCTGAAACAGCACAAGAGGTACAGCTAAAGGCATGAATGTGAAAAATGATGGGATGTTTTACAATCAACATCAGGATCCTCTGTAAAGGAACAATGGCAGTCAGAGCAAACTCAGACAGCTGTGAACTCTGTAGGATCACACTGAACTTTGCTTGCATGTGCCTCTAAATAAATACTCACTCTTCTGCTTTCAGTGATACCATCAGTCTACGTGTCCCAATGATAAAAGTGCTCTTAGGCATTGCCATGCTCGGTCAGAGTCAAGGTCTATCCAGTCCTGTACTATGTGTCTGATAGAAGCTGGTACAGATGTTTCAGAGGAAGGTGCAAGATACAAGTATGGAATAACCTACACTGACGGTAGCATTTCCCAGTTTTTGAAAGTAGAGCCACCTTTCAGGAAAATGAAGGGGGGTTACAAATTGTGCCCCCCTTCAAACCTGCTCTAAGTAGATCTTTATAATACAGGAGTAACTTTCCTTTCTTACATGCTTTGATCAGTGAAGATACTTTAAATGTCAACATTGTTAACTATCTTCACTAGCATCTGTTACCATTTAGTGAAATAAATATGGTAGTTACATCTCAGAGCTATTGTTTCAGGCTGTCTGCACACTCGGGCAGAAATATCTGCACTTTTCACACTCAGGTCACTTTCTGAAGTGTTTTTTTTTTTTTTAAGGGCAGTACCTTCTTAACCCCAGATAGTTAGTTCATGTGCTGAATCAAGACAGTTTACATCCCTTACAATATTTTTGTTTAACCCTATATAATGTAATTGTGGATATTCTTATTAGCCTGATAAACTTCTTATTTGAGGCAGGCACAATATTTTCATATGTGTTTGTATGGTACATAGCACAAAGCAGGGGCGGGCAAACGTTCTGGCCCAAGGGCCACATCGGTGTGTGAAACTGTATGGAGGGCTGGGAAGGGAAGGCTGTGCCGCCCCAAACAGCCTGGCCCCCGCCCTCTATCTGCTCCCTGACTGCCCCCCTCAGAACCCTAGACCCATCCAACCCCCCCTGCTCCTTTTCCCTGACCGCCCCCTCCTGGGACCCCCCCCACCCCTAACCACCCCCTGGGACCCCACCCCCTATCAAGCCCCCTGTTCCCCCCCGCCACCCCCAGAACTTCTGCCCTATCCAACCACCCCCTGCTCCCCGTCCCCTGACTGCCCCCCCACAACCTCTGCCCCATCCAACTGCCCCTGGGACCCCCTGCCCCATATCCAACCCCCCAGCCCCCTTACCATGCCGCTCAGAGCAGCATGTCTGGCAGCTGTGCTGCCCAACCGGAGCCAGGCACGCTGCCATGTTGCCCTGCAGGAGCGCGCAGCCCCGCCGTCCAGAGTGCTGCCTGCATAGCGGCGTGGCTGTGGGGAAGGGGAAACAGAGGGGGAGGGGTCGGGGGCTAGCCTCCTGGGCCAGGAGCTCAGGGGCTGGGCAGGATGGTCCCACGGGCCGGATGTGGCCTGCGGGCCATAGTTAGCCCACTCTGGCATAGAGGGATCCCAGTCTTGATGAAACAGAGCCACCAGTCCTTACTGAGGCCTCTGTGCCTTCTCTGTGATATAAATGTCAAATAACAAGAGTAATTGTATTCTGAATGTTACTAAAGAGCTCTTGAACAAAATGATTGCCTGTGGTAATGAGTTCCGCAGGTGAAAAAACATTGTGTAAAAGTATTTATTTTAAACTATTTTAAATTGTTTGCCTTTCAGTGTGTTAGTTGTCTTACTACCATTGCTTGATCCTTTTTAATAGTTAATAATAATTATATTGATTGTCGAGTGACACTGATAAATGAGCGGGGGGTAATAGGGTTCTTGTCCCAGAATCAGGCTCCACATAACTAAAACTGACAAGTTCAATATCTTGTCGGGAACCTCGGGGTGAATGGAAAGGACACTCATACTGAGAGCAAAGTAAAGCCTTGGTATTTTTTATTAGAGCAAGTAGTAAAGAGACAAAAGCTCCAAACCACATAAACAGATAGGAATAATGTAGTATTGGGGATATCTGTGGTATCAGTCTTGCATATGCTCTGTGAATTGTATACTCACACCCTGCCTTGAGGATCTGGTGGTCAGAGACAAAGAATCAGTCTGGCATGTTGAATGAGTCTGATGGTCCAGGTTCCCTGATGCCCAGAGATTGGTGGTAGATAACAATAGAGCTGAAGGGTCAAATGATGGAAAGCTATCCCCCTCCATATGGTGGTTTGGCCTAGTATAGTGGTCAGGCCCTATTGTGAATATACATTTTGATGCCAAGCCTTCCCTGTCCAAATTTAACTTCCTCACCCTCATAGTACTGAGGCATACTTATCCTATAGGTTAACATGTTCTTGCCATTTAACTCATTATCCTATATGTCATCTATTGCTCAAGCAAATTTGTGGTTAGACATCTGCCAATGATTCTGTCCTAAAACATCCAAGCCCAGTATCACTTCAGCATTCCCGCGATTGCCCGGTACCATTATGTTCCAGTTCCTGCTATTGAGCAAGCTATTCTTAGTTCCCCAAAGTCTAAAGGTAACTATCCAGCCATTTATCTATGCCAAGGGTCTCAGGCCTACTCTGCTTAGCTATACTTATATTAACTTGCTTAAGCTAAGGTCTTACAGGCCTATAGCATCCTTGTGTTACAGCTGAGTATAATAAAAGGCTAAACTAGCTCTCTGGGCTACAGTACAGTGCTTTTGGGCACCTCTATTGTTAACCTTTTGCCCTGGTGAAAATTAGTCATTTGTTCCTATTCTTTGTTTTCTGTGTTTCAGGATATGGATAGACTAGAGATATTTGATTCTATTTTCGCTTTAGTTAAATGATTGCCAGTTACCTTGAGTTTGTTGACGCCTTTATAAAAGCTGATCTAGACACTTCTCAAACAGTTGTCCCAGGACACAAACATTTATAGTTT
Source organism: Eretmochelys imbricata (assembly GCF_965152235.1). NCBI lineage: Eukaryota > Metazoa > Chordata > Testudines > Cheloniidae > Eretmochelys > Eretmochelys imbricata. The sequence continues at coordinate 36,425,335 of NC_135574.1, forward strand.
ACCCTTGGCTGAGCAGGATAAAGAATTTTAGACTTCTTGTATGTCTTAATTCTTCATTAGGCGAGATCATAATGAACATTGGCAAATATAATCCCAACTATGCTTACAAAATGATGGGGTCTAAATTAGCTGTTACCACTCAAGAAGGAGATCTCAGAGTCATTGTGAGTTGTTCTCAGAAAACATCCACTCACTGTGCAGCGGCAGTCAAAAAAGCTAACAGAATGTTAGGAACCATTAGGAAAGGGATAGATAATAAGACAGAAAATATCAGAGGGCCAATCATAGGGGGAGCCAGGAGGGCCATTTGGCCAGGGCCTCAAATTTAGACACTTATTAATTTTTTTGCATTTGATAAGTTTCACAACTTGTTTTTATGCGCATTCCTATCAGACCAAAATGTGATACACTCTCTCAGCTTAGAGCTGCAAATTTAAGCAATGAAGAGATGTGATTTGGTACAAGACATAATTTTTTTGTTAACTGATACAGATTTTGTTATATTAAAGAATTAAAAATGTTCATAAATATTAATAAAAATATATTGGTTCTGATGGCACAAGATTGGACCATGATGAATGTGTCCTCTCAGATCAACTGATTAAAAAACAAACCACCACTAGTGGCTGGTGCTGGATCAAGTGAATGTTGAAAGGTAGAGAATTGTTACATTTTAGTGTCTTTATAGTTTTACATCTATTTGACTAAGGAATTATTTATGTGTGAGAATTCCTCATTATTATCTTCATATGGTAGTTAAAAGAGTGACTGGTTGGTTGGTTGATCCCTAGCTTGGTAGCTTGGCCATCGTCATAAGCTTTCATAGTCTATAGGCCCAGATTCACGGTGAAAATTTGTGAGGACAATCTTGTACAGTGAGTTTTGTGAGGACACACGTTTGAAAGTTTTGGACACTATCCCTTTGTCTGTATCTGTGTCTGTGTTTACTATATATATGTCATGCCTTTGTTTTCAGCTCAGCCTGTTATATTATATCTTGCGTGCTTGAGTTTTGATTCAGTAATAAGGATAATAAGCTGTCCGACTGTTTCGTTTTGTGATCTTAATTAGTATTCCTTCATTTTGATTCTTTTCAGCATCTGTGTACCATTCAGCATTTGTGTACATGTTTACAGTAGAAGATTTCAAGTGTAGATAAGCTACTTATTTACAGCAGAATATTTCAAGTGTGGATAGGCTACATATTTAGAACATTTGAGGTGTAAATAGGCTACTATTTACAGTAGAGCATTTCAAGTGTGGATATGCTACTTATTTATAGCAGAACATTTCAAATATGGTTGGCTACATGTTGCGTATTTTTGTCAGTTTGCCTGCATCAGTGGATTCAGATGAATGCACCTTCAATGTGTTGAAGCAGGTAAAAAACTATCACCGTTCACCTATGGGACAAGAGAGTTTGAATGGGCTCGCCATGCTTAATATCAATTGTGACATTGCACAAAAGCTAGATTTTTCCTCAATAATTAGTGCATTTTGCACAGAAAAAGGCTAGAAAAGCATTTGTTAAATAAAAAAATATTCAAATTATGTCTCACTCTTTTTTTGGTGCCTTATTTTGTTTCCATGTGTCGTCATTTTTTATTTTGATTATGGCTGGGGCCTCAAAAGCTGTAAGTGGCCTGGGCCTCTCTAGACCTCTGAGAGGACCTGAAATATCATAATGCCTCTATATAAATCCATGCTATGTGCACATTTGGAATACTGCGTGAAGATCTGGTTGCCCCATCTCAAAAAAGATATATTGGATTTGGAAAAGGTACAAAGAATGGCAACAAAAATGATTAGGGGTATGGAAAAGCTTCCATATGAGGAGAGATTAAAAAGACTGAGACCGTTTAGCTTGGAAAAGAGATGAGTAAAGGGAGATATAATAGAGGTCTATAAAATCTTGACTGGTGTGGAGAATGTGAATAAGGAAATGTTATTTATTACTTCACATAATGCAAAAACTAGGGGTCACCCAATGAAGTTAAAAAGCAGCAGGTTTAAAACAAACAAAAGGAAGTACTTCTTCAGACAACGCACAGTCAACCCATTGAGCTCATTGCCATGGGATGTTGTGAAGGCCAAAACTATAACAGGGGTGAAAAATAACTAGATAAATTCATGGAGGATAGTTCAATCACTGTCTAGTAGCCAGGATGGGCAGGCTGCAACCTCATGCATTGAGTGTCCCTAGCCTCCATTTGTCAGAAGCTGGGAGTGGATGACAAGGGATGATTACCTATTCTGTTCATTCCCTCTGAAGCACCTGGCTTTGGCCGCTGATGGAAGACAGGTGCTGGGCTAAAGGGACCATTTGTCTGAGCTAGTATGGCTGTTTTTACGTTCTTATGATGGGTGGACACAAACCCAAGATAATTTCTCCTGGTCTATTTATTTAGAATATGCTTGTAGTTCATAGTAACAGCTGTGTTAGTCTGTATTCGCAAAAAGAAAAGGAGTACTTGTGGCACCTTAGAGACTAACCAATTTATTTGAGCATGAGCTTTCGTGAGCTACAGCTCACTTCATCGGATGCATACTGTGGAAACTGCAGCAGACTTTATATACACACAGAGATCATGAAACAATACCTCCTCCCACCCCACTGTCCTGCTGGTAATAGCTTATCTAAAGTGATCATGAAGTTGGGCCATTTCCAGCACAAATCCAGGTTTTCTCACCCTCCTCCCCCCCCCCCACACACAAACTCACTCTCCTGCTGGTAATAGCCCATCCAAAGTGACAACTCTTTACACAATGTGCATGATAATCAAGGTGGGCCATTTCCTGCACAAATCCAGGTTCTCTCACCCCCTCACCCCCCTCCAAAAAACACACACACAAACTCACTATCCTGCTGGTAATAGCTCATCCAAAGTGACCACTCTCCCTACAATGTGCATGATAATCAAGGTGGGCCATTTCCAGCACATGCCTACATGCCTCCAGCTTTCACCCTGACCACACCACATGATCCATCGTCTACAGCCAAGCTCTGCGATACAACCGCATTTGCTCCAACCCCTCAGACAGAGACAAACACCTACAAGATCTCTGTCAAGCTTTCTTACAACTACAATACCCACCTGCGGAAGTGAAGAAACAGATTGATAGAGCCAGAAGAATTCCCAGAAGTTACCTACTACAGGACAGGCATAACAAAGAAAACAACAGAACACCACTAGCCGTCACCTTCAGCCCCCAACTAAAACCCCTCCAACGCATTATTAAGGATCTACAACCTATCCTGAAGGATGACCCAACACTCTCACAAATCTTGGGAGACAGGCCAGTCCTTGCCTACAGACAGCCCCGCAACCTGAAGCAAATACTCACCAACAACCACATACCACACAACAGAACCACTAACCCAGGAACTTATCCTTGCAACAAAGCCCGTTGCCAGCTGTGCCCACATATCTATTCAGGGGACACCATCACAGGGCCTAATAACATCAGCCACACTATCAGAGGCTCGTTCACCTGCACATCCACCAATGTGATATATGCCATCATGTGCCAGCAATGCCCCTCTGCCATTTACATTGGTCAAACTGGACAGTCTCTACGTAAAAGAATAAATGGACACAAATCAGATGTCAAGAATTATAACATTCATAAACCAGTCACAGAACACTTCAATCTCTCTGGTCACGCAGTCACAGACATGAAGGTCGCTATCTTAAAACAAAAAAATTTCAAATCCAGACTCCAGCAAGAAATTGCTGAATTGGAATTCATTTGCAAATTGGATACTATTAATTTAGGCTTAAATAGAGACTGGGAGTGGCTAAGTCATTATGCAAGGTAGCCTATTTCCCCTTGTTTTTTCCTACCTCCCCCCAGACGTTCTGGTTAAACTTGGATTTAAACTTGGAGAGTGGTCAGTTTGGATGAGCTATTGCCAGCAGGAGAGTGAGTTTGTGTGTGTGTGTGTGTGTGTCCCCGGGAAAAGAGGTGGGGGTGAGAAAGCCTGGATTTGTGCTGGACATGGCCCACCTTGATTACCATGCACATTGTAGGGAGAGTGGTCACTTTGGATGAGCTATTACCAGCAGGAGAGTGAGTTTGTGTGTGTGTTTTTTGGAGGGGGGTGAGGGGGTGAGAGAACCTGGATTTGTGCAGGAAATGGCCCACCTTGATTATCATGCACATTGTGTAGAGAGTTGTCACTTTGGATGGGCTATTACCAGCAGGAGAGTGAGTTTGTGTGTGGGGGGGTGGAGGGTGAGAAAACCTGGATTTGTGCTGGAAATGGCCCAACTTCATGATCACTTTAGATAAGCTATTACCAGCAGGACAGTGGGGTGGGAGGAGGTATTGTTTCATGATCTCTGTGTGTATATAAAGTCTGCTGCAGTTTCCACGGTATGCATCCGATGAAGTGAGCTGTAGCTCACGAAAGCTCATGCTCAAATAAATTGGCTAGTCTCTAAGGTGCCACAAGTACTCCTTTTCTTCTTGTAGTTCATGTTACTGTTCCTACCTTGTTCAAAGATAGATGAACAGCTGTGTTTGTCCCCTTTAAGTCAGCACCAGTGGTCTTCTGGTCCAAACAACTACTCTGAATCCAAGACACCGCTCTCAAAAATTGCTTTTCTTCTCAGTGTTAACTTCATCATTAACACTTTATTATCCTATTCCATGAACATCCGTTTTATGTTGCAATTGGCTATCAGTCAGTCTGCTTTCATAACGTAGCCAATCAGATGACATCCAGATGAAGTTGTCTCCTATTGGTTTCTCCGCAGGATAAAGAAATCACCTTATTGGGTAACATGAAAGAACCTGATAAGTCTTTTTTTTATTTGTAACTTTTATAAGTATTTTAAGTATCTGAACCTCAGCAATTCCAGAATTCAAGGGGTATAAGGAGGCCCCTTCGAATAACATTATTAACTACATTTTAAACCTTATGTATTTAAGTTTTAGTGTCTTTCTGTCTCTTGTTAGTTTTCTTTTCTCTTGTCATTTTCTTTTTGATAAATCAGACCACTGAGTAAATAGTGGAGTTTTTCGTAGGAATGACTACAGCCCCAATAGAGAAACTGAATCCATGCGTCTGAGCCAATACGGCTGCAAGATGACATAATATTTGTGAAGAATGTGGGAGATATTTCCAATATTTTTATGGCTATTGGTTTGTGCGCTTATTGTGTTGCTTGCTAAAAAATAAATAGGGATTAAGTCAGTTTTAGGGGTTGGCTACATGGGAAAACAGATCAAAATAGCTATTCCACACTAGCTTTTCAAGTGGACGCTCTTCTGCACCAAGGTCTGCTTTACATTAGCAAATCAAATTGGCTTAACTATTTCACTAGGGGTATGAAAAATCCACATTTCTAAGTGGCATAGTTAAATCGACCTAACCCCCAGTGTAGACAGCACTAGATTAACAGAAGAATTCTTCCATCAAACTAGCTACTGCCTCTCACTGAGGTGGATTACCTAGGCCAATGGGAGTACCCTCCACATTTTTGTAGGTAGTGTCCACACTGAAGTGACAGAGTGGCCCACCTGCAGTGATGCAGTTGTGCCACCATAGCATTTCAAGCGTAGACAAGCTTTAAGAGTGTCTTTGTACAGTTTAATTTAATCTACTTTGCAAGTGGATTTAGGTGGCTTTCAAGTCTGCAGGAACCAATGTCAATGGCTTCAGATAACCCAGTCACTAGTACTTAACAAACGATACAGAGGCCGATTCCTTTGAAGTTTTACCCCAGCATGCTCTGATCAACAAGCTGGCTGATAACTCTAGAAGGGAGAATCTAAATGGACAGAATGAAACAATGAACTTTGGAGCTTCAGTGCTGAAGCTGAGAGAGAAACAGAAGGCGGAAGTGACTTCTGGGGAGCAGACTATCCCTCCTTTCATTGTGTCTGGGACAAGTTATACCTACCCAACCTTTAGGTAAAACAAATGTGTGTAAGCTGTTGTTTTAGTCCTTTTCTGTGAATTCTATCTTTTTTACTGATGCAAATAAATAATACTTAGTTTTGAAGAAGTTGCTCTGAGTTGCTATATAACCTACTGGTCACAGCTCCTGAAGGGAAGTCTCTTGCAGGTGCCAAACCCAGCTGGACTTGCTGAGGAAACACATTGGTAAACAAGGGTGTTGTAGCCCAGGGACCCAGTCTGTGGGAGGGAGTATTGTGCATTCCACCCTGAGAAGAGTGATGATACAGGCATTGTAACTTGAAAGGGTACACTTGAGAGAGACTGAAGTGAAGCAGATAAAGGTATAGCTAACCTTGTAACTGTGACAATACTGAGAGAGAAAAACTGATAGTTAATAATACTCAACAAGGATACAAAGGTATCAGGGTTATAGCAGTCTTCATATAAATGAAAAGATATGTCTCTTCTATATTGTCTTGTGTCTACTGGTTGTATTATAATATGTGCTTATGACTTAATGACCAATTATATAGAATAGTGCATATGTAAGCATCTATCAAAATGCCTCTTATTAATCCTGGTTTGAACATGCACATTTCCTTGATTTCGTTTATTATTATTTAACATTTATATTATGATAGCGCCACCAGGCCTCAACAAGGTCATAGCTCCATTGTGCTAGCACTGTACAAACCTGTAATATCGACATATAGTATCAGTCCCTTCTCCAAATATGTATCTTATTAAATATATTACATATATTTATTTCAATGGGGGGTAATGCTGCTTTTTATCCTGTAATATTGTGTCCCAGGTGAGATTTATTGGGGACCAACAATTTGCAGCATCTTTTATCTTTTTTTATTAAAAGTTTACATTAACTTCTATGTTGCAATTGAAAACTTTCTTCAAATGAATTCAGAAATCCTTCAGAAAGGATTCTTCCTATTTTCCCACCACTACACAGCAGAAGTTGTAAAGGAAATACCTTAAAAATACAGTAATCATTCGGCTTCCAAAAAAAACCTCGCTGAAGAAGATAGCTTTGCAATATTAACAATCTTTTACCACTTAAAACTAACCTAACAGTGAAGTTAAAGGAAAGGTTGTTTGTCTTACTTCAATGAGACAAAATAATGGCACAAAACCAAACGGAAAACACCTTTGTCAGTTGTAAAGCATCACATTTGCAACAAATGTTAGATAGAATCCTTGGGACTAATCATTTCTGCATTATCTCCTAGAATCAGAATATCAAAAAGATCTGACTCATACTGTACCTATTTGTCAGAGCTACAGTATCAATACATTCTAGTTTGCAGGTGGCACTTTTAATTCAAGATCCTTCTTTGCAATCTGCCCTTAGCACCAAGGATAGTGACATAAATAATTTAGAGTGGGTGTCAAGGTTATAGGAGGAATAAGGTACATTTTTTTAAAATGGTTTTATTCATTTTCCTCTGTTAGACCAGGCTTCCTAAGAAACTCTTGTTTTCTGAGTCATTTGGAAGCACATTTTAAAAATTAATTTAGATCAGATTTACATGATCCTCCTTTAGTTATTAGTTAATTTTTATCATCAAATAAGCTCTGATATTCAAATAATGGAATGCTTTTGATTGGTTAGAGGTTTTTAAAAATTCCAGCCATTCCTCCATCGCTCAGTGGATTAATGATTACAATGTTGGACCAAAAATGTGGGCAATGGCATAATAAAATATGAATCTTTTCTTATCAGGTCATCTCTCATTTTAAGTATCATGAACCTGAGGGTTCCAGAGCTTAGATTTCTTAGTATAAACCCAAATCTCTGAAGGCTTGAGTACAGTACCAGTACTTCAATTGATGCTGCACAAGTAGGTTTTATATAGTACAAAAGAAAAAGAGTTTAGCATCACCGGACTTATGGACACAGTTAAGTCCATTTTATATGCACTCCTCAAGTCCCCTCTCATTTACAGTAATTTACGTTGTAGTTTTATGTTCCTGAAAAATGCTACTTTAAGCGAAACGATGTTAAGCGAATCCAATTTCCCCATAAGAATTAATGTAAATAGTGGGGGTTAGGGTTTCAGGGAAATTTTTTTCACCAGACAAAAGACTATATTTTCTATATATACACACATATACACAGTATAAGTTTTAAACAGTTTAATGCTGTACACAGCAATGATGATTGTGAAGCTTGGTTGAGGTGGTGAAGTCAGAGGGTGGAAGAGGGTGGGATATTTCCCAGGGAATGCCTCACTGCTAAATGATGAACTAGCACTCGGCTGAGCCCTCAAGGGTTAGCACATTGCTGTTCATGTAGCCTCACACTCTACAAAGCAGCATGACTGGAGGGAGGGGAGACAGAATGGCAAAGAGAGAGACAGAGACACACACAGTGTGTGTGTGTGAGAGAGAGAGAGAGATGTGTATTGCTCCTTTAAGTACGCTGCTCCCACTCTAAGTACACTGCCTTTTTAAGTAGATCAGCAAGTTGAGACAGCAGCTGCTGCCAGCAAGCTCCCTCCGTCCTGAGCCCTGTTGTATGCCCCCACTGCTCTGTGGAGATGGCCCAATGGGGTAAAGGAGGGATGGAGGACACCCTGACATTAACAGTCCCCCCCCCCAGCAACCAGGAGGCTCCTGGGAGCAGCTCCAAGGCAGAGGACAGAAGCAGCACAGGGCAGAGTGGGGAGGGACAGTTGAACTGCCTGGCAATTGGTAACCTGCTGCATAGTAACTTAGGGGAGCTGGGGCGGGGGGGGGGCTGCCGGTCCACTCTGGTTCCAAGCCCCCACTAGCTAGCTTTAGCGGGCTGCTCTTTCTGCAAGCAGTGGACAAAGCAGGCGGCTGCCAAACTACATTATAAGGGATCATTGCACAACTTTAAATGAACATGTTCTCTAATTGATCAGCGACGTAACAATGTTAACCAGGACGACTTTAAGTGAGGAGTTACTGTATATTAAGAGGTTCACAATGGTAATGGTCTAAATTTGATGCCACATATATCAAAAATGCAAAATGCTGCAAATGCTAAATGCCCTGTACATTCCCCAAAAAACACAAAGAACAAAAACCAGCTATAGATCCCCAGGGAATGGGGAAAGAGCAAAACACTATTTAATTGATTCTATGTGCTTAGATACCAAGGTGCTTATAAATACCTAAGTCAGAGATAAAATAGTCACTGTAAGGAATATTTTTATATCAGTACTGGTATAGTGAACCTATCAAAGTTGGAGACTATTCACTTGACTATTTGCAGAGATGTTCTTTTTCTTCAGATGTACTAGGAAACCCTTGGAAGTACCTCTTTGGTACTTGGATATTTGGAGCAAAGCCAGCCCCATGCCTTAGAAGACCCAGTGTTTCCATTCATCTTCTTGATCATATACAGAGCTGGCCAGAGAATGACAATTCCATTTTGCAACAACTTCAAAGTTTCAAATGTTGCCTTTGTTCCACACTGGATGTGTTTTCAAAATAGAATTGTGTTGGAAATGTCCATATTTTGATCAAAAATGTAAGGTTTTTGACTCAGTCACACACTCGCCCACCCACCTCTTCTAGCAGTGACTGGAGAGTCCACCCTTCCCATTGAAAACTCTGTTGAAATAGACAAATCTCTGCAAAATATTTAGGCTTTGATGAGACAGGATCTTTTTGTGAAGAAACATTTTGTAGCAAATATGCTGACTGCCTTTAGTCACACACGTTGTTTTTACCAGAGGTTTTTTTACCTAGAGTTGATTTCCAGTTATCTCGAGGTAGTTAACTCCTTTTTAAAGGCCAGTCTGGATACCCCCCAAACAACTGTTCCAGGATACAAACATTTACAGTTTACCCTATCCTTATCCCTTGGGCAAACCACAAATGTTTGTAATCTGGAACAAATGTTTGGGGAGTATCTAGACTAGCCAGATGTTAACTACCTCTAGTTAGCTGACACTCAATTAACTCTAGGCAACCCCCCGCGGTGGGTATGTCAATGTTACAGAATTTTTTCTAGTGATTCAGCCTCAAGTGAATTCCCTTGAGTCAGACTGGCATAACAGAGTGCAACCACATGACAAAATAACAATAGAGTTCCATGTGGTTGCTCTAATGGCTTGTACCCACACTGGCACTGTACTCAATTTGTGCGTGACACAAAGGAGTGGTCTATGCTACAATCTTAGGTCAGTTTTACTACATTGCTCAGGACTGTGACAAATTTCACACCCTGTGAGACGTTGTCAAGCTGATTTAAACCCCGGTTTAGAAAGCTCTAGATCAATGGAAGAATTCTTTCGTTAACCTAGCTGCCACCTTTTGGTGGATTCGCTACAGCAATGGAAGAACCCCTTCCATTGCTGTAGCCAGTGTCTACACAACAGCACTACACTGCTGTAGCATTTTTAGTGTAGAAATAATTGAAGACTTCTGGGGCATGTCCCAAGGTTTGTAGCATCAGCACACCATATCATTCAACAAATGTTTTCATAGGGTATTGTGGGAGAATTTGTCTGTCCCTTCTGGGGACTGTGGGCAGAAATAGTATGATCCTGACAACTCACAAAATTAAACTAGTTCCAGGTAGCCACACTGCTCATTTTTGTCCACAGCCTACAACTTAACTGCTCAAGGTACAGATCCTGCCCAGAGCAATGACCTATACTGATTATTGACACTAGCACAACTGTCATTTTGGCAGAAGGATGCAGAAGCATGTGCCACAAGGAGGGGCGATCATTTCAGTTGTGTCTTTCTGAAATACCCCACAATGAAAAGTTTATGAACTAATTGTCTGTAATATCTTTCCAAGTGTCCTTTAATAATGAGTATATTTATCCCTTCCACAAGGAACATGCTGAATTTCTTTCTGAATAAGCTTATTGAATTTTATTATATTGGAAAAACTTTAGAGGAGGAGGTTTAATTTTTATTTCTGTAAGACCAAGGTTTATTCTCTTGTTACTATTTAAATAGGATGGGTGTATCCATTTGAATGCTTCAGAGAACAAAACCCAAGCTTGATACATTTATCTATCAGTATTAGTTCATTATCTTTACCAAAACCAGAGAAACTGTTATTGTGAAAATAGATACTCCATTCTTGCTTGATTTTGTAAGGAGAAGAGTGCCTCCTGAGAGATCAGCACCTTGTGGGACTGTGCCGTTAGAGAGCTGAAAAAGCTGAGTAACTCACATATGCTACCTGCTTATAAAACGTTCAATGGGTTTAAGTTCTGGAAAAGTTTTACTTAGTAGCAATGTTCTTTACATGGTATGCTTTATTTAGAAGGTAATTAATAAAATATACAGTATATTACATACAAGAATGCTATGCTAAAAGGACATTAGTAATGTCGGAAAGTCAAGCTTTCAAAAGTCAAGAAATGCCAGAATTAGGGTTGCCTGTACACCTTTAATTTGCCCCTTCCCCCTTATACACATGTATCATGTTAAGGTTTGGTAAGATTAGGGTTTTTTTTGGTGAATGTTGGTAAATGTCAATTTCACCATCCATACAAATTGATGAAAAAACATTTCCATTGATAATCAAAATTTACAGTTGGACAAAGAAAGCAAAATGCAACTTCAGAATTTATTAGAGTTTGGTTTCAGGATATTTACTTTGTATATTTTGATGTGTGATGTTGACAATTTGTGTTTTAGTGGTTATAAAGCTTTCACTTCTTTAATGTCAACATCTTCTGTCATTAAATAAACGTTGGCTGATCTCCTCCATAATTTCTTACAACTGTGAAAATTTAAATAGATTAAAAATGAAAAAAAAATACTTAAAACAAACATTATCAATTGAAATTATTAAAAAAATTGAATTCTGCCAAGCCTAATCATGATACAACCTGTAAATACATTACCACAAGAGCTGGCCAGGAATTTTTCAATAACAGGTGTTTTTCACTGGAAAATGATGTTTCGTCAACACCAAAAACTTCTGCATGAAAGAAAATTTGATAAATTGCCTGTTTTGACATTTTTTTTTTTAGGAACTGTTGAAAGAGGATATCTTGACATATTTTGAAACAAAAAAGATCCAATGTTGGGGTTCAAATGACTTTTTATTTAGAAATTTAAGTTAATTTATAGTAGAAAAAAAGTCAAAATCAAAACATAACATTTTGATCCAATCTGAATTTTGGGGGGCGGGGGTGGGTGGGTGGGTGAGAAGGAGGATTTTTGATTTGAAATTTTTTTTGAGATTTTGACTTTTCAAGATGGGAAAATGTTCTGAAATCTTAAATTCTTACAGGATGGGAAGTCTGTTTCATGCCTCTAATGATCATGCACCGGGGTGGACAATCGCTTGGGCCCAGAGGGATTTAAAACAGCCCTGAGAGAGGGCTGTTGCAGAAGAAAGGCAGGGGGGCAGATTGGGGAAGCAGCCTCAGTTGGGGGCCATGCCCCAGTTAGGGTCCAGCTGGCTCTATAAAGGCTGTGAGATAGAAGCCCAGAGAGAGTCTCTCTCTGCCTTGAGAGAGAGAAGGGCCTGGCTGCAGGGGCTTAACTAAGTATCTGGAGGGGAGCAGGGCTGGGGACAGGCCAAGGGAGCCGGGGAGCTCTGGCCTAGGAAAGTACCAGACTGCAGGCCTGTTAAGGCCTATTAGACACTGGAGTTGCAGGGGGCAGCCCATGGGTAGCCAGAGACAGCGGGTCGAAACCCAACCTTGCCTGTGATGAGTGGCTCATACTGCAGTCTGCCCCAGGGTGCGGGGCCTAGCTGGTGACTGGCAGGAGCCTACGACTGAGGTGAGGTAGGGATAGGAGGTGGGGGTTCCCCTGGGAGGGGGAGACCCAGAACAGTGGGGTACTGCCTTCCTGTGTTGGATGGGGTTCAGTCACTTGAACTGTCTTGCTAGATGGTTCTCCTTGATCTGGGGGAGTAGTATCAGGAGGTTCAGCTTGGCCAGCATCTAGAGAGGTGTTGAGGCTCCATGGAGCGGGTTGGATTTCCAAGGAGGTGCTATTCCTTTCAGTGGTGGTACTTTCCTGGATGGCATTTCGAATAGGCGGAGCACCTCCAGCATCAGGATCACCTTGGCAGTGGAAGAGGTGACAAAAGTTCTCCTTGTGACATCCTTCTGTTGAAAGGTGTGCAAAGCAATGTTTATCCTGGCTGTGATGTCCCCTGCAGCAGTCCTAGAGACCCCTCCCCCGTAACAGTATCTTGGTGGGTGTTCTTTGAGGATGTGCTGCTTTTCCCCACAATGAGACTCATCTGCAGTGTCCTGGAAGCTCTGAGGGTCTTCTTATAAGCCATTTCCCAACAGGGATTCCTTGGAGCAGGAACTGTCCATGCAGTACTTGAAATATTCTGTGGAATCCGCAATGGAGTGATCATCTTCTTGGTCTGTGCTTCAGTCTCTGAAGCAGAAGATGAAGGTCTTCAGAAAAAAGAACTTCTTTTGAAGCAGCAGCTATAGACTCCATCTTCTTATCAGAAGTCATCTTCAGGATCATAATTTGAGCTTTCTAGTTGGTGTAGTTTCTGCATCACTAATTTAACTGATAAGAACAAATTTAAATATTTTATTAAAGCTTATGTTAAAATTATCTAAACACAGCTTAATTAAAAATTTTCTATTCACCTGGGTATAATACTTAAATTATCCAAAAGAAGTCATAAAATGCATTAGTTGATCGTCTGAAATATCCCAAATTAGGGTTAATAAATGTAACAATACAATTTAAATATCAGTATCCAAATACGCTGGTACATCAATCAAGGAAAGTTATACTAGTAGTAGGCTGTAGAAAAATTCAGTAATGAGTGGAGGTTGTCCCCCAGTAATTGAGAATTTAGGGTAGGTTGTCCCTGAATAAATACAGTCCATTAGCAATGGCAGTCATTTGCTTTTTGGCCTTTTGGTTAAGATCAAGTGTAGTGGCTCCTTGGAAGATGAATTTGGAAGAGATGTGGGAGACTTTGCTTCACTTTGGACTAACGCCTGAGACATGACTTGACAGCTGGAGAAGCATATTGCTTCCTACTGGATAGTGTGAGGAACGTCAGGAGCTGGGAGTCCTGGTGCCACAGGTAAAGAACATGGAGTACACAATTATCGCTCTAAGAGTGAGGACCATACTTGAGAGGATCCTGAAGGATGCCATCCATTTGTCCAGTTCAATTGCATGCCTGTGATGGGGCATCTGCTCCACACTGGCCCATAAGGGGTTAGTAGAGCCCTAGGGAGTCTGCGCAGGAGGCGGTCAATTAGAGAGGCGCTACAAGGAGCAGCCAATCAGAGCTGGGCTGGCCTATATAAGAAGGGCTGCAGCTTCAGTTGCTCCCTGGAGATCGAGGAGGGAATTCTGGCTGCCTTGCAGGAAGAAGAAAGCTAGCACCTTTGACAGAGCAGTGCTGGGTAGGATCAGGGGAGTAAGAGTGAGCTCCTGGCTGACTGCTAAGACTGGCTTGCTGAGGCCCTGAGATAAGGGCGGAGAAGATGCCAGGGCTACAGGGAAGCAGCCCAGGGAAGTAAACTGAGAGGTTGGAGGGGATGCAGCACATGGCTGCTATTTACAGGGTCCCTGGCCAGGACCCGGAGTAGTGGGTGGGCCCAGGTTGCCCCCTCACCCCACTTGCCACTGAGGAATTAGCTGGACCACTGGACTGCGGTACACTCCCCAGGAAGTGGGGAGCACAAAGTGTGGTATAGCCGAATGGCATCCTCTTCAGGACACAGCCTTTGTCTTTCCACTATGCCAAATCTCAAAAGGTGGAGAAATACACACGCTCTCCAGCTGATGCCTTGAGAGCTAGGAGTTGTGAGGTTCAAATACACATGCTGATCACCAGAGTGCATGGGATCCCAGTAATGAGTGAATGTTATGGGAATACAGAATAAGTCCGTGCTATGCCTGGCGGATGCAGCGACTCATGATGTCAGACACTATCAGGTGTTCAAGGGACATTTATTTAGAACATATTGTTGGACATTAGGAGAAGTGAGCTACAGTGCCAATGAGAAGTGAAGACAGGAAAGTAGCCGAAATACTTCTCTAATGGACCATATGTATTCAGGGAAAACCTACCCTATATTCTCAATTACTGAGGGACAATTTACACTCATTACTATATTTATTTTCCATAAGCAACTCTTAGTATAACTTTATATGTGTGATGTAGCTGAATAGCTGAATACTGATATTTAAACTGTACTGTTAAATTTATTAACCCTAATTTGGGATATTGTGGATTATCAACTAATACATTTTATGCCTTTTTAAACCAAACTTGCTGCTTTTGGATAATTTAAGCATTATACCCAGATGAATAGAAACTTTTTAATTAAGCCATGTTTTAGATAATCTTAACGTAAGTTTTAATAAAATTTTTAAATCTCTTGGTACAGCTTGGGAGCTGGTTGAGGAAAGAAGACTGGGCAGTTTAGGAATTGGGACTGAAAGGCTGAGAGCTGGTCTCGGACGGGGTAGTTGTGACAGGACCAAAGGACTGAACTCTGGTTGGGGGATCTGCAGGTTTAGGGTTGCCTCTAGGAGAGGGGGTGGCTGGAGTGAATATCCCCTTGGGTTGCTGAGTTAACTGTTAGTTCATCTATTTTGTAATTTCATAGAATCATAGACTCATAAGACTGGAAAGGACCTTGAGAGGTCATCTAATACAGTCCCCTGCACTCATGGCAGGACTAAGTATTATCGAGACCATCCCTGACAGGTGTTTGCCTAACCTGCTCTTAAAAATCTCCAATGATGGAGATTCCACAACCTCCCTAGGCAATTTATTCCAGTGCTTAACCACTCTGACAGTTAGGAAGTTTTTCCTAATGTCCAACCTAAACCTCCCTTGCTGCAATTTAAGCCTATTGCTTCTTGTCCTATTCTCAGAAGTTAAGAAGAACAATCTTTCTCCCTCCTCCTTGTAAAAACCTTTTATGTCCTTGAAAACCATTATGTCTCCCCCGCCCCACCGGGAGCCTTCTCTTTTCCAGACTAAACAAACCCAATTTTTTCAGTATTCCCGCAGAGGTCATGTTTTCTAGACCTTTCGTCATTTTTGTTGCTCTTCTCTGGACTTTCTCCAATTTGTCTACATCTTTCCTGAAATGTGGCATCCAGAACTGGACACAATACTCCAGATGAGCCCTAATCAGCATGGAGTAGAGTGGAAGAATTACTTCTTGTGTCTTGCTTACAACACTGCTGCTAATACATCCCAGAATGATGTTTGCTTTTTTTGCAACAGTATTACACTGTTGACTCATATTTAGCTTGTGATCCACTATGACCCTCAGATCCCTTTCCGCAGTACTCCTTCCTAGGCAGTCATTTCCCTTTTTGTACATGTACAACTCATTGTTCCTTCCTAAGTGGAGTATTTTGCATTTGTCCTTACTGAATTTCATTGTATTTACTTCAGCCTATTTCTCCAGTTAGTCGATATCATTTTGAATTATCCTATCCTCCAAAGCAATTGAACCCTCCCAGCTTGGTATCGTCTTGCAAACTTGATAAGTGTACTCTCTATGCCATTATCTAAATCATTTTTGAAGATATTGAACAGAATCGGACCCAGAACTGATCCCTGTGGGACCCCTTTCGTTATGCCCTTCCAGCATGACTGTCAACCACTGATAACTACTCTCTGGAAAAGTTTTCCAGCCAGTTATGCACTTATATGTCACCTTATAGTAGCTCCATCTAGGTTGCATTTCCCTAGTTTGTTTATGAGAAGGTCATGCGAGACAGTATCAAAAGCTTTACTAAAGTCAAGATATACCACATCTACCGCTTACCCCTATCCACAAGGCTTGTTACCCTGTCAAAGAGAGTTATCAGGTTGGTTTGACAACATTTGTTCTTGACAAGTCCATGCTGATTGTTACTTATCACCTTATTATCTTCTAGATGTTTGCAGATTGATTGCTTAATAATTTGCTCCATTATCTTTCTGGGTACAGAAGTTAAGCTGACTGATCTGTAATTCCCCGGGTTGTCCTTATTTCCCTTTTTATAGATTGGCATTATATTTACCCCTTTCCAGTCTTTTGGAATCTCTCCTGTCTTCTATGACTTTAAAGCAATTGTGCCCAAAGTAATTTCACTTTTTATCTCTGTCAGCCCTCTAGTAAAGCATCTTTTGTTATGCCCCAGACTGTGATTATTTATGAGGACTAGAGCCTGAAGGACCTAGTGCTTAGAACAGGGGTGGACAACCTGTGGCTCCGGAGCCAAATGCGGCTCTTCAGAAGTTAATATGCGGCTCCAACTCAGGGGCTGGAGCTACAGTCGCCAACTTTCCAATGTGCCAGGGGGTGCTCACTGCTCAACCCCTGGCTCTGCAAAAGGCCCTGCCCCCACTCCACCCCTTCCTGCCTCCTCCCCTAAGCCTGCAGTGCCCTTGCTCCTCTCCCCTCCCCCAGGGCCTCCTGCATGCCACAAAACAGCTGATTGGGAGGTGTGGGTAGGGAAGGGGAGGCACTGAGCAGTGGGGCTGCCAGTGGGTGGGAGGCGCTGTGAGCAGGGTGGGGAAGCTGATGTGCGGGTGGGGGGCTGCTGACATATTACTGTGCAATGTACATTGGTAAATTCTGTCTCCTTCTCAGGCTCAGGTTGGCCACCTCTGGCTTAGAGCTTTACCCATGCTTCTTCTGAACCTGCAGTACACCCAGCATGCTACCATACCTTCAGGGGATTGGTGCACCACAGCATTCACAGCACCAGCCTGCAGCAGAATTGTGCTTGATGCTGTAGAAGACACAAATAAACATGATTCCTATGCAGGAAAGATTATACTGGGGAAGAGGGAAAGATGGCAATCAGGACAGCTGTTGCCTAGAATGTGCTGGCTTTTATGCTAATGCTGTACTTTTTCAGTGAAGTCCATGCAATTCTAGGATCTCAATTTTTTGATATTTAAAAAAAAATCTGATCCTTTCACTTTGCCAACAGACATCACTTGGTTGTCTTTGTCCGCTGCAGTGTATTTGATTGTAATGTCACCCTTCCTGTACTCATACGCTCCCACCATCTCCTCCAGCACCAAATGGAGAACACATCAAACTTTGGACTGTAGTTTAATTCTGATGTGGTAATCAAAGAGGCTGCTGGCAGGAGTTCCACTGTGTAAGTTACTGGATCATCTTTGCATACTGCTGCTATATCCAACATGAATAATTATACACACTGTTCCTTGTGAGAACCTTGTTACTGATCATTCTTCTTGCTATGAAAGGAGAAATGGAGACATAATTGCCTTATCTGTGTCTAAGTTAGCTCCACAGAAGAAAAACTATATTTGTAACTTTGCCTGTGGATGTATACAATTCTATTTTCTTTCCCCGCTCTTCCATATGAAAATAACAATTGCAAAAATGTCAAAGGAAGAGAAGGTCCAGAAGGTCCAGGGAAGTGGCCTGGGAATCACAGAAGATTAGGGTTGGAAGAGACCTCAGGAGGTCATCAAGTCTAACCACCTGCTCAAAGCAGGACCAACTCCAACTAAATCATCCCACCCAGGGCTTTGCCAAGCCAAGCCTTAAAAACCTCTAAGGATGGAGATTCCACCACCTCCCTAGGTAAGCCATTCCAGTACTTCACCACCCTCCTAGTGAAATAGTTTTTTTCTAATATCCAACCTAGACCTCCCCCACTGCAACTTGAGACCATTGCTCCTTGTTCTGTCGTCTGCCACCACTGAGACCAGCCTAGCTCCATCCTCTTTGGAACCCCCCCCTTCAGATAGTTGAAGGCTGCTATTAAATCCCCTCCTTCTCTTCTGCAGACTAAATAATCCCAGTTCCCTCAGCCTTTCCTCATAAGTCATGTGCCCCAGACCCTTAATCATTTTTGTTGCATTCCGTTGGACTCTCTCCAATTTGTCCACATCATCTCTGTAGCGGGGGCCCCAAAACTGGATGCAGTACTCCGGATGTGGCCTCACCAGTGCTGAATAGAGGGGAATAATCACTTCCCTCCATCTGCTGGCAATACTCATACTAATGCGGCCCAATATGCCGTTAACCTTCTTGGTAATAAGGGCACACTGTTGACTCATATCCAGCTTCTCGTCCACTGTAATCCCCAGGTCCTTTTCTGGAGAAATGATGCTTAGCCAATTGGTCCCCAGCCTGTAGCAGTGCATGGGATTCTTCCATCCTAAGTGCAGGACTCTGCACTCATCCTTTTTGAACCTTATCAGATTTCTTTTGGTCCAATACTCCAATTGTCTGACACTCTGGACCCAGCATATCTACCTTTTCCCCCCCATTTTAGAGTCATCCATGAACTTGCTGAGGGTGCAATCTAGCTCATCATCCAGATAATTAATGAAGGTGTTGAACAAAACTGGCCCAGCACTTTGCTTGATACCGGCTGCCAACTAGACATGGAGCCATTGATCACTACCCATTGAGCCAGACGATCAAGCCAGCTTTCTATCCACCTTATTGTCCATTCATCCAATCCTTACTTTTTAAACTTGCTGGCAAGAATACTGTGGGAGACCATATCAAAAGCTTTGCTAAAGTCAAGATACATCACGTCCATCGCTTTCCCCATAATCACAGAGCCAGTTATCTCATCATAGAAGGCAATCAGGTTGGTCAGGCATGACTTGCCTTTGGTGAATCCATATTGACTGTTCCTGATCACATTTCCTCTCCTCCACGTGCTTCAAAATAGATTCCTTGAAGACCTGCTCCATGATTTTTCTAGGGACAGAGGTGAGGGTGACCAGTCTGTAGTTCCCCTGATTCTTCTTCTTCCCTTTTTAAAAGATGGGCACTATATTTGCCCTTTCCAGTTGTCCGGGATCTCCACTGATCGCCACAAGTTTTCAAAGACAATGGCCAATGCTCTGCAATCACATCAGCCAACTTGGATGCATTGCATCTGGCCTGATGGGACTTGTGCATGTCCAGCTTTTATAAATAGTCCTTAACCTGTTTTTTCACCACTGAGGGCTGCTCACCTCCTCCCCATATGTGCTGCTCAGTGCAGGAATCTGGGGGCTGACCTTGTCTATGAAGACCAAGGCAAAAAAAGCATTGAGTACTTCAGCTTTTTCCACATAATCTGTCACTAGGTTGCCTCCCCCATTCAGTAAGGGTCCCACACTTTCCCTCACCACCTTCTTGTTGCTAACACACCTGTAGAAACCCTTCTTGTTACCCTTCACATCCCTTACTAGCTGCAACTCCAATTGTGCTTTGGCCTTCCTGATTACACCCCTGCATGCTCGAGCAATATTTTTATACTCCTCCCTAGTCATCTGTCCAAGTTTTCACTTCTTGTAAGCTTTCTTTTTGTGTTTAAGATCACCAAAGAGTTCTCTGTTAAGCCAAGCTGGTCTCTTTCATATTTTCTGTTCTTTCTGCACATCGGGGATGATTTGTTCCTGTGCCCCCAATAAGGCTTCTTTAAAATACAGTCAGCTCTCCTGGACTGCTTTCTCCCTCATATTAACCTCCCATGGGATCTTGCCCATCAGTTCCCTGAGGGAGTCAACCTCTGCTTTTCTGAAGTGCAGGGTCTATATTCTGCTGCTCTCCTTTCTTCCTTTTGTCAGGATCCTGAACTCGACCATCTCATTTTCTCTATTGCCCAGGTTGCCACCCACTTCTACTTTCCCTGCCAATTCTTCCCTGTTTGTGAGCAGCAGGTCAAGAGGGAATTGGGACACCCACATTCAATTTTTGCTCCACCATAAACTTACTTTGTATCTTTGGGCAAGTAACTTAATCTCGCTTCCCCATCTGTAAAATTTGGATAATAGTGTTGTCCCTTTTGAACTGAGCAGCTAGTCAAAGTTTGGGGCCAAAGGGAATGTTCCAGTTTGGAGTAGAAATTGGTAATAGGCATTTATTTGATGCAGTTTTGTTTATTTACAAAGAATGTACAAAGTCCTGTGTCTCTGAACACAGAAGGAACCAAGAACAGAAGGAGCAGTTTCTTTGGTTACAGTCCCCAAGCCTCTTTAGCTAACACCAGACCCAAAAGCTCTCTCTCTCTTGCTCTTTCCAGAGTCACACACAGTTAGGGTGACCAGACAGCAAGTGTGAAAAATCAGGATCGGGGTGGGGGGTAATAGGAGCCTATATAAGAAAAAGACCCCAAAATCGGGACACTCCCTATAAAATCGAGACATCTGGTCCCCCTAGTCACACTTTGCTTTCAGGCTCCCACTTGGCTTTTTCCTGCTTCTTTTCCTCTCTTTCTTTGTTCTTGACTTCTCTGTGACATCACACACACCCCTGCACAAAACAATACTTAGATCCTAGTGGGTTCACAAACAACTTTTGTCTTAGGTGGGGCTTAGGTTTACAGTTATGGTAACTGAAGGGTGAGTTCATGCCTATCAATCTCAATGGGGTTTTAATCCAACCCATAACAAGTTTTCACCCAGCTCTTAACAATAGCACTTCCTGTCCTCTGAGGATAGCTAAATTAAAGATTGTGAGACACTCAGACATTATAATAATGGGGGCCATCTGAGCAACTAAAAGAGAATTAATCATAAATCAAGCCAATAGTAACCTTTATGAATCTTTTCACTTAGGAAGAGGATGAGTATGGTACCCTCTTAGGAAGAGGAAGAGGATGGTACCCCTGCAGTACCTAGCCCTTACACTTTTTGTTTAATAGACAATACTGTGGTCACAGCTGGTATATGAGACACTGTCTAGCATACCTGGCAGGTTATGCAACAGCAAAGCAGTTAGTAGAAAGAGTTGTGGCAAACCTATTTTACTTAAAACAACTGAACTGTGTTATTATTAGAGGGGGTTTATCAGCAGAATGGGACAAAGCTGAAAGTTATGCAGACCACCAGAACTAGAGAATATAATGACTAACTCACACTGGAAATTATTTGATTTGCACTGTATTGTTAGTTGGGAAATATGTTCATCTACTTATATTGGCCATATTGCAGTGAACTTGGATATAGCAAAACTATACTTCTAATTAACAGGAATGAAAATCCTGAATAGTTTCAATGCATTTCACTATTTATTTATAGTAAAGGTTCATGCAGTTTATAAGAAATCAGATTCCAGTAATCAGGTTCCACTAAGCTAATCCATTTGGAACACATACATTATCACCACTCTGGTAGATGTTACATGGTGGAAGCCAAAGGTATTAATATTAAGGCTGGGTATATGTCACAGCAAGAAAAAAAGTCAGGAAAGGGAAAAGAGGACCTGTTGCAACTCTCAGGGTCAAGAAGAAGGCAGTTTTTACCAAACAGATTCTCACCTGTTAAAGTAAAACTCCATTTCGAATGAAGGTTTGGTTGCCATGTGGATAAGCCTATGTATTACATGATCCTTTGTGTGTCTGACATGGCTGGTGTCAAACAGGTCACTGCACCCCCAAAATTCTGCCAGTCTTTCCAACAGAAATTTTGCATGTTATAACTGCCTGGACAGGCGATAGAAATGCTTGGGACAAGAAAACAACCTACTGACAGTCTTTGTATGTGGAATATGTGTATGAATGGGTGTATTGTGCATAGTTTTATTCTGTATTCCTTCTACTGTAGTTGGTTAACAGACTTTTTCTTTCTTTAGAGTGAACTGAAGCATGTAATTCTTACTTTGAGAAAGGGAATTTGATTGAAGAGAATTGTTAAAAAGTCTATCCCTTTAAAGGAAATATTGGAGAGGAGGGAAAGAAAAGGTGTTATTTTCTGTGTAAAAGTAAGTACTTAAAAATTCAGTTATACACTATATTTGTGCAAACCGGAGTGGGCAGATGAATTATCCAATGATTGTTTAAAATACCTAATTTATTTGCATGTACAGTATGTTGATAATATGACCAGTGAGAGCTGGAACATTATTTGCTCTCCCTTGGAGTTAGAAGCCGCTTATTACGGAGGCATAATAGAAGTCAAGCCTCATTTTTTAAAACTGGGAAGGAGGTGTGAACCTTTTGTTACCCTGGGAAATGTAGTTCAGTGAGTGAGGTTATGTCTACACTGGCAACTGAGTGACAAAACTTTTTTTTTTGTAGGTTTGGTTGCCCATATGGATAAGCCTATGGGCAACCCTCTCCTCCCCGTGAAAGACAAAAGTTTTGCCATGGCAAGCGTCAATGTAAACAGCGCGTTGTCAGCAGAAGCAGTCTCCTGTCAACAATGCGAATGCCACTCGTTGGGGGTGGAAGTATTTTGTTGGGAAAAGTGCCAACAAACAGCGGCTGCACTGCCCGACTTTTAGCTACACAGCTGGGTCAACGTGGCTGTGTCACTAAAAGCTGTGTTGTGTAGACAAAGCCTGAGTGACAATCTTGCTGCAGGCATGTTTATTTACTTATGTTTGGGTCAGTTTAAATATATAAAGTAAAGTACAGTGGTGAGTTGTCTAGATGCTTCAGTTGCGAGTAATTTCTCTTTTGAATGAAAAGGAAGGTTTTGATTCTTTTTGGGTGGGAGACTCTGGATAATCCCCTTTAATAAAGATCTGAATAGCGAGGGTAGTGTCTTAGATTAGGTCCCAGGCAATGCACCGCTACAGACTAGGGACCGAATGGCTAGGCAGCAGTTCTGCGGAAAAGGACCTAGGGGTGACAGTGGACGAGAAGCTGGATATGAGTCAGCGGTGTGCCCTTGTTGCCAAGAAGGCCAATGGCATTTTGGGATGTATACGTAGGGGCATAGCGAGCAGATCGAGGGACGTGATCGTCCCCCTCTATTCGACATTGGTGAGGCCTCATCTGGAGTACTGTGTCCAGTTTTGGGCCCCACACTACAAGAAGGATGTGGATAAATTGGAGAGAGTCCAGCGAAGGGCAACAAAAATGATTAGGGGTCTAGAACACATGACTTATGAGGAGAGGCTGAGGGAGCTGGGATTGTTTAGCCTGCAGAAGAGAAGAATGAGGGGGGATTTGATAGCTGCTTTCAACTACCTGAAAGGGGGTTCCAAAGAGGATGGCTCTAGACTGTTCTCAATGGTAGCAGATGACAGAACGAGGAGTAATGGCCTCAAGTTGCAGTGGGGGAGGTTTAGATTGGATATTAGGAAAAACTTTTTCACTAAGAGGGTGGTGAAACACTGGAATGCGTTGCCTAGGGAGGTGGTGGAATCTCCTTCCTTGGAAGTTTTTAAGGTCAGGCTTGACAAAGCCCTGGCTGGGATGATTTAACTGGGAATTGGTCCTGCTTCGAGCAGGGGGTTGGACTAGATGACCTTCAGGGGTCCCTTCCAACCCTGATATTCTATGATTCTATGATTCTATGATTCTATGATTCTATGGAGGTAGTCAGAGAGTCCAAAATTCAGGAAGACCTTTTGCAACAATGTACCTATTTTTCATTGACAAATTTCAACATTGAATTATTTTTGACCAGTTCTATATAAAAATACTACAGCTAGGTAATAGCATGCCTCCAGTAATAAGCTTCAGAGTATAAGTATTTCTGTTTGTGATGCAACTTAGAGAATAGCTCATTACATTGAGTAACGGTAGGGTTGAGTTTTTTTAAGTAAAGGGACGTTTGTATATACATCTTCCATGTTTCTGAAAGAGCTATCCTGACCTACAGTAAAATATAAAAATCTAGATAAAGCAAATTCTCATGGAATAAGGAAATAAAGCAAATTCTCAAATACGAATACATTTGGCAAGCGTGGGGTCTTATCCTGCAAGCACCTATGCATATGAGCGTCTTTACTCAATGTGTTTTTTTCACAATCAGACACTTGGTTTGTTTGCTGTGCACCACATCCTGTTGTATAAAGGTTGAGAGCCTGCCCTGACTGTATTGCAATATTATTTGAAACCGTTTCCTGCAAACTGTAACTTGGGTACGTTTCCTGGTGTTTTTTGACATAGAGTTGAATATGGACTGAATAGCAAGTCTATTCACAAAAAATTACACTCAGAAAATAAATCTTTTAAAACTGCTTGTGAGATCGCTTGTGCTATGGCAATAGCTACTCAAAGCACAGAAGAATTGTCCCGTAAATAAAAGGTAGTTATAAACAGCTAATAAAGTTTACAGATCCACTAGGTGACAAATTTCCAAACAGCAATCTTTTGATAAAAATGAAACTATTTTAGCATAAGTAAGAAAATTATTCCAAAGGTGGAAGATGAAAGGTTCAGAAAATCTAGCTGCTTACATAGTTGCAAACACAGACCCATTCCCTGTAGGTTTCAATAAAAATTGCTATATAAGGAGAGAGTTCTTGAACAAATGGCGGAGTTGGTTGAAAGGACTGTAGGATCTAAAGATCTTGGAACGAGAAAAAGGTTGACCTGAACATACTATAGGTATTGCCAGAAGTAGGGGAAAATGGCAATAACATACCTCTCAAGAACTGCACGTAGACAATTAAGTCCTTGCATCCTTTGTGTTAGAGCCATCAAAAGTGTTCAGGAAATTTATCATTAGCAGACACTAAGGTTCAGCACAATTAAACTCTTACACTGGTATGGCTGGTCAGATTAGAGCTTTTGAAAGGTGTGGAAAAAAAGCTAGGCAGGCTTATTTAAAAAGAAGACTGGCAGTCTGGCCAGCATTTCTAGGAGATAACATATCTGTTACCAAGAATTTTCTTAAATTGGACAAACATTTTTGCCACGGGTAACAAGGTATATTTTCTGAACACTGATGTCAAGAAACTCATAATTGCACGCAAACCTATGTTATGTGAAATTTTATAACACTTAATGAGTTGATATCAGACCATAAAGAATAGGATGTTAGCTAGACTGAACTCCTATGGAAGAACTGATAGATGCATACATTGTGGAGAATCAGGACTGTATATGTTGTGGAGAGTAAAAGTTCTCTTTAAAGTAGGATATGATGGATAAATCTTATCCTCTTCTAAATACAGCGCACTAGTGTACAATTTAGGAGGAAGGATTGCTTTATGTTAGTGTTTTACATATAATGGGCAGAAATAAAGCATCATCTAAAACGGGGTTCTTAACCTTTTTCTTTCTGAGCCCCCCTGCCCCCCTCACCCCAACATGCTATAAAAACTCCACGGCCCACCTGTGCACAATAACTGGTATTCTGCATATAAAAGCCAGGGCCAGGGTTAGGGGGTAGCAAACAGGGCAATTCCCACGTCACAGGGCCCCCCACAAAGCTACATTGGTCAGGCTTCGGCTTCAGCCCCAGGTGTCAGGGCTCAGGGCCTCAGGCTTCAGCCCCATGCAGTGGGGCTTTGGCTTTCTGCCCTGAGCCTCAAGCGAGCCTAATGCTGGTCCTGCTTAGCGGCCCCCCAAAACCTGTTTGTGGACCCGGGGTTGACTACCACTGATCTGAAACTACAGTATACATATTTCAGAGTAGCAGCTGTGTTAGTCTGTATCCGCAAAAAGAAAAGGAGTACTTGTGGCACCTAAGTTTCTAAGATGCCACAAGTACTCCTTTTCTTTTTGAGTATACATATGTTGCAACAATGAAGCTGTTTATTGTTGTACAAATGACTGAATATGGATTTACCACAAGTTACTGAGAGGCACATAACAAAATGAAAATGTCACATGTCTACCAAGCACAGGCTATCCCAATGGGCTCTTAGAGCAGCTTTTCCATCTATAACAAACACTGATGCAGCAAGATGGGATGGCGAACATGTGATTTTGGCTCTTTGAAGATTGTTTGGTTAGTATGAAGTCAGAGTCAAAAAAGAAAACAGTCATGAGAAGAAATCCTACCTTGTTTAGAATTATGCATATTATAGGGTCAGATGCCAGTATGCCAACTCCCAAAGCATATTTACTATGTATTTTTTGCTGCTGTTGATTAATAAAGGCTTTGTCACAAGTCACAATGCTTTGCTGCCCAGGAGCAGATGAGGAACCAGAGTATGACTCAGTGTTTCAATCTGACTTTTGGTTTCTCCCTGCTCTAGAGGAAGTGTCCTATACCAGGTATATACGTGGCATAGAGTACTTCCCCGGGTGTGCTGGTGCAGCTGTGCTTGCTAGTGCATTGGGGGATGTACAAATTCTTGAAAAGAAAAATTACCAAGCGCCAATACAGGTTTCAGAGGAGCAGCCGTGTTAGTCTGTATTCGCAAAAAGAAAAGGAGGACTTGTGGCACCTTCGAGACTAACCAATTTATTGGAGCATGAGCTTTCGTGAGCTACAGCTCACTGCAAGCACCAATCCCAGCCATCTGTCCACAACCTATTCAACAACCTCCATCAATCTAGGAGAAAACTGGGAAATTTTCCTTTCTTGGTGATCTCTGACATGCTGCATTTACAAAGGGAAAAGTGCCACCTATTGTGAATGCAGTGAAGATTATTAATGTTTCTAAGCTTCAACTGCTTTTCAGTCTTTTAAATGATTATGGATGTTTCCTATCAAAACTGTCCAAGACACTGCAACCTTTGCATGGGCCTTTCTAAAAAGATAAACCCTGGAAGCTACTGAAGTGTAAAATAGCAGTACAGTATGACACTGGCAAGCCTTTAAAAGATAAATCTTGGTAGCCACTGGTCTGTAAAATATTAGTACGCTATGACACCAGTGGATCTTTAAGTCTTACCTCTGAGACTTTGCTAGAGGATATTGGAGCAGTACTTTTTCATGTCACAGAATGGGGAAGAATGACTTCTAGCCTTAAACTCCATGTAGTCTTGTATTAATTTACTGTATAACTATCTTAATACATATATAATCTTTAGAGATTTCTTCATGGAAAGGCAATAATGGCAGTTGTTTCATTGTATTACATATTTTTACTTTTATTATGTAGGGGCTGCTCACAATCCATTCTTGCCCAGTCTTGATGACACACAGCTATAGTTACAATAATCTTAAGAATGTTGTGAAAGTCCTGATTCTCACCTCACTTACACTGGTGCAGTTTTGCCATCCCAAACCTTCAAAATGCCAGCCCCCCAGAATCAGACTCAGAATAAGACTGACTTAAACATCATGAGATTTTTTTTTTAAATCAGACTACATTTTGCCTTCTTTTGTTCATTCCCTGTAGGGAGACCCTCCCCCCTTGTGTGTACGATCATCTCAGGGTCAAAATTCATCCTTAAATACATGCACAAAAAATCAGCCTCTCTGTTCATTGATCAGAGGAAACTTCCTTTACCATCTTATATCCCCCAGGGTGTGAGTTACTGCCTCTCTGTCTGCCTTCCTAGTTAGATAGGATAGGCATTCACATTCTTTTTATATGTCCTTGCACAGTCTCATGTCCACCCCTGTTCCCTACATCCACTTGGCCTCCATATTTCCCTCCCTTTCTTCTCACAATCTATTATCCATCACATTCTTCCTCTGTCATGCTACATTCCCCTGCATGCCCCCCTTCAATCTGCCTCCTGCTCCTCATTTTCCCCTGCACCACCCCTACTTGCCTCCTGTTCTTCATATACCCCTCACCTATCCTTTCCTGTCCAGTTCCCTAATACAGATCCCCTCCCTGTTACTCCCACATTCTCTTGTCTGCTTACTGGCTCTCACATAATAACTAAGAGTACAACTACACTGAAAACAAAAACCTACAGCACCTAGTCTCAGAGCCTGCATCAATTGACTTGGGCTCACGGGGCTCAGGCTGTGGACGGGTTAAAAATAACAATGTAGACATTCTGGCTCAGGCTGGAGACCAAGCTCTGAGACCTACCACATCACCAGGTCTTAGAGTCTAGGGTCCAGCACAAGTCAAAATCCTTACTCTGCTGCTTTTAGCCCTGCAGTCCAAGCCCTGCAAGCCTAAGTCAATTGACCAAATCTCTGAGAATCGAGGTTGTGGATCTTTTTTTTTCTCCTTTTTTTTGCAGTGTAGACATACCTTAAGGGGCCTCTATCTTCCCTGACAGCACCCTGTTTTTGCTGGTGCAGCCTCACTTTCACCTGCAAAGTTTAACTGGACCTGGCAGTTATGTTGAGGACAGTAATGGGAGATGGTAGCTGTTTTGAAGAAGGACAAAACTTCACAAGATTAAAGGTAGATATCAGAAATTTATGAGAATCATTAAAAATAAAAGCAAATAAAAATAAAAAAAACACAGACAATTATTTCGTGACTCATGATAAAATATTGGAGCGGGCAACACTGCTGATTTGAGTCCGGGGTAACTCTGAAGTCAGTGGTTTCACACTGGCATAAAACCCTGTGGGAGATCATAAGAACAGCCATAGTGGGTTAGACCAAAGGTCCATCTAGCCCAGTATCCTGTCTTCTGACAGTCAATGCCAGGTGCCCCTGAGGGAATGAGCAGAACAGGTAATCATCAAGTGATTCATCCCCTGTTGCCCATTCCCAGCTTCTGGCAAACAGAGGCTAGGGACACCATCCCTGCCCATCTTGGCTAATAGCCATTGATGGACCTATCATCCATGAACTTATCTAATTCTTTTTTGAACCCTGTTATAATCTGTTATAGATCAGAGTGAGATTTTAAGAATGTTACTATGTATTTTGCTGGGTTTTGTGTTTTCATGACTTTGTGTGACTGAAATCCATTCAAAACTTTATCTATTCTTTATTTAGCAGAAATGTTAAATGAACCTCACCTGCCTCACTGGTTTTACCTTTCAAGAGAAATTCACCCATTCTTTGGAACATTTCCTAGCCATTTCTATGACAGCCTTCTGTAGAAAGCCAAAAGCAATGGCAATTGCATTATGAAATCGCTTGCTACCCATTCCAGAAAACTAATCATGATTCACTGGACCTAAAAACTCATTGTCCATGACTTCTAAAGCTATATTTTATTATCTCTGAAGTTAATCTACCTTTCAGTGGGGGTAACAATAACATATCCCCTCTGGACAGGTTTGGAATCTCAGGACAGACTGTGGTTTTGACAATCTGAATAGCAATCCGTCACTTAGCACACAAATAGAATGTATAGTCTTCTGGCTCCCTGTGCTCATTTCCAACTGTTGAGATGACATCTGTGCCCTCTGAAAAGGTATGCAGTATGTCATTCTCAGAACGGGATAGGTTTCAAACACAGCTGGGCTTGACTGTGTTGTCTGCATGTTACTTCACGTGCTATTTCCTCTTCAAGAAGCTCTTTTCCAATATCGATGCCCAGCTGCTTTAAAAAAAATGATCAAAAGCGCCACAATAGAATACTTGAACAGTGGAGAACAGACCAGTGGGATCACAGCCTCATGTGGCTGCCAAAAACAAGAGGTTGTATTTGCACTTGCAGAACTGCCATAGCATACACAGGAGCGGGTTGCATAAGGATATTGTCCAAAGGATATCGTCTCTTTGAAGGTAGGTTTGGGAATGGGGCATACGCTCCCTCTTCACAAGTTAATATTTGTGAAGTGTCATCTAAGGCAAATGTCTAGCTGAATTCTGAAAGTGAAGTCCAAAGAAGGGGAAGTGAAATCAGGCTGGCAGCAGGCAGACAGTACAGCAAAAATTGTTCTGACTTGTTTATACAAGTGGATGTTAAGAACTACTGTTACGTCCACCACAGTTCTCCAAAGCAGCAAGGAGAAGAGTCATGCTCTACAATGAGATTTTATTCTAAAATACATTTATACACAATAGATTCTTACATAGGAATTTGAAAGCATGAGTGCAGTAGGTGATTTGCGACCTTGTGGTAAATGTTATTTTTTTCAAATTTATTTTCATCTATGTTGCCCACACTAACTCCTCCCTTGCCAAGATTGTCTTATTGGACAGCTGGGACATTGACAGTGAGGTTTCAGAACATCTGATTTTAGAAAGGAGTTAATCACTAAACACCCTTACTCATGATATACTATCTTACATTTAGGTAGCATCGTAGGGCTTTATCATAATGCACCTGTGCAAGGAAGCAGTTAAAGCTACACATCCAACTTGGAAATGCCTATCAGTGCAGCTCTAGCAAACAAGGATGTCTTTTTTTCTCTTTATTTTGCATTTAGTGGCAAACCCGGTCCATGCCTGCATGGTTTAAAGACTCTTCTGAAGCAAAACAGTTCAGCTCAGCTGCACAAGAGTCAGGGGGCTGCTCATGTTCTTTCTGGTGTGGAGCTCAGCTCTACAGGGGCCCCAATGCAGGCCATTGTACACACAGTACATGCAGTTGAGCTGTAGCTGTTGTGTGGGTACTTGTGTACTCCACCTCCCACCCAGAGGTGGACATACTGGGGCCACAGAGCTATTCCAATCTGAGTTGCTCCACAGTAATGGCTTCTGGAGAGGGAGCGGTGTCTTTCTTGCATTCTGCACTTACTGCTCTCCCCTCCCTCTTTGGAGGCCATGACTGTGGAGCTTAGCATAGGATTTGGGCATTACTAGTAGATACTTCATAAAAAAACAGCTACACAGAGGTTAGGATTAGAGAGAATAAACCTGGAACACTGAAAACTGGGGAGGGATGGGGGAAAAATTCCATGGGCTTGGATCTATGTCACTGGATCTGAACTCCCCCTATAGTTTTGGTTTCAAGTCACATCCAAATCTGGAAGGGGCCTACTTTCCAATATGGCTGAAATTTTTCAAAACTTTTCTCATGAACTTTCCACTCAAGATAGTGGAAATTTTATGAGAATCCCTGACTTAGTAAGAGATCTACCATTCAAGATTTGAATTATTATTTCTGTTGGCTCAAAGATGTACATAGTGTTTACAGACAAATAAATAAAACATTGTTCCTTCCCCAGATTTCACCTCTTGGGGCCAAAATAGCATGAGAACAATGAGCAAAATTTTGGTACTGTTGACTCCAATTTTAAACCAGCACTTAAACCTTATCCAAATGGGAACAATGCCCTTATGGTGTATTGACTCAATCTGAGAAATGTCATTGAAGCTTATCAGGAGAAGGAGCATTCAAAATCTGTCTGATTTTCTTAAAATCACTGCCACCCAGATGTAGTGTGGTGTGTGATTCTGTCCCTTGCTTTTCATTTTTAATTGTCTTTTCTTTCTCCCAGGGCATCTGCTGCTTCAACATCTTGATGGCACATGGTGAGAAGGTTTGAGGGAAATGATGCGTCATGGGCAGTGGAAGAGCCACGGGTGAAATATCACTGTTTCAACCTATATTACATGTTTTTCAAACTCTCCTCCCAACTTTATTAGAAAGTAGATTTTTATTAAAGCTTTCCACATAATAAAATAAATACAATAACCTTTTAAACATCAAATAGATGTTGCCCTTCTGTACAATATATACTGTAATAAATTGAAAGCATTAAAATATGTATATGAATTAATGCAAGAAGGTTTGACATCTCAAATCAACAAAGGTCAAAACTTCAGAGTTAAAAGTCCTGATTCTGATCTCAGACCAATTTTACCCCGGAATAACTTCATTGAAGCCAGTGAAGACACTCCTGATTTACACAGTTTTAAATGAAATCAGAATGTGGCCTTAACTTTCTTCCCTTCCATTTAAATATTCTAAGAAAGCCTTTTTATTACTCTGTCAAATTACAATGGACAATATGACACACAATTTAGCAAATATGTGTGGTTTATCTATTTTGTATAGGGACATACAGGAATCAGATGTACCTTGGGTGAAGGTAAAGTGGTTCTGATTTTTTTATGAAGTGATATCAACTGAATATAAGTATTAACATTTAAACACTGGTCTTTCTAGTAAAAAATAATGCCATTAATTGTAAACTATATAACATTAGGAAAGTGTATAATCACAACAATCAAACTTGTCTTTTTCTAGTCAGCCGTTCTTTTATGCTATATTTGTGATGTTATGTCAATATAGAAAAAGTATCAGTTGTATCACTGTTTCTTAATGATAAATAAAATTATATAGCTCTGTCAATGATTCACTCTGTGGCCTTGTGAAAGTAATTGAGCAGTTTCCTACAGCTCATAGATCCATCGAGTTTAAGGCCAGAAGATGCCATTAGTTCATCTGGTTTCACCTCCTGTATATCACAGGCCATAGAATTTCATCTAGTTACTCCTGTATTGAGCCTAATAACTTGTCTTTGACTAAAGCATATCTTTCCATCTTTCAGTTTACCTATCCATAAAAAGGGGGATATTACTACTTACCTAATGTGAGGACACATTAATGTTTTTAAGTGCTTTAAGATCCTAAGATGTAATGTGCATTAGAAGTACAAACTATTAATATTCATTATGATATACATGGGATTGTTGATCAATGTGATAAATGGGAGACTGGCACAAATTCCTCAGTGGTGTCCCCAGCAGAGAGGCATTTGGACATTAAGTCTAAGATATTTTTGTTATAAAAGCTGATGTTACTCTATAGAAAAATAACACAAAATTGTTAGATATGTTTTTAAAACATTGAAAATAAAATTTTGTATAGAATTTAATAAGAAATATTTAATGTTGTAATTAAATCTAATATAATATTCTTTAAATTTCAGATTTAAAATTCACAATGATTCTCATACTTTTTATCTTCATTAGACCATGTATCATTACTGTTTGATACATGTCTTATTCTGTTCATTCTCTCTGAAGCTTCTAGCACTGAGCACCGTTGGAAGACAGGATACTGGGCTAGATGGACCATTGGTCTGATTCAGTATGGCTGTTCTTATGTTCCCTTTAGTTGTAATGTCTCTGGGTCTAGGACTATGCAGGGATGCACAGGTCTGCCTCTTATTTATACATAGAAGAAAGTAACTTTCAAAGCATTAAGTTATGTGGTGGCTACTGCTCATGCTGTACTGGTTTGCAGAGTCCCTCATACACTCCAGTGCATACCCTCTCTGCTTCTATCTTTGGAGCAGGAAAAGAATTGCTGTGCACAAGAAAACATTTTGCCAACCCTCTTTTGCAGTCTTTGTAGTGAAAGGGGCCTGTAGTAGGTTGTCTAAGAGGTGTTTTCCATCTCTGACATCTATGATTTTAATATGATTTAACAAGGCTTTCTGTATAGTTGGTTTTTGGATAATGTGGGGGCAAAGACCTTTCAATTCCTAATTTTAGTGATTTGTGTCTTCCACTCTCTTCTCTTTAGTGATACCCACCACACCAGTGTCACACTATAGACAATATCATCATTGTTGCAGTGATTCCCCTCTGAATGCCATTGTTTGTTTCAGAAGCTTGGCTTGGAATAGATTTTTGTGAAATTTCTTGCTGGCTTGATGGTGTAAATTTCAGTGTATAGTAAACATCCTTCAAAGACGAAGGCCATTCTAGTCTATCCATATTTACGATTTGAAAAATGCATGCTCTTGTATTTACTGACTACACAATAACAGCTATCACATAAACTTAGCTGTAAAGTGTGCATTGTAAATATTGTATGGATAGTAGTAACTACATACAGTAAACTATATGGGAAGTAGATTCGTATCAAAATACTAAAACTTATTAGAGTGTTATGGAATAGATGTCTGACAAATTCAATTTTATATTAAAAAGAAGAATTAAGCCACTTTTGTTTAAAGGCCTATTAAACATTTAAACCTATTTTTTACCTCTATGAAGCTGATACGGCAAAACCTACAATTTTTGACAATTTGTTATGATGAAGCAAAGAAGATTCACACAGTCCCGTACTGAGTTGCAGAGGCCTTAGTTTCAACTTTGGGTGCTAGCAACATTGACAGTTTTTTTTTAAACAAAAAACAGTTTGGAGGATTTTCCAGGGCTTTTTATAATTTTGTGTGTGGGTCTCTCTGTGTGTGTGTGTATAAATAAATGGGATCACAGTTATTACAATGTTTAAAAAATGGGATAGACAGGACATCAGGTTATTAAATTAAAGGAGCGAGTGATGCTAGCCACACTAATAATGGCTCCTGTGGAGTCCTGCCTCATTCATTGCTCATCTCACAAGATATGCACATTCCCTAGGTAGCTAAGTTAGCCACGCATGCATGCACAGCACAGCCTGTCTTCATTCCAAATGTTGGTAGAAAGTGCTAAAAAGTCATAGCAAATTAAGTGTCAGACCCAATGGCAGCACAGTCAGCAAATGCTTAACAGACCTCCTGTCAACCTTTCTGTAGACAGAGGGCTAGTGCACTTCTGCAGTGGTCCAACCCTTTGACCTGTGAGACCATGTCTACACTGAGGAAGTGTACAAAAAATTCCCAAAGGTTTTATCGCCAATTCACTTTACAATTGTTAAATGGATTTAAGGGTGTCCAGATAGGTGTTTGCCTGACCCCTTAACCAAGATAGTGCAGTGGAAATTCTGACCCAGTCCTCTGCATGTGGATCTTGGGACGACAATCTTTCCACTGATAGGGAAGTCTGTCTGATATTGAGCTTACATTTTCCTTTTCTTCTTTTTATCACACTATTCCTAGTTATGGCTCCCTTTAATAGGCTGAATAATTTCTCTTCCTTCTTAATGTTAGCACCCTTCAAATATTCATAAACTTAACATATGCACCCTTAGCCATTGCTTAGTAAGGAGATGTGTTTTCAAAATCAACTGCTGGGGACAGTATAGTGAGTTTTGGCATTATAATGACAGAACTGTTCCATTTACAGTCCTTTCAGGACACTCGGTGGTTTTGGCATCTTAACCACATCAGTGTACTGTCCCATTCAGTTTGCAACATCCATTGTGGCTTTGGTATGGCTCTGCTTTCTTTATTAAGGTATCCTGGACTGATGGAAATAACAGCATTTTTGAAGAACATTTAGAACAAAATCTACTCTCAAAGCAGCATGGAAGATTTCTGTTTTCCATACATCTGCAAGTCATATGCAGGGAGACATTCTGTTCTCCCTACATATGAAAGTCTCTTGTTGCCATCATGGGAGATCCATACACAGAGACAGATCAGATTATCAGAGGTGACATCCCATGTGCAGAACTGAAAAGAGACTTTGTGTCATTTTACAATGTTACTTAATAATGTATTTTCCCATGGACACAATGCCAGATTTTTCATTGCACTTAAATAGCATTTTGCAATATATATATTCTTACATCATGCTTTTTCTCTTCATAAAGTCAGCAGTAGATTCTTTCTAATGACAGCAAATTGGCGTACACATTTCTCCCACAAACCTGATGGTAAAAATTCTTCAGGAGTAAAAACCTAGTCCTGACCATTAGTTTCTTCGGAGTCCTAGTAAGGGAGTCTGCAATTCTGATAAAACAAGGACTCACAAATCCTTAGCCTGATTACATATTCATGTTCTGTATTTTCATAGTTTAATCCCTGTAGGGAACCTGTAGGAAACATGATATGAAAAAAAATCCCTAAAAATAAATTATTTAATCCTGAAAACTGGCACATATTTACCACTGGCGTATTGAGAAGAGCAAAAATAACAGTAAAGTGCATTCCTATGTTAATATTTATATATATATTTTTCTTTTAAGTGAATATACAACTATAATATCCTCATGGAAACATTTTTTAAAAAAATCTTCAAAAACAGAAAAGCAGAAAAACAAGCACAGGAGCAATAAGGTTTTCTGAGGACAGGAACCAAAAGACTTGCCATATTCCTGAGAGTGCTACAGCCTGAACAACAACAAACTTTTATGACTCTGTTCTCTTGTAAACAGGAAGGTGTCCTAAATCCAACATATTATTTGTTCTTGGGTTGAGACACATGAGAATATCTGATGTGCTATGAATTCTACTCCATGTTTTGCCTTTTCAAGAAATTACTTCTGTCCCTTACCCACTGACAATTGTCTGTAAGAACAGTGGGCTGGAGCCTGATCTCATTTATAGCAATGGTAATAATAACGAGAAGTCCTTGTGGCACCTTAGAGACTAACAAATTTATTTGGGCATAAGCTTTCGTGGGCTAGAACCCACTTCATCAGATGAATGGAGTGAAAATACAGGAGCAGGTATAAATACATGAAAGGATGGGGGTTGCTTTACCAAGTGTGAGGTCAGTCTATGAGATAAATCAATTAACATCAGGATACCAAGGGGGAAAAATAACTTTTGAAGTGGTAAGAGAGTGGCCCATTACAGACAGGTGACAAGAAGGTGTGGGTAACAGTAGGGAGAAATTAGTTTTGGGGAAATTTAAGTTTAGGTTTTGTAATGACCCAACCACTGCCAGTCTCTATTCAGGCCTAATCTGATGGTATCCAGTTTGCAAATTTATTACAGTTCTGCAGTTTCACGTTGGAGTCTGTTTTTGAAATTTTTTTGTTGAAGAATTCTCACTTTTAGGTCTGTTATTGAGTGACCAGAGACATTGAAGTGTTCTTCTACTGGTTTTTGAATGTTATGATTCCTAATGTCAGATTTGTGTCCATTTATTCTTTTGCACAGAGACTGTCTGGTTTGGCCAATGTACATGGCAGAGGGGCATTGCTGGCACATGATGACATATATCCCATTGGTAGATGTGCAGGTGAACGAGCCTCTGATAGTGTGGCTGATGTGATTAGGCCCTATGATGGTGTCTCCTGAATAGATATGTGGACAGAGTTGGCACTGGGGTTTGTAGCAGGGTTTGGTTCCTGGGTTGGAGTTTTTGTTGTGTAGTGTGTGGTTGCTGGAGAGTATTTGCTTCAGGTTGGGGGGCTGTCTGTAAGCGAGGACTGGCCTGTCTCCCAAGATTTGTGAGAGTGATGGGTCGTCCTTCAGGATAGGTTGTAGATCCTTGATGATGCGCTGGAGAGGTTTTAGTTGGGGGCTGTAGGTGACGGCTAGCGGCTTTCTGTTACTTTCTTTGTGGGGCCTGTCTTGTAGTAGGTGACTTCTCGGTACCCTTCTGGCTCTGTCAATCTGTTTCTTCACTTCAGCAGATGGGTATTGTAGTTGTAAGAATGCTTGATAGAGATTCTAATAGGTGTTTGTCTCTGTCTGAGGGACTGGAGCAAATGCAGTTGTATCTTAGAGCTTGGCTGTAGACAATGGATCGTGTGGTGTTGTCTGGATGAAAGCTGGAGGTATAGCAGTCAGTAGGTTTCCGGTATTGGGTGGTGTTTCTGTGACCATCGCTTATTAGCACTGCAGTGTCTAGGAAGTGGACCTCTTGTGTGGACTGGTCCAGGCTGAGGTTGATAGTAGGGTGGAAATCGTTGAAATCTTGGTGGAATTCCTCAAGGGCCTCCTTCCCATGGGTCCAGATGATGAAGATGTCATCAATGTAGTGCAAGTAGAGTAGGGGTGTAAGGGGACGAGAGCTGAGGAAGCGTTGTGCTAAGTCAGCCATAAAAATGTTGGCATACTGAGGGGCCTTGCAGGTACCCATAGCAGTCCTGCTGACTTGAAGGTATAAATTGTCCCCAAATGTGAAATAGTTGTGGGTGAGGACAAAGTCACAAATTTCAGCCACCAGGTTTGCCATGATGGTATCAGGGATACTATTCCTGATGGCTTGTAGTCCAACTTTGTGTGGAATGTTGGTATAGAGGGCTTCTACATCCATAGTGGCTAGGATGGTATTTTCTGGAAGATCATCAAAGGATTGTAGTTTCCTTAGGAAGTCAGTGGTGTCTTGAAGTTAGCTGGGAGTGCTGGTAGCATAGGGCCTGAGGAAAGAGGCCAGATAATCCTGTTATCAGGTTGCCAATGCCTGAGATGATGTGGCATCCAGGATTCCCAGGTTTATGGATTTCTGAGTAGCAGGTAGAATACTCCTGGTCGGGGCTCTAGGGGTGTGTCAGTGAGGATTTGTTCCTGTGCTTCTTTAGGGAATTTCTTGAGCAGATGGTGTAGTTTCTTTTGGTAATCCTCAATAGGGTCAGAGGGTACTGGCCTGTAGAATGTGGTGTTAGAGAGTTGTCTAGCAGCCTCTTGTTCATATTCTGACCTAATGAATTTGCACCAATGTAAGTGAGAATCTAGGCTCTTATAACTATTCTATGCTGATGGCAACCAAGGTGAATGGACTGTAACTCCTGTCAGATTTTGCCATCCTGCCCTGTGTGAAGATAGGGATTACCAAAGTAGAGCAGATACAGCATCTGGAAATGTTCATGTGACCTTCCTCACCATTCTTTATGGGTGAAATTCACCCAGGACCATAGAGAGCCTTAGATGCATTCTCCATTATGTAGAATTAGGAGCTCAGAGAGATTTTGCGTGCCCTGTACCTGACAGAGCTGGGCATGCTGCCAGTTCTGCATATGCCACTGTTGCAGAGGATTGGGAGCAGAGCAAGTGTAACCCCCACTAAACCTCTGGGGGCCTTTTCCCCTTCTACAGCTGTACCACATACAGGGGTGTATTAGTCGGCTACTGCCTCTCAGGTAATGAAGTTGGTCCTTTAAGTCAAGCAGGTGAGGCTTATGCTTTTCTAGCCAGAGATCCCCAGCTCAGTCTCCCCAGATGACACAGCCAAGGGTATTATTACATGAAAATGTGCCTTGAGTGTGACTATTAAGCTCACATTTACACCCAACCAGGTCCCCCAAACCTCTTCATGGTGGATGCAGGGGTCCACTCTAAGGGGCTGGAGCCATGGCCACAGAAAGACTGAGAAGCTGCCCTGTACAAAGCTTGTAGGTTGAGTTCCATCATTGCCAAGCATGCCATAGCTCCCTGCACAAAGCACATTTACTTGGGCAAATGCTAGGGAAAATAATTTTACCCTGTGGGCCCAATCCTGACACTCTTAGTCCTTATTCAAATGATACTTTTGTTTAGTCAATAGCAGTTTGACCTTAGTAACACTGAATAAGGACTTCATCTTTCGGGCCTGTGAGTTTATCGTTAAACTACTATGAAGTTTTCAGGTTTCAGAGTAACAGCCGTGTTAGTCTGTATTCACAAAAAGAAAAGGAGTACTTGTGGCATCTTAGAGACTAACCAATTTATTTGAGCATGAGCTTTCATGAGCTACAGCTCATGCATCCGATGAAGTGAGCTGTAGCTCACGAAAGCTCATGCTCAAATAAATAGGTTAGTCTCTCTCAGGTACTCCTTTTCTTTTTATGAAGTTTTCAGTTTCCTGTAGTTCCTCTGGTATTTTCTGTTGTGTTTGCCTGCTTTTATTTTCTTTGGTTTTCTAAACACAGCTGTCACTAGTCTGTGGAATAGTTTCCTTAGGGATATGGGGGAAGTCACATTTGCTGTAGTCATTTAAGTCTTGACCGGACAAATGATTTGTCAATAAACTATAGGGAATAATTCTTCATTGGAAGAGAGATACACATGATGACCTATCAAGCGTTCATACAACTACAGTACCCACCTGCTGAAGTGAAGAAACAGACTGACAGACCCAGAAGAGTACCCAGAAATTACCTACTACAGGACAGGCCCAACAAAGAAAATAACAGAACGCCACTAGCCATCACCTTCAGCCCCCAACTAAAACCTCTCCAACGCATCATCAAGGATCTACAATCTATCCTGAAGGATGACCCATCACTCTCACAGATCTTGGGAGACAGGCCAGTCCTTGCTTACAGACAGCCCCCCAACCTGAAGCAAATACTCTCCAGCAACCACACACTACACAACAAAAACTCCAACCCAGGAACCAAACCCTGCTACAAACCCCAGTGCCAACTCTGTCCACATATCTATTCAGGAGACACCATCATAGGGCCTAATCACATCAGCCACACTATCAGAGGCTCGTTCACCTGCACATCTACCAATGGGATATATGCCATCATGTGCCAGCAATGCCCCTCTGCCATGTACCATTGGCCAAACTGGTCAGTCTCTACGTAAAAAAATAAATGGACACAAATCAGACGTCAAGAATTATAACATTCAAAAACCAATCGGAGAACACTTTAATGTCTTTGGTCACTCGATTACAGATTTAAAAGTGGCAATTCTTCAACAAAAAAACTTCAAAAACAGACTCCAACGAGAAACTGCTGAATTAGAATTAATTTGCAAACTGGATACAATTAACTTAGGCTTGAATAGAGACTGGGAGTGGATGGGTCATTACACAAAGTAAAACTATTTCCCCATGTTTATTTCCTCTCCCCCCTCACCCCCTGCTGTTCCTCAGACGTTCTTGTCAACTGCTGGAAATGGCCCACCTTGATTATCACTACAAAAGGTTCACCCTCCCCCCGCCCCGCTCTCCTGCTGGTAATAGCTCACC
Source organism: Eretmochelys imbricata (assembly GCF_965152235.1). Taxonomy (NCBI): domain Eukaryota; kingdom Metazoa; phylum Chordata; order Testudines; family Cheloniidae; genus Eretmochelys; species Eretmochelys imbricata. The sequence continues at coordinate 36,466,129 of NC_135574.1, forward strand.
TTACCTGATCACTCTCGTTACAGTATGTATGGTAACACCCATTGTTTCATGTTCTCTGTGTATATAAATCTCCCCACTGTATTTTCCACTGAATGCATCCGATTAAGTGAGCTGTAGCTCATGAAAGCTTATGCTCAAATAAATTGGTTAGTCTCTAAGATGCCACAAGTCTTCCTTTTCTTTTTACATGATGACCTAGTGGGTCTTTTTCCTTCTCTAACTTCTTCGTGACTCTGAATGTCTCAAATCAGGTTTTCCAAGTACCAGTGAAACAGCTTCATGTGTGGGGGTTATTTTTATAACTCAGTGAGTCCGAACTTCATGAAAAATATGCAAATCATCTTCATTATAACCCATATCTAGTCGCAACATTCAGTATACATAGTGACAAAAATGAATGCATTCACGGCATCTTTGGGGTCCTAAGATCCAATTATGTCTTTTGTTGTTCTTTTTAGCCTTTCTGTGTCAGCTGCATGCTCTGTAAAGTTACTGATTACTGACCTGTTGGCAACTTTACAAATCAGCTTTGAAATGCAAGCTGTCAGTAGTTCTTGAGTACCCCAGTCCCACATTACCAAGGCCGTGAAACACTGCATTGAATTTTTAATCTGTTTTCCCTCTGCTTCTGCCTAGCTTTTCCCAGGTTAAGGTCAATACTGAAACCAGCTGAATTCTTTAATAATCACTGTCTTTACAGTCTTCATTGAGAGTTCAAAGGGAAGAACAATTTTAGTCGTATTAATATATATTCTTTTGCTGTGGGGCCTTATTAGGGTGGCATTTTTTCTATTTAAGTGTACATTGCTAGCTCACAAAGTGCACTACAGCCTAGCCGAAGTATTGCCACCTGAAGATTTCTGTAAGCCTCTGCTGTCACAAAATCTCCCTAGCTGCCCACACTTTGCAATGCTGTCAGTATAGTCCATTCCACATTTTTTTCCTACAGCTTTTCCAGTGGGAGAAGAGAACTTGCCTTCTCAGATAAATATCTTTCCACCTTTCTAAATGTGACAACTCTGGTTTATTTAGTAGTTTTACCTTCAAGCTTTGATCTTCATTTAAAGAGTTGTGGCTTCATGCCTAAGTAGGCCAGAATGTGCCCCAATTAATACACCATAAACAAGGGTCTGAATGTAAAATATTGCAAACTCCTTTCTTCCTTTTTAAGTTTCTCCCAATGGCATTTTCCATTTAAAAATGTGCTTGGATTTAATAAGTAGCTGCTTATTTGATTTCAGTAGTGAATGAGCCAGCAGTGCTTTATTTTACAGAATGAGCCCTGGTCTACACTAGGACTTTAGGTCGAATTTAGCAGCATTAAATCGATGTAAACCTGCACCCATCCACACGATGAAGCCCTTTATTTCGACTTAAAGGGCTCTTAAAATCGATTTCCTTACTCCACCCCGACAAGTGGATTAGCGCTTAAATCGGCCTTGCCGGCTTGAATTTGGGGTACTGTGGACACAATTCGACGGTATTGGCCTCCGGGAGCTATCCCAAAGTGCTCCATTGTGACCGCTCTGGACAGCACTCTCAACTCAGATGCACTGGCCAGGTAGACAGGAAAAGAGCCGCGAACTTTTGAATCTCATTTCCTGTTCGGCCAGCGTGGCAAGCTGCAGGTGACCATGCAGAGCTCATCAGCTGAGGTGACCATGATGGAGTCCCAGAATCGCAAAAGAGCTCCAGCATGGACCGAATGGGAGGTACGGGATCTGATCGCTGTTTGGGGAGAGGAATCCGTGCTATCAGAACGCCTTTCCAGTTTTTGAAATGCCAAAACCTTTGTCAAAATCTCCTAGGGCATGAAGGACAGAGGCCATAACAGGGACCCGAAGCAGTGCCGCGTGAAACTGAAGGAGCTGAGGCAAGCCTACCAGAAAACCAGAGAGGCGAACGGCCGCTCCGGGTCAGAGCCCCAAACACGTCGCTTCTATAATGAGCTGCATGCCATTTTAGGGGGTTCAGCCACCACTACCCCAGCCGTGTTGTTTGACTCCTTCAATGGAGATTGAGGCAATACGGAAGCAGGTTTTGGGGACAAGAAGATGATGATGATGATAAGGTTGTAGATAGCTCACAGCAAGCAAGCGGAGAAACCGGTTTTCCCGACAGCCAGGAACTGTTTCTCACCCTGGACCTGGAGCCAGTACCCCCCGAACCCACCCAAGGCTGCCTCCTGGACCCAGCAGGTGGAGAAGGGACCTCTGGTGAGTGTACCTTTTAAAATACTATACATGGTTTAAAAGCAAGCATGTGAAAGGATTACTTTGCCCTGGCATTCGCGGTTCTCCTGGATGTACTCCCAAAGCCTTTGCAAAAGGTTTCTGGGGAGGGCAGCCTTATTGCGTCCTTCATGGTAGGACACTTTACCACTCCAGGCCAGTAACATGTACTCGGGAATCATTGTACAACAAAGCATTGCAGTGTATGTTTGCTGGTGTTCAAACAACATCCGTTCTTTATCTCTCTGTGTTATCCTCAGGAGAGTGAGATATAATTCATGGTCACCTGGTTGAAATAGAGTGCTTTTCTTCAGGGGACACTCAGAGGAGCCCATTCCTGCTGGGCTGTTTGCCTGTGGCTTAACAGAAATGTTCCCCGCAGTTAGCCACAGGGAGGGGGGAAGGTTGAGGGGGTAGCCACGCGGTGGGGGGAGGCAAAATGCGACCTTGTAATGAAAGCACATGTGCTATGTATGTAATGTTAACAGCAAGGTTTACCCTGAAAGACTGTAGCCACTGTTTTATAAAATGTGTCTTTTTAAATACCGCTGTCCCTTTTTATTTCTCCACCAGCTGCATGTGTTTCAATGATCACAGGATCTTCTCCTTCCCAGAGGCTAGTGAAGCTTAGAAAGAAAAAAAAACGCACTCGCGATGAAATGCTCTCCGAGCTCATGCTGTCCTCCCACACTGACAGAGCACAGACGAATGCGTGGAGGCAAATAATGTGAGTGCAGGAAAGCACAAAATGACTGGGAGGAGAGGTGGCGGGCTGAAGAGAGTAAGTGGCAGGCTGAAGACAGGGCTGAAGCTCAAATGTGGCGGCAGCGTGATGAGAGGAGGCAGGATTCAATGCTGAGGCTGCTGGAGGATCAAACCAGTATGCTCCAGTGTATGGCTGAGCTGCAGCAAAGGCAGCTGGAGCACAGACTGCCACTACAGCCCCTGTGTAACCAACCGCCCTCCTCCCCAAGTTCCATAGCCTCCATACCCAGATGCCCAAGAACGCGGTGGGGGAGCCTCCGGCCAACCAGCCACTCCACCACAGAGGATTGCCCAAAAAAAAGAAGGCTGTCATTCAATAAATTTTAAAGTTGTAAACTTTTAAAGTGCTGTGTGGCATTTTCCTTCCCTCCTCCACCACCCCTCCTGGGCTACCTTGGTAGTCATCCCCCTATTTGTGTGATGAATGAATAAAGAATGCATGAATGTGAAGCAACAATGACTTTATTGCCTCTGAAAGCGGTGATTGAAGGGAGGAGGGGTGGGTGGTTAGCTTACAGGGAAGTAGAGTGAACCAAGGGGCAGGCAGTTTCATCAAGGAGAAACAAACAGAACTTTCACACCGTAGCCTGGCCAGTCATGAAACTGGTTTTCAAAGCTTCTCTGATGCGTACCGCGCCCTCCTGTGCTCTTCTAACAGCCCTGGTGTCTGGCTCCGCGTAACCAGCAGCCAGGCGATTTGCCTCAACCTCCCACCCCGCCATAAACGTCTCCCCCTTGCTCTCACAGATATTGTGGAGCACACAGCAAGCAGTAATAACAGTGGGAATATTGGTTTCGCTGAGGTCTAAGCGAGTCAGTAAACTGCGCCAGCGCGCCTTTAAACGTCCAAATGCACATTCTACCACCATTCTGCACTTGTCAGCCTGTAGTTGAACAGCTCCTGACTACTGTCCTGGCTGCCTGTGTACGGCTTCATGAGCCATGGCATTAAGGGGTAGGCTGGGTCCCCAAGGATACATATAGGCATTTCAACATCCCCAACAGTTATTTTCTGGTCTGGGAATAAAGTCCCTTCCTGCAGCTTTTGAAACAGACCAGAGTTCCTGAAGATGCAAGTGTCATATACCTTTCCCGGCCATCCCACATTGATGTTGGTGAAACGTCCCTTGTGATCCACCAGAGCTTGCAGCACTATCGAAAAGTACCCCTTGCGGTTTATGTACTCGGTGGCTTGGTGCTCCGGTGCCAAGATAGGGATATGGGTTCCGTCTATGGCCCCACCACAGTTAGGGAATCCCATTGCAGCAAAGCCATCCACTATGACCTGCACATTTCCCAGGGTCACTACCCTTGATATCAGCAGATATTTGATTGCGTGGGCTACTTGCATCACAGCAGCCCCAACAGTAGATTTGCCCACTCCAAATTGATTCCCAACTGACCGGTAGCTGTCTGGCATTGCAAGCTTCCACAGGGCTATCGCCACTCGCTTCTCAACTGTGAGGACTGCTCTCATCTTGGTATTCATGCGCCTCAGGGCAGGGGAAAGCAAGTCACAAAGTTCCATGAAAGTGCCCTTATGCATGCGAAAGTTTCGCAGCCACTGGGAATCGTCCCAGACCTGCAACACTATGCGGTCCCACCAGTCTGTGCTTGTTTCCTGAGCCCAGAATCAGCGTTCCACAGCATGAACCTGACCCATTAGCACCATGATGCATGCATTGGCAGGGCCCATGCTTTCAGAGAAATCTGTGTCCATGTCCTGATCACTCACGTGATCGCGCTGACGTCGCCTCCTCGCCCGGTATCGCTTTGCCAGGTTCTGGTGCTGCATATACTGCTGAATAATGCGTGTGGTGTTTAATGTGCTCCTAATTGCCAAAGTGAGCTGAGCGGCCTCCATGCTTGCCCTGGTATGGTGTCCGCACAGAAAAAAGGCGCGGAATGATGGTCTGCCATTGCTCTGACGGAGGGAGGGGCGACTAACGACACGGCTTACAGGGTTGGCTTCAGGGAGCTAAAATCAACAAAGGGGGTGGCTTTACATCAAGGAGTATTTCAGGCAGGACTTCACAGAGGGTTCCAATAAGAAATGGTGCACCTAAGTTATTGTTCTTATTGGAACAAGGAGGTTAGCCTGGCCTCTGATTGATACATGGCTAAATTTACCTCACTGCACCTTCTCTGTGAGTGACTGCAGTGCGACCTAGAGGAATGAGTCCCCTAGACAGGGGAGGAGGCAAATGAGTACAAAACAAATCTGGTCTATTTCTTGTTTTGATCCACTCCATCTATCTTTTACATCTTTGGCTGGCAGCAGACGGTGCAGAAGGACTGCATGCCATCCACATCTCATGGCTGCTCGGCAGAAGATGGTACAGTATGACTGCTAGCCATCCTCATCTCTTGCCTGCCTGGCAGAAGATGGTACAGTATGACTGCTAGCGATCCGTATCGCCTGCCTGCTCACCATAAGACGGTTCAATAGGACTGACTGCAGGACTAAAGAGAATGACCTGGTCAAGTCACTCCAAATTTAGTCCCTGCGCCTATGTCTGCCCAGGCGCTCCCAGCCGACGTGGCCAGGAGCACCTCGGACACAACGAGGACGGCTACCAGTCGTACTGTACCATCTGCTGCCACAAGGCAAGGGGTTGCTGCTACTGTGTAGCAATGCCATACCGCGTCTGCTAGCACCCAGGAGACATAGGGTGACGGTTACCTGAGCGGGCTCCATGCTTGCCGTGGTATGGCGTCTGCACAGGTAACTCAGGAAAAAAGGCGCGAAACGATTGTCTGCCCTTGCTTTCATGGAGGGAGGGAGGGAACGGGGGCCTGACGATATGTACCCAGAACCAACCGCAACAATGTTTTAGCCCCATCAGGCATTGGGATCTCAACCCAGAATTCCAATGGGCAGCGGAGACTGCGGGAACTGTGGGATAGCTATCCACAGTGCAATGCTCCAGAAGTCAACTCTAGCCTTGGTACTGTGGAAGCACTCTGCCGAGTTAATGCACTTAATGCACTTAGAGCATTTTCTGTGGGGACACACACACTCGAATATATAAAACCGATTTCTAAAAAACCGAATTCTATAAATTCGACCTTATTCTGTAGTGTAGACATACCCGTAATGTTTTATTCCAGAAGTTCTCAACCTCTTTCTTTCTGAGGCTCCTCCAACATGCTGTAAAAAATCGTAATGTTTTATTCCAGAAGTTCTCAACCTCTTTCTTTCTGAGGCTCCTCCAGCATGCTGTAAAAATGCTAGGGCCCACCTGTGCCACAAAACCTGTTTTTCTGCATATCCAGTAGGCGAAAAGCCAGGGCTAGTGTTAAGGGGTAGCAAGCAGGGAAATTGCCCTGGGCCCCACACCACAGTGGGCCCCACAGAGCTAAGTTGCTTAGGCTTCAACTTCAGCCTCACAGCTTGGGCTTACTGCCCTGGGCCCCAGCAACTCGAACGCAGGCCCTGCTCTCTGGTTGATTTTGGCAGACCTCCTAAAACCTGCTCACGGCCTCCCAGGGGGCCTCAAACCCCCTGCTGAGAAACACTGCTTTATTCTACTAAATATCATGAAAGTTATTGTTCACTTACAAGTAACTCTGCTATAGTGACATACATTAATAGCACAGTTACCAGCTGTGGTATATGAGAATTAACTGCATAATCCCACAGAATCTCATAATACTACCATTCCGCTCCATGAAATAAAGTCATTGTTATTATTGTGCCTTATTACTGAGGAATGCAGAGCACTCAGGTGATTGGGCAGATACTACTGTGGCATGCCCATAGTAATAAAAAGCAGTTTTTAATTCTAAGGTTTTGTGTTCGGTCTCCTTTCAAGTAGGTACATTCTTTTCCTGACCACAGGTGAGCTATCAGGATTCCCCAAGCATTGCATAAATGTTAGTATCTCTAAGAAGGTGTTTCAGACTGTTTTTCCCCCAGCCTCAGCATGGATCTTCATGTCATTGGCTCTAGAGGACTTTGTCTGGAAGACACTCCAGTGCATTTGGCCACTGAAACTGAATTTCCTTAAACACGGAAGCAAGACTTGATAGTGAGTAAATAAGGATATGCCATAGCAAGGTGATGAGATAATTGTGCAATAACAAGTGCTGTAGATAGTAGGGACAGAAAAAAAGCACATATTTTGTGATTTGTTGACTTATAGGGAGCCTTTCAATGCAGTAACTAAATGCTTACATACAAAATTTAAAAAACCCATGCACGTTCTCAATGGGTAGTATTAAAGTAAAACCAGTATTACCAAAGTCCAGGAAAAGCCCAGCTCTATCGATAGATGTTGTATCATGTCCTGCTTCTTAGAGTCAAGCTCTGGTGGACCATCAAAGGGAACACATGCCAGAGCATGCACATCATCTGAGAAATCTCTACTTCTGATCCTGCAGAGCTCAGCTCCAGGTATTAACAAGGTTATCCTAGAGCAGGGATCGGCAACCTTTGGCACATGGCCCATCAGGGAAATCCTCTAGTGGGCTGGGGCGGTTTGTTTACCTGCAGTGTCCGCAGGTTCGGCCGATCGCAGCTCCCACTGGCGACGGTTCGCCGTTCCAGGCCAATGGGGGCTGCAGGAAGCAGTGTAGGCTGAGGGATTCTTAGAGAATCTTAACTGCTCCACAGGGGAAGAGTAGAGATCATCTCTCAGATAATCGGGTCCCATACCTCGCAGGGCTTTAAAGATCATTGTCCATTCCTTGAACTGCATTGGAATCTGACTCCTTTAAATTAGCAAGATTACCTCCTGTTTTATTCCCACTAAAGTGGGCTCTCCTATTTTGGAACATTAAAAATGATGAGCCCATTCTGGAATCGTGGAGTTTAAGGCCAGAAGAGACCAACTACCAGCTCAGATACACTGTGTATCGGAAACCACTGAACACCACCCCACCAACCCCACACTAAACCTGACAATCAGAATTAGACCAAAGTATCACAGCCCTTAGGAGCCTAAACTATTGTGTGCCATAAGCAGAGTACAGGAGAAACTGAGTTGCACTAACATCGGAAGCTGCTGCAATGGCAGGGCGGTCTTTTTAGGTTTTCCATGATTAAATTTGTGTAGGAATGTAGTAATTGCACATTTCTGCAGATTGCTTGGGACTAATTTTATTTTGTAGCTAAACAAGGTAATCATCATGAAATGTATATTTTGGTGCAGAAGACAGAACTAAATGCAATTTTCTATGTAATTTGTATGGCTATTATTATTGCATTTTATCAATTTATATATTATTATCAATATTCATTTGCTTCTGGTAGCACCCATAAAGTGGTAAATTCTGAACAAGCATGGTTACTGCTCCACAGAGATTATAATCTCAAAGTGGCTCTGCACTAGAAAGTTAGGTTGACCCAGCTACATCATTCAGAGATGTAAAATTCCCCCCCGACCCGAGAGATGGAGTTAAATTGACCTAAGCCACAGTCTATACAGCACTAGGTTGAAGGAAGAATTTTTCCAGTGACCTAGCTTCTGCCTCACAGAGAGATGGATTTAGTACAGTGACAGAAGCACCTCTTCCGTGGCTGTAGTAAGTATCTGCACTTTAGCACTGCAACATCAGCACTGCAGCTATGCCATTATAGCATTTCTAATGCAGATATAACCTAAGACAGAAGAATTCAAATTTGGGTGTGTAACATTCAGCACCTCGCACATTTCAGTGAGCGCTACAGATACTTTGTACCTCTGAAAATTAGGCCAGAGGTGCCTAACTTTAGACACCTCACTTCACAAATTTCAGCTTAAATTTACCATGTGCTTTGGCGCAATACAATATTGATGTATTTGATCGACTGGCGAGCTGTATAGTGTACAGTGGATAATAACATTTAGGAGCATCTGTGTTTTCAAACACAGTCTAAAGCTCATGATTTCTTAGTTAGAAAGGAAGGAAGCTTTGGGATTGTTGCTAATTTTTAGAATGACATGCTTTTATGTGTGGTTAGCTGAAAGCAGGGATAGCCTTGAAGAGCTAAGAGAGTTTCTTCATTATTGAATGGGGTTGTAATGAGCTACAAAATAGTCACAGTGGGATGTACTGATATTGCAATGACCTGTTTTTGTCAAGAGTCGTGACATCTCATCAGCCGCGGATGATGTATTGACACATCACCTGGCCACAGACATTACAATGCAATCTCAGTCTGTCATGCCGTTTTGTGGCATCTCAGTTCAACAGGTGCAACGTGTCTCCTTTGTGCTGCACGGCTACTGCTAGTTCTTTGGTCACAAAGGCTGTCTAACTGGTACAGAGAGGATCAAGCTCGGGTAGAGCTGATCCTGTTGGCATGCAGCCCACGAGTGCTGAGATGCCATGCACTCTCCCAGCTGACAGTGTAGCAGGGCAGGGGATGTAGTAGGGAAAAAGGTCTGGTCAGGCTGACCCTGTGCTTTGCAAGTCCTGGGCTATGTTTTCAGTTTCTTGGGGCTGTTACAGGCTAGCAAAAGTTGGAGCAGCTGCTGCTCTAACACAGCTCAGAGAAGCAGCAGCGCACATAGCAGCCCCAGGATCAAAGAGTGAAAGGGAGAGGTGTAGGGCACTTTTGCACACCCCCCACCCCCCGATTCTCTGCATGTTGGCCATAACCAGAGATCTTGGCCTAGTATCTCTTTCTCTTTCCCACCCTGCTTAAAGGAATGGAAAGGGATCGCAGAATAACCTATCCCTTTGCTCCTTAATCCTCCTATAGCTTGGTGTGCCTCAAGTAGTGTGGTTGCAGTTGTCATTGAGCCTGTGAGAGCTGCCACAGTTTGCCACATGTGGCTCTAGACACACAGACAGAGCATCACTTTTAGTCGTCTGCAGGGTTCTCCTGTTGCAATGACAGTAAATTATGTCACTGTTTTAGGCACAGCTCTCAAGAGAAGCTACCATTAAATGGTATATATGAGCTAATATTAATTTCCTCAACAACTTTGTACGGCCACAGGTTTTCATTTTGCAAAAGGGGCGCTATTCGTTTTTCTCATGTAAACAACATTCCTCTAAAGGGAATTTAACAGATGCAACAGAGCTGATGGCAGGTGTGGCTTAATGAAAGCAAGACACTTTGAACTGTCAGTGGCTCTCCAACTGCTCTTTGTATTACTCTGGCAGCAGTGTATCTATTCCACTTCAAACCAGCTGCTCTCTCACAAGTACGCTCTTGGCTCCCATTCACAGTGCACCAAGGAAAAGTGGGGCTTTAGAAGGAAAAAAAACCCACCTACAAAAATAACTAGATTGTGTGAAACATCTGTCTGCACATCAGCATAGATGGGAGAAGCAGGTTGAGCCTTTGATAGTTTGTAGAATTTATATAGTCGTATTTTAAAAGGGTGAAAATTAAGAAAGTCAAGATTAATTAAAGTAATAAAAACAAATGATGGGAAAAACACCTGTTAGGTCACCCAGTATATCCCTATGCCAGTGGAGGATTGGTCTCTTACAGTATATTCTCCAGTTCAGTTTTAAATGATGCAAGTGATAGGACTTCTGCCACTTGCCATGGGGAAACTGCCCTATAGTCTAATAAATCTTGCCATTAAGAAATGTTTCTCGATATTTAAACTACCTTTGTCCTTTTCCCCCATTCATTCAGTTAATCTTCATATTACCCATTGTAGCACCTTTAACAATCCCTATTGGCTTCTTCATCCAGGACTTTGGAGCGGAGCCCGGAGCTGGAGTGTGGAGCAGCTCCGGAGCAGTGGAGCTGCAGGTTTTTGCCTGGAGCTGGAGCAGAGCCGGAGCACAGCTCCAAAGCCCTGTCTTCATCCTTCAAGTAAGTGTAGACAGTTCTCCAGATGGTAGGTGTTTGGTTTTTTCCCATCTTTCCTTATGCATCAGAATCAGGCCCCACTGGGATTCACGAAACCCCAGCTCGGTTGCAGCCAAATCCTGTAGGTGCCTAATCAACTTTTTTGCTCTTTTCTGAATTCCTTCAACGCTGTGCATACCTTTCTGGCTGAGCTGCCCAGAACTGCCTACAGTATTAATAAATAAAGAATGCATGACGGTTCAGTAGAAAGGTTTCCTGGCATGAGCTTGGGGTGCCCTGCATAACTCTCAAGTAGCAAAGTCATAAGTAAATTATGCAGATTACCTGAAATTATTAAAACTTCTAGTCCACACCATGATGTATTTTATTTTACTTATGTCACATGTTGCACAGAAACACAATGAAAGGTTTCCAAGTATTTTTTAAAAATTTAAAGTGTTCTGTCTCCCAGCAGCAATCAAGATCTTCTGACACCATATATAGGAGTCCTTCTTATGCCATGTGGGTCCTCACTTAAAAGAATACAGGATGAACTGGAGCTTTACTAGGGCTGCATACAGAGACCCTTGAGCATGCACCTACCCAGCAGGAACAGGAAATGACTGCATGTGGAAAGCATAGACACTGCACACGACAGACCTAACATTGCCTGCTTCTTAAAAGTATATTGGAGTGTACCAAAAAAGCAGATATCAGAATATTTGTGAATATACTAAATATTTTATTGTGGGATATGCTTTTAATAAAAAATTAGAGTCCTTACTGAAGGATGTAGGTTCTGCTCCAACTCCCACTGAAGCCAATGACAATCTTCCCATTGATTTGAATGGGAGCAGAAACAGGACGATCATTTTTTAAATAAGTCTTTGGGCTAGAGGCACAGAAGGATTTAGGTACCCAAATGTCACTTTAGGTGCCTAAATCTCAGAATCAGGACCCACTGGGATTCACAAAACTCCTGCTCAGCTGGTGCCAAAACTGTAGGTGCCCAAGTGCCTACATTATTGCAGTAAAAGTTCCCTAGGTGCCTATGTTTCAGTTTGTGGGCATGTGCACTGGAGCCCCATGTCAGATGCCCAGACACCTAAACCCCAGATCCCAACTTGCCCGCGGGGCCCAATCTGGTGAGTGTGTTCAGAGCTAGCCTACTGCACTGGACCCCAATAGGCGAGCAGTCACAAAATAGAAAAGAAGGACCATCTCCCTCATAACTTTTAGCCCAGTGGTTAGGGCACACACCTGGAATGTAGAAGATCCTGATTCAATTCCCCCTTCTTCTTGAGGGGGAGAAGGAGTTTGGACAGGGCTTGGCCACCTCTGAGGTGAGTGCCCTAACCTCATGTGAGGATCCCTGAAGCTGTTCCACTGTGGCTAAATAATAAAAGAATCATTCGGCCAGAGAGAAAGAGAAAAAATGGGAATGACTCCATAGAGTGGTGGTTAGAGCCCTCACCAGGGAGGTAGAACATCCAGGTTCTAGTCACCTGTGCCAATGACTTTTTTTAATAAGCCACAGTGGAACAACTTCCTCAGGAGAGACTGAGGGAGTCCCTCCCATATCAGAATATATCATAGCCCAGTGGCTAGGGCACTCACCTAAGAGGTAGCAGATCGCTTTTCAAAGGCCTGCTCTTCCTCAGGTGGATAGGGGACTTGAACCAGTGACTACACTGGACTAAAATTTATGAAGGAGGCCATTGTCATTGTCCTCCTCCTCCCTAAGATAGTGTAGGCACCTAATGCCAAGAGAGGGTTTGCATCTGAGAGTCCAGGCAGAGGGAGGCACTTCCCTGCAGCTTGGTCATAGGCACCTGTCCCCCAGAGGGGCAGGGCTAATCTAGTCGAAGAGCTGTCGAAGGTGCTGGCTTTTGTGACTCCCATTCTGAGGTGCCTATCTCCTTCCATTTGTTGTACTGAAAGGCCAGGCACCTAACTCAGGCTTTGTGAATACCAGTGATCTCCTAGAAGTTAGGCATGGTGATGCTGAGCATCACTGTTTCAAAGTTTCTTTGTGAATCTCGCACCCAATATATAAAAAAAGAATTGTATGAAAAGAGCAAGTTATCACTATAGCTGCAAGTTTGTCACGGTGGAAGAGAAGTCATAGACAGGAACATCATGCTATTTGTCTGTGGTTTTTTTGTATGTGTGTGTCCGTGACTCACAAGCAGAACAGTTTAGAGTCTATTATTAATATGGAAATTCTGCAAAATAATTTCTTCCCATAAGCTTTAGGTATTGAATTATTTTTACCTGATAAAATTATTTTATGCAGCCTGTTGGGCCACAGTCTGGGATAGATTTATGCATGTGCTTAAATTGATGCTTCGTGGCTCCAATTCAGCAAAGCACTTAAGTACATGCTTAACTTTAAGCATGTGCTTAAGTCCTTCCCCAAAAGCATATGCATAAGCGCTTTGCTGAACAGGGATGGCCTTAAGCACATGCCTATGTGCCTTGCTGAACTGTGGTCTTTGAATACCCCTTTATGTATTGATATCAACAGGACCACCTGAAGTATACAAAATTAAGCATGTGCATAAGACTTTGCAGGATTGGAGCCTTATTTGTTATGTTTGGGCACTTATTCATGTGATGAGTTCTTACATAATTAAGGTGTTCAGAATTGGGCCTTGTGTTTGTGTTTGGTAGAATATGAAAATCTGAAATAAAAAAGTTTGAATTACAAGAAAATTAAACATAATTCAGTTTCCTAAGGCAATATTTCACATCCCAGTGTTCACATATGGTCAATAGTCTTCTGCAGAGAAATCCAGTGCAATACATGGATTGCAGAGAGAAGCATTTGGTGACAAAAATCCTTGCAGAGTATCATACTTGCCACTGAAGGTGGCAAATCTGTTGCTGGAACACTGTTAAAAATAAAATGTTCAGCCGGCTGGTTAATATTTCATTCTCTTTTGATATGTACATTTACATAAAAAATGTTTTCTTATGGCTTCCCTGAAGGAGAAAGCTGTCATTTGCATGCTGGCGATGCAAATGCTGGTACACATTTTTTTAATCTTTTCCAAAACATGGAGGGAAATGCAGGGAATCTAGTCTCAAACAACAGAACAGTTTAGGCAGAGCTGAATAGTCATACTCGGTGTCTAAGGTGTGAAAAGACTGACGGCACTAGAACTAACGTTCTGTATTGGCGGTCCCCAGAGCCTCGATCTTATGACGAGTTTCAGCCATGAGGAGCTTTTTGCAGGATTGGGGGCTTTGTGAGTTGTAGAATGCTATAACTGCCATAGCTTTTAACTCAGTAACCTGTTTTTATTTGCCTTTCTCCACCTCTCAGAACTCCTGTAACCTTATCTAAATGTGAAGAGCATATACTTACGTCCTTCATGCTTCATGCAAATTCACTACATCTAGTGGAGCTGAGAAATCCTGGATAACACCCCATTTTGTCTGCTGACTGCTGAATGCTGGATATAGAAGACTTGCACACCAAACTGACGTGCTGAGGTAACCTGGTGTGCACCTTGACGTGTATCCATGAACCACCTTTGTCTTTTCCCAGTTATTTTCTGTGAAGAACAGTATATAAAGTGGAGTAGCAGAGGTGAAAACTCTAGAAGCCATTATTCTAGCCAATAAGGTACTCAGCCAGGCTTTTAGAAACATCTACACAGATGAGGAAACTGCAGTGCAGACTTCAGACTTGAGGTCAAAGCTGTATCGTTAGAGACATCATTTCCTGATATTAAGGGCTCCAAATCATTAATCTTTTAACACATAATATCAATAACTGTAATGAAAAACTCTGGTAGGGTGTAAAAAGTCTTCTGAATCTTAATGTGCCACCTGCCATCTGAAGAATAATGCAGTATAGACAGCCGCTGAGTTGAAGAACAAAGGGTCAAATGAAGAAAATGAAGAGGTGGCTGAAAGCTGAAAACTTGATTTCTCTGTGTAGGTGACATTCACCCCTGTTCAGAAGGTCAGCACAAGACCATGCCCTATGTAAATCCCATTTAAAATAACAAAATAGGGTCTGAGTGGGATTAATGTGGTATACATGTAATGGAAGGGGAGCTGGGAAGTTTGTCCCCAAACATAAGTTGTATATCTATGTCTTTAAGAAAGGAAAATATTGTTTCTTTCTTAAAGAGTCCTTCCTGAAGGAACTAATTGCTGAGACTTCACATAAAATACCACTGCTCTACCCAGATTTTTGTGAGACTCCAAAGTGTGCTGACATATTTATGTTTTCTCACCTCTAGTTTCCAGCCAGGTGTCATCTGAGAAGTGTCACAATTCACTGGGAAGGTTCTTCTCTTGGTATTTTGAGCTGGGAGAGGCACTGTCAGTGATCACACAAGAAAGTCTGCTTTCATCTGATTTCCAGCCCAATTTGGTGGATTCACAGCTTTGGAGAGTTGTCCTGAAAGTTTGGTTGCTCATATGCACCAAACCACACCCTCAAAACATAAAAAATTCACCTATCCCTTGTAGAAGTTAGTACTAAATCCCCTGTGGTGCTAACAACCTACCACAGAAGGCAGTTATTTGGACTTGTATTCTGGTATTTGAATGTTGCTACTTAGAAGATTTTCAAAGGCACAGATAGAAGTGAGGCACCCAGCTTCCCTTGAAAGTTTCCATTTTGGGCCCTTTTGTACAGCTTGCATGAGACTATTTTCTAATGCAGTAGTGATGGTCAGGATTAGGTTAAAAGACCAATAATGGTAGTATTAAAACATGAGCATGAGTTATTTTACCTGCACAGTGGAGATGCGTTTCCTGAACTCTTATTATGGTGTCATGTGTTTTCTTACCCCAGCGGTATAAGGTTGCATGTATTGTTAATTCTTGTTTCATAACTTTCATTTAGATTAGTGCTTGTGTGTCCCCAAAGTGGTATCACTTGCCTGAAATCTTGATTCTTCAGTGTTGTGTGGCTTGCATAAATGTCAGCTGATCCAAGGGAATGGTTTTAAAAGAAACAGCTAATCTGACAGTCTTCAAAGTGAAGCCTGGGAGAATCATCTCTGCACCTGGGTTTGTTATATACACTGAGCAACAGGAAGAACACTATGAATGCTGTCACTCGAGCAGTGAAAAGGGACAGGCAGCCATGTCAAAAATGACAATGCTTCTTTTGCTAGTCTTGCAAAAGATGTCTGCAGTGATGTGACTGCAGCTGACATCAAACAACATAAGTGGCTCGTTTCTGCAATAGATTGAAATTCATCCAGTTCCCTGTGTTCACTGTGATGACTTCCAATGCTAATTCTCAGTGAGTGAGGCATGAAATATATTCACAGGCTATACTCAGTTAGGACACTTTAAAGTTATTTGAGGTACCTGTGATGAAAACATCTGTGCCTCTTTCTTTTGTGCAATTTTTTTCTGGGTTTCAATTATGCAGTCAAAGAAACACTGGGAAAAGGAGAGGACAAGTTTGCTGATCTAGTTCTTTTTCTTTTTTGATAAGTATGAGTACTTGGTTGTGTGTGTGAGCAGAGGGAAACATAAGATAGAGGCATGCTTTCATCTCCTCCAACAAGGAAGAGATGAGCTGAATTGATGCAAATGAAGTGTTTTTGAAAGTGATCCCCAAAGCTCACCACTTTCACTGAGCAAAACAGGGAGTCATTTAAATTTTCATTTGGAGTCTAAATAATGGGAATTTGTGTACAAGATTTTAAAAGTCTAAACAGATGTAATTAGATATGTGTGTGCACAACAACTCAGACTATATATAGTGTTAGGCACAACCCATGCCCTGCAATGATTGTATGCCTGTGCTTAATTGTATTTGGCATGATTTTTCATCTTTGCTCACCTTGATCTTTAGCCTATGTTGTTTCTAGAACGACTCAGAAGAAAGCAGTTGATCAAAAGTTTGGAGAAGCTCTGGGGTAGCATCTACGGATGCATGGAAGACCAGAGAAATCTTGTGAATGGATAGATCCTGAAGACTCCACTGAACAAATATGGGAGACACGACTAGCCTAATTCTCCACTCACTTGCAATGGCTTAAAGCAGGGGTAATTACATTGAGGTCAGAGCAGTTACGTTGAGGTAAATGAGTGAAGAATCAGTAGGCCATGATGGTAGACCATATCACTCCATAACAAAATATTTCCCTTATCTTTCGCTATCATAAATGTGATGTCCAGTATCTCCATTTTAAAATCTTACATTTCCCCATTTTTTGGTCTGTCCCATTCATCTTCTACAATGCTACAGCTACATACATCAACACCTGTCCCCCATTACACACATTTTTGTTAGAATTCCCAGACTTTTTGTCAGTGGCATTTCCACCGGCATTTTTAATTTTTTGGCTATCAAAAATTTCCATAATTAAACCTTGTAACGTTTCTTGCATTTGAGTTGTGAGAATATTCATAATTGCTGCAAAAAAAATCACACTTTATGGTTTCTTATGGGGAAAGCAAACAGAATTGAAGACAAAATTGAACATTATTTCATTTAATAAATCCCATTGAACTTGATATTTTCTACCACTTTTGCTGGTTATGAAACTTTTCCCCATATAGGTCTAGGGTAAAATATTCAAAAGAACGTAAGTGGCTTCTAATTGCCATTTTCAAAGGTGACTTAAGGTATGTCTACACAACAAAGAAAAACCCACAGCTGGCCTGCGTTAGCTGACTTGATCTCACGGGGCTGTTTCTTTGCTGTGTAGACTTCCAGGCTTCGGCAGCAGCATACACTCTGGGACCCTCCATAGCAATGAAACAACCTGGAAGGCCAAGCAACACAAACCTGAGCTGTCTGGCATGGGTCAGCCGCAGGTGTCTAGCTGCTGTGTAGACATACCCTATGACACTTAAGAACCTAAGGGACAGATTTTTAAAGTTATTTAGGCACGCAAATATGCAGATTGGTGCATAGTGGGATTTTCAAAATCACTTTGGTGCCTAACTCCTTAAAAAGTTGGCTTTAAATCACCTTTGAAAATGGGGTTTACACTGCTAAGTAACTTAGGAGCACTTGAAAATTTTATCTCATCTTCTCTGCACAGGTATATTTGCTGGTGATGCCTAATTATTATTCATCTTTGATAAAGCAGCAATAGCTATCAGGTCTCTATTTCTTTACCCTACACTATTTTTTCTTAAATTTCTGCGGACACTGTATAGTATAATAACACTGAGAAACAAATCAAAGATTTAGGTTCTCTCTCTCTCCTTTGTGAAATGCCAGGAAGTAAGGAAGGAAGTAGAGATGAATTTAAATGAATATACTGAATTTATACATTTGTGACCCACTACTCTATCCGTTTGCCCAGTATACCTCTTCAGTGTTTAATAAAGCAGAATAAACACTTTTATTTTATTAATCATTAATTTGCCTTTTTACATTTTTAAGGATGGCTGTAGGAATGAAAGCAATGGCGGAAGATGACATGCAAAGGCATAGTTGTAAATGAAGCAAGATTTCCCTGATTTCCAGAGAAAGCTCTTTTGACTTTATGCTACCACTTTATCTAATTATAGCTGTTTTTTTTTAAATAATACAGTATAGAAGGAAGAACAAACAGCTTGGTTCCTTGAAAGAAATTTCTTTGTTGCTGAAAGCAGCAAGTAGGATTCCCCCCCCCCCTCGTCTTTGTTTACTAGGGAAGGTGAAGCAGTAACTCAACATGAGGGTACAGATGTGATAATTTACTTGTCAGTTATGTAGTAGAAAAATCACTCGTAATGATAATTGTTGTATTAGGGATTTAAAAAAAAACTTGAAGCTGGGTGACTATTCTTTTTCAACAATGCACTCTGCTGTGGTTTGTTCTTGGTTCCTCTTACCAGACATGCATTTGTGCACCCACCAGAATCAGAAGAGGATCTATTGTGTTTCATCTGTCAGTATAAAGGCTATTTGTGATCCTGTGTCTGGTTTTCTCTACCCACTTAGAAAAGTTGCTTGTTGTTATTATGAGAGGTGCAGGTAGAATACGCATCTGTGGTTTGCAGTGACTCACTTGAAGACAGAAGTAACACCTATGTTTCAGTTGATGTCCAATCTTAGAACACAACCTTATTTGGTCGATTGATGTTAGGTTTTAACATTGTTTTAAAGTTCACATGCATTTAGCTGGAATAAAGGGTAGCTTTAGCTAATTAATTTTGAGATGAAAGGCAAAAGGAAGGGTTTATGTTGGTTTTTGTTGTTGGGGTGTTTGTTTGTTTGTTTTTTTGTTTTGTTTTTTGGAGTGGTGGTTATTTTAATTTTAATGAATAAAAGGCATCGCGTTTTGTAAAGGCCAATTAAAAGAAAGATGCTTTCTGCTAAATAGCACTCAGAGGGTATGGCTATATAAGATTTAAATTAGTGGGAGTTGTGTGGCTAAGTCAGTTTTGAAAATCTCAAATTTAGATAGGAAGATGTTGCTCTAGTGAATGGGTCAGGCACTAAGTATCTGATCCAGTAGTAGCAGCTGGAAAGGGGAGGAGAAACATCTATAAACTTCTGCAAACAGGCAAAGACCTCAGTTACCATGGTTAATAATAGTCATATTTATTCTAATTCCATTTACTTAAGTAGAATTATACACAATTATCACAGGGATTAATTTTGCTCTATAGCTTTAGTTAAGCAAATAAATAGGGCCCTACCAAATTCACATCCATTTTGGTCAATTTCATGGTCATGGGAATGTAAAAATTGTAAATTTCATGATTTCAGCTATTTAAATCTGAAATTTCATGGTGTTGTAATTGTAGGGGCCCTGACCCAAAAAGGAGTTGTCGGGGAGTCGCAAGTCTATTGTAAGGGGGGTTGTGGTACTACTACCCTTACTATTGCGCTGCTGCTGGTGGTGATGCTGCCTTCAGAGCTGGGCAGCTGGAGAGCGGCGGCTGCTGGCTGGGAGCCCAGCTCTGAAGGCAGAGCCGCCGCCAGCAGCAGCGCAGAAGTCAGGAGGGCATGGTATGGTATTGCCACTCTCCAGCTGCCCAGCTCTGAAGGCAGCAGCGCAGGAGTAAGGGTGGAATGGTATGGTATTGCCAGCCTTACTTCTGCACTGGCAGGATGCAGCCTTCAGAGCTGGGTGCCCAGCCAACAGCTGCCATTCTCCAGCTGCCCAGCTCTGAAAGCAGCACAGAAGTAAGGATGGCAATACTTCGACCCCCCTGCAACTCCCTTTTGGTCAGGACAGCTAATTTGAGAAATGCTGGTCTCCCCTGTGAAATCTGTGTGGTATAGGGTAAAAGCACACAAAAGACTAGATTTCATGGGAGGAGACCAGATTTCATGGTCTGTGATGTGTTTCTCATGGCCGTGAATTTGGTAGCAAATAAAGCAAAACATGGCTGTGATAATTTTGTCAAGTAACACTGCAAATAGGGTGAGCAGTGAGATGCAACTTTGGCTACCTTCTTTGGCTTTCTGGTACAATTTAAAGAAACACTGCACACATGCTCGCAGACTTTATGGCCCTAGCAAGCCCTCTCACTGTAATATGTGGCCTGGGAATGACTGGAGGATATGTGCAATGTTGGATCCTCCAACAAAAAGCCATACACAAAGAATCCCCACAGATCTAGGTTCTGTTGTGCATTGTGGAAGCATACCCACTGAGCATGCTCCTGGGATCTGTCTTCCCCTGAATGGTTGAACCAAAGTGGTTCTGATCTGTTGCAGGGCCTTTGCAATATGGTGGTGGGAACAAGATTTGCAACTAATGGAGGTGATTGTGGCAAGTTCCACCTGGATTGCTTTATGAAACTTTTGGGGGCCCAGAGCAATCCATTTAGAGATGCTGTCTAATATCACCCTGATTTAAAATTCTTTCCAAACTTCATAAACATTGGTAAATGACATTTTATCTGCTTATTTTGTAGTGCCCACATCCCACAGCATATCTGTGCCTTTATGTTTGTAATCCCTACCCAGGACCTCTATCTAGTGCTTTCCATTGTGAAGGGAAGGCACGCTGACCAATTATTTCACAGGTGTATGCTATCACAAAACACATGAGAAGTAACAATAATGCCAGGAGACATCAGATCTGTCTCATTTTAGAATATGGTGCTCTTTGCTAATATCCTCAGAGAAGAAAATGCTAATTTTGCAGAACCTTTTTTGACTTCACCCTACCGAGGAACTAGCCTTTTGTGTGCTGAATTAATGAGGACAGCTAATTAGTGATGTGCTGAAAGTCTTGTTCTTATTCATATGTTGTTAATTTGTGGAATCCTTGATAACCCCAAGCTAGGGCGTGATCTTTCTGCCTTTATTTGTGTAACTCTTCTGTCATGTGGTTAATGGCAGCAATATAGGTCAGGTTCCAGTATGTAGGCCCCTATTGAAAAATAACTAAACTGCATGCACCCGCCCCCACACCCCCCAGAAGCCTGGGAAACTAAATGCATTCTTCCTGGGTGCTCTTACCAGACAGAATTTTCTCACTTGCAAGGACTCTGAGTCTGTGTACAAACAAGGAAATATTTTTTTTAGGGGAGGGAAAGGGAACAAAGTTGTAAATGTGGGAAATCATAACAACATAATATATATGCAGCAAAAGATTAAAATACCCCACCACTCAACACACTTACAGTAATTTGGTAGTAGTTCATCTAACTTCCTTCCCCCTCCCCAGGAGTGAGAATGTCCCACAGGTGATAGTCCTTTGGCTACACCACCTCACCCATGCACTAACCTCCACTCACAATTTGAATCCGTGAGTAGCAGTAGTAATGCAAATGTCTCTTTGCTGCTCTGTCTCACATCCCAAAGAAGCAGCTTGCCTGGCCCTGGCTAAAGACACCACCACTTAACGCAACTACTAATTCAGCTTTATGAAGGTGCTGGGTAAGTAGGGCCTTACCGGAGGCCATTCAACTCTGCTGCTGTTCTCTCCGTCAACCTCTCACCACACAGTCCAGTCTGCATTGCTTTTCCCAGTCCTCATAGGAAGGGAGCCAAGATGATACTTAAGCAGAATCCTGGATGCTTTGAAATGAGCTCTTTCCCACAAGCTAAAGCTATTTCCCCCTTTTTGTGTCTCTCTGGGAGCCCACTACCCCTCAAACATCCAAGTTTATGTACAGTTATTGCGACTTCTCAAGTGTCACTAGAGGATTTGTGGGTAGGTAGCTTATGTAAAGAAAGCTCTTTACAGAGGCACTTTCCCCTTTTGACCCATAGAGGGAGTAGAGAGCTCTTTCCCCTCTGCAGCTTCTGGCCACTGGGTTACATATTTGTGCAGATTAGATTGAAGTCAGTGTGGGTTTTGCATATGTTAGGACTGCAGGTGTAAATCTTCTGTTGACTCCAGTCAATATTTTAGGAAATACAGGGCTAGAGTAGGCAGGCTGGTACATGCAGTTAGTTCAGAATAGTTGATGTGTGGTGGGCTGTATGAATTTTGCACTGATTATGAAAGAATAAACCATTTGTATCCAGATTTTGTAATTCTCTGCATTCCCTCAAGTGATGAGATCTGTTAATTGCATTATATTATCTACTGGTAACTGGGACATTAATGCATGTCAGCATTATACCTGACAGGGCTGTCTTGAGGGGTTTTACTGCCGTGGGCAAATTGGAATGTGTGCACCACTCAAAGCCACTGTTACTTGCACAGTAAACAGTCTAAACAGTTGTATCTAGGACTCAATTTTAACTTATATTTCAGTAATTTATTTATGTAATTGGGGGCAATATCATCCACCCAATGGTGCATAAATTGATACAGAAGGGAACAATAGTAGCAGCATCTTTGCTTCCTTCCTGCTCCCATCTGGACCAGGCAGCTTCTCTTCAGTAACCCTGCAGTAGTGGAGACTTGACAGATGTAGAGGAATTGAGGGTGGGCAGGAAAAATGTTTGCAACCCAGGGACATGCACTTTCTGTTAAAGCTGATTGGGAATTTTTCCACAAAATATTTTCATTTTTGTTGGTGCCACATTTGTCAAATCTGACACATTACATGGGAAAAAGTTGGTTTTAATTAAACTTCCATCTGGAAAGTTTCTAAAGTCCAAAATGGAATTTCTGGTCAGAACAAGAGAAACTCCAAAATAGCCAACAATCCTATGCTTAGGGCACTCACCTGGTTCAAATGGAACACGTACTTGAATGTGGGTCTCTCACCAGCCAAGTAAGTACTCAACCACAAGGCTATTTTGACGTGCGGGGAGGGTGTCTCTTGCTTTCTTTCTCCCCTATTCTGATCCAGAACAAAAACAAATTTCAAAACCAAAGAATTTTTCATGAATTGAAATCCCAGTTTCCTGGCCAGCCCTACTCTCTATGGCATCAAGCCCTGACTAACCCACAGGGAAATTCCTGAGTTAACATTGGTCCAGTCAGTGTTAGCTCTCTCAGGCTTTGTCTACACTACAAACTTACTTTTGGTATAACTACATTGCTCAGGAGTGTGAAAAATCCATACCTGAGCAACCGACCTAGTTATACTGACCTATTTCCACCCCCCCCACCCCCCCGTGCAGACAGCGCTGTCAGCGGGATAATTTCTCCAACTGACATAGCTACTGCCTCTTGTGGAGGTGGAGTTATTAAGCCTACGGGAGAGCTCTCTCCCATCGGCTTAGAGCACCTTCACCAGACACACTACACTGGCACAGCTGCAAATTTGTAGTGTAGATCTGCCTTCAGATTCTTGTCTGTGTCATCACACTTGTCACATAGGGACAAACCATTACCCCAGAATTACCCATAGACCTTAAAATGTGTGATCCCCTGTATTCTTTTCCCTTTAATCCTAAGGCACTACTAATGTTAATACATCAGGAACAACTCTCAGATCAAAGGTTTGCTGTGCAGCCATTGTGCTGCCACCCAGCTAGCATGTCTTTCCTTCACTGCCATCTCCTGATGCTGGCCAGAAGCCACACATACTGTGTTGCTAAATATATGTAGTTTGGCCATCCACTCATCAGACTTCCCCTCAGCACGATTCCTATTGTTTTTGCTTCTCCTTCACTCCCTTGGCTACCTCTACAAAACAGTGCCCCCAAAATTTGTACACACTAGACTGGACCTCAAGGTCCTATTGATTATTATGGACAGAGTAATGCAGAATTGCTGGGCCTCTGCATGTTAGTTCCATGATCTTCTAGATTTCCCCAGGGGTCTCAAGACATCCGGGACACTGGGTGGCCTTTCTGTGATTCTGCTAACCATACCCTTGACAGGCTGATTTAGGTGAAACTCATTTTTTATGCAAACCCTTTCCAGGTTTTTCCATGAAAGGGATAAATAATCTTAAAATATTTTAGGCTGTGCATTTCTGGTTGGTTACACTATATTTTTAATAACATGATAAAATCCAAGCCAAGGGCTGAACAATTTACGCACTGATGATATCACCTTGAAATACACTGGGTCAGGTGTTTGAGCATGATTGTAAAATGGAGCACATAAATTTAAAAAAAAAACCTGAGCAATTCATGGGCACTATTGATATGAATATAACATCACTGATTGCTACTGATTGTACACCTGTTCTCCTGCTATTAGAAAAATGTTTGCTAAATTAGGGAAAATGTCCCATGTTAGGTGGAAAAAAGTGCCAAAATTCACATAAATGCAGTGATAGCTTGTTCAGTGTGATCATATGTTGGGGCAGGAAGGTTCTGAGCAGAAATTTGACTATTTACTGGAGCTGAGAGCAAATCAGAATTTCTGTTCTGTGGGAAATTCTGATATTTTGAATTGGAACAAAAATCAAAATTTCAAAATTTTTCATGGAATGAAAAATTCTAAAAAATTCAAAATGTTTAGGTTTGAGTCAGTTTAACTTCATAGGTTTCGAGTGGTAGCTGTGTTAGTCTGTATCAGAAAAAACAACGAGGAGTCCTTGTGGCACCTTAGAGACTAACAAATTTATTTGGGCATAAGCTTTCGTGGGCTAGAACCCACTTCATCAGATGCATGGAGTGGAAAATACAGTTGCAAGTATAAATACACAGCACAGGAAAGGATGGGAGTTGCCTTACCAAGTGGGAGCTCAGTCTAATGAGACAATTCAATTAACAGTAGGCTACTAAGGGAGGAAAAATTACTTTTGTAATGGTAATGAGAGTGGCCCATTTCAAACAGTTGACAAGAAGGTGTGAGTAACAGTAGGGGGAAATTAGTATGGGGGAAATTTAAGTTTAGGTTTTGTAATGACCCAACCACTCCCAGTCTTTATTCAGGCCTAATTTGATGGTATCCAGTTTGCAAATTAATTCCAATTCAGCAGTCTCTCGTTGGAGTCTGTTTTTGAAGTTTTTTTTGTTGAAGAATTGCCACTTTTAGGTCTGTTATTGAGTGGCCAGGGAGATTGAAGGGTTCTCCTACTGGTTTTTGAATGTTATAATTCCTGATGTCAGATTTGTGTCCATTTATTCTTTTGCGAAGAGACTGTCAGGTTTGGTCAATGTACATGGCAGAGGGGCATTGCTGGCACATGATGGCATATATCACATTGGTAGATGTGCAAGTAAATGAGCCCCTGATGGTGTGTCTGATGTGGTTAGGTCCTATGATGGCGTCCCTTGAATAGATATGTGGACAGAGTTGGCACCAGGGTTTGTTCCTGGGTTGGTGTTCTTGTTGTGTGGTGTGTAGTAGCTAGTGAGTATTTGCTTCAGGTTTGGTGGCTGTCTGTAAGCGAAGACTGGCCTGTCTCCCAAGGTCTGTGAGAGTGAGGGATTGTACTGCATCTTCCTAAGGTGCCCCATATGAGCTGTCATTCAGGTGCCTCATGCTATCATTCTTCCTATGGACAGGACTCCTTGGCCAGTCCACATCTCTTATATTACATCACATGGATTAGTCAGAGTGGAGATCGCAGTGCATCATGGGAGATGGAGTCCAATCAAGGAGCTTATATGGGTGAATGGGGACACTAAGCACCCAAACTAGAACATGCATTAGCACTGTGGCACACTAGGCAGATGTAGTTTGATGTCAATCAGACTCCAGATGAAATGTTTTTGTTCATTTCAACAAGCCAGAATGTTTTGGTTTAAGTCAAACCAACTTGAAATGAAATATTTTGTTTAAATTTTCCTACAGAAAATGTTGGTTTTGTGGAAATATCATTTTGTATTGAAAAATAATTTCAATGGAAAATTCCTAATCAGATTTATTTACATTCTACAACATGTCTTTTAACCTTGTGTCCCAACAGAGCTGATTTTGTAGTGTAGATAGGTCTACCCACTAACCTTTGAGTGTTAGGCATGTTTTTAAGTGGAATGGAAGAGTATGGCCCCAAACTTTTAAGACTAAACATATGAATTATTTTAGACAATAAATACATTATAGTTTAGAACATTGATATATTTTGCTTTTTAAAAGTATGAGCATGGTACCTTGAAAACTAAGTTGGTTATATAAAAACTAAATCTGGTGCAAAATATGCATTACAAAATGCTTGGGGTAAGGGGCTGGGTGGCTCAGGTGATTTGTAATCTGATATGGAGCCTTTCACTAGTCTGAACCCAACCTAAGTGAGTAATAATGATAGAAACTTGTTCGTTATGATGGCTATTTGGAGATCTAAATGAAATGAGCTGGTAGTATCAATCCAGTTCCTAGCAGGAAAATGTCCAGCTCATAATTAGCATGCTATTTTAGAAGAAACTGCCATACTCCTCAGGCTCTGGAGAATCCAGGTTACACACATGCAACACACACATTATAGAGAGTGAGAAACCACCAGCTCACCTTGGTGAGCTCAGAGGAGGCTGTGACTGTTGATGTGTCTGTAACGAGGTGTACAAACTCCTCAACAGGCAAGAGCAGGTTTGGGCTCAGGCAGCCCCACCCTTCCACGTATGTCAGGCATGCCATTCTTGGAGGAGGAGCCTTATAGAAGGAGAAGTCCAGGTCGGAAGGACTGAGCCTGGGGAGATGAACAAACCTCTCACTCTGAGCTCCCAGGGAGGGAGTACCTCAAAGAACCAAGCTACTGTAGGTTGACTGTGGACAAAGAGTGATAGGACAGATAGCTGGAGGATCTGGGTATGGCACGGAAGCTGGAGCTACTCCTTATTTATGTTAATTTACTTTCTGTTTCTTTGTTACTGTAACACACAGACCCCTCTTTCCTTCCCGGGTTAACTGGGAGCAGGCAATACTTACCTGTGTGCCCAGGCCCCTGATCTTGTCAACAGTAAAGGAGATTCTAATTTGGGGTCATTTCAAGCTCACATCCCCCCTGGAAATGTGGATTGTTATAACCAAGCATCAGATGTGGTGGTTACTCACACTACCTTCACTGCATGCCAACCTCAGTCAGTACTGGGCACAGCAACAGCCTCTGCCCTGGCTGCAATGAAGCCCAGCAATCGCCTCCATGTCTCCCTGCTTGGTCAAAGCCCCAGCAATTTCTCAGCAGCAGTTTGTGGTTTTCTAGCAGCAGTTTAGCAGCAGCTCCTGGCTTGGATAGTGCTCCATAAAGCAATCTCAGCTCCTCTGACCAGGATCACAGCTCCCCACCAACATGGAGCTCACCACATGCTTTCCTTGTGTCCCCTGGAAATGGAAGCCCCTCTGTTCTCACAGGCTGGATTGCAGAACTCAGGATCTTCCTTACTGGAACACTCCCAATTAAGTTCAGAGGCCCCTCTGGTAGAGGATGCCTACATAACCTCGAGGACTATGACTAAGGACAAGACCCTAGGGCAGATTCCTACTGAGAATATGAGTACCCTGTGGAGAAGGTGGATACACTGTAGAAAGTAGCCCAGGGAAGAAGCAATAGGTCCGCCCAGATGATAGCCACTTGCACAAGGCTTCCTGGGCTGGAACCCGGGATAAATGGAGGAACTAGGTTCCCCTACAGCCTCACTACGAACTAACCAGAAGACACCCAGACACAAGGGACCAGAAATACTATTGGGCCTGGCGCTATTCTGTGAAAACCCTGATTTATCTGGAAAATGGTGAGACCAGGGAAACTCAGCTGGAGGGCCAAGTCACAAGCGCAGAAATAAGATGAGACTCGTCAGCTGGACTAGAGGATGAAACCCTGCAATACCACCCTTAGCCACAAGGCAGTGCATCTACTGGTGAGTCACTTTGCCTCTGAGCCCTGAAATATAGAAGCTTAATTGTTTTGTTAAAGCATCTCACGAAGTGGGGACATTTGCATGAAGGATATCAATACCGTTGAATAGTATTATCTAAGAAGTTTTTCAAAAAAGTATTCAAAGTACTGTTTCAAATATTTGTGTGTGTGTTAAATGTTTGTTCGCTAAGAAAATTGTATGGTACCATCTCTCTGAGGGTGATTGACAGCACTTATTACCACTCACAGTCAAGGTTTTGCATGTCATAGCTGTGAGATTTAACTCTGTTTAAGATTTTTTCTGAGGAAGTCATGAAAAGACAGAGCTCTGGCCTGTGCTTCAGCAGAGAGGTAAACTGAGGTTCAGGAAAAAGGGGAGCATAATAAAGTTATGCACAAGGCCCTATGTGACTTGTAGGATGATTGTCAAAAAATTCTGGCTGAGCTGCAGACAAGCCATGGAAAATTGTCAGAAAAGTAATTATTTGTAGTAATAAAGTCCCTTATTACTTTTCCGCGATTATCCACTGTCGGCTGCCTGGGGCTGAGAGCGGCGGCTCCCAGTGTCGGCTGCCTGGGGCTGAGAGCAGGAACTCCCACTGTCAGCTGCCTAGGGCTGAAAATTACAGTGGAAGCCAAATATTGTGGAATCCACTGTTTCTGCAATATCGCAAGTTAAGTAGGGCTTTAGTTAATCATATTATTATATCATCACCTCCCTAGCCCATTGCATACACATCAGGTTTCTTTCTGGGATGACTCTCGTTAATAGCTATTTTAAAAGTTTCAAGGAAGAAGTCATTGATCTATGGTCTCAAACAGGGCCGGCGCACAACATTTTGGCACCTGAGGTGGGGAGCTCAACTGACGCCCCCATGGCCCCTCACTTGGGCCAAAACTTTGAAAGGTCTCAATTTTGCCTTCTTCCTGTTCTACTCCTCTCATGGTACTGCTCTGCTACCTAACAACTTAAAATGCCAATAAAGGAGAACTAACAACCTAAAATGCCTTGTTCAAAAATTTTAAGTAACACTTAACTTTCAGATGCCTGAACAGCAATTGTAACCTTTCTTGTCTGCATAGTAAACACTGGCATTTTTATCTGTTTGAATAAACAAAGTGGTGCTTTCCATGCCTTCTTGGTTGCAAAGATTTGAACTGCTTCCTGAAGGTCCACAGTCTGGGCCAGCTCATGCTCTATTGAGATTGTTGGAAGGCCGGCCAGCCTCTCCTGTGTCATTGTGGAGCGTAGATGTGTTTTTATTAACTTCAGCTTGGAGAAGCTGCATTCTCCACTGGCAACTGTTACACGAAGTGTTAGAAGTATGCGCAGAGCAACAAAAGCATTTGGAAAGAGGGTGGTCATCTTATTTCTGCACATATATTCCAGAACAGCCTTTGGAGTTGATCCTGCTTAAATGATCATGAAAGGGCTTTCAGTTCATGACCTAAATCACTCGCATCAATATTGCGCATGTCATCATGTGTCAACACTGTCTCTAATGCCCTGTATTGCTGGTGTAGGTCTTCTTCAGGTACAGTGGGGAGTTTTGGAATATCTTACAACATCCCAAATATACTGCTGTGTTTCGTGAGCTGTATGAAATGTTCTTCAATTGACTGTATTGCACAATTTAGCACCTGGTTCAAGAATTCAACTTTGAATTGTTTGGGGTCTCTTATGGGATTATCCCGTGCCTTGTCATCAAAATGTCTTCTTCTTCAGTGACGCTTGTATTCTTGAATGGGTGGGAAAATAGTTTCAATGTGAAGTTCCTCTGTCAGCTTCTGTGTACTCTTCAGAATGTTTTGAAATCCCTTATCTGACCGGTAAGACTGTAGGTATGACTTTGCTTTATCCAGTTGTTCCATTGCTCCAGATATATCGAGGTCAACACCTTGGAGTCTCTTGATAACAGTATTTATTTCAAACAGTATGTCATGCCACAACAGTAAGCCACAAGAAAATCCTGAAAAATGATCCCTCACTCTCACAGATCTTGGGAGACAGACCAGTCCTCACTTTACAGACAGCCCCCCAACCTGAAGCAAATACACTCCAGCAACCACACACCACACAACAAAAACACTAACCCAGGAACCTATCCTTGCAATAAAGCCCGATGACAACTTTGTCCACATATTTATTCAAGTGACACCATCATAGGACCTAATCGCATTAGCCATGCCATCAGGGGCTCATTCACCTGCACAACTACCATCATGTGCCATCATGTGCCAGCAATGCCCCTCTGCCAGGTACATTGGCCAACCCGGACAGTCTCTACGCGAAAGAATAAATGGACACAAACCTGACACCAGGAATCATAACATTCAAAAACTGGTAGGAGAACACTTCAACCTCTCTGGTCACTCAGTAACAGACTTAAACGTGGCAATTTTGCAAGAGGAAATCTTCAAAAACAGACTGCAATGAGAAACTGCTGAGCTAGAATTAATATGCAAACTAGATACCATTAACCTGGGTTTGAATAGAGACTGGGAGTGGCTGGGTCATTACACATACTGAATCTATTTCCCCCATGTTAAGTATCCTCACACCTTCTTGTCAACTGTCTAAATGGGCCATCTTGATTATCGCTAAAATAGTTTTTTTCTCCTGCTGATAGTAGCTCATCTTAATTAATTAGCCTCTTACAGTTGGTATGGCTACTTCCACCTTTTCATGTTCTCTGTATGTGTGTGTATATATAGATAGATAGATAGATAGATAGATCTTCTTACTATATGTTCCATTCTATGCATCCGATGAAGTAGGCTGTAGCCCATGAAAGCTTATGCTCAAATAAATTTGTTAGTCTCTAAGGTGCCACAAATAATCCCGTTCTTTTTACAGAAATTTGAAGTTATGTATGTTTCTGGTGATTCCATTTCCCTCTGCCACTGTCCTCCCACGAACAGTTCCTGTCATAGCATTATCCTCCATAATGGCAACTATAGCATCATCTCTCTTCCCAATCTGGTGTTTGATAGGCTTTATCACCTCCACTTGACTTTCCCATTGTGTGGCACTCAGTGGTTTCAGTGTCAGAGAGGATGTTCTCAGATGTTGCTTCAAAATTTGCTATCGATGAGTTGATGCAGAGAAAAATAAATAGATGCTTTGAATTACATTAAAAAATTCAGCAGCCTCACTAGAAGCTGATGCTGCATCACTGACCACCAAGTTCAAGGAATGAGAACTGCATGGGACAAAAAAACTCGATGGTTTAACTCTTGGATCCATGTCTGCACTCCTCTGTTCTTTCCTCTTATGTTGGCACCATTATCGTAGCCCTGACCTCTCATGTCAGCTTTCGCAATTCCCGTATCTTCCCACTTTTTAAGAAGCACATTTGTTGTACCAGCTCCTGTAGTATCATCAATGTCAATTAATTCTAGAAAATGCTCTCTGACAGTCACCATTGCAGGGACATTTTCGCTATGTTCTGTTGTTGTTACAAAACGCACCATTAAAGTCATTTGTTCCATGTGGCTGATGTCAGGTGTGCAGTCCAGAATAACAGAGTAATATCTTGCTGACCTCAGATCTGCTACAATCTTCTGTTTGACTTTTGTTACCAGTAACTGTGTATGATCTCATTTTGAATTGTTTTTTCCAAGGTAGTGGTTGTGTACATTTCTTGGGTGACGACTCTTCTTAGATGGTCCTGGAGTATAGCATCAAACTCACCATCAGCTCCACAATTTTAAGGAAGTTTCCATTGTTTGGCACATACAGCTGATCTGAAGTGCCATGCAGTGCTAGGTTTTAGGTAGCAAGCATTCTCACAATGGCAATGAGCCTTTTCAGAACATTTTGCAAGTAAAGAGACTCTGATGCAATCTTCTCTTGATGCTGATCATCTATGGTGGCCTTTAACCTTAGTCTCATCTCAAGCTCTTTCCACCTATGGAATGCTCTCTGGTGATTTGCTGCCTTCTCATGGCATGCCAGATTTCTAGCCAGATTTTTCCAGTCCTTTGTTCCTGTAGAACCCAATGTGGTTGGAACATTAGACTGGAAGAGTTTGCAACAAAAACAGTATGCAGCATTCTGGGTTTTTGAGTACATAAGCCATGGCCTCTCCACTTTGTCACCATTGGGGATTTCACGCCAGTAATGTGTTGGATGGACACTTCTATTTTCATTGTCTTTGGGAAACATGAAGTTTTT
Organism: Eretmochelys imbricata; assembly: GCF_965152235.1. Lineage (NCBI taxonomy): Eukaryota > Metazoa > Chordata > Testudines > Cheloniidae > Eretmochelys > Eretmochelys imbricata. Next base: position 36,498,077 of record NC_135574.1, read on the forward strand.
CATTTGCTGTGGCCCATGCAGTACAAGGAAGTCCCTCAGGCTACTGCTCAAGTGGGTCCACAGTCCTGGATCATCTAGACTTAAGGAACTAAACTCAGCAGGAGCTGTTTCTTGTGCCTCCACCACACTCTTCTCTGATCTACACTTTTCTTCAGGAATGTGCATGGTTACATCCATTTGAGATGGAGATACGGATGCTGCAGTAGCTGCCAGGTTACCTCCACTCTGACTAACTGGAAGATCAGGCATCTCCTCACCACTCACATCCTCACTTGGGCCGGAAGGCTCATCATGAATATTTGTGTCTATGTATCTCAGAAAAGCTCCTTCCCGCTTAGATAGAAAAGCTTTCTTTGCTTTCTTCCTTTTTCTGAATGCTGCCCCAGAGGAGCGTTTACTTCTTTCACTCATGACTGCTGTTCTGTGCCAGCTATAGTGGCTCTCAACACTCAGTTGAAGGGGACAAATAAGCAGGCTGGTAGCAGGGCCTGAGTGAGGGGAGATATCAGCATTTTAGGGGCCTAACTGGCTCCTACTACTTCAGTAGACTGCCTGCTCTCCTCAAGTGGGTTCAGGGAAACAGCAAGAAACAGGAAGCTCCCTGAGAAGCTAGTGTTAATCAGTCCAGGGTCCTGGGGGTGCTAGAGAGGTACATAAGAGGCTCCTCTCTCTCCCTGCAGCTCCTGCTGCTTTCTGTTATTCCCTCTCACCTTTTCTCCTCCCTGCCTGTTATGTCTCTTGTAACCTCCTTCCTCGAGCACAGCACTCCACCACCTCTGTGCATCTAGAGCAGAGAGAATACATATGCACCAGCAGCAGACACAATTTTCTACACTCTGGGTCCTAGTGGCGCCCCCCCAACAGTCTGGCACCTGAGGCAGCTGCCTCAGTTCACCTCATGGTAAGGCTAGCCCTGGCCTCAAACACTTTACTGCCTGTTTCCTGCAAGTATATCAGGTCTCTTGATTCTTGTTAAAATAAGCCCTCTCTTGCTTCTGGATGCATTAACTTTTTAGGGGATTAACTGTGTTTGCAAAAAGCACAATGAATATCCTTTCCCCCCGCCACCTAAAACTTCTGCTTGCCCTGGCCTCAGGTTTGAATGCAATTCAAGGCTGTGGAGCATGATTCAGTGTGATTAGGCTGTCAGAAGATAACATGGAGGCAGAGGCCTGGGAGGCGTAAATCAGACACAAACAAGATGGAGCAGTTGCAAGAATCAGAGGAGAAACTGTGGTAAAACAGGGAAGACCAAATGCCGGCCTCAAATTCACACTATTTATCTCAGATTTTAAAAAATAATTGACATGAATAAAAGCCTGTAATCAGGCGCCTCATGTATGTTTCACAAAGCATACATTTTGTCATCCTCTGAAATGCAACTCTGTTCAAGTCTACATGGTTGTATGAGCAGCTCTAAAAGAATGTGCTATGACTAAAAATGGCTGAGATTATAAATATGCAGAAATACCCAATATAGTACTGAGATGGCACTCAGGGGAGATTTGATTCAAGAAGTTGAATTTAGGAGAGTAAATGAAGAGAGAGCAGACACAGGATTGAAACATTACATATTTTACTTTTATTTACCTATCTCTAGTTCTTACTGATGTACATTTGAACAGAATTATCAACAGCAAAAGCAGGAGAGGAATAGCAAAGCACAGAGCTAGTCTAACAGAAGCACAGAGTTGAAACAAAAGTTTCTATCACATCAGTTCTCAGAGTTCCCAATGCACTGAAGAGCACATTGTTTCAGGAGCCAAGTGAAGCAACCCTTCACACAATACTTGCTGAACCTTGTCTTCCCTTTGTCTATGGTTATCTTACCCACAAACAGGGAACATGTAAGCACTTTTTGGTTTTAGGATTTTATACTGCTACCCATCACCAAGGTATCGGAGTGCATGCTTTGCTCCTAATATTGCACCTATTTTTCAGTGGAGTCATATCTTCAAGGACAGCGATGTATTTAGCGTCTCAAGTCTCAATCCAGTGGATGCTGAACTGAAGGCAAACATTTCTGTTGACTTTGGGCTTGTCTATACTGTACCAGCAGTGCTCACCAGGGGTGTGTGATTTGTAGAGTGTTCTAATGTGCTCTGCTCTAACTGCCCTGTGTAAGTTCTGCCGGCACACTCTGAGGATACATCTACACTGCCATAAAAGAAAAAACAAAACCCACAGCGGCAAGTCTCAGAGCCCAGGTCAACTGACTTGGACTTGCAGGGCTGACACTACAGGGCTAAAAATTGCAGCGTTGACATTTCTGCGGGGCTGGAGCTCAGGCTCTGAAATCCAGCAATGGGGAGTGGGTCTCAGGGCCCCAGCTTCAGCTGGCTCAGGAACTACATAGCTATTTTAAGCCCTGTAGCTTGAGCCCGAGTCAGTTCTGAGACTTGCTGCTACAGGTTTTTGGGTTTTTTTGCAGCACAGCGTGACCTAGGCACCTTTTAGGGTATGTCTATCAAAGTCCCATTTCAAAGAGGAGTGTGTTAGCCACTAGGAAACTAGGTACCTTTTATAGCATTTACAACATGGGGAAGTTAGACAGACGCACATGAGCACGTTCTACAAATCACACCCCCTGATGTGCACTGCTGGCGCTGTGTAGACAAACTCTTTAATGGGACATGGCTTGCACCCTTAGGCCTAGATCCTGGCCCTCAGTCTGGGCCCTTTGCACTACTCTTGCGGCTGCTGTAATCAGTTAGACTAGGATTCCTCTGGCGTGGGGGAATGCCTTGCTGTTAAAATAGTGGTATATACATTTTTATATCTCTGAACATATTACACGGCCCAATTAACTTCATAGCTCCATCTGTGAAAGATCTAATTTTGAGTCTGGATTCTCCATTTCCCTTAACTTTTTAATAACACAATCTGTGAAAGAAGACATCAGAATGGAAATTGCTTTTAGAAAATGTCATCATAAATACATGTCATGTGTATCATACAGCTAAGGCTTTGCCTATATTTGAGTCCAAAGAGACAGGGATTAGGATGTGAGACATTTAAATACACAGGGCCTGATTCTCACTTACGCTAAGGTCTTGTCTACCCTATGTTGCAGTGCAGCCTATTGGGGTTTGAATTGCGGAGTGCACTGAAGTGTTGCACTCTAAAGTGCACTGTGTGGATGCTGCTGTGCAAACTAAAAGGTACATAGTTTGCATTAACATAGTCCTGGCTGAGAGGACTACTTTAACACAAACTTAGGTACCTTTTAGTTTGTGCCAGCAGCGTCCACTTAGGACACTTAGATCGCAACGTTTCGGTGTGTTCTGCAATTCAAACTCCTGTGGTCCGCAAGTATAGACATAGCCTGGGGCTTCTTTACACTTCCCTGGCAAATTACTCTTACACCCACTTTAAGAACCCTTTATAATGCCAGAACAGTGTAAAGCGGTTTTAGTATAAATGAAAATCAGGCCCACATAGCCCATTTTAAAAATGATTGCAGAAGAGGATCTCTTACTGCTGTTTCCTTGTAGTTTAAAAAATAGATTTTTTTAATGCTACTTAAAAAAATCTGTTGGAGCTTAGCTGTGATATTATTTACATCCAGCTGAAACTCCAAAAGCCCCAGCAGTTAAATTACACTCCTTGAAGGAGCACTATGGATAAAACCTGCTTGATATTTGCCCTATTTCGAGATTTGCACATTTTATTCTAAAAAAGTGCCTAGGGTTCTGTGACGAGCAGTGTTCTTTAGTATTACCAGTTGGTACTGTGGAATTCAAACATTTATTATTTGGCAGATAATATTTTTCACAGTTGGTAAGGTAACCCAGGTTTTTGCAAGCAAGGGAATTAAGAAGGATGTTCTGTACTGGAAAAGCAGAATAAGGTGCCCAGAATTAAAATATGTGGAAGAAGTAAAGACTCATAGAATAACAACAGTGAATGTGTGGATTTTAAAATGACCATGTTGGGTTTGAATACCAAGAAAGGCTGTGATTTAGATGCATCACCTGCAGCTGATCCTTTTAGCGTGGACCTTCCAGAAGCAAAGCCAGCATATCAAATATGGCAGAGTCCCCCTGTGATGCTAAAAATATCCTGCTATGTGAGCAAATCACTGGAAGGAAAGAACTTGTCACACAGGATTTGACCACTTATTGGGTCCTGCTTTGGCCCAAGTATAGATCTCATGCAATATTCATAAAAATCAATGCAAAGATTACTATTGACTTCAATGAAGGCTGGAGCAGGCTCTGGAGCCTTCTCTTAAATGCATATATGTACAAGCCTATCACTATAATGTGAAATAATCTGTGCATTACCTGGGTGAGGCAGCTGACATATGAAATAGTTGCATAGCAGAATCTGGCTGTCTTAAAAACCATGTGAAAGGAAAAAATATGCATGTCTTTTATATCTTCGGCCTTTGGGATCACAAATTAGAAATGGATTACACTCCTCCATGTAGGTAGGTTTCTTTTCACATAACACTTATAACACAGAGAACATTTCTTTCATTTCTACAGTGATATAATGAGCAGTTGTGTTTGTCAATGCTATTTCCAGTTGTTGAAATGGATGAGGTTACCATAAAGGAAGAACCAGGAGTACAGTACGTGGAAAACAAGTGAATGAGGGGATACCAAATAATGGCAACACAGCAAGAAGAAACCCGCCTATTGCCATGTCTGTATCAATTGAAAAGTCAACAATAAAATTGAGGTTCAGGTTTAAAACTTGACCCCCAAATAAAAAAGACAGAAGTATGTTGAACTATTTCTGTGTGAACTTTTTAATTCAAGAATTTGGAATCTGAGAGGCACACTGGGGGAATACTTAAGTGTATCTCTCAACATTTTATTGGAAAGTGTGCACTTACGAGGCCCAAATTTTGGGAAGTAATTCTGGAAACTCAGGTTTTAGGTACTCATATTTACCTCTAAGATGTTCATTTTCAGAGATGCTAAGCATCAGACAACAATTCCCATTGACATCAGACGGACTTCTGGGTTCTTTGCACTTCCAGTAACCAAGCCTTAGGGGTCTAAAGTTGGGCACCCAGGCATTGAAGTACTCAGAAATAAAGGCCACATATGAAAATCTGTGCTTAAACCTCTTTGCACCACACTTTACACTGCTATATAATAGCTATTACTGGGGATACTGATTGTTCACACTCACATTCTAACTGGCAGGTTGGACCTTTATGATGATATCACAACCATGGACCTATTCCCATCATTGTGCATCACAGATCTCGTCCATGAAAAAACAAAATAATTTGTTATGCCCATTGTGAGTTGCGGAAAAGGATGAATAAAAGGGAATAAAGGCACATTTTTTAAATCTCTCCCTACCTTTTAAGGACTATTCCTTATTATTATTTATTTATTATTAGTTTAGTTTAGTTTAGCAGGCTATAGTTACAAAGGCTTCTGAGGTAAGGAAAGAAAAATTCTAAAGAGGTTTTGTTGCAACACCATTTTTAAACTAGGAAAAATCAGTGTGTCCAATGGCTTGCGCCTGAATATGTTCAGCTACATGGAAATGAATGCACATTTACAGTCTAATGCTTCGTGGTTGGAGGATGTCAGGTATGCTTTGGACTATGCAGCTTCCTTAATTAATTAATTAACAACTCCCATTGATTTCCATTGCAGCAATATTGAGGCATTCTGGTTTGTAAAGGATTTTGAAGTCCTCGATTAAAGGTACTAGAGGACGGTAAAAGAATATTATCCTGCAATTTAAAGAATGTAGAAGTGGAATAATCCCTATCTACAGGCACTTTACGGGGGGGTGGGGGGGGAATGACATATCCTTTAGTTTCTGTGACCACATAGTTAGACACTTAATTACCTGTTTACCAGTTAACAGCCTAGACATTTATCACTTCAATAAATGGTTGATTGCATTAACATCAGATTGAAGAGAATTATTACCACCTAAATAATTGTTACATTTATTGCAAATCTTAAATGACCCTTTTTAAAAATGATAAATCATGAAAAGTGCATCCTTTTTCCCGAAGGACACAAAAATTGCTTAAGCAACACTCTAGTTCAGCCTAAGAGGAGTCCTGATTAACAGCCTCTTCCTATATGGCAGGAGAGGTAGGAACTTGGGAGGGGTAGAAATCTAAGATTCTCTCTTCACATCTATTAAAAAAAAATAATCCTCTTAATAGTTCATCTGTACCTGCTCTTGGATTCAGCAATTGTGTTCAGGCAGAGAATTGCTTGGCATTATCTTATGACTCACTTGACAGAGCTTACCCCTACCTTTCATTACCTGAGAGGAGATCATTACAAAACATACAAGTAGTATCATTTTATAGCAACCTATTTTGAACTAGCAAATTAAATGAGGAGGAGAAAGGAAATGGAATGCGCCAGGCATAATACTTTTAAAATGTTTTTAAATTAATAGAAACCGTAGGGTCTCCTGGCAGCCTAGAGGAAGGCCATATCTACAGTACAGACTTCTGCCAGCATAGGTATGAGTCAGAGATATGAAGAGATCCCCGACCAACATAGCTGTGCTGGCAGACGTCCCTAGTGTAAACGCAGCTACGCTTTCACTGGTAGACCTTTTTTGCTCATGGGCCGTGGTTTTACTACACTGATACAAAACACAGCTTCACCAGTGTAGCTGCATCCACACTAGGAATGCTTTGCTGGTATAGTATTGTCAGACTGGTAAAGCACTGCTAGTGTAGACATAATTGAAGTGGGATTGAAAGTCCCGGCAAGCAGCAGGAAGTTCTTTCAGTATCTTTTTAATATTATAGGCCTGACTGTACATTTATGCTGGCGAGCACTCATAGTACTAAATACACTGATTTGGGGCAGTCTCCTACCTTCATCATACTGGAATGGAGGAAGTAAGACCATTGCTGGAAAGAACTAGGGATACCCTCTCTTCTCTCCCTCAATCATCATATCCCCTGCCTTCCCCTTGGCCCTCCTTACTTGGTACACGTGAGGGCTAGACACAACTGCACAGTCCCAAATGTGAAACACATCAAGTTTTAGGAGATTCTCCTGAAATATGTTAAGTAGCTGAAATGCAAAGAGCCATAAGTGGCTTCCCCAAGATAAAGAGCAATAGAGTAGCTTATGGCTGATCACTACTATGAAGGCAGCCTTAGCAGGAATAGTAAATTGTTCTAAAGCACAAAAGGCAAGACATTTATGGATCACAAAATTAAACTTAAAACCAAATTTTTGGATAATATCCTGTTCCCCCGCCCCATAAATCCATAGGTGCTAGGGGTGCTGCCACACCCCCTGTCTTGAAGTGGTTTCCATTATATACAGGGTTTACAGTTTGGTTCAATGGCTCTCAGCACCCCCATTATACAAATCATTCCAGCATCCCTGCATAAAGCCATTCTGAGCCTGGGAAGGATGAGCTTTTGGCTTTATTATTGCACAGACTGAAGGCAATTCCTCAGATTTGTCACCAACATAAGTGTTTGCAGGTTCGGGGTCTTAGTTTGCGCAAGTGTACATGACTATACAGGCTGTAAGTCAGTGGAGAATTGGGTCCTATATGTGTAAAGACGGTTGACCTCTGGTTAAACAATTAATCAAACTTCTAATACAAAAGGCAAAATTAGTACTTCTGTAGCTTTCACTTGTTACTTTGAAACCTGTATAGTGGATAAAGGCTCATATAGTTAAATATATTGCAAATGTAAAGAGATACTGTCCATTTAAAATCACATTTTTATATAAAAATGATATACTAAAGTTTGTATAGTGCTGAGCACAATGGGACTCTAGTCCTGACTGTGACCTCTGGCACTATGAAATTGGTGCTTGTGGAGTCTGATGGAAGATTGGGGTCTCTGGTCCATAGTGTAACTTGGCAGAAGTATACAAACAGCAGTAGTTACTCATCCCCTCAGAGGGGTATATATCATAGAAAATTAGTAATCACAAGCCTCTGAATTTTATGAAAAGTGAAATTATTAGAAGAGTTTAATGGTTATTAATCTGAGATATCTAGGGTTGAGTACCTTGGCTAGGAAAGGAGTCCTGAGATTAGATTTGAAGTTTTTCTAACAAAGATAACTTATCAAAGAAACCTATCACATATCGAATGTGGTTTAGTTTATCTCTGTGCCAACAGTTATGAGCATGGAATGCTAAACTTCAACCCCAAAGCACAGCCATTCTATTAAGCTAAGAACTCCAGAGATTTAAGCCTGATGGGCTTTTATTGCCTAAAGCTATCCCATCAGGCCACCCTGTTAAAGGTATATCTCTTACTTAAGGGAAGCTACTGTGTGCTGTTCTAGTTTGTAGAAGTGCTTTCGTTTTAGTCTAGTGGTAGAAGTGCTTTTATTCCAAACAAACAAATAAATTCTTAGCTATATGGGAATAGATTTCCTAATGCCCTGTAGCACATCCACTTCTTTGAGCAATATAAGCTACTGCAATATGTAAACCTTTAAGTGCTAAGGAAAGAGTAGCAAAAATTGAAAAGAGCAACAGATATTTTCTGGCCAGCAGTAATTAGAGTGAAAAGCAAGATGTCATATTCACAGAGTAGGTAAACCTGGCTTCCCCCTTTTTCAATGCTTTAAACTGAAGAAAGAGTGGCAAAATACAGTATCAAAGTGGAACTGAAAAGTAAGAGGGTCATTAACTGACCTGGCCTCAAGAAGAAGGAGAAGAAATTGGAGAAGTGAAGATTTTGAAATTTGTTTTTATATATATAGTCCTAGCTTGCAATGTAGGTTAGCAGAGATATATGGTGTAGTTCTAGGAAGAGCAGTTTAAGCTAACTGTAAATATGGCTGTACTTGTTCAGTAAGGGCAGTGTGAGTACAGGAACGGCACACGTTGACTACTAAGATACATTTATTTCTTCATGGTCAAAATTTAGCAAATACAATATACAAAAATGTCACTGGAAAAATCATATTGCTTCATAATAAAACAGGGGTTATTTTGCAGTTATTTGTCCATTACCTACTTAACACCCTCTCCTCCACCTCCTTCCAGCTGACATAATTCTGATTAGCCATGTAAATTGGATCTGGAGACAGGTCGGGCCAGACCCTGAAACTGGATCCACATAGGCCTGCACGGAACCTCATTGACTGCTATGGGGCTCCATGTAGGCGCAAGGATTCATTCATGCAGACCCAGTTGCAGTATCAGGTCCTTAGTCTGAATCATAGAATTGTAGCACTGGAAGGGACTTAGAGAGATCATCTAGTCCAGTCCCCTGCATTCAAGGCAGGACTAAGTATTATCTTGACCATCCCTGACAGGTGTTTCTAATGGGTTTAGAAACCATCTTTGCTGGCCTCTTGTTGAGTTTCCCTGCCAGGAGCAAACATATTTCATTCTGAATGAAGCAGGTAACATCCTGTTCTTTGGCAAGAGGAAGCCCCCTGCCACCATGCTCCAAAAAAATGCAAAACCTTCCATTAGCAGCTAAAAACAATACCAATAATCAATTTAAAAAATACTTGTCATTCTTCATTGTGAAGGCAAGAAGATCTGAGTAGCAATGGAGCCTGCTGTGGGTTGGGTTAGACCCTGCTGCTGTGGGTCAGGCATGGCCGCTTCCTTACATTCAAGATAAATGTAAAGAAGCCAGTATAATTAGGTAGCTGAACCTCTAACAGTAGCACCCCAAAAGAGACACATGCTGGGAAGCTGAGTCATGTTTCTCAAGGGGTTTAAAATGCAGGGTTTAGGACTTTGCTTTCTGAGGAATTCCATAGTGGCATAGCAACTTACATAAAACTGTATCAAAGGCTTTTGGGAAGTCTATAAAATTCATCTAAAGTGATGACTGCCATTTGATCAACAGTTCTATGACGATATGTAGGATTACTATTTGAGCTATACATGTTTTCTCCTGTCTGAACCCTGCTTGCTCTTGTTGTAACTGTGAGTCTACCGCTTTCTTTCTTCTCTCTAGAATAAGACGGGTGAAAGATGGGTAAATACCTTACTTGGGATAGGCAACAATTGAACGTCTCTCCAGTTTTTACACTGAGACTGAGGTCACCTTTCTTTGGCAACTTCACTATATGACCCTTTTTTCCACATGTTTAGAAATGAGCAAACATCATTCAGAGCTTCTATGAAAATGACATACCAAGTAATACATAACAGTGAACTGACTATGCCATTGGAGGTTACTATGAGCCTCAAGATGGGTTATGTCACCTACGATCTTTCTACTGGTAGTGGATTGGTAATGAGAAGGACCACAGAACAATTCAGGGGTATACAATGGACTTTCACACAGAAGTTATGGAACCATGACTTAGCAGATGACATTAACTTGCTCTCCCATACCCAAAGAGACATCAAGCCAAAATGAATGATCTCCAGGCTTATGCACAATTAGTGGGGCTGCAAATAAACATCAAGAAAACTAGAACTATGAGAATCACCGCAAACAAGAAACACCAATAACAGTTTTGGGGACTGATGTAGAAGAGGTCCAATATTTCACATACCTTGGCAGCTTTGCAAATAGAACAGGTGGAACAGATGAAGACATTAAACACAGAATAGTCAAAGCCAGACTTGCCTTTGTAACGCTATAGCTGATCTGCAGAAATGTCTCCCTCCAAACTAAACTTTGAATATTTAACACCTTTGTAAGGTCACTCTCACTTTAAGGTGCTGTAACTTGGAGACTTATTAAGACTTTTCTATCTAAATTCCAAGCTTTTCTAAATAGCTGCCTCAGACAAACTCTCAGTATCAGATGGACAGATAAAAAAAATCACAGACAAAGATCTCTGGAGGAGAATGAAACAAAAACCGATAGGACAGGAAACTATCGAACAAAAATGGAAATGACTAGGACATACCTGGATGAAAGATCCAAATAAATAACAAAACAGGTGTTGGACTGGAACCCACAGGGCAAGAGATTGACCAGGGGTAACATGGAAATGCACAATAGAAGTAGCATTTAAAGCTACCAAAATGACATGGGAAGAAGCTAAGCTGCAGCAGGAGACTGGCAAAGGTGGAAGGCAGTGATGAAGGTCCTATATTTTGCATAGAATAGAAAGGCATAAGAAAAGAAGAGAGAGGCTCTTTGGTGGGACCGTTTTGGTCTGTGTGTGTGCATGAGAGAGAAACATAGCACAAGCTGAAGACACAGAACAAGGAGAGAAACAGACTGAAGCACAGAGAGAAGCAGAAAGAAGGCCAAGCAGACCCAACCTGGAGGTATGGTGTGTGGCTCTGGAAAAAGATGAGAGAAGTTTGGGTTCAGACTACTGGCTGAAATAGTTTGATGCTGTGAGTAAGGAAGCAAAGGAAAACAGGACTTCGTACATTCTTTGTAAATAAACCAGATTGCATCAGCAGTACCAGAGTTCATTGTCAATTTCTCCTCCAAACTGGAACAATCCACAGGTGTCTGAACTTTGACTTGCCGCTCAGGTCTTTTGCTTTAGTCTCAAGAAGCTTAATTGTACCTGACTGTGCAGAATTGCATCCCCCACACTCCTAGGGAGTGCCCTAGTGACATTGCACCTGAGAGAGCTCTGTGGTTCAATAGGGCAAAGTAAGTAATGCTACAGTCCTTTACAGGGTGCAACATGCTCCCCATTGCATGGCCTGCCAGCTCTGCTGTCCGGTACTTAGTGGGACATGGAGCCACGAGCACAGGGGCTGCCATTCTAGTCAGGCCTTAAAAAGACTGTTGGGAGAGGCTGTTTATTCTTTCCCCCAGCTCTCTCTCCTGCCTTCCTGACTAACAGTAAGAGCAAAAGCAGCCAAAGATGGGACTGCTGCGCTAGGGGACATACTGACCAATCTTTTCAAATTAATTTCAGTGAGCTTTGTAGTGGTACTTAATTTGCTAGTAAAACCTATCTGTATGCCTCCTCCCCATTCCTGATCCTCCTCTTCCTCTCTCAGTTCCCCACTTCAGACCCATCAGCCCTTTCATCCACCCCCTTCCAAATTGAGTGAGTGGTGTTGCAACCTGGCACTTGGGATCGCAGCATCACTCAGGTTTGGCTGAGCCAAAAAGTGGTCAGGCCAGGGTCTGGGTGGCCCCCACCTCCACAGCCTGTGATGATGCGCACGCACGGCTGACGCATATGATTCTGGGTAACGTAGTTTAATTTTTTTATTTGGCATAAATGAATGCTTTTTGTTCTTTTTATGCAGGAGACAACACTATTAAATTGGGAGTCGGGAGATTTTTGATTGTATACACAAGTCTTCCTGACATACTGGGAAACTTTGTCAGTATGCAGGGGGTAGGAGTAAATTGGGGCTGAGGCAGGGCCATCCCCCAGAACTCTTTGGACCCAGAGCTATCGTCCCCCAAACTACGGGAGCACTAGGGCCCAGGTAATTCCACCCCTACCATGAGAGGAGTCATCCATACACTCCAGATGATAGGAGGAGAATCAGCCAAAGCAGGGACCTTAGGACATTCAGAGAACTTTCTACAGTTTTGACTGTACTTTCTCTGCCCTGTGTTGATTGGCTGTTTGCGCCAAACTTTCCCCTCCCTCACAGTCTCTTCACCTTATCTTCACTCCACAACTCCCCCTCTTACCCTCTTCTCCCCTCCCCATCCTTCTCACCCTCTTTCCCTTACCTTTTCTTTCCATTTAGCTTATCCCTTGCTAAGCAAACTCTCCCCCACCCCACTTGAAAAAAGAAGAAAAGTCATGGCACAATATGATGTTTGCTGCTATCACACCGATTGTGCTGCTTTAGTGTTATACCTCTTGTTCATCCCGCCCACTCCACATGCCTGCCTTGTCTATTTAAATTGTAATCTGTTTGGGGCAGGAACATCTATTCTTCCATGCATGTACAATGCCCAGGCCAATGGGGCCCAACTCTTGGCTGGCCCTTAAGCACTGCTATAATAAACATGAATAATACTACTAATAAAGTTCTCACCTTCTCCAAAGCTACCACCAAATTGTGAAATTAGAATTCCTCCTCCTGACTTCACTTCTGTTGGGGTTAAGTGACTTCCTAAATTTCTGTGTTGGGTGGATGGATGGATTCTTGCCTCTGGTGTAACGGACTATCATATTCTGAAGACACACACTCAACGGACTAGGAATCAGGTTTAGAACCTACCTGTCTCTGCAGGTGAGTAATGGTCGTAAGTTGTCCCCTTGCTCTTCTGTGTGAGCTACTCACACTACAGGACACAGCCCTGGAGGGACAGCAGTCTCTGTGGGGTGAGCAACCCCCCATGCAGGTGGCTGGTTAGGACAATATTGCCAACTCTTGTGATTTTTTTCAGAAGTGATGAACTTATTGCCAGGCTGGAGGCCAGTCTTGCGGTGACAGGAGAAGCTCCAGCCCTCTACTGAAAATGAGCCCTGCCTATGGGAAAGCCCTCTCTGATTGGCTGCCTTGCCTGCCTCTTTGAGCAGAGACACCAATCAGAGTTGCTGTGTGGGAATTCTCTCCCTCTCTGCCTCCCCTCAGCAACCCAAAGCAATTCTCACAGGAGTGGAGGAAGGAGCAGAAAGACCCCAGCTGCTCAGGTTTGTCTTCTCCCTCTTCCCCTCACCCTCCCTGCCGCAGGGAAGTGGGGGTGGGGTGAAGAATCCCTGGAGCTGCTCCCGAGCCTGGAAGGGGAGGTGAAGAAGGAGGATCAGAGGTGTGGTTGGGGGACTGAACTGACAGGGGCTGAGGAAGGCTGAAGTGATGGTGGGCAGAACTGATGTGGAAACAGGACTGATTTAGAGGTTGGGGGCAGAATTAATTTCTGGGCTAGGATCAGGGGGATGTGGGGGTGAGAGCTCCTGCAGTGGGGGCCACAATCACCTTTCCCAGTAAATGTGGGAGAATGGGCAACACTAATTGTCACACAAACCCTGGGGATGGGTGAGGGGAGTTAACATTCAAAAGACAGACCCAAATACTATGTATATATATTACATAGGTCACTGCAGCTGAGCCAACATAGTGGAGGAAGTAACTTCCTGCTCCTATAGACCAGTAGCAGATTATTTCCTCTCTATAGCAAGCAGGGAGCTGGGAGGAAGTCACAATTCGTCATTTGTCTGCTCCTGGGACAGCAGCTACGCAACTGCCCCTTGTTATGAGCTGGATGTAGCCTTTAGTTATTTATTTAAAAGCCCCCTAAATAAAAACAGCTTTTCCCAGTGGAAATATAAAATCCCTTGGGTCTTTTTAAAGAGATGAATCTGGAAAATTATCCAGTCTACTGGAGCTGCCACTTTAACTTAAATATACCTCTTGAGTGTGATTAACTAATTTAACAATGAGTGTAAACTACTTACTACTCTCTCTTCATATGAGTAAACAGTGGGTTATGTCTAAGGAGGGATGGTTAGTTATCAAAAGCTACTGATGAATTACCTGCATGTTAGCTTGTAGCCTGAACACCTGTTAACACTTGTCCTACTTCAAGGAAACTAATTGAGCATTAGAAAAAATTGTAACTATGGCTAGTCTGGTTATGTATTACCATGTTATTTCCTAGCACATGATATGTATGGCTACACTTGTATGAGCATAAATATGTCAATTGTTTTGGCAAAGGTTGGTCTGGACCCAGAACGTGAGAGTCCACATCACAGTTAATAAGCTTTTAGTCTTCATTTGATCTCCTTTTATCTCCTTTTTCATGTTTTTTGGTTTATTTTCTTTCATGCTATGGCAGTGGTTTTGAATACAGATGAAGCAAAACTGGATGAAACTCCAGGCAGTCTTTACCTACATTGTTTAGGTAACGTGTTGGATGTGATATTTAATTGCCATCCAATGTGTTGGTGTTGGCCATGCTAACCAGTGATTTTGTGCAATTCAGTACTTGCCCAATCAAATGGTTCATCATTAGAGCTAGTTGGGAATTCTTTTGTGACAAAACAGTTTTTCATCGGAAAATGCCAATTTGTCAAAACAGAAACTTTTCACGGGAACATATTGGTTTCTTTTGTTTTTTTTTTAAAAGGTTTCCCACATCCAGGATAGAATCTTTGATAGGAAAGAAAAATATCATCTCTGTTCAAAACAAGAAAGAGAGAGAGTGAGACACCTCCCCCAGCATATTCAATAGCCCATTCACCAGTCCTGAGATACAAAAGACCCCATTTCAAGTCCTTGCTCCGCCTGATTTGCAGCAGCAACTTGAAGCTGGGTCTCCTGTCAATAGCTTGTTGCCCTAATCAGAACACTATTCTGGGATGGGTCTCTCTCACTCATTTTTCACTAAAAAATTCAAAAGTTCTTGGTTTTATCTCTGAATGGGAAAAAAATTAGAAATTTTGAAAAATTTCATGGGAAAACCCTTTTTCACTCACTTCTATCCATTGCTCAGTCTGTTTTTCCATTTGTATCGGGCAGAAGCAAAACTATAATTTTGGTTGTCCAAATAAAATTAGCAACAGCTCTCAGGACTTAAGGCCCTTAATACTTTAAAATAAAAATCCTACTTTGGAAAGACTTTGTGACCTCTGGCTTTTGTCTTTTCAGTATGAAGTCCCTGACTGGCTACTGCACTTCCATTCTGTTTGTCTTTTGAACGCTTGCCAAAACTTAGATGTCTTTCACTACATCTCTCATCAACCCGCCTTTTCAGCTCCTATTAAAAACACTTTCTGGAAGGGATTTGCAGCACTTGTACTTTCTCAAAGGTGTGTTTTGCGGTTACACACAGATGTGTTTGATAATGAAAGGCTTTTGGACCAGCTTTGTGAATTTCTGAGATCTATAAATTCTGGGGAAAGCAGAAATGTATTCCCTGTTTCAAGGATAATGTAATTATTCACACAAGTCTAGCCGTTGTTATCCATCAACAAGTTCATCATTACTGAGGTTATCAAATTACACCCACAGTATGACAAATAAGGGGCAGATGGTGGGGAACATATTTACTTAACTATTTATCCTGGTTCTTTGATCTGATAAACAATGGATATTTTAATTTAAAACTGCATTTCATTGGCACTCAGGATTCATCATAGAATTGGACAACTTCAGGAAGCATTTAGTTCAGTTGCTGGCAACAAGCTGGACATCTTGTAGTAGAATGTGTGTTTGGGGGACTTTGTTATTTTAGTTTGCGAGTTTCCTTTATACTGCATCTTTTGCTCTTTGTCAGTGCACTTACAGCAGTGCATAGATGATGGTGAAGATGTCTAGACAGGTGCTCAGACAATTGCACACTTGATTCGGCCATTGAAAGTTGATTTTTATTGAGTTCAGGAATGGCTTAATGTTAATCAACTTGTTTTATACAGAAAGGTGAAAGATGAAAAATTAAACTGGAGGTGCTGAAAATCTGTTTAAAATGCAGTGCTGGGTAGTGGCCCTGGCTGGATGGTAGGTAAACATTTAAGGGGTTGCTATGAATAAGTGAGGTTGGAATGGAACACCAAGAAACTTCATTTCTATTAGTCAGTACATATTTAAAACATTACATCTTGGGGTAAGAATTGAGGCCCGTCTTGCACTCTTGACTCCCGTGGAAATCCCATTTTCATCAGTCAGGTGTGCAGGACTGGGTCTGAATTTTTCCATTTTTCTGTGTCAGATAAATATGTATTTATTATTTCTGGAATCTGAGCAATTTATTAGACTGTTTGGAATACTTATCTTTGCAGCATGCAGTGAATGGAACAGATATTGCTTCCTTGTGTACTCAAATGTCTCATTGACCTCAGCAGGAATTTTGGATGGGTCAGGCCATACATGTTCATTTTTCATATATTGTTGGCCAAGTGAAAAGAGGTCTTACACTCAGCTCCACAGCACTGTCTGATGGCAGTCATTAACACCTTCCAGTGTAACAATAACCCCCATCTCAGCTCTGCTGATCCTCCCAGTGCAGTTTAAAAGTGTTGACACACTGAATGACTTTTCTCCTAGGTTGAAAGAAAATAAATTAAAATGGTGGGTCGGGGAGGGGGAGGGGCAGGAGAAGGGGAGGGGAGGAGATCAAGGTACACTGCCATGAGGGGAAGAGGGCAATGGGGCACATACACAGCCTGTGGCATGGAGGGGGGATGAATGGGGGACCCTGGCATGAAGAGAAAGAGATGGCATATAGAATCTCTGGCAAGGAAGAATGGGGAAAGGTGGGCATGAAGGACACACAGAGCCCCTGTCACGATGAGGAAGGATGAAATGGGGGGAACACAGAACCCCTGGTATTGTGGGAGAATGGGGTACCCTTGTATGGGGGGAAGGGGCATGGATGGAAATGGAGAAATGGGGAGAACACACAGAACCCCTGACATGGTCTAAAAAGGGGAACAATCGTATGGGGAAGGAGGGGCATGTGGGTAATACAGAGCCCCAGGCATGTAGTAGAGGGGGAAATGGGGACAAGGAGGAAATGAAGGGGCACACAGAGTCTCTGGCATGAGGCAGGGCAGGGGGAAAGAGAATGAAGAAGACTGGTATTGGGTAGGGTAACCAGACAGCAAGTGTGAAAAATCGGGACAGGGGGTGGAGGGTAATAGGAGCCTACATAAGAAAAAGCCCCAAATATCAGGACTGTCCCTATAAAATCAGGACATCTGGTCACCCTAAAAAGGGGACACACAGTGTCCCTGACATGAAGGAAGGGGTGGAGGATGGTACAGGGAGTCCCTGAAATAGAGAGGGATGTTAAGGTGGTACACAGAGTTTGTATCTGTATATTGGGGGTTGGCAGGGAATGGCAGGATGCAACAAGTACCTGGTGTGTGCAGTGTACTCAGCCTACAATAGAAAGCAAGTGTGTGACCCTTTAATTGAATAGTAATACAGATCTATGCTAAAACACCTTTGCTTATTTAATGTTATGGTTGAGATTTTTAAATGAAATCTCAGGAAATTCAAAATTATGGCAACTCATTTGTTGTACATATATAGTATTTGTTCTGTTACTCTGCTTCAAATCTGGAGTACCTACAGCAAGCTACCAGTATTGCCAACGCTCATGATTTTATTGTGAGTCTTGTGACTTTCTTTACCTGTCTCATGAAAACATGTTGAAAAGCTGACAAATCACAAATCTTCCCTTAGTCAAAATGGCTGTCATCTCCCATTATTGTCAATGGGGCTGAAGTCAGCAAGATAGCCATTATTTCCCTGCTGTCTGTACATACATTCATAGAGTCCAATGCCAGAAGGGACTATTGTAATCATCTAGTCCAGGGGTCTCATACACATGGCCCGCAGGCGGCCCATGGAGTTATTTCCTATGGCCCGTCATAGCTCCACTCACCCCCTGCCCCCCCCCCCACGCACTGCATTATAGAATCATAGAATATTAGGGTTGGAAGGGACCTCAGGAGGTCATCTAGTCCAAACCCCTGCTCAAAGCAGGACCAATCCCCGATTTTTGCCCTAGATCCCTAAATGGCCCCCTCAAGGATTGAACTCATAAACCCTGGGTTTAGCAGACCAATACTCAAACCGCTGAGCTATCCCTCCCCCACTCCTCTGCCTACCTCCCAGTGCTTCCTGCCGCCAAACAGCTGTTTGGTGGTGCTTAGAACTTTCCAGGAGGGAGGGTGGAGGAGTGGGGATGCGGTGCACGCTGGGGAGGAGATGGAGAAGAAGCAGGGCTGGGGCGGGGACTTGGGGAAGGGATTGGAATAGGGGCGGGGAAGGGGTTGGAAGAGGTGGGGCAGGGGCAGGGCCTCATGGAAGGGGTGGAGTGGGGCGGGGCTGGGGGCAGAGTGTGGGGCTTTTGTATCTTTGTATGAAAAGGTGTCAGTGATGTGGCCCTCGGGCCAATGTACTAGTCCTCATGTGGCCCTTGTGGTTTGAGTTTGAGATCCCTGATCTAGTCTGACCTCCTGTATAACACAGGCCATAGAATTTTCCCAAAATAATTCCTAGAGCAGATCTTTTAGAAAAACATCCCATCTTGGTTTAAAAATTTCCAGTGATAGAGAATCCACCACAACCTTAGTAAATTTTTAATTGCTTTCACTGTTAAAATTTTACACATGATTTCCAATCTGTAATCAAGTCACTCCTTAACCTTCTCCTTATTAAACTAAATAGATTGAGCTTCTTGAGTCTGTCACTATAAGACATTTTCTAATCCTTTAATCATTCCTGTGGCTCTTCTCTGAGCCCTCTCCAATTTATAAACTTCCTTCTTGAATTGTGGACACCTGAATGGGACACTGTGTTCTAGCTGTGGTCACATCAGTGCCAAATACAGAGGTTCCACTGTTTATGCATCCAAGGATCTATTAGCCCTTTTGGCCACCGCATCACACTGGGAGCTCATGTTCTTTTTCAGAGTCACGCCTTGCCAGGATACAGTCCCCCATCCTGAAAGTATGGCTTTCATTCTTTGTTCCTAGATGTATACATTTAACCATATTACATAGGCAGTTTGCTTCCCCTCAGTTTATTGAGCAATCCAGATTGCTCTGTCTCATTATCTGTCCTCTTCATTATTTACTATTCCCCCAAGTTGTGTGTCATCTGCGAATTTTATCAGTGATAATTTTATGTTTTCTTCCTGGTCATTGATAAACATGTTAATAAGTGTATATATAGGGACCCGCAGGGTCCCTATATATAAAGCCATGTCTATGAGTAATATGTCTGCCACTGTATGGTTATGGGGTTAGACAGGATATAGGGAGTGTGAGGAGCAGCAGAGACAACATCAAATGTGAATAGGGAGAGTAAAGGGGAGCAGGGCACTGGGGAGGTAGATTTAGGAGGATGGAGGTTAGAAGGGAGGCTGAGGTTGGAGCAGAGGATAGTCATGGGGTAGGAGATGCAGGGGATCAGACAGCAGTTCCATAAGCCTGATGATTGTGGCAACTAAGGGGAAGAGAAGCCAATTGTACATACTGCCAACTCTCACAAACTGATCATGAGTCATGGAATTTTGGTGTCTGTGGGAGGAGCTCTCACAATGGTCTGAAAAGATCCTCCATTCCTGTGATTTTCATGGCTGGGCATGTGGGCAGATCTCTGTGTGAGAGCCTCGAGGCTGAGGACACAGACCTGCCATGCCACTGAGCCCTGCATTCATGTATGGTCCTTGAGCAGAGAGTGTCCTGGGGCATCAGGGTCACAGTGGAAGGGGGAATCTATCTATCTATCTATCTATCTAGAGTTTTATGTTGTTGTCTACCACCATAATATTGGATCGCCTTCCATGTAAAATCAATAGCAAAATCCCTAGTGGACTTCATGGAATCTCTAGCATAGCAGTTCCTCACTCCTGTTTTCCGTATCAAAACTGTACTTTAAAAAGTAACAAATGAAAACATTTTCTATTTGGTATCATTTACAATTTGATAATTGCAAAATATTTTCTGTGTGCATGCTGTTTGGCATGTCAGAGATGGGTTGCTATACGTAAAACACAATGTGACCACGCCTTTACTGATTACATACCTTTTCTTAAGTAGCAGAATTTCTAAGTGGGTGATATTTAAACCCTGATCAAATACAGTGCAACTGCAGTTGACTACACACTTTCTTAAAGGAAAATATGTAGATGGATTCTGTTTTGGCTGAGTTAGTCCCCTTAAGAGTTGTATATCCCTGCCAAGGGCATACACAGCATGTAAGGTTTACTGATACAACTCTCTTGAGTCATCTAGTTGGCTCTAGGGTAGAGAAGAGAAAATGCATCAGGCACAGTGTTTGGCTCACATTTAGCTTAGCTGCTGCCTCTGGAGGATAAGTCCACAGCAGACATAAACACAGTAGAGTATGCGCTAGGAGGATTCAGCCAACTTAAACCCACTCCATACCTATTTTGCTAAAACAGAAGAATGGGGGCTACACCAAAGAACTCCCAAAGGATGCTCTCGGCTGTAACAAATGCTGTCTGCCAGCCTTATATTGATTCCTTTCCAAAGGAGCAGAATACACATACAGTCACCAGCACAAAAGAAAGGGTAAGATGCTGGCTCCCTAGAGAGCAATAAGCTGACACTCAAATGAGGAGCCTTCCTAAAGATACAGGATGGGCCCAGGCTATTAGGAGCATAACACAATATATATATCTTTCTTCTCTGTGTACTGCCCTTGATGCTGCACTGAGGTTGTTAGCCTCTGTCAGCAGCACAACAGATCTTATTGGTGGGTCAGAAAATTCACACTTGCAACTCCATGTTTTAACAAGATTTGTTTTCCAAAAATCAGGAGTATGCTGTGGAAGGCCAAATTTTCTGTTATGGAGTAGGACCTACATCAGTTTACTGGTAAATCTGTCAGATGACTCAGTCAGACTAGCAGAGTTAGGTCTGTGTGAGAAGTCTAAGAATCTTCTAGACATGTTACAGAGTCTTATCATGGACAGTGCCTAATACAAAATGGATCCAGTATTCTAAGGACTTCTTTTAGGTTTATGACATAATATACAAGGGTTTTTAAAATGAGCATTCCAAGTTCTTCTGACATGATTAAGCACTGTATTTTGCTATCCTAATTCTTGAGTAGTGTTAAGAAAAAGTTAGCACATGTGACTCCATTTTGGTTTGGGGCCCACCATTGTTTAAATGCCAGCACATCATACACCAGGAGGAGTAATCCTTAGATACTGAATCCCTGTGAAAATCCTCCTCCTTGTCTCCAGCCTCCCTTGACTCCCAGTATCTGGTTTTTGTCAGTCTCTAATTCCCTGTCTCTTGGCCTTGATGTGAGGCCTCCCATCCTGATAATAAAAGTTACTGACGCATGGCTTTAGGACCATGCTGTGTAATTAACACACTGGTATAGCATGAGGAATGCACCAAGCAGGGATAGGTGGTAGATAAGACAAGGGTTTGTTTATTGGCTAAGGTTTCCGATGCATGAGGGCAACATGCTTTGCTAAAAGGTATATAACCTTTGTATAATCTGCATTCAGGGTCCCCTCCTGGCTAGCAGGGGGGCACCACGCTCGAGCGTAATAAACTTAGTGTCTTTTGGGAACTGTGCAGTTGTGGACTTTATTTCTGTGCCTCAGCCTAAATTCGAACTGTGCGTGACCTATCAGGTATAATTCGCAGCACTTGTGTGCGTGTCCTACAAGGTGTAATTCGTTGCACTTGTGTGCGTGTCCTACCAGGTATAATTCGTAGCACTTGTGTGCGTGTCCTACCAGGTATAATTCGCAGCAGTTGTGTGCGTATCCTACCAGGTGTAATTCGTAGCACTTGTGTGCGTGTCCTACCAGGTATAATTCGTAGCACTTGTGTGCGTGTCCTACAAGGTGTAATTCGTTGCACTTGTGTGCGTGTCCTACCAGGTATAATTCGTAGCACTTGTGTGCGTATCCTACCAGGTGTAATTCGTAGCACTTGTGTGCGTGTCCTACCAGGTATAATTCACAGCAGTTGTGCACGTGTCCTACCACGTGTAATTCGTAACAGTTTTGGCGACCACGAAGGGACTCTAGGCTCGCCCCAACAAGTGAGACTACACTCCTCCTCTCGGACAGCTCCAGTCGGCACAGGGTGAGTTCACCTTTGAGAACTCCGGGGGGGGGGGGGGTGTGAGCCGTTGGTATCCTTTTGGTAGCCCATTATGGGTTCTGGGCAGAGTGTAAGTAAGGGGACCCCTTTGGCTGAAATTCTTGAGAATTGGGGAAATATTTCTGGCACCCATGGGTTAGGTAGGAAAAAAGCTGTTATTTTATGTAAGGTTGAGTGGCCAGCACTAACAACTCAAACATCTGTTGAATGGCCACCGGATGGGTCCTTTGCTGGGGATACATTAACAGCGCTTAGAAGGAGGCTGGAGGACAAAGCTCCAGCCCAGATGGATTATTGGTATGTATGGGACAACTGGGCTTATGCACGTGTGAAAGGACGTCCTCTTTCCTCCTTCTTTTCCTATCTATCTCAGGGGTCTTCAGCCCCACTCTGTGCTATGCCTGCTTCGTCTCCTCCCCAGCCTGCTTCTGCCCCTCCCCCGGCTTACCCTCGGCTTTCTGACTTATGCCTATTATCTCCTTGCTCGCCACCCCCCTGCCCGTGCGGGCCCACCATTGACCCACCGGTTACTCTGCAAGCTCCCCTCATTCAGCAACCCCTTGTTACTCATGGTACGGATGGGAGTGAACGGTTTGCTTTTCCCTATGTTCACCGCCCTTTTGGCTCAGGCGATTTAGTAACATGGCAACAGCAGATGCCTCGCCTGCGTGACGATCCAGAGAAGGTTCTGCAAACCATTCGGTCTGTATTTACCGCATTTAATCCTACATGGGGAGATGTCCAGGTAATTCTGGACACACTTTTTACCCCTAATGAGAAATATTCCATCCTGGATGCTAATAGGCGCTGGGCAGGGGAGGATAGTACCCGGGCTTCTTGGCCCCTGACTGATTCCAATTGGATCCCTAATGTGCCTTCTCAAATGGGCCTTTTAAAGGCGGGTAGAAACGGCCTTTTAAAAGCTGTACGTAAAGCTGGTAGTAAAATGGCTAACTGGTCTAAAATTCGTGAATGTCAGCAAGAGCTTACTGAGCACCCCTCTGCCTTTTTGGCCCGGTTGTCCAAACAAGTTCGTGTATATGGGGGCGGTATAAACCCTGAGGCAGAGGAAAACCGTCCTATGATGGTCTCCTTTTATGTTGATCAGGCAGCATCAAATATAAAAAAAATATTTTTCTAAGCATGTGCCCGATTGGCCAGGAAAACCGCTCCAGGAGGTTGTACACCTGGCCACCTTTGTGTTTAATGGCAGGGACGAGGAAAAAGCATGGGAAAAACGTAAACAAAAGAAGGAGGAGGTAAGTATGTTAGCTGCTGCCTTGCAGGCTCCTTCGGGAAACCAGCATTGGCAAGGGCGCGAAGAGATGAGGGGAAGGGGGCATGGACGAGGGACAGGAGGAGGGGGAGGTTGGGATAGAATGAGGGACGGGAATTGTAATTATTGTAAACAACCAGGGCACTGGAGGCGGGAGTGTCCCCTGCTTCCCCGAGGGGCTCCTTGGAAGAGCCAGGTAGAGGCTAATCATTCTTTTCCCCCTAACGCCCCCCAGAACCTTGTTAACCCCCAGTAACTAGAGGCGGAGGTTTTGGGGACTTTGGGAGAGTTAAAATAAGACTTGGAATTACAGTCACAAATTTATTTGAAAGTTGGGGAACACCTTGTGCCTTTTCTAGTAAATACTGGGGCCACCCTCTCCACTTTAACTTTTGTTCCGGGCTCTCTGTCCGATACCAAGGTTTGGGTGCAGGGTATAGAATGTAATCCCTTCCCGGCTCCTTTATCCTACCCTGTCCCTATCGAGCTTGGTTCTTTAAAGCTATCACATAGGTTTGTTGTAATGCCGGAGGGCCCCGCAAACCTCCTCGGGCGGGATGTGCTGGGCAAATTGGGGGCACACATATATTGCGCCCCCGAGGGGCTCCGCATGTCCGTCCCGGACTCGGCGGTTGCTTCTCTTATGACATCGGTTACCCCTATTCCTGGTGTGCCCCCTGAATTGTCCAGTGTTCCCCACACTTTGTGGAGCACAAATCCTACTGATGTGGGTCTTCTTAAATCAGCAGTTCCAGTCAGTCTGAAAACAGGGGCGGACCGCCTCCGTCCGTAAAACAATACCCCTTGCCGAGGGAGGCGGAAGAAGGCATCTCACTCCTTATTGACAGCTATTTGACTCAGGGGGTTTTAGTCCCCTGCAGTTCGCCCTGTAATACTCCCATTCTTCCAGTAAGGAAGCCTAAACCGGGACCAGACGGGCGTCCAGTCTATCGATTTGTTCAGAATCTACAGGCTATAAATGGTTATGTTATAGCCCCCCATCCAGTTGTCCCTGATCCGAGCACTATTCTAACGCTAATGCCTCAATCAGCCACTTGCTTTACTGTCATAGATTTGTGTGCAGCATTTTTCAGTATCCCTTTGCACCTGATTCTCAATATTTATTCGCATTTACCTGAAAGGGTCAGCAGCTAACATGGATGCGTCTTCCCCAGGGGTTCTCAGGATCCCCTACTATTTTTTCCCGGATTCTCACTGAGGATTTAAAAGACATTGTTTTGCCTAGTTCGTCTGTTCTGGTTCAATATGTGGATGATTTGCTAATTGCTGCCTCAAATCATAACGCATGTTTAATTGACTCTGTTGTTTTCCTTACTGCATTAGCTAATAAGGGTCATCGTGCATCTCCATCCAAGTTGCAGCTGTGCCTAAATCAGGTAATTTATTTGGGCTTTGTAATTAGGCCTGGGGAGCGTTTACTATCCCCTGATAGGGTGCGGGCAATCCAGGATTACCCGTATCCGACTACAAAAAAGCAGTTACGGGCTTTCCTGGGGGTTGCGGGGTTCTGCCGACCCTGGGTTGTAGCTTTCGGGGAATTGGTAAAATCGTTAGTTCAAGCTACTACAACACTGACCCTCGATCCTGTCTCCTGGACCCCGGAAATGGAAAATGCTTTTAAATCCATCAAAAAGGCTCTGATCTCTGCGCCTGCTTTGGGATTCCCGGATTACGGTAAACCATTTTCTCTTTTCACTCACGAACGGCAGGGAGTGGCTAGCGGCGTCCTTTTGCAATACCTGGGGGGTCGCCCACGCCCCGTAGCCTATTATTCAGTACAACTGGACCCTGTAATTCAGGGCTCTGTCTCCTGTGTACGGTCTGTTGCTGCTGCTGCTGTCATGGTTGAACGGTCACGACCTATTGTTTTGGGGCACCCTCTAACTGTCTGGGTCCCTCATAAGGTTGAAATTCTTTTAAAACAGCATTCTACACAGGCATTGTCTCCACAGCGGGCTCATAAATATAAACTAATCCTGTTGGCCGCTGACAACGTTACTTTACGCCGCTGTAACGTCCTCAATCCAGCCACAATGCTACCCCTCCCAAAGGACAGTACCCCTCACCATGTATGCATGGATGTCGTCGCGCAGGATGGTAAGCCCTGCCTGGATTTAGTGGACTCCCCTTTAGTTGAGCCCTATTTACTTCTTTTCACAGATGGGTCCTCGTACTATTTAGATGGCCACCGGGTCTCGGGCTATTCGGTTACCTCTCAGGCAGACGTTATCGAGGCTGCCCCCCTACCGCCTTCCTTCAGCGCCCAGGGTGCAGAGTTACACGCGCTTACCAGGGCTTGCTTATTGTCTTCAGGAAAAACTGTTACCATTTATACGGACTCTAAGTATGCTTTTGGGGTTTGTCATGCTACAGGCCAGCTCTGGAAGCAACGAGGATTTTTAACGTCCTCAGGCACAAAAATCGCTAATGGCCCTCTAATCTCTGCCCTTTTGGAAGCTATTCAGGCCCCTCGTCAGGTGGCGGTGGTTCATTGTTATGCGCACAGGCAGTCTAACAGTGTTGTATCTCAGGGCAATGCATTAGCTGATTCAGCCGCAAAGGCTGCAGCTCTACAGCCCCTTCTGGCTTCGGCTTCCCTCCCCCTGGATGTGTCCTTCCCACCTGCTGACTGGACACTGCTGTATGCTGACATATCCTTGGAGGAGCTGCACGACTGGAAACGCTGGGAGGGATCTAAGGGCTCCGATAAGGTTTGGGAACAAACCTATTCTCCCCCGTCGTTATCTACTCGCAGCTGCTCATTATTTTCATTCCCTGGGTCACGCTGGTATTCAGGGCACGGTAGCTGCCATACTAAAGTTCTGGGCAGCACCGCATGTTTATCCCGCGGTAAAGCGAGTTCTTGGCTCCTGCCCTACTTGCCTGGCCTTCTCTGCTAAGACTCGGCTCGATGCCAACTCAAAAGGGGGGAGACCCTGGGCAAACTTCCCGTTTCAGCGCTTGCAGATGGACTACGCAGAAATGCCTAAATGCTCAAGGTTTCACCACCTCCTCGTTATAGTGGACCAACTTTCCGGATGACCTGAAGCAATACCAACCAGAAAGGCAAATGCAAGATCTGTGGTCAAGTTCTTAATGAAAGACATTGTACCCAGGTTTGGTGTCCCTGAAGTCATTGATTCAGATCGGGGCTCACACTTTACTGCAAAAATTTTGGAGGAACTGTACTGGTGCTTGGGAATTATTCGACAATTACACACCCCGTACCACCCCCAGTCTGAAGGTCAGGTGGAATGCATGAACCAAACAATAAAAACAATGGTAGCAAAGTTTTGTAAGAAAACTGGACTTAAATGGCCAGAGGTCTTGCCTATAGTTTTATGGCATATAAGACGAACGCCACGCATGCCCCTAGGCCTGTCCCCATTTGAGGTGCTGTTTGGGAGACCAGCTTTAGTACCGGGAACTTATGTTCCTGTACATGCTAGCCTCTTGAATGAAAATAAAACTTTGGCCAGATATGTTGCTAGACTGCAAAAGGAGCTAACTGACAACCAGTCTGAAGCTCAGTTGTTTCAAACCGCACCCTTAGGGTTACAGGTTCATTCCTTTAAGCCAGGGGATTGGGTAATGGTAAAAAAAGTCCCCCGCACCGACCCCCTGGAACCCCGGTGGGAGGGGCCGTACCAGGTTCTGTTATGTACTTATTCTGCTTTAAAAGTTGCAGGTAAAGGTTCCTGGATTCACCATAGCTACGTCAAGTTGGGGACAGAACCCCCACCTGACCCTGGCGAGCCAGCAGACGAGCCACTTCACGAATGAACACTACAACCAACCCATGGACTGAGCTTTCCAGCTACTGGGACCTTCATAGCCCACCAGGACTTTTTGTGTTCCTGTTTGTTGGACTTACATTGGGGGTAGTGTTTTTTGTATGGTACAGGGAAGAATGTCGACATTGGTATGGTTTGCCTGGGGGGTCCTCTCCCTATTCCCAAGTCCAGTACAAGGATGGGAGGGCAATAGCTTCTTGAATTTAACCCGTGGTATCAAACAGGGTGTAAATCGAACGCAGTGTTGGATTTGTATTCATACCCCCACATATTTAGGTCAGGGGAACCCGTTGGTAGGGGTACCTATCCCCCTTAATCGAACACTCCAAACTAAGCTATGGGCAAACACTACATTTAACTGGAATGTTACAATCCAAATATGGTCTATTGATATGGTGGCCCAAGGTAATTATGCTTTATGTGTGTCACGACGTAAGGGCATAGAAAATACAGTTTTTGTAGGGAATTTTGTGGGGTGCAAGGACACCACCCAAATCAGCTCTGGTGCGGGAGGCCCCTCTACCTACTCCAGAACCCCGTGGCCAGTCCCCGAGGGGTCTGGCTGGTATTGGTTATGCAATCACACAGCCTATAAGGTTCTCCCAGCAGGATGGTGTGGTACATGTACCTTAGGGGCTATAGTACCCGCCGTGACAGTACACCAGAATCTGACCCGGGGAGAGATCCACAATCTAGTATGGAGGGACCGAGGAAGTATCCCTTTAAACCCCCTTTCTTATCGGCCCAAAGGCTTTCACTCCTTTGTGCGTTGGTTTCTGCCATGGTTGGGAGTAAGCGAGCTGGAAAAAGCTATAGTTAACATTTCAGCTGCTTTAGAATTAATGGCAAATGCTACTGCAGATGCTCTATCTGCCCTTCAAATTGAAGTCACTCAGCTATCCCAAACTGCATTGCAAAACCGCCTAGCCCTGGATTATCTCCTTGCAGATCAAGGCGGGGTTTGTGCTCTGGTCATCTCAAGCTGTTGTGTTTTTGTAAATCAGCACCATAGGGTGGAAACTGACATCCACATCCTCAAGCAACAGGCAGCCCTATTCCACCACATCAGCCTCGACACTACCAGCGCCGGATTCCAGGAGGTTTGGGACTGGCTCACCTCATGGCTACCGGATGTGGGGACTTGGGGACAGCGTATTTTGTATTTACTTTTTTTGACTGTTATTGTTTTTGCGTTATTTTTTGTATGCCTACAACACTGCAGTATGTGCTGTCGGCAGTTGCTAACCCTGCAGCGCGGTTACTCAGCCCCAATATAGCTTACTGATGTACAAAAAAAAAAAGGGAGGACTGTTAAGAAAAAGTTAGCACATGTGACTCCATTTTGGTTTGGGGCCCACCATTGTTTAAATGCCAGCACATCATACACCAGGAGGAGTAATCCTTAGATACTGAATCCCTGCGAAAATCCTCCTCCTTGTCTCCAGCCTGCCTTGACTCCCAGTATCTGGTTTTTGTCAGTCTCTAACTCCCTGTCTCTTGGCCTTGATGTGAGGCCTCCCATCCTGATAATAAAAGATACTGATGCATGGCTTTAGGACCATGCTGTGTAATTAACATACTGGTATAGCACGAGGAATGCACCAAGCAGGGATAGGTGGTAGATAAGACAAGGGTTTGTTTATTGGCTAAGGTATCCGATGCATGAGGGCAACATGCTTTGCTAAAAGGTATATAACCTTTGTATAATCTGCATTCAGGGTCCCATCCTGGCTAGCAGGGGGGCACCATGCTCGAGCGTAATAAACTTAGTGTCTTTTGGGAACTCTGCAGTTGTGGACTTTATTTCTGTGCCTCAGCCTAAATTCGAACTGTGCGTGACCTATCAGATATAATTCGCAGCACTTGTGTGCGTGTCCTACAAGGTGTAATTCGTAGCACTTGTGTGCGTGTCCTACCAGGTATAATTCGTAGCACTTGTGTGCGTGTCCTACCAGGTATAATTCACAGCAGTTGTGTGCGTGTCCTACCAGGTATAATTCGTAGCACTTGTGTGCGTATCCTACCAGGTATAATTCGCAGCAGTTGTGCGCGTGTCCTACCAGGTGTAATTCGTAACAGTAGTATTCAGTGTGACCAAGAGAACTGGAATCTGACTCTTTATTTTGTTATTTTGCAAGAGGACTGTGTTACCAGGATTAGAACGGTAAGAATCTCAACCATTTTGATTCACTGGTGAGTCTATGAGTTTTTATTTTTGATGTGTTCACGGCACTTGACATTTCACTCTGAGTATGGGGTTCAAATGCAACTCATAGCTCAGCTGAAACCATAAACCATTGCCAGCTTTAATGTCAAAATCCTACAAAACTTCACATAGAGGTTTACTCAAAAACTTTGCAAGGTTTTAATGAAGCTGGGCCACATTTCAAGTCTATAAGAAAACTCAAAGCTGAGCTTCCTGTGGTTTCCTGTTTTGTAATGAAAGTTTCACACAATTCTTACAGAGGATTGCCGCATACTGATTCTGTATTTGGTAAATATGGGAGAGACCCCAAGTCAAATTTATCTCTGGGGCAACTGCACTGACCTCATAGCGTATGTGTACATTGGGATCATGCATCCTAGCTTGGTAGACCAACATGTGCTTGCTCCGCTCCAGCTAGCGTGCTAAAAATAGCAGTATGGACATTGAGGCATGAATAGCAGCTAGCCCCCGGAGTACAACCCTGCCCATCCCTGTGGGTCCAAGCTCAGGTATCTGTCCTGAGCTGCTCTGCTCATGCTGCAATGTCCACACTGCTCTTTTTAGTGCTCTAGCTTGAGCAGAGCTAACGCACGTTGTTAGCAGGCTGGCAGGCTCACTCCCAAATACGCTGTAGACATGCCCAAAGGTATCTCAGTGATTAATCTGCCCTACTCAGAATTTTTAGAACCAATGCAATTGGCTTTTCAAGGTAACAGCTAGAAAAATAGAAAAATGGATGCCATAGGCAATAGTAGCATCACTGTTATTTTTCTCTTAATATTAACTATAGATTGATGAAATCTAGCTTTTCTTTGAACTATGCCAATTATAAACAATGACAATGTCTGGCTATAGCATTTGCAGGACACTTATTGATAAGGCAATGCTAAACTTCTGGATTTGTATACTTCATTCGTTGTCTTGCTGTTGGTCCTCCATCCCAGCGTGTAACAGGATTCTCATTTCTGATCCTATCACTAAGGTCCGGCAGAGAAAACAAAATAAGGCTAAAAAAGCTCTACCTTCTCCTCTAGTCTATGGGCCATTTAGACCAGTTAATTTAACAGAATAGTTCTTCCAAATGATGGATCCATTCAGGAGAGCTACTCCAGCACCCTAGGCAATGTAATGCACATTACAGTGAGGGTTATAAGTAACCCAGGGCATTAGTGATGTCAGTTGCATTTCACCGAACAGCCCAGCATCCACTGCAGAGAATTGAAGGACACTTTCAAAAGTGTCTTTAATTAATGAGCACATATACAACTAAAGCAAGCTAGAGCCACCACTAGACACTCTTGTTGTCAAGAAACTCCCTTGAAATCCCAGTGCACTATGTATCTAGAATATCTGACAGAATTAGAGATCAAATTTGTTGCATGCACTTTAACTGAGGTATAACCATTTATTAGAGAAATAGATTAGATATCAATCAATAAATACACTACTTCAGCCTCTAAGCAAGATCTAGAAAGGTTATACTTCTGGCTTTTACCTCCTTTCTGGAAACATTCTCCTCTCTGGTCTAGCCTGTCTTGAGGGTCATAGGCCAAAATGTTCAAACTTGGCTGCCTCAAATTAAATAAAATAAATAAAAGTGACTTGGCTTTTCAGAGAAGTTGAGGACTGTCATAAATATAAAGGGAAGGGTAATCACCTCTCTGTTATACAGAACTATAAAAACCCTCCTGGCCAGAGGCAAACCCTTTCACCTGTAAAGGGTTAAGAAGCTAGGATAACCTCGCTGGCACCTGACCAAAATGACCAATGAGGAGACAAGTTACTTTCAAAGCTGAAGAGGGGTTGGGGGGACAAAGGGTCTGTCTGTCTGTGTGATGCTTTTGCCAGGAACAGAAAAGGAAGGGAGTCTTAGAAGTTAGTAAGTAATCTATCTAGAAATGCATTAGATTTCCTTTTGTTAAATGGCTGGTAAAATAGGTTGTGCTGAATGGAATGTATATTCCTGTTTTTGTGTCTTTTTGTAACTTAAGGTTTTGCCTAGAGGGATTCTCTATATTTTGAATCTGATTACCCTGTAAGGTATTTACCATCCTGACTTTACAGAGGTGATTCTTTTACCTTTTCTTTAATTAAAATTCTTCTTTTAAGAACCTGATTGCTTTTTCATTGTGCTTAAGATCCAAGGGTTTAGGTCTGTGTTCACCTATGCAAATTGGGGAGGATTTTTATCAAGCCTTCCCCAGGAAAGGGGGTGTAGGGCGTGGGGGCATATTTTGGGGGGAAGACATCTCCTAGTGGGCTCTTTCCCTGTTTGTCGTTTAACACGCTTGGTGGTGGCAGCATAGGGTTCAAGGACAAGGCAAAGTTTGTACCTTGAGGAAGTTTTTAACCTAAGGTGGTCAGAATAAGCTTAGGGGGTCTTTCATGCAGGTCCCCACATCTGTACCCTAGAGTTCAGAGTGGGGAAGGAACCTTGACAAGGACACAAAATTTCCACCATCAACAGGCCATTTGTTTAGATACATAACACGAGGCAAGCAAGTTTGAAAATGTTGTGATTAACCTCCAAGTTGATCAAGTTGCTCCAGTTATCTTGCAGGAATATGCAAAAGGAGCCCAAAATCTTCCAAAAATTGCCAAAGTCCCATCAAGGGAAGTCTAGAGATGATATAAGGTAGAAACTACTCTCCCTGTATTGAAAGGTCCTCATCAGGATGAGGGAAGGATCCCAGTGTCATTTTGATTAAACAATTCACAAAATATACAAACCTTGAGACAAAAAAAGCAGTGTTAAGAACAGTTAAAAGGGGAATATTTACATTCTGACTGAAATGGACAGTTTCTTGAGAGTTTCTTAAATTTTCTTTCCATTTAGTCAGGAAAATCTTGGCAGAAGAGAGCTGAAACATTCTGTTATTGAGAAGTTCTTATCGTTTTGTTTATTCTAGGAGGGTTAAGTGA
Organism: Eretmochelys imbricata; assembly: GCF_965152235.1. Classification (NCBI taxonomy): domain Eukaryota; kingdom Metazoa; phylum Chordata; order Testudines; family Cheloniidae; genus Eretmochelys; species Eretmochelys imbricata. Next base: position 36,530,698 of record NC_135574.1, read on the forward strand.
GACTATATTTGTTCCAAAATAAAACCTTCCAGCCCTAAGTTTGGATTTAACTGTAGCATTCGAACAGGAAAAAAAATGTTTTGATTTTAATTATTTTAAGTGTATGAGTTAATGGTTCTTATGTTTTTCTTTGAACATTAACAATCATTCTCTTTCCATATTCTTCTTTATTCTTTCATTTTAACACCACTTAACATCTTGACATATATTATTACATTAGATTCCATGGCGATGGGTATGTGTAAGATCTTGGATAAAGAGATAGATATGTGTGACTGATCATAAGTATCAAGAAAATAAATTATGGTTTGTCAGCACTGAGCCACTGCTTGATGGATAGGATGTCCAAACGATGCAAATAAGTCTAGTAGTTCCGTTGCCTGCCTGCTTTAACTCTTTGACCCTCTACAATACATGTTTCATTAAAATAGGCCTCTTCCTTCTTTAATTTTTATGATTCTATTAAGCCCTTGCATGCCAGCTATTTTGTAAATGAACTCCAGCTATTCTGTGTACATCAGCCAGGCAATTGGAATGTCATTTTGCAATGTTTATATTGGACTGTTTACTGTACCTGGACCATGAAAATTTAGGTAGCACATGTGAGAAACTATATAAGCAGAATTAAAAATCCCTTTACCTGTCTATATGGCAGCAAAATGGGGAAATATCTAATTCAGAATATATCAGTTTTATAAAGTTATTAAAGAGGAATATACTGCTCAATTGCTTGTGTGAAATCAACTAATAGCTGTGTAGAATAAAACAGTAATAACATACAACCATCTTTCTAGCCTGTGATTTCCTATTATGAAATCTACATAGTTCAGAAAAATAATTCATTCATCTTTCAAAGCTAAACGATTAAGGGTTTTCTTTTCTTTTCTTTTCTTTTCTTTTCTTTTCAACCTCTACAGCATATTTAGGATTGGAATTATCAGATTTTAATTGGTAAATGTTGATAAACTGCAATTTCACTGACAAACCTACAAAATTTTTAAAAAAATGTTTCCATTGATAATAATCAAAATTTGCACATAGACAAAGTAAGAAAAATGCTGCCTGAGAGAACTTACTAGTTTGATTGAAGGATATTTACTTTGTATTTGTGACATGTGATGTTGACAATATACGTTTTAATGGTTACAAAGCTTTAAGTTTTTGAATCTCAGTGTCCACTGTCATTAAATCAGTACTGTATGACTCCCCTCATTGACTAACCCCTATAGTTTCATGCAACTGTGAAAACTTAAATATATAAAAAATGCTTAAAAACAAATATTTATATTATCTGTTGAAATTATATAAAAATTGAATTCTGCCAAGTCTAAACATATTTATGTTGCTTCTTTAAAACATGTGAACTACTGTGAATAGGAAACCCTAACAATTTACTAGTTACAAAGGACTCTTAGTGCATAGAGCTACTTAATGAAATTGTATTACAATATAACCTGCTAGAAAACTTTGCAGTGGGGAGGTTTTAACACTCAGTGTGTTTTCTTATGATAAACATTTGTCAATATAACACTACGTTGTGTCTGCTATATCTTGTTTCTACCGTGACCTTTCATAACCACATGCCTGTTCTCTTTCTCTCCCTCTGAGAAAACCTTAACAACATTCTAATCATCATGAAGAGCAATTAACTGTCTTCAGCCAGCTGTGCTACTGAACTCATCTGGGATCAGAATAAAACTTGTTCTCTAGTAGAGATCTGCCTACCCAGGCATGGCAAGCAGGTCTAGGACTGGCAGGTTTTTAAATGTGAAAAATTGTTACTTGCGTGAAGTTTAAGGCGCTTAGGGTAAAGTGCAAACTTCTTTGTTCCAATAAAGTGAAATGAGGATACAGAGCTGCAGTTGTGGTAGATCTAGACTGTCTATAAAAATGTATTTGTTTTAATAACACTCTTTTTAAGATCTGCATTTGATGTTTGGGACCTTTTTATTGACATCATTATAGAAAGTGGCATTGCCTTGACCAAGCACAGCTATTGTAATAGGTGTTTCCTTCCACTGCTCAAAAGAGAAAAATAATGTCTTTAATGCACCATTGCCGTAGAAGCGTTGCAAAGATTAATTGAAGAATATTTGAGTAACTGGAAAATATTTATGAAGCAGCATGAAGTGGGATCATAGCTTTTTTTTACAAAACCTACAGCAAAACCAGACTATCTTTCAATTCATTTATTGTAGTGCTTGCAGTTCCCCTTTACTGGCGGATGAAACAATAGTAAATATTGAGCAAGGTTAATTGGTACCCAGAGATTTTAATAAATACAAAAAAATAAAAAGGAGGTGAAACCAGTGTATACCTGTTATCTCTTGCCAACTGTTCTTTGAATTGCAAAAATTCAAGCTGATGGTGCACTACTAGCTTTCTAAAACAGCAGTATTTTTGGCATTTATCGCTTAAAGGCTGTATAGAAAAAGCTTGTAGTCATCTTAGTTGAGATGACTTTAGAACAAAGAGATGCTTTTTTGTACAGTCTAATTATTTTCTTTATCTGTTATTAGTTGTTGAGCTTTGCAGCTTGCTGAGAACTTTAACCTGGCTAGCATATAAGGAAAATTTCCTATGATATTTATCATACTGGTAGCCTCTGAAAATGGAAACAATCGTAGTAGTTTGTTCCTACAGAAAATGTATGGAATTCTCTGAAACCCCCCCAATCTTAATTAACTTTTATACATTAACTATATAGAAAATATTCCTTTGATTAGTATAATTCCCCCAAATGTGTGAAGAGTGATGCATATTTGTGTGAGAGTGTTTTGAAACTGCTTCTCTTGGCTACGTTTCTTTAAAAGAAGGGGGAAGTTAGGTGAATCAGCTGAAACCAATACTATACTACATTATAGATTGTTTCCAGAGAATGCTAGAAATCAGACTCTCCGCTGTGTGAAAAACTCAGCCTCTATCTCTAGCCAAGGAAATTGTGTCCACATCCATATCTTCTGCACAGGAAATGCATATCACTCATTTGGAACCTATTTCTAGTGAGGCTGCTGATTGACAGCATGCATAACTTCCTCTGGGGTTAAAATATTTAGGACAGTGCATTGTCATAAGTTACCGCAGTTCTGGGTCCTCATCCTGAGAAGGGCTGAGCATATTCACTTCTTACTGAGGCTCAGGCCGCAGATTTGGCGTATGGTGTATTCGTGCATGCTTGAAAAGCAGAAGTTAAAATGTCTTCTCCATAAGTAGTATTGCTTCGTTGTAAGTGTTCTAATATGTTGGGCAGCATATTGATGATTTCTTCTCATGACATAATTTGATATAAAGAGAACCTATGCTCCTTGTTCAATGCAAAACCCGTCTGTTAATGCAGCATTAAGGTTGAGACCGACGTTTTCAACCTTGAGTGCCTCTTAAATTGTCAGGCCCCTTTTATTTCATAGTCTAAATATGGATGTAAATGCAAAAAGTCCAGCAGTTCTGAATTCATGTTCCTAAAGGCACTTCTCCTTTACCCACTGGGTGTATACAATAGGGAACTAGGAGCAAACTGCAGTGTTCACCTGGTGTCAGATGTATATCATCTGAATGGTTCCTGAGCCTCATCCATCTACTTTCAACTCCTGAAGCTGAGACAGAATGAGAACTAGATTAGGGATATGCTCACTATGTGATTCTAAATTAGGGAAGGTTATAGATTTATTAAACGAGATAGCCATCTACAACATGCCTGACCAAGGGGTTCTCAGGCAACTGGAGGGCTGGCTAGCTGAAAGCAGGACATTGAGATAGAGTTGCCAACTTTCTAATCACACAAAACCGAACACCCTAGCCCTGTCCCTTCCCCGAGGCCCCACTGCCATTCACTACATTCCCCCTCCCTTGCTGGCTCGCTCTCCTCCATCCTCACTCACTTTCACTGGGCTGGGGTAGGGGGTTGGGGTGAAGGAGGGGGTGAGGGCTCTAACTGGGGGTGCAAACTTTGGGATGGGACCAGAAACGAGGGGTTCAGGATGTGGGAGGGGGCTCTGGGCTGAGGTAGGAAGTTGGGGTGCGGGAGGGAGGGAGGACTCCAGCTGGGGGTGTGGGCTCTGGGGTGGGGCTGGGGATGCAGGGTTTCGGGTGCAGGAGGGGGGTCCAGGCTGGGGGGGGGGGCTGAGGGATTCGGAGTGTGGATGCGGGCTGCAGGTTGAGGCAGGGGGTTGGCGTGCAGGAGGGGGTTCCGAGTTGTGCGGGGGCTCAGGGTTGGGGCACGGGCTTACCTCGGGTGGTTCCTGGTCAGCCGCACAGTGGGGTTAAGACAGGCTCCCTGCCTCTCCTGGCACCTTGCTGTGCCCCGGAAGGGGCCAACAGGTCTGGCTCATAGGCAGGGGGGCCAGGAGGCTCCATGTGCTGCTTTCCCCTGCAGGCATCACCGTCCACAGCTCCCATTGGCTGTGGTTCCTGGCCAATGGGAGGGAGGAGCCGGTGTTCAGGGTGGGGCAGCATGTGGAGCCTGGTGGCCCTCCCGCCTACGAGCTGGATCTGCTGGCCACTTCCGGGGCATAGCATAGTGCCAGGACAGGCAGGGACTTTTAACAGCCTGGTCAGCGGTGTTGACCAGAGCAGCCAGGGTCCCTTTTTGACCGGGAATTCCAGTTGAAACTGGACATCTGGCAACCCTACGTGGAGAAGTAGAAAGAGGCATAGTTAAATAGTTTGAGGGTCAGGATCCCCAGCCGCTTATCTGCAGCATTTGGGGCCCAAGAGATAATGGTATTTATTATAGACAAAATTGGGAGCACTTCCTGTTATTGAGATTGCCTGACACTTCCCGTTATAAAACCCTGTTTTCAGTTGCTTTCGACTTTGCTAGCACTTTAACTATATAATCTGAAATCCCCCATGCCAGGAATTTGCCTCAGGCTGAGCTTTTTGCCGGAACAGTTCAGCCATCCATGAAAATAAGACTAGGGAAAAATGTTGTTTTGCCACTTTAAAAAGTTGTGTAACCTTTTCTTTTAGAAGCTCTAATGCCCCCAGGCTTTGGAGAAGGGACTTGAAATTTGAAAGGGAGGTGGCCATTGTGTCAGAGATATGCCTTGCCATCCTTCTGAAAAACTGCCCAAGTTAGGCCAAATTAGAGATTCTCCACTAAATTCTCCAAAGATTCCATCTCCACTGAGCCTGCTCCAGCCCAGAGTGATGGGTCCATACAGGACTTTCCCTACAGTTGTGCTCCTGGCTGCTGCAGGCTGGTGTGGCATTGGGTATCAGAATTGACAGCAAGGAGGCTTTCTCTCCTAGGCTTTCAATGTTCCCCATGCTGGGACCATGTTGGAGGAAGCTGCCCAGTGTGAATGCAGAAGGGACAGTAACAGTGCCTGGAAAAAGGTAGGAGTAGATTATGGTGGGGACAAAGACTGGGATTGGCGTCTGGAATAGTGAGGGGAAAGAATTGGAATGGGAGCCAGGGGGAGACCGGGACTGACTGGGCAAGGTGACTGGGACTGGGTGTAGGGTGTAGCCAAGACTGCGATTGGCTGGGAAGAGAGACTGATACTTGGAGATGGGGATGGAGAGTGGGACTGGTAGGGCATGGAGAATGGGAATGCCTGGGCAGAGAGATTGGGAGTGGGAGCCAGGGCAGGGTAGTGATGGTGGGACTGGGACTGGATAGGCAGGGAGATCAGGAAACTGTGAGGGGAGGAATGGGGGCACAGGGAGAGGGGAGACATCTGACAAGGCACTGGGATTCCAGGGAAGACCTGGGAATAGCTGGGCAAAGATCCTGGGGTGGGGGGGGGAACCCTGGGGGGAAGAGACTAAGGTTGGATGAAAAACTCTGGGAGGGAGATTAGGACTGGGATTCAATGGGGGGAAAGGGGGCTGGGGGCATTAGGGAGAGAAACAGATCAGATGAGTATCTGTGAGGAGGGAGCCATGGGAGTGAGTATGCCTAATGTGTTAAACCACACTCTGCCATCATGTATTTAACACATGTATATTACACCAACAAAAACCATGTTAAATGTACAGCTGGTTGGAAAGCTTTTGTCTAAACAATTTTATGTCAGAAAATGCCTATTTGGCAAAACTGAAATTTTTCACAATATTTTATTCGTTTCAACATACTTTTGTTAAATGTTAAAAAAAAATTTGAAAATGTCAGACCATCCCACTGTAATATTTTCTGAATGAAAAGTTCAGATTTTTCATGTCAAAATGTACTTTCTTTTATATATAAAATATTAATTAAATAGGTTTTTTTCAAAATGAAATTATTTGAATGGCTTGAAAACTCACATTTTTTGTGAGACAGAAAATCTGTTTTTGAACCAGCTCTAGGTAAAACAACATTATTGCGATTGCAAAATCCAGCACTCAGTAGTTAGGAAATGCCAGAATTAAGGTTGCCTGTGTAATCTTCATTTGTCTCCCTTTTTATGTGTGTATACATTATGATACACTCTTTAATTACAAAATCAGATAGTATTTTTTCCATAGAACTCCTGCCTCATTCAGTGCACAGGAGTTACCATGCTCTGGGGATGAATCAGGGTTGTGTAATGAAGGAGGCTGTTTGAGGACCCCTGTTTCATTTGTTGCAGAAATTGGAAAGTGTATAGTTAATGAGGCTGGGGATTGCAGGAAGAAAGGATGGTCTAATGATTAAGGTAGCTGAATGCTACCCTGGAGAATTGGATACTATCCCTGCTTCTGCCACAGAGTTCCTACATGATGCTGGGCAAGTCACTTAAACCAAACTTTTCACAGATGGTCTCTAATTGTGTGTTCCTTGTTTTCTGAGTGCTCAACTTGACACCCTGGGATCTGATTTGCAGAAGTGCTGAGCACTCACAGCTGCAACTGAACTTAATGGAATCTGTGCTCTGAACATATAAAGTATGACATAATGATAAGTACTCTGAAAAATCAAGTCCTAGGCAGCCAAAATTAGTGGACGCTTTTGGCCTAAATTTCTCTGTGCCTCAGTTCCCCATCTGTAAAATGGGGATAATAATATCACCTCATGTCACAGGCATAAAGGCATAGATACATTCATAAATGTTTGTGAAACACTCAGGTAGTGTAGTGATGAGAGCAATAGAAAAACCCCAGAGGTAATTAGTAATTCTGTCTTCAGAGGAGGGTGTGAATAGTGTGCAGTAAATAAGTCCTGGGGCCACTTAACAATGAGGATAAATCAAAATGTTGCGCAGCTGTGCATTCAGTAACCATTGATCATCTTATGCACTGAATGAAGCAGGGGTCCTGTGGAACCAGTAGTATGTGATCATGTAACTAAAGACTATATTATAATGCACACACAAAAGGGAGCCAAAATAAGGTTAATCTTAATTCTGACATTTCCTGACTTTGGAGAGTTCGACTTTGCAACCTTAATAAAGCGCTTTTAACAGTCCTTTGTGTATAATCTAATATTTATATTGTAATAGTGCCCAGAGCCACCAGTCAGAATCATGGCCCTGTTGTGCTAGACAATATAAAAACACATATGAAAATGTCCCCTGCGCTGAAGAGCTTTTTTAAGACAAGTCAAATAGCAAGGGTGGGGAAAGGGGTACAATCAAATATACACAATTTGCTTTAGAAAAAAATTGTCATATACTGTCCCTCAGTCTAGCCAGGGTTAGTTGGCTGAGTTCTCATGTGTATCACTGAAGGGGAGGATAGTGGCCTTGTGGATCAGTTTAGAGAGGGCAGCATGGAAGAAGACATGGAGACATTTGTGTAGTACTCAGTGATATGTTTCTTTGAGGAATAAAATAATATTTGGTTTCTCTTCTATTGCAATATCATTACAGATACTGCTAATATTCAGAATTCTGTTGTTCGATTTATTATCCTTTCTTACTCCGTAACTGCAATAGTTTTTTGGATTAGTACCTGATGTGCACAAATCAGGATCCTGCAGAATCTCATGGGATACTTCAACGATCCAGGAATCAACAGGCAGGAGGGACAACCTGATAACTCAAGGGCCAACCACATGCCACCGTAAACAGTGAAACAGGTGTGGTTCCACAGTATGCAGTTGGGCAAGGTTTTGGGGGCCTGAGCAGAAAGAGGCAGATCACCAGCTTAGTTCAGGGAAAGCTTTACTTTTCACAATGAGCAAGTGTGAGGACCACCATCTTGGTCTACATGCTGGTGACTGAACCAAAGACTTCTAGAGCAAAAGCATGAGATGCTACAAAATAACTTACAGAGTTGGGAGCTGTAACAGCTCATAGTCTCGGTGGATTGGACCAGAGAGGGACATGTGGGTTACACAAAGATTTAGAAATGTGGTAATGTTCTCTTGCTATATTCTACAGCATGTAGAATGTATTTAAAATATGATGAAGCTGCTCAATATAAATTATAGCTAAAGTGATAGGACAGCATAGTTAAAAACATTGAAAGCATTGTGTCACTGTCATATACCGTGCTTCCTAAAAACTGGCATTTTTCAGGGCATTTTATGAAAACACTTGGCAATATTTTCTTTAACGCATGAGATGGACAGAAATCCCAGGGAAGAAAATTGTGTAAAGGAGGCTGGAGCACAGACATGTACCTGTTATAAGAACCGCAGAGTATGAAAGCACGAATGTATCACACATTTCTCCTATAAAAGGAAATGAACAAGTAGGGGAGGTCAGTGTGAAACAGTGAGATCTGGGAAGTGAAGTCAGATTGGTAACTCTTAGATTGTACATAAGGAGCCAAATTCTGGTTAGCTTGTCTACTGATATACCTGTCAGACAAGTAGCAAGCCAAGGGGTAGCCTGCAGCAAAATTTTTCCTCCTCACTTCTGGCTCCTCTGAAAACTCATGGGAGGTAGCTATGCTTGCACTCCCTGACCCCAGGTTGGTGTTTCCAGGGAAGTCAGGGCCACGGTGCACATCCTTCAGTGCATACATTCTGACTTGGAAATGGATTATAACCCAGCCACCAACTTTTCATTTTTGCAGGAATAATCTGCACAGAGGGCTCTGCCAGGAGCTGCAACAAGAGAGAATGTAGATCCACGTTATATTTTTAGCAATAAGGTGTTTGTCTGGGGGCAATTTTTTGTTGTGCTAGGCTCATTACTTGGTGAGATTTACCTGGTGGTCCAAGAAATTGGACTGGGAGCAACTATAGTGCTCATTGGGAAAGAATAGGGTGGCTACATGATGATATTGGAAATACGGGTTGAAGGAAGGTGATTTGACCTGGGAATGGTTTTACCTGGTGGTAGCAGAACTCAGAATAGGTGGTGTTTGCTAGTAATTAAAGGTAGGATTGTGTGAGGAAAGTTGCACATAATCACTAATGGAGATCAAACAGGTAGTAGAATCTGGTGTGTGCAGAACAGGGTGCATTGGAGACAGGAAAAAAGTGTGAGGTGGGTTTGGGGTCTCTCTGGAAACTGAGGTCTAACAAAAATTCTTTTCAAGGGAATTGAACTAATTTCCTTCAAGCTGACCTTTGGCTTGCCTCCAGCTGAAACTAAGACACTCAACTTCATTGCTTCTCTTGAGCTTCTCTGAAAAACAAACACTCAAAGCCACTTAGACTACTACTGAAGTAACCCCTTTTCTTCCCATTCCTTCCTTGTCTCCAATAGGAAATCACAAGCAACAAAACCCTACCAAAACAAACAATCCCTGCCCCCGAATATGATGATAAATAATTAAAGTCTTCTTTTAATAAATAACCCCTTACAGGTACAATGTGACTTACCTTCAGAATGTCTTTTGCCAATTACCTTCTTTAAGAAACACTCATGTTAAATAGGAGCAGCCACCCAGTTATTAAAGGGTTGTGGTGAAGCATATAAATTCTGGATCTTTTCATACGAATATAAGAATGGCCAGTGGTTCATCTAGCCCAGTATCCTGTCTTCCAGCAATGGTCAATGCCAGGTGCTTCAGAGGGAATGAGCAGAACAGGGCAATTATTGAGTGATCCATTCCATGTCATCCACTCCCATCTTCTGGTAGTCTGAAACTAGGGACATCTAGAACATGGTGTTGCATCCCTGTCCATCGTGGCTAATAGCCATTGATGGACCTATCCTCCATGAAGTTATCTAATTCGTCTTTGAACCCCATTATAGTTTTGGCCTTCAAAACATCCCCGGCAATGAGTTCCACAGTCTGACTGTGCATTGTTTGAAGAGGTCCTTCCTTTTGTTTGTTTTAAAACTGCTGCCTATTAATTTCATTGGGTGACCTCTAGTTATTATGTTATGTGAAGGAGTAAAAACACTCCTTTATTCACTTTCTCCACATCATTAATGATTTTACAGACCTCTATCATATCCCTCTTTAGTCATCTCTTTTCCAAGATGAAAAATCCCAGTCTTTTAAATTTCTCCTCATATGGAAGCTGTTCCATACCCTTAACCATTTTTGTTGCCCTTCTCTGTACCTTTTCGAATTCTAATACATCTTTTTTGAGATGGGGCAACAAGAAATTCATGAAGTATTCAAGGTGTGGGCGTATCATGGATTTATATAGAGGCATTATGATATTTACTGTTTTATTTATCTGTTTCCAAATGATTCCTAACATTCTGTTTGCCTTTTTGACTTCCACTGCACATTGAGCAGCTGTTTTCAGAGAAATATCCACAAAGACTTAAGATCTCTTTCTTGAGTGGTTACACCTAATTTAGACCCCATCATTTTGTATATATAGTTGGGATTATGTTTTTCAATGTGCATTACTGTGCATTTATCAACACTGAATTTCATCTACCATTTTGTTGCCCAGTCACCCAGTTCCGTGACTCAAGGGTGGGAATCTTCCTCACATCCTATGGAGTTAAGCCCTAGGCAAAGAATTCATTTAGCTTCTTTGCAGTTGACTTATCTTCTTTGAGTGTTCCTTTAGCACCTCAATTATCCAATAACCCGATTGATTGTTTGGTAGGCTTCCTGCTCCTAGCATACTTACTTTATTTATTTATTTATTTATTTTTGCTGTTAGTTTTGAGTCTTTTTTAGTTGTTCTTTAAAAAAAAATTGGCCTGTCTAATTTACTTATATACTTGACTTGCCACAGTTTATGCTCCTTTCTATTTTCCTCAATAGGATTTGACTTCCAATTTTTAAGGCATGTTTTTTTACTTGTAGCCACTTCTTTTACTCTGTTGTTCAGTCATGGTGACACTTTTTTGGTCCTTCTACTATGGTTTTTTTATTTGGGATATATATTTAATTTGAGCCTCTATTATGATATTTTTTTAAAGTTTCCATGCAGCTTGCAGGCATTTCTGTTTAACCAGCTTCCTCATTTTTGTCTAGTTCCTATTTCTGAAGTTAAATGCAACTGTGGTAGACTTCTTTGGTATTTTCCTCCCCACAAGGATGTTAAATTTAATTATATTATGGTCTCTATTACTTAGAGGTTCAGCTATATTCACCTCTTGGACCAAATTCTGTGCTCCATTTAGGATTAAAACAAGAATTGCCCCTCCCCTTGTGGGTACCAGGATTAGCTGCTCCAAGAAGCAGTCATTTATGATGTCCAGAAATTTTATCTCTGCCTCCCATCCAGAAACGACACATGCCTAGTCAATATAGGGATAATTGAAATCCTCCATTATTATTAAGTTTTCTGTTTTTATAGCCTCTCTAATCTTCCAGAGCAGTGGTTCCCAAATTTGTTCCGCCGCTTGTGCAGGGAAAGCTACTGGCGGGCTGGGCCGGTTTGTTTACCTGCCGCGTTCGCAGATTCGGTCGATTGTGGCTCCCAGTGGCTGCGGTTCGCTGCTCCAGGCCAATGGGAGCTGCTGGAAGCGGTGAGGGCCAAGGGACGTACTGGCTGCTGCTTCCAGCAGCTCCCATTGGCCTGGAGCAGCGAACCGCGGCCACTGGGAGCCGCCTTCGGCCAAACCTGTGGATGCGGCAGGTAAACAAACCGGCCTGGCCCACAGCGGCTTTCCCTGCACAAGTGGTGGAATAAGTTTGGGAACACTGTTCCAGAGCATTTCACAATCACCATCACCATACTGATCAGGTGGTTGGTAGTATATTTCTGCTGCTATATTCTTATTATTGAAGCATGAAATTTCTATCTATAGCGATTCTGTGGTACAGATTCATTCATTTAAGATTTTTCCTATATTTGACTCCATGTTTTCTTTCACATATGTGCCACTCCCTAACCAGCATGGCCTTCTTCATCATTCCTATATATTTTGTACCCTGGTATTACTGTGTCCCATTGATTATCATTGTTCCACCAAGTTTCTGTGATGCCTATTATATCAATATCTTCATTTAATAAGAGGCACTCCAGTTCACACATCTTAGTATTTAGAATTCTAGCATGTGTACACAAGCATTTATAAAATTTGTCACTTTTTAGCTCTCTGCCATTGTGTGATGTAATTGAATGGGACTCTTTCATTTGATTGTTTCTCTTTATTTCCTATCTGTACGTTATCAACTTCTATCTTTTCCTCTTTACTAGGACATAGAGAATCCCCATTTTCTAGATCCTCCCCTAAGGGATGTCTCTATCCAAACCATGTGACCCTCTGTACCTGTCAGCTTTCCCCCAGCCCTTAAATTAAAAACTTCTCTACAAACTTTTTCATTTTACATGCTAGCAATCTAATTCCATTTTGGTTTAGGTGGAGTCCATCCTTCCTGTGTAGGCTCCTCCATTCCCCCAAAGGATCCCCAGTTCTTATTAAGCCTAAAACATTCCTCCCTTCACTGTTGTCTCATCCATGCATTGAGACCCTGCAGTTCTGCCTATCTACCTGGCCCTGCGCGTGGAACTGGAAGCATTTCAGAGAATTCTACTGTGGAGGTCCTGGACTTCAATCTCTTACCTAGCAGCCTAAATTTGGCCTCCAGGACCTCTTTTCTGTCTTTCCCTATATCATTGGTACCTGCATGTACCGCAACCACCAGCTCCTCCCCAACACTGCACATAAGCCTATTTAGATGTCTCAAGAGATCCACAACCTTTGCACCCGGACATTGTCAATATTACCTGCCATGCCAAAATGTAGTTAGGGTTACATTACATAGAGCTGAATCACTTCATTTCGTAATCAGTGAGGCACATTTACATGGCCCACTGAACTACATACAGTGCAACAAAAGACGGGTGCTCTTTTTGGCAGTAGACAGAGTCCAGTAATAAAAGCCAGAAAAAGTAATGAGGCATATGCAGCTCCCTGTTCTGCACAGAGGTGCAATAGCTAATGCTTGCACTGATGCTCAGATCTAACCCACCACCGTCTATACATATTTCTACCAAAGGAATTTGCAGAGATCTGAAATGTCAAAGTGGGAGTCCTCCAATTCCATTTTGACCTCTTTTCGACAGTCTGAAAACATAGTCTCAGAAGCTGGAAAAGAGAAAATATTCATGTACAGCAAAGAAAACTCTCTGTTTAGTGAAAAATAAAGATAACATATAATACCATAGGAAATCTTTCAGATGTTATTTAATTGATCCAAATGCCTCCTTTTTGACTAGTGTCCACATTGAATAAAAAGAGAAGATTTTGTTTAGAATTTCCTCAGCTTTAAGACTATTATTATAATACAGGATGAGAAATGATAAAGTCCTCCAGTTCTACCACTTTGAAAAGTCTAATGCTGTTTGCATTTGTTATTTTCCTTCTATTTTCCATAAAGTCTAAACTTGGCTTTCAAAACTTTGTCACCCTTATACACTCCCACTTTCCCCTCTATTGTCCATTTCTCTCACTACGTTGCAAATTCTTGCTGATCTAATTCAGGACAAATATTCATGTGTATTAAGTCTGAATGCCAATTAAAATCATGTCTGAAGTGTCCAGTAATCTGTTACTTATGGTACCATTGCCATACTGATAATACATGAGCAAAATTTTGGCTATATAAGTTGTTTCTAAGAGCTGACATCACTCCTTTCTCAACACACCAAAACAATTTTAATTAAGAACCACCCAGAAAAAAGACTTAATAAAAAGTAGGTAGTAATAAAATATGAAATCCATTGACACTTCTTTATTTGGGAACCGCTATATTTTGTTTTCTTTTAATTATCAACTGTTTACCTTCTCTTTATAAGAGGACATTTCCTTAACTTTTGCATTCAGGCATGGTTTGTGATAAGTTCAAGCAGATGGGTGTGCTAAATGTACTCTAACATTTGTGGAAGTTCAGCACTGCAGTGCTGATGCTCCTGTGAATGTTAGCTGCTCTAATCAGATTATTTATTAACTAAACATAACTAAAATCAAACAAATTCTTCCTTACCTGCTGTAACCAGATGAAGTGATGTGACTCCTTTTTAAAATCCGCAAAACATCTTCAGAACACTTGTGTCAGATTGGCAGTATTTGTTGAAATATAGTTTTCAATTTTTTAAAGATCTGGATACATGAATTTATGCACATAGTTTATGTGTATAAACATGTAGTCAGGGCAGAGCCACAAGAATGATTTGAAGACTGGAAAACACAGATCTTTTTCTCACATGCGCATAAAATTATCCAATTGCTGGAAGCTGGTGGAAGACAAATTTGAACTGGAGATATAGTGCAGATTTTTAACAGTGAAGGTAATTAGCCATGGAAACCTAGGAATGTTGTGGATTTTCCTGCCCTTGGAATGTTTAAATCATGACTTAGATGTCTTTCTAACAGATATGCTGTAGCTCAACGAGAAGTTATGGTTTTGATACAGGAATTACTATATGAAGTTTCATGGCCTGTGTTATGAAGAAATTCAGATTAGATGATTATACTGGTCCCTTCTGGCCTTAAAATATTATGATCACCCTTCTGGGTGAAATGTCAGCCCCACTGAAGTCAATAGCAGAACTCCCATTGACTGCATTAAGGCCAGGATTTTATCCAAGGAATCTATAAATTACTGCTCCACATTTCCCTCCTACTGATTGTTTCTCTTACTTGTTACTTATCTTAAACTGGACTGTAAGCTCCGTATGGGAGGAACCATTTCTTCCTATTTGTTCACACAGCACTTTGCACTACGGGTCCCCAGTCATGATTGGGATCTTTAGGCTCCATGGCAATATCAATAATTAATAAATGACAATTATCAATATTAACTTTTTATCTGTCATTGCACTAGATTAGAGTGCTTCTGCATACTGCTTTTTTCTCCCTTTTCATTGTAATTTTCAACCAATTCTCCTTTTAACCCCTCAACTGCCCCACTTTGTTTTTTGCAGTGAACTAAAACATCTGGCTAGATTTATTCCTCTGGCAGATGTCTTTGGAAATGTAGGTTTAATCTCTGTTCAAGTTCCTAAGGATACTGTATGGCCAATTCTTTAATGAGTATACGAGCCTTCTTTTCAGGGCATGTGACTTGGGAATTCTTAAAAGATCATCATTAAATCAAGTTACACAGCCAATAAGGTTTCTGTATAAACAAAACATATAACACTCTTGGTCTAGATTGAATGTGACAGTAATTGCATATACTATTGCTTCTGGCCCATTGCCTTAGGTTACCATTGTTTTAAAAGCAATCTCAAAAGACAATAGTGTCTTCAGACTAGGGAAACTGGGATTTTAATTTCTACTAGTAGAGAGACTATCCTTTGGCTTTTTTGAATCCAGAGGGGAACATAAGAAATATTTAAGTAATCCTAGGAGTAGACCATGGTTGTAATTGTCTCAACAATCTCAGAAGAAATTGAAAAAATCAGAGCCACAAAATGCCACAAAGTCTCATCGTTATCAGCAAAATTGAAAATGCCAATGATAGATTTGTTTGAGAAACCCAAATTAAATTTTAGCACAGTGCTTAGTCTCTCATTTAATTTGTTTATCATCTTTACAAGAACATTCATTGATATTTCCATCTTGAATGACTTTACAAACAGTTCTAAGTATTATTTATATTACAATATTACCTAGAGGTTCCAATTAGAGTCAAATATGTCTTCACAATATCCCTACAAGTTAGTGGAGTCAGACAGTGTGGTCTAGTGAATAGATCACTGGCTTGGGGTCAAGAGAACTAAATTCTACTCCTGGCTTGGCTTGTGCTGGGTTACTTGGGCATGTCATTTTGCCTCTTTGTGCCTCAAATTTTCATCTGTAAAATGGGAATGATGATCCTTTCAAAAGTGCTTTGAGATCTAATGATGAAAAGTACTGTATAGGAACTAGGATTTATTATTTTATTTATTTATGGGAAAATTGAGGCACAGAGTGTTTTTGATTTTCCGAAGTCATACAGAGGCTGTGTTGCAGACTAGAGAAGGTAACAATTCTGCTAACAACTCTTCTGATCACACTGATTTTACTGGCCGTTGTAGACTCTGTTCTTTTTCACTCTTCTGGTAAATTATAAATATTCATCTTTAAAAATGAAAAGGTCATAAGGTACACCATTATGATGGAAAACTGAATGGCCATACAATTATTTCACAAGTATATAGTCTCATAGAGATCACATGTCAGTTACAAACAAGGCTACAAAAATCTATGGAACTTGGACAGATAATGGTAACCTCAACTTAAATAACCAGCAACTATAACAAACAAAATTGATCAGATAATACCTAAGGGACAAAGGAGGAGATTTTCAAAGGCACAAAGGGCAATGAGGTTCCAAACTCGTACCAAAGTTAGTGAGAGTTGGGTATCTAACTACATCTTTGCGCCTTTGAAAATCTGCCCATAAAAAAAATGTGCAAGAGAAAAACACAAAAAATGGCCAATTTCTTGGGACAGTGTTATACTAATATCAGTATCTTTTTTCCATATTATGATTACACTACTGATATGCCTCTGTTCCATTTATCTTTTGCAGAATATTTTGACCACAACCTGTGTCCCAAAATATACAGCTCTCTTCTGTGTGTCGTTCTCTAACCTTCGCTATGTAGCAGAAAAAGTTTACAGGTGGTATATTTGCTTCTGTTGAATTCAATTACAATAATTGACTTCAACAAGAATAGAGCTAAGCCAATGGTGAGTGCTTTTGAAAATCCTACTTCTCCTTTCAGTGTTTGAGTTACAATTCTAATGACCAGAAGTAAATGAACCCTTCAAACTTTTTAATAAACTATATACTAACACAATTCAAGACAAAGAAGGGAACAGTCTTACAGAAGAGAGGGACATCATCAATAGGTGGACAAACTACTGCTCTGATCTATACAACCACCAGACAAATGGAGATTCTAGTGTCTTAGACAGCCCAGATTCAACAGAGGAGGATGACTTTCCAATACTGCGTGAAGAAGTGGACACAGCTGTGAAATCATTCAGGAACAGAAGGGCTACAGGTATTGACAATATCCCAGTTGAACTGATGAAATTCAGAGGAGAAATAGTAATAGATGTACTCACCAATATCTGCAACAAGATCTGGCAGACCAGTGAGTGCTCCTCCATGTGGACATAGTCACTAATCATCACTCTGCCAAAGAAAGGCAACCTGAAATTCTGACAAAACTACTGGACCATAAGCTTCATTAGCCATCCTAGCAAAGTGATGTTGAAAGTCATATTGAACAGATTGAAGCCACAAGCAGAGAATATCATCACTGAAGAACAGGCTGCCTTTTGTGCTGGAAGAAGTACCAGAGAACAGATTTTCAACCTTCGTGTTCTGTGTGTGAAGTATTTACAACACCAGCAGGACATCTACCACGTCTTTGTTGACTTCAAGAAGGCATATGACAGAGTATGGCACGAAGCAATCTGGGCAGCTATGAAGAAGTACAATGTTGGTCATAAGCTTATTCTTACCATTAAACAACTGCATGCCAAGGCCAGCAGTGCAGTTCTCGTTAATGGCACAATAGGAGAGTAGTTTCGCACCACTGTTGGAGTCCGGCAAGGGTTCCTTCTTTCGCCTACACTGTTCAGCATCTACTTGGAGTGCATAATGACTGAAGCCCTAGAAGATCACACATGCACAGTCAGCATTGGGGGCTAACAATCTCAAATCTTTGGTTCGCGGATGACATTGATGGCCTGGCAGGCAGCGAAGATGAACTTGCCAATCTTGTGAAATGATTGAATGGAATCTCTGCAAAATATGGCATGGAAATCAGTGCAGCGAAAACCAAGCTGATGACAAACAAATGTGTTGAGATCAGCTCACATATCACTGTCAGTGGATAAGAGCTGGTGACAGTGAAACAGTTCAAGTATTTGGGGGTAATCATCACTAATGAAGGATCCAAGGCAGAAACTTGGGCAAGAACTGCACAAACAACAGAAGTGGGAAAGCTAAAGCCAATTTGGGATGAATAAGAACATCTCTCTGGAATCCAAACTGAAACTGCTGCCTGCATTGGTCATCTACGTTTTTCTGTATGCGTGCGAGACATGGACCCTTATGGCAGAACTTGAACGGAAAATACAGGTAGTAGAGGTGAGATGCTTCCGTAAAGTCCTGGGCATCTCCTACTTCGACCACATCACTAATGAAGAGGTCTGCAACATCATCATCCAATAAGATGGGTCATATGAATACCTCCTGACAACCATGAAGAAGTGCAAGCTGAACTGGTATGGCAATGTAGCAAGATCATCTGGCTTATCCAAGATCATCCTCCAAGGGACAGTACAGGGGAAGAGAAGAAGAGATAGAAGAAGAGGTGGATTGACAACATAAAAGAGTGGACAGGAATGGACTTCGCAGAGACTCAAGCACTGACACACAATCGTCAGGAGTGGAGACAATTGGTTGATTGTTCATCAGTGATGGTGCCCCAGTGACCAATGCGGTTATGGGAGTGATGATGATGATGATGATGATGATATACTGATGATACTGAATAGCTTACATTTTTTAATCTCAGATGTCCAATACCTGAAAGGTTAAGATTCTTCCTTGGTTGTACTCTACTTTTCTCTTCTTGCTTGGAATTCTAAGGCAGTATTCCATGTATAGTAGATCATCTTCATCTTCTTAATAAAGAAAGCCTTTCAGAGCCATTTTGATATAAAAGTAATTACAGTTCTGTGCCTCTTGTCCCCTTATTCTATCTGTAAAGTTCTAAGCAAACCTGTGATATTATATAAAAATAGGAAGTAACAATAATAAATTGCCCCTTCTATAAAACCCACAACTCCTAAATTTAATGTTTCATTGTTTCTGGTTGAAGCCTATGGCTCTCTTCTTTTAGAAGCTAATCATTTATTGTTCTATAGAGATGTTGATTTCATCTTGGCTCTGCCTTGCCAAGTCTTTAGAACAGTGAAAGCTTTAGAATTTAATTCAATCTCATTTGAAATCAGAGCTCAGATATTTAGATGCAGTCTACTTGACTGTGGATTTTTCTATGGAGAGCCTGAATGTTCATGAGTGTGGAATAAGATGGTGCATGTTGCAAACGGTGGGGACCAGTATATGGTGTGAGGAAATCACTTACAGCACTCTGGCTCTTTTTCTCATCTAATCTAGGTTCATTCATATATTGGGCCTATCTCCATAGTATCTGAGTGGTTCTAGAGAAATTCATTTATTTGTATAACTTTTCTTTCCTCTTTAAATTTTAAAATTAAGTTGAAAGTAGAAAAGATTACACATTTAAGTTAACACACTGGTGATTTGCATCTAGAATTCTCAGCAGCTGGCACAGCCCTCAGATTTTGTATTGTATTTTGTACTGGCAAACAGTTGTAGGAGAAAATTACTTGATTTTTTTTTTAAGGGAAGCTGAATTGAATACTTGCCTCTTGAGTACAAATTTATAGCTGGTCATTAAGTATTAAAGGAACTGCTTATATCTCTCTGTGCACAGATATAGGTGTTTGAATCATAAATTAACCTGTTTGTGCAGAGTTTGCTGGCTGGAACTATCTGAACTTGACCCTCTGGGGAAAAAATATTAAAAGTTTAAAAGAAGACACATTAACCTTGATTTTCTTCCAGTTTTGCTGAGGCAGACGCTGTTAATTAATGTCCTTACATCAGATGTGTTACCACTATAGCAAGGCCGTAAAAGCAAAATTTAAAACCTTGATTTCTGTAAAATAAAGCTGCCATGCACATTTCATCTGTTTATATTGACATCTGCCTTCTGTTGGTCATGAACTACAAGTTTCTGGGTAACTTAACACACATCTCAGACTGGAATATTAGAGGCTTTCAAACTATTATAAAACAATTTTTTAGCTCTTGCATGTAAATAAAAGCTGACTAAGGCCAGTGTAACATTAGCTTCCAAATAATATTTATAATGTTGAAGAGAAATTTGTCAGTAATAGTGAGGAGAATGTGTTCTTGAACAGTGGATATGCCATATAATTATAGGGTGCTTTTCTTGCAGAGACTTGACCACTTGCCTGTGAGCAAGATGCTGCCTTCTGGGTAGCCGCCCTCCAGGCTTTACAAAAAAGAGACCCGGGCTTAATGGAAACGTCTTGTGGTTCTAAGCCCAGTGCCATAGTTCAGAGTATTATTCCACCAGGGGAAACAGTCTGCTCTCCAAAGTGCAGGCTTCATTGCCCCCCCTCTCCAATCCCCAGGAAACTTTACAGAGAAATCCAGAGCAACTTGCTTAAATAAAGGTTTCAGAGTAGCAGCCGTGTTAGTCTGTATTCGCAAAAAGAAAAGGAGTACTAATGGCACCTTAGAAACTAACCAATTTATTTGAACATAAGGTTTCGTGAGCTACAGCTCACTTCATCGGATGTATTCAGTGGAAAATACAGTGGAGAGATTGACATACGTAGAGAACATGAAACAATGGGTATTACCATACACACTGTAACGAGAGTGATCACTTAAGGTGAGCTATTACCAGCAGGAAAGCGGGGTGGGGGTGGGGGACTTTTTGTAGTGATAATCAAGGTGGGCCATTTCCAGCAGTTGACAAGAACGTCTGAGGAACAGTGGAGGGTGGAGGGGGGGAATAAACATGGGGAAATAGTTTTACTTTGTGTAATGACCCATCCACTCCCAGTCTCTATTCAAGCCTAAGTTAATTGTATCCAGTTTGCAAATTAATTCCAATTCAGCAGTCTCTCATTGGAGTCTGTTTTTGAAGTACTTTTGTTGAAGAATTGCAACCCTCAAGTCTGCAATCGAGCGACCAAAGAGACCGAAGTGCTCTTCAACTGGTCCTTGAATGCCATAATTCCCTACGTCCGATTCATGTCCACTCATTCTCCCATGCAGAGACCGTCCAGCTTGACCAATGCACATGGCAGAGGGGCACCGCCAGCACACATCACATTGGTAGACACGCAGGCGAATGAGCCCCTGATAGTGCGGCCGACGTGACCAGGTCCCATGATGTTGTCTCCTGAACAGACATATGGACACAGTTGGCAACGGGCTTTGTTGCAAGGATAGGTTCCTGGGTTAGGATAGTGGTTCTGTCATGTGGTGTGTGGTTGCTGGCGAGTATTTGCTTCAGGTTGGGGGGCTGTCTGTAAGCAAGGACTGGCCTGTCTCCCAAGATTTGTGAGAGTGATGGGTCATCCTTCAGGATAGGTTGTAGATCCTTGATGAAGCGTTGGAGAGGTTTTAGTTGGGGGTTGAAGGTGATGGCTAGTGGCATTTTGTTATTATACAGGACAGGCCCAACAAAGATAATAACAGACACTCTCACAAATCTTGGGAGACAGGCCAGTCCTTGCTTACAGACAGCCCCCCAACCTGAAGCAAATACTCGCCAGCAACCACACACCACACAACAGAACCACTATCTTAACCCAGGAACCTATCCTTGCAACAAAGCCCGTTGCCAATTGTGTCCACATATCTATTCAGGGGACACCATCATAGGACCTAATCACATCAGCCTCACTATCAGAGGCTCGTTGACCTGCACATCTACCAATGTGATATATGCCACCATGTGCCAGCAATGTCCCTCTGCCATGTACATTGGTCAAACTGGACAGTCTCTACGTAAAAGAATAAATGGACACAAATCAGACGTCAAGAATTATAACATTCAAAAACCAGTCAGAGAACACTTCAATGTCTCTGGTCACTCGATTACAGACCTAAAGGTCGCAATATTACAACAAAAAGACTTCAAAAACAGACTTCAACGAGAGATTGCTGAATTGGAATTAATTTGCAAACTGGATACAATTAACTTAGGCTTGAATAGAGACTGGGAGTGGATGTGTCATTACACAAAGTAAAACTATTTCCCCATGTTTATTCCATGCCCCCCCCCCCACTGTTCCTCAGACGTTCCTGTTAACTGCTGGAAATGGCCCACCTTGATTATCACTACAAAAGGTTTTCTTCCCTCCCGCCCCCCCCGCTCTCCTGCTGGTAATAGCTCATCTTAAGTGATCACTCTCCTTACAGTGTGTATGATAACACCCATTTTTTCATGTTCTGTGTGTATATAAATCTCCTCACTGTATTTTCCACTGAATGCATCCGATGAAGTGAGCTTAGCTCACGAAAGCTTATGCTCAAATAAATTGGTTAGTCTCTAAGGTGCCACTAGTACTCCTTTTCTTTTTGCTTAAATAAATGGGAGCAATGCCTGCCATCTAAAGGAGCCAAGCACACAAACTGAGCAGCAAAAACACACTCCTTCCTGAATGGTTTTATTTAAATAAATAAGGGGACAGGAAAATTAAAAATGGGATATTTTAGAGGGAAAGGCTGCCATACTTTATATTAAGATTCCATTTATAAATTATTTATAAGGGGTTAATAAATAATTAATAGATGTTTAAGCATTTTATAGAGGTGAGTACAATGTACTAATGATGGTTTTAAGAAATTGAATAGAAGATACTAAAGATGGTTATAAGTAATTGTCACAGGGTTGGACGGCCCTTTAAAAGATGTAGGTTTACCTGTGCATAATTATCTGCCTTCCCAAGTGACGGGTTTAGGGTCAGGGATCACATGATAGCTTGAAGGTCACCTAGTTCTTATATTTTTGTGATAAAAGATTAGCAAGCAGCTTGGTTAGGGTGAGCCCTTCTGGGGCGACCGTTCCATACCTGCTAGGTGGAAGATTTAGCTGGAGATACCAGCTGTGTGGCTAGGGGCAGGAGCCTTATGAGAAAGAAGCTTCAGGAAGGGTCAGGCAGCAGCACCTGGCTTATTTGTTTTGATTTGTGTTGGACTGTCCTGGTATTGAAAAATAAACCCATCCCTAAAAAAAGGGAGTAAAATTCCGCTTCTGTTGGGAGCTTCAACTCACAGGCCAGTGAGTTGGCCCACTGGCTTACTGTGGCTCTGTAACAATGAACTGTTAAACTATTTCATTAATCAATCTATTAATTAAATTCTTTCTTTATTTAAATTATTAATCTGCTAGCCACACCACTGGGTTCCTTATTCCAAGTGCTGGTCCCAAGGCCAGATAAAGTCAGAGGGTTGGACCATGGCCTAACAAGCCATCCCCATAAAACACATTTAGCTTTGGCACGTGGAAGAAAAGGATTAAGAACTTCTCCAGTTTCATCTACTTCATCGGTTGCATCTGCTATGCACAATGGAACCAATCAAAAGGATGAATCACAAGGGATCATTTAAGGTGGAAGTCCATCGTACATGCTACCATGGCTTCATCATAACCATGTGAATCTGCTATTGAAGCTATTTATTAATACATTAACAACTTGTTATGAATGGAACCGGAAAATAAAGTATGCCAAAAAGACTGCATAAATTAATGAAATATATAGAACAATATTATAAAACACTACACAAGCATAAGAACGTAAGCATATAAGAATGGTCATATGGGTCAGACCAATGGTCCATCTAGCCCAATATCCTGTCTTTCAGTATTGTCCATTCCAGATGCTTCAGAGGGAATGAACAGAACAGGGCAATTATCAAGCAATCCATCCCATGTCATCCACTCCCATCTTCTGATAGTCAGAGGTTTAGGGACACCTGGAGCATGGGGGTGCATCCCTGACCATCTTGACTAATAGCCATTGATGGACATATGCTTCATGAACTTACCTAATTCTTTTTTTATCTCAGTAATAGTTTTGGCCTACACAGCATTCCCTAGCAACTAGTTCCACAGGTTGACTGTGTGTTATGTGAAGAAGTACTTCCTTATGTTTGTTTTAAACCTGCTGCCTATTAATTTCATTGGGTGACCCCTAATTCTTGTTTTATGTGAAGGGATAAATAACACTTTCTTATTCACTGTCTCCACACCATTCATAATTTTATAGACTTCTATCATATCCCCCCTTAGTCAGCTCTCCCCCTATTCCAGACACCCTACTGGATGGATCCACCTTATGAAAAGATTTAGTCTCCACACAAGTTGTGTGTTTCCTAAGAATGTTAAGTGCTCACTCAAAAATCTTCAGGCCAACACCTTCTAAAATGGATGCCGGAAATAAGGCTCTTGTGTCCATATGACAGTTGCTGCGTGCTCAGCAATTTTGAAAATCAGGCCACTTACTTAGGAGCCTAACCTTAGGTGCCCATTTTTTAAAAGGTTGCTTTGAGTCTTAAGTATGCAAATGCTGGCTGACTTTTACATGGTTGGACTGGTTCCTGTGGATCAAGGGCTTCAAGGTATGGTGGGTACCAGGGTGGAGATCTCTAAGGACCCAATAGGTTTCTATGTACATATGAGACCTGTGGAGCCTATTCTAATTAAACTGCTACTTTTAAGCACATCACTTAGTTTCCGTTCCTTGTTTGGGTTATAGACTCAGATGCTTCTGAAGAAGGGTGGATCGGTCTTTCTATCCGAGAGCTTTCTGTTATCTTGCTATCAGTATCACTCAGATTGCAACTTTCAAGGGATAATTTTAGGAGCTCTTGTTAAGATTTCTGTTCCCCTTACAAATTCCTTAACTTCTTCTCAGTCTTTTCCTTCCTCATTCCTTCAGAGCAAAGACCTAGGCTTTTGATTGCTTGAAAAGTCTCTGAGGTTGTCAAGCAGTCTGGAGTGGCTCACGAACATCGATGCCAACCTCAGGGCAGACTGTTACAAACCAGGGCACAAACCCCATATTGGTGATGTGTTCTATAATTAGATTTCACCTATCAAGTATCAAGTGTGAACTTATCAAGCACTATAACAGCCTTAACATGGAGTCACACAGTTCCCTTGGGCACTCCAGTCTATCTTGCCATCCAGGCAAGCCTGACTTTGTGGGAGATGGTCCCCTACTCCAAAAATCACAATGATATTCAAATTACTCCCAGTCTCAAAGGATCAGTCTCTTAACCCAGGACAATTACACCTCAGGTCACACACCAAAGACAATGCTAGTAGCCATCTGGTAATAAACTAATTACAGATTTATTAACTAAGAAAAGGAAACGAGTTATTTACACGTTTAAAGCAGGTAAACATATGCACACAGATGAGTTACTGCCTTATGTTCCAATAAGTAATGGAAGCTAATATAATGTCCAAGCTCTATATGTCCTATAGGGTTAACCTAAGCTAAGCAGCTTCGGGATCCCTTGCTTATGCTTAGAAAGATTTCCCTCTCCAAATTCCAAGTAGCATAGCGATTCCAATTCCAAGATTTTTATTCCCTTCTCCCAAAGTTCAAGCTGTGATGAGACAAGCATTTGTGCATATCCCCTCTTCATGGGTGTGGGGGAAACAATCAACAAAGTCCTTCGTCCACTGATATTCCACAATGGTTTGTCTAGTGTCTATAAATCTTCTTTTGTTGGGCAGGAGATGACCCCTCTTGTGATAAATTAGTATTTCACACTTGGTAATGCATCTTTCATAACTATGGGAGTTTCCAATTTCATACCAAACACTTCTATACTTACAGAACACACACTTAAATATTACCTTATAACATGGGATACAGATATTATAAGTGAGATTAATGCATGCAGCAACTCACAAGAATTTCATGAAGTCCAAACACTAAACACCTCTCTATAAATCTAATACTTATTTTAACAATACTAAGACACAGGTGAGCCCGACTGGTTTCCAGCTATTCATTTGTCAGTGTTCAGAAAGGCCTAGGGATCTTGGCAGGAGCTGTCACCTGGTCTGCTGGCGTCAGAGAGGTTTCCCCCTTCCGTGTGTTCCCATTGTCTCTCATTCTCATGTGCACAGGCAGGCATTCCTGGCAGTTGGAGCCAAATCTCCAATTTAGAAGTTTTCGTTGTCAGTGTTGTCTTGGATTAACTGGTAGCAAAGAGGAATATATTTACTTGAATCCCCACTGATTCTGCAGGGAGGGATTGGTGGGGCTTTCAATCAAACCCATGGGGATTACATGTACTGGGACATATCTTTCTCTTCAGCTATCTCTTGATGTGAAGCTGATGTCTGCCAAGGGGGTTCACTGGTGAGTTTTTAAGTGGCTGAGGAGCCCAATTCTTGCCGTGCAGATTTTCTCACAGAAGTGACAGGTGTAATCTTGAAGGAGACATAGTTGTTGGCTGGAGTACTGTGCCCTTTCTTTCCGCCTTTGTTGCTTCTCTGTCTCATGAGCACATCTGTTCTCCTCACAGTGAGTTTTGGCTTGGTGTATGGCGTGGCGCCACTGTGTTCCGTTATGCACCAAGTCCTCCCAGTTTGTTGGGTTGATGCCTCCCTTTTTAAGATGTAATTTCAGTAGGTCTTTGAAACTCTTCTGCTGCCCTCTGCGAGCTCTTCTTCCCTGACTTAACTGAGAGAAGAGTGAACGAGGAGTACTTGTGGCATTCTTTTTGCTGCTACGGACTAACACGGCTACCACTCTAAGACATGAGAGAAGAGTGAGTGCTTCGGGAGGTGAGTGTCAGGCATACATACACAGTGGCCAGCTCAGCAGAGTTGGTGTTTCATGACCTGCGCTTCTATATGGCTGATGTTGGCTGCAGAGAGAATGCTGATGTTAGTGCGTCAGTCTTCCCAGCTGATCCTGAGGATCCTCGTGAGACAGTGCTGCTGGAACCACTCCAGCCATTTGAGATGTCATCCGTAGGTTACCCAGGTCTCACACTGTGCCCGCAAGGGCTGGGGGGAGCGGGGAAGATACCAGCGAAAGGAGGACATTCAGGCCTAAGAATAGTAAACTATGTTTTATTGAAGGAAGGAAGAACTTACACTCCAATCTGCACGGGGAGCCCCTAGGTCGCACGGAGGGGCTGCAGGGGACTCTGGCCATTCGGGACAGCTGACCAGGAAGGAGTCCGCTGCGGGGGGAGTCCTCTGTGGCGCTATGTTCTCCACGCTTATGTCGAGGTTACATGGGATCAACAGCCAGTTACATTCTTACATGTATGATTTATGCTTATTACATAAACTGACTTGTTTACAGGCAAAAATATGCTGAGCTATGCTACAATATCTTTTGGCATGGTCTGTCAGACAAAGTTAATTGAAACTGCCTGCATCCAGTCACATACTCAGTCCACCACTTAGCGCTTCGCCAATCTTCCGCAACCTTGCCCCTACACACACCCATAGAGAAGGGTGGAGATGACAACTGCCTTGTAAACCAAGATCTTGGTACCTGTTTGTAGATCCCTATCATTGAAGACTCATTTGAATAGTCTTCCAAAAGATGTGCTGGCACAGCGGATGCTGTATTCAATTTCTGTGTCAATGCTGGATGTTTGGGAGACGTGGCTGCCAAGGTACAGAAAATGGTCCACATTTTCCAGGGATTCTCCACTGATGGTGATTTGTGGGGTACAAAGCATAGTTGGTGCAGGTGAGAGCTGGTAGAGTACCTTGGTTTTCCTGGTGTTGAAATTTATTATGTTACATACACAATATAGAATGTTTGACAATAAGAGAAAAAATTTGCTAAAGGGCCTTTTGAGAATGGTACTTTTGCAATGATGGATAATACAATCAGATTGCTTAGAAGCACCTTCAAATTGACTTGCACATATTTCTGTCTCCCACTTCTGTGCTGTGTAAGGGTCTCTGAAGCCATTATATTATCTTTCTGTCATTTCCTTGGGGGAGGGGAAGTGTAGTCTAAAAAGGAAACAAAACCACCATAATATAAAAAGCAAGATGATGTTAATCTAATTCATTGTCAACAGTCATCAGGTTGTTGATATCCTGTGAACTTCCTGCTTCTCCTCTCTCACAGGACTCTTGTACTGTGGATATGTTTCAAAATATGAACAAAAATGGACAAATGGCTTTCTGTTGCATCTAAATAGGCAATGTTGACAGGTGGTAGAAGAGCCTACACTTATGCGCAAGACAGAGAGCGAAACGAAAGATGATGCCAGAAGGGGAGCAGTTCCATGTTTTGCCATTTTCCCAAGTAAAGTGATAATTCTCCATTAACTGTAATAAAGATTTGACATACAGGAGTGCTGGTAAGAGACTGGCCTTTGTTTCTTCACCCCATTCACTTCTGGGATTACATTGCAGAGTTACTCTGGTCACATGGCAGGATTAAGTATCCACTAACTGCAAGGGCTACGGTTGCTCTAATCAGTAAGAACCCAATAAGTAGAACTTGTCAAGAAGTAGACTGCTAGGACACGCTCTAGATTAGAGCTGGGCAGGAATTGTCAAAATAGTTTGAAAAAAAAAGTTTCAAAAGTCCCATTTCAACATTTTTTTAACAAAAAGTTTTGTGTTACAGTGCAAAAGACTTTCATTAAATTGTAGTTAATTTATACTAGTAAAAAATAAATAATTGAAAATGAAGCTGAAACACTTAAAAATGATCAAAACAAAGTGTTTCGATTGACCCAATATGCCTTTTTTTTTTCCTTAAGATTTTCTGTTGATGAAAATTTTTGAGGTGTTGACTTTTCATCCTGATTTGGGATGAGAAATTTTTTTGAAATCTCAAAAATTCTTATGGAATGGGAAAACCGTTTCCTACCTAGCTCTTCTCTAGATTATGTATTACTGCAAGAACACTTTGGTTATATATACCCTACAAGCTTTAAAAATGAAAAAATATTGCTATCCACCCGCTGGTGCCCTATAGCAGAAATGTCAAATGTAGGGTATGATTCAGCTTAAAATGCACTTTAATCAGTTCTGCCAAATGTTGTATGAACCTGAAACTGCATCTTTACCCGTCCACAAAACATTCTCTAATGCATTTGTGGGGCCACATATCTGCTCATCTGCCCAAGCTGCAAACTAACTTCGTTTATAAATATGAGTAGTCAGTAGCTTCACTAAATTTAATAAAATCACACAGCAAAACCATGTCCTGAATGTGTAAACAGGCTCACCCTTTCTGCAATATGGTAACACCATGCTAAATACTGATTTCATTATTTTGAGAAGTTGTGAAGAATAAAATGAGCAGTCTTTAGAGACAATATGGATTTTAAGTGGGAAAAGAGGGAGACGGAGGATTAAAAAATCAAGGCTGTGTGAGTTTGTGAAAGATGGAAGATTATAGAATTGCTACAGTCACAGAAGGGGAGGAATAAGGGAAGATCTGGGATGAAAGATGAGAAGCTCAGTGTCATGTTGTTTGAGTTACTGGCTCAATACCTACGAAGAGAGGTCTTACCATCAACAACCATTTAGGGTGTCTAGAAGCATGGAAAAATGCCTCCTACCCAAAATAGGATTGGAGATTTGCTGGTAAAGGTGGAGGAATCAGGTCAATTTGAGCGGGAACTGGATCGCATATAATTTGAAAATCAGTTTGTTGGTGATTTCAGAAAATGTGATGTCCGTGCAGTCCAGCTACAGTTAGGTCTTCTTTATATATTTAGCTTGCCTATCTTTTTGTTTTTGCATGGTCCTCTTGTTTTGGTCCAAAAAGATGATCTGTTGCTGCAGCAACTTTAACTGACATAGTTTTGGATTGAAGATATTTTATACAACCTATTTCCGTGCAACATACTGAAATTTACTAGCTCACTTCCTTAATTACAGTTGTTACACACCAGTTGTTCATGGGACACACTACACCCTAAAACCAAGAAACGTGAACTGCAACTTGCTCATATAAAAGCTTATTTACATGAATTCTATAGGCTCAACAATAGAAGAGCAGAATAAAGTGAAAAGAATTAATTTGTATCCAAATTACTATACCTTAGTGATAAATGCAATGCAAATGCCTAGATATATTGAAATACAGCTGCTACATAGCATTCTACCCAATTTAGATGGACCCAAAACTCACTTCTTCTGATCAGGAATGATTATTTATACGTATGCAGTATAGTTGTAGCTGTATCAGTCCCAGGATATTAAAGAGACAAGGTGAGTAAGGTAATATCTTTTAGTGGTGAAAGAGAGAGAGAGAGAAATCTTATGTCTCTCACCAGCAGAAGTTGGTCCAATAAAAGATATTGCCTCACCGACCTTCTCTCTCTGATTTTTATTTATGAAAGTCAAGGTAATGCTGCTTAGAGCTGGATTAATGATAATGTGATGTACCACACTGCACTGCAGTAAACACATCCATGTAACCACATGCTAGACAATGGTTTGGATATTCCTGGCTTAGTCTCCTGATCTCAACACTCACCCTTCATACACATATATAGTCTCTTGGCTGTCTACATTAGTCTCTAGGCTGTCTATGCCCATCTGTTAGCATGGCACTGTGCCTGTTTACTGGTTGGCTGGACCTTTGCCTTTGGGAATAGATGCCAGACATTGATTAGTTTAGATGGGCATGTGCATTGCACTGCAAGTGTCATTTCTCCAGAAGGAGGTCCTGCCTCTGGGGCAACACCAAAGCAATGGAACTACATGCCACTTTAAACCTGATCACACATTTTGATATTATGCTGAGACTGGAAGACTGGAGGACAGAGTTCAGAGTCATGATGGGCTGTTAGCAAGGAAGGTGGTGCTTTGATGTTTGCATGGGAAACCTATTAAGACCTCTCAGTGTGTCCAAAGCTATGTAACTGTCAAACGCAGCGCAAGGCACTCTGTGTGAAAGCAATTGCATGTCAAAGCCACCACGGAATAAACAAAGTCACAGAGGAGTATATAATAGAGCTCAAGACACAAGCTCTGCACTTATCTCAAGAATTGTGCAACTAACCAAGAGAGGATACCCATGAGTGATCTTCAACCCCTGAGTAAAATGTATAGGACTGGAAATCCTAAAAGAAAACAATGACTTCCTGCACAAGAGGTTACACTCCTGCTTGCAAAAAGGAAGCATTCAAGAAAGAAGAATTGGTCAGTGTGCCTTTCCAGGAGGCTGCTCAAAGTTTTGACAGCGAAAGAAAGCCTGTGCTGAAAACAGAAACAGGGCAGACAATAAATAAAGAATATCAGTGTGTTAAGGCTTGTGGTGGCAGCAAGAAAGTAAAGTTATATTCTGTTTTCTTTGGGGTCTCATACCATGCCCATCACTATGGTATCTGGGTATTTCCCAGAAGTGCATTGAACGGTGTGACTAGAATCTGTTATCTGTCACCATGGTTTTTGTTCCCTCTTCTTTTCCCTGGAAGAAAATTATGTGCAAATTGTCATTAAAAATACTATTTCATTTTTTGTCTGATTAATGCTAGCTGAAAGGAGTTAAGGGAATAAGAAGGGCATTTTCCAATATGTCAAGGGGAAGCTAAGTGCTAGGGAGAAACTAGGTCTACTGATAAATTAATAATGACCCAAAATGGCTGATAAGGTCTCTTAAAATCAGTGTTCAACAAGAAAATTATAAAAAGAAGTTTGAACAATTAGGGACAAATCTTATCACTGTCTCAGTGAGCCATATGGCAGCAGGAGCATTGTGGTACTGATGTCCAAGGGGGCAGTGGAGAGACCTGGAGGGATTTGGGGTGCTGTGGCACTCTGTGGGTGCTTCCGGTGTAGAAGTCTGAAAGGTGAGGGTCAGGGTGGTGTATCCACTACAAACATGATCTTTGCATCATTTTCCCACCCCCATGTACACACATACATTCCACCTAGGAGGCTGCATAAGGAGCTTAGGGAGCCAGCTCCTGTTTATCAGTAGCAGCGATGGCATGGGAGATGAAAAGGGAATCTTCCTCTTCCTCCCCTCACCTCCATGCTCCTGCCCTATGCCTGGCCCTACTAGTCAGGATTTACCAGTTGGGGAAGAAAAGAAAGTGAGTGTGAGTATGGGATGAGTGGAGAGAGACAGAGTGAGCATATTAATGATACGCTTTGCCTATCTGTATCTCTCTTTCTCTATTATAGGAACAGAGGACTTGCCAGACTGGATCTGGCCTGAGGTTCATTTAGCCCAGTATTCTGTCTCCAACAGTGGCCAGTACCAGTGCTTCAGAGGAAGGTGTAAGAACCCTGCAGTAGGCAGTTGTGGGGTTATTTGCTGCCATGGTTGTCTCATCATAACCCCTAATACAATTTGTCTTAACCCCTGAAACGTAAGGTTTCATCTCCCTTCCCAATAGTCTTGTTGTTAACATTAACTATTATAACTCTAAATAGTCTTGTTATCCCTATAAATATCCAATCCCTCTTCAAAACTTGCTAATTTTTTTGCTTCAGCAACATCATGTGACAATGAATTCCACTGTCTAATTATGTGTTATGTGTTGCTTTTGTTGGTTTGAATTTGCCACCTTCCAATTTCATTGAATGCCCCTTGTTCTTGTATAATGAGATATTGTGTAATACCAACAATGCACAAAGAATTTCACAGATATGGGGCAGAGTTCCTGAAGCTAGCCTATAGTTTATAATAGTACCCAAATAAATAAATAAATAAATATGGGATATTCTACAGGCATTTTCCTTCCCTTTATTTTATTTTGAATTAAAAGAGAAAAAGGAAAGGGAAGGTGATACAGGTTATATAATCACTGTAAAATCAAAGATCACAATAGAAGCATCAGCTACAAATAACTGACAGTCAGATTACTACAAACAGAATGTGTAAGTGCAATAAATAGGACTTAAAAAATAAATGATCTGCAGGCACTTATCTGGTTCAAAAGAGGGCAAATGATGATATAACTATATGTAAATTATAACTAGACTATTTAATAAAAGGAAAACAAATAGTGAAAATATGGCTTATTTATTCCTTGTCACATATTAGGAAATTCTTCAGAACAAGAATATTTCTCACTTTACTGAACAAATGGCCCAATGGAGAGATAGCTGAGTTCTGCCACTGAGCTCTGATACTGAGTTTAACAGTACAAAAGAAGGACATCTTTCATTGTCCGCTATTCCTTACCTATCTCATGCAAAACAGCAGACCCATTGTAGAAGAAATTATACTGCTTCATCTCTTTAGTTGCTCCCCCTAAATAAACCAAAATCCTGCTATGTGCAAACATGCTTCAGTGTTTTCTTTCAGATATATCAAAATGCCAGATGCACCTGTCCCATGATGTTACCCACCACAAATACAGAAGATAATATTTTTCACTTCTATAGCATCTTTCACCCAAGGGCTGCTAAGCATGCTACAAATAATCTAGTTTCACGACTCCCCTTCTGTTCATCTCACTGAGGCACCGAGAGGTTAAGGATGTGAAGGTGCAGCAGGGGAATGCACAGACTCTTTTCCATCAAGACTCGAGCAGAGACACAGATCAAGACTGATTCTAGAGGACTGTCACTTAGGAGGAAAAAACATACTTTTAACTTGTAAACACATCAAATTCAGTATGGAAATCAAGGAGATGGAATAAACGTGGAATCCAACAATGTCGTGTCAACAGTTACTTTTGAGGACAGAGATGCCCTTTCATAGCACAGTTGATCCCTAAGTGACCAGTTCAAAGTCACAAAAAGAGACAGCTGCAGGGCAAAGAATAATACCCAGAAGTTCTGACTCCCAGTGAGGTGCACAAACCAATAGACTAGATTTCTTTCCAGTAAAAATTGCACGGGTATATGGTAAAATGTGCATGTTATATTATGTTTTATAATAGTATATGTATATATTTTATATACTAACTTATTTAATACCTTTGTAAAATGTTAATGCTGATTTTTTAGCCTTGGCTTCATCAACTCTGTTTCTTCAAGATATTTTTTTCTCTGAATGTGTGGGTTTTTTCCCTTCAGCTTGTTTCAACCTATTTTTCTGATCCAGAAAGGGGTGTCATTTTGGATGACACCCCAAAGTTTAGGAATTGTCCAGCTCTGTGGTATTTGTTCAGGTCCATAATATTTCTCATGCCTACCAGTGGTGAAGGAACAGAAAGATGAGCTCTAGTACAGGTTTTTATTAGGAGCCCCTCTCCCACAGAAGTAACACATGCAGAAGCACCCTTCCCCGCCCTAGGTATTGCAACCCTAATCCCAGCCCAGTGTGGAGGGGAAAGGAAGGGACCCTGGAGAGCAAGCCTGCTCCACCACTGACCCTGCAGTGACAGTTCCAGCAGTTCCTGTCTTGCATGGGGTTGGGCCTGGCACCCTGCTCCGGCATTGCAACTTGGCAGCGTGCAGGATCACAGCAGTGCTGAGGTTTGGTATGCAATGCCACTTAGTCAAGATTGGCCTGCCTGCCCCAGCATCATGACAGAAGATTGGGTAGGCCAAACCTGAGTGGTGCAGTAACACCACATGCCAGATTGCAATACCCGGAACAGGGTGCTGGGTCCAGCCCTGAAGGACACAGAAACCACCAGAGCCACAGCTGCGAGGTGAGTCCAGACAGAAAAAAGTCAGGGACAAATGTTATCTGTAACTTTTTTTCACACAGTGACAAATCTTAATAATTATATGCATTTTTAAGCCTCCCAGAACCCTCTAAATTGTCCCACTGATTTCACTGGAGCTACACATATGCTTAAAGTTATATATATGTTATATTATGTTTTATAATAGTATATGTATATATTTTATATACTAACTTATTTAATACCTTTGTAAAATGTTAATGCTGATTTTAAATATGTGCTTAGGTGTTTGCAGGATTGAGGCCTTTATCACCATCCTTTGTGTAACCAAAAACTTAGGCCCCGCTTCT
Organism: Eretmochelys imbricata; assembly: GCF_965152235.1. Classification (NCBI taxonomy): domain Eukaryota; kingdom Metazoa; phylum Chordata; order Testudines; family Cheloniidae; genus Eretmochelys; species Eretmochelys imbricata. Next base: position 36,565,407 of record NC_135574.1, read on the forward strand.
GAATGCTCTGGTTTCCCATTGGGGTTACTCCACTGATTTATGTGGAATTTTGTCTGATTTATTATAGTGTTAGTGGCCTGTGGGTCAAGCTCCAGAATCCCCTGAAGAGGGGGTAAGAAGAGAAAAAGCCTCAAACCAAGGAATTAGTTTTAATTGGGTAGGGTTTGTTTGATAATTCCAGAAATCTCGTAGATTATTTGATATGATTAACAAATTGAAAATGCCATTTCACTTAGACTTCTAAACAGGTTGTCTTGTTACTCCTCCTTTTGTTGCAATCTGTTTCAGTGAAATGCATGAAAAGGTAAAATTAAGTAAATCTGTTCATTACAGCAACAGCAGGCTAGCTACTGTATGGCAAAATATACAGAGAGGAGCTACTTTGTGTTCTGATAGAAGCTGAGAGATAGTGACCCACTGTGCTTAACTGACCTGGAAAGAGCTTATGCATTTCCTTTTAATTTGATATGGATGGCTAAATTATCCCTCCCCCCCCTTTTTTTTTTTCAGAAAAACTTCCTCACTGTCAAGAGGGCAGTGAATTCCTATTGATTACAGGGTTATCTAATGGTCAGGCGGGAGTCTGGCTCCCTGCTGCTGACATCAGCTGAGAAGTCAATCATGACTGTTACTGCTTTTGCTCAAGGAAAAAAACTATAAAACATGTTACTTTAAGCCAAAGCAGGCTGTATATACAGGCTGGGTGAGAAGCAGGCATTGATGGGAAGAAAGTATATCTTGCCCAGGACCAGAATGAAAATTATACTGGAGCAGTATTCGGGAAAGATAGTAATCTCTCGAACGTAAATTTTATAACCAGGCCCCTATTCTAAGGTCGGTTTTCAACCCCACTATACCTACATGCTATTATTGTTTATATATCTGTATTATGGTAACACCTACATGCCCCAGTCATAGTCAGGACCTCTCTGTGCTATGTTCTATACAAACACAGAATAAACACGTGTCCTGAAGAGTTAACAATCTAAGGCCCCAATCCTGCAAAGACTTGCCATACTTAGTTTAAGCATATGAGTTATTCCACCAGAATTAAGACAAGACCTAACAAACAATTGGTGTAAGAGGAGGAAGTAAACAGAAAAAGAATGTGTGTTAACAGAGGCCAGAAATGTGTATAGCTAAATGGGTTTGATTCGTTGTTGATTATAAGATATGAATAACACATAACCAAAAGAAGTCCCCGCCAGCCATCCACTTACGCACTCTCAGGTGGCAATTTACCATAGGTAGTATGGTGGCAGTGGGTCTAGAGGAGGGATCTGAAGGTCAAGGAATTGGCTTTAGAGGCTAGATTAAGGAGGGCCTTCTGCACATTATGGGGGGGAAATCACATCTCTGAAGGATAAATGGAACGTTTCATGAAAATGAGAAGACAATTGAGCAAATACATTTACATTTCAAATTTTGTAAATTATTCCCTTTTAAATTGTTTGTGACTTGTCTCATATCTCTGTGGCTTTATATATTGTGATAAGAGTCAGATGATACCTCAGGAATCCCTTAATAAGGTGTTTTCATCATAACATTATGCAAAGTTTAATTTTCAAAGAGCCCCTCCCAAATATATATCATAATTAGCATTTCTCAAAAATTAAGTATGAATCTCCTTTGAATCTGACAGAGAAGAATAATCCCGCAAGGATGCTATTTTCATTGTTAGAGCTGACATATAACGTTTCATGGGTGCAGCATTTTGACTTAGAAAACTTTGTGTGAACCTTGTTTACGGGAAAACTATGAGTATATGCACCCTTTGGATAAGGAATACTTTGGCAGTAAACACTTCTCACTGAATACTTTGGACACTAGCCTGTTTGAAAAGGACGTCACAGCATGCCAGCAGGTCTGAGCAGACAAGTCTTACTAGGTGAACTGACTTCTAGAAAACTTGGATGTCAGCACAAAAAAATGTGCCAAGCCCCCATTCATCCCTTGCTCCACTTTGACACATTGACACTCAAACAAAACCAAAACTATGATCTTATGCTGCTATTAGGGATGGTCGAAAAAGCGTCTTCCTGCCCCTCCCAAAAAAGATTCCCTGCTGCTACTTTGGCTGAAACTAACTAGGTGGGATTTCTTCACAACCTGACTATATGTGGACAGTAGACACGCAAGACCAAGTAATGAGAAATTCATCATCTTCCTTGTTGACCAGGTGGGGGCAGAATTAGAAATAATCGGATGAAGTTAAGAAAAGGAAATTTAAGATTGGAAAACTGGAAACCTTCCAAATGGGGAATCTATCTGAATGGGGAATAGTCTCCCAGGGGAAGTGATGGAACATACAGAACCAAAATGGCCAAAGTATTGGAGATTATACAATAAGGAACAGTCCTTCAGTGATAGCGGGATAGAATAGATTCTCTAGTTTAACAGAACTTTACTAGATTTTCTGAGGGCCATCCACACTAAATAAGCAAATTATCTAAGTGATCAGCATTGAAATAGTTAATTCTGATGCTTAACTTGTGAGACAATGTGATCTAGTGGATAAGCTTGCTGTACTGGGCATCAGGATACCTGGGTCTGTTTCCAGCTCTGCTGTTGTGTGACCTTGGTCAAGTCTCTTCACCTCTGATTTCCCTCCCACATTTTACCTCTCTTGTCTATGTAGATTGTATGTTCTCCAAGGCAGAAACTGTCTCTTTACTGAGTGTTAGTATAGTGTCTAACACAAAGGGACCTTGGTCTTGGCTGAGATCTCTAGGAATTTCTGTAATTCAAATAAAAATAAGAAGAAAAGGAAGCAGAGGCCAGAGTGCATATGTATGTGAGAAAGAAAAACTGGGAGAGACAAGTGTATGAATGGCAGGAATTTTAAATGTGTAGGTGGCAGAAAGTACATGCTGGTGGGGAAGTAGCATGGGGGAGCTGAAGGCAAAGGGAGGAAGAAATGTACCAGCAGTGGATGAGGAGGGAAAACATCAAGGAGGAAGCAGAGCCCAGATGAGGAGGTGAGTCCTCTGGAAAAAGTGTCATAGCCACAGGCGATGATGATGTTGTGGAGTCTTGTTATTTTCATTCCAGGCACTATAAATCCTAGATTTGGCCCTGAACCTATCACATCTCCTCCCCCTTGGCCTCATTGTGAAATATTGAAAAAAAATCAGACTTTTTCCCCATTAACCTTCAATTTCATGGACCTTGCACTTCTTGGGGATGGGAAGGAGACGTGTCTATATGCCAAAAGAAAGCATACTGTAACTTTGACTTCCTGACATCGAGTGGTGCCAGAAATATCCCAAGGAAGTCTAGTCTCTTTAGATTTCCATCCTGCTTTGGCAGAGATTTGAAATAAAGCTCAGGTAAGTTTCCAAGCTTTGGGGCACTAATGTGAACAGAACCTCCAAGTCTTTGAAGGTCACCCATCACTAATCATAACACGTCACTTGTCAAGGAGGAAAGGAACAGGTGATCGAGAGTCTAAAAAGGAAACTGCACAGTTAAGCCCACTATTCCCCCTCCGTGATTTCTTCTTTGATTTCATTTAAACTCGTGAGTCTGCCAAGCTGCTGCCAGGTGGGTCTCCTATACTAGCCTGCCTCTAGATTTCATTCTCCTTTTTTATTTCCTAGCTTCATCATTCAGTCATCTCGGTTTTCTCAAGCTAATTAGCCCTCTGTTTCTGAGATGTGCATTTCTTAACATATGGCACAGTTGCATTGTGTTTGTGCTATGTTTTGTTTTCCATATGAGTACTGTGTCTGCATTTTACATTTTTGATACAGTATGTCAGAAATATCAGATGTCTTCCACTCCACCTACAGAACAACACTCACAGCTTCCTCCTGAAGTGTGCTCTAATTATACTTTAAAATTCCTTACCTCCCATGTTTTCAATTAAGACATCACAGCCATTACGCTACTGTGACAACAGACTGTGATTTTACAGATGTTGGCATTCAGAGGTCAGTATCTACCAGGAGATAAAAGTAGCAGGAATTAAGTATTTAAAATAATTAAGAGTAATAAAGAAGTACCTTTCCAAACCAGTGAAGCGATGACAAAAACCAGTATAAAGATCCTACACATGGTGTGATACTGTCTCTTTGAAGCAGTGGCATTGGATGCAGCTATTATAAATCTTCTTCCTATGTAAGACTGCAGAGGGAGGACCTGACTGGCAACACAAAGGAAGAAGCTAGAGAAAATCATGGAGTGTATGCATGTCTGTGAGAGAGACAGAGGAAGAGTGAGAGATACACATATAAGGTTGGATACAGAAGGATTCATACTTTTGTTTGTATTGCCCACAGACAGCTTGTGTCTGGGTGGTTTTAGTCCACCATTTAAATGATACTAGTCTTTCATTCTCTTTTGTTATAAACTGAGTAACTGGAGCACTTGCTTTTAGCTGAGCTCATCTGCCTGTTGTTTAACTCCCGCAGGTCTTCATTTCTAGCTGATATTAGCCTTCGGAGCAGTGAGCTGAGTATGTTCAGCTTGTCTGCATAAGGAAACTATACCAATATAAGGCAGGGTGTGAATTTAAACCACCACAATTATATTAAAACAACAAGGAGTCCGGTGGCTCCTTAAAGACTAACAGATTTATTTGGGCATAAGCTTTTGTGGGTAAAAAACCACTTCTTCAGATGCAACTGGCTAATACTGGCTAACTGCTCAAGCTGAAGAGGCAACAGCAGCAAAAAGGTACTCCCACGGTCTTCTAGAACTCTGAAACTGCTTTCTGTGCACCATGTTTCCCACTTAGTTTGGCTTAGAGATTTCCATATAAATGGAACCTATTATTAACAGATTTATTTGGGCATAAGCTTTCATGGGTAAAAAACCACTTCTTCAGATGCAGCTGAAGAAGTGGTTTTTTACCCACGAAAGCTTATGCCTAAATAAATCTGTTAGTCTTTAAGGTGCAACCGGACTCCTTGTTGTTTTTATGGATACAGACTAACATGGCTACCCCCTGATACTTGATACAATTATATTGGTATAACTTGCTGTGTGGATACTTATTTTGGCATCAGTGCCTTTTTTGGTTTAGCTTATTTTTGTTTGGAAGTAGTTTAAACTAAGCTGAAAAAGAGCCATTCTTATTTCAGAATAAGAGGGTCTACATGGGGAGTTATACTGCTGTAACTACACTGGTATAATTATACTGGTATAACTGGAAAAGTCTCTTGTGTACACGTCTACACTATGAAATTAGATCGATTTTATAGAAGTCGATTTTTAGAAATAAATTTTATGCCGTCGATTGTGTATGTCCACACTAAGCGCATTAAGTCAGCAGAGTGCATCCTCACTACCATGACTAGCATCAACTTATGGAGCGGTGCACTGTGGGTAGCTATCCCACAGTTCCCGCTATCTCTGCCGCCCATTGGAATTCTGGGTTAAGCTCCCAATGCCTGATGGGGCAAAAACATTGTCATGGGTGGTTTTGGGTACATGTCGTCAGTCGCCCTTCCCATGAAAGCAATGGCAGACAATTGTTTCGTGCCTTTTTTTCCATGCAGTCGCCATACCATGGCAAGCATTGTGCCTGCTCAGCTCAGCTCACCATCACCGTGGCTGTTGTGTCCTGGGTGCTGCTGTCAGCAGACGGTGCAGTAGGACTGCTAACTGTCATCATCCACCGCTTCCGCTGCAACTCTGCTCTCCTGTAGACACTATACCATGGCAAGCATGGAGCACACTCAGCTCACCATCACCGCTGCTGTTTTACGCATTGTAAACACTTCGCACATTATCCTGGAGTATATGCAGAACCGAGCTAAGAGATGCCAGCACGAGGAGGATTTTCATGAGGACATGGACACAGACATTCCTGAAAGCACGGGCTGTGGCAATTGGGACATCATGGTGGCAGTGGGGCTGGTTGATACAGTGGAACGCCAATTCTGGGCCAGGCAAACAAGCACAGACTGGTGGGACCACATAGTGTTGCAAGTATGGGATGATTCACAGTGGATGTGAAACTTTCGCATGCGTAAGGCCACTTTCCTGGAACAATGTGAGTTGCTTTCCCGCACCCTGAAGCACAGGGATACCAAGATGAAAGCTGCCCTTACAGTTGAGACGCGAGTGGTGATAGCCCTGTGGAAGCTTGCAACTCCTGACTGCTACTGGTCAGTCGGGAATCAATTTGGAATGGGCAAGTCTATTGTGGGGGCTGCTGTGATCCAAGTAGCCAATGCAATCATTGACATTCTGTTACTCTGGGAAATGTGCAGGTCATAGTGGATGGCTTTGCTGCAATGGGGTTACCTAACTGTGGTGGGGTGATAGACGGAACACATATCCCCATCTTGGCACTGGACCACCTAGCCAATCAGTACATAAACTGCAAGGGGTACTTCTCAATGGTGCTGCAAGCACTGGTGGATCAAAGGGATGTTTCACCGACATCAGCGTGGTATGGATGGGAAAGGTGCATGACATTCTCATATTTAGGAACTCTGAGCTGTTTGAGCAGCTGCAAGAAGGGACTTACTTCCCAGACCACAAAATTACCATTGGGGATGTTGAAATGCCAATAGTTATCCTTGGGGACCCACCTACCTCTTGCTCCTATGGCTCATGCAGCCTTACACAGGCAGCCTGGACAGTCATAAGGAGCAGTTCAACTATAGGCTGAGCAAGTGCAGAATGGTGGTAGAATGTGCCTTTGGATGGTAAAAAGCTCGCTGGCGCTGTTTGCTGACTAGGTTAGACCTCAGCACAACCAACATTCCCATTATTATTGCTTCTTGCTGTGTACTCCATAATATCTGTGAGAGTAAGGGGGAGACATTTATGGTGGGGTGGGAGGTTGAGGCAAATCGCCTGGCATCCAGTTTTGAGCAGCCAGACACCAGGGCGATTAGAAGAGCACAGCTAGGTGAGCTGCGCATCAGAGAGGCTTTGAAAACCAGTTACATAACTGGCTAGGCTACGGTGTGACTGTTGTGTGTGTTTCTCCTTGATGCAAACCAACCCCCTTGGTTGATTTTAATTCCTGTAACCAAACCACCCTCCCTTCCCCCTTCGAAATAAAGTAAGTATTGTTTTGAAACCATGCATTCTTTCTTTATTAATTAAAAAAAAAGTGAGATAACTGACAAGGTAGCTTGGGACGGGTGGGGTGGGATGGAGGAGGAGGGAAGGCCAAGACCAAGGCAACACTGCTTTTCGTAGCCACACTACAAATCAAACTGTTTGAATGACAGCTTTCTGTTGCTTGGGCCATCCTCTGGAGTGCAGTGGCTGGGTGCCTGGAGCCTCCCTCCGCACGTTCTTGTGTCTGGGTGAAGAGGATATGGAACCTGGGGAGGAGGTCAGGTGGTTACACAATGGATGCAGCAGGGGGCTGTGCTCCTGTTGGCTTTCCTGCAGCTCCACTAGATGCTTCATCATGTCTGTTTGCTCCCCCATTAGCCTCAGCATCGCCTCCTGCCTCTGCTCTTCACGCTCCTGCCTCCACGCTTCATGCTCCTGCCTCTGCTTTTCTCACTCACTTAATGCTTTCCTGGCCTCTAACACTGAATGCCTCCATGCATTTAGCTGTGCCCTATCAGTGCAGGAGGACTGCATGAGCTCGGAAAACATGTCATTGCGAGTGCATTTTTTTCGCCTTCTAATCTGCGATAACCTCAGGAATGGAGATGATAGGGGGAGCGTAGAAACATGGTGGGGAGATAAAAAGGGAGAGTAAAATTTAAGATGATACATTTCTGAGAACAAAAGGGAGACTCTTTCACAGTGAATCAAGCAATTCACAGCAGACAGCACATGTGCTTTAGGTACAAGGTCGCATTTTGCCTTTTATATTGAGCGCCTGCCGGTATGGTGACACATCACACAGGCTGGGCAACAGAATTCAGTTTCCAGGCAGCCATGGTAAGGCACAGGGTACGCAGGGTTGGCTTCTTACGCATAACATGTGGGAATGGTTTCAAACTGCAGTGCCATCCTTTCCCAGAGCAAGCAATGGGTTGGGTTTCACATTTAAAAGGAGGGGCTGTGGTTTTCGGGTGGATGTGCGGCACACACCTCCCCCCACCCCACTGCGTGGCTATCCTCTGGGATGATCCCTTTTAGCCAAGCGCAAACAGCCCAGCTTGAACAGGGTTCTTTTCCTGTTCCCTTACAAAAATTTCCTGATTTCAACCAGGTGACTATGAATGATATCCCTCTCCTGAGGCTAACACAGAAAGATATAGACCGAATGTTGCTTGAATGCAACCAAAACCCAGGACCATTTGCTGCCATGCTTTGTGCTGCAATGATTCTAGAATACTTGCTACTGGCTTTCTGTGGTAAAGTGTCCTACCATGGAAATAAGGGAAATAAGGCATCCCTCCCCAGAAACCTTCTGCAAAGGCTTTCAGAGTATGTCCAGGAGAGCTTCATAGAGATGTCCCTGGAGGATTTCTGCTCCATCCCCAGACATGTGAACAGACATTTCCAGTAGCTGTACTGGCCGCGAATGCAATCCAATTCTTCAGGGCAAATCAAGCATTAAACACTATTGCCTTTAAACCCTGTACTGTAGTTACAAATGTGCACTCACCAGAGCTGACTTCTCTGGCTTTAGGGTCGGGGATCCCACCTTTGGAGGGTAGTAGGTCCAGGGTGATGAAAAGGTCCTGGCTGCCAGAGAGAATGGTTTCACAGCTTGCCTGCTGCACATTCTCCTCCTCCTCCTCCACAAAATCCTCCTCCCTGTTTCGTGAGACTCCCCCTTGCAGGTATCCATGGAGAATGGTGCGGTAGTGGTAGGGTCCCCTCCTAGAATGCCATGCAGCTGATCATGCAGCTGATCATAGGGCATCTGACCCGGAGCACTCATTTGCCTCCTTTGTCTTTTGGTAGGCTTGCCTGAGCTCCTTAACTTTCACGCGGCACTGCTGTGTGTCCCTATTGTAGCCTCTCTCCATCATGCCCTGTGAGATTTTGGCAAATATATTGGCGTTTCTTCTTTTTGCTCACAGTTCTGCCTGCACAGATGCTTCTCCCCATCCAGCAATCAGATCCAGTGTCTCCCTTTCGGTCCATGCTGGAGCTTGTTTGCGATTCTGGGGGGACTGCATGGTCACCTGTGCTGCTGAGCTCGCCACGCTGACCAAACAGGAAATGAAATTCAAAAGTTCCCGGGGCTTTTCCTGTGTACCTGGCTAGTGCATGGGAGTTCAAAGTGCTATCCAGAGCGGTCATATTGGAGCACTCTGGGATAGCTCCCGGAGGCCAATACCGTCGATTTGCATCTGCACTACCCCAAATTCAACCCAGCAAGGTCGATTTTAGCGCTACTCCCTTGCCGGGGAGGGGTACAGAAGTTGATTTTAAGAGCCCTTTAAGTCAACGGAATGGGGTTGGTTGTGTGGATGCATCCATTTTAAAATCGACCTAACACGGCTAAATTCGACCTAACCCCATAGTATAGACCAGGACTCAGTGAATTACAGAGAGGAAATGAACAGACACATTATTGTTCTCAGGAACTCAGCTTTCCCTCTTTCCTAAAGCAACATCCAGGTACTCTTGCTACCTCCTAAGCCCACTTCTGTGGGGTCAACTGTCCTCAGTTTGCCACCTCCTTACATACAGTACTGCCACTAGTCTTCATCTTACTCTGGCTGTTACCTAGTTCCCTCCTCAGCCTCTCTAGACATATATTCTCACCAACTCACAAACAAACGATTATCCCGGGAAATACCTCGCCCCACTGTGATGAGACTGAGGTGCAGTAACGCAACCCTTTTCCTGGTCTACCAGTACTGTGCTTCACGCTGTGCAACCCGAGCCATTGAATCTTTCTCAGCAACTTCTTTTGCCTTGGGTAGCAGGGTGCAGCTGCTGCCTGCATCTTCACCGTCTGTGTTAGCCATCATTTTCAGGGTTCACGTTGGATCTGTCCACCTCACATAATGCCCAAGGCTATATATCGGACAAGCCTTCATTGTTGATTGCATAGCTCCAATGAGCAATCCCCTACTTCAGATGTTACACCCCCTCCACCACAATGAGGTACAGGTCAGACTTGGGGGTGGCACCTTATGCTTTTCGGACATGTTGCAAGGATGCCACAAGATGTTCCAGCGAATGCCATTCTCCAGGTAGCTTGTAACATCCAGGATAAAATTCCACCAACCAAGGGGTGAGGGCGGCCCAGAGGCAGACCCCTATTACATGTGTTCATCAAGTCATGTTCGACTCTCAGGCCATCAAGCCTTTGCGGTTGTGCAGGAACAGACTAAATGGTGAACGATTGCTATGGCTGACTGTCTGTCTAAGCATTTGAGGCCTCATCTACACTGGGTGAGCTCATATAAAATATTGAGGGGATTGGGGTGGGTTAGGCGGACAACAACCTCCCTCCTAACTTTTAGTCCAGTGCATCGGGTACTCACCTGGGATGTGGGAGACCCCCCAGTTCAGGTTTCCCCTGCGCTTGAGGAGCAGAAGGGATTTGAAATGAGATCTACTACCTCGCAGGGGCATGCTCTAGCCAAGGGTTATAGCATATTATCATTTGGGGTGTTTTCAGTCTCTCCTGTTGAAGCTGTTCCATGGTGAACAAATAATTAAAATGGTCAATGGTCAAAATGGAGTAGGGGGACTGGACCCTGGATCTCCACTAGGCTACAGAGTCATTCACATGCTTGCTCTTGCTCTCACTTTCTGGTCCAGTGATTCTTTCATTATTGAAGTCAGAGTGAAACAGCTTCAGCAAAAGAGATTGAGAGAGCCCCATGACAGAATATCCCAGTCACTAGGGTGAACACTTGAAAAGTAGCAGATCCCTCTTCAAATCCCTTCTCCCCTGCAAGTGGAGGAGGGGACCTGACCAGGGGGTCTTCCACATCCCAAATGAGTGCCCTATCTACTGGGTTAAAAGTGATGAGTGAGGTCATGCCCTACCTCAGTTTCTTTGTGAATCTAGTATTTATTGATTTTTTGCAAATTTTCACAGCAAACAGTGAACATATGAGATCACGACAAAATTCCAAGGAGTTTTGTAGCAGAGATTAGTCAGAAACCAAGAGAATATCTGTGAAATGTGTTATATTCTTACTGTGCCATTAGAAACCCCTGTATTCACACGCTATGCACTACTGCAAAGATATTGGTAGAAAATATGCCTCGTGAGGTGTCATATGAAACTTGGTTATTAATATAATTGTAAAATTCACATGTTAATGTTATAAGTGAATTCTTGAATTACCTCTGTATGATGTTACTAGAATATGCTTAAAATAAACCAGCCTAGCCTAGGTAAAGTTGGTAAACAGCTCTGTCCTAGACAAAGGAATGTGGATTTATCTCAAATTGCATAGTAGCAGCAAACAAAGCCATCAAGCTAAACCAGCTGGGAATATCCTGTTCCTGAACTTAAGAGACAGAGAATTAACATGGCTCCTGCACCCCAGAGAGACTGAGTCCCCAGGAGGCCTGCCTCACTTGTAAGGGAAAGCCATCCTTTTGGGGATATAAGGATCAGAGAGAGACTCCATCTTGATCCTTCACCCAGAAGACAAAGAAAGCAAACATTTTTATTTTTATGATGGGTTCTGGGCAGGCAGTCTAGTAAAAAGCTGGAAAGGAGACTGGGCATGGGAGAAGCCATCTTGAACATAAGACTATATCATGATAAATTAAGTGGTAGACTTAAATGTGTGCTTTCACTTTTATTTACTTGTAGTCATCTCTACTTTTTTCTCTTTTACTTGGTATCACTTAATCCATGCTCTTTGTTAATAAACTTGTTTTACTTTTACTATAAATCAGTTCATTGCTGTGTTTCAAGGGAAGGGTGTATTTACCTCACTGACATTAATATACTGTGATGCTCTGACTCTTTAACAGAACAGCAAACTTAATATCTTCTGTGAATGTACAGTGGTTGGGGCTGGGCATTGCAGAGACACATCTCTGACAAGCTCAGAGGCTACAGTTCACTGATTGTTACCTGCTAGGGGAGGTCTGGGCCAGGAGAGCCTTGAGGAGGTTGCTGGTGAAGGAGACAGATTGATGTGACAGGGAGCTGACACACAATCAAATCGCCAGCAAACTCTGTCTTGCTGAGGCAAAGGAGTAACCCACTAGCCCACAGCTATCCCCAGCTGCATGTTCTGCTGACCTCTGGCTCAAACTGTATCATATCATGAAAGCTCCAACTACTGAATGTGGAAGCTCCAGTGCATCAGCAGATCAGTTTCAGTTCTTCAGAAATTGCACTGTATAATGAAGGTTAGACTCAGGCCCCGTTGCCACAGTTTTCAAATATAGAAGCCTAATATTAGGCACCTAAATAAGTGGCCTGATTTTCAGAGGGGCTGATCACCCACATCTGCTGTTGACTTCAGTGCTTGGCTCATTTAAAATGCAGGCCTTTTTAGATACCTAATATAAATTTAGGTGCCTGGCTGTAGGCATCTGAATGAAAATATAGGCCTTTATTTACAAATAAAGTTCAGATAAAACATGCATTACTGTTTGCTTGGAGGGCAAAGGAAAAGAGACAATAAGAAAGAAAGTAAAGTGCAGCAGCAACACCTAAAGCCAGAGGAGAGACTAGAATTTCAGAAATGACTGTATTCTGGGGGCCTTTGGAACTGGTTAGTTTCTTTCAGTTCCCTCCTATTTTAACAAACTGATTTATTCATTTTTCTTCCATTCCCCCTCTTTCCATTGTTTTTGCAATCCTCTCCTCTATACATTTCCAGACTGACTGGAAGCAGGAAATACTATACAGAAATCTTGAGAGACAGCCTAGTCTCATTAAATTTTCAGCCAAATTTAGTAGACACCAGAGGTTGAGATTTTAATTGGGAGAGGATACAAACTAATTGATGCTTACCCAAAGCTGTGAACCTTTAGAGATTTACCCATCATAGTGATGTCCTCCTGTCCCACTCTCATTTTTTAGCCACCCACCATAAAAATAATAAAATAAGGCTACCAGCAACTAACAAAAGAACAAATGCTTTTATTTATTATTCACTCATCTGCAGGGTTTCGGTGCCACCAAGCATTAGGGATCTTTCCATATAAATTATTTAATGAAAACAGTCCATCCCAGATACAGCTAGATATCTTTAGGGGGAACTTTGTATCTCTGTTCTATAGCTCCTTACTCGAAATGGGCAAATAAATAGAATAGAAATCACTGAATAATTAATTTATAAATATTGTGCATTTGGTTGAATAAATTGTTTGATGGGTATTATTCAATGAGTGGTACTCTCTTTCTGGTTATGTTCTTTTTGAACTTTCTCCTTTCATTTGTTTCTCTTTGCTTCTGTATCACTTTTTAATCCAAGAATACAGGCAGTTTACAAGCAATAATTAAGTTGTAGGACTTAATAGTTGTAAAGTACTTAGAGTTCTTTGAATGCAAGATGTTACCGTCAAACTCTCTTTGAAGGATCTCTGATTATAATGAGGTATTACAAAAAACAAAATCCTGATTTTGTTCAATGCCCTGTTATAAAGTCCAGCTCAGTGGCTCTCAAACTTTTTTACTGGTGACCCCTTTCACATAGCAAGTCTCTGAGTGCGACACACCCTCCTTATAAATTAAAAACACTTTTTTATATATTTAACACCAATATAAATGCTGGAAGCAAAGTGGGCTTGGGGTGGAGGTTGACAGCTTGTGACCCCCCCATGTAATAACCTCGTGACCCCCTGAGGGGTTCTGAACCCCAGTTTGAGAATCCCTGGTCTAGCTCCTATTTCTTGTGATGCTCAATACCAGACATACGGGTATTTTTTAGAGCAGTTGTTGATCAATCCAAGTACTTTATCATACAATGATAACTTTGCCTACCTAGGCCTTTGACCCAAGCCAGTGGTCCATCCAGTCCAGTATTCTATTTACTGAAAGTCCAGGATCAGCTGTTTCAGAGACAGGTGGTAATAGGCAATAAGCAGTTATGAGAAGACCAAGCTCCAGGGAAAGTTTCTTGTTAGCACCTAATAGTTTGAGGTTGGCTAGGTTATATTTTAAGTATGCTGGTGTAACTCTGGATAATTTTATTATCTATACAAATATCCAATCATTTCTGAATCAGCTAAGCTTTTAGCATCAGTGATTTCTTTATCTGTGTCAATGGCACTCTTTGAAAGCAAATATCAGACTATAAACTGTATCATGGAGTGATGAGAAAATGCACTAGTTTCTGCTGCCCAGAGTTGCCATAGAGTGAAAGAAGCATTGTATTCTGCTGGTTTGTGCCCTGAACTCACAGTTGGCTGAAGATGGAATATTGTTCCTGTAGGCTGGGATCCAACAGAGAGTGAAGAAAATTCTTGGCCAGCAGAAATGGTTGAAACTCAGGATTTCCATTCCTCAGGTAAAACTGACATTTCAACATTTGTTTCTGTTCTCAATCAGAATGAAAAGGAAGTTATTTATCTTCGGAGACATCCTATAGGTTTACTGAACCATCCTATTAAATTCAATAGAGAATTGTATTCTGAATTACAGAATTCTGTAGGATGGTTACAAAGAAATTATATTATTCTTTAATAAATACTATAAGATTTTAGATTTTTATAGAATCCTATTGGTTTTATCCTGGTTAATTTCTCTAGAACTTTCCTTAATGGTAAATCCTATCATTCTTGGTGAACTTAATGTTTACAAATGTAGTTCACAAGCTCAGCCATTTAAAAATCAGCATTGATTAAAAACCTCCACACATATTAAGAGATCTTCTTCTCTTCCTGTTCATAAGACTCAGATGGAAAAGACATAAGAACATAAGAATGGCCATACTGGGTCAGACCAAAGGTCCATCTAGCCCAGTATCCTGTCTTCCAACAGTGGCCAATGCCAGGTGCCTCAGAGGGAATAAACAGAACAGGTAATCATCAAGTGATCCATCCCCTGTTGCCTATTCCCAGCTTCTTGGAAACAGAGGCTAGGGACACCATCCTGGCTATAGCAATGGATGGACCTATTCTCCATAAACTTATCTAGTTCCTTTTAGAACCCTGTTATAGTCTTGATCTTTACAACATCCTCTGGCAAGGAGTTTCACAGGTTGACTGTGTGTTGTATGAAAAAATACTTCATTTTCGTTTATTTTAAACCTGCTGCCTATTAATTTCATTTCATGACCCCTTGTTCTTGTGTTATGAGAAGGAATAAATAACACTTCCTTATTTACTTTCTCCATACTAGTCATGATTTTATAGGCCTCTATCATATCCCCTCTTAATCATCTCTTTTCTAAGGTGAAAAGTACCAGTCTAATTAATCTCTCATATGGAAGCTGTTCCATGCCCCTAATCATTTTTGTTGCCCTTTTCTGAACCTTTTCCAATTCCAATATATCTTTTTTGAGATGGGGTGACCACATCTCCACACAGTATTCCAGATGTGGGTGTACCATGGATTTATATAGAGACAATATGATATTTGATGTCTTATTATCTATCCCTTTCTTAATGATTCCCAACATTCTGTTCGCTTTTTTGACTGCCATTGCACATTGAGTGGATGTTTTCAGAGAACTATCCACAATGACTCCAAGAACTCTTTCTTGAGTAGTGACAGCTAATTTAGACCCTGTCATTTTATATGTATAGTTGGGATTATGGTTTCCAAAGTGCATTACTTTGCATTTATCTACATTGAATTTCATCGCCATTTTGTTGCCCAGTCACCCAGTTTTGTGAGAGCCTTTTGTAGCTCCTCTGAGATAGCTTGGGACTTAACTAGCTTGAGTAGTTTTGTATCATCTGGAAAAAGGGGTAAGAATTGAAGTGGCAAAATTTGCAGATCATTTATGAATATGGTGAATATGAATATGAATATGACTGGTCCCGGTACACACTCCTGGGGGACACCACTATTTATCTCTCTCCGTTCTGAAAATTGACCATTTGTTTCTACCCTTTATTTCCTATCGTTTAACCAGTTACCAATCCAGAAGGGGACCTTCCCTCTTATCCCATGACAACTTACTTTGCTTATGAGCCTTTGGTGAGGGACCTTGTCAAAGGCTTTCTGAAAATCTAAGAACACTATATCCACTGGATCCCCATGGTCCACATGCTTGTTGACACCCTCAAAGAGTTCTAGTAGATTGGTGAGGCATGATTTCCTTTTACAAAAACTATGTTGACTCTTCCCCAACAAACTATGTTAATCTAAGTGTCTGACAATTTTGTTCTTTACTATAGTTTCAATTTTATTCTTTATTATAGTTTTGGGGGGAGGGATAGCTCAGTGGTTTGAGCATTGGCCTGCTAAACCCAGGGTTGTGAGTTCAAGCCTTGAGGGGGCCATTTAGGGATCTGGGGCAAAAAATGGGGATTAGTCCTGCTTTGAGCAGGAGGTTGGACTAGATGACCTCCTGAGATCCCTTCCAACGCTGATATTCTATGATTCAACCAGTTTGCCTGGTACTGAAGTCAGGCTTACTGGCCTGTAATTGCCAGGGTCACCTCTGGAGGCCTTTTTAAAAATTGGCATCACATTAGCTATCTTCCAGTCATTTGGTACAGTTGGTAGTTCTGCAATTTCACATATGAGTTCTTTCAGGACTCTTGGGTGAATACCATCTGGTCCTGGTGACTTATTATATTTTATTTTATCAATTTGTTCCAAAACCTCCTCTAATGACACCTCAATCTGGGACTGTTCCTCAGATTTGTCACCTAAAAAGAATGGCTCAGGTTTGGGAATTTTCCTCACATCCTCAGCCATGAAGATCAATGCAAAGAATTCATTTAGTTTCTCCACAATGTTTTTTTTCATCCTTGAGTGCTCCTTTAGCATCTTGATCGTCCAGTGGCCCCACTGGTTGTTTAGTGGGCTTCCTTCTTCTTATGTACTTAACATTTTTTTGCTATTAATTTTTGAGTCTTTGGCTAGCTATTCTTCAAATTCTTCTTTTGGCCTTCCTAATTATATTTTTGCACTTCATTTGCCAGAGTTTATGCTCCTTTCCATTTTCCTCAACAGGATTTAACTTCCACTTTTAAAGGATGCCTTTTTGTCTCTCACTGCTTCTTTTACTTTGTTGTTTAGCCATGGTGGCACTCTTTTGGTTTTCTTACTATGTTTTTTAATTCGGCATATACATTTAGGTTGAGCCTCTATTATGGTGTCTTTAAAAAGTTTCCACGCAACTTGCAGGGATTTCACTTTTGGCACTATCTATACCTTTTAATTTCTCTTTAATTAACTTCCTCATGTTTGTGTAGTCCCCCTTTCTGAAATTAAATGCTACTGTGTTGGGCTGTTGTGGTGTTTTCCATGCCACAAGGATCTTAAATTTAATTATATTATGGTCACTATTACCAAGGAGTCCAGCTATATTCACCTCTTTGACCAGATCCTGTGCTCTACTTAGGACTAAATCAAGAATTGCCTCTCCTCTTGTGAGTTCCAGGACTAGCTGCTCCAAGAAGCAGTTATTTAAGGTGTCAAGAAACTTTATCTCTGCATCCCGTCCTGAGGTGATATGTACCCAGTCAATATGGGGATAGTTGTAATCCTCCATTATTATTGAGTTTTTTATTTTTATAGCCTCTCTAATCTCCCTGAGCATTTTACAGTCACTGACACCATCCTGGTTAGGTGGTCAGTTGTATATCCCTACTAAACTGTGGAACTTATTGCCACTTTATATCACTGAGCCCAAGAGCTTAGTAGGATTCAAAAAGGGTAGAGACATTTGTATGGCTAAAGGGAAAATTCAGTTACATTACATGACATTAAAAAAAAACAAATTTCTATTAGAAGGGCTATAAACCCTCATTCTTCCAGACATAACTCATAACTCAACCACTGACAGATAGGGATTAAGAAAAATCTTCCCACAGGAGAAAGTTATTAGATAATTGTGCATGATGTCTCTTTTTAAAAATTGTTCTGAAGCATCGGGAACTGTCTACGGTCAAAGACTGTGCTAGCTTGTGAGGCAGATAGAGCTCTGTACCTAAAAATTGAACCCAAAACTATAGTTTTCAAGAGTAAAAGACATTTTACTTTTGAAAGTGCTTAAATGTAACCCCTCACCCAGATTTTGTGTCAAGAGTGGCATTTAAAATTGAACTACCAATAGCTACTGAGTACCAGAAGAAAAGTTGAACATATGAATGGTCTGACCCAGTAAGGCAAACGGTCCATCTAGCTCTGTGTCCTGTCTTATAACTGTGGCCAGTGCCGGATGCTTCAGAGGGAATGAACAGAACAGGGCAATTATTGAGAGATCCATCCCCTGTTGTCCAGTCCCAGCTTCTGGCAATAGGAGGTTTAGGGACTCTGAGCTCATGGGGTTGCATCCATGACCATCCTGGTTAATAGCCGTTGATGGATATATCCTCTATGAATTTATCTGATTCTTTTTTTTACTCCAGTGATAGTTTTGTCCTTCATGACTTCCCCTCACAATTAGTTTCACAGGTTGACTGTATGTTGTATGAAGAAGTAGTTCCTTTTGTTTGTTTTAAACCTGCTGCCTATTAATTTCATTGAGTGACCCCTGGTTCTTGTGTTATGTGAAGAGGTAAATAATACTTCGCTATTCACTCTCTCCACACCAGTCATGATTTTATAGACCTCTAGCATATCTCCCCTTAGTCTCCTCTTTTCTAAGATGAACAGTTACAGTCTTTTTAAGCTCTCCTCATATAGAAGCTGTTCCATACCCCCAGTATATCTTTTTTGAGATGGGGCAACCAGAACTGCACACAGTATTTAAGCTGCAAGTGTACCATGGATTTATATAGGGGCACTATGATATTTTATTTCATTATTTATCCATTTTCTAATGGTTCCTAACATTCTGTTAACTTTTTTGACTGCTGCTGCACATTGAGCATCTGTTTGCAGAGAACTACCCACATTGACTCCAAACAGGGCTGGCCCACAACATTTTGGTACCTGAGGCGGGGAGCTCATATGACGCCCCCCATGTCCCCTCGCTTGGGCCAAAACTTTGAAAGGTCTCAATTCTGCCTTCTTCCTGTTCTACACCTCTCATGGTACTGCTCTGCTACCTACCCCAGTAAAGGGGAACTAACAACTTAAAATGCCTTGTTCAAAATTTTTAACACTTAACTTTCAAATGCCTGAACAGCAAATGTAACTTTTCTTGTCTGCATAGTAAACACTGGCATTTTTATCTGTTTGAATAATCAAAGTGGTACTTTCCGTGCTTTCTTGGTTCAAAGATTTGAACTGCTTCCTGAAGGTCCACAGTCTGGGTCAGCTCATGTTCTATTGAGATGGTTGCAAGGCCGACCAGCGTCTCTTGTGTCATTGTGGAGCGTAGATGTGTTTTTATTAACTTCAGCTTGGAGATACTGTGCTTTTTCACTTTTAAGTTACTAGATCTGGAGTAAGAGTCACCAGGCTGAAGCAGCCAGCTCTGGGAGCCTGCAGGAAGGGTCAGAACAGGCATAGGAAGACCTGGAAGGGTGGACACTAAGACCCAGTGGTGTCCCAAATTTTCAGGTGCCCTTTGCAGCCACTGGCACTGTTACAGGAAGTGTTAGAAGTATGCACAGAGCAACAAAAGCATTTGGAAAGAGGGTGGTCATCTTACTTGTGCACATATATTCCAAAACAGCCTTTGGAGTCGATCCTGCTGAAATGTATCTTAAAAGGGCTTTCAGTTCATCACCTAAATCACT
Source organism: Eretmochelys imbricata (assembly GCF_965152235.1). Classification (NCBI taxonomy): domain Eukaryota; kingdom Metazoa; phylum Chordata; order Testudines; family Cheloniidae; genus Eretmochelys; species Eretmochelys imbricata. Next base: position 36,585,030 of record NC_135574.1, read on the forward strand.
CACATCAATATTGCGCATGTCATCATGTGTCAACACTGTCTCTAGTGCCCTGCATTGCTGGTATAGGTTTTCTTCAGGTATAGTAAGGAGTTTTGGAATATCTTACAATATACCAAATATACTGCTTTGTTCCTTCAGCTGTATGAAATGTTCTTCAACTGACTGTATTGCACAATCTAGCACCTGGTTAAAGAACTCAACTTTGAATTGTTGTTTGGGGTCTCTTATGGGATTATCCCGTGCCTCGTAATCAAAATGTCTTTTTCTTCTTCGGTGACTTGTATTCTTGAATGTGTGGGAAAATAGCTTCAGTGTGAAGTTCCTCTGCCAACTTCTGTGCACTCTTCAGAACGTTTTGAAATCCCTCATCTGACCAGTAAGACTGTAGGTATGACTTTGCTTTGTCCAGTTGTTCCATTGCTCCAGATTTATCAAGGTCAACACCTTGGAGTCTCTTGCTTACAGCATTTTTTTCAAACAGTATGTCATGCCACAACACTAAGCCACACAGAAATTTGAAGTTATATATGATTCTGGTGATTCCATTTCCCTCTGCCACTGTTCTCCCACGAACAGTTCCTGTCATAACATTATCCTCCATAGTGGCAACTATGGCATCATCTCTCTTCCCAATTTGGTGTTTGATAGGCTTTATCGCCTCCACTCAACTTTCCCATCTTGTGGCACTCAGTGGTTTCAGTGTCAGAGAGGATGTTCCCAGATGTTGCTTCAAAATTTGCCATCGATGAGTTGATGCAGAGAAAAATACATAGATGCTTTGAATTACATTAAAAAATTCAGCAGCCTCACTAGAAGCTGATGCTGCATCACTGACCACCAAGTTCAATGAATGAGAACTGCATGGGACAAAAAAATCTCAAGGGTTTAACTCTCAAGGGTTTAACTCTCGGATCCGTGTCTGCACTCCTCTGTTCTTTCCTCTCATGTTGGCGCCATTATCGTAGCCCTGACCTCTCATGTCAGCTGTTGCATATTTGTCATACCAGCTCCTGTAGTATCACCAATGTCAATAAATTCTAGAAATTGCGTTCTGACAGTCACCATTGCAGGGATATTTTCACTAGGTTCTGTTGTTGTTACAAAACGCATCATTAAAGTCATTTCTTCCGTATGCTGATGTCAGGTATGCAGTCCAGAATAACAGAGTAATATCTTGCTGACTTCAGATCTGCCACAATCTTCTGTTTAACTTTTGTTGCCAGTAACTATATGATCTCATTTTGAATTGTTTTTCCATGGTAGTAGTGTGTGTACATTTCTTGGGCGGTGATTCTTCTTCGATGCTCCTGGAGTACAGCATCAAACTCAGCCATCAGCACCACAATTTTAAGAAAGTTTCCATAGTTTGGCATTTACAGCTGATCTGAAGTGCCATGGAGTGCTAGGTTTTGGGTAGCAAGCATTCTCACAATGGCAATGAGCCTTTTCAGAATATTTTGCAAGTAAAGGGACTCTGATACAATCTTCTCTTGATGCTGATCATCTATGGCGGCCTTTAACCTTAGTCTCATCTCAAGCTCTTTCCACCTATGGAATGCTCTCTGGTGATTTGCTGCCTTCTCATGGCATGCCAGATTCTTCCAGTCCTTTGTTCCTGTAGAACCCAATGTGGCTGGAACATTAGACTGGAAGAGTTTGCAACAAAAACAGTATGCAGCATTCTGGGTTTTTGAGTACATAAGCCATGGCCTCTCCGCTTTGTCACCATTGGGGATTTCACATTAGTAATGTGTTGGATGGACACTTCTATTTTCATTGTCTTTGGGGAACATGAAGTTTTCCACTTGCTGTGGCCCATGCAGTACAGGGAAGTCCCACAGGCTACTGTTCAAGTGGGTCCACATCCTGGATCATCTAGACTTAAGGAACTAAACTCAGCAGCAGCTCTTTCTTGCGCCTCCACCACACTCTTCTCTCATCTACACTTTTCTTAAGGAATGTGCATGGTTACATCCATTTGAGATGGAGATATGGATGCTGCAGTAGATGAGAGGTCACCTCCACTCTGACTAACTGGAAGATCAGGCATCTCCTCACCACTCATATCCTCACTGGGGCCGGAAGGCTCACCGTGAACATTTTTGTCTATGTATCTCAGGAGAGCTCCTTCCTGCTTAGATAGAAAAGCTTCCTTTGCTTTCTTTTTCTGAATGCTGCCCCAGAGGGGGGTTTTCTTCTTTCACTCATGACTGCTGTTCTGTGCCAGCTATAGTGGCTCTCAATACTCAATTGAAGGGGACAAATAAGGAAGCTGGTAGCAGGGCCTGAGTGAGGGGAGATATCAGCATCTTAAGGGCCTAACTGGCTCCTAATACTGCAGTTGACTGCCTTTTCTCCTCAAGTGGGATCAGGGAAGCAGCAGGAAACAGGAAGCTCCCTGAGAAGCTGGTTTTAATCAATCCAGGCTCCTGGGGGTGCTAGAGAGGTATATAAGAGGCTCCTCCTCCTCTCTCTCCCTGCAGCTCCTGCTGCTTTCTGTTATTCCCTCTCACTTTTTCTCCTCCCTGCCTGTTATGCCTCTTGTGCCCTCCTTCCTCCAGCACAGCACTCCACCATCTCTGTGCATCTAGAGCAGAGAGAATACATATGCACCAGCAGCAGATACAATTTTCTACACTCTGGGTCCTAGTGGCGGCCCCCCACAGTCTGGCACCTGAGGCAGCCGCCTCAGTTCGCCTCATGGTAAGGCCAGCCCTGACTCCAAGATCTCTTTTTTGAGTTGTAACAGTTAAATTAGACCCACCATTTTGTATGTGTAGTTGGGATTATGTTTTCTAATGACAATGCAGGATTAACAACTACAATGTTCTGTCCATCCCAAATGTTGGGACTTCCATTGACTATGTCCCTTGAAAGACTAATAAAGAGGTAAAAACAATCAGAAGACAAGGAAGACTTTTACAAGTATACTGGATAAAAAAGTAAAATAAACTATTTGGATTAATTCAAAATAAAAATCAGGAGTCTGAGTGATTTGCGTCTCCAAGTGCAAAGGAAATTGGCTGATGAATTCACTCCAACAATGACAATTATTTTTTTAAAAGGCACAGAGAAAAGTGCAAGTGCCAAAGGAATTGAAAAAGTAAATTTGGTATCAGTCTTTAAAAAAGAGAAAGATTGACTCTTGCAACTGTCAGGTAAATCTAATTTCCAGTAAAATAGAAGATATAGAAAATAGAAATATAAACATCTGGAGGATAATGGAACCAGGAAATGTTTTTAAAGAACAAATCATTCCAGAAAAACTCTATATTTGTGCCTATCCAGCTCTGAACAAAGACGACATCTTATAGTAAGTCCAAATTTGGCCCCTTTGGGTATGTCTACACAGCAGAGAAAAACCTGTGGCTGACCCGTGCCAGCCAACTTAGTCCCACAGCCTAAGCCCTGTGAGCCTGTTTCATTGCTGTGTAGACTGCTGGGCTCAGGCTGGAGATCAGGCTCTAGGACACTGCAGTGTTGCCAAATCAGTGGATGAAGAAACATGGTAGATGGAACACATAAGTATTTTAGTAAGAGATTTGATAGTGTCTTATGAATTCTTGAAAAATGAATTCATATCTTCTTAGATAGGAACACTCATATCCAGGGGGGAAAGTACCTGAAAGAACTATCCTAAATGATAAATGGGAATGTGTGAAGTTTCAGGGGTGGGTCCAGTACAAAGCCACACTGATTTGTGTGAAGTGCAGTTGTATTCAGCATTGTCAGTGATTGGAAGGTGAATGCATGTTTATTAAGGGCCCGAATCTGCAAACTTAGCTCATTCTGAGTAGCAGTAATGGCCCTGCAAACTTGCATCAACACAATTCCAACGGTTGACTTTCCCGCTCCAAACTGGTTAGTGACCGATTGGTAGCTGTCTGGAGTTGCCAGCTTCCATATTGCTATAGCCACCTGCTTCTCCAGCAGGGCAGCTCTCAATCTCGTGTCCTTGCGCCGCAGGTTGGGGGTGAGTTCAGCACACAATCCCATGAAAGTGGCTTTTCTCATCCGAAAGTTCTGCAGCCACTGCTTGTCATCCCAGACTTGCAGAATGATGTGATCCCACCACTCAGTGCTTGTTTCCTGAGCCCAAAAGCTGTGTTCCACGGTGGAGAGCATGTCCGTGAATGAGACAAGCAGTTTTGTGTTGTATGCGTTACGCAACTCAATATCCTCGTCGGACTCCTCACTGTCACTTTGGATCTCAAGGAGTAGCTCGAATGCTAAACGTGCCGTGCTGGCGAGACTCATCAGCATCCTCCTCAGCAGTTTGGGCTCCCTTCCTGCAGACCGAAAGGGAAGACAGAGTGCGCCACAAAGAAACGGTTGAAAGATGGCACCATATGTGGATGGAAACACAGGGATTGCTGGGATGTGAAGCGATGCATCACGGGACGTTGGGACAGGATCCAGAATGCCCTGCACCCCACTCTCCCTTCCCACAAGCCACAGCGCCAGAATGGGAAGAGGTGCTCTGTGGGATGGCTGCCCATAAATCGCTCCCAATGCCGCTGCAAGTGCCGCAAATGTGGCCACGGCAGTGCTCTTGCAGCTGCCAGTGTGGACAGACTGGAGCGCTTTCCCTGGTGTGCTCTCCGAAGGCTGATTTAACCCAAAGCACTCTACAGCTGCAAGTGTAGCCAAGCCCTAATACAGTTCTATCCAGAAGAAATGTCTGTGTAAATAGTACTCAGGATGAGTAAGATGTGTAGTATCTGGACCTAAAATTGAAGATGTTACTTGGAGAGGTGTTTCAATCATGAGTGAGATCCGAGAAATTATCCAAAGGAAGCAACCAAAAGGAAAAAAGGTAAGATAGGAAATAAAAGAAATAATAAAGGGCCTGATCCACGGAAGGACTCCCCACTGAACTTTGAAAAACATTTACAGGGAAGGGGATGTTTGCTGCACTTATGTTTAAAAAGTCAATATTCTTCCTTGTGATTTATCGTTGTAAGGTGTGATACTCCATCTCAATACAGTAAATTTTTTAATAGGAAATTGTGGTAAAGTGCAAATACTGCATCACAGTAAGTGTATTTTTATGTGCATCAACTGTAGCTAGAAAGAAATGCTGAGTAAAATGTAAGGCTGATTGTGCAAAGCAAATTTAATGAGTTCATTAGTGCCATGTTGTGGTGAGAAAGGCCAAGGTGATTTTGTATTGCATATGCAGAGTCACTATATCACAGACCAGGGAGCTGATAGTCCCTCTGTGCACAGCATTGGTATGGTAGCATCCTGCATAGAATTTGGAGGGAGGAGGACACATTTCAGGAAGGCAGTTGGAGGGGGCACCAGGAAGCCAGTCTGAGTGCGCTTGGCTAGAATGCTAGCTGCATTTGTAGCATCTCTGCAAATAGCTCTTACTGAACAGCCAGTTTAGTTGTGCAAGCCTGGAATGCTCTTATGTTATTACATGCATGCACTACATGAAGTGTGACCACAGATAGAATACTGTCTTAACCTCTAGGCACATCTGCACCAAATACTAAATTGGACAGAATTAGACAATAATGATGATTAAGAGGCTGGAGAGATTAAATTATGCGACAATACTGAAAGAACTATATCTGTATAACTTGGCTAAGTGATGACTAAGGGCTTGTCTAAACTTACCGGAGGATTGACATTGTGGTGATCGATGCATCGGCAATTGATTTAGCGAGTCTAGTGAAGACCCACTAAATTGACCACCAATTGCTCTCCCATCGACTACTGTATGCCACATGATGGAGAAGAGTAAGGGAAGTCGATGGGAGAGCCTCCCATCGACGTCGCATAGCATGGACCCTGTGGTAAGTAGATCTAAGCTACGTCAATTTGAATTCCGCTATTCATGTAACTCAAATTGCGTAGCTTATATCGACTTTTCCCTTCAGTGTAGACAAAGCCTCAGTGATATTTGTACCTTTGGACCTGAGTAGTAAGCCAGTATCCAGGAACTTGTGGGTTGTTTGTTAGGAAGAGAAATTGCGGATGGAGTCCAGTATTTATTTAATGCAATCCTGTTTATTTACAAAGAACATCCTGAACACAGAAGGAATTAAACAAGAGAGTTTCTTTGCTCACAGTTCCAAACCTCTTTCCAGATAGCACTCTATGCAAGGCTCTCTCTGGTCACCCTCCAGGTGCTTCTCTTGCTGTCCTTGTGGCTTTCTTTATGATTCTGTCTGCCTGTTCTCTGAGTACTTCGGTTTACAGACACACACACCCCTCCACCAAACAATACCCAGCCCTCTGCATTTGCATTCTGCCCTCCACCAACATAGGTCCACTTGTGCGTGGCCTTGCATGTGGCCTGTGTTTGGGCAGTGGCTCCTATGGTTTTAGAGATCTTATAGCAAAAAAGTTGCTTAACTGCTTCTTATATTTATCTTGAATGCAGGGCAGCTATTACATCCATCAGCTTCAGTGAAGTTTTCCCATGCTCCAGTATAACATTATAACTACTTACAAATATTTGAAGAGTATAAGCAGTGAAGAGGGAGACAGTGTTTAGTATTGTCCATAAAGGTACAACTAAGAGTAATGAAATGAAATTCAGAGTTGAAAAACTTAGGCTGAAGATCAGACAAAAAGTATTCCTCTTTTAAACTGTAGAACAGTCTGCCAAAGGAAACGAGTTGAAAGACAGTCTACAAAAGTTGGTCAAAAATGGACACGATCTGGCATGGAACACAACTTTATTAGCAGAGGGATTCAATTATAGCCATAGACACCCGGGTTATTGCCAATAACAATTTCTTTGTTTCTTATCCTTTTTGTTTTATCCATGTTTTAACAAATATTCCAGTAATCTAAATTACAGTACCAAATTCAGTAGTCACTAAGTAGTGGTTTTGTGGGTATCTGGATAGGGATACAAATCTAATTTCTCCTTCCTCTTAAATGAGATACAATTTCCTATACATCTATTTGTGCATATCTATATTTTCCAGGTGATCCTGAGTGTCTTGAACCTATTTTGATATGTTTATAATTCTATCTTTTCCTAGACATGTATCATGATACTGCAGGGCTTCACTCCTATATTTAATTTTTGACTGTTCTTAATTCTTCAGCTCTTTTCTTTCATACTGTCTTTTCCCTATATATTTTAACTATCCTTCAGAAAAGTGGCTTTCCTACAGCTTCTCTGTCTTGTCTTCTTGGGGGATGCCTTTGCATTAATTTACTTTCATTTTTTGTCAAATTTCTAATAATCACTAGGTGTCTGAAAATGTGGAAAGGTTGTTGCCTTCACCTGTATTTATCACATTATCACAGAAGTGACTAATGTTACTTGTTAGCAACATTCATAACACAGACCATATCCTACGTTTGTGCTAACAGTCACTGTTGTAGCCTCCTGGTCATCTCAGGGTTAGAAGTGACCATCTACTCATCTATAAATCTATTTTAATTCTCTAATCTCTGTCTAGATATTTATATTTCACTCATTATTGTAATGTTTCAGTGTCCTTTTAAAGATTCTACTTAAATAGGTAGCACTTCTGCCTTGCTGTAGGCAACAGGAAACTACAATCGATGTCATTCCACAAATTTTTCTGCAGTGCATTTCAGCTACAACATTTCTGATCCAAGATCCCTGCAACCTATATTGTGAATTTTCAGACTTTCCATATAGGTACAGGACAAGGATCAAAGGGATACAAAACTAAACTTTGTGCCTAGTGAACCAATGCTTCAGAAAGTATCTTTTTAACCCTCAGCATACCTCCTGAGGAGATACTATTAGCAATTAATGTGGCACTGAGATTTTCTTGATTGTCATAATGGCTATTGAGTTAGCTGACTGGAAAATAAGGGTTATATTTTGGAGGAAACTTTTGATTAAAATAAGTCATTTCTGTCAAAAGTTTTCCACAGAAATTTCTAACTTTTGGTGAAACGTTGAAAACTGAAAAGATATAGCCAAAATCTGTCATGGACATTCCTGGTGCATCATAGAAGATGTAGTATGTCTAGAGAACCTAGCCTGTAGAGCAGAATGAGGGCATAACCAAAACCACAATTCCCATGAGGCACCACAGTGGCATTTCCAAATTGATATTTTATGGATTTTGGCCAAAATTTCAGTTTGATTTTCAGGTGTTCAGTCTTTGACTTCCAGTTTTCCATAGAATTCAGAATAAATATCAAAAAACATTTTCAACAGAAAGTTTTGAAACAGCCCTACAAATGAGTGCAAAACTGTTTCAGGACCGGAACCAAAGCCCATCAAGTCAATGGTGAACTTTCCATTGAATTCAGTGGGCTTCAGATCAGATCCTTTAAGGAGTAGCAAAGGTATCCAGAGACTGTATATTGAAAACAAAAAGTCTGTACACATTGTAAAGGGAATTATCCCATGTCACCATTTTTTGTTCAGTTTACCAGCTTCATTCTGATAGCTAAATAATTCTTGGTAACCTTATTGGAAGAGGTGCATCTTACAGCAGATAAAAGGGAAGTAACATGTTTAACCACCCAGCAAGGTTCAGTAAGCAAAGACAAAAGTTACTGACAAAAGTTACAATGACAAAGAAGGTGAATATGGAAGAGACTTATTTCACTCTTCTAGTTCCCCTTGTCAACAAAGATGATTTTTCTTGATGAACTAGAATTCTGTTATCTTAGAAGGATAAACATTTAAAAAAAAGTTATTTCTAAAATGTAACATTTACACTAAAGATAGCCGCACTTTGGATGGCTAGTTCTGCTACTGTGGTAGCCCTCAAAATCATGTATATATTATATATTATAATAAATTCTGTGTGGTAATATAGTAATAATTAATAGTATTTTAGTAGATCTTTGTGTCTTCAAACTATTGTACAAACTTAATTAATTCTCTGGTGAAGTAGGTAAATAATTAATATCCCCACATTAAAAGTGGAACATATGAGATATAGGGTGACATCCTGACTCTGTTGAAATCAATGGAAAAAACTCTCCTTGACTTCAGTTGGACCAGGATTTCATTCACACAGAATGGGATTTGTCCTAAGTGGTGGAGATGAGATTAGGACCCAGGTATCTGACTGTTTATCTCCTATTCTGACTGATAAACCTTTCCACTTTCCATTTCATTTTTAATATAGAAAGTATACTTACTATACTTGATTTCAGCATTTTCCCCAGAACACAGGATGTCACCTCAAACATATCCAGGGATCTAGGCCTGATATCCATCTCTCCCAAAAGATCTGGATCCTACTGCTTGAGCAAAACGAATAACACTATTTCGTGATAACATTATAGATCTTACAACAGTCAAGCAATTCTGATTATATCCAGTAGAAGGCCATGGTACACATTAAAACAAGACAATACATTACAATATGCAGTGGAGTGCCCTTCTCAATATCACATCTAAAACGCATCAGAGAAAGAGATTACTTTTAATTGTAATTGGTTTTACTATATTCTATGCTGGTAACAAATGACAGTTTTCTTTTGTCCGTGTCATTTACTGATTCTGCTTCTAAGGCTACTTAGTTTTACAAATATTTGTAATTTTAAAAGTAAGAGTCACGCTCATTCCCATTGGAGCTCTCTTTACAGACATCTGGAGGTCTGTTTGCCGTATTGCAGTAAACTGATAAAAACTGCTTTTGTCTGCTCTCACTGGGTAGTGGAAAGCTGCAAAACAGCAAACTTCTTGCAAGATGCAAAGATTCACAGTTGCTCCATATTTTGGCTCTAGTATTTCTTATTTTATCCTGGGGGTTCCCTTAACGATCACTGGGTTCCAAAAAAATTTCTGCAGAGTGTGGTTTTTGGATAATTTGCTAGAGTCTCAACAGCATTATCTCAGTTTTTCACCTCTGCATTGGTTATTCATTAAACTCTGTAGAAAATGTGATATTGTGCCTCTACCTGAGAAGTCCTATTCAGTGGTTGATTAATGCATGAACAAGCTGGTTAACAGATAGGGACACTCCTGAGAATGCAGGCCCTCTTTTTTTTAAATTTAGCAATGGCCCACATATACATTTCCTGCTCTCAGAGCAGGTCTGAGTCTTTGTAGCAGGGAACACTCTTAATGGATGCTTACAGGGCCAGCATTGCCGGTTTCTGATTTTAACTCAAAATACAGGCTGGCAGTAAGGGATGGTGGGAAGTCAGGACTTCATAAATCAAGTTTTTTTGCTTACTCTGGCAAGATTAAGGCAAGATATGATCTGAGTGGAGGCTTTTTATTAAGAGAGTTGAGGAAGAAGGAGGAACCACAAGAAGCAGCAAATTGTTTGAGATCTGAAGAGGAAGGAGATGAAGGTATTGTTAGCCTTTTTTGACTCAAGCAGCTAGTTAAAGTTTGGGGTCTAGGGGATGTTGATGGAGTCTCTTTTTTTAATGCAATCTTGTTTATTTACAAGAGGAACCAAAAATGGGATAGTGTCTTGGCTTACACTTACCAAGCCTCTTTAGCCAGCACCAGACACAAAAGCCATGGAGTAGCCCTGGAAGAAGTTAGAAACATTTACAGGTTTCCACTTGGATTTCTTCCAAGCCTGTTTCTGTCCCTCTCTGGTTCTGTTTTGCACTTTCTCTCTCCTTCACAGACACACCCTTTCCTAAATCAATCACTACTCAGTCAAAAGCCCTTCTGCCCAAACACAACCCTTTTGTCTTAGGTGGGGACCTAGGATTAATATATTTTACAGTTATATTAACTGACAGATGTATTCACACCCATCAGCCTCAATGAGGTTTTCACTCAACCCATAACAAGGTTTCACCAAGCTCATAAATTACTTGTTAGTGCAGGAAAGCTATTGATTTCGATTCTGCATCAACAAGGTCACAAACCTAGGTATGAAGGGTAAGGTTTAGAGCTATGGAAAAAGTGTATTTGGTGTGAGAGAAGAGAAATGGAGTAGGCTTAAAGTCTGTTGAGTGCAGGGTTGGGTTGTAAAGTGGGAAGCTGAGTCGCACATCCACCCAATGCAGGCTTAAACAATTTTTGCCATTATTTATACAATTTCAGACAATATTGTCACTCACAGTATTTGACCATATTTATGTCAGACATCTAACCAAACTTGTATTTTGCAACTGCAGCTGTTTTTAGTACCAGGAACACAGAGGCATCTTGGGATGGAGCAGGAGGATCCTGATTCTCAGGCTTTGATGGGAGAGCTGGCACAGTTTCCTCTTTCTTTTGTGCAGCCAGGAACTCATGAATTGCTTTTTCTATCTGCGGCCTGAAGATGTGGTTTAGTTTTGGATCCACCACCTGAGAAATAATTCTGTCCACTCCAGCTTCCAGCATCCAGGCACAAGATGGAATAGGTAGAGGGCCCAAGTTACCACATGCTGGGGCACTGGGAAGTTCTGTACTTCATGATGGTTGTCACTTCTTCTGGTTGGTCCTTCAGTCCCATTCCTTCCATTTCTGGTCCAGTTTTTGCCTATTTAGATCTTGTGCACTTGGATTTTTATACATTGCCACATTCTGTTACTTAACTTTTCTCCAATAAGCTTTTAGCACATCAAGCATGTGGGGTTAAGGAAACCTATACATTATGCATATGTAAGCTTCAGTTTACACAATTTTTGTTGCCCTTTAGACAATTTGTGTGTCATTTTGTTTCATGTCATCCTGCCCCTGAGTTTTCCCAGTAAAAAAGGCTTCTAGTCATTACAGGCTTCTGTGTTACCACCTCAGAACTTCAAGCACAACATGTTACCCCTTTGTTCTGTCAGCAATAACATCATTTTAAGTATCTCAGTGATTCTATGTAAAAAAGAAGAATTGGAAAACCACATTAATGCCAGCAAAGTTTTGGCAAAGTGTTACTTCATCATAGACAGAAAACTCCCTTCCCTCACTGTAGGCTATCACTACAGTAAAAGGATCTCCCTGAGAGAGACAGTAGCTATGCTGATGGAAGCATTCTCCCATTGACCTAGCTGTGTCTACATTGGGGGTTAGGTTGGCCTAGCTATAGCACTCAGGGTTGTGGAATTTTCAGAGCTCTGAGCACCATAGCTATGTTGACCTAAGTTTTAAAGGTAGACCAGGCCTTGGAGTGGAGGATTCCTGGTTTGGAAAGAGTACTGTGTTATCCAGACAAATACATCCAGAAGGAAACTGATGCACTGTGGGGAAACTGAGGCATGACCAGATTACCTGATGCTGGGAAAGCATACAGCTCTTATAGTTTCCATGCTGTCCCATCCAGTCAGTCCAGACAATCACATTTTCCTCTGTTTATTTAGGATTTCATACTGTGCCCATCACCATATTTGTTTCCATTCTGATCAATGTTTACATGTCTGATATTTTTTCCCCTATTGAAGTATTGCAATACAAAATAGACCTAGAAAATCAGACTGAGCTGTAAAAACATGACAGAGAAAGATGAAATGTAGGCACTTCAAAAAATCCTGCTTTTCTAATTGAACAAAGTTTCTAGTCTCTTTTAGTTCTCCAGCTGTTGAACATTAAGAATATCAGCCTCCCCTTTTGTCTGAATATAATTAAATTTTGAATGAAGTAAAAGGTTTAAGAATTCTTTGTATAATTGGTGCAGGTCTGGTGAGGGGCTTATAGATCATTGTCTTTTGAGTTACCTATCGTCTTTTTGTGGCAAGATCGGACCTATCATGTGACTGAATTTTTGTTCTTGAATTTATGATTTTCAATTGATTAAGGAATAAAACTTGAGGATATTCTTTGTTTATGAGATAATCCTTTTCTGGGCACAAAACCCCAAGACTGAAAGTTAAGTTGTCTGCCAGCCCAGGATATGGCCAACCGCCAAGGGCTAGCTTTTCAGTAGCATTAATGTGTCTGCACAGAGAAGTTAGTGGTGTTAAGCCCCTGCAATGTGGCTGTTTTAGGGGCTGCTCGCATTGCGGTTCTGTTTCAGTTGTGGCTTTTTTAAACTCATACCTTTTAAATGAAATTTTCCACAGTTGGTCTCAGCTGACATGTGCCAAAGGGACCCAAACAGAATCTTACAATGAGCAGAGCATGAAGTGTGTGGGTATGTTTCATTGAGATCTAAGCAGCCAGCCAAATAAGGAGAAAACGGACCTGGTAGTTTTAAAGTCATGAATGCCTTGTTGTTTCTAACTATCAACTTACGTAAAGTTAGACTGGTTGAAAGTGTTATGAAGCAACTTCAGCTTTTGATAAATATATAACCTCTGAGGCTGAAGTGATTTCAGCTTTGACTGGGCAGTTGGATTTGGGAGGCCTTAGTCAAGGCCTGAGCCAAATATTCAAAAAACCCTCAAAGGTAGCTGGGTTATGGAGGCAATGAGCAAAAGTTCATGTGCTTCACCGACAATTTTTGTTCTCTGTTTTTTTAAACTTTCTTTCCTGTGACCAAGGGACCCTTAGTGCCAACAGGCAGAGGGCTCAGTGGGTTCACAGGGGTTTGCAGGGATCACCTGAGTCAGACATATGTATCAATAGTACACTGAAGAGTGGCATGTAAGGTCTCTACTGAAAGCCAGCAGCCCTCTCTGTTTGACACTCATTGTGAAATGTGTGTGTGTGGATAATATTTAAGGAGTGTTATAGCTATACAGAAAAAAAAATATGTTCCTAAGGTCTTGGACTTCAGGCAGATCACCAGAAAGTAACTGACACCTATTTCCCTGTCTGGCCATTTGTGTATTGTGTGCCTCACAATGGATGGCCATTTGCATGCTGAGTCACAAGCTGAATAGGAGATTGTGAAATAAGGATTGCTACAGGAGAGAAAAATCTACCAGATGTAACTAATAGGAGGGAGTGTCCCATTATTGAATAAAGACAAAAGATGGGACTGGTATATCTTGGAGTGTAAGGAAATACTGAATCCTTCACCTAGGAAGCAAGTCTGTCATAAAAGGAGGGTCACAGCCAAAGGTGGCTATAAAGCACTGCAAGGCTTTGGGGTGGGATGGTGGGGAGGGGGAAAAGAAGAAGGAGGAGAGAGTTACTCTACAAGACATGATACAGTCAGTTAATTAAATCAAGCCTCTAGAATATGTAACCATTTGTTTCCAATAATTCTACTTACTATCACTTGAATCTGTTTTGTTAAATAAACAGATACCTGATTTCACTATAAACACTTCTAAGAGTGATGAAGTGAAGTGGAACTGGTAAGCTGGGGTGTACGGTTTCTTTGAAAGCAGTGGATGTATGAACACTGAGTGTCCTGTGGATTGTCACTGGACGCTCCAGGGAGACACTTTGAAAGCTTGAGAGTTGGAGTTTTCCCATCACAAACCTGTAGAAAGACATCGGGGCCTGTGAGGCTGAGAGAGGAGTGCTTATGTTGCTTGTGGCAGATGGAAATGGGGAGTTGACCCTCTGGCAGGCACAAACCAGGCTTTCTCACACAAAGGGCAGGTGGTAGTGAGAGGCCTGATAGCCCTGGGTACCTTCAGGAAGCTTCACACTACCCCACAAGGACAATCCAGACAAACAAGACCAACACCTAACATTAAAGCAACATTAAGGTTGCAAAACCAAGCCTTCAAAAAGTCAGGTAATGTTTACTTAAGGACGACAGTTCTACATTCGTCTACTCCCCCTTGTGTTCATAATTGAAAATATGGCTTTTCTTTTTGTCACTATAAGATTGTCAAATACCACAAGCAGGGTTTTCTTATTGAATTTTACACAGGCTAAGTTATAGTATCGTTCATATCAAATTTGAATTGATTTTTAAATCTCAGTGAAGTCTACAGAACAAACCAGGTTTGAAGAAAACTCCAGTTTGCATTGTATTTGACAAACAACTTAAATTCATATAAAGATGCAACCATATTTTAATAAAAAGCACAATGAAAAGAAATAACCTTATGCTTAACTCCACACTTCCCCTAAGCCATGGGATTTAATTAACTTTAACACTGCATCAGGTTGAGTTTTTTGTGTGGATTATATTTATTTTACAATATTCCCTTTTTACAAATAAAAGTTGGGTAGGCTTTTCCTCCCTTTCCATTGAATGTTATTTAAAAGCTAACTTGGCAGAAATGGCTCTGCTTCCCGATCAGCACTACTGTTTCTGAAGGGGGAGGAGGAAGAAAAGGAAGAGGAGCTTTTAAAGTAAAAAAATACAACTTAATGCAAATGAAATTACTCTCTGTGTGGTGGCGAGACTTCCTCAGGAGTAAGAATATGCCAGGTGGCGTAGGCTGAGAGGAGTGTATGGGTGCATGCGGTAGCAGAGGGATAAGGAAATAAAGCAGCCATATTTTGTTAGGTCATACAGATCTGAGAATAATTGCTAATAAGAGCTGGGGAGCAAAACCCGGAGACAGTTACTATTATATTTGAATAGCACCAGCATGCAGGCACTTCACTGATCACAAGCATAAAGATAAGGTCCTTCCCCTGAAGTATCTGCAATCTTAATGCAATTATTGACAAATGACTGGAAAGGTGTTTGTCATGCTGTCTGGAGTGGCTCACAACCATTAGTGTACCTCAAGGCAGACTGTCAAAAATAGGGCAGACACCCCAAACTGGTGGTATGTTCTACAATTTCATTTCACCAACCCAATAACAAATGTGAACTCTGGGATCACTATAACAGTCTTACCATGGAGACAGACAATAGCCTTAGGCTCTCCAGTCTATCTTGCTACCCTGGCAAACTGGACTTAGTGATACATGGTCACTTACACCAAAAATCATAAAATGTTCCAGTTGTTCCCAGTTCCAAGAGACCAGTCACTTACCCCAGATCAATTTATATCTCAGATCTCACACCAAAGAGAATGCTTATAGCCAATCCTGTAATAAACTAAAGGTTTATTAATTAGGAAAGAGCCAAGAGAGTTATTTACAGGTTAAAGCAAGCAAATACATATACACGAGTTGCCATCTGTGGTTCCTAAAGATGACAGATGTAGTAATCTGTCAATTCAAAATGTCTTTCAGGGCAAGGGGTAACCCTGGGATCTCTGCCTTAGTTTAATGTCTCTGGCCCTGTGAGAGTTCAAATACCAAAGAGATTAAAAAATTTCTTGTTATGCTGTTTTATCTTTTACCATTAGCTTCCCAGTCCCTGAGACGAACTCCCTTGCATGTAGCCATTCCAAGGTGTGATAGGAATGTCATAGTACAAAGTGAATGGCCCTTAGTGGCCCATTTAATCTTCACAGGCTTCCTGATTGGGCATCGGAGGATGATCCCCTTGCCTGCATTCACAAGTTCAAAGCAAACATTTTCAAAGTTATAAAACAAAACTTACATATTTCCTTACAGCATGGAATACAGACATTACAAGGGAGATTAATGAATGCAACAATTTACAAGCATTTCATAGAGTCTAAACCAGGGATCAGCAACCTTTGGCATGTGGCTTGTCAGGGAAATCTGCTGACGGGCCAGGATGATTTGTTTACCTGCAGCATCCGCAGGTTTGGCCAATTGCAGCTCCCACTGGCAGCGGTCCCCCGTTCCAGGCCAATGGGGGCTGGGGGAAGCGGCGCAGGCCAAGGGATGTGCTGGCTGCCGCTTCCCTCAGCAACTGTGGGAGTGGAAGCTGCAATCGGCCAAACCTGCAGATGCTGCAGGTAAACAAACCATCCCGGCCCATCAGGATTTACCTGATGGGCCGTGTGCCAAAGGTTGCTGATCCCTGGTCTAAACACTAAGTACGTTCTTTTAAGACTAAGAAGAATTTTGAAAAAAAATGCACAGGTGAGCTGGTTTGGTTTCCAGCTATGAGTTTGTCAATGTTTAGCTAATCCCTAGAGCTTTGACAAGAGCTGGCTCTTGGTTTACCAGCATCACAGTGTTAGGCAAATCAGGTTCCCATATCAAGCACAGTGGAGGGACCTCCCTATCTGAGAAACATCTGTATAGTTGTGGGCCTATAGCTGTGTGGCATCCATGCACTCAAATGATCAGACTGCAATGCCACTTCAGTCTGTTTACTGAATCTGATTTTTTCGTTGATTATTAATATTTCTTAAAGATGGGTCTGAACTGAAAGCAGGAACTGAATTTAGTTGGTGAGAATGAGACCAAATCAAATCCAGATATTATCTGAATGTTGACATTATCCCTTACCATATACACCCTCTTAACACACACTTTTGGATCAGCTACTCTTACTGTGTATTTCCATTTGATTAGAGGTGGATTAAATTACAAAGTTTACATTATTTTAGAGTTGGGGGAACCAGCAGAAACAGTGCTTTTTTGCTGTCCTACTAATGTTCTATTAATAGGCTTTGTTCTCTCTTTCTTGGGATGGAGAGCTGAGTCACTGACCTCCTACCACTGATCTCCAATCCCTCAGTTCCTGAAAGCAGAAGGGGGTAAACTGCCCGTGGCAAGCTATTGATTTGCACTAGTTTTCTGTATCATTATACCAGGGGAAATACCATTTTACCTGTTGATTTGCTACAAAATTAGTTAGCTACATTGTATGAAATTATGAGAGTCGATGGTTTGCATAAGCAGCACTTAGTCTGAAAACTAGGCATGTTGCCATAAAATGTTTAACCAAGAGTAATTATATTAGTTCATGTCACAGTTAGAGCTGAGCAAAACAATTTCCTAAACATCCCTCCAAAAACTGGAGGCTCTTATTAAACAATAAATGTAAAACAGCTGCTGTTCATCCATAGAGCTGGGCAAAATATTTTCCCCAAATTTGTAAAATTATCTGCAGAATATTTTTCATTATTTTCTAAATTCTGTCCATCTGTTTTTAATATTATTCTGTCCTGCAAGTATAGCCTCTTGATCTTGCCATTTTTATAATGTGTATTGTGGCAGAGCCCCTGTCATGGACCAGAACCCCATTGTGCTAGGTACCATACATTTTCAAAGGGCTAATTCACAACCCCTCACTGGGGAGAAGGCAGTGGTGGTGCTCCAGTACCCTCGGCCTGTCTGACATTTGATTCAGGGTTAGGGCACTCAACTGGGATCTAGGAGACGTACGTTTGGTTCCCTGCTCTGAATCAGCAACTGGAACCTAGGTCTGCCCTGGGCCAGACTGTGAAGTCATTTTCACTTTGGCCCAAGAACTATTCAAATATTTTATACAAAGTGGCACAGAGAGATTGAAAGAACTCTACCCCAGAATATTTTACAGGCTGGTAGTTAGGGCACTCAGTTGGGAGGAGGGAGCTAGCTGGGTTTAACTCCTTTTGCCAGAGCATGGATTCAAATCTGGATCTCTCACATTCCTGCTGAATGCCTTGGGCCACTTGGGGGCGGGGAGGGCACTACCATCTCCCCCATGTGAATGGCACTGTCATAAATATAAAGGGAAGGGTAAACCCCTTTGAAATCCCTCCTGGCCAGGGGAAAGCTCCTCTCACCTGTAAAGGGTTAAGAAGCTAAAGGTAACCTCGCTGGCACCTGACCAAAATGACCAATGAGGAGACAAGATACTTTCAAAAGCTGGGAGGAGGGAGAGAAACAAAGGGTCTGTGTCTGTCTATATGCTGGTTTCTGCCAGGGATAGACCAGGAATGGAGTCTTAGAACTTTTAGTAAGTAATCTAGCTAGGTATGTGTTAGATTATGATTTCTTTAAATGGTTGAGAAAAGGATTGTGCTGAATAGAATAACTATTTCTGTCTGTGTATCTTTTTTGTAACTTAAGGTTTTGCCTAGAGGGGTTCTCTATGTTTTTTAATCTAATTACCCTGTAAGATATCTACCATCCTGATTTTACAGGGGGGATTTCTTCATTTCTATTTACTTCTATTTTTATTAAAAGTCTTCTTGTAAGAAACTGAATGCTTTTTCATTGTTCTCAGATCCAAGGGTTTGGGTCTGTGGTCACCTATGCAAATTGGTGAGGCTTTTTATCCAACATTTCCCAGGAAAGGGGGGGTGCAAGTGTTGGGAGGATTATTCATTGTTCTTAAGATCCAAGGGTCTGGGTCTGTAGTCACCTAGGCAAATTGGTGAGGCTTTTTACCAAACCTTGTCCAGGAAGTGGGGTGCAAGGTTTTGGGAAGTATTTTGGGGGGAAGGACGCGTCCAAACAGCTCTTCCCCAGTAACCAGTATTAGTTTGGTGGTGGTAGCGGCCAGTCCAAGGACAACGGGTGGAATATTTTGTACCTTGGGGAAGTTTTGACCTAAGCTGGTAAAGATAAGCTTAGGAGGTTTTTCATGCAGGTCCCCACATCTGTACCCTAGAGTTCAGAGTGGGGGAGGAACTTTGACAGGCACCTAAATTCCTTTGTGAATCTACCATCCCACCCCCTCATTTATTTTTTGGCCGCAAATATTCAGTGCGTTTATGTCAAATTCCTGAATAGTTTAAGGTCAAACATAAATACATGTTTCAGCAAATAAACTATTCATCAAAAAAATGTTGACCAGCTCTATGTATAACAAGCGGACAATGAAGGCTGGTATCACTGGCTGACTGGAGGTGGGAGTAAATATTTTAATAGTATACACAGTTCAGCATGTACCAAGTTGTATGTCCTAAAAGTTACATGGGGAATTAAAATATACCTTGTACTCTCTGTTTGTTTTATCAACATCCAATAAGTGAATGGGCTAAGGACAAAGTTCATGCAAATGAATGAAAAATAAAATCTCAATTGACCATGAAATCACTTTTGCCCATGTCAGAAGAGGATCAGGATTGATATGCCCCTCACCTTCTCTCCTGCCAACAAAAGAGAATTTTCAGAACATGCCCCTGTCCCACTTCTGAATTTCACAAGGAAGAAATTTCACATCAAAGCTGCTTCTTGTTCTTTTACATGAGGTGATGCAAAGCAATGTTCCTTGAGAAAGGAAATTGCCTGAAATGGAATGAAAACATTTCTCCTCTAGAGGAGGGATGAGCAGGAAAGAGTTCTCTAACGAGGAATAGTCTAACTTTTATAATTATTTTAGTGGATAGAGAAACTGAGCACATGGAGGTGAAGTGAGTTGCCCAAGGTTAGTCAAAGACCAGTGGCAGAACCAAGGCTGGAATTTAGGCCTCCTAATAATAAATTACTGCTTTCCATCTAGAAATGTAAAAAAATATGTCTGTCTTTAGCTGGCATGGCCACTATTAATTCCTGGAGAGGTTTCCCCCTGCAAAAATGATACCACTGAGGGGCAGAATAGCTACAGTAATAAGTCAAATGTCAGTGAGTTAGCAGACTGAAGAAAATGCTGATCCAGTTTTATGTAAAAATTACGAGCACACCAACAATGGCCTGTCTCTTGTCTAGAAGATTATACCACTAAAAATGTTTCCTTACAATCCTTTGAGGACTTTGGCCTTTTACATTCTATCAAGGCACAAAAATCCTAGCCTTTAAACATTAAGTTTCTCCTATCTGCTTTGTTTTTTCCTATATATAATACTGGATAATTCTGCTCCATCTTACAATAGCTAACAAAGATTTACTGGATTTAAAAGTCTAGACAAAATGGCCAAGTTTTCTTTATTTAATACCGTTAATCTCAGCTGTTGGAAACTAAAGGAAATGCAGAATAAAACAATAAAATCCAACTATTAGAGCCAAACCCAGATGTTAAGGTATGAAAGTATTTTATTAATTTTCAAGCAACCAAATATTTCAAAATTGAAGGACTGTTTCTTTCACCACCCACCCTCCCCTTTGTAATTGCTAATATATATGATAATAGCTTATTGTGAAAAGCTCTAATTTGTCTCTCCCTTTTGTAATGAAGATTTTGGAGTGTTTTTTCCTAAGTACTGAAAAACATAGCCTGAGCTAAGGACATGTTAAATATTTAAGCCAAAGAGTTATATGTGAGTGGAGCTGCATACTTAACTAATTTAGGCTATATGTTATCTGAACCTGGTACCTGATTTGCATTCTGAGTAGGTAAGCCCTGATAAACTTCCAACACTACAAATACTCAAAGAAAACACAGAGGAGTCATGGCTAGCTGCAGTTGGTTTATATTTTTTATTTAGTCATCTTGCAGGCATGGGAGGTTCATCATGTCAGGAATAAACATACTGATCATCAGAATAACCATTAGCCTAATATAGCAAAATTAACAAAACTGCAACTTGTATAAAATTTTACCGTTGTTATCTATGTAGCATCATAGGTGTGTGTGGTTCTTAATGAGCTAATAATGTGAACAGGTTATAACCTATAGGTCTTCATGTTCTGAGGGTCAGGTTGTAGCTGGCCTTAGTGCATGGGCAATGGGGATGGGGGGAAGAATGAAAAGAACTCTCTCCACCTCCTGAACAAAGGTCAGGCTGCAATCAGAGTGAGGAGTTCAGATAACATACTAATTTAGCATTGCCCAAGGCCCCACCCACCCCCAGAAATGGAGGAGGTCTGAGCTGAGTTTCTTCTCCTCACTCCCCTCCCCTAGCATGTTGTAAAGTGATACAGGAGTTTCTACTCTTGCATGCAGTCCCTCAGAGCTTCCAGCTGAATTGCACACACTGTTTCTGGGGGATTCCTGCCATAGATATGGGTTGTCCAAAACATTTATCGAATGTGTGTCGATATTGGTGAATTGTTTCATTAAAAAAATCTTCAGAAATATAGAAACAATTCATTTCAACATTTTCCAGACAATAGCTCAGTTTTTCAGGCTAGACTCACCAGGGGACTTAGGAAAGTAATTCCAACATTTAGGTAGTCATCAGGTGGTGGTGCCCCCCCATACTTAATAGCCAAGCTCAGGAACAGGGACTTGACTACAGCTTTTTCCCCTCTCCAGTAAGTGACCTAACCACCAGACTATTAAATATTCTGGGGTAGCTTTCTGTTAGCCTCTCCTATTGCAGTTATTCATTGTTGTATAAATAGTCACTAGAGCAGTAATTAGAACCCAAGTACTCCCCAAGGTGAGTGCCCTAACCTCCAAGCTGTAAAGTTATTGTCACTATCTGTCTGGCACAATGAATATTTACATCAAGATGGAAGGTATCCTAAATCAGAGCTTAATCCAATGCTCATTGGAGGAAGGAGTCTCATGGACTTCACTGTGTTTTGGATCAGGCCTTTACACTGAAAACTGAAATTCAAACTACTGTCTATAGGAACAAAAATTATTTCCGAAGCTGCTCATGGATCTGTCTGATGATTCTGTGACCTATAGGGAATTAAGAAGGATTTTTTCCCAGAATGCAAAAACAACATAAAATTACTTCTTATTTATACCCAGACTGGTGGCTTAGCAGAGGGTGCCATAGTTAAGACAGGTTTCAGAGTAGCAGCTGTATTAGTCTGTATCCGCAAAAAGAACAGGACGACTTGTGGCACCTTAGAGACTAACAAATTTATTGGAGCATAAGCTTTTGTGGGCTACAGCCCACTTCATCGGATGCATAGAATGGAACATATAGTAAGAAGATTATATATATATACACACAGAGAACATGAAAAAGTGGAGTAAGAAGCTAATTAATTATGATGCGCTATTATCAGCAGAAGAAAAAAACTTTTGTAGTGATAATCAAGATGGCCCATTTAGGCAGTTGACAAGAAGGTGTGAGGATACTTAACTTAAAGGAAATAGATTCAATATGTGTAATGACCCAGCCACTCCCAGTCTCTATTCAAACCCAAGTTAATGGTATCTAGTTTCAAGCTCAGCAGTTTCTCCTTGGAGTCTGTTTTTGAAGCTTTTCTCTTACAAAATTGCCACCTTTAAATCTGTTACAGAGTGACCAGAGAGGTTGAAGTGTTCTCCTACCATGGAAAAGTAGGAGGAAGTATCCGAGCGTGTGTTTGCTGGGAGGGCAGTGTGAGAGCCTGAGTGAGTGTCTGATTGGCTGCTAGCCTGCAGGGGGCGGGCATTAGGGTGTCTGTTTGTTTGCGTCAGGGAAGCCTAGCTGTTTAAAAATAGCCAGAGCTTCGCGAACCAGCTGAGCGGCGGCGAACCAGCAGAGCAGCGGGGGACAGCAGAGCAGCTCACAGCAGGAGTTTGCCTGGGAGTTCACCTGGAGTGAGCCCAGTGAGGCTTACGTCTTGCAAACTGCTCTGAGGAAGCTCGTAGTAGGAAGGTGATATGGAAGGGGGGATTCAGCTGTTGTGACCTGCACTGGATGTGCCATGTTTGTCTTTCTTCCACAGGACAGAAGCGACTTTGTCTGTACAAAGTGCAAGCTGGTCTCCATATTGGAAGAGAAGATTGAAGGTCTGGAGCAACAGATAACGACCCTGCGTTGCATACGAGAAACTGAGGATTTTCTGGACAAAACTCAGGATAGGCTTCTAGGGGCACAAAGCTCTAAAGATATAGAGCAGGTTGCACAGAGGAGCCAAGAGGCCAGTGAAGAAGCTTGGCAACATGTGACCTCCAGAAGAGGTAAGCGGAATGTCCGGGTTCCAGTAACACAGACACAGGTAACTAACCGCTTTCATGTTCTCTCCGCAGGTACCGTTGCGGAGAGTGGACCAGATGATATGTCTGGGGCGAGAAAGCAGAAGGAGACTCCGCTGGTTGGAAGGCATGAGATGCGATGTCCTGAGGTTGGGGGTTCCACGACCACCACTCCCAAGAGGAGAAGGCGGGTGGTGGTGGTCGGGGACTCTCTCCTCCGGGGGACTGAGTCATCTATCTGCCGCCCTGACCGGGAAAACCGAGAAGTCTGCTGCTTGCCGGGGGCTAAGATTCGCGATGTGACGGAGAGACTGCCGAGACTCATCAAGCCCTCGGATCGCTACCCCTTCCTGCTTCTCTACGTGGGCACCAATGATACTGCCAAGAATGACCTTGAGCGGATCACTGCGGACTACGTGGCTCTGGGAAGAAGGATAAAGGAGTTGGAGGCGCAAGTGGTGTTCTCGTCCATCCTCCCCGTGGAAGGAAAAGGCCTGGGTAGGGACCATCGAATCGTCGAAGTCAACGAATGGCTACGCAGGTGGTGTCGGAGAGAAGGCTTTGGATTCTTTGACCATGGGATGGTGTTCCATGATGGAGGAGTGCTGGGCAGAGACGGGCTTCATCTTACGAAGAGAGGGAAGAGCATCTTTGCCAGCAGGCTGGCTAACCTAGTGAGGAGGGCTTTAAACTAGGTTCACCGGGGGAAGGAGACCAAAGCCCTGAGGTAAGTGGGAAAGCGGGATACCGGGAGGAAGCACAGGCAGAAATGTCTGTGAGGGGAGGGCTCCTGCCTCATACTGGGAATGAGGGGCGATCAACAGGTTATCTCAAGTGCTTATATACGAATGCACAAAGCCTTGGAAACAAGCAGGAGAACTGGAGGTCCTGGTGATGTCAAGGAACTATGATGTGATTGGAATCACAGAGACTTGGTGGGATAACTCACATGACTGGAGTACTGTCATGGATGGTTATAAACTGTTCAGGAAGGACAGGCAGGGCAGAAAAGGTGGGGGAGTGGCACTGTATGTAAGGGAGCAGTATGACTGCTCAGAGCTCCGGTACGAAACTGTAGAAAAACCTGAGTGTCTCTGGATTAAGTTTAGAAGTGTGTGCAACAAGAGTGATGTAGTGGTGGGAGTCTGCTATAGACCACCGGACCAGGGGGATGAGGTAGATGAGGCTTTCTTCCGGCAGCTCACGGAAGCTACTAGATCGCATGCCCTGATTCTCATGGTGACTTTAATTTTCCTGATATCTGCTGGGAGAGCAATACTGCGGTGCATAGACAATCCAGGAAGTTTTTGGAAAGCGTAGGGGACAATTTCCTGGCGCAAGTGCTAGAGGAGCCAACTAGGGGGGGCGCTTTTCTTGACCTGCTGCTCACAAACCGGGTAGAATTAGTGGGGGAAGCAAAAGTGGATGGGAATCTGGGAGGCAGTGACCATGAGTTGGTTGAGTTCAGGATCCTGACGCAGGGAAGAAAGGTAAGCAGCAGGATACGGACCCTGGACTTCAGGAAAGTCAGATTTCGACTCCCTCAGGGAACAGATGGCCAGGATCCCCTGGGGGACTAACTTGAAGGGGAAAGGAGTCCAGGAGAGCTGGCTGTATTTCAAGGAATCCCTGTTGAGGTTACAGGGACAAACCATCCCAATGAGTCGAAAGAATAGTAAATATGGCAGGCAACCAGCTTGGCTTAATGGTGAAATCCTAGCGGATCTTAAACATAAAAAAGAAGCTTACAAGAAGTGGAAGGTTGGACATATGACCAGGGAAGAGTATAAAAATATTGCTCGGGCATGTAGGAATGAAATCAGGAGGGCCAAATCGCACCTGGAGCTGCAGCTAGCGAGAGATGTCAAGAGTAACAAGAAGGGTTTTTTCAGGTATGTTGGCAACAAGAAGAAAGCCAAGGAAAGTGTGGGCCCCTTACTGAATGAGGGAGGCAACCTAGTGACAGAGGATGTGGAAAAAGCTAATGTACTCAATACTTTTTTTGCCTCTGTTTTCACTAACAAGGTCAGCTCCCAGACTGCTGCGCTGGGCATCACAAAATGGGGAAGAGATGGCCAGCCCTCTGTAGAGATAGAGGTGGTTAGGGACTATTTAGAAAAGCTGGACGTGCACAAGTCCATGGGGCCGGACGAGTTGCATCCGAGAGTGCTGAAGGAATTGGCGGCTGTGATTGCAGAGCCATTGGCCATTATCTTTGAAAACTCGTGGCGAACCGGGGAAGTCCCGGATGACTGGAAAAAGGCTAATGTAGTGCCAATCTTTAAAAAAGGGAAGAAGGAGGATCCTGGGAACTACAGGCCAGTCAGCCTCACCTCAGTCCCTGGAAAAATCATGGAGCAGGTCCTCAAAGAATCAATCCTGATGCACTTGCATGAGAGGAAAGTGATCAGGAACAGCCAGCATGGATTCACCAAGGGAAGGTCATGCCTGACTAATCTAATCGCCTTTTATGGTGAGATTACTGGTTCTGTGGATGAAGGGAAAGCAGTGGATGTATTGTTTCTTGACTTTAGCAAAGCTTTTGACACTGTCTCCCACAGTATTCTTGTCAGCAAGTTAAGGAAGTATGGGCTGGATGAATGCACTATAAGGTGGGTAGAAAGCTGGCTAGATTGTCGGGCTCAACGGGTAGTGATCAATGGCTCCATGTCTAGTTGGCAGCCGGTATCAAGTGGAGTGCCCCAAGGGTCGGTCCTGGGGCCGGTTTTGTTCAATATCTTCATAAATGATCTGGAGGATGGTGTGGATTGCACTCTCAGCAAATTTGCGGATGATACTAAACTGGGAGGAGTGGTAGATACGCTGGAGGGGAGGGATAGGATACAGAAGGACCTAGACAAATTGGAGGATTGGGCCAAAAGAAATCTGATGAGGTTCAATAAGGATAAGTGCAGGGTCCTGCACTTAGGATGGAAGAATCCAATGCACCGCTATAGACTAGGGACCGAATGGCTAGGCAGCAGTTCTGCGGAAAAGGACCTAGGGGTGACAGTGGACAAGAAGCTGGATATGAGTCAGCAGTGTGCCCTTGTTGCCAAGAAGGCCAATGGCATTTTGGGTTGTATAAGTAGGGGCATAGCGAGCAGATCGAGGGACGTGATCGTTCCCCTCTATTTGACATTGGTGAGGCCTCATCTGGAGTACTGTGTCCAGTTTTGGGCCCCACACTAAAAGAAGGATGTGGATAAATTGGAGAGAGTCCAGCGAAGGGCAACAAAAATGATTAGGGGTCTAGAACACATGACTTATGAGGAGAGGCTGAGGGAGCTGGGATTGTTTAGCCTGCAGAAGAGAAGAATGAGGGGGGATTTGATAGCTGCTTTCAACTACCTGAAAGGGGGTTCCAAAGAGGATGGCTCTAGACTGTTCTCAATGGTAGCAGATGACAGAACGAGGAGTAATGGTCTCAAGTTGCAGTGGGGGAGGTTTAGATTGGATATTAGGAAAAACTTTTTCACTAAGAGGGTGGTGAAACACTGGAATGCGTTACCTAGGGAGGTGGTAGAATCTCCTTCGTTAGAGGTTTTTAAGGTCAGGCTTGACAAAGCCCTGGCTGGGATGATTTAACTGGGAATTGGTCCTGCTTCGAGCAGGGGGTTGGACTAGATGACCTTCAGGGGTCCCTTCCAACCCTGATATTCTATGATTCTATGATTCTATGAAAAGAAGCCCTTGAGGAATTCCACCATGATTTCAACAATTTCCATCCCACCATCAACCTCAGCCTAGACCAATCCACACAAGCGGTCCATTTCCTGGACACTAATGTGCTAATAAGCGATGGTCACATAAACACCACCCTATACCAGAAACCTATTGACCACTATACTTACCTACATGCCTCCAGCTTCCATCCAGGACACACCACATGATCCATTATCTCCTGCTGATAATAGCTCATCTTAATTAATTAGCCTCTTACTCCACTTTTTCATGTTCTCTGTATGTATATAAGATATATATATCTTCTTACTATATGTTCCATTCTATGCATCCACTGAAGTGGGCTGTAGCCCATAAAAGCTTATGCTCAAATAAATTTGTTAGTCTCTAAGGTGCGACAAATACCCCTGTTCTTTTTATAATTAACACATTTACCCCACTTATGTCAGGTAGTTCTCTAAAGCTCATGTTATAACTTCAATTTTTTGTGAAATAGTGATGGCCTGGTGATTGTTGCTCAACACTGGGAACTCTTGAGTTACAACCGAGGCTCTAACACAAACACAGTCAGTGGCCTTGGGCAAGGTTACTTAAAAGTTTCGCCATTTGTTGAATGGAAATTGGAATATTTATGTACTTCACACAGTGTTATGGGGGTTGACTGATGTCTATAAAGTGTTTTTTTAGATTAAAAAATACATATGGATATTTGAAGTTATTATGATGGGAAATCCCATTGAAAAGATAGTGTTCCGGTGTGTAACAGAGTAGCCTAGCCCCTTTAAGGGATGCTACAGGCTACACAAACTGTCTTGTCTTAGTCCAGAATCAAGAGAATTCTGGGAATTGTTCCTGGAAGGGAGCATGTGATTGCAGGCAACAGCAAGACCTGGTGAGAAAGGAGACAGGACTATAAATGAACTCCCTTCAGCTTAGTCAGGGAGATAACTAAGTAGTAGCTGTTGGCTGAGAGACTCATTGTGGGGAAGGTACCAAAGGGAAATGGCAGCAGCTGTTGGAACTCTCCCAGTAAAAGGAAGACTTGTAGGGTGCTCCTGGCTGAAAAAGGTTAGAAGAAGGAGGTGGCCTATGAAAGGCTGTGGATGAGTCCTGCAAAGGAAAGAACCTTAGGGTAAGTTGTTCAGAGGAATGAAAGACTATTTGTGAGCCCTGCACTGAGGGCTGAAGACTTAGTTCTGTAGAAAATGGCCGGGGATGGGAAGTGGTGTGGGCCTGAAGGCTAGCATGTACACCTGCTCTTATTTCGGGGGCTCAAGCAGGGCTGCTGGAGAGGGTTAGGAAGCCTTATTTATTCCCTTGCACCAAATCGCCTTCTATGATGAGATTACTGGTTCTGTGGATGAAGGGAAAGCAGTGGATGTATTGTATCTTGACTTTAGCAAAGCTTTTGACACGGTCTCCCACAGTATTCTTGTCAGCAAGTTAAAGAAGTATGGGCTGGATGAATGCACTATAAGGTGGGTAGAAAGTTGGCTAGATTGTCGGGCTCAACAGGTAGTGATCAATGGCTCCATGTCTAGTTGGCAGCCGGTGTCAAGTGGAGTGCCCCAGGGGTCGGTCCTGGGGCCGGTTTTGTTCAATATCTTCATAAATGATCTGGAGGATGGTGTGGATTGCACTCTCAGCAAATTTGCGGATGATACTAAACTGGGAGGAGTGGTAGATACGCTGGAGGGCAGGGATAGGATACAGAGGGACCTAGACAAATTGGACGATTGGGCCAAAAGAAATCTGATGAGGTTCAATAAGGATAAGTGCAGGGTCCTGCACTTAGGACGCAAGAACCCAATGCACAGCTACAGACTAGGGACCGAATGGCTAGGCAGCAGTTCTGCAGAAAAGGACCTAGGGGTGACAGTGGACGAGAAGCTGGATATGAGTCAGCAGTGTGCCC
Organism: Eretmochelys imbricata; assembly: GCF_965152235.1. Classification (NCBI taxonomy): domain Eukaryota; kingdom Metazoa; phylum Chordata; order Testudines; family Cheloniidae; genus Eretmochelys; species Eretmochelys imbricata. Next base: position 36,613,884 of record NC_135574.1, read on the forward strand.
TTGTTGCCAAGAAGGCCAATGGCATTTTGGGATGTATAAGTAGGGGCATAGCAAGCAGATCGAGGGACGTGATCGTCCCCCTCTATTCGACATTGGTGAGGCCTCATCTGGAGTACTGTGTCCAGTTTTGGGCCCCACACTACAAGAAGGATGTGGATAAATTGGAGAGAGTCCAGCGAAGGGCAACAAAAATGATTAGGGGTCTGGAACACATGACTTATGAGGAGAGTCTGAGGGAACTGGGATTGTTTAGTCTGCAGAAGAGAAGAATGAGGGGGGATTTGATAGCTGCTTTCAACTACCTGAGAGGTAGTTCCAGAGAGGATGGTTCTAGACTATTCTCAGTGGTGGAAGAGGACAGGACAAGGAGTAATGGTCTCAAGTTGCAGTGGGGGAGGTTTAGGTTGGATATTAGGAAAAACTTTTTCACTAGGAGGGTGGTGAAACACTGGAATGCGTTGCCTAGGGAGGTGGTGGAATCTCCTTCCTTAGAAGTTTTTAAGGTCAGGCTTGACAAAGCCTTGGCTGGGATGATTTAATTGGGGATGGGTCCTGCTTTTGAGCAGGGGGTTGGACTAGATGACCTCCTGAGGTTCCTTCCAACCCTGATATTCTATGATTCTATGATTCTAAGGTGTGCCCTTGGTAAAGACTGCTTAGCCCAGGGAAGTGGAAGGACTTCTTCGTCTTCTTCTTCTTCTTTTTTTTTTTTTTAAACTGTCTGGATATCATTACTCCAGAGGGGAGGACTCTATGGTTTGTCTGCATGGCTAAACCACATCAAAATAACAGATGGGAAACTGAGTACCCTACCATCAGGAATCTGCAGCCTAGAGGGCAAACTGAGGCATTCTGAATCCTAATGCTGGAAAGGTAAGCCTTCTGTGAAACAATGCTCACCAACTCTCAATTTTCCCACCATTATGATTATTCTTTGTGTAATCCTGCTGCTAGAAAGTAACTTATCTCAATGAGTTATTTTGTATGATTTTTGAAGGCCAGCGATGTAAAGACCGATGTAGCTTTCCAGGGGTGTTGTGGTTCAGGCTGAAGAGTTAATCAGGTTAATCAGATCACTAGGTCTGAATACAGCATGGAAACTTTCAATTCTCTTCACTGTGTGGGAAAATGGATCTTATTAAGAAGTTGAAGGGTGTTTCACTCCCTCCTAAAGCACTGCTGGTCCTTGAATGATAGAATCTACTTATTCCTCTCATCTAATTCCCCTAGGGCCCATTCTAGTATCAATGAGCCCAGGGTTCTTTGTGCTTCTTATTTACTTCCCTCAGAGAGCAACTGGAAAGGCTGTATCTCCTGCTGCTGGAAGCTAACTTTTCCACTGAATTGTGTGCCTCTAAGCTCAGTATATGTGTCTGAACAATTTCAGTCATGTGCCAGCTATTCTAGATCTGCACTTGGCTGCCCTGGTATATGAGATGAGTATCTGGCCTGGTAATTCCCTAGCCTGGCTCCTTGCCCCCAGGCTGTCTGTGTATCAGACACCCAGGTTAGTTAGACCTTTTGAAGTTCTGGAGAGTCTTTGGCCTCGCTGCAGCCTCCTGAATAGGATTCCTATTCAGTACTGCTAGGCAAACACTTCATCACATTATTCTTCCTGGCGGGTGTGTCTGGTCTGTGGGAGCTGCTTCTTTTAAGCTTCCAAAATGGTGGGAAGGGATCTACATGTGTAATGTCCCCCCAGCTCTTCTTGGCAAAAAAAACTGAAATTCTCCATTGTAATAAAGTGCGCGTGCACACACAAATACTATGCTTTCCGCCTGGTGAACATTTCTGAAGTGAAAACAACTTTTCATATCTGAATCTTTCTCTAGTTTTAGTAGAAAATAGCAAAACATTCAAGACAAAATTACAAAGTGTCTTGATCTTGTGAAAGGAATAAACAAAACATGCCCCACACTCCTGCACCCTTTGATGTTTCTTCAGTATCCACATCTGGCTGTCCAGAAAACAGGTGACAGTTTCTCTTCATAGAATCATAGAATAACAGAGTTGGAAGGGACCTCTGGAGGCCATCTAGTCCAACCCCCTGCCCAGAGCAGGACCAATCCCAACTAAATCATCCCAGCCAGGGCTTTGTCAAGCCTGACCTTAAAAACTTCTAAGGAAGGGGATTCCACCATCTCCCTAGGTAACGCATTCCAGTGTTTCACCACCCTCCTAGTGAAAAAGTTTTTCCTAATATCCAACCTAAACCTCCCCCACTGCAACTTGAGAGCATTACTCCTTGTCCTGTCATCTGCTACCACTGAGAATAGTCTAGATCCATCCTCTTTGGATCCACCTTTCAGGTATTAAAAGCAGCTATCAAATCCCCCCTCATTCTTCTCTTCCATAGACTAAACAATCCCAGTTCCTTCAGCCGCTCCTCATAACTCATGTGTTCCAGTCCCCTAATCTTTTTTGTTGCCCTTCGCTGGACTCTCTCCTATTTTTCCACATCCTTCTTGTAGTGTGGGGCCCAAAACTGGACACAGTACTCCAGATGAGGCCTCACCAGTGTCGAATAGAGGGGAATGATCACGTCCCTCAATCTGCTGGCAATGCCCCTACTTATACACCCCAAAATGCCATTGGCCTTCTTGGCAACAAGGGCACACTGTCGATTCATATCCAGCTTCTCGTCCACTGTCACCCCTAGGTCCTTTTCTGCAAAACTGCTGCCTAGCCATTCGTTCCCTAGTCTGTAGCGGTGCATTGGATTCTTCCATCCTAAGTGAAGGATTCTGCACATGTCTTTGTTGAACCTCATCAGATTTCTTTTGGCCCAATCCTCCAATTTTAATGTCATCCGCAAACTTGCTGAGGGTGCAATCCACACCATCCTCCAGATCATTAATGAAGATATTGAACAAAACCGGCCCCAGGACCGACCCTTAGGGCACTCCCCTAGATACCGGCTGCCAACTAGACATGGAGCCATTGATCACTACCTGTTGAGCCCGACAATCTAGCCAACTTTCTACCCACCTTGTAGTGCATCCATCCAGCCCATACTTCTTTAACTTGCTGACAAGAATACTGTGGGAGACCGTGTCAAAAGCTTTGCTAAAGTTGAGGAATAACACGTCCACTGCTTTCCCTTCATCCACAGAACCAGTTATCTCATCATAGAAGGCAATTAGATTAGTCAGGCATGACTTTCCCTTGGTGAATCCATGCTGACTGTTCCTGATCACTTTCCTCTCGTCTAAGTGCTTCAGAATTGATTCCTTGAGGACATGCTCCATGATTTTTCTGGGGACTGAGGTGAGGCTGACCGGCCTGTAGTTCCCAGGATCCTCCTTCTTCCCTTTTTTAAAGATGGGCACTACGTTAGCCTTTTTCCAATCTTCTGGGACTTCCCCCGATTGCCATGAGTTTTCAAAGATAATGGCCAATGGCTCTGCAATCACATCCGCCAATTCCTTTAGCACTCTCGGATGCAACGCATCTGACCCGATGGACTTGTGTACGTCCAGTTTTTCTAAATAGTCCCGAACCACTTCTTCCTTCACAGAGGGCTGGCCACCTCCTCCCCACGCTGTGCTGCCCAGTGCAGTATTCTGGGAGCTGACCTTGTTTGTCAAGACAGAGGCAAAGAAAGCATTGAGTACATTAGCTTTTTCCACATCCTCTGTCACTAGGTTGCCTCCCTCATTTAGTAAGGGGCACACACTTTCCTTGGCTTTCTTCTTATTGCCAACATACCTGAAGAAACCCTTCTTGTTACTCTTAACATCCCTCGCTAGCTGCAACTCCAGGTGTGATTTAGCCTTCCTGATTCCATTCCTACATGCCTGAGCAATATTTATATACTTATCCCTGGTCATTTGTCCAGTCTTCCACTTCTTGTAAGCCTCTTTTTTGTGTTTAAGGTCAGCAAGGATTTCACTGTTAAGCCAAGCTGGTCGCCTGCCATATTTACTATTCTTTCTACACATCGGGATGGTGTGTCCCTGTAACCTCGTGTTCCCTATCACATACATTGAAAAATTATAAGCCAGACCACCAAAAATCATGAGACTTAAAAAATAATAAATAACGTTGGTGTTCTTTTTATTTGTCTTCTGGATTTTTTTGTTTTGTTTTTCAGTCTTCTGGGTGCATTCAGTTTAATTTCAAGCTCTCCCCACACAACCATAAGGACTAGAAAGTACAACTGGTCAGAAAAAGGGAAGAGGGATTGTCAAGGTTCCTTCCCCACTCTGAACCCTAGGGTACAGATGTGGGGACCTGCATGAAAAACCCCCTAAGCTTATTTTTACCAGCTTAGGTTAAAACTTCCCCAAGGTACAAACTATTTTTCCTTTTGTCCCTGGACCTTATTGCTGCCACCACCAAGCATCTAACAAATATAACAGAAAAAGAGCCCCCTTGGAAACTTCTTTCCCAAAAAAATTCCCCCAAGCCCTACACCCCCTTTCCTGGGGAAGGCTTGATAAAAATCCTCACCAATTTGCATTGGTGAACACAGACCCAAACCCTTGGATCTTAAGAACAATGAAAAAGCAATCAGGATCTTAAGAAGAATTTTAATTGACCTCTGTAAAATCAGGATGGTAAATAACTTACAGGGTAATCAGATTCAAAACATAGAGAATCCCTCTAGGCAAAACCTTAAGTTACAAAAAGACACAAAAACAGGAATCTACATTCCATTCAGCACAACTTATTTTATCAGCCATTTAAACAAAACAGAATCTAATGCATATCTAACTAGATTGCTTACTGACTTTTTACAGGAGTTCTGACCTGCATTCCTGCTCTGGTCCCGGCAAAAGCAACACACAGACCAACAGAGAGAACCCTTTGTTCCGCCTCCAGCTTTGAAAGTATCTTGTCTCCTCATTGGTCATTTTGGTCAGGTGCCAGCGAGGTTGTCTTAGCTTCTTAACCCTTTACAGGTGAAAGGGTTTTTCCTCTGGCCAGGAGGGATTTAAAGGGGGTTAGCCTTCCCTTTATATTTGACAGGGATGTTGCATGGAAAACATTGGTCTCAAACTGAAATATTTCAATTTGGATATGCCACTGTGGTGCCTCACAAGAAGAGTAGTTCAGATGCCTCATGCTCCCACTTTCTACAGGCCAAGTTCCCAGGTCAGACTACATCACCCAAAATATTTGATTTTGTTGAAAGCCCACGTTTCCATCCAGAAAGAGTTTTGATGAGACATTTCCATCCAGTTGTACTAGAAAACTCTTTTTAAAAAGCTGAGATTCTGTCCTTCACTTGTCTCCTGGACCTAAGGCTTAAAGTACACAACAAATATTTGCAAGACTCATAAAAGTTGGCAGCACTGCATCCTCTTTGTGTAAATTACATCCACTCAGGGCTTGTCTATTTGTGGAAGTTATACAGGTATAACGTAGGACATGAATTTAAAATGCTAGAGTTATACCAGTAATATAGCCATGTGAACACTCTTGTTCTGGTGACAGAGTAATTTTTTTTTCCAGTTTAGTTTATGAAACTCTGGAATCCTGAAAAAAGCCACTTTTATTCTAGAACAAGGGAAAGATATACCAGTATAACTCTAGAGTTTTAAATTCACTATACTATACACAGTAACTATACTGATGTAATTACATCTGTATCTGCTGGGGCAGACATGCCTCATGCTGACAAGGAGGGGGTTAATGAGAGCGTGGGGGTCAGCACTCAAGTCATGCCAGAGTGCTCTGGAATATGGTTCCAGTGCTCTTCTTGAGAGCTGGAATAGTATTCTGATGCTTCTGCTAACTCTAGCCACGTCCAAGACTCTGAGTGTGGGACAAGTGGGGCCCCAGTGCCTGGTGAGGGGAGCTCGTCCTAGACCAGGCATCCCCTTTCAGTCTATGGCTGCAGAGTGCCTTCCAAGCTGGTAGGCGCTGGGCCCAGGCAGGGAGCACTTGGCAGTGGGTCAGCATGGAGGGAGCTGGGGATGCTGCAGCTGGCATTGCGCCGGGGAGCATAGGGCCAGACCACTGAGAGCCTTGGCTGGAGCCAAAGCTGGGCAATGTTGGGGGCTGGATACTAAGGCTACTGGGACTGCAGAGTGCCCTTGCTGAGCACAAGTAAAGAGGCGGGGCAGGATAGGCTCCGTTCTGAGTCCCCTCCTGGGCCTCATCTAGATCCTCCACTGCCACTATCTTCCCTCTGCTCACCTTTGTTCTCCCCCAGGGACTCCCGCTGCCCCACTATGCAACTCAGCCCCACATTCCAAGCAAGCTTCTGCTGCCTCTGGGGATGGTCCAATACCCTTTTTTTTTTTTGACTGGGGCACCGCTGTGGATCCAAGTGGCCATACCACAGCTGCAGCAGATGTCAGGCATGGCGACAGGACTTAAAAAGAGCAGGCCCAGCCCACTCTAGGGTTGACTAGGAAGGAGAGCAGAGCTTGGCTTCTCCAGATGTGAGAGAAACCTGATTGTAGCCCAGAGACTGAGGTGGCTTGCTTGGTGGACAAACCTCCTGGTGGAAGGGATGACCAGACCCGGGGAAACTTCTTTTTACCCCTCAGAATTATATTCCTTGTAGGCCCAGGACTGACAGTATTCAGTCCTGGACTTGTAACAATTTTATGGTGTGATGTGCAGTCTATAATAACTGAAACCCATTTTACCTTTGGCCCTGACCCTGGCAACCACTTGAGTATGTACTTAAAGTTAAGCATGTGAGTAGTCCCTTTTGAAGGTGGTGAATGCTTAAATGCTCCACTGGATCAGGGCCCACATAAAAGCCGGAAATCCAGATGTTCTAATTACCTAGCCATAGTGGTTCAGAAAGTGTCAGATCTTAATATTACCACAACCTGATATACAGAAAAACTATTTTAGAGTAGGGTTCATATTGCTGATTTTTCTATCACTTGAAGACCCATATATGGTGAATCAGGCAACTTTGCTTTAAAGGCAGAGGGATACAAAAATAGTACCAGTCAAAAAGCTTAAAAAAAAAATTGCAAAACAATGTTGTGTTAAAATGTAGCACAATGGGGTGGTATGATATGATGACTGTATTGGCTCTGGAAATAACTAGATGTCTCCATTCCATTTCACACACACAGCAGGGCAAAATTTATTGCACACAATGTTTTCTGGCAAAAAATGCAGGTTTGGTGACACTGAAATGTTTTGCGCATTCATGTCGATTTTTTTGCCGAACTGTTTCAGTCAAAAAAAAAAAAAGTCAAAAATTGAAACATTTTGTTTCAATATTTTTTAAACAAATGTTTTGATGTTGGTTCACAATGACTCTTTGTTTCACAATTTCCTTTAATTTATTAAAAAACAAAGTTTTAAAATCGGCCAGTTGAAACATTTACATTTTGTCAAAATGGACAGCTGCTCAGTCAGAGTTTCCTCAACAACAACAGTTCAAATTCTGTTAACTTTTACAATTCAGCAGAAGAAGCAGGCAGTGACAGATGCTGGGGGAAGGAGCTTGAAGGGATGGGCAGCTGGTGCATAAGGGAGCCGGAGTGGAAGTGTATGCGAGGCAGGCAGTTGATGTGGCAGTGGAAGGAGACATGGATGGGCTGGAAGTTTTTGTGTGGGAGTGAAGCTAGGAGTGGGAGGACAGACAGGTGCTGTGTGAGGGGCTGGCAGTGGGTAGGTGTGGTGGGGGGGAGAAGTATGAGAAGCCAGCGTATAGTGTGTGTCTGTAAGGGACCATCAGTCTGGAAAGAGGGCTAAACAGGGAAATCATGGTTGTTCTGAAAGGAGGCATGACAGCTACATACCACTTATATCAAACAAGCCAAAAGGATAGAAGTGGGCAAACCTTCTCTTGCCAGAATGGTTTTGCTGATGTTGTAAAGATGATATGCTAACATCCAAACAACTGTAAAACTGTCTCCATTTGGCCATGAACAATGCTTGCTTTGGGACAGTGAAATGAGAAATCAGGTGCTGTACTTAATGATTTGTAAATTACATGTTTTGGGTCATATGCTGTGGAGCATGAATTTGAGGCAAGAACTTCAGTTGCTTTCTCTGTGCTTTGCCCCTGAAATCATCTTTCTTTCTAGGCTGGCCCTTCCTCTTCTCTGCATCTACAGTACAGGAGACTTCAGTGAAGTCCTAGAGGTCTGCAAGCGTGTTTCCTTTATAGGGAAAGGCAGAAGAGAAATGTTAAAGAAAATGTAGAGACCTGTGGATGCAGATTGATCTGCCTTTGGGGGTAGAAATTGAACAGTGGACAATGTGTGTCTTCCCCTCCACCCCCCAGGAAGGCTTTAACAATTTTTGTTTATTTTCAATAAGTACATAGTATTCTTTCTGAAGAAAGAAGGAAGAACTACCTGGTATTTACAGGTTGGCAGATATCTCTAAGAACTGCTGACTTGAAGAATGCCCAAACAGATGAAGAAGGGGATGGAGGAAAAGGTTTAGAGATCTATTGAGGAAACAGAGTTCATATAACATTTCTCTTGGCTTTGTGTGTGTGGGGGGGGAGATATTTTCTATTTGGTGGTTTTGTCTTTGTCCTTGTAAGTAATTGTTTTATAACTTCAGTAAATACTTTGAATGAAAGAATGTAAAAAGATTACACCTTTATTTCCAGTTTATTTCCCTAGCAAAGGAAATGAAGACTTAAATAACAATCATAAAAGCTTTATTCAGATTAAACTGAGAGTTGTCATAGGATCCAAAGGGATTAGCTAACAAAAATTTGACCTTGTCTCAAAGCAGGAGAGAAGCAAGATCCTGGCACTTGGGGTATTTGTGTGTTGGGGATGGGGATTATTTTGGATTGAGGTGATCTGGCATTTGAAGTGTAAGGGAAGGGAGAAAGTACTATTGTCCATCAGCTGGGAGGCAAGGGAGGGAATACCGCAAGGGAGGGAATGTGAGGTGCTGCCAGTTTGGGGGTAGAGTTTGGTTGCTGTTGTGAGGAGGGGAAGAGTTAATCATTGGGGAGGGAGAAAAGGAAGGAGTATAAGGAGCCAGCAGTTTATTTGGGGCATTGGGATGAGGGAGGGCTGATTGGTAATGTGGGAAAGAGGAAACTAAGGAGAAACATACAGCTCTAGTTGCCTATGGGTTTTGGGTGTTTTTTTTGCCTATAGGTCTGAGCCAGCATAAAATTGACGGGATTCAGAACCGAATGAAAATAAATAACTTGCATGGCAGAGTACACCAAACAAGGAGATGTGACTCTATTCCTGAATAAATGATTAGCAGTACCCATGGAAAATATAACTTTCACCTCAGTGTGGCACTTCCATGACAACATCTCCTCAGATATGGTAATGCCCAGAAACATACTTGCAATTTGGATCTAGCTATGTATTGTCCCTCTGCTCCTGCCCTTTTAAATCTCTGATTGCTCAATTGGCTGAATGGTCTAATGCACAGCTTTGAACAGAGCTGTTGTATCCACTCCCCGCTTCCTAGACTCCTTGCCTCTTCCTATGCCCACCAGTGACTATTCTCCCAGTAAATTCTCCATTCTATATGCATATAGGGATTAACTTCTCATTTGGAAGAGCAGGATAATCGTCTTACTTCATTGTATGAGCTCATAGTTCAGCTACATGGAGTTGAAATTTAGTTCTCCAAATGTCTGGTATGTGTCAAACAATATAAAATTCTGTTATATGGCTGTAGATTCTTGTTGTGCAGTTGAATGGGTATTCTTCCACTCTCCCAGATTATCCTACATCCTAATCTGTCATCAGTAGTATGGTAAAAAATTCTGGGCAGCTCTTTCCAAGTAGATAGACCCCAAGATTGAAGCTCTCACAGTTGCTGACCCCTTTCTTCCTAGTGGATGTAAAATTGAATTCCTCCTTTACCTAATCCAATTTACATAGTCCTTTGTACTCTGCTCCCAAGAGAAGCCAGGGAGAAGAGGTAAAATGAATTGAAGATCAGCAAATACAGCCTCTGCTGGACTTAGAATTAGAGCTAATCAAAATTTTTCACACTCAGCTTTTGTCAAAACAAAACAAAAAAGAACACAATCTGCCCTTTGTTCAAACAAAAGTTTTCACTAAAAATTATCATCAGGATCAAAACATTTTAATTTATTACAACGTTTTTGAACGTTTTTTATATATAAAAATTTACTGAAAATTGCATTTTCTTACTGAAAACTCACTTTCAGAAAGCAAAAGTTAAGAAATGACTTTGGGGTAAAAATGTAGTGGAAACAACTTCAAAACATGTCAGTTCCAACAGTGAACACATTCAGAGAAAAATATTACTTTTAAAGCAAATAATTTCAGTACTTCTGCTGATCTCTACTTCCATGATATTTCACAAGATGGTCACTGAGGTACCCAGGACCTAAACAGTTTAGATCATTATGGGTTAAAATGAACATTAAATTGCACATGGAAAATAGCTAGAAGCCAGTGCAGACTCTGGAGCTCAGATGTAATGTACTCCCTGCCAGAAATATAGCTTAACAAGTGGGCTGCTACATTCTGCACTAGGGGCTTGCTCCAAAGTCCATTGTAGTTAATGGAAAGATTCCCACTGGTTTAAATATGCCTTGGATCAAGGTCTAGCTGAGCTTGTCAAGCAGTATTTGTTGCATGTTTTCCACCTAATGTATTTAATACTCCCCTCCACACCCCCGCCAATAACATAAGAATGTCTGATCTTTCTCTTCAGAAGCTGTACCCAGCTCTGATAAGGACGAGAGATGAGATCTTTACTTTGAAACTCCACTAGCAGTTTTGCTAAATATGTCTGCATTGGTTGCTCACACATATATTCAATTTGGTCTCAAAGATGATGATGGGCAGAGCAATCAAGTGACTAGAATCTATGGAGAAATGGGGATGGATTTTCAAGTTCTGCAGTGATGGGGTACAGACAGGGACTTCTGACTCAGTATCAAGTCAAAAACAACATTCTTTAGCTTTCCTTGAAATTGCTCTCAGTGCCATAATAGAGGATGCTGTCTATTTACAAATGTGAATAAGGACATATGTTCTTACCAAAGGTGGATAACCATGTGTAATATTTTTGAAAAGGATAAACAGGTTCATCCAAATAGACTTATTCTCTACTTCTCCTATTCCACTGGAAGTCTAACCCCACTCCTTCAAGCAAACTGAGAAATGCTGAATGATCACTGTTGGATATTTCTTTGTCCATTTCCAATTACTGTGTACCGATATTTATTTAACTTTGTTGAAATGAGACACACTGTATACAGTGACCTTGCTAAAGATGAGGGATAACCTGGTAGTGATGAGTAACATCAGAAGCATTTTGATTCATATTCTGACTTGTTAGTATATCTTCTGCTTGGACTTTTTCCAAAGTCAGCTTTCAGCTAGTCTAAATTTCATCCACAAACCAAAGAGAAAAAGATATACTAAAAGAGAACTCTTTTAAGAGAGCAACCTTATGCAAAATATTTACAATTTTCCTTCCTGTCCTAAGAAAGGACCTTTCTAGTCTTCCCCCCTACCACCTTGTTTTGTTCTGTTGTTTTGGTTTTGAATCATTCCTCTCTCACACGCACTCTAAAACAGGCAGTTTTTTCCTATTTAGTGTACTCTTGCATCTGTCCCTTTTCTCTTATATCATCTGTCTCTTCATTTCATGCTTCTCCTTTGTGTCAGCCCAACTTTCATCCATTCTCCTTTTCCCCTATACCCACCAACATACATATGCATGCTTTTTGCTTTACCCAGCTGACAGCCACATGCTGTGCACCTGGCTCATGAAGGGAATTTGCCTCCTAGGTTTGTCATGTACAGAGACAAGTGCATTTAATAGCAGCCCATACATTTATGTGATAAAGAAAATTCCCATTTTTAACCACAATAGATCAGTGTATAGCATATTCATGGATAACAAGTTGATTTGACCTCCATTCACCATTGTAAAGGCAGATGCCATTTTCTTGTACTTTCACAGGGAAAAACAAAATGGAACTCGTGATGTTATGCTGATTCTTCAACTACCCATATGATATCTGTGGTTTAATGCAGACCATGACCGGAAGCAGTCTGGGTTTTAACCCACAAAACAGGAAGCCTTTGCTACTGTACAGGATGAGAGGGACAAGTGTTGAGTAAAGTTGGGCATAACTTGTGAAATATTTCTCTTGTGAGAATTCAAATACATGACACAATCCAGTTCATGTAACAACTCACTCTTGTAGCTTCTGAAACACCAGAGTGGAGAAAGGGTTGTCCCTTACTTAACATCCCCCGCCCCCCTTCCACACACACACACTGCTCATACCATAAAAGCAGGTGGGCTGGTTACAGCAGTAGGAGTCAAAGGGCTGGAAATTCTAGTCTTGACTCTGCTACTGATATTAACGCTTTGCACACTTCATTATAGAAATTCTACTTAGTAGAGAGTATATTTACACACTACCTTACAGGTGGTGAAACAAAGTTCACATAGAAAGTCAGTGTCATAACCTGGGTTACAATTCCATTTTGTTGATTTCTAGTTAGAACTGGTCAAAAAAATGGAAAACCTTTTCATGAAAAATATCTCTCTTTTTCACTGAAAAATTTCAAATTTTGGAAATATTCAATCTTCTATTTCTAGTCCTATGTCTAATTACTGAACCTGTAGACAATAGTGTCTCCTTGGAAAGCCACTTAATTGTTCTGTGCTTCTATTTTCCTTTCTGAAAAATGTGGTCAGAGATTCTATTTTTTTATTTTACCGCAAGCAACATCCAAAACCATACATGGTTTAAGATGTCCCTAGTCACGTACGTGTGTGTGAAGTATTATTAGTCTCATTTTACAAATGGAACAACTTTGCAAGATTTATTAGCAAAAATTTCCCAATTTTGAAGAATAAGATAGCTCAGTAAAATCCGATCTCAGTGCTTGTGATCTTCAAATGTATTGTCTGTTCTGTGAAGGCAGCTCCTTAAATGATTTGGTCAGAGATGGTATTCGTGAACTACTTATATAAGATAAAATACCATAAGGAAACTGACAAACAACTGCAACTAATGGAAAAAATTGAGAATTTCACAAGCGGCATAAATAAAATTTGACAATTACTTGTTCAAATTATTTATGCATCTGTAGGGTTCAAGTTAAATATCAAATTTTCTACCCATAGCTGTTGACAAATTCAGAGCTAATTCTGACAACAAAAGAAATAAATAACTCGGAACTAAGTTGACTTTTTCTCCAGGGTAGCAAAATTGAGATTTCCAAAAGATAAAACCTGTTTTGTGGGTGGAGGGGATGGTGAAGGAACTCGGGTGGTGGAGGAATGTGGTTCTCAGACTTCTCAAAGGGTATTAAACTAATAGAAAACAAACCACTAAATTAAAAAGCTGTAAACAAAGGTCAGATTCTGTGCTGGTGTAAATTGGCATAGTTCTATTGAATTTGGCACTGCTCTGCTCATAAACACATGCTGAGGATTTAGCCCATTTTTGACAGTCTCAGTGACAAAACATATTATAGATATTTGCTTGACAGGACTTGTAGAATTTAGAGCTGCTTTGCTTGATTGATTCTTTGTGCATGTGCCTGCCCCCTCCACCTACCATGCTGAGGGCTGTGTCATTTAGCATGACTCCATTATATTCAATTGAGCAGTGGCTGCGGGAGGCCAGACAGCATATGTCCTTGGGCCATACAAGTGCTATTTAGCTACATGTACCCTGCAAAGCCAGAGGCACTCAAGGGACTACAAAAAGAGTCACATTAGTGACAATAGTACTAAATGCCTATGCAGTGTTATGTAAATGCTCATGGTGATGAAGTGTGTGGTATATCTTCTCAGCTGGTTACAATGTTGTGCTGTGTATAGTAGGTTGTTGCTGCTTGCAGTGAATAATTTATAACTAATATTGTTGGCTGCCTGTCCTGATGAAGTGAGTTAAAAATATATAGTCCCAGACGGGCTAATACCATTGTTTTCTCTTACAGATCACTTTACTGACTATTTTCTTCCTCCTAACACCTTTTCATGGTGTGAAGAATAGAAGTGGTTGCTTGAGGTACCTTGAACTAGTCTACCAGTTCCTTAATCTCAGGCCTTGTCTAAACAAAAATTGTACAGATTTAATTAAATCCCTGTGGAAACTGGTATGTATGTGAATGCTCTCCTAAACTAATTTGAGTGTTATATAGTGCTGCTTTTGTTAAATCAGTTTCTAAAACTGATTTAACTAAATTAGCGCATCTTTTTGTTTGTTCACAAGGCCTTGAAGGTGTTTTTCCTAACTAAAAATATAGATACAGAAAAATGATTTCACAAAAGTCTTTACTTGCCACTATTCACTATAGCACCATAACAATAAATGGTCTGAACAGTCTCTGTTTGGAAGCAGAAAGTTTACTGATACTTCCATAAGAATCTCTGGACTGATGATCCAGAGTAGGATTGAGAGAGTGCAGAAACTATTTAAATGTGTGTGGGGGGGGAAACAGGGACTCTTTAAATGTGTTATAAAATTGATTCTGTTTATCTGTTAATATACTTTAACTAGGAGTCCGGTGGCACATTAAAGACTAACAGATTTATTTGAGCATAAGCTTTCATGGGTGAAAACCTCACTTCTTCAGCTGCATGGAGTGAAAGTTACAGATGCAGACATAAATATACTGACACATGAAGAGAAGGGAGTTACCTCACAAGTGGAGAACCAGTGTTGACAGGGCCAATTGGATCAGGGTGGATGTAGTCCACTCCCAACAATAGATGGGAAGGTGTCAATTCCAGGAGAGTCAAAGCTGCTTCTGAGTAGCAGCCATGTTAGTCTGTATCCGCAAAAAGAAAAGGAGTACTTGTGGCACCTTAGAGACTAACAAATTTATTTAAGCATAAGCTGCTTCTGTAATGAGCCAGCCACTCAAGTCCCTATTCAAGCCCAAATTAATGGTGTTAAATTTACAAATGAATTTTAGTATTGCTGTTTCTCTTTGAAGTCTGTTTCTGAAGTCTTTTTGTTCAAATATAGCTACTTTTACATCTGTTATAGAATGTCCAGGAAGACTGAAGTGTTCTCCTACTGGCTTTTGTATGTTACCATTCCTAATGTCCGATTTGTGTGCATTTATTCTTTTACGTAGGGACTGTCCGGTTTGGCCAATGTACATGGCAAAAGGACATTGCTGGCACATGATGGCATATATAACATAGTAGACGTGCAGGTGAATGAGCCTCTGATGGTGTGGCTGATGTGGTTGGGTCCTCTGATGGTGTCGCTAGAGTAGATATGGGGACAGAGTAGGCAATGAGGTTTGCTACAGGGATTGGTTCCTGGGTTAGTGGTTCTGTGGTGTGGTGTGTGGTTGCTGGTGAGTATTTGCTTCAGGTTGGGGGGCTGTCTGTAAGCGAGGACTGGCCTCCCTCCCCTGTGAGAGAGAGGGATTGTTTTCCAGGATCCTTAAGATGTCACCAGACTCCTCTGTTTCTGTGGATACAGACTAACACAGTTACCCCCGATACTATACTTTAACTAACACTCATATAAAAAAAAAAATATCCCCAGACTTAACTAGCAACAAATGGAAAAGCCAGGCTTTTCCATCCATTCACAGTGTCTCTGTTCTTGAAACACTCTGGTCCTGATCCAACTCCCCTTGAAGTTAATTAAAAGATTATTATTAGTTTATTTTAATAGGCATTGGATTGGGCCCTCCGTCACTAGACTGCAAAGGTGGCTGCTTCCTGTTTTATTGGTAATGCTGTGTTGTTTTATTCAAGTTACGTAAAATGAACTAATTGTAACAGCGTAGCCTGCCCTTTTAAAGGCCAGGAGACTTGGGGCTAGCCCAGCCCTGTTCAGTCAGTCCTACCTGTGCTACAACTGCATCCCAACCTGAGGGGCAGGAGTGAGGGAATTAGGTGTTAGAATGGCAAACACTTGGGCCTCCTAATCAAAAGGGCTTAAGAGAATGCAGTCAGGAGGCAGCTGGGCTAAGAACTGCATAGAGCATTTTAGGTTCCTATGGAAAGCCCTGATATAGGTCTATAAGAAAGAGGGAGTCCCTGGGAGAAACTGCCAGAGTCCCTAGGGAGGGGAGGCAGGGGAACACCTGTCGGGCCTAAGAAGGGCAGAAGCAAGTTGATCGAATGTCTTGTTTGGCTGTTTAAATTGGACTTCTGTTACCCAGAAGGAGAATGAACTAAGCTGAGGGCTTAGTCACCCAGAAGAATACCTCTGAAACAGCAGATTGGCCAACAAAAGGGGGTGGTGTGGATGAAGTGCCTGCAATACCTCATCATGGCATGATGTGGGGGGGGGAATTCTGGTGGTGAATGCGGCTCATCTTTGCAATGATTTAGGGAAAGATTTTTCAAACATGCAAAGGGCAATTAGGTGCCCAACTCCCCCTACCTTTCCAACTTCTTCCAGCAAACAGTTACATATATGCATTCTTTTACTCTATACATAACTTCATGAAGTGGAATTACTCATGTGCTAAAAGTTAAGCACATCAGATTCACTCTTCCAGGTAAAAAGGTAGAATGATCAGAGTACACTTCATATTGTACTGTCACTTTCATTTTAATTTTCACTTAACAAAAATGTTTTGTGTTAAACTTAAATATTTTAATAAACATCCTTATAGAAAAACTATCCCATAAAGCTAGGTGATTTTTTAAAAAATAAATAAAGCAGATAAACGTATTTTAAGTATGTCTTTTGTTTAGACACAATAGTAAAAAAAACCAGAAACAAACTACAGGCCAGATCCTCAGGTAGCATAAATTGGTGCAATTCCACTGACTTCATTGGAACTTACGCTGATTTAAATCAGCTGGGGTTCTGGCCCTTTATCTGGACTTTCAATTAGATCACACTGAAAACACTATCCTCGCAGCCTGGATTTCATGTTGCATTTTTTTTTTAAGCCCTGTACTTTGCCAGTGTTTGAAACAGAGTAAAGGTTAAAGTGGGATTTAGATGAGGAAAAGGAGCTTTATTCCTCTAGGCACTGAGTTTTCTCTGTTTGAAGAGTCAGGACTGATTTGGTGGTGCTTCTCCCAAAGCACTGTACCGCCAATAGGATGAATCAGAGAAGTTGGAGAGCTAGTGGATAGTTGTCTGGGCAGTCAGAGTTGCACCTCAGTGCACTCCAGTTCTGTCTAATCCTAGAGGTAAACTGTGAACACTGCAGACACTATTGCAGCCTGTGTCTGGCTTTAAATTACATCCCTAGACATACACAATTTTACCACTTTTTTGCATGATTTTTTTTTAAGACAGGTGTTCATTTCTTCCTAGTATTAGGAGGAAGAACAGCTTTTCCCCCCTTCCTGATCCTTATTTTGCCCTGTTCACTTCTAAAAGATTCGGCAGAGAATAAACAGCTCTGTCATGGAGAGGGGAAGTTAAATAAGTAACAAAACCAATGACTTTATAGAGATGTCATCTTCTCTAGGCTTTCTTATGTCTGTTAAATGCTGCAATGTCTCCCACAGAAATAGTTTCAATACAAATTTCACTCATGTGCATAAAACTTCTTGTGTCTTGAGTGCACATGTCAGAGGTTTATTTCCCTGCCTTAAATCTTGTATTATGTTTCTCTCATGCAGAGCCAGGACTACCTCTTTACTGAACACCTGTCCTTTATTCTCTTGGCCTTTTCCTTCTGCATCCTAAAGATCTCCTTTTTCTTTTAAATTCTCAGTTTGTTGGTGTTCCCTCTGTTCCAGACAGTATGTCTTGCCTCGCACAGTGGTTTTCAACCAGGGGGACACGTACCCCTGGGGGTACTCAGAAGTCTTCCAGGGGGGACATCAACTCATATTTGCCTAGCTTTGCAACAGGCTACATAAAATCACTAGCAAAGTCAGAACAAACTAAAATTTTATACAGACAATGACTTGTTTATGCTGCTCTATATACTCTACACTGAATATTAATATTCCAGTTGATCTATTTTATAATATTGTAAAAATGAGAAAGTAAGCAATTTTTCAGTAATAGTGGGCTGTGATGCTTTTGTATTTTTATGTCTGATTTTATAAACAAGTTGTTTTTAAATGAGGTGAAACTTGAGAGTTTCAATACAAGACAAATCAGACTCCTGAAAGAAGTACAGTAGTCTGGAAAGTTTGAGAGCCACTGGCCAAACAGATACTTTTGTTTTTATGAATCTTGACTAAGAAAATTGCTTCTCATTTCACAGTATTTCATAAGAGAACTACAAATACAATAGTTTAAAAGGTGGAGCTGAGGATCTCTTCCTGTGTGAATTATTTTCTGATAACTAAGTAACATTATAGTTTGCCTTTAGAATGTACAAGTCTAACTCTACAGGAACAGGTCTTGACTTCCAAGGACTTCCATAATATTTGCTTTGTTTCCCCCAGCTACTAGCCCTGCAAACTCCATCTGGGCCCTGGAAGTCAAGCAGCATTTGATCTGACTCATGCATTATAATCCTTGACAAATAAAGTATGTTATAGGTTGTCATAAATATAAAGGGAAGGGAAAACACCTTTAAAATTCCTCCTGGCCAGAGGAAAAACCCTTTCACCTGTAAAGGGTTAAGAAGCTAGGATAACCTCGCTGGCACCTGACCAAAATGACCAATGAGGAGACAAGATACTTTCAAAAGCTGGGGGGAGGGAGAAACAAAGCCTCTCTCTCTCTGTCTGTGTGATGCTTTTGCCGGGGACAGAACAGGAATGGAGTCTTAAAATTTAGTAAGTAATCTAGCTAGATATGCATTAGATTCTGATTTCTTTAAATGGCTGAGAAAATTAGCTGTGCTGAATGGAATGGATATTCCTGTTTTTCTGTCTATTTGCCTGGAGACAAAGGTGTTAGGGTTTTTTTTTGGGGGGGGAGGGAGTTGGATTTTGATTTTTTGAACAAGAAGCACAGATCTTCAAAAAGGAATTTTTTTTTTTCCCTTTGGGCTGCTGAAAAGCAGGTTTTTGGCTGAAAGCAGTTAGAGGTTTTTTTTTTGTTTTTTTTTTCCTCTGCTTTGGGGCCAAAGCAGAGACAAAAGGGAATTGTCTTTTGTGAGCTGGAGTTTCCTCTATTCTAAAGGCAGGGTAGTTAACCTCCTGCAGGGAAATTCACCCGTCTTCACAGACCTGAAGAAGTGTTTTTTTTTTTTTAACCTAAGAGCAACTAGAAGGGTTTTCTGCCTATTTGCCTGGAGACAAAGGTGTTAGGTTTGTTTTTTTTAAGGATTTCTCTGTAGGCTGACAATCACTATCAGAGAACATAGGTATCCGAACAGCACAGCAAAATTTTACAAGCCAAGTTTTTTTGTTTTGTTTTGTTTTCTTTCTAACTCTCAGGTGTAAAGTTAGTTAAAAACAGAGAGTTTAGGATGACAGACTCCACGGTTCAACAAAAGCTGGAATTAGCCAGATTTGAGGCTAAGGAAAAACAAAAGGAACATGAAAGACAGATAGAACTCATGCGGATGGGAATGGAGGCAAGGGCCAAAGAAATGGAGGAGAAGGAAAAAGAATGGAAGCGTCGTGGGAAGGGCCATTCACGGTCCGGGAGCGTCTGGGAGCTGTTAATTATCTCATAGCATTCCCCACCTCCACCCGAAAGCCTAAAGTATACCATATTAATTCTCTAAAGCCCTTTTATTCCAAAGAATTAAAGGTTTGTCAGTTTACAGCCCATTGAGGAAATGACACTGAGTGGCCTGAAGGTGTCTACTACGGAGGGGAAAGTGCTGGTGGCGTGGAAGAGGTGAACCTCTCCATGACCCTTGGGCGTATGCAGTGACAGCAGATCCAGGAGCTGTGCACTAGCTACGCGCCAACATTCTCAGCCACCCCAGGACTGACTGAACGGGCATACCACTCCATTGACACAGGTAATGCTCACCCAATTAAAGTTCAACCTTACTGGGTGTCTCCTCAGGCTAAAACTGCTGTAGAACGGGAGATCCAGGATATGCTACAGATGGGGGTAATCCGCCCCTCTGGCAGTGCATGGGCGTCTCCAGTGGTTCTAGTTCCCAAACCAGATAGGAAGATATGTTTTTTGCGTGGACTACCATAAGCTAAATGCTGTAACTCGCCCAGACAACTATCCAATGCCATGCACAGATGAACTATTAGAGAAACTGGTCGGGCCCACTTCATTTCTACCTTGGACTTAACCAAGTGATACTGGCTAGATGAATCCACCAAGGAAAGGACAGCCTTCACCACCCATGTCGGGCTGTATGAATTTAATGTACTCCCTTTCGGGCTGCGGAATGCACCCGCCACCTTCCAAAGACTTGTAGATGGTCTCCTAGCAGGACTAGGAGAATATGAAATCGCCTAACTTGACAATGTGGCCATATTTTCAGATTCCTGGGCAGAACACCTGGAACATCTACAAAAAGTCTTTGAGCGCATAAGGGAGACAGGACTAACTGTTAAGGCTAAGAAGTGGCCTAAACAGAGTGACTTACCTTGGACACCAGGTGCGTCAAGGAACTATCAACCCCCTACAGGCCAAAGTGGATGCTGTCCAAAAGTGGCCTGTCCCAAAGTCAAAGAAACAGGTTCAATCCTTCTTAGGCTTGGCTGGTTATTACAGATGATTTGTACCGCAATACAGCCAAATCGCTGCCCCACTGACAGACCTAACCAAAAAGAAACAGCCAAATGCCGTTCAGTGGACCAAAGAGTGTCAGAAGGCCTTTAACCAGCTTAAAGTGACACTCATGTCTGACCCTGTACTAAGGGCCCCAGACTTTGACAAACCATTTCTAGTAACCACAGATGCGTCCGAGCATGGTGTGGGAGCAGTTTTAATGCAGGAAGGACCGGAACAAGAATTCCACCCTATAGTGTTTCTCAGCAAGAAGCTGTCTGAGAGGGAAAGCAACTGGTCAGTCAGTGAAAAAGAATGTTATGCCATTGTCTACGCTCTGGAAAAGCTATGTCTATATGTTTGGGGATGGCGTTTCCACCTGCAAACCGACCATGCTGTGCTACAGTGGCTTCATACCGCCACAGGAAATAACAAAAAACTTCTTTGGTGGAGTTTAGCTCTCCAAGATTTTGATTTCGACATCCAACAGATCTCAGGAGCTTCTAATGAAGTGGCTGATGCATTCTCCTGTGAAAGTTTCCCAGAATCAACTGGTTAAAATCATCCTTGAGATGGGGAAAATATTGTTAGTCTTTAAATACTTGGTAGTATATTTAGAGGTGCATGTGTCTTATTAACTCTGTTTTTTCCTAGAGCTCCAGGAAGATATCCCAGCCAGCGTTTCACCCTATTTGTGATTTGGGGTGTGTGTCATAAATATAAAGGGAAGGGTAAACACCTTTAAAATCCCTCCTGGCCAGAGGAAAAACCCTTTCACCTGTAAAGGGTTAAGAAGCTAGGATAACCTCGCTGGCACCTGACCAAAATGACCAATGAGGAGACAAGATACTTTCAAAAGCTGGGGGGAGGGAGAAACAAAGTCTCTCTCTTGGTCTGTGTGATGCTTTTGCCAGGGACAGAACAGGAATGGAGTCTGAGAACTTAGTAAGTAATCTAGCTAGATATAAAGAAAAGGAGTACTTGTGGCACCTTAGAGACTAACCAATTTATTTGAGCATAAGCTTTCGTGAGCTACAGCTCACTTCATCCAATGAAGTGAGCTGTAGCTCACGAAAGCTTATGCTCAAATAAATTGGTTAGTCTCTAAGGTGCCACAAGTACTTGTTTTCTTTTTGCGAATACAGACTAACATGGCTGTTACTCTGAAACCTAGCTAGATATGCGTTAGATTCTGATTTCTTTAAATGGCTGAGAAAATAAGCTGTGCTGAATGGAATGGATATTCCTGTTTTTCTGTCTTTTTGTAACTTAAAGTTTTGCCTAGAGGGATTCTCTATGTTTTGAATATAATTACCCTGTGAGGTATTTACCATCCTGATTTTACAGAAGTGATTCTTTTTACTTTTTCTTCTATTAACATTCTTTTAAGAAACTGAATGCTTTTTCATTATTCTTAAGATCCAAGGGTTTGGGTCTGTGTTCACCTATGCAAATTGGTGAGGATTTTTATCAAACCTTCCCCAGGGAAGGGAGTGTGACGTTTGAGAGGATTCTGGGGGGAAAGACGTTTCCAAATGGACTCTTTCTCAGTAACCAGTGTTAGATGTTTGGTGGTGGCAGTGATAAAGTACAAGGGCAAAAGGTAAAATAGGTTGTACCTTGGGGAAGTTTTAACCTAAGCTGGTAGAAGTAAGCTTAGGAGGTTTTCATGCAGGTCCCCACATCTGTACCTTAGCGTTCAGAGTGGGGAAGGAACCTTGACATAGGTGCAATTCGGTATACAGCTCTTTAAAGCTTAACATAGAGATTCTGGAATTTGAACTTGGGCTCTTCATCATCCAGCTTGTTGCTCCCAAAGCAGCAGCCAAGACCTGGTGTTGTCACTTATCTCAAACAGCTCCTTGGGAGTACAGCATGTTGTTGGCAGCATTGCATCAAGCAGTGTTCAAGTGTTTGCCTTGGCTCTCCACAGTAACATTTGGGGTTGTTCCTCAGCTTCCATTATGTCATTTTGTCACCAGTCTTTGCCATCCCAGATCTCATTCAATTTAGAGTACACCAATGTTTTTGTTCAGTCAGTGTCTGGGGGCAGTGTCTGAAGGAACTGGTTTCTCCAAGATCATTGGCATTTCCTGCTATTTTGTTACTTTGTAGTTTTCTACAGCAGTATTTTAGGGAAAGTGATTTTCAGAGGCAAAGCTCTTTCTGGACTTCCATCTCTTGGGTGGTGGAATGTGTACATACAGTAGCTCATGCACCTGTTTCTGTCTCTTTTTGCTGAAAGCATCCCCCCTCACTGATGATGGTGCAATCCCCGCAAGGCAGTATAGCAACTGTGGGTCTTGGTTTCAAAATCCCTGCAATAATCCTACAGGATTGATTGATTGAGTTCAGTATCTGTTTGTGTGCATGACTCGTGGGTGACCAGACTGAGGCACAATACATCACCACTGAGCAGCACAGGGTAAGACTGGTTGAATTTGGGCCCTGATCCTGCAACCACTTAGGTACTCTGTTAACGCTGAGCATGTGCGTAGTTCCATCCACGTTAATGGCAAAGGGGAGTCAGTGGAACTAATCAAATGCTTAAAATGATGTATGTGTTTGCAGGACTGAAGCCTAAATTAATAATTCTATTAATGCTATATGAGACAGAAAGAATATACTTCACTCTTCTACAGCTTTATTGGCTCTATA
This sequence comes from Eretmochelys imbricata, assembly GCF_965152235.1. Taxonomy (NCBI): domain Eukaryota; kingdom Metazoa; phylum Chordata; order Testudines; family Cheloniidae; genus Eretmochelys; species Eretmochelys imbricata. The sequence continues at coordinate 36,636,994 of NC_135574.1, forward strand.
CTGCTAAGACGAGGTTGTCATTAAAGTGTGCAGATAGTACTCTGAATACACCCAAACTAAAAAGGAACTGCAGCCAGGTAGTGTGAGTAAGCCAGTTCTGTTTTCACATGGTAACATTTCTGATCATCACTGTACTTTAGCAATGTCAAACATAATACAGAACCCAGGGTCAGCAATAAGATTCTGTCAAACATGCAGGGTATTGGTAGCTCTAACTTCCAAATTTGTAAATGGCTGTAGCTGCTCTCAGAGGAGCTTCCTGTTTTATGTTGTGAAAATCCCCAATGTCAGTGATGACAGGTAATCTTAGTTCTTTAACTCTCCAAGTTTGAGAATTATACCAGAACATATCTGTGAAAATTTCATTGTGAATGTTTCCCTTCCAGGTTACTTTATTACCTCTTAAAGAATGCTATTTGCAGGACTGACAGCAAGCAGACTGGAAAGTGGTATTAAAACAAGTCCAGGACATGAAAGCTTAAGTAATGGCTTTTGATGGGGGTGTTTTATTACTTAATACACTTGCACAAACAAGTGCTGCAGAAAGAAAAATAAGGAAAGGAAGGGATAAGGGCTGAAAGTGTCTTCTGTACAGGGACATGGATTGGTTGAGAAGGACTCAGAATGTAATAGTGTTGTCAATACCCTTTTTAGCAAGACAGAATAAATAAACTTATTTTTGGTCCATCTTATTGTTAGTGGCTGCATGCATGTAGTAGCAAGAGAGTGTTCGAGGTGGTGGGATATATCTTGCTACCAGGAGACAGTGAGAACTGTGACAGCTGAGTTTTAATCTCTCAATAATGTGGATTAATAAAAGGAAAAATAGATATCTCTACTAGGCAGATGGTGAGTTTGTTTCATAGTTAACATCTGGGTTGGGAGGGGAGAGCACGAACATTCCAAAAAACATTAACATCCCTAACTGGCTTCTTCCAGCATCCCCTGTAAAGAGGGGAGATGCAAATGTGAGCTCAAATACCTACTATGATGGGGGGAGAAGGAAACAGGGACTCCAGACTGGTTTATAGGACAGTGTGTATAATGCTGCATGATTCAAATTAAAAATGGACATTGCAGAGGTAATGGGGATAACCTGCTCAGGGAAGACATTTGTGTAAATGCATTTTGAGATGGTTGTCTGATATTCTAATGGCCAGGATAATAGTCCAAAGATCAAAATGTACCTGAGCTATGATGATTCCTAACAGGGACCAGCAAGGTGTGATTGTCCCAATCTGGCTGATCAAGGGGTCAAAGAAAGGGAAGGTTTAGATAAAATTATAAATAACTTCTGTAGAGTAGAAGATTAGTTATGTTATGCATACCTCCCTTAAGTTTTAACCTGATCTCTCACCTTAATAAATTTTGTTTTTAATTAGACCATTTGAATCCTAGACTGCTTGGGAATTTAACTTGGATCATCCATGAGAGAGAGAACCCTTCACCCTCTGAGGAAAAGTAGTGAGGGGGTAGCATCTGCAGATGAACTCTCAAGGGTTCTTCCTCAGAAAGGAGTGGTCTAAGGAGTCCTCCTATGTAAAGGGTGTCACTTGCAGGGCTTAGATCTGATGGGCACATGGGGAAACCCCTAACATTAAAACTAAGTTTGTACAATATTCAGAACTTAGTTTGTCTGAGCTTAAAAGAATAAGATTCATCCTCCCCACATAGCAGCTTAGTCCTTCGGATGCTGGTGTTGTACATAGGTTTGCAGATAGAATCATAGGACTGGAAGGGACCTCAAGAGGTCTAGTCAAGTCCCCTGCATTCAAGGCAGGACAAAGTAGTTATCCCTGACAGGAATTTGTCTAATCTGCTCTTTAAAATTTTCGATGATGGAGATTCCACAACCTCCCTAGCCATCTTATTCCAGTGCTTAACTATGCTGACAATTAGGAAGTTTTTTCCTAATGTCCATTGCTGCAATTTAAGCCCCTTGTTGTTGCTTCCATCCTCAAAGGTTAAAGAGAACAATTTTTCTCTCTCCTCCTTGTAAAAACCTTTTATGTACTTGAAAACTCTTATTTTATCCCCCCTCAGCCTTCTCTTCTACAGACTAAACAAACCCAGTTTTTTCAGTCTTCCCCCAGAGGTCATGTTTTCTAGACCTTTAATCATTTTATTGCTCTTCTCTGAACTGTCTCCAGTTTGTCCACATCTTTCCTGAAACGTGATGCCCAGAACTGGACACAATACTCCAGTTGAATCCTAATCAGCATGGAGTATAGCAGAAGAATGACTTCTAGCTTGCTTACAACACTCTTGCTAATACATCCCAGAATGATGTAAAAAGGAGTCCCGGAAGAGGATGGTGTTTTTCACCTGGTGTCCTTTCAGAAGAGGTTCTCCAGTTTCTTTTGGTATGCCACAAGGGATGGCAGATGAGGACAATTGCTATCTTCTACAGCTCTGGGTCAGACAACATTGGAAATGTTTAGGAAAAAAAATAAAAATTAAGCATGTTCCTTAATTCTGAAAAACTGATTATAAATTACAGTTTGACATCAAAATCCAATTACTTTGGATTACAAATGGCAGAGGGGCAACTCTAATAGATGATGGACTAGTAGCCATTTTTCAGCACTTTATATAAAAAGTGGCGCCAACTGTCTGAAATGTCTAACTGAAGAAATAAGGCAAAAGACCCAACAAGTGATGGAAGAAAATTAGAGGTCAGATGAGACTGGAAACGCTTGGGGGAAAAAAATCAGAACTAAGTAATGTGCTTAATTTTGGAAAAATGCAATTAAGTATGGTTTGACATCAAAATCTAGTTATATTGGACTGCAAATGATTGTATCTGTCATCACCCATCGTGCTCCAATATATAATCCAACCAACACAAGTTCAGAAGAAACTTGCCCAGAGGTATGGTAGCGTATTATTATTTGCTATGGCTGTTGTACACCTTCCTTTGAAGCATCTTGTAGTTGGACCACAGGTCTGATCTGATATGGCTATTCCAATGTTGTACATGTGCTAGGCTTTGTGCAGAGGCAAATGACCCTCACGGCCATTGATAAGCAGAAGCTTCACAGGCCTCCTGAACTACACAGCTAGGGCCTGCTTCTTGTTTTGAAGAAGGTACTTTCTCCCTAGTTGAAACTACAAAATCTGGTTAGGGATTGTTGGCTTAACAGTGAGTGCTTTGGTGAATCCTGCCCTATCTGGTAACGTAATGCAGCCTACTTCCCTATGGTAGAGTCTCCCATAGAGTAACTATTCTAGTGAGAATTACATGGTGGGGGGGACACAGAACATGCTTTGTGCAGTGCTAATGCAGTTCAAACTTCCATAGATAGCTTTTGTTGGATAAAGATGGAATTGTAGGCATCACTTTCAAGCAGAAGCTCCTTAACAGAACATTCAAATCTTGGGTTTGGATGCTTCAGGTGGCATGTAAGTGTGTGAATCTAAGGGTCTGTATAAGCATCCAAATGTCCTATTTGGATGTCCTGTTAAGGAACCCATGGTGAAAAATGTTGTTCCCTATTATATGTAAAAGAGATGACATAAGTCTAATGTGACAATGTGGGTCCACTCTTGCAGACTCCAATGCTGAATAAGGCTTCTGGGTGCTACCACATTCTGAATTTTTATAGCACAGATTTGAAAATTTAAATGGAGTTTAATATTTTAATGGTAAAACAGAGGCATTGCAAGAACAAACTAGGCTGCATTTCTAGCAAGAAAGTATCACTTTTCTTTTGAAAAAGGGTAAAACTTTTTGGTCCTCACACCTTTCAGTCTGTGTTCCACCCAACCCCCCCAGTCATTGCCCACTTCTTCCCATTCACATCATCACATGTTCTTCCATGATGCCCCTTACGCATGACACACCCTGCCTCAATCTGTCATTTCCCCATCCTCTTCTCCTAAGGCCCTTTTGAAAGCACGCTGCTTCAAGGATATCAAAGTGTTTACTATATAATAAATATGAAAAATAAAGTAGAAGTAACAAGAACCACTGGTCACCGCTGTTCAGTCTCCAACTTCTGTTGCATGCCTTTCCTTAGCCTTAGTTTACGTAGGACCTTATCCTGCAAAGACTGAAGCATATGCATAACTCTATGGCATGTACTGAACTTAAAGAACATGAGTAGTCCCATTCACATCGATGTGGCTTGGACGTAACAAAGGCTGCAAGGTACAAGGAGCAAAAAGTTGTTGCATTATACATTGTTCCAATTAAAAGTTCACGTGTATGTGTTTGCTTTGATGCTGTTTAAACTACTCACTTGATAGAAGTTAGATACTTATTTAAGCATCTTACTGAATTGGGACCTTAGATTGTAAATCTTTCATGATCTTAGATTAACACTTTACCCTGTTGCTAAAGTGCCTAGCACATTGCTGGCATTACATTTGGTCATAATGATATAAAAATACTAAAATAAATGAATCTGTTTCTACTAACTTTTTTTTTTTTAAATTAAGTACTGTATAAACCTATTTTAAACTGGAAAAACTCCCTTCACCTTCTAGTAGTGAAAGTTTCCTTTTGTTCCATTATGAGATTCAGAATTCCCATGATGCTTTCTGATTTAGCCAAGAGATCTTACAATGGGGACTATTGCTTAACCAGAGATGTAAACTAATAAGAATTGAGAAGCATTGAATTTAGAGAGAGAGAAAAGACCTATTAGGTTATATAGACTACTCCCCTGCCATTGTAGGAGTGTTCCCTACAGTATAACCTGCAGTGCTTTGTTTGGTCCAGTTATAAATGACTTGAGTAATGTGGCTTTGCTAATCTCATAAGAAATTATATCACAGTCTAATAGATCACACCATTAGGAATCGTTTCCTGATATTGAACCTTAATATTCCTTTGCTTAATTTATTCTCATTATTCCTAGCAACATCCTTTAGGACACCCTAAACAATTGGTCTCCCTCCTTGATGTTTTGAACCATCAAGTACATGAAGAAGGTTATCATATCCGCCTTTAGTTATTTACTCAAGCTCTGTGTATTTAGCCCTTTTAATCTTTTCCTATAAACTATTCCCTCCAGTCCCTTAATTGTTTTTATTGCTTTTTCACTGAATTGTCTCCAATTTCTTGACACTACTGTGGGGCAGCTCCTTCTTCTCATGGACGTCAATAGCGAAACAGAAAGCACACATCCATCAGTAAATAACAAGCAATAATCGTTCTAGTTTTGGATACAGATTGGTGAACCAGTTCAGATAAATACAAACCTTTCCTATACATTTTCTCATTGTTATAAGCAAAATCGTTCATTGAGATGCTGAAATATGTTTTCACATCAAGCTTCTGTCTGAATCTCGAATTCAGAGTGCCAGATGAATGGAGAAGAGGTTATTATCATGGTATTTCTGGCCAGGAGCAGTAGTTCTGGAAATCTCATGACAGTCTTTCCTTGTGAAAGTCCCAGAGCAATAATGCATTCTGAAGAAGTTTGTGTAGTCAGATAGACCTTTACTGAACCTCTGAAGTATAACATGCTTATCCAAAATGAAGTTGCAATATGAAACTTTTGAGGATCTTTCATCCTTAATACATGCACTATTCTAGCCACGGTCTCACCAAAATAAATGTGAGTGGCTATCACCAAGCTCGTCTGTGATATGTCTTGTGCGTCTCTCATTTTCAGAAGACTGGTTTTAGAAACTGACTGTAGGAGCAGAGCAGTAGCTATGTGTGAAGCCAAAACTCCTTGGTGGCATGATAGATTTGGGGCTTCTGAAGTAATCTGTTGCCCTGAGCACAAGAAGGGCATGTAAGACTGGCTTTCACAGATTCTTGTTTTAAGGCACCTTTGGGGCTTCTCAATGAATGGCCCACCCTTTAGATTCATTTGTAACAATTTACAGTTAATCTGAGCTGACAAGGGTTGGTGCATTCTATCTTTGCCTACTAGCTGGAAGGTTGTTGGGTCGCCCCCCCACCCCACCCCAGATGGTCCAGTACCCTGACCTGTACACATCATGTTTCACCAGGAAAATGATGGAGGTCTGACTAGGACCAGTGCCTACCAGGGAAGAAGTAATGCCCCACCACTCTACAGATATTGCTGAACCTTTGTCCCAAGCTTAGTTAATTGCCAACTCAGTTGTGGAGTAACAGGTCTAACAGGCCACCTGCACGTTTGCCTTGTTTGGGACTTTCCAAAAGAGCAGGCTTGTCATGGGAGCTGGAGAGTGAGGACAGTGCCCTGTGCTTGGGGAATTTATGCTGACATCAGACCGTCTGGACTATAACCTTCATTTTTTTCCAAACCTGATTTGTAGTGTATGAGCTCAGCTGTTACCTTATGATGGTATCTAAGTGTACTTTCCACTGTGTTGAGGGTGTACCATTTCTCCACATGGATAGGGCTCCCCAACCCAGTTCCTACTCTTAGCAGTCCTTCACAGGTTGCTGGCATATAGGGGGGTTCCCCCATGGCAAGTATGGTCCTTACTTTTTCTGCATTGGAGCTGCCTTTATGGGGTTCCCAGACCATGAATTATGACCAATGTGCAGATTGCACTCAGAATGCCTCTGGGGGTACATTTATCTCCATGAGGTGCCAGATTCTCAAATACCTGTTCACTCACCTGTCTGACTGCCATCTGTAGTTTCATTTCAAATGATTGCTCTGTTAAATAGGTGGAACATTGGGCATGGTATCATGTTCTGGGCATGGAAAAACATGTCCAAGAAAAAACTTAGGTTCACAACTAGGATACAACCATGATGCAGTCCACATCCACTGGGAAGGATTCAGGTGTATGTGTGGTACCAGCTCATGCCTCTCATCCATTACTTACACTGTGAGCACTGGGCTTTATTGGTCTGATCTGAACTCCTTTCTCAATGGGCATGGCATAGCACACTGACGCTGCAACTACTGATTGCGTCAGGAGGTGTAGCAACAGAGTTAAATTAAGGATTACTAGGAATTTGGTGGCACCATTGTCCAGAACTCTTTGAACTGGCGAGGGTTCATCTTTGAGATGTTGCCATAGACATGCAAAAAGGGTCCTAGCAATATGAGGTGGTGGTGCCAGTTCATTTGCTAGTGGCATCTTGTGGCAGCTAAGGCTCACAAAAGCGTCAAAGGGCTAAATACCATAGGAGGCTGAGGGCACAGCTTCCCCCTTTTCCTGAAGATTTCACTAGAGCCAACCGTGAAGGATAGATGAATGCTTGACTGGATCCAAAGATCTAGAACTCTTAGCATGAGACAGGAGAGGCAGCATGAGAGACAACCTATACTTTAATATCCATAAATGGTAGGACCTCGGGGATGTCAAGATTTATGGACCAGCAGAAAGGACTAGGGCAAACTCCTCCTCAAGCAGGAAGTATATTGCAAGTGCTCCCTCTCCTTGGGCATCTGCTGCTTTTCTTTTCATTTGGTATTGATACATATAGCATCAGCCAAACTAGGGAAATTCATGAAAAATGTTCCTTCCAATGGGTCAGTGGTAACAATATTTACTTTCATGAGTATCAGTCATCTTAAGTTTTGTTTGGGTTTTTAAAGAGAAAAGACAACTATTCCTTTTTAAATGCAAAGGAAATATACTTTGGCATGTAGGTTAAGCTTTGGGGGATTAATTTCAGATACAAGGGAAGGTACCACAAACTGTTTAATGTTTGCCTAACACACCACCTACTATGTCTAGCAAACACTCAGTTTCTGGGCTGCTGAATGTACCTTCTACATCCTGAAATCTGTATACAAGTGAGCAGACGTTGGAAATGCGTAATGCTTTCTGTCCAGTACAAAAGGAGTTAAGGCAAAGTAAGGGCTGGGCAGGAAAGGAATCTAGACAGAACAGCTTTACACAGAGAGCAGTTAATATGTGCAACAAACTGCCAAGGACAGCAGAAAGAGCAACTAGTATAAATAATTTAAACCCAGACTAGGCAAATATTTGGAGGAGGGGTATATTGTGGAAGTATAGTTGCTAACTGGGAAGAGAAGGTGGACTCCTGAGCTTACTGGCCCCTTTTTGTTCTAAAATGTCCTACAGTCCATTACTTTGCAGTCTGCCACATCCCATAATTTTTAGTTTTGATCTGGAGTTTTTAAAGCTTGCATAAGAATTAACTGTACAACACTGTCTGGAATGTGGCTCTGTCGTGCAATTTGGCTTTACGATTCATTCATTTTCCCAGACTTTATTTCTCCAGAGTTGGTCTTGGGTTGGCGTTCTCAGCCCTGCAAAAAAACCCACACAGGGCTGGGTGGAAGGAATATAAATGCTCCGCTGGAGCCAGACTCGAGCTGGGGCAGTTGCTGTCAATATCCTGAAGCTCAGACACATTGACAGGACGATGGGGGAGGTGTTCTGCCGTGCCGTAGGTCCCAGGAATACCTTATTTTGGGAGTAAATTTATATATAAAATACAGAGAGAGAGAGAGAGAGAGAGAGAGAGAGATTCAGCAGCACGGTAGCTTCTTGGTTCAATGAGATACAGCTTCAGGTAACGATGATCAGCAGCTTTGCAGCATGGATATGGAAAAATGTACTTTAAAAACACGGGAAGGAATAACTTAGCAAATGTAGTATTGTGCTGTTGTAGGTAAGGGAAGCAGAAGGACAATTGCAGTTGACGTGATTCATTTTTTTCCCAGTCCATAATTTACGACAATGAATTTAAAATACAGCTCTTGTTAAAACACTCCTGCGATGGATGGGGGAGGCAGAAATCCTTGCAAACGCGCCAAAGGGCGCAAATTATCCTGTTCATCTAGCTATGAAACAACTTTGATTTTCATGTCTAGCTCCCGTGCCTTATTCTTCTCTCTCTCGTGCTATGAACGTGTAGCCCTGTGAAACTAACAATCCCGTGTGCTTTGCAGAGGTCTGTGTCACAGCAGTGTCTATGATCATCTTAGGGTGTTATCTTTTGTTCCGGGGTGACCACCCACCCCTCGAGAGCTGTTCTCGCTCACACACGCTGTCGCCAGGCTCAGCCTTGCTCCCGTGGAGCCAGGAAAATACAAGCTACCTTCTTCTTCTTCTTCTTCTTCTTTTTTTTTTTTTTTTTTTTTTTTTAGCAGACTGTAATAGCAGATTCCGCCTATTCTTTGCTCCACAGAACATCCGATGCGGAGTCCAATCGGCTGAAAAAGTTGCACAGACGTCATTGTGTGTGTGTGTGTGCGCGTGCGCGCGCGCGCAGCCGGCTGCAGCTGCTTGGCTGAGTGGAACCTCCATTAGAGCAGCTCGATTGATTTCTGGTTCACGCTGCAGCATCGGGGGTAGAGCGCAGGAAAGAGCGCGTCTCAGAAACAGGAATTAACTGAAGGCATTTCTGTCTTGTGTGTAAATATAATATGCACAGAGCTGAAGCTATAGCTTTGCCACCGCAGCGTTTGCCTAGGAGGAGCCTCACCCACACAATAGAGAAGGAACATGAAGAGCAAACTGAAGCCCTCACTTGCCTCATAAAACAACTAAAGCTGGCCAACTTTCAAATATGAGGCGTGTATTCATATTCTTAAGGCTGGAAAAAATCTGATTGCCCCACAACAGTGTTTTTATACTCAGCTGAACGGTGGCTTTTCAAATCTGCAGTTCAATTGTTCTTTTTCTCAGTACGTCCAATTCGCTGCATTGGGGAGTTTTCCTAGAATTGTTGCTCAGGCGGGATTTTTCCTAAATACATTCATACAGGGTTGCAGACCGATGCTTTTTCATGTGCTGGTAGACATGCGTTGTGATGTAGGTACTATTGCAGGGGAAGGGATACAGAAATGATTTTTTTCTCCTAAAAGCTCCCTTTCAGGATATTAGGCTGTGCCTAGATGAGGCAGGGCTCCCCCGCCCCGAGATCTGTTTTCTAGCTAATAGCTGGAAATAATTTATAGCTGCATGTTAATAGGTTGTCTTGGGGTTTTCAGCATATTTGAGGAGAAATTCCCTGCGAAGACAGTGTGTCTTTTCACAATAACTGCATGTCAGTCTGGCAGACTATAACTGTGAGCAATATACAATTAAGGGGGGGGGGGAGGGGAAAGCCAGCACCATTATATGCTTGGGGGAGGGCGTTGGGAGAAGGGGGAAATGGTAATACCTTTAAAAATGAAAGGCAGTAAGCCATTATTAGCAAAAGCTATATTGAGCATGCTTGCCAGACAAGGCAGCTCAGCTCAGCTCTAGTTCCGCCCAGACATGTGCCTTGCCATTTTCATTTTAATCAGGCTGCTCAGGATGGCTGCTGATTCATTTTGCGGGGTGGCCCCCTGGGAGCCAAGGTGGAAGCCTGAGGCGAACTGCTAGAGTGCATCAATGCAGCACTCCACATCAGAGACAGGGTGGGGAGAAAGGCTCCAGCAGCAGCTCGAGTTCGAAATACCAGCCTCGCTGTTCAAATATACACATCCCCTGCAAAACCCCATCAACCCCCCCCCCCCACCCAAATCATCCAATAAAACACAATTAACACAGGGGGAAAAAACTCTCTCCTGATTATTCCTTCCAATTGTGTCTCAGAATTTGCTCGAGCTGCCATTTCTTTTCACAATCCCTTATTTTGTTTTGTTTTTGTTTTAAATCAGCCACCAACGCGCTCCGTTTCTCTATTTACCTGGTAACGACTTGGGGGTGGGCTACCTGATTTAGCTGGAGACTTTGATTTGTGGGATTGACAACCTTATTATGCAGTGAGCTTATTATTGATATGATTCTGCTCTCGGTTGCCATGACCACCTTGTGAGAGACATTCAATTTTCTCTCTTCCATCATCATTATCTATGAGGCCATCTGTTGTGGAAAATGAATTCAGCCTCATTTGCATGACTGATAAGCAAATTTTTTTTATCTATTTAACAGAAGGTCATATGCCGGGGATTTGGAGCTGGTGGAAAAAAAGAAAGTGGAGGGGGGGGGGGGGAGCATATCGAGAGGATGAGTGGGAGTGCGTGCATTAGAGGATGTATGTGGAAGTAAAACAGATCCCTCAGGCCTGCTAGCCTATCGTGCTGCATTTGTCATTCCTGCCAGGGCGACATTTTCCCCCCTAAGCTTCTGCACACTAAGGAGAGTGAGAGAGCTTTTCCCCTGCAGTCTTCTTGAAGCCCCCCTGATTTTTACTCAGTGTTGGTGGGTGTATTTAATTTTTTTTTTTTTAATCCCTGGAACGTGGGGTATCTTTTCAGTGTTCAGTGAAGAAAAAAAGCAGCCTTTTCTGGGTCTCTGTGGTATGCTTCTTACTCCTCATCCTTTCAAAGTTGTCGTGAGCCAGGGCTGTTTCTGAACCATGCTGAAATGTCGTTATTGTGGTTAGTTTGTAATACTTAATGGTGTTAGGTGAGAGCTGTGTTTTATTCAGGGAGCTGATTCTAGGAGGGTGGGTATTGGCTTTTGCAGTTGTTCGATAGTTTGTACTGTCCATTGTTTGTTCTTTTCAAGTTCTTGCGGTGTTGCTGTGCAGATGAGATTGTACTGAACTGTAGCTTAGTTAGTAAGATGCGGAAGTCTGATTTCAGTGCACGAAAGTGTGTGGCTGCATTAAGCATGTTGTTTGTATAAACTTGATGCATGTGGTACAGTACTTTTGATACGAAGATCCTGAGACGACAACTTCTGATACCCATAAAATACTTGAGCATTACAGATATTCAAACACATTTAAATAAAAGATGCTAAACCTCTATGCTTTTTTACACAAAATATGACTTGAAGGCACGGTGACAGGAAAATAATGGATTTATACTTGTTAAGGTAATATTCACAGAAAAATTGCATTTTAAAGATAACTTTCTTAAATATTTCAAATTACAATAGTTTGACATGATATATTATTCCTAACATAAAACTAGCTTTGCAGATAATGTTGATTTGTTTAATATTCCGTGCTGAAATCTTCATCCTCCCATACTTCAGTTTAAAGATAGTTCTGATAAGTACAGCTTGAAGAAAATACTGTGTAATGTAGAGTTACAGTCTATGTAAACTTGGTGAAAAGGATAAATATAACAAACACTGAAAAGTAGCTGAAGATTGTAGAAAGGAATCAGAAGTAATTAAAACTTACCCGTTAAGCAGATTCTCCTCCTGTACTTGTATTGGTGACTGGATAAGATTAAACTCAGAGAACAAAAGCAAGTCATTTTTTCCTCTATAATGAGCACTGTACACAACCTCAGGTAGACAAACTACAAACCAAAGTTTTCTTGTTTTTGTTTTGAACGTTCATTTCCACAGAAGTAATATAAGTGTTTGTAAGCTTAGGTTTTGGAGGGGGTGGGGGGATTATTACAAATGCTTCACACGGCTGACAATACTGTTGCTTTAAAAGGCAGAAAGTGAATTATGCAGCATCCCCTTTTTTGCTAATAAACATAATTGCATTTCAGTTATTTGCCATTTGCAAAGAAGCTTATTTCTAAATTTAATACTGCATAGTAACTCCCTGTAACACTGGGTGCTGAATTTCAGATTAAAAGAAGTTTCACTCGTATTCAGGTCAGTTACAATATGGCAGGTCTCTGACTTGGCCACAGAAAGGAAGTTCCACTAAATTACTTAATTAAAATTATTCTTATTTTTGGTTATAAGAACCAGTTTGCAATAGACCCAGTAGTAGATTATCATCCTGATAACATGTGACTGCTAATATTTTAAAAGGTGCTGTTCCCCTCCCCAAAAATGTATTCTTGTACCATAGACTCTTAAAGGGAATGACATTTATTTTTTATTTGCCTTATTTATCGTGCGTATTCTATTTGGTGGCGGACGTTGGATTACAAAACTAATTTCACACTCATGAAGTTGAACACAATGTAGCTCTGACAGTTTGGGTGGATTGTTTGAAATGATACTAGTTCCCTCAGTGGACCTCCACTGAAAGTAACAGAAAAGTAGCCCGATACTGTGTATTAGCAGGCTGTCTTGTAGCATGAACAGGTTGAGGTCTTTTTATTTATTTTTTCCTCTTGAATTGTTAGGATATTCCAAAGAGAAATGGGTAAACTGCTGAAAAAGCCTAAGAGACAGCACAGTTGGTTCTCTCTCCCTGACCCCCAAAAGTTAATTATCAAGCTTGGTTGGATTCCTCCTTGCCACCCTGACATTTGACTACTGCTAATTCACTGATTAATCTCATTAATGTGATTATAGTAGGATTTGGAGTTGGCTGCTATTGTTCTGCAGAAAGAGCTATTCAGCCCGAGCACTTGCCACCTCATTCAGTTTTGCTGGGATTTTTCAAAGGCTGGTTGAGTGAGTTATTGTGAAAGAGGTTTCTCTGCCTTTCCCTTTCAGCACCAGGAGCTGTCCGCTGCTGATAGCATTTACATTCAGCACTGACTGATTTCGTACTAGTTTACTGGCAATGTGAAAATGACTTACTTTCATCACCTTAATGATTCTGCTCATTGAGATAAAAGCAAGAGACGCCTTTATGCTTTATAATTAGACAATATGAAGATGGCTGGGGTAAAAATATAAAATCTGTGCTCTTTAATGCTTCTTTCTTTAATTTTAAAAAGCTGTCCTTGTATACATTTTGTTTAGTCTGTGAAATCAACATAATACTGTAGTTTAAATAGTACTTCCTTGCATCCATGCAATTTTACTATCAAGATATAACGGCATTACAGGTGTTATTATATTCAATGATGCCTCTTCAAAGTATTCCACAATGAGTTAATATCACTAGTTTTCCTCCGTTTTACACGAATAAACATATATAGTATCAAGGTTAATTCTTCAACATTATGACTGCCCTCACTGGCACCAGCATAGATGGAAGGTTCCCTGCATTGCAACCCCAGTTTTCAGGAGTTTGACATTGCTAAGCGTTGTTTGACTGACACTTGGTCTAAAAGTCTCCCGTTGGTGAATACATAATATAAACGATTTAGCCTGTTTTCGGTTGCAATAAAAATTATACAATAGTTTTCTGGTTTGAGATTTCTAAATCAGACTAGGCATGATTTAAAAAAAAACAAGACATTTTGCACAGTATTAGTGCAGGATCTGCTGCTATGCTGTTTGGTATGTGATTTTTATTATGTAAAAGTTATATTGCTATCATTTAATAACTGGCTACTGCGCATGTGCAGTAACTTCTTTTGTCACATTTTTCTTTCTTTCCTATTCTTTATGAACATGGCCCTATATTCAAAATTGAAGCCATCCATTAAACTATGTTGTGGCAAGGATTGGTCATGACTTCAAAGGAACTATTGCAAACCATTAAAATAAAAATTCTTTCACGTTAAAAGTGCCTGGCTGAAGAGCAATCTACTAAATAATGCACGTAAAGATATTCAAGTACCTAGTGAGACAATAGATCCCAACGATTCCTCTGCAGCCACTAGAGTCCATTGGATGACTAATGCCTCTTTTCAAAATTCTCCAAGTACGTCGTCACAGAACCTACTGTAACCTTTTGTGGGGTTACTGTAAATCCGACAGTCGTTAACAGTGTACGTCAATGAAAACCCCTTCTGAAGAAATAATAAATCTTTTCCTGTCACCTGCCTCCTCTTCTGCCCCCCCCTCCAGAAGTACTTTTACCCGCAATTGTTTTAGAAGGCTACACCTTTAATAAAGGACATAGGCAGGGTTGTATAGGAACAGGTTCTTACGGTGACAATCTAATAAAGGCTGCTGGTATTTTTTTCCCCTAATAAATACAGGACTCTAATTCCAGCCTGACAGTAGTAAGTTTGTCTCGTGCATGAGGTATGCTTCCGGTAGTTTGCAAGAAACTACCACCGGTGAGAAAGTAAATGACATGGTAGGTTTTCCAGTAAAGGTCAGCTGAAATTAGTTCACTTCAGGTAGTCTTCAGAAAGAACAGAGCGCTCTTTCATTAACGCTGCTTAAGCATCCTTCCCTCCCCCCGCCACTGAAGAGGCACGGGCTGGGGGGGGAGGCATCCCAGACCATTAACACCATACCCTCACGTTTTAAGGAGGATAATTAGTCCAATGAATCACCAGTCTCCCAGGTTATCGTCCACACTAGTCTTTATATATGTGTGGGTGGGTGTGCAAATGCTTCTAATTTATGCAGCTAACTCTGGGCTCCATCCTGCTCCGGGGGGTGGTTTTGATACTGGCGCCCACGGCAGCAGGACTGGGCCCTTTCTTTGCGCCAGCTCTAAATCTGAACAAGAATGTGAGATTTTTGCCAGGTGCAAACGGTTTTCCAGCTATTGCAAAGTTTGTAAACACCTGTCAGGAGGTATGTACCTCAGCCTTATGTTAATACCATGCCTCCGAACAGGTGGGCAAGGTAAGGTGGCATGTCAACTTGTGGCAGATGAAAGAGGACAGGGGTTTTTTTTGTTTGGTTGGTTGGGTTTGTTGTCGTCGTCGTCGTCCCCCGCCAGGAAGAGGAAGTTACTGTAAAATGCTGAACCCCCAAAGTGACCTCAAACAATAGAAGCAGATACAGGCTGTTTTTGGCGACTCCCCTTTGGCAGCTGGTTTTACATGGTGATTGTTATGTTTAAGAGGGGCTTAGTTCGGTTAAAAATAAACAACAACCCAAACCACCCTCCTGCTGCATAAGGCGGCAGACCTGGGAGCTAGGCACTCGCTTTCCGCCATAGAGGTCAGGAGAGGCGTTTCTCCTTGAGACGCTGTCTCTGCTGTCTCCTTACTTCGTGGAACCGCTTCCACCGTCTCGGCGTCTGCCCCGGCGTGTCACACCTGCCTTGCTCGAGCTTTCCGAATGTTTTCCCGATGGGGGCTCCCGGAGTGTTCCCCGTCCTAGACGCCGGCGTCACGAGGAGTCCTGGGAGCGTAGGTGGATGTAATCAGAGATGACAGAGAAGAATTACAGAAAGTACAGGTGTGTGTGTGTGTTGGGGAGAGGAGACACACGCAAATCCTTTCTGCTTCATGGGGAAACACTCCATTTCCCACCCTCCCAATTAATGCAACCGAGGATGTTGCTTTTGCGAGCACGTCCCTCCGCCTGCTTGCGGTGTGCTTTTCACCCCTTTTGACAAGGGAGAGGGGTTTTTAGAAAAGTTTGTCATCGCTGTGGCTGCGATGGCTCAAGACGCTAAGGGCTACTACACACAGATAGGCTTCCCGACACCCCCGCTCAGACTGCAGCGTGATTTCTGGCAATGCTAGATGGGAAGGGAATTGTAACCTCTGTAGCAACCAACATGTCTGGTCTCAACACGTCAGCCAACAGATTCAGGCTTTAGAGGGATTACCTCCGGGGGGGGGGAGGAAATGGTGTTTCTTGCGATTTACCCCTTTGGTGTTCAGTCTCTACTGCTGAAACAGTGGGCAGCATGGTCCCCCTCTGCAAGCCTGCAGTGGTTTATCAGCGGGGTGCTGCTTGCAGAGGAGAGAGCATCACTGAAGGCGGCAAACTAACAGGGTGGGGGAATCAGGGGGATGGCAATGAGTGCCATGGCAATAAAAAGGGCAACCAAATCAACCCGCGTCCGTGTGCGCCTGTTCATACGAAAAATAGCTGCTTGGCAGAAATTGATTTTGAAGGAGGGCTTTTGCCTGGTAGCTGCTGACAATTTTACTGAGAGGTGCTCTACTTCTCTCTCTATTGTATGGAGGGCAGGGTGCAGCAGGGAAGCCTAGGCTCCCAGCTGCTAGACTTGCATCCAAGCCCCTTCGAGTGGGTTCCAGCTTCCTTACCGTCGTTTTGTTAATAAATACATTTGGCTTGAATTTGTGTAAAGAGCGCTGCAGTTCTAGCTAGGTCACGAATTTTCAGCCTGGTGCGAAAATGGCATGTTTAGGGGACAGATTTAAAGCGAGCCTTTACCCTCCCGATAACCTCATTCAGGAGCCCTGCCCCATATTTCGAGCGTTAGACAGAAAGAAGTATTATTAAATCAGATTCTCTGTAGTGAAGCTTATTACGGTGTTTGGGGAGGGGAAGATGGTTGAAAAAGGCTTTGTCAGGACAGTAAGTGTTATAAAGGGGGTGGGGGAGTGTACTAATTTGAGTGTCCCTTTGAGTGAAAAAGACCCTCTCCTTGATCATACAGCTCGTTTACTAGTCTGAGGCAGCCAGAGCTACAACGTCAACCGGATTTTGCTAACAATATTTTTGTGAAAGCCACATGCAAATTTAGTCTTTTGTATATGAGATCTTGTTTACATTTGGTCTGTTTGTCCAATGAAAGTTTCCTTGCCCAAATTTACATCAGTGGTAGAAGCTTGGTAATCTTTCCAGCTGGAAATAGTTTATTTCCTTTGTTTTAAAAGAGAGAATATGGTGCTAGCTGGTAAAATAAATGAGGCTACAGAAATTTGAGTTAACTCTATACACACTGGAAGGTTGTTTTAGTGGCAAGCAAATAACTTATATTTATTTTTAATCATTTTAAAAACAATAAACATTTAAAAGTGTACAGGTTTGCTGAATTTTCGAAGATTTCTTTTACCCAAGCTTCATTTTACCATAGGAGCTAGAGGAGGTATTTTTAGATGTATCACCTACTCCGTATCTGTTAACAGTCTGACTGGTATTTATGGTTCCCATCTATTACATTAAATACAGCACTGCACATGATACACACTCTGTTCCAGAGATTTAGGGGCCTGTGGGTACAATGCAGGAAGCATTCTAGTAGACAGCCCCAATCTTGTCTGACTATTGCAAGCCTAATAAACAGGAGAATTAAAAAATATTGATTTTTTTTTAAGCCAAAACTATAGCTGAAAAAATATCTTGCTTAGCGGTGCAGTCCTCCTCCCCCACCCGCCAACGTTAGGATTTGGGGAAATGGATATGTTTTGTATTGCTTAAAGGATGCAGACTGAGAGAGGGTAAGTCAGCAATATGCCACTGATGTTCTGCTGCAGTAATATGGTCTCTAAGGGAACTGGTGCTTGATGCATACTACACAGCCTAGGCTTGCTGTAGCCCATCGCCTGTCTGTCTGCTGCTTTTAAATGGAGGTTACAGCTGATCCATCAGCCACAGTGCTGCACGCATGCCCATCTTTTTTGCATCGTTTAGTGGTGTCAATTTATTAATTTCTGTCTTCTACTTCAGGCCCGTTGGTTTCCTGTCTAAAAGCATTATTACTTTTGTCCATGTGGCAAAATAATTAGCATACAGATGAGAAGTGATCCTGTCTCTGAGCCTCGGTAGCAAGAGAAGATGTGCAGTGAAAAGTTGATTGGATGAATGGAGAACAAATGGTGGGCGTTCAAAAGCATTAGAAGAGTTTTGTTGTCGTGGAGCAGGTTTGTCAATTTTCTGGGTGAATCTCTTAAGATGGAAGGCAGGGTGGCTGGTGCTGAAATGATTGCCTGACAGACTCTGGCCTAGTTTAAGGTGCAGAATTGGACTGCAATGCACAGATAATTCATTTGGACTACTTTGTTTTGCAATTCTTCAGCTTTCCCTTTGATATTCCCTCAAGGTAAATATGCCCTTTTCTCACTGTTATTGTTCTCAGATCACTTTGCTCTTGTTCAGAAAGTGAAGGAAAGTTCAACTCTCTGGACAGTAACAATAGAATAGCCAGTTTGCTGTACCTTTTTGCTAAACTGCTGAACATATTTTCATACTCAGAGATCTGGAGATTATCTCAACTGTTCAGGGCAAGAACATGCTCTCTCTGAAGTCAGTGGGGAGTTTTGCCATTTATTTCAATGGGAGCAGGATCTAGCCCTTTGTAATTGTTTTCTGAAATTTGCATTTGCAAATTTCCATTATTAAATATATTTAATATTTGCTAGAATGTCCATTCATTCATTAACATTAGTAAATGCTATTTCAATTAAAGCCTAGAAGTAATTAATTCTAACTGGTATGTATTTTCCTGTTTGGAATAAGATTGTAGTTTATTTACCAGCCAACTCACTAATTATTCTAAAAACCCAAACTTAAGTTATAGATCTGCATATTGTTAGTGGGAGGGAAAAAACGTGATTTCTGTGTTGCTGAGAGAGGCTCTTTATTGAAGAGCAGGCTGAAAAAACCAAGAAAATAAATAAAAACAGCCTTTTAATTACTCAAAATTCTGCCAGAAAATACTGAACATGAATAAAATCCTAGTTTTCTAATAGACCATCCATTGATATATATTTCTTACATAATCATAATGTATATACTACAACATGGAATATTTTAATATTTGGCTGAATTTGCTTCCCTCTCTGTATAGTCATTTAGGAATAGTTTTATCCTGATTTAATGGTTCTTAATCTCCTTAAAAATGGAGATTTTCATTTTAACTGACCTAGTTTTTTAACTGCTGTTAATGTTAGATAGAAATTACTATCCTTGAATTGTCTTTACATAGCTTTCTGAATATTGCAGATCAGTTAAAGAATGATTGGCTTTCATTTTAGAGGCTTGTATTTTTAGGAGTCATCTTTAACTATTTTGCTTTGGAGAACAACAGTGAATATTTTCAAAGGGAATATAGCTTTTTATCTTTTTGGCATTTCATACTTGTGTAGTAGTTTATTTTCATAAAATACCAAACAAGCAGAAGAAGTCTTCACCATGCCAAAAGCTCCAAACAAAAAATGTTGGAATAAACTATTCTCTCTTAACAAGCAGTTTTTAGTTGCTTTAGATCATTTCATAGTGTTTGTTCAAGTTTTGAATGTTTAGCTTAAACTTGGTTGTTAGGGTGAAGACATGTAGTCTGATTATATAAGAGTGCATATATAGTTGTATGTATTTTAAACAAATAAGCTTACATTGAATTGCAGAATAAAATTCTAAACATTAGGAAAACAAAGTAAGGTAAAACTACATACAATGAAATGGAATCTAACTGGAAAAAAGTCATTTGTCTCTATTGCTGGTTTTTTTTTTTTTCATTATATTCATGTATCGACTGAAACAAAGAAAAGAAATAACAGTTATAACTGGCAGATTCAAAATTCAATACATTTTAAGCTAATATAAAAGTGTGAATTGATGTTATGTTTAATTTACACCTTAAACTTTCTGGAGGATGAAATATTAAATTATTTGCATTTCAATCTAGCAGCATGAACTGGCAACACAAGGAGAATAGTTTGGTTTAGTATTTTCATCTGCAGTGGTTTCTTTGTCTTAGACTGTACTACTCAGGTATGTTTCTGCATTTTTAAAGGGGACCAAATTGTATCACAATAGTTTTCAGTCATAGGAGGACTTTCTTCTACTCTGCATTACTGCATCTTTTATGAATTGTAGAATCAAGCTACTGTATGGATACAAAAACAAATAAGAAGGAGAGAGACTTAAAATATATTTATTAGTTTATTATTTCTCTGGATTTATAGGCAACTAGTTTTGGGTTTTTTTCCCCCCCTTTACTTTTGGTTTCATTTCATTTTAATGGTGAAGAGCTAAGTATATAAAAAGGAATTGTTTTAATCAAATGCAAATATTAGCAAAAATATCTAAAATATTGATTCAGGTGTTGAAACTTTGCGACATGAATGGTGGAAAAGTATTCTTCTGAATACCGTTTTGTTTCTGTGTACCAATCTTGCTATACTCTAAGGCAGTGAAAATACAGAATTGTTATAGTTCCATCAGCATTTCCATGAGTAATCTGCATGTACGTTATTTTTTAAAATACATAATATAAGCACATTTTAAAAATGAAAGGTTCTGACATAGGAAACCATTTCCTGATGAACTCTGAGCACTGTAGTTGTCTCACTGGTGTCAGAATAGCTTTTCAAAAATTTTGTACCACTGAACATTATTGTGGAAATGTTGCATGTAATTTTAATTGATCTGAACTAGGTTAATGTTTGCATCACATAGGTCAACTCTGAATGCAATTGTGAAGTTCTTGATAGTATAATGCAAGAAAACTTCATGGCTATAAATTACTTGCTGACTCCTCCGCCCCTTCCTCGCCCCCTCTTTCTCCCCCCCCCCATGTGATGAGAAGGCCTAATGATACCTAATAAAGATGGTTTAAACATCATAGAAGTGCACCCAGATTTTCATGCAGTGAATCAGCATTCAGCCCATGTGTTGCACTATTCTCTAAATAAAGCATGCCTTAGATCAATAAGTCATGAGGAAAGCAAATATATTTAGTATGCTGAGAAAGATTTTTCCCTATAGAATTTCTACAACATCTTGCTTTGATGAGAACCATCATGACCATCTCACTCGGAGTGAGAGCAGCAAATTTTAATGATAAAGAACTTAAGGGGGGGGACCTTAAATGGGCTCAAACAGTGGGGCATGAGAGCAGTAAGCATAGTTATAAGTTTGGGTTTTAAGTCTGATCAGATCTCAGATCCAATTTGTTGTAGAGATACGTTTACACTGAAGCTGAAAACACAGAGCACAGTCATCACGTAACACTCCTAGCCAACCTGGTTGTGGAAGTAATCAAGGCTGCAGGGCACCCCATAGAGAACCATCAAATCAAGTCTGCTATGGAGCTGTCTGGTAGACTGAATATTCAGAAATCAATGTTGCATCTGCCAGTAGACCCTTTGGTTCACTGAAACTCCCACCTGCCTAATGCATCTGGGCAACTGGTTTCTGAAACCAGTTTCCTTCAGGATAAATTTAATACATCTTGAGGGTGAGGCATAAGGAAATTGATTATGAGTTTGCCTGGTGCAGAGATATAAACATCTGTAAGATCATAGATTTTCAACCAACCTTGTGTTGGGGGGCTATTATTTTGTGAATAATTCGAAGCCTACGTTTCTCATACTTCATGCCAGCATGGCATTTTTTAATTAGGAAGTTGATTAAAAAGGGCATGGTATACTATGGATGAATGTCCATCTGGCAACACTCCAGCTGTTTTTGGAGTCTGGGTCTGTGGAACGTGTTGCTCATCACCAGTTGCAGCGGTGGGGAGAATCAGGGTAAGGCTGTGGATTTTTAAAAAATTACTTGCTTGGTAGGGTCTGAGAAGGCTGTTCTTTTGTTCTCACTCAAATTAAATCAAAAGAAAGACACACACTGACTTCAATGAATTTTGGATCCGGCCCTGATATATACAATAAGAGTTTGAGCCAAATACATCTATGTTGTATTACACCAGTGATGAATTTAGCCCTTTACATTTAAGACCTGACAATATACTATAGCCTCCTGTGTGTTGTGGCTAATTAGGTTTTTTAAGGGAAGAATGTAGGGGCAAATACTATAGATTCAGTAATGCAGATGATCCTTCAGACTGAGCAATGAAAGGCCTATGTTTTCACTGGTCTCTGCTACAGGAATAGTTATACAAATCATCACACATTTCACAAAGACTGGGAGAATGGGGATATTTACTTGAAAGAGGGCCAGTTTTTATATAATCTGTGAATGGCTTGCTTTATTTTTCCAAGGGAAATTCCCTCTTCTCCCATTCTCTCTCATCAGGACAGAAGTATATTACCAAGGGAATAAAATTTTATGCCTAATGTTAGTGTTCCTCTGCCTAATGTGGCATGAATAAGTGCTATGTTACAGCATTTAACCCTGTCCATCTTTGTCACTTCATGAACATTTGCTCAGTCCAAAAACAAAACCCCCACAATGAAATAAGAAAAGACATCTCTGATTTGTTGTTTGGATAAACTATGGAGAGTGATCTCTCTTTCACTTACAGCAAATGCTCTGGGATTCCTTTGTGCTGCAGCAGAGACTCACGCTTCAGGATCAGGGAATACCTTTTAAAGGGTTTCCCCTGCCCTCTTGTGCTGCTGACTGCAATTGGCTCATCCCTTTAATTCTTATCTCCTTCCCCAGAATGATTAGCTAAATCAAATGTCTTAATTTTCTAAATTTAAGAGTAGCTTATGCCAGTCCAGCTGCTAAATAAGGAGTCTCAGAAGATAGTTTCAGGAATGCTGAATTATTCCTCCATTGTCTCAAGGAGTAAGAGGCCCAAGTTTGGATGTGAAGCTGTACGTGCTGCAAGGCTGTGCACAACACTGATACCAGGGAATAAGTACAGCTATAGAGAGCCATCATGATATGAAACTTCTTTGGGGAGAACTTGTGTAGATTTCACAAGGAATGTAATTAAGTAAAATACCTTAAAATATTTTAGAAACCATATTGATGAGCACAGGCAAGGTATGTTGTATGAGTATTTTTAGAACTTTTGACATGTTTGTGGAAGGTATTAGATATTATGATATCCAGTGTAATATTTTTGGTGTGCCTTGGTTATACAGCATATACTGATCTCTTGGCTATGTGTGTGTAGACAGAAAGGCCTGGCTCACCGCTACTCATCTATGACCTCTGTGTGTGACATCTGAAGCATTGGCACCATGTAGTCTAGTAGGCCAGTAGAATCTGTTTGGGCTGTCCATTTGAAAGTAAAAAAAATATAAAAAAGACAAATGCAGAAGCTTCCATGTATATCAGAGCATTTAGATTATTATATTACCATAGAGCCAAATCCAACCCAATTTACTTTGAAATCTGGAATTATCAAATCTAAAGATTAAAACCCGCGAGAAAGGAACTTTGATGCAATTGTAGCTCTATATTCTGTCTAACCCTGCCAGTGACTAAAACTGACCTAGTGTTTCAATTAGTACTTAAACATACATTTAATGGTTACTTGCCTTTTTGAATATCAAAAAGATCAGTAGTAACTGATCCAAGAGGAGTTTGCCAGACATGAACCTTAGAATAAGGAGACATTTCGATATACATAGCCATATTAACAGAATTAAGGTCCCAATCCAGCTCCTATCAAAATCAATACGAGTTTTGTCATTGACCTTATTGGAAGCAAAAGCACAATCCTCCACTGTTTAAACATATTACATTAAAAATGTGTTCAATAGAATTCAGTTTCTGAAACATGATTACTTTACCTGTGGTTTATCAATTGCGTTGTTAAGAATCAGGTGCCTTCGCTGGTTTTTGACAAAAATCAGTTTGTCCAAAAATATGACTACTCACATTGAATTTGAAGTTTCATTACTGAATACAGTTTTTCTGATAAATCATTATCATGGTTTTAGTAAGTTAAAAAACAATCTTTCCCCATGAGATCTCAACACCCATAATGCTAGCCAAGAATTGTTCTCCTGTCCTCTCCAGAGGCATGGTATCGCACCTGTTTACAAATAGACTGAACCACTAATGATCAAAACAGTGGTCTATTGAAAGGGTTAGTGAACTTGTATCAATAAATCAGCTTTTAATATCAGCAAGTAACTTTTTGTCCTTATTAAACATTTAATAAGTGATAGCTGTTGAAGGCTTCATGATAATTTCCTGATCATGGTTAGGACCTTATCTTGCTAGCTAATTAATCAGTACTACCAATCTCTCTCTCCCAGGGCTTCATAGTGCTCTTAAACTGTGTACAGACACTCCATTGACATAATTAGAGCTTCAGTATGCAAATCAAGAGTGTTGGACTGCTCTAAGTAAATAAACAGTCATATGGTATATTCTGCATGTGCATCATCAGACATATGTATGTAGCAATGCATACCTCATGGCAGATTTGAGAGGTGATCCCACAGTTATGTCACAGAATGCATATATGACATAATATTAATAACCACAGATATCTGCTGGATCTGTGGAGAGAATTCTTACTGTTTCAGAGAATTAGATGGCCGTTTATAGATGGTAAAAAAGACTATCTTTATAACAAACTAAGGCCCTGATTCTGAAAACATTTATGCATGTGAGTAGACGCATTGAATTTAATAGGACTACTGACTTATAGTTAAGCATGTCTGTAAGTGTTTGCAGGATTGGAGCGTAAGTGCTTAAGCCAGAGACATTGCTACACCTCCTACCACCTCCAAGTCACTCGTGGGTTCCACAAAAATGAATTTCAGGAATTTCAGAGTCTGATTTTGAAGTTTTTCTGTTGTAATATTGCAACTTTCATGTCTGTAAGCGCGTGACCAGAGAGATCGTAGTGTTCTCCGACTGGTTTATGAATGTTATAATTCTTGACATCTGATTTGTGTCCATTTATTCTTTTACGTAGAGACTGTCCAGTTTGACCAATGTACATGGCAGAGGGGCATTGCTGGCACATAATGGCATATATCACATTGGTGGATATGCAGGTGAACGAGCCTCTGATAGTGCGGCTGATGTTATTAGGCCCTGTGATGGTGTCCCCTGAACAGATATGTGGGCACAGTTGGCAACAGGCTCTGTTGAAGAAAACTTCAAAACCAGACTCCAGCGAGAGACTGTTGAATTGGAATTCATTTGCAAATTGGATACAATTAACTTAGGCTTGAATAGAGACTGGGAGTGGCTAAGTCATTATGCAAGGTAACCTATTTCCCCTTGTTTTTTCCTACCCTCCTTCCCCCTCTGCCCCCCCGTTCTTGTTTAAACCCTGGATTTGTGCTGGAAATGGCCCACCTTGATTATCATACACATTGTAAGGAGAGTGATCACTTTAGATAAGCTATTACCAGCAGAAGAGTGGGGTGGGAGGAGAGAAAACCTTTTGTAGTGATAAACACCCATTTTTTCATGGTTTGTATGTATAAAAGCATCTTCTGTATTTTCCACAGTATGCATCCGATGAAGTGAGCTGTAGCTCACGAAAGCTTATGCTCAAATAAATTGGTTAGTCTCTAAGGTGCCACGAGTACTCCTTTTCTTTAGTTTTCTTTGAATCTGAAGTCCTGTGTCTCCCTTACAAGGTACGTTGTGTAGGCATCTGCATAGTGGAAAGTGGGTGTGGAATTATACTAATCCAGAAGTGCAGCACTTTACACCCACTTTGCCCTCCGTGTAACTGGACTAGGTGGAGGGCAACTGAATATCTGCTTCTTAGTGCCTCTTTTTCTTTTCGTTACAGACTAGTAGCTGTCTGGGGCATACACTTTTGCTGAAGTCTAGATCACAAGCACTAGATAAAAACATAAGTAATATGCTTTGTACTACTTTTTTATCTGAAGATTTCGAAGTGCTGCATGAATATGTATTCATTAACTAAGACTCACCATATACCTTTGGGGTAGTTTATATCGTTTCTACCCTTTTCCACATGGGTGAACTACGGCACAGCAAGGTTAAGGGACTTGCTCAAGATAAGTAAGCCAATCGCAGCTGACGTAGAACCTAACTCACCTTTCCCTATGCTCAGATAAATTGGTTAGTCTCTAAGGTGCCACTAGTACTCCTTTTCTTTTTCGCTATTCTGTTTTCTTGGTAGCTTTTTTACTTTGAGGTAATTTGATTATTAAAGTGCATTCTGATAGAAGGAAATGGAACATTTCTACCTAATATTCCTTAATAACATGACAACCAAACATTTACTCTGTAATGGTCTCAAATCCTTATACCAAATGCTGATGGAATCAATAGTATAGTTGCCTAGACAACACACGTAATGCAATATTTTGGGTAGGGTAGTTCATTCAGCTAATTCGTCAATCAATGATGCATGCTTTGGGGCAGAAACTGTTTTTTTTATATGTGTTTATACAGTACCTAGAATTAGGTACTGGTTAGGGTGTTATTCCAATGAAACCAACACAAAGACCTAAGCCTACAACCCCACATTTATTTATTTATTTATTTAGGATGATCAGCTACCAAAGATCAATTTCAGAAAAAGAGAATAAACAGGAAAATGCATATTTCTTATTTACCATGTGATAGCAGTATAGTACTTTGGCATTGATATGAGAGTAGCTTTGGAGATTGCCGTGAAATGAAATCAATGCCCAATGACCACAGAGATCCACTAGGGCTTTCTAGTACAGAGGCAGTATCACTTTTTCATTAAACTCACCTAATGGACACAGACTCAAAATCCCACGCATCAACTCTGTTGTTAAGCTTCCTCAAAACAGTCCTGCACCCCAAACAAACACATCTATATTTTTGTGGCAAAATACATTCAAGAAACCATTATCAGAAGATACTAGTCCATTATCGTGTCACTGACGCCTGGTCTACACCTAAAGCTTAGGTTGATCTAACTATGGTGCTCGGGATGTGAAAAACTCACACCGCAGAGACATAGTTAAGCCCATTTACGACTTCTTCCATTGACCTAGCTACCCCCTCTTGAGGGGGTGGATTTATTACAAGGATGGAAAACCCCTTCTGTCACTGTAGTAAGTGTGTTCACTACAGCGGTGTAACTGCAGTGCTGCCGCTATTGTAGTGTAGACATAACCTGAGAGTTCTCATGGCCAGCAGTATAATTAATTGTAGGGGAATTAAGAGAAACGAATTAGTCAGTATTTCTTCTTTTGTTTTTGTGCAGCAATGAGGAGTTTGCAGTCAGTGCATCTTCTGACATTGCATTGAAATTATATTTGCAATGTTACTATTATCAATTTGAGCATCTTCATGTGCTCAGCTCTGCACAAACAGAAGGATCCTGCAAAGGGACTCACCCATATTGACACTGATACCCACACATAGTCCCACTGTAATGATGGAAGCTCTGTGCAGGCGTAAAGTCAGCATGGGCAGATTACTTTGTGGGATCTGACCTATATTAGATAGACAACGCAGTGCAGACACATCAGGCACTGGAATGCCAGGTGATATTCAAAACTCATAGTGGTGCAGATATCGCCTTTTTAAAAGTGTAACACACTTGTGGTTGCAGAACTCCAGGGAATAAAATAATTCAAAGAGGAATTAATTGACAAGAAGGTGGTATTTTGTTCCACAAAGAGTGAGAAGGGAAATATAGAAAGATAAACATTGTGATCAGAAGGATTGTGACACTTCACACAACCAGCACAAATGTTTCAGTAGACCTTTACTGTACCAGGGTCTAGAATTAAAAAGTCAGAATTCCTGCACTTTCCCCATAAAGTGTCAAGCACCGCCTACAGTGACTCTTTAACAAAGTTAGGGAACCATGTTTAAATATGAATGATCCAACTGGACTGGTTTCCAACATGGGTTGGCTCACCTTTGGCAATGGGGCCAAACTGTGTTAGAGCTGAGTTAAAACCTGACTTGAGTCTACTGATGGGCATGTATAAGATGGTTGGACAAAATGTCAAAACCAAAACTGATTTTAAAGCAGGTTCCTTACCTCTATATAAGGCCTAGGACTAGATCTTCAGCTAGAATAAACAGACCTAGTTCCACTGACTTCAATTTGTCCTAGTATGGGTAGTTTTCTACTAGGTCTTCAAAATACCCATAAAGGAGCAAAAAATTCTTAGGTAAAAAACACAGCTCAGGTCCCTCTAAATGAAGTGTTCTGTTTTTTACCATGTCCGCTTTCTCTTTTTCCTAAAAATCAGCTGGGGAGGAAAGACTAATCTTTTCTTTGGTATCTCACGTCTATGGCACTGAAAATAATATTGTAGGAACCAATCCTGCACTGGCAGGGAGATATGCTGGTTGGCTTCATTTGTCTCTTCCATCTTAAACTCCTTTCATGGAATCACAGAAGTTAAAATATAATGAGGCAGTATGAAAAATAGTGTGAATTGAAGAGAGGGATGGGACAAAATGAGCAAAAAACCCCAAACCACCCCCCCCCCGCCAGTTCTATCTTGTTTGTTTGTATTAAGGGGAATGCAAGTTCGTTATAAGTCAACCTTGTTGTAGAGCAGGGGCAGCAGGTTAATTCCAGTGCCTCACTATCAAAACACCATGCCATACTTCTTACCACTTTCCTTTGTATTGTTATTGGTTGATACTGAGAATTCACAGAATCAAGTTGTAGGGACTATACAAACCTGCCTAACACAAAAAGAAAATGTAAACAATATGGTGCTGCTTGATTTGCTGTGTGATGTGCCCAGGTAGGTTCATTGCACTGTAGAGAGACACAATACTTGACTTAGTCACAGCTAGAGAAGATTAAGGGCCAAATTCGTCTCCCTGTAACACCAGTGTAAACCTAGAGTGTCCCCACTGATACCGGTGGGGTTTCTCTGGATGTACACTGGTGTTACTGAGAGAGAAATTTCATTCTAAGTGTGGCTTACCAACTCTTGAGGAATAATATTGTACTCTGGCAGAAGGCTGGGCATTAAAGTAAAATAGAGAGATATGATATATCTCAAGACCAAATAAAAGAGGGGGAAAAACTGGTTTGGGGTTTTATTTAAGAGATTTTGAAATATTTTGATTTTGACAAAGCTTTGAAGACAAAGCTTGAAAGATTTTGATGTTTTGAAAACTAGAAACTCAGAACCTCCTTAAAAAGACAAAGCCTCCTTCACACAATCCCAAAAGCAGCCCTTCAAACAACTTTCCAATTTTAAAATACTCTTGCATTAAACTTGATTTAGCAGTTTGCACACCTCAAGTTTTTAAAATTATTTTTCACCTAACACCCCATGGCATTGGTCTTGCATTTTGAGTCAAAATGAAATTGTTCTTGGCAATGTTGGGAAGAAATAAGATCACATGGGGGAGAGAGAGAGGTTGGCTCCATGGAAAAAATCCGCTCCCCGCTACTAGTATTCTAAGGCTACATCTTCACGGACAAAAAAGGGTGTGGTGTTAGTTATCTTACTGTAAAAACAGAGTGGAAACAAGGCACTTCAGGATAAATTAAAAACCTGCGGCACCAGGTCTCTGAGCCCAGGTCAATTGATTTGGGGTGATGTGGCTCGAGCTGTGGGGCTAAACGTTGGAGTGTAGACGTTAGGGCTTGGGTTGGAGTCTGGGCTCTGAGATCCTTCCCACATAATCGGGTTTCTGAGCCTGGGCTCCAGCTGGAGCCCAAACATCTGCACTACAGTTTTTTGCCCTGCAATCCAAGCCAGCTGACCTGAGCAAGTCATGGCCAGGCCACGGGTCTTTTATTGCAATGTAGTCAGAACCTTAGTTTTACCACAAGGTCAACCACAAGAAGGGGGTATAGTGTTGAGCTTGCCTAGTTACCTCATGGTAAACGCTACACATGCCTTGTCTTCACATAGGTAGATAACTGTCATGCATTAGTTGTCTTGCTGTTTTGAAAATAATATGAAAAAAAAACCCAACAACTCCCCCACCTTTGTGTCAGTGAAGACAAAGCTTGAGCTGGTTTAGACTAGCTGGGTCCAATCACCTCTTTTTTACACCCTGGTGTAACTCTGCTGAAATCAATGGCATTAATCATGATTCGTACTGAAGCCGGTGAGAGGAGAAGCAGGCCCATTGTCCATAATGTCAATTACAGCAGCTTTAAGTGCTTGGAGGTGAGGGAAGCACTTGTCATGTGCTTTGTACACAAGTGGGCAGGTTTATCTGTGGTTGGAATTACTGAATATGAGCTCTTCCAAAACCAGTTCAGGATGTTTTATATTCTGGGCCTTGTGTACTCTGAAGCACATTGGACCTGGTTTCTGTGGTAATACTCCTTTTTTGATTTCTGCTGTACGTGAGCGCTATATTCTGTGGCAAACTGAGAATTCTACAGCAGCATTGGCTGATTATAAAATAATTCCAGAGTATATGTTTACAAAAATAAATTCATTGAAATAAAAGTGTAGGAATATGCCACTGGACCTTTACAGAGTGCAAAAAACTACTTTTATGTGATCATTCTCGGGATATGAAGTGCAAATGTTGGCTTTTTGCATCCCATACATCAGATTTGAGCACAGGCAGGAGAAAACACCACTGGGAGGAATATGTGGTTATTTGGTTATCCATATGGACAAGTAAAAAATAATTTGAAATAAAAAAAATCTTAATAATCGGGAAAATTTCTGGAGGGGATGGGATGATTTTTAAAAGGAAAATGGGGACATACATGCAGGAAAGGAAAAATCTAAGCCATGGTAGGGGACAACCTTCTAGAAATGTGAACATTCTTAAAAACCAAGGAAAGTTTGGAGAAATAAAATATTGTTACAAGGCTACAAACCAAATTCCAGCCAAACTAAATACAAAATGTATACAATAGAGAGACCTTCACTCAAACGTTAAAGACAAGCTTGGCAAAATTTGATTTTTATTGGTTTATAATTTGGACAGATAATAACATGGCTTATTTTTAAGCTTTTTTATCTTTATTGATTTCAAATTTTCATAATTTTGTGGGAAATTATGAGAGGGGTAAGGCAATAACTATTTAATGACCGTAGTTGAG
This sequence comes from Eretmochelys imbricata, assembly GCF_965152235.1. Classification (NCBI taxonomy): domain Eukaryota; kingdom Metazoa; phylum Chordata; order Testudines; family Cheloniidae; genus Eretmochelys; species Eretmochelys imbricata. The sequence goes on from NC_135574.1 coordinate 36,667,910, forward strand.
ATTCAAAAAGTTAAAGCTTTATAACTGTTAAAAACACAAATTGTCAACTTTACATGTCAAAATATACAAAGTAAATATCCTTAAATCAATACATTCTCAAGCAGAATTTTTCTTTGCCTATCTGTACATTTTATTATTGATGGAAATATTTTTTTGGGCAGTTTGTGTGTTCGGTGAATTGCTGTTTATCAACATTTACCAATAAAAATTGAAACCTTCCAAGTCTAGTTAAAGGTAATAGCTAAGGTCTGAACCAGCAAAACTTAAAGCACGTGCATAGCTTTTACCCCGTTAGTGGTCCCATTGAAGTCAACTTTCAAATAAATTCCTTCCTCAAAGCTCATTTGAAGTCATTGGGACTTATTTATTATTTAAGATTTATATTGTGGTAGAGCTTAGAGACATCAGTCAAGTCAGAGTCCCATTGTGCTTGGCCTTGTGCAAATAAATAGAGCAAATGACAGTCTGTGTCCCAAGGAGCTTACAGTATAAAAGACAAGATATGATCAGATAAACAAGTGGATGGAGGTGTGTGGGGGATGGAGGGAGGACAGGGTAACAAAAATAATAGGACATTTTAACACATGCCCAGTTCTTAGCCAATCCATAGCAGTAATCACAGGCTCACTACTTGCGGGATGAACGAAGAATGCGTTTAAAGTTATGCTCGTATTTAAGTGCTCTACTGGACTTAGTCTTGTATGCATTTAAAATAAAAAAGAGGCCCAGCTTCTGGGACAGTAACTCTGCAGTGATATGCTTCTAGCGGGGTTCCACTGTGACTGCAGCAGCAGATAGGGCATAGGCTGTGAGAAGCGGGATTCTGTGCCTGATGTTTACAGTTTTGTCAGATCCCAATTGTAGGGTGACCAGATGTTAGGTGCTTTGTATTCTATACTCAACTATACCCCTCACTTCCTAAAATAAGTGTCCCAATTTTTCACGCTTGCTATCTAGTCATCCTACCCAATCGTGAACTTTTAATTGAAACAACTTATGGTAGTAAGTCTACACCCATTAGACAGTATTTGTGGGACTGAGCCCTTATTCTTTAGATTAGTGGGGAAGAAAAGTAAACAGTAGAATTGGTGGAGAGACATGGAACACAATGGCAGTTGAAATTGTTGCAAATCTGAAAGCACCAAGGATTTCTGCCACAGAAGGAGAATTTCTGTGGCAGCTGAAACAAATAGTAAATCATGTGGCAGATTCTGTAGCTGCACATTTGCAGCAAACAAAGGTGCCTCTTTACATTGGTGCTCTAGCAGTATACTAGAGACAAAGACTTCCTTGGAGGAGCTTGTTGTGATCACACTACAGAATCTTGTATAAAAATTGTGCTGAAATCGAACTGTCTGAGGCAGTCAGAGTGCAATAATGCTGTATGTGTTAACAGTGCAGAACTGTAGTGTTTTTTCCAGTTATGCAATTCTCTGCATATTGATTGGTTCTGAGAGTCTGATTTGAATGATCAGAGTACAGCTATTGCTCAATAAGTATGCTGTAGATAGGAATATGTACTCTGATAGTGCAGGCAGCCCAGAGTACAGGAACCTGCATTTACATTACAAATACTTCAAAATTACTGTACCATGAATCAGCAAATCTCTGTATTTTATTGGCTACTATACATCCTCTGTTGTGATTGGCTCCTTTAATCAGAATTCTTAACCAGTGTGCCAGTCAGAAAACCCCACCTCTGCATCTCATTCCCTCCAACTGAAGCTGAAAAACACAAAATGCATGTGTCGCAGAAGGAAAAATAAACCCAAAGAAAATGTCTGTCAAACCATTGAAAAGGTGGAAAATTAACCCTTCCACCCCCCCGCCCCCCCGAATCAATGTCACTCCTTACCAACCAGGAGGGCTATTGCTGCCACAATAATGGTTATATAACTTCACTTCTGTTTGTTTACACTGGGAAGGTCCCAAACGCTCTCTCCCAATTCACTTTTAGAATATTTCTTTCTTTCTTTTCTTTCACTTATCAAAATGTACACGTGCTGTAGTGTTCATCTGAGAGAAGAGCCATGCTGATATCTGGTGAGGGAAGGGGGTAGACTGCAGGAAGATGAGGCAGAGTTTATATAGGCTGAAGAGGAAGAGCTGAAAGCTTTTCAAATGTTTTAAAATCACCTTTCTGTGGTTTTGCAGGCCACATTGTTGGGTTTTTTCTTCCCTTTCCTTTTATTATTTGAATATTTAATAAAAATCCATATCACAACAATAGCATTAGTGTTGCTTCCTGTGTAAGTATGTAGTAACCATGACCAGGACAAGTAAGCTCTGGAAGAAATTCTGGTCCCAGGGGAATTTTGTCCTTGATTCCAATAGGGCCAGCATTTCACCTTCTGAGTCTATAGTTCTCAGAGTTTTTCAGACCACTTTAGTTATTGCATTCTGAAAAGGAAACACTCTTATGTGCTTGTTATGTTATAAATACTTTTGTGAATGTTCATGTTCAGGTGGGGATGTGGTTTTGGGGTGAAAATAAAGAAATACGGGGTCAAGACCACTGGGCTGTATTTCTAGATCTGCCACTGTCCCACTCAGGGTCTCTGGACAGGTTGCTTCATCTATCTTTTGGCCTAATTCAAAAGTCCATTAAAGTCAATGGATGGACTCCTGTTGACTTCAGGTTTCAGAGTAACAGCCGTGTTAGTCTGTATTCGCAAAAAGAAAAGGAGTACTTGTGGCACCTTAGAGACTAACCAATTTATTTGAGCATGAGCTTTCGTGAGCTACAGCTCACTTCATCAGATGCATACCGTGGAAACTGCAGCAGACTTTATATATACACAGAGAATATGAAACAATACCTCCTCCCACCCCACTGTCCTGCTGGTAATAGCTTATCTAAAGTAATCGTCAGGTTAGGCCATTTCCAGCACAAATCCAGGTTTTCTCACCCTCCACCCCCCCACACAAATTCACTCTCCTGCTGGTGATAGCCCATCCAAAGTGACAACTCTTTACACAATGTGCATGATAATGAAGTTAGGCCATTTCCTGCACAAATCTAGGTTCTCTCACTCCCTCACCCCCCTCCAAAAACCCACCCCCATACACACACAGACTCACTCTCCTGCTGGTAATAGCTCGTCCAAACTGACCACTCTCCAAGTTTAAATCCAAGTTAAACCAGAACATCTGGGGGGGGGGGGGGGTAGGAAAAAACAAGAGGAAATAGGCTACCTTGCATAATGACTTAGCCACTCCCAGTCTCTATTTAAGCCTAAATTAATAGTATCCAATTTGCAAATGAATTCCAATTCAGCAGTTTCTCGCTGGAGTCTGGATTTGAAGTTTTTTTGTTTTAAGATAGCGACCTTCATGTCTGTGATTGCGTGACCAGAGAGACCCTCCCCCCCCCCCCCCCCGATGTTCTGGTTTAACTTGGATTTAAACTTGGAGAGTGGTCAGTTTGGACGAGCTATTACCAGCAGGAGAGTGAGTCTGTGTGTGTATGGGGGTGGGTTTTTGGAGGGGGGTGAGGGAGTGAGAGAACCTAGATTTGTGCAGGAAATGGCCTAACTTCATTATCATGCACATTGTGTAAAGAGTTGTCACTTTGGATGGGCTATCACCAGCAGGAGAGTGAATTTGTGTGGGGGGGTGGAGGGTGAGAAAACCTGGATTTGTGCTGGAAATGGCCTAACCTGACGATTACTTTAGATAAGCTATTACCAGCAGGACAGTGGGGTGGGAGGAGGTATTGTTTCATATTCTCTGTGTATATATAAAGTCTGCTGCAGTTTCCACGGTATGCATCTGATGAAGTGAGCTGTAGCTCACGAAAGCTCATGCTCAAATAAATTGGTTAGTCTCTAAGGTGCCACAAGTACTCCTTTTCTGTTGACTTCAGTGACTTTGAACCAGATGCTCTACACCTCAGTTTCCTAATTTATAAAAGTTATAAAGATAATGCTTAGCACAGAGAGTGCTGTCTGGCTTAATTAAGATTTTTCTAAGTTCTTTGAGATCTTTGATAGACAAGAGTCACAGCTATTAATAGTAATAAATAAGACAATTTATAAAATACCTTGAGTGTAAGCTCCTGGGTTCTGATATAATACAAAATAGTGGATTCCCCTCCCTTGTTTTCCTCTCTCTCCTCCCCTCTATCTCTCTTTGACTGTATACCCTTCTCCCTGATGGGGTGGCTAAGAGAGGCAGTCATTTGCCAAATGAATTCCCTCCTCTATGCTTCTTGGAAAAACATTTTGGGACTGACCTAAAGCCCACTGAAGTCCTTGGAGAGACTCCCACTGACTTCAAAGAATTTCAGCTCTGACCCTCTGTTTAGCTATCCTGGGGAAGTATTTGCCATTATCAATTATCCACATATTTTATTTAAGCTGTTTTCGCTTTTTCAGTAACTTCTTTTACCCATGTGCGATGGTGTTTCTTTTATACAGCAGTGACATTTAACATCCGCCCCCCGTAAGTTATTTAATACAAGAAAAAGGAATACTGTAAGTTAAATCTATTCTGTCCTGTTTCTGCCCTGCAGAAAGCCATAGGGTTTATTGAGATGGCATGGGTGTAACTAAGGGCAGAATTCAGTCCTTAGTGCTTATATGATTGCTACCATATCAGCACTTTCTGTGGAGTGGGAGCCAGACTGATCAGTAGAATAAGGTGTTTACTCTCTGAATAGTGTGTTATGCTTAAACCTCCTGGGGTTGGGGGGATTTCAGGACAGCGGTCAGGTCACACTACAGTGGGGGAAGGATGATCACTGCACTCCAGCCCACACAAGGAGAGTTTAGGCTTCTGCTTCAGACAAAGCTCTTCAACATTTCCCCTGTCAGGAGCATAGGTATTGCAGTGACCTGTGCATGAGGACAAGGGGCACTGGAATTGTAAGAGAAAGGGCCGCAAAAGAGAAACCATGTTCTTAACATAAGCTTTAAACAGGCAGTGTTTTGTAAGGGCCCCTTTTAAAAGGAACTACCCTTGCCTTGCTCTTGCACAACACAGGGGTTAACAGTTGTAGAAGGAACAAATGCTTGTCTCCTTTTTTTTTTTAAATAAATTCATCTTTCATTTACCAATGGACATTTTAGAAGTCAGAATTTCTTTAGAGATTAAAAATCAAATCCTTCCACTGTGTGAAATGTATGTATAAATCATAATGGCTTGCTGTACTCAGATATTCACTGCTTCTCAGTTTTATTTTGAGGGCAGGTACATTTTAGTGGTCATAATTTTGGGAATGATTAGTAGTGGCTAGACCCAGGCATGTTACAGGTGGAAGTTGTGCAAACTTCCTCACAAACACCTCTAGTACACCTCCCTGCTGCCATGCCAGACTCCTGCTCTGCTACTTGTAGGCCACCCCTGACAGTGACTGTGATGTAGATAAAGTCAAGGATTTAGAGCAAGGTCTCCACACTCATTTACACTTTTCTGCTAAACTGGATCTGTCCCAAGTCTCCAGAGATGAAACACTAATGTATTAAATCACCTAGACTCTGAGCAAGACTGCGGTGCATGCCATCATGCCTGAACAGAGCTTTGAGGAAATAACCTGCTCATACAGGGTTTTCTGCACACACATGCTCTCTACTAAAATTTGATAAAGAAAGGGGCAGTTTCAGTAGAAAACAAAGGGCCTGACTCTGCAAAGTGAATCACTTTATACAGAAGAATAATCCCACAAGAACCACTTGTGTGTAAAGTTTCGATTGAAAGGGCTACATTTTGTTCAGACCCTACTCCCAATGAGGGGAGCTTTCCTCAGGTTTGTCAGGCTGGTGTGGTAGGGTATGTAGTCCTGACTTCTGGAGCCTCGGAATGTAGTTGCTCATCTTTCTATCCTGGTTCCTGTGTATGTCCCACACAAGCACAGCAAAATGCTGTCATCGCCCTGGCAACAGGCCACAGAGTAACCCGATGGGAGAGATGGTAAATTAATTCAGAGTAATCCCTGTATTACAGGTGCAGGTGAGTGGGGGATGGAAGATTAACATAAGGGCTAGCACTAGCTCCAGTTGCTCTTTGGGGGTCTTTCAGCTCATTGGACTCCCATCCTTATTGACTGAGAGAAATCTCTAGTTCTGAGCTGTGCTAGCATCGATCATTGAAGGTATGAAATCAGACTCCACCAGTGTAAGGAACGGGTACTGTGGTTGCTGTCCACGGAGACAACTTTCCTCTTCAGAATTTTATTTCCACGAGCACAGAGCTGAGTCAGGTGGAGAGCTCCAGCAGGAGCTGATCTGGCATGGTGTACTTTTCTTAAAGACCACTCATTTGAGTCCATGGAGCTGTCTGCCTCCCTAGAGATGAGTAAAAGATGTGTTTAGTCAATATAAGCAGACACTAACTACTAGAATGTTCAAATATCAACATTCAGTGACAAATATGATTATTTAACATCCCACACAAGTCTGCTTCAAAAGTAGAAGTTCCCTCTTCTCCCCACTTTCCAATGTTTTGAATGAAAAATGGTCATTTGATGAAGTTGTGAACTCAAACACAGGGTTACAAGGACCACTCTTTCTTTTGTCTCTTTCTACTCAACATTGTTTATGTTAAGTTTGAAAGTATTAGATTTTTATTAGTAAATGTCGGTAAATATTGATTTCACCACGCATACACACAAATTGATGAAAAAAATAGTTCTATCAATGATAATACAAATTTACTGATAGGCAAAGTATGAAAAATGCTGCTTGAGAACTTATTAGAGTTTGATTTGAGGAAATTTACTTTGTATATTACGATGTGATTATGACAGTTTGTGTTTTAATGGTTATAAAGCTTAAACTTCTTGAATCTCAACATCCACTGTCGTCATATAATATGATCTCCCCCTATAATATTCTGTAACTGTGAAAATTTAAATTGATAAAAATAACAGTAGTTTAAAATCCATAATTTTGTGCAATTGTGAAAGTGTAAATCAATAAATATCTAAAAATGCTTAAAAATGCACTGATATTTTCTGTCAAAATTATAACAAAAAATAAATTGAGTTCTGCCAAACCTAGTTAATGTCAACACAATACTATCAGGTTGGTTGAAAGTACATTACTTAGTTCATTTAAAATCTTGTCTTTAATGTGCAAGGCTCTTGTTAATAGAGTTATGTTTTCAGTTTGAAATAGCACATTGTTTCATAAACATTTTATCTCCATTCTACATAGACAAATGTCTGGCTTATAGACTGTACATACAAAATTGGGAAATTAATCAGTTAATATTTTTCATAGCTGCAGAACAAAGAGTATTACAAAGATTATTGTTTAGTTCATTAATCTTGATAATAAAATAATTATTTATAATGAAGAAATAATTGTCATTCGAGCCGGTTGGGAAATGGATATTTTTTCCACAAACAATTTAGATTTTTCAGCAAAAAATCAACACCCTCAAATTTTTTGGCTGGAAACTTAAAATTTTCATTTGTAAATGCCACCATGGTGCCTCATGGGAGTTGTAGTTCGGGTACCTCATGCTCCTGTTCTCCTGGGCTACCAGGTCAGACTACCTCTCCAATGAGATCACCAGTATAAATATGATTTTTTTCTTTCTGAATACCTATGTATAAAATGAGTTTTCTGTCTGAAAGTATGGCCTTCCCTTTTTTTTTTCCCCAAAAAGTTCAAAGCAAAGCCAATGTTCTTAGCTGTTTTATGAATCCCACAAAATGTGATTCCATCTGACAGGATGATTTTGCTGTCAATTAGAATATTCTCTCACAGTTCAGAGATTCCTGCCACCCCATCTCCCCCCATCTCCCCCCCCCCAAAAAAACCCCACATTGTGTTGCACATAATGAAAATATTTGTAAACATCCTTTCCTTCCTCCTCCCCCCCCGCCCCCCCCCCCCCAAATACTGGCACTTATGAATGTCTTTGTAATTTTACAGTGTAGTATCCTTAGTGTATTATCATAAAAACATAAGAGCTTTTCCATCTGGAATGATACAAACATACGAGTCTAGATAATACTTAGTCCTGCCATGAGTGCAGGGGACTGGACTAGATGACCTCTCAGGGTCCCTTCCAGTCCTATTATTCTGTGATTCTAAGTGTGAGGGGAAGATTCCTCTTAATGATCTGGATGGGTATGATTGGCAGGACATTACTTAGGACTGATCTTGCATTCCTTGCCCACCTGATACTTTTGGTTCACATGAAATGCAGGAAAGGGCCTTTAATTAGTTTTCTTGCCACGACGAGATCACAATTTGACACACACAAAGGGCCAAATTCTGCCCTGCTGATTTTGACAAGGTTGCACGGGTGTAATCAACAGAAGAATCTGTCATTTATGCGATGTGTTTCATAGTAGCAAATTTCTGTGGTGAGGTAGGCAAGTTTATGAGCAAAATAAGGGCTAATCCTAAATTGACTGAAGATCCATTGTTGGTTTATATTGAGTATCTGCAGTGAGAAAATGTTGGCATAAACTCTGGTGGTGGCAGTTACTGGTGGCAGCAGTTCACTTGCGTTGTCACCTCACAGTATAGCTTCAGGAGAGTGGAGGGAGACTCAAATTACTTGAAAGACTGCAGAGTGCACAGAAGGATGGAAGTAGATGGCACCTGCAGACCTACAGTTGACCCAGAAAGCTGACCATGGATCTTTCAAGACATACTTAGGGTGGGGAAGGACATTTGAATCTGTTCCAAGAGACAAAAAGGGGAAAGAACATTTCCCTCCCCACTTCATATCCCCTTATAAGGGGCCCTGGTTCAACCTGGCCAGCCATGGAGGGGAAGGAAAAGGGGCCTTTAGAGCTTAGATGGCAGCCAACAGAAGACCTGACTAAAAATCAGGCAGTTAATGGTTGTCTGGGCAGATATTGCTAGATCTCTCCCCTGGTAGTTCCATGCAGAGAGAAGTGTTCCATACGCAGAACATTTTCCTGCAGACTACTGAACTCAGCTCTTGCCAAGTAAGAAAAAGAGGAAATAATCTCCAAGTATTGCTTAAAAATTAAAAGGTAAATGCAGTTGTAATTTTAAAATGGATACATATATTCCCTTATTGATTTGGAATCTAAATTTTTAAAAATTTATTTAAGTTTTTCAATTCACCTTTATTTCATATATTAAAATAATATAATTCAAACATAACATTTCCTAACTGGGACTGGTAAAATTGAAGCAAACCCTGATCTTACAAAGACTAAGCACGTGCGTAACTTGAATTCATTGAAGCTACTAACATGATTCAAGTTAAGTCTGTACGTAAGCCTGCAAATTGAGGCCTCGCTGATACGCTGAAACTGACCATCCACAAAATCCTGTCAAATCCACAAAATAAACTGAAAATAGAGACACAATTTTTTTTGTCAGTTTCTGGAAGTTACAGTAATTTTATGTGCTAACTGTAATATAGTGAGTATAAAATTTCCCCACAGAAATGCAATTTTCAAGCTGCTGGTGTCCATATAATATGCAAAATGTTTATACTCTTATTAAGAAACTGAACAGCTAAGATTTAGTAGGTGATGCTTCCCCTCCCCCCCCCAACCCCCGCAAGCTTTATGCTACTAACCTACTGCAATGCTATTTGCTTCTCTTTTACCAAGGGCTGTTTGATGCAATCTGAGGTGTTCCAGAGGGCTGATTTACAAGTAACACCTTCACTTTGCTGTATGTGTTCCTGACCTAACCCTCGTTTTAGCCATAAACCTAGTTTACTTTTATAGACACACGCACAAGTAAGATTGGAACTGCTGCTGCTAAATTGTAAATGTTGCTTCAAATTGAAAGCATTTACCATTCATACATTGAGAATTAGTGAAGCTGTGCATTCTGGATCTAGTGTTTTCAGCAATTCCAATCCCAGCCAGATGAACACACATCTGGATGATGTGTTTCTGCTGACTTCTGTCCCCTGCTGCTCTCCTTGTTTTATCATTGTCTGACACCCACATCCCACTCCCTCCTTTCCCTTTTTCTAAATGTAATTGTATCAGGGCCACATCAATACCAGAAAGAAAAATAATCACTACCTTATTCCATACCACAAAAGTGTCAATAAATCTGCATTAATCAACAAACCTTACAGCCAATCATAGTAAACAATGCAGATGATTTCAGCTCCAAATTAGGAATAAACTCCTATGCCAAATAGCAGACTGCTCATACCAGGAATAATATCCCACTTCTACCAAGAGGACTACAATTCTCTTACTAAAATCTATAACTTGCCACAATTTTCTTTTGACAAAGACACCCCCCCCTTTGTATACATGTTATATATCATCCCCATTACCGTTACCTGAGCACCTCACCATCGTTTGTGTATTTATTCTCACAACACCCCTATGAGGAAGTGAAGTGCTATTATCCTCATTTTACAGACAGGAATGGAGGCACAGAGAGACAGTGGGTATGTCTACACTGCAGTTAGACACCCACAGCTGCCCTGTGCCAGTTGACTTGGGCTTGCAGGGTTCAGGCTGCAGGGCTGTTTCCTTTCAGGGTAGACTTCCAGGCTCAGGCTGCAGTCTGAGCTCTGGGACCCTCCCACCTCTTTGGGTCCTAGAGCCCAGGCTCCACCCAAAGCCCAGAAGTCAACCCTGCAATGAAACAGCCCTGCAGCCCAAGCCTCCTGAGCCCAAGTCAACTGGTACGGGGCCGCTGTGGATTGTTAATTACAGTGTAGACATAGCCTAAGTGGCTTGTCCAAGATCACACAGGAAGCCTGTGGTAGAGTAAGGAACTGAATCCACATCTCCCCAGTGTCAGACTAGCACTGTATCCTCTTGGACATTCTTTCTTTTTCTTTCTATATTATCTAGACACTGTGATTATTTCCTGCACCTTTAAAATTCTAATAACTACATCGGTCTGCAGAGAGCAGCCCTTTTAAAAACACAAGAACCAGCCATGCTTCGTCAGACCAATGGTATCCTGTCTTCCAACAGTGGCCAATGCCAGGTGTTTCAGAGGCAATGAATAGAACAGGCAGTCATGGAGTGATCCATCCCCTGTTGCCCACTCCCAGCTTCTGGCAGTTGAAGATTTAGAGACACGCAAAGCATGGGGTTACATCTCTGAGGATCTTGGCTAATACACATTGATGGACCTATTCTCCATGAACTTATCTAATTCTTATTTGAACCATATTATAGTTTTGTCCTTCTCAGCATCACCTGGCAATGAGTTCCACAGGTTGACTATGTGTGAAGAAGTACTTCCTTTTATTTGGTTTAAACCTGCTGCCTATTCATTTCATTGGGTGACCTCCCCGGTCCTTCTTTTATATGAAGGAGTAAACAACACTTCCATGGTCACTTTCTCCACAGTGTTCATGATTTTATAGACTTCTATCATATCCCCCCTCAGTTGTCTCTTTTCCAAGCTGAACAGTCCCAGTCTTCTTACTCTCTCTTCATACGGAAGCTGTTCCATACCCCAGTCATTTTTGTTGCTCTTCTCTGTACCTTTTCCAATTCTAATATATCTTTTTTGAGATGGGGTGACCAGACCTGCATGCAGTGTTTAAAGTGTGGGCGTACCATGGATTAATGTAGTGCATAGTTATATTTTCTGTCTTATTATTTATCCCTTTCTTAATGGTTTCTAACATTCTGTTAGCTTTTTTGACTGCTGCTGCACATTGAGTGGATGTTTTCAGAGAACTATCCTCAATGACTCCAGGATCTCTCTCTAGAGTGGTAACAGCTAATTTAGATGCCACCATTTTGTATGTATAGTTGGGATTATGTTTTCCAATGTGCATTACTTTGCATTTTCTTCCCAGAGTTGCTGACACTTGTTACTGAGTGAATCTCACATGCTGTGCTCTTACAGAGACTTTTTATCGCTTGTTATTATGTGTTTGCTTAACAATCTCACTATCATTCTGAAAATTCCTTATACAAAGAGCACACATTGTACTCTTATTTCAAAGCGACTGTTATTTTAGATGAAAGAGAACAACAAAAAAGAACAAAAGTAAATATCCATGGGAAAGCAGAATTTTACTGTGTGATGGTCCAGGCCTTTGAGAAAACATGAGATGATAAAGGAACAGATGACATTGGGCAAAATAGGAAAGGAGGTTGGAATGGAAGGAAGGCTTATACAGGAATAAATAATGAGGACAGCAAGGAAAGCTATATATATATCAAACAATTTATCTGGCAACTTTTGTCCTCTCTCTCTCTCTGTAAGTTACATGAAAAAAAGACTTAGGGTGTATTTTGTCATTTTTTAGTTATTCAGAATTATTTAACAAATATATCATGACAAGATTTTAGCTTATGGGTTGCTTGTGAACACTATTTGTGGCATATATTTATTATTATCATTGTGATTGGTCACCTTAGATATCTGGTATTGTTTCTGTTCCCTGCTCCACTCAGGGTGGAAAATCAATACCACTCAGACTCCACAAATAACAAATAATTGAAGTGTTTGTGAACAATCCACAGACTAGAAACTGTGGGTCCAAATTATTCAGAGAATATTTGGGCATAACAAATATGTTCATAGAAGTCAGGGTCCATTTGCAAGCAGAGAAAAGGGCTTCCTTCATTAGAAAATGTATTTGCAGTGAACAACTTAACTAACTAATCAATGTAAACTCACTTTGGCAGATGGTTGAATTGGTGCTCCATCCCTCTCCTCCACTTTAGGAATTGGTTTCCAGAGTGTAGGCTCCTCTGGGCAGGCATTGTAAGGCAAAGGTGTTTGCTTTTGATGTTGCAAGGCAATGTAGATGAGGATAGGGTTCAGGTTTGCCAAATTTTGTACCTATGATCTGAAACCTAACCCAGACACGAGCTTCTTTAATTTCTTCCCTTCCAAACTTAATGGTGTCTCTGAAATAATAATCCTTACTTTCAAACAATTTTAGGTGGTTGTCCACCTAATCTATATATAAAGGGCCCACATCAGCATAGCACTGTATTCTCAGTTTCTTTCTAATTTTAGTAAAACTATATTAAGCAAGATTCAAATTATTTTTCAGCTTAGGAAAGTACAGATTCATGTCACATCAAACATGTATTTCTCTATGAAAGAAATGCAAATTACATGTTAAAAATTCCATTAAACCAGCATTGTCCTTTGCAATTTCTAGCATGCCAGGATTACCTGCCAAGAGTTTATTTTGTGAAGGAGACCAGAATATAATGAATTTAATCTTCCTGACCCAGGCAAACAGATGCGACTGTAGGAGCATTGCAGAGGCTGATGTGGTTGGTGTAACTTTGCTACTATATAAAAGACACAGTAAAGAAAAATATTTCTGAAGATAATATTAAAGTGCCATAAAAATTAAGTACTGTATAGAGACTATCAGCATTAGTATAAGCCAGGTCTTCTTCTGGTATAAAAAAGGGGAACAAGTCCTTAAAGGAATACTGTTCCTCTCTGTTATGTAGTAGAGAATCATGGCTGTCTGGAGCAATTATCCCAAGTGGTCTGAATTCTAGTGGGAGATAAATGGTTGTGACCTGAGTCATTCTTCCTAAGCCAAAGGCAAGGATGCATAATGGGGTCAATGTCAAGAGTCTCACAGTTAAGCTTGCAACAGATACAGCTAACATTATTAGCAATACTATTAAAAATGTGTACTTATTTTAAATATTTTAAATTACTAAAAAGCATACTTTTTTTTCGTTTTGAAGTAGTGGATGATCTGTATGTGTTGAGTAGAGGTAATAAATATTTGTTTTATAAATTGAATAATTTTAGCATCATAGGATGTTTATAACATGGATTACAGCCAACAGGAAACACAATATGGATTTTCAGTGAGCAAGTTCAAGTATGCATTCTGTATGCTGTATAGATTACTTTATACCTTGGCATTGCTGTTGGGTCGAGAGAAAGACAGAGAAAAATCTGGCTATTGAAATTTTGTGGCAGCAACAAGAAAGGGAGGACATATAACCAAGGGAGAAACAGTGACAACTGCAAATGAGGCATGCTTCTATTTCCACCCCACAGCCATTACATTTAAAATTATTGCACTCCAAATTTTTACTTTAAAAAAAATAGTTAAGGGCTGGAGAATTTGGATGATTGGAAACTGGATAGCAGCTTTTCACTTTTAGATCCTGGTTCAAATTAGGGATTGGTGAAGCAGCTGTGATAAAACAAGAACCAACACAAATGTTTGTCCAAAACTCAACCTTTCTTGAGATTAGGTTTATTTAAAAATATAAAATTAATTTCCTTTTGCATGCCTTGGTTGCATTTGAAATCAGAAATGATATGACACAATACAATGAGAGCGAGCAACTACAGCTTGTATGATATTTCTGACCCAACTAGAAGAAAGGAATGATTATCTTGTGAGGAAAGGTCTCAGATTTCTTGCATAATTTTGTGGACTCAAGAGGTTTGGATATTTCACCCTTATGGAAAATGCCTACTAAACTGAATAAAGGAAGAGACCAATGTGACTTTACAGAAATTGCTCTAAAAACCTATTAGAAAATACTCTAACAATCTATAGATACGATAGGGAATTGTGTGTTTCTGCTGTTTTTCTAAAACAGAGGAAATTTATTTAATAGAAGTGTTCCCCTTCTATGGAATGCTGTAGACAGCTATTAAATTCTACACTGTTTTTTCATAAGGGTAGATAGCTTGGCTACAAATCCAAACATTCAGGTGATTACGCAAACTGCACCAAATCTACAAATATCAGAGGGGTACCTGTGTTAGTTTGTATCCACAAAAACAATGAGGAGTCCCGTGGCACCTTAAAGATACATCTGAAGAAGTGTTTTTTTTACCCACAAAAGCTTATGCCCAAATAAATCTGCCTTTAAGGTGCCACCAGACTCCTCATTGTTTTTGTCAAATCTACAAAGAAAAAAAGTTTAAGTTCTCCCATGCCTAGATCAAATCTAGTCTAGTTATCTGTGTCAGAGTGACTGGAAGTTATCATCTGCCAATTGTTTGGTGTCTTATGTGAAATGAATTGATGGTGTCTGTACAATTTCTACTAGATAGGAGGTTATATCACAAAATCCACCACCTCAATTAGCATTAATTGGCACCCTTGTTGGTAGTCTCAGTAGAGAGGCCAAGGATTGAATAGGCATGAAGAATGAATTTCCCTTTCATAGAGGTGACATGAACACACATGAAGTACAGAGGTTTAACAGTATGCATACTGAATATTGATTTAACAGTGCTCTCAATCCAGTACCTTTCATGAGAATGAGATTCACTTTATGAAAACAAAATGAATGAGAAGGTGATAAAGGATAGTTAAAAACCTACAATAATAGTTAACATGAGAAAAATGTTGAGCTCTTCCTGAAGGCACAAAGGGACAGAAAACACTAATGCAAGAATGCTTAATTCAATATTTAGAAAAGGAATACAAAAATGTAAGATTAAATTGGATGAATAAACTACTGAATACACATATGCACAGCTATCGGGCCAATTTTTTTTAAGAGGTTGTTACTCTGTAAGTTTGTATATAAATACAGCAGCTGCATGTGTAAATACTGGTTTGCATGCTCAGGCAATGTTCTAGGCCCTGAATCAGCCCAGGGTTGCAGTGGGATTTAAGCATGTGTTTTTTGATCTTTGGCCTGCCCTTTATTAAAAGTTTGATCCTATTTGGTCCAGTGAATTAGTAGCAGATGACAAAGTATGTCCGACTGGGTAGCCACAAACCTGAAGGATAGTGGAAAAAAATGCAGCTGAAATCCATCTATGCTATCATGCAGCAAAGAAGCTGGTGTGTTCCTCTGCATTGTAACTGTGCTTTTAAAAGATATTTTTTAAGTGTCCACTAATTTATGGTGTGTCAGTTTTTTGTGTGGCACAGCAGTGATACCTAGGGCCTGATTTTCAGAGGTGCTGAGCACCCATAGCTCCCATTACCTTTTTTTTTTTTTTAATAAGAACAGCTCCAAAATATCCTAATTTCAAAAAATCTAATTATTGTACAGATTCTGAGGGGTAGGAGGAGAGAAACACTTCAGTGTAAGTGGCTACTTTTTTTTTTTAATCAACCACTGTAGATTTTAGGATGCAGACAACTCTTCTTAACGTCTGTGGGGTGCTAACTTAAAAAAATAAATACAATATTTTCAATAATTTTTCCTGAGTATAAAGTTAGGTAATAGGAGGAAGGATGCTGCAGTTAACAAGCCCCATCTTATATGTTTATACTGGATACTTACCTAGTAGGAATACTTATTGTCTATTCAAATTCACACAGAGAGATTTATTTCTTTTGTTTAGTTAAAATGCATTCATCCAATATTCTGGGTGCATGAGCAATAGCAGTAAAACTCCACTACAAATCAGATGATATCCAGATTCTGCCCGGTTCTCACCCTGAAATTCAGAGGCCTCTCAGCCTCTCCCATTCACTCATCCTTCACATGGTCAACAACTCTAGGCTTTCCTAACCAAGAGGCAAAAGGCAACTTCAGATAAAGAACCCATTCTCACTGACAACGCCCTGCCTTCAGCTCCCTTATGTCTTAAACCAATGAGGCCATTAGTCTGAGCACTTCAATTATTAGGGAATTGCATGTCTCTGAGGTCATTAGAACCCCATATTTTTGAAGTGTTATGCTAGAGATCACCTCGCCCGCATGGTGGCTGTCAGCAGAAGGACACTTGAGGTGGTTCTAGCACTCAGATGGTGACCCAGGAAGACCCCCAATTCCCTCACAGCCACAAATTGGTATTAAGGAAGTGTAGGATTCAAGTGCTGTAAAGACTGGTGCTGCGTTGGCTGCATCGGAGACCACAAATAACAGGTAAAATGTTCCTATGGCTGTGACAAATGAGCAACCAGCTTACAATTAAAAGCTGTCTCCACAATGAGAAGGGCTGGTCACTTACATTGATTCCTAAAAGTGACCAAGAGGAATATACACGGTCTCCAAGCTGACCCCAGATCAGGGCATAGCTTCTGTGGCCCACTCTGAAGCAGCATATACATTTTGGCTAAGTCTAACTGATTAAAACCATCATTATTAATTCAGCTGAATATGAACATTGTCTAGATATCCAGACTGCTACGGCCAGACTATTCTCTTGTTCCAGGAAGCTAGACCATCTCACTCATCCTCTATCACCTTCATTGCCTTATCCAGCTAATCTATCTCCAAATCCAGTTCAGATTGTCTCCTTTTCCCAAGCTCTCTGTGTCTGCTCTTCTGTACATCCCTGACCTAAACTGGGAGGAGTGGTAGATACGCTGGAGGGCAGGGATAGGATACAAAGGGACCTAGACAAATTGGAGGATTGGGCCAAAAGAAATCTGATGAGGTTCAATAAGGATAAGTGCAGGGTCCTGCATTTAGGACGGAAGAACCCAATGCACAGCTACAGACTAGGGACCGAAAGGCTAGGCAGCAGTTCTGCAGAAAAGGACCTGGGGTGACAGTGGACGAGAAGCTGGATATGAGTCAGCAGTGTGCCCTTGTTGCCAAGAAGGCCAATGGCATTTCGGGATGTATAAGTAGGGGCATAGCGAGCAGATCGAGGGATGTGATTGTTCCCCTCTATTCGACATTGGTGAGGCCTCATCTGGAGTACTGTGTCCAGTTTTGGGCCCCACACTACAAGAAGGATGTGGATAAATTGGAGAGAGTCCAGCGAAGGGCAGCAAAAATGATTAGGGAGCTGGAACACATGAGGAGAGGCTGAGGGAACTGGGATTGTTTAGTCTGCAGAAGAGAAGAATGAGGGGGGATTTGATAGCTGCTTTCAACTACCTGAGAGGTGGTTCCAGAGAGGATGGTTCTAGACTGTTCTCAGTGGTACCAGATGATGGAACAAGGAGTAATGCTCTCTAGTTGCAGTGGGGGAGGTTTAGGTTGGATATTCGGAAAAAACTTTTTCACTAGGAGGGTGGTGAAACACTGGAATGCATTACCTAGGGAGGTGGTAGAATCTCCTTCCTTAGAAGTTTTTAAGGTCAGGCTTGACAAAGCCCTGGCTGGGATGATTTAATTGGGGATTGGTCCTGCTTTGAGCAGGGGGTTGGACTAGATGACCTCCTGAGGTCCCTTCCAACCCTGATATTCTATGACCTTCTGTCCACCTACTTTCCTGACAGTTTGCTCAGTGTCTTCATCCTCAGTCTCTTCTCTCTCTCCTCTTCCTGTGGTTTTCCACAACTCACTTGTGATACCCCCTCTATCCAGAACTGTCTCCTTGCTTCCTCCCTTTCAGCCGCTGAATCACTTCCTCTTCCGATCTCGACTTCAAACTTTTCTATTCATCACTTTAGTCTATTGTAAATGTTGCTCATTTCCTCATTACCACAGCCCTCCATCCTCCCTCTCTACATATTGTGTGCCAGAATGCTTTACATTTCAGCTTTCCTTCCATCTACTCTATTTCTGTATGTCCCCTTTTGGAGCTTCACGGGGTTGCTGAGGCCAATAATGTTATCTCTCTCCATTCCACTTTTCTTTGAAAGGGTTTACCTTTGGAAATTTGTACGAAGGGGACCCCGTATAAAAGCTTTTTTTTTTTTTTAATTGAACAGGGCTCTAAGTACAAATACATCCCAAATATCACTCACAGCACATTTTGGGGGGAAATGAATACTGACTCATTTAAATGGGAATCATATCTGAAAAAGAAACTAAATAGAAAGTGGGAATGCAGTTTTCACCCGAAAAAGACTAGCTTTCTTCCTAGCCAGAAAAAAAAAAAAAAAACAAACTACCAGAGGTCATGAACACAAGGCCTCTTTGTGGACCTCACAGTCCAAAGTTTCAGCAAAGCATCTTGCAGGCCCTGCAGCTGTCTAGGGTAGAGCTTATTCTAATAGGTAGGCAACCAAAGGGACATACACCAACCACAGCAGCCTTTATTGAAACACATTTTCAGGGCAGCACAAATATGAATTAAGTGAATTGTGATTGAAACTTGCCTTTTTGTCTCATGGGAGTTCACTGGTCTGACGTAAGTCCTATCTCAGAAGATTACACACACACCCCACCATTTTAAAATAATGTAACATTATTAGCATGAGCTGAGAAGGTGGTAAAGGCTGTGAGGCATCAGCAAACTGCTTTGGTTGGGAATTTGGCTGCAGGGGAAAACAGGAGTTGGTGGCATTTTGTAGACAAGAGAAAGGACTTGGAAATGGCACAAGGACCATATAGAAATTTTGGCGGGTTGAAGGCCCAGTCCCAGGCTTGTTGAACTTCAAAGGCTTCACAGGCCCAGGTCTTGCAAACATTAGTCAGTCAGGGAGGAACCCAGATGCTGTGCTTATTTATATTTATTATAATATTAGTCTGCCACTGAGTCCACATTTGGCTTGCAATTCTGAAACCGAGAGAAGAATCAGGCCTTATAGGTACATATCTCACATCACATGAGATATATATATAGATAGATAGATACATGCTTGCTGCATGTGAATACATAAATACATGCTCGCTTAGAGACAGAATTTGTCATCTTTATGCTGAGTACTTATTAGTCCCTTTGAAAGAACGGAACCACTTGAATAGGTAATTACTATTCAGAACTGTGTCTGTGCTGTGCTCAGTGCAGCTCAAGAGGGCTGTATGCAAAGATGGCTTTAAGATAAGTTGTATTCCCCTATCCAAGAGAGATCTGGTCCCTGAAGTAATTGAGAGCAATCCCAGGGCTGCTCTAGTTTGTACTATTGTCCATAATTCCAAAGAGCCATTCCATACTCCCACGTTTCCATGGTTCACCAGGACATAGGATTGCCTCAGCATTGAGTCCTCTTCTGGTGGCCAGAAGTTTAACATGGAAGGGGCGTAAGCACCTGTCTGGCCAAATCTATTCCACCAAGGCATTCTACTACACATGAGGAGTCCTTAGGTGACAGCTTTAGTGGCTTTTGACCTGTATTGCATAAAGAAGCCATAAAGTACTGGACTATCTCACCTAATGTGAATAAGAGTGCCAGAATTAGACTCTGTAGAAAGATTTAAATATAATCAGAATAGAATTCTCTGAAAGTTACCAGATGAAATGGACATGGGTCACCCTTCACTGATTGTTGCTTGGATCAGTAGTCAATTCTGCATAGGAAAAGAATGGAATGAGAGAAAGAAAAATACAGATTTAAAGAGCTACATTCTTGCTCTGTGTAGTAGACTGGTACTTTGCTAAATGACTGTACAGCAGAGAGCAGTAAAGGGGATAAATTCAGGTCAAAGGAGTGAATAATTTAGAAGTAAGTAATTAAAACAGGAAGAACAAATAATGAAGTGTCCACTATGTGTTGTGGTAATGATACTTTCATACCCATTGCTTCATCTGACAAGAGCCTAGTACCTTTTCTTTCCAAGGCCTGCATTTTCTTTATAGCACCCATCTTCCTGCCTTTTGCATCTTAAAAAAAGAAAATAATCCAATATCTCAATAGAGAGAGAACATTTTCTAGCCTCTCGTCAGATCCTTAGCTGGTGTAAGTCAGCTTAGTTCCATCAACTTTAGTTTACTTCAATTGAATTGTGTCAGTTGACACCAGCAGAGGCCTGGCCCTGAAGCCCGTACATTTTTTACAGCCACTGTTCAACAGAAGGGGAGACTTCTGTTGGCCAGAACAGACATCACTAGAAGGTGCTATGACAAGTGAATGCCGAGGAGTTTAGGTGACATAAGAGGTAGTCAGTCATCCAGCATAAAGTCATAAGCCAGACACTTACATATTACAAATCTTTTATATTAAAGAAAGTCTCTAGATCTTTTCTATTGGCTAAGTACAATATAATTGCCTCTCCATGTCTACCCATAAACAAAAAGGGCAAGTCATGCCTGACTAATCTAATTGCCTTCTGTGACGAGATAACTAGCTCTGTGGATGAGGGGAAAGCAGTGGACGTGTTGTTCCTTGACTTTAGCAAAGCTTTTGGTACGGTCTCCCATGGTATTCTTGCCAGCAAGTTAAAGAAGTATGGGCTGGATGAATGGACTATAAGGTGGATAGAAAGCTGGCTAGATCGTCAGCCTTAACGGGTAGTGATCAATGGCTCCATGTCTAGTTGGCAGCTGGTATCAAGCGGAGTGCCCCAAGAGTCAGTCCTGGATTTGTTCAATATCTTCATTAATGATCTGGAGGATGGAGTAGACTGCATCCTCAGCAAGTTTGCAGATGTCACTAAACTGGGAGGAGTGGTAGATATGCTGGAGAGTAGGGATAGGATACAGAGGGACATAGACAAATTAGAGGATTGGGCCAAAAGAAATCTGATGAGGTTCAACAAGGACAAGTGCAGAGTCCTGCACTTAGGACAGAAGAATCCCATGCACCGCTACAGACTAGGGACCGAATTGCTCGGCAGCAGTTCTGCAGAAAAGGACCTAGGGGTTCCAGTGGACAAGAAGTTGGATATGAGTCAACAGTGTGCCCTTCTTGCCAAGAAGGCCAATGGCAGTTTGGGATGTATAAGTAGGGGCATTGCCAGCAGATCAAGAGACATGATCATTCCCCTCTATTCGACATTGGTGAGGCCTCATCTGGAGTTATTGTGTCCAGTTTTGGGCCCTACACTACAAGAAGGATGTGGAAAAATGGGAAAGAGTCCAGCGGAGAGCAACAAAAATGATTAGGGAGCTGGAACACATGACTTATGAGGAGAGGCTGAGGGAACTGGGATTGTTTAGTCTGTGGAAGAGAAGAATGAGGGGGGATTTGATAGCTGCTTTCAACTACCTGAAAGGGGGTTCCAAAGAGGATGGATCTAGACTATTCTCAGTGGTACCAGATGATGGAACAAGGAGTAATGCTCTCTAGTTGCAGTGGGGGAGGTTTAGGTTGGATATTCGGAAAAAACTTTTTCACTAGGAGGGTGGTGAAGCACTGGAATGTGTTACCTAGGGACGTGGTGGAATCTCCTTCCTTAGAGGTTTGTAAGGTCAGGCTTGACAAAAGCCCTGGCTGGGATGCTTTAGTTGGGGATTGGTCCTGCTTTGAGCAGGGGGTTGGACTAGATGACCTCCTGAGGTCCCTTCCAACCCTGATATTCTATGATATGGGTATTACTATTACTTTTTTATTTACTTATTATGATTGAAATAACAACATACTATATGGCTCTGGATTTTGCATTCTGTACATATCCAAAACTCCCAATGAAATCAGTATAAGTTTTGAGTGCCCAAGGGATAAAAGATCAGACCCAAAATAGTTTTGGAGTAGAAAGAGCAATAATGTACCTTAGACA
This sequence comes from Eretmochelys imbricata, assembly GCF_965152235.1. Classification (NCBI taxonomy): domain Eukaryota; kingdom Metazoa; phylum Chordata; order Testudines; family Cheloniidae; genus Eretmochelys; species Eretmochelys imbricata. The sequence goes on from NC_135574.1 coordinate 36,690,042, forward strand.
TGAGTAGCATGGTCTCTTCTAGTTTTGAAATACTTGAAGCTTATAGCAGTACTAAGCTGATTTTTAGTAATTCATGGGTGAGGATACAATATTTTCTGGAAATACATTTAACTCCACATATATAATATGTTTCACTGTCATTTCTGTTGTATTATGATTTGCATCTTGAAAGTAATGGCTATTTTTCTTAAAGCTGAATTTCATTTGTCCATATTGGAGATCTAGCTGCCAGGACATTTATACATATTGGATAAGCACATAGCATTTTATTCTAATAAAATGGCATTTAATGGGGCAATGGATCTTTGAAAAATGATCAGGCCTGTTTTAACAAATATTCCCTTTCAGACATATTACAATATATTTAATGTGAAGTACGTGTGGGAGAGACTATATTGTATGCAGTATACAAAGTAAGGGAAAAGATAAGAAAGGAACGCAAAAGAGCTACTAAAGACAAATAAGGTGAAATAAAGAATTATGCATTTGTCTAGAGAGAATAAAAATGTTGTCAAAAACACTGAAGGGCCCAATTGACAGTTGTGGGTACGAGTGAACTGTCGGTCTTTTAACAGGGGTTGTGTTTGTAATTGGTTCTAAAAATTGTCCTGCTGTATCTCTAAAATCTCAGTGTGGAGAGCTTTGCACTTCCTCTCAAAGATTAATTTCCCCCCGGTTTTCACCCCCTCCTCTCCAAAGAGCAGCACCTTTTTATCTAGAACAGACCCACCACAAAACTGGCTGCCTGACAGAGGCTACAAATCATGCCTAGTGCAGGCAGAGTTCATGTATTAATATGCTGATCTGCTCTGTCAGGTACCAGCTTAGAACTGAATCTTGCCAAAAGCACAGGTGAAATATATTTCTTAGGCTGAGCAATACCCTGAGCGGATAGAAGTTCATAGCACAAATCCAATAAGCAAGGTCTTGATGCGAGTTGGAAAGATGAGTCAAGAGTGAATTTAGGGTCGAGGGAGAAACGGAGAAAAAAGAAATCACTGCTTTTGCTCACAAAGGATGCTTTGTGAACGTCATGCAGTCTGGGAGTTGCGTAAGACTGTTTGCTTTTCATCCACCCACATGGAATTTTGCCTGTGGGTGCACATTAAGATTAAGACTCTGTGCAGTATTCAGCATTCTACCTCTCTGAATTAAATGTAACACAACCTCTGCACCAGGCCATTTTAAAGAAAATATCTACCTGACCTGAATAATAGGATATGGTCTAAAAACTAAGAGGTTTGCCTGTTTCATCATTCAGTCTCAATGGAAAGAAATGCTTATATAGGTGTGTGCTTGTATGTGAAGACTACACAGGTATGGGGGGACAAAGGGAAGCATGGTATTGCTAGGTTCCTTATAGGTTCAGGTGAGCCTCTGAATACTGAGCCTTTTGTGGTTTGCCTATCACTAGATTTATCTGTACTTTGATTAAGCTGGCTTATAAAGGCTTGCTTCCCGAGTTCAATCACATGGAATCTGGCTGTCTTACTGCTTGTGTTTGCATACTTTGCATTTTATTCCCTTTGTAATCATAGTGTACAAGCCATAATGCTGTGGGCGTACTGTAGGGTCCTAGTAGGAAACAGGCTGGCTTATCTGCTGCTACATCATAACAATAGCAGCAATAATAACTATTATGTCCTTAGCCTCAAATTTGTATCCCTTGCTTTGGATGCCCTAAATTCCAGTTTCAAGTCACACACATCCTTGACCATTTCCCCCTGTGGGAGTCTGAGGCAGGAGAGAGCGAGAATAGCAATAGCAGGACCAATGGGAGAAGATCAATGGTGATCCAGCAAAGAATTGGCCTGCTTAATATGCTTCTGCCCTATGCGCCCCTAGCAGCAGTGTAGTGAGAGGAACACATGGACAGCTGGGCAGCCAGAGCTCTGGTAATCCAGAGCTCACTCACAATGCTACAGTAGTGTGCCATGTGGAAAGAGAGCATTCCCAAACCACAAGAGCTTGCTGTACTCTGCAGAATGATGTAGCCGCTACTCCTGAATCCTTTGTGTCTGCCAGGGCCTCAGCTTGGCTCTCTGTCTTGGACCATGTTACAGGGGAATCTTTGCTGGCCACAGGACCCACTCCAGATCCTTGATATGAAATAGAATGCATATATACCTGGCCACTTCTATGTCTGCAAGACTTGTGCCTGTTTGTTGCTTCTTCCTTCCTTCTCGTGTCGCCACCAGGGGCGGCTCAACCAATTTTGCCGCCCCAAGCAGTCGCCGCCAAATTGCCGCCTCAACAGCAGCGGAACTGCCGCCGAAAGCCGCTGCGTTGGGAAGAGCAGCGGAGCCGCCGCTGAATTGCCACCGCGAAGCACGGACGGCTGCCCCATTCTAAATGCCGCCCCAAGCACCTGCTTGGAAAGCTGGTGCCTGGAGCTGGCCCTGGTCGCCACAAGTGAAGGTTTCCAAAGACAGCTACCATTCATAGATTCCAAGATCAGAAGGGACCATTGTGATCATCTGGTCTGAACTCTTGCGTAACACAGGCCCAAATAATTCCTAGAACATATCTTTTAGAAAAACAACCCAATCTTGATTTAAAAATTGCCATGAAGGAGAATCCTTGATGACCCTTTACAGTTATATGTATACTCACTATTTACAGACTTATTATATAATAAAGTATGGGTGGCTATGCTACACTTATAGGTGAAAAAACAGCTGTATGCTCATTACATCAGAATAAAAAGTAAATAAACCAGGAAAGTGCAATCTGTGTGGGTAGTGACTAAACTGATAAAGCCTCTATGTGACTGTAGTCCGTTGAGGGGAGCGGCTCCTCCCGCTCTGGGTCTGCGGGCAGCCAATCGGCCCCATTATGTCGCCTGACTTGGGGAATCTGCAGGGAGATGTGGCTCGGGCCTGTGATCAGGGCTGAATGACAAACACTGTTATGGAGCCCTGGTCCCTGGTCGGGGCGGGGCAGCAAAGAGTCTCTGGCTCAGGCCTGTGCTCCAGCTGGGCAGCAGTCAGTTAGCCCAGGCCCTTGAGCAAGGCGGGGCAGTTGAGAGTCTGAGGGCTTAGGCCTGCACTCAGGCTGAGCAGCAAACCGTCGGGCCTCCAGGCTCTGGCGGAGGGCCGACAAGTGCAGGCTTCTTGCCTAAGAGAGGGGGAGACTGCCACCCACGGGTCAGGCGGGGGTGGAGTGGGGAAGCAGGCCCACCCACTCCACTGCGTCCCAGCCCAGGGGATCCTGACCACAACACGCTGACTCACGTGCCGTCAGCGTTGCAGCCAGATGGGTCGGCTGCCCCTGGGCCACTTCCCAACTCCCCCCATGGCGTACCTGGCTCTGTAGAGTGTCGCCCTGGTCGTCGCAGAAGAAGGCCTCTGTCAGGGCTTGCGGCTCCTCTGTGCTCAGGTCTATAAATGGCCCTGGCCAGTCCTCGCCCCCCTCGGGGTCTGCAGCGGCCTCCCAGCTTGGGAGCCCACAGGAGGCATCTGGCTCCTCTGGCAGCTGCCTCACCACTGAGTTTTCTGTTCTGACTTTTGTACCGCCGGTCCCGCCCACTGACTTCCGGCAGGAGGGTTGAGCGTGGCGTGGCTCCACCCACCAGGGCTCAATGAGGGGCTCCTCCCCCTCCAGGTCTGTGAGTGGCCAATCCGCTCCACTACACTGGCTCTTTGGGATTTACAATTTATACCTAATTATATCATATATTTTTAATAACTAAGTGGAACCAGGGGCTCATACTACAGTATACCAACAGGAAGATTTATTCTGCGTGAAAGGGGTTCCATTCTGAACTGACATCCATACATGCCTACCCCCTGAAAATGCAAAAGCCTCTGCATTTGAGATACTGGCTGCAGTCTGCACTCAAAAAGGTAGCATCCTGGGGATACTCTTGTGCTCTCAAAGGTGCATTAAGACAACAATACCAGACTAATATGCCAGTAATAGAAGATGCCAGGAAAAGGGTGTAATGTCCCCAAATTGGGAGATTTCAGCCCTTTACATCAATTATTCACAAGCTCCTGTTGCAAACAAATACAGCTGTTCCACATTTCATGAGTGAAAGTTGTCTCATATATTTGATGGAATAAACAATGCACAGGAGCCTCCTCAGAGGCATGGACAATAGGGAGCTCTTTGCCTCCTTGTGATTATGTACATCTTTCAGCTAATTCAGAGAGCTAAACATAAAATCTAGCTTCCAGGGACCTCGTATGAATGTGTGACACTCTCTGGATGATTGAGAGTCCATTGGCTCAATCATATAGCATCCATATATAGATATAGCTTTTTCACATGGGACAGATGTAATATGAACAATATTCTTCATGCACTAAATCATCAAGTGTAATTCAGTACTGATTATTGTTATAAACTAAAATTATTCCTCCTTTTATTCCTCATTTATTTTTATTTTGTGAGATCAAAACTGAATGGATATCAAAATGTAAGAGAGGAGTAATACATGTTACAGTATGTGGCAACAATCTTGTTGAAAAGAAAGATATGTTTCTTTTACGATGAGGTAATATCTTTTATTACACCAACTTCTGTTGGTGAAAGTGACAAGCTTTTGAGCCACATAGAGCTTGAAAGCTTGTCTCTCTCACAAACAGAAGTTGGTCCAGTAAAAGATATTACCTCCTCCACCTTTTCTGTCTGATATCCTGGGACTGACATGGCTACAACTACACTGCATACTTTCAGGATGGTCCACAGGGGCATGCCACAGCCAAAAGAATAATAAGAACATAGGAATGGCCCTGCTGGGTCAGAACAAAGATCCATCTAGCCCAGTATCCTGTCTTCCGACAGTGGCCGCTGCCAGGTGCCCCACAGGGAATGAACAGAACAGGTAATCATCAAGTGATCCATCCCCTGTTGCTCATTCCCAGGTTCTGGCAAACATAGGCTAGGGACACTATTCCTGCCCATACTGGCTAATAGCCATTGATGGACCTATCCTCCATGAATTTGTCTAGTTCTTTTTTGAACCATCTTGGACATCACAACATCCTCTGGCAAGGAGTTCCACAGGTTGACTGTGCATTGTGTGACGAAATACTTCCTGTTATTTGTTTTAAACCTGCTGCCTATTAATTTCATTTGGTGACCCCTAGTTCTTGTGTTATGAGAAGTAGTAAACAACACTTCCTTATGTACTTTCTCTACACCAGACATGATTTTATAGACCTCAATCATATCTCCCCTTAGCCGTCTCTTTTCCAAGCTGAAAAGTCCCAGTCTTATTAATCTCTCCCCATATGGAAGCCATTCCATACCCCTAATCATTTTTGTTGCTCTTTTCTGAGCCTTTTCCAATTCCAATATATCTTTTTTGAGATGGGGCGACCACATCTTCACGCAGTATTCAAGATGTGGGCGTACCATGGATTTATAGAGAGGTAACATGATATTTTCTGCCCTATTATCTATCCCTTTCTTAATTATTCCCAGGATTGTTCACTTTTTTGACTGCCGCTGCACATTGCGTGGATGTTTTCAGAGAACTATCCATAATGACTCCAGGATCTCTTTCTTGAGTGGTAACAGCTAATTTAGACCCCATCATTTTATATGTATAGTTGGGATTATGCTTTCCAATGTGCATTACTTTGCATTTATCAACACTGAATTTCATCTGCCATTTTGTTGCCCAGTCACCCAGTTTTGAGAGAGCCTTTTGCAGCTCTTCGCAGTCTGGCTGGGTCTTAACTATCTTTAGTAATTTTTTATCATCTTCAAATTTTGCCACCTCACTGTTTACCCCTTTCTCCAGATCATTTATGAATACGTTTAATAGGACTGGTCCCAGAACAGACCCCGGGGGCACACCACTATTTACCTCTCCATTTTGAAAACTGACCATTGATACCTACCCTTTGTTTCCTATATTTTAACCAAATACCAATCCAAGAGAGCACTTTCCCTCTTATCCCGTGGCAGCTTACTTTGTGTAAGAGACTTTAGTGAGAGACCTTGTCAAAGGCTTTCTGAAAATCTAAGTACGCTATATCCACTGGATCCCCATGGTCCACATGCTTGTTGACCCCTCAAAGAATTCTAGTAGATTGGTGAGGCATGATTTCTCTTTACTAAAACCATGTTGACTCTGCCTCAACAAATTATGTTCATCTATATGTCTGACAATATTGTTCTTTATTACAGTTTTAACCAGTTTTCCCGGTACTGAAGTCAGGCTTACAAGTCTGTAATTGCCGAGATCACCTCTGGAGCCCTTTTTAAAAATTGGCACCACATTAGCTGTCCTCCAGTCATCTAGTAAAGAAGCTGATTTAAATGATAGGTTACAGACTACAGTTAGTAGTTCTGCAATTTCACATTTGAGTTCTTTCAGAACACTTCAGAATACCATCTGGTCCTGGTGACTTACTGTTTAATTTATCAATTTGTTCCAAAACCTCCTCTAATGATACCTCAATCTGGGACAGTTCCTCAGATCTGTCACCTAAAAAGAATATCAAGTTTGGGAATCTCCTTCACATCCTCAGCCATGAAGACTGATGCAAAGAATTCATTTACTTTCTCTGCAATGGCCTTATCGTCCTTTAGTGCTCCTTTAGCACCTTGATCGTCCAGTGGTGCCACTGATTGTTTAGCAGGCTTCCTGCTTCTGAAGTACTTTAAAAAAATTTGCTATTACTTTTTGAGTCTTTGGCTAGCTGTTCCTCTCATTCTTTTTTGGCCTTCCTAATTGTATTTTTACACTTCATTTGCCAGTGTTTATACTTTTTATTTTCCTCACTAGGATTTAACTTCCACTTTTTAAAAGATGCCTTTTTGCCTCTCACTGCTTCTTTTACTTTCTTGTTTAACCATGGTGGCTCTTTTTTTGGTTCTCTTACTATGTTTTTTTTAATTTGGGGTATACATTTAAGTTGAGCCTCTATTATGGTGTCTTTAAAAAGTTTCCATGCAGCTTGCAGAGATTTCACTTTTGGCACTGTACCCTTTAATTTTTGTTTAACTAACCTCATTTTTGTGTAGTTCCCCTTTCTGAAATTAAATGCTACAGTGTTGGACCACTGTGGTGTTTTTCCTGCCACAGGTATATTAAATTTAATTATATTATGGTCACTGTTACCAAGGAGTCCAGCTATATTCCCCTCTTGGACCAGATCCTGTGCTCCACTTAGGACTAAATCAAGAATTGCCTCTTCTCTGGTGGGTTCTAGGAGCAGCTGCTCCAAAAAGCTGCCATTTAAGGTGTCAAGAAACTTGCATCCCATCCTGAAGTGACATGTACCCAGTCAATATGGTGATAATTGAAACCCCCCATTATTATTATTATTATTGAGTTTTTTATTTTAATAGGCCTCTCTAATCTCCCTGAGCATTTCATAGTCACGATCACCATCCTAGTGAGGTAGTCGGTAATATATCCTTTCTGCTATATTCTTATTAGTAGAGCATGGAATTTCTATCCATAGAGAGTCTATGGTAAAGTTTGATTCATTTACGATTATTACGTCATTTGATTCTATGCTTTCTTTCACATATAATGCCACTCCCCCACCAGCACGACTTGTTCTGTCCTTCTGATATAGTTTGTACCCTGGTATTACTAAAAAGAACAGGAGTACTTGTGGCACCTTAGAGAGTAACAAATTTATTTGAGCATAAGCTTTTGTGGGCTACAGTCCAATTCATCGGATGCATAGAATGGAACATATAGTAAGAAGATATATATCGATATAGATACACACACAAACATACAGAGAAGGTGGAAGTTGCCATACCAACTGTAAGAGGCTAATTAATTTAGATGAGCTATTATCAGCAGGAGAAAAAAAACTTTTGTAGTGATAATCAAGATGGCACATTTAGACAGTTGACAAGAAGGTATGAGGATACTTAACATGGGGAAATAGATTCAATATGTGTAATGACCCAGCAACTCCCAGTCTCTATTCAAACCCAAGTTAATGGTATCTAGTTTGCATATTAATTCAAGCTCAGCAGTTTCTCATTGGAGTCTGTTTTTGAAGCTTTTCTGTTGCAAAATTGCCACCCTTAAGTCTTCTACTGAGTGGTGAGAGAGGTTGAAGTGTTCTCCTACCAGTTTTTGAATGTTATGATTCCTGATGTCAGATTTGTGTCCATTTATTCTTTTGCATAAAGACTGTCTGGTTTGGCCAATGTACATGGCAGAGGGGCATTTCTGGCACATGATGGCATATATCACATGGGTAGATGTGCAGGTGAACGACCCCTGATGGCGTGGCTAATGTGATTAGGTCCTATGATGGTGTCACTTGAATAAATATTAAATAAAATTTGTTGATTTTATGATTAATTTTTAAAATTATCTGCCAAGATCTCTGTGTCTGAGAAAATCCTGGAGAAACTGGGAGAGGAAGGGGAACCTTCATTCCTACTCTCTAATCTCTCTTTGATGTTTCTCCCCACACACCTTTACTACTGAGGAACTCTTGGGATGGTGTCCATATTCAGGGGAGTGGACCTTGAAGTCTGTAGAATGGAAGGGCAGAATTCTTAGTCTATTGGCTGGATCTCCCTGTTAGCCTAAGATTTGGGGCCTGTATTGCTGTCTATTTCTTGCTGTCTATTTCTTGTATTTGTTGTTAAATTTTGAAAAGAACATATTTGCTTCTCACTCTGACAGGGTGCTCATACTGCAACCCAAGTAGTGAACTAGAATGGAAGAGTACAGGTTCCGTAATTGTTCATTAACACATCATCTTAAGCACGGTTGTCAAATTCATTCTGTGGTGAGAGCTCAATTACCCATTCAGTCAGAATCCATGGGCTGAGAGTGAAAAGTTCCTCAGCTAGCAAAGTGAAATGTGGAATTTTAAAGACAAAGACTTTTTCTGAAAAAGTGAATGCATCCGTAACCTTCCTGCCTGCCCACTCTACTGCCTGTTAAGGTACTCTTCTGTGCATTCTTCAATGACCAGCCTCTCCTTTCCTTATGCATACTAATGCACACATTTCTCCACTCACCCCCATTTGAGGGTATTTTGCCTCCTCCCTTCTTCCCCCTTCCCTTTAAGGGGAAATTCTGAGGGCTTTTGAGTTGAAGCAGGTAGGCAACTGAAGCCTGCATCCTTTTGTGCATTTCAGAGGAAGGCGTGAGCTGCAGGAAAGGGTTCTGAGGGCCAGATCCAGCCCATGGGCCATATGTTTGATGCCCCAATATCAAGTAGTATTGCTTGTTGGGCAGTGACAGAAAGCACATGGCTAGACAGAACCAAAGCGCTTACAGTGTAAAAAGAAAAAATTATACATTCCCCACAAATAAAGCACTGGCTACCAAAAGATGGATTTATCACCAAGCGGTACAGTTTTCTTCTTCTTCACTTCAACATTGCTTCTAAATTTAAACAAATATATTTGAGTGCTGAATTGACACTGATCAGCTCCATGGAATAAGTGAGTTTTGAAGCTATGTGTAAACAAATGTTGATTACAGTTTGATTCCTAATGCTCTTCGGGCCAAATTCTACCCTGATTAAAACTCTGTTTAACCCCACTGACTTGCATGAGGTTGCCCAAAGTGCAACTGAGAGCAGAATGTCTCTCTTACTATTTAACTACCCTATCCCTGCTTTTGCAATATTAGTGAACAAATTCAACTCCACTGAAAGCAGTGAAGCTAAATCAGTGTTCTTGTTTCTCTTCTGTGAATTGGTCCCTTCTGTGGTTTTATAAACCTGGGCAAACCTTTTCTTGATCCAAAACATATTGGGAGAACTGAATTAGGGTAACTGGAGCAGAACTTTGATTATCATTTGGAAATTTTATATATAAAATATGGAAATATAGGAAATTATAAAGGGTAGAACAAATCAGGGAGGCAGAGCAGAGATATACCTAAAGAAGGCAGGCTTGTTTCGTCTAGAGGGCTTTTGTTGTCCAATAATTCCTTTATTCCTTATGAAGGAAAGCCAGGTTTATCCAGACTTGTTATACCATTCATAGCTAGCTGAATTCAATTCCAACTATTGACCTTTCAGTGACATTAAAGATCCAACATTAAAGACCAGATTCACTAAAACACTGATGCTGATTCTCTGATGCCACTCATGCTGATTCACCAAGACACACCATTCATGCTGAAAATAGAATATAGAATCTCCCCCCAAAATCACTGATTTCTTTCCTATCCTCTATTTCAATTCCATATGTAGAGGGCTTTCAGGTTTGAAAGTTTAAATCTTCTGGGATCAAACAATGTCTAAGGGATGAATTCTTAATTCTTAGTTCCACGCTCCAGCCAAGCAGCATTGATCAGATTAATCGCAGATGTGGGTCTGACTCCCCCAGATACCAAGTTGGGAATGTTCCCCCTGTGTATCTATTTCAGAATATGTTTCACTTGCCCCCTATTAAGAGTTATTTCAGCCATTTCACTAAATCCTGGTATTTCAGAAGGAATGAGATATATCATATAGCTCCCACATGCAAAGGCATACATATTTGCACACAATAACAGACTAACAAGTGTAAAATCATCTAGGTGTCTGTTTTACACATTATTTACATGCATAAACCCCATGATCATTATTACATAGTACCTGTGGTGTTTGAGGTGTATTAGAAGCAGTCAAATAGCTACATCTTTCTGTTGTTGCGAAATTTACTTTTTTTACTGAAATATGGAGATTTAGCTGCTTCATTATGGCAGTATTTGCTCATTACTCCATCTATATGGTTTATTTCTAAGCTACTGCATTTGTAGAATATTTCTGGACTAGTGAGTAAAATCTTATACAACTTTCACATAATACAGTTATCATGACACAATGGGGCTCAATCATTTGCTCGTGCTTAAATTTGGAAGAATCAAAAAGAAAATGGCAGCATGGCACCATATTGGAACTCGGGAAGCTTGTGCTGTCTTAAAGCTCTTAGTGGCTGCCTGACCTCGGACAAAGGACATAACTGTTCTGTAGTTCACTATCCCTCACTGTAAGATGGGGCTAATAATACTTCACATGAGTACTAAAACACGGGGTTAATTATGGTTATCTGCTTTTGTTAAGCACTTTGGATAAGAAGCGCTGTGTAAGTGCTAAATAATATTCTTGTACTTATTTACTGTTCAGAAATATTTGCTCTGACAAGTATTCCCCTTCTTTGGGAGAAAAGGCTTTTTTTTCAATGGAGTGTGCGGTGTATTGAGAGTGAAGCCATACGGCTACAATATATAACTACACTTGTTACAGTTACAACAGCATTTAGTAATGAATTACATCCTAAGTCACTACTGAATACAAACTGGGATGAGCTTCATATAAGCTCCCCAAACACAGAATTCAACAGAAAAGTCTGTCTCTGTTTCAGGCAAGGCTGGGCTGCTGTCAAGTGTGTGAAAGCTCTTTCTAAGCTGAGAATGAATATGTGGATGGCCAGTTGCAAACGTGTAATTCGTTACTCTAGAGAGAATTTTTTGTTCTTAGCTGAACCAAACACACCCACCCACGTACAACAATTAAAAGGAAAAATTAAAGTCCTTTGAGGACTGAAATGAAAGTGGCTGCTTTTGAAAAACCCTTCTAAAGGATGAAAAGGAAAGAGGTGATAATTATTTTTTTAAATTGTACCAACAGTCTCAGGCTGCCAAATGACACAAAAGCCCAGCGAGAGAGAGAGAATGAGTGAGTGCATATGCACGCATCCATATATATACATACATACATACATACATACGTGCACGCGTGCACACAGTTAGGAGGGGGAAGGAAAAGTGTCTTTCTAGAATGGCTGCCTCAGTCTGCCATGACTAGCTCTTTTATAATTTGTCAATATCAAGATTTCTTATCTATAAGAAAGGAATAAACCATCAACATGGAGACGCCAGATAGTCAATATGTAAATATTTCTCCTCGGGTAGAATAGCTGTGGTGGCTGAGCAGACACCACATCCCAAATGAAGTGAAATCCTTCATAGATTAATGAAATAATCAGGGTGGACTAAAATATTGAAAAGCTCATGACTAGAATGAGAAATTCAGGTTAAAAAATGTAAGTAGCGATAAGACCTAGTCTGTCAAAGAAGCACGTCTGTAGCCTTTCGTTCCTCAAAATAATGTATTTGTGGATAATTGCACCAACAGTGCAGAACTATGTGATAAAATTAGTTTCTGAAGTGACTTTTCAATTTATACGATATGTACATGGGGTGCATGTGTGTGTTTCATTGTAGTCACCTTCAAAAATCTTTTCAGTTGTCCTTGTAACTAAACAGCATTACTGGCGTATTCACTATGTTCCCTAGATAAAGTGTAAAGAATATTTCAAATAGTACAATAACGCTACATAACCACCAGTATAATTGGAACTCTTTTTAATGGTGACCACTGTGTGTATATATGCACATATTTCCCCATGATTTTTAGAAAAAGATTGATATATCTTTGCAGTGTAATATTGGTGCAAGCTTAATAACAATTAAAATTCACCTGTTATATTAAAGCTTGCAGGCCCAGCTGCTCCTCTAGAGGTACTGTGCCCTTGGGTTATGAGATTTCTTCCTATGTCAGGATCCTAAAGTCTTAAGGGGTTATCTGTGCTGCAGATGTCTCACTTCTTTGGTCTTTAGCTTAATGAGTCTCTCTAGACTGAGTTTCCCCATGACTCTGCCTGCCTCCTGAAGAGTGGAACTCCCAAAACAACACCTGCTGCAGTCCCTTGGTCAAGGCTTCTTCCCTAAGCCCTTTCTTACTCTTCCACCCTCATCCAAGTAGGACCATGTAAGAAGCCTCCCAACTCAGGGCTTTTCTTTTCCAGGCTGGATTTCAGAAGCTTCCCCTCCTCCCTGCAGGGTCTATGTCACAGTTCTACCTCCTTCTGCTTATAGAAGTTGGTTTCCTAATAATTCCACTCCCAAAGCAATCCATTTGGGTGCAAGGAAAGAGCTTAGCTCTGACCAAAGCTGCAGGGCTCAAGGCCTAGTGGAAAGATAGAAATGGATCTTTCAGGGTCTTTTGGAAAATGTTAATTGTTAGATACTTTCAGTAAAGATATGCTATACCCAAACAGAAGTTATGGGCTTGGTGCAGGAATCACTGGATCAGGTTCTGTGGCCTGTGTTAGGCAGGAGGTCAGTCTAGATGATCATAGTGGTTCTTTCTGGCCTTAATATTTATTAGTCTCCAACAACAGAAAGTGGTGAGACAGCATCAGAGGAAGTAACCTACTTGGTAGGAACAAGAGGACTTTCTCTAGCAGCTGAACACATAACCATGAAATAAAAGTAAAACATTAACGTTGTAAATGCAGAGGAGGGAGAGGAGTTGTTTAGGGTGATCCAAAGGAATAAATCTAAGGGCTTGTGTGAACTGCCCTGCAGTTCAGACCACATGGGTGGGAATAGCAGTGCACAACCAAAAGTTCTGCACTGTAACTCCTCTGTGTGCATGCTGTTGGCGTGAACTAAAAGGTTAGTTTGCGTTAACATAGTCCTCTTTAAACATGATCGCCCTAATGCGAACTAGGAACCTTTTAGTTTGTGCCTGTAGCATCCAAACGGGGGAGTTATAGCACAGCACTTTGGTGTATGCTGCTGTTCCCACCTCCATGATCCAAACTGCAAAGCAGTGGAAACATAGCCTTTGTAATAGCATAAAGTTAAGGAAAAATTAGGAGCAACAGACCTATTTGAATTTAAACTGAGTAATAGTCTTCTAAAGGAAAAGGTGGAATTGCTAACAGGCCATTTAAAATTGGGCTGGTGAAATGAAGGGGAAATATAGGATAGAGCTTTGCTTTGGCAATGGGATGGAGCCGTTCATCTAATAAATCTTTTTCCATCTCTAGTTTATATGATGGTATTGGTGGAAAAGCCTGAGATGTGAAAAATATTGAAAAGACTTTCATGAAAATCTATATCCACAATATTTTGGGGTTAACATAGGTCACAACATATGATTGGCAGAGTATACATCCAACAGCCGCCCATTCCCATCAACATTAATTGTGATTGTCAAGGATTTTCAGGTATTACCAAATTTTCATCCCTTGAGTTTCACTTTGAATTTTGGATTTGAATGAATCCAAAAGCTTAAAGTGAGAGGTCTGAGTTTCACCTGCTTTTATTTTGAAACAACGTACAATTGCAAATTTCACAATTTAAATGAAAAACTTTTTGCCGGCCCAAGTTAGCTCAAAATTGGACACAGGTTTGCTTGAAGCATCATGAACATTAGCAGACATTTCAATGAACATGGTCTGAGTTCCAACTTTCTAATGAAACCCAAAGCCAAGGGAGTGTTGCGTGGTTTCAAGTTACCTTCAAAATTATGAACAATTGTGCTTGTGGACCAGTCTACAGAAAACTCTTGAAAAATTTTAGTACAAAATTGCACACTAGAATTTCCTCCTTCAACAAGAGAGTGTTAATTAAAATTAGCTTTAAACTGCATATTAAAAACTGTGTTGTATGTTTCTTTAAGATGGTAATTTTCTGTATGACCTAGTTAATAACATTGATATTATGCACCCAAGCTCCCCTTTAAAAACATAACCTGTCGATGACCCCAGCAGTTAGGAGTTGGTCAAATTCCTTGGCTGGAATTATTTTTCTATCTGACCAGAGGTGGAAGAGGAAGGTAGCAGTGTTGTGGGAGGTAAAGGGCACTAATTCAGCTGGAGATGGGATACTTCCTTGGCTATGAAGCCCAGAATGCCTGCAGAGCTTCGGAGATCCAGCAGTCATGGAGATAATTTATTCATAGACTTGGTAGATCGAATGAAGGAAAATACAACACAACGTGACTTTTTGTAAATTCATATTTTTCTCTGATCTTCACAGTTTTCCTGTCGATATACATTTTGTATTATGGGTTTCTTTGAACAGGCATGAGTTGTTTACAGGAAATAGGCTTTTGTGTTTGGAAGCCTCCAGACCATTTCTCCCATTGCTTCCTCTTTCCAATGATGGTGACAATGTTCCCTTAGTGCTGCCTTTCGGTTTCCAGAAATGTGTATGGATTTGTTCCTTAGCACAGAACTTCCCAATTTTTATTAAGATTGAACTAGGAATATGCTTCAGGGACAAAATGGCTCTCCAAATATATCTGACTTAACAAAAAAAGAAAAAAAAAGTCATAATTAATCATTTGCACTCTTATTAGAAGTACAGAATGAGGTGCAATAGCTGAAGCAGAAGAAGAATTCAGTAAACCAGGTGGCTTACTATCAGTTCATCTGTACAGAAAGCAGGATGCGAGGCTAGTCTTCTTTTTCACCAGACAGACATGGAACTCAATCTATAGATCAGGACTTGTCAGTACTTATAAATGACTATCTCCCTCCCATCGTAGTACTCCATACTTACATGATGGGGGACTGTATCTTGGGAATTGGTGACTCTGAAAAAGACTTGGGGTCATAGTGACTAATCTGCTGAACTTTAGCTTCTAGTGTGACACCATGGCGAAAAGGGCTAATATGATCTTTGGATACCTAAACAGGGGAATATCGAATAGGAGTGGGGAAGTTATGTTACTTCATTATTTGGCACTGATGCGACTGCTACTGGTATTCTGTGGACAGTTCTGGTGTCTACAATTCAAGAAAAATGTTGATCAATTCAAGAGGGTTCAGAGAAGATCCACAACAATGACTAAAGGATTTGAAAACATGCCTATAATGACGGATTCAAGAAGCTTCATATTTTTATCTTAAAAAAGAGAAGATTAAGGGGCAGTCTATAAGTACCTACACAGGGTACAAAAATTTAATGTTAGCCTCTTGGGATTAGCTGACAAATGTATAACAAGATGCAATGGCTGGAAGCTGACACTAGACAAATTCAGACTGGAAATAAGGTCCACATTTTTAACAGTTAAGGTAATTAACCATTGGAATAACATAACAAGGGTTGTAGTGAATTTGCTGTCACTGACAAATTTTATATCAAGCTTTTCTAACAGATATGCTCTAGTTCAAACAGGAATTAATTCAGGGAACTCCTACAGCCTCAGTTATACAGGAAGTTAGACTAGATGATCACTGTTGTCCTTTCTGGCTTTGTAATCTATGGGAAAAAAAAATCTATGAATTTATCTTGTGCTGCTTATAACTGAAGTGGAAAGAGACCAAAGGGTTAATCCTACACCACTGAGGTCAAAGGGAGTATTGATTCAATGAGACCAGTATTGGGCCCCCGTTCTTTGGTGATACTGAATAGAAATTTCTCTATACTCAGTTGGATTAGTTGCAGATGTAAACAAATCTGAAACTTTGCATAGGAAGTTGGGCTCTTTTTGGTTCTGTTTTTAACATATCATTGGCTTTGCAAACTGCATCCACATTTCACAACTATTCTATAATTTCGGGGAGTAAGTATATAATCTGCCTTGTTTGTATATGCAACATTGCCCTCTACTGGATGGAATAGGCCAGACTTGCTTATCTTTTGAGAGACATTGGTCTCTTCTTCCTTGGCTTATCAGGTCTGTTGCTCCCTTTACCATCCCATGTCATGGAGAGCTCCACTATTATTGCGGTAGCACCTAGGGACTTCAGTCTGGAATCAAGCCCTGTGACTTGCCAGCTTCCTCCAAGTTAGGTGGGCTCATATTGGAAGATACCCAATCCCATTTCCCCCCACACGCATACACTTACAAATATGCTCTCTGTTTCACTGAACTCAGAGGGCTCTGCTGAAATGAATCTCTGTGTTTCTCTGCTGCCAGTCTTCCCCTATAGCTAGTCCGCCTCTAAGTGCAGTCTTGCTCCTGTCTCCCATTTATTCTCCATTAGAGCTGGTTGAAAATTTTCTGATGAAACATTTTTTCTATCAGATAATGCCAACTAGTTGAAACTGAAACTATTTGTGAGAAAGGGTCAGGTTTGATGAATCTCTTGACTTGAAAAATATTTGAAACTGCCTCTTTTTCAACATTTTTTAAATGAAAATTTTTGGGTTTTTAGTTCAAAATTAGTTTTAGTCCTGAAATTTTAGTTAACTCATACTAAGAATGAAGGCAAAAAAATAAGGTTGAAATTTAAAGGAGATATGTTGAAATTATTGAAACAAAACATTTTGATTGATCCAATCCATTTTTTTTAAACTATTATTGGTTTGTGAAATTTTTCAAGATTTCAACTTTTTGTCGCAGTTCAAGATGGGGAAAGTGTTTGAAACCTCAACAATTCTCACAAGACAGGAAAACCACTGCTTGTCCAGCTCTACTCTCCATCATGTAAACCTGTCATCTGAATAGTGCTTGAGCTAGGTGAGGCTACTGTTGGCATAGCTATATGGTACTTTGACTTTTGAGATGTTCAAACATTTATTTTCCTTTTCACATTATCTTATAATTTCCTGACTTTCTGGTGTGTGTTTGTTCTAACCTGTGTTCTTCTATTCTTCCTTTTAAATTGGAAATGGTTTCTCAGCCTTCACTTCAGCTTAACAAATTTTGATATGAATATTTTTGTATGTGTTGCCCCTGTTGGTTAAGTGAATGATGCTCTACTTGTTTAGCTCACCAATTCAAGTAGTAAGGGGATTAAAATATAAGGACTGCATTCAAACAATAAGGTAGGTGGATCTTGTAACTCTTTGAGACAATTCTCCTGTTAGAAGGGTGACTGTTAGAGAGTTAATTAGAAATTCTGAGAAGCAAACCTCTCTGGATATGTCTACACTGCAATTAAACACCCACAGCTGTCCCATGCTAGCTGATTTGGGCTTGCGGGGCTTGGATTACAGGGCTGTTTACTTGTGGTGTAGATGTTCCAGGTTGGGCTGCAGCCTGAGCTCTGGGTTCCTCCCACCTCGCAGGGTCCTAGAATCTGGGCTCCTGGCTGAGCCGGGACATCTACATTGCAATTAAACAGCCATGCAGTCCAAGCCCCGGGAGCCCAAGTCAGCTGGCATAGGCCAGGTGCGGGTTTTTAGCTGCAGTTTGTCTTCTTATAAGTAACTATGGCTAATGTACCCAATCAGGATCTGAGAGAGATTCCCAATTCCTGAAGCAAATAGATATGCAGTTTGCTAAAAACCATGGTACCTGTGACAGGGTTACTAGATTTGTGCCAGAAAACACAGGCCTTTGCTCAGTCAGCTAAAGACGTAGATCCATTTATGCAGCAGGTAGTAAAATGGGTCCATTCTTAATCAGAAGAGGAGCCTACAATATGAGCACATAAGAAGATTTAACATATTACATAAATAAAGAACACATACATCTAATAAGCCCTGGTCTATGCTACAAACGTATGTCGGTATAACTCTGTCAGTCAGGGGTATGGAAAATCCACATGTCGACAGTGCTATATCGACAGTGCTATGTTGACAGGAGGGCTTCTCCCTTCAACATAGCTACTGCTCCCTTGGCCTGTGCCGCTTCCAGAAGCTCCCATTGGCCTAGAGCAGCGAACCGCAGCCACTAGG
The DNA here is from genome assembly GCF_965152235.1 of Eretmochelys imbricata. NCBI lineage: Eukaryota > Metazoa > Chordata > Testudines > Cheloniidae > Eretmochelys > Eretmochelys imbricata. Next base: position 36,708,409 of record NC_135574.1, read on the forward strand.
AGCCGCGATCAGCTGAACCTGTGGACACGGCAGGTAAACCGGCCTGGCCCGCCAGAGGCTTTCCCTGCACAAGCGGCGGAACAAGTTTGGGAACCACTGCACTACAGAGATGAAGCTGCGCCATTACAGAGCTGTATGTGTAGACAAGCCCTAAGTCTGTATATTATATATGCCTGTTAATTTCTGCTTATGTCTAAGGGTTTTTGGTGTTGCTTTCATATATGTATATACGGCATTCACAGCTATATGTATTGTAAACTCAGTTACTGTGTAAGTACATATACAGATAGTAGCCAATTTGGCAAGGTACACAGCAATGCGTGCCCATATTTTCAAGAGCAGGACTAAGACCCAAGGCTGTTGAATAAACCAAACATACACATCTAAACTGAAATATATTTGAGGAATGTCTGTGTACTGTAAACACAATAAATATTTATGACACTTCATAGATACTTGAAGTTTAAAGCAGAGAAGAGAAATTTTAAGTACTTAAAGTAGCTCTTAAAGTTTTTTCATATTCACGCCAACTCTTTAATTTTCATCACTCTGCAGACTTGTAGGCTGACGTTGGTACTTCAGTTTGTCTGTTAAAACTGCTCTTCAAATAATTAAAATTCCAGATTTCTGTCCCATGGTTTTCAGTACATCAAAGAAAAATGTTTGCTAGCATTGAGACAGTTCAGTACATTCTTTAGTTCATGTTGGCATAATGAATTAAGAAGTGCTTCTAGATGGTGGTCTATACTGACTAATATATATTTAGTTAGGGCAAAATTCTACCTCCTTTACTCTGGATTCCAAAACTCTTTACTTGGTTGAGTTGCTCCTTACTACTAGGTGGTGTTAACTGCGTATAAGGTATCAGAATCTGGCCCTTGATAGTACCTGACTCAGTGACTAGTTCCACTGACTTTACTGGGATGAGGTACTATGCAATGTGTCGCTTTTTCTTTCTCCTTTTTTTGGCTGAAAAATGGAGATTTGGGTCAACCAGAATGTTTCACGAATTCATGTCAAATTCACTGAATTGTTTCAATTAAAAACATCACCACCAGCACCACAACAAAAAGACTAATTTAAAAAAAACAAAAAACAAAATACCCCAACTTTTTACTCCAATTTTATTTTTAGAACAGTAAATAAATAAGGAAACCCTCTCAAACAAAAGGAAACATTTCCTTTGGGGGTTGAGTCAACCATTTTGGATGACCCAAAACAAACTTTCTTTTTTACTTTTTGGCTCACTGAGAAATTTGAAAAAATGTTCATGTTGGGCTGACCTGAAATTATTATTTTTTTTTTTTCCATTTTTGTTTTCAGAATGGCTGGCACACTGAAAGATCAGTTATTCACACAGCTCTACTGTTAACCCCCCCTGCCTGTCACCCAGGATATGGGAGTCCACGCAGTGCAATAAGGGAGGCTTTTATATGTGTGCCTGAACCAGGGGTCACCACTGTGCCCCCCCAAAGCCCCACTTTTGCTGTAGGTTAAAATTAAATCAGCCCTTTAATTTTTGTATTTTGTTTCATGAATCTGGGAGAAAACCCTGGCTACCAACATTAAAAAAACAAAACAAAGGCCAAAGACCTGCCATCCTTCCTCCTTCGAAAATCACACTGAAACCACTGAGCATTTTGTCTGAGTAAGATTGCAGGATCAGGCCCAAGAAAAGACTCACGTTTAGCATTTATCTGGTGCATTTAATCTTCAAAAGACTTTGCAAACATTTACTAATTAATCCTCACAACACCTCTTAGGAATTAGATAAATATTATATAATATATGTACATGCACAAAAGATGTAGTATTGATGTATTCTGAATTTCTCTTAGTAATCCAGACTTCCGATAATACCCTTGTGCATAATTTTCTCCCTTTGCTAATGTTACCCTGCATGCAGTATCTTTGATAGATTCTGGCATTCAGACTCTGGCTGTCTATTTATTTATTTATTTATACATCTATATTTGTTGTCCCAATGCCTCCTTTTTAATTGCACTCCCCTTCCCCCTGCAGAGAACTATTGCTGACAGCAATATCAGTTGGTGATGCTGGGCAGTGCTATTATAGCAGGATTCCCTACTGTGTAACTCTGGGTTTGAACCATTATCTAGGAACCTGGAATGCTGACTCTGTTGAAACAGACAGATATTTAGAGATATTTAATACCCTCCCTAGCTCTACAGAGGCAACTGTAGCCAGCAAAGGGGGTTATGATCATCGCTAGGGCAAAGCTCACTAAAGCAGGTCTAGAATCTGAAAAGCTAGGCTTTTGTTTTATTGTTAAAGTGGCCTTGCATACAGATTTTTCTGAATGGATATTACAATACAACATGGTTTATCTCTGTGTCATGAGATAAAGAGAAGGGAACATTTGAAGGAGGCTGTGAGCTGGTGTGCTAATGTGACAGTGACCCCTCTGTCAGATGGAGTCCACTTGGTCTGGTCTGGTCTGGCCGTCAGTCAGTCAGCTCCTCTGGCCAGAGTTCCTGTGGTAGACCCGGTTCTGGGCTATAAAGAGGATTGGTCTCAGTCCTGCGGGGGTACGTGTCTCCTCTTGTACTTGGCACAGTTAGCTGGTCCTGGTCCTCACGGGGTCTAAAACCCCTTTGGTTCATAAGTATCTGAGGGAGCAGTACGGGAACCAAAGCCCACGTATTCCACTGGGTTCCAGCTCAGGACCCTTAAACCAGGCAGGCAGAATCAAGCCTTCACACTTCCGCCTGCTGTAACCTGAGCTCCTTTCTACCTCTCTTGGTGCTGTGGGATTCTCTAGCCTGTAGATCCAGTCATCCTTCCTTGTTTTTTTTTCCCTTGTGCAGCCTCTTACTGGCTTGTAGGCAGAACTTTACTTCTCCAGCCTGCTTGGCCCTCTGCTTCTCAGCTCTTTTACCTCTCCCGCTGCTATGAGGTGGCCAGTCAAGCACTGGCTGGTGGTTCCTGCATTAACTCCTTGGTTGCTAGGCCAGCATGAGTGTCTGTACCCGGCATGACAGGGGGATTTAAGGAGGGGTTGATTCAAGGAGAGGAGGGGACAGGGACAGTAACATGAAGCAGCACAAGTTAAAAGGCAACTCCTAACTGAGAAATAGGATTTAGACATTTTAGATATAATATGCATAAGCAAGAAAAAATGTGCTTTGTGAAGAACATAAAGTTGTTTACGGACATCATGGGCTATGTGTTCAGCTCTGGCAGTTACTCTTGGTCTAATGCTTTTGTGCAAGCAAGAGTTATGTTACTAAGGTGAAACAAACATGGCAAAATCTTCAGCACATATTTGCACACGCTAAGTACAGATGCAAATATAAGCACATGCGTTTCTGCAAATGTACAAGGTAGAGGTCAGGTTTCAAATGTATCCCCAAGTATTTATCGCTTAATGAGAGAGTAGATTCATAGTAGTTAGGCATGAAAATGATCTAATGGATCACTGAGGTTTTTTCCCCTGGAAGGTAAATCTCCATCTTCCGGTTGTGCTACCTATTGAGCTCATACATGTATATCTAACTATAATGAAATCTCAGTAGCTTATCTTGAGTTTTTGGCATTTATTAACCATTCAGCACAATAAAGGGAGATGCTAGAGAGACTAACTAAAACAGATGGTTTTTGCGTCCGTGTTGGGGTGTTTTTTTCTGTGTGCATCAAAGTGAGCTTCCCATTTCACAACTGAATTTTTGTTTTCAACAGAGAGACAGAGAGGGAGACAGGAAAAGAAACTTTTTGATTTCTGTAAAGATTCTAATCTGTCACTGCTGGTACATCCCTTGTGATACTCCGTGACAGTAAATATACCACATTTCCGTCATCATGCCACTTCAGTGCCCTAGTCTTTCAACTGCACCATTCTCTCTAAAGCAGTGGTGCCCAAACTTTTCCTGTCACGCTGCCCCTTGCCAGTAATGGAATCCGTCTGTGTTCCCCCCCGCCCCAACCCATTACTGCACTGTTGGCTCAGCAGAGGAGCTTAGGCTGAAGGCAGTGCTGGGGGTTGAACTAGGGGTGTGGGAGGAGCTGGCCTGGGGGTGGAGAGGGAATGAGGCAGAGCTGGGCTGGAGAGCAAGGGGTGGAGTGGAGCTCTGGCTGGGGCTGGAGCTAGGCGGTGGAGTGGAGCTGGGGCTGGAGCAGGGGGTGGAATGGAGCTGTGGCTGGGGCCAGAGCTGGGTTGGGGGCAGAGCTGACCTGGGTGATGCTTGCTCCTCGACCCCTGGCCTGGGCCTCACCCATATGCCCCCCAGAACATTTGGGGACCACTGCCCTAACTCTAATAGTGAGAGCAAGTGTATCTTGGAATAGCTACACTGAAGATATAGGTTGGCACATCACACCTACCAATCACATTTCCCCCTTGTTCCTGTGCAATTGTCTACTCTACCACTGGCCTGTTACTTCACTTGGTTCCATTATTTCAGAATTTCAGGTTCAAAGCTTGCCCCCTTTAAATTAGCCTGTCTACTACTCTTTACAGATTACAGAACTTTTTTGTTCCTATAAACTTGCCAGTAGCATCTATAAAACATGTCCCCTTTTTTAAATATTATTTTTTTGTAAATCAAAGAAAATATATATGAATAAAATATGAATCAAAAATGAAATAAAAATAATTGCCTTAAGAAATAAGGAAGTACAGCTGTCCCTCACAAGCAGTGTAAAATGCGATTTAAGAAATCTTGAAGTGGTATCTCTAAATAATTTAATCTATAATATGGAAAACATTTTTAATCCACCAAGGTTGAAATAGTTATACAGCTACGAGAGTATCCCCTGAGGGGAAAGAGTGGAAATGTCTTGGAAATTAATAAATCCTGTCAATTTTCTTGAACATGTTGTTTCCAAATGTTAATGCCTATGAAAGGTCCTAGATGGGCAGCACCACACATATAAATTCTCGTATATCTGCAGAATGGGTACATCAAGAAGAAAGGTAGGTAAGATTTTCCACACTGCCCTTTGGATACAAATCCACCCTGACATGGGAGGTCTATCCACAGGGCTAGGTTGCTAGTGAATGCATTGACTGTTTGCAAATAAAGATTTTTAAAAGTGACTCAGTACGAGTCAGTAAATTCAATGACAATAACAATGGCAAAATAACTTAGCAAAATATTTCCCACACCATTTGATACTTTACAGTGGGCTACATCAATCCCAGACCTTGTGAGTGTTCACCAGAGGAGGGAAAGGAGCAACGATCTCTCTTGCAAGTACCAAGGGAACAACTTCAGTTCTCACACTCAGGAGAGCACAGGACTTCTCTGTCATCACTACCAAGGGTACAAGGCATCCCAAAGAAGGGAGGCAGGCTGGGAAAGAGGCAGTGCCATGCCCATTCTGTCACTCACCCTCAGCGGGGGCAGCTTTCAAAAGGATGGTGCTGATCATGCACTCCCCCTGCATGCTAGAGGACCTTGCGAGGGATTTTTGCTTGCTGATGCAAAATCTCTCACGGAATTCCTCCGCTGCTTGCAGGCTATAGTACAAAGCACAAAATGTGGTCTAATGTATAACATGGATTTTATGGCAGCAAACACTAGGATATGAACACTTATTACCTTAAGCAGGAGTTGCACCGATCTAAAATTGGTTAGAAATATTATTTTCCTGTCTGGAATATCTGAGTACTTTCAACACATACATTGGATGTAGAGGACACAATTTGGGCCGCCTGTAAACACGAAAGTCATCCCATGAAGTCAATGGGAATTGTGGCCCCTTCTGATGGGTCAGAATTTGGTTGGATGTGTCTGAAAGTTTTGTCATCTTTAAAAAGTTAGAGTTTCAGTATAAAATGGCAACACTGTAGTTGGCCTGTCTGTGGAAGCCAGTGCTAACAGGAGTGCAAATTAGTGCCATTTGTGATGGATGTTTTTAGTGATGTGTGCACAGCACTTTGCTGGGAACCAGACTGAGACTACCAAATCATTTTCCTTTCAGTAGGCCATTGAACAGTCATCAGATGCTAACAACATTTGATCGTTAGCGACCTGGTCTATGTTTGAATCAGTGACCTGGAGGAGATAGGCCTATTATTAATCCCCTGGGATGATCGTTCTCTGCAATTATAGTAAATTTTCAATTGTGATACATTGAGAAAATTCATTGTTGCATGGCCATCAAACGCACACTTCCACTTACATAATGGCATATAATGATAGTGTCCTAGGTGTAATATGAAGCATCTACAAAGTTATACTAGCTGCCAAGAGTTCTTTTCTTAATACTTCTACTTCACTGGTTTCTATGTACACAGAAATATACACACGAATATCCTCTGCTAGATAGAATGAGACCTGCTCAAAAGTTACCAATTTTGTAACTGTCTCACCCTCTAGTGGCTTGTCTGAAAACAGAATGTGAGCCATACTTAAAGAGAGAGCTGTTTTTGGAGTAGTAAATTTGGACTTTTTGTTCCTTGTGTGTTTAGCTGGCAGCTGTGGTGTCTGTATGTCACATTGGTGCTTGAGTGATCTGAGCTCCTGTGAACCCCAAACGTTCTTCATTGCCCTTGATGGGGTGGGGAGGAGTATGTAGTATGCTGTCCATTGGGCAGGTTGCCAATTTCTACAACATATCATCTGTCCTGCTCAAAAGTTTATACATTTAAGCGTTGGAAAGGAGCAGGTTTACTATTATTGAGCCCACCAGAGATTCTCCTGGACAGGCCTGAGTTTTTGAATTAGGGCCATTAATTTTATTCCCCTGCAGCAAGTACAGTTATGATTAAGTGGCAACTGTATTGTCAAAATAAAGTTGTGCCCAGGATTGCTAGACACTGTCTTAGGTTTCTTTACTTCACTCAAGCTATGTTTTTTGTCTCACTGATAAAAAGATGCTCTGCTTAATAAGAGGCACTACAGGTCTTACAAGGTAGCTGGGGACCTCAGAATAGCAACATGCAGGCAAAGGTAAGAAATCACATGTGCATTAAGCACTGACCCTTCAGCATCCCAGGCTCACTTTGGCATGCCCATGAAAATGTGTTAGAGTGTTTTTTTCACCTACAATGAATTGCAGGAGTAATATTTAATAACTAACTGATGGTAGATAAAAATCAGGTAGCTAATATGCATGTAACTACTGACCTTTGCAGATAGAGTCCCATTTTGTGCAGCGGTAATTTTTGCTTGAAACGGAGAGGCTGTGCTGCAGCTGGTCTTAAAATATGTCCCTAGTGGCATAGGCAAAATTAGGGGTGGTATGATATAACTGAATGACTTTTATCCCATTGTTCACTCATGCATCTATTAGTGAGGTATTGTTTTCCTTTCAGTGTTGTTAGAGTTGATTAGGTGAACACATCTAGCAAGTCAGACCTCACATTTAAAGAGCATTGCCAAATTTTCTGGAGACCCCCCACCCCCCCCAGATTTTGGCAGAAACTAACCTGAACCAAAGATCGGCAGATTCTCATAAGAACACCCAAATGTCACAATGCCACTTTCCTAGGAAATATGGTAGGTGAATAGATTTTTACACTCCCCTTCTACACTTTTGATCAATCAAGGCCATGTTTATTCTCTTTCTTTTCCTGCAATTAGCTCTAGAGATATTTAAGCAAGTAATCATCTAAACCTCTGAGTTCAGAAAAGGGAAAAAGATCCTGTAAGATTTTAAAATTAGGAATTGTATTCATATCAAGATCCTCACAAGCATTTCCATGCCCTCTGTTTTCACCCTGTCTTCCCCACCCGCCTTTCCACATCTCCTCCCCAGATAACACTGGGACAGTCGTTTGCACTAATCAGATAAGCAGACAAGAGTTTCAAGTTTTCTGAAGGGAATTGTTCATAAAAGCCAGATTTTTGCTCTACTTCTATTGGGATTTACTGTCAGGAAGCAGTAGGGAAATGCTCATTAAAATGAAAAACTAGTTGTAGTAATTTAAAGCATATGCAAGAATTGCTGTGTATTGCAGAAGATAATGATGTTTGAAATATTAGCGTTAAAGCACTTGAGTCCTCACTATACTGTTGTCTCCCAAGTGTTGAGCTATGGCTGGAAAGAGGGTCTTGTGTAGCAGACACAAAAGAAATTATGTTCCTTTTAATTTGTTTTAGATAGATCTCTATCTTCTGAGAGCATTTTGGATATAACTAGCACAGATTAGGCTATGAAATGATTTACCATGTGTTTTGCTAATGCAGATCCTAACAGCTGTGAATAAAATGTGAATTTTCAAAAGCTGTAAATGGAACTGGAAAAAAAGCAGGGGCGGAAATGTGTCTCCTTCCAGAAAGAAATCCTGTTTAGAATATGGGAACTGGTCTCTGGTTTAGGAAAATTAGGGCACTAAAGGTGAGACAGCTGGCTTCTTACTAATAATAGTTGTGTTGTAACCAGAGCTTCCTTGATTCATTCAGGAATTTTCAGAAGCTGTGATGACATATTGTATCTATTTGCATCACAAATTCAATTTCAATATTCATACAAATAGAGCGATTACTCTGTCTCTGAAGAACTTGATTTGTCTTCCTGTCTGCGTGCAGCAAAAAGCATTCACAGCTTAGCTTTCGGGATGCTGCACTGGAAGATTTTAATCGTTGATAAAGGAAGCACTCATTATGGAAAATGTGAAAGTGACTAGAATGGTTGTGGGCACAAAATTTCCTATTTGAGGTTGGAGCTCATTAGAAATGTTGTCCTTTAAGAGGTGACTGTAGCAGTAGGGTGTGTGGGGTGATTTTGACTGACAGGATTCACTCACCCCAGTTAATCAAACTATATCAGCCAGGCGAAGAGGAAGAGAAGAAAGGCAAAGGAGCAAGTCACTGGTGTGGGTCACTGGCTCTGGGATGCAGAGCTACACTGGCAGCTTTGGTGCAGAGGTGACACAAGATAAGTGGCAAGTTCAGGAGGTGGGGGATCTTGCAGGAGAAAGGGAGGCCTGCAGCAGCAGCAGAGTCAGACACCTTAGAGAAAAAAGAGGGGGCCTGAATTAGACAAATGTGCCTGAAGAGGAGGGAGGCGGAGGGGGGGAGAGAGAGACATACACAGAGACTCTGGAGGAGAGACAGTTCATTGAAAAGGGAGACACAGAGGGCAAGGGCCTGAAGGAGAAAGAAAGGGGGTGGGAAGGACAGCAGCAGAGAGGAAGGGGGAGGTGTGCTTGTTACTGAGCAAGAAGACAGAAGGTTCATCAGAACCAAAAGGAATGATATAGAGCCAGAGACATTTTATCTGATGATGCCTCAGATTTAAATTCATTTATTAATTTTTGGGGGGAGGGGAGTTCCCACATTCTACAATTCTCCTTAAGCAGCATTTTAGGAGCTCTCATGTATTTGCAAAACCTCAGGACCATTTTTTTTTAAAATATCCATTGAATGTTTGTCAGCACAGATTCCCACACTCTGTGCTATCCTAGTACCTGATGTGGTTAAGTTCAGTAAGATCTTGTAGCTCTAGAGTCTGGTTTTATCCACTATAATGTTTTGTAACTTGTATTTATTTTTATTCGTGTGAATGCTTATATTTTCAACATGCTGTACGCTAGCTCAATATTATTACTGTAACCTCTGTCCTCCTCTTCCTCCCACCCTCTTTTTGTTGTGGTATTATCCCCTTTACCACATAGGACCAGATGCTCCAAAGAGTTTAGCATCTAGGGCCATTTCATTTCAGCCCCTAAATGAAATGATCATTGATGCCTGTGTTCTTTTGAACCTTTGGCTCATCATGTCTACACTAGATTGTAAGAGCTTAGAGGTCAGGATCTTGTTGTGACGTTCCCCTCTGATGTTGTCTGGACCGGTGATCTGCTAGGTCATTCCAATCCCTGACTCTGGGAGCCAGCCTTACCCTGCTCTGCTGTGAGAACCCCTGCTCCTGAGCTGTTCACGCACAGCCTCTGGCCTGTAAGCTGCTCCTTGGATTCTGCAACCAAATTACACTAGTCAATATCTCCGGTTGCAGACACAACCCTAGGAACCTCTGTCCAGTTATGCTGGATGCTGCAAGCTTTTATGAGTTCATCAGTTTAACAAAGAAATTGATATGTATCAGGCTTGTTATCCCAAGGGTAGTTTCTGACACGCTTCAAACCAAATGCACTGCTTCAGGTAGAATAAACAAACAAATCTATTAACTACAAAGATAGATTTTAAGTGATTATAAGCCAAAGCATAACAAGTCAGATTTGGTCAAATGAAATAAAAGCAAAATTCATTCTAAGCTGTGTGACTGCTTGGTGACTTACTTTGTTCAGTGGTGTTCTGAAACCACTTAAATCTTACTTTTTAATAAAATCACTAAAAAGAAAAGGAGGACTTGTGGCACCTTAGTCTCTAAGGTTCCACAAGTCCTCCTTTTCTTTTTGCAGATACAGACTAACATGGCTGCTACTCTGAAATAAAATCACTGTTGTTCATTAATAAACCCAGAGTAAGTGATTAATACCTTGGAACAAACAGCTGTGCATATCTCTCTGTCACTGTTATAGAGGGTGGACAATTTATGAATTTACCCTGTCTAAGCTTTATGAATTTATAAGAGTAAAATGGATTTATTTGGGGTTTGCATCCCACTGGGAACTGGGTGTCTGGGTGCTGGAGACAGGTAACCTGCTGAGCTGTTCAGTTAAGTCTGCAACTTTGGGGGTGTGGACCAGTCTGTGTTGCAACAGGCTAGAGTGTCTGGCTCAACAAGACAGGGTTCTGGAATTCCCAAGCTGTCAGGGAAAACGGGCTCAGAGGTAATTTCAGCACCATCAGGTGACAGTCCCAAGAGGATCTCTGTGACCGAACCTGTCACAAGCTGATCTTAACACTTTCAGTGCCCTTACAAACTTAGATGCTTCTCACCACAGGCTGGCTGGTTGCTCTTCAGCCAGGCTCTCCCCTTTGATCAGTGCTTCAGTTGCTTGGTGTGGTGTCTGTAGAGGTAGGTGGAAGAGAGAGGAAGAGCATGGCAAAGTCTCTCCCTTTTATCACATTCTTTCTTCCCTCCAGGCTTTGCCTTCCCCTCCCCTCCCCACCCCCCGCTTTAGAGTCAGGTGAGCATTACCTCATCCCAGTCCCAAACTGACCAAAGGAAGGGGAGTGACTCACTTGAGAGTCCAACAGATCCTTTGTTGTTGCCTAAGCCAGTTTCCTTTGTTCCTGTGGGGCTGGGCTGAATTTATCCCATACATGCCCTGATGAGGTGTGAACTGCCTCTCTGCTCTTGGAGAGTTTTTTCCTGGGCTTGCTTTAAGCCATGAGGACACATTTTCAGCCTCATAACTATATACATGAAACCTATAACATTACTATAACATTTCTGTAACGATTACTATAATATCACTATAACAACAATGCTCAGTGCATCATAAGCCTTCCGAAGACAGCTGACATGACAAACTTTGCATTAGATATAATCATATTATAAGGATGAACATGGGGGTGCTGGTTGTTCCCCTGAGGTACAGAACGTCACAACTGTCATCTTAATTGTTTTATGAGGACCCTAGCTAACTTCTGAGTGCTGTTTAAAGGTAGCAACACTTAAAACTTTTCCTGTGTGTAACTTGGAAAACAGAACAGCCAGATCTTGTGACACCACTGCTGTTTCTAGGTTTTGCTGTTGCTAAATTCAAAGCAGACTTTGCTACTTGCTACAAAAATATTGAGACTCCCTTATTTTTCAAGCAATTGAAATACCATAGATAATTTTAAGGCCTGGCTTGACAAAGCCCTGGCTGGGATGATTTAGTTGGGGTTGGTCCTGCTTTGAGCAGGGGGTTGGACTAGATGACCTCCTGAGGTCTCTTCCAACCGTAATCTTCAATGATTCTATGATTGTATGAATAGTCATGTGCTATGGGCTCCTGATAAGCATTCATTAATGTAGTGAAAATTTTGCTTACACATTGCCAGAAGACTGTACCTAGGTCACTTAACCTGCTTGACTACACTGATAACTTAAGCCAAATTTTCAAAATGGCCTCAGCAATGCCTCTAACCTTTCACCTGAAATCGTTTGCTCAAGATGTTGAGTCCGATAGTATATATTTGTAGTGCACCCAGTTCTCTCACTGCACTCAACAGGAGTGCAAAACTAGATGTCACTTTTGAAAACAGCCTTTGCAATTTTACAGAATTTCAGCTTCTGTAAATTTATATTTTACAGTTATTATGTAAAAAGTATGGAGAGAGATGTTTATTTTATTTTCCAAAATATACAGATTTTACCATATAATTTGATGTGTTTTAAACTGTGTGTAATTTAAATAGCATCCAGGATGAATTTTCTGTTGTTCTATTTAGGTCAAATCTATCACTGTCTTCTTAACTGAGGCAGAGCTCCCACTGGCTACAAGATACCAGAGACAGAGTAAAGTCTTCAGGTTGCTGGCCTTGATGGGTTGTTTGTTATTCCTTTACTCCACATACAGCTTGAAATAAGTGATGTGACACAGCAGCTGCTACAGCATCAGAGCGCCCTTCTGCATAGTGGGAGTCAGGGTCAGGGAAACATGGCTCTGGCAAGGGAGGCATGCAAACCTGCTCTAACTCAGCCCAGATCTAGTCCCCGAGTTTCTATCCTGCCTCCCAAGAGGCATCCATATGTTATGTACACAATCAATTCCAGTTTGATATAGGTGTGGATAGGGCCTGATCCTGGGAAATACTGAGCACCACCACAAGCATTAAGGCAATGAGAGTAGAGGTACTCCATCATCTTCAGACTAGCTGATGGTAAGCCTTAAGAAGAGTTAGGCAGTTTACAGTACCTAAGGGTTTGATTTAGGGCTGTCAAATTATTTGAAAAAAAGATCACAATTAAAAAAATATTAAATTAAAAAAAGTCATAATCGCAGTTTTAGTTGCACTGTTAAACAATAATAGAATGCCAATTTAAATGACAACATGGAATATAAAATGCACAATGCTCACTTAATATTATTTTTACATATTTTATTTTATTACAAATATTTGCACTGTAGAAAGATAAACAAAAGAGTATTTTTCAATTCACCTCATACAAGCACTGTAGTGCAATCTCTTTATCATGAAAGTGCAACTTACAAATGTAGAATTTTTTTTGACATACCTGCACTCAAAAACAAAACAATGTAAAACTTTAGAGCCTACAAGTCCACTCAGTCCTACTTCTTGTTCAGCCAATCACTAAGACAAACAAGTTTGTTTACATATACGGGACATGATGCTGCCCACTTATTTACAATGTCACCTGAAAGTGAGAACAGGCGCTCATATGGCACTGTTGTAATATTAAATGAGCACTGTACGCTTTGTATTTTGTGCTGTAATTGAAATCAACGTATTCGAAAATGTAGGAAAAAAGATCCAAAATATTTATAATAAATTTAAATTAGTATTCTATTATTGTTTAATAGTGTGAATAAAACTGCAATTAATCATGACTTTTTTTTAATCTAGTTAATTTGTTTTGCATTAATCACTTGAGTTAACTGCAATTAATTGACAACCCTAGTTTGGTTGGATCCACTCCCTGCAGGGATTGTGGAATGCCAGCCCTGTTGAAGCCATTTACAATAAACCACATGACTTGAACAGAGGAACATTAGAAGTTTCTACATTTTAAAGTACCCTGGAATTTTAAATGTAGGCCCAAATATTTTATGAGACAAAACAGATCTCTAAAACAAAGACAAAATATCTCCTTGTCTTTTTGGGGAAATTACTCCAAATGTAATAAGAATTAAATGTGATTTTCGAATTTAACAAGTGAGTTTAAAAAATAAAAAGGGATTTCTTACTTGCAACTACCGTACAAGCCTAAAAAATTTTGGAAGCTCTAAACAGGATCATTTTGTCAGGGAGATGGGGGCGGGGGGGAATGGGACACCCTTAATTACAGTGAAATACTGGGAGAATTTTCAGGAAAGAGACAGTGAGGGAAAATGATGCACCTTTTGCTTAAAAAAAAAAAGAAAAAATGTAAGAGACTGGCCTTCCTAAAAGGGCATGGTTGGCATGTGCATATGAGATGTATTCTCTAGGGCTGGATCGGTCAGTGATACTCTTTGACCATGAATGATTCACTCTCATTTGGTCCTTCCTTCTTGTCTCCCACAGTACCCTCCCAATGCCTGCTTCTCTCTCAGGGTTCCATCTCTCTGTTTGCTTATGTTTACAGTGCGAGAATATATTCTGGGCCTCTGTTAGTGCGTATGAGAATAATATTAAATTAAAAAAAGGAGCCAAAACTCAGCCTCTTTGAGACAGGGGGACTAGCACTTGAATAATATGAATGGTAGGTTGAAAGGTACCTACGGTCGTGTCTTGTCGTTTGTAGGGCTGCTGTTAGATTGCGTGATTTCTCAGGACATCTCATATCAGCTTGCATTAACGCAGGCTCCGTTATGCATGTGGATGAGGTGACTGCATGATAACACCACAAGTAATGCAGATCACGACTGTATGTTCACAGGATATCACCTCTTCTTCCTGTAAGAATACGTACACACAGAGCGCTCAAGAGGGATTTACACAGGAACTTTTTCTCAAGCACATAACAATATACAAATATCTCAGGATCAAAGGTAAGTCAAAGAAAAATGGCATTGAGTAGAATAAGTCAGCTCAGCTTGCAGTCTAACTGTATGACAGACCCACAGGCAACTTCAGAGCTGTCAGCTTCACTGCCTATGGAGCCCAACAAGGAGCCAGATGCAGCTGCTGGAAGAGTATTTTTCACCGTTTGGCATCTGGGTTCTGTGATGGCCTTGTGTGTCATGTGTCCGAGCAGGAGCTCTTACTCTGTTGCAGAAGATGGACACAAAGGAAATTAGGATTTTCCTGTATTAATAGTGATCAAAAATCATTTGCCAATTTATTTTTAAAGTCAGGTTCTACCTGCCAATATTAAACAACAGCTAAAATATTGTAAGAAAAACAAACCAGCAGCTTTGCTTCAGTAAGAACACACCTTTAAATAGTGTTTGTTTTTGGATTCTCACAGTCAGTGATTTTCTGAGCAAAGTGAGATTGTGTGTGTGTGTGAGGGGTTAGCACAACATGTAGGAAATTACACGGATGATATCTTTGTATGCATCCGTGCATAGCTGCAGTCTAGGCATAAAGTTTATTCACTCGCCTTCTACCATGATGATTGATGTTACTGGTGCTAATAAAAAATACACCTAAATGCTCTTTCACTTGGCCATTAAATCCCTGAGCATCACGCTTAAAATGTACCCCTGCAATGCTTAGGTAGTTGATAAACTGAAATACTGTGATGCTATTATAACTAGAAATTGAGGTGATGTAATTCTTCTTTAACCCCCCGTTTCTTTCAAATCACAAAATTAACTAACATAAATAAACAAATTCCAGTTTTTAATTTCACAGTTTTTCTCAATCTTCCATACACTGGGAATATCTTAGTGGTTTTCCAACAATCAGAAAACTACTGATCGATCATTACTTACATGAGATGCTGAACTAGAGTTACTAAGCCCTATTGACTAGTTAGCCTGAAATTAATACTACATTGTAATGGGAAAACAAAGAAAAATGTATCTGGTTTTTGAGTATCATCTCAGGCAAAGTAAAAATAATGGCTAGACTCGCTATGGTGACAGGTTGTTTGCTTGGTTGGTTGTTTGATTTTTAACTCAGAAAGACACTAATTTATGGGGCTACATTTTTTTAAAAAAACATGGCCTCTAATTTGAGGAGAAATCCTGAAATCCATATTCTGACCCAATTTCTTTTGAAGTCAGTGTAATCCAGGGCCTGAGTAAAGATGACTGGGCTTAACCTTTGTGCATACAGTCATTTGCAGGTGCAACAGAACACTATGGTGGACAGCCATTACTCAGGCTTATGAGCACTTATTCACATGAGTAGCCCACTTCAAATCAATAGGACTACTCAGGTTGAGAATGTGCTCACCAACAACAGGTGAAATTCACTCCTGAGCAGAGGGCTAGCAGAAGACCAATGCCTCACTTAAGTCCCACATAAGCCTTTAAATTGCACATGTGAATGCTGTTAGACAAGAAAACCTGTAATTTGAGCAAGAAAATTTGTCACTTATAATCAAAAATTACCATATGTGTGCAGAATAGCTTCCTCAGACGGAGAGGGTCCTTTGAAAAAATTGCCCATCTAATCCCATTTGTTTCCAGAAGCTGGCTTCATAAATTTGATTTATTTTCTATGAAAATAAGGTGTGATTACTTTATTTTGCTGACTCCTGAGTGATTGGAGAAGCACTTATCACATTTCAAAAGGAATTAATACACTACTTCAATAGTTTTTTCTAATTCAGTTTTTTTAAGTCTTTAAACATGGACAACCTTCAAAATGTAAAGTATCAGCTCTTTACTCTAAAATAGCTACAGAGGAGGAGAAAAAAATCAGTGGCTAAAGTGGCACTGGCAAGATATATTTCATAATGTTTCTCCTTATTTATGAACACATCAGAAATTGAGAGCTGTCTTCATTCTGAAAGGTTTTTCAGATGCTGGTTTCCTTTGGTAGGTTTGCTATAATTTCTGGATAACCCACACTGTTCTGTGGATTTATATATTTAAGGATTGTTGGATTGGGAGGTAAATAGGGAAGAGAACTAAAACATTTGTTTGGGGGCTGCGGGGGAGGGAGGAATGTAATGAAATAATTACATGAATTTTACAAACGAGTAGAAAACAAGTCTGGAAACAGAGATCCTGGGTGGAATCCTCGCTCCGCTGAAATAAGTCTAGTTCAGCTCCCTGTCTGGAGCTAGTTTTTCATGTAGGTTAGTGCTACAGATATTTGATCTTGTATAGGTCCTGATTCAACTCCCATGGCAACCTTTCCACTGACTTTAATGGGAATCGGATCAGGCCCATAGAGACTGTCCCTTCTTTACCTCCCTGGGCAGATCATTCCATCACCAAATAAATAAAATTATGGGTCAAGACAACTTTGAGAGGGTTCCCTGTAACAGTAGCTAGTGGAATCAGTGAATATTAACCCCTGTCAGGGGACCTTTTGTAACCCTGCCCCATATGAAATGATTGGAGCCAGGAAATGAAGTTCAGTCTCTTATCAGTATTCTTGTGTATCACACTGATACCAAATAATGTCAAAAGTAAATTAAATCTTTCCCAAAAATGGAGTAAATGAAGCCACCTGAATCCCTCGCTCTGGAAGGGAACTTGGCAGAGAATTGGAGACAGCAGTTTCAGTGCTTACAGATTTTTCTGGTAGCAAATGGCATTGCAGGGAAATCATAGATGGTTATCCTCTCCCCGGCTACCTGTGACAGTCATGTGTGTTACACTATCATTGTATCTGTTTAAATAATTGTGGAATTCTGATGTTCATGGAAGGATCTCCCAAATCTTTCTAAGCACTTCTCTTGATATTGAAAAATATAGGAGTGTGTTTTAAGAGAGGGAGGTAAAATCATGGTCATGGGGATGGTTGGTATATGTTAATCTCACTCTGTGTGTGTCTGTGTGTGTGTGTGTGTGTCTGTGTGTAAAATGAAATAAAAATATTAAAGAAAACATTGAGATTAGAGATTCCCCTGAATGTTAAGAAGGGGACCCATCTCAGGTAAAAGAGAACATTTGATACTTGAACTTTTACCTGCCCTCGACGGAGCCACTGTGTATTTGAGATTTTTTCCCAGAGGTTTCATCTCTGAAAGTCCCTGCTATAGGGACTGATGTTACAACATCAAAGATGCTGGCTAGCTGGCTCTGACACATCATTCCCAGCAGGTAAGCCCATCCAGGGTTTGTAGTTTGGAGAATGATGTCATATCACAGTGGGTTAGCAGTAAGTAGGGCCCAGTGAATTATTTTAGGCAGTTTGCTTGCTCAAAAACGCAGTTTAGGGTTGACCAAAACTATTCATGAATTCAAGTCGAATTCAGCAAATAGATTTAGCCAAAAAACAAACAAAAATATTGAGAGAAAATTTTGAGGAAAAAAATGAACGGATTTTATTTCGACTTTTTCCAAGGGAAACATTTTTGTCTTTTAGTTTTGAAATGACATTTCATTTTTAAATTTAGCTACATTAAAAAAATTACCCCCCAGAAAATAACAGAAAATGGGGGAAAAAAACAAAAACAAAACCCCAAAATTTTGTGTCAACCACTGAACTGAAAAATCAATTATTCACTCAACTCTAATTAGCAGGTCATTAGTTATTACCTCAGAATCAGCTAGAAGAAGCAACCACTTGAATAGATTATTAATATTTGGAGGGTAGAGGGGAAATGGCAGCATTTCACCTGGAATTTCTCATATGTCTGTGGTCATAATTGGTAATGATTGAAGACCTTGTTTAATGCACTGGTAAGTCTTAACTTAAAAAAAAAAAAAAAAAAAAAAAAAAGAAATACTACACTCTTCACCATGATTTCAAAGGTTAAAACAGCTCAAATTCCCTCTTTTTAAAAAGAAGTTTAGTTGTACATATGCCTTGGCTCTGAATAACCATTTGTCTGCTGAGCATTTTATATATATATACACAACAGATGAAATCTCAGGG
Organism: Eretmochelys imbricata; assembly: GCF_965152235.1. Lineage (NCBI taxonomy): Eukaryota > Metazoa > Chordata > Testudines > Cheloniidae > Eretmochelys > Eretmochelys imbricata. The sequence continues at coordinate 36,726,879 of NC_135574.1, forward strand.
AAAAACTTCCTAACTGTAAAAACAGTAGGACAGTGGAACAGACTGCCTCGGGAGGTTGTGGAAGCTCCTTCACTTGAGGTTTTCAAAAGGAGGCGGGGTAACCATCTGTCTTGGATGGTTTAGAAACAACAAATTGTGTATCTTGGTAGGGATTTACACTATATGACCCTTGCAGTCCCTTATAACCCTATGATTCCATGATATATACATAATGATATGTTATGTAGGTACCCTGAGGTGGGTCTGCAGCAGCAAGGATTGAACCTCAGATCTTTAGATCTTAATGCATCAGCTTCTACTGCTTGAGCTAAAAGAGCTTGCTTTCACAGCCAAGACTGTAGTAGGCTCATCAATCTGGACTTGGCCTAGCCAACACAAGAGGGGGGCAGAGTGCCACACTGAGTAGGCATGGTTTACATATATTTCTATCAACTGAGCTCCTAAGTCTTCATTTAGAGTCAGTTTTTGCTACGTGTCAGGGCTGGGATGTAGGCAGCCATGCCTAGTGGTTAGTGTGTGTGAGTGGGGGAGGCTCCCCACACCAAAGGGGGTTAAGACCCAAGAGGCCTGGACCAAGGTTAGCAACCAAGAGTCAGATATTAGGGATCAGGCCTTTCAGGAAACCAGGAGGTCAGGGTCAGGAGACAAGCTAGAGATTAGGAACCATGAGTCAGAAACCAGGAACCAGCTGAGCCAGGAAACTTGGAGGTCAAGATCAGGAGACAAGGGCAGGTAGCACCAGATGAGCAGTCTGAAGCAGGGTGAAGCCCCATTGTATGGATAACTTCCCAGTCCTCCTTCTGGCTTGAGTAGAGGAGCAAGTCAATCAGGAGCTCTGTTGTTCCACTAATTGAGGCCCAGGGTAGAGCTGTCTGTCTAAGCTGGGCTTCAAGGAGTCCTGGTTCTAGGTGATGCCAATTTGAGTGGAGGGTTGCTATGTAATGAATTCTCCCCCTCCCCACAGGAACCTTGTGGACCAGGTTTCAAGACCTGTGGCTCAAGATCCTCTGCTTAAGAGACAAGGCAGTAGACTGAGTAACTAATTTAAGAAGGAAAATAGCCAGTGTGCATTTTAGCTGGGCAAAAAGATGGAGGCTACCTTTCAATGCCCCATACTGTTTGACCTCTCTGCAGTTTTTGCCATAGTTGACTGCCAAGTCCTGAAGACCATCCGACATGTTACAGCAGGAATAGACAGCACAGGACTGTAATAACTCCAGTCACTCCTTTCCACCTAAAGAGTGGTGATGGGCTCAACTGCTCCTCTTCTCCAAGGGCCCTCACCTTTTAAGGTGCACAGATATTTATCCTCTTTTTCCTCTTCTTCAGCATCTACATAAGACCACTTGGAGAGGGTTCACTGCCAAGGAGACATCTGCGACACCCAGAACATAGCTCATTTTCCACAGATGCAGCCACCAACCTCACTAAAATGACATATTGCCTACAGGTAGAATTGGTTGGGCCTTTTCTGACAAATTCCTTTTTTGATGGAAAATATGGTTGATTTTGCAGAAAAGTTTTTGATGAAATAATGTCAATTTTGAAAAAAAATCCATTGGGAGAATCTAAATAGAATATTTCTTTTCCATTGGATTAACCGTATTTGAAACATTTTGTTTTGTCAAATTGAACTATTTTGTTTCAGATCAGTTTGACATTAATTGGTGTCTGCCTGAACATGTTTCAGTACCTCAGGGGAATTTTAGTTTTGGTGCCCCCATTCTTTGCTCTGAGATGGGCTCCCAGGCTGGAATACATCTCATGATGCACATCAGTCTCTCCTCTGGCTTGAGCTAATATAGCGCATTGTGTGAGTTCCATGACCACAATGCAATGCATCATGGGAGACTTTCTAATTTTCAGTCAGATCTACCTGCAAGACTTCAGGAACTGGTGAAGAACAACTGGATCAAATTTACCTGGGCAAGACCAGATTAATGCTATTTGGGAAAGAGAAGCTCTTTCCACAGACAGACAGAATTACTCTTGTACAGAAGACAACTTCCTACTTTCCATCCAAATGGCTTGAAACCTTGTGTCCTGTTTGCCAGAAGCTAGGAATGGGTTACGGGATAATTACCTGTTTTGTTCACTCCCTCTGAAGCACCTGGCATTGGCCACTGTCAGAACACAGGATACTGGGCTGGAGGGACCATTGGTCTGACCCAGTATGGCCATTCTTATTTTCTTATGTTGAACTCTTCACTAAACCTAGCTAATTAGGTAGCATAAGTAGTGAAAAAGTATCTCTCCACTTTCTGCTAGCTAGGGTGCCATTTCTTCTGAGATGAGGATCTGGTCAGAGAGATCCATGTATTTGTCACCTCCACACACACACACAATTACCAGAACTGTGGGCAAAGGGAAAATTATTTTTAGCTGTAAAACCCCCCAAACATACGTTTATAGCAAGAATGAATATGAAAATACATTCATTAGCACAATACATGCATTTTCCACTTTTTATCCAAAACAAACCTTAAATGGCAGTCTGAGGAAGAGATTCAGACACAAGAACTCCAAATCTTCCCTCTCCAGCTTCTTTAACTCGTAAGATGAACACAAACCCACTTTGTGGATTTACATTTGTTTGTACCCATACGCTTTCTTATATGGTTTTGTCTGTGCAGGTGTCTGCGTCACAGAAGGATGTGATTAGGAAGAAAAGTATATGCTACGCTACTAGAGTGCGTGAACTGTCTTTGTACATTGCCTAGCACAGTGGGCTCCTGGACCATGACTAGGACTCCTAGGCACTATGATAATACAAATAATAAAGAATAATAAAATAAATGTCAAAGGCTGGGAAATTAGTATGGACCTCAAGCAACATTAGAGGAAATGGTGCTTATATATATGGATGAAGGTATGGGCATACAATTCAGTATGCTTTTTCCTCCACTGCTACAGTGATCAAAGGATGATCATTTAAGACTTCTGCAGCATTCACCAGGATTTCAAACTGTTTCTTATTTTCCTAGCTAGTGGAAGTATGAAAACGAGGATGGCATGAGATGAGACTGAAGCTTACAGGGGAAAAAAGAGCCTGGTTAGTTATAGTCACATTGTTCTTTGTCCTCTGGGGCATTAGCTTTACTCAGTCCCACTGAACCCATCAAACTTCATCCACTGCCATCTGTTCAGCAGAAACAGCTTTGCCTCTCTCCTACCCTAATCTGCATTGTTGCCATTGCTATGAACCTCAGCTTTTAAATAACAGAGTTTGTTGTGATTACATTAAATATACCCTGGGTTGCAACAGTCAAGCTGAAGCATGAGCCAAAAAATGCTATCTGATTCTAAGATGTGATGGGTGGTACGCCTTAGCTTGAATCATGATAGGGGTGAAGGGGAAGGGGAGAGAGACAGTTAGCTTTACCCTTGCATTTTCAGGTTTTGTCCCTTTGTGTCTGAACAGATATACTCTCTCTCTCAATTTAATTTCCTTTTTAAAATATGTAAAGAGAGGTCCAAATCATGATCCCATTGAAGTCAATGACAAAACTCCTTTTCATCTTAGTTCTATATCTTATAGACACCTTTCTGGCCCAGGGGGTAATTACATACTGAAATTCTGACCTTTAGAACATGAGAGCTCCTTTTGAGTCCTATCATGTAAAGATGTAATTGGGCCATAACAAGCATATATGGAAGAAACTTGACTGAACAGTTCTGATAGATCATTTTGAAACTTGAATATCTCTGTCATTATACAAAATTTGTATTTTTAAAAAATTTCCTAAACTAATTATAACACAATCCTATCTAGACAATGCTAGGAATTCATAGGAATTCTTATTTAACTGGATGTTTCTGATAGACCCAACACATTTTAGGCAAACTTTTGCTGTAGGTGACATAATTGACCAAAATCTAACTCACCTTTATAGGTTTTCTAAAGTGGCTAGTGATTTTCGGGTGCTTCAGTTCTTAGGTGCCCAACCTAAGACACTGAAAGGAATTTTATTTTCAGAGGTGACGCTTGGCATGTTCTAAAACTCCCTTTTAAAGTATCTTGAACTGGGTACCCACGATTGAGGCATTGAGAATCACTAATCACTTTTGGAAATATTGATTTTTAAAATTAAATCTGCCTTTGATGTTCAGAAACTCTCTTACCCCTTTGTATCATCACTCCTTATGGACTGATTCTGCATTCCTTGTGTACTAAAAAAAACACCATTGACTTGGGTAGGAATTTTGAGTAGCAATGAATGCAGTACCAGTCACTTAATATTTTGCACTTACGCAGGGCTTTTCATGTGAGGATTTTAAAGTATGCTAGAACCATTAATTAAGCCTCACTTTATCCCTATAAAGGAAGATTTTTTGTACATGTTTTACAGATGAGGACATTGAAGTTAAGTGACTTGCCCACGTTCTTGAAGTCATTCGTCAGTCTTGGCTTGCTGTTCAATTATGAGACCACACTGCCTCCCAGGTTCCAGTGGATTTTGCTACAGTCTCAACTATAGGAATATATGGCTCCTATAATGTAAACCACATTTCCATGAAAATTATTTTTAGAACAGCAGCCACCCTCTAACTACATTTTTTCCCAAGTATAGGAGCAATTTTAATGTTGGCTAAACAATATTGCCGCTGTTTTCTGTGTGTGCTGTCTATAGAAATTATACAGTGAAATATGTCCTTTCTATTTTTTTCATGTTTGTTTTTTTAAGTTTAAACACATAGTGGGTTTTTAAAAGGCATTTAAGAAGGTATGGGCAAACAATTCAGTATTAAAAGTAATTTCAGATCTGCGTTGATGTGTTTCCACAGTGTTACAACTGGAGAACTACTTTTGTTTACAGCATTTTAAACAATAGTTGTGCCATTCTATAACTTAAATGCTCTCTGGTAATATTGTTGTTCAAATATGTTGTGTGTTGGTTATCACAGTTCTCTTTCGAGTGCTCGCTCATGTCGATTCCAGTCTAGGTGCGCGTGCGCCTATATGCGGAGTCGTCAGAGATTTTTGCCTTAGGAGCATTCGTAGGCTTGGTTGTGGCACCCCCTTGAGTGCCACGCTTATGCACCGGTATATCAGGCGCCGCAGGCCCTACACCCTCTCAGTTACTTCTTACCACCCTACCAGACTACGGTTGTTAGTCAGAGTGCATTTCCTTGCATAGCAAGGGCTAGCAGTTTTCTTTTTTACTGACTTTGAGCCTTAGGGCCTCGTACATAGTTTGTCTTCAGTAGTTAGCATTAAGTAGCTGTTAAGTGTAGCTGGTAGTTAGAGTCCCAGGGGGACTTCACCCCAGGCGGGGCGTTCCCTAGTCTCCAGGGTTTAAGCCCTGCACCGTCTGTAACAGGCCTATGCCTGTAAGTTACCCCCTTAGCAGCTGCCTCAAGTGTTTGGGGGAGTCACATGTGAGAGACAAGTGCCACGTTTGTAAGAACTTTCGGCCGAGCATGCAGAAAGAGGGGGATATTCATTTACGGGCTCTCCTTGTGGAAACTTCGTCCGGTTTCCAAGCAGTCCTGGCAGGATTCATTGAGCACCTCGGCATTGGTGAGCAGTGCGCCCCTGGCACCGGGCTCTGCCTGGCACCATTCCCCATTGCCAGTACCCAAGAAGAAGGCGAGAAAACATGGCTTCCCAACACCAAGAAGAGCTAGGGGTCATTGGGCAAAGGACCTGCTTCAGGCCGAATGGCCACTCCAGAGCCATGTATTCGTGCTTCTTCAGTCAGGTCTGTTAGCACCTTTAAAGGTCTTCCTCAGACTCTCAGGAGCAGCATAGGATCTAAAACCCTGATGGCACCAATGCCTTTGCGAGCTCCCCCGGCACTGAGAGAGCAAAGGCCTCCATCCGCGCTACCGATGCAGAAAGTGCCCCAGGAATTGGCAAAAGCTCCCCACGAGGACAAGCCAGCCTTTAAGATTCCTCAGGGAGCAGTGGAGCACCACCAATCCCCTGAGATGAAGCGCGCTCTCCACCTCCACACTGCAGGTCTCTGGGATCGCCACCCAGATCCACTGGGGCTGGCCCTTGGTCACCAGCACCGTGATTGTGGTCCCTGCCATCTCAACGTGGATTGCTTAGAGGGAAGCACCAGTCTCTGTACTACTGGCACTGCTCGCCCTCACACCAGTCATCCTCTCGACACCTGTCCTGGTCACCTACCCCATGGGGGCACTTTATGACCCACCTCTGGTCTCCTAGCATTCTCACCAGTCCCCTTGATACCGGTACCAGTCCCCTCGCTCCAGGCACCGGTCTCCAACGGTGATGGTCAGCAAACAGACTCAGGCATCTACGGCCCCACCATGGTCACCGGAAGGGGATTCTTCCGGCACGGAAGGACAGTTCAGCCCCTTGCCTAGACCCCATTGGCGCAAATGGGCACCCAAGGTTGTGTTGACATCGGCGCAGTGGCAGCCCGGCCAGTGGCCAGCACAGTGGTCTTTTTGGAGCACGTGGGGAGTGCCGGTCATTGTGGTGCCCCCTTTGCACTGCTCATCTGCCTCTGCCTCAGAGGAACAGCTGGTGGCACTGACAGCACCGGGCTCAGTGCAGGAGGCATGCTCAGAGGCCGAGGCAGAGGAGACTATACCCACTCCTAAGTCTCCCTCTTCCACAGGGGAAGATGACCTTGGGATTCCCCTGGTGGCACAGTCCTCATCTTCATCCCCTGACTAGGCGGCCGCGGGGCCAGCCCACCAGATGATTTTAAGGCTCAATAGGTCCTGCTTCATTGGGTGGCTGAGAACTTTGGCCTGGAGGTGGAGGAAATGGCTGAGCAGGCAGGAACCTTGTACAATGTCCTGTTAACCAGTACCCCGTCCCGTGTTGCACTACCAGTGCATGACGGTGTCCTCAAGATTGCCAAGGTCCTCTAGCAAACTCCTTCCTTCCCATCTCAAAAAGGACCGAAAAGAAATACTTTGTCCCAGCCAAAAGGTTTGAATACCTTTACACCCACCCTCCTCCAGGCTCGCTGGTGGTTTCTGTGGCCAGTGAGAAAGACAGACAGGGGCATACCATCTTGACTCCAAAAAATAAAGAGGCCAAAAGATTGGACCTGTATGGGAGAAAAATTTACTCAACGGCCAGCTTGCAGTTCCAGGTGGTGGATCATCTGGCCTCCTGGGCTGATACAATTTTAGTGTATGGGACTTCCTCCATAAGGTTTGGCCCACAAATTTGACACCCTGGTAGAGGAGGACACTGCGGCTGCTAGGTGCTCCCTCCAAATGGTATGAGTTGCGGTGGACTTGGCAGCCGGGTGGTCACTTCAGCGGTGGTTATGAGGTGCAGTTCCTGGCTTCAGACTTCCGGACTCTCCCAAGAAATGCAGACCTCTATCCAGGGCCTCCCATTTGATGGGAACGGTCTCTTTTCAGACCAGATGGATGTGAGGCTGCATGGACTAAAGGACACTAGGACCACCCTTTGCTTGCTGGGCATGCATATGCTGCAGTTGGCACGTAAGCAGTTCCGGCCACCCCCACCACCAAGACCGTGGCAACCTCATCAGGGACCTGCATGGAGAAGGGATAGAGACACGAGTTTTAGTCATCACTCACCTGCGCAGCCCGGCCCGGAATAGTATTCCGGGGGCCAGAAGCACCCATTTCGAAGGTACACTCAAGAGCAATGCCCCATTCAATTCCCTGGATCCACCTTATTCTTTCCTCGATCAACTTCGCCCTACTGTTTGGCCTGGTCGCGGGTCACCTCGGAGCTCTGGGTACTGGACATAGTATCTCCGGGCTATTCCCAGCAGTTTTTGGCTGCTCCTCCCTCCACCTGCCCTCTTCCCCATCCCTCTTCAGGGGCCCTTCTCATGGGCAAATACTTGTTCAGGAGGTCAAAAACCTCCTGTGCCTGGTGGCAGTGGAGGAGGTTCCTCGGGAAGGAAGGAAAGGGGTTCTACTCCCGCTACTTCCTAATCCCGAAGGCAAAAGGGGGCCTCAGACCCATCCTGGACCTGCGTTGCCTCAAGAAGTTGAAGTTTTGCATGGTCTCCCTGGCTTCCATCATCCCTGACCTAGATCCAGACAACTGCTACACCGCCCTCGACTTCAAGCATGCTTATTCCCAGGTCCCAAACACTTCCTCCATTTCATAGTGGGCGGGTGCCATTTTCAATTCACAGCACTGCCCTTTGGCCTCTCATTAGCCTCAGGGTGTTTACAAAATGCATGGTGCCAGTGGTGGCTTACCTGAGATGTTGAAGGGTCCAGGTTTTCCCATATTTCGATGGCTAGCTCATCAAGGGCAGGTCTCAGAAGCAAGTGCAGAGCACCCTCAGTCTGGTGTGTTCCACCTGCCACGACCTGGGCCTGTTAATAAACAACAAAAAATCCACCTTAACGCCAGTCCCAGACATAGAGTGTATTGGTGCAGTCTTCAACTCCACACGAGCCAGGGCCTTCCTTCTGAAAGTACGTTTTCAAGCCATGTTGGACCTTATCTCCCATATACCTTATCTCCCATTCACCACAGCCCACACCTGCCTGTGGCTGATGGGCCACATGGCCGCATGCACTTACGTGGTCAGCCATGGTCAGATCATGTTGTCCCTGGATTGGTTGTTGAACTCTGGGTCAGTGTTGGAGGGAGTCCCCTTCGCAACCCCATCCCTGTCGCTGACCCTGGTCTCTGATGCCTCGGACCTAGGCTGGGGAGCCCACCTGGGCAAGCTGAGAACCCAGGGTCACTGGCTGTGGGATGATCTGGCCCTCCATGTCAACTTTAGGGAGCTCAGAGCGGTTCGCCTGGTCTGCCAGGGTTTCTTGGCCCACCTGAAGGGCAAGGTGGTGCAGGTCCTGACAGACAATACCACCGCAATATATTACGTCAACAGGCAGGGCGGTGACAGGTCTTCAACCCTTTGTCAAGAAGCTCTCTGACTTTGGAACTTTTGTATGCAGCATGCCATTCAGCTGATAGCTGCGCATTTTCCTGGAACCAAGAACGTCTTGGTGGATCACCTCAGCAGGACCTTCTCCTCTCGCCACGAGTGGTCACTCCATCTGGAGGTGGTCCGCATAATCTTCCAGAGGTGGGGGACTCCCCAGGTGGACCTGTTTGCATCCAGGCAGAACAGAAAATGCCACATGTTCTGTTCAATCCAGGGAATAGACAGGGGTTTCCTGTTGGACGCTTTCCTCATTCCAGGGTCGGGAGCGCTGGTGTATGCCTTCCCACCAGTGCTGTTGATTTACAGGGTCCTTGTTAAGATCAAGCCAGATAGGGTGAGGATTATCCTAATAGCCCCCATGTGGCCTCACCAGGACTCGTTCAGCACGTTGCTCAGCAGATGCCCCGCTGCAGCTATCTGTTTGGTTGGATCTGCTGTCCCAGAACCACAGCAGCTTTTTGCACTTGAACCTGGTGGTGCTGCACCTGACAGCTTGGCTTCTGCATCGCTAAGCGTGGCTGAATGGGCATGCTTGGCCCCTGTTCAGCAGGTCTTGCTGGGCAGCAGGAAAACCTCCACCAGGGCGACCTACCTGGCCAAATGGAAAAAATTCACATGCTGGGCCTCAGAACAGCGTATTTGGGCTGAGCAGGCCCCTTTACAGCAGTGCTTCTCAAGCTATCTGATGTGGGGGACTGGCAATTTTTTTTTCCAACGTCCAAGATCAGGGCACTTACTTCAGAGCCGCCCTATACAGTCTTCTACAAGGATAAGGTACAGCTGCATCTGCACCTGGCGTTTCTGCCCAAGGTCGTTTCCCAGTTTCGTACTTGCCAGGACATATACTTACCCGTCTTCTTTCCAAAGCCTCATGCATCAGGTGAGGTGCGCAGGCTACACACCCTGGATGTCAGGAGGGTGCTGGCCCTCTACTTAGAGAGAACAAAGTCATTCCATAAGTCAATGCAGTTGTTTGTTGCAGTAGCAGATAGGATGAAAGGTCACCCCGTGTCTTCCCAGAGGATTTTGTTATGGATTACGGCCTGCATCCGCTACTGCTATGAGCTGGTGAAGGTGCATCCATCCACGATCATAATGATACACTCAACTATGGCACAGGCATCATCAGTGGCCATCCTGGCAGAGGTGCCAATCCAAGAGATCTACGGGGCAGCTACCTGGTCATCTGTCCATACATTCACATCTCATTGTGCACTTACCCAGCAAGCTCGAAACAACATTGGCTTTGGCAGAGCATTGCTGCAAGCCGCACAACTGTGAACTCTGAGCCCACCTCCGTGGATACTGCTTGTGAGTCACCTAGAATGGAATTGACACGAGCAAGCACTCGAAGAAGAAAAAAACGGTTACTCACCTTTTTCATAACTGTTGTTCTTCGAGATGTGTTGCTCATGTCCATTCCATTACCCGCCCTCCTGCCCCTCTGTCAGAGTTGTTGGCAGGAAGGAACCGAGAGGGCATAGGGCCAGCGATGCCTGATGTATTGGCGCATGAGCGTGGCACTCAATGAGGCGCCGCAGCTGACCCTACGGATACTGCTAAGGCAAAAGTCTCTGACGACTGTGCACTTAGGTGCACGCACATCTAGAATGGAATGGACGTCTCAAAGAACAATTACGAAAAAGGTGGGTAACCATTTTTTATCCTTTGTTGTGGCAGTGCAATGCAGAAAGTTACAAATTGAGGTCTTGCGCCTGGCCTCCACTACATCAAGGTAGTTAAGTGTGTGCCTAACTTCAAGCACAAAAGCAGTCTCACTGAATTAATGTGCTTAAAGTTAGGCATATAGTTAAGAACCTTTCTGAATCAGCACCTTTGCCTCCTGCTTCCAAATCAACTATGGAGTCAACATACCTGTCTCCACAAGGCTTATGTTGCTTTGTGGTGACCCTCTCAGTCAGACACATGGAACAATGCTGATGGTCTTCAGAATGAGGTATATCTAATTCCATATCTCCTTCTGCCATATACTTAGACAATAGAGTTAAAAGAAGGAAAATAGAGTTTCATAAATGGTGAGAGAAATCCCAAGGGGAAAATTTTGTAACACGATAGTTAGTATGCAAGTATTTCAGTAACATTATATATTATATTCAGTTTTTATTTTGGTCCTTTGTTTCCTTAGTTCCCCTCCTGTTGTATAACTGCCCTGTCAAAGCAACTCTCTTTCAAAAGGGCTTCACCCCTCACTGCACCACTTTTAACTGTCACGTTCTTGTCATGTCTTAAAAAACCTAAAATTGGAAGTGTTTTAATTCCCTCAGCTTAGATTGTTTAATACGAAGTAGAAAGAACACAAATGTGGGTGAAGCATGACTGAAAGGCAGGACCTCACTGATGTGGGCAGAGGTAAAGAAAAGACAAGAGAAAAGAAGAAAAGTAAGTGTGTGTGTGTGTGTGTGTGTGTGTGTGTGTATATATATATACACGCCATTTTAAAAGGAAAATTATTGGCTTGGCTATGTCTTTCTGTGGCATTTTGATCATAGGAAGCTAGATTTAATTTTCATCTTGAAATAGGAACAACTGTACTGGGGAAATTAAACACCTCTGAATTTAGTTGTATTTTACACAAGTAGAACATTAATGGTTCAGAAATCGCTGTAAGACTGCTGAGAGCCAAACCCCTATAAGTGCTGAAGGAGGGATCTCAACAGGAGAGATGTCCAGCAAACATTAAGAAAAAATCTACTCATAAAAATACATGGATTTTTTTAAAAAATTCAAACTATTTGGTGTAATTCTGTTTAAGTAGGAGCTTTGAATGAGTAAGAAATGCAGAGTGGGTAATTTTTCAGTAGTGCCTAAGACACATTTTCTGAAGTGACTTAAGCACTTAGGAGCCTAACTCCCCTTGACTTTCAATGGCTGTATCTTTATTGCCAAAAAAGGTGTGTGTTTTTACAGTGACATAACTAACTCACATTAGCGATCTCACTGTAAAATTCTAGTGGAGACATGGCCTGGGTAGTTTTTACCTCAATGTAGATATGAAATACCAGCGTAAGGCAGGGGGGAGGGGTTGACCTGGTGAGCTACACTGAGGTAAAAACTACCTAAGCTTGTCTCTGCTAGCTTTTTTTTTTTGGCCGGGGGGAGGGGGGGGGCACTGTGAAGACATAGCCAGTGAGATTTAGGCTTCTAAGTGCTGAGGTCACTTTTGAAAATGGGACTTGGGCATAACCCATCACAGGAGCCTCTGAAGAAGCCACCTAATGTGCTGAGATACCAGTGAGTCTACCTGTTCTGATCAGCATGGGCCCCCTTTAATCTGTCTTGCTGAGCCAGGCTATTAAAGCCTCCTCTAACACACACACAGACACACACGCGCGCTGGACTACACCCAGCTGCAGATCAGCTCTGGGAAGACTCAGTTTAAGGGACTTGCTCCAACACTCACTCCTTTTAAGGGGTACAAACCCAAAGGTTTTATGAAATTTGCCCCCTCTCTCAATGTGGAGAGAAATTACAGAAACTGGGTTTAATAATAAACAAAACAAATTTTATTAACTATAAAAGGCAGATTTTAAGTGATAAAAGGGGTAGCAAACAGAACAAAGCAGATTATTAAGCAAATGAAATCAAACGTGCAAACTAAGCTAATTTCACTAAAGAAATTGGTTACAAAGAGTATTTCTCACCCTAGAGATTGTTGCAGGCAGGTTGCAAAGTTTCTGTGGTTCAGAGTTCCAGTTATATTCCTTGTCAAACTGGACTCCTGTCTCAGTCTGTACTCCCCCCTTGCCTTCCCTTCAGGTGGCTTTTGAAGTCTTTCTTCTTGGGCAGACAGGCCATGGAGAGGAGGAGTCCCGTTTGCCTTCATCCCCACCCTTAAATAGGATTTACATAAGATGGGAATACTTTGTTTCCCAAACTTGAACCCCCACCCCGCTTCCCTTCAGTGGAAAGTTACAGGAAGTCCCAGGTAATGTTTAGTATCAGGTGACAAGATACTGACATAGTAGTAAAAAGAAAAGGAGTACTTGTAGCACCTTAGAGACTAACAAATTTATCTGAGCATAAGCTTTCATGAGCTACAGCTCACTTCATCGGATGCATTCAGTGGAAAATACTGTCACAGTTACCTCCCCTGACGCCTCCAAGGAGGGAGAGAGATTAGTATCTTCATGGTTTTATTGTTCCTTCGTGATGGCTCAGAAATCTGATAGCCTCTTGTCTGGTGGGTGTCTTATGAATACACATCCAGTTGTAATTGTTACATAGTCCATATTTACAACTTTAGATACAGAAATGACACATACATACAAATTGGATAATCATATTCAGTAAATCGTAACCTTTGCAATGATACTTCATAAGACCCGTTTTGCATAAAGTACATCTCCGCTGTGTCATATTCCTAAGTATATTTTCATAAGGAGTATGGACATATAAGCATATTTTCATAAGGAATATGGAATGTAATGTCACAGCTCCTAAATCACTTAGGTACTACTGACAATTTTACCCAGTGTCCTTCAAGGGATTCTTTTAAGAAAATGGTTAACCTGAAACTGTAGTTAATCTGCAAGGAGAACTCACACTGGAGTAAAATCTTTGCATTCATAAGATTGGCAGAACTGGGTTCTACGTGAGGACATATGTTGCTTTTTGGGTGGCATTACCTGAGCATACAGTACCCAGGAAGTATGGTGATGTCCCTGCACAATGTCATATGATGTCTTCTGCTTAAGTATTCATGCCCTCTTTCTGCCTTTACAGAACTAAGGACTTTTCTTAACTATATTGTTGCTCTACAGTGACAATGACAGTAAAAATCACAGTAGACACTGATGCCAGTTCCATTTTGCCTTTGTTTACTATAGTGCTGGCATTTTTGTCATTTGTAAATTTCAGGAGTAAAATGGCATTTATTCTTCTAAAGGGCTGTAACATACCCAGGTGGAGACTGAACACCTTTACACATGTATAACATCATAATATATTGGTATCAGGTTTAGGAGTAATCTCTCAGGTTACCATATACTTTTAAAAGATAGTTCTCTGCACTCAGCAAGTCCTCCTGTGTGTTTAATTATTGATATTTGACTGTTCTCCATGTTAAGGCTCCTATAACTAAATTCCCATTTTAAATAATTTTCTTTTGTAATTTTCATGTTGAGGAACTGTAGCTTTGAAATCCCATTTATTCTCAAATATGAAAAGAATACATAGCTTTATATATGAATGTATATGTTACTGAATCTCACAATTTAATCTCCTAAGGGGAGTAGAGGGGGAAGAGATTGGAAGAGGGAATCTACATTTTGAGCGAAAGGAATCGGAACTGATCAAAATCACCTCAGCAGACTTCTGAAATCCTAACATAAGAATGGTCATACTGGCTCAGACCAAAGGTCCATCTAGCCCAGTATCCTGTCTTCCGACAGTGGCCAATGCCAGGTGCCCCAGTGGGAATGAACAGAACAGGTAATCATCAAGTGATCCAATCACTGTCGCTCATTCCCAGCTTCTGGCAAACAGAGCCTAGGAACACCATCCCTGCCCATCCTGGATAATAGCCACTGGTGGACCTATACTCCATGAATTTATCTAGTTCTTTTTTTAATCCTGTTATAGTCTTGACCTTCACAACATCCTCTGGCAAAGAGTTCCACAGGTTGACTGTGCATTGTGTGAAATAAATACTTCCTTTTGTTTGTTTTAAACCTGATGCCTATGAATTTCATTTGGTGACCCCTAGTCCTTGTGTTATGAGAAGGAGTAAATAACAATTCCCTATTTACTTTCTCCACACCAGTCAAGATTTTATAGACCTCTATTATATCTCCCCTTAGTCATCTCTTTTCCAAGCTGAAAGGTCCCGGTCTTTTTAATTTCTCCTCATATGGAAGCTTTTCCATACCCTTAATCATTTTTGTTTCCATTCTCTGAACCTTTTCCAATTCTAAGATATCTTTTTTGAGATGGGGTGACCAGATTTGCATGCAGTATTCAAGATGTGGGCATACCATCGATTTATATAGAAGCAATATATTTTCCATCATATTAGCTATCCTTTTCCTAATGATGCCCAACATTCTGTTGGCTTTTTTGACTGCTGCACATGGGATGGATGTTTTCAGAGAACTATCCACAATGACTCCAAGATCTCTTTCTTGAATGGTAGCAGCTAATTTATATCCCATTGTTTTGTATGCATAGTTGGGATTATGTTTTCCAATGTGCATTACTTTGTAGTTATCAGAACAAAATTTCATCTGCCATTTTCTTGCCCAGTCACACAGTTTTGTGAGATACCTTTGTAACTCTTCACAGTCTCTTTTGGACTATCTTGAGTAGTTTTGTATTGTCTGCAAATTTTTCCACCTCAGTGTTGACCCCCTTTTCCCAGATCATTTATGAATATGTTGAATGGGACTGGTCCCAGTACAGACTCCGGGCAACATCACTATTTACCTCTCTCCATTCTGAAAACTAACCATTTATTCCTACCCTTTGTTTCCTATCTTTTAACCAGTTACTGATCCATGACAGGATCTTCCCTCTTATCCCATGACTGCTTACTTTGCTTAAGAGCCTTTGGTGAGGGACTTTGTCAAAGACTTTCTGAAAATCTAAGTCCACTATATCCACTATATCACACTTGTCCACATGCTTGTTGACCCCCCTCAAAGAATTCTAGTAGATTGGTGAGACATGACTGACCTTTACAATACCCATATTGACTCTTCCCCAACAAACTGTGTTGATCTATGCTGCCCCTGTCCCTTCCATGCAGCTGTCTGTGTCTCCTGTCTGGGGGCATGTGTGCCGCTTGAACACAAGAGCACGACCAGGGACCGCTGCCGGTGAGCCTGCTGCCCTCCCTAGTGGGTGGGGCTTGGGGCAGTACAGCTGTACCCAGAGGAGCACTGGCTCCTGGGAGTGGCGGCCCCATGTTCTGCTCCTTTCACTACTGCAGTTCCCGGGAGAGCCCTGAGGTTCTGTGAATATCTGCATCCACAGGTATAAATTTGTATCCATGCAGGGCTCTATCAATTTGTTCCAAAACCTCCTCTACTGACACCTCAGTCTGGGACAGTTCCTCAGACTTGTCACCTAAAAAGAATGGCTCAGGTTTGGGAATCTCCCTTACATACTCAGCTTTGAAGACTGATGCAAAGAATTCATTTAGTTTCTCCGCAATGACCTTATCATCCTTGAGTGCTCCTTTAGCATCTTGATTGTCCAGTGGCCTCACTGGTTTAGCAGGCGTCCTGGTTCTGCTGTACTTAATTTTTTTTTGTGTGTTACTTTTTGAGTCTTTGGCTAGCTGTTCTTCAGTTTCTTTTTTGGCCTTCCTAATTATATTTTATACGTCATTTGCCATAGTTTATGCTCCTTTCTATTTTCCTCCATAGGATTTAACTTCCACTTTTAAAGGATGCCTTTTTGCCTTTGACTGCTTCTTTTACTTTGTTATTTAGCCTCTGTGGCACTTTTTTTTTTGGTCCTCTTACTATGTTTTTTTTAATTTGGGGTATACATTTAAATTAAGTCTCTATTATTGTGTCTTTAAAAAGTTTCATGCAGCTTGCAGGGATTTCACTTTTGGCACCGTACCTTTTAATTTCTGTTTAACTAACTTCCTCATTTTTGTGTAGCCCCCCCCTTTCTGAAATTAAATGGTATTGTGTTGGGTTGCTGTGGTGTTTTCCCTGCAGAGGGATGTTAAATTTAATTATATTATGGTCACGATTACCAAGCGATTCAGCTATATTCCCCTCTTGGACCAGATCTTGTGCTCCACTTTGGACTAAATCAAGAATTGCCTCTCTTCTTGCGGGTTCCAGGACTAGCTGCTCCAAGAAGCAGTCATTTAAGGTGTCAAAAAACTTTATCTCTGCATCCTGTCCTGAGATATGTCAATATGGGGATAGTTGAAATCCCTTCTCCCCCCCCCACCCATTATTAGTGAGTTTTTTTATTATTATAGCCTCTTGATTCTCCCTGTGCATTTCAGTCACTATCATCCTGGTCAGGTGGTCAGTAGTATATCCCTACTGGTATATTCTTATTATTCAAACATGGAATTACTATCCATAGAGATTCTATGGTACAGTTTGGTTCACTTAAGATTTTTAGTTCATTTGACTCTATGCTTTCTCTCACATATAATGCCACTTCCTCATCACTCTGACCTATTCTGCCCTTCTGATGTATTTTGTATCCTAGTATTACCATGTCCCATTGGTTATCTCATTCCACCAAGTTTTTGTAATGCCTATTATATCAATATCCTCATTTAATACAAGGCACTCAAGCTCACCCATCTTAGTATTGAGACTTCTAGTATTTGTGTATAATCACTTAAAAATTGTCACTTTTTAGAGGTCTTCCATTATGTGATGTAATTGAATGGGATTCTTCTTCATTTAACTATTTCTCATTAGATCCTACCCATATTTTATTATCTTCCATTCTCTCCTCCTTACTAGGACATAGAGAATCTCCGTTAATAGATCCTTCCCCAAGGGATGTCTCTGTCTGAACCATGTGCTGCTCCGCACCTGTCGCCTTTCCCCCAGCCCTTTTTTTAAAAACTGCTCTACAATCTTTTTAATTTTCAGTGCCAGCAGTCTGGTTCCATTTTGGTTAAGGTGGAGTCCATCCTTCCTTTCCCAAAAGGTTCCCCTTTCCTAATAAATCTAAACCCCTCTTCCCTACACCATCATCTCACCCATGCATTAAGTCCCTGGAGTTCTGCCTGTCTAACTGGCCCTGTGTGTGGAACTGGAAACATTTCAGAGAATGGTACCTTAAAGGTCCTGGACTTCAATCTCTTACCTAGCAGGCTAAATTTGGCCTCCAGGACCTTTCTCTCCTATCGTTCCCTATGTCATTGGTACCTACATGTACCATGACCACTGTAGTACTCCCTAGTACTACACATAAATCTGTCTTGATGTCTCAAAAGATCTGCAGCCTTTGCACCCAGCAGGCAAGTCACCATGTGGTTGTCTTGGTCACCATAAACCTAGCTGTCTATGTTTCTAATGATCAAATACCCCATAACTATTACCTATCTCTTCCTAATAATGAGAATTCCCTACCCCAGAGAGCTATCCTCAGTGTGAGAGGATTCCATGACATCACCTGGAAGGAGAGTCCCAACTATGGAATTGTTTCCTCAGCTCCAGCTGGATGTTCTCTGTCCCTGAGACTTTCATCTTTCTCATCAGCATAGGAGGCTGTCAGACTTGGGATAGGACTGGTCTACCATGTCCCAGAAAGTCTCATCTGGATACCTCTGTCTCCCTTAGCTCCTCCAGTTCAGCCACTCTGGTCTCCAAAGTACACGGTCTCCGAGGGCCAGGAACTCCTTGCACTGAATGCACACATATTCCACCCACCCATAAGGCAGGTAATTGTACATGCTGCATTCAGTGCAATAAACTGGGTAGCCCCCACTCTGTTGCTGGAATCCTGCCTGCATTCTCTTTTTACTCCTGCAGCTCTTTCTTTTATTGTTGTTTTGTTTTTATCAAGGGGTGTTTATTGCCTTACATTTGAAGAATGATAATTAAATGTATCTAGCCCCCTCTCCCCCATTCCTCTCTAAATTCCCTTGCAAACTCCCTTGTTAGGTGCTCCTGCTCACTAGCTCCTCTGGTCACTTAGGAGTGGGCTTTTTTAAACCCGTGTTCTTCCTGAGTAGCTCCGCCCCCTGGTTAAGGGTTGATGGGTGCTAGACAGTAGAGGTAGACGCCCAACTCTCATTGAATTTCAGTATGAGGTAGGGGCCAGAATTGTAAGTATTTAGGTGCCCACAGATGCAGATAAATGCCCAGTGGGATTTTTGAAAACACACAGGTGCCTAACTCTTCTTGAAATTAATGGACATTTGGCATTTAGGGGCATCTGAAAATCCCACTAGGCCAGTGGTCCCCGAACTTTTCACAGTAGCACCCCCTCCTTCATGCTATCCGTGCCCCACCCCTGGAGTCAGGGCCAGGAGTGGGGCTGTGGCTCCAGGGCATGGCACAGAGAGAGATAAGGGGGATGAAGCTGGGGCCACAGCTGGTGGCAGGTCTGTAGCCAGAAGTGGAGCTGCGGCCGAGGCGGAGGGCTGGACTAGTGTAGGGCCAGGGCCAGGAGTGGAGCCATGGCTGGGGGTGGGGCTGGGGCTGGGATCGGGGCCACTGTCAGGGACAAGGCCAGGGTTGGTAGCGGAGCCTCATCAAGGAGTTGGGGTCGAGGCAGAGCTGAGGGTGGAGTGGGGCTGGCCCGTGCCCTCTCCCCGGCCCTGCCAAGCATTCCTTCATGCCCTTCTAGGTGGGCACCCCCCACAATTTGGGGACCACTGCACTAAGCGGCCATCTACCTTTTTAGGCACCTAAAAACTTTAAAAATCTGGTTCTAGGAGCCTAACTACATTTTGTTTTTTTGGAAAAAAAAAATCACCCCCTTTGCTTTTAAAATGCAATTTTATAATAATGCTATTGAATTCTCATTCTTTTGTCTTTCCTTGAAATATCTTGGGCCATTGTCAAGAGGTAACATAATTCAGTAATTTCCCAACTTTTGAATGTTTGACTTTGTATGAAGTTTTGCTGTAGGTAATACATATGTGAAGTACGTGATTCAGATCAGACCATCACATTACAATATGTAAAGCAACAAAATAATCATTTGACTATCAACATGATCACCTCATAACTTTTTGTTTTGATCTGTGTCTTCCCATTTTGTTGATTTCAAATACTTTAATATCCTGCTGAAACATGGGCCACTTAATCTTCAACTTGCAGAAAGTGGTGAGATGGCTGCAAGAAATAAAATATATAGCAGATTCATCTGATGTATATCAATGCAATGTAGGGATCAGAATAAGGACTTTGGACTGTCACTATATTAGGTAAAATGTGTTTCCACCAGGTTGATACATAAAATTGATAGTAAAATGTTCGCTGACCTAAACGCTTTCTTACTTGCTGCTGATGTGGCCATTTGTCTTAGATATCAAAAGGGCAGACCACTAGGCTGAGCACATATTCCTCCAGTCACATAGGACATGCACAGAATAAGTCAAGGCATGGGTGGAAATACCCAAAAGATCAGAACGGAATCCAGTGGTTAGTCTAATGCTCATGTTGCATACACAGCTGTTCCAAAAATCAGACCTTGCTGTAATAGTATGTTATGTATTATGTCAAAAATTATTGTTCTGGAAAGTGGTGAAAAGTAAGACTTCTTTTTTTAATTTTTTTTAAGTTACTCTGTAGCTGATCGTTGATATTTCAGTTGAATCACCACAGACTATGCCTTTTGCTTACAAAATGTAAGGGGTATTTTTGGAACTTCTGTTTTAGTGTTCAATTAGCTCATAAAGATGGGGACTAATCTAGCGCTAGTAGGACAATTGTGTAAGGGCATGTGGATATACCTAATCTTGTCTGTGTGTGTCTTTCTGTCTAATATACACATACAGTTAAATATAAGACTGAGAATAATCATAGGAAAATACTCCATCACCTTAAGATAGAATGGGAGCCTTTGTGAGTGCTACAATAAAAGCAAATGTACTTTAAATCTTGGACTACACAGATTTTCTGTTATATTGGGAAATGTATTTATAGATATATTTCAGGTGTTTTGTCGCGTCCCCTCCTTCCCCACCCTGCTATCTAATATATATATAAAATGTCCCTGTTTTTCCCTGCCAATCATCTAATCATTTAGTCCCTGTTTTTTTTCTTGTGCGGCTAAACTGGCTTCCTCATTTTTGCAGTTCATCAATACAAAACTGATTTGAAGCTGAGCTGTATAATAATAAGCCTTTCAGCAGCCAGGCTTGACACTTGCCTTGTAATTAAGGCCTTGATGGTTGTGTTGATGGCAAATGAAAGAAAATGGCTTTGTTCTCAATTCCAGAGGCTTGATTGCTGGTTCTCGTTCTCACCTGAATTCGACCCATTCTGCATTGTGCACATGATTGCTGGAGTGTGAGTAATTGCCGCACTGGCAGATGACATTTTCATGAAGCACACTCTGTACTGCTCCAGAGGGAATTTACAGAATTTATAGCTGGGGAAGCTCATCAAACATGGATTTAGGAAATGCCTATGTGAAAAGTGGGAGCCTACAACCAAATATCAGAGCTTTTCTTTTGACATTTGCTTTTACATAAAGGACTGCAGCCTGCAACCTGTTTTACCTTATGGTAGCAATCTTTTCTGAACAAAATTTTGTGATTAAGAAGTGTTATTTAAGTTAATTAAGGCTAAATTTTTGTCATATGTTTTTTCTTGATTTTTCTGTTGCAACTGGGTATCAGCAAAATAAAGGAGGAAATTTGCTTCTCATTTCCTATAATGTCTTTTCAGATTTACTTTTCAAAGATCTGCTGTTTTCATGAAACCTAGTGATGCAGTGATGGCTTTGCTTTTTTTAACTAATTTATTTTCTCAGCCTTCCTGCAATGTTTCATTTTGTAGACTGTATCCCGCATGTTATATCTATTTAAAACAAAAAAAGTAAAAGTTTTTGAAAAAAAAACCCACGTTAAGACTTGTATAGTATAGAATTGAAATATATTTTAGAGATTATAATACAGAACTCCTTAAGGAAGCAGAACAGAAAATACTTAAATATCTTATCGAGAAGTACTGAGCTCTTAGCTCTCCATTGAAAGCGGTGTCAAAAGTTGTGGCAAATATGAATTTCATGTTAGGGATTTATATTGTATGTAATACACGTCATTTTATGTATAATCTTCCCCACCCCTTCTGCCTCTTCCTTCCCATCTGCTAGTCTTTCTGTGTATCTCACATTCTTCACCTTGGTACCTGAGCCCCTGGTTCTCCTCATCACGCACTGGACACAATAGCCCTTGGAGAACTACCTGTAGACTGTTGTTTCTGCTTGTCCAACTGTTGTGAACGATGCAAATGCAACATTTACACAATCCTACTGATCTTTTTCAATCACAATCTATTTAAACTCTGTCTTCCACTTTGCACTTGAAGATCCATAGCCACTGTGACTCAGACATATTTTTATACAGCTGTCTGGCAAGCAAAAAGTCTCTGCACTTAGCTGCTAATATTCCCTGAAGCTTCTTAATCATGGAAGATAAGGAGCATTTCTTTCTTTGTATTTTGTATTATTGAGATATCCTGTGCTGTTGCATGATTAAATTTTTCCGTTGGGGTTATTGATTAGCAACTGGAAAATTTTAAGCAACAGCATCCTTTGGGCTTCTGGAATAAATATTATTTGCTTCAATGATAGTGCTGAGTATTTTAAATTCAGACTGAAATCAGAGATCCTATTTAACATTGTTAAAATTTGTCTTGGGTGGGGGGCTGGCTTTGCTTCATTTCAGTCTTAGATCTGTATATCACTTCCAATAATCAGCAACCGGAAGAAAATCCATCTAAACTACTGACAATGGTGCTAGTTTATAGTCTGCAGGTAATCTGGCAGCAAAAGGAGAGACTTTAAAAGCATTTTACCTGAGTTTATGGGTGCTGTCCTGCTCCCAATCCAATCAAATGGGAATTTTGCCAATTGCTATTGACTTCAATGGGAGCACTATGGAGGCTATTATAAGTCTCTCTCGCTATTAGTCGTTCATCATAAAGATCCCATTTCACTTTGATTCAAGATTCTGGCCACCATCGTTAAGACCCTTAATGCTTTGGGGCCTGGTTACATCATAGGCAACCTATTCTTTAAGGATTCTGAATCAGCTATGCTTTTCTGGGACAATGCAATGTAAAACTCTCCAGAGCTGGAGATAAAGGGTGAGCTTCTTTGCTGTGCCTCTTAGAGCCTGTAGTTCGGGAAGTGGGGCCAAAATGTCTTTGTCATCTTTGTGCCCTCCTGATCCAAGGGTGGAGAGGGCCTCAGTGTAACTAAGCCCTGAGAGCCTGCGGAACTCATGGCAGCCTCACTGGGCTGCTGTGTGAGTTGTAGCACTACCCTGAAGGTTGCAGTAATGCAGACCTTCCCCCAGCCTGCCCTGTGTGCCAGGCCTTGAGCGGGGGTTCTTGCAAGGCAGCCTTACTGCTGTCTACCATAGTCCTGAGCAAGAGGAATCCTCCCCCAGCTGGAACTGGGGCTTTTAAAACTCTTTAAGCAGTGTAAAGGGATGAAGATCTCACCAGATCAAGGGTTTCCATGTGTAGAACAACTCTGCTAAAGGAGATGAGATCCAGAACATTTTCAAAAAACCCTAACATAGACTATTTCTGCATTTAATTTAGTTGCATGTTGTTTGCCTGTTAGCACTGGGAACTTTAACATAGTGTATACTCATGTGAAATACTCTTGTACTATATTACATTTTCAAAGTGCATTCCCTCCCACCAGAATTAACTGTGGTATGGCAGTTTCTCTTGGTCAAGAACTGCAGTAACTTGTAACCAGAAAACGGTGAGTGATAGCCATTGAGGTGGTGGGATAATATGCTAGGTATCTAGGGATCTCCACCACTAACATATCCCTTTTCTTCCCTCTGATGTTCTGGCAGCAGTAAAACACTGAGTGGATTTCAACAGGGTAGCCTATTGAAAACAAAACAAACACTATTGTCCTATGAAACTGGATTGCACATTGCAAAATGGTTGATATTAACTTTCTCTGTGCACATATAAATATAGAAAAGCACCAGTGATGTTTAGACCTTAACAACGTGAATCAAATATATCAGATGCATAACAGTGCACAGATAGCATGGTGGTGTGTGCTTTAAAAATATGGACAATAATAAGTCCTATATTGGCCCCATCCAAATTCATGGGACTGAAAGATGTGTCATGGACTGTGAAATCTGATCTCCCCTGTGAAATGTGGCTGTTGTAAGGGAGACCAGATTTCAGAGAGTTATAGAATCATAGAATATCAGGGTTGGAAGGGACCTCAGGAGGTCATCTAGTCCAACCCCCTGCTCAAATCAGGACCATTCCCCAATTTTTGCCCCGGATCCCTAAATGGCCCCCTCAAGGACTGAGCTCACAACCCTGGGTTTAGCAGGCCAATGCTCAAACCACTGAGCTACCCAGCTCTGAAGACAACGTCGCTCCCAACAGCAGCATAGGAGTGAGGGTGGTATTGTATGGGGGGTCATCAATTTGGGGGAGGGTGGGCTGGCCTTACAGGTGGGCGACTAGTCAGGAGTTGCTGTGGTCACCCCCTCCACACCCAGCCAGCCCCAATGCCTCTTTAAGTACCAAGCATTGAGTCTGGAAATGGGGAGGGGCTGAGATGAGGGTGCCCCAGCCAGGGACTCCTACTGTGCACCAGGTTCCAGCTGCTAGTCCTGGATGGGCTGGAGTGGGACGGGACATCCTCTTCTCCTGCATGGGCTGCTCCCGAGGCCAGGTTAGAACCTTCCTGGCTGCAGGAAGCTCCACGGCTGCTGGTTGGGAGCCCAGCTCTGAATGCAGTGCTGCTGCCAGCAGCAGTGCAGAAATGAGGGTGGCATGGTGTGGTGTTGCCTCCCATTACCCTGTTTTGGGTCAGGACCCCTTCAGTTACAATACTGTGAAATTTCAGATTTAAATATCTGAAACCGTAAAATTTATGGTTTTTAAAATCCTATGACCATGAAATTGACCAGAATGGATCCTGAGTTTGGTAGGGCCCTGGTAATAAATATTTGGTCTACTTACTTGGTCTATTGTCTGTGGCAGAGTGTAAGTTTCTTGGAGCAGAAACCATGTTTTCTGTTATGTTAGTATTGTACTGAGGATAACACTGATACTTTGGAAAGTCTGTTGTTTTTGGTGGTATGCCATTCATTTCATGGTACTGTAGCTGAGCTGTTAATTTAGCTCTAAAAAGTACATGGCTGTTAAATAACTCATTATGGGAGTTCCAGTAGACCATCTATAAAATCTAACACTATGCCTTGGATCAACGTACAAGGGCACATGGAAGTAAGAAGGAGCCCTGCATTTTTATCCAAGGACAGAATTTAGTTCCTAGCTTGTACAGTATACACAGAATATAAATTGCTATAACCAAAATCTGGCACCTTTTAGTGGCATCAGCAATCCATGCCCATTGGCCACATGCACTCCCAATAAAATACCTGAGCTAAAATTGTCAGTGTAGAACTATAAAATGATATCATAGAATCATAGAATATCAGGGTTGGAAGGGACCTCAGGAGGTCATCTAGTCCAACCCCCTGCTCAAAGCAGGACCAATCCCCAATTAAATCATCCCAGCCAGGGTTTTGTCAAGCCTTACCTTAAAAACTTCTAAGGAAGGAGATTCTACCACCTCCCTAGGTAACGCATTCCAGTGTTTCACCACCCTCCTAGTGAAAAAGATTTTCCTAATATCCAACCTAAACCTCCCCCACTGCAACTTGAATCTCCCCCACTGCAACTTGATATATATATATGTCCTAACACTCTGGTAAACTGTTTATGGGTGTGTTTTTGTGTGAATTTCTCTCAATCTATCAGCATTCTCTGAAGATTCCGTCATTGTACTATCTAGACTGACACGGAAGACAGCTGTATCTGTCCAAAAAGGAGAATCATTGGTATCTCCCTTTGAGTACTCTTGCTCGTTTTCTTCTGCTTTGGCTCTTTGCGCAATGATGCACTGAAGATGTGAATCTGAACCTCAGAATGATTTTTTTTTTTAACTTTTAAAACACTTCTAAAACCAAGAAGAAAAGGAGTACTTGTGGCACCTTAGAGACTAACCAATTTATTTGAGCATAAGCTTTCGTGAACTACAGCTCACTTCATTGGATGCATACTGTGGAAACTGCAGAAGACATTATATACACAGAGACCATGAAACAATACCTCCTCCCACCCCACTCTCCTGCTGGTAATAGCTTATCTAAAGTGACCACTCTCTTTACAATGTGTATGATAATCAAGTTGGGCCATTTCCAGCACAAATCCAGGTTTTCTCACCTTTTTTACAAAAACCACACACACAAACTCACTCTCCTGCTGGTAATAGCTTATCCAAAGTGACCACTCTCCTTACAATGTGTATGAAAATCAAGGTGGGCCATTTCCAGCACAAATCCAGGTTTTCTCACCCTCCCCCCCCCCGCCCCAAAACACACACACACAAACTCACTCTCCTGCTGGTAATAGCTCATCCAAACTGACCACTCTCCTTACAATGTGTATGAAAATCAAGGTGGGCCATTTCCAGCACAAATCCAGGTTTTCTCACCCCCCCCCCCCCCAAACACACACACACAAACTCACTCTCCTGCTGGTAATAGCTCATACAAACTGACCACTCTCCTTACAATGTGTATGATAATCAAGGTGGGCCATAAGAGTTCCCAGAAGTCACCTACTACAGGACAGGCCTAACAAAGAAAATAACATAACGCCACTAGCTGTCACCTTTAGCCCCCAACTAAAACCCCTCCAACTCATTATTAAGGATCTACAACCTATCCTGAAGGATGACCCAACACTCTCACAAATCTTGGGAACAGGCCAGTCCTTGCCTACAGGCAGCCCCCCAACCTGAAGAAAATACTCACCAACAACCACATATCACACAACAGAACCACTAACCCAGGAATCTATCCTTGCAACAAAGCCCGTTGCCAACTGTGCCCACATATCTATTCAGGGGACACCATCACAGGGCCTAATAACATCAGCCACACTATCAGAGGCTCGTTCACCTGCACATCTACCAATGTGATATATGCCATCATGTGCCAGCAATGCCCCTCTGCCATGTACGTTGGTCAAACTGGACAGTCTCTACGTAAAAGAATAAATGGACACAAATCAGATGTCAAGAATTATAACATTCATAAACCAGTCGGAGAACACTTCAATCTCTCTGGTCACGCAATTACACACATGAAGGTTGATATCTTAAAACAAAAAAACTTCAAATCCAGACTCCAGCGAGAAACTGCTGAATTGGAATTAATTTGCAAATTGGATACTATTAATTTAGGCTTAAATAGAGACTGGGAGTGGCTAAGTCATTATGCAAGGTAGCCTATTTCCCCTTTTTTTTTCTACCCCCCCACCCCGACGTTCTGGTTAAACTTGGATTTATGCTGGAAATGGCCCACCTTGATTATCATACACATTGTAAGGAGAGTGGTCAGTTTGGATGAGCTATTACCAGCAGGAGAATGAGTTTGTGTGTGTGGGGAGGGGGGGTGAGAAAACCTGGATTTGTGCTGGAAATGGTCCACCTTGATTATCATACACATTGTAAAGAGACAGGTTTCAGAGTAACAGCCGTGTTAGTCTGTATTCGCAAAAAGAAATGGAGTACTTGTGGCACCTTAGAGACTAACCAATTTATTTGAGCATGAGCTTTCGTGAGCTATAGCTCACTTCATCAGATGCATACTGTGGAAACTGCAGCAGACTTTATATATACACAGAGAATATGAAACAATACCTCCTCCCACCCCACTGTCCTGCTGGTAATAGCTTATCTAAAGTAATCGTCAGGTTAGGCCATTTCCAGCACAAATCCAGGTTTTCTCACCCTCCACCCCCCCACACAAATTCACTCTCCTGCTGGTGATAGCCCATCCAAAGTGACAACTCTTTACACAATGTGCATGATAATGAAGTTAGGCCATTTCCTGCACAAATCCAGGTTCTCTCACTCCCTCACCCCCCTCCAAAAACCCACCCCCATACATAGACTCTGTCTGTGTATGTATGAGGGTGGGTTTTTGGAGGGGGGTGAGGGAGTGAGAGAACCTGGATTTGTGCAGGAAATGGCCTAACTTCATTATCATGCACATTGTGTAAAGAGTTGTCACTTTGGATGGGCTATCACCAGCAGGAGAGTGAATTTGTGTGGGGGGGTGGAGGGTGAGAAAACCTGGATTTGTGCTGGAAATGGCCTAACCTGACGATTACTTTAGATAAGCTATTACCAGCAGGACAGTGGGGTGGGAGGAGGTATTGTTTCATATTCTCTGTGTATATATAAAGTCTGCTGCAGTTTCCACAGTATGCATCTGATGAAGTGAGCTATAGCTCACGAAAGCTCATGCTCAAATAAATTGGTTAGTCTCTAAGGTGCCACAAGTACTCCATTTCTTTTTATTGTAAAGAGAGTGGTCACTTTAGATAAGCTATTACCAGCAGGAGAGTGGGGTGGGAGAAGATATTGTTTCATGGTCTCTGTGTATATAATGTCTTCTGCAGTTTCCACTGAATGCATCTGATGAAGTGAGCTGTAGCTCACGAAAGCTCATGCTCAAATAAATTGGTTAGTCGCTAAGGTGCCACAAGTACTTCTTTTCTTTTTGCGAATACAGACTAACACGGCTGTTACTCTGAAACCTGTTCTAAAACCAAGAGCTTTTACCTTTAAAAGCATTTCTCCTGGCATAAAGAGCTGTGTCGCAGGATGTTAGATTTCAAGATCCATGGCAAAATTTTGTCCTGTTTTGTGTGAGTGGGATAGAATGCAGTGAACCTGTCTCTCCACTGCTCCCAGTGCACTCATGTGAGAGCAGAGCAGAATATGGACTTTGTGCTTCTTTGAATGCCAGGTGGGAGCCTACCTGGCAACACTCTACAAGTACTGTGGTCAGCCCACTTCGGGATAATGCCAGACCCCTGATTGTCCTTCAGGCATGCTACCTTTGGCATTAGGTGCTAATGCTAGTGGCAGGGTTTGTTGCTCATTTGGAGCAGCAGCAAGTAGTGCTTCAGAGCAGTCCCCTGAGCCATGTTGCCAGTGTGCCTCAGGTTCAGAAAGGCAAAATTGTGCTCCTACTTTGAGAAATACATGCAACCTTCCCCAAAACTCCCTTCAGTGCCAGTTACATTGTTTCCTCATTAATTTTAAATCCTTGTTTGGCAGTGACTGATTCTTTGAACCATTAATCATACCTAAGCTAAGCGTGACATCAGGAAAACACGCCATTCAGAATGTGCAAGGATGCTGATGCACTGTCTGTCTTTAATGTTCACAGTCTCAGAATTTCAGAGAGCACTAAATGTCAGCACTGGATGTCACATTTCTCAACATACAAGGGCATTCCATGTGTTAATTCCTCCCATTTCAGATTGCCCATTTTAATTGTCCTTTTTCTGTGTTGTGCTGTATGAGGCTGAGGCCTAGATTTGCCTCAAAATAGGATTGGCAGTAGCACTTTTTATTGATGGTAAAATGTAGATAAGCTGCAATGTAAAGACTCACCAGCATTTATTCTCATCGACAGCTATAAGTGTATTGCTTTTGTGGGTGGGTAGGACCCAAGCAATTCAGTGAAAGTTACTGTTTCCTCTCAAAATAAATACTCTGTTTTGAAAATGGATTCAGACCATTACATTCTGACTGAACAATAAGGCAGCTGACTCCTTGTCACTTCTTATGTAAAGTATCCTTACATTTGTTTCCAGAAGTGAAATCTCTGGGCTTGATCCTGTGTCTGCTGAAGAGACTGGCAATCACTGATGCCAGCAAGAGTAGGATTGGCCACTGTGTTTTGATTCAGGCAGTGGCTGAGTAATCAAAGAGTTTGGATTTTGGTATCTGTTAATGTACATAAGCTGTCCTCTTCTAAAGTCTACTTGTAATCACAAATACCCTGTGCATATTAATATTAAACCTACTGGTTCTTTTTAATTACCTATCTTATTGGAAATGGTTACAATTATTTCACCTTTCCTCACAATAAATATTAAGCAAATGAAAATTACTACAATAAACAATCCAAGTGACCACTGTAGCCGAGTTACTTATCTACACTGAAAGGAGGCACACAACCCATCAAGTATAGCAGTGATCTACATGAGATCTGTGTGCTATTGAACATATTCCTGTTTATTGTTTTCCTTCCTTCCTTCCTTCTCTTGATGAGTAATGAGCACCTGCAGCTCCTATTGACTTCAGTGGGAATTGCAGCTCATCAGCATTAATCAGGATGTGGCCCTTTCATGGGAGGTTTTCAAGGCACATTGAGCCCTGGGGCTTGTGCAACTACTAAAAAAAAAATTAAAAAAAAAATCTCTTGCTTGTAACAATAGATAAAGTCCAGGTGTTTTCACCATTCTTAGGTTATCACATCTCAGAGTCCAAGTCACTTAGTCTATCCTTAAACATGCCTTTTCTTAGGAGCTAGGCAGTACAGATGGTAACTGCACTATAGGACACATTCTACCCTTACTTTTACACGAGCAACCTCTGTTTCTGCCTCTGCAGAACTAATTTAAATTATGTTTAGGTCACTGAAATGAGTGTTCAGTTCAGGATCAGAGAGCATTAAAAATGTATGTGCCAAGTTTTCAAAATTGCCATGCACAATTGTCCACTTACACTTGTATGAGTATTCACCAAGCTGGTATCTAGGCGGGTACTCTAATAATCATTTCCGCACGCAAATACTTCATCTGCACACATAGTTAAGTAACTGCACATGCAAACATAGATAGGCATTTAGAGATAAGGCTTAAAAATGTGTGGCCAAGTACACAAAAGTCAGTGTTATGAGCTCCTTAGCTTCATGAGAACTAAATTTAACTGTGGTTTGATTTTCAAAGATGTTAGTGCCTGAAGCTCCCAGTGACTTCAGCAGCAGTCATGAGAGCTTAGTGCCTTTGAAAATTAGGCCAAATTTTTAAGAAAAAGGGGAAAAAGAGGTTTTGTTTTTAAAAGCAAGCAGTGAATTCTGTTTTATTGATCAGGTGAATAATTATTTATATTTATAATGGAAAGAAAAACCCTTTTTTGGATCAGTTTTTGCTTATGAGGGAGACAGAGTGAAAGAGAGAAAGTGAATACTCATATGTTAAATTTTGCTGCAGAAGTCAAAGTTTAGCTGTCTGCTTTCTGCTTGACTTGTCAGTAGTAATGAATAATGGATGGCATAGGGGGGTTGCCTTTACACTGCTATGGTTACAGTCGCTAGCCTTGGTGCTGAAGTAGAAGCTCGACAAAAAGGGAAATTAATTCACAGCATAAACTCTGTAATGCCTGATCAAAAGTTGGAAATGACAAATATGCATTTCCTATATAAACAAAAATAGAAAAGTAGACAATACCAGCCAGTTCACTGAGTTTCAATACTGCATTTATTGTATAAATATAATTTTTACCGTGAGTTGAGTATATAATTGGAGTCATATGGCATGGTATTGTCATTCTCAGCATTGCACTACATCAGTAAAAAAAAAAAAAAATAGCCATATTAGGCTGAATCCTGCATATATTGCTCTGCCTTTACTTAGAGAAGACTCTCACTAAGGTCAATGTGTAAAGGCTGAGTCAGGTCATCATCAAGGCATTGTTATGTGTAAGAGATTTTAAACCTCTTTTTTCATAATGCAGTAAACAAAAATGTTGTAATTAACAGTATTTTTTTAAAAAATAGAGCTAAATTCTAGGGTTAATTTTTTACCCCAAAATGATGTTTTTAAAATATCCTGTGAGTCAAGACTTTAGGGAGCTCATAAATAGTCCTTGCTCTCATAAGTAATGCCGAATATTCAATTGAGCTACTTATCTGACTGATTGTTTGTGGGATCAGGCCTTTAAAATGTAATTGCACTTATGAAGTAAATGCTGACACTTTTGTGAATAGGCCTTTCCCCTGAGTGAAATGGCAGAACCTTTCCATTTATATTAATTCATCATTTTTAAAGCACTATGAGTCTTCTGTTTGTTGTTATTTTTGCATTCCCCCCACCACCAATAGGGAAATACCAAAGCTTGTTTTTACTATATTTTATATGCAAACTGTTTTGTTTATGAAAGAGTATTTTATCTCAGTTTAAGTCCCAGCTTCTAAGTGCTTCGAATGTTACCTTGACTGAGAAGGAATATATAAGAAGTCTAGTACAGTATCTTTTAGAGGATTTATGGTAATGCTGCTGAATTTAGCTGATCATAAACAGCATGGTGAGCCCCTTAGGGTCTCTTCATTTTCCTGACACACTCCACTGCTGCCCCATTAACACTTTGTCTGTTATTGCCATATACTCAATTTAATGAGTATCTTTGAATTTGGAGCCGACACAAGAAACAATAGCTGAAACAACTGAATCACCTACTGTAGCTTTCAATGCTGTTTCTAATTCCTTCTTCTAGCTTTTATTTTTTTAAGCAAAATGAGTAAGTTTTTAATCTTCAGCAATATTTCATTATATCATGAGTTTTTCTTTAATTATAGGAGACAGTAATGCCAAACAATGAGTAATAGCTTCAAACATGACACTGTATCTGCATTATAGGTGAACACATACTGAACATATGCTAGAGAAGGCATTTTCTTACCTTAAAATTAGTCCTGTTCACACTAAATCTTTAATGTGAAAAAAGATTACTAGATTTTTATATTGTCAAAACAGAATATTATAATAATACTAAGAAAACTTTAAGAACAACAGAGTTTGATTCTGATTTCTGGTACCAGTGTGAATCCAAGTAACTTGTGTAAAAGGTAGAATCTGGCTTATAACATTATTATTAGATTTAATTTATAAAACGGAATTTATCACACTGTTCTAAGCACAACACATGTGAAATTAACAGTAAAATAAACAATTAACACTTTGTCAGATAAAGGACTTTCCAAGATTTAAAGCCTGAAATGTAGTATGGGATTTAAATCCAACATTTAAATTTTGTACTGGTTACTAACTGATCAGCTAAAGCAGTAAAATATTACGAAAGTTACCTTTATATCCTTAATTTTACTGGATGGTCATTACGGGGCACAATAAAAGGCTTGAATAATTGAATAAATATTTAGACCATTTTTATTCCAGTAAATTGTCTGCAGAAATCAGTAATCTATATTAAAAATGTATTCTAATGTGTATTTATTATAAATGTTAGTTTAAAAGATAAAAAACACAAGAGAGTATCTGGTTGTTTTTTTTTTTTTTTTTAAAGCTTGCTGCCTTTTAGCTGAGTTTTCTTTTTTTCTTTTAGAAAATGAATCTGGAGGAAAATTGGTGAATCCAATCCAGTGGACCTACAAGCACCCTGACGGGCTCAGAGAGCAGAGTCTGGACCAAAGAGCAATTACCCCACCAAACGATTTCAGGTACAATTGACCTAAATATACCACTCTCTTGAGATTAGTGACAAGAGTTCATTTCCTATAGTGCTTTTCCCATTTGCTACTCCCGGTAACCACCGTGATCTTATCTGCCTAGTGCTTCATGACTTCAGGGATGCAGTTAAGAGTTCTGTTGTGCATTCTCTTTAAACAGACAATTCATGCTAAAAAGAGCCATTTGCAGTTAAATTAGGTGATGCATATATTGTTCTTGCTGCTGAAGTTATATAGAGCAGGAAGGAGTGCCTGAATCCTTGCGGACCTGACAGCGATAGAATTCTTTGATCTGTCAAATCAAAAAAGTGGGGCTAGTTATCCTAAAACAGATACAGATTTTAAAAAAAAATAGAACTGAGGATTCAACTTGCAGCAGTGAATGGTTTGTAGTGTTTGCTAATTGTGTTCTTTTTATATTTATCAAAAGCGACCTTCTTTAATGTCATTTCATTTAGAGCCTTCACACAGTCCATGCAGTTTTCCCATGGAAGCAAAAAGTCAATCCACTCTTCTAGCTTAGTTTATGAATGTACATGGACGCAACTGAACTGAAGTTAAACCCTGGTAATGATACAGTACATTGCAATATTGGCACTTGAGGAGTCAATTTTTAAAAACAGTACCTCTGGACTTGTGCAAGATGCCAAATAAATCATCATTCCCCTGATATGGAATATTGAGAAACATTTGACAATCCCTTTGGAGTTCATTGGGAAAAAGAAAGTCCTAATTATTTTGTCTACAACCTACCCCATTTGTCTTTGTTATTAGTGAAATCCCTAGAGTATATGGAAATTTGAGAGGTTAGTGTCAAGTTCCATGCACTTCAGTTTTTTGAGAGCTGTCTGTTTACAAAGTTTTATAATAGGTCACAATTGTTCTAATTATTTTCTTGTATGTTGGTTATGTTTTCCCAAGAGAACACCACAATACTCTTATAGTTTGTATGGAGAAAATACTCTGTTAATAGTGCTTTTCCCAGAGCTGTAAAAGGACCTCCTCCCCCTGGTGTATGTTAGAGGACTCGCAGTTCACTTGGAAACAAGTGTAAAGTTTATGCTTATAAATTCAGTTGGTTTTGTCTGATGCCAAAAGGCAACCCTTGTGAACATAGGGAAATAGTGCTCTAACAATTGGCTGAAAGTTATGAGGGGGATGACCACCTCCTCCTCCAATCTTTTTGTGAGGGTTTAGACTTGGTCTGAGCACACCTACTGGATTGGGCCCCAAAGGGAAGACAGGCGCTGGAAATGCCTACTTCATGAATCCCACTGGGGCTGAGGTATGCACTAGGTGTTAAGCTATTAAGCAAAATTAGGACAGAGGTGTCTGGGCATGTAGCCGGCAGCTGAAATTTAGAAAACTAGGGACTTTAGGCACCTCCAGGGTTAGGTGGCAGCTGAGTGGACTTAGGTACTTAAAGTGGCAGTTAAGTGCCTACATCCCTCTTGTGAATCCCACTCTGAGAGACTTACCCAAGGTGAGTGGCAGGTGAATGACTTACCCAAGGTGAATATAGTAGGTGAATGGCAGAACTAGGGATAGAATCCACGTTTCCCAACCTACATTGTGGTAGCTTACCTACTAGAACAAACTTAAACAGGGTTTATGTTTACAGGAAGGTCCTATTAGTTAGATTAATGTTTTTGAATAAATAAGCAAAGTAGCTACTCCTCTGTACTGTGCTCTAGCTAGGCTTCAGTTGAAGTATGATCAGCTTTGTACGCCACATTTTAAAAAGATACATGGCTGCAATGGAGGGAGTTTAGAGGAAGGCAACCAACTACCAATAAATAAATAAAGTTTGGAATATAAAAACGTTAGGGAAAGGTTAGGAGAACTGGATTATTTCAGTCTAGAGAAAAGACAAATGAAATCAAAATAGATCATTATTTCTATTAATCAGTGAGGAAAGAACAAACGGTAATGGGATTAAGTTACAGAAAGAAAAATTTAGATTAAATATTGGGGAAAATGTACCTGGTAAATTCTCATGCCATCTATACTGGTGCACTGGGATACACAGCATATCAGAAGGGAAAATTTAGCCTTTAGAATGTAACCATAAGAAGAGTCAGGCAGTGGAACAGGCTGCCAAAGAGTGACTAAACTAGTCAAGGCATAACTAAACACTCATTTAGTAAGGATGGGTGAGGGCAGAAGTGCTCTGTAGATTGCAAGTGGTCTGTGTTGTCCTTCCTGGTGGTCTCCTGAATTAAACATTCTGAGAACCAAGCAATGGGAGACTCTGCATTGGAAAGTTTGGTGGGTTCATGAGGGGATCTCTCTGTTTCAAAGTGATCCACAGAATAAAAGATCTAGAAAACCACTGGTTTAAGGAACGAAGGACGTAATCCTGCCATAACACCAAGAAGACCTGAAGCAGAGCTCTGTGTGGATTGCAAGCTTCTCTCTCTCTCACCGGCAGGAGTTGGTACCATAAAAGACATTACCTCACCCACCTTGTCTCTATAACTCTAAGGGACAGACTAGATGACTCACAAGCAGTTGCCTCTGGCTCAAATTAGGTTGTATTGAAATATTTACATGTTTTTTTTCCTCAGAGTGTCCCAAACTTGCTTTCTGCATTTTACAAATGGAGCAGGTTCAGCTTGTCTCTTATTGACTCTGTTATAATTCTACAAGGGCCCAACCTTGCAAAGAACCCCACGAAAATATCAATTATTATATTTTTGCCTGAGTAAGTAGCACTGCAGCAAGACCTGATCTCTGCAGCCTGATCTCTACATCCTCTCTGTACTGCCACAGTGCTACAAAGGGGCTGTTAAGATACCCTAAATGGGCTGCTGAGGATTTCCTGGAGTGGGAGAATCCCTAGCTGGTTTAGTTAGCTCTGTGCCACTCCCAGCTAGTTCCCAGTGTCCTAGGAAATAAGGGGAAGTCAGTAAGGTGTACCAGGAGTCAGGAGACTAGTCTCCTACTTAAATGACCTGGGTTTAAGTCCCTGTTATGCCACATACTACTTATGAGACCATAGGCAAGTCACTTAGCCTTTCTGTTTCTCAGTTCCCCATTTATAAAATGGGGACAAAAGTGTTTCCCTATTTTGTTGTAAATGTGTATATATGCATTAAGTTATGAAGCATTCAGATATTATGGGGGCAGAGGGCTGAATTGATCCCTAGCTGCCCTGATGATTGGATGGAACACAAAAGTTTAGCCAGCTGCCTTTGCCCCACCTCTCTAGGGAAATGTACCAAACAAAACTCGGACAGACTCAAGGATCACTGCTTTTGACCATATTTTTATCTGTGAGGCCCCTAATTCATGGAGTGCTATATAAATAAATTAATTAATAAAAAATCAAAATGTCAAGATAGCATCAATATCATACAGGCTCTTTCAGTCAACTAATTATAAATACATACTGCCATTGGTACTTGACTATACATAATTGTATACATTCTCACTTTGTGGATTCCTTTCTCCTCACTTTGAAGTCAATGGGAATATAGTCAGTTTTCAGTAACTTCAGATATTCCATTCATAAGCCAGTCATCATCATTCATCACTTCCCTCCTCAGCAGGGATGAATCAATCACACCATGCATGTATATGGATAATGATAGAAAAGTACGGCAGCAGAAATCAAAATATTGCATTGAGTTAGGTTAGCCAGATTCTTGCAAATATACTGTCGCCATGACAGGTTCACATTAGCTGTTGGCAGTATGAGATAAGTCTTCTTAATATGACCTTCTAAAAAAAGTGAGAGTTTAGTAATCAAAACATCACACATTTCTAAATTTAGTATTTATATATAACCACTGTAAATTTTAGTAGAGGAAATCATGATATAAAAATTGTATTTCTTTCTTTCACTAAATTTCATTGGTTGCAAAAATGAGACACCAGGCTCTTTAAATTATAGTTCATAGACACCATCTCTGCTCCCATGGACAGGCATAGCTGTTTAGATCACATGAGCCAGTCAACTGTGATTGATCACAGGCTGCTGCTGCTGTTAGCAGGCTAAGGAGAGCAGTTATGTTGAAGCTAAAAATGTCAGGGAAGGGTCATATATACCAATAAGAATTAGAAAAGAAAATGTTTCTAGTGTTTTCAAGGATATA
Organism: Eretmochelys imbricata; assembly: GCF_965152235.1. NCBI lineage: Eukaryota > Metazoa > Chordata > Testudines > Cheloniidae > Eretmochelys > Eretmochelys imbricata. The sequence goes on from NC_135574.1 coordinate 36,763,874, forward strand.
TAGCTCAGCCTGCTAGAAAATATAATCTTTAAATCATCCTGAAAATTGTGTAGGATATAAAATTAAATTAAACCCAATATCAAAGGGTATGTTGCCTCACTGCATCTGGAGATATGTGTAAATTCCCACATATCCAGTTGAGAGCACAGCTCAAGAATATATTTTTAGGAACGCTGATGACGATAGTGCTGATAATTTACACACAACATACTTAGCATACTTTTCAGTGTTTTTTTATTTTAAAAAGAAGAGATTAAAATGATTTAGGTTAGCCAGATCCATATAGTGTCATAATCTCTGTCCAACTAGCTCTTGCAGCGTGATTAGACAGCATGCATGACACTATCCTCAAAGGACTCTTCTACTTTTATAAACATATTATTTCTATCATATTTATTTTTCAGTGAACAAAAAAGTGCACATATTAATTGCACTTCAGGTGAACCACCTCATGCTGTATTACTACTGCACCCAATACACTTATTGCAGTCTCAGCAAATACAACAGGCCTGTTCTAAAATGTAACAAAGTCAAAGGAAAGACTCCCAATGATTTAATGGGCTTTATCAAGGTGTTCAAGGAATGCAGGATCAGGTCCATAATATATTGTTGACACACTATAAAATTCATGTTAGTAGAGTACCTATGAAAAGGTGTCTTGCATCAAGCCAAAATACAATCAGAAATACATTGCAGCTCTTTTAGATGAATCCCAGAGGGAGGAATAAGCTTGTTTTAAAAAAAACAAACAAACAAACAACTTGATGCCCTACAAAGAGCTAAAGACACCGGGAATTTATATTTTCAGTGAACCAAAAATAGAATAAGGAATTGACCTTACAACAGATCTATTAAAAACCTAGTGGGGGATGCAAAAAGAAAAGGAGTACTTGAGGCACCTTAGAGACTAACCAATTTATTTGACCATAAGCTTTCGTGAGCTACAGCTCACTTCATCGGATGCATGCAATGGAAAATACAGTGGGCAGATTTATATACACAGAGAACATGGAACAATGGGTGTTACCATACACACTATAATGAGAGTGATCAGGTAAAATGAGCTATTACCAGCAGGAGAGTGGGGGGGGGGCCTCTCTTTGTATTGATAATCAAGGTGGGCCATTTCCAGCAGTTAACAAGAATGTCTGATGAAGGGAAGGGGGAGGGGGTGGGGGAATAAACATGGGGAAATAGGTTTCAGCCATGTTAGTCTGTATTCACAAAAAGAAAAGGAGTACTTGTGACACCTTAGAGACTAACCAATTTATTTGAGCATAAGCTTTTGTGAGTTACAGTTCACTTCATCAGATGCATACTGTGGAAACTGCAGAAGACATTATATACACAGAGACCATGAAACAATACCTCCTCCCACCCCACTCTCCTGCTGGTAATAGTCTCTAAGGTGCCACAAGTACTCCTTTTCTTTTTGCGAATACAGACTAACACGGCTGTTACTCTGAAACTAGTGGGGGATGGAATCTTCTTGCAGATCCTCACATTTAGCTGGCACTGGCAGCAAGTTCAATGGCCCTTGCTCTGTCCAAATGAAAGTGTGTTATCCAAATTGGCAAAGTCTCCTCAATCAGTACCCAACAAAGACATAGAATTGTTTAACAATTCAGGCCTAAAACTTCCTTCTACTTTCACAAGCAGAGGAGATTGGCATGAAATAGAATTTTGGAAGAGGGTGCAAAGAGAGAGCTGGGGCTCTGCAGTATCCACATCCGTCCCTGGGATTCCATGAGGAAGTGCTCCACTGTGGTTTGGGGACAGGGACTGAACAAGAGGGGCCGGAGTTTATGCCCAGCATCTCTGAGAAGCACTGTCCCCAGATGACCCCATATGAATTTCCATATGAATATCCATGCAGGAGTTAAATGTTGCTTGAAATAGCATTAACTCCTGCTGTGGCCCCTCTTTTGGCTGCTAATGAGCAGCCCATTGGAATGCAGCTAGTGGCAGCATGGCTCTAGGAGCCCAGAATGTGGGACAACTCTTACTTTTCAGGGACACTTTTCCTGAGGAGATCCTGGATCTACCATACTGGGAGGCTTAACACTCTCCACCCGCCCCACCCCGTCCATGCCATAGTCCCAGAATCCACTGACTTTTAACTAATTACATTACTAGCTTTTAAGTACAATATCTCACATGGTCTGCATGTGCCTCCTAAACAATTTCACTAACGTAGCTTTCTGGTTTCCTCTCTCAGTCCCAAATCCCTGCAAGTAACTACAGAAATAAAGAAAACGAGAATTAATTTACACTAGTACAATAATATAAAATTGGTTTGTCTTCATCATTATTATTCGCATCGGAGTTTTACTCAGACACCAGAAGGACAGCGCTGTGCCAAGTGTGAACAAACGGGTCTCATAAACCAGATATCTGTTCAGCTTCTTTGCTGTGGTCCTTTGTTTCACTTATCTACCAACTCATACAATGGGTGACCAGGAGAAGAAGGTTTGTTTACTTGCTAAATTAAATCTAAAACTAACAAGTGAAGGCCTGTATAAAATACTTGAAGATATAAGATATCTTGAAGATAGAATTAGTTTTTTACACATACAGGAGAAAAAAAAAAGATTTGCGAAACCCCAGAACTCTACAAACCAACCAGCCTTTGTCAGTTTCCTACTTGGGACTCTGGGTAGCACAGGAATGACAGCCTGGAGTAAGCAGCTTGGCAGTGAGGCTAGAAAGTGCGAAAACATGCTGTTTCATGACCCACTGTAAAGATGCCAAAAATAATCTCAAACATACTTTATTTAACAAATGCAGAAAACCAGAATTTGTAAATATGGGAGGCAGCATTGTCTCAGGTGAGCAGGAAACTTAAAGCCAGGCCACTTGGGTTCTAATCTCTGCTATGCCACAAAATTGTTGTGTTGATGTGGACAAATTGCTTTGGCCAAGATCCATATTTAGGCATCTGAATAAATGGCCTGATTTCCACAAGTACCTACCACTCACAACTCCCATTGATTCCACTTATTTAAATGAGGATTTAGGTACTTAACATTAGACACCCTAGTTGCTTGCAGATGCTGGCCTTAATTTCTCTGTGCCTCACTTTCCTGATCAGGCAAATAATAAGTATAATACATATCCACTTTTATTTAAAGTGCTTTGAAATCATTGTATGAAAAGTGCTATTTAAGTTCAAAGTAGCTAATTTTATCCTACTGTTAAGGGTAAAGGCAAATTCACAGTGCTGGAGCATGTTTGTTTCTTTAGTCTGAAAGCAATTTGCTATAGATACAGTGTGATTCAGATGTCTGTGTAAAGCAATTGTATTTAGCTTTAAAGATAGTGATACTGGAAGTGTGCTAAGTGAACTTCCAAAATGCACTGCAAAATTATCAGGATCGCTGGGGCACGATTGCTACTGTGTGTTTAGTCCGTAAAGTACGATTAGTGAAATAAAATATGTGGCTGAAACGGAAATGTAAAGGCAGAGGAATGGGAATAAGAAAACAGGTATGAAGTTTTATTCTGAGTTAAGTATATTATTTAAATTTGAAATCCCTTTGACACGGTGGCTCTTTTGCATATCTTCTATTGAGTGTGTTATTGTTTGAGATAGTTAAAAGTTGCTAAGAAGTAAGGGGCTGCAGATATGACAGAGGAGTGATGAAATCCAAAGAAGATCTGCAGAAATCCAAAGAAAAGCCAGTGTGAAAAAAAAAAAAATAGGGTGAAAACATATTGCTATGGCAACCAGTATTTTTTGCTTAAAAGTGAATATGAAAACAAAGCCGATGTATCCCCAGTTTAAAAGGCAACATACAGTACATGATGCAAACAGATGAGACAACAATTTAATCTTCTGGAGTCTGTGGACATCTGTATACAGTATGTGCTCCCATGCAGCCTCTCAGCTGGCTCTGTGGAAAATGTCAGTGTTCTTTACATGAATAAGAGATGGAAAAGCCTTGTAATATTAGGTCACTCTGCCCATCCCTCCATGAGCAAGATACATACTTTGCTGCCCTTATGCACATTTTTATATGCGGTGTTGTTGTAGCCATGTAGGTCCCAGAATATTAGAGAGGCAAGGTGGGTGAGGTAATATATTTTATTGGACCAACTTTTGTTGATGAGAAAGATGAGGTTTTGAGCTTTCACAGAGATGTGACACTTTGAGTTATTTTTCCAGACCTGAAAAAGAGCTCTGTGTAAGCTTGAAAGCTTGTCTCTCTCACTAACAGACATTGATCCAATCAAAGATATTACCTCACCCACCTTGACTCTTTTATGCACATTTGTCCATTTAAACTAAAATTGAAAAACAATCTTTTACAATTTATATTTACCTCAAACATGACTAAACAACAAAGTTAAAAGCGCAGTTAAACGCAATTTAAAAACTGGAAGTTAAATTCTACTGAGGAAAATAGAAAGGAGCATAAACTCTGGCAAGTCAAGTGTAAAAGTATAATTAGGCAGGCCAAAAAAGAATTGGAGGAGCAAATAGCCAGACTTAAAAAAACTAACAGCAAAAAAAATTTTCAAGTACAGCTGAAGCAGGAAGCCTACCAAACAATCAATGAGGCCACTGGACAACAGAGGTACTAAAGAAGCACTCAAGGAAGATAAGGCCATTGCGGAGAAGCTAAATTAATTATTTGAATCAGTGTTCACTGCAGAGAATGTGAGGGATATTCCCACACCTGAGCCATTCTTTTAAGATGACAAAATCTGAGGAAATGTCTCTGATGGAGGTGTCTGTAGAGGAGGTTTTGGAACAAACTGATAAATTAAACAGAATAAGTCACCAGGACCTGATGTTACTCACCCAAGAATTCTGAAGGAACTCAAAGATCAAATTGCATAACTAATAAGTGTGGTATGTAACCTATTATTTAAATCAGCTTCTGTATCAGATGACTGGAGGATAACTAATGTGACACCATTTTTTAAAAAAAGCTCCAGATGTGATCCCTGCAATTACAGGCTGGTAAGCCTGACTTCAGTACCAGACAAAGTGGCTGAAACTAGAGTAAATAACAGAATTATCAGACACATAGATGAACATGATTTGTTGGGGAAGAGTCAACATGTTTTTTGTAAAGGGGAATCAGGCCTTACCAATAGATTAGAATTCTTTGAGGGGGTCAACAAACATATGGACAAGGATGGTCCAGTGTACTTGGACTTTCAGAAAGCCTTTGATAAGGTCCCTCACCAAAGACTCTTAAGCAAACTAAGCAGTCATGGGATATGAGGAAAGATCTTCCAGGAATCAGTAACTGGTTAAAAGACCGGAAACAAAAGGTAGGAATAAATGGTCAGTTTTCAGAATAGAGAGAGGTAAATAGCAGGTTCCCCCAAAGATCTGTACTGGGACCAGTGCTGTTCAATATATTCATAAACGAACTGGAAAAAGGGGTGGCAAAATTTGCATATGTTACAAAATTATTCAAGGTAGAAGTAAATTACTCAAAGCAGACTGAAGAGTTACAAAGGGATCTCCCAGGGGTGAAAGTAATATAAAATTCTTACCGGTGTGGGGGTCCAGAGAGGGCCCCCAAAGGGGCAAGGCCTTGGGCTGAAGAAAGTGAAAGTGAATAAGGAAGTGTTATTTACTCCTTCACATAATACAAGAACCAGGGGGTTACACAATGAAATTAATAGGCAGCAAGTTTAAAACAAACAAAAGGAAGTACTTCTTCACACAATGCACAGTCAACCCGAGGGCCTCATTTCCAGGGATGTTGTCAAGGCTAAAACTACAAGAGGGTTCAAAAACGAACTAGATAAGTTCATGGAGGATAGGTACATCAATGGCTATTAGCCAAGATGGCCAGGAATGCAACCCTGTACTCTGGGTGTCCCTAGCCTCTGATTGCCAGAAGCTGGGAGTTGACGACAGGCGATGGCTCACTCAGTGATGGCTTGTTCTGTTCATTCCCTCTGAAGTACCTGGCATTGGTCACTGTTGGATGATAGGATACTAGACTAGATGGACCACTGGTCTGACCCAGTATGGCCATTCTTAGAGAAACATTCTAGGGAATCTCATTGGCCAGGTACTCAGACTGTGTATATCACTGTACCTCTGACTTCAAAGGAGCTACACTGATTTATTTATGTTGAGAATCTGGCCCAGTTCTTTTTGAAAATGAATGTAAACACTTGCAAAAGAAGTCACTCTGACACCTTTGAGTTGGGGGGGGCCCACGGGGCACTCTGTTTATCCACATAACAAATACATCGTGGTAAGATGCCTGAACTCTGATTCTAATGGACAACCACAAGGCATTTCCAAATGCCAGACCATATTCTTGGACAGTTGTTTTTGTCATGTTGGACTTCTGTAAATTGGGGTGAAACCACAACTTCATTTTACATAGGCCATTAAATGGTTTTCTGATGGTAATGGAGTTACCTGGGTTGGACTTGAGCCAGCGTCCTAGGGTATGTCTTCACTACAGAGTTAGCCCAGGCTCTCACCCAGGTATTTGCTTTCCCCCAGGCTAGCTGGGATGGCTGGAGGTATGAATTAGAGCCCAGGTTCCAATTTCATTTGGGCTGGTAACCTGCCCACATTGCAGTGAGGAATCAGGCTAAATCACTTGAGTGCTAATAGTCTTCCTGTGCGTTCCCACTATTCCCCCAACCCATGTGCACAGAAAGAAAGACAGCTTCCCCCACAATTCAATGAGAGAGAATTATAGAGCAACTCAGCTTGCTGCAGAACAGAGAACCATGGGATGTGCCCCTAGAAGTCCTAGTGATATAGATGGGGGAGCGCAGTAGCAGCAAGGACACGTCACTTGGGTATGGCTTTGCAGTTTGGCTGCTCACACCTGGGCTAGGCTAAATAAGGTACTTAGACCTGGATGTTGCTCACTCTGCAGCAGAACACTAGACCATGACCTCTTCTTCTTCAAGAGGCCCATAAAGGGACAGCATAGCCTCCAACATGGATGGAACTGTCCTGAGAAAGCAAGTAGTACCATCAGTAAGGCAGTAATTAACACCGTCTCTTTATAGGATGTGGCGACTCTAATAAACCTGAAAACTGCCTTTGACTAGTAAGCACCTGTGGGAAAACGATGAAGAACCACTTCTTGGTCTAACCTGGCAGTGAATTCCTTTTTTGGATCTCCAGAGGACAACCTGAGTTATAGGATTCTGGATGGGCCATTGAATTTTTGGCCTCTAGTAGAGTTAACACCACATGCACCCCTCCACATAACTAGCTGAGAGCACTTAGAAGAAAGAGGGAAGCTGTGACAGTTTGCTTTAGGTGAAGAAAATACAAGCCCCAAAGATAGGAGTGCTTCATCAGAGGGTGCGACTGTGATGTGGTTTGTGAACTGAGGGTCACGTGGTCTCGATGACGTTTTTTTTTGTCCAGCAAAAGAAATGCCCAAATTCAGTTCTCAGCACGGGAGTATAGTATTTTGGATAACTGTTGTAACCTACCTGTAGAACCATGCCACACCCAAGAACCCGAAGCCAAGCAGTGGGAGGTGGAAACAGACCCGTCTGCAGAAAGAGATGGATGGCTTGACTGTGCGCTTGGATCCTCCAGATGCAGAAAATTTCCAGTTTGGAGAATGAGCAGAAAGAGTTTGCATAGGTGGCTGGCAGAAGAGAAGAACCTCTCAACCAGATGAACAGAAAAGCAGAACTGTGCTGAAGTGAAGATGCAAGAGGAGGCAAAGATCGCCTTCTTAAACAGAACTCTGGTGGAGGAAGCTCTTGAGCAGAAGATGGAGCTGCAGCAGTTCAATGAACAACAATAGAGGTTGTGGACCTAGTGAGTCCCAAGGACAACACTGGGGAAAGCATTTATGAGATGGAGAAGTCCAGGTTTGCCCTGGAACAGCAGGTAGAGCAGATGAAACAGAAGATGGATCCTGAGGCCAGCCAGTTGACAGAGCTTGATGAGGAGGAATGTAGCTGTGTGCCCTGCTGCAGGAATAAGAGAGTCAGAGAAAAAGGGGGCCTGCCCAGCAGATGACCAAAGCTGAAAGGATCCTCAGTGAGAAGTTAGCTGCCTGTGGTGATGTGTCTCAGCTGAAGACAAAGGTAGAAATAGAGCTGTAAACTCAGGCAGAGGGGATCAAGCAGCAGCAGAAGTTGGCCCAGAAGGTAGCAGGTCATCTTTGAAAGCAGGTCAAGAACAGCCAGTAGGTTGTGGAGATTGTTCAGTGAATGTGACTATCTGTATCCTGCAGCATAAACAGAGGCTGTATACAAAACAGAATCTGCAGTTATGGCAGTGTTCGTGTAGGTAGCCACGAAACCAATGCTTTAATAAACAGAAAGGCCTGATTGACTTGGCCAATAAGGATTTGCTGCTTCTGAGAGAGCCAAACACCAAGGCCTGTAAGAAAAGAACAATCTTGCCGAGGAAAAGCACCACTTAGATTTCCAGGTGGCTATAATGGATGATGATGAATAGGAAGAACTTTGTATCCAACTTAGAACATACAAGGAACATGGGCAGAAAGGTCACAGTATGCCAGCTTGGAAGTAGGCTGGAGGAATTGTGAACAGAGAGTTGGGATACACAAGATAGATGGAAAATATGAGGCTCTTGCAGGTAACAGAGAACCTGTCCAATGTTTATTAGGGTAGTGCCTAGGGAAAAGGAATAGATGTCCATTCAGGTCTAATTTTAAAGCCCAACCAGAACCTGATTAGCCCACAGGTTACCCAAGACCGAGAGCGTCAAGTCATTTTCAGACCCAACCTGACTTGAAAGCTACATTTCCTCCATAGCCTGTGTCAGCACTGCCACTGCTGCCTTGTCCTTGAGTTTCAGCCTGGTGGGGCTGAGTATGCTTCCCAGGAGCTGGGTTTGCAATACATCTCTGGCCGCCTCCTGCCCATGGGCTCAGCATCGGTGTGGCTGCATGCCCTGCTCCTGCCAGCCACTGCTGCCTCCTGGCACTGTGTGGTGTGGAGTGCGAGGCACTGCGACGCCTCAGCACACAGTGCAGCAAGGTGGTGTTGGCTGAAAGGAGTGGGCCACGCAGTTGTGCCGAACCCACGGGCAGGAGCAGGTGAGCAGAGACGACCCAACCCAAACCTGAAAGCGTCAGGTTGTTTTCAGACCCTAATACTTGTATTCGGATCCCATTGGGTTTGGGTCAGGTTGCGAGGCTCCACTAGGGACCAAATGAGAATGGGGCCCAGTGTGCTAGGCACTGTACAAACATGTAATAACACAGTCCCTGCCCCAAAGAATTAACAATCTAATAGCACAGACACAGATGAGGTGAAAGGGGTAGAACACACAAGCAGAGTGAACGATGTGATGGCTACAAAGATCATGTTAGTTCCATGATTTACTTATCTGTTTGTTTTTTGGGTGGGTTTTGGGCTTGTCTACTCTTAAAGCCCTTCAGTGGAGACATTACTCACACTGATGGAAGGGGTTCTCCGGTTGGCATAGGTAATCCACTTCCCCAAGAGGCGGTAGCTAGTCTGACAGAAGAATTCTTCCATCAGCCTAGTGCTGTCTACTTGGGGAATTAGACTGGTTTAACAATGCTGCTCAGGAGAGTGGATTTTTCACACCCCTGACTGATGTAGTTAAACCAACCTAATTTTCTAGTGTAGACCACACCTTGGTTAGGTGGGGATAAGCTAAACAAAAAGATAAGGGAATGGAGAGGGAGGGCAGCTCAGGCTGAGATGAAGAGTCTGTGTGGGAGGGGGCACAATGGCGGGGGAGCGCATGCAGCCTGTCAGCACAGGGCCAGAGAAAGTCCAGTCAAATCTGTAGAAAATACTTCAGTGACATCACCAGTGTCCCTGGGTCCCTGCATGAGCTGATTCTGCAGCTGCTCCTGCTGGCTTGAGTGAATGTCTGTCTGGCACCTCCCTACATTTTCTGTCCCCGAGGCCACATGGCTGGGGAAAGAGGAGATGCTATATTGGTCCTAATGCCCCCACAGGGGTTCTCCTTGCACAGTTCTGGGTCCAGGGGTTTGGAGGCCCTGGCTGGGCCCCATTTTATCCTCTTCCCCCATCCCTCCACAATGCAGCAATACCTGCTTTAACTACCGCTGTTGCTGATCCTGAGTGATATCAAGTGGAGTGCCCCAAGGGTCAGTCCTGGGGCCAGTTTTGTTCAATATCTTCATAAATGATCTGGAGGATGGCGTGGATTCCACCCTCAGCAAATTTACAGATGACACTAAACTGGGAGGAGAGGTAGATACGCTGGAGGGTAGGGGTAGAATACAGAGGGTTGGGCCAAAAGAAATCTGATGAGGTTCAACAAGGACAAGTGCAGAGTCCTGCACTTAGGATGAAAGAATCCCATGCACTGCTACAGACTAGGGACTGAGTGGCTAGGAAGCAGTTCTGCAAAAAAGGACCTAGAGGTGACAGTGGACGAGAAGCTGTATATGAGTCAACAGTGTGGCCTTGTTGCCAAGAAGGCCAATGGCCTTTTGGGCTGTATAAGTAGGGGCATTGCCCGCAGATTGAGGGACGTGATCGTTCCCCTCTATTTGACATTGGTGAGGCCTCATCTGGAGTACTGTGTCCAGTTTTGGGCCCCACACTACAAGAAGGATGTGGAAAAATTGGAAAATGTCCAGTGGAGGGCAACAAAAATGATTAGGGGACTGGAACACGTAACTTATGAGGAGAGGCTGAGGGAACTGGGATTGTTTAGTCTGTGGAAGAGAAGACTGAGGGGGGGATTTGATAGCTGCTTTCAACTACCTGAAAGGGGGTTCCAAAGAGGATGGATCTAGACTGTTCTCAATGGTAGCTGATGACAGAACAAGGAGTAATGGTCTCAAGTTGCAGTGGGGGTGGTTTAGGTTGGATATTAGGAAAAAATTTTTCACTAGGAGTGTGGTGAAGCACTGGAATGCGTTACCTAGGGAGGTGGTGGAATCGCCTTCCTTTGAAGTTTTTAAGGTCAGACTTGAGAAAGCCTTGGCTGGGATGATTTAGTTGGGGATTGGTCCTGCTTTGAGCAGGGGGATGGACTAGATAACCTCCTGAGGTCCCTTCCAACCCTGATATTCTATGATTCTATGATCCTACCAGCTTCTTCTGAACTGCTGTTTACCCTGAAAGGGATGGAATTTACCTGGTATAGGTTAAGGGCTAAAGCCACACCTGACAATGGAAAGAAGGTAAGCCACTGTGACACAAAAGAAATCTGAGGCAGGGGCCACAGAACGATAGGATGAGGTAAGAGCTGTGTCAGTAGGCTTATAAAAACATATTTGTAGTTACTTCCAGAATTCAAGATGACAGTATATAAATATACTGTCATGTGAAGAAAGCTTACTTTATTCATTATTTTAAATGTGTAACAAATACAAAGAGCAATGGTAGCTTGTCTGTCAGACTTTTGGTTTTTTTTTAGTTAATCTTTCAGGACAAAATACACTGTGGAATTTTGCTGAGATTAAATCTAACGTGATGCAACCTATATTGGGCCAAACCTGAATTGTTCAAAAGCAAGCGCACGTGCACCCAAAGAAAATGTTTGATATTGATTAATCGAGCGTATAGTTTGATTCCTGTTTGTTTTGCCTCAACATCCCTCAAGGTGTCCTTGATTATTTGTCTGTCTCAGCACCATTCTCCAACTGTCTCATGGTAAAAAGGCCTAAGACTGTTTGCTTGGATTCAAACCTTGCAGACTTCCCTCTTGTGACATCACTCTCTATTAGCAAAACTGCAATTTCTCTGACTGGAGCATGTTAGACCAAAGTAATTCTTCCCAGTCCTTCCCCTCCCAAATTTGGAAAGTTTTATGAGCCTGGGCAATACTCTGCTTGGTAAGAAGGTCAATCATGACACCTCCTGTAATGCATTCAGTGAGATAAATGTTTGAACTAAGGGCCAGATTTCAAAGGTATTTAAGCAGCTAAAGATGCAAATAGGTCCTGGGTGGGATTTACAAAAGCAGCCAATCAGTTAAGGTGGCTAACTCCCATTGAAATATCAGCGGGAGTTCAGCGCCTAACTTGCTTAGGCATTTTGTAAACCCCACTCTGCACCTATTTATATCTTTAAGCACCTAAATGCCTTTGTACATCTGACCCTTCGTCTAATATTTAAAACTGATTATTTTAAGCCAAGGAAATTTTGGGTTCTTTAATAGTCACTTATGAAAATTGGTAATTTTTTAGCTGGACAACCCCTATGATGAGAAATTTTCCATAGACTTCTTGAAGACTTTCGCAGATAAATTAATCATTCACGCCCCTTCAAAAATTTAATTTTTAAAATTTAGATTCAGCTCTCTTCCCTTGTCTATTCATAAGGCTTGCATAGTGGGAGTACCTAGAAAAGATCTCAATTTTTTTCAATATCCCCCAGTCTATCTTGCTAAACAACAGTAATGTGAAACATATTGGCTAGGCTGTAGGATAAAATTTTTCCTGGCTTCACTAATCCAGGCCCATCCAAACTCATTTTGGGTAGCAAAGCCACATGCAATCCTTGGAATCTTATTAAATATAAATCAGCATGCCAGTAACAAAACTGTAGAAGCACTGGTCATATTCATGAGGAGGACCACATGGAGTGGCTTTTAGGTTTGGAGAAAATGGACTAAAGGACAAATGTGACGTGTAAAATTGCTTCATAGGCTCCCCCCAACCCCCATCAGAGGAAAATGCTTGTTCTCTCTCTTCACATTGATGAGGTAATTGATGAAGCTGTCCATTTTTCACTTGCTTTTTGATTCAGTTATTAGTGTGGCCTGACTTTCAGAGGTGGTGAGCAATTTATTGAAGTTAATGGAAGTAAGTTGTGCCCCATACTTCTGAAAAATCAGACCATAAATTCCTTGCTAATCTTACTTAGTTTGCAAGTCATTGTTGTTTAATTAATTCAATAGGAAGCACAATGTCTTGATATATATGGATGTTCTTTCTGCTTAACCAGTCTCTGTTCCTAAACCTATGACAGTACAGGAAAATCTGGATACAAACTATATTTAACGTATAAACAAGTTGTCTTTCGAATTGACTCTGGATGGATAAAATACAGGGTGCTTGAAATTAAATATTCTATCAAATCTTACAGGGATCTTAAACTACTGAATATTAAACACAAAATATTTACATTTAAAAAAAAATTAAGGTTGCAAAGTCCAAGCACTCTAAAGTCAGGAAATGCCATAATTAAGGGTGCCTGTGTTGCCTATTTTGTCCTCTTGTGCATGTGCATTATGATACAGTCTTTAAAGACATGATCACATACTATTTTTGTGACCGAACCACCGGCCTTATTCAGTGCACAGGATGGTTCCGCTCTGGGGATGAATCAAGGTTGTGTAGTGAAGGAGACTTGTCTGTACGACCTCTGCTTCATTTGTTGCAGAAGCTGAAAGATGTGTAGTGAAGGAGGCAGAGGATTGCAGGAAGAGAAAGGATAGTCTCTTGGGAAAGGCAATGGACAACTGGGTTCCATCTCTGCCTCTGCCACAAAATTTCTGTTCTAGTTGTGGAGAAAAAAATTGAAAACATGAACCCTTAAGGCTCAAAAACTCAGAGTAAATTACATTTCCTTTTTTCTTTCTTTTTTTTAATCTCATGATCTTTAGGATCTGACTCATGATTTTGAAAACTTGGGTTTGGAAATACTGTCGAAGCCCACCTACCAAAATCAATAGGAGCTTCACTTATATAGATGAGATCAGAATTTTCCCCTTACATTTAAGGTGCAAGGTACAAGGATCCTCCTTACCATCACTTGTATGGCCCATGTGAAGGTCTGGCAGAGTTGCCATTCCTTTGCCACACCTCCTCTTAGTCGGGGCTAGCCCTGACAGGCTCTTTCTAGTCCATAAGGTACTTGTATATTCTTTTTTGTTTTGGGGGGGAAGGTGGGGTTGGGTTTTTTTGTTTGTTTGTTTGTTTTTTCTTTTTAAAAGCCTCACACCTAATTTTGGCCATTTGACCTGAGTCTAGAAAGATGTTTGCTCTGATTAAGAATGATGGACCTGATGCTGCAACTGTTACTCATGTGAGTAGCTTTTCATTGGCTGTTCCATTAATCAGTGCCAAGGAACCTCTGAAATTCAGCAAGATCTCTCTTTGTATTTCCTGAAGACTTGGAAGACAGAAATATATTTCCACTTCATAGTGTAGCTATAGGATGCTTTGGGGTTAAATAACATTTTTGATGGACTATCTATTTTGTTTGAGCGATGCATACATCTGTACTTATGTTGTACACAAACTAAACTTAAGTTGGAGACAATAAAATGAAACACACACCCACATACATTTGGTTTTAACTTCATTCAGAGGGACTATAGTGGTTGTGTTTTATTTGAGACATTTTCCATACAATGCATGCCTTTCGCTGTTCATGTATATGTAGGTATTTAAACTTTTGCAAGGCAATTAATCTTTCTTAGTCTGATGCAGTGAGAATGATTCCCTTGCGTGATCAGGAGTCAGGCATTGATTACTGTGTTGTGAAGGGCAGAAGCTGCTAACTTCAGAAAACTGCCCTTTAAACTAAATAAACATGCTAGAGAATATGTAAGGTGGCATTTTAATAACTAATCTGTGTGCCATTCATTTAAGGTGATCATGAGCTAATGGGAGATCATCAAAAAGAAATCTCCGCTATACTACAATTGTTCAGACTCTGTTTTACAACTTTACTTTACAACAAAATTTACTTTTAAATATTGAGTCAGTAAAATACTTGCTGATATTCTATCTGCAGTTACCAAACAATGCGGTTACCAAATCTGATCAGAGTCTGAGATTTAACGTGTTTTGTTTTTAACTTCTTGAAAGAAAAATATTCTTATTTAATTCTCAATTTATATGTTATGGGGCAGATCTATACTTAAAAGCTGCAGTAGCGCAGAGAGGCGGTAGCTGAGTTGACAGGAGAAGCCCTCCCATAGAGCGTTAGGTCGATTTAACTGAGTCACTCGGGTGTGGATTTTTTACACCTCTGAGTGACGTAGTTATACCGACCTAATTTGTCCTGAGCCCCACTCTAGTGTCATGGCACAAAGGAAGCAGAAACCAACTGGATATCCCCAGCTCGAGGTTCTTCCCAAGGTGTAAAACCAGCTCCAAATGCCATTTCCCTTGCTTATCGCAGTGGTTATAGTGTGGAGGGGATGAGGCTTGTGTGAACTGCACTCCAGTAATCCCCTGATAACTATAGTTCTTTGGTGGCAGCAGGCAGCTGGTGTAGATATGAGCAACTCCTATTCTGCTCTTAGCTGTGTCAAGATTGGTACAGAACTGGCCCCAGAATCAGGGAGCTACCATCAATCCCTTGCAACACCTCTGATACACACAGCTAAGAAACTGGGTCCTATTTTTATTTATTTGGTCTTTTTGAAAATGGGCAAAAATAAGTTTTTATATGGCATTGAAATTATAAGATCCCATACAGGTTGAATGGAGAAGCCAATGAAATCCATCTATGAGAACAAAGATACCCAGCTAGTTAATATATCAGGACAATTAGACTTTCTGCTATAGTAGGACTGCCAGTCTTTCCTTCTATTTTCTTCTTGAAAACAACTGTATTCTGCCGCTCACTGAGAAATTTCACATTCTGTTATTGCTGTCATAGCACCAATACCATATTTCCTTTCTCATGACATTCTAAGATGCTGGCAGAATTTGGGATTTTGAGCCACACTCACATCTCTATGTATTGCATGCTTATAGGAACTGTCTGTTGGTAAATACTGAATAAAAATAGTTAGCTCACCTGAAAATTTGTCCAGGTTCCTTTTATGTTTTTGTTTTTAAAGGGATCCCTTACCTTGTATTTGAAATCTGAATTTACACCTAGATGGTCAGCTTTGTATGGGCAACTGTATTTTGGATGTCCTAACTGTTAGTATCTAGTAACTGCGTGCAATAGTCTATGTCAATAGGAGTATTTTCCCCATTGTGATCCATGCATGTGACTCCCTTTGTTGATATGCTGCACTTTAGAAGAATAGCTCCCCAGTGTAAAAATAAGATGACTTTGTATCATACATTTAAGAACAAAGGCATTAATTGTTATCCACAAGCCATCTTTACATTCAAGCCTGTTCTTTAGAAGCATATTTAAGATTACACGGACTCCTCATCTGTAACATGCTTACACATCATTCATTAATTTTCCCTGGTATGGCAGAGTTCTAAGTGTACCCTTTCTTATTTTTTTATGAGGAGCCTCTTGCTTTAAAATTCTGTCACCTAGAAACCAAAGGTATTTAGGCACCTAAAGAAGCAGATAGATGCCTAGTAGGATTTTTCAAAAAAAAGAGCATAAGCAGGTAGGCATCTAATTCCTAACCTGCTTAGGCACTTTTGAAAAATCCCACTAGGTGCCTACCGCACATTCTTAGGTCCCGAAATACCTTTGAAAAATCTGGCCCAAAGAGTCCAGCTTTCACATCAAGATGGTGGTGTAAATTACAACTCAGTGTTAGCATAAGATGGTGTAATTTATTGGCCATAAAGGGAAGAATAGGTTTGGCAAATAAACTAACCTCAAGAGGCTTGCATTATCTTAAATTTTCTTACACCATCCTGAGGTTCCTTTTCCAGCTCTATCTTTGCCCTTCTGTTCCCCTCAGCCTATAAATGTGGAGTCTCACATTCACATGAACTTACTATTATGGTGTAGCTTAACTACCATTTATGATATCTCTGAATTTGGCTCTATAAGTGTTACCGTATGTGGCTGCACAATGAGATTAGTTTAGGATGGACCCTTCAATTTAAATGTCTTTGCTTTGGTGTATATGAATCAGTCCTGTAATGTAGCGTTTGTGCTGTCATATTAAAAGATGCAGTAAATGTTTATCCTCCCTGGAAGCTTAGGCAAATGAGACCCTGAAAGTTTGTATGCTTGCTGCTGTTTACCTGGTGTGCTCACTCTTCATCACAAGCTTGAATATGCTTCTGAGGATCAGGCTGAAGAAGAAGCCTAGCAAAGTTAGATTATGCCAGCGATGTTGTGGGAAATTTCAAATGTTTCCAAGTGCAGAAGCCAATGAAGCTGCTGAAACATAAGCAAATACTCAGAACAAATTTCATTGTATCATGATCTCTTTTTAAGCATATGCATGTGTCAATCCCTGGGCCAGACTGTTGGCTCTATGAGAAAAACAGAGGATCAGAGTAAAGAGGACAATGAATTCAGTTTCCAAACTGTGTTTTTATTTTGAAATGATGTTTCTTTTTTAAAAAGCATCTGAGCGTCTGGCATATGAATCAAATTCCCCCAACATCATTTTTTTAAAGTGCTTTACATATTTTTTTCAAAAACTGTCTGAGAAACTGAG
The DNA here is from genome assembly GCF_965152235.1 of Eretmochelys imbricata. Classification (NCBI taxonomy): domain Eukaryota; kingdom Metazoa; phylum Chordata; order Testudines; family Cheloniidae; genus Eretmochelys; species Eretmochelys imbricata. The sequence goes on from NC_135574.1 coordinate 36,781,152, forward strand.
AGCAGAGAGATGGGGCAGTGTGGGCTGAGTGATAAAACTACCACAAAGTAAAGCAAGAACCTCAAACAACAGAATTCCTTTTTTTCTTTAAGTTTTGTGAGCCTTTAAAATGGCATTTTTAGTTTTTTTTTAATCTGCTGACTATAATTAAAGCTCATCATAAATGTTTGTATTTAAGCATTTTTCTCCTATAGCTTTAGTATTTTTTTTTTAAGTGGTGGCTTTAAAAAAATCTGTAGGGATTTTTAAGGCAATCCTCTGATGTGGGGCTCGACTCATTTGGAATAAGTGGTTTATCTCCTCCTCCGCGTCAAATGTGGCAGTGTTGATCCAGGAATTATCTGGCACGATACTGCAAAGCTATGAGGCTGCTAGCCCCATATACTCTTTTCTGAGACAGAAGTCACAGCTCCCTATGAGTAAAATACATTTCAGAACTCCAGGCTCGGTAGTGCTATTTGCTGTGGTGTTCTGCAAATGTAAAATTAGGCTGACAAATCTGGGTGAAATTATAGGTACAAAAAGACATTGGCTTTGTTTCCCTTTTTAAAAAAGAGTAGCCATTGTATTTAGTGTTTGTGAAAAGTGGTAGACTGAAAGCCCTGGAAGAGGGACAACATGCAGGTAGGAGGGCCAAAGGCAGAAGAGAAGGGTTGTAGCATAAAACTAACCTCACTGTATAGATTTGATTGTACCCTTCTGCCCCTCATCATCTGTATGTCCCCTGTCTTAAACTATAACTTCTTTGAAGTAGGAACCATCTCTGTATGTGCCAATAGTGCAGCCTTCATAGCACTGTGGGTATAAACAATTAATAAAGCAGTGACAGTGTAAGTTTAGCCACACTGCTCCACCAAGATGCCTCAAACCTACTGTACTCTGGAGGAGCCACTTCTAGGACTGAAAGGATTGTTAAGTTTCCATGCCCACTATTTTCTTCCCCTTTTTCGCTAGAGCTTGAACAAGCATCCTAAATGCAGTGAGAAGGGGGAGACGTGATGTGGAGCCAATCCGGAGGGAACTGGACTATGATCACATTCATTTCACATAGGCCACTGAACAGCTATCAGACAGCAGCAACTTTCAGTCATTACTTTATCTGAGTTGGATTTGAACTGGCAACCCAAAGGTGAAAGACCCTATGGATCATTACCAATCTCCCACAGTCATGCAGTCCTCTCTTGCTTGTCTCCTTAAATATGTTTCTAGCATGAAAGCAACCAGAACTTTGTCCCTCGCTTGTAACTGTATAGACCTTGTAAAGTACCTACTGGGTACAAGAAAAATTTGCACAGCGAACGAGTTTGTATTTATCTCTCAGAATTCATTTAAAGTGCAACCTAAACTTAATTTTTATAAATGTGGCTCTTAGGTTTCCCATTTACGACTTTTATTACCTCTTTTCTTCTTTGTGATAACATTTTTCTGGACCAAAATTAAGTTGCCTGTAAGGTCTTCTCTCAATATTTTTTTAACCTCTCCTCCCCCCAACAACTAGGACACCAAAAACTGGCAAGTTCAGAAGCAATAGACAGGATGATGAGATTATTTTCACTATGCCTCTTCCATCCATATGGCCTTTTTTGGCGTGGGGGGTTCATTATCTCCCTGATACGGATGGAATGCTGGGAAGTTTTACAAATCCCATATAGTAGCACTGAAAGAAAATGTTAACGCTGCATAGATATAACTTTTAAATACCAGCTTCATGTCCGTTTGCATACCTGAGTCTTAATTATTTTATTCCCATAATACAATCCCTCCAAAGATCAATTGACAAAGGATGGGGGGGGAGAGGGGGGAACAGTGCCATCTGGTCTGACCACACTCCAACTGAGCTACAGTTACTGCCGTCAAAACCAAGTGAAATCCTTCTTTCAAAGATTGCATATTATTGCTTAAAACCTAATTAAATATAAATGATGGGGAATCAGTTAATTATTTGTATCTTTGTGAGGGCTAGATAACAGTTTCTGTTGAAAACATTCATAATGAAGAACAGTATCTTATCGGAAAACATTGATCATCAGCCTGCATTTCAACATGGTTCTCATTAATAACACAGAATACAGAGACATTGTTTCAAGTTTACAAATCAGTATCCCTCCTTATTTCTTAGGGGGTTTCCATAAATGTGGAAAAGTGGAATATATTATGTATGTATTTCTTCCACATGTATGAGCACAATTGAGGGCTTAATTCAATTAAAAACATTTTGTAGCTTTGTGGCATGGAAAGTCATATAAGACTTGGAAGCTGTGAAAATTGGCTCCACACCCAGTTAGCTCATGCAGCAAGGCATCAGCTGAAATGTGGAAGCCAATTAACAATAAAACTCTTATGCAGTGCTAAGCTGCAGACATTTGAGTAGCCAACCAGGAGGTGGAGAGCATATGCAAATGAGATTTTTCAGCACACACCAACTAGTTCTATAGAACCTTGTAAACCCACCTCCTACTCCTATCCTACCACTTAAAATTCACACGTTGGCATCATGGCATGAGAGTGGATATGGAGAATGGGCTGGGTAGCCACCCTTCAAAGGTATCAGTCTGTCTGTATAGGGAGCAAGTGTAATCCATGCCTGCTTGGTGTGGCACTCTGTCCCCCCTAGTAGCTAGACCAGCTAGAGATTGAGGAGCCTGTTACATCTGTGGCTAGAACACATGTCTTTTAGCTCGGGCATTAAGCTCCAGTGGTCCCAGGTTTGATCCTGCCTGATGACCATCAGGGTCTGTCAGTGTTACACTAGATAGATATAAACCTATAATGAAAGGGAGATGGAAATGTACTGATTATTACATGTTAAGATGATGGCTATTATTAGTATTAGATGGCAGTCTTGTACCAAAGTTATAGGAACAGGAATGCTGAACTCTACCTGGCTCTGTCACTGACTCATGTGACCTCAGGTGAGACATTTAGCTTCTTTGTGTTTTAGTTTTGTGATCTAGAGAATGGGCTTAATATTTCCACAAGGCACTAGGGTTTGGGAGTAAGCCTTGTCTCCTGTGCCAAGGCCAAGTAGCCACACTTGGCAAAATGGGGGTGGGTGGGTGGAAAAACCTATCTTCCCTAAAGCCACAGATTGGTAGCAGAGCCACTCCACAGCCATTATTGCAGCCCCAAAGATCCAGAGAGATCCAGCAGAGCTGCACTCTACAGGGTTGTCTTGGTTCCTGGATCTTGCCCCCTGCCCCATCTTTGCAGTCATAGTTCCTGTCTGGGGCTCGCTGTGGCTGTGGAGGAGCAGGCAGGACCTGTCCCTCAACATTTGTGAGGTCCTTTGAGCTTCTCAGGTGGAATGTGCTATAACAAAGTGTTACTCTGAATATTCAGTGATATTTTTACTACTGCTTTGGATGATAACAGAAGAAATAATTTAGGCCTTGATCCTTTGCAACTGGATCTACATCAGCACAAAGGTCCTCCACAGATCAAATTGCAGGACTGGGACCACAACGAGAACACACCTATGTGAAACAATGACATTTTAAAACAGCATTTTAAGATACCTGAAAATGTGTTTTACTCCACTGATCTGAATTTAATGTAATCCTAGGGGCTGCCATTTCAGTGATAGTTCCAACTGGAGACCCAGCCTAATGACCTGTATCAAAGCAGAAAGATCAGTGCAGCAGCCACACACAGAGAAAGTTGCTGCCACCCGTAGATGCTCGGAACTGCAGCTGATTTCCAGAGCCATTTTTAGGTCAGCTCTGTATTTTATCTAAAGTTTGTATTTTTGTTTTTTAGTATACAGCAAACAAACCAGGGGGGGAAATATAGGACTTAAAGGAGAGCTGTGAAAATCTGCTGCTCCCCAAGTCTCTGGCTGTAGCTTTGATCTCCCTGTCTTGCTAAATCTGATCAGGCTGAAAGAATAGCTGGTTCATGCTTCTTTATTTCAAGTTTAAATGTTTTAGGTCATTTATAAAAAAACCAAACAAACCAGTAGCTTAGCTCTGAGTGATTGGAATATATTGTATATGCCACTGCAGCTTTTCTGTAAGTATTATAGCAAGGTGAAGGTTCCGCTATCAGGACTTTTTGATCTCTAAAGCCTTTTTTGCTTACCTTTTGGATATTGTCCCTTTAAAGTGCTTCCCTGGTTGACTGATACCATACATCCCTGGGTAGTAGGGGAGAGAGGCAAATCTCTGGTATTTCTCTCTCTCCATGGATGATGTCAGGAACTGATGCATATAGCAGCCAAAGAAGTCTATTTGGGGAATTCCAGCCTGGCAATCAGTCTGAGTGGAGTTATGGATGTTTTTCAAGATCGCACACAGCTATCTTGCCATCCCTCAGTCACTAAATAGAGGAACATTTTTGGATTTAGAACTTGTCTATACATGAGGGTTAATCTGGAAAAAGGAAAGGTGTGAATTTAAAGTGGATTAACTGTTCTTGATAAACTAATTATTCCAGGATAGGGATATCTACACATGGACTTAATCAGGAATAGCTATTCTGGAATAACTCCCACTGTAGAAAAGCTCTTAGTTTTCGATTAACATGCATTTACATCTTACTGTGTATAAATGATAACATGCTACAAGCTCTTCAGAAATGCTGGATATGTTCAGGTGAAGCATAAATGAGCATGGCTGTAACCACCTGAGGAGTGTACATATTCATAAAACTACAAAACTGGTGAAGTATGTTACTGCTATTATAAAGTGATTTTTGTTCTGTTCATGAGTGGACTGTGTGTTTATATGGGATGCTGATACATCTGGTAACTTTGTCTGCTTTCAGACCTTTTCCTTCATAATGATAATAATAATGGCATAGAGAGTACACTTATAAAGTTTGCGGATGATACCAAGCTGGGAGGGTTTGCAAGTGCTTTGGAGGATTGGATTAAAATTCAGAATGATCTGGACAAACTGGAGAAATGGTCTGAAGTAATTAGGATGAAATTCAATAAGGACAAAGGCAAAGTACTCCACTTAGGAAGGAACAATCAGTTGCACACACAGAAAATGGGAAATGACTGCCTAGGAAGGAATACTGAGGAAAGGGATCTAGGGGCCATAGTGGATCACAAGCTAAATGAGAGTCAACAGTGTAACATGGTTGCAAAAAAAAAAAAAAAGTAAACATCTTTCTGGGATGTATTAACAGGAGTATTGTAAGCAGGACACGGGGAGTAATTCTTCCGCTCTACTCCGTGCTGATTAGGCCTCAACTGGAATACTGTGTCCAGTTCTGGGTGCCACATTTCAAGAGAGATGTGACCAAACTGGAGAAAGTTCAGAGAAGAACAAAAATGATTAAAGGTCGAGAAAACATGACCTCTGAAGGAAGACTGAAAAATAATGGGTTTGTTTAGTCTGGAGAAGAGAAGATTGAGGGAGGGCATGATAACAGTTTTCCACTACATAAAAGATTGCTAACAAGGAGGAGGGGGAAAAATTGTTCTCATTAAACTCTGAGGGTAGGAAAAGAAGCAATGGGCTTAAATTGCAGCAAGGGCAGTTTAGGTTGGACATTAGGAAAAACGTCCTAATGTCAGTCTGGTTAAGAACCAGAATAAATTGCCTTGAAGTTATGGAATTTCCATCATTGGAGAATTTTAAGAGTAGGTTGGACAAACACCTATCAGGGATGGTCTAGATACTACTTAGTCCTGCCATGAGTGCGGGGGACTGGACTAGATGACCTCTCGAGGTTCTTTCAGTCCTATGATTTTTTAAAAAACAGGACTTTCACACAGAGGTGATATCAGTATTTTAAAATATTAAAGAGATAGCAATTTGAAATCAAGTTCATTTCAAAATGGAGTTAAAATATTTTTTACTGCAGCTGAATCCCCTTGTCACTTTTTATGCTTTTGCAATTACATTTTTCTATTTCTTTAAATGATTTTCTCTCCCTTAGATGTCAAAAAGAGCCACATAAACAGGGGAAACTGACTACACATGAGATATTGTATCAGACTTGGTTGCCAATGCATAAAGTACAGAAACCGGGGGAAGAAAAGAGAAATAATGTTTCTAATCCCTTTCAGTTACAGTAAATTCAGATGTAATGTGTCACAGCAGTAGACAAGTAATCATGAGATCAGTGATTTTTTTTTTTTAAATAATCACTGGTGTCCCTTCAGTTTTGGTGGTGATGTCAGTCATGAAATAGTACTATTTGTATAACAGTAGCTTATAGTGTTGTTTAGATCAGTGGTTCTCAAAGCCGGTCCGCCGCTTGTTCAGGGAAAGCCCCTGGCGGGCCGGGCTGGTTTGTTTACCTGCTGCATCCACAGGTTCGGCCGATTGTGGCTCCCAGTGGCCGCGATGGCCGAATCTGCGGAAGCGGCAGGTAAACAAACCAGCCCGGCCCGCCAGGGGCTTTCCCTGAACAAGCGGCGGACCGGCTTTGAGAACCACTGGTTTAGATATTTTGTTTATGCATTCCTATATACTGAAAGGGATTTTCCCATTGTGCTGAGTGATACCTTAATATCGACTTACTTACATCATTTGATTTCACATTTCCCTCCCAAACATTCTGAACTGCAGAGCCTCACCCCTTCTTTAGCTGTTGTTACAAGTGTTAGGGACTACTTAGTAATCTGTTCCTTCTTTCAAATGCTGCCTCTGTATTCTCAGACCACCCTTAGTGATAAATCTTTCCATTAGATCCACAGCATGGATTTAAGATAAGCGGCTTAAATGAAGCATTATCTTGCCTGCAATGTGTAAATGGGCATCCTTGGGATGCTTCATCACGCTGAACTGTGTTTTACGCTGGATCTGCACCACTTAGTGTCGAGGCTAGCAGGTCTTCACAAGATGGCATGTAGTGATGGGTGAATAGGTTGATGATCATTCAGGGTTCCAAATTTGGGGACTTTTCAGATCCTAAATAAAACTCAATCCCAATCTGAATATCCTCATGTGTCCCATTGCTGCTCTGTCAGTAGGTTCTACACCACACAACAGATCCAGCTTTCTTTATCCCTCTTCCAGCTTCCCTGAATACAACTAGACCAGGCAGAGCTAGAGGATTACCAGTCAGCTCAGGATCTGCTTCTTGGTAGTTTAGGCTCCGTACATGTTAAATAATTCTTCCCAATTCCCATCGCTGGCCTTTCTGAACCTGTCAGGATGAGAACCAAAGTATAATTTATTGTGGCGAAGAGACGTTGCTGATGTGGACTTCCTATATTCAAAGTTCCTTCTGTGGAAAACAGCAGCCAAGAAAATGTAATAGGTTGTATTGGAAGAGGGATATAATATAGAACAAAAGTGGTGATACCATTTGTTTCTTATATCTAGAGATAGGCCTAGGTGGCTGTATACTGTGTGTAGTTTTTCAAAGCTTTGTCATCTTAGTTTTAGCTCTCTAAAACCAAACCAAAAACATAGGATTTGTTATACTGGATCGGATCAATGGTCCACCAACCAGTCTCAAACAATAGCATCTAAACTAAGTGCTTAAGTATGGAGGTACCTAAGCTGTCCCAAGATTCTTTAGTAAGATGCATAAAACTTCCATAATGGACAATTTTGAAATAATACACACATGAGTAAAGTTTATACCCAACTCCAGGAAGTTCAAAATTGGCCTATGTCCTGAGGATTAGTACCCCTCAAACTTTTATTCTCGCATATTTAAGTGCAGAGCACATTTTGGGTTCTTGAAAAATACATCAATTAATAATTCTCATTTTTGTAAATGTAGATGGCATTATTAATGATCACATACAATGAATACTTTCACCCTAAAGATCACAATATCATAATATCTTGTGGCAGTGAGTTCCTGGACAAAAACTGTTGTGAAGAACCAGTTAGAGACTCCAGGCAGTGGGAGCAACTGCCAGAGCAGGGACTGCTGCACTGTGAGGAGGGGGCAAAATGGGGCCCAGTTGGGCTACCTCCTCATAGTGCTACCACTGTGCCCAGAACTATGCAGAGTAAACCTTCCCCTACACACTATGGGGACACTTGAATCAGGGGTGCTTCCTTCCCTACCCCCATTTGGACTTGGGGAAAAACTGCAGGGAGGAACCAGAAAGAGACTCCACCCAGTAGGAACAGAAGCAGTTAAGACCATGAAATGGTTTATAGAATATATTTGTGTACATCTTGAATGGCATGGAAAATATTGATGCATCATGGGAAGAGATCACTTCGCAATGTATGAACAGTGTTTGGTGCCGTGCATGGCCAGATATTGTCCACAGCTTCATGGGATTTGATGCCATTCCTGCTCTTGAGCAAGAAATTGTCAAGTTGGCGAAGGATGTTGGCTTTGAGGAGATGGAGGAGGATGTACAGGAGTTGTTGGAGTCTCACGCTGAGCAACTGACAAATGAGGATAATGATGACATAGGGCAAGAAGCCAGGAGTATGATGACAAAGAATCTCTCCCATTTCTTTGGATTGTTGGATGAGGTGATGGAAATCTTAAGAGCAGTGATCCTTTTCATGAACAGTCTGCCAAAGTCTCCAAGGCTCTCAGTGATGCAGTGGCTTGCTACGGGGAGATCTATCATACAAAGAGTCATGCAAGAGAGCAGGCGTCAATAAAATCCTTTTTTAAGATGTCTGCAACCAAAAAGCCAGCCACGGAAAAGCCAGCCCAAGAAAACCCAGCTGCTACCCCTACCTAAATTTAGCGTGATTGACACTGTTTTATACTATATTACTGTACTGTATTAAAATGTTGTGTGTGTTTGAACGGCGTTAGTAGAGTTCTACATTATTTTATTAATGTGTTATTGTAAAATGTGTACTGTATATCCTGTCAGTGTAAAAAGGTACACTGTTTAGGCGAAAAGGGCATTGTCATTGGCAAGTGTCGTGAAGTTGTGAACGCATCCCCCACCCTTATTCCATAACTTCCTATGGGGAAAAATTCCCTGGTATACATTGTTTCGGTATCCATCGTCCTTTTCAAGAACACAGCCCCAGTGTATACAAGGGGCCCCCTGGATTGATGGAGGAGGAAAAGTCCCAAATTGTTTAGTTGGTTGATCAGAATTAGGTAGTCTGAGCTGACTTGGTGTGTGATGATCAGAAGTAACTGTTTGGGGGGTAGACATGTGAGCCCCACCCCATTTATTTTGGGCATCAATTACCATTGATGGGAATTGTGAACTCACCATATATGTTAGCAGCAGGGTTTCTTAGCCTGAAATGGAGCCAGGGAAAGGAAACCAAATACATTAATCAAACCATAAAAATTTAAAAACTAGGGAGTGAGAGCATGCAGCTATATATCAATAGTGCCTGAAAGGAAAAAAAGGAAGCCCAAACCTGCAACCACTAATGCACATAAACCTCCTTCCCCTCCCTGACACACACAGAGATATTTTTCTTCTTGGTGGATGCAGGCAAAGTACCCTCATTTTTTCATCTTTCAACAGCAAAAATCTGGAGCCAATTCTCCACTCCATTACACTAGCGTTTTTGCAGGTGTAATTCCACTAAAATCAGTGGAGTTGTCTCTGCTTAAAACTGGTGTAATGAAGTGAAGAATTAGGTTAGCGTTTGTTGGGACTCTCTCCAGAGAAAGAGGTACAGTAAAAGATATTTGGCACTTCCAGTTCACTACAAGTCTGCAGGCTGTATGTGCCAAAACGATGTACTGTTTGTTTTCTGATTGAATGTGTGAGAGTTCCAAACAATTGTGTACTGCTCACTCGTATGTAGGCTGAGTGCCGTTTGTGCCAGGCAAAGGAGGGCTGCCCCTAGTTCACTGACTATCAAGCCAGCCAGCACTCGGGTGGGTATAGTTTTTGTGACTATTCTATATTTGTTTGAGTAGGGAGCCAAGGAGATAATAGTGCTTCTGGTTCAGTACACATCCATGAGCAACCATAAGGTTTGCTTTCTCCCCCTTTCCCCCCCACATTGCTAATGACCAAAGCCAGTAAATATGAATAAAACCAAAACAAAGGAAACTCACTCCCAAAAGCAGCAGGTTGAAGGGGAAAGGAATTGGGATGTTTGTAGATGTTTTCTAATTAGAACTGAGCAATGAATAGAATGACTATTTAAGTCCTTTTGTTAAGTTTGAACTTATTGAAAACTATGCCCCATTTTGGCTTCAGCTGGTTTTAATTTTTTTTTTTAAGTCTGCCGTTTTTGTTGCACGGGTTCGGGTAGACAAATATGGAGGAGGACTAACCCTCTTTGTAATAGACTGTAAGCTGCATGCCATGTGAAAAAGACATTAAAACTAGGAGAAATTGACCAAATTCTCTCCTCGCTTTTCTATTAGCGTAAGCCTGGCGTAACCCCACTGACTTCAGCAGAAGTAGTCCTGATTCTCAATGGCAGGAGAGGGAAATTGGGCCCAGTATGTGCACCAAGAAAGCAATAAAAATCAAGAAAAGCTTGAACTGGCACATCACTTTGACATCACTAGTTTGACACAAATTCAGACTAATCTGTTCAGCTACAACATCCATTCTGAAACAGTGTATCTAATGAAAATATTGAACAAATTTCCCTCCTTCCTGCTTCCCGCCCTTGCACTGGATCTAGGAAGCACACTGCCAACTGGGCTTGCAATCTTTAGTATAATATTTCTGTCATTCCAGTTTTTCTTCAACCTCTTCTGTCAAATGACTTCACCACTTCCCCTGGACTGTTCTGTTCCTCAGAACTGCACCGTCTGCTATTCTTAGCCAATGTTTCCCTTAGATGTATGACACACATTCCACCAATGTCTTCAGAAACAAAGCAATATCTACTAGAAATATGCTGGTGTTAAGTGAGTGGCTGGACATTTAGACCAAAGGTCTTAAAAGTGCTAGATTTGTCTCATGATTAGAATAAAGAGATTTTTAAGTTGACATCCACCCAGTTCATAGACCTGCCCTTTATACAGTAGAATGAACTTCATGGAATTTAAAAAGACGATGCAAAAACTGGGTCTTTCCACAGCAATCTTTCATTTCTCGTGATAGTGGGAGCTAGTGTCTAATAACATTTATATCTTTGGAGTCCGGATTAGAAATAATGGAAACTATGTATATGAACTTCTCAATTGATAATGGAAGACTATTGGGAGTGATTGCTGGTGTTCAGTAGTCCTTTTGATAGGTATAAGTTTATTTCTCATAGTGTTCATTGAACTGTCCAACAAAGTAGTGTGTCCTGGTGGGTTTTTTCTTTTAAATTTGATAAAGTACGTGAAAATGGTTGAATGGTTCACAATTAGGCTTTGTCTGAATATCTGCGGAGTTTTAAGGCTCCTTCAAAAAGGTACCTGTCTCTGTTGCAATCACTTTTGAACAGATTTGTCTGCTTTATTGTCTGTATAACTGATGTGGAGGTAGGTTTGCCTTTTTCATGACTAGAATTAGTTTAGATTTCTCCTTTCCTAAAAATGCTAGTTATTTCCCAGAATAAATATTGACTTCAGGCTGATTTCTTCATCTCCCAAAAAACCTACTTTGGCCAAAAATAGTTAGAATACATCTGGCTAAAGCATCTGAAATTTTGGTGGCTCCTCTGAATCTTTTTCAGTATCCCCATGATTAATGAAAAAAAATTCTAAATTTCTCTTCGGTATATGTGTATGCAGCAAAGCAGCAGACAGTGATCCAATCAATAATAGCAGCTTCACAATTAAATGTGAAAAGGGTATTAAAATGTTACATTGCAAAATCCTTCAAAATATATTCTATAAAGTACATACATTTGCGTTCTTAAATGTTTTACAATGTACTTCCAGACTGTTAAAACAAGTTCAAATATCTCACAAGGGCTAACGTACTGTAGTTTGTAACATTCCTGGATAAAGGGTACTGAAAGATCTAATCTGGAAAGAAATGTCTGTCACTTTCCGGACTGTACAAGTCCCAGAAAGTCATTGATCCTGTCTCCCTAGCAAGCCATCCTATTCAGACAAAAGGTCAATCTGTCACCAAAGTCTGGAACTCAGCAAAGCCAGAAACAAACACCTGCAGGAATGTAAGTTGTAGAGCTGATCAGGTGGTGAAGAATTCATGCATAGAAGCTCTCCTTTCTCATGCAGCTCACACCAGTCTCTATTCTTAAAAATAGATCTGCCTGTGGTACTGCAAGCAAGAGATATTCCAGCTCTAGGCTGGTGTGACTGTCCCACATGACAGTGTGGTGGTGGTGGTGGGGGCGGGGAGGAAAGTAGAGTTTGGATGCCTAGAGCACAATATATCCATTTATATTTTAAAACGATGAAAAAATTTTAAAAACATAATTTAGGGGAGAAGACTGAAAGCGTTGCATAATGGTCACTTTTATTAGATCTCTTCTTCAGCCTCTTTGTATGGTCCAATGCCGGTACTTCCTTTGACATACTAACTCCTAGTTTTATTTAGCAACTTATTTTTTTTATGACCGATATTGGCCACTACCTTTCTTTAAGGTAGTTGGGTAAGAGATGGCGAGCGGCTCCAATATAAACTTCCCTCGGCTGATTGCAGGAACACATCTGTGTCAACGGAGGGAGGACTCAACAGAAAACTGTAGTCCATGATCCGGTTTAAATTCCCCCACAACTCTCCATGACATCAAGTCAGCTGAAAAAGAACTCTCCCCACCCCCACCCCAGTTAGGGCATTTACAACGGGTCCCTTCTAATTATTATGAGCCATTGGCCAGATTTTCCAAAAATGCTCACGACCCAGCAGCTCCCATTATTCGTGGCTGGATTTTCCAAAATACTCTACCTCATCTCATTTAGTTGCCTAGACTGGAACTGAGCGTTTTTGAAATTCTAGGCCCAAGGTTATTAAAATTGCTGTCTAAAGAAGTGGTGGGCTTGGATTGCCTATGACCTCTGAATGTAGGGGATTTCCCATAAAGAGTCAGGACTGACAGCAGCAGAGCACAGGAAAACCCTGAAAGTTCCCTACACAAAGGTGAATTTCTGCTGAATTAATCCAGATTATCAAAAGAAAGGGTATAAAGTCAGAGTGCTACTCTACTGTTTCTTTTCACAGGAACACTGCTCCAAAAAAGACATCTCCTTTTCCAACCAGGGCTTCACTTTACCACTCCCTGACACCTAAAGCAACATCTTTGCATTGTTTCCCAAAAAAGCACGTGTAGAAATTATTCTTATTTACAGTTTCATACCATCAGCTTTCAGTATGTAAACTGTGGTTCTCTCAATGAGACTCATCACATGATATCAGGCATACTAGTAATATTGGACCTGGTTAGCCAGGCAAGACTGAGTGGAAGTCAGACTGATTGCTTTTAATTTGGAAAGGCTCCTATTTGATATTGGATTAAATTCAGCTTTCCCCTACCCTCAAAAGTTATATTAATGATTCATACATGTGACTATGTTTAAAGGCATCCAGAAGAGGTGATTTAGTGACCTAAAACTTGGGTTGAAAGAGTTCATCTCTCTGCAGAGCTGACTCTGCCATTCAACCATCTAAGGAAGACTGAGCTCATTGTGTGTGTAGGACTTTTGGGTGTTACTTGAAAAAACAAAGTTTTGTCTGTTCTGTGTGGACATTAAAATCCCATGGTATTTTTTCTGAATGCAGAGGTTTATGCTAGTATCCTGGATCATAAGGGTCCTGTCTCTTCCACTGTTGTGCAGTATTCACTATGTCACTTGCCTGCAACCCTCCAACCACAGATATGGCTGCATTTGTGTGGCATTATATGCATATAATTAGAAGTGTTCAACAGTCCAGCAGGATGAAAGGTGCAATATAAATGTAAATTACTATTATTCAGTTTAACCCCGATATTAAAATGCATAGGGCTCCATTTTCAAAATAGAACATGGGAGACAGACTTATAAATCCCATTTCCATTCCATGTCATTTGTTAATGGGATTGTACATTTAGACTCAGCAGAGTACTTTAACGATCACCCCACAGTATCAGTGCATTTTGCAAATATGAAGTCTGGCATGAAAAGTGACTTATAAAATACAAAATACTCATGAGCATACTGTACTAGCTGCTTTCACAGTAGGCTTGGAAAATACACAGAGAAAAAGAGGGCTTTATAATCATCTCTGTGCTCAGAGATTTACATGCCCAACCCCCACCAATGCTAGTTCTTTAGTATTTTCTGCTTTTATTAAAAATGTGTCACAAGGTGAAGATCTGATTCTAAGAATAAGAACATATCAAGCATTGAGATACAGTGATAACTCATACCTATGATAAAATCTGTAGTGGAACCAGATAGTAGTGAAAAGTTTATCCATACTACTGACAAAGCTGTGGATAACAAAGGGGAAAGGAACAAAATATATCCGTTCTGGTGACAGTCTGAAGATATTATTTATGGCACTCCTCAGATGCCATAATGGCAGTAACAGCAGCTCATGATAAGAAAATTTATTTATTCCAGATGCTTTCTGACTTCTCGCCATTGCCATTTGCCAATTCTGTACTGTTTAGGGAAAGTTCAGGGATCCTACAGTGAAAGATGCTGTGGGAGCTATCAATTTCTTCTTACATGTTCCATTTTTTTAGGCTGTATCTTTAATTATGCTAATATGCTGGACAAAATTGTGACTTTTAAAAGAAAAAGCTATGCTCTTTGAATAGGTAATAAGTCTGACTAAGGAGTCAGACAAAGGACTGAGCAGCACATTGAAATATTTGAATACGTGGGGACGAACAACTAACCGATCATAAAACAAAAAAATTAAGTGAAAACAGAATATATCTTACCTAAAACACTGCATTATTCTATCCTGATAGCCCCGTGCTATAATTAGGCTTGGAAGGATTAGATTTTTATCGGTAAATATCAATTTCACCATTACACAAAAACTGATGAAAAGTGTTTCCATTGATGAGGATTGAAATGTACAGATAGGCAAAGTGGGGGGTGGGGAGAGGTCCTGCTTGAGAACTGAATACAGTTTGATTTAAGGCTATTTGGTATGTATAGGTTGATATGTTGACAATTTATGTTTTAAGTTACAAATTTAACTTTTTTAATCTCCGTATCTGTCATCAAATAATCATTGCCCCCACAATTTCCCACAACTGTGAATACTTAAAAAGTTTAACCCATAATTTTGTGCAACTGTGAAAATTAAAGTTGATAAAAATTGGGGGGAAATGCTTTAAAATAATCAGTTTAACTGTTGAAATTATATTAAAAAATTGAATTCTGCCAAGCCTAACTATAATTTACAGTAATGTTACGACAAAGCCAGATTAAGTCTTTAAGGCACTGGCCGATATTGGGGGTGGTAGGGATCCCATGATGCTGGGGGTGAGGGAAATCAGTAGATATTGTTCTCTAGACTCCAGGAACTTCACAGCACCCATGGAGAGTGTGCATACTGCACACATTTTAGCAAGTTACAGCACGCTCTCCCCTGTGTATCCAGGACCTGATGCAGCAGGGTACTTAAGCACATATTTAACTCAAAATATGGAAATAGTTTCACTGCAGTCAATGATATTGATATGGGTTGATGCCTCACACTACTCTGGTGGCTGGTGCAGGAGGATAAGGTCATGGCACATGGACTGCAATTATGGTTTCTCCATGAACTGATTCTAGAACCTGGCTATGGACAGGGGCTACTAGATTCATGCTCATGGAGATCTAGTGAATGCATACCCCCATGCAGCTGCTTTGCCAGCCCATAGGACAGATTTAGTGGCTGAAGAAGGACTGCACTGTTCCCCGACCAAAGATGGTGGCATGTGAATTCCACCTTCTCACCCTCACCTATTTCTCTGCAACTCTGACTTTGTATGATAAGGAGTGCATTTCTCCCTTGCAGAATATTGTAATTATGCATAAAATAAATACAAATTTTCTGTCTCTTGGTTAGTGGTCACTGAATCTTCCATGTCTACTTCAGAAGGGTGTTGGGAGGCTAAAATGGTAAGTCATCCTCCTGAGGTGAGAGTTGGTATGCAGTCACAAAGTATTTTACGCTCATTATTAAGGCCCTCAGCCATTAAGTCGGTTTATGAAATGTAACTTTTAATTCTGCTTTATATGGACTTAGCTGACATTGAGGCACATAGACAGAAAGGTTGCTTAGCAAGACTTTGTTTCCTTTTTCCAGAATAAGGTTAACATCCTCCTCTCCAGCTCACGTTTTGGATTTATATGGCATATTCTGCTTTTGAATCCCACATAACTTCCATTTGCACCAGTTGGCCTACATTGTAGGGATCAATTGCCCAAGAGTGGGACTCTTCACCTATCTTTTTAATTACTTTACATCAGTATATAGTGAAAGATCTAAGCCACCAAATTTCATTTATCTAAATTAATGAATATTGCACTAAGGAATTCATTATCACTTATGTATTTAACTCTCTCTCTCTGACTGATTGGCATGCTATGCATCAATCTCAGAAATCCTCCCTTCTGTCTCATCCCACTCATCATGCTACTAACACAATGGGAGTGTGCTTCCGCAGCGCAGGTAGACAGACACGCTAGTGGGGCTCAAGATAGCAAGCTAAAAAGAGCAATTTATCCAGGGTAGCTCGGGTTAGCTGCCTGCATGCAAACCTGCCCAAAGGGCCTGGATATGTACTCCGGTAACTAGCCTGAACTGCTGCCTGTGCTCCCCTGCTAGTTTTCGGCATGGTAGCGTGATCAGATCTAGCATGTATCTGTCTATCCATGCTGGGAAGCACACTCCCAGCTGCAGTGTAGTCATACCCACTGACTCTCTAGGCTACATTGGTGTTTGAGCATTA
The DNA here is from genome assembly GCF_965152235.1 of Eretmochelys imbricata. NCBI lineage: Eukaryota > Metazoa > Chordata > Testudines > Cheloniidae > Eretmochelys > Eretmochelys imbricata. The sequence goes on from NC_135574.1 coordinate 36,797,813, forward strand.
AGTTCTGAACAAGATTACTTAGGGAGCATCAGAGGGTACATCCCTCACCGCTTGAGGGACCTCCTGTTGATCGCTGTGGGGATTAGCTCTTTCAGGCAATGCCCTCTTTTACGGTTCCCATGCTGTCATTCCAATTCCCTGACTGGCCTGCAGCCCCTCTCTCCACCTCAGGATCCGCACCATCCTCCCTGTGACTCAGCCTTCCGGCTAAGTCATTTGAAGTTCCCCCTCCTGTGGGTGGGTGTATCTCCTATATAGTCCTAGGCAGTCTTCCTGCTCACTGCCCCAGTACCACTCGCCCAGTGGTTGGTAGGGAAATGCAGGCCCTCCCTCTTCTCCAGGCTCTCTCCCTGGGCTGCTTCCTACAACTGGTTCCCCTTTTCTTCCTAGGGCTACCAGTTCCCAAAGCCGCCCCCCTCTTCTCTGGGAGTGACTGCAGCCTCCACCAAGTTCTCTCCTTCTCTTCGGAGTGTCTTTTTCCCAGCTGCCCTCTTTGCAGCTGGCTACCTGGCTTCTGTGCCGGAACAGGCGGGGCCTGCACAGTGAGCCTGTTCCTCTAATTAGGGCTCTTCTCTTTCAGTATTCCATCTATTAGATTAATTGGCCCATCTGGCCTCCATTAACCCTTTCCATTCCTGTGTGGGGTGGACACTCCATCACAGGGGGCATTAGCAAATTTAGTTGATCTGGAATTCTGCAGCACCGATTTTTTGGGGACAACTTTTATGACAAGAATCAGATTTTGGCTCTAAATCCATCACAGGCATCTTATTTTGGCTTCTGAAGTAGGAGCTTGATTTGTGAGTGGAGCTAAAAAGAACACCACTGCTTCTGCTTCACAAAGTGGCTATCTACGTGATTAGAGCCTATGATGTCTAAATTGTTGTTTCAAGGCCATCCCAGGTTGGTTGTTACATGTTGCTTAGCATCCTGTGTGAAGTGAGTTGATCCTGCTCATATCTCAACCCACTAGCTAGCTTCCTTACTGGCAGTCTAGCCTAAGAGGCCTGGTGTTAGACCTGGTAAGTCTCTTGATTTGGCTGGGAGGCTCCTGTTCCAGCTACTGTCTGAACTTCTTCAGACTAGGAGCTTAAATAGCCTGATTTGGAGGGCTGAGCAGATGCTCTCTGCTGTATCACTGTGGTTCAGGGTGCTCTAAATGGGATCGCTCTGATTAGAGTAATCTAACCAGAAAGACATAGCTTAGAGCAGGGCTTCCCAAACTTTTTACCAAAGTTACCCACCAACGGCATCTCATCTCTTTTGGGGACCCACCGTTATAGATATAGTGTGTGCATACTTTTTAAAAATTCAAACAAGAAAGAAAAACAACAAATAAAAATGTGTGTTTTCCACACTGCTAGCACTCCTCCCCAGTCCCCTCTCCTCTCTCCAATACAACCCCCAAACCCCCAGCTTCCCTCTTCCCAGCCCCCCTGCTCTCACACTCCCAGGCCTGCCCTCTGGTAGCTAGAGAACTGTAATAGGATCCTGCAACACCCCTGTAGTTTGCGGTCTTTGATCCTTTAAATGAGGGTGGAAGACAGACTACAATACAAGGCAGGCTCTGCTCCCATGCCCACCCCAGCTGCCCTCTCCATCTCAAACTTCTTGCTGGTTTTGGAAGCCCTGAGGGGAGGGGTTCGGAGAGTAAGCCTGCCCACATTCACCCAGCAGCCACAGCTCCTGTCCCATGCGGCTGGACCCAGCTCCCCACTTGGGGAGTTGGAATCTGGTGCATGGGGTCGCAGCACCATTCAGGTTTGGCCCAACTTCCCTTCCATTGTGACAGAGGGGTGGCCAGGCCAAATCTGAGTGGTGCTGCAACCCTATGCACCAGATCACAACACTACCTGGGGGAAAGGAGGCCCCTTCTCTTCACCCCTCCAGGAAGTCCTGTATGTGCCTGGAAGTGCTCCTCACCACCACGGCAGGGAGTGACAATAGCAGGACCTGATAGGTGATCCACCTAAACCCTTCCTGCAATCCACAGGTGGGTCAGGACCTACCATTCGGGAAACAGCCTAAAGTACAGTCCCACGACCCACCTGTGGCTGTAGCTGTGGAACTACAGCTAGAGTGGACCTGGGTAGCTCTAGCTATGTGAGCAGGAACCATGGAATGGGAGCCAGAGCCGGGGCCAAGCCTCTTCAGCCAGGGAGCAGCAGCCAGAATCTTCTCACCCAAGTAGTAAGGAGCAAGGCAAAGCTTGAGTTAAGTTATGAGACAGCAGCCCAGTCAGAACATCCATTAGCTGGTGGAAACAGCCAGATCTTCTTCCTACCCTAGGGCAAGCAGTAGACAGCATCATGGACTAGCAACCCAACCACAGCCCTCTACCAATTTCAGAACAAGAAGCAACCAGGGCCACAGCCTCAAATAGCTGCTAAAGCTACCTGGACATAGCAATTCCCATGTTCCAAAAGCTCATTTCATATTACAGCTTTGTCAGGTTTAAGAGTTGTTAATCAGGACATTTCCAATTACTTATGTAAATAAAGCAGTGCATGCTCAAATATGCAAATAAGAATATTGGGTCATTTGCATTAAGTCTCCAGATGTCTGGACCATTAGCCTTAACAAGGATTGAATGATTTGGAGACTGAATTACCTTCTCACAACTATAGGTCATCCCTCCAGAACACTGTTGAAGCACATTGCTGGCATCATTTTGGGAAGTCTGCAGGGTGCTGCCCTTGCAGTTCTTATTCTGTGGATAAAGATAGACCTTCAGTCTCCAGATCTGTTAATCTGGTACTTCATCAATAAAACCCAGTCCCCAGACTGACCAGAAAAAACCAGTCTGGAGTACAGATTGCAAAAAGTCAGGTTTTATTTCGATGCAAGCAGAGATGATTCACAGACATCTAAGCCTGGCTCTTAACAGCATTTTGTAAAGTCGTGAGTGCAAAGCACTAGAAACAGAATGAACATAGTAGATTTGTGTGTCAGCTCTATAATAATAATTTAAAGCATGGTGAGTGATAATTTGAGCCAAAGGAATCATTTGCTGGTAAAAAGATTCAAGGAAAAAGGTTTCAGATCTTTGGAATAAAATCAAGGTGCTGCTATACTTGGGAGAATTTTCTTCATCCCCCCATATCCCTAACACTTTAATCTTCTGCCTTATGGTGCCAGAGCTCCCTGATGGGCTTGCATTTGTTCCCTAGAAAGGCAGAAATCTATTTTAGCCTCCACTCTCATCTGCTAGGAGAAAGTCCTTGTCAGCATCTTCACTTGTGCGCTGTTGGTAGAATTGTCCAATGGTGGATCTAGCCACTTATCTCCAAGGAAACTGTTGGTATCACATATGTGATGTACTCAGCTTCCACTAGATATGAGATAAAAATCTACATTTATGACATGATGGTTCAATATAATAACAAGCCATCAGGTCAGACTGAACTCTTGTATTATAAATAGTTCAGTTTTATATACTCAGTTGGCTAACAGAATCAACTCAAATTTGAGACACTTAAAATGCATTTCAGAAGCATCGGTGTATAAGTGTGTCGATACATCATATTGTATATTTAAATTGTAGCTACTTTGTTTAAACATAGCAAGACTCCTACCTCAAGAGTGTTTAATATGGTGTAATTTATCTGAACTATGTCAAATGATTTTATTAGGCAAAGATATAATTTTAAGTGCCTTGTGGTTTAAGACGGTAGTAGGCAAGGAATTTAATCTCAAAATCATAGTCTCTGCTGTACCTTCTGTTGAAAGGACACATGAAGTCTTAGCATTGCATGAGGAGCTAGCTATCACAACCTTCCATCAAGAGAGGAAAGACACAAAGTGTGTAGTAACGGCCAATAAATTGTTAGACTGGCCTTAGGGCACTTTAAACAACTAGCTGCATGAATCAGCTATGCAGAAGGGTAACTCATAGATGCAAATATGCTGTGAATTGTCTCCCACCCTTTAAAAGGCCACTGCTAAATTTTGTCTGATTAAATTTTAAAGAGCCATATTGCAAAAAAGATCAACCGCCATGATTGACGTTACTGTTGGCAACTTCAGTGCAGAGGCTAAGGACTGAATGGGAAATGTTGGGAAATGACCTAACCTTTCACTGCTAGAGGTGGCCCCTTCAACTTAAGATTGGATGGGGAAGCCTCCTTTGCGCTACATCGATGACATCTTCATCATCTGGACCCATGGAAAAGAAGCCCTTGAGGAATTCCACCATGATTTCAACAATTTCCATCCCACCATCAACCTCAGCCGAGACCAATCCATACAAGCGGTCCATTTCCTGGATACTACTGTGCTAATAAGCGATGGTCACATAAACACCACCCTATACTGGAAACCTACTGACCGCTATACTTACCTACATGTCTCCAGCTTCCATCCAGGACACACCACACGATTCATTGTCTACAGCCAAGCTCTACGATACAACCGCATGTGCTCCAATCCCTCAGACAGAGGCAAACACCTACAAGATCTCTATCAAGCATTCTTAAAACTACAATACCCACCTGCTGAAGTGAAAAAAACAGATTGACAGAGCCAGAAGAGTACCCAGACATTACCTACTACAGGACAGGCCCAACAAAGAAAGTAACAGAACACCACTAACTGTCACCTTCAGCCCCCAACTAAAACCTCTCCAGTGCATCATCAAAGATCTACAATCTATCCTGAAAAATGATCCCTCACTCTCACTGATCTTGGGAGACAGACTAGTCCTTACTTACAGACGGCCCCCCAACCTGAAGCAAATACTCTCCAGCAACCACACAACAAAAACACTAACCGAGGAACCTATCCTTGCAACAAAGCCTGATGCCAACTCTGTCCATGTATTTATTCAAGTGACACCATCATAGGACCTAATCATATTAGCCATGCCATCAGGGGCTTGTTCACCTGCACATCTACCAATGTGATATATGCCATCATGTGCCAGCAATACCCCTCTGCCATGTACATTGGCCAAACTGGACAGTCTCTACGCAAAAGAATAAATGGACACAAATCTGACATCAGGAATCATAACATTCAGAAACGGGTAGGAGAACACTTCAACTTCTCTGGCCACTCAGTAAGACTTAAGGGTGGCAATTCTGCAAGAGAAAAGTTTCAAAAACAGACTCCAAGGAGAAACTGCTGAGTTTGAATTAATATGCAAGCTAGATACCATTAACTTGGGTTTGAATAGAGACTGGGAGTGGCTGGGTCATTACACATATTGAATCTATTTCCCTATGTTAAGTATTGGGACAAAGCTCTGTCCTTGCCTCCGTGGGTCCCACGTTTCCTGGGGGATATCACTAGCCTCAGAGGCTCACTGTGACCCTCCACGTAATCCTTCTCTCTCTGGAGACAAGGTTCACAGTCTACTGAGCCATTTTCATCATAAGCCAGCGAGGGAGGTGAGGAGAAGTTACCCTTCCTTGCACAGTCTCTGTTGTTTCCCAGTCTCAGTGATAAATCGGGGCAAAGGTGGGGGGAGCCTGGGCCCACCCTCTACTCCGGGCTCCAGCCCAGGGACCCGAATAGTATCAGCGATGGTAGCTGACCTTTTAGAAACATGACATGTACAATTCCCTGGGCTGCTTCCCCCACAGCAGCCCTCACTTCCTCAAGCTCCACTTCACCCTTACCTCAGGGCCTCCTTCCTTGTGCCTGATACGGTGTGTACTACTCAGCCTCTCCAACAGCACAACTTCCTCCCACAGCTCCTGATATGCACACCCACCTGACTGACTGGGAGGCTTTTAACTAGTTTCAGCCAGCCCCTGATTGGCTTCAGGTGTCCCAATCAACCTAGCCTTCTCCCTGCCCTCTGGAAAGTTCTTAATTGGCCCCAGGTGTCTTAATTGACCTGGAGCAGCTGCCATTTCACTTATCCTGGTACCAGGGATTTGTTTAGCCTGGAGCTAATATATCTCCCACTACTTTTCTACAGCCATCTGGCCTTGCCCCGCCACAGTATCCTCATACCTTCTTATCAACTGTCTAAATGGGCCATCTTGATTATCACTACAAAAGTTTTTTTCTCCTGCTGATAATAGCTCATCTTAATTAATTTGCCTCTTACAGTTTGTATGGCAATTTCCACCTTCTCTGTATGTATATATATCTTCTTACTATATGTTCCATTCTATGCATCCGATGAAGTGGGCTGTAGCCCACGGAAGCTTTATGCTCTAATAAATTTGTTAGTCTCTAAGGTGCCACAAGTACTCCTGTCCTTTATCGTGGGCTTTGTTGTATCTATTTTGTGGAGAGGATTTTGAGTTAGAGCACTTGGCACTTTTCATGAACAGGTAAGCTAATTAAGGGCCTCTCTGCACACTGTTGCTGCCTTCATGCCTGTGCCTTTAATCTGAGGAAGGTAGAGTTTTGGTCCTCTGTTACTTGTATGTACATACAAGACATTAACGCCTCTGCTTACCATACAGCAACAGCGGTTTTCACTTTTGCTGGCATCTTTACTTCAATGAGAAAACAAAAGCTTTTTGTTAACAAGCATCCCTGCTAAAATCTCCCGTTTCTGAATGTATCTGTAGCCCTATAAATTTGTCTCACTTAGGGCACCAAAAACTGCTTGGTGAAGAACACCCATCTTTTAAACAGGCTGTAAGTGGCACATACAGTTGCTTAATTTGCCTCCCTATTTGAACAACTTGTGAGCAAATGTGGTTTAGTTATTTTTTCTACAGAACATTTAGAACTTTGTTCAAATGTCTGGGTAGTAAACTAATTATATTTTGTGCCATGTAAACAAAGTTGTAGAGAGTGGTGCAGTACAAAATAGATCCACTGCTAGCAGCATAAAGCTAATGTCAGCAAATGAAGGAACAAGGGAATAACTTGCATCCTCTTTCTAGTGTGCAATCAGTCTGAGATGGGCAATTACCTTAACTGTCTGCCTAAAGCACCAGCAGAGTTGCATGATCCGTTCACTTCACGGGGTTATACATCACCACCGTGTGATGAAGAAGTCCACGCTCTGCAGTGTTAGCTATTGCATAACCCAGTATATCATCTTTAATCCTGTTGACAATAACAAAAAACAAACAAAACAAAAAAACCCCACTGAGAGCAAAGAGTAAAAACCTGTGTGTGTTTCATTGAGTATTCACTTACGAGGGGAGTTATTGTAACACATAGTGGTACCATAGTGGTGGTTCAGGATCTGTTTGGAATTGTACAAAAGGAACACTCTTTGGATAATTCATTTTCATTTAATGGATTTGACTCTTTTTAAATTGAAAATGGCTCAAAATATATTGTTTTCAGATTTCAAATATTTTCTTTTATAATGTAGCAAAAACCCATTTCCAACACTTTTAGCAAAATTAAATTGTGAACATGCCTATCCTTTGTTTGAGTGAGTGCAGTTTAGTAATCTGTAAAAGGAAACAAAAAAGTCAAACAGCTGGCATGTTTTAGCGGCTAGTAGTAGTTTTCTCCTATGGCTGTTTCTGTTAAGTAGGAAGGATTGCCTTGTGGATTTGAACATAGGGCTGAGAGCCACACATTCTAATCTTATCTCTGACACTAACTCCCTCAGTTACACTTAGCAAGTCACTTAACCTCTTTGACTCACTTTCTCCCCTCCTGTGGGGAAAGTCACTCTAAGAATACTGTGAGAATTAGTTAATGTTTGTGAATTGTATTACCGTATGCTTTATATGCATAGTGCAAACAACATGCAAAATATTACTGATTTCCTTGGATTCTGCTTTCCATGATTTATTGTTAACATTACAAATTGTGGCTGGTAGGGATTACTGATATCAATCTTATTTCTTTTGTTTGTTAGAAATTTTACAGCTATTGAAAAAATTCAAACAACCTTTGAGTGACACAGTAAATGGTGCAAATAACATATTCCTATTACCACAATCCTCCTTCCTGTATTTTCTCCACTTGTTTGTTACAGCCACTTGTTGCATCTCATCTTCATTTAAAGGAGCAGATTCTGCCACCACTGCTCATGTGGAATAGTACTTCTTCCTGGAGTAGATCCATTTAAATCAACGGGACCATTTGAGAAGTAAGCTATTACTCCACATATCTAAGGGTAACAAAGTCTGGCTGTTGGACAAAACTCTTTTGGCAGGAACTGTCTATTGTTACAATAGTTACATTAGTGTAATATTTCAGGATTGATAGAGCTACAGGATCCATAAGGGCCACTCTACATATCTGTCTAGCAGTGGACCATATGATGCTTGTTCCCTTTGGGTACTCATCTCTTCTAGATTATTTTCAGGGTTGCCAATTTTACTTCTCCCCTTGATGATCAGATCCACAAATTAATATCTCTGTGCATAAAAGATGCTTCTCTATTTTCACTAGCACCCAATCCTTCCTTTTAGCTTCACTTCATGTGCTCTTGATTTTAAGCCTGGTAGTTTTGTTCCATTCACCACCTCTGACTTTTGTACACCTTGGCTATTACCCTTCTTGTGTTCATATTTATTTATGAATATAGTATCCTAATTTTCTTAATCTCTCTTCATTACTGTAGTCTCTAGAGTCCCCTTATCATTCTGGTTGCCCTCTTCTGTGCATTTCCTAATTCTTTCAATCCTTGCTTTAATATAGTACCAAATATTGTGTTCAATACTCTGGGTGTCGTCTCTCTAGCCTTTTGAGCAGTGCCATAATGATCTCCTCTATTTATAGATCTTTTTTGTTTTCTAACTCCTGCAGAGATTGAGCTGATGGTTTTAAGTTTCTGTCCCCTATTATCTCCCAATCTTTTTATTCCTGCACCAGTGCAGCCACAATACCATTTGCCATTTTCAACCCAGTCCTTATTTCCTTACTTTTTTCTATGCTATTTTCCATAACCCACATCATAGTCCACAATATTAATTTTCCAGTTTCCTTGAATGCACTTGCTCTGCATTTTGATAATTATATAGCCTCAGTTTAGTACAGTCTTCAAATATCCATACCTTCATACCATGTTCTCTATAGTCACTGCGATGTAAATTGGTTAATAACAGATTCCTGCAACACTGTGGTCTATTACTGAGCCAGTTATTTATCTACTTTGAGTATTTTACCATCAATATCCTATTAATGAAATAATGCATCAGATTGGTTCATATGTAATATTCTCCCACATAAGGCTTCTTAAAATCCAAGGCCAACTATCAATGCCAAGGACATGGTTGGAGCAGAAATTGGCAGCCAGGAATCAGAGCCCGGGCCAGGGTCCGGGTCAGAGCCAAAGGCAGAGGCCAGAAAGCAGAGATGAGGGTCAGAACTGTTACCTGGAATGGAGCCAGGCTGGGAACAAGCAAGCTCAGGAACTGTTGCAGCTATGGGCAAATGCTGTGAGCAGCCACTGTTGCTGCTGCTGCGGGGTTTAAGAGCCAGTCTGCTGACCTTTCTAACCAGTCAGGCAGTGTAGCCAATCAGGCAGCCTACCCCAGGCCAGCTGTGTTCATTTGGTTGCCTGGAGACTAACTCTGCTGCAGACCCTGATTCGCTACACCAGCATTTTCAAACTTACATGCCTAAATGTCGACACATCGGCACATATTTCGATACCTGAATAAGTTGCCTGGTTTTCAAAGGTGCTAAGCACCCACATTCTCTCTGAAGTCATTGGAAGCTGGAGATGCTCAGCACCTCTGAAAATCAGGCTACTTTATTCAAGTGTCTAGATATGTAAATTAGGCACTCACATTCAAAAACAGGTTTCAGAGTAGCAGCCGTATTAGTCTGTATTCGCAAAAAGAAAAGGAGTACTTGTGGCACCTTAGAGACTAACCAATTTATTTGAGCATAAGCTTTCTATGCATCCGATGAAGTGAGCTGTAGCTCATGAAAGCTTATGCTCAAATAAATTGGTTAGTCTCTAAGGTGCCACAAGTACTCCTTTTCTTTTTACATTCAAAAACGTTGACCTATTCAGCATAAGCACCTGATCCAATAGCCAAATCTTGTGTTTTGCTCCTGACTGCTCTCAGTGCACCAATCTGCAGCATTCCAAATTGCCTCTCCGATCAATGCTTCTAAAATCATACCCAATATGCTGGTCAGATTAGTAGACCGGGAATCATCTGGTCCCCCATGAACTTGTAAAATATGGCACATTGCACTAGCTTCTCTGTTAATCTGCCTCTCTTGTTTCCAGTGAGGTGTTAAAAACTCAACTAGATGAGATTTTTTTTTTTCAGTTTAATCTCTTTCCAAATGCTGGGATGCTGGCCATCCAGTCTGGAGTTTTATCTCCCTTTTTAGTTGCTCTAATTTCTTTTAAACTATTCTGGTGTCACCCTTTGTTTCATTAATTTTTTATTTTTTGTCTCCAGGAAACTTCTTTCTGATTCTGGCATATTTTCCTCACTCTCCCTGGTGAACATACTGAGACAAAGAAATCATTTAGCTTCACAGCAATCTCTGCCTCATCTGTCACCAAGTTCCTCTCACAATCACACAAGGAGACTACAGCCTCGTAGTCCTCCTGATCCTTGTCTGTTTGTAAAATCTGTTGTTGTTTGTCCTTCTCACATCCTTTGCAATTCTCCTTGGGTTTTTGTTACCATTTCCTTACTATTTAAAAGTCAGATGTATCTCTTATTGTAAAAGTATTAATAGAAGTACTGTGTGAATGTCCTTTCTATGCAATGTCCTATTTACAAAATACAGAGTAGCAGCTACAAAATATTGTGAGCCATTCCTTACTGTAGATGTTCACAGAGAACTCTCATTGACTTTCATGCAGTATCAAAAGACTTATTTATTTCAGTGTCAAAATAAATATGCAATACCCCAAATTAACATAATATTGAAAACCAGATCTTCAGCTGCCATGAATTGGCATAGCTGAATTGAAGAGCATGTCTCCAATGGAGCTTATGTCAATTTAAATCATGTGAGAATCTGGCTCCCAAGAATCTTACCTAAACCAATGGAACTGAAGAAATGTTGAGTTAAAGCTGTCAATAAAGTTGGACAGAACTTGAGTTCCAAACTGTGACTATCAAGTTTTGAAGGTATTCAAAAAGGTGAAATAGTTTGGATATCCATCCTATCTGTGAACCATTGCATCCCTCTAGAAAGCACTGCCTAATATTTCAAGAAGTAATATTAAAACACTGCAGCTTATAATATACCAGCTGTTGCAGCTGACTACATTACTGCTAATATTGGGACAAATTCTATCCTGACTTACTCTACATGCAACTCAGAGACTATCTACACTAGAAATGCTGTATCAGGACAGCTACAGTGCTGCAGCTGCATTACTGTAGCACTGTAGTGTAGACATAACAGCGACAGAAGGGGTTCTTCCAATGCTGTAGTAAATCCACCTCTCCAATAGGCTGTAGCTGTAAGCATTAGCTCAATCGAAGAATTCTTCTGTCAAACTAATGGTATCTACACTGGGGCTTAGGTCATTTTAACAACATCGCACAGAGCATGAAATTTTTCACAGCTTTGAGTGATGTCATTGAGCCGACCTAACTTTGTAGTGTAGACCAGCCCTGAATGAAAAGGAGAAAGCTGAGAATTTGAAAGAGACTGAGAGGTCATAGTATTAACACAGCAAGTTAGATATGAATTTGCTGACTCCTCTGATTTCCCCAAATGTGGAAAACTTGACTGCATAGTTTGTGGTAGTAGGGGACTACATTCATATTCCCTCCAGCCCCACGCTCAGGCTCTCAATTTGCTGTGTCTCTGCAGCAACTTCATGTGTCCTTCCTGTCTGACAGCCGGTACACAACGTTCTCAAGTGCTGTGCCCTCCTCCAATCAGAGGAGAGCTGGCAACAGAGTGTAGGGGTGGGATTTCCTGCCAGTTCACTAGCCAACCGGAGTTTTTAGAGTGGGGTGTCAGTCCTTTCACACAGCTGATTTGTTGCGTGTGTGCTCCTCAGCTGCAGTGAATTACATATACAGCAGTGAAATAAACCCCATGCATAGCATTTTGTGATTTGATACTTTGCTAAATATAGTCTCTGTCCCAGATTTTGCCACCATTAGCCATATTGGGTAGTTTCCTGCTGCACACGTAGTCCCAATGAAATCAACAGCGGTCAATGTAAAGAATGTAGCCCTCTACCACGAGACAAGTCTTGCCTTTGGCAGATCCAGTTCCCTTTTGTATCCAGAGTGACAGATCTTAAAAGAGCCCCTTTAATTTTTCCTTATTTAAATAAGGAAGGAGTGATAAAGTTAATACTTTTGTTTATACCTATTGCTGCAAGAATTTGAGATTTTACTTTTTTCTGTTGTTTAAATGTCTCAAACTTTGCTCTCATTTAAAAAATGAAAACAAAGACATTTTGGGGCTGCATACACTGAGGCGTCACATCATGGAGCTAGGAGATGATAATCCTTTCTCTAAACAGCCATTGTGAGTAAAGTTTTCAAACGTGCCTAACTCCTATTGATGGTGAATACCATTGAGATAAGACTCTTGCGCACCTTTGAAAACGTTACCCTGCATAACCTCACCTGGAATGTTGCATCAGTTCTGGTCACTACATGGCAGTATTAGGAAAATATGACAAATTAGAATAACTAAAATGATCCAGTGGCTAGAGGAACTTGTTTATGGGAATGATTAAAAGAGTTAAATATGTATAATTAGGCTACGAGATAACTAAATGGGTCCGACACATAATAGTTTTTCAAATATGAGGTATGTAAACACCAAAGTTGGGAAAGAATTACAAGAACTTAGGTACATAGATGTATAACTAGAAGCTTTGGGCTGGTAAAAGAAAGGCAGAATATCAGGAAAAACTTGATAAAAAAGGGAAGTTGTAGAATTTTAAAACTACCCTGGGCAAAGTAGTAGACAATATTAGGAACAATCCCGCATTACCAAGGAGATGGACTGGACGGGACTCAATGGGTTTTTTCATCTGTAACTGCTATGACCATATTAATTACATCTATCTTGCTATTTACCTACGTATAGGCACCTATATTGTCCCCATGAGTGCAGTAGCTGAGTCCCTTTTTTGTGGATTTTGTGTTTTCATTACAAGCCTCCTGGAATTCTCTGAGATGCTGGGTAGTAGGTTTTGGGGATTACCAGAAGGCATCTTGGAGGGTCAGATATTTGTATCCCTAGCCATTGCTATCTGCCAATTTATTCTTAACTCACCCCCTTTCGGTTACAGTCAGCTACACCTGTAATAGTGCATACCTTTTATAGGACCTCAATAATACCTACACACTGCTCCATTTTTTATATAGGTATTATGAAGACCTATAGAAATATGTAACCAAAATTTACATAAATGCTGCTTGTGCTACAAAGACAGAGTTTAAGGACAAGGAAACAGCCTTAACTCTGAATGTCTGTTCAGTGGTACCCAAAGGCTTCATCCTTGACTCCCTTCTATCTTATGTCATCTCATTTCTGGCTTCAAGTGCTTAAAAGATTATGGAATTAAGACTCACATCTCCATGATACAGGTCAGCTGTATCTCCATTTTACAGATGGGGAAAACAGAGCCAAAAAGGTAAGTGACTTTCCCACCATTACATCTTGAACTAGTGGACTGCTAAGAATACAACTCATGTATCCTGACTCCCAGTCCCCTTCTCTAAACATTAGTTCATAGTCTTTCCCTACAATTAGTCTTGAACCTGGTGGTGTACTTTTATTTTTATTTTCTTCTTCTTTCTTTACCTCCTTCAGCCAGTATCAGCAGTAAAAGTGAATCTAGTCAAAGTTTGGGACTCTGGGGATGTTCCAGTTGGAAGTAGAAATTGGTGATAGGTTTTCATTGATGCAGTTTTGTTTATTTACAAGGATGTACGAAGCCCTGAAGAGAAAAGGAGCAGTTTCTTAGCTTACAGCCCCAAGACTCTGGTCAAAACCCAACCCTAAAGCGCTCTCTCTCTCCCTTTTTCCAGGGTCACACTGTGCTTACAGCTCCTGCTTGGCTTTTCTTGCCTCTTTTCCTCTCTCTTGTCTATGACTTCAGTATCTGTGTGTTTTCTGACATTGCTACACATACCTACGGAAAGCAATACTCAGCTCCAAAGCTCCTCGGTGGGTTTATCACACACACCTTTTGTCTTAGGTGGCGCTTATGTTTACAATTATGTTAACTGAAGGGTGAGGTCATACCTATAAACCTCAATAGGGTTTCAACCTGACCTATAACAAGGTTTCACCCAGGTAATAACAATATATTGTATGATTGCTAAGACATATTATCTTGAGTCAATTAAACCACCCACATCTCCCATGAAGAAAATAAAAACATCAAACATAGCCAAGGCAAAGCAAGAGTGTTAGAATCTATGATGGTCAGGGGTTGATTCCTTGAAGAAGACTATTAGACTTTCAGAATGTGCCCAAATTAAACTCCGGAGTGAGGGCAATACTGCAGAGTCCTTAAGAGGGTTTAACGAGGCAGCCTAGCAGGTTTCACCTTTGCTGTTCTGTGTCTCCTCTTTAGATCTTTCTCTGTTTATGTTAACTGCTTAACTCCCAGTTGAAACACTGAGATTCTAACCCACATAAATGATTTAAAATGTGCCCTATTTACCTATATGATATAGATTCTCTGGCTTCATTAGATAGGATGGTTTTATCATATGTGTTCAGATACCATGGTGATAAGCATATAAGATTAATTACCCAGATCGATAAAAGCAATTATTCTAGCCAATTTTACCTCTGCTGAGGAATATACTCAGAGGTTCTCTGTTCAAAAAGCATTTTCAAAGCTGTTGTTGTGTGCTTAGCTTTAGAAAATAGTAGCCTCTGAATTCTGCTCGTGAGAGGTGTTCATTTATTATTAAAGGAACAGGTTGGTTAGGGCACTAACCATTGTATAGTGAGAATAATACAACGTTATTTTACTATCTTTTCTACTTGAATATGTGCTTGCTGTAAATGATTATTTATTTATAAGAAACATTGAACAGCTGTGACCAAATAAATATATTTGCTAATGTAAACGAGCTGTGTTAACACTCACTTAATTTAGGCCAAAACAATACAGGCAGCTAGCTAATGGTAGCTAATTTAAAGGTTTCTTCCTTCCCACTCCCAGAGGCTTAGTATAAACAACCTTCCTCTAAATGGAGAATGGTACAGATTTTTCCAAAAAAACCAGCAATTCCGAAAACAAGTATGGAATACCCCACTCAAGCTTAAAGTAATGGCTCTCTACTGTTGGTATATGGATCAATATTAGTCTTTCAGGTTCTTGTGACTTTTAGTTTAGATTACTTCTTACTCCCTTAGGACTCAGTCCTATGGGCAGTTGAGGGTGATTAACTTCGTGCAGGATCAGGCTCATGATGATTAATCTTGGTGCTGCACATCTCCTATTAAATGATGCTGATTCTGATCTATTGTGGAGTTTGAGATGACAGGGGTTCTGGAGCAGATTAAGCTTTGTTGTGGGGGTAAAGCCCATGCACTTGAATAGCAGGTAACAGACAAACAAGTTCTGAAGGCCCAATTCTGGAGTGGCTCGGCTTGCATAACTCCAACTGAAGTCAATGGAATTTATAGCTGCTAAATAAGGCTCAATATATTGTAAACTGGTACGCCTGGCATTACCATTGTCTGGTAAATTGGGATCACTACCTAAAAAGACAAAATAATAAAAAGGGGATGTGACATTGGAATGAATATTTTTGCAAGTCAAGTCTGTTGAGTGAGTTATTGTTTTCAAGTGACTTAAGCTCTGATCCTGCAAACACTTATGTGCATGCTTAACTTTACTGCCATTTTATTTGATTTTAATGGTACTACTCAGAGTAGTAAAATTGAGCATGTGCAAAAGTGTTTTCAGGATTGGGCCTTAGAATGTATTTCCTCTTGTCAAAGTGTTAAACAATCACAGACTTGGAACCACCATAATGTTCTGCAAGGTGACATAATACTTGCAATTTCCTATTCTTGCTACAATCAGTCTCACAAATAATGGATTAACTTTGCCATTTTCTCACTCTTGTTCTAAGTCATAGGAGCCAGAATATGTTATCAGAGAGAGATGCCAGCCATTAAATTGTGGTGGTAACTCATTTTTGTGACAAAAATTGTTACAAGAACAGAAAATGGCATAATATTTTCCCACACAATGCAATAAATATATTAATATTTTCAAAAATTATAATGATTATTGGAAATAATACCAATTCAATCTGGTTGATATTTTGCTTGACATGTGTTCCTATATTGTTTCATATTGTGTGAAGAGAAAATGTTCACCATTAAAAGATTAGTGTTTTCTAGCAGTTACCACACATGATATTTGAAATAACGAAGCATAGAGTAGGAAATAACTGCGGTAACCGTTAGCAAATGTTGACTTTTTAATGGCAACCGTTATAAAGAGAGGCTTGATGCCAATGTAACAAGTGTCATCTTGGTGGTTATCAGGACCTTCAAAACTAACTTGACCCTTGACAACTTGAGCTAAAGGACTGAGGACATGATCCAGCTCCCAAGTCAACTAGAAGATTCCCACTGAGTTCAATGGGAGTTGGATCAAGCCCTAAGTCTCTATCCATCAACTATGGCAAACTCAGTCTTGAAGGGGGACACAACACATATTGAACAGTGGGTTACAGCAACACCCTTATTAAATAGAAATAAATTCCTGGCTGACCAGCTGTAGCATAGATAGAGGAGAAGGAAGGGTAAGAAGAACAAAAAAACAAAGAATATGGAAAAGAAAGAGGGGGTGAGAGCAAGGGGTAGGAAGAAAGAATGAAGAGAGGGAGAGGTAAGCTTAATGGGTGAAAAAGGAGGGGAAATTTAAGAGCAAAGGAAGAAGTAGAAGACCGATATCAGGAAGAGGAGAGTAAAGAGGCAATGTAAAATGGAAGAGGACAGGAGGAGGCAAGACAGAAAGATGAGAGGAAAAGACATGGAAAGAGAGAGAGAGAGAGAGAAAAAAAATGAGAAAGAGAGAGACTGAGAAACCCTTCCCTGCCAGAAGCAGCAGCTCTTCTCAGGCAGTGGCAGGAATCATGGTTTCTAGAACAACTGATTGAAATAATAGGAGCTGGCAGGGGGGATGCCAGTATCACTTCATGGAAGGTAGGAGAGGAAATCTGGGGCAGACTGCAGAGGTGGGTGGGTAGAATTGAAAGGAGGGTGTCTGTCTTGTCATATATCTGAACAAAAGTTGTTGATATATTTTTAAATGTGTGAAATTTTTAGAGCACTTATTTTAATACTAAGTACCAAAATGAGTGTGCTCATCTGGAATTGCCAGTTGCTGAGCTTGTTAAAAAATTAGAGAAAACATTGACTGGGAGCACTCTGCTGGCTAACTTCCTGAACTTCAGCCTTCACCTTAGCTCTACTAACTCTTTGAAGTATAATACATGACATCTCTGTGTACCTATGAACAGAGAATGCTAACTGCTGATGACACAAAAGGGCCAGATTTATCCCTCGTGTAACTAAAATGCGTTATACCAGAGATACATTTGCTAAAGTATTTCTAAACCAGACAATTAGTGCAAAATCCTTTTTCTTTTGACATTGTTGACTCTAGTTTGCTGCTGGACTACATTGGATACTGTGGGCTCCAAAAGTTGTATGCCCTATGTTAGGGGGCTTATTCCTTCACCCGCTTACTTTCCTGGTCCTTCCCGCATGAACAGAGAGCAACAATACCCGAAGTCCAAAGGTGTAAACAATTCGATGTTTATTGGGGTGAACTTCCAGCAAGCATGATTCCAGTTTCCTTCCTTAGTGTCCCCCTTCCCAGCTCTGACACCACAGAGCCTTATCTGTGTCCCTGTTCCCATTCCCCCCCTTAGCAAAACATGATTCCAATTTCCCCACCCCCATTCCCTGTTCCCATTCCCCCCCCAAACACACACACTTTCTGATCAATTGCAGACTATATAGTAAAACTTGAGTTCTGCTTAGCTCTACCTTAACCAATCATTTTACTGAAATTTAACTAACCAATCCTAACATCTTATAACATGATTATTTAACCAATTATATCCCACCACCTTAATTAGTTTACACCCAGAAAAATTAATTATACAGCAGACAGAAACAATCAGAGAACAAGACTGAGATGATACAGACAAACAATAGGGAAATGGGGACTACAGTGATAGAACAACAAAAAAATGAGGATTTCACATCCCAGCTATTGATAAGTGAGTTCTTGCCAGACAGGATGCTATCAAACTAAGTTTCCTTTTACATCTTCTAGGCACTTCCCTTTCTCTGGAGGTGATAGGCATTATCAGGACAGGATTGTATTCCTAACAGCCCAGTAGCACCTGATTTCAATGTGACTAGTTTGGAAAGTGAGGATGTGACTGGTCGCTTCCCAGTTTATGGCTGCCTCTGCTGCTTAGCCAAAGATCTTAGCCTAAGAACAGGTTTCAGAATAACAGCCGTGTTAGTCTGTATTCGCAAAAAGAAAAGGAGTACTTGTGGCACCTTAGAGACTAACCAATTTATTTGAGCATAAGCTTTTGTGAGCTACAGCTCACTTCATCGGCTGTAGCTCACGAAACTTATGCTCAAATAAATTGGTTAGTCTCTAAGGTGCCACAAGTACTCCTTTTCTTTTAGCCTAAGAACAGGACCTCAGACTGTCACAGTAAGAGAAGGCCCTTACACCGGCAGACAGTGATTTTGATTCTTCCTTTTATACCTCTATAACTAGCTAAGTGATAAGAATACACCTAAATTCTTAGAGTATAGGCCTTTACAGACAGGCCTGAATATCTATATTCTAACACCCTGCTCATCTTTTCTACCTCACATTTCTGCGAGAACTGAAGTCTCTGTCAAACCCGGTGCATAATGCAATAGATTAGACCTAAATTATGCAGCACAGCCCCCAAATTTATGTAGCAGAGCTGCATGAAATTATTAAACAAACTGGGACTTACGTGGCATTGTTAATTGATAGCAGCTGAGCCTTGGGACAAAAGAGAGAGAGAGCACAATTCAGTAGGGAAATTGCAGGAACCAGAGTGGAAGCTTGGAGGAGGAAGTAGCTGGTATGGGAACTGCTGCTAGATGGGAGCTCCAAAACTATGTAAATCAGTAGCTCTGCAAGGCACCCACTTTCCTCTGCTGCACAGCTCAAAAGCTGCACAGGAGGGGTAGGTTGCTGGCGTGGAAAGCTAAGGTTTTAGGGAAAGCAGAACTCCCTTCCCTTTCATTTTAGGAGATTATGTGGCATCTTGAAAATAGGTAATTACACAGCTATTTGTATCCTCAAAGTTGGGTTATTCATAGGGCCCTGTTCATGCCCATATGGACTAATTCCTACAACCCAAATACACCCTGGGTCTGGGGAAGGGTAATTACCCACAAGTTTCTTCCATCTCTGGTTGTGTCACCTTTGTCCTCCTCCTACTACATAAGTATACTATGGGGGTTTGCCCACCCCACTGCTTCTGCTTTCTAGAAGGTTGCATTGGGTTGCAACCTAGATCTGTACTCAGGATTTCACTCAGACATCTTCTTCATTTCTGATGTCTTGTCTGGATAAAATGGGGTTGGATAGTGTAGAGCCACAAATTCTTGATATATCTTAGAGAGACAAAGTGGGAAAGGTAATATCTTTTACTGGACAAACTTCTGAGACAAGCTTTTGGTTTCCACATATTTCCTCTTCAGGAAAATATACTCAGAGTGTCACAGTTAAATACAAAATGGAACAGATTGTTAAGCATAAGGAGTTAACGGATCTTGATAGAGACCAGTCAAGGTGAAGTGGGAAGGTAACATCTGCGCAGACATAGAAGAAAGGAGGGTTGTGTAATGAGCCATAAATCCAGTGTCTTTATTGAGTCCCTGATTTTTAGTGCCTAGCAAAGTTATGCATTTATATAGAGGTATATCTGATTAAACCAAAGACCGTACAAGGGAGGAAGCCAGGTCGGAGGCCTGTCCAACTTCATTAACTTCATGTAACACCCTGTGCATTTTTCATTGGTGATGGTAGTGATCGGATAGATTCTGGCCCTGGTGGGCACTGGCTGGTGAGTAAAGGTGATTAAAAGTCAGATTTTCTGTCCTGTTGGAAATTCCAATATTTAAACAACTATTTTTTGCCCCAAATAGGGACAAAAAGTTTAAACAGCAAAATGTTTTGTCAAATGGAAAATTTCAAAAATTTCTGATTTGAAAAGGTCAGAAATTTTTGCTTCTTTATTTTCAATATAAACAGAATGTTTTGACCTTCCAATGTGGAACCGGTTTGGTCTGGCTCAATTCAACACCGAACTGCCTCTGCCTGAGCACCTGTGGTGCCTCATTCAAGTTGTAATTGAGGTGCCTCATACATCCGATTTCCTGCATGGGTTAGGGTCCCTGATCAGACTTCGTCTTCCGTGATGCCTTGAAGTCCTAGGACTCCCAAGATACACCATGGAAGATCAGCCAGAGGACTACAGATACACCTCCCATGAGGCACTATAGCAGCTCACATGGACAGACTTCAATGTCAAGCTGGCCTGAAATAAAACGTTTTTATTTCATTTGACAAAGTACAAGGTTTTAATTTGGGTCCACCAAAATATTTCCCAATAATAAATAAATAAATCCGAAAAATTCAGCAATACCCAGAAACCCAATTTTTCCATGAAAAAAATTTTTTTTGAAGAATCCACAATTTTATTAAATATTTTTAATTGAAAAATTGAACAGAAAATTTCTGGCCAGTGCTATTGGTGAGTATTCTGTGGTTTTGGATGCGGCAACTGGTTTTAGGTTTTGATCTCATGGGGATTTTATTTTTTTTGCCATTTAGTCTATGGATACTGTCTCTGGAATTTAGCAAGGAACCCAGCGCTCTGCTCAACATTGGGGAGATTACAGAGCCTGGTTAACTCTGGGGGCTCAGTGCATTTCCATCTCCATTCCATATGTGGTATTGGACCTGCGGTTCCTTTCTCACTCATACACCTCTTGTCCCCCAACATTTACTAGTTAAGTGCCCGTCTTTCTTTTAGGAGCTCAGGATATACATTACATTTAACAGTAGATTATAGCTGCCTTCCTGTGTACTTGAAACATGTATAAAACTGAACACTGTGCATTCAGATACACACACACACACACACACACACACACATCATTAACTGGTTTTGGAGGTACCACAGCATTTTTCTTTACTTAAAGTAAGAGATAACTATGGTATCAATTGGAAAATGATGACTTTCATTATCTTCTAGTTGAAGAAGCCAGTCTTATGATGGAAGAGCATATAGTTGGAATGGTGGAACATTCTCCATCTTCTGTCTGAGATAGAGGAGGCTGATAAGTCCTCACACACCAAGGATATCACTTCAGAGGAAGGGGTTATAGTTGGGAGAAAAAGACAGGCTGTAGTGGTAGGGAATTAGACGATTAGGAGGATACGTTTGGGTAGGGGATTTTGAGAATGATTTGTGGACTTGCACGCTCAGAGCAGAGGTGGTGAATATCATGAAACACCTAGACAAACGTCTAGTGGGAGTTGAGGAAGAGCCTATGGTTCTGGTGCATATTTGTAGCATGACATGGGGAGATGTGGGAGAGAGATCCTGAAAATTAAATTTAGACTACTAGGAAGAAGGATTAGGTCGAAGGCCTCTGTGGTAGTTATGTCTGCAAAGCTTTCTTTCTATACCCAGGTCCAGCTTGGCAGGGGGAACTTCAGGGTCTCAATGTGTGGTTTAGATTAAAAGGGTGTAAAGAAGAGGGATTTAAAATTATTAGACACTGGGGAAAATTTTGGAGAAGAGAGAGTCCCTACTAAAAGGATGGACTCCTTAATCAAAGTGAAACCAGATTGCTGGCATGTCAAATTAACAAGATTTTGGTTGAGTGTTTAACTGGGCATTGGGGGCAAACTGACTGGAGCTGAGAAGCACATAAGTCAGACAGACATTTATCAAGGATGTTGATAATGAAAAGGCATCTGCGTATCCAGAAAGGGTTGGATAAAAAATTCAGCTGAATTAGAGCAAGGACAGGAAAAGACCACAGAGGAAATTTGTGTGAAATCAGGAAGGTGTCATACTGAAAAGGTGAATAAAAAAAGTCAGCAAGTCAAAATAAAAAACTATAAATGTGTATTTTAAAAAACAAACTAGCCAAACTAGACTGCCTTGCAGAGGCCAAGGACCTTGATATAATAGTCATTACCGAAATATGGTGGAATGAAAAAAATCAGTGGGATACTATAATACCTTTCTATAAGCTATATAGGAGAGATAGACTAGGCTGAAGAGGTGGGGAAGCAGCACTGTATCTAAAGGATTCCACAAAATCTGGCAAGATAAAAATGCTCAGTGGTGAGGACTACACAATCAAATCTGTATGAATACATATCTAAAGCTGTAAGAATGTAAATATATTAGTGGGCTATACTATAGGCTTCTGGATTAAGAAAAGGAAATTGAATGCACAATGTTGAAAGAGATCAAAGAGACAGCAAAGTCTAACAAAATTGCAACAACGGGGGACTTCAACTACCCACATATATACTTGTCTAATGACACATCTGGACAAAGTTTAAAGAAACAATTTCTTGACATTTTAAGTGATTGCTTTTTGGAACCACTAGTTTTAGAACACACAAGAGGAAAGGCTATTCTGCTCTTCGTCCTTAAGAAACAAACAGCAGTTAATTCAGAAATTGAAAGTAGCTGAGCCTCTCAGTAATAGTGACAACAGTATAATTAGGTTCAACATCCAATGAGCAGGTAGGGTATCAAAAACTGACATAATGACACTAAACTTGAGAAAGGAAGATATCAATAAAGTGAGATGATTAGTCAGAAAGGACCTAAAATCAAAATTAAAAGAAGTAAAAGTTTTAGATGTAGCATGAATGTTAGTTAGAGGAAACAATAATAGAGTTTGAGAAGGAATGTGTGCTACTGAACAAAACAGGATTTAGAAAGGCAAGAAGTAAACCAATATGCCCAATAAGCAAAGTTTAAGAGGTTATTTGAGCAAATGAGAGATGCTTCACAATTTGGAAATCTAATCCTAGTGAAGCCAATAAACAGTGTTTAATATATTTATAAATTATCTGGAAAGTGGGGAGGATGAACAATGACATAGTGACATTTGCAGATGACAAAAGGTTATTTAGGTTAATCAAGTCCGAAGAAGACTATGAGGAACTTAACCAATCTAGGTGAATGGGTCACATGATGGCAAATTAAATTAAATGCAAAGTTAAGTTAAAAAAAGTGTACTGCTCCTACACATTACAGGTTTCTAAAACAACTGTATCAACTCAGAATAGGGATCTGGGCATCCCTGAGGAAAAGCTCAATGAAGACCTCTGCACAATGTGCAACTGGTCAAAAACCCAAGATGTTAGGACGCGTAAGAAAAGGGGTGGAGAATCATATGGTAAATTGTATAATACCAATACATTCAGAATATATAGTCACGATGTGGAATACTATGTGCAGTACTGGTCACCCCACCTCAATAATGATTTTGTGGAATAAGAGGGGGATTCAGAAAACATCAGTGAAAATGATTAAGGGCATGGAAACACTTTCCTGTATAAAAGAGAGATTCTTTAAAAAAAATAAAATAAACAAAAACCTTCAAAAACAGACTTCAAAGAGAAATTGCAGAGCAACAATTCATTTGCAAACTTAATACCATCAATTTGGGCTTGAATAGGGACTGGGAGTGGCTGGCTCACTACAAAAGCAATTTTCCCTCCTCATCAATTATTTGGAGTGGACCATATCCACCCTGACTGAATTGGCCTTCAACATTGGTTCTCCACTGGTAAGGTAACTCCCTTCTCTTCATGTGCCAATATATATTTATGCCTATATCTGTAATTTTTACTCTATGCATCTGAAGAAGTGGGGGTTTTACCCATGAAAGCTTATGCCCAAATAAATCTGTTAGTCTTTACGGTGCTGTTGGACTCCTCGTTGTTTTTGTGGATACAGACTAACACAGCTACCTCTCTGATACTTGAGAAAATTAGGATTGTTTGTTTTAGAAAAGAGACGAATAAGAGAGGACATAAGACTACACAAAATAATGAATGATGTAGAGAAGGTACATCTGTTTTCCCTGTCTGATAACACAAGAGGAAGGGGATATTCAATTAATGTAAAAGGTAACTAGAAATTTTTTAAGAACACTACTAAATGCCCCCAAAATCACAATCCCACAACAGAGGGAAAAGGCTCTACTGGTTAAAAAGGGTAGGGTTTTTTTGGTTTAGAGGGGAAGTGAAGGCAGCTATAAAAATAATGTATAACACATAGAAGAAATGGAAAGTTGATAGTAATGAATATAAACAGAAGCTAGGAATTGTAGAAAATTGATAATGGAAAAAAGGGGCACAGAAGAATCATAGAATCATAAAATCATAGAATATCAGGGTTGGAAGGGACATCAGGAGGTCATCTAGAAATCTGTGGATAGCAGAATTAAGGGCAGAAAGCAGGAGTTTTTTCAATACGTTAGGAACAAAAGGAATTCTAACAATGGTATTGGTCCATTACAGGATGGAAATGTAGAATTATCGATAATAATGCTGAAAAGGCAGAAGTATTTAATAAATATTTCTCTTCTGTTTCTGTAAAAAAAACAGATGATGTAATCAGATCATACGATGATAACACTCCGTCCATTCTACTAGTATCTCAAGAGGATGTTAAACAACAACTACTAAACCTAGACAATTTAAATTAGCATCCAGATAACTTGCATCCCAGAATTTTTCAAGAGCTGGCCAAGGGGGTTGATGGACCACTAATATTAATTTTTAATAATTCTTGAAACACTGGGAAAGTTCCAAAAGCCTGAAAGAAAGCTAAAGTTGTGCTGATATTTAAAAAGAGTAAATGGAAAGACATGGGTAATTTCAGCCCTGTCAGTCTGACATCGATCCTGGCAAGATAATGGACCAGCTGATACAAGACTCGATTAATAAAGAATTAAAGGAGGGTAATATAAATAATGCCATCCAACATAGGCTGATAGCAAACAGATCCTGTCAAACTGATATTTTTTATGAGATTATGAATTTGATTGATAAAGGTAATAGTATTGAAGTTATATACTCAGACTTCTGCAAGGCATTTGACTTGGTACCACATGACATTTTAATTAAAAAACTAGAATGATATAGGTCTCACAATGCAACTGTAAACAGAAAATCATCATCAAGAGGTTGTGTTTCCAGTGGGTCGCACATGGATTGGTTCTTGACTATTTAACATTTTTATCAAAAAGCTGGAAAAAAACCATAAAATTATTACTGATCAAGTTTACAGATGATGCAAAAAATGGGGGAGTAGTAAATAGTGAAGAGGACAGATCACTGATTCAGAACAATCTGGATTGTTTGGTTAAGTGGGTGCAAGCAAACAATGTGCATTTTAATGTGGCTAAATGTATGCATCTAGGAACAAAGAATATAGGCCACACTTCCAGGATGGGGGACTCTATCCTGGGAAGCAGCGACTGTCAACAAGATCTGGGGATCATGGTGGATAATCAGCTGAACATGAGCTCCCAGTGTGATGCTATGGCCGAAAGGGCTAATGCAATCCTTAGATGCATAAACAGTGGAATCTTAAGTCAGAGCAGAAAGTTTATTTTAGCTCAGTATTTTCGGTTAGATCAATGGTCCATCTAGCCCAACATCTAACATTGGCTGGTGCCAAATGCTTCAGAGGGAGTGAACAAAAAAAGACAATTATTGAGTGATCTATCCCCTGTTGTCCAGTCCCAGCTTCTGGCAGTCATAGGTTGAGGGACACCCATAGTCATAGGTTTAGGGATTGCACCCCTGACCATCTTGACTAACATCTATTGATGGACCTACCCTCTATGAACTTATCTGATTCTATGTTGAACTCCATTATACCTTTGGCCTTCACAACATCCCTTGTTAATAAGTTCCAGGTTAACTATGTATTGTGGCACCGATGTGACCGCTGCTGGAATACTGTGTCCAGTTCTGGTGTTGACAGTTCAAAATGGACGTTGATAAATTAAGGAGCATTCAGAGAAGAGCCCTGATTAAATTATTAGAAAACATTGCTTACAACTATAAAGTCAAGGAGCTTGATTATGGTCTACAAGGGGAGCAAATATTTAATAATGAGCCCTTCAGTCTAGCAGAGAGAGTTATAACATGACGCAATCGCTGGAATTTGAAGCTAGACAAATTCAGACAGGAAATAAGGCATACATTTTTAACAATGAGAATAAAAAACATTGGAATACTTTACCAAGGGTGATAGTGGATTCTCTCCATCACTGACAATTTTTAAATAAAGATCAATTTGTTTTTCTAAAAGATATGCTCTAGGGATTATTTTGAGGAAATTTTATGGCCTGTGCTCTGCAAGACGTCAAAGTAGACAATCACAATTGTCCCATCTGGTCTTGAATTCTGTGAATGAATTAGAAAGGTGGAAAATTTAAAACTGACAAAACTAAATACTTCTGCACACAACTCATAATTTGTGAAACTCATTGTCACTATTTCATATAGACAAATCAATTAGCAAAATTCAGAGATATCAGACATTTACATGGATAACAAACTAAAAGTCTTGGACAGGTCACAGGCAAAAAACCCAAAAAATCATGGCCCATGATCTATCCATGACTTTCACAAAAAATATTCATGATTGAATCTTGGGGGAGCTTGCTGTGGGGGAGGAACCCCAGGGGGCTTGCCACTCTGGCTGAGGCAGGGAGGGGGTGTCCCGCAGGGCCTGCCCCCACTCTGGTCGACTCAGGGAGGGGGAATCCTGGGCAGAAATCACGGCAGTCACAGGAAGTCACAAAATCTGTCACTTCCTGTGACCGCTGTGATAGACATGGAGCCCTAATAATGGTCAGTGCTGGATAGTGGATGCTGGACTAAATGGATTTAGTCTGATCAGAATGGCAATTGCTATGTTCCCATTTTGATGCTACAGTTGTGTATAAATTGTTCCTAAAATTGATGAGTGGGCTGTTTTTGTAAATATACAAATGTATGTGCTATAGCTATATCTAAATAATTTATTAATTATATAGAATATATTTAAAATTTATGCAGAAATCATAAATTATGCTATATATAATCTATGCAGAATTAATAAAAGCTGTGTAAATATATGTGAATGAAATATATAACTACAGATGTGTGTATATGTACAAATAAAATATTCCTAAATAAATACAAACAATGAAAGTGGAATCACCACTTCTTACATGTGGGAGCGATCCAAGGTATTGATGTGTATAATTCTGTCTTGGATATCCT
Source organism: Eretmochelys imbricata (assembly GCF_965152235.1). Taxonomy (NCBI): domain Eukaryota; kingdom Metazoa; phylum Chordata; order Testudines; family Cheloniidae; genus Eretmochelys; species Eretmochelys imbricata. The sequence goes on from NC_135574.1 coordinate 36,825,027, forward strand.
CTCAAGCTATCTTCCTTAAACATATGAATATCCTTCATCAAAAGGAGGCAGTGGTATTTTTAAATACAAACATATAAAATAAAAAGCTTCATGGAATACAGTAGGGTTGAGTCTATTTTGAATGTCTAACTCAGCAGGGAAGACACAGATGTTAATCTGAGATTTGGGGAAGACTGTAAAGAAATGTATTTTATCACTGTGAGATTACTTTATAGGGGAGTATGTGTAATTGTCAGTCAGATAATAAAGAGAATGATTGTATTTGGGGGCAAGTACAGTGGTTTAAATGTAATCTCTCATGATCCATTAGGCAGCATAAATTGTCAAGTCAACCTAGAGCAGGTCTATGAGAGACACAAGATTGGTGAGATATCATCTTTTATTGGTCCAATTTCTGTTGGTGGAAGGTACAAGCTTTCCAGCTTCACTGAGCAGTTCTTCATGTATGGAGAAGGAAACCAGAATGTCTGAGCTAAATAGAAGTTGGGACAGATTGTTAAGCACAAGGGGTAAACACATGTTGTGGGAGACCACCTAAAATTAAGTGGGCAATTGAGAGTTTGATGGTATTTGGATTAGAGGCAGCAAGTGGCAAGTACTAGATGGCTTTGTGGGGGACAGGCACACCCTTATGTCACTGGTTACCCTCAGTCTAGGATTGTCCCAGATGTTTTGCATTGGGTACACAAAGAATCTTTCAGGCCTGTTGCTAAATTCTGGCTCATTGGAGAATCTGTTGGCTTACTTTTATGCGGTCTGCTCGTGAAGAGTACATTTTCCCACTTGGACCATTGCAAAGATGTGATTGCTTGCAAGATGATGGAAAGCTTGGATAGCTCTGAGATGCCCACCTGGCTTGATGGAATTCAGTAACAGTTGAGATGTAGTGAAGCTGGACAGGTAATAGCTCTAGCACATAGCAGAGAGAACCTCCTATTCTGTGCTGTCTTTATCCAGAATACCTAGTAATCATTGCTTATACTAATTATGTGAGGTTATCTTTATTTTAGTCCTGGCAATAATGAGAACCCTTCCTTGGAGGGACAAGTTGGCGAAAGCATAACCCTACCTGGGCTTCGGTTTGGATACTTGGTAGCTGTCCTAGGAAGGTGCAAAGCACGTGAATGGAACAACTCCCGTCATTGGTGCATGATTGGAAACTACAGGCTGTAATTATACACCTTGGCAAAATAAATGCACTTGGCAGCAAGAACTAATGCTGGCCTTTTTATCATGATTAAGTGAAGTGGATGAAATTGATTCAACTTTTACCCTGATCCATCCCAGTATGGTCTGATGTCCATCCAGGGTGTAGTTCAAGGGAGCCAACAATCCAGCCATGATGGCCAAAAATACAAGGATAACATTAATTAGGAAATATTTGCTCAGGCCATCTCCGACTTGTGCTGATAAACTCTTTATGCCATATAACTCCATAATCTAGTCCATATGTATATGTATGTCGATAGGTATAGACCAATATAGAATCTCTAACTAAAACAAAAGACAAGGCTGCAGGCTTTCTGAGACTTTTTAAATTCAGTTATGTGCAGTGTGTTCACTCGAACTAGAGCAGGTTGGAACATTTTTGATTAAATGTATTTTTAATTAAATATGCTATTTTGTCAAAGGTGAAACATTTTGAAGAGAAGTATTGATTTCAGTGAAGTTTTTGACACTAAGGTTTTTGAGATTTAGGGCTCTCTGGTCATTTCTGAAAAGAGAGAGACCTGACTGGAAAATTTGCACAATTCCATTATTCAAAAATGTTTGACAGGTCTTGGTTTCACTCTAGTATGCAACAAAAACAAATTCTGAAACCTTAAAAGTTGGGAAAAGAAATTACCATCAAAGGGTATATAATAGTGGCTATTATGATCATTTTAACATTATAATTGGAAAGGAGCTGTATTGTTTGTACAATGGCTCAAATTCACACTGGCAAGCAGCCTCTTTCCACACTAGTTACTCTAGATTGTGAAAGGCTATTGCTTCATCAAATGTTTTGTTCAGAAAGTATTTTAATCTCTTCAGATAGGAATAAATAATCTTAAGTGTTTCCAAATAGATTTCTAGATAACAGTGTGATAGGGCTAGTGAATACATAGCTAGAGAAACAGTAGATCCACATTTATTTTCCAGCTTAGTCCAAGACACTTTATTTAGGCTATTCTGGAAGAGTAGGGATTTATAAATTAAGCATTTATAAATTAATTTAATAGAAGAACTGGAGATGGTTCAGGTGATTGGTTATGAGATAGAGCTTTTCATCTCCTGGAACTTGGTTTGAATCCAATCAGCTTTCTGGGTGTGGAAATTGTTACCACCTACTAGCTGTCCAGTGGCTCATCTTAAATGAGGTGGTGATTTCAGTCTCAGTGCTGAGAGGACAAATGGCCTCAACTGGAACCTTCAGTATAGGGATGTAGAACTGAATGGCAACTGAGCTACTTTCTCACCTTTACAGATTACTCCTCTGCTTAAGGCCCATTAAATGACACTATTTGTGCTTGTATCTAATCTCTGATTAGCTGAGAGCTTCATTCTGCAGGGCTATCAATGTGGCAGCTTTCACAAAAGCTAACTTAAGAAAAGTGAATAAATAAAGTAATTTAGAAAAAGAAGAAAAACATAATTTGGAATTGGAGAGAGGGGCAGTATCCATGGAAACTTTTATTCTGGGGGGAGAGGGTCTCTTAAGCAGCTTTGTGGAACTCAGCTGTCACTCCACAACTCTTTCTGTGCTAGCCTAACTTCCCACAGGATCAATTAAGTCATAGGGTCTCCATAAGCAGGAGTAAATATACCCACATAAGAATGGATGGGGTTTGGGCCATACAGCTGTAAATATATTTTATTATTGAGCTTAGTGGTCATTGCTGAATGCAATTTTCATCACTTAGTTAATTTCTTAGCACAGTGCCCAAGGAGCTCCTTGTTCAACTATTGCATTAATGAGAGCTTTATGCATGTTGCACTGAAAATATATACAAATAAACCAAAATTTCAAAACCAGCCTCCGTTATTTCAGGTTGAATTATGTGTGCTTGCAAGTGGAGGACATTTGGAAGCCTAACTAAGGCTGTGAATCAGGAAAGCATATGCTTAAATGGGACTTAAGAACATACGTAAAGTTAACCACATGCTTAAATGGGACTTAAGCACATGCTTAAGCACTTTTCTGAAAGTAGGAGGGCTAGAACTATAAATGGGGTAGTTAGGCATGAGTGTGCAGTTTAAGGTGTAAATAACTGAATGTGTAATTTTGAAGCCATAGATCATTGCGGGAGTCAAATTGCGCCCACAGTTTGGGAAGCCAGGTTGAGGCCCAGTTAAAATTCAGGGCCAAGATTTCTGCCAGAGGGAGTGCCATTAGTGTCTTACAGTTTGGTATGCAAACTCAGATTATTAGATCAAGTGTTATGAAGTTAATAAAATATGAAGATATTTTTGTTCTGTGTTGAAAAGTGTTCTTAATGGAGATCACTTAAGTCTGTATTGTGTATGTTCTTAAGGTAAGTGAACCATATGACAGTGCTAAGCAACTCATATTCCTAAGAAAATGTGCATGAGATGTGTAGAAGAGCTGTCCCAAGAAAAGGATAGTAGCTGTGAAAGAAAATGTAAGTAACTGATATATGCAGACTTCTAGGTTTAGGAAAACGGGAGTCAAAAAGGAGTGGGAAGAGAGAAGAACCTTATTTCCACAGAAATGTTTTTGTAGATAGTCTATATTTGCCTGAAGTTACAGAAGAACTGCTTTTTATTTTGTGAAAGTGTGATGAATTTCTCAACATAAATCCATTATACGATGCGGATGATTTTTCTGGCATGTTATTTATACTGCAGTAACATCCAAAAGCCAAAATCAGGATTGGGACCTCATTGTACTAGTGCAGACATATGTACATATGTCATGTGTGATGGGGTGACCTGCCCCTTTAAGGGCTAGGGGCCTGGAGCCGACCAATCCAGTCAAATTAGCCTTGCCTCCCACACCCGGGACAGGGTGTAGGGTTTAATTAGTAGAACCAGGTGCGTAAGGATGAGGGGGTTCCTTTGTAAAGAGAAGCAGGAAGCTGCAGAGAGGGGAATGTTCCGGAAGAGAGAGACAACCAGATTGAAGCTGGAGTAACAGACTTCAGTAGAGGCCAGTCACAGCAGGGAATGGCTGCAGACTTGAGGAAGATTCCTGAACTTTATTTTTGGAATGATTTTGTTACTTTAATAAATCCATCCCCAAAGAGAGGTGTTGCTGAACCAGAGAAGAGTTGTTTGGTAGCTTGATTGAGACAGTCCTTGTTATTGAGGAAACTGAGGCAGGGCTGTTGCAAAGTGACCCCAGGTCATGAGGCACTGACCAGCCTGTTCACATCACAGTGCAAATACACATGAGGAGTCCACAATATTAAACACTTATGGATGTGATTAACTGAAGAATCAAGGAGTGCTATTGAATAGCAAATAGCCTCATTGGCTTCACTAGGACAACTTGTGTCTGCTCACAGGCTTTAAGTTCAGCACATACATCAAGCATTTTCAAGAGTAGGGCTAAATGATAGCACAAATTGTTCAGCTGCAAAAAGTTTAACAAAATTGGCAAAATATTTTAGGACTATCCTATTAAATTAAAAGCACCAAATTCAAAACTGATAAAAGGAAATGTATGCTCTATAAATACATAATTAACCTGTGGAACTCTCTACCACCAGATATTAATTCAGCAGAGAGCACTCTAATATTCCAGAAATGGATTAAAATAATAAAAATATTATGAGCTACCCTAACTAAAATGATAACATATGAGGGAAAGCAACTCCCATGCTTCAGCACATAAGCCAGTAACGGACTGCCTTAAGCTTAAAGGAAATCTTCCTGACATCTATCAAGTTTCTGCATTACCCCCATCATTTTAGCTCACTGTTGAGCATGTTGCTTCCATTATGGTGATATTGCACCTCTGAACCATCTGGAAGAGGTCACTCACAGAGCAGATAGAAGACCATTGGTCTGATCTGGTATTAAAATTCCTATGATTCATATGCAAGAAATATTACCAAAACACTGGATAACATACTGAAATAAAGTCATTAAGTCAAATTGTTTTAATATGACGTTATGGTCATTTTTTTCTCTGAATTTGCAACAAATGCTGTGACATTTTCAGATTAGCAGGTTTTGATCATTGATTTCTTTTTTTTTTAGGTTACTATATAGCAGCAAAGAAGCAACTTAACTCTCTTCAAAATCCTTTCAGGTGCCCTTCTTAGCTCACAGAAGCACTTAGTTCGTTTTTTCCTCTTGGCCCCCCATTTTTCCTTATTTTTTAAGTGAACAGTTCTATTTTTGGATATTTCATATCTTGTAGATGGAAAAGACCATCTCCTTGTCTAATCTATTTAAATGTGGCTTTTTATACATGACCTGAAGGCTCACTGAGACTAATTTCTTGATGTCTTGGGTCAATCAGTACTGGACAGTCCTCTCCTGCAATGATGGCAGTCCTGGATTCACTGATCATGTTAAAATCTGAATTTATTTTTACAGCGCAGCTACTGGTTACCAACTGATTGTCTGTATTTGACTGCCCAAAATTGCATTGATTTTTATATTGCTTACTGACATTATACACCTAAATAAGTGATATATGCTGAGATACAAATCCTGTTAACTTCAGTGGGAGCTGGTGGATACTCAGCACCTCTGAAATCGGGCTGTTTATTGAGCTGAAATATTAGATCTAGATGCATCAGTGTAGACATCCATGTCTGAAAATATTTGCATCACTCTCTCTTGCCAGTAGAATTTCCCTGACCCAGTTGAGAGCACCATCACCTTAACTAACATTTTCACCTTTAAATTTTAACATTCTTTCTTTTTTACTGCCTAACACTTTCCATAGTATTTTGTCAGAAGGAGGTTTTCATCTTGAGCATGCTCAATCAAGTATAGCCACTGTCATTAAAGGTCATGATCTTCTATCTATGGTATCATTAGGGAAGGAGATATAGAGGTTCCATGGAGGGCAGGCAGCAGGAGCCTAAATACTAAGCTCAGCAGCTAGGGTTAGAGGAGGTTTGTCTCAGGGATTATAATAAAATTCCATAGGTGCTAAAATATGAACATCACAGGAGATCCTGCTGGTGGAACAGTAGGGCAACCTGAATTCCTGCTGAATGGAGCCCTATTAGGAGGATCATGCACTATATTAAAGTCTCCTAGCTACAAGAAAAACAAAGTGTGCTTTAATATGGTTTACTATTGCAGAGAAATACAGTGTAAGACACCTGAAAACTTTGTCATTTGAACTCTGGTAAGCATTTTAGAATCTGCTGAAAAAGACTCTGAAGAGTCAGGTTTCAGATTTTCTAAAAAATGGTACTTCTCATCTGGAATGAAAAGGAAACCCTAATACTGTGTTAGGTAAGCTTCCAGCAGGATTATCTTTTTACAAAATAAAGTAGATTTTGAATGGGTGGCAGGCTAGTTTGGGGCCTTCCTGAATCAAGTTTAAAAGAAAAATGGGATGGATGCAGTACCTTGTTTTTGTGAAGTGTTAGCTTTCCACTTTTTGATGTCATCTAAAAGACCTCCCCCCACCGTGCTTGTGTGATGGTTCCAGAGACAGGCTTCCTGCAGAATAGCTTGGTTGAGGGTGAAAGTATGTCCTGTAATATTCCTCACTAAGGAAGGCATCAGAGTATTTTTTACTAAGTAGTTAAGTTGTGTATTGGGACTTCTATTTATTTTTGGAGCATTGTGTTCTTTGCTTAAAAGTAATTCTTAATTTGTCTTGGCCCATACTGATCTGCTTCAAGGAGCTGATCTTGAACCCATTAAAGTAAATGGCAAAACTCACATTGACTTCAATAGGATCGGGAGCAGAACCTGTCAGAAAATAGTAGAAGACCCTAGACACTATACTCTGCTAACAATGATGGTTACTTACTGCTTATGTCATCCGTTCTGCTGTGGGAACCAAAAACTTTTTAATGGTGCCTGTTTTTCTTTGATATAATAATTCCTAACTCTTACATAGTGCTTTTCCTCACTAGAATTAAGCCCTTTAAAAAGGAGGTCAGTATCCTTATCCCATTTTACAGATAGCGAAACTGAGGCACAGATAGGTGAAGTGACTTGGTCACCCCACAGGCCAATGATAGAGCCAGGAATAGAAACCAGATCTCCTGAATGTCAGTCCAGTGCTTGATTCATTAGGCTACACTGTTTTCATGAGAAACGAGAGTCTCTGTTCTTGATCATTTCCCTGGTTATCCTACATTTCATCATCCTATTTCCCATCTGGGAGCTGATACAAAGCCCATTGAAATCAATGGGAGCCTTTGGTTGGATAAAACCAAGGGAATATTCAGGTTGTTGGATAAAACCTATAATGGTTAGTGAAATATTTTTATATAACTTATTATGACGGAGTTATACATCATCCAGTCAGGGAATTATGGTGACCAACTATATAGCAGAAATAATAAATATAGTGAGCTTAGCTTGTGAGTAGTCCACATGGTGAAATTTGTTCACATTAAATATTCATCAAATAATTTCAAATAACAAATACATTTGCAAAAATTAAAGTCTGTTTGTGAAAAAATCTAAATCAGACCAACAGTATTGCTGATTATTCATAGTTTCTGTCCAGAGCTTAATTTGTGTCAGGGTTGGCTGGGGCTGAGCCCTGGCACCTCTAGGTTTTGCAGTTCATAGCCCTGGCACCTCTGGGCTTGCTGCATCAGTTATGAATGTAAAAACTTGCGTGAGCCCCGGCATCTAATTGCTTGGGCCCCGGCACCTCTTTCATTACAAATTAAGCACTGTTTCTATCGATATCTCTGTAGTATAATTCTCCTTGAGCTATGGCAGGGCCGCTGACGGGGGCAAAAGGGGAAGCTGCCCTGGGGCCCAGCAATTTAAAAGGACCCGGGGCTTCCAGCCACCACCGCTGCTACCGCAGCAGTGGCCGGAGCCTGGGCCCTTTAAATTGCCGCCAGAGCCCTGGGTGGCACAGGCCGGGCAGTGCTGAAGGGCTGGTTGGGGGAGTCTGGCCCCAGCCCTGCCCCTTCCACCCGAGGCCCTGCCCTTTCTGGGGCCCAGAGCTGCCCCCCCCTCCCCGAACCTTGCCCAGGAGCCCGGCCACCCTGCGTACCAGTAAGTCTTTTAAGTTACTTTCGCCCGAGTGGCGGCATCTATCTGCTGAAATGAAGAAGAAGAACTTGGCCCTGAATTAGGAAAATAGATTTAGAAAGTTGGGCTTAGTGAGTCAAATATATTCCTGATGTAGCCCTATTCACTCTAACCGAGCTACACCAGGGATGGCTTTGACTCAACATCATTAGGAAAGAATAGATTTCACAGACACCTCTTTGAAGTCTTTGACATCATAATAGGGGTATATAAAACCTGATATTAACAGACTTTCCACTTAATAAGAAAATCAAACTAATAGGGTATGATTCAAAAATTAGTAGACCTTCTGTACAAAGGTTGGGGAATAAATGACTAAAACAGTCAGATTGAAACCAGGCACATCAATGAGTTCAAGAGACGACCAGATGAGTTGCTGAGACAGAGGCAGCAGAAAAGCATGTGATGAAATTAAGCTAAACTATAAAAGAAACAACAGTCAAAATATAAAATTAATTGGAATTGATAAAAACATTTTCAATCACAAACATGCCTGTATTACTCTATAATATTCTGGTTTTAGATACACATTAAACTATCCCATTAAAATGTTATTTTTAAATGTCACCATTAATAAATAATTTCTGATCATTTTTCATTGTAGGTCTCCCATTGAAACATTAATAGATACAAAGACCTTATGACTGGAGTGGGAGGAGATATTTCATCTGTCTGTTAGTTTAAATACATGTTTTAGGATGACTTTTTACATTTCTTTTTTTCAGTGGGTGCTTCCCCCTCCCTCCTCTTCTCTTCAATACATTCATGCGTAGGTGCTGCTCGTTTCTCAATTCTGAGACTACCACCACCCGCCTGCTGATTGGCTGCTGCTCGAGCACTTTTGCTTTGTCTGGCCATCAGTTATGAAACTCCCACCAGAAATTTTAATATCTGCACCTGTGATCGATGGGGCCAATTTTCCCATCCGTGCATAGGGGATTTTAACACATACTTTTCATGGTGTTAATGTGAACTTTTCACATAAATCCTCCACCCAGTTTGGGCGGAGAAAGGGAGGAAGATAGAATCCGAAGTCTATTTTTTAAAGTGTATGTATCCTTTCTTCTTCCAGTCTTTCAGGATTCCTCTCTTGTGTCATTTTGTTCTGTACCTGTGTAATATGCTTCCCTCGTCTATGTAGTCATGACTCCTTCTATACAACCTATACCTATCTATACGAATGTACAAGTAAATGTATTACATGCATAACCCCTCTGGTATTTTTCCTTGCCCATGTTCACACAGAAATTGACTGAGAGTAGGGTTCTGAATCTGCCTGTAAACATGGTCCATATTTGTTCCAGTTTTCTAGCAAATGCATAGATCATATTACGGAGGCTGATCCAACAAATTTCCATGTGTCAGTTGTACCTGCTGCAAGTGTTATTCTGTTCAGTGATAACAGGACTTGCATGCTAAAATAGAAAGAAAGCAAGAACATCAGGTCCTTGTTGTGATCTGAATTGCTTTTTCAACCATCTGCTGACCAGTCCTTTGAAAGAAAGTCTGTGTCTGGATCAGCACCTTTCCACTTTTTCTAAAACAATAAAAGAAGTTTTTTAGAACCCTAACTCTGCTGCATTTTTGAAAATAGCCAAAATCTACTGAACGTAATGCATCAACAGAACTATATGCTACACTTCAATATACTATACAGGAACTGATGGAGGTTTACAGTTTGATACTATATTAGTGTCAGACATATTTATTCCTCCCTTGAAATTTATTGATGTGATTTAACTATAAACTATATATCTTGTTACTTAAGATAAAATATTTGTAGTGATAGGGAAAGAAGTAGATATGGAGAAAGGCCAAATTAGTCTATTAGTTTTCGTAGGTATAATAGTGAGTTAAATAGTTTAGTAAGAGTCAGATTTGAACAAGCATATCAGTGGGTGCACTATCTAAGCTAAAATTACAAGAGATGTCAGTCCTCATCTTTTGAACATAATCTAATCACCACTAGATGAGGTAGTAGAAATATCTTCCTAATATATAATATTGCATAATTATAGAGGTGCTCCCTTACTCTAAAGCATTTGGCATTAGCCACAATGGGAGGAAGGATTCTGTATTAAATGGACCATTGATCTGTTCCAGTATAGCAAAATAATGGGGTGGGTCAAACCCCTCCCTCCCAGGTCAGGGTGTCCTAATTTTGATGTATCATTGTTTCACCTCTCACTTTTTCATTTACACGTGAAATCACTTGTCAGCCAATGTTAAATTTCTTTTTGACTGTTTTCAGCTCAGGTCCAGTCAACCAACCAAAGAGAGGCAATCTTGTGTCTCAACCCAATCAGATTCCTTCTTTCCATAAAATGTTATTTTAACTAAAAGTATTTGATTTAAAACAAGAGGGAAATTATTATGACTTTTTTGGTATTCACTGTAATATTAATATGAACTATTTTCTTCCTGATGTGGAAATAGTATGTAATTCCATTGTAATTTGGGAGTTCCATTGTAATTTGGAATTAATAAATCCGCTTATAGTGAGTTACAATGGAATTCTTATAGAAGCACATACACCCTCCACTTTAATACAAAATTAATTTATGATTTCACAATGTGATTTCATTCAATATATTGACCTCTTCAGTACGTTTATGTGTCTGCAATATGTGTGCGTGTGTATGTGTGTGGTATGAGGGAGCTAAAATATTTGTTTCAGTGGAGTGTAGCCTGGTGGATTGAACATTGGACTAGGACTCAGAAGACCTGAGCTCTATTCATGGCTTTGTAACTAGCAAAATCACATTAAGATCTGCTGATGAAAGCTGGGTATTATTATTTTATTAATCATGTCTCTGAGCCTGAGAAGGAGCCAGAATTTACCAAAGTACATTGCCAAAGAGCCACAGTAATACATCAGCAGCTCCCAGTGCCTGCCGGCAGCCCCCACCAATAAGCGCCTACTGCCCCCGCCCACTGCAATCAGCTGTTTCATGTGCTCAGGAGGCTATGGGGCGGGGGGTGGGGGAGGAGTGAGGGCATGGCAGGCTCAGGGGAAAGGGTGGAGTGGGGGCAGGGCTGGGGGCAGAGCTGGTGGTTGAGCAGTGAGCACCCCCCCCCCCCCCCGCACACTGGAAAGTTAACATCTATAGCTCCAGCCCCGGAATCTGTGCCTAGGTAAGGAGCCGCATATTAACCTCTGAAGAGCCGTATGCGGCTCTGGAGCCACAGGCTGGCCCCCCTGTCCTAGTCTATCCACTCCCATCCTCCCCTGTATCCATGTCATTCCCTTCTCTTTTCACCTGGTTCATCCATTCCAGTCCCTCTTCCTCAGATGTTTTATTAGCATGAATGCTTGTGGTAAGTTAATTTTATGCTTACATGTTCACACATTCAGAAAGGTCAATTCACACTAGCAAAATGATTGTACAAGCAGTACTTGTGGAATTAGTGAACAGAAGGAATATCATGTGACTTATTTGACCAACCACATTTTGACTTTCAAATTGCAAGTCTTTGACTGAAAACACTGTGAAAAAATTCATTGAATAAATGTTGAATAAAAAATACATTTGAAAAAGTCATGATTTGTTCATGGATGTTCCACTAGGAAAATAATAAGCAAAACATGTTGAATAATGTATATTAGAAGTCTCTATAATCTTAGACTATTATTATTAATAATAATTATTATTATATTCAATACTTATTTTATGGTAGCATCTAGAGCCTCCAGTCTTCACCAGGATCCTCTGCTTTACAAACAAGCAAAATATGAGAAACATTAGAAACATTAGAAAACAAGCAAAATATGAAAGTGGGAGAGGAGAGACAGACAATCAAATATATACAAGGTATATAGACATTTTATACAAGCACTGTCTGGGGTTGTACTACACAATTGTATAAATCAACATCAACTTTCTCTAGTTTCCCCTCAGTCTAGCTATCATGTATATTGTTACTACCTGTAGGCATTGCTGCAGACGTGGGTCTTGAGAAGGGACATGAAGGAGGTAATAGCTTCACATGACAGTTCAGGAAGAATGTTCTGAGGATAAAAGTGGTGTGGAGAAATTATAAAAAGTTTGGGGGAGAAGAGGACAAAAGGGCAGGTTAGGCTGCCATCATTGGTGGAGCTGAACTGAATGAGAACGGTGATGCAATAGAGGTAAGAGCAGATAAGTAGCAAAGGACAGAGCTGTAAAGGACCTTGAAGAAGGGTATCTCAGTTACCTGTTATCTATATACATGTATATTTATAAAATGTCTTGGATTGATTGAATTAACTGGCTTAAGGAATGGGGATGTGAAATTACAACATGGCTAGATCCCCACGAGTTGTAATGTTCTGCACCTGCCATTGAAGCACCATAGGCAACCAGCTCCACAGATTTGCAGTCACAGACACCATTCCTGTTCTTTACTTAGCCTGCTCCAGCTTCAGACCACAGTGCTGTGTACCCTGAATGGTCCTGCCATTCTTTCCCTCTTCCTCCCAACCCCCCTCCCCCCGCCCCAACTTATAGGAACTTCATAAATTCTGTTGCCATCTGCCCCTTTACATAACGTTTAACTCTGGGATGGGCAAATGGTTATCAAGTGCAGATTGTTTTCTAACCCAAATGGGGAGGAAGTTCATTGAAAGTCCATTTCATGAAATAGTTTATATTTCAAAAACAAAACTAAACAATTCAAAAAGGCTAGACTTTTACACTAAAACTGTGCTAAAAGTTCAAGATTGTTTGACTAGTGAAAGGAATTTCCGAAAATGTATTTTAGAGAGAGCTTGAGATGCCACATAAATTGTCTATGCCTTCTGCATGGTTCGCTGCTTTTTCTCCCAGGGATATTCCACATAGCCATTGGCCTGTAACTGCACAGGTGCATCTTGCAATGAATAAATTATGTGTGTTAGTGAACTAAAAACAAATGGCAGGGACACATAGGACCAAAGCAGTGACAGCACTGATGTCACGTGCTGCCACCAGAGGAAAGTAAAAAAGGCATCACACCTCTTCCCCCTCTGTCTCCAGATTCACCCAGCTCTGATCTGCAGTGGACAGATTTCATGCTGTTTGTTTGTTGAGGCAGAAAGTGAAATGTTTTCATTTCTAGGGGCTCCGTTTATATTTTGTACATTTCTTATTGATGTGTTGGCTGTTTTAACTCTCATTTGGTGTTTATCCATGTGTTACTAAAACTTAGGCAATTGTTGGAGGAAAAATAAGCTTTTGTGCTTCAATACATTTAAAAATATTTTATAAAAGTGCAAAAATGAACTATTTTGGAAAAGTAATAAAGTGAGGATGAATGTGTAGCTGTTAAGGGATTTCATAAGAAGATAAAAATGGCCACACTGGATCAGATCAATGGTCCATCTAGCCTAGTATCTTGTCTTCTGACAATGGCCAGGGCTCAATGCTTCAGCGGGAATGAACAGGACAGAACAATTGGTGAGTGATCAATCCTCTGTCATCCTGTCCCAGTTTCTGGCAGTTTGAAGTTTAGGGATGCCCACAGCATGGAGTTGTATCCCTAACCATCTTGGCTAATAGCCACTAATGGACCTATCTTCCATGAATCTATCTAATTCTTTTTTGAACCCAGTTATACTTTTGGCCTTCATAACATCCCCTGGCAATGAGTTCTGCAGGCTGATTATGTGTTGTGTAAAGAACCAAGCAATTTGTTCTATCTGACTGTGATAAAAGCTCTATAGGTCAATAGATATCCTGGAATTCAAAGATAAAATGCAAAATAAAGAGAGCAGAGCTGTAGATAGAGAAGGAGCAGGTGAGAAGGTAAAAGCACTCATCTTTCATTTTAGAATTCTAAAGACAGGTAACTTGTTCTACAGGCTAATATGAGTTTCTGTGTTTAATTTCCTTATTTTAATTTATTTTATTTAAAGAAAAAAGAAAAGAATTAACACTTCTTCTGATTTCTCCAGCTTCAGAGTGAAAAGTTTATGCCCCCATAGTGAAACAGTGTAGAAAAATCATCTCTACATATGTAAATAATATATTTATGTTAATCCATAGTTCTACAAATATCTAGTGTTGTTATTGTAAACATGGTTGAAATTTTGTGCTGTGTACTAGATTCAGACCAATTTTATACTCAATCCAGATTATGCAGGGATGGGTGCTGGAAAGTCTGCTAGAAATGGAAAGGACTTCTGCAGCTAGCCAGCGCAGACAGGGGGTGTGCTGTGGTGGGGGAGATATTGATTTGGCTCCTTCCTTGCCACAACCCATAGGGCTCCTCTGGAGCTCCTGCTGCAAGTTACAGATACTTTTTTCAGCCAAACCCCTGTTGCAAACACCTCTTGCTCTTCCCAGTGGTGAATCCTCCTCCTGTGCAGGTACCACTGTTGGTGCAAAGGCGTTCACCTTTTACCACAGTAAGAGCATCAAGCTCAAGGTTTATTTATTTATTTTTTTAAGAAACCTGTTCCTGTATGGTGAAAGAGTAAATGACAATGAGGAATAACACTAATTTCATTCTACCCTGTAATGCCCTGGTTGAGCTACAGGTTTCCTAATCGCTGCTAAGGCTTCTCTCTTTCATCCCTTTACTCAGCATTCGCAGGAGGACATCATGGCATATGGCCAGAGTTTGGAATAAATGTCGTTGTCAAAGGGCCTTATCTCCTAAATTATGCATCAAAGCTGCCCCATGCAGCAGTTTCTCTTCTATGCCTGATAGTTCACATGGTCTTGTCTCAGTAATGGTTAGCCTGTGTATGGTTTTTTCATTATACAGTACTAATCAATAACTTCTGCACTATAGCCCTTGTTTAGAGGGCACATGGTGTTCAGTCAGTTGGACTGTGTTTGACAATACAGGAGTGTAATAGAGCTGACCAAATTATTTGTTATGAATAATGGCCCCAATACAGGAAGTTGCTTGCTTAAATTCATCCCTATTCAGGACAGCAGTTAAGCATGGGTTTAACTTTAATGACATGTTTAAAGTTAATGACTTCCTTAAGTGCGTTCCTGAATAGGGATGCTTTCCTGAAATGAATTTATTCCCTTTTTAGATTAGCAACTCATTCAGAAACTGAATCTGATTTTTTTCAAATGCGTTCACATGCCATTGATTCTGTTCCCTGATTGGATAAAGGAAATGTTTAAAACAGAGAATAAATAATAATGAGTAGTAAACAACGAATAATGGACTTCCTTTATACAGTTCAAGAAACTTCTTGGGTTTGCAGACATTTGCACAAATACTGGACAGGCTGCTTGAACACTTGCTAATAAAAAGTAAGACCACAGGAATGATAGCAGACCAATCTTGGCACTCTTAATAACAGTGGTATTTACAAATTGGGATTTTGTTGTTATTTGAAAAGGTCTAACTAATAATAATTACACACACACAAACAAAAATTTTCCTAGTAACAAGACCCAACCCTGTATTGTATGGAAGGTTCATAATAAGATTTCCAGGAAAGAAGAATGGTAGGTGAAAGTCAGATAAGAATTTATTTTACACAATTTAAAAAGATTGTGAATTTTAAGTGTGTAATATCATTTTTCACATTAGTCAGTTTTGCTCCATACTAAAACCTAATAAGATATTCAGTGATTAGCTAGTAAAGTTCTTGTACCACAAATTATTGCAGTATCATCACACACACAAACCTGTTTCATGCACTTTGATAAAGACTGACAATCCAAGAGCGCAATTATTACAGGTGTGTACACATGTGATATGTGAACCATTTAGTGGTTTAGACAGTCTTGAACCTGTTTCCACTGAAGTCAATGGGAGCTTTGCCATTGATTTCAATGTAGTCAAGTTTTGGGCCTAAAGTCTGGATAATTAACTAAAGCTTATACTTGTCCATTGATGTCTCCATCCTTCACACTCTTCTCTTATGTTCTTCTTCACAAATACACCTCTCCTTTCTCTAGCCCTCAAGTTCCTTTCTCCGAAGTTTCATGACCTTCCTTCCTCTGTATAACATTTAATAGACTCTCCAAGTACCCTCATTTCACTTTTTGTTTTCCAAAACCTTCCACGGATCTCATTCTCCCCAACTTGTTTTCTTTTTTTAAGCCCCCAAAAGATCCTGTAATCCTCCTGATTTCTCTTTCCCACCATGTGGCTGACAAATCTAATAAGTAGCAGAAGATATCGCAAGGTTTGGCAGTCTCGCTGTTGGGCTTAGCATATAGTTCAGTACATGCCAAGGCTTCCTGTTAAAAAGTGGTCCAAATACATTGAGTGCATCTCAGAAACATCATGTACATAAAATTTGAACAGACAGTATCATAGTTTCAGCAAAGAGCCTGGAGCAATGCTAGAGTAAATAACAACAAAGGAAGAGTGCTTGGAGGTTGTAAGGCAGAGGGTGGAGAATTTATCAAAACAGATCCAAACTTTAAAAAGGTCTGGATTTGTTTCAGATTTGGGCAAGAGCTAAGGATTGGATCAGTTCTGATTTTTAACAATTTATGCATAGGCCCACACATATATTATTATTACACTCCAATATGAATATCTGAATAGCACAGACAACATGTCTTAACTTTGTAACTTTTTATGAAGAAAAGAATAAAAAACCCACACAAATCCTGTCACTATAGCATCGCAGCATGCATCTCTGTAAATGTAACACACTGTTTCTAAAGAGAAGTTTGAACAGCTGTTGATAGGCCTTTGGATATAATTATTAGTAAGATTTTAATATTGCACATTGTTTAAATTGCAATTTAAGCAGGTGGATGCTTTTTAATTCTCTATCTGTGTAGTGAAATACTATGAAAATTAGGTTCTGTTTTAATTAGACATAACCTGGTTGATTTAGTGTCAGAACACTCCATACAGCAACTGTAACAGTAAATCTGATTGCTTAAGAATTGTGTAATGGCTGATTCTTGCAAGGTTTTGTATACGTAATAATGTGTTCATGTATGTTAAGGCAGGGTTGCTATTTGTTCTTTTTGGTCCCAGTGTTATCTTTATTTATTTATAGTATTGTACATGTGTATTTTTTATTCTCGTGACAACTGCCTCATGTATCAGCTGTTAAGAGAGCCAGCACCATGGTGTGAGATGGATAGCCTGTTAGTTTTTTCCTTGCACTGGGATTCCCACTCATCTCCATGGAAACCTGAAACCCCAGAGGAACAAAGCACTGAAGCTACTACTGTATTTGAATACTGTACTATTTGAAAAAAGCAGACATTACCGCCGTGCCTGTGAACATCACTGTAGTGAAAAATTTGTCTGTTTTTCCATCTTAAAACCCATATTCTAAGGGATTTATAATCAGAATGTAAATCTTGGTTCCAGGCCTACTTTAAATTTATTGTGAAGGCATGTATATTTTCCTTCTTATATTACCAAACTTCATTAACATTGATAGGAGTGGAACACATGCATGCAGGTAAAAAAATATATTATCTTGCCAGAAAGCAAAATTGTAAAAAAAAAACCTGGAAAAATTAGTCTGGTAAAGAGTACAACTGACTCATTGCTCACAAATTAAATGTGTTGATGGTAAACTGCAAAGATTTTTCTTAATTATAACCAAACAAACAGAAAACCACAACTTTTACTCGGATTTCAAACCAATACTAAAATATATAAGTACATGAATAAATTTAATTTCAAATGGAATATCCTACAGTATTTCTCCTTCACTTACCCTACCACCAGAGTTGTAGACATTGAGTTTTCCTCTAGAACAGCTGGTGACGGCACAGATATTGTAGCTGAGCACAGAGACATCCAGGTGCAACCATGTGGAGTGCCCCCAGCTGTTCACTTTGAAAAGTCCTACACTTTCAAGCCCTGCTGTTACAGTATGCACCCGCAACCAAGTGGCAGTCTACTTATTTTGTGCCTCTCTGCAACATACACTTGCAGCAAATATTCCTCCTTCTTACTCATTATTGTGAATAACTGGGTAAATTTTAAACTGACTTGCAATGTAACACTCCCCATTGTTTGTTTGAATTTGCCAGAGCACATTAGAACACAGAGACCATGTGAAAATTTACATTAGAGATGCCTGGTGTGATGTTTATTTTGTATTGCTATAGCACCCAAAGGCCCCAGTCAGGATCAGGACTCCATAATTCAAGGCACTGTTCATACACAGAGGGAGACACATCCTCCCTGCCTTAAGCTGATTGCAATCATGAAACAATCTGATTCAAGACAAGGCACAACAAATGAGTGTGACAAGGAGGAAAGAGGGGGAGAAGGACAAAGATAACAGATGCCTGACTATGTGGTTGCATAGACTAGCTATGTGCATATCTTGGTGCCTTCAAATCATGTAGAAGTTTATTTTTATATAAATATCTGCAAACCTCAATGATCCTTCTGCCTACCAGAGTAATCTGGTGATATCCTGTAAGCATTCCAGTAGCAGTCTATCATCTTCAGGAGGGATTTGAATGGTAGTGATTTTATAGGCAAAATCTTCCTCTACAGCCCCAGCATGAAGAGGAGATGAGCTGCACAAAAGGGTAGCTGATTAACTGCTTAGTTCAGTGTCTCCAACTCTTGCAATTTTATGAGTCTCATTATATTTGGTATTTTTCTGAAAGCCTCACTCCTGGAATCATGGAATCACGTGAGAATCTCAGCTTTCATTTTTTTAAGTAATTTTCTAGCTCTCATGATTGGAGATAGAAACTGGAAAGAGTGACTCTGGAGAGCTCCTATCCCAGAAGGGACATACAAAAATGCAAAATTCATTATTTTTAAAATCTTACAGTTTTTAAGCCACTCTCATGAGTCTTGGGGGCCTAACTCATGAAGAACATTCAGGCTGACAAAGGACTAGACACTTACGTGAAATCCTATCCCCATTGACATTCGTGGAGCTAGAATATCCCTTTTAAAGCCCAATCCTGTGAGTTGCTGAGCAGCTTCTGAACGGTATTGAGCACCCATTATCTCCCACTGATTTTCAGGGGAGTTGAGGGTCAGTCAGCACCTGGCAGAATCAGACCCTTAACAGCAGAAGAAAGAAAAGATTGAGAAAAAGGAAGACAGATTAGCTTATGACAGAGAGAGGGGGGTAGGGAGTGGGGAAACCATGAAGTCTCAAAGGCAGAGGGTTGCAAGTGTCCCTGGGGAAAGGTGATGTGATAGTTCCCTTTTGGGGAAGGAGCTGGATAGATTTCTCTGCATGTTACATTGCAGAGATCCTTGCACAAACTATGGCTGGTTCTGCCAGAAATGCTTCTCCATAACTAACTGACGCAGTTATCCAACATTTCCCCCCTCCCGACAAAGATCTCTCACAAAAAAATGTCCAAATAAAACCTCCTGGCAGCTGCTCTCGGTATATTCAGTTAAACCAGCCCAGAGGATGTGCGAGAACAAGGAAGCAAAAGCAAAAATAAAAGCAGTGTTTCTTTGGCTATCCTGTAGCTAGTGTTGGTTTGGCTGTCCCCACCAGTGAGTACCTTTGCCTCCCTAATCCTGCTGCTCCAATTTTCTACTCTAAACCTCAAACTTACAGAGTAAATATTTGAAAACATATTTTTTAGGTATTACACGTAGTACATTTTTAGCAAATTTGGGACTGTTGTGCTCCGTTTTCATTGACAGGGCCTCAGGCTTATACAATTAAACCTGGTGACCACAAAAAACTTTTCAAAACTTTTTTTTCCTCCAGTATGTTTTTTGATGAGAATTTGCAAGGGTTCGGGGGGCTGTGCAATTCCGTGATTTGCTACATACACCTCCTACTTCTTCCACTCATGGAGTTTAAAAACAATAATTTTTTCCAGTAGTTCATCTTTTCTGTATCTTTCCATACTCTGTTCCCAAATTTATGGTAACTCGGATGTCACCAGTTTTCTGGGGTAAACTACGAAGAAAATGGTCAGATATATTTCATTTTTAAGACCCTATTTATTTTTATTTTATAAGCTCAGATTTTTTGGTTTATTGATTTAATTAGATTTAAAAAACAACAAAACAGTGTGTCTACCTGCAGCTGACAGTGGCCTTGCCGTTAACTAAACACATGCTACAAAAATAATTACTTAACTAAAACAGCAGCAAAGTCCTGCTCTCTCCTTCTAACAATATAGCAATCATTAACAATCATTAACCCATTTCAAATCAGAGCTTCCACCCCACCCGTTCTCATCCGATACACACATGCCACCTGCATTGTGCTGTCTCAGCCCTCCCAAACACCATCTCAAACAGACAAGGACAAAAGGACAAGGCAAAGAATTCAGGTTGTTTCAAACCAAGGGTGGGAAGGAGCACATTCCAACGGTTAGGAGTACTTGTGACACCTTGGAGACTAACCAATTTATTTGAGCATGAGCTTTCGTGAGCTACAGCTCACTTCATCGTGAAGTGAGCTGTAGCTCACGAAAGCTCATGCTCAAATAAATTGGTTAGTCTCTAAGGTGCCACAAGTACTCCTTTTCTTTTTGCGAATACAGACTAACACGGCTGTTACTCTGAAACCATTCCAAAGGTTAGGTGCCCTTACAGAGTTTGCTCTACACAGGGATCTTCAGTTCAAGGGCCTCTGCAGAGCTCAATTGCTTCAGTGTGAGCAGGGCTGGATTATCGCAGCAGCTTTAGGGGCTTCAGCTCAGGGCCTTGGGCGAAGGGGGGCCCTGAAAAAAATAAATCCATAATTACATACAATTCAGTGGTCACCAACCAGTCGATCACGATTGACTGGTCGATCGCAGAGCCTCTGCCAGTTGATTGCGATCTCCAGGCTGCTAAGAATCCAGTAAAACAGCGAGGACTCCGGTGTCACCTTATGCCCAAATAAATCTGTTAGTTGTTTTTGTGGATACAGACTAACACAGCTACCCCTCTGATAAAAGTCCAATGGCACAGCAGGGCTCAGGCAAGCTGCCTGCATGCCATGGCCCCACACTGCTCCTGGAAGGGGCTGGCTGCTGGCACGTTTCTGCGGCCCCTGGGTGGGGGGAAGAGGTGTCTCTGTGCGCTGCCCCTGCCCCCAGCACTGTCTCTGCAGCTCCCATTGGCCAGGAATCAATTGCCTGAGCCCTGCTGCGCCGCTGGCCAGGAGCCGCTTGTGGTAAGCGCCTCCCAGCAAGAGCCTGCACCTTGCACTCCCTCCTACACCCCAACCCCCCACTCCAGGTCAGAAGCCTCTCCTGCACCCAAACTCCCTCCCGGACCCTGCAGCCCCTCCTGCACCCCAACCCCCTGCCCCAAGCCAGAAGCCCCTCCTGCATCAAACTCCCTCCCAGAGTCTGCACCCCCCACCCTCTCCTGCACCCCATCACTCTGCCCCACCCTGGAGCCCCCTCCTGCACCCAAACTCCCTTCCAGAAAGAAACTAATATAACAGCTGTTCTAAGGTAAGAAGTAGGCTATTTTGAATTAACTTAACTATATTCTACATGTTTTAAGACTGAAATGTAACCACAGAACGGCTTTATGTTAATTAAAAGGCAAGTTTAGTATAGCGTTAATAGCTTCGATGCCATAATTGTGATCATTTTGTTTTAAATTAGGAAAAGACTTGTACACACGGGCCCCACAAAATCTAATAGCCCCAGGCCCACAGGAGAGTTAATCCAGCCCAGAGCGTGGGCTAGGAAGAAAGGCAGTATTTCAGGTAGGAAGGTCCCAACCATTTTGTTCCAGTGTGTATTTTTAATTGATTTGGAAAAGTTGCAGAAAGCTATGCATTTCATAGAACCATAAAATCATAGGAACTTAAAGATGTGAAAGACCTATTAGGTCACCTTATCTGTCCTCTAACCAGTGTGAGATTGTCCCCTACAATATATTCTGGAATGCTTTGTCCAGTCTAGTTTTGAATGACTCAATCAATGGAGCTTCCACCACTTACCTTGAGAGATTGTTCTGCAGCTCTTACAGTTAGGAAATTATTTTTTATATATTTAGCATGAATTTTCCTGAGTTTCATTAGTCCTAGTCTTTCCTCCTTGGAGTAGTCAGTGGGATTCCTTATGTGAGCAATAGATTTTGCAGAATTAGGCTTTAAACAATTATTCTTCATCCATGATGTTTCAGTCCTCAAACACCTTCAGGAAGGAATCACATGCCTCTTTTGTCACCATCATTAATCCAAGCTATACCTGCATGTTCAGATCTATTAATTTTTCTCTACTTAATAGCTACAGTGCATTTTTCAGTAACATTTTTTATCCAAAATATTTCTAGGGCATAATTTTTCCTACATTTTCAAGATGATGTTGGGGAGTCACTTAACTAAATGTCTTCATACCACTTTCAAAATATAAGGGTTGATGTGCATATGGGAGGCAGCTTCACACAATAGGCCTTAAGAGCTTCAAATTATTCTGAAGAGGGCATTGTGGTCTATGAGATATTTAGGTCTTTTTTGCCTCTGATAGCAGGGGACTATCAGATGTTTCAATCACCCAGGAGGTCCCTTAAAGTCCTATGTCCTTTATGCCTCAATATAAAAATCACACAATTAGCCTCAGAAGATGGTAGCTCAAGTAAATGACTTTTATATTAATATAAAAACTGTAAGCAAGTAAGTAAGTGATGGATTTTGAATCTATGTTCAGATCTATTCAGTAATAATTTTTTTTGCCAAAAATATTTTGAGGGCATAAATTTTCCTACATTTTCATAATAGCAAATTGACCAGTTGTGGTTGGGTATTTTCAACCAATGGAGCCTGCACCATGGCTGTAAGCTCTTCTCTGTATTCCTCGAGTTCAGGGTGGAATAAAAACAAAACAAAATGATTTTTCTAAAATAAAAAATGGATATTTTATTTAGTCTTTTTAAAATATAATGTTTTTCTTTTTAAAAATAAACGTGTTTAATTACCATTACCATACTAATGCAGCTTGACACAAGTCATGAGCAAAAAGTTAATTATCTAGTAAATAAGCAATATATCATGCACCATTTTCTAACATACTAACAATGTGCAATTAATAAGAATCTGAAAAATATTAAGCTATATAATTTCTTAAATAAATGTACATAGGTATAGTGTACCCTCCTAGCAAAAAGATGTACCAATCTAGTATACAGGCTCTATTTAGTTGTAAATCAACATGGTTTAATGATTTTATCAACTAATGAGCATGCACCTTTCTTTAGAAAATAATTGAAGTACAAGTGGAAAAGTTAAAATCAATCATTTAAATGGAGGGTTTCCACTTGGTGATTTAAATTGCCTTGATTTAAATCAATCCACCCTGCTCAGGTTCAGTTTCCACTAGCTATTCTTCATCCAAGAGCTGATCTCATCCAAGCACTGGGCCATCTTAGTATTAGTGGTGTGGTTACATGTGGTGAAGGATGAGGAGAGCTGTGTGTCATCTGTATATTGCTGGCTCATTTCATCTGACCACTTCACCTAATAGTTGCATGTAAATGTTGAAAAGGACCAGAGGGAGAATTGATCTTTGTGATACTCCACAACTGAGGGCTATAGTGGTGGAGGTGCAGTTTTTCCATCAATACTCATTGGCTGCATCCCTCCAGGAAGAACTCAAACCATAGTAGCTCATTACCCTGGACCCTTGCCACTTCTCTCAGATGAAACAGCATAATTTCATTATCAACAGTGTCAAATGGATAACTGTCCATTGATCAGAGATCATCCATCAGTGCCATCAAAGCAGTTTCAGTTCTATGTTCTGCCTGAATCCAGATTGTGCCGGATCTAGAATGTTAGCTTCAGTTAGATGAGCTTGTAGCTGGTCTTTTGCTAGCTTCTCTATGAGATTTCTCAGGAATGACAGGTTTGACACTGTGTGATTGCTGACTAAGGCCGATGTGTCCAGAATGGGTTTCTTTGGTGTTGATCAGACTATTGTGTGTTTGAAGGAAGATATTTATTCTTTGAGTGATACACTGGCATTCAAGTTTCTGTCCTCTTCTTTTCACCCATTACTGGGTGTCAGAAAACCAAGGAGATCTGTGTGGGCAATGGGGAGAAAGGGGCTGCTTGGGAGACAGTGTGTCAGTGGCCAACACCAGTGTAAAATGGTAATGATTTACCAAAACTATGAGTCCTCATCCTGTTGGTGAGATGCTGTTGTCCGTTATCAGACTCTGGAATTTGTTGGAGTCCTTGAGTCTTCATGGTTGAAGCAGGATCGTTGGTCTTTCTTGTTGTCAGCATGCTGGATGGTCTCTGAAGACTGCCCTAATGAGGTGACAGTGGCTGGGCTGTGTGTCCTCTGTTTTGATATCTAAACTGAAAATCAGGTCCCAGGTGTGACCAGCTGTGTGAGTTGGACCAGAGAGGACCTATGAAAGTCCTAGGGAGGCAAGGGATGAGATGAGTTTTGCATGTTGAAATCTCTCAGGATGACAAGCCCGAGTATTTCCCCACCATCACTGACAAGGTATCCATGGGCTCCTTTATAATCCTTTAGTCTCTGGTGGTCTGTAAATGAGCATAAAATGTATGTTGACTTTGGGCAGGTCTAAACTGCTGCTTATGTCGATATAACTTACGTTGCTCGGGTGTGTGAAAAAGCCACTCCCTGAGCAATGCAAGTTACACTGACCTAAGCACTGTCCACACTCTTCCGCCGGCATAGTTTCCTCCTCTTGTGGAGATGGAGTAATTGTGCCAATGGGAGAGCTCTTCCTTAATTGGACTCAGGAGTCCCTAGTTGACCTGAGGTAACCCCTTTTCAGCATATTGGGAAAAGGGCCTTTATCATTCTAGGACTAATATACTTGGCCTTCCATCACTCTCTCACAGCTTTCCAGCCTGAATGTGTCACAATGACTGTAATAATAGGTAGGGCTGAGCCAACAAGAGGAAGTGTCTGTGGCATCAGACATCCATTTCCTTGAAATAAGCTGTCCTTAGTGTCACAACGCTCCTGTTGCTTTTACCTGCTTTGGGAAGGAGGTGGAGAGGTGCAGGGAAGATAAGTAACACTTACTGTTTGGTCTTGTCTGAGTTAGAGCTGAAATGTGGCTTCCTGAACAGCAGATGGCTGTGAAAACTGGGGGGAGCAGGGCGGAGGCGCAGGGTTTCTTCTTTGTAAAATGGAAGAGCCCTCTGGCTCTCTGTGAATATGTCTGTCTATCTGAAGTGTTTCATAAAAGTTTTGCACCAGCTGTTAGAGATATGCAACACAATGAAATACCTTTGATATTGCAAGATAGTGCTGATTGAAATTTTTCCATTGAAACTTTTTTTAATGAAAATTGGCTTTTTTTTTCTGAATTTCCTATCTAGACTTGGCAGTCGTCCTCAGCCCATATAAAATGGACTTCTTGATCTCTGTTAACCATTCTTGAAGTTACTTTCTACATGCTAATCACTTCATTATTGTCATCTGCTATTTTCTTTCAGTTGCTTATTAAGTGCTGATAGCACTTGTTCCCACCAGAATTTTGTTACCTCTCAATCTGCTTATCATTAGCCAGCACAGGTAGAACCAGTGACTAGAATACTGACAGCAGGCACACGTTTACTAAATACAAGAAACAGGTGTGCAATATTGCCAACCCAAAGATTTAAAAGTCATGAGTTAGGCTGTCAAAAAATCACGAGATTGACTTAAAAGTCATGAAGAGTCAAAAACCAATATGTTTCGGGGGGGGGGGTTATTTGCCTTCTGGTTTAGAGCCTTTAGGCTGCCTTTGGGTCACATTTCTGAGTTTTTTCTCTACAACTGGGAGAGCTAGAAGCTTACTTTAAAAAAAATGAATTGAAGATTCTTATGTAACTGCATGACTCCAGGCACTGGGGCTTTAACAAGAAAACCAAATGTCATGAGACTCATGATAACATTCCAAAAGTTGGCAACACTGGACTATTGCTGGAGGGTTTACAAAGGCCATTTTCCCACCGCTGTTGTCATTGCTCGAATTCACACAGTTCCCTTCTCCCCAAAGGGAGAAAGAAGAGACCCAACCCTGTGCTTCTTCTCAGAATGACTTCAAGAGGGAAAGTTCTTCCATTTGAGGATGTCACAGTGTGTGCTAAGGAACATTCGCTCACCCAGCCCACCCAAGTATATTAAAGTATATTATATCCTTAGACAATCCTGCCTCAGACTCTCTACATTACTAAAGGTCTTAAATGGCTTAAGTCACAGCTAGAATATGCTTTAGTCCCTCTTCACTGGGGTGAATTGCACTCTGTGTATAACTGTCATTTATTAATAAGAGGTCCACTCTGTATCATTCTAATTCTTGCTACTACAGACCTCTTTACTGTACTAAAGAAGTAAATTAGTAGTGCTCATTGAATATGTGGTCCACTTCCTCCCATGTTGATACTTCTTGCCTAGAAGAAGGGACAGTGTCCTTCTCTCAGAAGAGGAATTAGCTGTACATGGAGTGTGGAGAGAGAAGTAACCCAGGGCAATGGAAAGGATCTTTTGTCTCCTCCTCTGCCCTTATCTTGCACCAGGTGAACCCTTTATAAGTGTGTTTATGTATATAAGATGTTTAGTTGTTTCATCTCACTGTTGTGTCTGTATTAGTCACTAAAGAATAAAAGGGGAGATCTTTTTACACTGAGATCACTTTACTTCTTTTGCCAAGTTGTCAGAAACAAAAACTTAATAACTGTCATGAAAATCCCTTTCTATGCGGTTTCCTATCCCCACTACATAAATTAAGGGGATAATATCACTACTCCCTCACTCACAGTTGTGTGGTGGGGCAAAAAGTGAAGAAGGTACAAAACTGTGGTGTTAAGAATGGTCAGCTGTAATTTTCACGGTCTTGGTTTTATTTACCTTAATCCTGACTCTAATATAGTACCAATATAAACATAACAATAGCTATTATCTTTGAGAACTCATGGAGGATGGGTGACATCCCAAAGGAATGGAGAAGGGCAAACATAGTACCTATCTTTAAAAAGGGGAACAAAGGAAACCGAGGAAATTATAGACCAGTCAACCTAACTTGAATACCTGGAAAGATATAGGAACAAATTATTAAACAATCAATTTGTAAGCACAGAGTATAACAGGGTAATAAGTAATAACCAGTATTGGTTTGTCAAGAACAAATCTTGCCTGACCAGCCTAATTTTCTTCATTGATAGGGTTACTGGTTTCCTGGATGCGGGGAAGCCATAGACATGATTTATCTTGATTTTAGTAAGGCTTTTGACACTTCCCCACATGATATTCGCATGAGCAGCTCGGAAAATATGGTCTAGATGAAATTACCATAATGTGGGTGCATAACTGGTTACAGACCATATTCAAAGAGTAGTTATCAATGGTGCACTATCAAAATGGGAGGATGTATCAGGTGAGGTCCCCCAGGGGTCTGTCTTGGGTCCACTACTATTCAATATTTTCATTAATGAATTAGATAATGGAGTGCAGAGTTTGCTTACCAAATTTGCAGTTGATGTTAAACTGGGAGGGGCTGCAAGCACTTTGGAGGATGGGATTAGAAGTCAAAATGACGTTGTCAAATTGGAGAATTGGGCTGAAATCAACAAGGTGAAATTCAGTAAAGACAAGTGAAAAGTACTACACGTACGAAAGAAAAAAATCAAATGCTCAATTACAAAATGGGGAATAGCTAACTAGGCAATAGTACTGCTGAAAAGGACCTGGGAATAATCATGAATCATAAATTGATTATGAGTCAACAGTGTGATGTAGTTGTGAAAAAGGCTAATACCATTTTGGGATGTATTAACAGGAGTGCCATTTGTAAGACACGGTAAGTAATTGTCCCGCTCTATGTAGCATTGGTGGGTCCAGTTTTGGGTAAGTTTTCAGTAAGTTGTGGACAAATTGGAGACAGCCCAGAGGAGAGCAACAAAAATGAGAAAAGGTTTAGAAAACCTGACCTATGAGGAAAGGTTAAAACACTAAAAGATTAATTTTTAATTCCTGGTGGCTCCAGGACAATCCTGGAGGGTTGGCAAGCCTAATGCAAACACCCTAATGGGGTGGTACGGGTTTAATTGAGGGCAGAACATGATACGTTTTACTTTTTTGTTCTTGTTTCATTGTCTTAACTTATTCAAAAGAAAAATCTGTCTTCCTAGAATGTAAAAATAATGTGTTTCACACAATATTTACCTCAGAAACAGGACTGGAACTTTTATGGCCAGCTTAGGATAACTGCATATTTGCATTAATTTTTAGTAGCTTATATATAAGGCGTGGCCAAACTTTCTGACCCTCCAACTTACATATGACAATCTTCAGAAGTTCAAGAACTGGGTCACATCTCCTGGGGCTCAGGGCTTCAGCCCCACAGGAGGCACCTCCTGGGGCTTGGGTTATCAGTCCTGGTCCTGCTGAAGCCCCAGGCCCCAGCAGGCGCCCCCTGCAGGGCTGAAGCCCTGAGACTCCCCTCCCAACTGAGCAGAAGCCCCTAACCCACCACCCTGCTGCAAGACAGATGTCCCAAGGTCCACCACCCAGTCTGGTGGGTGAAGAGTGGGGGGGTGTGGAGGGCTGTGAGAGCCACATTTTAAATATAAAAGAGCCGCATGAGGCTCACAAGCCACGGTTTGGCCACCCTTGTTATATGTAATGTTAAAAATGGCAAATGCTCAGTTATCACACCAATGGATGTGGTACATTAACAAAATAGAATAAACAAATATAACAAAACAAATAAATATGTTTTCAAATATAGAAATAAAATCACACCCAAGCTGACCTTGCATTCCAGACTTTTTATTAAACTGAATTTTATTTCAGATCTGTGGAAGTAAGGGTTTGCAATGGAAACATTGGGAGATTCTTAACTGTGGTGGCCAGACTATGGTGGCTGCTTTAATATAGCACATTTGTAAATGCCTTGCACAGGTCTCCAGGTCTCTGACGTAGCAATCGTAATAATGCTATGCTTGCTCTCGTCTGTGCCCTTGGAAGATGTTTGGCTTTTTGGTGTATGTATGAAGCTACCAATTCATATGCATCTGTTTTTCTGATTTTTACTGGGGATGTTTATGTGCAGGTCTTGTGCAGAGACTTTGCAATGAATATTTTATGATTACTTCTGAGTTTTCATTTATTCTCTTTTGGGCATTGTCTAATATAGTTTTTTTTTTAATCAAAATACAAGCCAGCAAATGAATAAAGTAGGTTCTCTTGTTTTATACAACAGCTGCACTAAACAGAAAATCTGTGATGCTATTTAATTTATGTTAATTATGTTAGTGGTATCATGATTCATATTTTGCTTGTCTCCCTTATTAATTTATCATTTAATTGTTGCACTTCTAAACACTATAAGTTATTTATAACATAAGCCTCTTGATAAGACAAATGTAATATTTAGTAGAATAATAGCAACAAACACTTCCGATATCATGAAGTTCTGAAAAAACACCTATGCCATCTCCTGCGCTAGATAAGAACTGGAAACAAAACTATTTTTCAAATATTGTGAAATAGTGAACCAGGCAGAGGAGATAGTATTCAGTTTACTTAATGACAGCAGTAATCAACATGTTTTAAATAAACCAACTCGCTGTTTTTCCATCCTCTTTTTTAAAGTTTGAGGCATGCATGTTTTTCAAAATTAGACAAAGTAGGTTGATAATAAAGCTTTCCCATATTTTTTATTTGTAATGTTTGTTTTCTGAGAGTACATATTGAAAAGAACTAACATACTTCTCTTCCTGTTTAATGAAATCCAGAAAAGGCTTTCCATTTTTCCTCATAATGCATTGTATCTCATATGGTGTATTGATCTTTCATATGCTGCTGTGTCTATCATTCTCTTTGGTGACTAGGCCTAATGCAGGGTCACTGAAGATAATGTGAGTCATTTCATTGACTTCAGCGGGCATCAGATCAGGCCATATACCTCTCAGGTGTGGTTTATTTTGGCCAGATTTCTGTGATTATTTTTCAGACATTAGGTACGGCATTTTCAAAACTGAGATCCAAAGTTGTACGCATGCAAAAACTGCACGTGCATGTGAGCTCACATAAATATTCTCACAAACGCACTTTTAAACATGCTGTCAGGACTGGGACATGGGCTGCTGTGCCTAGTGGTTGGAATAGGAGTCAGTAGCCAGAAATAAAAGCCCAGGGTCAGAGCTGGAGTCAGTGGTATATTAACACCTAGGCCGACAAGGCCTAGGCCTAGGGTGGCAAATTTATAATAGCAGCCAGAGGCTGCTTCCCCTGGTGCCGGTTCGCGCCCTCCGCCCCAACTCCACCCCTTCCCCGTCCCCTCCCTTCCCCTATTGGTCCCCTTCCCCAAATCCCCGCCCTAGTCCCACCTCCTCTCCTGAGCGTGCCACATTCCCCCCTTTCCCCTCTCCTTCATGAAGCTGTTTCGTGCACAAGCACTGGCAGGGAGCGGGGAGAAGCAGGACCCGACGGCGCGCTCGGGGAGGAGGCGAAGCGGAGGTGAGCTGAGGGGAGAGAGGGGCGGTAATTATTTCTGGGCCTAGGGGCGGCAAAATCATTAATCCACCACTGGCTGGAGTCAGAGGCTAGATGTCAGAGCTAAGGGTCAGAACTGAAGTCAGTAATGGGAGCCGAGGGTCAGAGCCAGGTTAACTGCAGTGAGGCAAGGCTGTGGCCAAGATGGGAGCTAACACAGCAGTGGGTGAATGCTTTGAGGAACCGCTGAATTGCTGCTGCTGCTGGTCTTAAGAGACAGTCTCTGGACTCGTCCAACTAATCAGGCAGCATAGCCAACCAGGCAGCTCTCTACAGACCAGATGCACTTGTTAGGTTGGCTCTGCTGTAGGCATTGATTCCTGACATATGCATTTACCTGACATGTTCATGTATATGCTTATTTTTTGCAGTGAAAATCAGGATCCTAAATACATATTCATTGTTTGTTCAGAGCTGGTCTAGTTTTAATTGGGCTTTTGGGCAACATTTTTTGTTTGTCCACTCCCAGTCATAGTTAGTAGACCTCTACTGAGATGGGTAATTCCAAATAAAAAAAGAGGCTGAAACGCAGCATGATTGTGATTCAGTAGTTTAAGAGTTTTAGCTTTAACTTGAATCTTTTAAGTTGTGACCACTTAGACCTGAATTTACCGTTGCTTTACCTTGGCTTTTTATTTCATGATCTGAATTCTGTGTATGGAGTATGGGGCTGGACTGCATGTTCCACAACACCTACGGTTATTTAAACAGTCCATACTTGGTTGGTCGTCCATTCGCTTGGGACTTTTTAACATAAACATGTGTAGTGTTAATGTGTTGAGAGTTGTAGGGAGAATGTATGTCAGTCTTTCAGAAATAGTTACTTTTCAGCATGTAAACAAACAAAGACACAGGACCAGGTAATAGAAATAGAGACATTTCAGTTAAGTGTACAAGACCCAAAAGACCATAATGCCTACTTAGAACACATTATTTTTATATTAAGTAAATTTATATTTAGGTATGTGTACTAGTTTTGAAAATCTGTATTTTACATTTAAGATTGTTTATAATGGTTTGGATGTAAATCTGTGCTTTGGGGCATATTTTCCCCTTACTATGTGCACATAACCCAGTTTGATGTCAGTAAGAGTTACATGTGCATACTGAGGGGTGGATATACAGTATTCATTTGTACATTTGTAAAATTTTCACCCACTGATCCACATACTTGCTTTAGCATTTCCCATGTAGCAGCAGTATTTAATTTAACTATGGACCACCATCTGCAAAGCTTTAGTACACTGTACTCCTGCTTTTGGAGAAACGTGAGCCTCCTATGTCAAACTTATGCCAAGGTATCGCACTGCAATCTGACAAATAGTACAGTATATTGACAACTTATATTAGAGTTGCTGGAGCTCTGTTAAACCTGAATGGCAATGTGTGTATCATGTCTGGGAAAAGTTAATTAGGCTTGTGAGCCTCAGAAAAATCTATGGTAATTTTGAAAGTGATGGAACATGTTTCTCTACACTCATGACCAGGGCTTAGAAAAGTTCACTAACATGGAAAGTATTTGTACTGATTCAGCATTTTTTTGAAATATGGAATTAAATGTTTTGTGCAATATGGGTCCAATCCTGTTTGTTCTGAGCAAATTGATAGGAGTTATGGGCGTTCAGCCCCTAAGGAGACTCAAAACATCTCCCATGATTGAGCTCAAACTATACTACACTTTTAATTCCCATATGTCACCATCTAGGAAAAGAAAAAATGCTGGACCAGTATTCTTTTGTTCTTACTGATGTTGGTAAGTTACTGACACAAGCTAAGTTGATAAAAGCAAAGGTTAAATCAGTTTCAGTGTGCCAACATTTGGGGCTTGCACTGGTTTGATTAGATCTATTTTTAAATCAATTTAGTTAAAGTTGTGCACTCTTATACTATAGATAAGGCCTTAGGAGGTGCCCAACAACTTGCTGTTTTATAGTCTAATAGAAACAAGAACAGAAGAATACAACATAAAAGTCAGTGATCAAGGTGATTACTTGCACGTTTTGAATGTTCTCCTAATTTGGACCAAGGTATAACCTAGTTCTTCCAAGCCTGGTCACCCATAGTATGATATCCCTTCTACTCAGATTTGGTTAATGTTAAACAAACCAGGTTAGCATTTCAGGTTAAAATAAACCATAACAATAAGAAAGGCCCAAAATCCATTCTGATTTCCTCATGGCTTTCCTCTTTGGACACCAGTCAGCTCCATTGACTTTGTTTTCAGAAGTTCAAATTTTCTGCTGCCTATTTGTGATTTTTAAGGTACTTTTTGGGCTAACTCTCTCCTATAATCCCTGTGGATGAATTAAGGCTTGCAATAAATTGAACGATTTGTTTGCCTGTTCACTGGTAGAATTAAAAAAGTTATCAGGGTTCAAATTCAGAATTAGAAAATTAAACTTTTATCATCTGAGACAAATCCATTATTGTATGTATTTCATTTTGGGACATGTTAGCAAATTTCCAGAAGGGCTTGACACTTCCTGTTTTAATTGCATGCTTTTTCTCATCCTTATGCCAAAGGTCAGGCGCAGATCTGTGTTGATCTTTTGGAGTTGATCTTTTGATACTGAGTGCCTTTGACTTTTGTATGTAATTGCTGCTGAGGTCCACACATGTTTTAAGTTGGCCAGTATACACCCCCTTTGAAGTAGCAAGGTGTGTTCTGACTTATGCTCTTATTTATACTTACCACATCTCGTGGTATGGATCCCTGAAAAACCATGTTACTATTGGCTCCTTGCCTGATCCTGCACACTGCATTTCCCTCCGTCACATGGGCAGATGTAGAAGATATATATAGTAAATGCTAAAATGAGCATCATGAACTTTCACAACAATTTCTGCTCTGAAGTCCATGGAGCCATTGGTGAGCAATACCTCATGGAGCCACTCCTCTGAAAAGCCACTGAACCTCACTTTTTCCACAGGGAGGGGATACCTGTAAGATCAGCAGAAGATGGAGGATATCTCCTAAACTGTGCTCATCCTGTCCGTCTAGGACTAGCCAGATTTGGCTGAAGTCTATGTTCCTTTCACCTGCCCTCTTCACCTTCAGATGGAGGAGGGAGTGGGTTTTACCCAAAGTTTGAGAGCAAGTCCTAACATCATAGTCTCCTCATCAGGCAGGGCTCTCCCTGATATTAATAAAAATTCTGTGTGTGCATCACAGGGAGAATAGGGCAGAGGAGTAATTTATATTCTACAGAAATTTTACTCCTGTGCTTGTTCTACCCCTTTGTAAAATATGCACTATTTCAAATTGTTTATCTTTGCAAAACTCCCTCTGGATCTCTGTTACAAAGATGCCTTGATTATACGCTGGAATTTTCCTGGGGAAAAACTGCCCTGTTCATTATTTTATAAAATTGTCTTGTTTTACTTCATAAAGGGACTATGAAGTCTTTGAGTTAAACCTCAGCTGCCCGTACAAAGGGTACACCTGTGTTTGGGGAGTTGCTCTGCGCCAGAGATATCCATTGCCCAGCTGTTTACACAACCTGATCACAAGGTGGGAAAGGGGAGGGAAAGTTTGCTAGTGCCACTGAAAGTGCTGCATAACTCAAAGACTCCTTGGGAGATACTAAGCACACTCCTCCAAGCCCTTTGGAGGCATTACATCCTTCGTGGACATAATTTCTACTCCCCCTATTCGGTGCTGCACCCCCTTCCTTTCCTCTTCCTCAAGCCACCTCTAGGACTCCACTCAGTCATGACATAGCCACTTGAGTAGTAGTACCCGTTGGCCAGTTTTTAAATCCAGTTTCCTACCTTGTAGCTCCCATTGTTGAGTCTATAGTAGATTAAATTACATTAAATGTCTTTTCCAGGATTGTATAGTTTATTTCTGTTTAAACAGACAATGTCCAGTATGTAGTGTGCATCATTGAACCATTGAATCATAGAAATCTAGGACTGGAAGGGACCTCGATAGGTCATCTAGTCCAGTCCCCTTCACTGAGGCAGGACTAAATATTATCTAGACCAGTCTTCTCAAACTATGGGACAACTGCTCTCTGCTCTGCCTTCAGAGCTGGATGGTGGCAGATGTACCTGCATGAAGGGGCAGGGGAAAATATGACTACAGACACAAAGAAGGGGGGCCTGATTAAATAAGTTTGAGAATCACTGATCTAGAGCATCCGTGATAGGTATCTGTCTAATCTGTTATTAAGACCCTCCATGGGCGAGGATTCCACAACCTCCCTTGGTAATCCTATTCCAGTACTCAACTATCCTTATATTTAATTGTTTTTTCCAAATATCTAACCTAAATTTTCCTTGCTCCAGATTAAGCCAATCACTTCTTGTCCTACCTTCAGTGGACATGGAGAACAACTGATCACTGTCCTTTTTATAACTCTTGTTAACATATCTGAAGACTGTTATCAAGTCCCCTCTCAGTCTTCTTTTTTCAAGACTAAACATACCCAATTTTTTTAACCTTTCCCCAGAGGTCAGGTTCCACTTGTTCAGGACCTATCAGATAACGATTCTCTTTCTTGTTCTCACTCACTGTCCCATCACCTGCTGTGCAGCAGTTTCTCAGAATCTCCCTTTTTTTGGTGTCCTGGAGATTCAGCACCTCTGGGTCTTCCCCTCATTTCAGCTGAGGGATTACTTTGGGTTCGGGAATTGGAAAATATCATATAGTCACTGTAACTCTTCTAACAATTTTAAGTGTAGTACATTTCATTAAATATATAGAATTGGTCTGTGGAACTAGCTGCTGTGGGATATTAATTATTGAAGTAAATAGTTTAGTACATTGAAAATAGATATTTCAGATGACTACCATATACAGTTACAATAGCTGGAGTAAAAAAAAAGCAGTGTTTGTCTATCAATTCTCATGCGTCAGGGCATAGTTTGATAAGCAGTTTGGAAGATGAAGAAACATCTGCTCACTGTACAGTGTAACATGATTACCAAAGTGTTCATTATATATTTTTGAAACTTTGACCACTGTCAGAAACAAGATACTGATCAATACAGAACTTTATTCTGCTGTGGCATGACCTTTCTTATGTTATTTAATTAAGGGAGTTGAGATGTTAGAAGCTAACTTTATGGGCTGACAACCGATATATAGTTATGCCCCGTTCCCTCTTGCCATTTTAAAGTTCTTATGAAGGATGCAAGCCAAAGATGCAAAACCATGATTATTAAGGCATAAATTAAGGGACATACGTTGCTATCAACCCAAGCTTCAACCCCCACTACAATGATTGTGGGAGATTTAAGCTATGCTGGCAATTTTAGCAGAAAATGTATGCAATTAGGGACTATTTCCAAGCCCAGTGAAATCAATGGGAATCTTTACATTGACTTTAGATGAGGCCCATGTAGCTGGATTGTGCAGTCAGGTGTAACTCCCACTGAAGCAGGTGGGAGTGTTCATGTGTATTGGAGGGCAGAACTGGGTGCAACTTGATCCTTTTTCCTATTTCTCAGGAACCTCACTCTGTTTTTTCCCTTCTGCCCACTGGGATCATTTCTGTGAAGGGCCTCAAATGTAGGTATAAATCTACCTGCAGAATCTGGCCAAACTATTATTTAAGAGTCCTTCTCTTTAAAATACTTGGCTGCTGTAGAACTTAGACCACTATGGTACTTTACAGCCAAACTATACTGTATTACATTTCTGTACATCTGAATAACTCCATAGAGTTTCTCCAGATTTATAATGCTATAGTTGAGATCAGACTCTTGCCCTGTTTATGCTAAATTCTGAGATTAATTTTAGTTAAATCTCACTATTTTTTCCCATCTGCTTCTTTTATTGAAGTGCCTTTCATCTCCTTTTTAGGATTCCCCTTTCTTTATTCTGGGCCATGTCATGCGATTTCAAAACAGAATATAACGCCTACTGACTTGGGAGTTCCATGTACCTAATGAACACACAGTAGTTCAGCTGTGTATGAGTTAAATAGGTAGAATACCTATTTCACATAGTTTCAAGCACAAATTCAGGATGTGAGTCTCTTCACAATTACATAGTGCTGTCTGAAAATAATAGTTTGTTTATTACTTGACAGTAGAGGTCAGTATGGTAAATGATAATCCTTACTGAACTGTATTTTGCTAAAAAGAGATATTAAAGATAGAACAGGTGAAGCTCTGGCCCCATTGACGTCAATGGTAAAACTCCAGTTGACACATTAGGGCCAGGAATTCACCAAAAGTATCCAACTTTTAAAAACGTATTCAAAATATCATGACACTAACCGCTCATGAACTAATCATTCGCCAAATATGTTTTTTAAAAAGCCTTTTGGGAATATGTATACATTTTTGAGTGAGATGTATTAGAATGTGATCTTACATATTACTTTCTGCTCTGGATTAATCATCAGAGAGAAGCAGTGGAAGCTCCATTCATTGAGGCTTTGAAAATTGGACTGGACAAAGCACTAGATAATGCATGTAGGAAATAAAGTGGGGGCATACATTTACATGACTTAATAGGTGTTTTCTAGGCCTAGTTTCTCTGTTTGTGTGAATTCAGGAGTTTATTTAATCTGAAAAAACACATTTTATTAATTGACACATGGTAGGGTTTTTGTTTTTAGATAGTAATTCCAAGCTCTAATAATAAAAATATAGCAATAGGGATATATTGCTGACCACCTGCCCAGCATGGTGATCATGACTGTGAAATGCTCAGGGAGATTAGAGAGGCTATTAAAATAAAAAAACCTCAATAATAATGGGGGATTTTAACTATCCCCATGTCTGGGGATATGGGTACTGACTGGGTACATGTCACCTCAGGACGGGATGCAGAGAGATAAAGTTTCTTGAGACCTTAAATGACTGCTTCTTGGAGCATCTAGTACTGGAACCCACAAGAGGAGAGGCAATTCTTGATTTAGTCCAAGTGGAGCACAGGATCTTGTCCAAGAGGTGAATATAGCTGGACCGCTTGGTAATAGTGATCATAATATTATTAAATTTAACATCCCTGTCATGGAGAAACCACCAGAGCAGCCCAACTTGGTAGCATTTAATTTCAGAAAGGGGAACTACACAAAAATGAGGAAGGTAGTGGAACAGAAATTAAAAGGTACAGTGTAAAAAGTGAAATCCCTTCAAGCTGCATGGAAACTTTTTAAAGACACCGTAATAGAGGCTCAACTTAAATGTATACCCCCAATTGAAAAACATAGTAAGAGAACCAAAAAGGTGCTACAGTGGCCAAAGAACAAAGTAAAAGAAGCAGTGAGAGGCAAAAAGGCATCCTTTAAAAAGTGGAAGTTAAATCCTGTTGAGGAAAATAGAAAGGAGCATAAACTCTGTCAAATGAAGTGTAAAAATATAATTAGGAAGGCCAAAAAAGAATTTGAAGAACAGCTAGCCAAAATCTCAAAAAGTATTAGCAAAAAAAAAGTCAGTACATCAGAAGCAGGAAGCTTGCTAAACAGCCCGTGGGGCCACTGGACAATTGAGATGCAAAGGGAGCACTCAAGGACGATAAAGGCCATTGGGGAGAAACTAAATGAATTCTTTGCATTGGTCTTCATGGCTAAGGATGTGAGGGAGATTCCCAAACCTGAGTCATTCTTTTTAGGTGACAGATCTAAGGAACTGTCCCAGACTGAGGTATCATTAGAGGAGGTTTTGGAACAAATTGATAAACTACACAGTAATAAGTCACCAGGACTAGATGGTATTCACCCAAGAATTCTGAAGGAACTCAAATATGAAACTGCAGAACTACTAACCGCAGTCTGTAACCCATCATTTAAATCAGCTTCTGTACCAAATGACTGGAGGATAGCTAATGTGATGCCAATTTTTTAAAAGGGCTCCATAGGTGACCCCAGCAATTACAGGCTGGTAAACCTGACTTCAGTACTGGGCTAACTGGTTGAAACTATAGTAAAGAACAAAATTGTCAGACACATAGATTAACATAATTTGTTGGGGAATAGTCAACATGGTTTGTGTAAAGGGAAATCATGCCTCACCAATCTACTAGAATTATTTGAGGGGGTCAACAAGCATGAGGATAAGGGGGAACCAGGAGATATAGTGTACTTAGATTTTCAGAAAGCCTTTGACAAAGTCCCTCAAAAGCTCTTAAGAAAAGTAAGCTGTCATGGGATAAGAGGGAAGGTCCTATCATGGATTAGTAACTAGTTAAAACATAGAAAACAAAGGATAGGAATAAATGGACAGTTTTCAAAATGGAGAGAGGTAAATAATGGTGTCCTCCAGGGGTCTGTACTGGGACAAATAGTATTATAAATGATCTGGAAATAGGGGTGAATAGTGAGGTGGCAAAATCTGCAGATGATACAAAACTACTCAAGATATTTAAGTCCCAGGCAGACTACGAAGAGCTACAAAAGGATCTCTCAAAACTAGGTGACAGCACAACAAAATGGCAGATGAAATTCAGTGTTGATAAATACAAAGTAATGCACATTGGAAAACATAATTCTAACTATACATATAAAATGATGGGGTCTAAATTGGCTGGTACCACTCAAGAAAGAGATCTTGGAGTCATTGTGGCTAGTTCTCTGAAAACATCCACTCAATGTGCAGCGGCAGTCAAAAAAATAAACAGAATGTTGGACATCATTAAGAAAGGGATAGAGAATAAGACAGAAAATATCATGTTGTCTCTCTGTAAATCCATGGTACGCCCACATTTTGAATACTGCATGCAGATGTGGTTGTCCCATCTCAAAAAAGATATATTGGAACTGGAAAGGGTTCAGAAAAGGGCAACAAAAATGATTAGGGGCATGGAACAGCTTCTATATGAGGAGAGATTAATACGACTGGTACCTTTCACCTTAGAAAAGAGATGATGAAGAGGGGATATGATAGAGGTCTATACAATCATGACTGGTGTGGAGAAAATAAATAAGGAAGTGTTATTTACCCCTTCTCAGAATACAAGAACTAGGGGTCACCAAATGAAATGAATAGGCAGCAGGTTTAAAACAAACAAAAGGAAGTATTTCTTCACGCAATGCACAGTCAACCTGTGGAACTCTTTTCCAGAGGATGTTGTGAAGGCCCAGACTATAACAGGGTTCAAAAAAGAACTAGATAAATTCATGGAGGATAGGTCCATCAATGGCTATTAGCCAGGATGGGCAGGGATGGTGTCCCTAGCCTCTCTTTGCCAGAAGCTGGGAATGAGTGACAGGAAGTGGATTACTTGATGATTACCTGTTCTGTGTATTCCCTTTGGGGCACCTGGCACTGGCCCCTGTCAGAAGTCAGGATACTGGGCTAGATGGACCTTTGGTCTGACCCAGTATGACCGATCTTATGTAAGTTCCGGCCAGGAGCAAATTTTTGAGGCTAGGTTATAAAAAGAAATGCTGACCAAATCTAGGATATAACAATAGTGCAAATATGTCTTTGTAATAAAACTCTGTTCAGGAATCCTGCAGTTTGACTTGCTGTAAACCAGCCTTTACTTGATAGCTGAAGAGTGACAAGAAAACAAATTTTAAATTGCAAACCATGTCATGGAATCATCTAATTCCCAGCCTATCTGATCCATCTGCTCTTGAACATTCTGTCTCCAATCTTTTCATGAATGTTACCAGTACTTTTCTTTTTCAAACAAAGAAAAACAAAATATCACAATATTTTAGTAACATTTCCTCTTGGCAATAGTAAATCTTATGGCAATCTTGCATTTACCAGTAGTTATCATAGATACATAAATGTCAAGACCAGAAGTGACCATTAATGATCATTAAGTCTGACCTGCTGCATAACACAGGTCATAGATGCTCACCCAGTAATTTCCGCATCAAACCTATGATTTCTGCTTGAGCGATAGCATTTTTTTCAAATCCTGTGGTGATTTAAGGATGTCAAGTGATGGAGAATCCACCACATCCCTTGATAAATTGTTCCAAGGGTTAATTACCCTCATTGTTAAAAATATGCACCTAGTTTCCAGTTTTAATTTGTCTAGGTTCAGCATCCAGGCATGCTGTCATTAAGCCTTTCTCTACTATATTTAGGAGTCCTCTACTATCAGAAATCACTTCCCCACGCAGACCATGATCAGGCCACTTTTTTTTTTTTTTACTTCTTTTGGATAAACTAAATAGACTGAGTTTCTTACTGTAAGGTATGTTTTCCAGACCCTTAATCATCAATCATAGCTCTATTCTGAACCTTTCCTAATTTTGCAACATCCTGTTTGAAATGTGGACACCAAAACTGGTCATGGAATTCAAAGAAGTGTCTCACTAATGCCATATACAGAGATATTATACCTCCTCCATTGGGTGTTCATGTTCAGTTGGTTATCTAAGTCCTTTTCACTTTTCCTTGTGACTTCAGCCCAGGATACCATCTTCTAAGTATGACCTACATTCTTTGCTCCTAGATGTTGGTCCTTGAAACTGATATGTTCAAACGAGCCAATTTTAGCAAAATGATCCATATCAGTCTGTATAACTGAGCTATCCATAGCATTATTTATCTTTCCACCAATTTTTGTCATCTGCAGATTTCACCAGCAATTACTTTATTTTTTCT
The DNA here is from genome assembly GCF_965152235.1 of Eretmochelys imbricata. Taxonomy (NCBI): domain Eukaryota; kingdom Metazoa; phylum Chordata; order Testudines; family Cheloniidae; genus Eretmochelys; species Eretmochelys imbricata. The sequence continues at coordinate 36,866,075 of NC_135574.1, forward strand.
GTGAATAGCATTGGGCCAAGAACAGATTCCTGTGTGATCCCAATAGAAACAACCCCATAGGATCATGATTTTCCATTTACAGTTTCTTGCATTACATTATTTTTAAAGATCTATCCATTAACCAGTATGGGATGTACTGATTGTGTACAGTGCTCATTTTATTATCAGAATGTGGTACAAGACATATTCTTTACAGAATGTCCACATAGCCACCTTTATCAACCAAACTTGTAATCTCATCTAAAACTATATTAAATTTGTTTGACAAAACCTATTTTCCATAAAATTGTGTTGGCAATTGGCATAGTTATGCTACCATCCTTTAAGTTTTTACTAATTGCATCATATCAACCTGTTCACGATTTTGCCCAGGATCGATGTCAGCCTAACTGGCCTTTAGTTATGCAAGTCACACATTTACCTTTTAAAAATTGTTACAAAATTTACTTTTCCCCAGTGCTCTGGAAACACCCAGTGTTCTAGGATTTGTTATAAATCAACATTAATCATTCAAAGAGCTCCTTGGCCAATTCTCCTAATATTATTGGGTGCAAGTTATCCACTAGTACTGATTTTAAAATGTTTAATTTTAAAAGTTGTGTTTTATAATCTCCCTAGTTCCTGATAAGAAAATACTTTCTATTCTGTCACTTTAAAATATGACTACATCATCCTGCTTCTTGACAAATACAGAACAGAAATAATTATTGAATATTTCTGTCTTTTCTGCATCATGATTGATAATTTTACCATCCTTTTTGAATATCAGATGGATTTCATTTGTTCCTGATATAGTTAAAGAGTTCCATCTTATTAGCCTTAATCCTACTAGCTGCAGATTTTCCATTGGTATGTGTAAGTTCCCTTATCAATAGTCGTAATTTCCAATCCCTGATCTGTACTCGTTATAAACTTCCATGTTTTTCTATAATTTATATATTTAATTATTACTTTCTACTTTCACTTCCCCTCTTAACCAAGATATTTTTTAAACCAAAGAAGCCCTCTCACGTGATTGTGGAATTGTGTGTGGATGGGATGGGGGGGAGTGCTTGTTTGTTTTGAGGGGGTCATCTAATAAATTATTCTTAAACAACTCCCAACCTTCATTCACAGTTTTGTATTTAAATGTTTCCTCCCACTCAGTTTTGCTCATGATTTTTTTCAGCTTTCGGAAATTGGCCCTTTTAAAGCACCATATATATATATATATATATATATATATATATAGTTGGTTGGGACTACATTCTGTTTGCACATAAATGAAATTAGGTAATAATGACTTGCATCTAGGTGACCAGCAATTTTCAATTCAATTTCTCTAAGTTGGTTCCAGTTCGTTTTGTTTTGGAAAGTCGTCATCTATAATTTTTAGAAACACCAAGGTTATTTTATTGATAGAAATCCCTGGTGGTAATGCAATTTTCCTTTCTGCACATTAGAGATACATGTTTAAGGAGCTGTTCATCCTGTATCCTTGTTGATTTGGTTGTCTATAACAGATACCCACCAGTACCTTGTCTTGTGATTTCTCAGAAAGAACATTGATCCATAAGCATTCTAGATCGTGTCTTCTGAAAGCAGGTAGTGGTGTCTTTGACGTAGTGTGCTACCTGCATCCACTTCTGCCTATTCCCTGAATACGGTGTATCCAGTGATTTTAACATTCCATGCAGCTAACCAGGTTTCAGCAATACCAGTTATAGTCAATTTCTTTTTGTTAATGAGCATTTCTTGTTAATGACACTAAACTGGGAGGAGTGGTAGATATGCTGGAGGGTAGAGATAGGATACAGAGGGCCCTAGACAAATTAGAGGATTGGGCCAAAAGAAATCTGATGAGGTTCAACAAGGACAAATGCAGAGTCCTGCACTTAGGACGGAAGAATCCAATGCACCGCTACAGACTAGGGACCGAATGGCTCAGCAGAAGTTCTGCAGAAAAGGACCTACGGGTTACAGTGGACGAGAAGCTGGATATGAGTCAACAGTGTGCTCTTGTTGCCAAGAAGGCCAATGGCATTTTGGGATGTATAAGTAGGGCATTGCCAGCAGATCGAGGGACGTGATCGTTCCCCTCTATTCGACATTGTGAGGCCTCATCTGGAGTACTGTGTCCAGTTTTGGGCCCCACACTACAAGAAGGATGTGGAAAAATTGGAAAGAGTCCAGCAGAGGGCAACAAAAATGATTAGGGGACTGGAACACATGAGTTATGAGGAGAGGCTGAGGGAACTGGGATTGTTTAGTCTGCGGAAGAGAAGAATGAGGGGGGATTTTATAGCTGCTTTCAACTACCTGAAAGGGGGTTCCAAAGAGGATGGATCTAGACTGTTCTCAGTGGTAGCTGATCACAGAACAAGGAGTAATGGTCTCAAGTTGCAGTGGGGGAGGTTTAGGTTGGATACTAGGAAAAACTTTTTCACTAGGAGGGTGGTGAAACACTGGAATGCGTTACCTAGGGAGTGGTGGAATCTCCTTCCTTAGATATTCTTAAGGTCAGGCTTGATGATTTAGTTGGGGATTGGTTCTGCTTTGAGCAGGGGGTTGGACTAGATGACCTCCTGAGGTCCCTTCCAACCCTGATATTCTATGATTCTATTTCTAATTTCTCGTGTTTATTTCTCATGCTTCTAACATTGGTAAATAGGGAGTAGAAGAATTTCTTCTTACATCCTTGATGGCTTGGTTATTTACATTCAAGCTACCTTGATTCTATGTTTGAGCATATGTATTGTACTTGACCTCTTATTATCCTCCTCCCTAGATGCTAGTTTAAAGTCCTCCCGATTAAAGCTGGTCAGGAATTTTTAAACTATTTTTTAAACTATTAAACTATTTTTTGTCAGAAAATACAACGTTGATAATGACAAGGAGACTCCAGAATACCCAATTGCCTTATGAGTACAGCTCTGAACTGGATGAAGGAGTCCCACGTCCAAGTCCCTATTCTGCCTGATTTGAACCAGGGGCTTGAATATAGGTCTCTGTAATGGGGTGAGACTCACCACTCTGGCACCTCCTGTGGGTTGTCTTGGGATTTAGCTCTGCATGGTAGTGCACCCTCCTTGGGTAGTGCCTCACCACCATCACTCCTGCTCTAGGACACACATCTCTCCAAGGACCGTGGTGTCCTCTTCAGCGACACAGCCCTCTGGCTATGCCAGGGGCAGTGCTCCACTTTCGGGGGACCTGCAGTTCGCTCTTCAGCCACTTCCCTTAGTCGGTGGCTACTGCAGCAAATTGTCTGGCCACTTACCTTTTGGCCCCACCATCCTTTTTATCCTTGCCTCAGGGCCTCAGCCTGCAAATCCCAGCAGCAAGCCAGGAGCTGTCTCCCGCTCACCCAGTTCTGGCTAGCCGTACTGTTCTGTCCAGGGTGCTGGCAGTTCTCTTAGCCCTCCAGAGGCACAGTCCTTCCTCCCTGGGCTCCCAGCAGAGAACTGCCTTCCTCTGCCCTGCAACTCCTTTTTTTTTTTGTATGGGCCTGCTTCGCTCTGATTGGCTGCTCCCTTCAGCCCTTCTCTGATTGGCTGCTTCCAGTGTAGCCTCCTTAGGGCTGCTTTTATCCCCTTTTCTGCCAGTGAGGGGCAACCTAATCACTAGGCTATTTGGCTATGCTGATAAAAACTTTGAAAGACTATGGGGTTCATCCCAGTTCAAAATGGGAAAAATTTTGAAATCTCAAAACTTTTCATCGGACTGGAAAACCATTTCCCACCCAGCTTTACTCCTGACTGTTCTAGTTAATCTGTCATCCAAGCCATACATCCTCCTTTCTCCAGAGAAGGTGGCCCAATGTTCCATGAAAATGTAAGTACATGTCATGGAATGTAACTGTTGTGTAGAAAGTAGGGCTCCTGAGATGAACTCCTTCCTATTCATTAAGGCCAAAATTCTTTCCTTCTATCTCTAACAAAACCTGAGGAAATGGACATTGCTTAGGGATTCTCCAAGAAGCATTGAATTCTGCCCCCAAAGTCATAGATGGCTAGGAAGGCAGGTACATTACTTCTGTGACTGCTCACTTGCTGTAACAGCATCTACAGCTGTTACATACCCCTACATAGGACAGTTGAACATGGTTGTGTGGGCACTCTATCACTCAGTCTGCCTCCTCCCCCTCCACCAGTTCCTGTGTCATCAGGTTCCTGCGCTGGGGTGGGATCACAATTTGGTCCTTTAAGCAAAATCTTCCTTTCTGGAGAACTGTGGATGCATGCATAAGTACATTGGCTCTCATTTCAAGTCCTCTTTGGACCTGAGTATTGTGGATCTCACCTATGGACAAATTTGTGGTCCTCCTCTTCAGCTATCAGTGTGGTTAGATATACATGAAGCTGTATCTGGGGTTAGAGATACACATGGGTTTCTTGAATCAAGATAGCTAATTTGGTTGGCAAACATGGGCAAACCAACCTCTTCCTTGTCCTGCACCTGAATTTACACAGAATATCATCTTAACTGGGATTACCACTATATGAAGCACATTTATGTCTGTATTATCAGGCTAAGATCGTAACAGCTAATTCAGCAGACTATTCCATGGTTGATTATGCCAGATAATGTTTTCCAAACATTACCACACACAGGCTGCTAGTCAGGTAACTCCACGTCTAGGCCTTTGCAGTATGTTGCTTTCTTGTCAGTAAAGTGAAAAGAATGTGGCACATGTGATGGATTTTTGTGATATGCCAAACAGGCTGTTCCATGCTAGGCATGGAAAAGGTGGTAGCTAGGTTACACGGAACAGTCACAAACACGGCTGTTTTCACTTCAGTGATAGGCATGCCACGTTTATCAAAAATGTGGCCAGAAACCATCCTGTCAAGGCTGGACTTAGAATTTAAGTGAGTTTTCTCCCAAAGGTTTTAGCAACATAGCTAATGACCTCTTTAACTCATCATGCAGGGCCAGAAGCTGGGGAGGGATTGTGTCACCAAATCAATACATGAATGACACACACACAGTTCTGACGTCTCCCATATGAAATGGAGTTCAGCTGCCTTTGTAGCACTATTTTGCCTTTCCCAGGACCTCACAGAGCCTGATGGGGGACTGGAGGGCTAGGGTAAATGCACATTGTCTTCTCTCTAGCCCTACAGAGATTCCAAAGTTTAGGGCTGAATTCCTAATTCTGACAGTTTGCTGCAGAATAAGTACCTAAATTTAAAGAGTCTTTCCTAGGAGAAGGTATTGAACCACATTGCCTGGGACCAGAGGAGCCAACCAGGTGAGGTACAGAGCCTCTGTGAGGATGTCACTTCCCTTCCACAGATCCCAGTTTCGGGGGGGGCTCCAGATCCTAGTCAGTGCAGGAGCAGCCCCCTCCCTGCAGGTAAAATGGTTGAAAGGATCCTCACTGAGTTTTCCTGCCCCTGAGTTACTTCCTGTGGGTTTTACCACAGGAGGGGGAGACCTAGCCAACTGTCATGTGCTGATTGGCCTCATCTCAGCCAGAGGCTCAAGCCTATAGAGGCAGAAACAGCCAAAGCAGGGACTGCTGCACTGGCAGGTAGGAGGAGGGAAATGGGGTCCAACTGGACCTACTCTCCCATGCTGCCCTTCTGGACTCACAACTGTGCAGTGGTGACTCCCCCAACTCTAGGGACATTGGGACCCAGGTGATGTCTCCCCTGCCCCTGCCATGTGGGCTTGGGAGACAGCTGCAAAAAGGAGCCAGCCAGAGATTTCATCTGGTAGGGACAGAAGCAGCCAAAGTAGGGGTCTTTAGGTCCTTTGGAGAACTTTCTACAGTTTTGACAGGACTTCCTTTGCCCTGTGCTGTTTGGCTTTTTGATCAAACCCTCTCCCTTCCCGATCCCTCACAGTCTCTTCTTCCTCTCCCCTTTCCTGTCCCCTCCCCCACATCCTTTACATTCAGTGTCCTCTCTCCCTTTCCATTAAGATTATCCTTTCCTAACTAATTCGTCCCCCCGAAAAAATTGTGGAACTACCCTCACATTGTTCACTCTGCTTTTGTATTTAGTTTGTAAGCTCTTCACAGTGGCGACTGACTTTTTGTTCTGTGTTTGTACAGTGCCTAGCACAATGGACTCCTAGGTGGTGTGGGAATACAAATAAATAACAATAATCTGCTACAACAATTAGTGGAGTTGGGTGTAAAGGATTAATTGCAAGTTGTATGAGTCTGTGTTTCTGAGGTTTTCGCATTTAAAGGTATTCTTTACTCATATCTGAGCCATTGTGAAAAGATTGTGGGTACAAATCCCTGTGCTTTTGCGTAAGACAGTTGAGACCAGCAATCTCAGCTGTCAATCCAAATATTACCATCAACTGACAACCAATTTTGTATGTGGTCTTTGGAAAACAAACCCCCTAGGGGTTGTCTGCATCCACTTTGGTGCTCCTGATTTTTAAGCTTTGCTTTGTGACCTTTACAATAGCACTCCTATATGTGTGGACCTACCTGGGTCTCAGTACCCAGTGTCTCTACATCTCAGGTGGCTGCTGCACCAGACTTTGCACCTAAGGGATGGAATATATTTTTCCTGTTATGGCCTTTGTTTCAACAAATTCCAGTAAGATCTATATTTGTGACCAAGAGGATTAAATCGACTCTTAGACTGGACTGAGTGCCCTTTTGAAGACCCGTTGGGACCAATGCAGATGTATTGGATCAGATGCTATTTGGAGCATGGAGGGATTAGGAGAAGCCACACAAGCATATTGAAACTTGTATAGGTCACTGTTTATGCTTCCAGCTAAGATCTGATGGGAAACCCTTTATCTGACCAGTAAAGACATAAGAGTGCCAGAATATTTACTATCGCATAATTCGTCACCCCAGATGGGAGTCCTGTTTATAAAATGAAGAGGCAGATATAGCCACATTCAGTAATTAAGCACTTTATTTAGACTTGATAGTATTTACCTAATCAATGGGATACATCAAGAAAAGACCAAAATCCATATTAAATAGTTGTTTGCGATGTTGTAGATGTGTTGGTCTCAGGTTATAAGAGAGACATGGTGGTGAGGTATTATCTTTCATTGAACCAGCTTCTGTTGGTGGAAGATACAATCTTTTGAGCTTCACAGACCTGAAGAACTCTGTGTAGTTCAAAAGCTTGTATCTTCCACCAACATAAATTGGTCCAATGAAAGGTATTACCTTACTTACATTGTCCCTCTCATATTAAATAGTACCATGCAGACCTATGTACCCCAATCATGTCTCTTTGTTCCCATCTCATTCTCTTTTCCTTTCTCTTATTCCCTGACTATTTATCCACTCTAAAGCCACCTGTAATAAGGCAACCTATGAAATGGGGCTACTTGACCTTAGTTTCAAACTATATAGAAATGTATTATACCCTTGTTGCAAAAAATATATCCAAGTAACCTGGGTTTCCGGTCAAGAAAATCCTTTCAAAAATAGAGGACATTTATGGCTTTTACAGTTTTACAAAATCTATTATGAAAGAGGGCATGCAAGCAGATTGATTAAAGCAAAAATCATCATGCAATTTCTGTTTTTAAACAAATATAGGGATCCTAAAAATCCTTTCTGAAGTACAATTTCCCTTACAGGATAAAATGGAATTAAAATATTGCCAATAAATTGTGTGAGAGACTGTATCAGTCTGTGCATTGATAGTCTGTGCATGCAGGATAAGAACATTGACTGCCTGCTAATCTATTCCCAGATGGAGGTGGATGCAGACGAGAAGCGCCATCGCACACGCTCCAAAGGTGTTCGAGGTACGTCTCTTGCTTCAGTAAATCACTCAAGGCCCCCATTCAGGGTGACCTTCATCCTCCAGAATCTCTTTGCACGATTCATTCTGACCCTTACTTTTATACAATCTTTTTGGTAATTTTCTGTAGAAGGAGGGTACTTGCAATAGATGATAAATTTTTATATATTTTCCATCTCTCTGCAGTTCCCGTGGAACCAGCCATACAAGAGCTGTTCAGGTTAGTGCTCTGAGTGTAAAATGTATCCCCATTAGCAATTTAGAAAATTCATGCCTTTTAATGGGTATAATGCACTTTCAAGTTCATTGGTGGTTTGCTCATGCCCTGCTGCACTGATGAAATTAATTCCCCTGAGACTTGCTAATAAAAAGCATCCCCTCTTTTTTTCCCTTCAGTTATTTGATTTCTCTCTTTCTGTCTTTGTTGCCCTCCATCTCTGTAATATCTACTGCCTGCTTTTAGTATCATCTTCCTGCAGCATACCGGCACCTATATAATTAATTCTTTCCTTTTTGCAGCTGTCCTACTCCTGGTTGTGATGGCAGTGGTCATGTTAGTGGCAAATATGCAAGACACAGAAGGTAATATCTGTAATTTTTTGTATATAGTGAAGAGATTTGATAAGCAAGTTATCTGACTTGACCTTGCTAACGACCCAATCAATGATAAAAAATAGGGATTGGATATTCTAGAAGCCATTCAGTTTCATACATTTTTTCTTTTCTCTTTCTTTTTTTCCAACTACTTTCTATCGTTTATATATACCATTTATTAGGATGCTCAAAATATTTAAAAATGTGATCACATTTAAGCACAATGTAAATTAAAAACTAAAACTATCCAAATGAGGACATGTCCCAAACTCTCTTAGCAAACTTACCACAATTCTATATGCATCCTAATCATGTAGGTGGTAATCTTGAATGTCTTGCAAAATCTGTCACATTGTTTTGCTGAGAACACTTGTTTCTGCTTCCCATCTTCTCTCAGTGTTTGTATGCAGTTCTGTAGTTCATGTGTGGCAAATTAAAATTTGACCTTATTGACATTTTGGTGCCAGCGTGACTTCTATCATTTAATGTAGTTCATAACTGGAACGAAAGCATAAGCTTTTGAGTACAGAGAGTTCAATGATGAGGTTAGATTCAAAGGGCAAAGTCTAGGACAGATCCATGATAATGAGACTTTGAAATTCAGATGATTATACTCTAGTCGTAAATACTGTTACTTCAGCTCCTAAACTGTGAGTAGAGAGATCTCCAGAAGGAGAATGTGTTTAGCTATTAATTGCTAATAATACATCAAGGCAGGATTGCATTATGTATACTTATGTCTGAAAGTCGTCTAGAATATAACCTTTACATTTCTATGTTCACAGTGTAAATGTTCAAAATAGCATGTGGAACATGCAGATAAACAACTTTGGTTGCTTCTGCAGTTTGTTCAAGCATTTCTTGTACAATATTGTGAAAATTTACCCGTTAGTACATAAGCTTTTGAATTTTTCTTATATATGGAGTACATTTTATTTAACTTGTTTCATATGACAACCAATGTAGAAGACAAAATGGCTGACATTTTGGCCCTCTTTCTATTGAACTGGAACAAGTTATTTAATCTAGCATGAAATTGTTCTAAACTTTTGTATTTTTTCATTATTGATTTTTGTAAATAGTATTGTTTGTCAGATTATAACGAAACTATTGCTATTTAAAGAATAAATATTTCATGCGAAATTCAGTGGCCATTTTGTAATAAATTACATATATCCACTAGGGATTAAACTAAAATAACTAATTCACTTTTTGAACCACAGGTATAAGGTAGATGTATAAATCTACTCTACTATCTGAGTTTCTTTTCAAAGACATATAAGTCCACAGTTAAGTCCACACAAATATTTTTTTAAAAATTAAGATCATAAAAGTGATAAACATGTAAAAATTCTTTTGAATGCTGTTTTAAAGGAAAAGTTAACCATTTTGGTTTCTTTATTAGCATATTCAAATTTCTTGCTCTAATCATGTTGTTGTCCATAAAAGTAAAGGTGGCTTCATTTTTGTATTTCTATCAGAGATATGAATAATTTAGCAGAAATATTAAAAATCACATTCCTTAAGACTATTTAGGACTTCCAGTTTCAAAACGTATCATTCTTTTGTTCATTTTCTTCATATAAATACAAGTCTCATCAGCAATTAATGAATGGCACCAACCCCCTTTTTTTTCTTCTTCAGAAATTCCATGAATAGTCAACAGTTAAATGATAAAGTTATAATGTCCTCCACAGGAAATAAACAATACAAAAATTAACTGAGTGCACTTCTTTGCATTTCATGCGATTTGGATTCAGTTTTCCAAAAACATGTTTCCTGAAATCAAACTAAGGAAACAATTTCCAAATGACATTTTGTTTGAACAGAACAGTCACAGCAGTCTCTTCTGAATTGCTGTACCTCTGTGTGCGCATGTGTGTGTTTGTGTGTGGTGTGTGTACGTACACTATGATCCTTTTTCAGATGGGAAGCACAGGGAATAGCTGTAAAGTTGGACAAGATTAGGTGCAGTTTAGAAATATTAATTCTGGATTTTGCTTCCTTGACATGATTCTGGTGTGTTAATATAAGAACAGACTGAATCTCAGAGTTGCTAATTAAATGAATTTTTTGTGGAGGACTCACAAAGCAGAAAAATTGGAAACATATCAAAACCTCTTTTTTCTGCTTGCTAAAGAATGTCTCTTCTTGTTTAACACCGTGACTGTCAATCCACTACTCAGATTATATTCAACTAGCAGATCTCCTATTAATTTGATTAGGAACCATTTTTTGTTGGGGTTCACTACATGATTTCTGGTTCAGAAAAGATTGGTTTTCAATTATTATATCAAATCTTATTAATAAATAATTTAAAATAATTTTGAAAATATTTTTCTTGTTTCAAACTCCCCCACCCCCTCTCCACACACACACCTAATCTTGGTTGTTATCAGGGACAGGGGGATAAAATAAACATTTTATGTAAAAGAAAATTAAAAGTCTAAAAATTCCAGATGTGTGTTCAAGACGTTTATATATCTCCAGTGAAACATAACTCAATTTCATTTAGCCTCACAGAACAGAGTTTAATAAGGTTATGACCTTTTTATTCACAATAACAGACCAGCTCTTTATTATGAATGAAAGGTGTTTGCTTCCGCTCGGAAATTGTTTAGCAGTTCTCCAGAATTTAGTAATTTTTTTTTTCTTCCTGGGATCTCTTGAGTTCTTTGGGATTTGTGACCTTTTTTCTTAACAAACACACTATGACATAATTTTATCCAGCTTCACATGGTGTCTATCACTCTGATATATTTAATTTAAACTCACAAAGTAAATACATACAAATGTAAGACAAATCTTTGGGCTGACACGTCGTTATTTTGGTGGGAACATAGCAGGTGGTAGGGAAAGCAATGTTTATAGCTTTAGCTTTTCTGGGTTTAAATCCCTCAAGATGTCTTATATCCCTGATTTTCTTTTAATAATAATAATAAAAAAAAACCCAATCTCTATAAATATAGGCTCCTATCCTGCAATTGTGTCATCACTGGTGGATCCTTATATCTGTGTGAGTGAATGGGGCATGGTTCACTCACAGGGATTCCCCTGCCTGAATCAAATTGCAGGATTGGGGCCAATTTTGACATTGACCGAACAAATGGTAGCAGTTGATTGTGCTAATTCATGCAAATATGTCCGTTTTTTGCTTCACTGGGCCAAATTCTGCTCTGAAATTACACACATGCAGCAGGACTGACTGCAAAGAAGTTGTACGTATGTAACTTAGAGCAGAATTTACCCATATTGTTATTATTTATATAATAGGAGCAGCTAGAAACCCCAACCAAGACTTGGGCCCCATTGTGACAGGGAATACAATGTAATAAGAGGCAGTTCCTATCTTGAAGAGTTTACAGTCTGAGGTTCTGGTACTGCAAAGACTTATGCATGTGTTTAACGCTACATATCATTGAAGCCACTGAGATTACTCACAGTGCATGAAGTTGAACATGTGAATAAACCTTTGCAGTATCAGGCACTACAAAATGACAAGACAGACAGTGAGTGGGAGCGGAAACAAAGGCATAGAGCAGGGGTGGACAAACTGGCATACAAGCCACATGTGGCTCTTTTACTGTTAAAGTGCAGCTCATGGAGCCGCCCCCGACCCCAGGGTAGGGGCTTCTGCCCAGCAGGGACAGCAGGTCTCGGGGCTTCAGCCCCATGAGCCTCACCTGCAGGGACTCAGGGCTTCAGCAGGAACGGGGATGAAGCCCCAAGAACCTGCAGGTGCCTCCCACAGGGCAGAAGCCCTGAGCCCCGGCTGGTGTGCCCCAATTCTCAAACTTCTGAAGATTGTCATATGCGGCTCAGAAGGGCAGTAGGTTTGGCCACCCTGGCATAGAGAGTCAAAGTGACTTGCTCAAGGTCACACAGCAAGTCAGTGGCAGAGCTAGGAATAAAACTCAAGGTTTTTGAGTTCCAGTCCAAAAACTATCCACTGGTTCATGCTGCCTGGATTTCTTTCTTGGCAAGTATTTACTTGATACCCCTCAGATCCACTGTGGACTGTTGTTTAACCACACATGGTAATTAGATACTCTGAAAAATTATGAATTATTTGTCGATATAATAGTGACTTCAGGGAGTGGCTATGGGTCCTGATTTTGCAAATGCTTTTGCTTGTGAGTAGTCAAACTGAATATAATGGAACCACTCACACTGGAAAACGTAAACTACTCACACCGGTAAAGTATCTCACGTGTGATTGTTAGCTAAATACCTGAAGACATCCCTGGGTTTGATCCTGCTTCCATTAAAATAAATGGGAATTTTACCATTGATTTTAATGGAAACAGGATCCAGCCCTTATATATACAACAATAAATGAAACGGCATGAGTTCAAATTCTTCTCTTCATTATGCAGGCACATCACCTGTGTAACTGAGAGCAAACTGTGGCCACTGTTACTTCTCCAGGATATAAATGGCAGTTTTGGAAATATTAAAGCCTACTGTGTTTCTATGGATTTTGAATTTTGTACTAAAATGCACATTATTTATGCAAAAGATGGATATGGTCTATCATATAAATATGTATTTAGACACATCATAAAACTCTTAACTAGATTCCATTAAAAATATAGTGAGTCCGAGCAACGGCCTATTTTTAAAACCTCCATAACATGGTTGCTTAATTCCCTCCCCCCCTTGAATAACAGAAGCAATTAGGTTCTATTATGGACTAATCACTTGCCAAATACCACATGGTTCAAATGAAAACCATTTTTAACAAATATGAGAAGAAAACAATTTTAAACTGGTAGAGCAGTAATTTTTTTATATGTATAACTGCAAACAGCTGAAACTGTTGTATGGGAAATTGGGAAGGGGAAAAAAACATTCCTAGTCTAAGACCATGCAAATTAAGTTTCAGTGCAGAATGAATTTTTAAGGCTGAATCATAAATCCTTCAGATTTAAAGTGGAAATATTGATGGATCCCTAACGGTGTGTTGCAGTGTGATTGCTGAAAAATTAGAATGTGGCTGAAATAAACAGAACAAACCCAAACGTTTCATTCAGACAGGAATCCTTTGTGCTCTTTGTTAAGTTCATGTTGGAAGTATAGGGCTTCCCTCTGCCCCATTTTTCTCCATAGAACATTAAGGAAGCCTTTTTCAGAAGCAAACAAGTATCACAAAAGTGAGGAGAGGAGACACAAATAATGTTTGGATCTATAATATATGACTCATCACCAACTCTATAAAAGTATTTTGCTTTGTGACTACCCACCAAAGTATTACTTGATATTAACTTATGTTTATTGTCTTTCTGTACTGTCGCTGGTCCTTTCATCTATGAAATTGTACAAATAGACATGTTGTGATCATTTTAATTTTTGAAGGACGAGATCTGTTCCTTAAAACAGAAGATTTGTTGTTAAAAAATGCACATTCTTTACAATAAGCCATGCTCTCTTGATTAAAAAAAAATCACTCTATTATTGTTTTGGTATTATATATTCTGTTTTAGTCCTGCCCATTTTAGAACAGACTGAGAAAAATAATTCAAACTCCAAACTTGAAAATTAAAAGACTCAAATATCTCTCTATTAGAAAATTATTGAATTTTCTCTGGCTTGTTGTGCCATATTTCTTATTCAAATTTTTTCATTTCATATACCTTTTCACCCACTAGTTTGATTGCCATGGCTGCAGCCGTGGGTGAATAATTGCCTGTCTTCACAGGAGCATGTTCTGGAGCTAAAGTCGAGTGCTTGCTTCCTGATGTATGCCTCATTTGGATTCTGCCGACAGCCTAGGGGCTGTATTATTCATGCCTTGACAGATAGCACTCACTAAAAGCATTGGAACAGGGCCAGGTACTGGCAGAGAGATAGCAGAGCATTGCAACTTGCAACTGAGAGGAGCATCTATAATACAAAAAAAGAGAAATCCTCATACCTCCCTTTTACTGGTTTCACTTTGGTGGAAAATTCATTTGCATGAAAATAAAATACCCTAAAAATAAATACATTTTTTTCTAAACCACGCATGAAAGTTTAACACAATTTTCCACATTTAATTGCAAAGCTGATTTTAATTAGTAAGGCCCTGCATGTGAAAAATGAAGATTCACTTGGGTGAATGTAACACATTGCAGTGTCTGCTGAATGCTCTAATTAATGTATGGCTGCTGTACAACAGGGTGCACTATGGGATATTTATGAAAAATTCTGTGCACGCAGCCATCTATCTGTATTTTAGTTCTTGAATCTACAAGAATAAATACCCCCCCCCTTTATTCTTTATGAGACATCATTGTGCATGCCATCACTCCATCCATAAACTTTATAGTATGCCTGTCCTTTTTACTATTTGTCAATGATATCATAAATCAGAAGTCAGGACATACATATTTTAACATTAATTTGATAGCAGAGCATGGTTGCACAGTGTGCAAAAATCGTGGTCCATTGATACATCTGTGTAAAGTATAAAAGCCTAAGCACAGAACAGTGAGGTCTTTCTTATTTTTATGCCACAGTGAAAAATCCTGGTGAAAGCTGGAAATAAAGACAAATGTATCTTCATTTCACTCTAAGCTAATAGCCAACTTTTATTATACTATCACAATAATGATAAAATGAACAACTGGGTGTTTTCCTAAGGAAAAACTGTACATCAGCACTAAATAAACAGTGCCTTTCTATTTTATTTACTGATATATTTCTAAATATTTTGTTATAATTGTGGTAAATGACAAGAATTATACTTTAAAGACATTTTATATAGAATGTAATTCATTACTCAGGTATTTTTAACATATTTTAATAAGAAGAGATGCACTACTTTGTTAAATCCAGTTAAATATTTTCTTCAACTAATTTTTAGTTGTAAGCAAAAGATCATAGGGATTTTCAGAAGGAACACTGCAAACAATAAATAAATGTACTGACAGGGAATCCATAATGTATTAGAGGTCTGTATTGGCTGCTGTCTGGATTCAGCAATATACTCTTTCTCTGAATTGTTGATTAATGATTAAAAATGTCCAGACTTGGGTCTGAAACAGCAACAAAATATACACCAGAAATTGGTGTGTGGTTCTGCATGCTGGTAGCTATTGTCTAGGGCTTTCTGCACAAAGGAACCACAGTTCAATTCCTCCTACCACCATCTGGGTTGGGAATAGCAATTTCAGTGGCAGCAAGTTTCAGAATCTTGATGTGCCAGAAGTAGTAGCCTAATAAAGGAGAGAAAATTCAAAGGCAGGCTATCAGAGGGTGCTGACCCATCTGTGCAGTGACAACAAACAGCAGATTTGGGAGTGGGACCTGCAGCAAGTCCCTGGGGCTGGTACAGTGTGTGTTGCCGAGATGATATGCTCATTTTCTTTCAAATGGCAGGTGCTGGGCATATTTCTCATTCAGCACTTCACTTGCAGCCACAGTATCTGCTGTGGAAAGGTCTGTGTGGAGGTGTTGCTGTCAGCCATTAAATAAATCAGGACTGAGAGGACAGTAAGGACAGGGAATAAAAGAAAGAACATTTGGTAATACTGGGGAGATAATTCCCCCAAGAGGCCACTGCAAGTCTTCTACCTACAGGAAATTAGGATGGCTGGTTTGGTAGCTTGAGTAAACTCATAATGTGCTCTTATGATAGAAATAGATGGTTTGAGGGTAAATGTATGGGTTCTACTTCTCAACTGGCAGAGAAAAAGTGCTGCAGAAGTGATCCATACAGATTGGGTAAGACATTTCATCTCTCTGTGCCTCAGTTTCCCTATCTGTAAAAGGGAAATAATGTTATTTATTCTCCTTTAGAAAGTGTCCTGAGATGTATGGATAACAAACACTGCACAAGAAATTATTATTATGTACTATACTTGCAACTTTGTCTCTAGTATTTACCTACTTGTACATAAATAACGAAGGGCCTGATCAAATACTTACTGAAGTCAATGGGAGTCTGTTCATTAACTCCACTGGGCTGTGTATCAAGCCCTCTATCTGGCAGATTAGGCAGAATTCAAATTATTTATAAGGAGGGTTGAACTTATATTTAGAACCAACTGTATTTTTCCCACTTTGGATATATAGAACTACTACTCAGGCCTTGTCTACACTACAGGGGAAATTCGATCTAAGCTACTTAATTTGAGTTACGTGAATAGCGTAACTCAAATCGACGTAGTTTAGATCTACTTACCGTGGCGTCCACTCCCATTGACTCCTCCTACTCTGCTAAATTGGGTGGAGTACAGGAGTCGACAGGAGAGCTATCTGCAGTCGATTTAGCAGGTCTTCACTAGACCTGCTAAATTGACCATCGATGCATCAATTGTGACTCGTTGATCTCCTGGTAAGTGTAGACAAGCCCTAAGTCAATTCTTTATGCTAAAAGCCTTATTATAATTACCGAGGTTTAATAAGCTAGGAATATTTGACACCTTTCTGTTCAATACTGTGCGTTTTAGTAACAACCCTTTGTTATGGATATTGGTGTTGTGTAAAGTTAGTATGGGTCATAATAAACAGGCATATGCACTATAGTTTAACCAAATTTTGCATATATACTCTTTCCAAAGAGCATTCTGGGCTACAAAGAAGGTGAATGTCTTGAAAAATGCTTTTTTCCATGGATGATACAGTATTTTCATGAATCAATGGTGCTCTACGTTCCCTTAATTCATTCCCACAGCTAGTTGTAATCCCAGTTCCCTTCTTAGTGAAGGCTGTACTGGCAAAAGTGTGAGTGATGAAAGTAGCAGGGAAAACAGGAAATTAAGAACGTTGTTGTTATATCTTTATCCCATGCTGATCACTATGGTATCTGAGCTGAGAACAGAACCCAGGACACCTGACTCCTAATCCCCCCGATCTAACTACGAGACCACATTACTAGACAAAAGCCCATGGGTGGGTTCAGGGAGAAAAGAAAGAGAGGAAAAGGGAAAGAATTAGAAGAGCAAAAACAAGGTTGTGAGGAATAATAGGATAAAGAATAGATTTTCTTTAAAAACAAACAAAAAACCCAGTATGATGTTTCTTTAAAAACCTTTTATTGAAGTTCTTCCACAGACATCATTTCTTATTAGCAGCTGATATGAAGTACTGCTTCTAGCGGTGTCAGCTGAGGACAGTGGGCGGTTGGTTGCTTTAGAGTCATCTTCAATGACAATAATAAAAAAAATCCACAGTACAAAACCAAATGCCAAGTGGATATGCAGCTTGTGAGGATTTGGCATTGTACAACTTAAGGGCACAATCCTGTAAGCAACTGAATAACTTTAGCCAGATGAAGAGTCACATTGGGTTAGTTAGTTTCCTGTCTGCCTACCTGATCTGCACCCTTTTCCGTCTCATACCGTACTGGCCAACTGTGTTGTACAGTATTGTGAATGATATGTTACAGTAGTTAGTGGCAGTACTATTGTGACTGAAGTTAGTCATGTGTGTTTGAAGGACCAAGTCCTAAATCAGTACTGTGCAATACAGTTTGTAATATTGTAAAGCATATTTTGCCAGTACAGGATATGATTATCCTCAAATGTTAACACCAGTCATTGTTTAGATGTTAAGCTCTTTGGGACAGGGACTTTTTGTTCTGTGTTTGTACACTACCTAGCACCACAGGGTCCTTGTCTATGACTAGGATGCTAGGTGCTACAGTAATACAAATAATAAATAATAATTTTCACTAGTTTGTTCCTAGAGCCGTTGCTAGTTGAAGGTCTTCAGGTTTTGACACAGTTTTTAATACTATTAGTAAATGTACTTAAAATACTCATTGGCTGGGGTGCAGGATCAGTTCAGCAAGCAGGAAACTAATGCAATTTCTCCATCTGGCCAATTGCAACATCATGTGAAGGAAATCCATAATTATCTATCTATCTAGGTGTCATGGGGTTGGTATGTCCCATCCCACTTTGGGGGCAGGGCAAGGGCTGTTGTAGTCCCGTGACTAGGTTTACTTGTACCATCTTAGCCTCGGAGGAGTGTAGCCTAATGGCCAGAGCCAGTCTGGCGGCCCTGGGTTTTCAGGTAGGATGGAACACCAATCAGTCTAGGGGCTCAGGCCCTCAGGCAGGGTGGAACACCAAATAGTCTAGAGTCTGACATTCTCGCTCTGGCACACAGCCTAAGTTCAGGGAGCTGACACCCCTATGTGGGGTTGGCAGCAGGACATAGAGCAGTAGTGGGCAACTCTCATTGGCCAGGAATGGCAAATTGAGGCCACTGGGAGCTGCGGGCAGCCATGCCTGCGGACAGTCAATGTAAACAAACTGTCTCACGGCCCGCCAGTGGATTACCGCGGGCTGCAGGTTGCCCACCACTGATGCAAGGGGACCCAGGCCTACCCTACTCCACCTGGTCCCAGTCCAGGGCCCTAAGAGTGGTGGAGAGTTCCACCATTGTGTTAGCAGGGATCCCACTGCAACATGCTGACAATGTCCGGCCCTATGGGCTGTCCCCCTGGGCCACTTTCTATCCTGTCTCCTCATGTGGCAGTCCGGGCATCCTTGGCATCTCAGGGTTCCTCGGCTTGGGCTGCTCCGAGCAGCCTTGACCACTCTTGGGTGCCTTCCATTGTCCTGTTGTTTGCCAGGGTCTCAGCGTGTTTGGCTTCCACAGTCTGGAGATTTGGTGGCTCCTGGGCTGGAGATTTGGTATCCTCCCTCTTTAACAGTCATCCCCTAGTGAGCAGAGGTTCTCTCTTTTATACCTGGGTCCCAGCCGGAGCATGTCCAGCAGGGGCGTGAAAGCCTGGCCTCCTCTGCCCATAGCATGGTGTTAACCCCAGATGGACCAGTGCAGGTCTGGTGTGCCCATAAAATCAATAACTAATTTTATCTTCACAACACCTCTGTCAGGTACGAGAATATTATCCTCATTTTACATATGGGGAACTGAGGTACAGATATGACTTGCCCACCACCACATAGGAAATCTGCATCTGAGCAAAGAATTGAATCTTTGTTTCCTGAATCCCAGTTTAGTGCCTTATGCACTAGGCCATCCTTCCTACTCCTGTATTCAAAATGTGTTCTAGCAAAGATAGACTAGCAAATGACTTCTTGTTATGGTGTATGTGCTGTGATAATATGGTATTTTAACATAGCAACTGGTCCTCACTGACCAACATTCATTATGGAAGTGCTGGTTGTGATTCCTGCTAGGAGGACCTGTCATTAATAGTTAAGTCTGAGATGAGTTTTGCACTTAAATCAGAGATTCAGTGACTGTGTTATGTATAACAAATACAATGTATTTTCCTCAAAATGACAGCACTTACTCCTTGGGCACACAATATTTTTGTGGGCATTTATGAGTAAATCTGTAAATTAGCTTGAGTTAAAATTAATTTAAAAATGGATCCTTGAAGAAATTTAGCACCAGGTGTCAGATCATTTTTTGTCCCTAATGATCTTAATAACACAGACTATTTAAACTTCCTGTAGAGAGAAACTCACTGAAATGCATAGGCTACGCTGGAAGACTTCACAACTGAAAGGTTTTTTTTCTTCACCAAGGGCTGAAGAAGAATGTCCTTCTTCAGAAAATCCCACAAAGAATTGCCCTCTTTTAAAATGGCTGCCACCTCCTTTTATTCTCAATGGAAATGAGGCAACATGCTGCCTTTAGGAAGATGGTGGTTCCCTCTTTCAAAATAACCACTTTCTCCCATTATTCCAAATCTGCCATCAGACAACATGGTAACCCCTTGTGCTGTCATGGGGCTTTGAAGCAGTGGCTCCCTCAGTGCATGAGACAGGTGGCGGTGGCTGAGCAGTGACATGTCCTAGTGAGTAGCCGTGCTAGAGTCCCTCTGGATTAATTAAGTCAATGGGAGCCCTTAGTTAGAGCAGCTACCCTAGAGAACTTACAGCTGCGCGGCTACATCAGTGCAACTACACTGCTGTAAGTTCGCTAGTGTAGCCATTGCCTAAGAGTAAATAAAAAAATACAGAGTACAAGTAGCGATATGTTAAACTTTTTGGTGGTTGCTTTTGAGAAAACATGTTACAATAGTAGCGTTTCACAGTTCTGTAGCCTTTTCATCCGTGGATCTCAAACACTTCACAAGTAAGTAATTTAAGCCTCACAATGTTAGGTAAGGTAGATACAGGGTATAGTAAGGTCATAACATTCAGCACATTGTAATGTAATCAATTCTGGGTTGGGACCTAATCTACCTCATTGAAACTGCAGAAGTAGGCAGAATATAATTACATGCGTTTAAATTTTGTCAGGGCCCTAGAAATAACATTTCTACTCTTAAATGGGACCTTTAACGACCAGAAATAGTCAGGACTTCTATTTTACCTCACACCTGAAATAAAGCATCACCAGCTATAATGTTCTTCCCATGATACCTGTCTAGAGAATTGGCTTAATAGTAACTGAGGGCATGGCTACACTGGAAACTTCAGCGCTTTGAAGTGCGAGTGTGGTCGCACGTGAGCGCTCGGAACCTGTTTACACTAGCGCTTTAAAACACTCTGACTTGCTGCGCTCAGGGGGGTGAAAAATCAAGCAAGTTGAGCCAGCAAGTTAGAGCGCTATAAAATGTAAGTTAGCCAAGCCCTAATTAGAGGAGAGAATGCCACTTTGTGAATCACAGAGCTGCTTTCTGCATCACCTTGGTGTTCCTTGAAGGTACTGACATATCAGGTCAGAAATGGCCTGGCCTTGCTTTATTGGTGAGATTTATTGAGATTACAATAAAGGTGGATCAGAATCTGAATTAGAGTTTTAAAACAAGCGTCATTTTTAGAAAGAATGCCAAATAAATTCCAACTACAGAGTTAACTTAATATCTCAGAATTCATGCATTTTGTTTCCAATTATGATATTAAAAGGAAGTAGGAGGAAGCAGGACTGAGCTGTTAAAATGGCATTGACTAAAAGTGGAACCACTTATTTAAAGTGCCAGCATTTAAGTAAAACCATAAAACAGACATAACGTTGAGTATTATCTATCCACTGTAATTCTGACTGTTCAGTGGAAAATAGCAGTTTGTTGGATTTAGAAACCAAAATCCAGGGGAGACCATTCAAAATTGTCATGGTTAGTTTACAGTAACTAGTCATGAATCTGTTTAGTCTTCATGAAATACTGTGGGCCAGACTGAAACCTGCTGTAAGCTGGAGTTAGATTTGTGTCTGCTCACACTGAGTAAATTGGGCCATTGTCTTATGGCATGCCTGCAGAAAACTGGTGAATCCAGCATACATCACAGAAATATTAGGAATGCCCTCTAAAGAATCTGACCAAACTCTCCAGTGTTCTGTAGCATATGAAAACAGAAATAAACCATTACAGAATCCAAAACTGAAAAAGACCTACCTGTTGTATTGCAGTATGGCTTTGGGTAATATCACAGTGAGGTGCACCAGTTCCCAGTGATGCATAGCTGGGACCTCATCCCCCCTTCAAAACTCCCAACATACTGTGGACTTCAAACTGGCCTCAGATATATAGGCACAACTCCCATTTATTTCATTTGCAGCTTGTTGATGTTAATAATTGGGATTATTGGGGTAAAAAGATACAAATAATTTTTCCGCATAAAATCTCCCTGGGTAATATTTTCAAAAGTTCCCATGTGACACAGGTCCCATTTTTAAAAGTGATTTAGAAGACTAAGTCCTGTCGCCTTTCAAAGAGAGTTAGCCTCCTCAGTGCCTGAATTACTTTTGAAAATGGTATTTAGGCTACTAAGTCACTTGGGCCCTTATAAAAATGTTACCTCTAGTCCCCTTTCTCCTACCCCTGTTTCTCACTCCCTTCCAACCTTCCTATTGTGCCCTTCTCCTTTCCAGACATTTTCCCTTCTTCACCCTGTGGTCCCTTACCCACTTCTTGCCCTCGTCCATGCCTGCCTCTGTCCCCTTCCAGCCCTTCTCTCTTGTCTCCTTAAAATTGAGCAGTAGAACTGGTAGTTGCAGCATTTCCCTCTGCACTGTAGCCACAGAAGGTGTGCTGGCAGTAGAGTTTCAATGGGAAAATGCCACTTCCCTCCCACAGCCCAGCTGCCACTTTTAAATCATGCTGTGTGGGGCTTCCACTCCCTTGGGAGACTATTTTCCTTTCCTGTTGAAGACTGTTCTACAGTCTAATAGAGCTTGCTGACAGCTATAATAAGTAACATTATATACAGTAGTATATATTTTTTTAATTGTAATATGAGTCAGGTGGCATCCTCACTATTCTGGATGGATCTAATTCGACTCTTTTGCTGCACTTATGTCCTTCCTTTTCACAAGATATGTGGAAAGCAGGGCCAGATGAAGGTATGAGCATTATACGCCTGTGCTGAGGGCTCCAGCTCCTGGAGTCATGTTATTATATCAAAAGTCAAGCTTTCATTTTAAAAAGAAAAGTAATTGCTATCCCTCATGGTTGTGAAGAAAACCTTGAGAACATGAATTGAGCATGAGTGAATCAGTGATGTCAGCCTGAGTCTGCAAAGAGCCTGAAACAATAGCTCTGAGAGGGTGAACTGCCTTGTGCAGCTCAATGGAGCTGTTAACTTTAAGACCCACTCTTTTGGTGCACCCTGCCAACACAATTGCAGAGCATGGCAGGAGAAGACGAGGGCAGCCAGCTTGGCCCACCCATGCAAGCAGGTACACTCCCTTTGTTGGGGGGTAAGTACTCATGTCCCCTTTTGCACCCTCTCTACTGGGGAAAGAGGATCCCTGCTGCCACCACTTCTGTTTCCAATGGGAAAGGGCCTCATGCCAGTGCATCTCCCTCTCTGGGAGAGTGTGAGGGGCTCCTCTACAGCAAGGGCGGGTCAGGACCATGGGGTAGATCCATGGGGGAAGCCCTTTGTCTTGGTGTGCCTAGGGACCTGGATTGCTTTCATCCAGTCCTAGAAGAAACACTGCACAAAACTCTAATGATTATTTGAAAAATAAATACATAATGTTAAAATTCAGTGTCCAGCCAAGAGATTTACAAAATACTGGAAGAAAGGCCATAAAGGCAGATGGAGTTTGGTTATAAGGTTATGCTTCAGCAGTAAACTGAAAGGCACAACAGCTCGTAACTAAATTTTGTCATGGAAATCAAGATCAAGGAGGTGTAATGACAAAGGCATTTCTGAAATCCTCTTTTTGTTAAACAGGTTTTTATGTTAACTTTTGTGGCCCAGAGCCTATTGAGAAGGAAAAAATATTGTGGTGTGTAAACCTACAGTCATTCAATAATAGTATGTTTGCTAAATGAATACTAATAAAGCTTAACATCTTTAAAAATAGCCCAATTTTAGATGCCATAGAATAGTGGAATGCTATCAATTCCATTCTGTTGGAGAGTAATCATATTTTCTCTGTGTTACAAAAGGGTACAATCTTATTTTTGTTCAAACCAGGAAGGGTTTAACATCTCAATCCTCAAACTACCAGAATTTAGAATATTTCACACTTGAATGACTCCTAACCAACCGTGTAAGACAAAGAACAATGTCCTGTAGCTTATGCTGGAGGTGAGAATGTGGTACATAAGCACTGAAATAACTGCAGCCTTTATCATTCTATTTTTGTCAGTTTCTTCCATAATTTCAACTGTTTACTGGTGGCAGTCAAACCATTTTATTAGTAAGGATGGTGCATTATAGTATTTCTTTCTGTTGATTATGATCCTCACTCATTTGCCATTTGGACAAAGCAAAATCCTTATTGTTATGGTTGTATGAACTTTAGCATATCATATGTCCTGATAGCGTATCATATATCTCTCTTAATTAAAAATCAGTTGGGATCCAATACTATTGTGTATTTATGGGGAAATGACAGCGTATTTGTGATGGCAATCAGTAATTGATAACCACATTATAGTAACCCTACATTAGAAATGCAATAAAATGGCAAAGTATGCTATTGCTTAAAACTTAAGTACATGCTAGAATGATAGTTTGACCTGCTGTGTTGATGTTAATTATGATCTACTAAGTTAGTGTCCAAGGGTGTTGATTGAACTAATATACAGAGAGACATGTTGTTAAATGATTGGCAGTGTAACAGCATCCCTAATCTTTGCTTTACACCAGTTTTAGAATCATAGAATATCAGGAGTGGAAGGGACCTCAGGAGGTCATCTAGTCCAACCTCCTGCTCAAAGCAGGACCAATCCTCAATTTTTTTTGCCCCAGATCCCTAAGTGGCCCCCTAAAGGATTGAACTCACAACTCTGGGTTTACCAGGCCAATGCTCAAACCACTGAGCTATCCCTCCTGTGTTTTGGATCCCTCAATTTTTAGGTGTCCAGGCTGAGTCTCGATTAAAATTGAGACATCCAGTATCAGTAACCACTTAGTAAATTTAATCACATGTGCTACCTGTAGTGGATTAGCAGGAGTACATTAAATCTCTGCTGTGTGGATAGTATTGGCTGCCTCTCTGCTTCCAGGTGGAATTCAAGCTGTGGTTTGGGTTAAAGCTATACTGCTGTACATAGATTGGGGTCCTGGCTATCCTTTAGAGGCTGCCTCTCACCCTGTTCACCATTGTGATCATTTAGATCTGCTGAGATGCTTTTGCCAATGATCCCTGGATTAGCAGTGTGTTCCTGAGGATGGGAAGCGAGGCATAGCCCAATAGGGGGAGGTCCCAGCTGTTGAACTCACTAGATTCAGTCAACCACCACTCTAAGATTAGAACACTCCATAGCATGTATGTGACAATGGAATATCTAAGCAGATTCTAAGAGCTAGCCAAAACATCACCAGGAGCGAGGAGGGGGTTTCTTTGTTAGACAGAGGTGGTAGAGAGAAAGAGAGTTGTTTGTCTCTTTACATTTGTCTAGTGAGTTATTTTTAATGTATGCTGTGTGGCTAGCTGTCATGGGGATAGGCACATAAATATAAAGGACGGTGGAGAGAGATGAATTGTGTCTGGATGATGGGGCAGTCACTGGTGGCTTATATTTATTTATTTAAATACTTTTTGATCTAGAGATGCACATTGCTAGACCATACTGTTGCATTGCCCTCATTCTCCTGTCTGTCCTCTAACATCTTATATTCACCTACTGTATCTTGTCTTAAATTAGACTGGGGCTGAGAGAATGTCTTCCTGTGTGTTTCTAGAGCATCTAGCAGAATGGAGCCTTGATTTAAAAAGCTTGTAGAGGTTTTAGTGATTAGAATTCTTTGGTTCAGGTTAGTAAATAATTTGGTGGAAAAAATGGATTTCCTATGCAGAGGTAAGATATGTACAGAGATCCATAGACGTCTATGCTGGATTCAGCTTCTGAAGTTCCTTCCTGGAAATGGCTATCTGAGATGTAAGACTATTTCCACCAGCATAGTGGCCTGTTGCACTTCCCATTCCAATTTCCAAATAAAAGAAAAAAATCCAATGGAAAATGTGTTTAAAAAAAAACAACCCCCCCCCCCAACAATAAACTATTCCTCTGCTTGTGACCCAAACATTGACACATTGTGCCGCTGCAAGAGAAGCTGAAGTGAAAGTGACAATTCTGTTCTTATTGTTCACGTGGAGAAAAATGAAACAAAGTGTAAACCAGGCAAAAATAATTCAGATGTTTGCAAATCCTTTTGTATTAATAATCTAGGTTGTTATTAGTAACACAAGACAATTTGTTTTCAAAACCAATTAATTATTGTAAACTTGAAAGAATCCTTTCAAAGGTAATGTTCCAAGAGTGGAGTTTTTAATAACTGTTCTCAGTAAGAGAACAAGTTGGCTACTCAGTCTGACCATTTACATTCACAGGGTCATATTATGCCCTTAGTTTCACCTTTAGGAGATATTCCAGCCTTGGGTGTAAAACTATTAGGCCCCAATCCAGCAAAGCCCTTAAGCACATGCTCAAAATTAGGTCTATTGAAGTCAAAAGATATTGGCCCAAATGCTCAGCTGGTGTATATCAGGATAGCTTTATTGGCTTCAGTAGCTGTTGTACAGCAGCTGATGATGTGGCCTATTATATACATTTTAAATACAGAAAACATGTATTGCAACATTTTTAGTCTGACTGTGGGTAACTGACTAAAATTCGTTTAGTTTTACTTAAAAAAACCAAACAAACAAAAACACTACAATTTTTATATTGTACCATGACGTACACTGATGTTTGCTGAGTAACCATATAATCTTATTGTCACCCCTGTTCATTCTCCCATTTTCCCAACTGTTTTGTTATCCCTGGCCCCCTTTTGTTACATCCTATTTTAAATGACACCCCAATCCTGCAAACACTTATGTCCTTATATATATGCCTAGACACCTTGGAGTTGGTAGTAGTAGAGTAGTAGTAGTCTCCCGTTGCTGACGACGACGATGATCTTGTTGCAGTTCTCATATATATCCTTGGGACTACTCATATACATAAAGGTTCTAAATGGAAAAGTATAGAATTGAGGCATAGTTAGTATGCAAGCTGTTTGAGGCAGGTATCTCATCTTACAACATGTACTATGAGGCAGCTAGCACACATTTGGCAGTGTGACTTTTATTATTATTACTCCATAATGAATGGTACTAAACTCCCATGGAAGACATTTAGACGCTAGGGAGTTCAGCAAGGTCATTTATATTTGTGAAGCTGGTATCTTTTTAGCAAATTAACTGTTTTCATCAAATTGAAATAGTAATGTACGTATATGTTATTTGAGAAAGTCAGCAGCTCTCTACTTAATACTTTATTTTCAACGGAAAGAAAGCAAAATGAAGTAAAGATGACATTATTTGATAATATGCACTTGAACTGTGCTTCCTGTTTAAAAGAATTTGATTCATTGCACCAGAAAAATAGATTGTAAGGAATTGTGAAATACATGGGTTGCAGCCAGAGCTGTAGAGATTAATAATTTGATGGATGAGTTTACTATATTTTGGTATTCAAGTACTGAAGTTGACATAGTTGAGAAAGTGGTGACTTTAGGTCACATACCTAAAAATGTAGATGGGTACCTAGTAGGATTTTCAAAAGCAAGTTAGATGCATAATTCCCATTGCAATGATAGGAGTTAGGTACCTAACCTGCTAAGGTGCCTAAATATCCACCAAAGACTATACTTTAACTGAAATTAAAATGTCATGTGAAAAGAGGAGGGCAGTGTTGTTGGGGATAATTTTTAAGTTTGTTAAACTCAGATCCAATATTTTTAAAGTGCTAATACAAAGAAGAAAAAGCAATGTAGAATATTATTCAACTACAGAGCCTGAAACTTCATCTTGACTTCTTTCTTCTGAAGTCAATGAGTTCTTTGCTTGAGTTAGAACTGCAGCATGGAGCGCATAAAATAGGACACTCTATACTAAAGAAAGAATCTATTCAGATAGCATGCTGGTGGACATGTGATATATGATGCAACAAGTTGGGGCATAGGGAACATCAATCAGTAATATCTTTAATGACACATAAGGCATGGTTGAAAAGGTAAAAGTAGTGGGATGACTTAGAAATAAGATGTGAATTTGGGGATCAAAATGCATATTCCACAATGACAAGTCCTATAGCATTTAACAGAGAACAATAATACTGTATGGTTTTGAACCATCAGGTAGTTACATAAGATTGTTCAAAAACCATAGAAAAGCTACCATCCTCTATTAAATATAGATTTTTACATACTTTCCTTTGAACCCTAATACATTTTTCTATATCCCTACTGGTTTCATCCTGAGTAAGTTCTACAGGACTTTTCCATAGGGGTTGTTACTAAAAGAGTCTGAGAAAGTAAAATGAGTGGGAGGGACTCAAAAAGGAAATGGGGAGTATTCAGAGGGAAACTGCAGGAATCCCAACATGTAGGTATACTATTGAAAACAAATACAGCTGAAGTGTGCATGTGTGCGGTGTGAGGTGGGGTGGTGGGGGTAGGTGGGTGGTTGGGGAGAAACAAATACAGATGACATGGGGAATACAGGGAGCAATAAAATAGAAAAGCAAACAAGACATAAATCAATAGGATCATGGCTATGAGAGGGTATACACAAGTCTAAAAAATAAGTAGCTAAGACAATGATCACAGAAGCCAAAATTGAAAATGGAACGATCATTGCAGAAGGTATGGGGATAAAAAATAACAGGTGTTACAGATATATCAGGAACAGGAGGTCAATGAAAGAGACTGAAGTCTCTTTGTCCGACTGTGAGAGGAACTTAGTGACATATGAGGCAGAGATTGCTGGGAAGCAAAATGCTTTCTTTTCCTCAGTGTATTTACCAGAGGTAATGAGGGGAAAATGCCAGAAAGAGATAGGAATGTCTTGGAGGCAGAATATGAACAATTAATGAAACTAAGTGTAATACAAGAATAGATAAAACAAAGAAAGAGAAGAAATTAGGGCAGCTAAATAGAAAGAACGTTCCAGGTCTGATGGCCTGTCTCCCAAGATTCTGAAAGAGAGATATTATTTTTTTAAATTCCCACTGAACTTAAGATATACTTGA
This sequence comes from Eretmochelys imbricata, assembly GCF_965152235.1. Classification (NCBI taxonomy): domain Eukaryota; kingdom Metazoa; phylum Chordata; order Testudines; family Cheloniidae; genus Eretmochelys; species Eretmochelys imbricata. The sequence continues at coordinate 36,894,779 of NC_135574.1, forward strand.
AAACTATAGAGGAGTCAATGAAAGACCATATTTTTAAAGGGTTCGTAAGAAGAATCAAGGCAATTTCAGACTTTTAGGGCTTAATATCCAAACAAAGCCAAGAACAGATTCTAGATGTTGATCAAGGACCAAATAGTTTGGATTGATGTAAACTGGTTGAAGTTGACCAAAAGGTGGTCATGGTTAACATACATGGTTAATTTTCTTGGGAGACTGACTGTATTGTAAATCCTACATGGTACTGGGTACTCTGGTCCCAATCCATCAAAGTACTTAATACACACTTAACTTGAATCCTGTGAGAAGTTCCATTAAATTCAATTAATTGCTTATGAGCTCGCCTGGATTGAAGCTAGAGGAGCCAGTACCTTTCAGGGTCGAGCATACTGAGCACAGAGAGAGAGAGAAAAGACATGCAGCTAGATTTACAAAGCAATGTACACATATGTCTAAACATGCAGATAGGAACCTAGTGGTATTTACAAAAAGCACCTAATTAAGTAAGGCATCTAACTCCCACTGATTTCAATTGCAGGTTAGTGGGACTGGGCCTAGAAGAAATGTCATGGGTTCTTAGGTGCCTTATGAAATATAGTGTAGAAAAATATAGACAAAGTTGAAATTGGTAAATAGGATTATGATTGGCAATTAGGTTGCCCTACCTTTACCCGTAATTGATTTCTAATGTGTCAATCACAATGGCCTTTAGTTGCCAAATCCAAAAATTAAAAGGAACATTGGCATAGTCTGACTAGGACCATATTCTCTGCTCCTTCCCAGAGTGACTTCTAGGAGAACTAGGTTTGGGTGAGATGGCTTTGCAAGTATTTAGCAGCCTTTTTTATTGTGTACAGTGTGGAAAAAAGAGGTAATTTCTGCATTGCATTCTAAATGTGACAAAACTCAAGCTCACTTTATCTCCAGTGATTTTCACAAATGAGGAGCTGCTTCAGCCCTTCACCCCTGAGCGTTTTACCTGAGATCTGCCTGTTGATTAGAATATTCTAAGAGGGTTATGAAAAGAGCGAGAGAGAGAGAGAGAGAGAGAGAGACTCAGTCCTGGAGCTAGTCAGGATGTAGCCCACTGACAGCTTTAAAAATAAGAATCAGAATCTTGAAGAATATGGTATTAATGGAACTCGCACTGAAGAAAGATAGTACTAACAGTATGAATGATATGGAGGATGAGTATGGACAGAAACTTAAAATCATCAGGGAAGCAAATGACAAACTGTGATAACGGAATATAGTTCAAATCAGAGGTGACCATTATGGCACCATCCAGACGACATCTGGAGTATTGAGCACCAGGAGGGGCCCCGTGTTTTAAATAAGGAAGTTCAAGTGAAACTTCTTTACGCAGAGGGTAATTCAATGTGTGCAACAGAGCTCTCTCAAAGGAGATCATATTAGACCAGAAATTATGGGGAAAACATTAAGTTGGACAGATAGGTGGACAACCCAACAGAAAAGTAGCATGATCCTCTTCTGTCCTATAATGTTGTTATGCCTGTAGCTAAGGTGATCAGAGAACAAATGATACCCAATTTCAGATAAGTCTGACTTTCAGCTCTGATGTTTTCAGAAAATATCATAGGATTTGTATGGATACATTTTAACTTGAATGTTTGAGACCTTCTAAAAGTAGTTCTGCCAATTTTTATGTTTGTTTTGGTTTTTATGCACCTTCATGGCACATAATGGAGAGGTAAAGTGAATAATTGAAGACCAATTTATTGTTATTATTGTTATCTATATGTAAGGGTCCAGTCCTACTCTTAGCTTCAAATGTTTCAGGAGCAGATCCCAGTTGTAACTGACCAAAATCTCACTGAATAGTTTAAAGATATGAAGGACTTCTTTCCCACTCCTTACAGTACTGATCAATAATTGCTAGGAAAAAATTATTTGCTATAAATTAAAAAAAAATGCATCTACCATGGAACAAAGTTCAACATGAAGCAGAGATAACACAGTGCAGGGAGAGCGAGGAGGGGAGCGGGAAAAAAATTCTTATTAGCTTTATAATTGCAGTGATGACCCCTGGGTATAGCATTTCCAGACAGCTAATGACTGACTAGACGCCGTGAGGGTTTGGAAGGGCCTTCCCCTTTGGTCATTATTGCCTAAGCAAAGTGTATTTTTTTTCAAAAATGTACATTTTAAGGAAAGCAATTGATGTAGTAAATAATTATAAAACCTGATTAAATGACATAATGCTTTGCACAATCTGACCTGCAGAGGAGAACTGCCAGACAGTGTAATAACATAAGTCTTTTATTTTTCCGAATAGTGTTTATGGCTGTCCTTTGGCAAAAAAAAGAAAAACACAAGATAAGCAACCCCAAGAACCTGCTCCCAAAAGAAAACCCTTTGTGGTTAAAACAGACAACTCTTCAGTAGATGAGTGTTATGAAACTGATGGAACAGAGGAGATGGATGAAAAGGAGGAGGAGGAAGAGGAAGAGGAAGAGGAGGAGGAGTATTCTGATGACAATGAAGAGCAAGGTGATGAGGAGGAGGAGGAGGATGAAGAAATAGATCGAGAAGAGGAAGAGGAGATTGAAGAGGAAGAAGAGGAGGATGAAGAGGAAGCAGAAGATGTGGAGGAAGAGGAGGAGGAAGAAGAAGAGGAGGAAGAGGAGGAGGAGGAGGAAGAACGTGGTAATAATAAGAGTATTAGTAAAAAATAAACATTGTGTGTATTATGTGTTAATCTTTCAGTGTGGTGTCCAGGTATTTAGCTGTGCAGCTCTCATTAAAGCTAATGGAAGTCATGCAGCTAAATCTCCCTGTGCCTTGCTGAAAATGTACCCCACAGTGTTCTTTTAACATCTATTTTAATGACTGTCTTCCAAATAATTTTGATGCCACTAGATGTCAAATTTTCAAATACAGAAGTGTGTGTGCCAAAAAATGCCTGCAGAAATGTGTAACTGGATTAATGCATGCAATTGCCAGGTATGCATGCAAAAACTGGGTAAAGGTACAAGCAAATGGTTAACTGCAAGTTCCTGTTCTCATCATTTGCATGTACATTTACTGAATCTGCCTACCTAATAGCGGTGATCGCTCAGATAAGCGGTCATGTGTTTGCAGGTGGTTTTCTGGTGAGCACAAGTGGATCTCTTCCCTTTGAAAATTTGGCCCTGAACTTTCTTTCAGACAAACAATATCAGAATGAAATGTTATCAGATACTTTGGTTCTTTGAGACTTGGATGTTGTGTACTTTAGTTGATTTTATTAAAACTATGGAGAGTGACAGGTTTACACAAAGAAAGTCCTTCTAAAATTATATTTTCTGAATACAGTACCGTACATTTGATGCCTTTTACCTATATAGATATTAATTAGTAGCCCAGCTAATTTAGTAGCACTGTGATTAATCCATTGACTTTTCTTTTTACTGGGATTGTGGACTCTGTGTAAGCATATTTTTCAAAATATATGATAACTCTCTGCTTACCTCAGAATCCCTCCATTAATTACATTATAATGTACTGGGATGAAAATGAAGAATCGTGCAAAGATTAATGAGCTATCTAAAAAGTATTTTGTTCCCATTTCCAGGGAACACGTTTTTGGTTGGGTAGATTCACCTTTCAAACCAATAAAAATATAAGAAAAACTTTCAGCGCTCCTCAGTTGGATTCCTCTTAGGAGCCAGATATGAAAGTTGTCTGACTTTTGTTTCAGCATTCTGTTAGATCAGGTTTAGAAAAAAGATTTAGCAAGCACTCTTTTCATTCAGACAACTGTGTGGCTTACAGATGGCTATAAGCAATTTTTTTGCAGATGCCTCAACCCACAGCATTTCCTCATTCACTTTTAATTTGCGTACCAAAACTATTAAAAACAAGGTAGCCAAGCTTGAAAGTTCCGAAGGAGTTTGATGCTGGGGGAGACTGGTTCCTTATGCAAAGGACTCTGTTGTTTCAGAACCTGTAAGGGTAGTCTATCTGAGCTAAGGCAGGTGTGTGACTGCAATTGCTATCCTGTTGGATTGCATAGGAACTCTAGCAGTTCTTTCTTAAGAGGTAATGGCAACTGAACATCTTGGCAACTGGATCATAGTGGAGCTGTTGCAATGGTTTTGGGCCCAGGTGGAAAATAATGAATCTACACTATCAAAAATGATTTAAGGGGGAAAAAAGACTCAGGAGCTAAAGAAACTTCCTTTTGCCAAGCTTCGTATTAGGTTTACTGGTACAGATATTATGGAACATGGTGCTTTACTTATGTCCAGCACTGCTGCACGTACAGTTAGTGATCCTAATCAACAACTTTAGTGGCTGCTATTGTTTCTTAGCTGTTTTCTTTCTGTGAGTAGGCTCGAATTAAGAACTGCAAATTAGGAATTTTGCAGTAGTACCTTTATTAGCTAAACATCATATTAGAGGAGATGAAAAGTCAAACAGGTCAGCTACCCAAGGGATCTCGTGTTACTTTAGGGGTAATATGTAGTTTCCTAGATAAAAGAAAAAGTATTTCTCTGTAAAATACTGGGAATGCAGAAAAGAAAGTCTAATAAAATAGGGGGCTTGATAGTGGAATTATTCAGGGCAAATTAATTCAGGACAAATTAATTTTATGACCTTCTTGAAATCAGCATATCATTATAGAGGTGATGCTAGTTACAGCACAGTTGAGTGATGAGATAGAGTTACTAACCTAATGATGAAGATAATAAGAAGTTCTTTTTCTCCAAGTCAAGAGTAGGCAGACCTAGATTTGAGATGATAGCCATAGTTTGTTGTTTTGAGAGGTCCAGAAGATATTTAATTAAACAGATTTTTTGGGATAATTTATTTTATATAGTTTTTGACCAAGAACCTAAAATGTCTTCTCCTTCCATTGCTCATAATACAGGAATCTTTCATCATTTACTGGAATTCCTTGCTTATATTTTTAGAACTCCCTTAAAGTGAATCATTAAGAGCCTGTTCTGGGAAAATCACAGTATGTGCACAGCCAGCATAATTACAATTAGAAACTAAGAGTAGAACTTCTAATGGAGATAAAGGTATCTCTGCAGTTCTCATAAAAGTTTTTGTCAGTGGTGCTGTAGTTTTACGATATTATAGAAATTTTGCAAAGTTTCATAACCAAACCTAATCTTAATGGACAGAACAATTAAAATCTCAGACAGTTTTGCTAGGAAAATTCTATCAGATGGGAATATGATCTCTGAGTCAACAACTATGAGAAACATAAAGCAATGTATTATATAATTTCCTACGTCCAAATTAAGTTTCCTGTTATATGGGGTTAAATCCAGAGACACCCCAAAGAACTAACTGTAATAACTCTGGAGTTACCCCCATGTAATAGGAAACTGAATTTAGGTTTAAATTTTCAAAGGGGCCTAAGTGATTTAGGAACATAATTCTTACTGATTGACGAATGACGCTCATGCTTGGGCTCTGAAATCACTTAAGCCCTTTAGAAAATCCCATCCTTAGGCCCAAACCTTTGATATAATAAAGGACTTGGAAGACACAGAAGCATCCTAAAGCAACACTCTTACAAATCTCAAAATACCAATTTAAGAGAACCAAAGACTTTTTGGCGTTAGATCCCAAATCCTTTGCTCATATCTCAGTATATAATCACTTGTACTAATATTAATGCTTAAAATGCCCTTTCAATGGCCACAACATTCATTTTAACCTTACGTTAAATGTAATGAATCTCTTTGAAGGACAGGGATATATCCAATCAAAGAGTAGCACAGGCCTGAAAAGCCCTTATGTACAGTACTACCACTATGAAAGGAAAGATAAAAATTTCCAATTTCTTTCACATTCCCAAAAGACAAAGCAGACAGGTGACCCTTGTTAAGATAACCTAACCTGTAAATTCCAATTCACATGGGAAGGCTGTCAGTAAGATAGTAAGATAAAGCCCACTTTTAGGGAGTGCTCCTTCACTTTGGTGGTTATTGCTGAAAATCTCTGGAGTCAAATACTTAGGGCATATTTGCTTTGCAAGGCAAACTAAGGTATTTCTCCTTCTGAGAAGAGATCACTTCAGATAGCTGGTTCCCAAAGACTGTTTCACAAAGCTTTTCTATTATAGAAAGAAATCTCCGTTGGAGGAGCTCCAGGAACGGATGTTCCAAGGCACCATTTAGCCTATATCACATGAAGACATTCAAGATGGCTTGTACTCCAGGTATTTCATAATCCCTCAGGGTCAGGAGGAGTCAGGCTAATTCTAGATCTAAGTAAATTTAATACATCGATCAAGTCTAATCCATTTCACATGATCATGCTACAAAAGATTTATTGCAGTTTAGTAAAAGGTAAATGGTCAGGATGTATAGATTTGATAAATACTCCCTTTTATATCACATTAATTCCTTCAAATTCACAGTAGCATATACAGTATACCGGTACAAGGTACCACATAATGTTTGCATAACTGCAAGGCACAGTTGCAGCATATTCAAGGAAACTGAATATAGAGCTTTGCATTACAGACTATTACTTGGAAATACAGAGAGAAAATGCTTCACCTTTTTCTCACTTCTACGAATTGGACTACTGTTTTTTAATACTCTGGTGAAATTTGGCCCTTTCCCCACTAGCACACACTAGGCTATTGGTACATAGATACATGTTGTCTTGAAATCCACCTATTAGTTTATAGTTTAACTTTGATAGTGCCCTCCTTTATCTTCCTGATCCCTTCATCAGCTTGCTTCTGTGACTGATTATGCATGTCCCTCTAAGCAAAAGGAGACACAAACACCAATCTAAAGATGAAAGGATCGGTACTGAGGAAATTGTGGTAGAACACAGATCCCCACTGTCCTTGCAACTGAAGAATCTCAAAGTCTCTGAAACAATGAAATAAACTGGTCTTTACCAGAGAGGTGGCCTGTCCAATCTGCCTAGCATCAATCACTTATTTAATCATTTATTCAAACTATTAGCAAAAAAGCAGTCACACATTTGGTGAACACAGTAAAGCATTCAATATTAATCGGAGCAAAAGAGCTAGGCACCTGTTGTGGTGTACCATATATGCAAAACATCTAACCAAAGAAATGACAGCCTTAAATGAAGAGGCCAGGAAACAGCTGTTCACTGTTTAGAACAATAAATGGAAAGGAGTACATTTTCCAGGATCAGAGAGGATTTAATACACAGAAGGGGAAGCAATCCTTCAGAATATGCTGGTGTACTCTTCTATTCATGTGTATTGCACTATATTTTCACCTCCTTTATAAAAGAAGGTGGAGAATACTGTGATGGGGGTGTGTTGCCACCAACAGTATAAGGGCGGGGGGGAACCTAACAGCAATGACCAGAAGACCTTACTTCAGTCCCTTGATGGATGGTTGTTGATACAAAATGTTAATATTGCCTTTCATCTCTAGTTTTCAGAGATGCAAAGGTATGCAAGTGATCAGGTCATGCTACTGTATGCTACTGATGTCTTTGTTTTTGTACCAGATGTATCATTCCTACCAAACTAGGCCTGTGTAAATGTAGAGATTGCTCAATGTTTTCATTTTTAGTAGTTTGTGCCATTTGAGTTAGTATTACTCTGGTCAGAATTACTCTTTCCCAGCCAAATTCAACTGGAAATAATGTGATTTTTAAAAAAACAAGTAGCTCAGAGCAGGAATGCACAAGCCTTAAAAATAGGGTTTAGAGAAAAACTAGCTAGTAGATTCCCTCTGGATACCTCTAGTTCTTGTGGAATTGGGCCAGATATATTTATCATGCTTACTCTGCTTACTTTTGTTTAAAAACAAATTTGCTGCTAGATAGGCTTTCACTTGCTCCAATACTATATGGTTAAGGTGGTTACCATTTGGTACTCTTAGACAGTATCATTTGTTAACTGTATTCTTCAAATGTTGTACTTTTTCTTCCGGTGCTCCTGTGAGACTGGACCTGATTCTGAGCTCACTTACATCAGTATAAATTAGGAATAACTCCACTTAAATCAGTGGAATTACATTTATGTAAAGTGATTTTGTGTCTATCACATCCTCCTTCACCTCCTCCTCTTTAAAAAATGTTAAATAGAGACTGTTCTGTCTGTAAATGCATAACACAGTTCGGTAGCAATTCTTTCAGACCCTGATTTAGCAAGGTGCTTAAACATATGCCCAACTTTAAGCATGTGATCAGGTCTATTGGCTTTAACTCACTTGCTTAAAATTGGGAATGTGGCTAAGTATCTTGCTGAGTTCAGACATTACATACTTAGTGTCTCAAAAAAACAGATGCAGGCACAAGATCTTCTGGTCCTTCAAAACTAAACAGTCTAGTTACAGCTTTGTACAATATAAGGGAAGCATTCACCTTTGATAATGCAAATACTGGATCCCTGCTGTAAATATATACACAGAGAACTTCCATTGACATCAGCTGTAGTTCTGCAAATGGAGTTAGGACAGACTATGCAATATTAATAATTAAATTTGAAGTCTGGATAAGAGACCTGAGAGGAGAGTATTACTGTAAGTGTTCACACCAGAACTACTTGACAGTTGATTTAATTTTGTTTTGTTTTGAATCTGTTTTATCAGTGAATATAGTTGTTTTGGTTGTATTAGCACTTGTTTTGTAACTTGCTGACTGTTGCCCAGAATCTTAATTGAAAACAAGGCATTGGCCTCACTGAGTAATGACGAATTACCTTTGGGCTTCACTGCAATCTGTTTATTTGCAGCTGTGCCAGGGGAGCTGGGACACAGTCATATAGGACACACATAGATTGTGGTTCCAGAAGCAGGGGCAATCCGAGGGGTTGTGCATCTAATATTTCTCTCACTTTCCTTTACCTGTGAACAAATGCAGAGTGTATCCTTGACTCCACCTCCTCCCCATGGTGGGTGGCAGAGCAATGTATTAAATTACTCCCTCCTGGAGCAAAGTGGGATTTGGGGAGGAATTCAAAGGGAAAATATTGTAGTATTAGGAATGTACTCTGATATCTATTGTGACTCTTTGAAACACAGTTCCTTAGCAGTGATCCCCACTTTGTCACACAGCTGCTTATACAGGGATGTGCCTAAAAGCTCAGTCTAGAACTTAGTGAATAAAATGAAATACCTGTCCTCTGCATGGGTACCCCAAACAAATATGACCTGATGTTGTCCTTGAAAGTCTCACATCTGAAAGATAGCACACAAGGGAAGGTTTTCACATGGTATATAAGAATGAACTTTTAATATCCATTATCCCTGTGAATTCCATTGTTTTCTAGAGCCAGAAGTTCCAAGACGGAGAAAACAAAATTAAGCTGTCAAGGATTTGTAGTAGTATAGGTAGAGAGTATATAGCCTACATGAGTGTCTCTTGACTTTTGCATTTGGTGGTTCCAAAAGCATGCATGGAAATTCTGCTCACCAGCAAGTCAATATTAAAGATTCTAATTTGATCTCTTTTGCTAAGACTCTTGGTTCGTGCAGCTCTAAGAGGGCCAAATGGTGCTCATTTTACTCAGGAAATGCTCCCTTTGGAGTTACAGGATGTATCCTACTGGAATTTTGAATGAACAAGTCCAGAAGGATTTCATCCAGAAAAGTGAAAGTTTCTGTTTGGCCAGTGAGGATCTTATGTTTCTTCCTGAAATTTTCCACTATAACAGTTCCACCAGGGGTGAATACTAAACGGAAAAAAACCCTGAGAAAATTATCCTGTGACACAAAAGCAACAATCTATAATAAATATATTTATATAATCATGAGTAACTGTTATTATAGGAGCATTGTCTTCTTTGCGTAATGGGTTCCAGAACAATTAAGTTGCGTTCTTCTGTTACCTGTACTGCACATGAGACAATACTTTTATACCTTAAGAGGTACATTCACTTGAATTAATTAATTTAGGTTACAGACAGTCTTTGAATCTGCAGGAGCTAGAATTAGCCAGTCAGCCAGCTTGCCAGTGCAGTCAGCAGAAGACAGAGAACTCTAATGTTAGCAAAGAAACAAGAAGTCGGGTTAAGAATATAAAAGTGGTAATTAGAGAGGACTATTCAAAGGATCGGGGAAATCAAGCTGGTTTTGGTAACTTTGGTTATTAAAATTCCCTGAATCAATGGGTATATCTAGGCTGCTACAGAAAATATGGATATTAATTTTTGTTATTTTTTTATCCTCTCCCCATATTACATATATAAATAATACCTGGTGCCAAAAGTGGTTAATATTTGTTTGTTTGTTTGTTTGATGAATTTTTTAAAGAATCTGTTCTAGAGATTATATATTGGTAGTGTTTTGAAACATTTATGTGTGAGAAACCTCATGCTAGCTAATTTATGACAGCATTAAGCCTTATTTGACATGAACTGATCATGTGAGCTGATCAAATTAAACTAGAATCCATAGGTTTGACAATCCTAATCTCAAAAACTGTGCTGGAAAATGGCTAGGTAAACACTGAAGCATGGGACATCATGTCTGTTTTCAGTTTTGCTGTTGTAAAGCTGAAGTAACTCCACTGATGTCAGCGACTTCAAAGAGCTGTATGTGGCCTGGCCTGCCCCGTATACAAAAAAGCACTGATTGTGAAATCAAGATTTTCATTATTTTTCCATATAGTGGATGAGATGGGAGCTCTTTGTTTATTGCATACACTTTTAAGCATTGTACACACTGCACTGATTATTCCTTCTGATTTATATCATGGTCTCATGTATCAAATTTGCAGTTCTACCATATCCCTAATGTTACAAAAAAGTGATGTGTAACTGAGAAACATTTGCTAAACAGCTTCTTGGACATTCAGCGAAGCACTGGACTAAAACCTTTATAGAGAAGCCCCCTACCTATCTTGGCATTGTCTGCAATAATTAAACCAGTCATTCAGTTTTAAAGTCAGGCTTCAGATTGAAAGTTGATTATCATTTCTCCTCCCACTACAGTATAATGAATAAAGCCCTACCCTCAGATAATTAAGCACCAGAAGAATTTAACAAAGTAGCAAGTGGAATACAAAATGACCAATAATTATTACTAGAACATTCAGAAGAGAGGTGGAACCACAGGATTTAATAGATAAAGCAATCAATAGATTTAAAACATTATTGATTTTTAATATCTGATGAGTACAGTCCATTTGCATATCACTGTCCATGCCCCAAGGAACTTACAGATGTTACATTTCAAACACAAAATGCCAGATGAGATCCAATCTGGAAGTGACATGGTGTTGTTGCTAGTATTTTTAATCATCTGTTTTCTCTTTAGGGGACTATTGTTGAAAGTCTGCATGGAAGTGAATGTTTTAAGGGGGGATTTATTTGAAGAAAAGGGAGGGAGAACTTCTGTTATACAAGGAGAGTGAGCAACTTCCAAGTGTAAAGGGGAAAATGGAAATGAGTATGAAGAAAAATATTGATACCAAAGGAATGATTAGGACGTCAGGCTGGGAGGATTGCAGACAAAGGGTAAGGGAATCAGGGTTCTGGGTCATTTGCCGGTTACAGCAGAGTATTAGGAAGATAAGAAAGCAGAGATGTAGACAGGAGTAGCATTATGCAGGGCCCTAAAAGTAATGATGAAAAGCTTGAACTTGGTGTGAAAGGCAACAGGAGGATAGCAAAGGAATAAGAGGAAAGTGACATGGTCAGAGTGGAAGGAAAGGAAGATGAGTTTAGTGGCAGGAGAAAGGTTGATCAGAAGCAGGGGTAGGTAACACGTCCATACCCACATGCATCTCTGTGGATATTCTATTCTATTCTATTCTATAGGTTTTTACATGACCCTCATCGTCGCAGTATGTGTGCGCCTTCAAGTAGTGCATTAAATGACTAACATCTGTTTATCATGTCACCACTCTTTTCCTGTGCTGGTGGCATTGTTTGATGTAGGTATTATTTGGGGGGATTAACGCATCCATGATTTAGTACAGTCAGACCTAAATTATTGGCACTCTAGTTAAGTCTACTATCAGTTTTCACCAGATAATGTCCCCCCAAGATTTGACTTCAGTGCCTAAACACCTGCTGAACTATTTATGTCTTTTTCTCCACTACTTTGCAGCACCATCTGATTTGGGAGCATTTCACACTCATTTTTCACCCGTGTACCTGACTACACAAAGTGTAGAGCAGTAGAGAATCAGGCCCAAAGAATTCAAACTATGGTCTGATGTATTAAAGTCTGACTTGTGCATAAAGGCTTTGTGCAAGCACTGGGCTATTGCTTCTGCCACCTCCTACTGCCCCGCCAGCTGGTCTTGAGTTAGCTGGCTAGTTGTCTATAACTAGGTAAGTTAGCCAGCAGGGTTTGAAGGCTGCACTCATGGTCCCTGTTTTTCTCAACCGTCTGTCTAAAGATTTCTTTTGTCTCTTGAGATCTCCAGATAATTTGGGTTCTATTTTATTGGTTTTCTTAATTTTGAGCTGAAATAATGACATCATATCAATTGAACGATCATACTTTTTCTTGAAATGTCTTGAAAATGTAGTTTGGGTGGATGGGTTTGGAAGCATGAAGGGTGCGATTTTCAAGACACTTAGTGTTGCTGTAATTCTGCTCTCATTGAAACTAAGGGAAGTTTTATCCCCAGTGACTCAACTGGAAGCAAAATTAGACTCACTGAGTACTTTTGAAAAACCCACGCAAGATTTCATGACCCTTTGTTAGGTTTATCTACCTCTGATCAGTACACCATGGACTCAGTAAACATGGCTTCATTTGTGGGAAAAATATTAAAAACAGGGGTGAGCCAAATTTACTTGTCATTTAGAGATACATAATTAGGAACGATCATCATGTATTTATAAAAAGATAACTGTCCTGGCAAATATGTGCCTTGCTTGAGGTCACTTGTTTGAAGTAATGTACATCAATGTAGAGATTGTGTTGAAACAATGTACCTGATTTATCTGAGTTTTAGGGAAGAATTTGATACTCTTCCACTTAATAAATTTATTTAGAAAGTCGTAAAGCATAGTACAGCGGCAAATACAAAGTGTTAAAGTAAACAAATTAATAATGGGTAGATTAGTTCTATTAGCTGATAAGTAGTCTAAGCACTTCAGTGTAGAGAAATTTAAAGTAATGAGACTAGAGCCCAAAAATGGACAAATAACTGAGAGTGAAAAAAATTGTAGAGTGATTTTAATGTGACTCATCTGCAGCATACTTGCAGGAAAAGAGCAAACATGATCTCAGGTGGATTTAGAACAAGCAGTTCTGATCTCATCACTAGTTTTATGTTGGTGTAACTCCTCTGAACTTCATTATAGCTACCCTGGTTTGCACCATTGTGAGAGTAGGAACAGACTCACAGAATAAATCAGAAAAATGTAATTTGCACATTATAAGCTAAGACTGCATATATATAATGGAAATTTAGCTATTGTACTTATTTAATTATTTATTTTACTTGATTTACTTGATTGATGATCTACTTTCTGATGTCTCAGGGCACATAATCAAAATTTAATAAATACCATTGCAATACCCTTTTCCAATGAGCAAAAAGAAAAGGAAATTACCTTAAAACAAACAAACCCTTCCACTATTCCATCATCCCCTCAAAGACATGCATCAGAAAAGAGAAGTGTTTGTACTGTACTCTAAAGTTCCATAGATTCTCGTTCTGTTGGATATCCTAGAAAAATGAGTTCCAGAAAGAAACGCCCTTGGTTGAGATTGTTCTGCTACTAGCAACCAGATTTAAATGTGGGGTCCATGAAATTAGCTGTGGTGCTTGACCTAAACCACTGCCACAGTTATTGCAGGACAGGCATGGTTTCAGGTAACTAAGCTTCAGCTTCAAGTTTTCAAGGGTATCCCAAGTAATGTAATGTAACAACCCCTAGAAGTCACAAAGACTCTATTGTCTTCCCCGTCTAGTAACTGCAGACAAAGTAGCCAAACTTCACACTCAACAGTGTCAAATACTCTCGTATCTAAAAGGATCAGCATAGACTCCTGATTATTCCCCACTGACAGGAGGAAATCCTCAGCCAGTAAGACCAGCACAGCTTCCATGACATACTAAAACCAGACTAACAGGGATGAAGGAATCCATGTGACACCAAAATTGCCTTGCCACAACCTTCAGGATAATCTTCCCAACGATGGCAGATTAGAGGCAGGTCAGTTGACAAGATTACAGCATGAAGAACCTGACCCAAATTTTCCCAGGGAAGTCATTGCAATTGTCCTCCCTAGACACAAATCCTTTCTGACCAGGACAGCCAGTCCAATGCAGAGCTGCACAGCAGGTGGGAAATTCCTCACAATATGAAAGATCTGTTAGTTTCCAAGCGGAGCCACAGAGGATATACCAGGAGGTCAGCCACTTGGAACAATCCTGCTGGAAATAACTTTGTGTGTGTACAGTAGTAGAAAGAACAAAGTTTTCTTCACCACTACCAATACCATACCATAAATGTTTATACATCCTGAGGCTGAACTGGTCTCTGGGCATGTCTGCCACTGCCCTATTCAGGGTGTGAAAGGTAATACTATACAACTGTGAGGATGGAAATTAGGCAGAGAATGCTTAGGGGCTTCTTTGTCGATGGCTGTAAACAGAAGAGGATCCAGTGTTCTATGGTAGCAGGCACATTGATAGAGTGAGTCACTGGCCATGGACTAAACGATATGAATTGAAGAGTAGGGTCTCTGCTAATTGGTGTCCTACCCTTCCATGATGATGCCACAGATAACAATAATCTAACCACAGATCTCAATCTACAGAATCTCCTGCTTTGTTTCCCCATACCCTCTATCACAAGCACCAATGAACCCAATCACCCAGAGATGGTCCCTCCCTATCTTCAGCTCACAATAGCATTGCTCAGCCTTCACCACCACCAAACTGAGGGAATTAAAGGGGGTGTAGATGCTGAAGCCGGCTCCTGAAAAAATGATGTGGTGGGGGAAAGTGAAACAAGATCCATATCCTAAGAAAAAGCTTCTAAATTAGACAAAGTCTGTTACTCTTACACATAGAATATTTATCTTCCCAGTTCCCCAACCACTGAACTCAACGAGAGGATGGAAAAACCTAGCAAATCTCTCACCTCAGCCTGAGGGTTGATCAGACAGCATTATTAAGAAAACACCCAGAAGATCCCTTCCCAAAATAAAATCTAACCTAACAAGAACATCCTCAAGCTCATAATGGAGAGCAGATTCATCTAACTGGATATAATCATTGCCACATCACCCAAACCAGCATAAACAAGTCATTCCACTTAACCATCATCAGTCTGTTCCCACGTAACTTTGTCCCTGTCCACAACCCAAAAATACCTTAAACTAGCTCCTCACCTCCCCCAGCAATTCCTTCTGTGTAACAGACTATTGCTGATTCTCAACAAGCTATGCAGCAAAGAGAAACACAATGCTTTGAGTAAAAGAATGTGAGTCAGGATTGCTCAGTGTGTTGTAGGTAAAAGGAGATTTCATGCCCCAGTAGCATCCAATCTATGGCCCTAGAAGACAACTGTGCTAAGAAGAAAATGTGCATGTTATTATGGATTGGAAACATGTTCCCTGAGCTGCTTTCTGTGATTTTTAAACTGGTGTTCAGATTGGGCCTGCTGCTGTAGGGAGAAGGTAGGGAGGTCTCTGATTCCTGAGTGGTCTACACCACAGCCCCAAGAGCAGCTCTGCTGTGAACTAGATCTGTGAGTAGCTGCTCTTCATTCTGTGCTGCAGCTCCCCTGCTGTACTGCAGGGCTTGGAGAGCAGATTTGGTGCTTCATCACCAGCTTCCCTGGTGGACAATGGGAGCCTGAGTTAGAGCAGGAAACCAGTACACACTCAACTGGCTATGTCTGAGCCCAGGGGAATGCCTGACACAGAATGGCTCCCCTACTTTACCCAGCCCATTGCTCCCTCTAGGAAGCCTAGGAGAAGTGAAAGCAGTAGAAGATGAGAAGCAGCCTCAGTCACAGCTCCCTGATTATCTACCCATACCCCTGCACAGTCTCTGTGCAAAGGGAGTGGAGCAGGCCAGAGGGTCTGTCCCAAAGTATTGATTACGGCCTCTTAACCTTTTCTGCAAAAATGTTTTGCCCTTTGACTGAAAGGTTGTATACCACTGCCATGGTGAGATATAATGCTTGTGAGACAAAAGTCCCAGCCCTGTGGAAATGCCATCTAGGTGCATAAGTTGATACTGAGTAGGACACTGTTATTAAAGAAAGGCAAGTGGAATGTATATATTTTTTTCATAAGAAGGAAATAGAAAGTAAGTACTTCCCCTCAGGTCAAGTCAGAGGTGAATGCAGTTTTGGAAAGAGAGGCCAGACCATGGGTGAGAATTGCAGCTTGTGTAGAAGAACCCACGCTTGCTTTCATCTAGCTAGCCTGCTTAACAATAGCAGTGAAGATGCCTCAAAGCAGGCTTCAGCATGAGTTATACAAACCTGCCTGAATCCCCTGGGTACACACTGAAATTTGTGTCCTGCACTGAAGCCTGCACCACCATATTCTCAGTGCTATTTATAGCCATCTAGCTAGATTAATGCTAAGGTGGGTACGTCTACATGAGCTGCAAATCACATTCCTGGTTGCAATGTAGACATAGCCTAAGAGTGAGGAAAAAACTGGCATACCCCTTGGAGAATGGTTGCTGTTAAAACTGCCCCTTCAGATATCCCTGTGCTCCCTGGAGATATTCAGAAGAATGTCACACAAAACAAAAACAACAACAACAAAGAGGGGGAATTAAATACTGTGGGCTAGATCTTGTGAATAGTTATCGTACTCTGCAAGGAGTTCCATTTCAATAGATGAAGTTACTTGTAGAGTAACATACTACTCACTGTTAGGGTTGCCAATTTTGGTTGGACGTATTCCTGGAGGTTTCATCGCATGACATACTTTTTAATTAAAGATTAATCTTTAATTCCTGGTGACTCCAGGGCAATCCCGGAGGGTTGGCAACCCTACATTGTGCATAAGAATGGCAAAAATTTTAACTGTTGAACAAATGCATGGCCTTATTTTAAGAAAATCTTACCCTCTAATCTCTTTCTTGCTTGTCTGGTGCTCTCTCTTTGTCTAATTACATGGCTGATTCTATAATGTCAATGGGAATGTTCCTGAGTACAAACTTCTCATATTCTGCCACCACCTAATGGGAATATTTGTGAGGCAGGTTATTATTCAACATGCGTAAGGGTGGTAGAATTGAGTTGGCAGGAATCGACCCTTAGATCATACCCTGTTTTGGAAAGAAACATGTTTACTGTAAAGCATCATGAACACGCCTCTGGTACTGCATAAATAACAATAATCAATAATTGGGTGGGTGGGGATCTGAAAAGGAATACTGAGAGCACAGGAGGTGATGGTAAAAGCTGTTTGAGCCACAGAGGGCTAGAAAATACCCTTGGCTCATATGGAACAAAAACCAGTGGTCACAAGAGGGATACAAAGGGAGACAGAAGAGCGAGATTAGGATTATCAGAAAAGGGTGAAACTGTAGCTGAATCCCTGCCCATTGAGATGAGAAGACACCCATTATTTTTTACGAGAGAACATTTATCAATTTCATGGTTCCAAAATTATTAATTAAAACGTATGTTGGTTATTTTCAATTTTATCTTAATATGAACAATTAAAGAACATCTTTCTTTGCCATTGAGAGTTCTATAGTTAGGTACAAATTCTGATTCTGCAAGGGTGCCTACTATTCCTTTTCAAATACCTGCACTTTTTGCTGTTTGAATGGAAAATCCCAACAACCCTGCACCATACATCAGTTAGTAAGACCAGATAAGAAGTGGAACAGAGAGAAAATGAAAAGACTAACGTGGTAACTGAAAGAAAATAATTTTTTTAAGGAAGAAAAGACACAGTAAGAAAGAATAGTTAATTATGTACAATATCTGAAGGTCTGTACAGACCTGCTCTGCAGCATTCACTCCTGTTTTACAATACTGAACCCCACTGTGATGTGCTGTGTTCTTCAGCTCAGACTTTCCTTACAGTGTTTAATGACTTCTGCACTTCATTCATTTCTTGTTGAGCATTGGCTATTACTTGAATGCTGTAATTATTGTGGGAGATTCTAAGCAGTGGAACCCAACATTACCACTATAGTAAGTGTTTTTTAGGGAGAAGTAGGAAAAATGACATAGATGTTATATAGTAATTAAAATGCATGTAAGAAATTAGCCAATTTTTTTTATCCTGGATATTGTATTTTATGTATTTGCAAATAGAAGTAAAAAAAAGCTGTCAAATATTATACAAATAAATTGCTTTGTTTTTTAATGTAACACACTCACAGCAAAGGAGAATAACAGAAACTGGGGCAGAGGCAAAGAGTTACACGTGGTCAGTCTTGAGTACCTACTGGATCCTTGGAGTCCACATAGATTTTGAAAGATTTGGGGTGTGATCCAAATTCCATCGAAGTCAATGGGAGTTTTTCCAGTTGACTTCAGTGAATTTTGGATTAGACTCTTCCACAGTGTGAGGCCTCTGTTTCCTCAGTGGAGGGGTGGAAAGAAACCCTACCCAGAGTGGAAGAATTTGGCAGAAGCTCACTGAGTTTTCCTCACCTCAGTTTCCTCCCTTATACGATTTTTCCAGAAAAGAAGCCAATTTCTGTTTGTAAATCATTTTTGTAAAAATGAAAAGCGAAGAAGTTCGTTTTGCAAACATCTAGAAATTTCGACCTTATATGATCTGAAAGTGTCCCTTTCAACTTTTTTAGACTGATTTTAAAATATTCCAGACATGTTTGTGTGGTGTGTAGACCTATGTATGAACATATATATTTTTCACTTTGTTGGACCAGAAGGAGGAAAGGGGCAACCCAATTACATTGCATACTGAACAGTTAGGAACTGGTGTATGACTAAGTGAGATGAGTCAGGTGTCATAAAAAACAGAGGATTCTGATTGGATGATGAAAAATTCCATCTGTTCAGGAAGCTAGTATAACTGCATAGGTTGGGAATTGGTAGCCATGTTGTTTTCCCTCCTGCCCATGAAAAGGCAGATAAAATGACAGGCACGCCACAGCTTTGAGAAACCTTTGGTTTGTGAAATCTGTGGCTTTTGATAGGAACGTAGCTACTACTGAAGTATCATTGCCTCTCTCTGCAGAATCTCTGAAACTAAATGCTGTATATTTTCCTTTTAAAAAGAAGGTGCTACTTTGCATGAGTTCTTATAGTAAAAATATAGCAAGGTTTATTCTACCAAAGAGATGTATAAAAATGTATTTGGTAGAAGCAAAGGGAGGAAGCACTGTCGGGAGGTCTAAGTCTTATTCCTGGCTCTCCAGTGACTCACTGAGCGATCTGGAATGGCTCACTCAATCTCTCTGTGTCTCATTTCTCCCATCTGTAAAATGGAGCTAAAAATACCTACCTCACAGGGGTGTTGTGAGGCTTTATTAATTAATTTTTGTAAAGTGCTTTGAGATCCTTGGATGAAAGGTGCTATGGAAAAGCCAATATGCTTCACTTTTGTAAGGGCAGTAATACAGGAACACACATATGTTCAGGTGGCTGAAGGAACCTGATGCTTTAAAACACTGCTGAAAAGTGTCCAGCTACCTAGTATAACAGCACATCTTGATGTTTGTTGTTTCCTATAGGATATGTAAAGAGCAACTCCCATGGTCAAACCCATGGAGGAAATTATACTTTGGCTCATCACAGAACTACTCCCTACAAACTACAAGGTACCCAGTTTACCTCACAAGTGAAGAAATGTTCAAGACACTTAGAGAAACAGACACACAGATTCCGGCCAACAATTAAGTCTTCTCTATTGCCAAACCATCTGTAGACTGACACCACTTACATAAGGCTAGATCATGTCTTAAAGGCACAGCAAGGCATAGTAAGAGGGGAGGTACCCTCCCAGGAGAGAACCAGGAGACCTCCTGTTTGGGCCAGGATGTGGGGAGCACAATCTGCAACTCCCCTTATGATTATTCCCTGTCCATGCAGCCAGGCAGCATATAGGAAGGATCAGAGTGATAGCTGCATCCACCCCCCCCCACCCCACTCTTGGCCATTTGTACCTTGGGGAAACATTTTGGTAGCAGCCTATCTGCGTTCCCAGGTGTAACTGTTACAATTTAAGCCAGGTTGTGTAAGCGGTGGGATAAGGTGCCATACTCCCTCCCCACGTAGCCATATAACAGTCAATCAAGATCTCCCTATAATGTGTGGAGTCCTAATAAAATTCATATTATCATTAAACAGACAAAATGTGAGGAACCAGTTAAAAGTTAAACTTTGGTAGCATAAAAATAATAATAGCATGGTAAGATTTTATATAGTTGACTCAAAGGGAAGTAACATTGTTTTGTATAGAGTAATTTTGCCTCATTGTTAAACTAAAATATTTCGAAAATCATGTTAACCAACCATGCTGGGACTTGAACCTTCGGGGTGATGACCATTCTTGCCTGACCCAGCAAAGCACTTAAGTACGTAGCTTCAAAACTAAGCACATGCATAAGAGCGCTACTGGATCTGGCCAGAGTGCTGATGGCCCTGGAGAACTGTACATGCGTCTGTAGTTTTCCTCAAAAAAAGAAGAGAAAAAAAAGAAAAAAGTTACTTCATGCAGTTAATTAATAAATGTTTCCCTAGAAACATAATTGTTTTTAAATAAATATAAAGTGGAAGGCAAATAATAACTGGAGGATTAAAATAATTTATTCCCCTGTTTCCCTCATCAAAGATTCAAACATTACACTTTCTTCTTCTCCACCACTTGCCCCTCCTCCTCCTTTTTTTCAGTTGAATGGGCAGGAGAGCTTAAATGGATAAAACCAAACTCACAGAATAAACAATATTAAAGTTACAGCTTTTATCCAGCTTCACAAGCACTCCAAAGGAATTTATGTCTTTACTCAGGAAATAAGGGATTCGTATTTTGGCTTTGCACTGTAATATAGGCAAAGTGCTACACATTCATCCACTGGTAATCATCCACATGCCCGTCATTCAAGTCAAAACACCAACTCAGAATTCAAAGGTTCAAAAGGTGTTGTGTGGAACACTCAACGCACACATGACCAGTCCTAGTATGACTGAACTGAGAATATATACATTTTCATGTCCTGTGTTTCAATATGCTGTTAAACTCACGTTGGCTTTACAACAGCTTTTGGAAGTTAAAGTCTTAGGCTTGAACACATCAGCATTTTTCGGAGGTGTAGTTTACTGCCTCATTAATTGTTTTCCCTGTTACTTCTTCCACCTCTGGCTGCCTATCAGACACAACTGCAAGAAGTACTATGTGAAAGCAGCAGTTTCCACTGAATATTCTTCATACAGATGGTCCTGGGCTGTAATATTTACAGTAATGTGAGATTTGTTTATAAATTTCATTTTAGAATATGATCATTAGAGTATTAAATGCATTTGATTTTCTTATACCACAGACTAATTGTCTAACTTAAGTACCTACTTCTATGCAAACACATCAAACGGAAAATTTTTAAATAGCTGAACTCTATCTCAAGTCTTGCACTCAGAAAACCAGGTTCTGACACACCTCAATTTTAGTGAACTGAGGCCATCCAAATTTTGAATATCACAAAAATAATAGACTTGTAAACTAAAATAATACCAAGATTGACAATAAAAATGGGTTTGATGACAATGAATTGGGTTTTCTTATCAGCTGAATATAACACACATCTTTACTTGTTTATAATCCTCTATACTATACTTAACTAGCTAATGTAGTTTGTACAATATACTATCCTCGGATCTCTGCTCTTCCTTTCCTAGACACAACCTAATCCGCTATGTATATCAGTTCTGCTGCTTAACTACAGCTTCCTCTCATCCCGGGATCCCCAACCACTATGTAGCATGAACACTAGCATGTGGCTAAAGTATTATATTTCTCACTGTTAAGCTTTGTATTTTAAATACTGACTTATTCTTTTGTCCGCCAACCTGCAGAAAATATTCTTTTATGCCAAAAGCATGCCTGTCAGCAAATATTAGTAAATTAAATTCTCCTGCTACCTGAAGTTTCCCACTACATTTTGTTTAACCCAAAGCACAAAGGTCATAGCTAAGAAATTGTTATATCTACAATTGTACCAAAATACATCTGAGTCCCTATGATGTTAGCTTATGCTGATGGGCCAGCTCTTGAGCTGGTGCAAATCAGCATAACTCCATTGATTGAGCTGGCCCAGTGCATCATGCTAATTACTAAATTGGGGAAGTCCTTTTTTAAAAAATGTGAGTTACTGTTACATATAAGTGCTTGCAGCAAATATTCAAAATGTTTGAGTAGCTGAGTGTCAAAATATATTTTATATTGTGTTTTTAGTCAATAACAATTGACCTATGTTTATTTAAGAACTTGTATGATGGTGATGCACATTAACTTTTGAATTACCATGAGATATATCCAAGGGTATCCCTGGTGTCTCAGAGTGACTCATTCTATTCACAGAGTTGCCCCTCTGTTACTCATTAGTTATTGGAGCAGAACTCGTAAAACAGAGTTATGATGTCTCATCTTGTGATATTGTGATGTACAGGATAACAAGCCAATACAGGAGTTATCTAATGTGGCCTTTGTATAGACAAGACACTTTGGATAGAAGCCAAAGTCATGTATGTAAGCGAATCTAAACTGGGGATAGTGTAGCTACTTACACTTATATTGTACATACTGTTATTTCTACTTTCCTTTTATGTAATGATTATCACAGTTTTTTACTTATTCATAGTTTGCAATAGCTGAGCAATAGATTTTGAATTCTAGCTACGGGTGCACTTATTGAAATGTATTTGTACCTCTTTGTGTACTTGTCTTGCAGTTGTTTTTCATATAGCACTAATGATGTATATGGTGCTTATATAAGAGCCAATTCTCTTTTGGTGTACATTAATTAATTAAGAAAACAAACCCTATAATGCTCACTCTTTTAAAAAGATGGGAGTGAGGAAAGTTAAACCAACCTAAGGAAATATAATAGTTTGAATAATATAATTATAATAACCCCAATAAAACTATAAATAAAGAAGTGAAAGGGGGAATAGAAGAATTTATGCCTTAATATTTTACAAATAATGCTGATTAATAAAATTTTATAAAAATTGTCTTTTTTCCTGCATAATTAATAGTTTATTATATGATAAATGAAATAAATTAATGGTGCATAGCAAATATATAAAAATGCCCTTCTGGGCTTTACAGATATTCATTTTCTTAATACAAGTGGTTTCTACTTATGTGAACATGGGTCTTAGTGTTCTAGAGCTTCTGTATGATAAACAGTATTTGACGTGCAGTTTGTTTTCTGTCCATGCTATTGCAACAACAGTTCCAATTCTAGCCACTTTTTTTCTTTTCTTTTCCTTTTTCTTTCTTTCTTTGTTTCTTTCTTTGTTTCTTTCTTTTTTTATGCAGAAGACCATCAAATGAATTGTCACAATACTCGAATAATGCAAGACACAGAAAAAGACGATAACAATAATGATGAGTATGATAATTATGATGAACTGGTGGCCAAGTCATTGTTAAATCTTGGCAAAATTGCAGAGGATGCAGCATACAGAGCCAGGACAGAATCAGAAATGAACAGCAATACATCTAATAGTCTGGAAGATGATAGTGACAAAAATGAAAATATTGGTCGGAAAAGTGAGCTGAGTTTAGATTTAGACAGTGATGTTGTTAGGGAAACAGTGGACTCCCTTAAATTATTAGCACAAGGACATGGTGTAGTGCTTTCAGAAAACATTAATGACAGAAATTATGCAGACAATATTTCACAGCAAGATAACAGAAATATGAACTTTGTAATGCTAGGAAAGCCTATGAACAATGGACTTATGGAAAAAATGGTGGAAGAGAGTGATGAAGAGGTGTGTCTCAGCAGTTTGGAATGCTTAAGGAACCAGTGTTTTGATCTGGCTAGGAAACTTAGTGAGACAAACCCACAGGAAAGAAACCAGCAGCAAAATATGAATGCTCGTCAACATGTCAGGCAAGAAGATGACTTCCAAGGAAGAACGCCAGATCGGAATTACTCTGACATGATGAACTTAATGAGGCTTGAAGAACAGTTGAGCCCCAGATCTAGAACTTTTTCTAGCTGTGCAAAGGAGGATGGGTGTCATGAAAGAGATGATGATACCACCTCTATTACTTCAGACAGGTCTGAAGAAGTTTTTGATATGACAAAAGGTAACTTAACCCTGCTTGAGAAAGCTATTGCATTGGAAACTGAAAGAGCAAAAGCCATGAGGGAAAAAATGGCAATGGAAGCTGGAAGGAGGGATAATATGAGATCATTTGAGGAACAGCCTCCACGACAACTTTCTGGGGATGACAGGAAGCCTAAATCCAGTGACGGCCATGTCAAAAAGCCATATTATGGTAAAGGTAATATTTCTATATACTGTATGTTGTGTCATGAAAAAGTGTGAGCTAACGTGCTAATAAGTGATGCTTAGAACTCTAATGTGAAGTCATTGTTTATTTAATTTGTATGACTATGGCGTGATTCTAAAATAGCATCATGCTGTGACTACCTAATAGAACAACTCATTCTACAGTGTTAGAAACATGTACAGTATTTCAGTGCAATATCATTTGGCTAAATAGAAAAACATAACTTTTCAGGGAAACAAAACAAATAAGAGATCATGTTGAAAGAGGCAAAGATGATTCTAACAGGTATTATGACTAAAAATATGAGGAGAATTGCATTGCATACTTTATTGAATGATGGGGATTT
The DNA here is from genome assembly GCF_965152235.1 of Eretmochelys imbricata. NCBI lineage: Eukaryota > Metazoa > Chordata > Testudines > Cheloniidae > Eretmochelys > Eretmochelys imbricata. Next base: position 36,919,472 of record NC_135574.1, read on the forward strand.
ATGTAGCAGTTAGTCAATCAGCTATGAAGTGCATATTTTACAGATTGGATTGGGTAGGTGGCATCATGATTTATAAAATTATCATCAAATGACAGTTATTGATGAAGCCGCTCCCATCTAAAACGTAGAGTTGCCTGATAGAAATTGAACAGTATCAGAATGACCGATAACATAAGATAGGGGCAGTGACTGCACATTAATTATCTTAAGATACTAAGGTAATGGAAACCATTTGCTATGCAAGGCATAGTGTGGCCTGGGCTGAGATCAATAGCAATTTCTTTCTTATATGCATTCCACTTCACTGGTTTCATTCCATTGTGGAAACAGTTAAGGTGCTGCCTTAACCATAATTATATCTATATATATATATATGGATATAAAGTTAATTTTAAAATATGTTTTAATTTAAAGAATTATCCTAGTAATGGTGTGTTTATATTAACACACCCCTCTGTGTGTGTCCACATATATATGCATTAGGGCTCTGTCCTATACAGCATTCAATACCTTCTGAAAGTTGTTGAACACCCTGAATTCCTATTGACTTTAATGGAAGTGAGGGCTCTGCATTTCTAAGGAGGTGATAAGCATGCTGCTGGATTGGTTATATATTGTATTTCTTATAGAGAAACACCTGGTTTCATCTCTATAATTTAGACTGTGGGTTTGGGGCGGTGGATTATTTTGTTTTTTTCCATTATAAACCTCTGATTTCAAAGGGTGATAACATGGCCATAAAATCTGGCTGTGAGATTAAAGTTGGCACACCACATCTCAGATCAGGAGATTTTTTATTTTATAAACAAGTTTTAAGAGGGGGAAATAGCCAGTCTCTTATAAGTTATACAAACAGGAACATGGAAGTTATTGGTTTCAGAAACTCGTCTGCAATGTAGCTTAGAAATTTTGTTTGCTTTCAGACACAAAGATTGTAGTCCACTGTATGAACTAGTAATGTTGGGTGTTTGGGGAAGACATTGTTTAAGTTTAGTTAAACAGTTATTCCATAGCCATGTGGATTTTTCTATTGTTTGCATGTGACACATAATAGGTGTATGTTCCCTTCGTAATGTGTGTATGTAACAAAACCAAACAGAACATGTCAAACCAGTGCTGACATTAAAATCCTTAAAACAGTGTTTTCCAGATCTGCCAACCCACGAATGCTTAGGAAAACACATAAACATATATCTCTGCAGTCGCCAAAGGATTAATATAGTATTAGTAGAAATATGGGCTTCTTATTTCAGTGATTTCTAGAGCTTCCCTGATGCCAACCTACTTCTAAGGACTGCCCGATGAATTAGAGATAGGCCCAAACACAACCCTTGGATACAAAGGAAAGCCCTGAAATTTATGGTAGTTTGGATCAGGAAACTTTACAGCTGTGACCCTTCTCTGTTCTTCATAGATGAAAGGCTGGAGGAGAGGGGGAGGAGAATGATTCCTTCCTCACTCTAGACAAGATTGAGAAAAACAGAATATTGCAGTGAATTAGAGGGGGGATGAAAGAAAGGGAGTTATTTATGTCATTCACTCTCATATCACATATAATCTCCCAAACATGCTTGCAAAAGTTCTCCAAAGAGATGAATGATACAATTAAAGGGAAATATTCTCAGGGTGGAGGTTTCTAGGAAGAATCGTAACTCCTGTCTTCTCTCTTCAGGAGCTCTGCTCTCAGAGATCACTGAAACAACAAAGGCACGGCAAGCCACCTTTTTTTCTTCCATTTAAAATCTTCCAGAGACTCTTTCCTCCAAGACTGATGACTTTTAAAACCTTGTGACCCAGCTTGGGCAAGCTTTGCTCAGGCAAAACTGCCACTGTGGCAAGGATTCAGTGAGGATTTCAGGATTAAGCTCTTAAAAAAAATTAAAAACAAAAAAGTAATATTCTCTATTGGAGGAAGGGATTCAATAAGAGCAGATCAGCTAGTCCAAATATATACGCGTTTATATTGAGAGGTGAATATAATCCTGAGCCCTAAGTTTTCTGCATAGTTGCATAGAGTTTTAGCTGGATGTCTTCTATTAAGTCAATGGGAAATTGTGCAAATAAAATTCCATGCAAGTTTTGGAAATGTAAGATTAGTGTGCAGCATCTTTTCTGACTTGCTAGACCATAAAGGCTCTTTTGGAGCTCATAAACCCTATTATTCTAAGGATCTGAATACTCAGGAGGATTTGCATGGCACTGTAAGACAAGCTCTTCAGCTGGTCTAAATTGGCATTCCTCCACTGACTACTATAGAGCTACATAGTTTACATCAGCTGAGGTTCTAGTCCGTGGGCTCTAGAGAAGCCTTTATGGTCTATTGTGTTAATCATCTGCATTTTAATAGTCCTTGAATACTGGTATATTTACATTATACTTATTTTATTTATTTTTATGATTTATTCACTTATCTAACACTTTCCCCACATTTCAGTGTGCTTTATACAAAGAGTTGTACAGAGTTGTGTGTGAGAATGAAAATGGGACTGGTGGTCTAGTGGTCTCAGCACAGGTATATGTGGAAGGAACTCCTGAGTTCTAATCCTAGCTCTGATACTGACTCCTTCTGTGCCCTTGCGTTTAACTGCTAAAACTCAATTTCCCAAAGTGTAAACTGGGGATAATGGTATTTACCTACTTCACAGGGGTTTTGTGATGTTTATGTGACTGGACAGAGCTTTGAAGATGAAATTTTGTAAATAAATACATTTACCATTGAACCGCAGAAAACATAGTACTGTATGTTACACCTGACATACATGCAAACTAATATAAAACATTAGCAATTAGAAATGCATTTGTGACAGCTAAGTTTAAAGTGTGATATTAAAAGTTAGTATTGGAAATTAGGCCAGGAGAGCAATCACCATATGATAAAGAGTTTCTCATAAGCCAAGATGGTTGAGCAAGGGTTTGGAATTTAGAAAATGCAACAACCACATGAGACTATAAAAATAAAAACCTGCAACTGAATGTGAACTGTGGGTAGTCTGTACACTTTATCTACTAAAAAGAGATTGCACCCAAATCTCTAGAAGTACTGAAAGGGTCCCTTGATGTCACTGGGGTTGTACCTGCTAACCCAGGGCTGATTTTTACCATAAGACTTAATAGAAACCTAATAGCAAAACCTTATTTCCAAAGGCAAAAAAGCATAAACCCTGCAGCAAAGAAATAACAGGAGCAGCATAAAATACATAAAAGATGATAGATCAGTTTGGGTTCTGAATTCAGGACTGATGGAAGAACTAGAATGGGTGATGATGTTTGCTTTTAGCTATTAACTTAGAATAAGACGGAATCTTTGTAGCCAGAGTAGCATGAAACTTTTTTCTTAAATACTGGTGTATAAATCAGGCAACAGTGTTAAAGATGATGTGGTGTAGCTTGTATTACGTGCTGAGTTGGAAGCCCTGAGATGTTACTTTACAAATGTTCTATTACAGGAAACAAACTGACGAAATATGTGATCAAGTTCTAGTTCAGGAATAATTTCACCAGCAGTTCCATTACTTTCTTGGCAGAAAACAATAGTTTATTGAACAGAAGTCTCCTGAGGCCCTTTCGTTGACTTGTACACAAAGAAACAAACCGCATTATAGAAGATTATTCACCTTTTAAGCTTACGAATACACAAACTTTATAGATGCATGATTATAATGGCCCAAATTCAAAATAAGGGATTGTTGCATCTGATTAGATCTTTTACCCTATCATGGCTTACTGGAGGAAAAAAATGCTTTTACATGCTTTTGTATTCTACTACTTCATAAGGAATTTAGGAAAATCAGTGTCATCTGCTTAGAGTGACTTTCAATAAGGATATATTTGTGCTGAATCGTTGAATCCAGTATGCTAAGGAGCTGGGTCTGCTAACCTCAAGAGACTGAACTTCTATGACAGTACATTTGCAGGCTTCAGTACATCAGGCAAATAGTACTGAAAAGAAAGGGGGAACCAGCTAACAGTTTCAGAGTGTCTTTACACTCTTAAGTTGATGCTTGCCAGGAGAACATTGAGTGACAGTGGTGTGGCTTTGCTGTAAGAAGGTCACTCCCCAATCACTATGATAAGTATTGCTGGGATCATAGGAGCCTGTGGTATGAAAAGAAGATAACGGGAACAAAAGTGACAAAATTGTTTTAAGAAGCAGCAGTTTTTTCTTCTAGTATTTTTAAGAACATTTACCAAAGAATAACTTGCAACAGTAAATGAACCTTCTTACAGAAATTTGGAAAGCATAATTCACTTGACACATTTGTTGTAAATTATAGATCCCTCAAGAACAGAAAAGAAAGAGAGCAAATGTCCTACCCCTGGGTGTGATGGAACTGGCCATGTAACGGGGCTTTACCCCCATCACCGCAGTTTGTCAGGATGCCCACACAAAGATAGGGTCCCTCCAGAAAGTAAGTCCACATTGTTTCATGGAAACTGGGGATAAAACTCCAAAGATTTTTCTAGCATGCTTTTTCAACCTTTTTTATTTCCATTTTATGGTATGGTATGTCTCAGTTAAGCATCCTGTTCTGTGCTATAGTTTTTTTCTTTATTCCATCATATTCATATCTCTAATAATTTTTAAACTAAAAAGAACAACTTTTAAAGCTGTATTCTTTGATTCTGAGAATGTTAGGTTATTTTTAAACAGATGCATTCAGTCTGCAGGGAAAGATTTTCCAGAAACACTGCACTGCTTTTAGTTCTGAGTGCTGATGTCCCTGTTGTTTAGTGCAGGAACAATTGTGCTTTCAAGTTTGAAAAACTCACCACCCATTTTATTTATGTGTTTATTTATTTGGAGACATAATGAAGAAATGTACATTATAAAAAAGAGAGAGAAAGAGAATTTGGTCCTGTAGTAGTAGTATCCAGGATTTTGAGCCATACTCTCTTGTCATTTACTTGGGTGCATCTTCCCTTAAAGTGAATGAGTTCTGTGAGGACTGAAGTCAAAGGAAGTTGCACTTGTGTAGAAGAGAGAAGGATTTGGTCTGAAAAGTTTAAGGCAGATCCTCAGCTGGTATAAATTGGAATAGTTCCACTGAAGCTAACTGAGCTGTGCTGATTTTATACCAGCTGAGGATCTGGCTAGGGTCTGATTCTCTTTCTTACTTTCACTGGTGTGAAATGGGACACCATGTACATCATTGAATTCTGTGGGCCTGTTTCTCCATTGTCTTGCAAATTGAGGAGTCATTTACACCTGTGTAAATTAAAATGGGTGCAAAACCCATCCAAATCGGAAGGGCAACATTTAATACCCATTTTGTACAGGTGTCCAGAAGTCTCCATGCAGAGAAAAATCAGACCCAATGGAATTTCACTGGTATAAAACCAGTGCAAGTGAAAGGAGAATCAGGCCCTTAAGACTTACACTATAGAAGACCATGAGCCTGATTCACCACTGCACAACTCCAGTTTTACAGTGGCATAACTCTGTTAATGACAGTGCATTTACTGACATAAAACTGGAATAAGGCAGGTCTGAATTAGGCCCCAAATCACCAAGAAAGTTGTCGTCTCAGAAAGGGAAGTCAGAACTGTATTAGCACAGAGAGAGAGAGAGTCTAACACAAAGTCTTCTCTTTCATAGCAGGGTTGTTCTTTCTAGAATTAAGATAATGAGGGAACCTCACGGCATCTTGGTTGATCTGTGACTACAGCAGATTAAATTAATTCATTTTTCCATTTTTGTAATTTGACCTGTAATTTTCTGAAGTACAAATATTTTCTCAGGTGCTTAAAGTTCTCTCTCATTTTTTGTAAATGGTGAAAATAAAGCTCTTTAGAAGATGTTGTAAATCAAAGAAGAATATAGCTTTAAACTGTTTGCATGTTCCGTAGTTACTAAAATGAAAAAGGTGAGCTCATCTTTTTATTTATTTATTGAACTAATTTTCCTGTTATGCTGGCCTTGTGAAGCATGTTTCAAGAACAGCTGTGAATAGCAGGAATTTCAGAGTAAAGCTTTTGCATCTGCACACATTTTAATACACTGCCAGTGGTGGTGGTAATGGTGGTGATGATGATCTTTGAATCAGTCTCTATGGATTAAATCCTCAAGTGTCTGCTTGGTTTTTATTCAATTCTTACTCAGCCAAAGCACTCGCTGATTTCAGCAGAGTTTGTCTGAGTGAGAACTAAACAATGACTTCATGAGTACATCCCATGTGAATAAAATGGGAGCTATTTGGAGAGGCTGAATGGCCTAGTTCTGTACATTAATGCACTAGCCATCCAGCTTTAGAGACATGGATTCAGATATGTCTCTTGTCATACAAAAGGAAAGGTCCCAGTCTAGTTCCTTGTTAATGTACCTCCGTTTTACAAAACCTCTTGATAATTTGGCCCATTATAGCAAGAGTGTTGAAATTCAGAAGAGAATTGCCTTGAAAGAATTTGGGGGCAAATCTTTCACCCAACTTGCTAAAGCCAATGCTACCTATTCCTTACTCTCATGATTAATCACTCCACCAGCCCTCAACTTTACAAAGTGCTTACTGCTTAGGAGTTTCTTTTCCATATTTTTTTTCAATTTGCATTCTTATAATTTAAGATTTATAGAGAATTAAAATAAAGAGAAAGGGACCAATTCTGCCCTCATGCTTACATGTGTAGTAACTTCCATTGACTACACCCATTTGACTGTGGGCAGAACTGGACCCTAGTAAAATTGAATTGACTTGCATAATACGGTCACATTCTGCTCTCAGTTGTACTGATATAAATCTGGAGAAACTCAATTTTTTATTGGTATCACTGAGAGCAGATTTTAGCTCACAGGCTTTATTATAAGTGCATAAAACTGTATTACACAATCACAATCCACACTTTATTACTGGGCTGATCCCGATCCACCTGTTACTATTGAGCTGATCAGTGTTCAGCATTTATGTATGGAGAGGATGTTGGGAGTTTCCTCCTTCACCATCACACCAGAGACACATTAATTATTAGATTCTGTAATTTCCATAATTCTCACTGTACAGTGTTACCCGTGTTAATGCGCATAAGGTCACGACACCTCCTTCCCTCATCAGACTTTATTGGTTACATGTATTTTGAGGAATGCTGGTAGTTAATGAATCCTGGTTTTTGGTTTTTAAATGGTTTCATATATACTGGGACTTGATTTTTTTTTTCTTGCTTTCATACGCTGCTGTTTTCTCTTACTCTCCTTGTCAAGTTCTTGCCATGCATGAAAATGTTCTTAAGTGTCCTACACCAGGCTGCACAGGTCGGGGCCACGTAAATAGCAACAGGAATTCTCACAGAAGGTAAGGAAGCCATCACTGGTCTAATAGTCTAGAGAGAACACTGCTTCAGAGCTGCAGCACTTCTGGCAGTCTGTTCTGAGAGTGTGTGTATATGTGTATGTGATTTTGTTCTTTTGTTTTAAAGATGGCAGATGGTGCTTAGTGTGCTTTATTTATTCATTTTGCATCATAAAATCCTTAAACTTATTTTACAATGTGAAGAGACTTCTGTGCAAAATTAATTTGATTCATGTAAGAAACGTTTTAAGCATCACTTGCTTGTTTTTATTTATTTTTTTAACTTAGCTAGAGTTGTATTAAAAGAAGCATATGACCCTTAAGGAGAAAGTAATAGAAGAAAGAAAAAGACCGCAAAAACTATCAAGACCAGGACAGAGTTATGGTTCATATAATGTTCATCTTTATGAGTGATGACTCCATACTGCGTGAAAAATTCCACTCTAATCATAAGAACAATTTTGTATGAATAAATAATAAAAACCATTTCAATTACATATATATTATACAATTTAAAGTTTTCTACCATCCAAGGGCTCAACCTGAAGTCCATATTTAGGCAAAAATTAATGAGAATTTTGCCTGAATAAGAAACAATATGGAAAAGTACTTTTGATTTTCAAGATGAGGAAAGCAATAGAATTCATAGAAATTATTCTAGAAACCAATAGAATTCCACACAAAATGATACTTTTCTATAGAGTTTTTTAATCATCCTATAGAATGGACCTTATTTTCTGTTACATCCTAGGGATTATTTTTAAAAACTTACAGAAAAGTTATCATTTCTATTATATTTTATGACTTTTCCATAAGGAAATTGAGCTCTACATTGTAGCTTCCAATGGCAAAACCCAGGGAAGGTGGGCAGAGAGCACAGAAAACTACCCAAGGTTCCCATTACTGAGCTCCTTTTAACATGAACTGCAGCAAGATGGCTTGGGAGACCACAGAGGGTATTGGCGGTATGGTCCTCCACGCTTACAGAGCTCTGGCTTCACCGAGAGTTCTTATCTCAGCTCCATGGATTCCCTTGCAGAGGACCAGTCTCTTTGGAATGCTCTGTGGCACCTCCTTCTTCTCTGGAGCTATGCAGCCACTGGCTGCCTCCCATTAATGTCATGCAGCACAGCAGCAAAAGCTTCGAAGGGGACTCCATGGCAACTAATGCTGCAGCAGCACTACTGACTTCTGTTTGGATATCTGCTAGGATATCCCCGGTGTCTGAAGAGGAGCATGTCACTGGAGAGCAGCTGCCGCGGGCACTAATCTGAACCTGTGTAGAGCCCCCCAACCTTTCCCCCTGTGGAACTGAGACAGAGGGGTTGCCATTGGCACCCAGGGAGGAGTGGAGGGAGCATTCTGCTTACCTCTTTCTGCAGCTTTTGGGGCATTTTGCTCTGCTTTTCCCCCCCCCCCCCCCTTCTTCTATTTTTCTTCTGTTGCGAGGGAAGCATCTGGGCCTGAGTAAGATTTCAAGCTGAGCCCTTTCGAGAGGCACCTCTGTCTCTAGTTTAAAACCCTATGCCACCGAGTGCACTGATTTGCCTTTCACTTTAATTTCTTTTCCTGTGGAGAACACAAGGAGCTGCGGTCACATAACCAAGCAACAGACAATAACAAGAAAAAGACCCCTCCATTGTCAGGTCACAGGATTTTACAAATTCACTAAGAGCACCATCTGCTGGTACCAGGATATTTATTTTCCACTGTTCTAAATCTTTTCCAGCAGAAGCAGACTTATTAACTATCACTTCAAAAATAGTTCAGCATTTGTAAATTAGAGTTCAAGTCCAGACGTCTTAGTTCTTTTCACGTTACGTGACTAGAACGACCTTTAGTGGTTTAACTTCATGAATAAACAGCAAGAAAATATATTTTTGATATAGGTTTATAGACACTCAGTCAAATTCTCCACTGATTTATACCCCTCACAACCTAATTGAAGTTAATGAGGCTGAATGAGGTGTGAAGCAGCACAAAATTTCATCTGTATTGTGTTGACATTGAATAATCTGCATCAACCATTTCAGTGACAAAATGTATATGAACAAAAGGGCCACGTTCTGCTAACAAAGCCGCAAAGTAAATTTTGGCTTATATTCTCCTCTTCCTACCTGAATGCCTGTTAACTGACATCCATGAGAGTTCTGCCTGTGTACAGTAGGAGGAGAAGAATATTGGATATGAGATCATCCATGCAACTTTGAAAGCAGAATGTTGCTCAAAGACAGGAAGTCTATCCTAGAGGAAATGTATACAGAAAAGGTTCTGGAAACTTTTTTCCTCCAGATTCTTCCTCATGCTGACTAAGGAGGAGAAGGAGTAATTGGATCAGTGCTATAATGTGAAATTTCTCAGGACAAGACAATTAAATTTCCTTTCTGTAATTGCAGCCTCTCTGGATGTCCTATTGCTGCAGCAGAGAAACTGGCTAAAGCTCAAGAGAAGCATCAGAGCTGTGATGTGTCAAAATCAAACCAGGCATCAGATCGGGTTTTAAGGTATTAGAAATCACTATAATACTTAATACTATGCAAAATTCATCACACGTTAAATTAATCTGAGCATTTATATTTATATACGTTGTATATACATATATATCTCCCTTAAAGAAGAGTTTAGAATTAGGGCTTCTGGATCCAATTTTCTCAGCATTATTTCCCAACAAATTTGCATGGGGGTGGGCTGGTAATTATTTTGGCAAATACATGTAAAGCCTGAAAAGCTCATTTTTGTCTTAGGCATTGTTTGGTGTAAAGCTGACTGCTGGAGTGCAAAGTCTAAGAACAGTGTGAAAAAAAGTTGGTATCTTTTGGGAATAAACTAATATTTACCGGTAAGTCTTGTTTTCTTCAGCAGGCTTTTACTAGTAAATATCAGTTTAAATGAAGACCAGAAGCCCTACTTGCAGTACTAAATTGGCAGCATACCTTTTTATGGAAAAAATACCTGATCTAGTTTAGCTTCCAAAAACACTTAAGGGTTAGTTCATTGTCTCTGTTTTGCTCCCTCCCCCACAGAAGGGATTAAAGGAATGGAAATACCATTCCATTGGTTTAAATTTTGATGGAGTGAGGAGATTGAACTAATCTGTCATAATCACCCCCTCTCTCCATGCATTTGGGACTCAGCATTTATCCTATGCACAATCCAGCTCGGCACTATTAAATGCACCTAGCGCTGGGCCATATGTGGGTGGAGAAAAATGTGGCTATTGGGGGAGCTGAGAGTTTAGGGAGCAGTGCAAAGGCATTGGACTTCTGCATGAGTGTACCAGCCCTATATTGATGCCCCAAGAGCTGCAGAATTTCACCATGGATATTATGATATCTGTGGGTTAGGATGGCCACATCCTTCCCTTCTCCCCATGGGAGAATTTGAAGGACTCTCCACAACTTCCAGCACACAGAATTTTCTAGGCCTCCCATAAGTTGCTCTCTGTCAGGTTATCATTTTGACCTAAATTTTAATAGGGTGACTTATAATGAATGTTTCTTACTGTTAAAGGAGTCATCTTTCTTTGAATATTCTCTCAGTACTTCATCAAAATCTTGATGGCAATTTCCAAACCCTTGTGTTCTTGGGGTTGAGAAAACAGAACGATGTCCTGCATCAGGAAAGCTAACGGTTATGTAGTGAATTTGGATTTTTGTTTTTCTTTTCCCAAGTGTTTTCAGTAGCTTTATCTGTACCGGACCCAGTTCTGATTTCACTTTTTTCAGACACTGTCCATGATACTTTACTCAACAATAATGCTTTTAATAATAATAATAAATATCCATTGAACAAAATCATCAAATCTTCATTAGCAGGATCACACACAGACCAAAAATACAGTGGCTTTCACTGCTCTTTAGAGAGAAGTCACAGGAGTCCGATGCCATGCAGAGGAGACTGCTTTTCAAAAGCAGCATCTGGTTCTCTGGCAGACTCCTTAGACAGCTGTTTTGGCAGTTTTGCTTTTGCCTCTGGGTCTTTCATGTGTTTCAGATCTTGTTAGGCAGCCCGAGTATGACTGTCATCTCAGACACTACTTCCCTTTTACCTTTAACTCTTGGATCTATTTAAGATGAACGTCCTAAGGGTTGTCTTATAAATTCCACCCACAGTGATTGATTGGGGACTTTATGTGTTCCAAGTCTAAATCCTGTGAACTGATCTTACGCTTGTCTCCATCCCACCTGCATTCAAAACGTCTTCACTAATAAAAAAAGTCAAATTCATAGGATTTTTGCTCTGCCAAAAATTTTAGTTTTGTTTTGAATGTGCACTATGTGAATTGTATTTATTTTCTTAAATGAACGTAAACTATATTGGGCTACGCCGACTGAGGATCTGGCCCATTGTATTTTGTGAAAAGTGAAGAGAAATTTTCCAAAGGAGCCCAACATACAAAAGAAAATCAAAGGGTACGGTATGAATTATATAATTTCTTGGGTAATTTACACCTCAATCTCTTGTCTAAGTTCTATGAAAATGAATTCATCCAGAAATGCAAACTACTAAAAATATATTAGTATTTCTAGCTGTTTATTGTTTTCCACTTCATCAGCCAGCAAGGCATGATGGCTCTTCTGCATGTGACTAAATTAGTGTTCCCCTGAATGCCCCTTCCATTTCCACGTTATAATTGTGGGGGAAAGAAAAAGGGCTTGATCCTCTGAGGTACCAAGCACCCGAAGTCTGCAGTTAATCACCCTAAACCCCCGTTAAAAATCAGTGGGCTTTTAGGATGCTGAGCGCCTTGTAGGATTTGCTCTCTAAGGCCCAGTCACACAACACTTTCTCACATGAGAATTTTAGATGGTACAGCCTAAGTCTGTATTAGCTTGCACTCCATCTCTTATTGTGTTGTGGGACCCGCCTATTGAATGTGGTGTGTGGAGCAGCCCCAGGAGTCACAGTTCCCGCTAAAGCCTTGCGTGCAGGAGTCAACAGGAGCCAGAGAGACTGGATGACAGTTCAGAGGCAAGAGGGACTGTGTGGGTGCCGTGTACGGATCTCCCCCTGAAGAGGCGGACCCCAGCTTCTTTTGTGACAGGGCAAACCACATGCAAATAGAATCATAGAATCACAGAAGATTAGGGTTGGAAGAGACCTCAGGAGGTCATCTAGTCCAACCTCCTGCTCAAAGCAGGACCACCCCCAACTAAATCATCCCAGCCAGGGCTTTGTCAAGCTGGGCCTTAAAAACCTCTAAGAATAGGGATTCCACCACCTCCCTAGGTAACACATTCCAGTGCTTTACCACCCTCCTAGTGAAATAGCGTTTCCTAACATCCAACCTAGACCTCCCCCACTGCAACTTGAGACCATTGTTCCTTGTTCTGTCATCTGCCACCACTGAGAACAGCCTCGCTCCATCCTCTTTGGAACCCCCCTTCAGGTAGTTGAAGGCTGCTATCGAATCCCCCCTCACTCTTCTCTTCTGAAGACTAAATACTGTCAGCAGAATTCAAAGGATGCTCCCTGAGTTGAGTAGAGCTCTTAGTGCCGTTTTTTACTTCCAGTAACTAGAAGAATTTGTCTAAAATTTCTACCGGTCTTTTTGTCTCTCTCTAATCCACCTTCCCAAAGAAAGTACATTGTTATATAATGTAATTTCACAGGGAAGGAGAAACCCTTAAGTATTTTTTAAAATAGAACTTTTCACCAATTATATTGTTTTTAGTCACAGAATACATTTAGCGCTATTATAATTAATTTATCCTAAGCTTTGCTCCAGAAAATATATATTGTTTGTCTGCTGGAAACAACCAAACCAAACAAATACAATAATATATTGCTGTCTCTTGAGTGCAATAAATAACTCAGATTTTCTAATCTGAACTATAAATTGTGCACAGACACAATAAACTGAACTGCATCTAACAAACTGTACATATCTTTAATTTCTAGGCCCATGTGCTTTGTTAAGCAATTGGAGATCCCTCAGTATGGCTACAGAAACAATGTCCCCACCACCACACCCCGCTCCAACTTGGCCAAGGAACTAGAGAAATACTCTAAGACTTCGTTTGAATATAACAGTTATGACAACCATGCCTATGGCAAGAGAGCCATAGCTCCCAAGGTGCAATCCAGGGATATATCCCCCAAAGGATATGATGGTAGGAGGTGCACACTCTTATACATGAGAGACAAGTTTACAGTTAATAATGTTGTTGTATATGTAAACTTCATAAAAATAAGACATACCTTCATGTTCATACAGTATTAAGAGGAATGCTATTCACAGCATGACATTGTTATGTTTAAGTTATTTTTAAAGACTTTTTCTAAAAAGCATTATTTTATATGGTGCTTGCTGCAGGATTGTTGCACTGAGAAGAGAACATCCTTAGCTATTCAGTTCTTGGGATGTACTGAGTCTGCAAAAAAATCTACAGAGGAGAGCCAGTCCTTGTGGCACAGTAGCAGTGTATTATGCTGCCATTTGGGAGGACCTGGGCGCATGGGTTGCATTAGGAATCTTGCTCTTGTATAGTAGTTTAGGAAACTCATAAATGTAATGTGCTTGCTCTCTGGGGAGAAAACATGGACCTCATTGCAATTCAGCCCCCTAGTCGTCAATTAATTAAAAGCCCCTGCTCACCTTATCCACATGAGGATTCCTGTTGAATTCACTGTGAGAACTCGTGGGTAAAATGATCGGGATTTGGATGAAAGTGGCATCAACACCTGTCTCTGAGGCTATTTCTTCCTTCTGGGCAAGAGAAAGTGTGATGGTGGTGGCTGGCTGGCAGGGGAGAGGAGTTGGACCAAGGAACAATACCCCCTAGGGCCAAAGAATGAAGGGCTGGAGTTGTCCCATTTTGGGATATTCCAGACCTATCAGTATAACATCACAACATTCCCTTCCTCTCTTTCTTATGCAACATGGAACAATTTATTTTCTAGATAAATTCATCTTACAAGATAAAGTGCTTGGGGTTCCTCACTGACTAGCCTATGAAATCCCAGATTTTGTTTAGTAAATTAGGAGTAAGTGTGGGTTAGTGGAACAGTCTCTGCTGTTGCCTCAAAACAGACTCTGATTTAGAAAAGTAGGTGAGTGGAGAAGGAGGAAATTGTAACAGCTGCTGTCCCCATCTTTCCTATGTTTTTTGATAGTTAAGTTTTCCTATGAGATCAGTAAGCAGGTTGTTTCACACTAGTAGAGAGGGTGGAAAAAGGCAGACATTTCTGAGTAAAAGTGCCTTAAACTCTCCAGTACCCACCCTCAAAGGAACAACTTCTAAAGGCTAAATTCTGATAAGTTACACCATTTAAGTCAACAGGTTTGCACTAAAAATTCTACCTATTATGTACATGCTCTGTTTACTCGCTAGAAACTGTGAATGAATATGTGTACGTGTTCTCGTGTAAACAGCAAGGATTTATCCTGTTTGAGGCCCCATTTAGCAAAGCATTCAAGCATTTGCCTAACTCTTATTGAAGTGAGTTGGACCTAAGAGCATGCTTAAAGCTAAGCACATACTTAATGCTTTTGCTGAATTAGGCCTTAAATGATGAAGGATGATAGGGAATTACTCTACTATCTACATATACTACGGGTTCTCAACCTATTGACCATTTTGGGCCACATATGCAGCTCTCTATGTGTTATGTGGGCGGCATCCACACTATATATACTACTTATGTGGCCCTGGGGATGTCACATGGGCCTCAGGTTGAGAACCATTGACATATACACTCATCTCCCATTGATGTAAATGAGAGATACCTATATGTATGGGGATAAAACCCCTTTGACCTTGAAATAGTATTGAGGCGAGCTTGCTTTGGATGTCAACATCTCAGTCAAAGAATGAGTAAGGAGTGATGGTAACACTTTTAGATACATGTGGCTCGGTAAATTTCTTCTCCCCACCCCAAAGTGGAACAGGATGTTGTCATTCCTAATGGGCTTACAAACTTGCTGGGTGAAAAGCTGGTACTGTGTGGTGCATGTAGCTGTAAGTATAAAAACATGGGGTGAAATATGGGGTGAATTTTTGGCCCCACTGAAATCAGTGGATGATTTGTCATTGACTTCAGTGGGGTCAGGATTTCCCCCACGGTGTTAAAACTAAAGTTCTATGGCTTTAGTTATTACGGGCATGAAAGGGAAGCAGCGATAACTTGCCAGTCTCAGGAAAAGACCTTTTCCTTAAGAAATGTTTTTCCTTAAGGAACTTTGCAGTCTCTAGAGCAGAGCTGGGAAATTTATTTTTCAGTGAGTAATAAATTCACCTAAAAATGCATTTTTCAGGTCACAACAACTATTCACAAATTTGGGTTGAATATTGTAAATAGTTTCTACTGAAAAAAATTAGGAAAAAAGAACATCAAAACTGTCAAAGCAGTTTATTTTGGCCATTTTGAAGTGAAATGTTTTGTCTTTGTTTTGAAAACATTTTGTTTTGACCATTTTCAAACATTGTGTTTTGACTTTTCATTTCAAAATGGCATTTTGGAATAAATATTCAGCAATGGACTCTTCAGTCTAGCAGAGCAAGGTATGACATGATCCAATGGCTGGAAGTCGAAGCATAACAAATTCAGACTGGAGATAAATCATACGTTTTTAATAGTGAGGTTAATTAACAATTGGAACAATTTGCCAAGAATTGTTGCAGATTCTCCATCACTGGCAATTTTAAAATCAAGAGTGGATGTTTTTCTAAAAGATCTGCTCTAGGAATTGTTTTGGAAAAGTCCTATGGCCTGTGTTATATCAGAGGTCAGATTAGATTATCATAATGGTTCCTTCCGGCCTTTGAATCTATAAATGTTAGAAATTTAGCTTAAAAAAAAAAAAAGTGAGAAACCCCAAAACCAAAATTAAACATTAAAATGAAAGATGATGGCCAACTATTCCATTGTCTATATACACACTCATCTCCCATTAATCTAAATAGAAGTTACCTGTATGTTTGAAGGGGGAATACGCCTCCCCCTCGCCCTTCCCCCCCCCCCCATTCAAATAGCATTGAGGCTAGCTTGGGAGGTATATAGTATGAACCCACTGTATACATTAGGGAAGAAATTTTTGTTTTGAAGAGGTGTTATACATAAACTTAGTGGAGACTGGTAATTAATCAAAGGTTCATTCTGTCAAACACTGTAAGAGGAAAACAGAAATATGTATAGTATTAAGCGTCTGAAAAATGAGTCACTTGAAGTTTGAATCTTTTAATTTTGAGGCAGCAACAGGCTTTGTGTCACAGACCATGAGGAAAATGTCATGGGGCTGATATATTCAGCAAATAAATTGGTGTGAGTGGCATGGACTGTGTTCTTTTGTGTGTGTGTGTAAGCTTTAATAAGAATTACACAAGGAGAGGACTCTGTATGTTGTATGCTATGATGCCTTGATGATGCTACAGAGAGATCATCTTATAAGGAAGAGGATTTGTTTGTTTGGCTTTATTTTCCCTTTAGGGACAACATCATAATGGGATACATTATAGGCTTATTTTATATGGCAGTAATGATGAGAACAGCTGGACCCAGTGTCCAGAGGAGTTCACAGAGCTCTGCAGGTGGGAGCTATTCAGGGATAGTGGAAAACTTGTGCAAATTTGTTCCTCTCCCCAGAAGTTGTCAAGCAGTCCTCCCTGAATTCTTTCCATCTCACTCCCTTGCACTGGGGCTCTACAGTCCCTGAAGAGCTCCTATGGGGTTCAGAAAAATTGATGGAGCTGTGGTTAACTTGAACAATAGAACTGGTACCAAGGCTGCTGGTGCTGGGGATAGAGGATGCTGGAACTGGGTCTCATTCTCTCATCAACCCCGTTTGTTTGGAAAGGACTGCATACCTTAATTTTGATGGGGCAGCTGCCACTCCCCAGCTTACTTAGCTATGGAGGAGCCTTTGGGATATTAGAGAAGCACTGACCCCACTGTCATCATCCCGTATGTCGTTCATCAGGGGAAAGTCAGAATCTTGGAAATGGAGCTGGCTGGAGCGGCTGCCTGAGAGCAATGTGGCTGTAGTTGATGGAAGAGATTGCTTTCTGCTTTCTGGTTCGCCACTCGGCCACAAAGCATAGTTGGATTACAGAGGTCCCAGCGACCCTGCACCATAGCAATGCACTAAATCACTATTTGGCTCGAAAGCAGAACTGCAAAATGTGTTTTATTTTTTATTCGGACAATGTCACTGCCATTCCCCTTCTCTGCAGATGGATTTCACTCTATCTGAATTCACTATAAACAAGAGTCCTGAATTTCTTTTTCAAAAGTAATGTGAGGTAGATAATCCAGGCTGCAAGAAGTGATTAGAAACTGTACAGTAAAGCTCAAGCTAAAATGACCACAGCCATTCACATATACTTAATACATATATAATGCTTTTCACCCTCAAAGCGTTTCACAAACAATCATTTATTAATCCTCACAACACGCCTAAGATTAAATATTGTGATTGCCTTTCTACTAATGGGGAAAATGAAGCAGAAAGATCATGTGATTTTATCAAGGTCACAGAGGGAGTCTGTGTCAGAGCCTGGAAGAGTTTCTTGTGGCTAATCCTATGTTGAAAACTCTTTATTACTCCTCCCTGCTTTCCTCTCTCCCTCCCTCCCTTCCTCTCTCTCTGTATTGATATAGGTATATAAAATGTCTTATATATCTCATATTTAATTTAATTTTAATCAACTCTCAAATGTCTAATATGGCTGCATTTTTCTTTTGCAAGTGATAGAAAAGGCATGTTATTTATTCGTTTGAAATATAGTCCTAATTTTGCGAATTACATGTGCAAAGTGGTTGCTGTTAAAAAGTCAACACTTACTATGTCAACACAGTGGTAACTGAGATACTGTACTTATTTCCTGTTGTAAGTTTAGAGAATTAGTTGAGTATCTTGGCTACCAGAATGTAGCAACCATGGATAAATGCTCAGTTTTTAGTGACCAATATTGACTACTAGTTTCAGAATGAAATTTGGTGTAAAATATGTCATGGGAAATAACTCACAGGATTATTATCTGTGAATATGCAGAAAACAACAGTGATCTAAAGAATACAAAACAAAAAGAAACTTCTTGAATCTTAACCATCCATTTCGTTAAAAAAAAATCACACCTGTGTACTATGTGGGTTTCCTGAGAAAACTTCTGTATCTGCTATGAATTAAGCATTTTATTTCACTTACAGTAAACAATGACTTCATTAACTTTTCCAAAAATGTACAGACGAAAGGGATGAAGTAAGGAGTATAAGATAAATTCTGCATCAGACTCTCCTGTTCTGCTTTTCCAGGCAGAATGTAGTCCATAAAGAGGCTGTGCTCAAGGGAGCAGATTACTGCATGTATGTCTGCCGCAGCACACCTGAAGAAGTTGGCATAAATTGAAACTGTGGAGAAAGAGATCTAACTAGTGTATTGACCCTTTATATAGGGCCTTTATATAGGACCCTCTGTCCAGCAATTACGCATATATTCTATAGCACAATGACATGGCATTGTAACACATTTATTATATTGTTCAGTATGATCTTTGCAGAATACAGAACTCCACCTTAAAGGGGAGAAATCACTATACCATGAATGCATGTATGTGTAACTGCTGACATTGACTTCTAGTGTGTGGGCTATCTGAAAAACTCTGGGTTCAATAGACCAACTGACATTTTTTCTCAGTCATTTATTAAAAAAATAATTGAGCCATTTATTTTGGGCCAGGAGTGTGATTGGGTTTTTTTTTAATTCCTTTGGCTATAAAATGTGAATATTCATGTTTTTTAAAAAAGCCAACAATATTGTCATGTTCTGTTTAAAGAAGAGGGGAATTAATTGTGCAGGCTTAAGCCTGATGTGGCGCTGTAGTGCTTTCTTGAGCATCCGTTGAGCCTTACAATGTGTGTCAATCATTATATAGTTAAATACACCCTTGTAGCCTGATAATCAGAGGTGCTGAGTGTACACGACTCCTGTTGTTTTCAACAGGAAGCTTTTGGTGCTCAGCACCTCTAAAAATCACACCGTTGAGCTCATTTATTTTTTCTGTTTATATTACATTTGCTTTAGCCTGTGAGGGCCCCACATCCATATTTGAACAATGCCTGCCCCTTCATTCTACGGCCACCTTCTTTTTTCCATTTAGTCCTCCTCCTTTCCCTTCTCATGACCAGCACAGTACTTGCCCTCATTGCAGAATGGAGGAACACTTTGGTCAATTTGAGATTACCAAGGACGTATGGCTAGCACTCTGGCCTGGAGATCAAGCACATTATCCTCCCAATGAGCTTGATCCCCACTAGCTCCAGGGAGTGGGATTCCTAAGGTCGGTTGTGAATCCGGAGTTAGCCCAATTTGCTGGTGCAATACCACTCAAGTGTCCTATCGTTATATGCCCACCTCTTAATAAAAGCGAGTGACCCAAACAGTCCCCGTACAAATATATAATCGGCTCTTACTATGGAATGAAAGCAGTGTTTCCCTGTGCCGTTGCTGAAATTTCATGCACCGTGTTTGTTTGCTACTTCTGGCCTGTTTGTCACTATGGTGTACAGTCACACCCTCCGGATTTATTTCTAATGGGATGTTTAACACACACCCGATTGCTTGGGTAAAGGACTCACGCACAAAATCATAGAATACCTTCATCCTTTTTGTTGCCTTTTTTTTTTAATCAGTCACTGTTGCTCATTATAGAATTCACCCACCGTAGACTGTTTTTCTTGTCATTTATGTAACGTGCTCGTACTTTTGAGTCATCCTTGTCCTATTTCTTCCCACAGCTAAACGTTATTGCAAGAACTCAAGCCCCACCAGCAGCACAACAAGCAGCTATGCCCCTAGCAGCAGCAGCAATATGAGTTGTGGTGGAGGCAGCAGTGCCAGCAGCACCTGCAGCAAGAGCAGCTTTGACTATACTCATGACATGGAGGCAGCACACATGGCTGCCACTGCTATTCTGAATCTCTCCACTCGCTGCAGGGAGATGCCTCAGAACCTCTCCACTAAACCGCAGGATCTCTGTGCCCGGGTAAAACTGAGCAATTACGTTTGTTGATGATGATACAAACCTCTTTACTGCACTAGCTTTGTGCCCCTGATAGGTTCAAGAGTCGCTTTAATGCCTCTTGCTTAATCTTTTTCTCAGAAAGAACAAAAATGTGGCAGCTCTGCTAAGGCAGCAAAATAAAAGATAAAGATGCAAATTACTCATCAGTAATTCTTGAAATCCAGATCAGTGCTTAGAGTTAAAATGGTGCTGATAAAATGTGTTGTTCTCTGTTTTAATTCTCCTCTTACTGATGGGGTCTATAGTAACTATGGAAGCTATTTAGGTTGCTTAGGTGGTATTAATTGCACTGAAGAATTTTTACTAACACTATCTGATTTATAATTGTAAGAAAGAGGATGGTTTAATAATGTAACTTCATGTATAAATCATACATGGGCCCTAAGGTCTTACGATCTAGTACAAAGGAAATTTGTGGTATTGTACACAATGTTGTCTTACCGATCCAGAATATAATTGCTCTCAAATAGATTCATAATACGTTTGAAACAAACAAAAAATCCTCCAGTGCAGATAACTTTTAAGTTGCATAACAGTAATAATGCAGTATCACCAGTGCTCTATAAAGTGTTAGTAAATTCTCAATATATTATTAAATGGCAACACTAAAACAAATAAAGTAAAAAGATTTTTATATTAACCTTTCTGTATTAAGAAAAACAGTAGCATTATTAAAATTCATCCAAATTGTAAAACTTTTATAAGAACCGTTTTACTTTGTTATAACCAGAATAAATCTTGACTCTGACATCTGAGGACAAATGACTATTTAAAATACACCAGCAACCAATAAAGTGCTACCTATAGGAGGCCACTAGATGGCTAAATAGACAGATGCAGTGCAGGGGGAACAGTTTTATTGTGCTTATAGAAGAGCTTTTGAGCTGGCAGACATGTTCTGCTCTTCTCCAGATAAACAAAGGGTTTTTTTTCCTGTTGTGTAAAGCTTCTTGATCATACATAATGAGCTAACAATCTTACCAGTAGTTATTAGTAATGATCTTAATTTATATGAATTCAGTAAGGTTAGTAATTTTGTTTTCGAATGCTTCCTTTTATATTAATTGATTTAATCCTATAGATGAGGGAAATCTCTTTGTGGCATGCAAATAAATGTGATTGTGCTCAGTACCAATAGGAATTGAAAAAGTTTGAGCAATAACCTTAAAAATATTATGTGGCAAAAAAAATGTAATAACAAATCTGGGAAGATAAATACATTATCAAGCCTAAATTAATATCAGGGCAATAATCAGGAATAAACTATGGCAAAAAGTGTTTGTGTAGAATAATACTGTATAATCTGTCAAGGCAATAACCAAAGCAAGGGATTTTCATTAAGTGTCTTGCTGCTGTTCTGTTATTACCTCAAGAGGAAAGAGAGCTCCTAGACATCTGAGTAGACGGTAGAATTCACAGCAGTTTTGAAATCTAATTTCTGGTGAAGTGTTTTACTCTTGAAAAATTAAGGTTTGGTTGAGTATTTTGCTTCCTCCCCTCCCCCGTCTAAATGCCCTCCCACTCCCTGGGGGAAAGAAAGAAGAAGAAGAGGAGGAAGATGATTTGAAGTGAATAATTCTTGATCTATTTTCAAGCCAAAAACAAAAATCCCAAACCTACTCACCCTATACTGCACAGTTCCTCTGTCGCTGCAGGGAATGTCAGTACCAGCTTTGTTACCCAAGCCAGCTGATTATATAGATAGTCTTTGGAAAGTTAAGATATATTAAACCTTAACATCTGTGATGGAGGAACTGTGAGATTTGGACGCATTTTCTCATAATATGAAGGTAGCAAACACAGTGTAAACCGACTGGCTTTAGTAACCAAAGCTCTTTTTTTCTAATTCTTTACCTATTAGTGTTAGAAGAGCAAAGTATTCTGCTTTTTTTTAATGCAACTGATGCAACTTGCTACCTAGTTTTTATTACTCTAATCATATAAGCAGGTGTTGAAAGGACTGGAAGTAGACAGAATCATATAGATGTTAACTCTGTTAGACTAACCTGTCAAAGAGTAAATCAGGGACATAAACACAGCAACAAGAAAATACCTTTGGGGATTTATCATTTCACTGTCAAATTTTACACCTGTGTTTTGGGAGGATCGTTGTGGTTAGTGAGAAGTCTCCCCTTTTCTTCCAAATATTAGATTAGCCTTTTATGAAGACATGAGTGCATCTACTTTAACAGCATTAATGTTGTGTAACAGAATCATGCTACGTGTGGGAGGGGGCTTAGTGCTTACAATCTATATAGGCATGATAAAGCCTTTTATCATTCTACTAAGCAATCAGATTGAAAACCACAGAGAGGTGACATTTTGATAGTCCAAAGCTGAATTAACAATATTTTTTCTTCTTTTAACAGAATCCTGATATGGAAGTCGATGAAAATGGAACCTTGGATCTAAGCATGAACAAACAGAGACAGCGGGATGGTTGCTGTACCATTTTGACACCACTGGAGCCAATGTCACCACAACGACAAGCTGTGATGAATAACCGGTGTTACCAGCTGAATGAGGGTGACTGCTGGGACTTGCCAGTGGACTACACTAAAATGAAGCCCAGAAGGATAGATGAAGATGATTCCAAAGAGATTAATGTATGTCTTTTTCATCTAAGGGTTCTGATTGCAATCTGACTGTTTTAATTCATTAGATTTCTAAAATCTGAAAGGGAAGAGGAAACACCATGTGTAGGTAATAAAAAAAAAATAGATGGTTTCCTGACAAGAGGACTTTCTGGTGGTTAATCTTTCAAAATATATCATGTTGGCACACGTCTGATCGGTGACTAACTTCAATCCGACAACACTTGAACCGTGAATGTGAATCATGTTTTCTAACAGCACTGTCTTGTTAACAAATATTTTCTTCTGTGAAGATGCTCTAATTTTCCAAATCTACCTTATTCCATCTGAGGAAGTTGACATAACTTTTTTCAGTGTTGGTATCAAGTTTTTACCAGCTTTCCGAACAAGATACTCTTCTCAGATTAAGATTCAAAAGTGAAGGACTGAATATTTAAAAGTGTGTTTATACACACAGCTCTGCTCAAGAAGCACAAACAGAATACAGTATAAGTTTTCCATTAATTTAGCTAACCAGGATTTTGTTGTCAAAAGGCCTGCTCCTATATTCAGGAAAATACATTTCTTGTGCATTCAGGAAAGTAGGAGCACAAAGCTTTGGGTGTGGAAGGGATACACAATAGGGCCTTTATACCATAGTAATAAAATATTTTATTTCAAGAGTATTATGAAGGAATATGAGGTGTGATACACTCTAAAAACCTGTAAGCAGAAAGACGTAAATAAAGAAAACTTGCTCCATAGTGAATTTATTTTAAGTTTCAAAGCTTGTAACACATAGCAAGTGTTTTCAGTCACCACTCTGAAAGGGTGGTCCTGACAGTTGTCAGACAGCTGCTTTTTTGGTGGGGAGTTGCGGGGAGGCTACTGTTTGTGCTTGTCAGGTTTCAACTCTTGCTCACTAGCCCGTTTGCCATTTTGATCCCATTGTAATCTAGACATGATTTTACAATCCCAGACTTTGTATAGCAATATTTTTTCTCCTGCTAGATCTATGTTATAAGATTAGAATTCTTATCAACTCTGTGTAGCAATATCTCTCTCCAATTTATTTTAATCAAAATATAGGATGGCATGATTTAAAAAATAAACTTAGAAACATGCAATAAAGTGATATTTGCTTTGTATACATTGGATGCAATCCTAGCTCCGCTGAAACAATGGGGGCGTTGCCATTGACTTGGCTGGGGCCAGGATTTCTCTCATTATCTAAGAAATGGGAGATATTAAATACAATATAGAACTTGACTGAAACAGGAGGAATTGTTCTTTAATTCTGTTGCTCACAGCACCATCTGCAGGAGTTTCTGCATCAGTGCTTTCTGCCACATTTTCTTCACTTCTGAAATTAATGCTTAAGTTTCAAATATAAAAAAGCTAAATCCATCAGTAAATTTAATTACAAAATTATATTTTGCGAGGCAGATCCATTGAGGTTTGCCCCAGATTGTGACACTATATGTGTGTTTAGCAGTTGGCTGCTAACATCATTCCTGATTCATTTTTTGGGAGAATGCTTAACCATTTTAAAATGTTATTGAAGTTAGCGTTTTGATGGATAAGATACTATATTTAGGCTTTGTTTTTCTGTGGCTGTGGTTTGTAAAAACTCGTGACTTTGGAAAAAGTATTGATTCTTGTGAAAGAGAATAGAAACTGTCAGAGGCAGCTGCTGATACAGTTGGGAATAGACACCAAACAAAAGAGAATATCTGACTTTTGCCTCTTTCTCCTCAAATTAAATGGTATAATTCTTTTTCACGTGTTCTAAAGTGTGTATTGAAATGTAAAGGTACTATATAAAGGTCTAGCAGGTGAGCAAAAAGGTAAAATAATGTCAACATTTTTCTGATTGAGTGGGAGTAATGGAGGCGATATGTCTTATAACTGTACGCAGCATTGTTTTTTGTGTATATTGCAGCCTCACCTAAGTGGGACTAATACCCATATGTTTGCCTGCAGCCAGAAGACTTGGATCCTTTCCAAGAGGCACTTGAAGAACGAAGGTATCCTGGTGAAGTTACAATCCCAAGCCCTAAACCCAAATTCCCTCAATGCAAAGAGAGCAAAAAGGATTTAATAACGTAAGCATAATGTGAGGTGAAATTATTTTTTCTCCTTTTAACCTTTCCTCTTTGTCTTTTTTAAACAAACAAGTACATATACGCCTTGCAGTATGAGCATGCAACATTTGCAGCATATAAATGTTTCCAACTGCCAGTTAAGTCAAGTAATAAGCTAACACGTATTTGCTTGTTTTTAATGATGCTATATTTTACTGAGATGCCATTTTCATTTAATGCTGTTCATTTTGCAGCTTTTTGATAGGATGCTTAAATCCCCTTGCAGTCATTGCAGCTAAACTGGAAACAATGAAACTTTTAAAAGTTTTTTTTTTTTAAACATACTTACTATTTTGGCTGTTTTTGTTTTTGTTTGGTGGCAGATGTCCAACACCAGGGTGTGATGGGAGTGGTCATGTGACTGGTAATTACGCCTCACATAGAAGGTGTGACTTCATTTTTTTCATGGTGGATTCTGTCTTTTCAATTTATTGTTTTCAGCTTACCTCAACAATGCTGTCAAAGTAAAGATGTTGAACTATGTGTTAACCCTTTGAGTAATATATGTTGATATTAAAAGCATGCTAATTTGTGTGTTGTATAAACGTCTTTTATTTTTAAATAGATTACTAAAATTTCCAAAGTTTTCTTAAGCTTTTTGAGTAGTTAACCCAGGGATCACAAATATTTTTTGTTACATTTTACTACATTGTAAAAACAAAAAAAGTTCATTTACATTATGTAGTATTGGAAGTAAAATGTATATCTAAATATATTCAGAGGGTTAACTATATTACAAAATTCAATATTACAGCACTTGCCCCATCGCTTTTCTGCATTACAATTTTTAATTTTTACTTTTTATGTTGTGATTGTTTGGGAGAGTTTAGCTTTTAAGGAGGTTGACTTACTTGGATATCCTGCCATGTCTTACAGTCTGTCTGGCTGCCCCTTGGCTGACAAAAGCATTCGAAGTATGCTGGCCACAAGCTCACAAGAACTCAAGTAAGATATAAACAAAATCATTCTGTTTACACATTTATTTGCTCAGCAAGCGCATATAATTATGACAGACGCTAGATATGCTATTTGGAAAAGTACTAGCTAATGTACAGGAACTGACCATGCTTGGAATTTCCACTGAAATCAATAGGAGATCCATGCAGTGATTGGGCCTATAAATAAGTCTATTTCTTTGTTATTTCTTTTGTGCATAGAGTACACATTAAGGATGGGCAACTTCAGAAATTTTGCCATCCCAGTCAGGACAAGCATCCAAATTTTGGAATCCCTTCTCAAATTTATCTAAACTATCTAAGTCTCTTGAAGTTATCAGTCTGAGCTGGATATATCAAGAGAACAGATTCCAATAGACTAGTCTGATTCCAAAATTGGCAAAGCAATTATCTGACTATTTCAGAACCTCCAAGGAAGGTTTATTTCCAAAATAAATAATAAATAAATAAATAAATAATTAAAGGTCCATGCTTAGGGTGTAAGGAGGAGGTAGGCTTTTTTTTTATGGAATCTGAACCAGTTCTCCTATCCCTAATTCATGTATTGTTCTCCCCAGGTTTGTATCACTATTATCAGCCTAATGCATTGCCTCATTTACCTACCTTTTTCTAGAGTTTTCTTTGCTATTCCTCTGCATTTTTTTCTCTCTACAACGTAACAATTTCCTTTCAATACTTCAGAGTGAAAATTGTAAGCAATAGACATTAGTTTTTTTAAAGTATTATGTTGAATTATTCAATTAAAATATAAAGAAAATCCTGTAGTTTTGTCTATGCTGAAATAGGATCTTTTAATATTGGCAGCAATTAAATATATTTATATATGATTAGTTACTCTGTTCTGATTTTTAAAAAATTAATAATCTAGGTTATACAAATAGTCTTTGTGGTTATAGTGAGAAGTCCTACCAAGAATTCTGTAACCTCCTTCAAAAATGTGCATGTTCTGTTCTGGTCAAGCAATACTACAGGTCCAAACTGACTCTTCTCCTGCAGCCAGAGCTTTGGCTAAAACTGTGCACATGGAAAGGCTGCAGGATTGGATAGTTATGTGGTATTCCTCAACAGACCCCAAACACGTTGTACAGAGGGACAGATATTTAAAAGTAAGGCGGCAAGAATGGGAAGGGACAGCATGAACAAATACTTGGTGATGATTCCTGACCATGCTGAGGAGTATTCCAAACATTATTGGGCGGGGGGCTACCTTTGCTGCCATGACTAGCATTTTCTTGAGATTCATACATGCATTGTTGGGAGAACAGACCCTAAAGCCTCGGAAATGTTTCAGAAAGTCAGCTGCTAAGGCAGATTGCTCCCTAGATTTGTCTAACATAGCCAGTGAGTTCTCATGTGGGGTAAGAAAATCACTTTGCCTAATTTAAAATCCACTCCAAATTTACAGGTTTGACCGCTCAACTCAAATGTTATTGGGATCCCATTCCACTTAAAGACTGTGGGATGTGTGGGGGCAGGGAGGGAGCATGCATGGAAAAAGTCAAGTGAAAGCAGAGAGTGAGAAATAGAGTAAAGTGAGGGCAGAGTGATTCTTGGACTCAGAACCACATGGTGGGTGTGCAGGAGGCTATCTGCAGCCATAGTGGTTGGAGGCATCATGCCTGCATAAGGCAAGCACAGACAGGATGACTGTTGGGGGAGCAGGGACAGTGTGTTTACTATAGGTTCTTGCTGCTGCTTTAGAAAAGATGCAACATACAGAGACAGTTTAGATGCCTGAACCTGGGATGTCCTGCAGCAGCACAGAGGTGCAACTGGAGGGAAAATCCTACTCAGCCCTGAGCTACAGCATGTCCAGTATAGATGGAACCATCAGGGAATTTAGTTGCTAAGATCTATGAAGTCCCTACTGAGCATGTGCGAACTGCAATTTTGAAAGGCCAGATTTGGACAGGTTTTCATAAGGATGCACAAGGCACATTCCTGACACCAAGGTCACTCCCTTGCCAAACATCAAGTCTCTGCTCCTAAACATGGGTGCACTAGAACTTTTCAGAGAAAAGTCATCAGAACTTTTTTTAGCATGGACAAAACAACTTATTTTTCCTTAGCATCATACCTGGAAACAACTAAACTGCCTTGGCTGAAACATTCATACATAACATATATTCATACATAACAACATAAATATTCATACATAACAACATAAACAGCCTAGGCAGACACCTAGCATAGAAAATTTCAGCCCAATGGCTTAAATTGTGGCAAAGGTATAAGAGTCTGATAATGTGACGTTGGACAACCTTAATAAAAGGCAGTTGCACATGCCCCACCTGTAATTCATATATGTAAAGGTGATATTCATTTGACCAATTAATTTATCATTCACTTTTGATCTACCCTATTACCACTAATGCATCTTCTTTGGGCTAGTTCTAACATTCCTTACACCTGAACAGCATCAAACAGCTACCATTTTTAAAAAGTCAAACTGCCAGAGAAATGTTTCCTTCTTTCCCCAACTGTAGAATTTCCCTCAAAAAAATTACACCTGCCTGAGCCCCAGAATAGGTAATATTCAGTTGTGTGCCAATGATGGGCCAAAGGGTTGGTATCTCTTGTCCCTGTAGGACTAATAGCTTGCATACTATCCCATTGGAAAGGAGAGATTCCCAGGTCGCTTTTAGCACTTGCTTCCTGCCCTGGAAAAGCCCAGAATAGCAGAATTTAACTATAGGACATTTTTATGTATAAAAAGATCTGTTTTAGATATTTTTGAAAGTTTTTCTCTCTATATATATCTGTAGCTATATATGTAGATATAAAGAGAGAGAGATTAAAATTAATGTTTTATATCATACTTAGTTTAGCTATCAAATTTTCAGAATTTCTCTCCCTCTAAGCCTGAAAAAATGAACAGATCTTAACAAAGTTACTAAATGCAGAAAATAAAGTCCAATAAAATGTTTTAAATCTCTAAATCATTTGTAAATTATTTTTCTCTAACACATGATAGAGAATACATGATACTGTAGTGTGATATAAAGATTTTATTGCTGGATT
The DNA here is from genome assembly GCF_965152235.1 of Eretmochelys imbricata. NCBI lineage: Eukaryota > Metazoa > Chordata > Testudines > Cheloniidae > Eretmochelys > Eretmochelys imbricata. The sequence continues at coordinate 36,948,465 of NC_135574.1, forward strand.
GTACCATTTGGGATGACCTGCATAACTCACTCATGGCTTTGCCATTCCTGGGTAATGTGACAAATCTTAAACTCATCCAGATAAAACCTTTATGTGGCATTCTACAATTATGTATTCTCTGTTTCTCTTTTTCACTCACACAAATATGTGTAAAGTAATTTTCAAACTGGAATTCTGTCAGGACTCCATACCTCGCAAACCTGTGCAAAAGGTGCTATGAGATATTTAATGAGCATTATTGGCTGTATATTTGCTCTGGAAGGCAATCTTCCAAGTTCACCACCATAGACACTACCCACACTTTTTGTCACACAAACTGTGTGTCATGAACAGTTAAGCATGTTTATTTGCTGTTCTCCACCTGTGTTTCAGTTTTTCTTTTCCCACATCCCCTAAACAGACCAAACTATTCATAAAGGGTGAAATTCTACAAGCATTTCTATAACCTGGCACACTTCTGTGCTGAAATCTGCACTAGCTCTCAGTATAAGAGTTTGGAGGAGAACAAGAGAGTTGGGTAGTATAGATCCAGTATGTATGTTCAAAAGGGAGACAAATCATTGGTTACCTAACTTGTATTGCAGTTTTTGCAGAACTGGTTGACATATTTGTATATGCTGAACTCACTCCTCTCCTGTAGTCTTGCTCCTCCTCTTTCCCTCTCCTGCATGGGGAATAAATGAAGAACGAACACAATTTTTTCGTCTCTCATCTGCCTAGGAGTGGACTCCCTGACTTTGTCCACCTGTTCCTTCCTGGTTTCAGCCCCTCTCCTAGTATCCTATTTACTTATGTATATGCCCAACTGGCTTATAGACAGGTCACTGATTATTAAATAACTGAAATATTCAAAGTAGTGCTGAGTTATATATAAATATATAAGACAATTGTTTTTAAGACATAAGTAACATCAAAAGAGGTGGTTATTGGAGACTTCAAGGAATTTTAAGGTCTTAAAATGGACAAAACAGTATAAGCATCCAAATCTGTTGATGGCTAGAGCACAGTCTATTTTGATTAATTATTATGTTGATCTTAATGCATTTTGTCTCTCAGTGCTATAGTCTACAGTAATTGGGGTCCTATAAATACCATAGAACAGATTGATAGACAGGGTCCGGAACAACTGTGTTATGGCAGCTTTCTGAGGCATGAAGCCATATTTTCACTCCATGGAGAATAAAAGAGTTGGCCAAACTCTTTCTTGACATCCACCCATTTCAGTTTGCAGTGGCAGACTGGAGAATTTCATGCTGATGGATGCCATGCAGTTTATATGACTCTCCATCCACATAAAGTCTGAGCATAAACATGTCTCTCTCAGGAATAGAACTTGGTCCAATAAAAGATATTACCTCACCCACCTTGTCTCTCTAATATCCTGGACCGACAGGGCTACAACAACACTTCGTACTGTGACAGGGTCGGGCCAGATGGCTACAGAAGAGTAATCGAAGGCAGATATATTAGCCCTAGGTTAAGTAGGTCCCTTTTCCCTGGGTAAGGTAACAGGGAAGGTTCCAGAACAATCAGGAACCTTCTGGAAACAATTAAGACAGACAGGCTGATTAGAACAGCCAATCAAGAAGCTGCTAGAATCAATTAAGGCAGGCTAATCAGGGCACCTGGGTTTAAAAAGGAGCTCACTTCAGCTTGTGGTGTGCGTGTGAGGAGGTGGGAGCAAGAGGTACTAGGAGCTGAGAGTGAGAATGTATACTGTTGGAGGACTGAGGAGTACAAGCATTATCAGACACCAGGAGAAAGGTCCTGTAGTGAGAATAAAGAAGATGTTGGGAGGAGGCCATGGGGAAGTAGCCCAGGGAGTTGTAGCTGTCACACAGCTGTTCCAGGAGGCACTCTAGACAGCTGCATTCCACGGGGCCCTGGGCTGGAACCTGGAGTAGAGGGCAGGCCCGGGTTCCCCCCAAACCTCCCAACTCCTGGTCAGACACAGGAGGAGTTGACCTGGACTGTGAATTCAGAAAAATGGCCAAGCTGAGGGCTGCCGTGAAGCTCCAAGGCGAGCAAATCCGCCAATGAGCGCAAGACCCACCAAGGTAGAGGAGGAACTTTGTCACAGTACATAAATGTGAGCCACACATGCATAGATCAGATACAGGTGAAGGCAGTTACAGGGTTTGATCAATAATCTTCACTACTAATGGAATTTCTTTGGCTCTTAGTTCCCAGTTACTGGCACCAGCAGAGACGACTTCAGTGCTTTTAAGTGTCTCTGAAGAAATTAACATCTGGCCTGAATCCAAGACTTTCCAGTATTAGGTTACAGGCTATAGTGTTGGTGAAACACAACTTCTTTCTTAAAAGACAAAGAGATGCTGGATTGAATATTAAACCTCCCTATGATGGGAGAGCAATTAGCAGCCACAAACAGTTACAGATATAAAGTTTAAGGTGAAAGGTAAAAAGTTCAGTTGTTAAATACAATTTTTAACCTTAACATAGTTTGTTTCCTACCACTTACAGTGACTTAAAAACTGCAGTCTTGTAGAACTGTAAACATTCTTAAAAAGTGAAACAACATTCCCCAAAGTTTTAGAAGTAACTTAAAAGAAAAACTTTACTTTAAAATTGATTAGTTGATTTAAAAAAGCAATCATTTGAATGGTTAATAAACCAGTCCAAGCCAAACCAGTCCTCTTTCTTTCTGTGCCCAGTCAGCCAGGGCATCTGTGCAGCGGTGAGTTCAAGGAAATAACATACCTGTTTCAGATAGTACTTTCAGGTGGATTTGTCATTTAAAAAATAACCACACCTTTTATATGGCTCTGTGTAGGTTGGCCATGCTAAATAAGTCACCTATAATAAGACATATTACCAAATTTAACATTGTTTCTCTAAGGTCATTTCTCTGTCAAAAACTCATGTGTGCCTCCTTCTGTTAGAGGAAATGTTAGTTTCATATGATTATATTAAATTAGCCTGATCTCTAAGATGTTTGGGGATCAAATATGTCCCCAAAAAATTGGATGCTTATCTGAACTTCCAATAGTCCTCCAATCCCTAAACACCCCTGTCCCTAAGCAGATTTTCACTATGTGGAATTGTCTTCTTGGGGGGGATATCTAGTGTCCTGCCCCTCTGGCATCTTTAGGGGAGGAAGGCATTCTCATCATCCTCTCTGTGCTGAAGCCTCAGGGCTTCTACTTTCCTTGTCTCTCTCCATGGTAGGAAGGTGGACTCAGGGCTACTACTGTTTTCTCCACTCTGAAGGTGGAGGATCTTGTGGTTTCCTTTCCCTCATTCTTATGTGACTTTTTGCCCTAACTTCCACATTGTTGGATACCCAACCTCTACACTCCTCCAACTAGGTCTTTCCATCTCCCTGGGAATCCCATTCCCCTTATCCCTTTTTCTCCCTTCCCATCTGTGTCTCCCTTGTGAGTGTCTCCCCTTAACTCCTGAACAGGAGGGAGAAATGGGCCATTCTGCACCTCTCTGTATCTCACCCACCCAGGCCAATTACTGCAGCCTTAGAGTACGGGGTTAGAAACTGCCCCTTGGCTGGTGAATATTCAGCTTCCCCAGTTGTTCTCTTAGCCCATGTGCTGATTTCTAGCCTCCAGCAGAGACCATAGTTGCTGAGAAAGGGAGCAAGGGAATGTAAAAGGAGCTGATTGACACAGGCCTCTGGTTGATTCCCACAGTGGCCCCTATTGGCAGCAGGCAAAAATTATGTATATGTTTTTAACAGCTTAGGGAAAAAGATATCCAGGGGCTATGGCCAGGATTGCAAATACTCAGGACACTCCCAGCCAAAATGGGGCAGCTGGCAAGCCAGTGGTAAATATGGTGCTTGTTATTGTTTTTAATTATTCATACTAACCAGAGGACATTTGGAATCTTCGGCCAAATCCTCACTCAAAACTCCCAGTGACTTCAGTTACCCAGACCAGCTTGCTTTAGTGGGAGCTGAATGTGTAAGGATTGAGTAAAGGCAGCAGGATTTGGCACAGAACACGTAATTCGACAATAGTTAAAACCTGGATCCTGGGCACTGGGTCTTAGGCCCTTGATGGTGAAGTTCGAAGATGTCAAAAATAGTTCATGGTCCCAATTAATCAATAAAACAAAGGTGCAAACATTAGAAATATGTTTCTTTAAGCAATATATTTAGGGCCAGATTGTGATGGGGTTTTGCTGGGATTGAAGGGGAACAGACGAACCTCCCCAGCTTGGTTAGCTCATGCAAGCGCCTGTCCCAGTTGTTTAAGGGAGCTCAGGGACTTCTCTTTCATTGTGGCCCTAGAGACAGCCAGTATTCCAAAGAGCTATAAACTAGTATCATCAATTAGTAAAATGCGCCGATGGAGAACTCTAGGAGGGCGTGAGGTTGATGACTTTGAACCACCGCCAGATAAGTAGATTATTCTTTCTCTCATTCTCAAAATCTCTAAACTTTGAGAGCTTTCTGATTACATGGCCACTTCTTGTTCTCAGAACAGTTCCTTCTGCAGTGGCAGGTCTGGAGACTGAGGTGGATCCACCACCTAGAACTTGTATTTGCCATTCCTGGTATTTTTCATTGTCACTGAGTGAATCATGTGTTTGTTACTTCTGTCAGCACAGAAGCACCATCACTAGCATTTTGGATACCCACAAGAAATAGATCACCAAAGTTTTCATTCATTTTTTTTAGTGTTCTTCTGTTCCTCCTGTAGGACTGACACTGAGGGGGACCTTGCTGCAGATGAGATAAAGTTTACACTGGCAGGTTGCCAGACACTTTTCTGTAAGGATTCTAACATTTTCTCTCACCTGCGTGGCTAACTGTTTGGCATTCTTGTTATAGCATTTCTTCTTCTCTACTTTCTTAGATTCTTCGTATCTCTTGAGGTTTAATTGTTTTTGACTCAATAAGCTTGCTAGAAGTTGGCACTAAAGTTGTTGTCCTTCTGCCTACTGAGTATCTGAAGTGGTGAGCCTAGTAAATAAATGTGGGGTGTATTGCAATACTTTAACAATGCTAACTATGGACCCCATGAATCTGCCAGAGCTTTTTTTTTAATGAAGTTCTTTGATGTTTGCACTTGACTTTTATGTTCATAAATTTGATTGTAAGGACTTGATATGATCTACTTGAACTGATGTTCAAAGAAAATTACCAAAATGAGGCATTTATAGATTGTTGGCCATTATGTGTTGTTTACTCATCTGGAATCATATGGTGAAAAAATTACAGTTTACATTGTATTATTACATTGCTGCTCAATATGTCGTGTAAAAGGTTAATTTAAAAAACAACTGAGTAATATTCCACCAGTAAGAGGTAATCATTTCCATTTCATTCAAACACATCTGTGCCAACCTTGGGCCAAGTGCAATCAGGAATCTCATGTGGTTTCAGTGGGTTTTTTGCATTCTGTTTCCTGTATTTATTGCAGATTTCCGCTTGGATACCTTATCTTTGATGGCAGCATGCATGCCTGGCCAGAACAGAACATCTTGGGCTCTGTTCCTGCACTTCTCAATACTCAAATGGGCACTGTAGGTTATACCTAGCATTTCCAACCTCATGTTGTGTGGTGCTATGACAATGTCCTTTGTACAGAATCCCATCATATGCAGCAATTTCATCTCTATAGTCACAATATGTTTTTTTTACTTGGAGGTGCCTGGGCTTTTCCTGTTAGCCATCGTCTAGAATAACTTGCTCAAGCTCTTGAAAGGTTGGATCATTTCATGTTTCTTGCTTGAATTTGTCTAATTTTTTATCAGAAATGGGTACTTGAGTCATATTTGCATAAAACCCCTCTTCCTTGTTTTCACTGTTTAAAAGCAGCTTTAAGAGCATGCCTTCTATGAGAAGCTCTTTACCAGGCATTTGCATTCCACTTGCATTTCTAATGCTGCAAGGTACTCCTCATAGGCACAGGATCTGTCAGCATGAAGTAGCTTTGCAATTTCTCTATAATTTTCTGAAGTCTGGACTGTGCTTTGCACAATGGTCCCCTGTAATATCCCAACAGTTTATGGTCTGTTTCTACATTGACTAATTTTTGCCGATAACAATATTCATGAAATCATTCACAACCAAAACCTATTGCCAGCATTTCTTTTTCTCGCTGGACATAGTTCTGTTGTATTTTAATCAGTGCTTTAGAAGCATATGTCATTTAGACATCATCTGGCAGAAGCACAGCCTCAATCCCTGTGGGCTTGCATTGATTTAGGGCAATATTTTGAAAAGTCCCTGGCTGACTTAAGAACCTATGTCCCATTTTCAAAAGTAATGTAGGCATTTCGGAATCTAAGCCCTGGTCTACACTAGGAGTTGAGGTCGAATTTAGTAGTGTTAAATCGATTTAACCCTGCACCCGTCCACATGACGAAGCCCTTTGTTTCGACTTAAAGGGCTCTTAAAATCAATTTCCTTACTCCACCCCCGACAAAGGGATTAGCTCTGAAATCGGCCTTGCTGGGTCGAATTTGGGGGTACTGTGGACACAATTAGATGGTATTGGCCTCCGTGAGCTGTCCCAGAGTGCTCCATTGTGACCACTCTGGACAGCACTCTCAACTCAGATGCACTGGCCAAGTAGACAGGAAAAGGCCCACGAACTTTTGAAATTCAATTTCCTGTTTGGCCAGCGTGGCAAGCTGCAGGTGACCATGCAGAGCTCATCAGCAGAGGTGACCATGATGGAGTCCCAGAATCGCAAAAGAGCTCCAGGATGGACCGAACGGGAGGTACGGGATCTGATCGCTGTATGGGGAGAGGAATCCATGCTATCAGAACTACGTTCCAGTTTTCAAAATGCCAAAACCTTTGTCAAAATCTCCCAGGGCATGAAGGGCAGAGGCCATAACAGGGACCCAAAGCAGTGCCGTGTGAAACTTAAGGAGCTGTGGCAAGCCTACCAGAAAACCAGAGAGGCGAACGGCTGCTCCGGGTCAGAGCCCCAAACATGCCGCTTCTATGATGAGCTGCATGCCATTTTAGGGGGTTCAGCCACCACTACCCCAGCCGTGTTGTTTGACTCCTTCAGTGGAGATGGAGGCAACATGGAAGCAGGTTTTGGGGACAAGGAAGATGATGATGATGAGGTTGAAGGTAGCTCACAGCAAGCAAGCGGAGAAACCGGTTTTCCCAACAGCCAGGAACTGGTTCTCACCCTGGACCTGGAGTCAGTACCCCCCGAACCCACCCAAGGCTGCCTCCCAGACCCGCCAGGCGGAGAAGGGACCTCAGGTGAGTGTACCTTTTAAAATACTATACATGGTTTAAAAGCAAGTATGTTTAATGATTAATTTGCCCTGGCATTCTCAGCTCTCCTGGATGTACTCCCAAAGCCTTTGGAAAAGGTTTCTGGGGAGGGCAGCCTTATTCCATCCACCATGGTAGGACACTTTACCACTCCAGGCCAGTAGCACGTACTCAGGAATCATTGTAGAACAAAGCATTGCAGTGTATGTTTGCTGGTGTTCAAACAACATCCATTCTTTATCTCTCTGTGTTATCCTCAGGAGAGTGATATCATTCATGGTCACCTGGTTGAAATAGGGTGCTTTTCTTAAGGGTTTCAGAGTAACAGCCGTGTTAGTCTGTATTCTCAAAAAGAAAAGGAGTACTTGTGGCACCTTAGAGACTAACCAATTTATTTGAGCATAAGCTTTCGTGAGCTACAGCTCACTTCATCGGATGCACCCGTTGAAGTGAGCTGAGCTCACGAAAGCTTATGCTCAAATAAATTGGTTAGTCTCTAAGGTGCCACAAGTACTCCTTTTCTTTTTCTTAAGGGGACATTCAGAGGTGCCCATTCCTGCTGGGCTGTTTGCCTCTGGCTGAATAGAAATGTTCCCCGCTGTTAGCCACGGGGAGTGGGGAGGGGCTAGCCACAGGTTGGGGGGAGGCAAAATGCAACCTTGGAACGAAAGCACATGTGCTATGTATGTAATGTTAACAGCAAGGTTTACCGTGAAAGAGTGTACCCATTGTTCTATAAAATGTGTCTTTTTAAATACCACTGTCCCTTTTTTTTTCTCCACCAGCTGCATGTGTTTCAAGGATCACAGGATCTTCTCCTTCCCAGAGGCTATCGAAGATTAGAAGGCGAAAAAAATGCACTCGCGATGAAATGTTCTCTGAGCTCATGCTGTCCTCCCACACTGACAGAGCACAGACGAATGTGTGGAGGCAGACAGTGTCAGAGTGCAGGAAAGCACAAAATGACTGGGAGAAGAGGTGGCGAGCTGAAGAGAGTAAGTGGCGGGCTGAAGAGAGGGCTGAAGCTGAAAGGTGGCGGCAGCGTGATGAGAGGAGGCAGGATTCAATGCTGAGGCTGCTGGAGGATCAAACTAATATGCTCCAGCATATGGATGAGCTGCAGGAAAGGCAGCAGGAGCACAGACGGCTGCTACAGCCCCTGTGTAACCAACCGCCCTCCTCCGCAAGTTCCATAGCCTCCTCACCCAGACGCCCAAGAATGCAGTGGGGGGGCCTCCGGCCACCCAGCCACTCCACCCCAGAGGATTGCCCAAGCAACAGAAGGCTGGCATTCAATAAGTTTTAAAGTTTTAAACTTTTAAAGTGCTGTGTGGCCTTGTCCTTCCCTCCTCCACCACCCCTCCAGGTGCATCTCTCCTCCATCACCCCTCCTGGGCTACTTTGGTAGTTATTCCCCTATTTGTGTGGTGAATTAATAAAGAATGCATGAATGTGAAGCAACAATGACTTTATTGCCTCTGCAAGCGGTGATCGAAGGGAAGAGGGGAGGGTGCTTAGCTTACAGGGAAGTAGAGTGAACCAAGGGGCGGGGGGTTTCATCAAGGAGAAACAAACAGAACTTTCACACCGTAGCCTGGCCAGTCATGAAACTGGTTTTCAAAGCTTCTCTGATGCGCATTGCGCCCTCCTGTGCTCTTCTAACCGCCCTGGTGTCTGGCTGTGCGTAACCAGCAGCCAGGCGATTTGCCTCAATGTCCCACCTCAACCTCCCTTTCCCCCTTACTATCACAGAGATTGTGGAGCACAGAGCAAGCAGTAATAACAGTGGGAATATTGGTTTCTCTGAGGTCTAACCGAGTCAGTAAACTGCGCCAGCGTGTTTTTAAACATCCAAATGCACATTCTACCACCATTCTGCACTTGCTCAGCCTGTAGTTGAACAGCTCCTGACTACTGTCCAGACTGCCTGTCTATGGCTTCAGGAGCCATGGCACTAAGGGGTAGGCTGGGTCCCCAAGGATAACTATAGGCATTTCAACATCCCCAACGGTTATTTTCTGGTCTGGGAATAAAGTCCCTTCCTGCAGCTTTTGAAACAGACCGGAGTTCCTGAAGATGCGAGCGTCATGTACCTTTCCCAGCCATCCCACATTGATGTTGGTGAAACGTCCCTTGTGATCCACCAGAGCTTGCAGCACTATTGAAAAGTACCCCTTGCGGTCTATGTACTCGCCGGCTTGGTGCTCCGGTGCCAAGATAGGGATATGGGTTCTGTCTATGGCCCCACCACAGTTAGGGAATCCCATTGCAGCAAAGCCATCCACTATGACCTGCACATTTCCCAGGGTCGTTACGCTTGATATTAGCAGACCTTTGATTGCGTTGGCTACTTCCATCACAGCAGCCCCCACAGTAGATTTGCCCACTCCAAATTGATTCCCGACTGACCGGTAGCTGTCTGGCATTGCAAGCTTCCACAGGGCTATCGCCACTCGCTTCTCAACTGTGAGGGCTTCTCTCATCTTGGTATTCATGCGCCTCAGGGCAGGGGAAAGCAAGTCACAAAGTTCCATGAAAGTGCCCTTACGCATGCGAAAGTTTCGCAGCCACTGGGAATCGTCCCAGACCTGCAACACTATGCGGTCGCACCAGTCTGTGCTTTTTTCCCGAGCCCAGAATCGGCGTTCCACCGCATAAACCTGCCCCATTAGCACCATGATGCCCACATTGCCAGGGCCCGTGCTTTGAGAGAAGTCTATGTCCATATCCTCATCACTCTTGCCGCGCTGACGTTGCCTACTCACCTGTTTTCGCTTTGCCAGGTTCTGGTGCTGCATATACTGCTGGATAATGCGTGTGGTGTTTAATGTGCTCCTAATTGCCAAAGTGAGCTGAGTGGGCTCCACGCTTGCCATGGTATGGCGTCTGCACAGAAAAAAGGCACGGAATGATTGTCTGCCGTTGCCCTGATGGAGGGAGGGGCGACTGACGACATGGCTTACAGGGTTGGCTTATAGGGAATTAAAATCAACAAAGGGGGTGGCTTTGCGAGAAACTGAATGGCCCCCACAAGGATAGAACTCAAAACCTCAAGGATAGAACTCAAAACTGGGTTTAGCAGGCTGTTGATTTCACGGAGGGAGGGAGGAGAAAATGAATACAAAACAAATCTGGTCTATTTCTTGTTTTGAGGCACTTCATCTATCTTTATACATCTTGCTGGCAGCAGACTGTGCAGTACGACCACTAGCCATCATCATCTCCTGGGTGCTCGGCAGAAGACAGTGCAGTGTGACTGCTGGCCATCATCTTCTGCTGGCTGCTGATTAAAAGACAGTGCACTGCTGGTAGGACTCAATCGCCATGAGACGAAACTTAAAAGAGAAATTACCTGGCTGAGTCACTCCCATGTTTGCTCAGGCACCCCGGACCTCATCGAGGTCAGTTAAAAGAGCACCCTGGACTACGTCAACGACGGCTACCAGTCATACTGCACTGTCTGCTGCCAAAAGGCAATAAACTGCTGCTGTGTAGCAATGCAGTACCGCATCTGCCAGCACCCAGGAGACATACGGTGACAGTTAGCTGAGCGGGCTCCATGCTTGCCGTGGTATGGCGTCTGCACAAGTAACTCAAGAAAAAAGGCGCAAAACAATTCTCTGCCCTTGCTTTCACAGAAGGAGGGAGGGAAGGGGGGCCTGACGATATGTACCCAGAACCACCCGCGACAATGTTTTAGCCCCATCAGGCACTGGGATTTCTACCCAGAATTCAAATGGGTGGCGGAGACTGCAGGAACTGTGGGATAGCTACCCACAGTGCAACGCTCTGGAAGTCGACAGTTGCCTCAGTACTGTGGACACACTCCGCTGACTACATGCACTTAGAGCGTTTGTGTGGGGACACACACAGTCGACTGTATAAAAACGCTTTCTACAAAACCGACTTCTATAAATTTGACCTTATTTCGTAGTGTAGACATAAGTCTCATTGACCTTCAGTGGTAGTTAGGCTCCTAAGTGCATAAGTCACTTTTGAAAATGGGACTTAGGGCTTGTCTACACGGTTCATTGGTCTGCACCAGAGGGGTGTAAATTCTAGTGCACACTAGCGTATTGTGCATTAATTGGTCTGTGTGAACCCTGCTGGCATGCACTAAAAGTTCCCTAGGGCAAGTTAATGTGTGAAAGGGAATTACATTAATGTGCACTAGGGAACTTTCACTGTGTGCCACCAGGTGCCACATTGGCTAGTTAGTGCACAATACACACTAGAATTTACACCCCTCTGTTGCGGACTCATGCACCGTGTCGACAAGCCCTTAGGCTCTTAAACCATTTAGGTACTTCTGAAAATTTTCCTTTTAGTTCTTAGGCTCTTTATTAATCTCAAAATATTTCAGCACTGATGCTTCTGTAATAATTTATTTCAATCTCCAAAAGCTTTCCTCCTATCAGTCATCCCAGTGCTATTCTGAACTGTCCCCAAGCAGCATTCTGAGGGGAGCAATTGTGACGAATTAGTGATGAATTTGCTTATATATGTTAACATGCCCATGAATCTCTCTAAGGCCTCCTTGTCTTGGAGTCTTTCCATTTGTACAATTGCTTCCACCTTCTTTGGGTTTGTCACTGAGTATGTGCCCTACATAATTTGTTCATGTTCAATTCAAGGGTCTTTTCTTTGGCACAGTGCAATCTCTCATTGTTTTGTTGATCATTTTTGCCTTAGATCAGCAGATCATAAACAATTGCTTCCATCCCATTCAGATCCTCAAAGATCTGGGGCATGATGCAAAGTGCTGAGGCAATCCCAAAGGGAAGTTACTTAAGCATGTATTTACCAAAAAAGGAGTTGCAGAGTTTTGTACTTTCTGTTTTGTGTCAGACCTGCCAAAACCCTTAGGTTGCACCCCTAAAACTACTCTTGCATTTTAAAGTCTAGACACGCTCATTCAAATCCACAGGCGGTGTAAGTTAGCATTGCTCCATTGACTTCAAGGGACTGTCACTGATACACACCTGCTGAGGATTTAGCCATATGTCTTCAGCTGTTCTTGTGGGTTAGCGTTAATGTTTGGTTGCCTTACTTAAACCAGGTTTCAGAGTAACAGCCGTGTTAGTCTGTATTCGCAAAAAGAAAAGGAGTACTTGTGGCACCTTAGAGACTAACCAATTTATTGCTTATGCTCAAATAAATTGGTTAGTCTCTTAGGTGCCACAAGTACTCCTTTTCTTTTACTTAAACCATAAATCCTTAACCTGTTTGATTTTAAAATGGAGACCATACTATTAATTCAGTTGGTTTCTATATTTGTACAATAACATCTAATTTTGTCATCTGGTCAAGTTCACCTTTTTTATTTCATATCGCATTACTAATGAGACTTTATATGGTGCATATATTTTTGTGGTACAATTATATCTATATCAGTGTGTTGTTTTATAGCCTTAATATATATTCCAGTCCTTTAAACATCTTATCATATTCTTTAAAAGTATTTTTAGTATCTTGTTCAGTGGAACTTACACAGACATTTGCACACTACTCTCTAGTCCTAAAACACATACTTTTTACACTTTTTCCAAATCTGCTGAATGATTTTACTTCTTCTACAGACATGCCAGTGTGGCTTCACCACATGGGCTCATTTTTTGCCCACTCTCTGGGACAAGGTTTGTTGTTTTATTTGAACATTGGCCGTCATTAATCTTTTTATGTACACTGACTCTGCTTACTTTGCACTTTGCTCCAGTACTGATTTTCACATTAATTTTATTCATTTATTTTCAACGTGTCAAACCAATGTGTTGCATAAACATGCTTTGTAAATTATTGAGATTCAATAAAGAGTGTTGATTCATCATCCATCATCATCATCATTGTAGCTTTTTCATCCAGCTGTTTGTTCATGAATGCATTTTGTTTTATTATTTCTTTGCAACTTGTGCTGCGAGCAACACACTTTTGTAAAATGGTTACAACTGACTATGCCATGACCAAGGTCCCATGAATTCTGCAGTAAGCTAGATATAAATTCAATGACAAAGTGTGTGGATTCTGTGGCACTCCAGTGCAGTGCACTGGAAGTTCTGCAATGAAATCATTTAAATTTAAATACTGAAGGTTTATTTTTAGTTAAGCCACTAGGAAAATAAATGTCAGGACAGTGGCCATTTTCTTTTTTGCTATTCCGCTTATTTTATGGTGTCTCCCATTATCACATCTCAAGTCCCATAGAGTTTTCAACTGATGACATGTAATTCCATCATAGAAAATATCAGTGGAAGCTGTGGTTTGGCTGCTGTGTAGCAGAGATTTGGAGATTTGTGAACCTGGAGAGGAAACAGAGGCAATGTGGGATTTGGGGCATATTATTGTTATTATTACTATTATTATTATTATTTATTTGTTCTTTGTATTGCAGAAGTACCTTGAAGCCCCAATTATGGGCCAGGACCCCATTGTGCTAGGTGCTGTACAAACAGAGAGTAAAAAGACAGTCCCTTCCCCAAAGATCTTATAATCTAAGTAATTTATATTTAAGTATATTATATATACGTATATTAGCTACATGTTTCTGTTAAAATGATTAGCCGTGAAATAGTCAATATTATGGACATTTAAATGTCATCTTTGGGTTTCAGAGTTAATACCATATTTTGATGACTGAGAGGAGTTCATACTCCATAGAGCTATTATTTCAAGCTGTCTGCAGACTCAGGAACACATCACTGTATCCATTTACAATTAGTGCATGATTTCAAGGTTATCTTTACCACCATTGGGGCTAGAAACTTTTTTTTTTCAAAAATAAAATAGATTCCGAAGCATTTTTCTGAAACAGGGAATGGGAAAGGGGTGGATTCCACATCACATTCTGTGGCTTTCTTGGTCATACCTTCCTTATAGATAAATAGTGAACTTGATTCGCAAGGCCAGTCAATCTGATACCTTTTGTTTTTGTTTTTTTAAAATCTTTACAGGTTCAGTCTTGCTAACTCTCATTCACAAAAGAAGGTCTTCAATGATGCGAAGACCTAATCAGGGACCTGATCCAAAGCCCATTACAAATCAGTGAAAAAGCTCCCACTGACATCAATAGACTGGATCTGGCCCCATATGAGTAAGGGTTTGGAGGATCAGGTTCTATTCCTGTGAGTGCTTAGATCTCCCTGAGCAACAATATTTTAATGACAGGTTTCAGAGTAGCAGCCGTGTTAGTCTGTATCCACAAAAAGAACAGGAATACTTGTGGCACCTTAGAGACTAACCAATTTATTTGAGCATAACCTTTTGTGGGCCACAGCCCACTTCATCGGATGCATAGAATGGAACATATAGTAAGAAGATATATATACATACATACAGAGAACATGAAAAGGTGGAAGTAGCTATACCAACTGTAAGAGGCTAATTAATTAAGATGAGCTATTATCAGCAGGAGAAAAAAACTTTTGTAGTGATAATCAAGATGGCCCATTTAGACAGCTGACAAGAAGGTGTGAGGATACTTAACATGGGGAAACAGATTCAATATGTGTAATGACCCAGCCACTCCCAGTCTCTATTCAAACCCAAGTTAATGGTATCTAGTTTGCATATTAATTCAAGCTCAGCAGTTTCTCCTTGGAGTCTGTTTTTGAAGCTTTTCTCTTGCAAAATTGCCACCTTTAAGTCTGTTACTGAGTGACCAGAGAGGTTGAAGTGTTCTCCTACCAGCTTTTGAATGTTATGATTCCTGATGTCAAATTTGTGTCCATTTTTTCTTTTGTGTAGAGACTGTCCAGTTTGGCCAATGTACATGGCAGAGGGGCATTGCCGGCACATTATGGTATATATCACATTGGTAGATGTGCAGGTGAATGAACCCCTGATGGCGTGGCTAATGTGATTAGGTCCTATGATGGTGTCACTTGGATAGATATGTGGACAGAGTTGGCATCAGGCTTTGTTGCAAGGATAGGATCTTGGGTTAGTGTTTTTGCTGTGTAGTGTGTGGTTGCTGGAGAGTATTTGCTTCAGGTTGGGGGGCTGTCTGTAAGCAAGGACTGGCCGGTCTCCCAAGGTCTGTGAGAGTGCTGGTTCGTCCTTCAGGATAGGTTATAGATCTTTGATGCGCTGGAGAGGTTTTAGTTGGGGGCTGAAGGTGACAGCTAGTGGCATTCTGTTATTTTCTTTGTTGGGCCCGTCCTGTAGTAGGTAACTTCTGGGTACTCTTCTGGCTCTGTCAGTCTGTTTTTTCACTTCAGCAGGAGGGTATTGTAGTTTTAAGAATGCTTGATAGAGATCTTGTAGGTGTTTGTCTCTGTCTGAGGGATTGGAGCAAATGCGGTTGTATCTTAGAGCTTGGCTGTCGACATTGGATCGTGTGGTGTGTCCTGGATGGAAGCTGGAGGCATGTATAAGTATAGTGGTCAGTAGGTTTCTGGCATAGGGTGGTGTTTATGTGACCATCGCTTATTAGCACAGTAGTGTCCAGGAAATGGATCCCTTGTGTGGATTGGTCTCAGCTGAGGTTGATGGTGGGATGGAAATTGTTGAAATCATGGTGGAATTCCTCAAGGGCTTCTTTTCCATGGGTCCAGATTATGAAGATGTCATCAGTGTAGCACAAGTAGAGTAGGGGCATTAGGGGACGAGAGCTAAAGAAGCGTTGTTCTAAGTCAGCCATAAAAATGTTGGCATACTGTGGGGCCATGCAGGTATCCATAGCAGTGCCGCTGACTTGAAGGTATATATTGTCCCCAAATGTGAAATAGTTGTGGGTGAGGACAAAGTCACAGAAGTCAGCCACCAGGTTTCCCATGTCATTATCGGGGATACTGTTCCTGATAGCTTGTAGTTGATCTTTGTGTGGAATGTTGGTGTAGAGGGCTTCTACATCCATAATGGCCCAGGATGGCTGGGTCATTACACATATTGAATCTATTTCCCCCACGTTAAGTATCCTCACACCTTCTTGTCAACTGTCTAAATGGGCCATCTTGATTATCACTACAAAAGTTTTTTTCTCCTGCTGATAATAGCTCATCTTAATCAATTAGCCTCTTACAGTTGGTATGGCTACTTCTACCTTTTCATGTTCTCTGTATGTATATATGTGTATATATATATATATATATATCTTCTTACTATATGTTCCATTCTATGCATCCGATGAAGCGGGCTGTATCCCATGAAAACTTATGCTCAAATAAATTTGTTAGTCTCTAAGGTGTCACAAGTACTCCTAATATTTTTATGGAAAGAAAGCAATATCATAGGGCCAAAGTCTGTTCTCTCAGCTCCTGCCAGTTGAGTGTACAAGTCCAAAAGCAGAATTTGCAGACTGTATTCTTGCCAAAAGCAGTTTCAGATGGTGTCTTTTGTTTCATGAAGGAATGCTGTCATAGATCAGAGCCAGCTGAACAATTAGCTTTTTTAGAAATAGTGTATAATTTTTATAAGTTATTAGCTGGTGAAATACATGTAGTTAGAGAAATATCTTTTGTCTAACTTCCATTTAATACTGTGGACCTTTGAGACTGAGATCTGAATAACAGTTAATACATATAAAACAATAGTAAATCTAGATTATATCTATAAAATGAATTGCTAGTTTAACTTCGCTGGGCCTGAGTCTGATCCCATTTGCACCAATTTTACAACAGAGTAACTCCATTGACTTCAGTGGAATTACTTCTGATTTACACAAGAAGAGCATTTGGCCCATTATCTCAAATGTCTGTTAAAATTCCCATGAATGTTAATGTACCACAAACTTAGCAAATTAGTCTTAAATCTCCATCTAAATGTATAATTTAGAATGATCTTTAAAGCCATCTTATACTAACTTCAAGCTTGAAAGCTTTTGTTTTATGACAGTGACAGTGATAATGTCATTACCGTTTTTAAGAACCTTTGTTTTTTCGTTTATGTACATCAATGACTATATTTTTAATAGTGGAGTAAAGTGGATATTGTGAATAACTTATTAAGCCCAAAGTTCTCTCTTTCTGGCAGCAACTTGTATTCATAAATTGACCCTTACAATCACTTTCTGTGTCACCACTTTCTAAGATTTGCCCCTTCTTATGGGTTCGATTGTGCCATGGTGGCATAACCCACAGTAATGGGAGGTGTGAAACTATAACACCTGCAGGAGCATTATTGTTAGATGCAGTTTACAACTCCCTGAGCAGCCAGACTACACCCTCCCAAACACCACTTTGAGATGTTGTGATCTCCTTGGGGTTAAGGGATGAGTGCAAGACTGGAATTCTGCCTGGCCGTCATTCAGGCTGCACAAGGGAATCAGGAAGCTAATAAAGCTCCTTTCCTCACCACACAATGTGCATCCTGTGTGAGGCTCTCATACTTTCAGCAGGGTGAAACGGCAACATATTTTATGTGGATATGCATTTGTATTTAAACCAATCTCTTTCAATGGGACTCATGTCTTTTACATCATCCCATATTCTAATGATTGAGTTAACTGGCAGGAATGTTTGCTGAGATGGTGAATTTTGAGAAAATATTTTCAGAATATAAATTTTGAATTGCAAATATTCACCCCAGAAACAGGATTCTAAGGTTACTCCAATCCAATCAGGAAAGAGAAAAATACTGTGCAATGTTTGTGTCTGATCAAAACTAACCCACTCAGCTTAAATTTAGAATAGTTGTTCATAAACATTTTGTTACAATCACAGAAAATCAATAAATGATTTTGAAAAAGAAATTTTGGAAAATCAAAAAACACATTGGTATTTTGCAAACAATCAATAAGGCTGAACTGATCAAGTAAAGTATTATCAATTGTTAGCCCACTTCTACTCATATTGGTATTGACAAGAGGGAACCAATGCAATGCTTAGATGCCATGGTGACAGGTGTCTTTGAAAACAGATTCTTAATTTGTATCTGATATATTTTTCTTGCAGTGGCTCTTTCTCATGGCTGCTTTTCTATTTTTGCTCTGGGCCCTAAGGTGTATTAGAGTGTGGGATCTTTCTCGTTCTGTCTACTTTCCCAGAAGAGTATGAGCAAAGTGTTTATAACACAAAGAGCTAGTGACTAGCACATGCAGTTTCACAGTTCCATTGTTCTACATAACCGTTTATCCCTGTTTATAACCTTTGGCCTTCCTACTGCTCTGCATAGCTGTTTCTGCAACCAATTCCTGCTGCTATTAAAATGTGGAATCAAAGTGGTGCATTCTTACTCGAGCCCTGTGAAATGTTCTGCACACAAAGGGAAGCTTTATCTTTTCATCATATTTGCAAAAAAGCAAAAGTTCTGACTCTTTTACCAGGAGGGTTTTTGTCTCTATTTACTTCAAAGAAAAAAGCAGTTGGTACTGAAAAAGCAAGGAGATCAAAGTGAAGAAGAGACATTGGAGAGCATTATACAACACAGTGTCATAGTGCTGTTCACAGTCAATGACACCTCACAATGCTATTATTACTAAGACACTAGCCTAATCCAGCCTTTGTGTAAATGGATCCAACTCCTTTTACTTCATTGGGAGTTGTGTGGGCGCTCGGTACATCTGAAAATTAGATTAAATTTTTCAAAAATATCCATTACTATACATTTTTTTCAATGTCCGAGTAGAGCCAAGTAGGTCCTCTTGAAGTAAATAAGAGCTATGGGGCTTAATCTCCCTGAAAATCAGACCCTAGGTGTCTTAAGTCACCCACACCAAAACTTATTGAGTGTTCTTGAAAATTTGGCCAAGAACTAGTACAATGCCGCACAATGAATCAGAAACAGAGCGGAATTTAGAGCTGAGATCTCCTTTGCCTGCATCCCTACTTTTCACTAGAACACATTGCCTCGCAATGTGGTATAATTCACACTTGAAAAAAGGTGAATGAAAACGTCATCAGGACAAGGCATACAAAGCCTCCCTCACTTGGATCTCCAGTAATACATGCAGGTCTAGGGGAAAGTTATTTGTTTTTGTAAAGTGAGAACGTGCCATTTTTCACCCTTCTCCTACTGACTCTTCACCCCTGAAATAGAGAGCACCACCTCTGCTTTTGCTGTCTGGGGAAGCCAGACTCTCAAGGCTCTTCTTAGCCTACATCCTCCACATGCCAACCTGCCCCTGTCACCAGATGACAAATCCTTTCAATGAAGGGATATATGTATATATATCCAGTGGAAGTTTTAGAATCTGTTCAATATTATAACTCTGGGGCACAGTGGCACCTCTCAAGGTTGCTATCAGGCAGTATGGTGATTCTGTATGTAGGAGATAATGTCATTATTTTATTTTACTTCCCCAAGGAGTAGTTTTAAGATGTTGTCAGGCTGAGGAGTATTTTTAATACCAGACCAGTGTTAAATACCCAACTTTACCATATTGAATGTAGATTGAAAGTCAAAGTAGTCCACCTTTTAGTAACTCTGCTGAAATAGGGGCTAAGATACAAGTTCCTGTTAACGGAAGGAAGACTACAGGCCAGCTACATTTTTGTCATGTGGGTCACATTTTCTTGGCAGACTTTTAGGTTCTCCCAAAGTCAGTGATGAAACTTCCATTGTGACTCAATGATATTCACAATACCATTCTTTATGGCTTAGCAGCTAGATTGGTAAGCCTTTTCTTGGAGCCAGGGTACTTATAGTTTGCACTTCATTTAAAAAGAGTCAGAAATATCCCAGCTTGACTCTCAGACCCAATCTTGCAAATTAACATTAGATGAAGTACTCTTGAAGGGACAGCTAGGGACACTCTTGAAGGGACACTTTGTTAAAGTAGGTCTTTTCTCTTTATGCCCTGCCCCCATTTGACCCAGTGGCCACAGTCCTTTTACTCACATAGTGCTCCATATGATTTTAAAGGCATTCTTGGATCTGCTAGTGGAATGACTCTTTCTTTTCAAACGAAAAAGAGAAACACAGAATAGCTCAGGCATGCCAAGCCTCCATATGCTCTTTCTGTTCCCCAGTTCTCTATTGCAGAAGAAGAAAATGTTAATGGATTGACAGCACTGATCACACCAAAGATGAAATATAAGTTGTTAAAAAAATGTATTATTTCTGCCTTGGTGTTGCGGATGTCAGGGGCCCCGATTGTACAAGCTGCTGAGCACTTCCTGGGAGGTGCTGACCCATGGATTCAGTGAGAGTGAAAGGTACACAGCACAGCCCAGAAAGCTTTTAGCAAGGCCCTTACTTCTGTGAGCTTCAGAGCCATTTGTATTTGTTTCAGCTATAAAGAACAAAGGAGCAAAACAATTGGGAAACTGACAATGGCAGTGTCAGCAGCACACTTAGAAATAGCACATCAAGAGATATGCTACTGCTTGTTGATAAGTTTCACAGGTGTGTAAGGCAAGGAGCAGACTACAGAATCCCCTCCCCAGTCTGTAACAACTGTGTCAGTCTATTATTAGGAAATTATACCCAAACCTACATTAGGGCAGGATTTTCAAAAGCATGCGGCATTTGCCTAACTTTTCTCCCTTTTAAATCAATGGTGGAACTCTGATTGACATCAATGGAAGCACTTAACGCAAAAATAAATGCTTTTGAAAATCCAGCACTGTAGCATGTAATAATGAAATCACCAACACATCCTATTGTGCCTCTCTGCTTCTGTCATGGAGGAGCTTTTAATATACAGTCATAGAACCATAGGGTTAGAAGGGACTGCAAGGGTCATCTAGTCTAACCCCCTGCCAAAATGCAGCATTTGTTGTGTCTATACCATCCAAGACAGATGGTTATCCAGCTTCCTTTTGAAAACCTCCTGAGAAGGCACTTCCACAACCTCCCTAGGCATCTGTTCCACTGTCCTACTGTTCTTAGCGTTAGGAATTTTTTCCTGAAATCTGCTATGCTGTAGTATGGACCCATTGCCTCTTGTCCCGCCCTTAGTGGCGAGACAGAACCATTTTTCTCCATCTTTTTTTATTGCAGACCTTCAAGCATTTGAAGATTATCATGTCCACTCTTAATCTCCTTTTTTGCAACTATATATACCCATGTTCCTTCAGCCTTTGTGTGTATGGCTTGCATCCCATCCCTTTGATCATTTTTGTTGCACAGCTCTGGATCCTTTCCAATTTCTCTACATCCTTTCTGTACATTGGTGACCAAAATTGGACACAGTACTCCAGCTGAGGCCTAACCAGCACCAAGTAGAGCGGTACTATCCCCTCCCATGACTTGCATGCTCTGCCTCTGTTAATGCAACCTAAAATTGCATTTGCTTTCTTTGCAACAGCATCACATTGCTGACTCATGTTGAAGTTGTGATCCACCACAACTCCTAGATCCTTCTCAGCAGTGCAGCTGCCAAGCCAGTTTCCCCCATTCTGTATTTATGCATTTGGTTTTTGTTCCCGAAGTGCAGCACCTTACATTTGTCTTCATTGAATTTCATTTTGTTGACTAAAGCCCAGTTCTCTAATTTGTCAAGATCCCTGTGAATCTTAACTCTATCCTCCAAAGTGTTGGCAGTCCACCCTAGCTTTGTGTCATCTGCAGATTTGATCAGTATGCTCTCTATACCAACATCCAGGTCATTAATAAAGATGTTAAACAACACCGGACCCAGAACAGATCCATGTAGAACCCCACTTGAGACCTCCCTCCAATCTGACATAATTTCATTAATAGTTACTCTTTGTTTGTGGTTGTTCAACCAATAATGTGTCCATTTAATGGTGGTTCCGCCAAGCCCACATTTCTCTAGCTCACCTATCAGAATGCCATGTGTGACTGTGTTAAAAACCTTGCTGAAGTCCAGGTATATTATGTCCACTGCATTCCCCCTTTCTATCAAAGCAGTTACCCTGTCAAAGAAGGAAATCAAGCTGGTGTGGCATGATTTATTCTTGGTAAATCCATGCTGGCTGCTAGTGATTGTCCATTCATCCTCCAAATGAAACATTCACAAATTGAATGTTTCATGCATTGCTCTAGTAGCTTCCCAGGTATCGAGGTCAGGCTGACTGGTCTATAGTTTCTTGGCTCCTCCTTTTTCCCCCTTTTCAAGATGGGCACTACGTTAGCCCTTCTCCAATCTTCCAGGACCTCTCCTGTTATCCATGAGTTTATAAATATTATTGCAAGTGGCTCCAAAGATTTCTTCAGCTAACTCCTTCAGTATCCTTGGGTGGATAGCAACCGGCCCTGCTGATTTGAATTCATTCAAATTGGTCAGAAGATCTCTTCCCCTTTATTGTCTGTGGTAAGTTTGCTAGTCATCCAGTCATGTTATTTTTGGTCAGAATACTGAAGCAAAGTCACTCCCCCGGAGTTCTTCTGCAAACCTGTTTGGACCAGCATTCACATGGGATTGGTTCATTGGCTGCAAAAGTCCATGAAGGGCTTAGCAGGTGCCTTTTTAGGATACTTAGTGCTA
Organism: Eretmochelys imbricata; assembly: GCF_965152235.1. Lineage (NCBI taxonomy): Eukaryota > Metazoa > Chordata > Testudines > Cheloniidae > Eretmochelys > Eretmochelys imbricata. The sequence continues at coordinate 36,971,015 of NC_135574.1, forward strand.
GCTTTGTTAGTGTTTCATAGATTAGCATTTGAAATGTTTTGAGTACTTTCTGTAACACCACCAACCATTTGATAATAAGTTTGGAGTGTTCAGAGAGGTCCTGCACTTCCACAATCACCAGAGACAACAAGGATATATTGCATGGGGAGCTTACTAAATATAGGAACTTCCCAATCCCGAAGTTCTGTACTTACTGCTTTGTCGTAAGTGGTGTTAGAAGTGAATGACTCCCTTTCTCTAAAGAAGGAATAAAGGAAAGAAAAGAGATACATACCCGAGGCTGCCACTGTGGTAAGTGGGGAAAGTGGAAAATCAGGGAGACCTGTGAAAGCTGCAACAGGAAGCTCTGCTAGAGAAGTTTGATTTTGGCAACTCAGGCACCTGGCCTAGTTGGGAGTGGAGATTTGAGCATTTCTGGATAGCTTCTGTTTAATATCGAAAGCACAGAAATACTAGGTAAATGCCCTGATGTTTGCTATGCGTGATGCTGATGATGATATCCTATGTGCACTATCCATCACTGAAGAAAGAATACACCAATGGGGAAAGAGACTTTTGATGCCCATTTCGTAGGCAGAGAAAATATTGGGCCAAATTTAATAAAAGGTGCCAGGAACAAGGAGAAACAGCTGAGGATTTTGTTACTGCAGTTCATAGTCTGGATGAATATTGCAAATATGAAACATTTAGAGAACTAATAAGAGATCGTTGGTGGTGTAAGAAACACAAGTTTATCAGCACAGCTTCTGTTAGATCCAGGTCTCATAATAGCAAAAGCTATAGCAAAAGTGAGAATGCAAGAAACCATAAACAAAAGCAATGCGACTTATATGCTGGCAGCATAAGGAGGACTGCATAAGACAATATTGACACAGTAACTGTGAACAGGGCAGTCAGACCAAATTTAAGAACAATGCACAACTAAGGATTGGGAGAGCAACCACTCTAAATGGGAGGGAAAGATATGTCAAGACACCAGCACATAATATATGTAATAGGTGGATTGCTGTGAGTACACATATTGGTTTATAATTTAAGTTTTAATATTTTATTATAAATAAAGTTAATAGAGTTATAGAGTTCCTGGTCTTCCACATTTACCAGACAGGACCAGGGAGAGCTTAATAACAGAGGAACTTCCCAGTCAGAGAGTTTTCTAGTTACTGTTTAAGGCATGCCTCTTTATGTTTATGTTCTCATGCTACATATGTACTGTGCCATTCACCTTTTGGGAACTAGATTCAAATCCTTTTCAGGTTACAAGTAAAAACATCTGCAGTCTTACCTTATTAGAATTTGAATCACAGAACCACCAGAGATTTAGACTGAAATACTAGGGATGTTTGAGGTGTATGGGATTTTCAAAGTTCTGGGCCCAATCCTCCATGTGCTAAAAGGATCATGCCTTCCCTTGCAACACTTGCAAAATTTGTTCACGCTACTTTTGGTCAAGTAGTTATTGCCAACCTCAGCATTTTTTTGCTAGTTTGGCTACTTTTGAGAGGCTTTGGTGCCAAAAAATCATGAATTGGCAACAGGCAACTTTGGAGGCTAAAAATGACTTTCTTGGGTGAAATTTGAGCAATTTTACTTAAAGCCCTGCTCTTGCCCAGTCCCTGTCTCTTTGCTACCACCTGGTGGTCTGTCAAATGAGCAGCCACCGAGGCACATACGCAGCTGGACCAAATCTGCCTCCTTCAGCCAGCAGAAACCACGCGGGAATATAGGAGCTGGAACTAAGGGTCCTGGGGAGGTGCTGCCGAACCCCCTGTCTTGAAGTGATTTCCATCAGATGCAGGATTTATAGTTGGGTTCAATGGCTCTTAGCACCCCCACTATAAAAATTGTTCCAGCCCCACTGCATGGGAACAGAGCCCCATCGGCCTCAGCAAAGCATGGCTTCAGTATGTATCCAGTCTGGCAGGGAGGCAGCCAGTGTGAAGATGGAGACAGGGGATAAATCCATAAGCGGCCCATGTGCAAGCAACAGTTGCTGCACAGTGCTGCCAACCTCTCTGATTTCTTATTAAATGGCAAAAATTTAGAAGCAAAGCAACACTTTAGGGTTACTTTTTGCATGTGATTGGCAAAAACCTGAGCTTTGTGGTTCACAACACAGTACTATTAGAGATCAAAGAACTTAGCTCCTGGTTATTCTGTAGTCCTCTAGGGTTGTGGACTACAGTCTATTCTTGAGTGCTCTGTCCAGTTTATATAATTCCCTCACTTTATAAATATTAAACTTTGACAAAACAGGAAGACTTTTAAAAATGAACATTTGGATTTACATGTATTGGGGCTGATTCACTGCCTGATGGCAGGAAGTCCACTCTGCAGGGAGCTCTACAGCTGGGCATTCCTGCCCCAAAGCTGGGCAGTGCTAGCTTGGGAGGAAGCATGGGCAGGGTGCCCAGGAAATGGGCTGATTTGCAACTTCTGTCTGGCAGCCTCCATAAGTGGGACACACAGAGGCTGTTTCACATTGGACACATACCATGCCTTTGGCTGCTGGCATGCTGGGCTGCACACCCTGGTGCTAGAGGCTAGCAGAATCGCACTAGCTGCTGGCATGCTATCAAGTCTCGGCCACTGGACAATGGGCAGCATGCAGGTATGGTGACTGAAGGCGCAGTAATATTTTTCTAAACAGATATATAATTAATTTTAAAAGCAGCATGTGTGCCTGTGTGTTCAAGTGCAGAGTTATAATAAATACCAGTGTGCCACGTTTTATCTTGCTTGTAGGAAAAATGATTTCAGTTTAATTAAAAAATGTATCATGTTCTGGCTCACCCACACATGCAGTGTAGGGAGCGCAACAAGTGTGTCATACTGGTAGCACCAGGAACTAAGGACATAGAACATAGGTGCAAAAAAAAATCATGTAATAAGTTACATTTTACTCAAAGAGGAGGAAATGCAGACAGTCATCCTCAACTTAGAACCATTCAGTTGCTGGAGATCTCTGGAAGCAAAGCCAGAAGGGAGAGAGAGAAGTCTCTCTTCAGAGATAGAAGAGCCAGAAAGCAGCTCAGTGGAGCCTCTCTGCCAAGATTACTTCAGTTTAAAGGCTGGACTAGCTCCACAGCCCTGACATGGCCCCACTATGGGTGGAAAGACTGGAGTAATTGGGTGGTGGCAAATCCTCCCACTCCACACTTCCTTCTACTCCTTGACCTTCCTCTGTTGCAATCTTCTCCTGCAGAGCTTGTCTCCATTCCACATTGGCTCTATTCATAGAATCATAGACTATCAGGGTTGGAAGGAACCTCAGGAGGTCATCTAGTCCAATCCCCTGCTCAAAGCAGGACCAATCCCCAACTAAATCATCCCAGCCAGGGCTTTGTCAAGCCTGACCTTAAAAACCTCTAAGGAAGGGAGATTCCACCACCTCCCTAGGTAACGCATTCCAGTGCTTCACCACCCTCCTAGTGAAAAAAAGTTTTTCCTAATATCCAACCTAGACCTCCCCCACTGCAACTTGAGACCATTACTCCTTGTTCTGTCATCTGCTACCACTGAGAACAGTCTAGAGCCATCCTTTTTGGAACCCCCTTTCAGGTAGTTAAAAGCAGCTATCAAATCCCCTCTCATTCTTCTCTTCTGAAGACTAAACAGCCCCAGTTCTCTCAGCCTCTCCTCATAAGTCATGTGCTCCAGTCCCCTAATCATTTTTGTTGCCCTCCGTTGAACTCTTTCCAATTTTTCCACATCCTTCTTGTAGTGTGGGGCCCAAAACTGGACACAGTACTCCAGATGAGGCCTCACCAATGTCGAATAGAGGGGAACGATCACGTCCCTCGATCTGCTGGCAATGCCCCTACTTATACATCCCAAAATGTCATTGGCCTTCTTGGCAACAAGGGCACACTGTTGACTCATATCCCACTTCTCGTCCACTGTAACCCCTAGGTCCTTTTCTGCAAAACTGCTGCCGAGCCATTCGGTCCCTCGTCTGTAGCGGTGCATTTGATTCTTCCGTCCTAAGTGCAGGACTCTGCACTTGCCCTTGTTGAACCTCATCAGATTTCTTTTGGCCCAATCCTCCAATTTGTCTAGGTCCCTCTGTATCCTATCCCTACCCTCCAGCATATCTACCTCTCCTCCCAGTTTAGTGTCATCTGCAAACTTGCTGAGGGTGCAATGCACACCATTCTCCAGATCATTAATGAAGATATTGAACAAAACCGGCCTGAGGACCAACCCTTGGGGCACTCCACTTAATACCGGCTGCCAACTAGACATGGACCATTGATCATGACCTGTTGAGTTCAACAATCTAGCCAGCTTTCTATCCACCTTATTGTCCATTCATCCAGCCCATACTTCTTTAACTTGCTGGCAAGAATACTGTGGGAGACCGTGTCAAAAGCTTTGCTAAAGTCAAGGAACAACACCTCCACTGCTTTCCCTTCATCCACAGAGCCAGTTATCTCATCATAGAAGGGAATTAGATTAGTCAGGCATGACTTGGCCTTGGTGAATCCATGCTGACTGTTCCTGATCACTTTCCTCTCCTCTAAGTGCTTCAGAATTGATTCCTTGAGGACCTGCTCCATGATTTTTCCAGGGACTGAGGTGAGGCTGACTGGCCTGTAGTTCCCAGGATCCTCCTTCTTCCCTTCTTTAAAGATGGGCACTACATTAGCCTTTTTCCAGTCATCTGGGACCTCCGCCGACCGCCATGAGTTTTCAAAGATAAAAAAAGCATTGAAAGCAGCTATCAAATCCCCCCTCATTCTTCTCTTCTGCAGACTAAATAATCCCAGTTCCCTCAGCCTCTCCTCGTAAGTCATGTGTTTTAGTCCCCTAATCATTTTTGTTGCCCTCCGCTGGACTCTTTCCAATTTTTCCACATCCTTCTTGTAGTGTGGGGCCCAAAACTGGACACAGTACTCCAGATGAGGCCTCACCAATGTCGAATAGAGGGGAACGGTCATGTCCCTCGAAATGCCGTTAGCCTTCTTGACAACAAGGGCACACTGTTGACTCATATCCAGCTTCTCATCCGCTGTAACCCCTAGGTCCTTTCCATTCCACACAGAGGAACTGCAGTGGTTCCAGTGCCAGGGGGCCCTCAGCATTGCAGAGACAGAGACAAGATTTTCCCTGTTATTCATTCATTCATATTCCACCACAAGATAATTTGGCTGCCTCTCTTTATTGTCCCCCTAAAGCACATTCTTTTAAGTGTCCTGACTCTCATGTTTCCCCCTGAGAGTGATACTCTCAATTTATACAAATGCAGATATCCCAGAATGTCTCATGCATTTATGATATCACTTATACCATTGCGTGCAATGAGACTTGTGATCTCTATAGTGTTCAGCAAAGAGGAGCTGCCAGGTAGATTTCACATAGGAGAAAACTCAATATTTAACATTTTAAAACTAATTTCTGAACTGAATGCTCCTCCCAGTTTCTAGAAATTCATCATCTAAATGTAAAATTCACTCAATTTTAATCTTGCAGTCAACCTTAATGATCCTATGATTTTAATAGGGCTCTGATTAAAAAGTACTTTTGCGGGTATATTTTGAACCCTAGAGCATATAACTAAGAGCTCAGGATCCACTGAAATATCCCTTTCCTGAATGCCTGTCTCACAGAGCTGATGTTGCATCTTGAATCCAGTTCAAGGGATTTTCAAAAAATGCCCATCCCTGGCCTAATTCTGCTCCCATTGAAGTTGATGGGAAAACTCCCTTTGACTTAAGTGAGAGAATAGTTCAGTACTGTGCACTTTTGAAAACCGTATTTGTGACTCTTGATGGTCAAGAAGAATAAGTACCACACTGATTCCAGGGTGACATAGTGTTTCCTTCTCTAATGCAGGTAGACTTCTGTGTAAAGGGCTGTAAATCCACCATCTTTAAGAAGCACTATAGTTCAGACACAAACACACAATTCAAACCTTACAGTAAATTCCACTTCCTCACTTGACAGCTCTTTTTCCTTTCTCTCTCACTTGTAGATTTCATTCAATGAACTGAAGAGGAAGTGTCATTAGGGCTTTGTTTCTGATTGCTACTATGCCTCAAAGAGCTTACAGTCTAGTTAGAGAAAATAAACAGTGTACAAACCCATCACAATGAGATTAGAAAAGCAGTGTGTTTTGGGTGCAGCTTCATGAGAAAAAAAGGTGTGTTCAGAACTCAAGTTAGCTAACTTGAGTCAATTAATGTGAGGTAAAATCACAAGGCAGTTTGTAATTTTCACACGAGTTAGCAGATCAGGTTAAAGACTATGGGGGAGCTTTGGGTTTACCGTGACCTGCTAACTTGTGTGAGAACTACAAGGTAACATAAGTTCAGAATACATTTTTCCCTAGTGAAGACATGGCCTTAGTGATAAAGCTAAGCATTATCACCCCTACTCAGCAAAGAACTTAAGCATGTTCTTAACTTTAGGCATGTGAATTCTGTGAGAGTACTAATGAGCTCAAGTAATGTGGTGAATCTGGGCCTGTTTTAGTAATTCCCTGATTTTTAATTGGATTTTTATTTTTAAAGAGACAGAGCATCTAGTGGTATCTCTGCTTTTAGGAGACACTGTTGGCACTGAGAGCAGGAAACTAAGTGATTTGGCTGGCATAGAGCTAGAACCCACTGAATTACTGAAGCTCAACTGAATCTCGCTCCAAAAGAGCCTTCATGTTTGAGGCATTGAGGAAGCCTGCATAAGCTGTGCCTCTTCTCTGGATAAATGAAACGTTTCAGTTTTCAGTTATGTCAATCCAGCCCTTACCATGTGTCATGAAATCTCTGAAAGAAAAAAATTTTAGAATGTGCATAGTGTACTGCAGATTAGCAGTATAATCCATGATTTAGGTCCATTGGCTAGAGGTGGTGTTACTAGTTTGGACAATCAGCTTTAAAAGAAGGACTCATCCAAATCTGCACAAAAGAATGAGGGAGAAAACTACTGAGGTCTCTTTCTGTTTTGTTTAGGAAAAAACTCTTTGCACCCTTGTGTAAGAAACTAGTTGGATAAACACTTGCTAAACTGCACATTAGTTTAAGAAAAACATCCATTAAGCTTAGCTTGTACATTCAGGGTCAAATTATTTCATTATTATTTGTAGTCAACTGAGCTGGCAGTACTCATCTTTTGTATTTTTTTAATTATTATGGGTCTTTTAAGTCCAAAACCAGTATTGGCTCCAGCTGTCCCAGTTTATTTAGCTGCCTTCACTGATGCTGGCAGCAGTTTCCTATAGCACCTCTAATGAATGGGATATTAAGATGTACTAGGTACATTCAGTCCACTGGACAAGCTTATTTGCTGGACGTACCTGGTATATTATTTTTCAGCAGTGAAGTGTCTAACATTGCTGGCATTATGTGGTCATAATTAGGTTTCAAATATCCTTAATCTTTTCCCTGCTGAGAATAGTTTAAATTTTCTGTAATGAAGTAATTCTGTGATTTTGAAGACTAAAATAAACTTCTGTTGCACCTTCTGATTACATTCCTTTTTAAGTACTACAGGCAAGTTATATGATCCTTTTTCCACTTGTTTGGAGTTTGATTTTCAGAGGGGCTTTGCCCCAACCTCCTTTTGTATGTGAACATATAAGCCCTATGCACAGTGTTTTTAAGCATTAATGCTTGCACATGCAGTTGATAGAGTCAAACTTCTACATATTCTAGTATTAGTGCTTGTAAAATGAATGTGCAGATGTTTGCATGCCCCTGGTTTCTGAAAATTAGGATCCATAATTTTAATGGTCCAAGGGATTTGTAAATATCTGCTTATATAATCTACTTGAAATACAAATTAAAATTTAGTACATTTAGACCAGAATAAGCTTATCATAGAGTCATAGAAGATTAGGGTTGGAAGAGACCTCAGAAGGTCATCTAGTCTAACCCTCTGCTCAAAGCAGGACCAACCCCAACTAAATCATTCCAACCAGGGCTTTGTCAAGCCGGGCCTTAAAAACTAAGGATGCAGATTCCACCACCTCCGTAGGTAACCCATTCCACTACTTCACCTTGTGAAATAGTTTTTCCTAATATCCAACCTAGACCTCCCCCACTGCAGCTTGAGACCATTGTTCCTTGTTCTGTCATCTGCCACCACTGAGAACAGCCTAGCTCCATCCTCTTTGGAACTCCACTTCAGGTAGTTGAAGGCTGCTATTAAATCCCCCCTCAGGCTTCTTTTCTGCAGACTAAATAAGCCCAGTTTCCTCAGCTTCTCCTCAAAAGTCATGTGCCCCAGCCCCCTAATAATTTTTGTTGCCCTCTGCTGGACTGTCTCCAATTTGTCCACATCCTTTTGGTAGTGGGGGATGCACCCAAAAACTGGACACGGTACTCCAGATGAGGCCTCACCAATGTTGAATAGAGGGGAACGATCACGTCCCTCGATCTGCTGGCAATGCTCCTATTAATGCAGCCCAATATGCTGTTCACTTTCTTGGCAATGAGGGCACACTGTTGACTCATATCCAGCTTCTCATCCACTGTAATCCCCAGGTTCTTTTCTGCAGAACTGCTGCTTAGCCAGTTGGTCCTCAGCCTGTAGCAGTGAATGGGATTCTTCCGTCCTAAGTGCAGGACTCTGCACTTTTTCCTGTTGAACCTCATCAGATTTCTTTTGGTCCAGTCCTCCAATTTGTCTAGGTCACTCTGGACATTATCCCTACTCTCCAGTGTATCTACCTCTCCCCTCAGCTTAGTGTAATCTGCAAACTTGCTGAGGGTGCAATCCATCCCATCATCCAGATCATTAATGAAGACGTTGAAGAAAACCGGCCCCAGGACCAACCCCTGGGCACCCCACTTGATACCGGCTGCCAACTAGACATCGAGCCGTTGATCACTACCTGTTGAGCCCGACGATCTAGCCAGCTTTCTGTCCACCTTATAGTCCATTCATCCAATCCATACTTTTTTAACTTGCTTGCAAGAATATTGTGGAAGACTGAATCAAAAGCTTTGCTAAAGTCAAGGTATATCATGTACATCCCTTTCCCCATATCCACAGATCCAGTTATCTCATCATAGAAGGCAATCAGAATTGCCCTTGGTGAATCCATGTTGACCGTTCCTGATCACCTTCCTCTCCTCCAAATGCTTCAAAGTAGATTCCTTGAGGACCTGCTCCATGACTTTTCTGGGAACAGAGGTGAGGCTGACTGGTCTGTAGTTCCCTGGATTCTCCTTCTTCCCTTTTTAAAAGATGGGCACTATGTTTGCCTTTTTCAAATCATCCAGGACCTCCCCAGATCACCATGAGTTTTCAAAAACAATGGCCAATGGCTCTGCAATCACATCAGCCAACTCCCTCAGCAACCTCGGATGCATTGCAAAAGCCCATGGACTTGTGTATATCCAGCTTTTCTAAATAGTTCTTAACCTGTTCTTTCACCACTGAGGGCTGCTCACCTCCACCCCATACTGTGCTGCCCAGCGCAGCAGTCTGGGAGCTGACCTTGTCTGTGAAGACTGAGGCAAAAAAAGCATTCAGTACTTCAGTTTTTTCCATATCATCTGTCACTAGGTTGCCTCCCCCATTCAGTAAGGGTCCCACACTTTCCCTGACCTACTTCTTGTTGCTGTAGACACCTGTAGAAACCCTTCTTGTTACCCTTCGCATCCCTTGCTAGCTGCAACTCCAGTTGTGCTTTGACCTTCCCAATTACACCCTTCCATACTTGAGCAATATTTTTATATTCCTTCCTAGTCATCTGTCCAAGTTTCCACTTCTTATAAGCTTCCTTTTTGTGTTTAAACTTACCGACAATTTCTCTGTTAAGCCAAGCTGGTCGCCTGCCATATTTGCTATTCTTTCTGCACATCAGGATGGTTTGTTCCTGCACCTTCAATAAGGCTTCTTTAAAATACAGCCAATTCTCTTGGACTCCTTTTCCCCTCATATTAGCCTCCCAGGGGATCCTGCCCATCAGTTCCCTGAGGGAGTCAAAGTCTGTTTTTCTGATTTTCTGATTCATTAAATCTCTGTGCATAAGCTACACAAACATTATAGTGCTGAAATCAGTATATGAAAGACCTTTCTAAAAGCATACAGCCTTGTCTACATGAGAAAGCTGAACTGGTTTAACTAAAGGTGTGATTTCAAACTGATTTAGTTAGATTGGTACAAACTGCTGTGTGAACACTCTTAGTTCAGTTCAGTTGAAGACTTATTTTGGTTTAGCTTATGTCGATTAGGAGTCAGTTTAAGTTAAACTCATATAAGCCACTCTTCCATCGAAATAAGTGTCCAAATGGGGGTATGCAAGGGTTTAACTTCAAGAAAAAGATTAGTGCTGCTTACAAATCCTGTTAGTTAAGGGCAAATCATACCTGCCTTTGGAGATACCCTGTGGGAGAGTAAGAAAAGGCCCTGGAAACTCACCGTGTGCCATTTCTATCATATTGCACCCTCAGGGAGAGGGGATAGAGGGTCTATGGAGAAGGCTTTGGCCTCCCAACCCTGCTGATCTCTTGGATAAATGAGGAAGGGAACGCTAGGTTCCACGGGCAGCTCTAGTGGGGAAGCTGGATGGATCTGCGCTCTCCTATCTCACCTAAGTGGAGGGGACATTCACAGCCTAAGTCTGAAGACACTTTCATCCCAAACATTTAACTAATGGGATAATGATGGGCCCACTCCCATGGGATGGTATTGTTAGGGGGCTGATCTAGATTCCATTGAAATAATTGACTCTGACAGGAAGAGAAACTGACCAAAGTACAGTGGCTGTGATACCTGTGAAAAAAGAGGACACCCTGAAAGAATAATAGTAGTGCCTAGCCCTTATTTGGTGCTTTTTATTTGCCAGTCTCAAAGCACTTTACAGAAGAAGTATGTCTCCATACATGAATTTTATAGATGGGGAAACTGAGGCACAGATTGATGAATTGACTTTCCCAAGGTAATTCAGGCCAGTGTCTGAGCCAAGAGTAGAACCCAGATCTCCTGAGCCCAGTTCTCTAAATTAAAAAAATTAAATATTTAGAAATAAGGTATTTAAATGGGATTATTTTTAATCCTGTTCATTAATCATTTAATGTTTTAAACTTAAAATGTCCACTATCTAAAACAATTACACACTCCAGAATGTGTGTGCTAGTTATCTGTGTCTGGTATGAGGCATGGGGAGAGCCCCCAAATTGTGTTACTGTTGAGTAAGGAACTTGCAGCCTAACGTAGGGCCAAACTCTCACCTCCATCCGAGCATCCCCAGTAACTTTAGTGGGGATACACAAATGCAGCCTCGAGCAGAATTTGGCCTTTAATTGCTTACAACTTAGCAAGAATAAGGTGAGATAGGTTTTCATATCATACCGAGATATCATCATTTGATTTATTATTTGTATCACAGCATTGTTTATAGGTCTCAGCCAAGATCAGGATCACTGTGTGCCTGGTGCTGTACAAACACATAAGAACCAATAGTGCTTAATACAATAGTTTACAAAATAGATAGCCCCTTCCCATGCAGAATTCTTGTGCAGGACCCAGTTTTTATGCTACACCCAGTACTTGCCCAAGTCCAAGGGGGACCTGTTAGCATTTCCAGCCTTGAATACACCAAGTAAAGCATGTCTGGGCATGGGAGAAGGCATCTCCTGCCTGCCTTCCTTCCTTCCCTTTCCCATGTATGCATGAGTCCTGGGAAGAGCTGGATAGCCTGTATTACAAGGTAACACTTTTACACTTTTAACACAAGGTATACACAGGTAACACTTTTTCTGGAAGTGTAGGAAGATTGCTTGTGAGCATTATATGTGAACCTCCTCTCTCTAAAGATATAGGATGGGATTTGAAAATGTGTACAGTGCTGGTCTAATTCAGTTCCTGTTGACTTCAGTAGAAGCAGAGTTAGGCCAGCACTGAAAATCCATCACACTTTTTCTCCTGGTTTTTGCAGGCAGCATCTCCAACCACCACTATCTGAGTAATATATTGCCGTCCTGCTCACCCAGAGTTGTTCTGGTTCTAAGAAAATTACTTGAGTGCAATAAACCTATGATATTCCACAGGTTCTTAGCACATATAGATTGCTGACATCTTTATTCATAAGCTCTTTCCTATGAAGTGAATAGAAAGAAGTGAAGTTTTACACAAATGAATTTTCATAGGGCATGTCTACACTACAGACTTAAGTCGACCTATGTTAGTAATTACTGTGGTGGCTGATAGCCACACTACCCTCTTTCTGTTGCTGGTGCATGTCCTCCCCTTGAGCGCTTCCACCAACTGAAGAGGGGCAGTGTGGGGGAGGGGCTGAGAGCCAGAGCTCTCAGCTCCGCATGGCTCCTCACCGGGATCCCAGTTGCCCCCAGGCTCTTGACTCCCTGACCCCAGCTGGGAGTAGGGGGGCAGCCGCCCGGCTTCTTGCCTTCCTGTTCCCCTTCAGGAGCAGGGGGCAGCCGCCCGGGCTTCTTGCTTCCCTGAGCGGGGAGCCAGGTGGGCCAGCTTTCTTGTCAATTTCAGGGCTCTAGCCAACAGCCAGTGTAAAGGATGCTGTGTCTATACAGACATTGTGTCGCCCTAATTACACCGACATCAAACCTACGCCTCTCGTGGAGGTGGAGTTATTATGTTGGGGTAGTAGGGCACTCTCAGTTCTCCCAGCACTCTAAAAAACCCACCTCAATAAGGGGCATAGCTTCCAGCACTGGGGCACTGTCTACATTGGCACTTTACAGCGCTGCAACTTGCTGTGCTCAGGGGGAGTGTTTTTTCACACCCCTGAATGAGAAAGTTGCAGCGCTGTTAATTGCCAGTGTAGACAAGCCCTGACATAATTAGATTGACATAAGCTGCCTTACATCAACCTAATTGTGTAGTATAGACCAGGCCAGAGCCTCAATTTTCAACTACTTTGAAACTTAAACATTAATAGTTTCTGAAAAATAGCATTCTGTAAAGAACATCTGTAGCAGGATGAATCAGTTTGAAAAGTTTCATTCTCTTCCCTTTATTTATGAAGGGGGAAAAGAGCTTCATTTAATGTATAATATGTTTGCTATGTATTCACTTTTTGCCATTAATACAGTAGTTTTTTTAAAAATCCAGTTGTATGCCAAATACTGGTTCTCGTTACATGAAATTGCTTCATGGATAAATTAAGGATGCTTTAATTAGTTATAGTTTTCAGGAATATTATGTGAATTAATAATATATCTAAAATATACATTTGTTTATTATGAGGAATGCTTCTATTTATTAAAGACTCAGAAAATATAGAAGAATTTATCTGAATAGTAACTGAAACCAAAGCAACTGAAGTGGTTGCAATTCACCCTGTTATTTTGTTGCAAGTCTGTGTATGGACACTTGTTTCAGAAAAAGAACTCCCTGTTCTATGTATGCTGATTTTTTACTAATTTAAATTTCAATTACAGTACACTGAAATTGGACAATTTTAATCTAAAACTCTATTTTCTACACATAAACTGGAATCGGAATAACTAAAGGTGTGATTTACAACTTCTTTAGTGATTTCTGTTTCAGTTCCTGTGTAAATGTGTCCTGAAAGTCCATCAAAAACAAAATCCTTCTGCTGGCCACTTGTTTTATTTCTGGTTGTATCATCTCTCGTTGCTTGCCTGTTCATCACTATCACAGTCAGTTAATTCACTGCCAGGTGCAGAGTGTATCCCAACTCCAGTTAATAGAAGCTCTAATTTAATTTGTGTCCCTGTGGATTGTGCCAAATACCCTTGAACCTTCAGTCCTATGATGCTCCACAACAGACGGAGGTGATTTTGAGCTCCACAGAAATTTAATTTCAGCCTTACGGGGCATAGGAGTTCCAGAACACTGAAGTTCCTGGTTATTTGAATATTTGAGTTTATGAAGGTTTTAGATTTCCCCAGAAACCTTTGTGAGAAAGGGCTTATCTGTATGAGTTTAGGCCTCCATTCAGGAAAGCACTTAAGCATGTGCTTAACTGGGGAGATCAGACTTAAGCACACTGAGACTTAAACAATGCTTCAACACTTGCCTGAATAGTGATGCTTTCCCGAATTGAATTCTTAAAGAACAGTTAGAAGTCCAGAAATGCACAAACTTAGTGTGTCTTGGAAATATATAGTATTTGTCTGATTGTATTACATAAAGTAGTTTCGCTTCTCTTCTTTTAATTTCATTACACTTGTAGTAGTAGTTAATATGTCTTATGAGATCAAGTCCAGAAGTTCAAATACACACAGTTTATTTTAATTAAACTTTCTAATTTAATTTATTCTGTAGCGTACATGCCTGTCTTCTCTGTGTAGAACCTTTTTCTATATTCATTAAAATACTGTACAGTCATTAGAAATTCTCCAGGACATGATTACATGAATGGCTCTTTTGTCCAGTTTGTTTGTTAGTTAGATTGCAATTTGACCACAAGAGGGCAGTATTCTTTTTTCCCCTCTTGCCTGCATTCCTGGCCTTTCTCAGAGGCTTTTCCTCTAGTAAAAAGAGATCAGGTTGTATGAGACTGCGTGCAGTGGGCTACAGCAATAACCATACTTGGTAGCAGGATGCCCAACATGTAAAGTTATCCTTGTTTTAGTAAATGGAAATACAACACAGGCCTGACCTGTTTCAATATTCAGTGGCTGTGGTGAGGTGACAGCTGGCTGCTGCTAATTAGCTGCGGAAATGCCTTGCTCATCTTCTAATGCCAGCGTTGGCCAGATGCTGTCTGAGTGGGGAGGTGACCTGGAAGCAAACAGCTTTCTGCTTGCGAGTAAAGAGAGCTTTTCCACCCTCTGCTTTGGGATTAAGCTCTGAGGAGGCAGAGCCAAAGAAGCCCGCAGGGGTCTCCCTGGCTGGCACCTGTGGAAACGACATCCCAAGCAGGGAGTTTTTGATGGGCAATTAATGTATGGGTTTTCTTTCTTCCAAGGAAATTACTCCATTTAATATTTTTTAAAATTTATTTTAGGTGTCCCACCCCTGGTTGCGATGGCTCTGGGCACATTACTGGGAATTATGCTTCACATCGAAGGTATGTAAAGAGAGTTTTTGGTCTTTAAGTCATGTATGTTTCAATTGGATAACAAAATGGGAAAGGGACCTGGGGTGCGGGGAGCGCGAATCTGTCACCTGTGCCTGATTAAACTTTTATTATCATTTGCATGAGGTGCTGAGGGAAATGCTGCATTTATAGATCGATGTAACAATAGTATCTTCCCATTCCCAGAAGAGGAGATACTATGGTAGTATAGTAACTAGGGAGTGGTAGATGCTGAGTAGTTAGTGCCACCTCTTTTATGTGTATGAAGTTCAGTAAGGTGAGAAAAGCTGCTTTATATTTAGTAACAGGAATGTACCCGATGATGTCTGGCCCAGGGTTAGTAGGATAGCCAATTCCTGCTCCTATTAAAGTTAATGCTATTGGGCCTGATTATCTGCTCACATAGGTGCAAACCAGCAGGAACTCTGTTGAAGCCAGTAGAGGTACAGCAGTGTAAAACTGGTGTAAGTGAGAAAAATAGTTTAAAACCAAAACATCATTGAAACACAGACAGGAAGGAATCTGCCACCGCATTCGGTTCAGGACAAATGACAACTAAATCACAATAATGATTAAATTCCCTTTAAAAATAATTTAATTTCAAAAATAAAGATTACCTTAAAAAAGACAAGGTGTAAAATGTTTAAAATCACCTAAGTGAGTTAGGAGCCTAAATCACATTTTCAAAAGTGACCGAGGGCCAGATTTTAAAGGTATGTGGGCACCTAATGATGCAGATAAGCGCCTTATAGGATTTAAAAGTCTAGTTGCTCTTTAAAAATTCCACTAGGGACCTAGCTGCATCTTTTGGCGCCTAAGTACATTTAAAAATCTGGCTTTTAGGGATTTAGGGTCTAAATCTCATTGAAAGTCAATAAGAAAGGCCAGACCTTCACTAGGAATTTACATTGTTATAGCTACATCTCTCAGGGGTGTGAAAAATCCACACCCCTGAGAGACGTAGTTAAACTGCCCTAACCCGTGGTGTAAACAGAATTATTCTGTCGACCTAGCTACCACCTCTCGGGGCTCTGGATTACCTATACCGGGGCAGTAGTGACTACACTGAAGTCACTATCTTTGAAAACTCGTGGCGAACCGGGGAAGTCCCGGATGACTGGAAAAAGGCTAATGTAGTGCCAATCTTTAAAAAAGGGAAGAAGGAGGATCCTGGGAACTACAGGCCAGTCAGCCTCACCTCAGTCCCTGGAAAAATCATGGAGCAGGTCCTCAAAGAATCAATCTTGAAGTACTTGCATGAGAGGAAAGTGATCAGGAACAGCCAGCATGGATTCACCAAGGGAAGGTCATGCCTGACTAATCTAATCACCTTTTATCATGAGATTACTGGTTCTGTGGATGAAGGGAAAGCAGTGGATGTATTGTTTCTTGACTTTAGCAAAGCTTTTGACACAGTCTCCCACAGTATTCTTGTCAGCAAGTTAAGGAAGTATGGGCTGGATGAATGCACTATAGGGTGGGTAGAAAGCTGGCTAGATTGTCGGGCTCAACGGGTAGTGATCAATGGCTCCATGTCTAGTTGGCAGCCGGTGTCAAGTGGAGTGCCCCAGGGGTCGGTCCTGGGGCCGGTTTTGTTCAATATCTTCATAAATGATCTGGAGGATGGTGTGGATTGCACTCTCAGCAAATTTGCGGACGATACTAAACTGGGAGGAGTGGTAGATACGCTGGAGGGGAGGGATAGGATACAGAAGGACCTAGACAAATTGGAGGATTGGGCCAAAAGAAATCTGATGAGATTCAATAAGGATAAGTGCAGGGTCCTGCACTTAGGACGGAAGAATCCAATGCACCACTACAGACTAGGGACCGAATGGCTAGGCAGCAGTTCTGCGGAAAAGGACCTAGGGGTGACAGTGGACGAGAAGCTGGATATGAGTCAGCAGTGTGCCCTTGTTGCCAAGAAGGCCAATGGCATTTTGGGATGTATACGTAGGGGCATAGCGAGCAGATCGAGGGACGTGATCGTCCCCCTCTATTCGACATTGGTGAGGCCTCATCTGGAGTACTGTGTCCAGTTTTGGGCCCCACACTACAAGAAGGATGTGGATAAATTGGAGAGAGTCCAGCGAAGGGCAACAAAAATGATTAGGGGTCTAGAACACATGACTTATGAGGAGAGGCTGAGGGAGCTGGGATTGTTTAGCCTACAGAAGAGAAGAATGAGGGGGGATTTGATAGCTGCTTTCAACTACCTGAAAGGGGGTTCCAAAGAGGATGGCTCTAGACTGTTCTCAATGGTAGCAGATGACAGAACGAAGAGTAATGGTCTCAAGTTGCAGTGGGGGAGGTTTAGATTGGATATTAGGAAAAACTTTTTCACTAAGAGGGTGGTGAAACACTGGAATGCGTTGCCTAGGGAGGTGGTGGAATCTCCTTCCTTGGAAGTTTTTAAGGTCAGGCTTGACAAAGCCCTGGCTGGGATGATTTAACTGGGAATTGGTCCTGCTTCAAGCAGGGGGTTGGACTAGATGACCTTCAGGGGTCCCTTCCAACCCTGATATTCTATGATTCTATGATTCTATGACTACAGCAGTAATGGTACCGCTGTGCCACTGTAGCATTTTAAGTATGCACAAGCCCTTAGGCTCCTATGTGTCTAAGTCACTTTTGAAAATGGGTCTTAGGCACCTGTGTCACTTAGGTGCTCTATTACTGACCTTTTGATTTTAACGGAAAAAGCACAACAATCTAAATGTACAGTAGCATTTTTTAAAGATCTTGAACAGCAGGTTGGAAAACTCTAACTCTGCTGGGTAAGGGAGTTGCATCAGATGGTTTTTTAATGTTTCATTAGCACAGATAACCTAAATCGGAGGCAGGGGAATGAAGATCAGAACAATACAGAGAGCAAAGGAGCTCAAATCATATAGAACTAAATAACGGGAAGGGCACATAGCAGTTGACACTGTTGTAATGTACACACAAAAGTAAATACCAAAGAGCTCTTAAATTCAGATTAGTATGAAGATTGGTATTAAGGCGCTGTGCCAAATCACTTGCCCCCAAACTTCCTGAATCTGCTAATGCAATTTTGAGGTTCTTTTGCATCATGGTACAAGTGAGAGCAAGTGTCTTGTGGCCAGTCTCAGAAGTCATCTAGTCAGTTTGAGAAAAAAGAAAGGAATTAATAACACTGAATGAAATTCAGGGGACTATGAAGAGGTTGTGGGGGAAGAGAATATACCTCAACCCACAGAAAAGGCACAAGGCAACTCTGCCTCGCTTCTGTGACTTAATCCAGCCCTGAAAATAAGGACTATGATCCCTGTGTTAATTCTGTTCAAGTGTTTGTGGCCTTTGGTCTGCTTAAATTTGAATCCAGTAGCCCTACCCCACCACCAAGCCCCTATCCACAATGGGCTATTGTGAGCTGTAGCTCATTCTGTGTGTGTGCATTGTTGTATTAATGTCGAGGGAATAAAAGGGCCCAAAGAGTTAAAGGTGTTAATATAACCCAGTCAGTGTCCAACATTAAACAGTCTCAAACAAGATTCAGGGTTTGGTATAGAGCAGTGGTTCTCAACCTTTCCAGACTTCTGTGCCCCTTTCAGGAATCTGATTTGTTTTGCATACCCCAAGTTTCACTTGACTTAAAAACCACTTGCTTACAAAATCAGACATAAAAATACAAAAGTGTCACAGCATGCTATTACTCAAAAAATGCTTACTTTCTCATTTTATCTGTATAAAAATTTTAGTTTGTACTGACGTTGCTAGTGCTTTTTATATAGGCTGTTGTAAAACTAGGCAAATATCTAGATAAGTTGATGTACCCCCTAGAAGACCTCTGCGTACCCACAGGGGTACGTGTACCCCTGGCTGAGAGCCACTGGTAGAGAGACCTCAGCCTGATTAGTGCAAATGTTATGCCTCAGGGTTTGTCGGCGAGCGGGATTGAACCGGGGATCTCTGGAGCTTAGTGCATGAGCCTCTACCGCATGAGCTAAAACCTGACTGGCTGTTAGCTCAGCATGTAGAGCAGACTCATTTTATCTCTCTCTTTAAGTAGTCTCGGTGCCACTAGATGGGACAGAACACCCCACCCAGAAGGTGTGTGGGTTACACAAACACATAATTAAAAATCCTTTTAACCTTTAAATAAAGATACAAAAGAGAATGAAAAACAGTTAAAGCATCTGAAATGTAAAGTACAATATTAAATAAGGCTTTCATTTTAACAACATCCTTGTTCCCTTTCTCTTTAGCTGGAAAGAGTTGTTAGAAGGAAAACCTCCCTTGTTTAACAGTCTTTTAGGAGATATCAGAGATGGAGGCAACTGTCCTTTTGAAGAAAATAGAAGTTAGTTCCAATGGGCTAGAGCTGTTGTTATTGTTGTTAAAGTCCGATCCTGTTTCCTTTAAGACAAACACACACAACAGGAGAAAGAAAAGAACAGCAAAGATAGAAAATGCAGCATCTCTCTCTGGTCTTGACTCTCACTTGCAACCTCACTGCTGGAAAAACACAGGCGCAGCACATGGCCTTATCAGCCACTCCGAGACCTGGCAAACTTGTACCAGCATTGGGCTGTTTGGGCACTGCATTTAGTTGTCCTCTCTGGTCACAGGCCAAGAGCAATATATGTAGTCTTGGCCAGCTAAGCCAGACTTTATTAGACAGAAGGAGAAAGGAGAGAGAGAGGAAAAAGAAGAAATAAGGTAGGGAAGGGAAAGGACACATGTGGGGAGGGGGAGTACAAAGTCTCACATCCAAGGTGATATTTGGGACTTAGCTAAAGCTGGTGGAGGTGGCAATGTCATCTGGCTTACTCTCTCTGGCCCGGTCTGGTCAGGATATATTTCAGGATTAGGATGAAGAAGGTCGGGGGTCCCAGAAGATGGTGGAAGTGGCAGCCATAATGGTGAAGCTCACTCATTACCCTTCTCTCATTTTTCAGTCAGGCAGAATTGCAGTTTGTTGGCATTTTCCTCAAAGTCTTTTTTTTTAGGACCCCATAAGGAAGTGATGGTTGGAATAGACCATCCTCTCCTTATTTTGCCCCTGAATTAGGCCTAGTTTCCAACTCACTGATTTTGGTTCACGGATTTCTTGTTCCATCCTTTTCTTGTGTATCAAGCATGATCTCAACCTGGCCCTTGAGTTATATCAGGAGACCTTTTTTTTTTTTAACTAATTCAACGTTTGTTGCTATAGGTTATTGTGACATTTTATAAACTTTCAGTCACTTTTCACAGCTGAGTTCACAATAATGGTAAGTGTGTAGGCCCAGTTATTACAATAGCAGTCATCCTATGTGCCTCTTCTACCACCCCCCACCCTTCCTGATTAAATCACTGTGATTCTACTGAATGAAGGCCATTAGCAGCCCTCAAGGCCTGAGTGAACATCGCCAACAGTGAACAATATTGGCATTGTTTAGGAAGTTGCATGAGGGAGAAAAAATCATACAGGTGTGAGCCTGTAACAGCGAAGTGTCCCTGTGCCCTAGCTGTTCTAGGCAACTCTGTTTACAGCATGGTATACACATGGTGAGTTGCACAAGGCCACACACCTGCTGGCAAGAACAGAGGAAAGGCTGAGACCACAGTCCACCATCTCCCTGCCCCGTTTAACAAGGACTAGACAGTCAGAGTCCTGGGCAGGACTGGGGTGTTAATGATTCTGGTCTACTTTTTTAAGGGACACTACTGTTCTGGTTGGGGATAGACCCATCCCAGCTTTCTGCTACCAGCAGGCAGCCATCTGCTCTTTGAAGGAGCAGAAGAGGATTAACTGGCAAATGGTCTGGCTAGATAAAATGCAATCCATTTACCAGACAAGCTGCTGTGCATTCAGCATCCCACTCAGCCTGGACCAATCTGCTCCCATTTTAGTGCTGTCATACCTGCTGCCTCTGGGTCTTGAAACTACTTCCCTTTCCTTGCGCTTCCAACAGCCACCTTCACTTAAATCTCTCCTTTAAACACACTTCTTCAGTGTTTACATTTGGCTTACAATTGGACACATTTACAAGAGTCCTGGGATTAATCTGGAATTTTATGCTATGTGTGGGAGGTAATCCAATACTTTATGGTGTACCTGGAGGAAGGAAATAGGTGCTTTACAGTGCTACTGGGATTTATCCAGTGCTTTGTGTTTCTAACCTGTTCTGTTTTCCTAATTTATATTAGATAGGTGCATTTGACAATATTTTCCTTAATTTTTATAGAGTCCCAGCACCCAAAGGGACTCAAAATAAATAATATAATGTACTTACTTGATCTGGAATTTGTCCAGTCATTAGGATTAACACACCTACTCCTTTGAAAAGGACCATGGGGTCTTCAGTGACCACCAGGCTCCAGGACCTTGGTTTTGTATCTTGTGGAAGAAAGCACTACCAGCACCATATCCTGAGCACCAGGCTGGAGTGCTGGCATTGCACTCAGAGGGAGACATCCTATCTACTCTGAGTCTCCATTTCCCACAACCACCTTGTTTTTCATTGGAGGTTTCTCATCTAGCACATCATTCTTCATTTTTGAGATCACAGCCTATGAGCTGCCCAAGACCCTTACTACTGACTAGTAAAAGTATATTGATAAAAGAATTAATGAACTGGTAACCTGTAAGAATGGTTATATATCATGGACTTTTAGTATGTCTATAACCAGTATTTCTGATTCTCTCCTGGAAAATTAGCACTACTTTCCTCCTGTTTAGATCTCATTAAGTAACACTTCTTTTTAGACTATACCTGATACAATGATGTGAAACCCTTTTAGTACAAGAACATTTCAATGACATAGTGCTATCTTAACTGACTGCCAAAATGTCTGGGTGACAAGGTGGGAGAAGTAGAATCTTTTATTGGACCAACAATTGGACAAGCTCTTGAGGTTCCATAGGGCTCTTCTTCAGGTCTGGGTATCATTTGTGTTGCAGATAGCTGCTGTATAACAAACTCCTGAATTTGAAGACAAATGTAGCCCTGGTTTAACCCTGTGCAACTCCATTTTAATCAATGAAGCCATTCAGGCCCTTGAAGATGTTGAAGTTAAACTTGCATACATCAGGGCTGAATTTGGCCTGTCATCCTGTGTTTATTTTATGAGGAGTTAGTTTGACATGAAAAAATGAAATAAATATGTATACTCTGTAATAGCTTTTGGTTGTAATAGGATAAAAAATTAAAACAAAGGCTCATATTTGTCATGTGTTTTCTTAATGAATCTGCTCTCCAAGGAAAATAAATAAATCATACACCCAGAACTATGTATTTAAAAAGGTACTAAAGAACCTGAAAGGTCTTCGAATTTACTAACATATTATAGTGCCAAAAAAAGGTATTGAATCATGAATCAAGGCATAAACGGTTCATTCTGATTTTGTGATGAAAGCCGCACACAAATTTCACAAGCGCACATAGCTGTATATCTAGTATAAAGTATTTTGCTTTCCTAGGCAATTCCTCTAACAGTCCAGCTTTCAGATACAACAAGAGACAGGATTTGTCACACACATGATCAGCATCAGTATCATTGATGGGTTACTTCTTCCACACAAGTTGGAACATTCAGAATTTTTCTTGAAAAGGAAAGTAGTAGTCTCTCTTCAGCAAACAGAAGCCAAGATGTAGGAAGAATGTGACATATGTTTGTATAATGCTCAGCACAATGGGGTCACCATCAGCATGGGTGCTATTGCAGTATACATAATAAATAACAACACCATATAACCGGCAACCTAGATAATTCTGAAAAAACAAATTGAACCCGAACTTCTGGCAAAATTCTTCTCTGAGCTATAATTGTAGTAAAGGCAGAATTACTCCACTCAGGTCAGTGAAGTAACTCTAGCTTTACACCAAAGAGCAGAATTTGACCCTTCATCGGCATCTGGAATTGATGAGAATTATGATGACATTCTTCATACCTGCTGTTCGAGCTAGTAGAAAAATTCTTGTCGAAATATATGGGGGGAGGGCGGGGAAGGGACTGGAAAATAGCTTTTTAACTAAATGCAAACTTTTACAAAAAAATCAATTTTTTTCAGTAATTTTTCTTTCTTTATTTTTTTGAAAATCCTTGCTCCATTGAAGTCAGTAACAAAACTCCCATTGACTTCAGTGGAGCCAGGATTTTACCTTTTAAGGATATCTGATTGGAGCTCAAATTAGTATTATATAGGAGTAATTTAAAGAACAATAAGCCCGATGAATGTTTAAACATGTCCTAAACTTGTTAAAATTATCTCCTAAATATCTGTCTAAAGAATTCATACATGTTAGTGTTGTATTGTCAGTAGTTGCTCCGTCATATCTGTGGGACAGAGAAAACAGTGAGATTGTTGACGGTGATGGAGAACTGGGTCAGAGGGGACAAAAGGTGAGGAATTCCAGGGGGCAGCAGGACATCCAGAAGCGATTTCATGTACAGAAAAGGATTTAAAAGAATCACCTGTAACAGAAGTTTAGAGAGAGGTTTATGCTTGTCAAATAAAGAACAAGCAGCTAACAGCTGATAGGATGAGTGACTAAATATAGGTAATGTACTGATTTTATGTACGACTGTGTTGGACTCTAGTGGCTGGCCCACAGTGTGAATAACGGGAATAACACTACTAGTGTTAGACAAGGGAGATTTCCTTCAACTCATGCTAGAGGCCTCTGTCCTTGCAGCTGAAGGACCAATGTTCTGGTCCTAATTACCAAAGTCAGGTATCTGGGTGTATGCGTGTTGTGATGCTTGTCGTAATTATGTCAGTTGTATGCAAGAAATGGATGCCTGACAAGTGAAAATCCCCTGGAAAACCAGGTATCCAAGAAATTTTTGGTAGTTGGTAAAAGTGGATGCAGAATATGTGAGGTCAGCAGTAAACAAAGCCATCTGAATCCTTCCTGTGCCATCAGATGTCACTTAGGGCACAAACACGGTTCCGTTGTCCCTGTCTATCCTGGGCCAGTCTTTACATATCCTATATGTTGTTTATTCCCATAAAATTTGCCCCCCTAAATACTGTTTGACGGAGGGATTCTTTAGGTCAGCCCCTTTTACATGTTCCTCCACCTGCCCAATGGCATGCCTACCATGGCAGATGCTCTGGCTTCATTCTTAACATATGTCCCAGATATTTCCATCTTCTTTTCCGGAGATAAAGAGTCAGACCTAGCCCATAACATTTTGGCGCCTAAGGCGGGGGGCTCAAATGATGCCCCCATGGCCCCTCGTTTGGGCCAAAACTTATAACGGTCTCAATTCTGCCTTCTTCCTGTTCTACTCCTCTCATGGTACTGCTCTGCTACCTACCGCAATAAAGGAGAACTAACAACTTAAAATGCCTTTTTCAAAATTTTTAAGTAACACTTAACTTTCAAATGCCTGAACAGCAAATGTAACTTTTCTTGTCTGCATAGTAAACACTGGCATTTTTATCTGTTTGCATAATCGAAGTGGTGCTTTCCATGCCTTCTTGGTTGCAAAGATTTGAACTGCTTCCTGAAGGTCCACAGTCAGGACCAGCTCATGCTTTACTGAGATGGTTGAAAGGCGGACCAGCCTCTCCTATGTCATTGTGGAGGGTAGATGTGTTTTTATTAACTTCAGCTTGGAGAAGCTGCATTCTCCACTGACAACTGTTACAGGAGGTGTTAGAAGTATGCGCAGAGCAACAAAAGCATTTGGAAAGAGTGTGGTCATCTTATTTGTGCGCATATATTCCAGAACAGCCTTTGGAGTTGATCTTGCTGAAATGTATCTTGAAAGGGCTTTCAGTTCATCACCTAAATCACTCGCATCAATATTGCGCATGTCATCATGTGTCAACACTGTCTCTAGTGCCCCGCATTGCTGGTGTAGGTCTTCTTCAGGTATAGTGAGGAGTTTTGGAATATCCTACAACATCCCAAATATACTGCTGGGTTTTTGAGCTGCATGAAACGTTTTTCAACTGACTGTATTGCACAATCTAGCACCTGGTTAAAGAACTCAACTTTGAATTGTTGTTTGAGGTCTTATGGGATTATCCCGTGCCTCATAATCAAAATGTCTTCTTCTTCAGTGACTCTTGTATTCTTGAATGCGTAGGAAAATAGCTTCATTGTGAAGTTCCTCTGCCAACTCTTGTGCACTCTTCAGAACATTTTGAAATCCCTCATCTGACCAGTAAGACTGTAGGTATGACTTTGCTTTGTCCAGTTGTTCCATTGCTCCAGATATATCAAGGTCAACACCTTGGAGTCTCTTGCTTACAACGTTTATTTCAAACAGTATGTCATGCCACAACACTAAGCCACACAGAAATTTGAAGTTATATATGATTCTGGTGATTCCATTTCCCTCTGCCACTGTTCTCCCACGAAAAGTTCCTGTCGTAGCATTATCCTCCATAATGGCAACTATGGCATCATCTCTCTTCCCAATTTGGTGTTTGATAGGCTTTATCGCCTCCACTCGACTTTCCCATCGTGTGGCACTCAGTGGTTTCAGTGTCAGAGAGGATGTTCTCAGATGTTGCTTCAAAATTTGCCATCGATGAGTTGATGGAGAGAAAAATACATAGGTGCTTTGAAATACATTAAAAAATGCAGCAGCCTCACTAGAAGCTGATGCTGCATCACTGACCACCCAGTTCAATGAATGAGAACTGCATGGGACAAAAAAAGCTCGGGGGTTTAACTCTTGGATCCATGTCTACACTCCTCTGTTCTTTCCTCTTATGTTGGCACCATTATCGTAGCCCTGACCTCTCATGTCAGCTTTCGCAGTTCCCGTATCTTCCAGCTTTTTAAGAAGCACATTTGTCATACCAGCTCCTGTAGTATCATCAATGTCAATAAATTCTAGAAAGTGCTCTCTGACAGTCACCATTGCAGGGACATTTTTGCTATGCTCTGTTGTTGTTACAAAACGCACCATTAAAGTCATTTGTTCCGTGTGGCTGGTGTCAGGTGTGCAGTCCAGAATAACAGAGTAATATCCTGCTGACTTCAGATCTGCCACAATCTTCTGTTTGACTTTTGTCGTCAGTAACTGTATGATCTCATTTTGAATTGTTTTTCCAAGGTAGTGGTGTGTGTACATTTCTTGGGTGGTGATTCTTCTTAGATGCTCCTGGAGTACAGCATCAAACTCAGTCATCAGCTCCACAATTTTAAGGAAGTTTCCATGGTTTGTGTGTAACTGATCTGAAGTGCCATGCAGTGCTAGGTTTTGGGTAGCAAGCATTCTCACAATGGCAATGAGCCTTTTCAGAACATTTTGCCAGTAAAGAGACTCTGATGCAATTTTCTCTTGATGCTGATCATCTATGGTGGCCTTTAACCTTAGTCGCATCTCAAGCTCTCATTCCACCTATGGAATGCTCTCTGGTGATTTGCTGCCTTCTCATGGCATACCAGATTTCTAGCCAGATTTTTCCAGTCCTTTGTTCCTGTAGAACCCAATGTGGGTCAAACATTAGACTGGAAGAGTTTGCAACAAAAACAGTATGCAGCATTCTGGGTTTTTGAGTACATAAGCCATGGCCTCTCCACTTTGTCACCATTGGGGATTTCACGCCAGTAATATGTTGGATGGAAACTTCTATTTTCATTGTCTTTGGGGAACATGAAGTTTTTCACCTGCTGTGGTCCATGCAGTACAAGGAAGTCCCTCAGGCTACTGTTCAAGTGGGTCCACATCCTGGATCATCTAGACTTAAGGAACTAAACTCAGCAGCAGCTGTTTCTTGTGCCTCCACCACACTCTTCTCTGATCTAGACTTTTTTTCAAGAATGTGCATGGTTACATCCATTTGAGATGGAGATATGGATGCTACAGTAGCTGCCAGGTCACCTGCACTCTGACAAACTGGAAGATAGGCATCTCCTCACCACTCACATCCTCACTAGGGCCGGAAGGCTTACCGTGAATATTTGTGTCTATGTATCTCAGGAGAGCTCCTTCCTGCTTAGATAGAAAAGCTTCCTTTGCTTTCTTTCTTCTTCTGAATGTTACCCCAGAAGGGCGTTTTCTTCTTTCACTCATGACTGCTGTTCTGTGCCAGCTATAGTGGCTCTCAACACTCAGTTGAAGGGGACAAATAAGCAGGTAGCTTATAAGGGGACAATAAGCTGGTAGCAGGGCCTGAGTGAGGGGAGATATCAGCTTTTAAGGGCCTAACTGGCTCCTACTACTTCAGTTGACTGCCTGTTCTCCTCAAGTGGGTTCAGGGAAGCAGCAGGAAACAGGAAGCTCCCTGAGAAGCTGGTGTTAATCAGTCCAGGCTCCTGGGGGTGCTAGAGAGGTACCTAAGAGGCTCCTCCTGCTCTCTCCCCCTGCAGCTCCTGCTTTCTGTTATTCCATCTCACCTTTTCTCCTGCCTGCCTGTTATGTCTCTTGTGACCTCCTTCCTCCAGCACAGCACTCCACCATCTCTGCGCATCTAGAGCGGAGAGAATACATATGCACCAGTAGCAGACACAGTTGTCTACACTCTGGGTCCTAGTGGCGCCCCCTCAACAGTCTGGCACCTGAGGCGGCTGCCTCAGTTCGCTTCATGGTAGGCCAGCCCTGAAGAGTTATTGAACTTTCTGACAAATCCTGGCACTTGTTGTAAGTTCATTTCATTTAATATCTAGTGTTTTCCCGAAGCACTTGCTTTTAAAGGCAATTAGACATCTATCTGTTCCTTTGATGGATTTCCAGCTTCCACATCCATATGAGAAGGTGAAAATAACGTTTGAGTTAAAAATTAAGCATCGTTTTTTTCAGATGTACACATTTGTGTCACTGACACTCATAGCAACTGGTAAAAGTAACTTTCCTTCAGCTCTGACTGGTTAGCCCAATGTGCCCAATTTTTACAAACTTACTCAGTTGCTGAAAAGCTTGCTAAAGAGTTTATATAACTATACCTTATATAGTAAAGAAGAACTCAGACTGGAAGTTCTTTGGATACAAAGGTATAGTTCTTTGCATCTTGTATAGTGCTGAATACATTTTCAGTACCTAATACATAGTACTTTTACCTAGCTTGCTAGCTAGCTTTATTAGATTTTCCTTTGGCTTACATTATTTTTTTCCAGGAAGTCATTGCACAGCTTTGTAATCTGTGCAATATTATTATCGATGATTCTTTAACAAATTCCTGAATGCATGTTCCGCAGGAAAATTTTAGAAAATTTAACTGTCTTCATATATCCCCTAAAAGATCTTCTATCTCCCCCCCACCAAAAGAAAAAAAAAGATACAGAGATCTTTTTTGCTTTTACTCCTTATTCTTATTTACATCTCAAGCACACACAGGACATGCTATCTTTCGGTCATAAAACACTGGATCCCACTCCTTCTCAAGCCTATCACTGCTTCTGCTGAGTCAGCTGGACGGATCATTAGACAGAGATTTGAAAAGCTGCTTTCTCTCTCCTTAGGGGCTGTGTGTGTGGTGTGCAAAGTACTCCCAGTCCCAGCCTTCAGTCTGAATCTGAGATACTTGGCTCCCCCTTGTGGTTTTTTATTGCCAGCTGTCTTTCTTCTTTAAATCATCAGAGCTATAACTGTTGAAAACAAGACAGTATTATCTAGCCTGTAGTATTTCATGTGCAAAGAATGTCCTTTTGTAGAGCCCTTATGAATTATAGTCAGGAATGAGGAATTACTTTTAAAAACTTGTTCTTTCACTCAGTCTCTCAGGTTGTCCACGAGCAAAGAAAAGTGGAATCAGGATAGCACAAAGCAAGGAAGACAAAGAAGACCAAGAGCCAATTAGGTAAGTACAAATCTAGTCAAATAACCTTTGTGTGTATTATGAGAGCAGGTATATTGGCAGCCTGATTTTCTAAAATATGAACTTTATCATATTTGTCACAGTAATTCAATAACAAAGATACGCTTAACTAAAGACCACAGTTAGTTGTTTTTAAATCAATGGAAAGGTCATATCTGGTTTGCTTAAAACAAATTCAATTGTTCTCTGACTATTAAAGGCTGAATCCTCCACTGATATAAATCCATTGACTTCAGTGACTTGACTTCAGGTGAAGAGCCATGCTTATTTACACCAGCTGAGGATCTGATCCCTTGTATTTGGAAAGTTTGAAAAACTGTATTTTTTAAAGTGAAAATAAAAAATAAAAAAACTTCAAGCTCTCCACAGCCTTGTTCTGTTAACACAGTAAATAAACACTATAGACAAGCTACATCTGACACACAAAGTATTTAAAGGGATTCAGAAGTCAACAGGAGTTGGGAATGATCACCTCTGAAAATCAGGCCAGTGATTTGGGTGCCTGCAAATTGAAGCAATTGCCTAACTTTAGGCACCCAAGTTTGAAAATTTTGGCCCGTGTTTCTCCTTGTGAGATGTGGAATGACCTCTGCTCCCGTTGATGTCAGTCAGTGTGGAGGCTGCTCAGCACCTTTCAGGATCAGACCCCAAACATTGCAGCATTGTTTTAGTGTAAGATAACCAGACAATGAAACGGACTACTCTGACTGTCCAAGCTGCACAAATTGTAAAATTTAATCAAGCAGCAACATGCTGAAAAGTACATTCAGTGTTTAATACTCTAAACTGCTCCTACTAACACAGGTAACAACATTTGTTTCTTAAAAATAAATGGGGCTAAATATTATGGGGGGAAATCTCGAGCAACAGTGAGCACCTGATGAGCACACAAAACTCCTTTCATTGATCTCTCTGGGCCCAATCCTGTGAGATTTAATAGCTTCTAATAGCCAGTCAGCCAATGAGCACTACCACATTTCACGGTTTGCCCCAATAGGCACTGTCGGTGCTTAAAATCTCGGAAGCTTTGCCCCGTGATTTTTAATCTGACAATGGCCCTTTGAAGTACTAACTATGGCAAAGGTTTGATTGAGATCTAAGTCTTTATAACATTACCATAATTTTAAAGTAAATCACCTTTAAATTTCATACACATTCTTCAAATGCACATAGAACTATGCTAAGTGGGATTTTAAAAAATTTGAGTTTTTAAATTTCACTATTCAGTCACTGAAGCTCAGTAACTATCACTTTAAACCCAGTGTGCAATTTACCATAATAGACACCTTCATTTAAAACATGTACCCTGCTACTTTCTCTCCAATATGCAGTGTAAGTGGAAAGCCTAGGACTTTGCCATTGATCAGCATGGTTATTTTTTATCAGCCAGAGAGCTGAAAATCTTTTTTTGATTAACAAAGTTCTTCTAGCTTCACATGTTTGACTATTCCATTGGGGTATCTTTGGTGATTTTTTTTTTAAGTCCATAGAGCATGATTGTTCTTTTCTTTTCATGTCAGGTTTATTTTGACTTTGTTGTAGAGGCTACCAGGTATATGATGGCAAGACAATAAAGTTTATCTCATCTATCTGCTATCCAGATGTCCAGTTCCTGGTTGTGATGGTCAGGGTCATATAACTGGAAAGTATGCATCCCATCGCAGTGCATCAGGGTGCCCTCTAGCTGCCAAAAGGCAAAAGGATGGGTACTTAAATGGCTCACAGTTCTCTTGGAAATCAGTGAAGACGGAAGGTATGTCATGTCCAACTCCAGGATGTGATGGCTCGGGACATGTCAGTGGTAGTTTTCTTACCCATCGTAGGTGAGTAACTACAGTCTATATTTTCCCCTCAAAAGTACTCCTTAAGTTAGATAACCCTAATATGTAGTACAACCTCTTGCCATGGCATGTTTCTGTTTTAATTTAATTTTGTCTTTTTTTACTCTGTGGGAAGCCACCTTTCTAGTGGTTTAAGCAGGGACTCAAGATTCCTGAGTTCTGTTTTTAGCTATAAGGTCTTTCAGGAGGAGATCATGATTCCTTTCGTATATCGAAGGAACTTCCAAAAATAAATGTTCAATTATAAAAACTCCAAGTCTGCCACTGACTTGCTGTGTGACTTGTTACCTAGGTACTTAGGCCTACCATTGCAAACTTGGGTGCCTAAAGTTAGGCACCTAAATTCATCTGTATAAGCAGCCTGATTTGCAGAGGGGTTGAGCACCTGCATCTCCCATTAACTTCAGGGAGACAAATACTGAGCACCTCTGTAATATCAGGGTACTTATATAGGTGTCTGTGTATGGACTGAGATGCCTAAAAAAAGGTTGGCCTTACCCTCTCTGTGTCTCAGTTTACCCTTCTGTGAACTGGTATGTTTACTTACCTCATGGAGGTGCTGTTATCACATTCTGGGCTGCAATCCAGACCAGTGAGGGCACATGAAGTAAACTTTTCTTTTGCAAAATGTAAATAGGTCACTGTGGTGTGTTTTGACAATTTGATTCTTGAACAAGTTGTCAGAAACCCTAGAGCCCACAAATCTGGTGTGAAAGGATTTTACTACCGAGCTTAATTTGAAACAGCATTCCACTCCGACAATGTCAGCACTATGGATTGGCGTGCACTAGCTTGAGAGAGACGTGGACTCAGGAGCAGCTTAGCTACTCTAATACATTATAAGAGAGGTGCATGCAAAGATGCTATTTTAAGGGCCCTTGGGTCCTTTCCCTTGTGTGTGTTCAGCACCTCAATTTCATTGTGACTGTCTTGTTCGAAATACATCAAATCAGAATTCACCCCTTTGAAACATGATCATGTATGTGTAAAAATCCCTTTAAGAGGGACGAGGTTGCCTAAGCTATTTACAATCTATCTGAGTTGAGCAAATTAAATATATTTTCCCTTTTGGAAAGCAAGATATTTAAAAAATATGTGCTTACCTTACATTAGTCTTGTGAGCTAATGCTCATGCCCATTATAAGTTATTGCTAAACACAGAGGGAAAATAATTAGCCTTGAATAATATACCCTGTAATGTCATTGAGAACAGTGGAGTTCCATGGGGTATAAGTCAGGCAGAGCTTGGTTCATGGAATGAAATCCAGCATCTTCCAGTCCTGTCACAGAAGGCTCCACATGATGTAGAAGTGCAATGGGGGATTCATCACAGTAGTGCTGGGTGAGGAATTTGTGCGCAGACTGGCGGGACAGCAGGGGAATGTCTAGTTGATCTGTGAACTGTGTGGCTTCACTGGGGAGGAGTAGTGGTCATCATCCACTGTTTTCTCTCTGTGGAGGACAAGGGGCTGGTCTGTATTAATTTATTAAACCTGAATGTGACGGGGTCCTGGGAAACGTTTATTTCTGACTATTTTAGAATATGGACCATAAATACGGGTAGGGTTAGTTAATAGCAGAGCTGACAGGAAACAAGCAAGAAGTTAACACAATGAATCCAAATAAGACACCTCTTTGTAAATAAGTCAGGAGGTTAAGGAACAAATACCTGAGTTATTAGCTGTAAAGATGTTATTTTCAGGCCCTGGCAAAGTTACACAGCTGTTTTGCTAAGGCTGGGAACAGACAGATCGAAAGAAATGAAATGGTTTAATGGCTCTCAAAAGGAGGGCAAGGCAGTTGTTCAGAGCAGCTCATGAGGAGCAGACTGACACAGACAAACAGACAGGTCCTGTGGCATGGATGGGTCTGAAGCAACTGGGTCTTCCAAAACTTCTAGGAGATGGTGAGCCTTGGGTGAAACAGATATGCATATAGCTTGTCTCAGGCTTTGTTCCTCCTATTCAGATTAAACATTACTTTGGTTTGAAAAAAGCTGTCTGACCACTGTATCATCTGGTATAGAGGCTTGTTTCAGCAATAGGATACATACTACCATTAGTAATTCTGCAATTTCATATTTGAGTTCCATCAGTACTCCTGGGTGAATATCATCTGATCCTGGTGACTTCTTACTATTTAATTTATCAGTTTGTTCTGAAACTTCCTCCATTGATACATCAATATGGGACCATACTTCAGATTTGTCACCTTAAAAGGACAGCTCTGATGAGGATCTCTCATCCTCTGCAGTGAAGTCAGATGCAAAGAATTCATTTAGCTTCTCTGTGGTTGTTTTATCTTCCTTGAGTGCTCTTTTAACACCTTGGTCACCTACTGAGCCCACTTCCTATTTGGCAGGGTTTCAACTTCTAATTTACCTTAAAAATATGTTACTGTTAGTTTTTGTATCTTTAGCAAGTTTCTTCTCAGATTCTTTCTTGGCCTGCCTTATTATACTTTTACTCTTATGCTCCCAGAGTCTGTGCACCTTCCTATTATCCTCAGTAGGATTTGACATCCAAATTTTAAAGTATGCCTTTTTGCCTCCAACGGGCTCTATCGCGCAGTTTAGCCATGGTTATTCTTTTGATCATCTTATTGTCTTCTGATTTGGGATATGCATTTAGTCTGAGTGTCTACTGTGGTATTTTTAAATAGTTCCCATGCTGTTTACAGGCATTTAATCCTTGAGACAGCTCCTTTTAATTTCCATCTAACAAGCATCCTCATTCTTGTATAGAGCCCCATTTTAAAGTTAAATGTTACTGTGGCAGGTTTTTCTGCTATTTGACCTCCTACAAGGATATTACATTGAATTACATTATGATCACTATTACCAAGCAGTTCAGCTATTGTTACATCATGAACCAGAGCCTGTGCTTCACTTAGGACTAAATCAAGAATTGTGTCTGCGGGTTCCAGGACTAGCTGCTCCAAGAAGCAGTCATTTTTAGTATCTGAATATTTTATCTCTGCATCCCATTCTGAGGTGTCATGTACCCCGTCAATAGGGGGATTGCTGACATCACCCACTGTTATTGCGCTTTCTGCTTTTGTAACCTCTCTTAATATCTTTGGAATTTAACAGTCACTGTCACCATCCTGGTCAGGTGGTCAGGAATATATTCTTACTGCAATACTCTTTTTATTCAAGCATGGAATTTCTATTCATAGAGCTTCTGTGGTACAATTTGTTTCATGTAAGATTTTTACGTTATTTGACTCCATGCTTTCTTTCACATATAGTGCTACTTCCCCACCAGCACAACCTTCCCTATCATTCCTATATATTCTATACCCTGGTATTACCATATCCCATTGTTTATTCTCATTCCACCATGTTTCCGTGATGCCTATTATATCAATATTCTCATTTAATACCAAGCACTCTAGTTCACCTATTTTAGCATTTACACTTCTAGCATTTGTACAGAAGCACTTGTATATTTTGTCAATATTCAGTTGCTTGCCTTCAAGTGGGACTCTATTTCATTTTATTGTTCCTCACGAGCACCTACCTATACTTTATTAACTTCTTTCCTATCCTTTTTACTAGGATATTGAGTTCTCCCTTTAAAAAATTCATCCCTAAAGGTCATCTCTGCCTGAACAGCGTACTTCTCCACACTTGTTGGCTTTTCCCCAGCTTTTAGTTTAAAAAATCCTCTACAACCTTTTTAATTTTATGTGGCAGCAATCTGGTTTCATTTTGTTTCATGTAGAGCTCATCCCGTCTGTTTAGACCACTCCTTCCCCCAAAGGCTCCCCGGTTCCTAATAAACCTAATCCCTCCTTCCTACACCACCATCTCATCCACGCTTTGAGACCTTGCAGTTACACCTGTCTTTCTGACCTTGAGTATGGAACTGGAAGCATTTCAAGGGTATCACAGAATCATAGGACTGGAAGATACCTCGAGAGGTCATCTAGTCCAGTCTTCTGAACTCATGGCAGCACTAAGTATTATCTAGACCATTGATTCTCAAACTTTTGTATTGGTGACCCCTTTCACACAGTAAGCCTCTGAGTGCAACCCCCCTTATAAATTAAACACTTTAAAAAATATTTAGCACTATTATAAATGCTGGAGGCGAAGCGGGGTTTGGGGTGGAGTCAGGGGTGAAAGTAAGTCGAGTGACTTACTGATACGCTGGGGCCAGCTCTGGCCCCCAGAAGGGGCGAGGCCTAGGGCGGAAGGGGTGTGGCCGAGGGGGGTCAGAGCCAGCCCCAGCCCACCCTGTAAGGTAAGTGCCCCCCCTTCACCTCCTCCCCCCCTCCACTGGGGTAGCAGCAGCAGCCCGGGGCTCTGGGTGCTATTTAAAGGGCCTGCGGCTCCCCTGCTTCTACCACCCCAGTCCTTTAATTAGCCACCTGAGCCCAAGGGAAGCAGCGTGGCTCCAGTGGCTATTTAAAGGACTGGGGCGGCAGAGGCAGCTGGAGACCCAGCCCTTTAAATAGCTCCTGGAGCCCCTGCTACTCCAGGGCCCTGGGGGCTATTTAAAGGGCCTGTGGCTCCCCTGCTTCTACTGCCCCGGTCCTTTAAATAGCCCCCGGAGCCCTGGAGTAGCAGCGGCAGGGCTCCGGCGGTTATTCAAAGGGGCGTACTGGCTTACTTTCACCTCTGGGTGGAGTCTGACTGCTCCCAAGCGCTCACATAATAACCTCACGACCCCGTGAGGGGTCATGACCAATTTGAGAACCCATGATCTAGACCATCCCTGACAGAAGTTGTCTAACCTGCTCTTAAAAATATCCAAAGATAGAGATTCCACAACTAGGCAGTTTATTCCAGTGCTTAACTACCCTGACAGGAAGCTTTCCTAATGTCCAACCTAAACCACCTTTGTTGCAATTTAAGCCCATTGCTTCTTGGCCCATCCTCAGAAGTTAATGAGAACAATTTACCGCCCTGTTCCTTGTAACAACCTTTTATGTACTTGAAAACTATTATCATGTCCCCACTCAGTCTTCTCTTCTCCAGACTAAACAAATCCAATTTTTTCAATCTTCCCTCATAGGTCATGTTTTCCAGACCTTTAATCATTTTTGTTGCTCTTCTCTGGACTTTCTCTCATTTGTCCACATCTTTCCTGAAATGCGGTGCCCAGAACTGGACACAATACTCCAGTTGAGGACTAATCAGTACATGAAGAGTGGAGGAATTACTTCTTGTGTCTTGCTTACATCACTCTTGTTAATACATCCCAGAATGTTGTTTGCTTTCTTTTGCAACAGTTTCCCCCTGTTGATTCATATCTAGCTTGTGATCCACAATAACCCCCAGGTCCCTTTCCACAGTACTAGGCAGTTATCTCCCATTTTGTATGTGTGCAACTGATTGTTCCTTCTTAACACTTTGCATTTGTCCTTATTGAATTTCATCCTATTTACTTTAGACCATTTCTCCAGTTTGTCCAGATCATTTTGAATTTTAATCCTATCTTCCAAAGCACTTGCAATCCCTCTCATCTTGGTATCATCCACAAACTTTATAAGTGTATTCTTTATGCCATTATCTAAATCATTGATAAAGATATTGAACAGAACTGGACCCAGAACTGATCCCTGAAGGATGCCATTTGATATGCCCTTCAAGATTGACTGTGTACTACTGATAACTACTCTCTGGGAATGTTTTTTCAACCAGTTATGGACCCACTTTATAGTAGATGTAGGAATGCTACCATAGAGGTCCTGGACTTCAATCTCTTACGTAGAAACCTAAATTTGACCTTCAGGACCTCTCTCCTCCCTTTCCCTGTGTCACTGGTACCTGCATGTTCCCTCACCACTGGCTCCTCCCCAGCACTACATATAAGGCTATCTACATGTCTTAAGAGATCCGCTGATTTCCTACCCGGTAGGCAATTCACTGTGCAGCTCTCCCAGTCATCACAAACACATACTATCCATACTATCCATACACATACTATCCATATTTCTAATAATCAAATCTCTTACTATTATTGCCTGTCTCTTCTTAATAATTACCCTCAGAAGGGTATCCTCAGTGCAAGTGGATACCATGACATCATCTGGAAGGTGGGTCCCAACTATGGGATCGTTTCCCTCTGCTCCATCTTGATGCTTTCCTCTCTTGAGACTTTCCTCCTCCTTAACAGCCCGGGAGCTGTTGAACAGGAGATGAGATATCTCTACTGTGTCCCTGAACATCTATGTATCTCTCTGTTTTCCTTTGTTCCTCCAGTGGAAAAAAAAAGCCAACATAAGGTTTATAAGGCACTAGAGCATTAAAAATGAGCTAAAACAAGATTACACATTAATCTCACTTGTAGCGGAAGACCTATGACTCAGAAGTGAATTATAAAGGCCGTATATCTGATGTGAGTTGATATGTATTATTCTGTTGAAACCACTAAACAATCTGGTGAAATATTTCCATTGGCTGAGGTTGTTTTTAGAAAAGTCAGTGATTTTTGACGCATTGAGGGTAAATTCTGCTTTAATTGTTTGATCACTGAAGCAGATTTTATTCATATTTTGTTCTTTCTCCTGAAGGAATGGAGGCAAGTAAATTCCTATACTCTCTCCTTAGCCTGGCAGTAGTCCTTCCTCATTCCATCCTCCTCTTCACTCTCCCTTTCTGGCGACCAGTAACTCCTCCCATTCCCATAGTAGTCTCTCAGCTTCATTCTTCCTCTTAATCTTATTTCTACCCTTGGCCCAGCCTCTCCACTTTAGCACACTACAGGCATTATGCTAATTCTTCCCTGTTCCTGGCCTAACGTTCCAGTGTGACCTGCCTTCCCCTGATTGTTTCCAACTTGGAGCAGCAGCTAGTAATCACCATTAGGGGAGGTGAATCACATCTATAGTGCAGGCAGAAGTAAGTGGAGTGTTTACCAGCAGAGAGTGGGGTCTGCCTGCTTCCAAGATTCCCAACTCATTTCATTATTTGATTTTAAATGTAACCCTTTTTCCCGTCAGAGTTGGCAGCAACAAGGGCCAGGTTCAGTATCTAGGGATTCCATTCCAATAACACAATGCAAAACTGGCTCGAGCCCCTACCTAGTGACCTGGGACAAATATATACCACCGCCGCTGAGCGCCTCCAAGAGGCAATACTTCCCCTCTTGCAAGCACAGAGTCTGAGTGTAGCAAAGCCTTTTAATAAGAGAGAGAAACAATGTGGCATTATGTTGGGGAAACATCACCAACAGGATTCATAACACAACCCATGAGCAAAAAACCCACCCCAAGCAAATTGCGGCGTGTCCTTTCCCTTTGGTTCTTGAGTCCAACAACCCAAAATCACCCAAAGTCCCAAAAGTCCAACAACAAAAGTCTCTGTCCCTGGTCAGTGCAGCCCCAGAGTTTGAAAGTTTATCTGCAGAGTTTTACCTTCCAACCTGGGTGGAGATGGGGGGAGTTAAGGGGCACCTTACCTGGTCCAAAGCCAATTGCCCCACCTCTCCATGGGGCTCTGCTCCTCTCCACCAGCCATCCCGCGAATCGCTCCGCTCTGCCAGCCATCCCATGAGCCGCTACAGCCATCCCGCAAACTGCTGTGCTCCAAGAGCTGCTCTGCTCTACCAACCGTCCCGCAAACTGCTCCGCAATATATCTTCAGGCTCCCCCACTACTTAACACAACACTCAGTGATTTCAGCTCTTAGTAAGTTTAGCTCTTTTGTGATTTCAGCTTGTAGTAGGAGAGCCTCAGTGCTGGTGCACCGTTGGCCCAACGTGAATTCAGCTCAGCAGCCTAGATTCCTAATGGAATCAAAATTAGCTCTGATATTCCATAGTAGAGAGAGGAGGAAGTGCAATTAGCATGTAGCATCACCATGGGGCCTATACCACCAAGTATTAATACCTATCCCCAGCCTCTTTCTCCATTCACTGGGTTTTGGAACCCATGACCCTTGTCTAGCGGGTGCTGCTTAGTTGATGGTGAGTCCCTCCATCATAACAAAAGGCCAAGTACAGTTCCACTGTCCTTGATTCACGTAATCAGGATAATAACAGTTTATTCCTGCCTCAATAACAGAGAAACTGGGGCGCCTACAGCCGCCAAAGTGACCATCTAGGGGGGGTGGGTGTGCCTAAGCAAATGAGATCAGCTCCTGAAGTTCTTTTTCACAACCCACCATGAGTTGCCACCAGATGTCAGGGTAGAGCTCATCCTGCCTCTGCTTACATCAACATTTCAACAAAATACACACATAAGGCAGTTAAAATTAGAGCTGGGCCAGGGATCATTACTTCTCTGTTGGCCCCATTATTTCCTGCAGAATTTAGGCTGGCCTTTTTTTTTAAATTAAATTTCTAGACCTTATGGGAGCAGAGGTAATCTGATTTTGAGTGAATACACTGTTGTCTCATTTGTCTGGCTCCTCAGAGAGATAAAGGGAAATAGTAGGGCAAAGAGAAGTGTGAACTACCCCACTCATTATAATGCTATATGAACTCTGAATCCTAGCAATCCCAGGGACTAGCAACAAGAATTTTCCTATAAGCTAGGGACATATCAGTTGGAATGTCAGAAGAGGAGAAAGACTTGGGTATATTGGTTGGTCACAGGATGACTATGAGCTGCCAATGTGATGCAGCCGTGAAAAAGGCTAATGAAGTCCTAGGATGCAACAGGCAAGGTATTTTCCATAGAGACCGGGAAGTGTTAGTATCATTAGAAAAGGCACTGGTGAGACCTCATCTGGATACTGTGTGAAATTCTGGTCTCCCATGTTTAAGAAAGATGGATTCAAACTGGAAGAGGTGCAGAGAAGGACTGGTAGGATGATCTGAGGAATGGAAACATACCTTATGAGAGGAGACGAAAAGAGCTTGTCTTGTTGAGCCTAATCAAAAGACGTCTGAGGGGAGGTGTGATTGCACTGTATAAATGCATCTGAGGGATACATACCAGGGAGGGAGAGGAGTTATTTAAGTTGAGCACCACTGTGTACCCAAAAACAAACGGATATAAATTGGCCATAACAAGTTTAGGCTTGAAATTAGGCAAAGGTTTCCAACCACCAGAGAAGTGAAGTTCTGAAACAGTCTTCCTAGTGGAGCAGTGGGGGCAGAAAACCTGACTTGCTTCTAGACTGAGCTTGATAAGTTTATGGAGAGGGTGGTGTGATGAGACTGCCTATAATGGCATGTAGCCAGCCTGCGACTTCTAGCAGCAAATATCTCCAACAGCTGGTAATGGGACACTAGATGGGAATGGCTCTGAGTTACTACAGAGGATTCTTTCCCAGGTGTCTGGCTGGTGGGTCTTGCCCACATACTCAGGGTCTAACTAATCGCCATATTTGGGTTGTGGGGGTTTCGCCTTCCTCTGCAGCATGAGGCATGGGTCACTTGTAGGTTTAAACTAGTGTAAATGGTGGATTCTCTGTATCTTGAAATCTTTAAACCCTGATTTGAGGACTTCAGTAACTCAGCCAGAGGTTAGGGGGCTATTCCAGGAATGGATGGGTGAGGTTCTGTGGCCTGCAATGTACAGGAGGTCAAATTAAATGATCATGACGGTCTCTTTTGACCTTAGAGTCTTCAAGTTTATGAGCCAGTGTACAAGTCATCATGACACAAGTTCCCTCCCACCTGGGAGTTGTGGCCTCAGGCCCCAGGACAGGAATCAGTTGTTACCGCTGAGCCTCAGACTATCTGCATTTGTTTCTCCAAAGCCACTTCCTTCACGACTTCCTGGGATAACATGTGGTAAACTAAAAAGTTTAACTCAGTCCCTTACATTCTGTTCTCTTGGGATCTGTCCATGGCTTGCTCCCTAGGCAAGCTAAACTACTTCTCCTCAGGGCACAGGTTCACCAGTCAAATACACGACAAAAGTCCAAAGAAAACAAAATTTTTCCCCTCAACTAATTTCTGAGGTCACAGTTTCTCAACAGCAGGTCTTTGTCAATGTCCTACAAACTTCCCTGCCCTCTATCTTAAGTCCAGCCATACAGGAAAAAACAGTTCCTACTTCTTCCTAGTCTTTCCATGTTATGAGGAACCAGAGCTGCTTTAGCTCCCTTTCAGATTCCTCACCCTCACTGAAAATCGGACCCTTCAACCTGCCATCGACGCGGGATAAAAGCTTAAACTGAGGGCTAAAAGAGAGAGAGTGGTTCAAGATAATTAAAATGGTACAGAACCCTAAAGTTTCATGATGCCATCCTCCATTCCCTCTGTTGTGCCAGTGATGCATTTCTCACAAACTTGTCTGTGCAAAATTCTCTATGCCACTCTTTATTCGTGTCATAGCTTTGATCCAAAGAGGCATTAATCTGTTATTTCAGTTCTTCCACAAGGTCAGGCCCTACTGTGCTAGACACTGTACAAACGCATTGTGCCAGATATAACAGACACATTTCAGATTATTGTATCAATTTTATAAATGTTATCTGTGAGCCAGGGATTGTATTCTAGCTGCCCGGGCATAGGCAGCGAGTTATATGGACCCGTGGTGCCTGTGCTCCACCAATATTCAGGGACATGGACCCAGTTCCACCAACGTTTGGCTTATATTTTCAGAGCCGTCCTGTCCATGGGACAGACCAGGGCAACCGCCCCAGACCCCATGCTTTGCAGGGCTCCGCGCTTCAGGGGACGCAGGGTTCCAGGGCAGCCTGGAGGGTTAGCGGGGGGCCTGGCACGGGCAGCAGTGAACAACCCAGCCGCAGCCTGCTCCGCTCCACCCCGCCCCATCTCTTCCTGCCCTGGTCTGCCCCCACTCTGCCCCCACTCCACCCCTTCCCTAAACCCCCACCCTGCCTCTCCCCACCCTGCCTCTTTCTGGCTTCTACCCACTCCCCATAAGTGACGCCGGGAGACGGCAGGGCAGAGAGGGCTGGGATCGGGTTGCTCGCTGCTGCCAGCGCCAGGCCCCCTGCTATCCCCTCCAGGCTGCCCTGGATCCCAAGTTCCCCTGAAGCACAGGGCCCCCCAAAGCACGGGGCCCAGGGTGGTTGCCCTGGTCTGTCCTATGGATGGGATGGCTCTGCTTGGACTCGTTCTGGATACCACCAAAAATTATGCAAAGGAGGTGCCCATGTGCATGGGGGAAGGTTACCAAATTCACTCCAGTAACTAAAATCAGTGGGAGGTGATTACTGAAAATCCTGAGACAGGTAAATAACTCCAGAGAAGTACCATGCCCTGGGAGGAACTGTATAAACTCGTTCAGACTAGGTTCAAGAGGCCCAGAAGACAAAGAAAGGGCTTTGTCGTAAAGAATCAGCATAAATTGATTCAGGGGCCTTCATTTTGATCCAAAAACTGACATGAGATTGTAACCAGGAGGGCAAAATTCTGCTGGAAGGGTTTGAAGGACTAGAACCTACCAGGCTTTCCATGTGAAATATGGGTGACACCTAGTATGCCTGTAGATTGTATCTTGTTTTATAATTTGTGTCCTTTATAATTCTTTTATCCTAAAACAAACATACTGTGCTCCATGAAGGCTGACTGGTCACCCTATCATTGTCCCTGGGAACAAACAGACTGCAGGTTCTGGACTAAAGTCAGACCTACTGTGATGACAGTGAATTGTAGGGGGGACTGCAAGCCTAAATCCCCTATTTAGAGGGTGAGGGAGAGCAGTGATTGCTGGAGTCCTGACATCTAAAGGTGTGCCCTGGAGGAGACCACAAGGGAGACAGGGGTACTGTTAACCTGGAACTGTGACACACGTAATAAGAGACAGTCTCTGTCCTGAAAATTTTTCTTCTAAATAAACAAAATAAATACAAGGAGAGAGCAAGGGAAATAAAGTGATTTGTGCAAGGTCACGCAGCAAGTCAGTGGCAGAGTTGGGAACAGAACCTAGGTTTCCTGCCTCCCAGCCTAGAGCCCTATCCACTAGATCACACTGATAATAATAGCCATAGTTTATTATTATATATTATTTCAATAATAGAACTGGAAAAATCAATTTGGAAAATATTGATGGAAAATGGGGTTGAAAATTTTAAATGTTTTTGTAAAAAATTTGTCCATCTTTTTATCAGTTCTGTTTAATAATAATAATAATAATTAATAATAATAATTCAAAGCCTTGTAGATGTGATCATTCAGACCATTCAGAGTAGTATATTTTAATGAGTGAACATCAGTGTTGGAAAGTCACAGGTTTTAAGGTCAGTAGGAACAAATACAATCATTTAGTTTGACCTTCTGCGGGACACAGGCTATACAACTTCACCTAATGATTCCTGGATCAAGCTTGATAACTTGTGGTTGAATTGGAGCATATCTTGTAGGAAGAAATCGAGTCTTTACTTAAAAACTCCAAGTGTTGGAGGAGCTACCATAGTTCATGGAAATTGGTTCCATATTGCACATACTTAGGTTATTTAGGAGAAAAATTAACTGCTGTAGTGGTTCTGGCTCTGCATTTAAGCTTGACATGTGAACAATTAAAAAACAGTAGAAATAGTTCACTCTAGCCTTGGGAACAAAGTGTAAATTTCACAGTTTGCAGAAGCATATATGTAGCATGTGGAATCTAGAGTTCAAATGTGTTATTAAATTTTGAATATATTGGTGCTGAAAGAATGTAGAATTGATTTTGGAAACATTTCAGAAAGTCCTCTGCTTTTAAAGACTGATAGAAATGGGAACACAGTACTCCAGCTTGTAATGACGTTAGACATATTTTTCCTCCTGCTGATTCTACTACACAGTGCCATGTTAAGGACAGGATTTTTAAGAATGGGAACAGTTTTGTGCCCACAGTTAATTGCTGAGTGTGAGCACAATCTGGCCCAACAGCTTTTTCATTTGCCAGGATAGAACAATTAGACATATTCTTTTGCATGGTGTGATTAGAGGATGACCATAATATGAGAGACAGTTCAACATTTGGGGAATGTAAGCACACTTTTAAATGTTCCACACTTAGGGACACTTTTTCAAGAATACATGGTGAAATCTTTGTCCCTCTAAATTTAGTGGCAAAACTGCTATTGACTTGAGTTGGGCCATGATTTCACCTAAAATTTTTTAAAGTCTGAGATAATCAGATGTCTAAATACTAGTGGATTGTTGGGGTTTTTTGGCCAACAATTAAATCTGAGTTTCCATATTTCTTTGATCACATCTGCAAATGGTAGAAACTGCTGAAAGTTGATCAGTAAGGGATATTGTATCTTGGCTGAATGAATTTCTGGGCTGCCCAATATAATAATACAGTACCTCTGCATTACTATGGGTATTAATCAAAGACTATATAAGCTTAATAGGATAAATGGTTTGTCCTACATTTCAGAGATGCTGAATTGAAATTCTGTTGGGATTGTAGTTGTATATAGAAAAATTGCCTCGTACTTTTAATTCTCTCGGTTTTAAATGGATTGCTGCACGTAATTGTCTTAATCAAAATTTTCCTCATTTCAAGAAAATATTTAAATAATTATTTGTATGTATTTCATCTATTAGTATATAGAACATGTGTCCCCAAAATAGTGTCTAGGACTCTGTACATAGAATGAGATAGTGGAGGAGTGAACCCTGAAATAGTGTTAAATCGCATTTTACATGCAGGTCTCATCGTGGGTAGGGAATGCACTTTTCTAAAGTCCAAACAAAAATCTGATCCAAAGTAATTCACATGTTTTAAAAAGTGATTTAGAAAAAGAACAATTCAAATATAGGAATAGGTTATATCTAAAAACGAGCATACTAGTCATTCAGAAGAGCTCATTATTAAAGACACAATTAGAGCTAGCCAGTTCCCTCAGTCCTTGAAATTCAGAGTTCCTGTGTTTGGGTTTTTGAGATTAAACGTGTAGGGCAGATAGTGTTTTGTTTAAATGGAGCATTTAAGCAGTAACCCTTTTTATAAGGTAAGTTTTTTGGATACCACATCTCTAAAAGGCTGCATTGTTCTTTTCCTAGTTTAGATTTTGTACATAAAATGCTTTTTCTTGGATTTATATATAATCTGCACATTCAAAAAGAGGTGGGGGCAGAAAAATAAAAC
Organism: Eretmochelys imbricata; assembly: GCF_965152235.1. NCBI lineage: Eukaryota > Metazoa > Chordata > Testudines > Cheloniidae > Eretmochelys > Eretmochelys imbricata. The sequence goes on from NC_135574.1 coordinate 37,015,518, forward strand.
CAAAAAATAATTTATGAAGCTCCTCCCTCTCTTTCAGAACCACATACCCTATCATTTTTGTGCAGAGTGGAGATAAAGTTCCTCTCCGATGTTATGTCATGACAGTTTTAGTTGACAAATTTATTGTCAATGACCTATTACAATTTAATAGGCTCTTTATTTTCTTATCGTTCACAGTCTATCAGGATGCCCCAGAGCCACTTCCGCCATGAAGAAGGCAAAGCTGTCTGGAGAACAGATGCTAACAATAAAGCAACGGGCCAGTAATGGTAAAATTTTAATCATTCTCTTTTAAATATTACCTCTTTCCAAGATAAAAGACACATTGCTATGTGGGCCTTTTTATAAGTCTTTCTTAGTGTATACCATGAAGGAGATCATTTTAGAAAGCAATGCAACTGACTTCCATGCTATTGAAGCCTGAGCCAGAAATACAGGAGGTCAGATTCTGGCCTGAGTTACACCAGAGAAAATCTGAAAAACTCTATTGACTTTATTGAGGAGATTCTGGATTTACACAGGGGTAGCTGTGTAAATATTTTCTAATATAATAAAATGCTATGTTTTTTCTGACTCAAGTCTGATGCCCCAAGGTGGCCAGTGGGTCTCACATTGCACAACTGCTCAGAAGATGAGGGGACCTGATTTTCAGAGGTGCTGAGCACTCACAGCCCCCACTGGTTTCAACTGGAGTTGTAGGTACTCAGCACTTCTGAAAGTCAGATCAAGAGGGCCTTGTGTTAATCATCTTCAGAAAATCCTCTGGCCAATCTGGAGGTCCAGTTCCTGGCTGGGAACCTCTTGACCAATGGAAAACTATACAAAACTACTTTCTACCTTCCTGCAGTTGTGCTCCAGGACAAATACTGGCAAAGCAACATCATAAAGCTGCATTACATCCAACATCCCAGCCATGTTGGAGTTGCATGAAAAGCACTTTCAGCAATTCATATACATCCAAGGGAAAGTACTTTTTAAACTTTAGAGAGACAAGGTGGATACAGTAATATCTTTTATTGGACCAACTTTTATTGGTGAGAGAGTTTGAAAGCTTGTATCTCTCACCAACAGAAGTCTCTCTAATATCCAGCCTTGTCTCTCTAATATCCTGGGACCAATACAGTTCCAACACTTCTTAAAGTTTGGAATTGTATTTAATGAGAGGTGCTTATTTTCTTGAACCATTAATCTCATCCCTTACACATGGGATAAACTGCCATCCACAATCCATAAAGCTGTCACCTTATCCACCTTCAAGTCCCTTCTCAAAATTTACCACTTCCTTAATACTTATGGAATGTTGCCATCTGTTAACAGCTAGCCAGGTGACAATTTGTGTTTACTGCTCCAGATTGGGTAAGAATTGCACACAGCCTATGATTTTGTTACCCTGTTTCCCCTAATCCCAGTCCAATTGTTTGTCTCTAGTGTGTTTTGCCATTTAGACTGTGATCTCATTAGGTCAGGGACTGTCATTTGTTATATGTTTATACAGCTCCCAGGCCCAGATTCTCAATGGTATTTAGGCACCTAACTCTTATTGATTTTAGTGGGAGTTAGGTGCTTTAATACCTTTAAGGAGCTAGGCTCCAGCACAATGGGGCCCTGACTTGGTTGGCCTCTAAGCACTACCATAGTATAAAGGAGCCTATAATAAATAACAGGTTTCAGAGTAGCAGCCGTGTTAGTCTGTATTCGCAAAAAGAAAAGGAGTACTTGTGGCACCTTAGAGACTAACCAATTTATTTGAGCATAAGCTTTCGTGAGCTACAGCTCACTTCATCGGATGCATTCAGTGGAAAAAAAAATGCATCCGATGAAGTGAGCTGTAGCTCACGAAAGCTTATGCTCAGATAAATTTGTTAGTCTCTAAGGTACCACAAGTACTCCTGTTCTTTTTATAATAAATAATAATCCCTACACAGGACCTCTTCAATTACAAAGCAGTTAAAATACCCCAAATTGGAACTATGAAATTAAGAAGCAGCTTTGATTGTCTCCAAAAGGAATCCCATGCACTCCTCATTAGCTGGAAGAATAAAGGCTATGACACTTCAAAAGTCTGAAGGGGAGGTCTATAGTCAGGAAAAAATGGGAGATTCATCAGAGTTCTTCTAGAACTTGGGAGAAGGGGGAAGGAGCTTTTAAAAAATTCCAAAATTAATTTGTTGTTACAAATGTAATGAATATAGAGTTATCACATTAATAGTCAACTGTATTGGTGTCTGCAAGACACATTAAAGATATGTGTAATCTATTGGTGCCAAATATCATTAATCAAACATACCAAGAGAAAACCCATCCATCAGAAAGACTGTAATTAAGTGTGTACGAGGGCATGAGATTGGTTTAAAAATCATGAGATTTAAAAAATCACTTACTTTCTTTTTAATGTCTTCTGGGTTTTGAGCCTCTAGGGAGAGCTGTCTACCTGCAGTTTGTATATGAGGTTCAAAAATCAACCTTTAACACACGAGCAAAAAATGTGCCCCTCCCCACTGGCTGCCTGGAGGGAGACTCCACTCTGCGTCCTGACGGCAAGGACATCTTTCATCAGGGTCACTCTCATTGATTATGGACAGCCATCTTTGCTGAGGGCAACTTAAACTTCCTTCACAACAACCTGCCTCAGAATAGTCAAGCCATGCTTTGTCACAGAGTAGTTCCCCCTATAGCAAACTGAGTGCACTTTGTCAGATCCAAGGGCTGGCTCAGTAATGGAGCTTGTCAGAGGAGTTTGCCTGACAGTTTCTTAATTTCCCTGACCCTATCTCATACATATCCCTACCCCTAACTACAGGAGCATGGGGATGCTAGTGGGCAGCTTCTCTAAATAGCTGGAGCACTGTTACTGAGCCAGCCCCTGGGCCTGACAAACTTCCCATGCTTCACCACAGGTGGGATCTTCGAGGTGACAAGCCACAGGAAGGTCATTAGCCCGGGGGAGCTCCTGAGTAAAAAAGAGTCGTGGGAATAGTGGGAATTTATGTGTGAGTGCGACATCTGTAACATACAAACCCCTAAGAAATCAACACACAAAAGCCTGTGTTGCCTGCATATATCACATACCTGACAAAAACTCCTAAAACGAGAAAATAAAAAGTTAAGCTATCTAATAATGCATACTCTCTACTCCTCCATTCACAGGCATGAGCCTTATCACTATCACAACTACCACAGACTCAGTTCTCCTGCACCATCTTTACCAAATGACCCTTTCCCATACACCAAACTACTTCACCTAGCATCTGCAATCAGGGAGCTCTTGAGTAAAAAAGAGACGTGGGAATAGTGGGAATTTATGTGTGAGTGCGACATCTTTAACATACAAACCACTAAGAAATCAACACACAAAAGCCTGTGTTGCCTGCATATATCACATACCTGACAAAAACTCCTAAAACAAGGAAATAAAAAGTTAAGCTATCTAATAATGCATACTCTCTACTCCTCCATTCACAGGCATGCGCCTTATCACTATCACAACTACCACAGACTCAGTTCTCCTGCACCATCTTTACCAAACGACCTTTTCCCATACACCAAACTACTTCACCTAGCATCTGCAACCAGTAGTGTCGTGATGGGGGAGTTTTCTGAAGGGGATGTGCAGAAGGGAAGGTTGATGAGTAAACTAGCGTGTCAGGCGTGAGTGGTTCGGTTAGAGGACAGTTGGAGAAGGTTGTACAGAACAATGTATATACGGTAGCAACGATATTTAAAAGTCTGGCCCTTTTTGTCCCTGTGTGGGGATACAGCTTGGAGAGGTTAGAGAAATATAACTTTACAGTGTGTCCATTTGTAAAAGGAAGATTCCTGAATTAAAAAGATCTCCACCCCAGCAACTGGAAAAACAGAGAAATGTGATGATCAATGTTATATGTATAACATGTAGCCATTTAGTCTAAATGCACTTCTCTTCAAGAAAGCCACAGACTATGCAAACTATAATTCCGCTGATGGTCATGCAATACAGAAATTCCTTGGTCAACAGGGATTGACATCCATACAGTTGTGACACTTAGGACCAGATCCTCGGTGTACATTAGCATAGCACCAATGACGCCAATGGAGCTACATGACTTTATACCAGCTGACGATCTAGCTTTAAAGCCCATGATCACATAGCAAACACATAAATATAGAATTAAATAGGACTCAAAAGGGATCTCCTTTGGGAAATTTGAGTCACCAAAGAAGATACAAGACCAATAATAATTAATACCAAGACTTAAACATACAAACCAGCGCAATAAATCAGTCTTGGGCTTTCTAGTATCTACTGTCACAGACAGAAACAGCATGAATTACAAAGACCTATAACCCACATCTACTGATGGATGTAGTTTATTACAGACTTTAATAAAGCATTTCAGTGTTGTGAACAGGAAGGAAGCTAGACCAACATCCATCAGTGATGTGTCCAGTCCTACTCCTGGTGAAATCAGTGAGAGTTTTGCTATTAATTTCAATAGGCAAGGAATGGGCTGTAGAGGTAACATTTTCAAAAGCAACTAATAAGCTGCTCAGAGCCCTAGTTCAACCCAAAGCCGAGTTGTAAACTAAGCGAGGAAACACCTATCTCGCCAGTGGGGCCCCATCCCTGGACGGAAAAGATGAACACTTATGTTAGAAGAAAAGGAGTACTAGTGGCACCTTAGAGACTAACCAATTTATTTGAGCATAAGCTTTCATGAGCTACAGCTCATGAAATCTTATGCTCAAATAAATTGGTTAGTCTCTAAGGTGCCACTAGTACTCCTTTTCTTTTTGTGATTACAGACTAACACGGCTGCTACTCTGAAACTTATGTTAGAAATATTATTGGAGAGAAGCAGACTCTGCTCTCAGAAATCAACAAACGTGAACTTATGTACTTTGGTCACATTAGGCACAGAAATGGGAATATCCTTGAGAAAGTTATCACGGAAGGAATGGTGGTGGGTCATCATACAAGGGGATGATCAGAAAGGAAATGGATAGATGGTGTGTGGCAGATCACTGAGAGATCAGTTGATGGGTGTGTGAAGTAGGCGATGGATCAAGAAGACTTCCAAAAATTCTGCTATGATGTGACCAGCATTTAGACATGAAAAAATGGACTTTACTTCCTTACTGAACATGCCTACTGGATCAGGCCCCAAGGCAAGATAGGCAAGAGAATGCCTATTTTGTTAATCCCACTGGGGTTAGGTGTGAGTTAGGTATGGCAGGATTTAGGCAACAGAGTGCATGTCCAGTTGCTGAAATTTAGGTGCCTTGGCGACTTTTATGGTGGAAACATAGCCACCAAGGGAATTTAGGTACCTCCAATGTTAGGCAGCAGCTGAGAAGAGGTTTTGGAATGCCAGTGGTGCCTAAATATCGGACTTAGGCAGTTAGGCACTCTGGTGCATAATGAGACATATAGGCACCTATTGGGTATTCTAAAGTGGCTATCTCCCATTGAAATTATTGTGATTTAGGCATCTAGGTGCTTTTGAATATCCCAGCAGGCACCGATCTGTGTGTCTTAAATACCTTATAAATCTGACTCCTAAATGCTTAAGTAACTTTTGACTTAGACTCTTGAGTCACCTGAACACTTCTGAAAATGTTACCCTAGGTCATTCGGTAATGAACTATGGAGGTAGCAGAGGCTGCAGGGGGTCCAGATTGACAGTGGTATTTTACAGTTTTTCTGTGTTGTGAAATGTTTCCCCTGACTATAGGAGCAAGTGGTTTTGGGATAATTGTGACTTGAAACTATTGCCTTGTTAGGATATTTTTTCTTTCCTTAAAAGGACAAGAGAAGTTGCCAGTATTTTTTTAAAAGGTTAAGTGTGACAATGCAGCAGAATTCATTAAGTAGAGGTGCATTTCTAATAATGTAAAGATATAATCAGTATATTTAAAGGGTGGTGTTATGTTTTTATCTCTCCCTAAGCTGTTTCTACCATTCTCATTGGAAATCATTGCAGTTCTTAAAAGAGACATGATTAGAAATATATGGGTTTAACTTCGAATGGGAAGTTTGATGAGACTTAGTGTTTCTGAACTTTTTACTTTAATAAGTTTAATTTCAAATATGAAATGACTCAGTTGCAGAACACAGATTTATAGCTTAATTATTTTAATATCTCCTTTATTTTTATTTTGCATAGGTATAGAAAATGATGAAGAAATTAAACAGCTAGATGAAGAAATCAAGGAACTAAATGAATCCAATTCCCAGATGGAAGCTGATATGATTAAACTCAGAACTCAGGTAACAGTTTTATGAAGCCTTAAATTTAGCTACTTTTTACACATGATTGTTCAAAAGAAATATAGGAGAAAACTTGTCTTTGGAAAAATTGTTTTCTTTCACATTTTTGCTCACATTTCATATGTTCTTAATTTACATTTATAAGCTTAGAAAACAGTATCTGTGGTGCTATTAAGTAGTTATTTCCCACCACAGTGGCCACCACTTTTAAAAACTGAAAGTCATCGCTAAATAGCCACCTTTGTATTTCCTTCTTATAAGATTTTATAACACCCTCATATCTGTTAAACTCTCAGACAGCTAAATCATGGCATTAGTAGATGGAGAACACAGCAGTGGCCAGGGCATTCTGCTTGCAGAGGGAGTACACACAGAAGCAGCAACTGCTACACCTGTAATATTGTACAGCGATCACTCCCCACGGCAACAGCATCAGACCACTGATTGGTTGGAAAGGACACAGTCCATAGCCCAGCTTCATCCTATTTGGGGTCCACAAGAATTGGTCAGAAAATGGAGAACTATACTGTGAACATTTTCATTTCTCTTTTTTCATGAAAATCTCTTTTGTTGAGGTTTTTGACCACTTCTGTAGCTGAATAGAAAATGGGGTAGGGGTTCATTTGCTTTCCACTGAAATTACATTTTCCAGCTGGCTGTCATATCTAGTGCAGTTCATGAGGCTTTGTCTCCCCACAGTTTGATATCAGTAAGGTGTAGTAAGTACAGTCTACATTAAGACTTACAGAGTTTTTTGCAAGTGGGTTTTTTTTAAACGCCTTCCATCTGGGCAGTCCAGTATTCGTTAGGCCAGATCTCATCCTGTAACCTGCCACAAGTGTTTGGATTTCTGGATGAATACCTAATACATTATGGCCATATAGAAAAATTAAATAAAAAATTGAAAAACCCTCAGTATTCAAATACTCATACTGCTACTCACATGCATAAAGTTTTTCTTGTATGAAAGAATGTGTAGGATCAGGGCTTTTAGGTGGAAACTTGTATCAACTCAATGAACACATGATCCCTACACTAATTTTAGCTTTCACTTCTCAAACTGGTTCCACTGCGTTTAGACCACTGCATATTCTTAGGAAATGTTCAAGGGATCTATTGCACATTTTGTTGTGACACAGACTTGGAAAGAGGGGAAAAGTGTTGATTACAAATATTTACTGTCACTAAAACTATTGACATCGAATGGAGAATCCCAACAAAATCAGACTTCACAATTATTCAGGGGGCACGCTCTCAACCTGTTGTGTTCTCCAAAGGAAAATGAGTTTCCATTTCAAAAGTACAGAACTGGTAGGGCAAGTCATCAGATACCTTAAGGTCTTTATCAACTCATTAAAGTCATTAAGACTATCACAGTCAATATGTACTGTATTGGACAGTAAAATGTTAACATTAACCTTAACAAAATATATGCTATTATAAAAATACATTGTGTTATGTAGATTTCAAACAAAATTCATTATATAAATTGGGAAATATGTGAAAGAAAATTTATAATATTGAGAGCAGTTTCTGTTCTGTAATTTTACTTAATTTATACACTGAAAATAAAAAGTCACTTGATATGAGCCATAACTAATGGTGCCAATTACATTTCAGATATCTTATGAAGGTAACAGTGTGCCAAATCCTAATAGGTGCTGATTACCTGGAACTTCACGAAAATCAATGCAGTTTCAGGTGCTTGGCATCTCTCAGTGTTTGGCCCAAGAGGAAAAATCTATCAGATAACAGTCCTCAACCACCTAAAGGACCAATCCTGTGAGAGACTGTGCAGTCTCAACTCCCATTGAAGTCAATAGGAGTTGATGATACTTGGCACCTCCCAGGATTAGGCCCTAATTATATTTGATGTCAGAGGTCAATACTCTGACTCCAGTTATTACTTTTGATATAAAAAAATGTAAGGATGAATATTAAACATAATGACTTGGACTATGACTGACCTGAGCTAAGAAGAATTAAGAAAAAAAAAAGTTACACATATGTAGTAGGACTGGCTCTTTCACACTGGATTCCAAAAAGAACATGAGTTTAGAGCATGTGCCTGACCTGCTCTCTGGCATACACAAATTGAAAACATAGCAAAAAAGCAGGAATATCTTTCCATTCTCTATGTTAAAGTAAAATCTGTCTGTGCCTACTGCAGCATGCTGGAGAAATAGTTCGAGAATCATTCATCCCAAAGAAATGTTCCCCTGTAATATTGACAATGTGTGTCTCAGCTTGGATTATCTGCTGCATAAATATCAGTAGTCAAAGTTAAACCTACTTGACAGCTAGTCTTATGTGTGCACCAAGCTCTTAAGAAAATATTTACTTTTATCAATTAATGTCACAGACCAAATTATCAAAAATCCACAATCCACAATGATAGACTTGAGACATCTAACTATCTGATTGTGCCATCAAACCTGCTAAAACATACTGGCCTAGGCTCATCTGATGTTCTTCTCCCCTTGTGACCTCTATACTGTTTGTCCTGACAAATGAGAGAGTTCACATCAAAATTCTATCGTTTTTTCCCATAATTTATTATACCGGCAGTTCATTGTGGATGTCAAATTAAAACAAGCGACTGTCACTTTGAGAGTTTGGCCCTATATGCTCTTTTCTGCTTCTTTGACTTCATTTTCTACCCTCTTGCCAATGTACATCTCACCCTACACACACACATTTTATACTTGGTAATAGATGAGTTGCCCTATGTCATGGAAATTAAATAGCCATGTACACTGGTCACACTTTAAAAGTTTCTTCATTTTAGAAAGATTCTACAGGTTTGAAAGGTATACTTAAAATGGGGAACACTGTTGGAAATGCTAATATCTCTCCAAATGGAATATATTTTGACAGTAAGTGTAATATCAGTCTCAGATCCAGTAAATTACTTATATAGACAACTTCATATTTATGCAGCACACAGTTTCTTTTCCTAAATTTTAGCCTATTTGAGACAGTAATCAAATGTCGTAAGTTCTGTCTTTAAGTCCTTTACATCTTAGAGAATATTTATAAAAGCCATATGACAACAAATATATTGCTAATAAAATACAGCAAACTTAATTTTGTTTGTCATTAAACACAAACACTGACAGCTGTTAGTAACATAATGCAAAACATAAAAATATAGAAAAGAATAGTACTAAGACACTCTTACCAGATTATTTTGCTGTAACTATTGTGCAACAATGTGTAATTTTTTAGCTTTCACTGGCAGTTCTGTGAGAATATTCATTGGGCAGTATAAATTGAATGCAAATATAGTTCCAAAGAGCTAAATGGTGACAGCAAAGAATTGTGCACACTTAGTTAATATGGCATATGCTACAAAAATGTGATAAATGTATCATCTACTCACATTGCCCCTGATCCTGCAACCTCATGGATACAGGTGGATTCTCATACCCATATGGTGCCTCCACTGATTTCAGCTGGGGTCCAGATACACAGAAGAGTCTGCCCACATGAATCATCTTGCAAGATTGAGGCCCTTATAAGTGCCTTTATATACAAAAGGATATTTTTTTAAAAAATATTACATCGGTACAAAGCCAGTACAATCAAATGTAAGGTAAATCAGTACTTCCACCATAAAAAAAAGACAAGCCGTTAAAATAAAGTCATATAATTTGCAGTTGTACATAGCAGAAAAACCTCTTAAAATTATAAAAGATTATAAATAAATGAAACCTTTTTATTTAAACAAAAAGGGCCTTTTTTGTTCTGATATTACTGTTATCACTCACTTCAAGAACGCATGCTTTATAACGGCTTGCCTTATATTACATTGTACACAAATTTGTCCATTTTAGATTACTACAATGGAGAGCAACTTGAAGACGATAGAAGAGGAGAACAAAGTAATTGAACAGCAAAATGAGTCTCTTCTTCATGAACTGGCCAATTTAAGCCAGTCTTTAATTCATAGTCTAGCTAATATCCAGCTGCCACATATGGTAAGTGATTGAGAGCACAAGTTAAGGAATTTGGCGATCTTCAGTTCACCTCATACAGTAGATGTCGTTTTTATGTTTATGGTTCCTCAACCAGTTGGATATTTGTGGTAACAACACTGAAACCATAAAGATAAATTTAACTGCTAACAAAGGCACAGTGGGCCTGTTCCAATGTATCCTGTAAAATTAAGATCTAAATAGGCATTTTAAATATTATAAAAAATGGTGGCAATATGATATGATAGTATGTTATGCTTAAATGAATATACAATCAAGAAAATAAAAGTTGTATATGAACTACTATTTAATATCTCGTAGGAACCAATCAATGAACAAAATTTTGATGCTTACGTGACCACTTTGACGGACATGTATACAAATCAAGATCGTTATCAGAGTCCAGAAAATAAAGCCCTACTGGAAAATATAAAGCAGGCTGTGAGAGGAATTCAGGTCTGAACAGCTGCTATAGTGGTGAAAGTCTTGCTTAAAAAAAGGATGCCTCTTGTTTTTTGCTGCTGTAATTTACCAGAAAGTGTTATATATTTATTTCTGTTTGAAACAGTGTTATGCTTACAAGACTTCATAATGATTTTATGTCTTGCTTTAAAGATAGTAATGCAGAATAGTTTTTTGAATACATTCACATTTTGTACGTTTTCATATAAGCTGACATAGTGTGATATGCCATGTAATGTTTATAGCTGCTAATGTATGCACATTTTTGGGGTATATATATTTCTGAAGAGGTAAGCTGATCAAAATAAATAGAGTGTAAATTCTTTTTAATGCTTTAGTGATTAAATGTTTTAGTATTTTGAACTGAAATGGACAAAAAAAAAACAGCTTTGAATGACAATGTTGCGGTCTGCAGCCACTTTTTAAACACTTATCATTTTGCCTCATGTTGGAGGATTTTATGGGATTTAAGAAATACATTTTGTGTGCATATTGTTTCATAGCAAGAATTGGTTGCAAAAATGCTTTATTTTTGAACAATGCTTGAAAATATTATGTGACTTTTGTTTTCAGAGGATGGTGTGTGGTGGGGGCAATAAAATGAGGTTTTTTGAAATCCAAGAAAATGGCATGGATTAGATGTAAGATACAAAATGGGTAATTTATTGTAAGACAACATCAAGCCATGGAAACTTGACAGAAGAATCAAAGCAGCTTAAACAGCACTTTTTAATTAACTTCTAAGCATTACATGGTATGAATATGGGAACTTCCATTATGAAAGGAACTATATCAGAGGTGGACAACCTGAAGATTTCAGCTTTTATTTTCAAATAAACTTTGGAGCCAACATTCTCTTATCTCTCCTGGACTACTTAGTGCCCCTCTGAACTATGTCTTATAGCAATGTAGTTCATCTTTCAGAAATTCTGTATTTTCAATTTAAGAAGAAAGACAATATTTTAAAACTAATATTGCCTTTTTACATCTTTAATTTTGGGATAAAGACAAATGATTTGTGTCTACTGTAGTTACTGAACTGGATTCATTGCTAGCTTTAGTAGGAATGCAGCTCAGTAAAGATTTTTTTCTTTTTGCTTTGCCAAGCATTTGATCCCATTTTTCATATTTTAATATTTATGTTCTGCATTTTGTTGGAGAACAATCATTACTGCAGCATTCATGTATGCTTTATATTTGTTCCACTATTATCTATTGCAAAAATGAATGCAATCAAATTTTAATGTAACTAAATATACTTCAGCACTTTTTTTGCTTTAAACTGGATCATTTTAAGATAAAACTTATTTGTACCTTCAAGATTTGATTGTTTTCTTCAAAATGACTGCACTATATGTATGCATACGACCACTTTTTTATTACAACATTTTTTCCTTTTTAAGTCGTAATTTTGATGTGTTGTGTTTTACAGATGTTGAATTTATTTAAAATTGATAGCATATCTTTTCCTTCCATGTCTTGATGTTATGCAGAAAGTACAAAAGTACTTTAAAATTTTGTTATGAAAAAGATGGGTTTTGTAAAAAATAAAATATTTTTAGCAGAACAGGACTTACAGGGTCATTGTCCCCACAATGTGCCAGTTGACTATTTGCACTTACCTTGCCCTATATATCCATACGGAGGTGTGCAATTTCTTGTGTCATTAGCCTTGTGACACTAAACCTGAACAAATTATAGTGGAAGCCATTATGGCCAATCCAGTAATATTGCTAAGGGAGACTACAGGGATCTCACAACAAATATTCTGATACAATATTCAACCTCGGTATATATATATATGTATAAATATATGTATATCCCAGCGGCACTTTATACTATTCACTGTACAAAAGCTTACAGTTTTCCATGAGGACTTTAATAACTAGCTGGGAAAAGATTATGTAATTACTTTGGGGGCTCTGCAGTCTTATCTGTACAGTGCCCTTTTTCTGTTGTGCTATTAGTTGTAGCTGCCATGCTCAGAATTGCCTTTTTGAGAGCTGAAGCAAGGTGCTTGTTGTTCACCTTCTGCCATATATATTGTACTTTTGCCCTAGCCTCCTTTTAGGGCTTTCATTGTTCATAACGGCATATGCATTTTTCCACTGCATTGTGTCTGCAGCTTCTTTGCCAATATAGTAATGCTTTCAGTAGAGTAATAGATAGTATCAGTTTTGGATTCTTATTGTTATCACCTATGTACAATGGAAAGGGATTTTAAGCACAAATCTGCTGCTCATCTAATGTTGGTACATAATATCAAATCAGAAGTTATCTGTGACTATTATATAGGGATCACAAAAGTGTCACATATTAGAATGCTGACCTTTCATATGAAATTATTGTGAGTCAGAGTTTATTTATTATAACTTATTGTTCATATTCATTTCTAAGTTAATTTAAGTAATCATTTATTAAGACAAAATTTTGTATAAACTATTTATTGTGCTCTCTGTGGAACTGAAGTTTGATTTATTTTTGTACTACACGGCATGGATTTGTTGACATTTTAATTTTGCTATAAATGTGTGGAATCACAAGTTGCTGTGATACTTCATTTTTAAATTGTGAACTTTGTACAAATTTTGTCATGCTGGATGTTAACACATCTTACTCTAAATAAATAAAAAAAAATGTGTTGCCCACACTTGTAGCGCAGCGGTTCTATGGTCAGCGACAACGTTTTCACTTCACCCAGCGTACTAGCAGCCATGATGAGTAAATAATCGGCTGCTGTTTTTTAGTGATGAACTTTGGCCCTTTATTCCTTGAATTCTCCACGCAGGATTTTCAGCTGCTCCTTCTAATTAATCGTGCACTTACTCAGTTTCATCCATGACAGACGTGTAAAAACAACCGAAGGACACTGTTCCCTTAGCTAGCTCCACAGTCATTTCAAAATTTCCTGCTGGTTACAGCATGGGAGGAAATTAGTGCTATTTCTCAGTCTGGGTAACTCAACTGCGGTATTGTCCTTGATACATTGAAAATTAAATGTGTTGCTAATTAGGATTAATAAACTCAGAAGTGATATTTAACTGAAAACTATGTATCAACCTAAGATGTAATAGTTTTCAAGCTCATTTGATCTGCAGGCGGGCCCCAAATTGTTTTTAGAATCAGTCAACCCAGCAGGGAAACTACACTTCTAGTCATCACAGTCTGCAAAAGAAACAATGAGTTATGGTAGTTGCGGTTGTATGCAATATCAAACACCATTCTGCACCAGCCACCAACATAAGCAAGGTCATTCCTGCAAAGGAGTTAACAATCAGTTTACATCTTATTAGCACTGTTGAACCACCTCATTAAAACATATTTTACTAGAAATAAACGTAACCAATTACACAGGGTATTAGCAATATTGATGTGTAGGCAGAATGCTTACTTCACCATATGCGTGGGTTCCTGCACTGGGTTTGATTTATATCCTACAATACTTAGTAGCATCATCACTTAACTCTGTGTTATATTATCCCTCTATGCCATTCTTCTTAATTACATTCTTTAGCGATCATCCTAACTGACCAAGACAGGAGCATAGCACATACTCTAGATTCTCCCTTTTCCCCCAGGAAATGCTGGTTGACTGCTGAGAAAAAAAGAAGACAAAGAAGGCTCAGGACACTCTACACATTCGAAAGTAAAAATGAGAATGTATAAGTAAAAATGAGAACTTGGCTAAAGCAAACCCTATAATCAATCAAGATTAACATAGCGACAAAAAGAAAAATCATTTTGTATATGGGCTAGAGAGAAATAGGCAAAATTTAAAAGAAGTTAATCTTAATTATTTAGGGTCACATGCAAAAGTTTATTCCTATCAAGTATCTCTGGTGTATCAAGGACCCATTCTGGTTTTTGCTGGGCGTATAATGAACGGCCTGTGACTATTATAATTATATAATATTATAGACAGCATCTCAGAGGGGCTTCCGCAACAGGACTTGAGCCTGTTTTCTAAATGTGAAAAATGAAAGAAACAAACCAGAATCTCAAAAATTAAAGAAAAAGGATGAGAAACAGCAATAGACCGTCCAGGTGACCAAAAGAGAAAAAGTTTCTGAGCATAGATGTGTTACATATAATGGCCTCAGTAGTCTCAATCTACTAGTAAACCAATACACTGTCCTCTAAACACTCTTTGAGAGAATATTGTTCTGTCACGTATCTGCCATGATCTTGGATACTTTATGAGCCTCTGAATAATGCTAAAGAAAGTGAAACGAGCAAAAGGAACCCCAAGGCCTCAGAATAAAGAAAGTGAAAAGAGCCCTGAGCAAGACGTGAAATACATTGTGTATTTTTGTGCTTGCATATACCTTGCAATAATTTCAAATTTATATAATCAACAATGCAGATTTTATAATGCATATGAGGCCTATAACCTTTGTTCTAATATAAAATGGATTGCTGAACGTTACAATTATATATAATAAACAATATATAGATGTCATTAATCAAGAGTTGTTTCATTGTATATTTTTGTCCAACATTATTAACTAAGCTGTTAACTTTATAGTTAACTTTACAATTAACCTCAAAGTCTCAAAAATAATTAAATGCCAACCCATATAAACCTAGCCCAAAATTAATGTAAAGTTCTGCTTTCCCAACTTGGAACTAGGTAAGGCTTGTGTAGCTATGAAAAGCTGACTGTGAGAGATCTTTTAAAAATATTAATGGCACTTTAAATATGTCATAGAAACACACACAGCAACCCCTTCATCAAAAGACAAAGAAACTTTAAAAACTTCTATAAAATTAATTCTAAATGAGTGAGTGTGATGGGTTCCCTGCGGTGCAACCTGAAAGTGGGGTACCCCTGAACCCTCTGGCATACCAGCCTGGCCCCCTCTCACACTGTGATGCTGTGATAAGTTGCAATCCTCTCCAGATCCTGCACTTACACAGCCATCCACAGGCAGGGACACACCCAGCTGAGTTAAATGAATGCTTCTCCTAGCCACTAATGAACTAACAATAGAGAGGTTCCAGCCAATTTCCCCAGCTCCCCAGCCGAGGACCCCAGAGATATACCATCTTGCCTTGGTCAGAAGCCTGGCCAGTGTAAATTTGTTACTCAGTCTGCCACTTCTACAAAGGAAAGTGGACATGTACCAGCTTTTGTACACTGAGCAGATTCCTCAAGCACTTAAAACAGCACACTATTTTAGGTAAAATATGAAACCGCTTTATTAACTACAGAAAGCTAGATTTTAAGTGATTATAAGTAGTAAGCATACACATCAAAGTTGGTTACCTAAGAAATAAAAAGTAAAATCGCTATCTGTGTTCTATATACTAGACAGGATTTGAATCAAGCAGTGTCTCATCCTGAGAGACAATACAAGCAGGTCATAGATCTTCCATACCCAGGTCGGAAATCCCCTCTAGGCTGGGACCACCTCTCCAGTTCAGTCTTTGTTCCCCAGAAGTGTTTCCAGGTGTGGAGTTGTGGGGGGAGTGAGGACAAGTGATGACATCACTTCCCTCTTTTATAGCTTCTCCACCTTGCTGGAAAGATCCTTTGCAGAGCCCTGAGTCAAGCACTCTCCATCATCTACATGCTATCTCTGAGAGGTCTCTATTGTATACAGTTCCTGGGGTAGTCCTTTGTAGTGTGGATTGCTATTAATGGGCCATCATCAGTTTCTGGCTTCTGCATTGTTGTACCTGAAAGGCTGGTTTTGGGTGTTTCCAACTTCACAACATATTTCAGTAACACACACATAGCAAAACTTCATAACTTCCCATCCAATCCAACAGGCATACTTTGTACAAAACATATCATAATCCTATCACCAGGGTAATTATGGGCATGCCAGGATGTTGCTTTGGTATACAGAGTGTTACACCTCCCCACTCCCACCCCTTAGAATACTGAAGGAGTGTAAGTCACTGATCAATGCAGAGGCAGTGAGCCCAAGGTCCTCTTTCCTGTACAGGGCAGCCACTACCATCTTCTCTTTCCCCTTTATGTGTACAATCTCCATGTCAAGCTCTTGCAGGATCAGGCTCCAGTGTAATAGTTTGGAATTTGTGCCCTTAGTTCCGTTTAGCCTTATTAAGGGTGTGTGGTCTGTTAGAATCTTGAACTTCCTATTAAAGAGTTAAGGCTTCAGTTATTTAACTGCCCATACTATGGCATAACACTATTTTATGACAGAGTAACTTTGTTCTGTGGGTGAGAGCTTTTTATTTAGGAAGACAATTGGATGGTTTTTGCTGCCCTCCCCGTTTGCATCAGTACAGCACCCAAGCCAATGTCAGATGCATCAGTGCACAGTTCAAATGTTTTATCAAAGTCAGGACTGGCTAGCACAGGCTTTCCAGAGAAGAGTGCCTTTATCTTATCAAAACCTTTCTGGCATGCTTCTTACCAAACCACCTTACTGGATTGGTGCTTTTTACGTGAGTCTGTGGTTGGAGATACAATGTCACTGAACCCACACACAAACCTTCTGTAGTAGTTTGCTAGGCCTATGAAATATTGGACCTGCCTTTTAGTTTGGGGCACAGGCCAATTTACAATGGCTTCCACATTAAGAGGGTCAGGGGATATTTGCCCCCCACCAACCAGATGCCCTAGATAAAGGACTTTGGCTGCTCCTATTCTGCACTTAGAGGGTTTTATGGTTAGACCAGGTTCTTTGCACTTTGACAGCACAACCTTGCTTTTTGTGGTTGTCCCATGTGTTGCTGAACTCTGTTATTTCATCTGTGTGCCCTTACAAAATTTTGTAAATCATTTTGTTGACCTGTCTCTGGAAGGTTGCACCAACATTGACCAAACCAAAAGGTAACACCATGAATTCATAGAGCACTATGTCAGTGATAAAATCATATTTTTTCTGTGCATCCTTCTCCGGGGATCTTCCAGTTACCTTGAGCTAAATCAAAAGTACTGAGATATTTGGATTGGCTTGATATATCCAGCATAGCATCCATTTTTGGCAGAGGGTACGCATCTGTTACTGTAACAGCATTACGTTTTCTATAATCAACATAAAATCTTACAGTGTTGTCCTTTTGGAGGACCAATACCACAGGAGATGCCCTAGAGCTGTTCAGATTACTTAATCACTTCCAGGTCCAACATATTGTGTATCTCTATATGAATTTGCTCTTGCATCTTGCCAGTGGCCCTGTAAGGCCTGGAAGGGGGAGGCTGTCCCCCTTTTGTGAGGATTTTCTGGCTTAGCACAGCAGTGGGCAAACTACGGCCCAGAGGCCGGATCCAGCCTGCCAGCTGTTTTAAGCTGGCCCTCAAGCTCCTCTGGGGTTTGCCCCGCTCCAGCACTCCAGCCGGAGAGCAGGGTCAGGGGCCGCTCCACGTGGCTCCCAGGAGCCGCGGCATGGCTCCCCTTCGGCACTCCAGCTGTGGAGCCAGGTCGGGGGCCGCTCCACACGGTTCCCAGAAGCAGCAACATGGCCCCCCTCTGGCTCCTACGTGCTCCAATGGCCTCGCTCCAATGGCCCTCTCAGGCGCTCCAATGGGGGCTGCAGGGGCGGTGCCTGTGGATGGGGCAGCGTGCACAGCCGCCTGGCTGTGCCTCCACGTAGAAGCCAGAAAAGGGATATGCTGCTGCTTCCAGAAGCCACTTGAGGTAAGTGCCGCCCGGAGCCTCCACCCCGAGCCTCTCCCCACGCCCCAACCCCCTGCCCCAGCCCTGATCCCTCTCCCGCTCTCCAAACCCCTTGATCCCAGCCCGGAACCCCCTCCTGCACCCCAAACCATTCATCCCCAGCCCCACCCCAGAGCCCACACCCCCAGACAGGAGCCCACTCCCCTGCCCCAGCCCGGAGCCCCCTCCCGCACTCTGAACTCCTCATTTCTGGCCCCATCCCAGAGCCTACACCCAAATCAGAGCCCTCACCTCCTCCCGCACCCCAACCCTAATTTTGTGAGCATTCATGGCCTACCATACAATTTCTATTCCCAGATGTGGCACTAGGGCCAAAAAGTTCCCCTCCTCCCCCCAACCCCCCATGGTCCCCGATTAGCAAATGTGCTCTTCATAAGAATAAAAATATTTTTGCCATAATCAATCACTAATCAGAATACAAAAATCTCTAAGGACTGCATCATATCCCTAAGAACCATATGGAAGAGGGGTTCAGCCACTGTGATAGCACATTTCCCTATGCTGGACCCAATGGGGGAATGGGTTGGAAGGTGGGTCAGTGCAAAGGAAGGGATTAGAGACTGCTTAGGTTTGGAGGAAGAGCGAGCAAGATGTGAGGTGGGACCAGCACACATCATTCCCACCCCTCATCCCCAAACTCCAGCCCGATAGACCTAATGCAGTTCCAATAGAGTTGCTCTACCAGTAAGCACAGAGCTGAGGCACAGGCCTTCACAGATTACCTTGGCCTCTCTCAGATCCCTGGAATCTGTGTTGAGCTCTGAGGGTTTGCCAGGTTTGTGGTGAGCTGTTGCTACAGGAGGGATCTCCACCTTATTTTATTAAAAATTATTTACTGACGTTAAATATAAGCAAATAGCAGTGTTTGCTGTAGTGCTATTTGCTTTCCCTTCTCTAGTTAATAGGTAACTCATTGATAAACATAAGCCTGTCATGGTTCACAAAAATGACAGCATTTCATATCAAAACATATTCTCTCAAGATTAATTTTTCTGACATGAGCATTAATAGGATTTGAATATATATCCATGAAAGATTCTTTGGACTAAACTTTCCAAAGAGCAGTCCCGTTTTTGCATTTGAAAATTGCATCAAGATTGGATGTTTGTCTAAAAGATGTGCTCTATGAATTATTTTGGGGAAGTATTATACAGGCGGTCAGGCTAGATGATTATAATGGTTCCTTCTGGCCTTGGAATGTATGAATCTATGACATTGTTTCTGTTCCCATCTAGAATGACCCTAACTCTTATAAATGGAGGGAAGGCTTGAATTAAGTCATTTGGCACTCTCTGGAAGAAGATAGGAGCCCTTTAGGAGGAGGTAGCAGAAGATAAGCAGGTTTAATTAATTTTATAAAATTTTAAACGTTCACTTTCTGAGCTGTGTAGCCCTTGCCCAAGCCATCATTCCTAGAAAAATTAGACTATTGTAAGATTTATTGGCAAGGTGCCTCAAACTTTATATTTTATTTTCTCTTATTCCCATAAAAGAATTGTGTACACGTATGCAGTCCTAATTGTGCAGAAACATGTACAAGTAATTAGGCTCTTAATTGTGAAGAATTGTGTACATATACACAGTCCGATTGTGAAGGACCTTGTCACATAAAGCCCTAATAACACCCATTGTGATAGGCCTCTCCCCCGAGGTTTGGAGAAACAGGTTCCTTTCTTCAATGATTTTTTCCCCTTCCAACACATACAATAAGGTCTGGATGCTTTGGAAAGAAAAATGTAACTTGAAACAAAATATGGTGCTAATTACAGTGCAAATAAAATATAGCCAATGGTTCAAAACCTATTTGGCAGGGAAAAAACATTCAAAATAATTGCAAGTTGAAGAATATGTTTACTGAATATTTTAATCCACTTGCTGCAAATGGGAAGGTTTCAGACAGAGCTGGTCAGACAGTCCTATATATTTTCTGCAATTAATTTCAAACAAAACTAAACTATTTCATTTCATTTGAAAGTTTGTGCAGATTTTTTAACAAAACAAAAACTGAACATTTTTCCAGTTTTCAAAAATTAAAAATTTACAGGATTCCTCACCTTTCTCTATATATTTTTTACTTTCTTTCCTTTTGAAATACACAGAACAAACAATAAATATATATATACACAGAACAAAAAATAAATAAAAATATTCTGTAAAAATGTTCTATTTGGTCAAAAAGTCATGTTTTATTTTTAAAAAAAGTTTCATTTAAAAATTTTCAAGTAGCTCTGGTTTGACAGTAAATTTCAAGAAAGGGCAGAACACCATGTTTTCATTTTTAAAATTGCAGCCATATACCAGGTCTGGATTCATTCTCACAACACAAAAGGGAGCTTCAATTCCCACAAATGGCATAGTCCCAAGGGCTCTAAAGCACTTCCTACTGAGAGTTTAAACACTGTAACAGCTGTAGATGAAAAGAAAGAATTTAACATGATGTTAATTTGCCTACACAAGTTGCTTGATTGGCCACTATTTTTAGGTAGCAATACCGTTTTGGTTTGTTTTTTTATTAAAAAGCATCTGCAGGAAGGTTGTTTTGTTTAGACTGAATTGGGCCTTGTATTTGGGGAGGATGTGTTGCTCCTGAACTGGTCACCCTAACATTTGGAGGGCTGTAAATGGAAAGGCTCTAACCTTCCTTGTTTATCATAAGATTTACTAGTGCTAACTATATTTGCATAAGATACTAGAAAGGTAGATGCTGCTGAAAAGAATCTGATCCTGACCAGAGATGCTATAACATAAAACAGAAGTTGCATCCAGATGGACTAAAAAAGTTCAAACATAAGTTCAGGTCATTTTAAGAGGAACTAGACTGGAAGACAACACAACTACTCTGAGGGGAGGAACTGTACTGAACCAGCCTACTCCAGAGAAGAAGAGCCATATTGGACTAGATCCATAAGGTAACTGAGCCTGTGGGGAAGCCAAGAAAGGCCTGCCCACAGGACAACCCCCGAATAACCATCTGTTATATAGTCTGTACTCTATCTGATTTCAAGGTTTGAAAAATGGTGGGTCCCAGGTTTGTAGTGATTTTCACTCATGTTAGAAACCTGTATGTATTGAAAAGGGGTTTGACTAAATACTAGGAATATTGCAAAGAGTTGTTTTAATGGTTTTGTTTGCATCCCTGTCCATCCTGGCTAATAGCCATTGATGGACCTATGCTCTATGAATTTATCTAGTTCTTTTTTAAACCTTGTTGTAGTCTTGGCCTTCACAACATTCTCTGGCAAAGAGTTCCACAGGTTGACTGAGACTGTGTGAAGAAATACTTCCTTTTGTTTGTTTTAAACCTGCTGCCTATTAATTTCATTTGGTGACCCCTAGTTCTTATGTTATGTGAAGGAGTAAATAACACTTTCTTATTTACTTTCTCCACACCAGTCATGATTTTATAGACCTCTGTCATATCCACCCTTAGTCGTCTCTTTTCCAAGATGAAAAGTACCACTCTTATCAATCTCTCGTCAGACGGAAGCTATTCTATACCCCTAATCATTTTGTTGCCCTTTTCTGTACCTTTTTCAATTCCAATATATCTTTTTTTTTAGATGGGGCGACTACATATGCATGCAGTATTCAAGATGTGGGTGTACCATGGATTTATACAGAGGCAATAAGATATTTTCTGTCTTACTAGCTATCCCTTTCCTAATGATGCCCAACATTCTGTTAGATTTTTTGACTGCTGCTGCATATTGGGATCTTTTTGGAGAACTATCCACAGTGATTCCAAGATCTCTTTCTTGAGTGGTAACAGCTAATTTAGACTCCATCATTTTATATGTACAGTTGGGATTATGTTTTCCAATATGCATTACTTTGCATTTACCAACATTGAATTTCATCTACCATTTTATTTCCCAGCCATCCAATCCTGTGAGATCCCTTTCTAACACTTCACACTCTGCTTTGGACTTAACTGTCTTGAGTAATTCTTTATCATCTGCAAATTTTTCCACCTCACTGTTTACCCTTTTTTTCCAGATCATTTATGAATATGCTGAACAGTATTGGTCCCAGTACAGACATCTTGGGGGTCACCACTATTTACCTCTCTGAAAACTGACCATTTATTCCTACCCTTTGCTTCCTATCTTTTTTGCGCTTCTTCTGTTTTTCTATAAATTGTTTTACTATAATCTAAATAACAATTAATTAATTATTAGTGTTATTCAGGGGGTACTGGTGTTTTACAAATTGGAAGTCTTGTGGTTAAGACATTGGACAGGCATTCAGGAGACCGGATTTAATTCTCAGTGCTGTCACAGACTTTTTGTTTAACCTTGAGGAAGTCACTGAAACTCTATTTGCTTCAGTTTTCCATCTGGTAAATGGGAATAATACTATGTCCTTTGGCTGACTTGTCTATTTAAATTATCAGCTCTCCAGGACAGGGACTATTTCTTACTCTCTCTGTACACCGGATTGCAGAATGGGGTTCCAATCTTGGTTGAAGCCTCTATGTGTTCCTGTAATATAAATAATAATACACTGGACTGGTTTCAGGTTAAACATCCTTGCTCTATGTAGGGAGGAGACTCAGCCACTAATTCACAATTTTGTAGTTATGCTGATGCTAAGGAAAAGTGGTATGTAGGAAATCAGGAGCTCCCTTATTTGAACACTCCTGCCCCTGGGAAACTCCCTTTCACAGAGATGTTTTTGTTTTCACTTCCCATGGCAGGCCAGCTTTTCCCCTATGTATATTGGTTTGCTGCAGAGCAAGGATTTGTGGTTTGTCGAGGCTTGAACAATTTGCCAAGATGCTGAAATTGTCTGTTGGATCAGGGCCCAATATTTTCATTTTCATTCTTATTTGTTGAATGTTATTTTGCTAGTATAACACTTTAAATGCCCAGCAAAAGCAATTTTTTCTCTAGCAACATCTACCTCTATAATTTAGCTACACAAGCCAATACAAATTACTGCAGGTTCTAGCTGCAGTGATTTAGCCATACTAATAATATAGCATCAATTTTAAAAGATGAATAGACTTTATAAAATGGCAAACATGGTTTGAAACAGATATTTTATTTCAGTAAAATATCTGATATGAGCTTATCTATTGCAACTGCAACCAGCTCGGCCTATAAATAGTATTTGGTGGGGGATACATACATTCATTTCCACATTAAAACCCATTACCCTAAAAGCAACAATACCTTTCAAATGTAATAGGTTGAATTAGTTTCCTTTAGGTATGGCTGCAAGCCCCCAAACCAGACAGCCTGGCACCTAGCTGAGGCGATAGGCTTAAGCTGCTCTTTGGAGCTGGGGCTGTGTTTTTGCATATTTGTACAGAATCTAGTAGAGGAGGGGCTTTTTTTATAAAAACCTGACAACATACGGCTGTGGTGATTTAAGGTACTTGTGGCAATTGAAAGGTATCCTACCACATTTTTGAGGAACAGCATACTCCTGTTCATTCTTGAACAGAAACCGTTTCAGAAATATACCGGAGTGGAACAATTATTACTGGAGACCCATATTAAACTTGAAAAAGGAGAATGACAGCTATTTGACATATTGACAAAGTGACCTTCCTTAACAGAGAGGAAGAAGGTATCTCAGATCCTTCTGAGCAACCGTTTCTGGCCACCCACTGGGACTTCTGTGAGGGGAATCCAAGCCTCTGTGCTTCTGGATCCTAGAGAGTTCGAGGTCCTGGAGCCTGAACAGAGTCCAGCCACTGTCCTAATATCAGGGTCCCTAGGCACACTCTCAGGGCACAGATCTTCTATCTCTAACCCACTATGAGTGTTGGAACCTGCTATGCAACTTCCTAGCTGCTGTGGGTGCAGCACTCATTCTTCAGGCTCCCTGGTACTCAAATACACCCTCTCCCAGAACTCCACCCAAAAGATGTGAAGATTCTGGTTTTCAATTTAACTCTCCCAGGGGCATGCAGTAATTGTGAAGTAGTCAACACACACACACACACTGTTTACAAGCTAAAGCATTTATGCTCTTTCTACTTAATCATGACTTAACTGGCATCACGGTAACTTGGTGGGATAAGTCTTGTGACTGGAATATTGGTCTAAAAGGGCACAGCTGGTTCAGAAAGGATAGGCAGGATAAAAAAGGGAGATGTTGTATTGTACAAAAAGAACATATACACTTGTTCTGAGATATAGAAGGAGGTGAGAATCAGACCAGTTGAAAGTCTCTGGGTAAAGATAAAAGGGATAAAACAATAGGGTTGATGTCATGGTAAGGCCTACTAAGACCACCAAATCAGGAAGAGGAGGTGGATGAGGCATTTCTAGAATAAATAATAGAAATATCCAAAACACACGACAGTAATGGGGGAGTTTAACTACCCTGACATCTGTTGGAAAAGTACTATGGCAAAACCCAGAATTTCCAAGAAGTTATTGGAATGCATTAGGGACAACTTTTTATGAGAAAGTGGAGGAAGTAACCAGGGACAGCCATTTTAGACTTGATTCTGACCCACAGGGAGCAATTCATAGTGAATCTGAAGGTGGAAGCAATTTGGGTGAAAGTTATAATGAATTGATAGATTTAATGATTCTAAGGAAAGGAAGGAGTGAGAGCAGCAGAATAAGGACAACAGATTTTTAAAAAGCAGACTTTAACAAACTCAGAAAACCTGTAGGTAAGGTCCCATGGGAAGAAAATCTAAGTTAAAAAAGAGTTCAGGAGAGCTGGCAGTTTCTCAAGGAGACAATATTAAAGGCACAACTGCAAACTATCCCAATGCGAAGGAAAGATAGAAAGAACAGTAAGAGGCCAATATGGCTTCTTCAGAAACTTTGTAATTACCTGAAAATCAAAAAGATATCCCACAAAAAATACGAAATATTGATGAATTGCTAAGGAGGAGTAAAAAGAATAGCACAAGAATGTAGGCTAAGCCACAAAATGAGTAACACCTAGCAAGGGACATAAAAGGCAATAAAAAGAGGTTCTTTAAATATATTAAGAGCAAGAGAAAGACAAAGAAAAATGTAGGAGAAGGTGGGGCAGGAGAGCTATAGATGATGACAGCTATAGCTGACATCAAAAAGGCTCAGGTGTTTAATGTCTATTTTGCTTTAGTCTTCACTAAAAAGATTAATGGTGACTTAATAATATTAATAACATAGGAGAAGGAACACAAGCCAAAATAAGGGAAGAATAGGTTAAAGAATATTTAGATAAGCTAGATGTATTCAAGTTGGCAGGACCTGGTGAAATTCATCCTAGGATACTTGAGGAACTAGGTGAAGCAATCTCAGAACCACTAGCAATTATCTTTGAAAATTCAAAGCTCCCAGAGGACTGGAGAAGGGCAAACATAGTGCCTATCTTTAAAAAGGAAAACAGAGGATCCAAGCAATTATAGGCTGGTCAGCCTAATTTCAATACCTGTCAAGATGCTGAAAACGAATTATTAGACAATCAATTTGTAAGCATCTAGAGGATAATAACTCTATGTGAAGAATAGTTATCAATGGTCCACTGTCAAAGTGGGAGGACATATCTAGCGGGGTCCTGCAGGGATCAGTCCTGGGTCTGGTACTAGTCAATATTTTCATTAATGATTTGGATAATAGAGTGGAGAGAATGCTCATAAAATTTGCAGATAACACAAAACTGGGAGGAGTTGCAAGCACATTGGAGGACAGGATTATAATTAAAAACAACCTTGACAAATTGGAGACTTGGTCTGAAGTCAACAAGATGAAAATCAATAAAGACAAGTGCAAAGTACTTCACTTAAGAAGGAAAAATTAAATGCACAACTGCAAAATGGGGAATAAATGGCTAGGTGGTAATAATGCTGAAAAGGATTTGGTGATGATAGTGATTCACAGATTGAATATGAGCCAAGAGTATGATGCAGTTGTGACAAAAGGCTAATATTCTGGGGTGTATTAACAGAAGTGTTATATGCAAGACATGGGAGGTAATTGTTCCACACTACTACTGGTGAGGCCTCATCTGGAGTACAGTGTCCAATTCTGGGCGCCACACTTTAGGAAAGATGTGGATAAATTGGAGAGGGTCCAGAGAAGAGCAACAAAAATGATAAAAGGTTTAGAAAACCTTACTTATGAGGAAAGGCTAAAAAAAAAACTGGTCACAGTCTTGAGAAAAGAAGACTGAGGCATGGGGACCTGATAAGTCTTCAAATATGTTATGAGCTGTTGTAAAGAGGATTGTGATCAATTGTTCTCCATGTCCACTGAAGCTAGGACAAGAAATAATCTGAAGCAAGGGAGATTCAGGTTGGATATTAACTTTCTAACTATAAGGATTGTTAAACACTGGAATAGGCTTCCAAGGGAGATTATGAAATCCCTGTCACTGGAGGTTAGACAAAGAACAAGAATAGGTTAGACAAACTCCTGTCATGGATGGTCTGTGTTTACTTGGTCTCACCTCAGCACAAAGACATGGACTACATGATGTCCTGAAGTCCTTTCCAGCCCTAGATATCTACAATTCTATTATTCTGTGTTGAACACAGGAGTAGAGTAGAGACCATAAAAACATCTGAAACTGCAAATGTCCCTCACTTTCTAACTCACCCTTTTCCCTTGTGGATCCTTGGGGGGACCATCTGGATCCAGGAAGGCTGGGAGGGAGTCACAAACGTTGTCCTCTACCTCATGCAGGCTGTTACATGGTGAGTGCCCTTTCCCTCATGGATTGGACAATATGGCCCCTTGATGGTTCTTGGCTTACCTGGGACTGTCAGTTACCTTCATTACCCCTGCCTCCACAGTGAAAGAGTCTTGCTTGTGCTTAGCTGTGTGTCAGCTCCCCAATATCACCAACTTAACGTGCAACTTAAGCACTCTCCTCTGGGCTATACCAGCCCTTATTTTGCCTTTCAGGTTTAGAATAGGCACACCTGAGTCCCTGTGAAGCGTTCCACTGTGATATCCAGCCCCTGACACTGGCAATTCACAGATTTATGAAATCTGCTGTTCCTAAAGGAACAGCACACACCAGCTTGTATGATTCATCTCAAGGTTATCACTTTGCTTTATAGATACCATAGCGGTGAGATATATTTATAGTGAAAACAATAATATGGTTATGATCAAAGCTTCAGGTGACAGTGAGTAAGAATATTGGAAACAAATGGTTACATATAAAACAAATCATTACACTATCTAGAGACTGAATTTAACTATCAGGTTAACTTCCTGTTTAGAGAAGCTGATCTCACCCAAAGTCTTTTGCCGCTATTCAACCAAGGTTGACTGTGATTTCATTTTCATTAAAGTAAATGCACTGTCCATTTACTTCCTAGGTGCAGGATGATGCAGTGTCTTCTTCCCTTTCATTTATACCCCCAAAGTTCATTGTCTATACTCAGAGGCAGAATAACCACCTGTGACTTGTTTTTCCTACGTGGCAGCTTCCCTGTTGACTTCAGACCTCTTCACTGACTTTGCATGTAAATGGGTATCCATTGTGTTAACATACAAAGCTTAATTTATATCTTGACAGGGAGGTGACTAAACATCTCTTATCTGACAGAAAACCTGTATTTTTTTACCTCTGTTGGTAACTTATACCTTGATATAGACTTTAACAAAATATTTTCAACATATATACATCACTCCTTATACAATATCTGTACAGACATTTCACAACAAATTAATGACCTCAGCTTTCATTTATGACCTCATATGACATTCTTTGGTGAACCAGAATGTACATACCAGAATCAGGCCATTTCTGTAACCCCCTTGGCAGTTGGCATTAAGGGGTTCTTGCGTCACAACAAGCTTGTGTCCTTTTAACACTTTCAGCCCCCTGTGTCAGACGACAAACCCTTGCCAGCTTCCTCACAGGAGCACAGACACCTGCCAGGTGTCTTTGTTGCCAAGGCAACCTCTGACCAGGCCAAACCAATTCTTCTGGGCAGAGACAAGTCTTCTGTGTAGAGTAAATAGATTTCCAGTGATTGGGTACTTAAGAATCAGTTACCCTCTTTTATTTGGAAAAAGGTTTGTCAATTGACAGCCATTTAAATGGAATTTAAATAACCAACCAGGAGGGCCTTGGTGGTTCTGTGAGTTCAGCGGTCTTGTTAACATGCCATGTAGATATACCTTGACTGCTCTCTTTGCATTTGTGGTAAAGATTAAGGCCCAATTTTGTGATGTTGAAGTCAAGGAGAGCTTTGCTTTTGACGTTACTAGATAAAAATTCAGACTCTATATGTGTTTCAGCATTTAGAATTTTGTATTAGGAAGATCACAATGTAACAATTACATTTATTATATTAAATATCTATTTTCGAATGCATCTTTCTACCAATATTTTTGAGAAGTTGTACCTAATAAGTATTGGTTTTGTTGATCCAATCTGGTTATAAACCGTAATCTGGGGCTTGATTCTGTGTCTATTGAAGTCCATGGTAAAGCTACCATGGACTTCAGTGGGGGCAGGATCAGGCACCTGGAGAGAAATATCTTAATATCCTAGGTACCAGATCTTAAAAGCCAGTAATCTGTATCTACCTGATAGAAAAGAATCTGTATCTGCCTGATAGAAAAGAATGGACACCCAAAGATGGACTGGTAGACAAGAGCCAAATTTGAGCTACACCCTCTATATTTGAAATCTTATGGAAATACAGAATGAAAATATGTCATACGAGTCCTAAACAAATACATTTTTATTTGTATTTGCAGCAAATAAAAATCTGTAAACTGGTAAGAGATAAAACCAGCAAGAGGCACTATTTGACAACAATCGAGAGGTAAGCAGAAACTTTAAAAAAGGAAAAATCTTTTTAAATAGTGTAAAACTGCAAGGTAAGCATTTTTACAAGCATTCAGGAAGAAATGTTCTTTCATTGCCAGCATTGAATAGAAATCTCACTAGTTTCAGGTCCAAACTTCAGTCGGAAAAATAGAGAGCAGTGGGAAAATTCATGACTGTTTATATTGTTGCCCCTTTTCAACCTGAGTGACCAGTCAAAGTTAAGGGACCTGGGGATGTGCCAGCTGGAAGCAGAAATTGATGGAATCTGATATTTTCTTTGATTAAGTCTTGTTTATTTACAAGGAATGCACAAAGTCTTGTGTTTCTGAATGCAGAGGGAACCAAGAACAAAAGGAGCACAGTTCTATAGCTTACAGTCCCCAAGTCTCTTTAGCCAGCACCAGAGTCAGAAGCTCTCTCTCTCACTCTAGCTTTTTCTATGGTCACACTGCTTACAGGCTCTTGCTTGGATTTCTTGACTCTCCCTCTGTCTCCATACTTGTCTATCTCAGGGTACGTCTACCCTGGCAGAGTTACAATGCTGGAAGTTACAGCACTACTCAGAGAGTGCTGAAGGGAAACCGCTATTGTGTGTTCACACTATCAGCTGCCTGCGCAATAGCATGTTCACACTTGGGACACTTGCAGTGGTATTTGGACCGGTGCACTCTGGGCAGCTATCCCACAGAGCATCTCTTCCTCTTCTGCCACTAAGAGTTGTGGGAAGACAGAGAGGGTTGCAGGGCATCCTGGGGGTCCCAATTGGGGGTCCCAATGCCCCGTGATGCATTGCTTCACATCCCAGCAATCCCTGTGCTTCTGTCCGCATTTGGCGCCATCTTTCAATGGTTTGTGTACTGCGCACCCTGCCTCTTCGGGCTGCAGGAATGGATCCCGAACTGCTGACTAGTGTGCTGCTCACTCTGACCAACACGTCATGAGTGGCAGTGGAGTTATTCCTTAAACAACAAAGGCAAGAGGAGTGCGACATTGATCTCACCACGCGTACTATCTACGACACGAGATTGCTTGTGGCATTCACAGAGGTGCTGAGCACAGTGGAACGCCGCCTTTGGGCTCGGGAAACAAGCACTGAGTGGTGGGATCACATCGTGATGCGTGTCTGGGATGACGAGCAGTGGCTGCAGAACTTTTGGATGAGGAAAGGACCATTCATGGAACTGTATGGTAAGGTCAATATTTTGTACTTTGTTACATAGGAATGGAGAAACGAACTTTCTGTAAACTAAAAAGTACTGAACATGAACTACATGATTAATGTTAGAGCCAATATTTATTGTCTTTGTTGTCTCCTTCTAGTCTTTTTCTGTTAGTTCATATTTACAGTCTGCATTCCATGACTTAATAGCTTTATGCAGTTTGTCCTTTAAAAACATAGTCATAAGAAATAAATTCTGGACATAATCTCAATTACTGAAACTTCAAGTCCATGCAGACAGTTTTCTAATACAGATAGTTTTGTTGGTTCCTTTCTTCTTGGAAAGCGTTTTTAATAAAGTAAGCAATCTGTATAACCTCATATTATACATTCTTTTCTTTAAAAAAAAAATCAGTAACATCTGTTTGTTTTAATGGTTGTCCATCCCTAAAAAATTCTTTCCAGTTGTCATAGTGAGTTTGAAAGCACTATTTTTAAAAATATTTTATATCACTGACATCTGCTCTTTCTTTTTTGGGGGATGAAGTCAAGTATCTCATATATGCCCAATTAGTAAGTGCACTTTTAAGTAGTAGGTAATATTTCAGGGGTGCCAGACTGTGTTCCCTGTAAGGTGTGCGCTTGGGTGGCCGCCCAGCAGAGATTCGCATGCCGCCCAGCTGATTAGCAGAGAACACACATCTGGCAGCTTGTGTTCAGGTGCCCTGCTGCTTTGCAGGCAAGGTTGCTGGGTCCTGCAGCTGCTCCCAGGATTCTCCTGCTGGCTGTGCAGAGTGGGGCAAGGGGCTGCTGATGTCAGGGTGCCCCCCGCCCCTTGTCCCTGTAGCCCATCTCTGCAGAGCAGGGGAGAGGGGATGGCCTGGCTCAGGATTGGAGGACTCGGATCTGCTGTGGTCTGAGATCTGAAGGGTGAGTGA
The DNA here is from genome assembly GCF_965152235.1 of Eretmochelys imbricata. Lineage (NCBI taxonomy): Eukaryota > Metazoa > Chordata > Testudines > Cheloniidae > Eretmochelys > Eretmochelys imbricata. The sequence continues at coordinate 37,046,702 of NC_135574.1, forward strand.
GTGTGTGAGTGCCTTTCCTAAAGAGACAGCGCACATTTTCTGAGGGTATGTCTACACTACGGAATAAGGTCGAATTTATAGAAGTCGGTTTTTTAGAAATCGGTTTTATATATTCGAGTGTGTGTGTCCCCACAGAAAATGCTCTAAGTGCATTAAGTGCATTAACTCGGCGGAGTGCTTCCACAGTACCGAGGCTAGAGTCGACTTCCGGAGCGTTGCACTGTGGGTAGCTATCCCACAGTTCCCGCAGTCTCCGCTGCCCATTGGAATTCTGGGTTGAGATCTCAATGCCTGATGGGGCTAAAACATTGTCGCGGGTGGGTCTGGGTACATATCGTCAGGCCCCCGTTCCCTCCCTCGCTCCGTGAAAGCAAGGGCAGACAATCGTTTCGCGCCTTTTTTCCTGAGTTACCTGTGCAGATGCCATACCACGGCAAGCATGGAGCCCGCTCAGGTAACCGTCACCCTATGACTCCTGGGTGCTGGCAGACGCGGTACGGCATTGCTACACAGTAGCAGCAACCCATTGCCTTCTGGCAGCAGACGGTACAGTACGACTGGTAGCCGTCATCGTCATGTCCGAGGTGCTCCTGGCCACGTCGGCTGGGAGCGCCTGGACAGACATGAGCGCAGGGACTAAATTTGGAGTGACTTGACCAGGTCATTCTCTTTAGTCCTGCAGTCAGTCCTATTGAACCGTCTTATGGTGAGCAGGCAGGCGATATGGATTGCTAGCAGTCGTACTGCACCATCTTCTGCCAGGCAGGCAAGAGATGAGGATGGCTAGCAGTCGTACTGTACCATCTTCTGCCGAGCAGCCATGAGATGTGGATGGCATGCAGTCCTTCTGCACCGTCTGCTGCCAGCCAAAGATGTAAAAGATAGATGGAGTGGATCAAAACAAGAAATAGACCAGATTTGTTCTGTATTCATTTGCTTCCCCCCCTCCCCCGTCTAGGGGACTCATTCCTCTAGGTCACACTGCAGTCACTCACAGAGAAGGTGCAGCGAGGTAAATCTAGCCATGTATCAATCAGAGGCCAGGCTAACCTTCCTGTTCCAATAAGAACGATAACTTAGGTGCACCATTTCCTATTGGAACCCTCCGTGAAGTCCTGCCTGAAATACTCCTTGATGTAAAGCCACCCCCTTTGTTGATTTTAGCTCCCTGAAGCCAACCCTGTAAGCCGTGTCCTCAGTCGCCCCTACCTGCGTCAGAGCAACGGCAAACAATCGGGCATCTGAGAGTGCTGTCCAGAGCAGTCACAATGGAGCACTCTGATGGGGCTAAAACATTGTCGCGGGTGGTTCTGGGTACATATCGTCAGGCCCTCCCTCCCTCCGTGAAAGCAAGGGCAGACAATCGTTTCGCGCCTTTTTTCCTGAGTTACCTGTGCAGACGCCATACCACAGCAAGCATGGAGCCCGCTCAGGTAACCGTCACCCTATGTCTCCTGGGTGCTGGCAGACGCGGTACGGCTTTGCTACACAGTAGCAGCAACCCATTGCCTTCTGGCAGCAGACGGTGCAGTATGACTGGTAGTCGTCCTCGTCATGTCTGAGGTGCTCCTGGCCACGTCGGCTGGGAGCGCCTGGACAGACATGGGCGCAGGGACTAAATTTGGAGTGACTTGACCAGGTCATTCTCTTTAGTCCTGCAGTCAGTCCTATTGAACCGTCTTATGGTGAGCAGGCAGGCGATACGGATTGCTAGCAGTCGTACTGTACCATCTTCTGCCAGGCAGGCAAGAGATGAGGATTGCTAGTAGTCGTATTGTACCATCTTCTGCCAGGCAGGCAAGAGATGAGGATGGCTAGCAGTCGTACTGTACCATCTTCTGCCGAGCAGCCATGAGATGTGGATGGCATGTAGTCCTTCTGCACCGTCTGCTGCCAGCCAAAGATGTAAAAGATAGATGGAGTGGATCAAAACAAGAAATAGACCAGATTTGTTTTGTACTCATTTGCTTCCCCCCCTCCCCTGTCTAGGGGACTCATTCCTTTAGGTCACACTGCAGTCACTCACAGAGAAGGTGCAGTGAGGTAAATCTAGCCATGTATCAATCAGAGGCCAGGCTAACCTCCTTGTTCCAATAAGAACGATAACTTAGGTGCACCATTTCTTATTGGAACCCTCCGTGAAGTCCTGCCTGAAATACTCCTTGATGTAAAGCCACCCCCTTTGTTGATTTTAGCTCCCTGAAGCCAACCCTGTAAGCCGTGTCGTCAGTCGCCCCTCCCTCCGTCAGAGCAACGGCAGACAATCGTTCCGTGCCTTTTTTCTGTGCGGACGCCATACCAAGGCAAGCATGGAGGCCGCTCAGCTCACTTTGGCAATTAGGAGCACATTAAACACCACACGCATTATCCAGCAGTATATGCAGCACCGGAACCTGGCAAAGCGATACCGGGCGAGGAGGCGACATCAGCGTGGTGACGTGAGTGATCAGGACATGGACACAGATTTCTCTGAAAGCATGGGCCCTGCCAATGCATGCATCATTGTGCTAATGGGGCAGGTTCATGCTGTGGAACGCCGATTCTGGGCTCGGGAAACAAGCACAGACTGGTGGGACCGCATAGTGTTGCAGGTCTGGGACGATTCCCAGTGGCTGCGAAACTTTCGCATGCGTAAGGGCACTTTCATGGAACTTTGTGACTTGCTTTCCCCTGCCCTGAAGCGCATGAATACCAAGATGAGAGCAGCCCTCACAGTTGAGAAGCGAGTGGCAATAGCCCTGTGGAAGCTTGCAACGCCAGACAGCTACCGGTCAGTCGGGAATCAATTTGGAGTGGGCAAATCTACTGTGGGGGCTGCTGTGATGCAAGTAGCCCACGCAATCAAAGATCTGCTGATATCAAGGGTAGTGACCCTGGGAAATGTGCAGGTCATAGTGGATGGCTTTGTTGCAATGGGATTCCCTAACTGTGGTGGGGCCATAGATGGAACCCAAATCCCTATCTTGGCACCGGAGCACCAAGCCGCCGAGTACATAAACCGCAAGGGGTACTTTTCGATAGTGCTGCAAGCTCTGGTGGATCACAAGGGACGTTTCACCAACATCAGCGTGGGATGGCCGGGAAAGGTACATGACGCTTGCATCTTCAGGAACTCTGGTCTGTTTCAAAAGCTGCAGGAAGGGACTTTATTCCCAGACCAGAAAATAACTGTTGGGGATGTTGAAATGCCTATATGTATCCTTGGGGACCCAGCCTACCCCTTAATGCCATGGCTCATGAAGCCGTACACAGGCAGCCTGGACAGTAGTCAGGAGCTGTTCAACTACAGGCTGAGCAAGTGCAGAATGGTGGTAGAATGTGCATTTGGACGTTTAAAGGCGAGCTGGCGCAGTTTACTGACTCTCTTAGACCTCAGCGAAACCAATATTCCCACTGTTATTACTGCTTGCTGTGTGCTCCACAATATCTGTGACAGTAAGGGGGAGACGTTTATGGCGGGGTGGGAGGTTGAGGCAAATCACCTGACTGCTGGTTACGTGCAGCCAGACACCAGGGTGGTTAGAAGAGCACAGGAGGGCGCGGTACGCATCAGAGAAGCTTTGAAAACCAGTTTCATGACTGGCCAGGCTACGGTGTGAAAGTTCTGTTTGTTGCTCCTTGATGAAACCCCCCGCCCCTTGGTTTACTCTACTTCCCTGTAAGCTAACCACCCGCCCCTCCTCCCTTCAATCACCGCTTGCAGAGGCAATAAAGTCATTGTTGCTTCACATTCATGCATTCTTTATTCATTCATCACACAAATAGGGGGATGACTACCAAGGTAGCCCAGGAGGGGTGCTGGAGGAGGGAAGGAAAATGCCACACAGCACTTTAAGCACAGCACTTTAAAAGTTTACAACTTTAAAATTTATTGAATGACAGCCTTCTTTTTTTTTGGGCAATCCCTCTGTGGTGGAGTGGCTGGTTGGCCGGAGGCCCCCCCACCACGTTCTTGGGCATCTGGGTGTGGAGGCTATGGAACTTGGGGAGGAGGGCGGTTGGTTACACAGGGGCTGTAGTAGCAGTCTGTGCTCCAGCTGCCTTTGCTGCAGCTCAACCATACACTGGAGCATACTGGTTTGGTCCTGCAGCAGCCTCAGCATTGAATCCTGCCTCCTCTCATCACGCTGCCGCCACATTTGAGCTTCAGCCCTGTCTTCAGCCCGCCACTTACTCTCTTCAGCCCGCCACTTACTCTCTTCAGCCCGCCACCTCTCCTCCCGGTCATTTTGTGCTTTCCTGCACTCTGACATTATTTGCCTCCACGCATTCGTCTGTGCTCTGTAAGTGTGGGAGGACAGCATGAGCTCGGAGAATATTTCATCGCGAGTGCGTTTTTTTTTCTTTCTAAGCTTCACTAGCCTCTGGGAAGGAGAAGATCCTGTGATCATTGAAACACATGCAGCTGGTGGAGAAAAAAAAAGGGACAGCAGTATTTAAAAAGACACATTTTATAAAACAGTGGCTACACTCTTTCAGGGTAAACCTTGCTGTTAACATTACATACATAGCACATGTGCTTTCGTTACAAGGTCGCATTTTGCCTCCCCCCACCGCGTGACTACCCCCTCAACCTTCCCCCCTCCCTGTGGCTAACAGCGGGGAACATTTCTGTTTAGCCACAGGCAAACAGCCCAGCAGGAATGGGCTCCTCTGAGTGTCCCCTGAAGAAAAGCACTCTATTTCAACCAGGTGACCATGAATTATATCTCACTCTCCTGAGGATAACACAGAGAGATAAAGAACGGATGTTGTTTGAATGCCAGCAAACATACACTGCAATGCTTTGTTGTACAATGATTCCCAAGTACGTGTTACTGGCCTGGAGTGGTAAAGTGTCCTACCATGAAGGACGCAAGAAGGCTGCCCTCCCCAGAAACCTTTTGCAAAGGCTTTAGGACTACATCTAGGAGAACCGCGAATGCCAGGGCAAAGTAATCCTTTCACATGCTTGCTTTTAAACCATGTATAGTATTTTAAAAGGTACACTCACCAGAGGTCCCTTCTCCGCCTGCTGGGTCCAGGAGGCAGCCTTGGGTGGGTTCGGGGGGTACTGGCTCCAGGTCCAGGGTGAGAAACATTTCCTGGCTGTCGGGAAAAACGGTTTCTCCGCTTGCTTGCTGTGAGCTATCTAGAACCTCATCATCATCATCATCTTCTTTGTCCCCAAAACCTGCTTCCGTATTGCCTCCATCTCCATTGAAGGAGTCAAACAACACGGCTGGGGTAGCGGTGGCTGAACCCCCTCAAATGGCATGCAGCTCATCATAGAAGCGGCATGTTTGGGGCTCTGACCCGGAGTGGCCGTTCGCCTCTCTGGTTTTCTGGTAGGCTTGCCTCAGCTCCTTAAGTTTCACACGGCACTGCTTCGGGTCCCTGTTATGGCCTCTGTCCTTCATGCCCTGGGAGATTTTGACAAAGGTTTTGGCATTTCGAAAACTGGAACGGAGTTCTGATAGCACGGATTCCGCTCCCCAAACAGCAATCAGATCCCATACCTCCCGTTTGGTCCATGCTGGAGCTCTTTTGCGATTCTGGGACTCCATCATGGTCACCTGTGCTGATGAGCTCTGCATGGTCACCTGCAGCTTGCCACGCTGGCCAAACAGGAAATGAGATTCAAAAGTTCGCGGTTCTTTTCCTGTCTACCTGGCCAGTGCATCTGAGTTGAGAGTGCTGTCCAGAGCGGTCACAATGGAGCACTCTGGGATAGCTCCCGGAGGCCAATACCATCGAATTGTGTCCACAGTACCCCAAATTCGAGCCGGCAACGTCGATTTAAGCGCTAATCCACTTGTCAGGGGTGGAGTAAGGAAATCGATTTTAAGAGCCCTTTAAGTTGAAATAAAGGGCTTCATTGTGTGGACGGGTGCAGGTTTACATCGATTTAACGCTGCTAAATTCGACCTAAAGTCCTAGTGTAGACCAGGGCTGAGACTTCCCCAGCAGTCAGCACACACAATCTCTCTCTCTCTCTTCCCCTCCCCCCTGCCCATGTACCCCATCTCCACAGAGCAGGGGATGGGAGACAACAGGGCTCAGGACAGAGCAGGAGAGCTTTCAGTGTGTGCCTTAAAAAGACAGTGCACAGTGTCTCTCAGAAACTTCCCCAGCAGCCAGCACACAGTCTCTGAGTCACACTGTCACACACACACGCTGTCTCTGTGTCATACACACACTATGGGTCTCTCTCTCTCACACACACACACACATCTCTTTCACAGTCACCTCTCAACACATATTTGTATTATTGTTGTTGTTACTTCTTGGTACTTCCTGCAATGCACATATATTTTCTGTAATTTTACTCTTTCAAACTGTATTATTTTAGTGTTTTGACTGGTCTATGCATTTCATAATTTTTATTTCTCTTACACTTAAATCAGTTCTTTGAGTTGTGAGTTCTAAAATGCCCAACCAGTCCTGGCTGGAGTAATTATCCTTATGGTAACTTTTTAAAAATATATATTATATCTAGGTTTTTTGTTTCTACTGGTGGTGCACATTCGCACATACCTCGGTGCACATAACAAAATGTATTCCGCACATGGATGGAGAAAATGAGAGGGAACACACTGCCAAAATTTTGGGATAAGAATCCAACACACAATTATATCATGAGGTTGAGTTTGCCAGTTTCTGTTCTATTTGTGTCAATTATGGATTCTATCAGAGATACATTCCAGTGCCAGTCTAATCTGTGCCACCCTATGGATCTCTTGAAGTCTAGTAGTGCGAGGCCTCCCATCTCAACTGGACATTCCAGCCATTCTGTTTTTATTCTTGGCTTCTCATTTGACCATAGGAATTTTTAATAACTTTTCAAAATTTCTTGAAGAAATTTTTGAGAGGTATAAAAGGAATCCTAGAAAAAGGATACAAGATCCTGGGCAGGATATTCATTTTAAGTACATGAATTCTACCTATCAAAGTCAATTGTAATAACACCCACTTTTCTAGGTCATTGTAAATAATTGAATTGAATTGAAAAAAACTCCCCCACTTTAGCTGATACATGAATGCCTAAATATCTAATTTTATTATTTAATACTTTCAGTAGGCATTTTTCATGTATTGGATATACTTTGGAACTGAGACAAATTATTTCTGATTTAGAGTATTTTAGTTTGCATCCCAATTCCTGACCAAAAATTTCAATTACTTCTTGTAATAGTGGCTAACTTTTGTTTATATCTTGAATAAAAAGCATAAGGTCATTAGCGTATAATGAAACTTTGTTTTCTATTCCCAATACAATTATTACCTGAATTTCTTACCGTTTCCTGATCTTTTATGCTAATGGTGTGATATTCAAATCAAATAAGGGTGACAATAGACACCCGTGTCTTATTCCTCTGTATAATGTTATTGGCTCAATCTTTGTGACATTTCCACAAATACATGCTGTAACATTTCAGGGCAACTGCACCTGTGTTCCCCCTCTATGATCCAGCAAAGGCACATGCCTATTGCCTCTCTTGGGAAAAGACCCACGTGTCTCTACCTCCTGACCAGGGTATTTCCAGGTTGTACAGCTCCCTGCCTACACTGTGAATTCCGCAGCGAAGTCAGACTGCCTAGACAGGTCTGTAAAACAGGCCTGTTTTACTTTTCTCCTCAGAGACAGTAAATAGTATAATTGCCACAGTTAAGCTACCACACAACTCTTTCTCAGTAAGCACATTTATTCTTAAGGTAGAAGCATGACAGAGAAAACATATTAAAACAATAAAAAACTTACAAGCATGCAAGTAAGCTCACCAGGGATTATTCCAGTTCCAACAAGGGTTTGGCCGGTGAACAGTCCTTCAAACTCCACAAGAAGTTTTCCTGTGGTTACAAGTTCATTTGCCCAAGAACTGGTGAGTTACTCCTTTATGTCATTTGGGCTTTTGATCTTGGAAACAGGTAATTTGTAGGCAAAGGTCCATCAGGGTAAAACTTCAAAAGATCACGTCCAGAAGTAGACATTTGCATTCCTACCAAGTATTTCCTAGGCAACCTACTCAACTAAAAGTTCATTTTGTCTTAGCTCATTGTTTAAAAGAGTCTTTCAAAGCTCATAACATTTTCCAAGGTTTACATTAGCCATGTCACCTAGATAAATTACATATAATCCCTCAATAACACATAAATATTTGCATTTTGATAAAATAAACTTTAACATGCTTAAACTTAATTCAGTAAAGTTTAACTTAGTTCAATAAGGTTTGTCTACTCTAGAATATTGACATACCTGTCATACATACCATAGGATTTTTGTAGACTATTTTAATCGATTTATAAAAGTGTTCCCCAAAACCATATTTCTCCAAAATTCTAAATCAAAATGGACTTTCTACCAAGTCAAATGTCTTTTCTGCATAGATCATTAGAAAGCAGGCAACTTTATGAGTGTTTTTGGAATGCTATACCATATGTGGGAATTTTCTTATGATATTCATATGGCTTCTTCCTTTTACAAAGAGAGTCTGTCTTTGGTGCACTCATTTAGAATTATTGTCTATAATCTGGATGCTAATATTTTAATTAAAATATTGCTATCTATATTTATAAAATATTGGATCTGATTAGTCTTTATTTGGCTTAGGTATCAAAACTACATCTGCTTATAAAGGTATTTGGAAAACTCTCTAGTGCTAAAGAAGACTGAAATACATTTGCTAACCATGACATTATTTGTGTTTTAAACATTTTATAAAATTCAGGGTTATCCATGTGGTCCAGGACTTTCCCCAGATGTTAGTCATGAGATGACCATCTCTATTTCTTCTTGTGTTATTGGCCATCTAGTACTATTCTTTCACTATGTGTTAGTCTGGGCATTTTAAGATCCTGCAGTACACTAGCTTCCAATTTTTCCATATTTACATATTTGCTAGCATATATCTCTCAGAAATATTCTCCTAGTATTTTATTAATTCCTTTGTTTAGTTTTTGGAGTATTCCATTTTTGTCTTTAAGATATGGTATGCTGTTCTGGGTCTTCTGTTGGAAATCAGTCTGGCTAGTAATCTGCCAGATTTGCTCCCCCAGTCATAAAATCTTTGTTTGGCAAATAAGAGAGCTATCTAGGGTTTGTTTGTCTGTTTGTTTTTTAGTTTGCAGTGATTATAATGCTCTTTTTTGCATTCTTAATCTCTTGGAGCAAGTCAGTGTTATTAGTCAAATTATATTGCTTCTGCAAACTGTAAATTTGTTATTCTACAAAACAAATTATTTTTGCCTGTCTTCTTTTCCTGTAACTAATATATGAAACAATATGCCCCGTTATTATGTTTAAAGGCCTCCCACTAGTTCCCAGGGATATATCGTGTCGGAGATTATCCTTAATATAATTTTCAATATGATTTTCCATTTTCTTCATAAAGTCTGTGTCTTTTAAAAATATACTACTAAATCTTTAACTTCTTTCTCTTATTCCTGAATTAGACTTCTATTTCATGAAGACAGGAGCATGGTCACAAATATTAATTAATCCAGTTATAACATTAAAAATTTCATGTAAATTTTGATGTCAAAATTAGATCTATCCTAGCATATGTTTTGGCAGTTTTGGAGAAAAAAGTGAAGTCCCTCCCATTATGTTGTAGAACTTCATGATATCTTCCATACCCTGTTCTTTATATGTTAATTCCAGTATTTGAGCTTTTTTGAATGGAGCTTCTTGTCTAGAGTAAAAGAAATCAAGAGTAGATGCTAAGTGTATTTATCTGTGTTTACCTATATCCTGTTAGAAGTTTAACAATCTTATATTTAGTTTTTTAAGGACAGTGTGATATTTGGGTAAGACCTGAGATTCATATTGACCTGGGGATAAATGTCTAGTCCTTTGGGATTGGTGAACCTCACATATGGTGAATTGGGTTTTCAGTAACCTCTCACTGTATTAAACTAGTTTGTCTAGATGGGAGCCAAGGGCTGGAATGCCTAAAGGAGACTGTGTTTGTCTTCTTGTTAACTAACGCGGTACTACAAAAGCTCTTTGTTACTTGCTTGATTAATCTAATTATAGAATAAACCACCAGTTTGGGGGAGTGTCTACCCTATTTCCTGCAGTCTGCCCTAAGTGTGGCATTCTGAATGTGGCCCATCCAGGCACCATGGTCACAAGCAGGGACTGTCTTTTTGGTCTGTTTGTACAGTGCCTACCACAATGGGATCCAGGGCCAGGAGTAGTGCTCCTAGGTGCTATCGTAGTACAAATCTATAGAATAAAATTCCAAAAATGTCACGCTGCGTGTCACTCTGAAGCCCAGAATGTCTGTAAAGTCTGTGTGAAGTGATAGAACAGCTGCAAGCATGGTTAGAGCTCTTTTTGTTCAGAATATCATTAAGCTGAATCATCACTGGGTTTCACAGTCTGTTACTGTTCAATTTTAAGTTCTCAGCCTTTTTGACTTAACAAATTATACCTGTGTTGTGTACAGCTTCAGTAAAACACATGCCTATATCATGACAAGAGTACAAGATCACTGTGATATCAGAAGTAACACAACCAATCACCACCCTTACTCTACAACTAATTTACATCCAACAATCTAATTGGAGTCTGCTCAAGATGGTGGATTACTTAGCCCAACTGCCACAGTTCTCTTCAAAATCACCCACACAACTAGCATACACAATAGCCCCAAATTTACATAGCCGTTTATGGCAGGATGCCCCTCATTTGCCACCCACACCGATCTCCCAGCACAATTTCCCTAGAAACAAATCAACACAACCAGCACACACAATAACCCAAACATCATTCTGACCCGTTGTGGGAAGTAATGGAAAGAGCTCTGTTTGTTTAGACTATCACCAGCTTCAATCACCACTAGGATTTGCAGTCTGTTACTGTCCAGTATTTAAGTTCTTGGCCATTTTTTGGCTTTTTTACACACATGACTGTAATTACACCCATGCAACAGCATGGGCTTTCAGTTACTAGTAAATAATACGGTATAACTACTGAAAGAGTTGGAAAAATTTCCAGAGTTGGCAACACTGTTTGGTCTCAGCTAATCATGTAAATTATTCCTTGGGCCTCTATTATGCTTAGAATGTCTGCTTCCCACTCATTATGGGACTGAAATAGAATGTTTTAGAGGGCACTGGCAGTTGATCTCAGCATGAAATTGAATACCCTATGCCTCCTGTCATAAATATAAAGGGAAGGGTAAACCCCTTTGAAATCCCTCCTGACCAGGGGAAAGCTCCTCTCACCTGTAAAGGGTTAAGAAGCTAAAGGTAACCTCGCTGGCACCTGACCAAAATGACCAATGAGGAGACAAGATACTTTCAAAAGCTGGGAGGAGGGAGAGAAACAAAGGGTCTGTGTGTCTGTCTATATGCTGGTTTTCTGCCGGGGATAGACCAGGAATGGAGTCTTAGAACTTTTAGTAAGTAATCTAGCTAGGCATGTGTTAGATTATGATTTCTTTAAATGGCTGAGAAAAGAATTGTGCTGAATAGAATAACTAATTCTGTCTGTGTATCTTTTTTGTAACTTAAGGGTTTGCCTAGAGGGGTTCTCTATGTTTTTGAATCTAATTACCCTGTAAGATATCTACTATCCTGATTTTACATGGGAGATTTCTTTATTTCTATTTACTTCTATTTTTATTAAAAGTCTTCTTGTAAGAAACTGAATGCTTTTTCATTGTTCTTAAGATCCAAGGGTCTGGGTCTGTAGTCACCTAGGCAAACTGATGAGGCTTTTTACCAAACCTTGTCCAGGAAGTGGGGTGCAAGCTTTTGGGAAGTATTTTGGGGGGAAAGACGCGTCCAAACAGCTCTTCCCCAGTAACCAGTATTAGTTTGGTGGTGGTAGCGGCCAATCCAAGGACAACGGGTGGAATATTTTGTACCTTGGGGAAGTTTTGACCTAAGCTGGTAAAGATAAGCTTAGGAGGTTTTTCATGCAGGTCCCCACATCTGTACCCTAGAGTTCAGAGTGGGGGAGGAACCTTGACACCTCCTAAGGCCAAAAGTCTTTGAAACGTAGGGGAATTCACTTGCTCCATGTCCTCGGCGGCATTTCGGCGGTGGGGGCCTTCAGTGCTGCCGAGGACCCGGAGCACCGCTCGGTGAGTACAAGTGGGTGGCATCTTTCTTTATGTGTCCCCCCCCCCCCCCCCCGTTCGCTGCACCTAGCTATGCCACTGGTTAGGAAACTGAGACTGAGTCTCCAGAGCAGGAATCTAATCAAATATCTTCAGAGAAGTAGAATTACAGGTAAGGAATTAAACATGTAACCTACCATGGCACTGAGTGCTCTTTAACACAACATGTGATATAACACAAGGGCCACAACTTTGTCTAATATGGTGAATCCAGATTTTTAAAATGATCTTTCAAAATACTGTCTGTATTCACTGAGAAACAGGTGTGTTCATTATTGTTTCATTTTCCACTGCACAGTTCAGTGTGTCTTTAACTTTTTAATCATGTAAATGAGCCACAAAGCAGTTTTACAGAATGAATTTGGCTATGAAATTGTTAAATTAGACACAGTCTACAGTGGTCACCTAATTTTATGTTTCTACATCTGTTGTTTATCATAATCAAAACTAATTTTATTAATTTGAGATTACAAACTGACTATTTCCAGTACTCTACCATTTTAGATGTTTTCTCAAATTCATTTAGTGCTCGTGAAAGGAGCAAGACTGACTGTTCTGAAGAATAAAGTCCTCTGTCTGCTGTACAGATATAGAATCGTCGAAGCAGTGGAATCTTCCCCATGTGGCCCAACCAGGTGAGGAGGTAGTTCATTCTTCATAATCATTGCATCTTTGGACTCTTTCCTGGATTGTTAAATCTATTGGGAAATGAACAAAGGCTAATTCATTTAATCATATTTGCCAACAATCCACCTATTTCTATCAGCATTTTAGCCATATTTAACTTCTCAAAACTTTTTTTCATCATTTGAGGTGACTTTGTTTAAAAGGAGGGTGCAAGTTCCAGTGTATAGGAAACAGGACTGGGAGTCAAATAGCTTGGATTGTATTGCTGGCTCTGACACTGACTCACTGTTTGACATATTATAAGTCACTTACCTGTTTCACAGTTTCCCCATCTGTAAAATAGGTATGTTGTTTTATGGAATACATGCAATATTCAAAAAATTTAACCTACCTAGAATTCAAATTCACTGAGGCAGAATAATGGCTGTACATCCAATTTAGCTTAATTCTTTATTGTTAATATAATTTTTTTAAGAAGAGAGAAAAATGTGTATATATATTATATTCCATTTTCATACTGGAATACTATCAGGTCAAGTCTAACCCAAAATCTGAATTTTGTATAAAAAAGCTTTTACAAAACTTAAACAAAAACAAAAATGTTTCCATAGATTTTGTTTGTTGTTTACTTTCCAAAGGAAACCATTTTTAAATGAAGAAATTCTCTGTATTTTTGTAAGCCAATCATCTTAACATCCTATTATAGAAAAACATTGCAAAATGAAACTCACTAGGTGCTAACTCTAAACACAGGTGAAATAGAAGTCTATTTTTGTTGTCCAAGGTGAGAGAAATGCAAAAAAATAGACACATTGTATTGATGGTTAAAAGCAAACTAGCATTTTAAATTACAGTTTCAATAATAACACATAACACCAATTATTATTTATAAGATTAGGTGTAAGGAAATTTGGGAAGGGTATTACCAGCTTTGTCTGTTACTTTGGGGTATGCTCATTTATTAGGGTTACTCTTCTGGGGCGTTCTGTACTTCTATCAATGTACTGCTTGTGTCACTTGTGTTCTCATATGGAGCTCTACTTCTCCCTGCTGCAAGTTCCCTCCCAATGGAGCTGTCCTGTGGGACCTAGGTTCCCCAGGGCTGCGTTCTTCCACTCCCAGATTCAGATGAACACACACACGTTAATGGAGCACGTCTGAGAGGACCAGGGTAATCAGCACTCCCAAGCTGACCCCCTTATATGTCCCTGGACTCAGGAGGCTGGGTCGAGCAGCACTTTCAATCTGCCACCCTCATGTGCTCCTGGACTCAGCATGTCTCTATCCCCACTTTCACACGATTGTTCTGGTAGTAACCCATTTGATGAGCAAACCCCACAGGATTTTTGGGTGCTGCAGGGATCTTTTAGCTTAGGTACAAGGAGCGTTGCTGCAGAGCAAATGAGGAAACCAAAAAACACCCACGAGAGAGAGACGCAACCCGCTTAATCATGAAAGTTATTTATTGCCAGGTAATAACCATAGGGTAGCCAAACAAACAAAACAGTTATAAAATAAATCTAACTTAAATTTGATTATAAAAGTCTGGTTTACAAAACTATAACTGATCACACAAGTCAGGGTCAGGAGACTATCCCTAGAGAGAGAGAGTTGGGTTCTCACTCCATGAAGCTTGAATTGATCAGGGATCCCAGGTGGTGGTGGTAGCTGAGGATCTGGAGTGCTGGAGTCAAGCAGAGCCCCCAGCACAATCAGTCAGGAGAAGATGAAGTCCCAATAGAACTGATGCAGGTTTTGGATCCAGGCATCAGAACACTTACTTGAGCATAGGTAGGGTTTTTTGCAGAGAAACAACAATGGTTCAAGGGAGAACACTAGATTTGTTTATGTGTAAGCAAGGGAGTATACCAAAGTTGTTTTGTTCAGGCTAGACATGGGAGCTGATCATTCCTGGCTTTGGGAGGTGTTCCTTGGAAGGAGCTCACAATGCAATTAGGGAGCTTCACTATTTTGCAACCAATAAAGGATTTATTATTTGAATTGTTATGTTAACTACTGAGCTGGGTGTGTGCAGGCATGGGTTCATTAACATCTAGAGCAGAGATCCCCTATCATGTAGTGCTTTCCTGGTCCCAGAGTTCCATTTTTATATATATAGTTTTTGCCTTGGAATCTCTGTTCTCCATTCTGTATGCTTATGGATGTTAGGGGGCTTATTCCTTCACCCACTTACTTCCCTGCTCCTTCTCGCATGAACAGAGAGCAACAATACCCGAAGTCCAAAGGTGCAAACAATTCAATGTTTATTGGGGTGAACTTCCAGCAAGCATGATTCCAGTTTCCTTCCTTAGTGTCCCCCTTCCCAGCTCTGACACCACAGAGCCTTACCTGTGTCCCTGTTCCCATTCCACCCCTTAGCAAAACATGATTCCAATTTCCCCACCCCCATTCCCTGTTCCCATTTCCCACACACACAGACACACACACTTCCTGATCGACTGCAGACTATATAGTAAAACTTGAGTTCTGTTTAGCTATACCTTAACCAATCATTTTACTGAAATTTAACTAACCAATCCTAACATCTTGTAACATGATTATGTAACCAATTATATCCCACCACCTTAATTAGTTTACACCCAGCAAAATTAATTATACAGCAGACAGAAACAATCACAGAACCAGACAGAGATTATACAGACAAACAATAGGGAAATGGGGATAACAGTGATAGAACAACAAAGAAATGAGGATTTCACATCCCAGCTATTGATAAGTGAGTTCTTGCCAGACAGGATGCTATCAAACTAACTTTCCTTTTACATCTTCTAGGCACTTCCCTTTCTCTGGAGGCGATAGGCATTATCAGGACAGGATTGTATTCCTAACAGCCCAATAGCACCTGATTTCAAAGTGACTAGTTTGGAATGTGAGGATGTGACCGTTCGCTTCCCAGTTTATGGCTGCCTCTGCTGCTTAGCCAAAGATCTAAGCCAACGCACAGGGCCTCAGACTGTCACAGTAACAGAAGGACCTTACACCGGCAGACAGTGATTTTGATTCTTTCTTTTATACCTCTATAACTAGCTAAGTGATAAAAATACACCTAAATTCTTTATAGGCCTTTACAGACAGGCCTGAATATCTATATCCTAACAATGGAGATGCCTCTTTGCTCCATCTTCGATGCAAATGAGGCTAGGGGAGTTTCCTTAATTCTGTCATTCTTATCCCAGGGGTTTAGATGTGTCTCCCACTGCCTTTTCATTGCTTTTTGTAAGTCTTTCTTCTGATCAGTTTTGGTTCAAGCAGAGGCTGGGGTGGGGGAAAGTCTTTTGTGAGTCAGACAGGCTGGGTACTGCACCCAGGTTCCCCAAGAACACAGAGCTGCTAGGTAACAAGGGCATTTTAAATAAAGAGCCAGATTGTTTGCTCTGATTTGGTGAGTGAAGGGGACTTAGATGATCTAGGGTGAGGGGGATTGTTGCCTTTATAGCTTCAATCCCAGTGACTTTGCAGAAACTCCTCCCCTTCTATTCCTATAGATGCAGGCTTCTACCAGATTCTTGTAGGCTTCTGGAGAGTGGAGGGTTGGTGGAGCAAAAGACCAGTCATTCTTCACAGTATTATCCCCACCAGGCACATGCTCAAGTCCTTCCACTAGCCCCACAGTCAACCTCTGGACCTAATTTTCAAACTAATTAATGGATCAAGCCCCAACTACATTACAGACAAAATCTGATCTATGAACCACTGCACTGTCAGACAATGTAGAACACAAAGCCCAGGACGAAGTGTGTGGGAGCCAGGGATAGAACATTCTTGGTCAAGAAGACCTGGTTTTGGAACCAACTTCCTGAGGAAATTTAGAGTCTGGACATCTTCAGGAAACACCGCAGAACCTTCCTCTTTGAAAAAGTCCTAAGAATGGCACTCACAACACTAATACCCTCTTTGGCCCAATTATCTACTACCATCACCACCCACAACAAAAGAGAAGAAAATAATAAAATTTAACATATCAAAAACAAAAGGACTTTCATAGCATAGTTTTTACTGTCAAATTGGAATAGTGCCAAAGACTCTATGAAGTCTGCTAAGGACTTTCCTATTGGTATTGATACTGTGGTGGTGGGTGGCAATATAAAACCTAAATGATGGCTAACTCAATGGATTTCCAGTCTGAAGTGGTACAGGGAGTTAATGCTGATGTAGCAATAATTCCTGCTATTACCCTTTACAGGTATTCCAACTGCCGAGGCTCAAATTAGAAAAAAGTAGTGGTATTCTTCCAAAATTTGCCCACGAATACAGTTCCACATACTTAAGATGTCAAAATGCAAGGCCGCTCAAAGAAGATTGTACAGATGTTAAAAATCTTATCATCTGTGCTTCATTGGACTCCTGCTTGATGGTATTTGGATACACCTAGATGCAGGGCTGCATGAAGGAAACACAGAAATGTAGGGCTGGAAGAGACCTCGAGATCATCTAATTCATTCTTCCTCCCAACCCCTGTGGTGAGGTAGGACAAAGTATACCTTAATCATTCCTGACAGGTGTTTGTCTAACCCAATGGTTCTCAAACTTTTGTACTGGTGAACCCTTTCACATAGAAAGTCTCTGACTGCGACCCCTCCTTATAAATTAAAAACACTTTTTATATATTTGACACCATTATAAATGCTGGAGGCAAAGCGGGGTTTGGGATGCAGGCTGACAGCTCACAACTCCCCATGTAAAAACCTTGTGACCCCCTGAGAGGTCCCAAACCCCAGTCTAACCTGTTCTTAAAAACCTCCAGTGACAGAGATTCCACAACCTTCCTTGGTAAACTATTCCAGTACTTAACTATCCTTATAGTTAGAAAGATTGTTCTAATATCTAACCTGACGCTCCCTTGCTGCATATTAAAATGGTTATTTCTTATTCTACCTTCAGTGGACATGGAGAACAACGGATCACTGTCTAACAGTACTTTACATACTTGAAGCCTGTTAACAGGTCCTTTCTCAGATTTCTTTTCTCAAGAAAGAACATGCCCAGTTTTTTAACCTTTCCTCATAGATCAGGCAAGCACTTTGGAAGTCAGGATGTCAGGTCAGGTTTTCTAAACCTTTTATCATTTTTGTTGCTCTACGCTGGACTCTTGCCAGTTTTCCCACATCTTTCTTAAAGTGCTCAGAACTGGACACAGTTCTCTAGGTGAGTACTCATCAATTCCAAGTAGAACAGGATAATTATAGACTCATAGGACTGGAAGAGACCTCGAGAGGTCATCTAGTCCAATCCCCTGCACTCATGGCAGGACTAAGTATTATCTAGACCATGGGTGGGCAAACAACGGCCTGCAGGCCGCGTCCGGCCCATCAGACCTTTTAATCTGGCCCTCGATCTCCTTCATAGGTCATGTTTTCTAGACCTTTAATCATTTTTGTTGTTCTTCTCTGGACTTTCTCCAATTTGTCCACATCTTTCCTGAAATGTGGCACCCAGAACTGGACACAATACTCCAGCTGAGACCTAATCAGTTTGGAGTAGAGAGGAAGAATTACTTCTCGTGTCTTGCTTACAATACTCCTGCTAATACATCCCAGAAGGGTGTGCGCTTTTTTTGCAACATTATTACACTGTTGACTCATATTTAGCTTTTGATCCACTATGATCCACAGATCCCTTTCCGCAATACTCCTCCCTAGGCAGTCATTTCCCATTTTGTATCTGTGCAACTGATTGTTTCTTCCTAAGTGGAGTACTTTGCATTTGTCCTTATTGAATTTCATCCTATTTACTTCAGACCATTTCTCCAGTTTGTCCAGATCATTTTGAATTTTAATCCTATCCTCCAAAGTACTTGCAACACCTCCCAGCTTCGTATCGTCCACAAACTTTAAAAGTGTACTCTTTATGCCATTATCTGAAATCATTGATGAAGATATTGAACAGAACCGGACCCAGAACTGATCCCTGTGGGACCCCACTCGTTATGCCCTTCCAGCATGACTATGAACCACTGATAACTACTCTCTGGGAATGATTTTCCAACCAGTTATGCACCCACCTTATAGTAGCTCCATCTAGGTTGCATTTCCCGAATTTGTTTATGAGAAGGTCATGCAAGACAGTATCAAAAGCTTTACTAAAGCTTTACCTCCCATGTGTTACATACAATGCTCCTGTCAATACACTTATACTAGTCTTTTTTTCCCAACTGCATCAAATTGTTGTCTCAGACTCAATTTGTAATCCACTACAATTACCAGATCCTTTTCTGCAGTACTACTGCCTAGCCAGTTATTCCCCATTTTGCAATTGTGCATTTAATTTTTCCTTCCTAAGTGTAGTACTTTGCATTTGTCTTTTATTGAATTTCACCTTGTTGATTTCAGACCAATTCTCCAATTTATCACAGCTATTTTGAATTCTAATCCTGTCCTCCAAAGTGCTTGCAACCCCTCCCATCTTGGTCTCATCTGCAAATTTTATGAGTGTATTCTCCATTCCATTATCCAAATCACTAATGAAAATATTGAATAGCACTAGAACAGACCTCTGCAGGGACCCTCAAGATATGTCTGCCCAGATTGACTGCAAATCATTGACAACTACTCTTTGAGTACAGTTTTTTTCAACAAGCTGTGAATCCACTTTATAGGAATGCGCACAACAGGCAGGTGCCCAACGCCCTGATTCCCAGACCCATTGAAAAAAGTATATATTTAGCACACATGGTTTTGACTTGAGTGTAACCAGTGCTATCATGTCTGCTTGAGTCTGCTGACAGCATCCAGAATAGATAGGAGTAGTAACCATTAGACCCTGGTAGAATGCTGTGTAGCCCCATTCCCATCACCAGTGGAGACCAGGCTCCTGCTGCTCAAGGAAAATGTGGGGAGCACACTGGCCTCATTGTGAAATTCGTTCCCCCTGGATGGGACTCAGACATCCCTCTTGGCTCCACTTCTTGATATAGGCAGCATAATCAAGCAGATAGAGCACAGGGTTCAATTTTATTTTGGGCTCTGCCACTGATCAGCTGTATGACATTCAGTAAGACATTTTGGGCCAGATTTGTAAAGGTATTTAAGCACCTAAAGATGCAGATAGGTGCCTAGTGGGATTTGTAAAAGAACAAATGAATGGGAGTTAGGCTCCTAGGCACTTTTGACAATTCCACTAGGCCACTTCATCTCTGTGTCCAGTTCTCCTCCCACCTGTCTTGTTTATTTAGAACCTGTCCAGTTCTCCTCTGTCTTGTTTATTTAGTGTATGCTCTTTGGGATGAATGCTTCCTCTGTCTCTCTAGGGAAGGGAGGAGACTTGGCAATGGGCGTTCTCCTTGGTGTCATTTGTGGGCCGTGTTGGGGTCTCTCTCTGCCCCCTAGGGAAGGGAGGAGGGTTTGGCTATGTGCGAAGACCCCTCAGCGGGGTAATTTGGGACCTGTTGCTATCTGAGCCCTGGGTGCGGTAGTGTTCAGATGTGTGTGGTCCCCTCAGTGGGGTAACCTGTTGCTCTGTGGCCCTGGTGGGGATGGGGATGGAGGGTTGGACACGTGCAGCGGGCTGTCGCTCTGTGCCCCTGGTGGGGGTGAGGGGATTCGGCCATGCGCTTCCTCGGGCCGCCCCCTCCATGCTCCCTCTGGCGGAGGAAGCCGCTTCCCCCTCTCCGGGCGGTGCCTCGCAGGGGAACGCTCTGCTCGGGGCCGGGGCCCTCTTGCGCCCCTGGTCGGGCCGGGGAGCCAGTGGCGGGGCTGCCTGCCCAGCTCTCCGAGCGCGCCGGCTGGGGCGGTCCCACTGCCGTCCCTCCCCTCCTCTCTCCAGCCTGCGCCGGGCAGGGAGTCGCCTCCAGGTCCAGGAGCGAGAGCAGCCGCAGCTGGGAGCGGAGCAGGCACGGTGGAGACCTGCTGCCGCCCCTCGCCCTCCTCCCGCTGCCCCTCGCACCATGGCCCGCTGCACATCAGCGGCCGGGCTCGGCTTCGTGCTCCTGCTGTGGAGCGGGGCGCTTTTCCTCGCCGCCTCCCCGCAACCCCAGCCGCCGCGGGGCAGCGTGTGGTGCCCCAGCCGCTGCTTGTGCTTCCGCACCACGGTGCGCTGCATGCATCTGATGCTGGAAAGCGTCCCCGCCGTGTCGCCCCAAACCACCATCCTGTGAGTACCCCCCGGGCGGGGGCTTCAGCAGCCCGAGAAGGAGGGAGGCCGGGAGCTTCCCGCCCTGAATGTAGGGAGAGGCCTGGAGGGGGCAGCAGGAGGGTCTCGGCCGGGGCACCTGGGGTGGAGGGCACCGTGCAGCAGCCGCTACAGCCCTTTGTCTCTAGCCTCTCGGGTTGGAAGCCCCGATCACTGGGCTGCCCTCTCCCGCTGGAGTCTTTTGTTAGCTCCAGTGGAGACTGATTTGTAGAGAGCAGGGGGTGAAGCAGCTCCCCCCACCCCCAGTTCTGGTAGCTATGGCTGTGGTCAGTGACTTGCTCACCGGTTGTTTCTGCCTGGTGCATTCCTCTCTCGCTTTTTTGGTGTCCCCCTCTCTCTCCCTCTGTCTGATTATCTGCTCTTGAAGGCACCGAGGTGCTGCACGGCTGAGCTTGGCCGGCGGCTGTGTGGCTTCCCCCCTCGAGGCCTGGAGCCAGCAGGGCGAGTGGTGGTGAAGTCACTCAGCGGGCTCCAGTTTTCCTTTCTTGGATCATTTCATTAATTATTCTCAGCAACATCTTTCGGAGGGAGCCGAGCTGCAGAGAGCTGTTTAAGAAGCTGTTGCTTCACCATTGGAGACTTGGCTTTGATTCGCTTTTTTATGTGAAAGGTTTCGTCGCACTCCACCCAGCCCTAGATGTTTTCAATTGAACACACTTTTTGGTTGCTTTCATAAATCAGGCTGTTGAATTGTAGAGCTACTGGATTTTGGTCAATCCTTGTGGATTTGTATATGTTCTTAAATAAAAGTAATCGTGAAACATGGTATTTTGTATCTAATAACAGCCGTTGGTTTTTAAAGTGTTTATGATTCCTAAAATGTTTTCAGGGTGACTCTTTCTAGTAGTTTGGTACAGTATATTTCATTGGTGGCAATGGATCATTTGGGAATGTCATACTTTTGGCTGAATTTTAAGCAGCAGCGTGGACATATAATAATACACCAGGGGCCAAATTCTATACGGAATTATACCCAATACAGGCCAAGGCCCCAATCTCGCAAAGATTTGTGCAAATGCTTAATTTGATGAAGTGTGAATGGTCACGTTTATGTCAATGGGATTAAATCTTTTCTGCTCGTAGAGTTAAATACATGCATAAGTCTTTGCAACATTACGATTCAGTTGATTTCAGTGGAATCTCATGGGGTGAAAGCCGTTAAAGAATTTGGTCTAAATATTTTTGACATTGATTTTTTTTTTAAAGAAACCAGTTTTAACCTTTCTGCCCACACCCTTTTAATAAAAAAGAGAATCCATACAAACCACACACACTTTGATTTAGAGTTCATTATGAGAAAAGGATTGGCTCCATTAACCTGTTTGTATGTTTCTTGGGCTACAGAAACACTCCTGGAACTAATTCCTGCCCTCCCTTACACAAATGCAACCATGGAAAACCTAGGAGAGCAGAGATTGGCCTTGGATATTTTCTGCATGACCTACTGTAACATATGGACTTTTGACTTCCAGTTATTTTCAGAAAGCCATGCTGCATTTCAGACTCTAAATATCTTAATGTACAATTATTTCACATTTCTGATTCCCTCTTTGGCACAATGTGAACCCTTCTGGCAGTACTGGAGCAGTCCTGAAGAAGCTGTAAAAGTTTTAGTGAACAACACAGGAAGTGGGTGGTTAATGTTTCTTGCATTTGGAACTAAGTACAAATACAGAGCACATTTTATATTGGTCATTGAGCTTTACACAGTTTTCTGGAGTCTCGTGTTGTGAATCATCTTGATTTTGTTTTGTTTTTTTAAATCTTAACAATAGGGATGTGAGTCTAAAAGGTTCGGACACATGGCAAATATATTGATGCGTACAACAGCAAAATATATTAGATTAAAACTGGACAAGGCAGAGCTCTCATTACCAGGGATATTTATAATTTGTGAGTAAGTAAGAGGAAAATATATGAACAGTACAAACATTATATTTGTCTAACCTCTCCAATATCAAACTCTCTAGTCTCTCAAATCTGAGTAACTGTTCTAGCCTATGATGTAGTAAAGGACATTTTTTAAAAAAAGGTTAACATTTAAATATGCTCAATTTGGCTTACGGCAACTGTTCTCAAAGTAAAAAGAAAAGGAGTACTTGTGGCACTTTAGAGATGCATCCGATGAAGTGAGCTGTAGCTCACAAAAGCTTATGCTCAAATAAATTGGTTAGTTGCTAAGGTGCCACAAGTACTCCTTTTCTTTTTGCGAATACAGACTTACACGGCTGTTACTCTGAAACCTGTACTCAAAGTGTGGCCTATAGTCTGCTGGTGGTCTGTTGAGCTCTTACTATTCACATGGTGATGACTGTCCTCCTTGTTTCCACCTACTATATCACCATTAAAAGGCAATTAGAAATATATCAAGTACTTTCCTAATAATACTTTTCCGTATAAGCAATTTCTGTAGCTGCTACAGTTATGTTATGTGATGGTGAATGGGAAGGAGGTGGACCACAAGATACTCTTACAGTATGGAAAAGTTTAAGAATCCCTTGGCACAGACACTGATAAAATTGATCTAATAAGCAGTACCTTGAAGATCTCCACTGGATATGAATATGTCAAAAGTAATATTTTTACCTGTAGCTCAAAGATATACACTATGAATACTTATAATTAATTATTACATACATTTCTGAGGTACTTATTGCGGTAGTATCTAGGCACCAAATGGTTTACATAATTATACTTTACCTTAGTGCTACTTAGTTCATTAATAGTATGTACTATAAACTCTCACAGAAATTTTATGCTTTTATGGAGACACGTCATCACCCAGGTAGGAGGAATGTTATGAACCTCCACTTTCAGCAATGGCTTATTTTTTTAGCATCAAAAATAAAATACATTTAAATCACTTTCAGTTTGTGAATCATCAGATTATATCTCTTTCTTTTGGGATAAGTATTTTTAAGTGCATTAAAGACGATAAGATTGGCAAGGTTGTAAACAATTTGGTGTGGACCCTTGTCCGCTATGAACTAGACTGAGCCAGCTAACGCATTTCACAGAGGTAAGGACAATAGAAATCTGTAGAAATGTTCCAGCCAAATCTATAAAGCATCTGTCAGTATCTATGTTTACCTTCATTTTCTATTCTATTTAGCTATAATTTTATGTTAGTGTCATATTTACTGTAAGGCAATACAAATAATTTGTCCTGCATGGCAATGATAGTTGGATTGTTTCAAAGTATTAATTAACTGATTTAATTTAAATACATTCATTCTTGCTAGAACAGGAACATATACAAATCCTGCAAACAACACTACTGGAGAGCTATTGTACATTTGTCTTAGCATGTTTTCACTGGCAGCACTTTATTTGCCATTCTTGCCTTATCTTTTTTTTCCCTCTTAATGTATGGCTCTACTCTGAAAAGTGACTCTGTAAAAATGGCGTAATGGGATTTCCTTGTATATTGTGTCTCACTGATTTCCAGAGCTCATTTTTTTCAGTTTATAACTGCCTCACCATGGGAGCTGAGAGCTGAGCTGTACTCTTTCTGGCTCACACATCACTTCCAGTGGTGGTTTAAAACAAAATGGACCTGGATACAATCCAGACAAATGTTCCTTTCACAAATCAAATGTCTTCCTTCTGCAAAAGTGCTTGTTACAGTCCCAGTTTCTTACCCTCCTGCTTCCCCATTTTCTGATATTGCCATTTCTGTATTCCATAATTGGAGATCCATATTCTGGCTTGATTCACACAGGCAGACTCTTACACTAGTGCAGTCCTACTGAAGTCTATGGAGCTCTGCATAAACACATTTCACCTGAGTGGATCAAAGTGCAGGATCAGGTCTTCTGTGTGTCCCTGGGCTGTGTCCCAGTTCAATGTCTGCAGCTCCTTGAATCTACTTTCGCTCCATCCCTGGTTCAGGGAATACCGTCTCCAAAATAGCTTGTAAAGTTAATACCCTCTCATCCTTCTAGTGGCATCTTCAAGACCCACTTCTTCCTGATGCCTACAGAAAATCTCCAAATAAATGACTAAGTAGAGTGCTGGTGGGAATTGCTGATATTTATTTATATTTTAAAAATTTAAATGATTCAGAACCATCAGGTTGTGCATATGGCACCTAAGTAAATGTGTGTTCTTACTACTGTTACTCTTGTCCTCCCTTTCCCTAGGTGCATTTTATTATAAATTTAATAATAAGTTCTTTGCATCAAGGGTGTCATTCTGTGTTTTGTGCTCATGATTTGGGGTCTTTGAATGCTGCTGTAATACAAATAATAATGTATCTTGCCTTAATTTACTCCTGATCATCTCCAGTAAAAAAGATTCCACAGGCCAGATTCTGCTCTCAATTACACCTGTGCAGGCCTATTCTGATCCTCATAGTTTTTTTCCTTGGCTACACCCAGGTAGTCCCAGTTAAGAAACTGGGGTTGTACAGGTTTAATTGAGTTCACTGTAGCTGGAATTCTGAGGGTGAATAAGAACAGAATCCAGCGCGCTCTATCATAGCTTTGTTGGCTATGCAGTGTGAACAGGACTAAAAAGTAGTAAAAATTTCTCGCACAAGTGGATATGGCTTGTAATGCACATAGAGTGCAGATCTATTAAAAATAAAGCTGCCATTTATACAAAGTCACTTTCTTAGTAGAACTATATTTTTATGACAATATTTGAAAGATTTGTAAATCTTACATTGGGCTCTGTGCATTTAGTACAGCCATTACACTGTCTTGTCTCTTGATGTAAGAAATACTAGAGCACAGAATGTGTGCTTTATAGATGTCCAATTTACCAGTATATTAGAGGGATCAATCGAGTGAGTCCATAAAGTGGTATGCATTTTAGGTATCAACAAGGTTGCAACTGTTTTTGCGTGTGGTTGCTGCTTTAAAAATTCTGAAGGTCTGTAACTGTTGTTAGTACCTATTAGTTGACAAGTCACAGATTATAGGACTTATTGAAGTAGGATATGATATTAGCCATATGATTAAAGAGGCTGCCTCTTCATCTTTGCTATCAAATTTGATATTTGAGCCATAGTTTATAATTGGGGCTTGAAAAATTGGCTTACCCAGTCACCGGGTTCAGTAGGAAGCTTTTATTGATGAGTGCCATTAGCTTCAGCAGATGGTTGCAAAAATAAGCATCCAATTGTAAATTGAGTGTAAACAACTGAGTGTAAATGGAGTGTAACAATGAGGAGTCCTTGTGGCACCTTAGAGACTAACACATTTATTTGGGGCATAAGCTTTCGTGGGCTAAAACCCACTTCATCTTGGGTGTTAGTGCATGAAAGCTTATGCCCAAATAAATGTGTTAGTCTCTAAGGTACCACAAGGACTCCTCGTTGTTTTTGCTGATACAGACTAACATGGCTACCACTCTGATGTGGTACTGTCTTCCTAAGTCTGCTGACAGATGTCTTCAATGCCTCTGCTACAGCTCAGTTTTTTGGCTGTAGAATGAAAAGTGACTAGTCATGTCAATTTTCATTGCCTCTACTGGGAAGTCCAAAGGAAGCAGTGAGATTCACTAGAGTCAGATCAGTTTCAATCTGCTGCTTTTGAAAATTGGGAGCAACAAAGGCAGGCACTGGACCTATTCACTGGGTAAAAAGATTCAAAAATGGATGCTTGGGAAGGGACACAGGAGCAGAGGCACAGCTACCCTCCCTGTCCCAATCACAGGAGCCAGGGGTGAGGGTAGAGTAGTGAGATCCCTAATGCTTGCAGCAGTCAGGAGGCTGTGGCTTTGAAGATTAGGGGGACAAAGGTGTTTGGGGCAGTGGGTCTAAACTTTTTTTTAAACACCTGTTAAACAAAGGCTGATATGAAAGGTAAACATAATGCAAAGAAGGCACACTGATAAGTATCCCAGCATCCTCCCCTTTCCCAGTAGCTCATGTTGTCTTCTTACCTGGGAGTTGCTACTCATTAGTGGGCCCTGTATCTTTTTAACTGATATTTAGCAGGCAAGTTTAGTCCTCTGGCTATTAATGTTTGGTAAAATTTTCAAGCTCTCTCTTTGTGTGAGTTGATTGGTCTGAAGGGAAAGTAGTTGTTAGTTTGAAAAGAGAATTGGTACTGAGAGGGTGAGTTTGGGAGTAGAGGAAACAGAAAGTACAGGGGAGGAGGTAGATGTAGGGAGAAAATGAGAAGAGACTGAGGCTATGGATACACTAGAGAGCATATGCGGCTGTAGCTATGTTGATGGAAAAAGCTCTCCTGGTGTTATAAGGGCTGGTGGGGACAACGCTAGGTCGGTGTAACTTACGTTGCTCATGGGTGGCTAACACACCTGAGTGATGTAAGTTATATCAACATAAGTGGCAGCGTAGATATAGCCTGAGGGAGGCAGAAGGAAAGAGAAAACAGACAGTAAAACCACTGCTGGAGAAGATACACTGCGATGTAGTATGTGAAACAAAAGAGGAAAACATGGTGGAATGAAGTTAAGAAGAGAAATAAGACAGAACTAAATGAAAAGAGAAGTAGTAAATTACATTTAAAATAAAGATATTAAATATAATCTTAACTAACAATCTGTAGCAATTACACAAAAAATACATTTTATTCTTCATTTGCTTGCAGAGGTATTTTTCACCTTGTTTGAAAAGATGCTGGGTACATTTTCCAAGCCCTGATTGCATGAAATAGTATAGAAATTTTAAACATTCTTTTTTAAAAACAAACTTTTGATAATTTTTTTCTCAGGGGATTTCTCTGTCAAAATTGTAATTTTTACAGATATTTCATTTTGGGTTTATATATTGATATTCTTGGTAAAGATGGAAGGTAAGGATTGCCCCATAGTCAGAAAACCTCTATACATCAGTCCATATTTTAGTAGCTGTATATTTTGAATACTATAGGTCTGATCCTGGAAACATTTATGCTTATGCTTAACTTTCCTCACTGTGAATAGTCCGTAGGGTTCTGAACCTGTAAAGATGCACACTTGTGATAGGACTATTAATAGTGAGAAACAATAAGTGTTTACAGGATTTGGGGCTAAAACTTTACTTACTGGAAAACTACAGTTGTAAAACTACTTTTTATAATATACATTGCTCAGGTGAGAAATTTATAATGATTTATATGTTTGGCAGGGTTGCTGTATAAAATAATAGGGTTTCTGACAAATTTTTCCTCCCTTTTAAAAAAAAAAAATGAAATGGCTGGTCCCATTTGCCTTAACCATTTGGTTCCACTCAGAATCTGATTAAAAAAATGTTTTATATATACTACTGTAAACATGGGCAGAAATTCAAAACAATCCAGAGAGGTGGTACAATGAGCATTGGATGAACTCAAATGTGCTGAGGTTGGTTTTTTTTGTTCATTCTCTTATCCTGCTGCTGGGTTTTGTTTCTTTTTGCTATGGAACTATTACTGTTAACAAGAGCCAACTGATTCCATTACAAATAAAACTGAATGAACATCTAAATTACAGCAAATAAAACAAGGATTCTCAAACTGTGTTTTTGATGGTGCAGGCTTCCCTGTGGTCTCTCATGGAGATCTTCATGAACTACCATTGGCAGTGTGTGCTCTCAGCCTCTTGTCTTTGTTTGTCTAATCTGTGTTTATATGGTACTTCTTTGGGGCTGGGATTTATGAGTTTGTAAAGTGCCCAGCATGGGCCCCCGATCCTTGTTAAGGTCTGTGGGTGCTACTGTAATACAACTTTAGACTATTAATAAGCACTACACAAAATTATGAAGAAGTAAAAGAGTTCAGAACAAAAGTTGTGTCCTCTCTCTGTTCCCCTGAGTTACAAAAGGGAACTCTATTGAAAAACATTGAGATATACTCTGCTACCTTTTACTCTGATTTTACCTTAATGACACTTTGCCATTACCCTCCTTCTCTGTGGGGTCCTGCTGCTGCTGTTAATGTACTTTCTTTAGTTTTTCCCTTTTCTCTTTCCAGTTACCACTCCCCCAAACCTTATGGAATGTTCTGACTCCAACATTCCTTCCTTCCTTCTTAAAAAGGATACCAAGCATAACATTCTACTTGCTGCCTGTCTACCAGAAGAGGGGAAAATAATATCACTCAATATATGCAGTGTTACATTTATAGTATTGGCCACTTTTAATGGGGACCATGCTCAGTATTTATTTAGCATTAGCTGTTTGCCTCCTTCATTCTTAGGGTATGTCTACACTACGGAATAAGGTCGAATTTATAGAAGTCGGTTTTTTAGAAATCGGTTTTATATATTCGAGTGTGTGTGTCCCCACAGAAAATGCTCTAAGTGCATTAAGTGCATTAACTCGGCGGAATGCTTCCACAGTACCGAGGCTAGAGTCGACTTCCGGAGCGTTGCACTGTGGGTAGCTATCCCACAGTTCCCGCAGTCTCCGCTGCCCATTGGAATTCTGGGTTGAGATCCCAATGCCTGATGGGGCTAAAACATTGTCGCGGGTGGTTCTGGGTACATATCGTCAGGCCCCCGTTCCCTCCCTCCCTCCGTGAAAGCAAGGGCAGACAATCGTTTTGCGCCTTTTTTCTTGAGTTACCTGTGCAGACGCCATACCACGGCAAGCATGGAGCCCGCTCAGGTAACCATCACCGTATGTCTCCTGGGTGCTGGCAGACGCGGTACGGCATTGCTACACAGTAGCAGCAACCCCTTGCCTTGTGGCAGCAGACGGTACAGTACGACTGGTAGCCGTCATCGTCATGTCCGAGGTGCTCCTGGCCACGTCGGGCAGGAGCGCCTGGGCAGACATGGGCGCAGGGACTAAATTTGGAGTGACTTGACCAGGTCATTCTCTTTAGTCCTGCAGTCAGTCCTATTGAACCGTCTTATGGTGAGCAGGCAGGCGATACGGATTGCTAGCAGTCCTATTGCATCATCTTCTGCCAGGCAGGCAAGAGATGAGGATGGCTAGCAGTCCTACTGCACCATCTGCTGCCAGCCAAAGATGTAAAAGATAGATGGAGTGGATCAAAACAACAAATAGACCAGATTTGTTTTGTACTCATTTGCCTCCTCCCCCGTCTAGGGGACTCATTCCTCTAGGTCACACTGCAGTCACTCACAGAGAAGGTGCAGCGAGGTAAATCTAGCCATGTATCAATCAGAGGCCAGACTAACCTCCTTGTTCCAATAAGAACAATAACTTAGGTGCACCATTTCTTATTGGAACCCTCCGTGAAGTCCTGCCTGAAATACTCCTTGATGTAAAGCCACCCCCTTTGTTGATTTTAGCTCCCTGATGCCAACGCTGTAAGCCGTGTCGTCAGTCGCCCCTCCCTCCGTCAGAGCAACGGCAGACAATAGTTCTGCGCCTTTTTTCTGTGTGGACGCCATACCAAGGCAAGCATGGAGGCTGCTCAGCTCACTTTGGCAATTAGGAGCACATTAAACACCACACGCATTATCCAGCAGTATATGCAGCACCAGAACCTGGCAAAGCGATACCGGGTGAGGAGGCGACGTCAGCGCGGTCACGTGAGTGATCAGGACATGGACACAGATTTCTCTGAAAGCATGGACCCTGCCAATGCATGCATCATGGTGCTAATGGGGCAGGTTCATGCTGTGGAACGCCGATTCTGGGCTCGGGAAACAAGCACAGACTGGTGGGACCGCATAGTGTTGCAGGTCTGGGACGATTCCCAGTGGCTGCGAAACTTTCGCATGCATAAGGGCACTTCATGGAACTTTGTGACTTGCTTTCCCCTGCCCTGAGGCGCATGAATACCAAGATGAGAGCAGCCCTCACAGTTGAGAAGCGAGTGGCGATAGCCCTGTGGAAGCTTGCAATGCCAGACAGCTACCGGTCAGTTGGGAATCAATTTGGAGTGGGCAAATCTACTGTTGGGGCTGCTGTGATGCAAGTAGCCCACGCAATCAAAGATCTGCTGATATCAAGGGTAGTGACCCTGGGAAATGTGCAGGTCATAGTGGGTGGCTTTGTTGCAATGGGATTCCCTAACTGTGGTGGGGCCATAGACGGAACCCATATCCCTATCTTGGCACCGGAGCACCAAGCCGGCGAGTACATAAACCACAAGGGGTACTTTTCGATAGTGCTGCAAGCTCTGGTGGATCACAAGGGATGTTTCACCAACATCAACGTGGGATGGCTGGGAAAGGTACATGACGCTCGCATCTTCAGGAACTCTGGTCTGTTTCAAAAGCTGCAGGAAGGGACTTTATTCCCAGACCAGAAAATAACCGTTGGGGATGTTGAAATGCCTATAGTTATCCTTGGGGACCCAGCCTACCCCTTAATGCCATGGCTCATGAAGCTGTACACAGGCAGCCTGGACAGTAGTCAGGAGCTGTTCAACTACAGGCTGAGCAAGTGCAGAATGGTGGTAGAATGTGCATTTGGACATTTAAAGGCGCGCTGGCGCAGTTCACTGACTCGCTTAGACCTCAGCGAAACCAATATTCCCACTGTTATTACTGCTTGCTGTGTGCTCCACAATATCTGTGAGAGTAAGAGGGAGACGTTTATGGCAGGGTGGGAGGTTGAGGCAAATCGCCTGGCTGCTGGTTATGCGCAGCCAGACACCAGGGCGGTTAAAAGAGCACAGGAGGGCGCGGTACGCATCAGAGAAGCTTTGAAAACCAGTTTCATGACTGGCCAGGCTACGGTGTGAAAGTTCTGTTTGTTTCTCCTTGATGAAACCCCCGCCCCTTGGTTCACTCTACTTCCCTGTAAGCTAAGCACCCTCCTCTCCTCCCTTCGATCACCGCTTGCAGAGGCAATGAAGTCATTGTTGCTTCACATTTATGCATTCTTTATTCATTCATCACACAAATAGGGGGATGACTACCAAGGTAGCCCAGGAGGGGTGCTGGAGGAGGGAAGGAAAATGCCACACAGCACTTTAAAAGTTTACAACTTTAAAATTTATTGAATGCCAGCCTTCTTTTTTTTGGCAATCCTCTGTGGCGGAGTGGCTGGTTGGCCGGTGGCCCCCTCCCACCGCATTCTTGGGTGTCTGGGTGTGGAGGCTATGGAACTTGGGGAGGAGGGCGGTTGGTTACACAGGGGCTGTAGTGGCAGTTTGTGCTCCAGCTGCCTTTGCTGCAGCTCAACCATACACTGGAGCATACTGGTTTGGTCCTGCAGCAGCCTCAGCATTGAATCCTGCCTCCTCTCATCACGCTGCCGCCACATTTGAGCTTCAGCCCTGTCTTCAGCCCGCCACTTACTTTCTTCAGCCCGCCACCTCTCCTCCCGGTCATTTTGTGCTTTCCTGCACTCTGACATTATTTGCCTCCACGCATTCGTCTGTGCTCTGTCAGTGTGGGAGGACAGCATGAGCTCGGAGAACATTTCATCTCGAGTGCGTTTTTTTCTTTCTAATCTTCACTAGCCTCTGGGAAGGAGAAGATCCTGTGATCATTGAAACACATGCAGCTGGTGGAGAAAAAAAAAGGGACAGCGGTATTTAAAAAGATTCATTTTATAAAACAGTGGCTACACTCTTTCAGGGTAAACTTTACTGTTTAACCTTGCTGTTAACATTACATACATAGCACATGTGCTTTCCTTACAAGGTCGCATTTAGCCTCCCCCCACCGCGTGGCTACCCCTTCAACCTTCCCTCCTCCCTGTGGCTAACAGCAGGGAACATTTCTGTTTAGCCACAGGCAAACAGCCCAGCAGGAACGGGGTCCTCTGAGTGTCCCCTGAAGAAAAGCACTCTATTTCAACCAGGTGACCATGAATTATATCTCACTCTCCTGAGGATAACACAGAGAGATAAAGAACGGATGTTGTTTGAACGCCAGCAAACATACACTGCAATACTTTGTTGTACAATGATTCCTGAGTACGTGTTACTGGTCTGGAGTGGTAAAGTGTCCTATCATGAAAGACGCAATAAGGCTGCCCTCCCCAGAAACCTTTTCCAAAGGCTTTGGGAGTACATCCAGGAGAGCCGCGAATGCCAGGGCAAAGTAATCCTTTCACATGCTTGCTTTTAAACCATGTATAGTATTTTAAAAGGCACACTCACCGGAGGTCCCTCCTCCGCCTGCCGGGTCCAGGAAGCAGCCTTGGGTGGGTTCAGGGGGTATTGGCTCCAGGTCCAGGGTGAGAAACAGTTCCTGGCTGTCGGGAAAACCGGTTTCTCCGCTTGCTTGCTGTGAGCTATCTAGAACCTCCTCATCATCATCATCTTCTTCGTCCCCAAAACCTGCTTCTGTGTTGCCTCCATCTCCATTGAAGGAGTCAAACAACACGGCTGGGGTAGTGGTGGCTGAACCCCCTCAAATGGCATGCAGCTCATCATAGAAGCGGCATGTTTGGGGCTCTGACCCGGAGTGGCCGTTCGCCTCTGGTTTTCTGGTAGGCTTGCCTCAGCTCCTTAAGTTTCACGCGGCACTGCTTCGGGTCCCTGTTGTGGCCTCTGTCCTTCATGCCCTGGGAGATTTTGACAAAGGTTTTGGCATTTCGAAAACTGGAACGGAGTTCTGATAGCACGGATTCCTCTCCCCATACAGCGATCAGATCCTGTACCTCCCGTTTGGTCCATGCTGGAGCTCTTTTGCGATTCTGGGACTCCATCATGGTCACCTGTGCTGATGAGCTCTGCAAGGTCACCTGCAGCTTGCCACGCTGGCCAAACAGGAAATGAGATTTAAAAGTTCGCGGTTCTTTTCCTGTCTACCTGGCCAGTGCATCTGAGTTGAGAGTGCTGTCCAGAGCGGTCACAATGGAGCACTCTGGGATAGCTCCTGGAGGCCAATACCGTCGAATTGTGTCCACAGTACCCCAAATTCGAGCCGGCAAGGCCGATTTAAGCGCTAATCCACTTGTCAGGAGTGGAGTAAGGAAATCGATTTTAAGAGCCCTTTAAGTCGAAATAAAGGGCTTCATCGTGTGGACGGGTGCAGGTTTACATCGATTTAACGCTGCTAAATTCGACCTAAATTCCTAGTATAGACCAGGGCTTAGAAAGCATATAGAGTATCTTTAAATGATTTTGATACTGTTTTCCAACACATTTTATTCTGCTATTTGGCTGTAAAACATATCTTTGACCCTTAGTGGCATACATTTAATGATCATTTGAATAAATGTGTCCAAAGTACCATAACCTTTAAACTTTGTCTTAACTGAGGTTCTAACATGTTTTATTTGGTGGTCTTCTAGAGAACTTTTTGCCCTTTGTTATTTTTTGAAAATATTATTCTAAGTGTACAGAGTTGCATGGTCCTAGCATTCAGTCAACTCTGAATAGCTCATTCAAAAATCTGTTTAAATACAAATAGTTTACAAATGTGAAGAAGGAAGGGCATAACAAGCAGATGGTGCAGTGTACATTTGGGTGAGAAACCAGCAAACCCATATTTTTATTGGTTTATTGCTGAGAGGTTGCTTACCGCAACAAACTGCCTTTGAGCAATATTGTAACTCTTGTTTCTGAGATCTGATCATTGGAATCATGATTGTGGAAAAACAACTTAGGGCAGGTTACATTCTGACAGCAACTTTCCTTGATTACACACTGGAGAGTAGGCAAGATCATTGGATATTTTAGAAAGGGTCAAACTACAATATGAGTTGCTGGTTGCTTATCCTGACTTGGGGGCATTTTGTCTCCATAGTAAAGGACCCAGACAATTGTGTTCAACAGCCAGCAAGGACAAAGTTCCATCTGGAGGTTGTTATGCAAAGTTCTCACAGAGCATCAAGATCCATTGTTAGTGTGACCAGTTGGAATTTGATTAAGTAATGATCGGGGCACTTATTTCCTCTAGATTGGAATCTCATCAATAATTTACTGAATTAAACTAAATTGATGTAAACCAAGTTTAAACCAATTTAAGAGTACACTGGGGTTTTCACCCATTTAAGTTTAAAAAATAATTTTAGCTAGTTCAATTTTACGTGTAGATAAGGCCTGAGACTGAAAAGACAACAGACAGGAGTATGGTAGTTGTGAGCATGTTTGGTTTTACTGCCCACCCAAAAAAATCCATTTTAATAAGGGGAACAGAAACTTCCTTCCCCTCACCCCTTGTTAAAACAAAACCAAAAAACCCCCCAAAAGTCCCTCTCCCGGCATTCCATACAAAGGGTGCTCTGTCAGTAAATTGTTTTTTTTTTTAAACATAGTCAAAACAATTGAAATTAAAAATGCCCTTTTAATACATGCCATGACCCATTCCTCTTCTTTAAAAAAACAAAACAAAAAACCCTCCCCTCAGAAAGTATTCACATTTTAATCATTGCATACCTTTTGTGTATGCTTTACATCAGTGGTTCTCAAGCTTTCCAGACTACTGAACCCCTTGTAGGAGTCCACCAAGTTAAACATCACTTAAAAACTACTTGTTTACAGTAGTATAATGTATAAAAATACAAAAGTGTCACAGCACACACTTACTGAAAAATCGCATACATTCTCATTTTTACCATATAATTATAAAATATAGAAATTGGAATATAAATATTGTACTTAAATTTCAGTATATTGTATATAGAGCAGCATAAAATCATTGAATAAAATGTTAGTTTGTACTGACTTCGCTAGTACTTTTTATGTAGCCTGTTGTAAAACTAGGCTAATATCTAGCTGAGTTGGTGTACCCCTGGAAGACCTCTAAGAACCCCCAGCTGAGAACCACTGCTTTACATTCTATATCCTGTATAGCTAACATATTTACTGACCATGTGTAATCAGGAACTGATCAGAGCATCTCTCTTTTTCTGTGCCTCTCTGTTCCATGCAGAACACAAGGCCTTCACCATCTTCCATCTTTGCCAGTCTCCTGCTGAAGTCTTAGCTTCTTCCCATGTCAATCAGAACATGCTGCTCACTTATTTGAATTCATGTTTAACTGCTGACAACCTATTTTCTGTCAAGACAAAAAATATTTTTTTCTTCTTTAATTGGTAATATTTTTGGACTAATTCAGTTCCGAATATCAAAATTAGTCTGAATCAAAATAACAGAAATCAGATGTCAAGAATTATAACATTCATAAACCAGTCGGAGAACACTTCAATCTCTCTGGTCACGCAATCACAGACATGAAGGTCGCTATCTTAAAACAAAAAAACTTCAAATCCAGACTCCAGCGAGAAACTGCTGAATTGGAATTCATTTGCAAATTGGATACTATTAATTTAGGCTTAAATAGAGACTGGGAGTGGGTAAGTCATTATGCAAGGTAGCCTATTTCCTCTTGTTTTTTCCTACCCCCCTCACCCCCCCCAGATGTTCTGGTTTAACTTGGATTTAAACTTGGAGAGTGGTCAGTTTGGATGAGCTATTACCAGCAGGAGAGTGAGTTTGTGTGTGTATGGGGGTGGGTTTTTGGAGGGGGGTGAGGGAGTGAGAGAACCTGGATTTGTGCAGGAAATGGCCTAACTTGATTATCATGCACATTGTGTAAAGAGTTGTCACTTTGGATGGGCTATCACCAGCAGGAGAGTGAATTTGTGTCGGGGGGGTGGAGGGTGAGAAAACCTGGATTTGTGCTGGAAATGGCCTAACCTGAAGATTACTTTAGATAAGCTATTACCAGCAGGACAGTGGGGTGGGAGGAGGTATTGTTTCATATTCTCTGTGTATATATAAAGTCTGCTGCAGTTTCCACGGTATGCA
Organism: Eretmochelys imbricata; assembly: GCF_965152235.1. Lineage (NCBI taxonomy): Eukaryota > Metazoa > Chordata > Testudines > Cheloniidae > Eretmochelys > Eretmochelys imbricata. Next base: position 37,083,150 of record NC_135574.1, read on the forward strand.
TCTGATGAAGTGAGCTGTAGCTCACGAAAGCTCATGCTCAAATAAATTGGTTAGTCTCTAAGGTGCCACAAGTACTCCTTTTCTAGTTGTTTCTTGATTATTGGTATATTTTTGAAAAATGTTTAAATCATTTAGGAGCCTAAGTTCCATTTACTTTCAATGGGACTTAGGCTCCTAAATGACTAAGTCATCGAGACACTTTTCAAAATTTTACCCAATAGAAATCATTCAAGATAATGTAATGATTCCAGGATGCGTGGTATAAACATGTAGCTATTGTTTCATACATTAACTGGTGTATTACTTATTAGCTAATTGTCCTTCTCACTTCTAGTCAATAAACTTTATAATAAAGCAGCCTTTCCAACTCTAGGTCTTTTCGGGTGAGGACTGCATTTTTGTTTTGTGCTTGTACAGCGCCTAGCACTATGGAGTTCTGCCTCCTAAGTGTTACTGGAATACAGATAATATAATTATGTAGCTGTTTTTACTTGCAAGGCAGCTTAGTTATTGTCAGTAATGATTTCAGAGGTATATGGCCTCTTGTGGGTGCCCTAGTATCTATGTCAGGGGTCTCAAAGTCCCGGCCCATGGGCCATCTCTGGCCCGAGAACCTCCGCACTGCGGCCCGCGGAGGAGAGACTCATGCAGCCATGCTGCTGGCAATGTCTGCTGCAGGTGCTGCCCCCCACAGCTCCTATTGGCTGGGGAAGAGGGATAGAGATATCATCACTAGTTGCCGGGCAGAGTCAGCCATGGAGGCAGCATCATTAGTTGCTGGGCAGAATCAGCCATGGAGGCAGCGTCACTTTTTTCCACAATGAATATAAACAAGTCAAAATACCGAACACAACTATCTGATGCCCACCTCGCTACAATCCTGAAGGTTTCAACTGCTCAGTCACTGAGGCCAAGCATCAACAAACCGACAGAACTGAAGTGTTGCCAGGTGTCTGGCAAACACTAAAAACTCTCTGGCAGGCAAAGAATTGTATAAAGTTGTATGACAGTTTTATTATTTCTGAGAAATTCGAAAGAAAAATACAATATAAACGTTTTCTTTTCTGAACACCATCTTCAGTGACATTAGTGGCCCGCTGGGAGGATTTGAGGACTGGCACTGGCCCTAAGGTAAATTGAGTTTGAGACCCCTGAGCTATGTGAAGAAAAGAAACTTGCTTTCACATTCCAGTAATATTTACAATCTGGAGACTCCAGACAATTCGGGTATTTCACAAAACAGTTTTCCATGAAGTTTCCTTCACCTTTTTCTCTGGATTCCATTTGGAATGGGATTTCTAATACTATTAACATATGATCTCTATCTAACTTAACTTGCCTGTATATAATTATTGCTCACATGGTTTATATCCTGCTTATTTCTCTTCTATCCCACCATACTCTTCCTTAGAAGTATTATTGAGTATGTATCTGAACACTAATCCTAAATGTTCATCTGTCATAGAAATGAGAATGTACGTTCATAAGATTATGTAAAGACAAAATATCTTTGATATATTTATTGGCAGTTGAAATGGATTCTTCTTTGAAAAGTATCTTGATAACTTTGAGGACTATGTTTCAAAATTCTGGTTCTTCCAGATGCTTTAATTTAAGAGGTACTAGGTAAAACAAATGTGTGGGCATAGTGTGTCTTTTAAAAAAAATCTTTGTGTCTACTTACTGTATATCTGGATCAAGATCTGAAAATAAGTAGAAACCTATTGCATCTGGTAAATGATTTTTCTATAGCAACCTGAACTTTGTGGCATTCATAGCATCTGTTGAAATTTAACTTGGAGCTAAAAGAGACACTCATTAACATTTTTTTAAAGGGGAAAAAACCCTGTGACTAATGCGCAGTTAAAAATAGATAAATACTTTCCAACTGCTTCTTTTCCATATAAGCAATTAATATAGCTGTTGCAGGAATATTGCATTATCATGAGCAGGAAGTGGGCCTGGCTGAAATTTTTCATGCACAATTTTTCCTTTGAAAACTGTAGTTTTGTCACTGGCTGCTGGAATAGTGGTGTTTCCACCATTCTCCTGCCTACCAAGTCTCCATTTTGAGTCCTCCTCCTCCTCTGTGAATAGCTCCAGTACCTATGAATTTGCAGCTGCTTGCAGCTTTCCCAGAAAATGCTGTAAGAAACTGACTTAATGCATGTCAGTTTCTGAGAAGGTTCCCAGTAGCTGAAAGAGACCAGGTGAATGAATACTGCTAAGTATCTTTTTGCAGTGTTGTAGCCCTGTTTGTTCCCAGTATATGAAAGAGACAAGGTCGGTGAGGTAAAAACTTGTATTGATCCAATGTCTGTAGCTCGTCAGCACCAATAAAAGGTAAGTATCTGGTCAATTGTCACTCTACTACCTGGGAAAGCTGTGAGCAGCAGCAGAGGCAACAGAGCTGTCTCCCTGCAGACTTTAGAAGACAGCAGTGAATCAGTTTAATGTTCATTTCACATCTGGAAGGTTATCTTTGGAACTTAAAGGGAAGACACTTTGGATGCAACTCTCTGGCCACCTCTGGCAGCTCAGTATCCTTGTGGTGGGACAAACTAGCTGTAGCATCATCTTAAATGCCTTTGCCTGATTTCCCCTATGGTACTTTCATGGTTAATCATTACGTTCTCACAGTTCTGTGTCAGTACAAACTAATCACTCAGCATTCTGGACAGATATCTCATAATGCACAGTTCTGTCACTATGCTCCATGCTCTATTTTTTTCATGGTGCATTATGGGATGCATACTAGAAACTACAGAAACTACGAGTCTTGGGGTCAAATTAACAAACTCCCATTATTTCTTTCCTGTCAGTGTATACTGTTTGCTTGCAAATGGAAGTGTGCGTGAATGGATTTTGAGCTGTGTGTACTATAGTATTTAATATTCATACTGGAAAGAAATTCTCAGTTTATTCTCCAATACAGGTTTTTCAGTAGGTGAGAATGCATTTTGGATTAAAATGTAGTTTTAAAAAAAAATCCATATTTCATAACTGAGAAACTAATTAGGAGGGTTTCAGAAGGGTAGCTGTGTTAGTCTGTGTCAGTAAAAAAAACCAAGAAGTCTTTGTGACGCCTTAGAGACTAACAAATTTATTTGGGCATAACAACCAGGAATCCTTGTGGCACCCAATAAATTTGTTAGTCTCTAAGGTGCCATAAGGACTCCTCGTTTGTTTTTAATTAGGAGGGAATACTTTTCCTTATTAATATTTTGAGTTTTAGATACTTGGCTACGCATGATGTTCACAACTATGACACTTTAAGAAGGTCATCTACTTACTACGTTCTGTTTCTTGGCAACTTCATGAGAAATCTTACTATTTCAGCATAGTATATTTAGTATAGTAAAGCTACGGTGTGCCCATTTGATTTATTTAAAATACACCTATCCCTTGCTTTAGGCACAAATGCAACATTTCAATTACAAAACAGAGATTGCACCAACCTCACAGTTAAAGAACCCAGACACACCTAAAGTAAGGCTGTGTTTGCACTACTCAATCTGTAATATTAGATTTTTGGGTGTGCATGTGTATTTTCACACACTTGCTTTTCTTAAATACATCTGTGTTTATGCTAGGGTATCTTGTTCTAAAGATGTTCTTAGTGGCATTTTCTATTTTTCTCTGCTTATTCCATTTTTATGAGGGATTAATCAAATATTAACCTGCACAAGATTTAATTGTATACGCGTGTGGTGTGCTGGGGGCATTTTTTTTCATTAGGAACACTGGCAGTAGAGTAATAAGTACCCAAGTTAAATATGTTGTTTTTGTAGGATGTGCAGAAAACTGCTCTCAGTGCCCCAAGTTGTGTTTTCATTGTCTTGGAGCAAGCTGGTTTGACCTCATTGATGATAACAGATGATGCTGGGGCAGGAGGAAGTTAACTGTTAATTTCAAGATTTGGGTGCCAAATGGAAAGAACTAAGTCAATAATCAAAATAAATGATAGTTTTTAAGCTGATGTTAACTGATGGAGAGTGAAACAAAGTATAAAAAGGTATTTGACAGGGTATATAGCAAGGTTAATTCCCCACTCTGGCACTTAGAGTGCAGAAGGTGAGGGTCCGCAAGGATTCTAAAAATTCATATTGGCCACTCCAAGCTTGTATTAAACTCCCAAGGTTACAGCTTTTCTCTGACCTTGGATTGGTAGATGCTGCCACTATGCAAGTGCAGAACCCCATTGAGAGCCCAGGAAGGTGCACTTGGGAATTCCTTCCTGTGGGGTACCCTCAAACCCCTTCACCCCCTCCCCCCCAGAAGAGCTGAGAAAGGGGAGGGGGGAAAAGGAAATCAGCTGTTGCCACCAGCTAATTAAACAACATGTGCACAAACCTGTTAAGACACAAAAATCCAATTCTTTTCTCAAAAAAGGTAAATTTTATTAATAAAAAAAAAGAAGGAAAATACATCTGGGAACTCAGGCTATTGCTAGATTTTAAAAGAGCAACTACAAGGATTAAGCACCAAGAATAGCTTTCTTGAGGACCAGCTTAAAGGTTACAAGCAAAACAAAAGCACCTGGGGTTAGCACAGAGGAATCCACAAGCCCCAATGAAATAAAAGGGATAAACCTAATAGCTTCTTCCTAGACATTTCCTTATCTACTTACATATATGGGGTTTTAAATGAGTAGTTTCTAGGCATGACACCGATGATTTTTTCATACCTAGCCCAAGCTTGTTACTGCATAGCTGCTTTCCTGTCTGCCTCTCCCCAGGAGAAGAACAACAGACAGACAAAAGGGGAGACTTTTTTCAATTTTAAAAAGTTCTAGCCTTCCCATTGGCTCTTTTAGCCAGGTGCTCACTCACTTCCTTTTACCAATGCATATCAATGAGACTCTTAGATCAATTAGAGAACAGCTACTAAGAGGGATTTTACAGCTGCTGGCTGGTTGGGTGTTCATAAAAGGGAGCTCCTCCCCCCATCCCCCATTCTCTTTTATCACAGTATATCTTCATTTATATGGAAGAATGAACTTTGTGTATTGTCTTATACCACTTTGGTGTCATTTAAAAAAAAAACAGACGAAAGCATTTGTATGTGTACAACTGCTTCTTCCTGCTATTTTATGTTTCCCTTCTTTGTTTACTGTAATAAAAGAATTGCAGGAGATTATAATTTACTTTAAAACATGTAGTCTCCTATTTCTGTTTGGCTTGGATTCAGAAGACTTGCATGACTACTTCTTCTTTACCCACATTTTGTATGTATAACCAGTTGTTGGCTGAACACTGATGATACTATCATGGCTTTGTTTGCTAGCAGGAAGAAGGTAGACAACTTAGACTAAAAGAATTTGGTAGCCTGAGGCTGTCAGTATGTAAAACGATTAACAACATATACAAGACTAGCAAAGTCTTCTTTGAAATGACAGACACATCTGTGGAATCTGTAATGGTCAGGTTTTCCACTTGTCCTTATGATTTTTTGCTAAGCAATTTAGACTTACTTTTGGGGGGCAAAGGTTGAGAAGAGATGTGTGAAGGGGAAAAGTTTCAAATGTATGATATAGTTTAGTCCTACTTTTCATAACATGGAATGAAATGCATTGGGTGTCAATAATATCTTTCCAATGTGCAAAGCACTGTACAATATGATAAAAAACAATAATATATCAACATTTTATTTCCTAAATGTAAATATGAATGTAGAATGTAAGGTAAATTGTAACATGATGAGAGAACTGTAGCTTTAAAGTTGTTATAGTACAATTGTTTTTTGTTCGTAAACTTTTATTGTTAGGACAGACAAGGCAAGCATAAATGGTCTTTCTATTGGTCTCTTTTTATTACCACATATATTTTTTCCTTTCAAAAAGCACCCTGCTAGGGTATTTTATTGATCGCTCATTTCTGTTTTCAGGCAGACAGCACTGCTGTTTGTGGGAGTGAGTTCTCCTTTCTGGAGCAGCAGCAGGAACATGGAGAACTTTGCCTCATGTTGCTTCTTAACCACAAATGTAGCCCAGGATGGGATTTAGTGGGCAAACATGTCATTTTCTCCTGTCCCCATTGCTAGAAATCAAGTCTGGGGGTGTAAGCCACAACATATCTATACCCTCTTTCCCCCATTGAGATAGGCAGTGTTAGCATAAAGATGGTACTAAGCATGTGAATAAGTGGGCGTCGCCATACAATGCAGTCTGCTTTCCCGACACCCTTAGATAACATCATCACTGAATCTTTTCCTCCCCTGCCTTGTGGGGACAGAAAGAGCCATTTCCAGGGCACTCTTTCTGTGGAGAGTAGTTGTGCTATGGAAACATGTCACCTTGCACAGGTAGAAGGAGTTGCTAACCAGAATGATGTTGGGGTGTGTGTATGTGTGGAAGAAAACCTCCTGTCCTAGAGATTCCTGAGCAAAGGAGCTGTTCTCTTAGCCTCCTGTGCAAATCAGAGGAGCTCTAGTATATGCCAGCCACAGTCTTTTCCCTTCTCGTGTTGATGAGTCTTTCACATCTGCTTAATTCCTCCATCGGTGACCAAGCTGTGGTACACTGGTACCTTCTAAAGCCAGGCAGGCATGGAGATTTTGACTGAGGTAGAACCTGTGAATGGCTGCTTCTCCTTGTGGGTTCTGGGACAGAGGCGTCTCCTTATTTCATCATTATTATTTATTTTTGGCAATACCCACAATTGCCAAATAGAAAAAAGGGTATGACCTCTGCTCCGAGGAACTCATCACATGGGAGAATCCTAGAGGAGCTCCACTGGATCCTGTAAGGTAGTTTATCTCCTGAGAATAACTACTATTGCCCCTGCAGGAGGAGGTGTTATTCTGGGGTAGCCTCTTCTGCCCCATAAAAGGGGATGTCAGTAATAACGGAAGATGAGATTGTAGGATTGGTGTGGATGGGATTCTTAGCATAAGTGACTGTATTGAGCCTACCTGCCTTGATGCGAGTGGGAAGATGGGGATTCAATTTTGGCTTCTTTGTTGGATCTATTATGCTGGGAAGTGAAAGGATCTTGGAAGAGACTGGAGCACGACAATTACTAACTCATGTACTTCTATCCATGACCCACTTTGTTGTTCAAAGGCATCACGAGGCAGAATATATCATTCCATGTGCTGCAGCTTGCCCCAACAAAGGGTGTAGGGCTTTCCATCCTATATCAGGCAGGGGGCAGGCTGTTGTCTGCCTCCAACAAGGCGGCAAAAGGGAATATAGTAAAATACCCAAAATATAATTTCTAAAATTGAAGGCAACTTTAAAAGAAATTAAAAAACCTAAAGTTCATGGAATGCTTGTCCTGACTTTTCCAAGCATTAAGTGTTAAATTAAACTACAGAAATGCTTTTGAGTCCATTTGAATAATACAGTTAGTCTTTAAATCAGAAGCATTTGAAAGCTACCATAATCCTGAAAATATGCTTTTCTGAAAAGCCGCCATGTATTGCCAGTAGGTAAGGATGCAGAATGGGTTCAGGGGTATTTGGTGGATCTGCCATGAATAAAGGCTTCCTGACCAGTTTGTGGGCATTTCATTTTTTTTTTTTTTTTTGGTATAATTCTGTTCCCTTTGATTTCCCCTGTCCCAGACCTTAAGCCTGCTCTTTCTCTTGCCTTGTAAAACTTCACATTCCATTAAAGGAGACAAAATGGATGCTCTCCACTTAGACTACTGTTGTTCAATTCTGGGCATTGCTCGTTGGTCAGCTAAGTCCACACACACACTGAACCTGTGTGGCTGCATCCAGACTTGCCTATGCTGGTGGAACAAAAGGTCCTAAAAAAATAGTGATGAATGACACAGATCTATTTGTGGCACCTTAGAGACTAACAAATTTATTTGAGCATAAGCTTTCGTGAGCTACAGCTCACTTCATCGAAGGCATTCAATGGACTTCTGCTGGGCTAAGAGTATAGTTGGATAGATTAACAATATTGCTGGGTGGGTTAAGGGAACCACTGTTGTGGCCCTGTCATAAATATAAAGGGAAGGGTAAACCCCTTTGAAATCCCTCCTGGCCAGGGGAAAGCTCCTCTCACCTGTAAAGGGTTAAGAAGCTAAAGGTAACCTCGCTGGCACCTGACCAAAATGACCAATGAGGAGACAAGATACTTTCAAAAGCTGGGAGGAGGGAGAGAAACAAAGGGTCTGTGTCTGTCTATATGCTGGTCTTTGCCGGGGATAGACCAGGAATGGAGTCTTAGAACTTTTAGTAAGTAATCTAGCTAGGTATGTGTTAGATTATGATTTCTTTAAATGGCTGAGAAAAGAATTGTGCTGAATAGAATAACTATTTCTGTCTGTGTATCTTTTTTGTAACTTAAGGTTTTGCCTAGAGGGGGTCTCTATGTTTTTGAATCTAATTACCCTGTAAGATATCTACCATCCTGATTTTACAGGGGGGATTTCTTTATTTCTATTTACTTCTATTTTTTATTAAAAGTCTTCTTGTAAAAAACTGAATGCTTTTTCATTGTTCTCAGATCCAAGGGTTTGGGTTTGTGGTCACCTATGCAAATTGGTGAGGCTTTTTATCCAACATTTCCCAGGAAAGGGGGGGTGCAAGTGTTGGGAGGATTGTGCATTGTTCTTAAGATCCAAGGGTCTGGGTCTGTAGTCACCTAGGCAAATTGGTGAGGCTTTTTACCAAACCTTGTCCAGGAAGTGGGGTGCAGGGTTTTGGGAAGTATTTTGGGGGAAAAGACGCGTCCAAACAGCTCTTCCCCAGTAACCAGTATTAGTTTGGTGGTGGTAGCGGCCAGTCCAAGGACAACGGGTGGAATATTTTGTACCTTGGGGAAGTTTTGACCTAAGCTGGTAAAGATAAGCTTAGGAGGTTTTTCATGCAGGTCCCCACATCTGTACCCTAGAGTTCAGAGTGGGGGAGGAACCTTGACAGGCCCCTTGTGACACTAGTAGTTTAGTGTCCTTTTTCTTTTGACTACAAGTCCGTAAGTCCTCCTTTTCTTTTTGTGAATACAGACTAACATGGCTGCTACTCTGAAACAGATCTATTCATCTGCCTATCATGTTCTTCAGTTCACTCCTGTTTCTCTCACACAGTCTTGGTTCTTCTAAGTAGCAGCAACTTCTGCTGCACTGTTGTTCCCCCAATGAAGGAGGAGGAAGGATTTGAGGAGCAGGAGAGCACTGATTAGTGGGGAGGGAATCAGCCCTGCCTACCCTAGGAGCTGGCCAAAAAAATCAACTCTCTAGCTGAATTGCTCGGAAAGGACCCAAAAAGTCAGAGCAATGAGGTGGTGGCTCAAGATAGGACCTAAACTCTGGTTTCTGGCACATATGCAACTTGTAAGGGCAATCAGAATATTGACAGAAGTTATTCTTCTATATCAATGTGTGTGTTTTTACATTAAAAAAATTGTACATATGCAGCTGCATCTTGTTTTCATAACAGGAAAAAATAACTAATTTTCCAGTGTAGTATGCAGTGTTTTGTAGCTGTGTTGGTCCCAGGATATTAGAGAGACCAGGTGGGTGTGATTATATCTTTTTGCTAAACAGTCTGTTCCATTTTGTGTTTAGCTGTGACACTCCGAGTAAGTTTCCTAGACCGGAAGAAAAGCTTTGTGTGGATCAAAGGTTCGTCTCTCTCACCAACAGAAGCTGGTCCAGTAAAAGATACTGCCTCACCCACCATGCCTCTCTAATTTTCTAGTGAACAGAAATCACAAAAATCCCCTTTGCTGAGGAATAACCTTTTACTTGCATCTTTCTGAACAGGTTGTTTTTTGGTTTTGTATTTTAATTTTGGGGGATATTTCATCTTAATTTTGTTGATTTAGTTTTTGAGCTTACGCACATGGGAACTTTAAATGTTTAACTTCTATTTCTATTATGTTGTAGAAATTGGAGCTACAGTATCCAAGGCCGATATATTTAATAATATTTTTCACTTACATAGCCTCTTACAATATCCAATGGCTGGATCCTGAAGTTAGACAAATTCAAACTAGAAATAGGATGCAAATTTTTAAAATGGAATATAGTTAACCATTGGAACAACTTTCCTAAGGATGGCTAAATTCTCCATCACTTGAAGTCTTTAAATGTAGATTGGACATCTTTCTGAAATATGTGCACTAGCTCAGCTAGAAGTTATGGATTTGATGCAGCAATCACTGAGTGAGGTTCTATAGCCTTTGCTAATGATCATAATAGTCCTTTCTGACCTTAAAATCTGAGTCTTTCATCTAATGATTTTAGTATTCCATACAAACATGAATTAAGCATCATAACATCCCTCTGAGAGAGACAAGTGTAAGAAATTACTATTAATCATCATAATATAGACAGGTAAACAGGAGTAAGAAAGAATAAATGGTGACCATAAACTCAAAAATTATACTTCTGAATTATTTAGCTTGCTGTTGTTACAGTAATCTTAGCTATATTACTTGTAACCACAGATATTTGGGGTAAAACCACAATTTTTTGTGTAATACATTTCTACATTTCAACATTTCCCCCTGTATAGTAAGTCAGTCAATTTTCCCCTTTGTTTTTGTGGTCTTTCATGCACCACAGTGGGGAGAGAGAGGTTTGTTTGTTTGGTTTTTTAGCTGAAAAAGTTGTTATAAAACCATAAAAATTGGCACGAGTGCAGAGGGACAGATGTTGTACTTGGAGCTACTTATCACCCTTAACCTCCCTCCGCACCCCCATTTCTAGATTTCAAATTATCTGTATCCCTTTAAGATACAGAATGTGTCAGTGACTAATTCAGGAATAAAATCCAAGAGTCTTGATTGTTTGCTGGACCCAAGACACTAGAAACCACACTTCCTCTGATTATATGGACATATAAAATGTTGTTGTTTTTATGGTGCTTATTTTTTGTAAATGTACCCTGAAGTAATGTATAGTAGACCCCAACTAATTGACACATAATGCAAGATCCTGAATACATGGATAAAATGAATAAGGTTAGTGAATTATAAACATGTATTTCTATAAGTGTAGTCTAGTCATTTTTTTTGGTGATAAGTTCATTGTATAGTGGAAGGGATCTTTAATGTCTGTTACAGGCAATCCGCCAAATGAATCATTCTCAGGAAATCAACATGGGACACTGTCTTGTCGGCTGTCACCAGTTGATAACCTCCTATTTCTGGGGGAAATTATTGAAATTGTGGTGGAGGGCCAACTCCAGCAACATTTGATATCCTCCATTTCTCTGCAAATGGTGTCAAGTGCTTGGGGCAGTGGACTGTTGTCAAGCTTCCTTGCTGGTAGTGCTTGCCCTTTCAGTACCATTGATCATGGGGCTCTTCTTTATGTGACTGTGGACCCGTGGCTGGGATGGACAAAATCACCTTAAAATGGTTTCACAAATTCCTTTCAAAGTGTTCCTAGAAGGGGAGAGAGTTGGGTGATTGCTTCTCCCTAGGACTCTTGGCTGTTGAATCCTACAGACTTCAGTCCTGGTCACCCTTTTTGTGAAATATGTCTGGAATGTTGCTGGTGGAGATTAAGTATTACCGCCTACAATGTCATCAGTATGCTGATACTTCTCTCTCTCCCTTTTATTATGAAGAGAAACACAGGAAGCTGGATATTTTGACAGGTGGATAGGGGATGTTTGGGCTTTTGGAACCCGTGGGGGACTGTAGGAAAATTAGCTGGATAATTCTGTTATCCAGAATAATCTGCAGGGAGTTAGTTGAGTGTTAGAGAGACAAGGTGGGTGTCACCAAAAGATTATCATCATTTGGTTTCAGAGGTATTGATTGTTGAGATGAATAGGGATAGTTCACACCTTGTGTAGTGTTATTTCTTCAGGATGCATGCCGACAGAAGTGCCTCTTTTAAAACTCTCTTCACAATTTTTAGCTTTTTTTTTTTTTACAACCAGTTATGAGAATTAGAAACAAAAAAACGAAGAAAAAACCCCAAAACTTGAAATCTTAGATTTTGAAGTACAGTTTTGCTCAAGGGGTGGACTTCAGTTTCTGACTATGCAAAATACAAGAAGTTATGGCTATATCTGTGTAATGGTAGTGCTTCCATTTTTAAATCTAATGAAGTAAATGTACATGCCAGAGAGCTTGTCTAACTACACTGGCAATTTACAGCACTGCAACTTTCTTGCCCAGGGGTGTGAAGAGACACCCCCCGAGGGTGCCAAGTTTCAGCGCTGTAAAGCGCCAGTGTAGACAGTGCACCAGCGCTGGGAGCTACGCCCCCCCGTGGAGGTGGGTTTTTTAAAGCTCTGGGAGGGCTCTTCTTCCCCAGCGCGGCACCGCGACCACACAAGCCATGTTAAAGTGCTGCCGCGGCAGAGCTTTACTGTTGCAGGGTAGACTAGCCCAGAGTTTTGGGCATCTGTAAATGGATATAACAGCAGTTAACTAACTTTTCTATTTTATTATCAATCAATGAAATTGACCTGTGCTTTGTTAATTTCACTTGCACAGCTGATTGGAAAAGCTTGCAAGACAGTAGCACCAGAAGCACTGAAGCTAATTAGATGACAGCATCAATTTTCATTTGATTCACATTTGGAATATTATCTTCTCATGAATACAGCAAACTATTATTTTTTTATTTATTATTAAAATCAACTTTTGCAGAAATTAATGACTTCGGTCTCTCCACATTCAACAGGAAAAACATATTTTAAGTGGATTTTTACAGTCAGTAAATGCAAAAGGTACTGATAAAAGGAGTGTGGAGAAACCAGCACGTATTTGTGCAAATTATAGACTATTTGAGCAGGGAAATGTACAAATGAGTAAGGCTGTGCTGTTGGTAATTTTTATAAGCTATTTTGTGAAAAAGGATCACTGCTACAAAATGAGTTTGCATCCCGTGGTAATAGATTCATTTGTGGAAGAAGAAAAGGAGTACTTGTGGCACCTTAGAGACTAACAAATTTATTTGAGCATAAGCTTTCATGAAATACAGCTCAATTCATCGGATGCATGCACTGGAAAATACAGTAGGGAGATTTATACACACAGAGAACATGAAACAATGGGTGTTACCATACACACTGTAACAAGAGCGATCAGGTAAGGTGAGCTATTACCAGCTGGAGAGGCCAGGGGGTACGGGACCTTTTGTAGTGATAATCAAGGTGGGCCACTTCCAGCAGTTGACAAGAATGTCTGAGGAACAGTGGCGGGGGGGAGAGGGAGATCTCTTGTGTGGACTGGTCCAGGCTGAGATTGATGGTGGGATGGAAATTGTGAAATCAGGGTGGATTTCCTCAGTATGCCAACATTTTTATGGCTGACTTAGAACAATGCTTCCTCAGGTCTCGTCCCCTAATATCCCTACTCCACTTGTGCTACATTGATGACATCTTCATCATCTGGACCCATGGCAAAGAAGCCCTTGGGGAATTCCACCCTGATTTCAGCAAGTTCCATCCCACCATCAACCTCAGCCTGGTCCAGTCCACACAAGAGATCCACTTCCTGGACACTACGGTTCTAATAAGCGATGGTCACATAAACACCACCCTATTCCGGAAACCTACTGACCATTGTGCTTACCTACATGCCTCCAGCTTTCACCCAGACCACTCCACACGATCCATTGTCTACAGCCAAGCTCTACGATACAACCGCATTTGCTCCAACCCCTCAGACAGAGACAAACACCTACAAGATCTCTATCAAGCGTTCTTACAACTACAGTACCCACCTGCTGAAGTGAAGAAACAGATTGACAGAGCCAGAACAGTACCCAGAAGTTACCTACTACAGGGTAGGCCCAACAAAGAAAGTAACAGAACGCCACTAGCCATCACCTTCAGCCCACAACTAAAACCTCTCCATCGCATCATCAAAGATCTACAACCTATCCTGAAGGATGACCCATCACTCTTACAGATCTTGGGAGACAGGCCAGTCCTTTGCTTACAGACAGCCCCCAAACCTGAAGCAAATACTCACCAGCAACCACACACCACAACAAAACCACTAACTCAGGAACCGATCCTTGCAACAAAGCCCGTTGCCAACTGTGTCCACATATCTATTCAGGGGACACCATCACAGGGCCTAATCACATCTGCCACACTATGAGAGGCTCGTTCACCTGCACATCCACCGATGTGATATATGCCATCATGTGCCAGCAATGCCCCTCTGCCATGTACATTGGCCAAACTGGACTGTCTCTATGTAAAAGAATAAATGGACACAAATCAGATGTCAAGAATTATAACATTCAAAAACCAGTTGGAGAACACTTCAATCTCTCTGGTCACTCGATTACAGACCTAAAAGTGGCAATTCTTCAACAAAAAAACTTCAAAAACAGACTCCAACGAGAGACTGCTGAATTGGAATTAGTTTGCAAACTGGATATAATTAACTTAGGCTTGAATAAAGACTGGGAGTGGATGTGTCATTACACAAACTAAAACTATTTCCCCATGTTTATTCTCCCCCCTCTCTCCTCCCCCACTGTTCCTCAGATGTTCTTGTCAACTGCTGGCAATGGCCCACCTTGATTATCACTACAATAGGTCCTGTTCCCCCCTCTCTCTGGCTGGTAATAGCTCACCTTAAGTGATCGCTCTCCTTACAGTTTTCAGAGTAACAGCCGTGTTAGTCTGTATTCGCAAAAAGAAAAGGAGTACTTGTGGCACCTTAGAGGCTAACCAATTTATTAGTCTGCTGCAGTTTCCACGGTATGCATCCGATGAAGTGAGCTGTAGCTCACGAAAGCTCATGCTCAAATAAATTGGTTAGTCTCTAAGGTGCCACAAGTACTCCTTTTCTCCTTATAGTGTGTATGATAACACCCATTGTTTCATGTTCTCTAGGTATATAAATCACACAGAGGGATATTATAAGTAGCTAATATTGTTGAGAATTCATTTTAAAAGAGTGACAAACTTATCTTGTTTTTTCAATGTGTCACATAAAAGTGTCACTTTTTTTTTTAAACAGGGCAGTCATTAAAACAGCATTAATGTGCCATTGACATCTTCCAGTTACTGCATTGACTTGATTATATAACCTCTTTTGTGCAATTTTCATGCTTTGTTCTGTTTGAATGTTTTTGCTGTGCTGATGGTTGTTTTTCATTTCCTGCTGCAATGACCCTGAATAAATAAGAATAAAGTAGACATAAGCAATGTAGTCTTGTTGGCATTTGCAGATCTTTTGTTCTGCATTGAGAAACATAATGGCTTGGCATTTATGTTAGAGGATTTTCTGTTGCTGATAATTGGTCTTTAGCTGTTAGAAAAATATTTACTCTTTCCTTAAAAAAAAAAACAAAAAAACCAGAAAAAATGCTGTACCAATGGCAGAGTGATCTATTTGTGAGAATTTTGAGAGTAATGGCCATTGTTCTGAAGTACTCCTAGGAAACTGGAATGAATTACCGAAATATTTAATCAAGAAAAAAATTGTTTAATCACTGATCTTTATCTGTAGAATTTCTGTAAATATAGGCCATTAACTTACACCCTTCTCTCTTTAAAGGGAAAAAAAAAGTTTTCTAGAGATTTTTAAAATATTTTTTTTTTTGACAAAGGAATATAACCAGTTAGGACCAACTACATTTGATGAGTTGGAGGCATCACCAATTATTGCTAACTGGAATTTCATAAGTGCCATTACATGCTGATGGGAGGATACATTCATTACATTTCACGTCCAACTTTTTTTCAGACCTCTGCTGTCATACAAGTTTTGGTGCAAGAAAGTGCAATGATGAGTGAAAGGCCCACTTCTAATTTGATTAAAATCCATCCTGTGAAAACAGTTTTGAGGAATATCATTATCCCTACCTATTCAAATAGAATCAAAGACCATGTTTTCTCCATTCAACTTGCCAGATTAAAGCAATGAAGATTGTTTTACCATATTATAATATTTATATCTAAGTATGGAGGAAAGATTTCATCTTTAAACAGGCGTTTAAGTAAAGATTTTGGCTGGCACTTTCAAAACTATTTATCTGAGATCTTGGTCTCCATTACTATATGTAGTATCTGATTGCCTTACAATGTTTAATGTATTTATGGTAACTACACCCCTCCAAGGTACCAAGTACTAATATATTTATTTGCACTTGGGGCAACTAAATGACTTGCCCAAGGTCACAAGTGACGTGGTGGAATGGGTAATTGAACCTAGGTCTCCTGTATCTAAAGATAGCACCTGAAACACTGGTCCATCCTTTCTCTCAAAGGAGCTGAAAAGATTTAAATGATCAGGTGCCTAACTCCTACAGGCGCCTTTAAAAATCTTAGCCTTCATTCTTTTTCACTGATAAATGTTGCAGATTTTCCCTCATTTTGATGAAATTTCACAATGAAAAGTCACTACTGGTGTCAAAACGTCATGTTAGAAACACTGGTACATTGTACAAGTCCGGTGTTTGTGCATCCAAATTAACATTTTTTTCTTCAGTAAAAGATATATAAATATTTTTTTTGGAAGGAAAAGAGCAGCATCTCACTTTGAATGTACTGTAGTTGGCTGTTTTCAATGGGATAATATAACTTCTGTACTGCTAACCCTAAGTGAGTTAATGTCATTTTGCCAATATTACCTCTGATGCAGGCAACCTCACTGCATCCTCTGTAGATGACCGATTTTATATTGAGACAATCTGGCAATGCTGCCTAACTCCCCTTTCCTGTGGAATTTAGTAATTTCCTTGCTTTTATTAATTTGTATGTATGTAGTGTTGTCATGACACATCTTTTTTATTGTAATTTGTAGTCTGCCACATTTTAGACAGTACACTGAAAGAATTCGTGCAATTATTGCTTCAGAATAACTTCTATAAGTGTTTATAAAGTTTGCATTTGTCAGATGTTCAATGCGTTTTACTGATTGCATTCCAGTATTATAAAGCAAATGAGCAATGTATTTCCAGTCTGGCTGGAAGAACTGTTGTGATGTAGGGGACTGTTGAGCAATCATAGGTAGCCTGTGAAGTTTTGGTGATGTGGAATTGAGGGTCTTTCACGTCACAAAACACAGGATTTCTATTTAAGTGAAATCCTTTTTTGGAAAACTCTCAACTTCCTGTCTCCTCAATATGCTCTGAAACAATAAAGTAGCTGAATGCATTATTATAAAATTTGCTTTGTCAGCTGAAAGGAGGCTAGAATTTATAACAAACAATTTTGTGTTGACCCTCCAGGAGAAGGACTAAAGCACAAACAAAAGAGAGATTACACATTATGTCTAAATCTTGGCATATGCATTAAGATAAGTTCACCCTTAGGCAGTTTTTACTGCAAGAACAAAGAGGATGTCCAATGTAAACATAAGCTCCCTGATTTACTCAGTTTCAAGATTCTGAAGATATCATTATATGGAAAGTATGTTAGTGCATTCCAGCTGTTATTGCCAGAAACTGTTTCCCCATGTTCTGTGTTATAAAGCTCTTTACTAAATATTGTACCTAGCAAATGACTCCACTGGTTATAATATGTTTGTTTTGGTTTTCATTCTTTCACTGTGTGGTTGGTGTTAGTTATCGCAAGGATGTTTAAAGCTGTTGTTTCCATCATTAGCCAGGAAGCTGAGGCTTTTGATTTCAATAGTTCGGAGTAGCTTTCAGCTGGCCTTCCCCTTTTCTATGTTTTGTTTGAAAGAATTCATTTGAAGAACAACTGCACGCAGTTTAAAGTGCATTCATTAACTGATGAACACTATGTATAATAACATCTTTCCTGATACTGTACATTACTTTTGCATAGGAACATACAGAACTTGTTTCATGATAAATATCATATGTTTATCACCATAAAGATTTTTGGTGATGTACTGATTCCTTGCAAAAAATGTCCCCATATATAAGACACATGTCATAGTAAAAATATTTCATTATCTGTCAATAAATCAGCATGGCGTAAGGCATCCTTTATTCGTGTGAGTTAGAGTATCCAAATTTCTGAGACTGAAGTATTTTGTTGTTGTTTTTGTTGATCTGAGAACTCCTTTCAGAGGATTTTCCTTGCTTGGCTGTATACAGCTTCCCTCCCACCATTCACCAATCTGAACATTCAGGAGGCAAGCAGGGCCTACCTAATAGACAAAAGAACTGGTACAGTGAAGCCATGATGCTGGGGGACTATGTGATGTGGGGAGGAGGAGCTCTTTCTACTGTATCAGATAAGGGAATTGTGGATCTGTCTAGTGGAAAATTAGGTAACCAGGATCCACAACTATGTGGATCTGCCAGCTAAACGCAAACATGTCCAATGTGGCTCTGTTGCCTGCGTGGGAAAGATTTGGTCTGTCGTCCACAGCCCAGGACCCATAGAACTCCCCTGTGTAGGTGGTTTACTTGGGATATTTTGTGGGGCCAGGATTTGGCCAGTGGAATATATAATGAATATGCGCCAAGCAATATTCAATACACATTTAATACAAATCCTGCATCTTGGCAGGAGGTAAGACTAAATCAGTGGTTCTCAACCTGGGGTACATGCACCCCTGGGGGTACGCTCAGGTCTTCCAGGGGCTACATAAAGTCATCTAGATATTTGCCTAGTTTTACAACAGGCTGCGTAAAAAACACTACCGTGTACCAATTAAAATGTCAGACAATGACTGGTTTATACTGTTCTATATACTATATCGGGGTGGCCAACCTGAGCCTGAGAAGGAGCCAGAATTTACCAATGTACATTGCCAAAGAGCCACAGTAATACGTCAGCAGCTCCCCATCAGTCTGTGCCCACCCTGCTCCCAGCGCCCCCCACCCACTGGCAGCTCTGCTGATCAGCGCCTCTTCATCTCTCCCCACACCTCCCGATCAGCTGTTTCATGGCATGCAGGAGGCTCGGGGTGGGGTGGGGGAGGGGCAGGGGAGGAGCGAGGGCACGGCAGGCTCAGGGGAGGGGGCAGAAAGGGGTGAAGTGGGGGCAAGGCCTGTGGCAGAGCCAGGGGTTGAGCCGTGAGCACTCCCCGGCACGTTGGGAAGTTGGCGCCTGTAGCTCCAGCTCCGGAGTCGGTGCCTAGACAAGGAGCCGCCTGTTAACTTCTGAAGAGCCGCCTGTAGCTCCGGAGCCCCAGGTTGGCCACCCCGTACTATATAATGAAATGTAAGTACAATATTTATGTTTCAATTTATTTTATCATTATATGGTAAAAATGAGAAAGTAAGACATTTTTCAGTAATAGTGCGCTGTGATACTTTTGTATGTTTATGTCTAATTTTGTAAGCAAGTAGTTTTTAAGTGAGGTGGGACTTGGGGATACTCAAGACAAATCAAACTCCTGAAAGAGTACAGTAGTCTGGAAAGGTTGAGAGCCACTGCACTAGATGACCCGTGCAGCCCCTTCTAACCCTATGATTCTATGATACTATGCTCTGATTTTCCTTTTCTTTTTGATTACTTCAGCGATTTGCATCAGACTTACCATAACAATCAGGTTCTTCTTTGAGTGCTTGCTCATGACCATTCCGTTGTAGGTGTGTGTGCTTGCCAGGTACACTGGTGCTGGAAGTTTCTCCCTCAGTGGTATCTGTAGGGGACCATCTCTAGCATCCTCTGGAGTGGCATGCGTATGCACCGGTATAGGGGCACTGCTGGCTCTTCCCCCCTCAGTTCCTTCTTACAACCTGGGACTTTACATGCCGGGGCCTGTGAGGAAGCAGTTTAAGCCACAATAGTCCCACAGATTCGGGAGCCAACCTCGATCAGAGCCCTTTTGCAAAAAGGCCAAGGGCTATAAGCAGTGGCAGGGCCATCAGCCGGCTCCCTCAGCTCACTCGAACGCTACTCACAACCACCTGGGTAATGAGCAGGCATTCTGAGGGTGTGCTCGAAGGCGACCTTCCAGCCTGTGTCCTGGATCCAGCACCCCTGTTATTTTCCAGCCATTTGTCCCCCTTCCTCCCTGCCTGAGCCTCTATAACATTGGACCAGTGGGTCCTCAACACAGTAGCAAGGGGATATACCGTCCAGTTTATTTCTATACCTCCCTTCCTCCCCGTTCCTCTTCAGGGACCCTTCTCACAAGCGTCTGCTCGTTGAGGAGGTACAAAGCCAACTGAAGGTGGGAGCCATGGAGAAGGTCACTTGGTCCCATCCTCAACCTGTGGAACCTGAACAAATATCTCAAGAAGTTCAAATTCTGCATGGTCTCCCTGGCCTCCATCATTCCTTCCCTGGATCCAGGAGACAGGTACTCTGCCCTTGATTTCAAGGGCACTTACTTTCATGTATCAATATTCCCTAGACACAGAAGGTTCCTGGGATTCCTGGTCAGGACTGCACACTGTCAATTCGCAGTGCTCCCCTTTGGCCTAGCAACGGCACCAAGGATGTTTACAAAGTGCATGCCAGTAGTGGCAGCCCACCTTAGACATTGTGGTATTCAGATTTACCCATACCTCGACAACTGGCTCATAAAGGGCCGCTCCAGAATCCAGATCCAGTGCAGCATCGAGACTTTGCAAGCTACCTGTCAAGCTCTGGGCTGTTGATAAATGAACAAAAATTAACATTGGTTCCTGTTCAAAGGATAGAGTTTATTGGAGCGGTCCTTGACTCTACCAAGCCAGAGCCTTTCTTCCGGAGGTTAGGTTCAGGGCAATGTCAGATCTGATTGCCAGCATCACTGCCCATCCACTCACCACATCCCGGGTATGCCTCAGACTATTGGGGCACATGGCCACAGGAATGTACGTTTTTCAGCATGCAAGACTCAGACTGTGCCCCCTCCAGCTGTGGCTGTCGGTCTTCTCCCCGGCCAGGCATCACCTAGACAAGCTCTTCATGATCCCACCACGGGTACTTATTTCCCTGCAATGGTGGTCTGACCCAGCGCTGGTGTTGGAAGGAGTGCCATTTCGAGCCCGCAACCCACAGTCTCCCTGATACCGGATGCATCCGACCTCGGATGGGGACCACATCTTGGTATACTGCAAATGCAGGGACTATGGTCGAGAGAGGAGCTCATGCTTCCTATAAACGTCAGGGAGCTCAGAGCCATCCATCTAGCTTGTACAGTGTTCCTTCCCCACCTATCCAGTCGGGTAGGGCAGGTGTTGACAGACAACATGGCCTCCATAGTCTATGTCAACAGGCGGGGGGCGGGGGAGCTCGTTCATCGGCTTTGTGCCAGGAAGCCCTTCATTTGTGGAACTCGGGCATCCGACATGCGGTCCGCCTGCGAGGCCTCGTGAGAGGCTCACTTTCTGATGCCTTTCTCCTGCCATGGTCAGGAGACCTGATGTACACCTTCTTGTCAATCCCACTCATCAGCAAAGTCCTCTTAAAAGAGGAACAAGGCATGGGTCATCATGATTGCCCCAGCATGGCCTCACCAGCATTGGTTCGGCATTCTCATGGACCTGTCCGTAACAGCCCTGTGGGTACTTCCCAGCTGCCCGGACCTGCTCTGACAGGATCACAGTTGGCTGCTGCACCCGTACCTCACCCCACTCCCCCTCACAGCTTGGATGCTGCATGGTTGAATCCAGAGGAACAAGCCTGCTCTAGTCAGATACAGTAGGCTCTCTTGGAGAGCAGGAAGCCCTCCACCAGAGTAACTTACCTGGCAAAGTGGAAGCATTTCTCCTGCTGGGCAGTGGGGCTGGGTGTCTCCCGACCCAGTCATCTCTACAGTGCATTCTGGATTACCTGCTTCACTTAAAGTACCATGGCCTCACCCTCTCTTCGTACATATCTTATGTTATGAAAATGCGCCTTAAAAGAATTTCAGGAGTAATATCAGGGCTTGAAGAATGCTAGTGAAGACATCTATTAGCCAGAGGCTGAAAAGTATGCGTCAAACCAATGATGTCCAAGGGCAACACCCTGATGAGAAGCCCTGTTCTGCTCCTTCTCACCCTCAGCTGATGTAAAGGTGAGGATGTTGGGATTCTTGCCAAGGAGCTGTACCTTTACTTTACCTCAGACTCCATATTTTGGATTAGCCTCAAATTAGTAAATGTATTCTACTTACTGATGGCTAACAGAATTTATCTCAAGTGATTGGGAGGTGGGATTTTGGTGCTTTAGTTTCAGAGCTTGACCTGTACTGGTATCCATTGTGCCTGAATGTCTGTGACCACAGTTCATCACAGAAAGAATGCCAATTCAAGGTTCCCATTGAACCAGCTTCTACATTTCACTATGAGCACTACCTTCTAGTAATCATATTAACATTATTTATTCTTTTATCTTAGTTTGGTTAATCAAGAGAGTATTTAAAAACCAAGCACATGCAATACCCTGCAAAAGAATATTTGGATTACTCTAGTTAAAGTAAAACACAATTATTAAAATAAACCAAGTGCACTCTATTGTACTTAAATAATGAAGTTCCAAGCCTTAATTTCCTCCCTTGTATACACATCTGCTAGACGATGTGTTTTCCAATTACTGGAAAGCAGACCTGGTTTTCAAAAATCACAAAAAACATACAAACAAAAACCCCTTACATCAAAAGAATGTTAAATGTAAATATTTTTAAAAGCAATTTCCTGATTACAAAATTAAATTATTTTAGTTAAATTGAATAATATCACTGCTTGAGTACAAGGAGCATGTTTTGTTCTGACTAGAAAAGTCTCTTCACTAATAGAGATTACTGCTATTGAAGTGAAAGATGAAACAAAATATCTTTAACATGAGCCTTCTTAACAGTTGTTTGGTTTTTAAATTCAGTCATTTGGTACCTGGGGAATGTACTGTATAGCACAATATTGTGGGGTTGTGGGTGGGGAATATATCACCAATGTGATGTAATTTCTGTGCCTTAAACAAGGCTTTATTTCTTTATTTAATCTTTTAGTTTTTAATTCAATCTTTCAGTAAAGTCCTGAGCCTCTATGTTTCCCTCCCTTATGGAATGAGATTATATAATCTGCTACTTTCTTACATATAAAAGAATTCTTTTGCTCAAATAGTAGAACCCTGGCTCCAAATAGGAGGTCCCAGGCTCCATGCCTTCTATGACTGGAATCTGTATGTGTATGCGGCCTTGGGTTTGTTGTTTCTCTCCAAGTGCCATCTCCTTTGCATTCAAATAAATGGAACTAGCAATGTCATCTGGTGACTCCGAATAATCACCGCACTGCACCTGAGGTGGAAGGGATGGCCGGGGAGGGGGGGTGGGGGGGGGCAGGAGACAGGACAGGGGCTGACACACACCCTGGGAATTTGCACTTGAGGTGCAAATATCAGGTTGGGTTAGGTCCTGCTGTGGGCATTGCACTAGTTGCTCCTTTGTAGGAGGGCTGGGAAGGAATTTTTCTCTCACCACCATAGTGGCTTTGGTAGAGTGGGTTTTTTTTTTGCCTTCTCCACAGTGGGTGTCAGGGAGGGCCTATTATGGGAGGAGAAAAGTGGTTAGGCTACTTGTTGCCATTTATTTTGCAAGTGTGGGACAGATGTCCAGTGCAGATACTCCATAGGGAAGGCATCCAGTGACCAGATAAGTGGCCTGGTAAGGGACTTAAAAGAAGATGCTGGTTAATGAAACAGGGCTGGGGGTTTGGGGCTTCTCTGATTGGTATGGCAGAGAGCCAACTCCCCCTTTCTTATGGTCCACCTTAATCTTCCTACGAGGGGGAGGTGGATGGTAAGATCCAAGCCATGGGCTGACTGGGGGACCTGGATGGAAAATGAAATGGGAGTGGTGGAAACCCAGAGTAGTTATTTGAATGAACATGCATTTGTCTGCACTGTACACTTTTATCTGCCAGGTAGTCCAAGACATCTAATAATAAAGTTGCAGCCTGATTAAATCCATATCAAGTGTCTCCTGTCCTTCTTTCGGTATAGCCAGGCAATGCTGCCTTGCTATTCTGGAATAGGAGATCTGTAGAAGCATTTCTGCTGACAGGAGATTTTGAACTTCAGGGCAGAGGGAGAGTGGTTGTATGGCATGTTCTCAGGTCCTGAATTCACTCTCCCTTGTGATAGAATCCAAGTCTGTTGATCAGGAGGCAATGTATATCTCTTTACATAGCTTTTGCCTCCAGGTGATTAGTTCTTATGGTTTTGTTTAGATACGCTTGTCTGCTAATCCAGTGGCTCTGAACCTTTCCAGACTGCTGTACCCTTTTCAGGAGTCTGATTTGTCTTGTGTGTCCCCAAGTTTCACCTCATTTACAAACTACTTTCTTACAAAATCAGACATAAAAATACAAAAGTGTCACAGCCCATTATTACTGAAAAATTGCGTACCTTCTCATTTTTTACCATATAATTATAAAATAAATAAATTGGAATATAAATATTGTACTTACATTTCAGTGTATGATATAGAGAGGAGTATAAACAAGTCATTGTCTGTCTGAAATGTTAGTTTGTACTGACTTCGCTAGTGGTTTTTATGTAGCGTGTTGTAAAACTAGGCAAATATCTAGCTGGGTTGATGTAACCCTGGAAGACCTCTGCGTACCCCAGGAGTACGCATACCCCTGGTTGAGAACTACTGTGCTAATCATTAGGTATAGAAACTGCTGATTATTAGAGTCAACATATTGCTACAGTAGCTGATGCTGTATATAAATTGTAAATGCTCTTGGAGGCTTCACAATAGGCACGCATTTTCTTCTTAAAATGATAAATATCAGTAGGAAGCCTTCCTTTCCCTGGAAGCATGCTAATAATTTTATGGACTGTAGTTTGCCCCATCACGGTAGGGTTCCCTCTTAACTTGTAGTTGCATAATTTTACGTAGTCAGTGATAGCTTGAGCATTGGGATACATTGTACATTCTAGAACTTCAAGGGCTGAACAGCAACCACTGGAGTATTAGATCACATTTGTTGGTAATATCTGCACAATGCTCTCTAATATACACTTAGAGATTTGCACTTAATTCGGCCAGGAAAAATATTATTAGAAGTTTTTATATTTTAAAATTGCATTTCCACAGTGTTGCCCTTAGAAAAGACTCAAGCCTAAACAGTGACTGATGGGCTTCCTTTTTCCAAGAAAAGAAATTTACAAGAACAAATTTTCCTGTCACCAGTGTCAAAAGTAACTAGAGCACAGCTTTGCTATTTTGCTGTCCAATACATGCTGCTGGGTTTTTTTTGTTTTTTTTTTAAATGTTAATATTTTAAAATATCATAAAAAGATGAAAATGGAAGTAGAATTTCAGTCATTGATTTAAAAATATAAGATGCATAATATTTATTTACTTTTTTCCCACTCGAATTGATGGGTTTCCTTTTATTTGGGAACTTTTATCACTCAGATATAGATTTATACTAAAATACATGGCACTGGTGAGACTTCAACTGGAATACTGTGTGCAATTCTTGTCTTCCATGTTTAAGAAAGATGAATCCAAACTGGAACAGGTGCAGAGAAGGGCTCCTAATGATCCGAGGAATGGAAAACCTACGGAGGAGACTCAACGAGCTTGGCTTGCTTAGCCTAATCAAAAGAAGCTGAGGGGAGATAGGATTGCTCTCTATAAATACAGTATATCGGAGGGATACATACCAGATAGCGAGAGGAGTTATTTAAGTTAAGCACCATTGTGGACACAAGAACAAATGGCTATAAACTGGCCATCAACAAGTTTAGGTTTGGAATTAAGTGAAGATTTTCTAACCATCGGAGGAGTAAAGTTCTGGAACAGCCTTCTGGGGATGGGGGGTGGAACCTGAACGGCTTCAAGACTGAGCTTGATAAATTTATGGAGGGGATGGTATGATGAGACTGCCAACAATGGCATGTAGCTGATCTATGACTGCTGGCAGCAAGTATCTCCAATATCTGGAGATGGAACACCAGATGGGGAGGACTCTGAGTTAGTATGGAGAATTCTTCTGCCTGTTGGGTCTTGCCCACATGCTCAGGGTCTAACTGAGCTCCATATTTGGGGTCGGGAAGGAATTTTCCCCTAGGTCAGATTGGCAGAGACCCCTCTGCAGCATGGGGCATGGGTCACTTGTAGGTTTATACAGGTGTAAATGGTGGATTTTCTGTAACTTGAAGTCTTTAAATCATGATTTGAAGGCTTCTGTAACGCAGTCAGAGGTTAGGGGTCTATTACTGGAAAGGGTGGGTGAGGTTCTATGGCCTGCAATGTGCAGGAGGTCAGACTAGATGATCATGATGTTTCCTTCTGCCCTTAAAATCTATGGGCCACACTCTGGTTTCTGGCAGCCTTGATTACTACATACAGGGTTTATATGCAAACTGAGTTAAACATATATCCCCTTCTTTAAGACAGGCCTTCTTGATCAGTTCTACCTAACTGGGAGGTATGTGAGTTTGAACACGTGCCTTTAACATCATACGTGGGAAATTTCATAACTTTACACATAATGTTGCTACATACATTTCACTATTATTGACCAGTGAGTTATTAGCTTTCAAATGATTCCTCACAAAGCATATTTTGTACAAAGATGATTACAGTAGTATGTAGGGTGTGAATACAGGGGTATATTAAGTCATGCTGCCTTACATCATGAGGGGCATGTTAGGAGATTCAAACTGACCCAGCTGCAAGGTGTTGTTAAGAGAGATCTTTGAATATAGAAAGAGCTGCTATCTAAGTAGCCGGCAATGCTGATGACCGTTTTGGCCAAAGAATCAGCGGTAGCTTTCAAGGGAGGTAAGCTCTTCACTTTTCTTCACTCTGTAACTGAGCTGAGGATGGCTTATCTACTTTTGCTTATGAGAAGTGTAAGTCTAGAAAAGTTGAGTAAACTGTTTCCTGTCTGTTAATTACATTTTCTCTCTGTTTTTAATAATTCTTGTGTTAAGATTCCTGTTGGATAACTTCATGCAGACTACTCTCAAAGAAAAGAAAACTAACTTCTCAGGAAAGGTGCTGAAAGGTAGTTTCTGAAATCTACACCCGCTCCCTTGCTGTCTCAGTCAAAGACATGAACAGAGGTGTCCACTTCTAGTGTGTTTTGTTGTTGTTCGGTGGGCAAACACAATTGGAAAAGCCAAAGGGCCTCCTAGCAGGAGATTATCTTTGGAGAATGGTCACTCTAGCTAAAGGGATCTAGGCAGCTACCTAAAGTGGCAGATTTGGCCTCGCCACCCCTCTGTCACATGAGTGGTATTGTGACCCAGGGCGTCCGGTTGCAATGCCACACACTCAAATTTGGCCTGGTCACCTCTCTCACATGACGGGGCACCTGGGCCAAATCTGCCACCATAGGCCTATGAGAATGGGGTTGGGAGCGGCACACTGAAGTTTTGCCTAGGGTTTAGGTTGTCGTGAGTGGCCTCTGTACTTGGCAATGGTTATCGCCTCTATGCTTACATGCTTTCAATGGGGGTTTTTGTAATGGCTACAATACTTGATACAACTACTTTTAGAGAAGATTCTGCAAGTAAAGATTTTGCATTTACAGGCTAAATATTGTTGATGGAAGACTGTGGTAGAATTTTAGAGCCACTTGGAAGTGAAGCATTACTTAAATGGATGCAACTTCTCAGTATTGGGAAAACAACTTTATGATACCTTTATATAGATCTGACAGTGATGCCTATGTTAAGGTTGCCTGATATCTTCCATTGTAAGACCCTGTTTTCAGTTGCTTATATCTTGGTCAGACCTCAACTATTTGGGCTGAAATTTTCCATGCCAAGTGTCTGTCTCAGACTGATTTTTTTTGTCTTTTTTTGGGGTATGTTTCACCAAAAATGTATGGATAACTGAGAAACTTCTGATTTATTTGTATTAAAAAAATGCAAACTCAGTTTTCCCTCTCCCTTTATGTGGATAACCACTGGGTGTGAATGAGTTAGGTTCTATCTTGAATAAGGCAAGAAATGCAGTGACTTGGCTGGGGGGAGTCACCTACCATGAATGAACTAAAATCACTGGGGGGATTATACATACCTGGACTGGTAAACATGTGTGGAGAAGTACCACTCCCTGGGAAAATTTCACATACCAGTTTTGACTGGGTTCAAGAGGCCCTGCAAACAACAACTGAAAATTGTATAAAGTGACCAGCCTGCTGATATTGATGAGGGATCATTCTCACTCCATCCAAGAACCGATATGACACTGTGACATATGTGGTAGATAAGTATTACCTGGTAAGCATTTGTGTAAGCTATTTATTGTTTTATTATATGTTTTCTCTGTGATGCTTTTGTTCTTAAAAATGAAACAACCCTTCTCCCCCCCAAAACTTTGCGTTAGAGGGCTGGCTGGTCAGTGGTAACCCTGTCATTGTCCCTGGAGAGAACAGGACATCAAGTACTGAACTAAACTCAGTTTTGCTAAGCTGATCACAATGATTTGCGGGAGGAATTGAAGCCTAAATCCCCAGTTGGAAGGGAGAGCAATGTGGGTTCCTGCCCTGAGAAAGGTGACAGCTAGAGGTCTGAGATCTAAATGGGGTGCCCTCAAGGAGACCACAAAATGATTAGAAGAGCAGTTACCTGGGGAATTGTGACAAAATGGTTCAGCTATTTCTCAGAATTAGGTTAGGGGAAAATGCATTGTTTTGCCCATGTTAAAAATTTCTTATGACTGTTTTGCTGAGAATCTCTTAACGTTTTCATGCTGTGGATCAGGGACTTGAAAGTTGGCAAGGAGTTGCTCTGGGGTCAGAGAGGTGTCTTTTGTTGTCCCTATGGAAATCCACCTGTGGGGGCATGGGGTGGACAGAGATAGATTGCAGTGGTGGACATGGGCAAAGGGAGGCGGGGGACACACAAAGGCAAAGGCAGGCTGCAAAGGGTACATGTGGGGCACACAGGGTGAATGGAGAAGATGGGCCCCAAACCACGAGAGCACATTCCCTTCCTGAACCTGGGATAAAACCCAAGATTCCTGAATCTCGGTATTCTTTTGTTGTCTGGCAAATAGCTGTGAAACCCACTGGCAAAGTGTCTCTTCCCATCCTAGAGTGACATGGGGGTGAGGTAATATCTTCTATTGGACCAACTTCTTTTGGAGAGAGCGACAAGCTTTCAAGCTTACACAGAGCTCTTCCCTTTTTAGTCATTGGTGGACCTGGAGAGTATTGCTATTAGTTACTCTATATAACTATATACTCAAACAGTAAATGTCAGTGGCATGGATCTTGGTTCCAATCCTGATGTTGATCCATGTGTGGTCACATTATTGTTCCACATGAAAGAATGTGGGGTTATTCTGGCTTGGGTTTTTTTTTGTGAACTAGGAAATGACATTCTTAGCAAAACCCTACATTAAAGGAACATTAAGGTTGCAGAGCCAAGCTCTGGAAAATTAGGAAGTCCCAGAATTAAGGTTGTCCATTCATTCTTAAATCTGCCCCCTTGTGCATATGCACTATGAAAGTCTTTAATTGCATGATCAAATATTTTTTCCGCCAGACCCTTACGTTCTTTAGTCCTTGGGAGGGATGATGGTCATGGAATAAATCAGGGTTGTGGAGCAAATTAAATTGTTGTCTGTAAAATCCCTCGATGGTTGGTTGCAAAAGGTGCTGTAAGAAGAGAAAGGGTGGTCTTGTGGATAAGATAACATGCTGAAGAACTGGGTTCTACCCTGCTTTTCCCAAAAAATTCCTATGTGCTGGTGAGCAGGTCACTTTAAGTAAAACATTGGCCACAGATTGTGTTGATGGTTTTATGGGTGCCAAACTGAGACATCTGGGGTCAGATACTCAGAACTGCTGAATGCTCACATCGGCAACTGAAGCATTAGGAGTTGTGCTTTGAACATATAAAGTGCTATAAAAATGTTAAGTACTTTGAATAATGAGACCCTGGATTTCTCAAGCTGGGCACCAAAAATTAGTGGACAATTTTGACCTTAATCCATCTGCACCTTATCTGTAAAAATGGGGATGGTGCTATTTTACCTTACGGGGTGGGGGGGGGGTTTGGAGAGAAATTCATTCTCATTTGTGAAGCACCTGAATACTGTGGTGATGAGGGTTCATTATGAGAAAAGCCTATGAGGAAATTAATAATTCTTTAGTTAGTGTAGGGTTTATATGATGTGGAGTAAATAAGGCATGAGGCCACACACTGAATAAGTAAGAAAAGGTAGACCGAATAGTTTTGTATTTAGCAAGCACCATTCATCCTATGTACTGAGTGAAGCAGGGGTCCTTTATGTGTGGGGAAATAGTATGTGAGCATGTAATTTAAGACAGAATCATATTACATATGCATAAAGGGATGAAATTAAAGTTGCACAGGCAATCTTAACTGACATTTCCTAAATTTGGGGTGCTTGACTCTCTAACTATAACATTTATTTGTTTATAGTTTTTTAGTTTGCTTTATATGTGTTATGTTTTTTTAAAAGTCACCTGAGCAATACATTTACTAAATTTCTTACCTATGTGTGTATTTTAAGATTTTCTATGGTGCTTTCTAAGCACGTCCCAAATAAATTAGGCATACATAACATTTTTTATACATGTGTGTGACATCCCCTTCCCCTTTTTCCCCCCCTCCACATTATCTGTATTTCAAAGATTTCATTGGGGACATGGTTGGCACAATGAACTAATATTCTATTGCAATATTTATGGAGATCTTAGTTCAGAGCTAGTACAGATCACAAGTGAAATGAGCGTGATGATCTTAATTTAGCAAGGTGGCTTCTCTCAATTTTGTATAGTGGTCTCCCTCTAGTCACTTAAAATATCCCCATTAATTTCTTTGAGACTTTTGCAAAACTTAAAGGGATACTGTCAAATTAAAAATCATACTTCTGTCTAACAATTTCTTACCTATTGTTACAAGTCACACCTAAGACTGCTATAACTAAAATGGATCAGAGAAAAAAAGAAATCTGTTATTTCAGATTGCTTATTCTTTATTTTTAACAGCATTTTAAGTATGTTTACTTTCTCAATTTCTTCCCCCTCTATTTTGGAGTGGAGGGTCTTTTATATAACCAGGGGAGAGAGAAAAAAAACATTACTAAAATTCAGAAAAACTTACTGCCAAACCATAAAGCTTGATGGGAATATGTTGCCATCTCTGTTTACCAGATCGGCTTGCAGTATCCCTTTTGAAGGAATGGTACCAAACTCTTGACTTCCATTATTATGAGCAGATTGATAAACAGATTGGTTATTTTGTTCTAATATCATGTCTGATTTTACTAGTTTTTAAACTATATACATAGAGAGAGAGAGAAATTTTTTCCTTAGATATGTAAAGTAAACACAGACTAAAATGTGTGTGGTCATAATTTTTCATGAAACATAATTCCGTGAAGATGCCAGAAGAATCTGACTTTAAGGAAAATGTGTGCACTGTAGTTTGTTTGTCAGGCACTTTCTGAAAACTACTGAACAGAATGAAATAAGTTGCCATGCCTTTCAGCTTGACTTGTTATTCAGTCTTGCAGAAATTAATATGCAGATAGAAACTATAGCAGTAGCTTGGGTACGCAACCTTAACCATCAAATAATGTGAATTTACGGTGATCAAGATTATCTATCCATAGTTATCACAGTGGTATTTGAGTTACTGCATTAAGGGCTTGTTTCTGCACTGTGTTGAGCACTCTGGTATTGATTCAGAGGGTTAAATGCTTACCTAACATGTTTAAATTAAATACATACTTGTTTGCTGGATGAGGGCTAGGATGCCGAGTTCTAATTTCCCCATTCTAAATATAGATCATGATCATTGTGCTTATTTTGGGTAAATGTTGACTTTGGTCACAGGTGGTTATTTTAAAGGGATAAAGTGACACAGAAGCCCAGGAGCCCAAATCCCATTGACTGGTAGTGGGACTTAGGCACTTCTTAAATTTTAACTCAAAATTAAAAGCATTGAAAGTATGGTGTAATTTTTACCTAAATTGCAATGAAACGATATATTTTGGGGAAAAAAAATGGAATTATTGTGAAACACTCCTTTCTGTGCCAGTCCATGGAGGATATGAATCTGTTAAAGCTGTAGCTAAGGAATCTTGGCTGTTTAGCACAAGCTGTAGCAGCTCATGCTTTTTACCTTTGGAGGTCCCTGGTTAAATCCTCGGAGTGTCTGATGTTAGTGGGTATTTGTTCTGGGATTCAGGAGCTGTGGGTCTCAGACACTCAGGATGTGCTTACTTTGGTCAGAGGAAATATGATCCAGTGGTCAGTCAGTGTGTGTTATATGTCTGCCTGATCCACAAAAGATGTCAGTGCTTCAGCTCCTATCAGAGAACTTTAGCTCAAGCTGTAGCAGCTTGTGCCTTTAGCTCTAGAAATCCCTAGTTCAATTCCTGGCAGCTGTTAGACGCACATGCAATTTAACTACAGAGTGTCTGTGTGGAATGTTTTGAGGTAAAGATAACATTTTATGTTATGTTCCTGGCATATAAACAGATACAAACAGATAAATTAGATAAAAACATAAAATATTCTTGCTGGAAGTTTGCAGTGTGACACTACTTTATTTCTTGGAAACCAGAACCATAACACACAGCAACCCAAAACAGAGAGGCACAACTCATCCTACCTTACTATGGGCTGTGAGCTGTAGCTCACGAAAGCTCATGCTCAAATAAATTGGTTAGTCTCTAAGGTGCCACAAGTACTCCCTTTCTTTTTGCGAATACAGACTAACACGGCTGTTACTCTGAAACCTGTCCGCAGACTGACTCTGCTTGGCTGAGTAGAAACTGAGTAAGCTTTTAAGGATTTGGTTCATGAAAAATAAGAGTTTAAGCCAGGGGTGGGCAAACCTTTTGGCCCGAGGGCCACATCTGGGAATAGAAATTGTATGGCGGGCCATGAATACTCACAAAATTGGGGTTGGGGTGCAGGAGTGGGTGAGGGCTCTGGTTCGGGGTGTGGGATCTGGGGTGGGGCCAGAAATGAGGAGTTCAGGAGGCGGGGGGGCAGTGAGGACTCCAGCTGTGGGTACGGACTCGGGGCTGGAGCTGGGGATGAAGGAGTTGGGCTGCAGGAGGGTGCTCTGGGCTGGGATTGAGGGGTTCAGAGTGTGGGAGGGGGATCAGGGCTGGGGCAGGAGTTTGGAGTGTGGGATGATGAGGTGGTGCAGGGTCCGGATGCTGCTTCCCTCAAGCGGCTCCCAGAAGCAGTGGCATGTCCCTTCTCCATCTCCTATGTGGAGGTGCGGTCAGGCAGCTATACTCGCTGCCCTGTCCACAGGCACTGCCCCTGCAGCTCCCATTGGTTGTGATTCCCGGCCAATGGAAGATGTGGGGGCAGCGCTTGGGGTGGGGGCAGTGTGCAGAGTGGAGCCCCCTGGCTGCCCCTACACATTGGAGCCAGAGAGGGGGCATGCCGCTGCTTCTGGGAGCCATGTGGAGTGGCCCCCGACCCTGCTCCCCAGCTGGAGTGCCGGAATGGGGCAAGCCCAGACCCAACTCGAGGGCCAGATTAAAATGGTTGGTGGGCCGGATCCGGCCCGCGTGCCGTCGTTTGCCCACCCCTGGTTTAAGCATACCTTTTGCAAAAGACTTTGGGCTAAGTTATGCCTTCAGTTCTATAAAATCTCAGTCAACGGAATAGAATGGGTGTAGCAAACAGCTGAATGTGGATTTTCTGTTATTCTGTGATGTCTCCCTGATTAGTTTAAGACCTAGCTCTAGGGTTTGGTATCTAAAATAATTAAAATGTTATATGTATTTTTCAACTGAGGTGATTGTTTTGATTCAAAGGAGTGAGATGATTGCGATGTAGGCATTTATATGATATCTTTTAATAGGTGGATTGAATCTATTAATTGTAAAAACAGTAAAACAATAGTGTGACCTACACCACAACAAATTCTCATCTCCTTCTTAGTCTTTCCCTTTGTGTTGGCATGCTGAAGCTTGATGGCAACGCAGCTTACTGGGAGCAGACTCTTCTGTCCATGCTCTTGTCTGAGGGCTTGGCTACACTTGCGAGTTACAGCGCAAAAAA
This sequence comes from Eretmochelys imbricata, assembly GCF_965152235.1. Lineage (NCBI taxonomy): Eukaryota > Metazoa > Chordata > Testudines > Cheloniidae > Eretmochelys > Eretmochelys imbricata. Next base: position 37,116,908 of record NC_135574.1, read on the forward strand.
AGAGCCCCAGGCGCATTAGCTCACTACCTGTCCACAGTGGCAAGGCACGTAGAGTGCTCTGACTCCGCGGCTACAGCACTGCTGGTACTCCACCTTGGTACTCCACCTTGGTGGAATAACGTTTGCTGCGCCCCCGCTGGAGTGCCGCGGCACCAGTGTGAGCGACATGTTGCTTTACTGCACACTGATCAGCCTCCGGAAACATCCGATAATCCCCTTAAGTCAAGTGACCACTCTTGTCATTGTTTGGAATCGGCTGTAGGAATTCGGAAATGCCCGTTGAAAGCTCTGTTTCTGACAGCCAGCTGCTTATCTCCTCCGAGACAAAGCAACCATTACTGTGGAATGCTGTGTGTGAGAGACAGAGGTGGGGGGGAGGGGGGGTCTGCTGCTGTCTGAACGTACAAGACAGCATGTTGTCATGCTCTGAGCACCCCAAAAACCCACTCTCTCCCCCCACATACACACAGCACATTCCCTGTCACACTCCACCCCACCCACCCCATTTGAAAAGCACGTTGCAGCCACTTGCATGCTGGGATAGCTGCCCATAATGCACCACTCCCAATGCTGCTGAAAGTGCTGCAAATACGACCACGCCAGTGCACTTGAAGCTGTCAGTGTGGATGGACTGCAGCGCTTTCCCTACTGCGCTCTACGAAGGCTGGTTTAACTCAAAGCGTTCTACATCTGCAAGTGTAGCCATGCCCTGAGACTGAATGGCAAGATGTAGGCTCCAGAAACGCTTTACTGTAAGCATTTAAAACTAGCGTGGTGATATTCTCTTTGTATTGCCCATACCGCAGTAATCTGAATAAAACATTTGTTAAAAACAGAGAAAATGGAATTAAAACAAAAACAGCTTGTTTAATTTAGTTAGATTTATACTTTTCATAAGCTACACTAGATAAGTCATTTTCATCTTTGTTGTTGGGGGGAAAAAGAAAATGTTAATAGCTTATGTCTCTTGAAAGCAATCCCCTTGCTGGCCAGACTGGCAGACTCTCTGGCTGTCCTTATACCAACTCTTCTTTTGTCCTCCTTATTGTCCTTCCTTAATATATTCCCTCCCCCATTCTTTCCTCATTTTTCCCCAAACAGTTTCTGAAGACAAGAGATATCTACACTTCATTTTGGAATGTTTAAATTCCAGTTCTAGGAGACTATCTATGCTAGCTCAATCACAATTGGAGCTGGAATTTACATCTTCCAGCTCGAAGTGTAGACATACCCAAAGAAAGACAGTAGAGTTTCCACCTGCTAGGAGATGCTCCACCGAGGAAGTGAAGACCCTTCATGATTAATGGCTGCTATTCAAAGGCTTAACAACCAAGCTCGAATACTGCCCTTCACAGACCACATGGTCTGACTGTACCCATTTTTGTTCAGCTCTCATTTTAAATGAGTTTCACCCACCCTCCCCCCATTTGGTCATGAGGTATGAATCATGCACAAAGGCGAGGACCCTTTGCCAAAATGGTGACCCACAGTAATGTTTTTCATACTGATGTGTTTTTGTTTTTTTTCCCCCCACAGAGATCTACGGTTTAATAGAATTAAAGAAATTCAGCCTGGAGCATTTAGACGACTTAAAAACCTGAACACACTGTAAGTTATTTCCCTTGCTCCCCGAAAACACTTCCCCCCCTTCAGTCAAATGAGTTTTCTTAGATTATGTGCCAAATTCTGCCAATCTTACTTAAAAAGTCAATGTGACTATTCACCTGGGTATGGCTAGCAAGATTTGGCCGAATTGTGAACGAATATACATGTGTCTTTGTTTTTTGTTTTCAAATATGTTGGACACTTTGTTAAAACTTTAGAGGCCTCAGAAAACACATGGACAGCCTGTAGCGGAGCGACGACTCACCAGCACTGCGCCTCCTGCTGGTTGTCTGGGAATTAGCTCTTTCCAGGCTCAAAGCACCCTCTGCTGGCCAGTGTCTCGCCTAGCACTGACCCCATGTCCCTCCCACATCCTGGTGCCCCTTTACCTTGGGGTCCTGTCCCCTGGCAGTGCCCCCACACTCTGGGTCTCAACTCCCAGGGGAACCCCCAACCCTCTATCCCCACCTTGCCTCAGTAGCTACTGCCAGTCATCATCTAGCTCCCACTCACTGGGGCAGACTGCAATCTGTAATGGCCACTCATCACTGGCAAGGGGTTAGGACCTGCTGCCTTCGCCTATCCACAGGCTGCCCCTCTGCAGCTCCAGTACCTTTTCATAGGCCTTCATCAAGGCCTGCAGCCGGGGGGTTTACCAGGCTGGAGCTCCCCAGCTCCCTTGCCGTATTCCCCAGCACTGCTCTAGCCTGGGTACCTCACTCCCAGGCAACTAGCCCTTCCCACCCCAGGGCTAGAGTGAGACTCTTCCAGCTCCTGGTCCCCAGCCCTCTTATATGGGCCAGCTGGGCCCTGATTGAGCTGGCCACAGCTTTGGCTGCTTCCCCAATCAGCCTAGTCTTTCCCAGCCACAGCCCTCTCCAGGGCTGCTTTTACTGTTGGCTCCCCCAGACAGCCCTCTCCCAGGGCTGTTTTAATCCCTACACTTATTATGAAAGATATGAAAAATATATAACTGCATATTAACAGTTGTTCATAATTGTGTTGTGTTTTTAAACTCTACAAACGTGTAACATCGGATTCTGTAGACCAGCCAGTCATAGCCAAGTTGTTCAAATGCTTCTCCACTGCTGTGTTTTTAAAACTGTGTGGAATACTCTAGTAATTGGCTGGGAAAGCTCAATGTGGGCATCTCAGAGGGCAGCATCTCCTCTTCCAGCCCATAATCTGGACTAGCATTTGGGGAAGAGATTTTTTTCCCCCCTTCTCACCATTCTTGGTACCTGCATGAAGCCAGATTATTTAGGTTTTATGTATTTTTCTTTAATTTCTCTCTCAGTTTGTTAAGGATTTCATTTTCACCTCAATGCAGCAGAGCACTTAAGCACATGATTTTGTAAGGACATATTTAATCACATTTGGATTTAAAACAGAGAAGGCACAAATTCATCAGTTTATTTCTGGTAACAATTGCTAATATGTCATTAGTTTATTTTTGTTTAATCTAGTTTTTGATGCTTGGCTTGTATAAACTTTTGGTCAGACAGCCTGGCATTCTGGGTTCTTTTCAGTTGCAAATTGTTTTAACAATTTATGAATTAAGAAACATACCGTTTTCATTTCTTTTTTAGGCTTCTAAACAACAATCAGATTAAAAGAATACCTAGTGGGGCATTTGAAGACCTTGAAAATCTAAAATATCTGTAAGTGAATGTGACTTTTTTATATCAAAAGTGAATTAAACATGACTTCAGAAATGGGGAAAAACCAAACATAATTTATTTTTATTCACATTCTCAGGTGTCAGACTCTTTTGAAAATCTTAAATGTGATTTCTTAAATGTGGGTGGAGTATAAATAGATGGTTTGGCATTTGCTAAAGTAATACTGAGCCTTTCACAGCTATATTGCTGGTTCGAATCCAGGCACAGTTGTTACTAACTGAAAATACTTGCTAGTTACAATAGAAATCTGTGTCGGGATTTGCAAAACATCTGTTAAGGATGGGATTTTTAAAGAAGTTCAGAGTCCAAATCCATATGATCCTTTGAAAATCTACTGTACTGTTTCCTATACTTCACATACACCTCTTCCAGATTTGTGCAGTTTTCTAAAAGATGTTTTCTTTCTATTTTGCATTCTGCTTGTTTTTGTTCCTACATTGTGTTTTATACAAAATAAAAAATTTAACAAGGTCATTTAAAATCTTACGTGTGGATATGCTTTCATTGCTGCTGATCAAAGCTTTTTAGCAATTTTAACAGTTGTGCCATGCGAGTTTAACATTTTTTAGTTATTTAGGTTATGTATGCCCCAATTTCTCCTAATTTAAGGAAAATAGCAAAATACAGTCAATAAAATATTGGCCCATTTGTGTAATCAGAACCTGCAACTAAAAACTGGTATGGATAACGAGATGAGTATTCTCCCATGAATACTCCCTCTGGAGTTGGTCCTTCCAATATTGATTTGTATAATATGGGAAAGCTTTACTTTTGCAGCCTTTGGGATATTGAATATAATCTACCTATCTATATACACTGTATAGAAGTAATGGTCTTCTCTCTGAAGCACTCTGATATTGCACCCTTTTCAAAATTACTTTGTGAATTAAAAGAAATCCCCTGAAATAATTCAAATTTGTATAATTACAATATACGAATTCAAATTTTGTGGTATACTGAAATAGCTATATATTGTCCCCACATATTCTACTTAGATATATCTATCCACTGTGACGGGGCAAGGCCAGATGGCTACAGAAAAATAGTGGGAGATAGATATATTAGCTCCAGGCTAAACAAATCCCTGGTACCAGGATAAGTTAAATGGCAGCTGCTACAGGTCAGTTAAGACACCTGAGGCCAATTAATAACTTTCCAGAAGGCAGGGAGAATGCTAGGTTGATTGGGTCACCTGAAGCCAATCAGGGACTGGCTGAAACTAGTTAAAAGCCTCCCAGTTGGTCAGGAGCTGTGGGAGGAAGTTGTGTAGTTAGAGAGACTGAGCAGTACACACCATATAAGGCACAAGGAAGGAGGCTCTGAGGTAGGGGTGAAGTGGAGCCTGAGGAATTGGGGGCTGCTATGGGGAAGTAGCCCAGGGAATTGCATGTGTCCTATTTCTAAAAGGTCAGCTACCATAGCGGATACTATTAGGGTCCCTGGGGTGGAGCCTGGAGTAGAGGGCGGGCCTGGACTCCCCCCCCTTTGCCCTCTTCCTGATTAATCACTGAGACTGGGAGACCACAGAGACTGTGCAAGGGAGGATAGCTTCTCCTCATCTTCCTCACTGGCTTATGATTAAAATGGCTCAGTAGACTGTGACCCTTGTCTCTAGAGAGAGAAGGGTTGCGTGGAGGTTCACAGTGAGTCTCTGAGGCTAGCGAAATCCGCCAGGAAACGTGGGACCCACGGAGACACAGACAAAGCTTGTCACACCACATATGCCACCTGTGTGTTAAAACTGATTTAATTCCATGTTTGTTTATGTAAATCAATAAAAACATTGTTTACTAATTATAAAACTGGAAGAAGAAGAGGAGGACCCAATGAAGTGAAATGATGAAGTCAGTTGCAGCACGATCTGTTATACAAATATACTTTTTAACTTATTTTCTGGTGTATGTTTCTATCATAAAGGTATACAGTAATTGAGATAATGTTGAACACAACAATTTCAGTGAAAGTTTGAAAACAAACACTTTTAAATTATTCCCTTCTGAGTGTCCCCAATATATTTGTTGTTCAGATCCTGAGTCTCTAATATCCAGACGAAGGTTCTTTCCTTTTCCTCTGCGTCTCTGAAAGCTATGGATGTGACATGGAAGTTGAATAGGATGAAACTTGGCAGAGGACTCCTGATCAATAACAGGGCTTTGTCAGCAGAATTCTTTTTTAAAATCCTTCCTCCATTGTTTAACATAGCCTTTAATAAGTCTCTTTTTAGTTCTGTTTTTAGTTGACTGCTGAATGCAGTATAAACAGACACTGCTATAGTGCAGCCAGAAGATTTGTCAGCAGTACTGATGCTAATCTGGTGTTAATATGTCAGAATGGAACAGTTTGCTTACATAGTAAAAATGTAGTGAGACTGGCCTGCAAGTTTTAGTTAACTAAGTTGTCACAACAGGAGTGGGTCATGACCATGAGTGCCTACCTCGGGGCAGACTGTCAAAAACAGGGCAGAGACCCCAAGCTGGTGTTGTTCTATAATTAAATTTCACCAAGCCAGTAACAAATGTGAACTCCTGCATCACTGTAACAGTCTTAACATGGAATCACAGATAGTCCCCTTAGACTCTCCTATCTTGCCACCCAGACAAACTGGACTTACTGATAAATGGTCACTTACACCAAAAATCACACCACACTCTGGTTGTTTCTAGTCCCAAGAGACCAGTCGCTTACCCCAGGTCAATTGGTACCCTAGATCTTACACCAAAGACAATGCCTGTAGCCAATCCTATAATAAACTTTCTCAAGGTTTATTAATTAGACTAAAGAAATTAGAGAGTTGTTTACATGTTAAAACAAGTCATCTAAATCCTAAGAGTGACAGAGTTGTAGAGTAGTTGTAATAATTCAAAGTGTCTTTCAGGGTGGACCCAGGGGAACTCAGCCTCAGTTTAGAGTCTCTGGCCCTGTCAGAGTTCAAACAGCCAAGAAGACAGAACATTTTCTTGTGGCTTGGTTTTATATCCTTCATTCAGCTTCCAAGCCTACAGGATGAGGTTCCTTGCCTGTAGTATTTCCCAGATGTGATAGGGCCATTAACCTATCCTTTGTATTGTGATGTTCCTTGATGCACAATCTTATTTTGATAGTTTTTCTGCATAGATGGGGGGTGACAATAATTCCCACGCCTTGGTTCACAAGTTCATTTTCAAAGTTATAAAGCAAAACGTACATATTTTCTTAGAGTGTAGAATACAGACATAACAAGTAAGATGAATGCATGCAGCAATTTACAAGCATTTCCTAGCGTCCAAACACTAAATACATTCTTATAAGACTAAAACCTGTTTTGAGCTAAACTAACATAAAGGTGAACTGGTCTGGTCCCCAGCTATGCGTTTTGTCAGTTCTTAGCTAATGCCTGCAGCCGAGGCAAGAGCAAGGAAGCAAAGCTGGCCCCTTAACTCAGAAGGGATCAACTAAAATTTAGGTTCTTTCATTAAGAGCCATAAATTTTTTCACAGAAACATTACCAAATAATCCAAATTATTCTAAAATCTTTAGGTATTATTCAGAAGGGCCCTGATCCTGCTAACACTTACAAACATAAATAACTTTATGCACTTGAGTAGTCCCATTAAATTCAATGACATTATCTGTGTGTGAAATTACTTATTGTGACTCTCCTCAGGGCAGCCCAGAACTCTAAATCACTATTACCCCTCTGCCTCAGTGAGTTTTGTTGAAGAGTAGACTTTGTCAGTTCCCTGCCACACCATCTGTCTGCTTCACCAGCAAACTCCTCAAAACTCTGCCAGTTTGAATCTTGCCTTGTAGGCAACTATCAGCAAGCCCCAATTCCCGAGTTTCCCAGCAACATCTCTGTAATCATAGAACCATACAATATCAGGGTTGGAAAGGACCTCAGGAGGTCATCTAGTTCAATCCGCTGCTCAAAGCGGGATCAATCCCCAACTAAGTCATCCCAGCCAGGGCTTTGTCAAGCCTGGCCTTAAAAACCTTTAAGGAAGGAGATTCCACCACCTCCCTTAGTAACCCATTCCAAAGTTACTGTCCAGTCCCTCTCACTGGGTCCTTACAGAAATTGAGTTTGCTGCCTCCAAAGAGCCAGAGCACACACCAGCCTGTTAGTTTGCTTGTGGACTCACACTTAACTTCAGTATAGCAGTATAACTGAGATAGTTTATAGTAAAACTAAGAATAAGTTTATTAATAAAGAACAGAGATTTAAGTAGCACTAAGCAAGAGACCGCTGTGGTTACTGTGATGGTTTACGCCCCTCGGGTCAGGGCAGCATGGCCTAGTGGCCAGAGTCTATAGGGGTGGGATGTCCACTACGGGCTGTGGCAGCCCCGGTAGGGGGGCCCCGGCCCTCCCGACTCCACCGGGCCCTGACCCAGGGTTCTAACTGCGGCATATCAACTTGCCACTGACTCAACAGGGGGGTCCTGCCGAAACACACTGAGGTTTTCCAGTTGGGAGGTACCACGCCATCATCCTCTCTGGGTCACTTCCTACCAGTGTCTGCATTGAGGTATCCCATGAGACTTCGGGTTCTCCATGGTCAGCTGGGCCGGTCGCCTCCTGTGGCTCCTCCAGTCGCCGGAGTTCAAGTGGGCCCAGGGAGGCTCTGATTTCCGGTGCAGTCAGGTGCTGTGGCTGGCCTGCCGCTGGAGCTTCCGAGACAGGTCCTTCCTCTGCGGCCTCCAGCCCAGAATGAGCTGGGCTTCCTCCCTTTATACTGCTAGAGCATCTGGAGCATACCCAGTCCCACCGGGGAGGCAGGACTTCCACTGTCAATAATATGGATTTAATCCTGTTTGGGCTAGTGTGGGGTAAGCAGATCCCATCACAGTTACAAACAAAACATCACATTTTCTAGTGACTAAAAATTAATGTTACCAAGTTACAATCATTGTTTAAGAAGTTTTCTCACTTACATCGTTACCAGCATCTCCAGCCCTCCAGGCCAGGGGATCCAACTTTCACAGAATCAAAGGGTGCTGTCCTCTTTGTTCCCCAAGTGATGGGTAACTATAATGTCTTTTTGTTCCCCTTTATATTTTCCAAAGTCCATTGTCTTTGTCTTAGGAGCCAAGAGGGTGTAAATTCAGACCCCTGGTGTGCTGATTAGCTTGGTAGCTTTGTTTACTTTATATGTAAATGTACTTTCATTATCCTCTGCCTGTAAGCAAGATGGTCAGACAGGTAAATCCACATTCCTTTGTCTAGGGCAGGCTGGGTTTATGCACTGCCTCCAAAACACATTTTAAGAACATATTTCCAGCACATAGATATAATTCTTTATACACAAGCTGTACCTATATCACACAATGATTTTTGAGACTATGATGTCACCAGTTTACATTTGATAACTTACATGACACCTCTGAGATACATATTATGACAACAGTATTTTGGGGGTACTGAGTTTGACAGGCCTGATATGAGTTACAGTATGGTGTGCCCTTTGCCAATGGGCATTGAGGGGCTCTTTGGGTCACACTTGTATGGCTTTTTTTTTTTTTTTTCAGGATTGGGAACCAGAGTTGTAACTGATATGGTTTACCCACTCTTTCTAGAAAACCTATCCTTTCCTTAAGGAACTTTAGAAATTTGTTTAGGAAAATATTAGCAGTTCTAGATGGTATTTGAAGAAATAAAGTCAGTGTCTTTATCTGAGAAAAGTAAATTCTTCTTTCCAGCAAATTCTCACAGAACTGTCAAATTTCCAATACTTGTACTACATACTTCCTTTCTGAAAGTGAGCCTGCTCTTTCCAACTTTACTGTTCCACTGGAAGAAAGGTTAAAATGGACTGAAGGAGAGTTCCAAAGGTTACTTCAGATCCATAGGCTTTCAAAATTGTCTCTTTATAAAGGACAAATGATAAACAGGATTCAAAAAAGAACTAGATAATTTCATGGAGGATAAGTCCATCAATGGTATTAGCCAGGATGGGCAGGGATGGTGTCCCTAGTCTCTGTTTGCGAGAAGCTGGGAATGGGCAACAGGGGATGGATCACTTGATGATGACCTGTTCTGTTCATTCCCTCTGGGGCACCTGGCATTGGCCACTATCGGAAGACAGGATACTGGGCTAGATGGACCTTTGGTCTGACCCAGTAGGGCCGTTCTTATGTTCTTAAATGTTGATGACATGGACACAATTTTACATTCTCCTTTGAGTGCCTGCAGATGCATGTTCCACTCAGGTGTGCACTTGCCAAGTGCACTGAAGCTGGAGAACTTTTCCTAGTAGTACTCACAGGGGTGGCAGTTGCACCCTCTGATCCAATAGTCCCTCCCAGGAGTGTTTAAGGGCTGCACCATCTTGAACCCCCTGAGTTTCTTCTCACTGCCTAAGGCTTGAGTCACACTTTTTTCTGTCCAGTGTTTCTGGAATTGTTGTATATAGCTACTTAGTTTGTTCATTAGCATAGTCAGTTTAGTAGTAACCTTAGGTGTTTGTTAGTGGTAAGCAATACATTTTAGACTGCTGTGATGCCCTTGCCAGGTTTTAAACGCTACCTGTCATGGGGTGGTTATCCCTAATAGTGACCCCCACACTCGGTGCTTATTGTGCTTGGGAGAAGGGCCCATTAAGAAAAGGTACTCCATCTGTAAGTCATTTAAAAAGAGAATGCAGGTGATGAGGGATTTGCACCTCAAGCAGCACCTTTTGGAGCAGGCCATGAGACCCATTTCAGTACCAGGGACCTCTGCAGATTGTCTGGTCCCACAGAGACCTTTGCAGCTGACATGGGATATTGTTGCAGACCCAAGGTTGGATATTTCTGCTAGGAGGATGAGAGATCATTCTCCTTCCTTGGGTCCTCTGAGGAAGAGGCCTCATATGGCAGAACAAGGACATTCCAAGGCTCAGAGAGATTTCTCTTCATCTTCTAACTGCGTTACCCAAAGACTCATGGTGCTGGTCATGTGGGATGGAGCTGGGCCCTCTAGCCACTCCCAGATGCTGCATAGAGATCAGTTGGACACTGTACTGTCAATTCCGGTACTAGCCATGAGACATCAGTTGAGTCTGGTACTGTTGACATTGGCATCCGCACAGACTGCCTCAATACCTTAGTGTACCAGGTGACATCACACCTGGTCTGTTTTTCCCTTTCTGACTCTCCATTAATTCAAGACGCTTCAGCAGCTGTGGCTTCTACTGTACCTTCGGCTGTGCCTGGTCTGATCTCAGAGCTCTTTGTTACCAGCATCATCTCTCACATTGCCTAAGGTTTGGAGTGCAGGTCAGCCTCCCTTTTGGTATTGAGGAGTCCATTGACACAGATATTATCTTTGGCATTGATGATACCTTCAGTGCAGACTTGAGGATTGGTACCAGCCTGGCTTCGGTGCCAACTGGAAGTGCAATGCCCCTTTCAGTGCTTAGGGTGTTGATTGCGCCTCTGTACTGATACCATTGCCATATTGTCTTTCGGATGAGGCTGGTCATTTGTTTGCTCCATTGGAGCCAGCTCATCTGCTACCACTGGACAGTTTCCAGAGCTCGTTGAGATAGAGTTTGTGGATGTCTTCCTCCATTCCCTGACCTTCAAGGCAATACTCTCAGAGATCCTCAATACCACCCTGGGATCACCATCAATACTGAGATTGGCACTGTTCCTGCGGTAGGGACAGGAGCTCTCGGCCCAACACCTAGTGGCCACCAATGCCATATACTTATCCCCCAGTGGCTTCCCTCAGTCTGCAAGGTCTCGTTCTTTGGCCCAGGTCAGACCTGTCTGCAGTTTCTCTACTTGAACTACATATGTTGCAGACACAGACTGAGGTCATTCCTGAACCGGTTCAGCCTGAACCTCTCTTACAGGGACAAGTAGTCCTGCAGGAGCCTCCATTTGCCCTGCTTCCTTCCTTTTCCTCTTCACTGGCTGATTCCATGATACCAGATTCTTCTTCCCCTGTGAATGAGGATTTTAAGTCATATCAGGACCTCCTGAGGCATATGGCTTCTGCCTTGGACATTCAAGCCAAGCTTGGGCAGTAGAATATGCATAAGTAGCTGGATATTCTCAAGTCCTCAGTTCCCCAGAGAGTGGCTCGCCTGATGAATGAAACTCTTTTCGATCATGAAAAGTCCATGTGGAATACCCCAGCTTCATTACCACCTAGAGCAAAGTGTACTGAGAAATGGTATTTTATTCCTATGCATAGGTTCGAGTGGTTCTATTCCCATCCACCCCCTAACTCTCTTGTTGTAACAGCAGTAAATAACAGATCTAGGCAGGAGAGATACAAGTCCAAGCCTAAGGACAAAGTGTCTAAGAGGCTGCCCTTGATGGGGAAAAAAATGTATTTGACTTCACTATTACACTGAAAATGCACAGTGAAAATCATCAGGGCGCTGTTACCTAAATATAACTTTGTCAATTGGGACCGTATGTCTAAATTCACAGAGAAGTTGCCAGAATCCTCCAGGGAAGAGTTTAAGATAATTTATTTTGGAGGGCCATCTGGTAGGCCAAAGTATCATTACCAGAGGCTCTGGATGTGGCAAATGCTTCTTCCAGTATTGTGGGATCAGCTGTGACTATGAGAAGGGCCTCGTGGTTACCGAATTCCGGTGTAGCTCCTGACATTCAGGAGAGCATAGAGGACTTGCTTTTCAATGGTCGGATTTTATTTCCTCAGAAGAGTGACGAGACCTTACATTTTTTTAAAGACTCCCATGCTATGTTACGTTCATTGAGGGTTTTTACCCCAGCCACAAAGAGGCATTATTATAGCGGTCAGTAGCAACAGCAGCAATATTATTGCAGCAATTTTTCCGGCAGTCATCCTTCCCCAGCATTGAGCAATCAGCCATTTTGACTTGCAGCATTCCAGTTGTGACCTCCCTGACTGTATCTCCTCAGTTCATGGACCTGCTGTCTTGCTTTTACAGTGATTTGGATAGAGTCACCACAGACAAATGGGCCCTAAGCACAGTGAGGTCAGCTTATTCCATACAATTCCGGTGCATACTTTTTTCCCCACCCACCTACGTGGTCCCTTTTCAGGCACCCCTCTCATAAGCCACTGCTCTTTCAGCAGGTCCAGACCCTGTGTGCTTTGGGAGCTATAGAAGAGGTCCTCCTGCAGCATCAGGGAAAGGGTTTCTACTTACAGTACTTCCTGTTCCCCAAGTCTAAGGTACGAGTGAGACCTAGTGTCGATCTCTGCTGTCTCAACAAGTATATCAAATACATGAGATTCCACATGGCTACCCCAGCTACTATTCTTCCTGCTTTGCTGCCCAGGATCTGCAGGGTGCTTACTTCCATATTGTGATTTTTTTTTTCCAAGCTACAGGAGATTCCTGAGATTTGTCATGGTGGCTTTACACTACTGATACATCATGCTTCCCTTTGGCATGTCTTCGGCTTCATGCATTTTGACCAAGTGCATGTCTGTAGTAGCAGTATACCTCAGAAAAGAGGAATTGATGTCTTTCCATACCTGAATGATTCTTTAGTGAGGGGTAAGTCCAGAGAACAAGTCCTCGTGCACATCCAGTACGCACAAAGTCTCTTTGATTGTCTGAGTCTGACTTTAAACAAGGAAATGTCAACATTAATACCAACTCAAAAATCAAGTTCATTTGGGGTGCCGGTAGATTCTAAGATTTGGTGTTTCTGCCAAATGAATGTTTTGAGATGATTTGTCACCTGTGTCGGTCTCTCTCCACTTTGACCCTTCAACCACGGTCCAGGTTTACCTGAAGCTGTTAGCTCATATGACCACATTCACTTATGAGGCCAAGCCTGCAAATTTGCGCCTTCGTCCTCTTCAGAGCTGGTTGAGATTGGTATATCCCCAAATTAGTCAGTCATTGAACAGTTTAGTGTGAATACCATTGCCCATCCTGGAGTCCTTAATGTGCTGAAGGGATCAGGTCAATGTCTGCAAAGGGGTTTCTTTTGCTCATCCTCTTAAGACCAGGACCTTAGATATCAATGCTTCCCCAATAGGGTGAGGAGGCCATCTGAGGGCATTGAAGTTTCAAGGTTTGTGGACAGAGCATGACGCTTATCTTCATATCAAGCTATTTATAATGCGTGCAGAGCATTTTGGGCACAGATCAAGAACACAGCGGTTAACATACTTACCCACAACACCACTGTAATATATTATGTGAAGAAGTTAGGGAGGAGCCAGCTCCAACTAGCTTTGCCAGGACACAATAAAGTTCTGGCAGCTCTGTGTCAAGGAGAGCACCATTCCCTCAGCCGCTCATTTACGAGGAGCCCAGAATTACTTTGCTGATCATCTCACCAGGAATTTCTCCCAGAATCATGAGTGGTGACTGAAAAGCAGTGTTCTGTGATCCATCTTCAGGGAATGACACATTCCTGCTATTGACCCATTTGCAACAAAGGACAACAAGAAGTGCCATCAACTTTGTTTGCAAGCAGGTCTCAGTCAAGGCTCCTTAACCGATGCATATCATCTGATTTGGTGGTCGACACTGATGTATGCTTCCCCCAATCCTATTCATTCCTCTGGTCTTCCTCAAGCTGATGCTGGATCATGCCAGACTGATTCTCATTGCACCAGCTTGGCCAAGACAATGTTGGTTCTTCAACCTCCTCTATCTTTTGGTTTGTCTTCCCATTCCCATTCCTATTCCTTTTCCTTTTCACCCTGACCTACGGACTCAATGTTATGGTCAGATTTCACATCCAGTGTTGATCAGTCTGTATTTCACAGCATGGATGCTGTGTCGTTAGTTAAGGAAGAGGAGTGCTGTTCCAAAACTATTTGACAGGTAATAGTAGAAAGCCCTTACTAGGGCTACTTATTTCGCTAAGTGGAAATGTTTTTCAATTTGGTCCCTAGCTCGGGGAATTCAACTGATGCATGTCTGCATTCAGGACACTTTGGAGCATCTGTTACACCTTCAGTCCTCTGGTTTATCTCTCAGTTCACCGAGGGTGCATTGGGCGGCAATTCTGGTGTTTCATCATCTGGTCCAAGAGAAATCAGTTTTATTGAACTCCATAGTAGTGAGATTTCTGAGAGGGATAATTTGTCTCCTTCCCACTGGTGAAGAGAGTGATTCCTTTGTGGGGCCTTAGTAGTGGGCTGGCTGTCCTCATGGGTCCTCCATATGAGCCCTGGGCAACTTGTTCTCAGTCTCTCAAATGCCAAAAGACAGTGTTTCTTGTCATAATTGCTGCTGCGAGGAGAGTTTGAGAGTTGCAGGCCCTAATGGCTTCCCTATACTAATTTTTTTTTTAAGACAAGATGGTCTTGGGGCTACATCCTAAATTTTTATGTAAAGGGATGTCACAATTTCATCTCCAGTCCAGCAATATACTTATCTGTATTTTTTCCCCAAGGCTCACTTGACCACAGATGAACAGCATCTTAGTTCTTCGGTTGTGAGATGAAGCTTGGCATTTTATTTGGAAAGAGCTAAGCCTATTCATTCATCACCTTGATTTTTTATTTCTGACGCAGATTGCATGAAGGACCAAGTAGTCTCTGTGCAAACCGTTTCAAGGTGGATATCATTCTGCATTATTATGGTGTATGGGATAGCTTGGACTTTGCTTGGGGCCTTTTCAAATAAGCTCATAACCTCTCTGGAGGCAGAGTTGATCGTATTCCTCTATGATGTTCTGATATGGGATATTTGCAGGGCTGCTCCTTGGTCTTCCCTATATACTTTTACCAAACATTATGCTATTATGACTGCAGTTAGATCAGATGCAAACTTTGGAAAGTCAGTTCTGCAGTCCTTCTTGAAGTAGGCTCCAAGCCTGAACTCCATTAGTTAAGCTTGCGAGTCACCTGAATGGAATACATGTCTGCAAGAACTCGAAGAAAAAACCGATACCTACCTGTACGGTAACTGTTGCTCTTTGAGATGTGGGTGGAGATCATACATGACAAATGCGTAGAAAAAAAAAACACAGAAATTGGGCTTGTTTTTGACTTAATTAGCTTGTGAGCTGCTTGTTGGCTAATTTTTGGCTTGTTGCTTGTTTTGCTTGTAGCTTGTTGCTTCTCTTTTTTGATCGGCTCTTGGCAAGGAGAGGCAAACAGGGGCGGGTGTCAAGGTGGGGCAAGAGGGGAGAGAGTCAGGGTCGCACAGTGGGTCCACCACAGTCCCTGACTGCACGCCAGGGGGATCTAGTCACACAGAGTGTTGGGGTTCTTAGGGATCAGCTTGTTTTGGCCTTGTTTTGAAATGGAATTAGCTGATTTTTGGCTTACTGTGACAGTCAGGGTGCTTATTTACCACGTGAAAGTTGGCAACTGTGGTGCAAATGCGTATTCCACAGCCGACCCTCCATCCTCTCTGCGGGGAATCGGAGTGGGACTGCCCTTAAATTCCCATTGGAAGAATTATGGGGCCAGAAGGCGTCTGCACCACCCTTATAAATAGTGCTAGGCAAAGTTCTGCAGCTTTGGTGTGCTGGGTGTGTACACGTCTCGTGGAATACATTTCTGCACTCTCACCTTGAAGAGCAACAATTACAGTACAGGTAGGCACTCTGTTTTTTTCTGTATACCAAAGAAAATTAAGTATTTAGAAAGTAGAATCATAGAATATCAGGGTTGGAAGGGACCTCAGGAGGTCATCTAGTCCAACCCCCTGCTCAAAGCAGGACCAGTCCCCAACTAAATCATCCCAGCCAGGGCTTTGTCAAGCCTGACCTTAAAAATGTCTAAGGAAGGAGATTCCACCACCTCCCTAGGTAACGCATTCCAGTGTTTCACTACTCTCCTAGTGAAAAAGCTTTTCCTAATATCCGACCTAAACCTCCCCCATAGAATCTTTCTATATGTTCTAGCCTTCCTGTTTCATAAGAAGAAGTACACTTTATTTGGTAGGTGTGTAGCTGGGGTTAGTTATTTTATTTTTTAAATCAATGACAGCTACATTGCCACTATCTCCTAACCCAGTGATGCTATATTGTCTGAGGTAATAATATAACTTCAAATTCTGATGGTAAAAGTAGGACAAAATGAATTTGATTTCTGTTAGACAACTGGCTTTGTTTTGCTTTGAAGCCTTTTATTTCAATTTCAGATTCTTAATTTTTGGTAACGATTCTTTAGCCAATGTGCAACCCCAGACCTCCCCAAAAACATCTCATTACAGGTAACCTAGGCCTTATCCATATCATAGCTAATTCACATGTTTGTTCTGCCCTGCAGTAACTCTATATTACTTTGGTTACATGCTCTCCCTCTGCAATGTACAATGTAAACACAGCAGTTAAAAACGAAGACTAGAATATTGTCTTCATTTATTAACTAAATAAATGATACAGTGTATGTTTTATTCTTTCTGTGCTTTGTTACTCATTATATATGTATCTGCTTTGTTCATGTCTGTTAAATGATTGGGTTGACCTGACAGTAGCAGTGGCGCAGAAAGATGGGGGAAAAAAACCCCCTAAACCCTGTAATATATGCAAGGACTTGTGCAATGCTCTGGTGGGGAAAATTCCTTCCGTACCCTCAGCAGAAACAGTTTACTTTCAGGAGAGAAGGTGCTTGTCAGATGCAGACAGGGAAACTATTCAGGCACAATGTACAGCACTGGAAAAAAGGAGGTGCAAGATAAAAAGATAGGGAAGTGTGTGGGGAAAATGTGAGTAGAAATGCAGCTATGATAAGATTACAAAAAAACCCAAAACCTTACAGATGAGGACAAGGAGTTTGAATATGAACTGGTAGACAGGAAGCCATTCAGGGAGGTCAAAGCAGGGGATGAGGTGCTCATCATTCTGGGAGATGGTTATTTTTGCAGAGAATTTGGGGCATGCTGGCTGAGGGAGAAGTGAGAGGTCCAAGGCCAGACATCAAAGTTACAATAATCAAGGAGATAATGACCAGGACATGGAGAATAGTTTTAGCAATGAGGAAGGAACAGATTTTGGAACTATTAAGATGGAACAAGTGGCAAGATTTAGTGAAAGATTGGATATGGGGCAATGGAGAGAGAAGTAAAATGTAATACCAAGGCTACAGTCTTGGGAGACTTCTTCAGGATCCTCCTCTCTAGATTCCCTAATATACACACACTGTCCCTCACCAGTTAATACAAAATGTAGCTGCTGCTATTATCTTCCTTGTGTGATGAGCTGATCATGTCACTCCCCTCTTTGAATCTCTCCAGTGGCTCCCCATCTGCTCTTCCATACTTATACTCGCTCGTCAAGTTTTGTGTCACCCTCCATGAACATTCCACACGTCTGTCAGTCTCTCAAACAATCTCTTCCATGACTCTCTTCACTCAGCATTCAAGTAACGTATAGAAGGTTATGAACTTGTTTGCAAGGGCCATATCCCATCCTCTTTTAAGTCTCACATAAAAATCCATTTATGCTAGGCTGCCTACAGTGAATCTTATTGACATATAACAAACCCCTTTTTGTTATTCCCTTTCTCTGACCGCTGTCTGTCTGCCATCCATCCCTACACCATGAACTCGATGGGGCAGGGATTATCTTTTCCTAAGTATTTGGAAAGTGCGCACCTTACTGTAGTTGCTACTGCAAACAAATAATAATTGTAGAATTTTGTTCCCCCAAACTCTCTGTTCTAGTAAAGTATATCCACATGTCACTAATACAGGGATGGGCAAACTTTTTGGCCCGAGAGCCACATCTGGGTATGGAAATTGTATGGCAGGCCATGAATGCTCATGAAATTGGGGTTGGGTCAGGAAAATGCGGGCAAAGGAAGCTCTACAAGGGCATGGTAACAACCAGAAGGCCAAAGGCCCTCCAACTACTTGTGTCAGGGCATAGAGGGCCCCCCAGTTTTCTGTGCCTTTTCTGGTGGGCCTGGGGAATGGATTCTCAAGCAGGAAGCGTTGTTAGTGTGTACATGTTTTTGTTTTGTTTTTCTAATATGTAGTAGAAAAACTGTCTTCATGTGTCGACTTAATTCTTCTTTTCCACCTTAATGTAGCTCTTGTTTGTGTACTAATATTACTGATTGTTTCTTGTTTCAGCTATTTGTACAAGAATGAAATCCAGTCAATTGACAGGCAAGCATTTAAAGGACTTGCCTCTCTAGAACAACTGTAAGTGCCTTTTCTCTTCTGTGCTGTCATCTACGTGGTTGCCTTTCAGAGGAAAAGTGCACGTCTTGATCAGTATTTTCTGCCTGCATGCCTTGCATGTCTGCACTGGAATGGGATATTAGTCAAACATTGTTATAATCGTTTGCATGTGAAAAAACAAAATTGATCAGTGTCAAATTCTTCATTTCTATGTTTGTCTTTTATTTGTGATTTACATTCCAAGTGTCCTAGTGTACTGTGTAGTAGACTTGGAGAAGAAGCATGATCACAGACAAATATTGAAAACAATGTGCATTAATTAGAGATTCAGGGTCTGATTCTGCTTTCATCTACATAGGTTTTACAATGCTCCAACTCCTATGACTGCACTGGAGTTGCTCTTGTTTTACACTGGTGTAAATGAAAGTTTGATCGAGCCCTGAAATTTATTTCAGCGCTTTTCTCTTTCATTTAAAAACCCTTTTAAATTAAAATATGAATATTATTGATACACATGTGGCTGATCATTGCCATATATTGGGGGAGGCAGAGGGTGGGAGTGGGAGTGGTATCCTCATTGTCTGTAATGTGGAAAACGTTTCAGTTTTCTGCTAGCAACATTGTGTAAGCTATTGTTCTTTTACTGAGTTTCAAGTGAAGAAGAATTTAATTTGAAAATGAATGGAAAATAGCCTGTACTAGTACAATTAAAAAGGAATGTATTGTTTTGGCTATGTGTTTGGTTATTCACAGTTTACTTAATCAGAAAACAGTTCACCATTACACAGTAATTCAAGAAGTACTTGGACTGGTAGAAGCAGCGATAACTAAATAGATAATATTGCAGATCTGTTTGCAAAGTCCTGAAGTCTTAAATTTCCATTAATTTTGCAGTGGATTTTTGCTTTGCAGGGTGAATTTCATTGTCTGTCATTGAGTTCCTATAAAAGAGAATCTCCTTTCCTGTAGGGCAATAGGAATTTTGAGTTTCCAGACTATATTCATATGTCTGTATTTGTACTATACATACCTGTCTCTGCATTTTTATTCGTCATATGAAGTTTTATATGCAAGAAAACTACACACACACACCATTTATACAATCCATATACGCATATTTTAGAGGGCACTTGGGTGCATTTTAGGGGAACAGGTTCTATTTAGTTACTAAGTGTGAAACACATATGATAACTGTCATTTGTCTCCTTAATGCCTTTCTCTTCCTCCCTCTCTAGCACTGGTTACTGCAGAATACTGACAGCAACTGGTAGTGCTTGCTTACATGCTAATAGCAAATCTTATTTTCTTCATAGTACATTAATTATTTAGGTGCGCCTGTTAAAGTACTAACTTCTGTAAAATAGTAAGCTTTCAGCTTATTCACAGGTGTGAGATGCTATAGGTAGCAAAAGACAGGTTTTCCCATGCACTGCCTTACTAGTGATCTGTCTGCATTATGACTGGGAGATCTAACTCTCCGTGGGGGTAAATATCGCATACTTTATGTTCCTCTGGTTTAGATCTCAATTGTGCACAGACTCTCTGGTTTGAGAATTGTCATGTAGTATTTAATTTAAGACTGATGGTCTCAAGTCATTACTTATCAACTTCATTTCCATATGGGATTGAAGAGTCTTAGAACTTAGATTTTGACAGTTTCCGTTTTAGTTGTAAAAGTGTGGAGCGACATCTGAAGTCCTGCTTCACTTGGATTATGTTTGTTACCCCAAGCAGTGAATATAACTTAGTTGCTCTTTTGAACAGTCTCCCCATTATGGAAACAATATAATTCTGTTAAATGTATATGCTAATATTACATCTTATATAGTACTTTTTATTTGTGTATATTAAAAGGAAGGGGAAGTATTATTATCGTCAATTTACAGATGTGGAAACTGAGGCACATATATGAAATGTTTTGCCAAAGGTTACACAGTAGGTCAGTGGCAGAGCTTGGAAATAAAATCAAAGTCGTCTGATAGTCTAGCGCCTTATCCACAACACTGTGCTACTTCACTATATTCAGATCAATACAGGCTTCTTATTTTCTTTAATTATTAACAAATTTCCTTCCTAGGTTTACTGACTAAGCCAAATTTTGGACTCCAGTACACAGTGAAACTCCTTCTGAAGTCCTGAGAATTGCATGTACATATGGAAAGGAAAAATTTAGTTCATAATATTTGTTTGGCATTCACACAGAATGAAACTGGAAGTTTTTGTGTGTGTATATTTTATCGTTACTCTATTCAGTTAAAATTTATATATGTATACATTTTAATTTAATAGAGTAACAGAAAGTTTTGTTTGTTTCTTACCTGTGTTCCCTTAAGTTATGATGTTGAGAGAGAAAAAACCAAGTATAGTTAGCTCCCTATCATTGTCCGCAGGCAGGATTCCACTTTTCCCATAAGCTCTTTGGCATCATCCTCACCTAATGACTCATTAGAAACCTCCCATCCACCCTCCGAATTCAGCAACTGGAGTAGCATCTCTGGACCAGATTCTGATCTTTTTTGTACCAGCGTAAATACAGTAAAGTCAGCAGGGTCGTGCATCCTCAACACCACTGAAAAATCAAGTCAAATTTATTTAGATACCTGAATATTAAGTCAGTCATGGCAAATTGGAAGTGCCACAGATACCTAATGTGATGGATGACAGATATTTTTTTAGCCCTGGTCACAGAAGTTGATTCCTTAATAAAATGAAATTCTGTACTTGTATGTATTATATCCCGTGGTCTCTTCCCCACATCTTTCCTCCCCAGTAACTAACATATTCTAAAGAGCAATACTATAGTACTTTTCGCACAAGGAGAATAAAACCTTTTCTGTGAAATCCTTCTAACAAGAGAAGCCTTCCTTTCCATAATGCTAATTGAATTATTGAAGTTTTAGCTATTTAATTTTAGTAGAATGTTAATTATGTATATGATTTTCATATTAACATACTTCTGCTTGTTATAACTTCACCTGTTCTAATATAAGAGCTATGCATTCAGCCTGCATACAGATGTACATGTTCTTTGTTAACTGAGTCGTAATAGAGTGAAATCTTACATACTATACTACAGTTTCTGAAACCAATATTTATCGTGATTTTTTCTATTAAGTTTTCTGTGGTTTTGAAATGTTGGTATAAAAAGATGACAACTTCTTTGGAACAAAGACTGCCTTTTTATTATGTGTTTGTACAGCATCTAGCATAATGGGAACTTGATCCTTGATTGGGGCCTCTATGACTTGGGTACCTAGATGCTATGGTAATATAAATAAATAATAATAGTAATAATAATAATACATAATATGCACTAGCACAATACCTACAATAAATAGTAATAGTAAAAGGGGAGCATTTTGCAAAACAAATGCAGAAGTTCTTTTGATCAGTTTTGAATAAAACTGTTCACAATGGCCTTTTTAAACACTCAGTGTAATATTATTGCTGACATACTTAAACATTCAGTACATAATTGTTATTAACTATGGGTTTAAACACTCCCTCTATCCCCCCCCCGGCCAAAAAAAAAAAAAAAAAAAGATCTGGAGGTATTATTAGACAAGAACAATTGACAGATTTCAAACTATACTACAGACTATAAACTTAAACCCAGTCCGTATTCTAGAGTGCTTGCACCATATAGCTGTCCATTGTAGCTGATGATGATACCATGGCATGATGTGTTCTCATGTCTATGATGCGTGAATGCCTGTGCACTACGTTTTTTAAGTGAGAAGACTATTGCACAGAGGCAATCTCACTCTCTCAGCTGCTGAAGTCAAAGACTAATGGCATGCGGGGATGCAACAACTGGTGGTTGTCTTCAAGATATGAAATCTGCTGCCCAATTGATCGCAGTTAGTTTGCGGATTATATTGTTGCTAGCCTTTATGTTGGCAGTGGTCTTCATCAGATGTTGGCAGGATGTGAGGCTATGATCCAGAACTACTCCAAGATATTTCAGGAAATCCTTGTGCCTGAGTTTGGTGTCACAGAAGGTGACATTCAGGTGCTTCTTTGCATGTTGGTTGATCAGATGGAACATGGAGACAGCTGTTTTTGAGGATTAGGTCATAGTTGCCATAACCTGTAAGACTCCTACAGCTTGATCAGATCTTATGCTAGGGTGCTTGCGCTTGGGTGAAAGTACTCATTTGAATTGAGAGTGTGAGATCATCTGTGTATCCAAATTTCAGTGACTAGGTCAATGGATATAAATATTAAAGAACAATGGTGCCAAGATGGATCTTTGTGTGAGCCTGTTTTTCATTAAACAAGGTAGGCTGGTCTGTTTTATTAGATGTATGCAAAACTTGTGATTGGTGAATTTCAAAATACTTAAACAAGGAGGTTTACATGGGTTGTTGGTACAAACAAAAGTGAATAAGAGTCATAAATAACAGAGCACCGTACATAGAACGAGGAACTCTAGAGTGCTAGTCGTAGTCCTAGTTTTGGAATTGAATTTGTGACCTTAGCCTTTACTGGAGCTAGTCAAACTCTTAGTTGCAAATAATTTCTTCTTCTTTAGATTTGGCCCCTTCTCTAGCCATGGATTGCCTGAGAAATAGATCAGGATTTATATTTTGTTTTTATTCAAAATTAGTTCAAATAACTTCACAGATATATTTGAGTTTATGGCTAGTTATGAATTATTCATTATCAAGTAGAGTATTTCTGTAGTTTAGCTGTTTGGCCTGGTTTCTGATTCTGTGACCTAACGTCTATAAACCACGTGAGTGCCTGAAGAAACTGAGATGTTAAATCTCTCAGGAAAAGGATGGAGAGCACTTTAGGGAGAGAATCAGAGGAGACAAAAAGGGGAAAGGATTTATTGATACTGAAGGTCTGACCTATCTTCTGCACAAGAAATAGCTATGTATTTTGACAGTGTGAACCTTTATGCATCTGAATGTATGTTGGCTAGGTACACTGGCTCCAGGTGTAAAAAAATTCTGAGTTCTTCCATGATTTAGCAGAGAGAAGGTCACAAGCCAGATTTATTGGCTGTCTAATAGATTTGACATTAAAATTTCACTTGTCACATTAACCTAGTCTTATTGCTTTGACTGTTTCTCTGGTCCCCCTGCTGGGACCACTTATTGGCGTACACTTTCTCCTTGATGATAGTGCTGAGGCTGATGTGCCTCTTTCCTGTCAGCAGCCCATCAACATTGGATCATTGGACACTTGTCTGGTTGCTAAACCATGTATGTGGCCCTGTACTGTGAAAGGAGTAGTTTTACAGGGCAGTGGTTTCTGAGATTATTTATCCCCACTGTTTTTTTTTCCCCATCCCTCTGCCCACTGATTTCCAATATCTGGCCATGTGGACCTTGCTCTTTGGTCTGGAGCTGAAACATGGTCAGAGTGTTTCCAAGAAAGAGTTTCTGCTCTTTAAATGTCTTCCATCTTCTCATGCTGAGGAGTTGTTTTTTTGGTGTTGTTTTTTTTTAGTTTGTTTTTAATTACTGTTTTTTCCATATTTTCATTAAGCTCCTCCCGAAACATTCATGTGGGGGGAGAAAAGTGGGGCAGGATGTAATCAGCATCTGATTACAAGCATATTCACAAATCCTTTCCCAAGCTGCTCCCGCAGCTCTGCTTCCTGTTTACTCATCTGTAAAGTTTGGTTAACACATTTCTGACAGAACTGTTAATACTCACTAAAATTTATAAACCAGTATGAACCTAACCTTGCAGCCCTTGATCATGAATAGCCTGTTACCATTAGTGGAACTATTCATGTGAGTAAGGATTGCAGATTCAGACCTTCCATAAGTGCCAAGTATTTTTTTAATATCCAAGGCTTTTGTACTCCAGAAGGAACTTTTAATAGCCAATATATACACCAAATAGAGGGTATCTTTTTCTTTTTAATGTTGCAGTTAGATGTCTATTCATACATCAGACAGTAATAACTATTGGGTAAACTTTTGCAGGGGAGATCTGTCCAGTTGGTGATACAGCCCACCTGCACTGATTTTGTGTTTATGAATTTGTCTGAGAATAGTATGCTTCTGGTTAGAGGAGAGAAGTGTTTAATTTTTTTTTTTTTTTGAGAGGGGAAAAGAGGAGGTTAGAATTGCCACAACTTACTGATAGGGCAGTGTATTACAGGCAAAAGACCTCTCTTGGGACAGCATCTTTGGAAAGGTTTCAGTCATTCTCATGACATTCAAAAGGCTGGATACCAAAAACTGTTGGCATGTCCATTGAAGGTTGCAAATCTTTACCAATAAAACTATAACTTTTTCCTACAGAAAATTGTTTCGTATTCATTTATTCAACTTCATAAAATAAATCAAGTGACTTCATATGGTGGTCTGGGAGGTAGGATTCACTAGGAAGATATGATAGTTGAAGGAGAGAGGGTCAGAAAATGTAAAGCCAATATTTCTCTAAAAGCCCTGATCCTACTGTAAATAAAACAAGTTTTATTACATATTAACTGGTTGATCCAAAACTTGTAGAAAAGATACTGGTTTTGCATTTCTAATATTAGTTGATAATACCTATCTGGCTTTTTATGAAAAAAATAGTTTTTTGGATCTGTGAGCTTATGTTTTTTGCGAATACTATAATCTGTCTTTTCTTATCAGTCCTATGATACACGTGGGCTTACTGATTGTCCCATAAGATTTTTGTAAATATTTAGTTTTGACAGAAGATTGTTTGAAGTATGATGAGTTGATATTAATATATTGTTATTTTTACCAATATAATAGCAACTTTTAAAACCTTCCTATTATGTAAGGCCTCTTTCTTTCATGGAAAAGTGTATAATCCAAAAGACAATTATGCTTTTACATTATTAACCTGTAGTCATTCACAGATGTGTTCGGCAGCATGAGAAGTCCTTTACATACCAAGTTTCTAGCTGCACAGTACTACTTTCATTAAATACATTATTTCAGTGATGTTTTGTTTAAAACATTTACAGGTATCTGCACTTTAATCACATAGAAACATTGGAACCTGAATCCTTTACGCATCTTCCAAAACTTGAAAGACTGTAAGTTTTATTTTTGTTTGGAAATGTTGGTAAACTGCAGTAGTCAAATAGCTTCTTTGTCTGACCCAGATCAATAGTGTGGAAAGTGAGAAAAAACTTTCTTATCTTTAATGCAGCTTTTATTTTGTACTGAAACTTTCATGGTGTAAGAGACTGAGGAGCGAAGTGCTGAGCACCTTCTGGCAAGTGTGGAGCACCTTTATCTCCCAGTGACTTCTGGTCAGGCCCTAGATTGGGGAAATGGTTTAATAACACAGTTTTGTGTACAATTTGCAATCTCAAAATGAGTTCAAAACCATTCTGATTGACATTTGTCTATCATAAAATAGATTGTACGAAACATGACATAGGACGATTAAATTTTTGTATAAATGGCTTATTTGATTACTTCCCCCCACTTGTCTGTCATGTTTTATGTAGTTTTGTCTCCAGTGTTGACTAAAAATGTTTCTTTCTTGGATGGAGGAGGAGATGAGGAAAGGGAAGCCTTTAAAAAAAAAAAAGGTAGCAGAAGAAAGTTGATTTAAAAAATGCTTATTTGCATGTTGTAAAATTCGTATCTCTTTAAGGAATTCCAGAAGAATGTATATGGAATGAAAACATTTCAAAATCTGAACTTATACATGAACTCCTCTGTGTTTTTAACAGATTTTTGCATAATAACAGAATAGCTCATTTGGTTCCTGGGACATTTAGTCATCTGGAATCTATGAAGAGACTGTAAGTAAATTAAATGTACATACAGAAAGAATTGAAATAGTCTAATTATACTTATGTCTTATCTTAAAGTGTTCACGTCCTTTGGCAGTCTGTTCCACTGCCTAGTTGTTCTTACCATTAAAGAACCTAGTCTAAACTTTTCCTTCCATGGTCTATATTCTCCAGTCTTTTGTGACTGTGACTAAACTCCTTCCTTGCTTTATTATCTTGAATTTATGTATAGACTGTGGCCTTGTCTGCAATGAGTCTTCTGTTTTGTAGACTAAATAAACTCAGCTTCTACAATCTTTCCTCCTACTGTTTTAAATTCCTTTGATCTTCTTTTATAAGATTTGTTGCCCATTGTATTTTCTCGAGGTTGCTTTTTCTAGATCTTTCCTAAACTGTAGAGACTAGGCGTAAAATGATCTAAAGTGACGTAGGCACTTTGGCCCAAGTTCACAAAGGGACGTAGTCATTGCAACACTTAACTTTCAGGTGCTAGCTACCCAGTGGAATCCTCAAACCCTGAGTTAGTTGCCTAGGCTGCCTATACAATGAATGAGGAAAGATAGAAGCCTAATAATGGGCTCCACAAAAACGAGCATGCTCAGTGGGAAGTCACGTAAGTTAGCCAATAGCAGATGCCATGGAGATCATTGTGTCCTAAGCCCTGACTCTCTCAGAGCATTAGGCACCTAAGATCCATTCTCCTCGAGAATGGAGGTGGCACATGCCTAACTCTATTCAAAATGGCCCAGAGAAGAAGGCAGTAGCCTCCCTTATGACCATTAGTCCAGTGTTTAAGGCACTCATCTGGAATGTGGGAGACCCCCAGTTCAATTCCTCCCTCTGCCTGACAAGGGGAAGGTATTTGAACATGGATGGCCCACCTCTCAGATGAGTGCCCTTAGCTATTGGACTATGGGATATTCTCCTGTGGGTCTCTCTCAGCCTCACCTGTTGAAGCTGTTCCATTATGTATATAAATAATTAATTATGCATTGGGCCAGAGAATGAGTGAGAGTGACTCCATAGTCCAATAGTTAGGCACTAACCTGAGAGGTGAGAAACTCATGTTCAAATCTCTTCTCATTGCAGACAAGGGAGTTGAACCAGGATTTCCCGCATCCTGGGGGAGTTTCCTAAACACTGGTCTAAAGGTTAAAAAGGGAGTTCTCCTTTCAGCCATTTTGTGTAGAGTTAGGTGTCCTCAAAAACAGTGACCAAATCGGGGTCTGTAGGTAGGATAGGTGGGGGAACTGTTATTGAATGATGAGGATAAAAAGTATTGAATAGTCTGAGACAGAGAGCGCTGTCTGTCCTGTACAGTGATTGAGTATTGGTCTACGGGGGGGGGGGGGGGGGGGGAATAGTATTTGATGATGTAATTAAAGACTGTATCATAATGCATATGCACAAGGAGACCTAGATGGCTTTCTTTTAATGTAGGATTTTGTATGTAAGAATAAATAGACGGGGAATATTGCCAGGTCATATAAAATCTAATCAATTGTTCCAGCTGATTAGGAAGACTAATGGATGATACTCATTTTACACAGGCGTTTAGATTCAAATGCTCTGCATTGTGACTGTGAAATCCTATGGCTGGCAGATTTGTTGAAGACATATGCAGAATCTGGTAATGCTCAAGCAGCAGCTACTTGTGAGTATCCAAGGAGGATCCAGGGACGATCAGTGGCCACAATAACACCAGAAGAACTTAACTGTGGTGAGTTTTCCACTTAATGTTCAAGAAAAAAAATTAAATATTTCCAGAACCACCTATGTTTTTCATGGGATTTTTTCCCCATTGTTTTGGCCAGTGATGCCAATAGCTACTTTCTGGCCATCTCCAAGTATATCTTCTCTGTATCCCTTCCCCATAGTCTGTCTGCTGCTTTTTGATACAGATGATCACTCACTCCACTCAGTCTCTGCTCTCGGCTTCTTTGACCATACTGTTCTGCTTTTCCTCCTATATCTCCACTTGCTCACTTTTTAATATAGTCTCTTCACCTCTCCTTCTGTCTCCCGCCTCTTTTTAACATCACATTAGTTGATAGTGCAATGGCACAATTCCATTTCTCAGCGTAGACAAGCCCCATGAGGGGGAATAACTGAGCATGATCATCCTGAAAAGATTTTTTTTTTCCTTAACAGCTTTCTGTATTTGTCTGCTTCAACTGTAGAAATTGAGAGAGATCCATATCAGAATATCTCATAGCCCGGCAGTTAGGTTACTCTGCTGAGAGACCTTTGTTCAAATCCTTTGGCCCCATCAGGCAGAGGGAGGAATTGAAGCTGTGGGGGTCTCACATCCTGATGAGTACTCTAACCACTGGACTAAAAGTTAAGAGAGACAGCACTGGAACCAACACCACCTCTTCCTCCTTGGTCTGGTAGGCATACTCATAGCATGCCTACTGGATCAGGCAAGATAGGCAGAGGAGCATCTGTTTTCACGTGGTTTGAGGATCCCTCTCAGGCTTAGGTGTGAGACAGGCATCTAGGGTGTTGTGTCCATTCTCAGAGGCAGAAACTTAGGCACCTAGGGAACTTTTTCCGTGGAAATTTAGGCACTGAGTAAGTTTAGGCACCTACAGGGTTAGATGGCAGCCAAGCAAGGGTTTTGTGGGTCACAGTGGCACCTAAATCTGGGATCTAGCATCCTATGTTCCTTTGTGGATAATGGACCACAGTAAACACAGGATGATAACCTTAAGTAGTCAAGATGCCAAAAATTCAACAATAAATACGTCTGTATAAGGGATGTGCAGACATGAAATAACTGAACACTTAGTGAAGATAAAACCAGAAAGTATACTGGAGAGATTACTTTGTACATTTGTATGATAAGCAATGGAATACACAAAGCTGGCTTCTGAGCTTGCCTTCTTTGCATTCAAAACCCCTGTTGACTCCAGAAGGATACCTGAACATAAAAAGAATGCAAGCTGGAGTCTTTAGTGGTCAGTTTTGAAGTTTAATATTTTTTATACTACATTGCTCCTCAGACAATGCAAAGAGGGAAGGAAACGGGATCATTAAGGAATTGTTCCTGATTCCTCTGAAGTCAGTGTTAAATCTCTCATAGACGTCAGTGGGAGTAAGATTAGGTCATTGGATTTCTATCACTCAATCAAGTTTGAGAAGGTTAGTCTACACATATACTGAAGAGTTTTGTTACTGTAAAGTTACTGTTACTTATGTTGCAATACTTTGCCATGCTATAGCCCAAAAATATTCCACTAGCCAGTATAGTTTTAAATGGCACTGTGTTGGCTAGAACCTCGCTTTTGTAATGCAAATCAAATCTCTGTAAAACTAAATATATACAAATTCTTTGCTTCAGAATCTGATATAAATTTACACAAGTGTCATAAATATAAAGGGAAGGGTAAACGCCTTTAAAATTCCTCCTGTCCAGAGGAAAAATCCTCTCACCTGTAAAGGGTTAAGAAGCTAAAGGTAACCTCCCTGGCACCTGACCAAAATGACCAATGAGGAGACAAGATACTTTCAAAAGCTGGGAGGAGGGAGAAAAACAAAGGGTCTGTATCTGTCTGTATGATGCTTTTGCCGGGGACAGAACGGGAATGGAGTCTTAGAACTTAGTAAGTAATCTAGCTAGGTATGTGTTAGATTATGATTTCTTTAAATGGCTGAGAAAATAGCTGTGCTGAATAGAATGACTATTCCTGTCTGTGTGTCTTTTTTGTAACTTAAGGTTTAGCCTAGAGGGATTCTCTATGTTTTGAATCTAATTACCCTGTAAGGTATTTACCATTCTGATTTTACAGAGATGATTCTTTTTTACTTCTATTAAAAGTCTTCTTGTAAGGAAACTGAATGCTTTTTCATTGTTCTAAGATTCAAAGGTTTGGGTCTGTGGTCACCTATGCAAATTGGTGAGGATTTTTACCAAACCTTCCCCAGGAAGTGGGGTGCAAGGGTTGGGAGGATTTTGGGGGGAAAGACGTGTCCAAACTACGTTTTCTGAGGAAAGTTTGGTGGTGGCAGTGGAAGTCCAAGGGTAAAATAGTTTGTACCTTGAGGAAGTTTTAACCTAAGCTGGTAAAAGTAAGCTTAGGGGCTTTTCATGCAGGTCCCCACATCTGTACCTTAGAGTTCAGAGTGGGGAAGGAACCTTGACACAAGCCATTTTTCAGTTTTCTAAATTGACAGTAGTAAATGTTGAGAGAGGTCAGAAAACCAATGATAATTTTGTGTAGAGAAAAATGTGTTTAATCTTGATTGACTCTATGAAGTATTTTTACTTGAAACATTTGTGAAAAATGTTCATCTACATACAGTGTGGGGGGAAAATAAATATTTAATTATTTACTTTAATCGTTTTAAAACAAGCAAGTTTTCCTTGATACTGTTTATTGTTGATACAGAGAGGCCAAGAATTACGTCGGAACCTCAGGATGTGGACGTTACCTCAGGGAATACAGTGTACTTCACTTGCAGAGCTGAAGGCAATCCCAAACCAGAAATTATCTGGCTTCGAAACAAGTAAGTTAAGGAAAAAAAGGAGAGAGAGAGAGAAATTGTTTGTATATGTTTGCTTTACAGTTGGTGTATGAAATTCACCATTCATGTACACAAACATGAACTTAAGAACATCATATTAGTATTATAAAAAGTTAATATATTGGCAATTATAACTAGATCTGGTTTCTTTGCAATTCAAAGTATAACAATCATATAATAAAGAACCTTTTTCTAATAAGGAACTTGATATATGATATCATGATACCATGGGCAATTTTTTCAACTGCACTTGCACCCACAAAATTTCAGAGACCTGCAAAACTCTACAGTAACTATACTAATAGGCTTTTGTATATAAAAATCAGGTAATTCTATAAATGCATGTAATATGTAGTTTGCAGGTGCAGCAGGTGTTGGTGCATTTTGTCCAAGTGCACCCATTGTTTTATTACCTACTATGTGATATCTGTCTGCAGACCCTATGCTGTAGCTAGAAGATCAATTTCCATCCTGAATTAATATCACTTTAACAAATCAAAGAGAAACCTAGAGAGCTACTTTTAAACATGAGATGGTAAAATATTTTATAGATTTAAAAAAAAAAACTTTAAAATCTCAACACTGAAAACATCACCGTTTTATAATCAACAAAAGCATGTGTTCAAAATCCACATATGAAAGAGTTTTAAGTAGAAATAAGAGAGATTCGAGTGTGGGTTTATTGACACTGGCTTGAGACATTTAGAGATGTTTGGCAATGAGAACAATTGATATCCTGAATAAAAAATGGAAATGGATGTGTGTAACTCACTCTTTGTTTTTTCCTCCAAACTGTATAAAACATTTATACTTATAAGATTAGTCAAGCTTTTCAGTTCTGAAGTCAGAATGTTTACATTTTTTAAAATGTCACACTGTTGGTATTCATCTCTGCTGCTTTTAATTTAAGACTAAAAGTTCTATTATTACACTTCCTAGTGGACTTAAGACGCTAAAGATTTATTCTTGTAGGTTACATTTGTTAGTACAATTAGACTTTTTTCTTTGATATGTCTTTTCTGTGCTTTTGATTTAAAAGTTTTAGTTCAGCAGATTTCTGTCTTTACAGTAATGAGCTCAGTATGAAAACAGATTCCCGTCTCAACTTGCTAGATGATGGCACTCTGATGATTCAGAATACTCAAGAGACAGACCAGGGTATTTACCAGTGTATGGCAAAAAATGTGGCAGGAGAAGTGAAAACTCAAGAAGTTACTCTTAGATACTTTGGGTCACCAGGTAAATAGATTTTAGATACAGAATTGTTTGTTTTTTTATTAATCAGAAGACCACTTTCATAATGAAGTACATTTGCTTTTATGCATTAACTGCAGGTTTGTATTTCCTGTGCATCTTTGCAACTTTATTTGCATCACCATCTAGTTATTGCAGTCCTAGAAATTATCAACCCATTATATTGATTGTATTATACCATTGATTGTATTATACCATTTAATCAGAGTAATAATGTAGGTTATCTTTAGTAGTATATGAGGGAAGGAAGAAGAGAATTAAATGCTGCTGTTGTTCTAGTGTCTGATCTTTAGAGACCTGACTTAAGATGCTCAAAACAAAAATAACAATGCCACTCACCCAGTTTAATGGGTGGAAGACTTGAATGGACCTGTAATGTGCCAGACAGCTTTAGAATGAAAAGGGGAGTCTATCAGACATGCCAAACCCGGGAAAAAAAAATGCAGAAATAGGGTTTGTTTTTGGCTTAATTGGCTTGTGAGTTGCTTGTTGGCTAATTTTTGGCTTGTTGCTTGTTTGGTTTGTAGCTTGTTTCTTGTTGTAGCTTGTTACTACTTTTTTTTTTTTTTTTTTTTGATCGGCTCCCAGCAAGCAAGGGCAAGGGAGGGAGAGAGTCAGGGATGCAGAGCAGGCCCATCACAGTCCCAAACAGCATGCTGGGGTGGGGGGGGGGAATCTAGTCACATAGAGTATTGGGGTTCTTAGGGATTGGCTTGTTTTGAAATGGGATTAGCTTGATTTTTGTTTTATTGTGAAAATCAGGGTGCGTGAAAGTTGGCAACTGTGGACTCTATGCAGGCGTAGGACTCTTCTTCTCCTGGACACTCCGCCATCCATTGTCCAGACAGAGGGAGATGGGAGCTAATTGGCTCCTTGCTTCCCATAATCATTCATTGAAAACATTGCCCAGGGCTTCTCAAGGCTCTTGCCCCATTTCAGCTGCCCATTTTAGGGGTGGGTATGGTCCTGAGTGATGGTAGGTGGTAGGAAACCTGTAAACCCTGCACTGGACCTACTTCAATGGGTGGTACAGGGAGATGGGACACATAGTACCCTTCCTCCATATTAACTTTAATAAAGTTTTGGCCTAATATTTTAAATCCATCCTTGTGTCTGTCCTCATTCACTTGCAAGTCCTGCTTAACGAGCTGTTTTGGCACATTACAAAATCAAACAGTTTCTGGTTTCTGCTCAAGAAAGGCCAAGAATGGAGAATAGCAAAAGTGGTACAGGTCAATCATGAGATGCATTGGAGATGCATTGCAGAGGACTAAACAATACTTTTGTACAACCCCTTCTGGCACTATGTCAGAGTCTTGCCTGTGTTTCATATATGAGCACTAACTTCACCCGCAGAATTGTTTTATGGAGATGTATTATATATGTTTAAAGCAGGGGTCTCAAACTCAATTTACTTTAGGGCTAGGGCCAGTCCTCAGACCTCCCAGTGGGCCAGTAATGTCACTGAAGATGGTGTTCAGAAAAGAAAACATTTATGTTGTATTTTTTTAAAAAATTTCTTAGAAATAATAAAACTGTCATACAATTCTTTGCCTGCCGGAGAGTTTTTAGTGTTTGCCAGACACCTGGCAATGCTTCAGTTCTGTCGGTTTGTTGATGTTTGGCCTCAGTGACTGAGCAGTTGAAACCTTCAGGATTGCAGCAAGGTGGGCATCAGATAGTTGTGTTCGGTATTTTGACTTGTTTTTATTCATTGTGGAAAAAAGTGATGCTACCTCCATAGGTGACTCTGCCTGGCAACTAATGATGCTGCCTCCATGTTTGACTCTGCCCAGCGACTAGTGATAGTATCTCTGTCCCTCTCCCCCAGCCAATGGGTGCTGTGGGGGGCGGCGCCTGTAGCAGACATTGCATGCAGCGTCTCTCCTGAGGTTCTCGGGCTGCGGATGGCCCACGGGCCGGGACTTTGAGACCCCTGGTTGGACACCAGCAACTTAAAAATTACATTCCTGAAAATGTTGTATCTACTTTAGTCACAAATTACACTTATGATTGCTATAATTGAAAAGTTATTTAAAACCATTTTTATCTCCCCCCCCACCCTCTCTTTGTGCATTAAACAGCACTTTGTCTATAGTCAGTTTGTTTTCTTTGTATCAGTTTCTTTCTTGGTGAAAAGAACCTTTTAAACAGCAACAGGTTATCAAAAGTGTGCTTTGTGCTCTGATATTTTTTCATAAATTCCTTAAACACAATTTTATAAGGGTTTTTCTTCTAGCCTATTGATGTTTATAAGGGTCTGGAAATGGATGAAAGCCACATTTAAGCATGGTTCTCTTCTGATAGCCAGGCCAAGTTTTGTGATCCACCCACAAAATACAGAAGTATTAGTTGGAGAAAGTGTTACTTTGGAATGCAGTGCAACTGGCCACCCGCAACCGCGGATCACATGGACAAAAGGCGACAGAACCCCTTTACCAAATGATCCTCGCATCACAATAACTCCTTCAGGAGGCCTTTATATACAAAATGTGAACCAGGAAGATAGTGGCGAGTATACCTGTTTTGCAACCAACAGTATAGATAATATCCATGCAACTGCTTACATCATAGTGCAAGGTAAGTAATATTAAACAAGGAAAGACATTATATTTTTCAAAAATTAATTAAAAGGAAACGCATTTCCATTCTGTTTTCTAAATTGCTGGAAATGAATTAGACCATAAGTGCATTATTTTAATTGTGTACCCTGTTCCCTCTCCTAATATAGTCAATGGGATTTTGCCATTGACCTCAGCGAGAGCAGAATCTCAGGCCCTTAATTTAGAAATAAAACTTCGTAAGAATTATACACAAATGTTTATATCCCATTCATATTTTGAAATGTCTGCTGCTCAAGATTTTGTCTGCTGGTCTGTTTATATAATCACATGTATACATACTGCCAGTGCCAAGTTTGTGTGGGACTCAAATATTTTCTGCAGCTGGCATGTCTAAAGATTAATATGTACACATGTACTACTGGACGTGGAGTTCTGAGTGTGGTTCTGTGTCTCCCATCTTTCCTAATCATTTTTCTTTTGACTGATTTGCTGCATGGACGCTAGCAATCCCTCCAGCCCCCGTATCATTTGTACAGCTCTTCTGTAAACTGGCAATTATAGTAGTACAAATTATTGTAATCAGAGTAACTTTATTTTCAGCATAATTTGCCAAAAGCCTAGAATATAAAATATTTTCAGGAACACTATATGCAATAAATTTCTTTTATACGTAGGCTATTACTCTTTAGTCTTTAAAGCTGGAAGTGATTTTTCCTTAGGTTTCTAATATCTTTTAAAAATTTAAATTTGTTCTTTCCTCATCAGTTTTGGTATTTTCCCACTTTTTTTTCTTTTAGATTGTAAACTCCTTAGAGCAAGAACCATGTCACCCAATACATACTTATTTTTCAAATTATAGAAAACAAATTGCCCTTATGTGTTTAGTTCCACTTTTCCATCAACTAATGGGTGGATGTATTTTGAGAACTGAACAAATGCCCGCTCTCATTGGTAATGCCACAATGTTACTGCAGAAGCTGGCCTATACCGTTGTTCATTGGTTTTCTTTTGTATAAAGGCACTGTGTGTGTGTTACAAGAAAAGAGCAGCTCAGGCTGGTTGTGATCACATTGTGTTTTCTTCATAATTTAGTTGAGGATTTTTTTAAAGAAAGAAAGAAAGCAAGATATTTTGAATCCAGAGAACATTCTCTACTTGATTATACCAGTCTTAAGGTACATCATATTTTGGATCTATTATTATGATTATGATTATGATTTATTATTTATTTGTATTACAGTAATGCCTAGAGATCCCAACTGAGATCAGGGCCCCATTGTGCTAGGCTCTGTTCATATATGTAAGAGAGAATTCATGCCCCAAAGAGCTTACAATCTAAAAGAGCTAGCAGGATCCCTTTCCCCACAGAACTGTGCAAGTCACATAGAAAATAAGTAATATCAACCAATGGAACATCTTTCAATTGTTGTTTAACAAGTTCTTTTCTCCCTCCTGTAGCTGTACCTCAATTTACTGTCACTCCTCAAGACAGAGTAGTGATTGAGGGCCACACTGTAGATTTCCCTTGTGAAGCGCAAGGCTATCCACAGCCCGTTATTGCCTGGACCAAAGGAGGTAAGAAGTTGATTCGAGGTTTTACTTTTAAACCTTTAAAATATTACATCCCTTTAGGAATCACTTATGAAATAGCACAAAATGTATATGTGTGTGCTATACAATTGCCTTAAAAGCTTCTTAGTCTCTGATGGAAGATGTCAATTTGGTTAGTTAATGTAGAACACTTAGTAGTTATAAATCTAAGTAGATTAAACATATAATGTGATAATCTTTAACTGCCATCTGTAAAATGTTTGTACAAGAAATATTCTTTCCATTCATGTGGAGCAGATGAAAGACTTTGGCATGGGCATAGGGGTCCACTCTAGTCGACTACATTTCAGGAATGG
This sequence comes from Eretmochelys imbricata, assembly GCF_965152235.1. NCBI lineage: Eukaryota > Metazoa > Chordata > Testudines > Cheloniidae > Eretmochelys > Eretmochelys imbricata. The sequence continues at coordinate 37,153,189 of NC_135574.1, forward strand.
TACTGTGAAGATGCTAGGCCAAATTCAGGGGTGATAGAAATGATAGTGTACATAAGATCAGTCAGTAGATCTACTACGTGTACCAACATGTGGAAGGGTGAGGTTATAGCAGGAAAAGCAACTCACAGGGGGTTGTAAGTGGTGACAGATACAGCAGAGTTCCAGTAAGAACTTGATCATTGAGGCACTGACAGCGTCTATGGATTTTCCCTCTCCTCTGCTTCCTGAGGTGGCTCCAAACAAATGTTATGTACAGTGGCCACAGATGAAAACAAATAGAGTGTGGTGGAAAGGTAGCAGGGGTGGGTGGACAAGACTGGCACTCAGCCTTATTTTGGTGCGTTTTGTTTCATTCCTTTTATGCTGGTATATCCGGTTCTGCAGAGCCGTACACTTTTTTTCTGATAGTTAGGTGGGCGAGATGGAGAGAAAAGATGAATGGTGAATATTCTTCCTACGTGATGACACGAAAGTAACAATGCTCTTCATTTGCATCCTTCCTATAGTGATTTGTTGACTTGATGCTTTGTGGGTGTGAATATCATGCTTTCCTTTGTTTTCTGCTGAAAAAGTAGACGTGGAAGAGGTCAGGAACATGAGGGCTGGTCTCCACAGAAATCAGTATAGTGGCATCGCTGCAGCTGTGCCGCTGTAGCACTTCAGTAAAGATGCTCCCTATGCTGATGGGAGAACCTCTCCCATCAGCTTAGTTACTCCACCTCCCTGAGAGGCAGTAGTTAGGTTGATGGAAGAATTCTTCCATTGACCTAGCACTGTCTATACCAGGGGTTGGGTCAACGTTACTGCATTGTTCAGGGTTGTGGATTTTTTGCACCCCTGAGCGATGTAGTTATACCGACCTGATTTCCTAGTGTAGACCATGCCACAGTGTGTGTTCTGGAGAGTAGATAGTAGTTTCAAAACATTTTTTCTAAATAATTTGTTTTGTGAAACCTTACTTTTTTATTTAAAAAATTGTATAGGTTTTATCAAATACTAAATGGCTCTGAGTTGTGTCTGAAATATAGATAGTATTTTATTTTACATGGCTGTAATTGGTAAATAACAAATGCTGTGTTTCAGGGAGCCAACTCTCTGTAGATAGAAGACATCTAGTACTATCATCTGGAACACTGAGGATTTCCAGAGTTGCTCTACATGACCAAGGCCAATATGAATGTCAAGCCGTCAACATTGTAGGATCCCAAAGAACAGCTGTACAGTTAACAGTACAACCTAGAGGTATAGTCACTATATCCATATTTGCATCTGTTTAGAAAAAGTACATTTAGGGCCAGCTATTGCGGAAGTATCAAGTGAAGTTAGGCAATTAAATACCTTTATAAATATGAGTCTTAGACTTATGTTAAAATATTCATTGGAATGCTTGACTTATTCTTTTCCTCTTGGAAACCATGCTTGAAACTTGGAGTTAATATTTATGAGGTTTGAGTCAAACAATTTTGTTTTAAAAGGCACCTTTTAACTTTGCTTCTTTTACTTCATCGTGATAGAATTCAAATATTTAGTTAGCAAAGATAGGCTCCTCTCCTGGAGAGCTTATCTTCTTCAGCACTTAGCACCCCGATCCTGCTTGGAGCCTCTGGGTGCTTCCATAATACTACTACTAATAATAGTAATAATAATAATTTAACCTAAGTGTGGACTTAGTTTAGAGGAAAAAAAATGGACTGTTAATATAGATGCATACACCAGGTGCAATTCACCTCTGTCTGTAGGGCCTGCACAAGCTCTATACACGATTTACGTTTTTAAAATAGAGCTTAAGAGGAATTTAACTGGTTGTGCTCGACTTCTGCAAAGGAGTTAATTTCACCCTTGAAGACTATTCCTGATTTGCAGTTTCATAGTAACTTCTATCCCAGGATCTCAGTGCAATTTAAAAATGTTAATTAAACCTCACCATACACTGTGAGGTAAGAATCTATTTATATACCCTCATTATGGATGAATAAACTGAGATACAGAAGTAAAATGTCATGTTCGGGGCAACACAGAGGCAGTGCCAGAGCCAGGGGTACAGCTTAGAACATAGTCCAGCAAATAATCTCTTAAATACATACTTTGGACATGAGTAGCCCCATAATTCAATGGGTAGCAAAGATAAGGAACACAGTTGTCTCCGTTTGTTCAACATCTAGCTCAGTAGGACTGTGATCTTGACTGAAGTAAACAGGAATGCTCTCATGCTTATAGTTATGCATGTGTATATGTGCTTTGTTGGATCAGAGCCTAACAGAATAGGATTTTTTTTTTTTGTCAGTTGGAAACTTTGCTGCTCATTGCGGATTCCTAGTTCATAAATTCTGACTACATGTATTTTTAGCTTCCAGTTTTCCTTACTGTTTGCTTAATAAATGAAAAGGTCAGAAGCTGACCAGTATTTATGTCAGAGTACTTTTGTTTGAAGAAAATGCTGCTGTCTTATGAGACATTTTTCTGATTTTTTTTTTTTTTTTTTTTTTGGTGGAGGGAAGTTTACCCTTTGGATGACTGTTTTCTCAGATTTTGTGAGGTATTTTTGTGTTGTGAAAATTTTGCCTTTCTTCTGGGTCTGTTTCCCATAAGACTGCTGTACATGTGTAACTAGTTAGACTGTTTTTTTTCATTATGTGTTGGTGGCCAGAACCCCAAAACTTTCTGTTCCCAGAGCAAAGGAAAGATGGCCTTCCCATAGTATTCAGTGTCATTCCTGAAACAGAAAATCAAACAACATGAAAAATGTTGCCCATTTCCCATTTTTTTTCTTTTTTCATACAACTCTACATAATTTGCCTCTAAGGATTAAGTAGGAACATTTTAGTTTGTGTTTTGTACTTGATTCTCTGTGTTGACATATCAGTGTTTCAAGTAATATTACTAACTGAAAATGTTTTGAATTACATGTTTAATCTCACTGAGTTCAGTCCTTGCTCAGGGAAAATACCCATTGACTTCAGCTAAAAATAACAACACTGACCTCAGTGAGGAATCTAGAGTGGACAAGGACAGAAGCTGCGGGACTAGAAAATTATGTTCACTGAGTAAACTCATTAATTAAAGTTAAATCTAAATGTTGCTGAATTTATACAAATTATTACATTCAAGAAACTATGTTAAAAGAATGTTATTTATGTTGCAAAGTCAATCACACAGAAGTTAGAAAATGCCACAAGAAGTTGCCTGTGCCACAGAATAGGTGGTGCTCACTTAATGAGAAGTTACTCAAAATTTTGTTTTCGCCTTATTGTTCAATATGTTGCCCCATGCCTTAATTGCAGTAGGCTATTTAGACCCTACTCTGAGGACAGAACGATTCCTTTTTGCCTGAGCTGTTCTATGGTGCTCGTCACTATAGTATCTGCTTCACAAATATTAATGAATTTGTTTTCGCAACACCTCTGTGAGATGAGGAAGTACTATTGTCCCCATTTTGCTCATGGGGAACAGGGGCACACACAGATGTAGGTCAAAAGTATCCATTAGTTTTGGGTACCAGTTTGAGACACCTGGGACCTGATTTTTTTTTTCAGAGTACTTAGCATTACATACCACTTTATATGTCGAAAGCCCAGCTCCCATTGTCTCCAGTTCTCAGCACTTCTGACATTTCAGTGTCTGGATGGGAGGGCACAGACTCCTCTGCCCATTCCCCCAACCATGACCCTTTGTGCCCTGTCCCCTCCCACCTGTCCCAATCCTGTCTCTCTCCTCATTTCTCACCCCAGTCCCATTCTCCTCACGTAGCCAGTCCCAGTCTCCACTCTTCAGGCTTCTCATCCCAGGCCCAATCTTATAGCCCAGCAAGTCCTAGTCTCACCCCTTTGGACTACCTCACTGTTCTCAGTCCCAGTCTCTCCCGCAGTGGCCCAGCTGCGTGTCCCAGCCAGTCGCAGTCCCTCCCACCCTTGTCTCCTCATCTTATGTCTTTTCTCTCCCCAACCCACATCCATCGTCCTCGTCCCCACTAGCTTCCTGTCCCAACCTCCCTTCCTGTGCTCCTTGTCCAATCTCAGTGTCTCCCCATCAATCCCGCCAGCTCCTTGTCCCAGTCTCTTTGTCCAACCAGTCCCACTTCTCCTTCTTGCCAGTCCCACTTCTCCTTCCACCTTGCTTCTCATCGGCTCTGTCTACCCTTCCCTTCTTTCCCCCATCCCACTGGTCCTTGCTCAGCCAGAACTTTTTCTCAGTCCCCACTGCAGCTCCTCATCTGGTGTCAGTCTTCCATCCATCTAAGTTCCAGCCCCTTCCCTCTTGGCTTGGCTTCTAGTCTTCTTGTCCAGCTAGTCTCAGTTCCCCCCACCTCCCTGACTCCCGGATCAAGTCTCTTTGCCTAGCTTGACTAAGTTTTCCCCATCAGTCCAATTTCCCCCTCATGCCTCTGCAAATCTTCAGTCAGTCTCTCACCACCTGGCTCTTTATCCCAGTCTGCTCCCCCATTGCCCGCACAGGTCCAGCTCTTGTCCCCTCTGTATTCAAATCACTCAGTTTTTTCCTTCATACTTCCTAGGCCTAGCAGGGGGCCTATTGAAAGCACAGGGGAGAGTCTCCCAATTCTCAGTTCCTGTGCCTGGACCCAGCATGACCTGCAGCAGCCCATAGATGCAATCACATGGTAAGTCCTGCTCATGTCTTGGGTGGAACATGCCCAATGTGCATTGAATCTTTGAGGGAATTTAGCTGCTAAAATCTAAGTTGTCTTAACAGAACATTTGTGAACCACAAATTTAAAAGAAAAGTCTTCCAACTTTAAAAAATTTGGTCAGATTGGCCAGAAAAAAAGCACATCCCTCACAGAAAGGCCATACATATCCCTGTCAGATTTCAAGTGCCTGCTCCAAAGCATGGCACTAGAACTATTCAAAAAAGATCTCCAGGGACAATAAAGCATTTTAACATAGGCAAAACAACATATTTTTCCATAGCGTCGTGCTTGGAAGTGGCTGCACTATTCTGCCTAAAATTTTCTTTAAAGAAAATTTAGCCGGAGGAAAATAGAAAATTTCAGCCCAGTGGTTAAAGTTTGGCAAAGTAACAAGCAACTGAAAAGAAGTTCTTATAATGGGAAGTGTTGGGGAAATAGGTAGCGGTATGAGCCCCATCTATAATTCTTGTTCTGAATTTTTTGTGTGCAAATAATAGGATGAGTAGTTTATTTGAAAAAGTTTTCCTGTTTTTAGTGCCATAATAAAGACTCAGTTGTATCTGCAGCTCTTATTGCATTCATTCAGCTAAGTTGTTGTAGTATGTGATTTTGAACTATGCCTTTGTAATTTTCTTTATTGTACAAACATAAAATACTTTCACATTTTTTCATTGTGTCCATGTAACATCATTTTAGTTACCCCTGTGTTTGCTAACGTTCCGAGTGATATGACAGTAGAAGTTGGCATAAACGTTCAGATTCCATGCAGTTCTCAAGGAGAGCCTGAGCCAGTAATAACATGGAATAAGGTAATAAATCTTTGTCAGATTGCTTTAGAGTGCAGTGGCTTTTTCAGATTTCACCACCGTTAAATCAGGCTTTATTAGGTGCGCTGTGGCTGATTGTTGCTTGTTCTGTGTCTAACCTCAAATGACATCAGCAGCTGCCGAGGGTGTTCAGAGTGTAGGTACTTAACCTGAGAATTCTACGTGACAGTGACACAGCTTTTGCCCAGGGGCTGTGCCACCGAAGTACCGTAGTGTAGATGCTTCTTACCATTGCAGAAGGGGTTTTTCCGTTGATGTAGGCAATCAGCCTCTCCAAGAGGCGATAGCTGGTTTGATGGAAGAATTCCATCAACCTAGCTGCATCTACAATGGTGGGTAGGGTGACCTAAGGACATTGCACAGGGTGTGAAATTTTTCACATTCCCTGAGTGATGTACCTAGGTTGATCTAAGTTTTGGGAATAGAGCAGGCCTATGGAGCACCTCTAATACAGGAACTGTGCCTAAAATTCGCATTCCAGGTTTGAAAAAGGATGTTCAAAGTTATTGCAAAGGCTTTTCTATTTCAGTTTTGTGCAGCTCTGAAAATTACAAGTCTATGTCAAGAATAGGATAAGGACTCCTTGCAGACATTTTTGCTGGCATTGCAGAGGCCCAAGACAGTACTGTAGCTTCAACCATGAGAGTGGTTGGTGACTCATGGTGAAGTTGTTGAATTGTACCTTTCTGTCTGTGCTTGTTTGACAAATATTTTTTAAAATATTTTCTGTATATGAGAGTATCTTAATGGAAAAAATCTCACACAGAAATGTTATGCTAAACAAATGAAAACTAACGCAAGCAAGAAAGATCAGGCAGGCCTCCCACTCAGTCTTCGATTTCCACTGTGGTCTTAACCATTGCAGGAATCTGACAACCGCGGGTGATCCTATGTAGCATGCTACACTGCCCTAGTGTCCAATGACACGCATTAAGAATAAAGCGCCAACATGAATCTTGAATTTCCTTGATTCTCATACCACTATAATACTCTTTAATTGTTTCATAACAAGTCTCCCCACACGCCACAACTTTCAAAAACATGTTTTTTGTAAATGACTGCAGATACATAACACATGGATGAGATGAATATCACTTTCAATTAGGACTCACTGCATTTTGATTGCCTTATTCTTGACAGTTCTTTGGCCTCCTTTTCTTCCTTGGGTTTGTGTGGTTTTGGTTTTTGTTCTTTAGTTGCATGTGCTAACCTTGTTTTGTTTCCCATTCTTTCTATCAATGATTAATTGATTTCTTTTGGTAGTTGACTTTCCTGATGCTTAATGGGTTGGCCTTTTGCCACCTATGTTTCATATGATGATTGTGTATCTGGGTTGGTTGGCTTCTAATTTTTTAATTATTTTGCATTGTATTTTTTTCTTGATCTCTTGCAGCAAGCACTTCCATACATTTTTAAATAAAAATAAATTATTCAAAATTTGATTGACTATTTTAGCTTAATGTTCATTGTATATCCTGCAGGGAACAGTGTCTGCTTTCCCATCTCATTTTGGCAAGAGCCAGGGAGCCCTCATTACCACTATGCCTTGCTCCCTACCCCTTTCTGGTGGTTGAGAAGCCCAGTAGCCTTTACTTTATTAAAAAATAAAACCTCTGCTGAATCCTGCCATTGTTGCTGTATTCACACTCGACTGCAATCTGAATCTTCCGTGATTTTTATGTTCCAGAGTACACTGCATTGCACATCTGAAAACTAATCTACAATTAGTAATCTACAATAAGAACATAAGAATGGTCATACTGGATCAGACCAATGGTCCATTCAGCCCAGTATCCTGTCTACTGACAGTGGCCAATGTCAGGTGCCCCAGAAGGAGTGAACCTAACAGGTGGTAATCAAGTGATCTCTCTCCTTCCATCCATCTCCACCCTCTGACAAACAGAGGCTAGGGACACCATTCGGTACCCACCCTGGCTAATAGCCATTAATGGACTTAACCTCCATGAATTTATCCAGTTCTCTTTTAAACCCTGTTATAGTCCTAGCCTTCACAACCCCCTCAGGCAAGGAGTCCCACAGGTTGACTGTGCGCTGAGTGAAGAAGAACTTCCTTTTATTTGTTTTAAACCTGCTACCCATTAATTTCATTTGGTGGCTCCTAGTTCTTGTATTATGAGAACAAGTAAATAACTTTTCCTTATTCTCTTTCTCCACACCACTCATGACTTTATATACCTCTATCATATCCCCCCTTAGTCTCCTCTTTTCCAAGCTGAAAAGTCCTAGCCTCTTTAATCTCTCTTCATACTGGACCCTTTCCAAACCCCTAATCATTTTAGTTGCCCTTTTCTGAACCTTTTCTAATGCCAGTATATCTTTTTTGAGATGAGGGGACCATGTCTGTACGCAATATTCAAGATGTGGGCGTACCATGGATTTATATAAGGGCAATAAGATCTTCTCCGTCTTATTCTCTATCCCTTTTTAAATGATTCCTAACATCCCGTTTGCTTTTTTGACTGCCGCTGCACACTGCATGGACGTCTACAGAGAACTATCCACAATGACTCCAAGATCTTTCTCCTGATGAGTTGTAGCTAAATTAGCCCCCATCATATTGTATGTATAGTTGGAGGTTTTTTTTCCAATATGGATTACTTTACAGTTATCCACATTAAATTTCATTTGCCATTTTGTTGTCCAATCATTTAGTTTTGTGAGATCTTTTTGAAGTACTTCACAGTCTGCTTTGGTCTTAACTATCTTGAGCAGTTTAGTATTGTCTGTAAACTTTGCCACCTCACTGTTTACCCCTTTCTCCAGATCATTTATGCGTACGTTGAATAGGATTGGTCCTAGGACCGACCCTTGGGGAACACCACTAGTTACCCCTCTCCGTTCTTAAAATTTGACCATTTATTCCTACCTTTTGTTCCCTGTCTTTTAACCAGTTCTCAATCAATGAAAGGATCTTCTCTCTTATTCCATGGCAACTTAATTTATGTAAGAGCCTTTGGTGAGGGACCTTGTCAAAGGCTTTATGGAAATCTAAGTACACTGTGTCCACTGGATCCCCCTTGTCCACATGTTTGTTTGACCCACCTCAAAGAACTCTAATAGATTAGTAAGACTTGGTCTCCCTTTACAGAAACCATGTTGACTTTTGTGCAACAATTTGTGTTCTTCTATGTGTCTGACAATTTTATTCTTTACTATTGTTTCAACTAATTTGCCCGGTACTGACGTTAGACTTACCGGTCTGTAATTGCCAGGATCACCTCTAGAGCCCTTCTTAAATATTGGCGTTACATTAGCTATCATCCAGTCATTGGGTACAGTAGCTGATTTAAAGGACAGGTTACAAACCATAGTTAATGGTTCCGCAATTTCACATTTGAGTTCTTTCAGAACTCTTGGGTGAATGCCATCTGGTCCCGGTGACTTGTTACTGTTAAGTTTCTCAATTCATTGCAAAACCTCCTCTAGTGACACTTCAGTCTGTGACAATTCCTGAGATTTGTCACCTACAAAAGATGGCTCAGGTTTGGGAATCTCCCTAATATTCTCAGCCGTGAAGACTGAAGCAAATAATACATTTAGTTTCTCTGCAATGACTTTATCGTCTTTAAGTGCTCCTTTTGTATCTCGATCATCCAGGGGCTGGTTGTTTATCAGGCTTCCTGCTTCTGATGTACTTAAACATTTTGTTGTTACCTTTTGAGTTTTTGGCTAGCTGTTCTTCAAACTTTGGCTTTTCTTATTATATTTTTACATTTAATTTGGCAGTGTTTATGCTCCTTTCTATTTACCTCACTAGGATTTGACTTCCCCTTTTTAAAAGATGCCTTTTTATCTCTCACTGCTTCTTTTAATGGTTGTTAAGCCACCGTGGCTCTTTTTTAGTTTTTACTGTGTTTTTTAATTTGGGGTATACATTTAAGTTGAGCCTCTATTATGGTGTCTTTGACAAGTGTCCATGCAGCTTGCAGGGATTTCACTCTAGTCACTGTACCTTTTAATTTCTGTTTAACTAACCTCTTCATTTTTGCATAGTTCCCCTTTCTGAAATTAAATGCCACAGTGTTGGGCTGTTGAGGTGTTCTTCCCACCACAGGAATGTTAAATGTTATTATATTATGGTCACTATTTCCAAGTGGTCCTGTTATAGTGACCTCTTGGACCAGATCCTGTGCTCCACTCAGGACTAGAAAGAGAGTTGCCTGTCTCCTTCTGAATTCCTGTACCAGCTGCTCCAAGAAGCAGTCATTTAAAGTAAAGAGAAATTTTGTCTCTGCATTTCGTCCTGAGGTGATATGTACCCAGTCAATATGGGGATAATTGAAATCCCCCACTATTATTGAGTTTTTTTTATTTTGATAGCCTCTCTAAACTCCCTTAGCATTTCAGCATCGCTATCACTGTCCTGGTCAGGTGGTCGATAATAGATCCCTACTGTTATATTCTTCTTACAGCATGGAATTACTGTCCATTGAGATTCTGTGGAACATGTGGATTCATTTAAGATTTGTATTTCATTTGATTCTACATTTTCTTTCACATATAGTGCCACCTCGCCCACCCTCCTGCGCGACCTGTTCTGTCCTTCGGATATATTTTGTACCCCGGAATGATTGTGTCCCATTGATTGTCCTCACTCCAACAGGTTTCTGTGATGTCTATTATATCAATATCCTCCTTAACACGAGGCACTCTAGTTCACCCATCTTATTATTTAGACTTCTAGCATTTGTGTACAAGCATGTTAAAAACTTGTCACTGTTTATTTGTCTGCCCTTTTCTGATGTGTCAGATCATTTGTGAATGTTTCTCGTCTGATCTGGCCCATACTTAGTCCTCTTTCATCCCCTCCTCCTGACTAAAACCTAGAGAATCTCTATAAATAGACTCTCCTCTAGGAGAAGTCTCTGTCTGATCCACGTGCGCCTCTCCAGCAATCGGCTTTCCCCCAGTTCTTAGTTTAAAAACTGCTCTGCAACCTTTTTAATGTTAAGTGCCAGCCGTCTGGATCCACTTTGGTTTAGGTGGAGCCCATCCTTTCTGTATAGGCTCCCCCATCCCAAAAGTTTCCCCACTTCCTAATAAATCTAAACCCCTTCCCTCTATACCCTCGTCTCATCCACGCATTGAGACTCTGAAGCTCTGCCTGCCTACCTGGCCCTGCGCATGGAACTGGAAACATTTCTGAGAATGCCACCATAGAGGTCCTGGATTTCAGTCTCTTTCCTAGCAGCCTAAATTTGGCCTCCAGGATATCTCTCCTACCCTTCCCTACCTCATTGGTACCTACCTGTACCACGACCACCGGCTCCTCCCCAGCACTACACATAAGTCTATCTAGATGCCTCGAGATCCACAACCTTTGCACCAGGCAGGCAAGTTACCATACGGTTCTCCCGGTCATCACAAACCCAGCTATCTATGTTTCTAATGATTGAATGTCCCATTACTAACACCTGCCTTTTCCTAATGACTGGAGTTCCCTCCCCAGGAGAGGTAACCTCAGTGCGAGAGGATACCCCAACATCATCTGGAAGGAGGGTCCCAAATATGGGAAGATTTCCCTCTGTTCCCGTTGACTGCTCTCCTTCTCTGGGCCTTTCATCCTCCATAACAGCGCAGGGGCTGTCTGACTAGAGGTGGGACAAATCTACAGTGTCCTGGAAAGCCTCATCAACATACCTCTCTGCCTCCCTTAGCTTCTCCAGTTCTGCCATCCTGGCTTCCAAAGCCCGTACACGGTCTCTGAGGGCCAGGAGCTCCTTGCACCGAATGCATACATATGCCACCCGCCCACAGGGCAGGTAACCATACGTGCTACACTGAGTACAATAAACAGGATATCACCCACTCTGCTGCTGGTCTTCTGCCTGCATTTCTCCTACAGCTACCTAGGTTAATGATAGGGTTTTTGTTTAAATCAAGAAGTTTTGATTATAGTGTACCTCGCCCCTCTCCCACTCCCCAACTCCCTCTCAAAACTCCCTGTTAGCGGTCCCTGTTCTCAGAGTTCCCTGGTCGCTTGCTCACTGCTTTATAAAGCCCTGGCCTTCTTGATAGCCCCGACCCCTGACTAAGGCTCAGCAATGAACAGAGGCTTCTAGATGTCAAACCTTGTTTAGAAGCTCACAGCTTCCAACTGCCGGCCACAGCACACGGTCCAATGACCACTGAGATTTCTGAAATTTAATGCATACTATAAAGTATACAGTATACTCTTGGGGGGATTCTGCAGGACTGCACATCCACAGAAAATGCTGCCCTCCCCCCCGCAGATTTCCTGTGGAAAATGGCAGGGAAGCAAAGGGAAGCCGCACGGGGTGGGTGGGGCGACCATGGGCGCTTTTTTTGGTGGGGGATTTCTCCCCTCCAAACAGAAGTGAGGCATGTAGGGCACATGGGGTTCCATGCCACTGCCCGCTCTCTCCCCCTTCTTTCTGCAAGCGCAGAGCTGCCCAGGTGAAGGAGGCTGAGTTTCGGCTCAACTGAGTTTGCAGCCAGATGGTCCCTTGGCTTTTGGGAGGATGATGGGCAACCTGGTGGGACAGAGATGAAGGAAGCTGTTTCTGGTGGTTATTCAGCATGACTAAGCTGGAGTTCAAATCTGCGTAGGCATCTTTGGAGTCTCTTGTGGCTGAAAAATAACAGAACTCACCTACACACTTCAGATGAGAACTGTACATAGTGGAAACAAACAAATGATAGTGCACTTGACATCAGTTTCTCTCCAATAATGGAAACTGACCTGCAGCATGGTCAACCACTGCTCAGCTGAGAGGCAACAACAACGTACTTGGAAGGCACAGAACACAGGGAAATGTGTTCAGAGCTATGGCACAGGGCCCAGCGGAGAGGGTACTGAACTCCTCATTCCTGCTGAATTGTTGGCAGTATTCCCCTCCTTCCCTGTGGAATGGGTGGGGTACTCAGATCAGGCTGCAGGGCTGAGTGCCAGCAGAGGGGCTACTGGGTACCACTGCCATGAGAGGGGACTAGGCTTTTCTCTTTTCCCAGTATTAGAGGGGGGGGAAGGCGTCTGAGTGGCAGTGTTTCTGTTCTCCCTCCTCTGAGGATAATTAGCATTTGCCAAAGCATTCAGTTACAAGAGGTTGTATTCAAGTGAATATGAATGTGAATTTGTATTCAAGTGAATTCAATCCATTCCTTACAGTATATGGCCCCGCAGAGTCTTGTTTTATTATTTGTTGGGCCTGTATTTTATATGGAAAGGGCACACAACTGAGAGGATATTTTGTGCTGCTTTTTTAAGTTTGTAGACATAATAAATATATTCCGTATACTATTCTGCATGCAAACTGTCCTGTCTCAGTAGAACTGTACAGTACTGTGAGTTATGCTGCTTTTTCTTGCTAAATTTTGTTCTCTAAACTGTAAAAAAATTTTGTATGAGATTTATTAATGGATTTCTGTTGGGTTAATTTAAATGATTGACTTGGCATATAAAATTGGTATGAAATAAAGATAATCTATTACTGTTCTCAGAACAAGTTCACACTGCCAGAAGAAAAAAAAATATTCAAAATCTAAAAACAAATTTAAAATGCTAATAAAATTGCCAGAGACGATACATTTAGAATAACGGAGCATTGTGCTTTGCTGCAGGACGGAGTTCAGGTAACAGAAAGCGGAAAATTTCATGTTAGTCCGGAGGGATTTCTTACCATTCGTGATGTTGGAACAGCTGATGAAGGTCGATATGAATGTGTTGCCCGGAATACTATTGGATACTCCTCAGTTAGCATGGTGCTAAGTGTTAATGGTAAGGTTTCTAAATTATCATGGGTAGCAAGATATGAGTTAGGTCATACTATTTATACTCTTTAACATTAAAGGCATAAACATGCAGCTTCAACACCAAAGGCCAGCTTGTGAACTCCTTCCTCACCTAAGTGATTGTGTTGATTTCAGTGAAACTACTCAGGTGAATGACAGCTAACCAATGGGAGTAAGAGGTTCAAAATCTGGCCCTTGGGGAATAAGTCATCCAAAATCTCTAATATTGAAGCATCTGTGTGACTTCATAGCCTAGCATGCTTGGAGCATATTCATGATTGAAGTCCGAAAGAATGCTTTAGGCTGCAGGGGGCCACACAAGTTTCCTCTTGAGACATTTTTTGGCTCTATCTGAACTTGCTAGTCCCATGCGCAAACTGACTTTTGTGATGACTAGACAGTAAATCCTCTGGCATTTTTAAAGGTAGATCTACAATGACTAATTGGAAAATAGTTTGCTGCCACAAAGAATTCCTAAAAGTCTTAATTGTTTATAAGAAGCCAGTATAAGAACAAATTACTTGGTAAAAATATAAATAAAAATAATAGGCTGGCTGAGAGACTACCAAAATCATTTGTAATACTTCCATGCTCTTATAGAGACTAATCCCAAAGCTCTTCTTACTGATTGTACATTGAAAATTTTACACAATATAGTGTACACTTTTTTTCTTTTAAGTAACTAATTTAAATCTAGGTAAGAATGGCACAATATCTGTGTAATATAAAATGGAAACACACTACCACATATTTTTTTAAAATATTTGGTTATTGTTTCTTGGCCTGAGTTCTGTTTCGCTCTTGCTAACTTTTATATAAATGTTTTACTGTGCTGATTGCCCTGGCCTCTGGCACATAACATAACACAAAAAAACATGCAATGCATAAAATTATATTACATGTAATAGACAATTCAACCTTCCTCCACCCCCCCACCCCATGTACTGCTTCATCAGTGATCCGTAGTCAAACACATTTTTCACCAAAAATAAGTGGTGTGCTCCGAGCTCCAAATGTCATGAACTTGAGCTCTGTCAGAACACCAGAGGACACAAATGGCAGAGTTGGGAGACCTTCACTGAAAAAATCTTTATTTCCAGTTAATGAGGAATGCAAATCTAGTGACAGTCTACAAAGGTATCAGCTGATCTCAGCCACCATGGTGATGCATAGAGAGAAAGTTCCTTAAGTTAGTCAGGTCTTAAATGTAACCTTGAATTGCCCCATAACAAATCAGAAGCCAGTGCCATTCACATAGTGCAGATGTAATGTACTAATTCTAACCAGCTCCGATAAGCAGTAGCCACAATGTTCTTCAGTGTAACTGAATAATATCATCATCAGACGAAACCCACTGAAGTAGTTCAACCTTGAGGTGATAAAGCCACGGTTAAGTCTGGCAATTTTCCCCCATGAACAAGGAAGGATGTCTACCTAATCATCTGAACAAACAAGGTTTAAGCCACTTGTATTACCTGAGAATCCAGTGAAATGTGGCCACGTGGCACTGCACAATAATTTAGGACTAGAAGTGAAGAATATTATGCTATATGAACTATACAATATTTAACTGATACTTCATCTCAGTTCTTCTTTTGTGTCCAGGGCCACCCAGAGGTGAGTGCAAAAGAGGCAATTTGCCCTGGGCCCCTGTTTAAGATGGCCCCCAAACTGAGTGGTGTTGTGACCTGGCACTGGGGGTCACAGCACCACTCACTCAAATTTGGCCTGGCTGCCCCTCTGTCGTGATGGACGGAGGAGTGACTGGACCGAACATGAGTGGAGCTGTGACTCTGTGCTCTAGGTTGCAATGCCCAGAGCAAGGAATTGGGCCCAGTATTGCAGGACAGGAGCTGCTACTACAGGGTGAGTGCAGAGCTGGCTCACTATCCAACCCCGAACCTCTTTCTGGGGCCTCCCGTTAGTGGTAATTTTTTTTAATTTTATTTTATTTTAAAAGGATGGGGGGCCTCTGTTTCAGATTCTGCCTGAGGCCCCTGTGTGGCCCTTCCTATGTCACAACATCCACAAAACCATAGCCAACAAAATTCTCTTCACCTCAATGTCGCACAGACTCAGACTGCGGTCTCTGACTATTTTCAAAGCATGATGCAAATCAAACTTTCTTACAAACTTCCCCTCATAAACAAAGCTCACAGAGCAATCTGGTATCATTTCTGGGAGATCTTTCTCCATTGTGTCCTACCCCAGATTGCAACTTTCTAAAAACTTTGGCTTAAATTTAAGGCAGGATACAATGGGGATAGAGTTTATTAATTTAAAAAACTATATTTGAAAAATTTGAACCTGCTCTTTAAAGATTAAAACACCAAAGGAAACCTCGTTGCTTGGGCTACTTTTGTAGGACCCCCATAAGTCTTCCCCCACCTTTTGAAAACATTGAGACTCTCGGTCTTTGAATGGTAAACTTGCTTACCATATCAGTCTAACAAGTGAGCGATTGGTAGCGAATATTTAAAACAAAAATAAAGTAATGCAAAAATGTCTTTAGATATCCGACCATTGCTTCCATTGTTTAGATCCTGTCATGGGTTGCTCTACTCACCGCTGGATGGTGCCGCCTCCTGGCGGTTCTGGAGATTAGCTTGGTCAGGCCGACGCCCCTTCCAGCAGTTACACCCCATCAGTTTCACCTTTGCAGCTGTTCTCTCACTCCATCAACCATAACCTTCTCTTTGTGAGTCAGCCCTCCAGCCTTCCGGGGGTGAGGGGGAAAGAGACAAGATGTGTATCAAAGTTCCTGCTCTCCAGTAATCTCAGGCAGTCTTTCACTTCACTGCCTCAGAGTGCCTTTCCCACTAGCTGGCAGGGGAATCCCGGGCCCACCTGCTACTCTGGGGTCCAGCTAAGGGACCCTCTACACAGCAGCCAAGGTCCATTCCCTGCATGTTGCTGTCTTTCCCTGAGCCGCTTCCATACCTCCTGGCCCTCCCCACTTCTCTGGGTTTGCCAGTCTCTTCGCTCCCTGGCTTGTGTTTGCCAGAAGGTAGGAATGGGTGACGGGGGATGGATCACTTGATGATTACCTGGTCTCTTCATTCTCTCTGGGGCACCTGGCATTGGCCACTGCCGGAAGACAGGATACAGGGCTAGATGGACCTTTGGTTTGACCTAGTATGGCTGTTCTTATGTTCTCCCTGCTCCCAGGTAGTAACTTTAGGCAACTTGTCTCTGCAGCCTCTTAAACACAACTCCTTTCTCCGAGGGAGTAACTGCAACCTTCTCCCTGCCAGCCCTTTTGCTTCCAATTTCCTGTCTTTTGTAGAAACCCGCCTGTCCCTTGCAAGTGAGCTTCTCTCTAATTAACTGCCTTCAGATTAAAGCTCCACTGTTTGCAGCCTAATTAGCTGATTGGGCCCACCTGGTCTAATTCAGCTCCTGCAGGGCTGGTGGGAGGAGCTACACACCCCATCACAGATCCCAAAAATTATTTTTCCAAGCGTGTTTATCACTACTCAGAAAGACCACTCTACTGGAGCTGTAATAGAACCGGTCGCTGAGCTTCCAGTTATGCAAAAGTAGTGAAACCTTGCTCTGAAGAGTGCACTGGGTGTTTTAAAAAGCACATTGGACAAAAATATTACTGTAAAGTAAAACTTTCATGTCAAACTAACAAGAGCAAGGATGTTCAGAGTTAAAGCTGGTTTTGTATATTCACCCATCCCATTCTGGCGTATTGGCTGTGGTCTCAAAGTTACAGTGCTGTTACTTTATTAATAAAATACTTTTCACTTGTATAGCATCTTCATTTGAAGATCTCAAAGCTCTTTACAAACATTAAGCCTCATAGCAACCATGTGAGGTAGGTAATGATCAAAGAGATTATGTACCCACTGCAAACCTGCTCTTTCCCCCCCACCCTTACCCCCGTTCCGTCAATATCACTTTACCAACCACTCTGGGGAATCTTTCGGTATTGCTACTGGATCTGGTGGCCCCCGACACAGGGTAGGAGAGAGGCACTAAGGGGTAGATTGTATGAACCCAGCTGCACTTCAACAGCAGCAGTGGCTGACCAAACATTTCGTAAAAAGGTAGTTTCATGGACCCATGAGATCTTGCATTGCTAGTATTATGAAGATTTGTGGTCTATGAACTTGTGATCTTTGTCCTACTTTTCGGAGGCTAGATAATGCTGAAAATAAAACAAAGATTTAAGGCCCCCAAAGTGGTCTCTCTTGCTTCCTAGAGAGATCCCAAGATTATAACCATGAACAAGTCCTCATAGCTACTTGGGAATCTCTAACAGCTTTTTAGGAAAAGCCTCTTTGAACTTATGTAATACAGCTATACATGTTCTAAAATTAAAAATGAAGCCTATAAATGTGGGGCTTTTGACTGTCGTGTTTCATGTTATCCACTTAAACCCATATACTTGGGGCCCAATCCAATATCCATTGAAATAAATGGGAATGTTTCCATAGACTTTAGTGGATGCTGGTTAGGCTTTTGGTTGCAACTTTTAAGCTGCTTATATGCTGCACCACAAGCAGAAGCTGAGCTAGAATATTGAGTTCACTTTTTTGCTTTGGTCATGGTTGTATAACAATTGTAAGACTACTTAACAGTTACTTAAATAGTTTTATTTATTTTTCACACACTGTCTTATTTTTACAGTAGTTTCATTTTAATTGAACACTTATTTGTAACCGGCATTTAAAAACAAAACAAAACTTAATTCTGCAGGGATGTAAATGTGTTTCATTAGAGTTCCCAAATGATTAGTCATTTTAAATTTGGAGTAAGTAAAACTTAAGGAAATGTGGTTTTCTTTGTGAAACTGAAATGATGTAGTGTCTAGACATTGCTTTATATGAGTAACTTTTTTGTGTGCAGTAATGTTTGTAGTAATATGCAACTTCATGTTTTTCTAGTTCCTAATGTCAGTCGAAATGGAGATCCATTTGTAGCAACATCAATCGTTGAAGCAATTGCAACTGTTGACAGAGCTATAAATTCAACACGTACACATTTGTTTGACAGGTATCATGTACTTTGGGGTTTTTTTATGGGGAAGTCAAAATTAATTTTGGATATACTGAAAGAAATGCTACAATCAGTAAACCTATTTGACTACAGTACTATTACACATCTGAAAGATGAGACAATATAATGGTTTTAAATAACAAACTTCAGCATCTGGTTGATTAGTTTCTGGAGTGCTAGCAATTTAGCAAGAAACCTATGTTTTTAAATGAAAACTGCACTAAGTGCCACTGACAAACAAATTTAGCTAATAGGACTTGAATAGTTATTTCAACTATTTGGGGGGAAACAACATGTTTAAAAAGCTTGGTTTTATTCAAAAGCCTACTGGTATTTTAATGTTGGATCTAATGCATTTTAATACAAATTTAATCTATTTGCATGTTTAAATATGTTTTTCAGTCATCTTGTATTAAATGTAGATATTTATTTTTATTTATTTTTGCCTTCCATTTTGGGATGAGTAACAAAGGTATAGTCAATCACATCTAGTGATATCTTAAGTTGCAGAAACTTTTTAAACCATTTGTAGTCTTATAGCACTTGTGTATACACTTACTATTTTTCAATTATCTGTTAGTCGTCCTCGTTCTCCAAATGATTTGCTCGCCTTATTTCGATACCCAAGAGATCCTTACACTGTTGAGCAAGCAAGAGCTGGAGAAATATTTGAAAGGACATTGCAGTTAATTCAAGATCATGTACAAGATGGTTTAATGGTTGACCTAAATGGAACAAGTCAGTACCTTTTTCCTTACTTTCTGTGTTTTGTAGTGTATAAGTCATTTCAATTCATTATGCTTCAAGGAGTATTAATTTTAAAAGCTCTGTGCCCCACTGTGCAGCTATTACTCTTGTTGAAGTCATTGTGGCTCCTTGAGTGTGCAAGAGCTCACCAACGTGAATAAAGATTAGGTCCTTGATTCACACATTGCTATATTTTGATGTAACTTGTCTGTCTGAGATGTGCTGGTACATTATTTTAATTCTTCACTATTTGACATACTAAGGAAAAAAATGCTGCAGTCAAATTCTTCCCTCAGTTAAAAGTAATGCAACTGAATGAAGTACATGGAGTTGCATAGGTGTTAACAAAGGGGTGAATTTGGCTAATAGTTTCTTAGAAGAATTAGAATTTTTCCGTATGTACTATTAAGACAGTATTCATATTGGTTATTGCATCAAAAGAAAACATGGGAATCCCTGTTTGTCTTATCACAGAGAGGATATAATCAAACAGCAAAGATTTGTGCACTGTTTTTGATCACTTTACAGAACAGTATTTCTGCATTTTCTGTACCAGTTTTCCTGCAGTAATTGTTACTTGTTCTTAAAGCAGAGTATAGTATCAAACTAAGCTACAACAGTTTCCTGGGAGTCTGTTCTCAAATTTAATTTGCTATTAAGAAATATGTTTTTTGTTGTTTTTTATAAATAGTAAGAAAAAAGTAAAGTTTAATATTTCTGCTCATTAACTGCTGAACTCAGAAGTTAGAATTCTAATGCCCAGCCTGAAAATTTAGAGCTAATCACACTTGCAAAGAGAACTGTAAGCTAATTGTTCTGCCGTGCCTATAAGTTCTTGCTTTTGGCAGTTGAAATGTAATGTGTCAGTGTGTGAGACTTATGACTAAAGCCTTTGGAAATAATGATGGAGTTTTAGGAGAGATGCTGAGGTGTGGCAGTAGCCAAATGTTACAGCTAGAATGGAATCTGAGGAAATATTTTAACTTATAAATACTACTTTTGATGTTTATAATTGAGAATTTCACTGTAACTTCCTAAAACTTTAACTGTGACCCTGAATTAGGCAAATATGTACAAGGCCAAAGACTGTAAGCTTAGTAGAATTAAACCACTATAAGATTTGTTAGTAAAAATGGACAGTTACTTATAATGCTGAGCAAACAATTTGCAAGGAATAATTTGTCTCACAAATTTGACTTCTTATTTGACTACAGAACATCCACAAACAGATCATAATTTCATTGAGTTTGCTGCTAATCATTCAGAATCGTTTGACATTTTCTTCAATATTTTTAACTACAAATTGCAAGTATTTAAATCTTAACATTTGAGAAATTGCAGTTTATTAGGATAATCACAGGGTTATTTTGTTTGTTCTATGGTTGGATGCAAGTATTTGTAGTATAAATACTAGTGCATCCAAATCTAACATTCTTTTTTCATGAATACTCATGTATGAAACACTGAAATTTAATTTTTATCAACTTTAATGCTAGTAAAAACAATCATTCTAATGTTCGCTGAAAGTGAATACAATAGGATCATGAGCATGTCCAAAGTGAATTCATTTAAAAAGTCAAGCTAATTATCTCAGACAACATTTTATAGTGTTGAAAACTATTCACAACCAGAGCTGGCTTTTGGTCCCTGCAAAATCCACAGCCATGGCCCCAGGATTTCACAAAACTAGAAATGTAAAGAGAATCTGTTTTCATTTAAACACCCTCCCCCTAAATTTCTAACCCTAGTCCTTGCACTTGCTTGGTTTGTGTTTTCAAAGCTAACAAATGTAAGCTGCTACTAAAGTTGAAAAGAACAAGTGGATGGGTCCCACTTTTGTAGCATAAAAATTGGGGGAACCTAACAATTGCCAATCTATGAACTTTTGACTAAATGAAACTATTAAATTTCAGCTGTATCCCAAAGAATTCTCTTGCTATCACTTCAGAAAAAAATCTTAAACCAGGCTTATATATAGTTGTGTGGTAATGGACAGGAATGTGTTACATTTGGAGTATGTGGCAAAAATTATTTTTTCAGGCCAGCTTGTCCAAAAACGTGGAAGTTTGGTTCTGCTCACACCCTTGTTCCAGAAATTTTGATGGAAACCAGGATTACCACAGCATACAATCATTTATCTCAACTGCACACAAGTAAAGAGCAAAAGGAAAGAGAGATTCAGAAGACTATAATAAATGAAGATAACTTAGAAAGGTGTGTTACTGAAAGGGAGACTTGATTACAAGGACAGGCATTGGAGCAGCAGAGCCACAACATCCTCATCTTAAAGTGTTAAAAATCCTCAAAACAGTGTACTGTGTTCTGTTCTTTAGTAGCCAGTAATGATTCTGCACCATGGTGTGCAGTGTTTCAGAGACCAGAGTAGTCCTGAAAATATTATTTGTAGGGCAGCTAGTTGACACCTACTCTTTGAATTTTTCATTCAGATCATATGTAACATTATTCTTGAATGATTACCATTTACTTGTGCATGCTATTAGCCTATGTAAACATTTTATTTTATTACAGTTAACCTCATCCTTCCTCCCGTCTTCCTACCTATTGTTTGTTACACTCACTTGTCTTTTGATGAGATTAAGGACCACAACTACCAATGTGTTTTATGGTTCCTAGCACAATGGGGCACTTGTATTCTGAGTAGGGTGGAGAGTGTGTGTGTCTTTTTTATATTGCTATAATATTTATATAACCTATAAAACAATACATAATAGTAAGAAATATATTTTGAAGTGATCAAAAGCTTGTATAAGATAACAGAGTTCTGAGAGTAGAAAAGCTTCAACTGATATTAGTTTTGGGCCACATTTTCAAATGTTCTCAGTATCTAGTTATGACCAGATTTTCAGAAGAGCTCATCTCCCATTTAGGCACCTAAATGAAGTGGGCAGATTTTCAAATTATTCTCAATGGCAGATGTTTTGTGTTGAGTACTTTCCAGAATCTGCCTGTTTCATTTAGGTGGCTAAGTGGGAGATGAGATCTTTTGAAAAGCTTTGTATCATTGTTGTCATGAAAATTATTTTTCCTTTGAATTTGTCCAAGGGTGTGTGGGATTTTTTAAAATCAAAAGATGATAAAATTATGTCTAGTATATTTGTAATTTTGCATCCAAAATCTGATAAGTCCTTAATTTTCCCTATGCTTCTGTTCTGTTTCAGGCTATCACTATAACGATCTTGTATCTCCACAATACTTGAACCTGATAGCTAATCTGTCAGGCTGCACAGCCCATAGGCGAGTGAATAACTGCTCAGATATGTGCTTTCACCAGAAATACAGGACACATGATGGAACTTGCAATAACCTGCAGCATCCGATGTGGGGAGCCTCTTTGACAGCCTTTGAACGTTTGTTAAAATCAGTCTATGAAAATGGATTTAATTTGCCTAGGGGCATTGGACCTAATAGACACTATAATGGATACACGCTCCCCATGCCTCGCTTGGTTTCAACATCTCTAATAGGAACTGAAACAATAACCCCTGATGATCAGTTTACTCACATGCTAATGCAATGGGGTCAGTTCCTTGATCATGACCTTGACTCTACAGTTGCTGCTCTTAGTGAAGCCAGGTTTTCTGATGGTCAGCACTGCAGTTCAGTTTGTACCAACGATCCTCCATGTTTCTCAATCATGGTACCACCAAATGACCCCCGAGTTAGAAATGGTGCACGGTGCATGTTTTTTGTACGCTCCAGTCCTGTTTGTGGAAGTGGCATGACATCTCTTCTGATGAATTCTGTTTACCCACGAGAACAGATTAACCAGCTGACTTCGTATATTGATGCATCCAATGTGTATGGCAGTTCAGACCATGAGTCACAAGAAATCAGAGACTTGGCAAGTCAAAGGGGTCTTCTGAGACAGGGCATTGTACAGAGATCTGGCAAGCCACTTCTTCCATTTGCTACTGGCCCACCAACAGAATGCATGAGAGATGAAAATGAGAGCCCAATTCCTTGCTTCTTAGCTGGGGATCATCGTGCTAATGAGCAACTGGGTCTCACCAGTATGCATACATTGTGGTTTAGGGAACACAACAGAATTGCTACAGAGTTACTGAAACTCAACCCACACTGGGATGGGGACACAATATATCATGAAACACGCAAAATTGTTGGTGCAGAAGTGCAACATATAACATACAACCATTGGCTACCTAAGATCTTTGGAGAGGTAGGCATGAAGATGCTTGGCGAATATAAAGGTTATGATCCCAATGTTAATTCTGGCATAACTAATGAGTTTGCAACTGCCGCTTTTAGGTTTGGTCACACACTTATCAATCCCTTACTCTATCGGCTGGATGAAAACTTTGAACCTATTCTACAAGGCCATATACCTCTTCATAAGGCATTCTTCTCTCCCTTTCGGATTGTAAATGAAGGAGGCATTGATCCACTTTTAAGGGGATTGTTTGGTGTTGCTGGTAAGATGCGAGTACCATCACAGTTACTCAATACAGAATTAACAGAGAGACTATTCTCCATGGCACGTACCGTGGCTTTAGATCTGGCAGCTATGAATATTCAGAGAGGCAGAGATCATGGAATTCCTCCCTACCATGATTTTAGAGTTTACTGTAATCTTTCTTCAGCTCATACTTTTGAAGATCTGAAAAACGAAATGAGGAATCCTGAAATCAGGGAGAAACTTAGCAGGTGAGCTTGAGGTGAAGGTGAACTGTTAAAAATTCAAATATGCTTTTATATCTAAATGTGCATGTGAAAATAATAGTTATTTAAATGTCTAACCTAGAAGGAAGTATTTGTTAGGAAAGGGATAAAGGAATCTCCAAAAGACTTCCTGCCAACATCAGGAGATATATATAGGGGGCTCAGGGTTCCCCAATACCTGCATAAGCTACAGAATGTCTTTTCCCCAGTGAGACTTATAGAGATCTGATTTCTCCACTCCACCAGGAAGAGAATGCTCAAGGTGATTTAATACCACAGTCATTTTTGCTGTGAATAGTTCATATCCATTACCCTTATTTTTGTCATAATACTGAATGCTTTTATAAATGTATAATTTTAACATAACTGTTTGTGTTTCTCTTGTTATAGGCTCTATGGTTCACCTCTGAACATAGATTTATTTCCTGCTCTTATGGTAGAAGATTTAGTTCCTGGTAGCCGATTGGGGCCAAGTTTGATGTGTCTATTGAATACACAGTTTAAACGTCTTCGAGATGGAGACAGGTAAAGCCAAAATGTCCGTGGAAAACTTAAGTGATTTTAGAATAGAGTTATTTATTTTTTTAAATTGTTGAATGACTTTTTTTCAAATGCAAACTCTGTTTTCTTTTTTTTTTTATGATCTGAATATAGAAATGAAAGAGATAAAAAAGCTGATTTTATAGTTTGTCAAAGCAGCTGAAATAACAGCTATGCTTAGTTATTTTTAAGGCCTGTTATCTTTTATGGTGAAAATAGCATATAAAGCTCCAACAGACAGTACAGAGTAGCTGACTGAGCAGGGGACTGGGACCCAGGAACTCCTGACTTTCCTATTTCTGACATTGTTTGACTGCCCTTGTGCAAATTACTGTTAAAACTACTTCACTGTAAATTGAAGAAAATAATCTTTCTTCAGTGATTGTCCATGTGTATTCCACTTCTGATGCACACATGCATCCACATGCATGAGATTGGATTCTGTTGGCCAGCAGTGTCCACTGGGGCCTTTCCTGCACTCTTACTGCCTATGCCTGCGAGATGGAAACCTTGCAATGTCCAGTTCTCTGCATACTGTGTAACTTTCCTAGTAGTGTGTGTGTGTGTGTGGCTAGTTAGCTAGTAATACTAGCATAGTTATTGTAGTGATTTTTGTTTTTTACACCTCTTAGCTATATGTAAAAACAACAACAACAATCTCTCTATTAGTGTTTGGGATTTTTCCCACCCTAATGGGGATGAGCTGCTATGGCTGAAATTAAGCCTCTGGGCTTCAAAACTTGCCCTTCCTATGAAGCAACTATTTCATTTAATGACAGACACTCAAGGTGCCTCTTTTGTTTTGGAGAGGATCGTTTGCTTGATAGATGCTAGATCTGTTGCTTCTTCTCCAAAAGGATGTAGAAAGCAAGAGAGGCCCATCTTAAACGTTTTCGCCAGGAGCACTCAATGTGAGCTTCCTCAGAACTGAAGGGAAAAAAAGGCCAATTAGGCCTCAGCAGGATTCCTCAGTCAGTGCTCCTTTGACCTGCTGCCCAACTCCGCTCTTAGGCTCACTCTTCAAAGAAAACTTAATCCACTGAGGCCAGCAGAGCAGCTAAGTCATGTCCTTCACTTAGTTATCTGAAAGGAGTTGGAAGGGGCATAGTTCCCACAGTAAGTACAGGCCTTGGTTACCCTCCCTGGAACCTAATAAAAGGACGCATAGATCTCTCACTGCTCGGCCAAAGGGTACTTCAGAGCACAAATTTGGTGCCTCTGACAACCTGGCAAAACCTGGTCCCCAAGCCCATAGGGCGCTGTCTCAGGCAGCGGTCCACATTTTGCTGGTACCAGCCTCTCAGCAGTAGTATTGATGCACACAGTGCCAGTGACTCTGGTGATGAATCTTGCAGCACAGATGCTCCTGGCACTGACTTTCTTGGCAGCAAAGTTATTCTTGGTACTGAGTGATCTGGCAAGAAAACCTAGCTCTGCTACCACCACTAGATATAGATCTCCCTTCCCTGTGAAACCTGTGGTTCCTTGAGAAGGACATCTGGCACTGACTCACATTATACCCCAGTAAGAATGGGAAAGTGAGGAAGAACACCTGCAAATGGAGAAGCACTTGATCTCAGCAGTGATCTCCTCTTCCTCACCAGATGAAGCAGTTGTGCACTCCATGTCCATTCAGTCTGACTATTTAAAAACATTTCAGGAACTTCTGCATCACATGGCAGACACATAAATTCAAGAATTTAAAGAGGAACTAAAGTCTTTTGTAGCTGAGGGACAACTGGTAACTCATACATCCCTGCAGGTAGCATTAGACGCATTGGACATGGCAGCACAATCAATGACACACTCCACTGCCATGCACAGGGCTTCCTGGTTGCACCCTTTGAGAGTACTAAAGGAGGTCCAGACAACTACTGAGGTCCTCCCATTTGAAGGTTATGACTCAAAAACTGATAAAGTCCTATGCGTTGCAAAAGATTAAAGAGCTATTGTCCATTTCTTGGAGGCTACACGACAGCCCCTAAGAGAGAGCAGGCCTGGTCACAAGCCACTCTAGATAAAGTTTTTTAATGTATTATTATTGAAGATACTGTCTACATCAGTAGCAAGCATGTTCCAGATGCATGGAAGAAATCAAAAACAATACTATTGATGAAGAAAGGCAATCCAGAAGAACTGAGAACTACCATCCAATTGCATTCCTCTCACAAGATCTTCACCCATGACACACTCAGTTGGATTAAGAAGGATCTTGAAATGCACGAAAGCAGAGAACAAGCTGATTTCTGCTCAGGGTATTCAACAATTGATCACATCCACTCAATTTGGCAGCCCATTAAAAAATGCAAGGAATACAAAGTTCAATTGTGTCTTGAATTTGTCAACTACAAAAAGGCATTCGACTTGGTGGAGATTAACACTGTACTCAACGCACTCAACAATATCTGAATCAACCAGAGGTACATTGACCTGTTGGAAGAAATAAACTGCAATTGTTCGACAGAGATAAGTTTATTCAATGTCCTGTGCATTATTATTATTCATAGAGGAATCAGACAGTCACTGAAGCTGACTGAAGCTGTTTTCAGCAGTACTGGAATTGCAGTTAAATTGTATGGAGAAGAAGGAATCAGAAATGACAGAGAACAGTTAATGCATATTTTCTTCACCGACAGTTGGGTAATATTGGCAAAGGAAACAGCAGAACTGGAGAACAAATTGCAGCAACTGCAAACACTTTTGCATGATATCAGGTTGGAAGTGAACACTTTGAAGACAAAGTGGATGCGGAGCATTGTTTAGCAGGAATCATCACTGTAAACGGGAAAGTAATCAAGAAGGTCGACAAATATATTTACCTGGGTCAGCAGGTGAACAGAGACAACTCATTTGAAGTGGAAAGTAGTAGGAGGAGAAAGGCAGGGTGGGCAAGTTTCAACAAAATAAAGATATCTCTAACGGAGGATGAACTGCCCATGAAGAAAGAACTGTTTAACTCCACTGTTCTGCCAGCAATGATATATGGAGCGGAAAGCTGGTCAACAAGGAAAGTGGAGGAACAAAAATTCACTGTCACCCAGAAAGCAATGAAAAGGCGAATGTGTAAGATATTGCTCTGTGACAACATACCAAATGAGAAGATTAGAAGGTGTCCAGAGGTGACCGATGTAGTGCAGGCGATGTACGATGCAAAGCGGAGATGGGTGGATCATATAATCCATAGGGTAGACAACAGGTGGACAACCTGCATCAGTGATTGGATCCCCAGAGACCACAAGCAACCGCTGGACAGAATGAAAACACGCTGGGCTGATCCCATGACAAAACTCTCTGGCCAGAAATGGAAGAACGTGCTCGCAACAAAACGGGATGGTGTGGCGTCGACTTGTGTTCGTGGAGAGATGGATGAGGACAAGCTGGACAAAGGTGACAAAGGTGATTATAACCCACAAAGATCACCTGAGCCACCAAGGAAGAAGCAAAGTTTCCAACACAGAGGCTCTCTTCCTCTGATGCTGCACCTCTAGATCTGCCTCATGGCAGCAAGTTTGACACCATCACTGAGAGCCATATAGAGCGGTTGGAGGATCTATACCCTTCTTGCCACCCCACTTCTGGCAACCACTTTTTTTATTTTTGAGAGGCTTGGAATTGAATTAACTCAAACCACTGGGTTTTAGAGATTAACAATGTGAGGTATTATTCATTTGCAGTCCCTTCCTAACCCTCTTCAAGGACTCCTCTTACAAAAAAATGTTAAAGTAAGAAGTGAACTCCCTTCTAAATCTCTAAGTAGTGGAAAAAGAGCCTCTGGACTTAAAAGAGGAATGGGTTTTGCTCCCATTATTTTATAATCCCTAAAATGAAGGGGGGCAAGCATCCAGTACTAGATTTGAGACAACTCAAACAGCTTCATCTGCCGTTTCAAATTCAGTATGGTAACTCTAGCCTCTATACTCTTATCCTTAGATTCTCAAAAATCATTCACAGCTCTCAATTTACAAGACACATACTTTCACATATCAATTCACCTGGCACACAGAAAATAACTAAGAGTCCAAGTGGGAACTTTCCACTACCAGTACAAAGTCCTTCCCTTTGGTCAACAAAACCAAGAGTATTCAGCAAGTGATTGGCAAGCTCATCTTAGGAAGCAAGGGATCTAGGTATGCCAGTACTTCAATGACTGGCTCATTCGAGGAAGATCACCATGACAAGTGAACGATTCTATTCACTTAGTCCTACATCTTTTCACCACACCAGATCTCAGAATCTACAAAGGAAAGTCAATCAGTGTTGCAAACCAGAGACTAGAGTTGTCAAGGTTCCTCCCCCACTCTGAACTCTAGGGTACAGATGTGGGGACCTGCATGAAAACCTCCGAAGCTTACTTTCACCAGCTTAGATTAAAACTTCCCCAAGGTACAAATTAATTTTATCCTTTGTCCCTGGATCTCCACTGCCACCACCAAACTCTAACTGGGTTTACTGGGAAACGTAGTTTGGACACGTCTTTCCCCCCAAAATCCTCCCAACTGTTGCACCCCACTTCCTGGGAAAGGTTTGGTAAAAATCCTCACCAATTTGCATAGGTGACCACAGACTCAAACCCTTGGATCTGAGGACAGTGAAAAAGCATTCAGTTTTCTTACAAGAAGACTTTTAACAGAAGTAAAGAAATCCCCTCTGTAAAATCAGGATGGTAGATACCTTACAGAGTAATTAGATTCAAAACAGAGAATCCCTCTAGGCAAAACCTTAAGTTACAAAAAAGACACATAGACAGGAATAGTCATTCTATTCAGCACAGTTCCTTTCTCAGCCATTTAAAGAACTCATAATCTAACACATACCTAGCTAGATTACTTACTAAAAGTTCTAAGACTCCATTCCTGTTCTATCCCCGGCAAAAGCAGCATACAGACAGACACAGACCCTTTGTTTCTCTCCCTTGTCCCAGCTTTTGAAAGTATCTTGTCTCCTCATTGGTCATTTTGGTCAGGTGCCAGGGAGGTTACCTTTAGCTTCTTAACCCTTTACAGGTGAGAGGATTTTTCTTCTGTCCAGGAGGGATTTTAAAGGGGTTTACCCTTTCCTTTATATTTATGACAAGAGTTCATGAGGGTAGTGCTAGATTCCCTGTCAGCAAGGGCTCATCTGCCACAGGACAGATTCAAGACCCAAGTTAGACCTCATAAACCAGCTGCAGGCTCACCCAAACACATGAGCGAGAGCATGTCTCTCACTTATGCCACATAGCATGCCAGATTTCACCTCTACTTCATAGAAGTGTGGTTGAAAATAGTGTAGCTGCCCAAGATACATCACATGGACATGAGGACACAGATGCCCTGAGAAGTCTTCTCATTATTAAATTGGTGGAAGAACCCTCTCCATGTGTGCAAAGGAGTACTGATTTCTCCATCTGTACCTACCTATCAAAACATTAGTGACAGATGTTTCCACACTCGGGTGGGGAGCCCACCTAGACCACCCACAGGTCTGTGACCCAAGTTGCCTAGAGTAGCCCACACTGAAAATGCCAAGGTCAGGGCAGGCTGCAAGAAGGAGGAGAGCAGATTCTCCCAAAGCTGGTGCTTAACGCTGTAGTTAGATTCACCAGCCAGTCAGAAACTGTGCTCCTGGTCCCCCACACAAGTTATCAAGCAAATAGGTCCAGTGAAGTGAGAAGTTATTTAAAACTGTATTCACTATACAAAATGTTCTTCTGATCACCAAAGGGCCAGCCACAGTACCAGATCAATATTAGTTTGGATCTTACCCAAAATATCATGCTGCCAGGCAATCCCTTAGTATCTAAAACTAAAGGTTTTATTACAAATGAAAAGAAAATAAAGGGAAGAGAGATATTAAATGGTCAAAGCAATCAGACACATACATATGACTTCAGAGACCATATATCAGGTTCTTAGCAGCACTGGTGAGTTTGCTGGCTTGTAAAGACCCTGTGGAACATCTCCAAAGCTTGGGTGAACCTATCAGTCCTTTGTTCAAAGCTTCAGTTTGTAGAGAAGTTACTTCAGAGGTGAGAAGCAAGATTGAAGACAAAATGGAGAAGATGTAGCTGCCTTTTTATATCTGTCATAAATATAAAGGGAAGGGTAAACCCCTTTAAAATCCCTCCTGGCCAGAAGAAAAATCCTCTCACCTGTAAAGGGTTAAGAAGCTAAAGGTAACCTCGCTGGCACCTGACCAAAATGACCAATGAGGAGACAAGATACTTTCAAAAGCTGGGAGGAGGGAGAGAAACAAAGGGTCTGTGTCTGTTGGTATGCTGCTTTGCCGGGGACAGAACAGGAATGGAGTCTTAGAACTTTTAGTAAGTAATCTAGCTAGGTATGTGTTAGATTACGATTTCTTTAAATGGCTGAGAAAAGAGCTGTGCTGAACAGAATGACTATTCCTGTCTGTGTGTCTTTTTTGTAACTTAAGGTTTTGCCTAGAGGGATTCTCTATGTTTTGAATCTAATTACTCTGTAAGGTATCTACCATCCTGATTTTACAGAGGTGATTCCTTTACTTCTATTAAAAGTCTTCTTGTAAGAAAACGGAATGCTTTTTCATTGTTCTCAGATCCAAGGGTTTGGGTCTGTGGTCATCTATGCAAATTGGTGAGGATTTTTACCAAACCTTTCCCAGGAAGTGGGGTGCAACGGTTGGGTGGATTTTGGGGGGAAAGACGTGTCCAAACTGCGTTTCCCAGTAAACCCAGATAAAGTTTGGTGGTGGCAGTGGAAATCCAAGGGCAAAGGGTAAAATTAATTTGTACCTTGGGAAGTTTTAGCCTAAGCTGGTAAAAGTAAACTTAGGAGGTTTTCATGCATGTCATCACATCTGTACCCTAGAGTTCAGAGTGG
Organism: Eretmochelys imbricata; assembly: GCF_965152235.1. Lineage (NCBI taxonomy): Eukaryota > Metazoa > Chordata > Testudines > Cheloniidae > Eretmochelys > Eretmochelys imbricata. The sequence goes on from NC_135574.1 coordinate 37,184,265, forward strand.
GGAAGGAACCTTGACAATATCCTTTGCCATGTGGCTTTGTCCCAAACAGATGCTCACAGCACATGGGCATGGGAAAGCTCTTGGAGTCCCCTGTCCACAGGCATGTCCCTATATGTCCTGCTGACTCATAGGAGTAGCCCCTGGCTTCTCTCTGTTGGTTCACTGTACAGCTGATTGCCCTTGATGGACCATTAAACAGGCTGGATAGTGCTGATGCCAATCTGTATGGAGAAAAGGAGTACTTGTGGCATCTTAGAGACTAACAAATTTATTTGAGCATAAGCTTTCGAGCTACAGCTCACTTCATCGGTGTCACTCAGAAAGACAGCACAAGTTTGAGGTACAGATATATCACACATATTTATAACTCATGAAACAAAGATGATACATACGTATAAACAAGATTATCATACTTAGCAAATCATAACTTTTCCACTGATACCTTCTGTCATAAATATAAAGGGAAGGGTAACCACCTTTCTGTTTACAGAACTATAAAATCCTGGCCAGAGGCAAAACCCTTTCACCTGTAAAGGGTTAAGAAGCTAGGATAACCTCGCCGGCACCTGACCAAAATGACCAATGAGGAGACAAGTTACTTTCAAAGCTGGTGGGGGTGGGGCGGTAAGGGAAACAAAGGGTCTGTCTCTCTGTGTGTTGCTTTTGCCTGGAACAGAAAAGGAATGGAGTCTTAGAACTTAGTAAGTAATCTGGCTAGATATGCATTAGATTTCTGTTTTGTTTAAATGGCTGGTAAAATAGCTGTGCTGAATGGAATGTATATTCCTGTTTTTGTGTCTTTCTGTAACTTAAGGTTTTGCCTAGAGGGATTCTCTATGTTTTGAATCTGATTACCCTGTAAGGTATTTACCATCCTGATTTTACAGAGGCGATTCTTTTACTTTTTCTTTAATTAAAATTCTTCTTTTAAGAACCTGATTGTTTTTTCATTGTTCTTAAGATCCAAGGGTTTGGGTCTGTGTTCACCTATGCAAATTGGTGAGGATTTTTATCAAACCTTCCCCAGGAAAGGGGGTGTAGGGCTTGGGGCGATATTTTGGGGGGAAGACGTCTCCAAGTGGGCTCTTTCCCTGTTCTTTGTTTAATATGCTTGGTGGTGGCAGCACAGGGTTCAAGAACAAGGCAAAGTTTGTACCTTGAGGAAGTTTTTAACCTAAGCTGATAAAAATAAGCTTAGGGGGTCTTTCATGCAGGTCCCCACATCTGTACCCTAGAGTTCAGAGTAGGGAAGGAACCTTGACATCTTCCATGGCATATCTTGTAAGATTCATTTCTATTTTGTAATATTGGTATCAATAACATTATAAATGGTCACACTTATTCCATACAGCATCACAAGGCACAAGGCCTCTTGACTGCCAAAGAGATTCACATAAATGTTCTGAAACGCAGAGCTATTTGTCTAGCTTGCAAAGCATTTCTTCCTGTGTTATGGACTAACAGTTGAGGAAATGACAGACAACACAACAGCAATATTTTATGTCAACAGACAGGAAGGAATACAATTATCCCTCCTTTGCTAAGCAAGTTCATCTCTGGAATTGGTGCATTCATCAACAGATTGTACCAGTAATTCTGCTTCTATCAGACTTTCAGAATGTCCTGCTGGACCGGCCCTCTCATCTGCAAATTGCCCGCTAAAGATTTGAGCCTGCAAACCATCTTCTGCAGGTGGGGATAATCAACAGTGTTGCTTCAGATCAGAACAAGAAATGCCAAACATTCTGTTCGACAGTGGGAGATTTGGGGAAAGGCTGAATTCAGTCTTCTTGTCAGATGTTTTCCTTATCTCATGGACTCTGAGAATAAAGTGTACCTATCCACGGATTATGTAGGTGAGGTAATATCTTTTATTGGACCAACTTCTGTTGGTGAGAGAGACTAACTTTCAAGCTTACGAAGAGCAGTGACACTTTGAGTTATTTTCCCAAACTAAAGCAGAGTAAGCTCATAAGTTTGTCTCACCAATGGAAGTTGGTCCAATAAAAGATGTTACCTCATCCACCTTGTCTCTCTCTGTCAGTAAAAGAAGCTGTTTAGTTGAAGTCCAGAATATTTTTGCGAATAGCAGGAAGGACTCTACCAGATTGACCTGTGCACCTAAATGGAAGAGGTTCTTTATTTGGGCAACACTATGCCATTTGTCTCCCTTAGAAGTCCCAATTCCTACTATTCTGGTCTATCTGATATGCTGAAAGCATTCAGGGCTATCCATCAGCTCCATAAGGGTACATCAAGCACCAATATCATCCTCCCATCCAAGGGGAAACTGTATTTTCTCACCCTATAGTTGCTATATTCCTTAGGGGTGTTATTTCATGTGTTTCCCACTTTCTGTGAGCTCCCTTCTTTTTGGGACCTCAATATAGTGTTAGGTGGGTTAATGGGGACCCCCTTATGAGCTGTTAGCACTTGCTTACCATATCATCTTTCTATGAAAATGACCTTTTTAGTGACTATAACATCAGCTTGAAAGGTAAAGGAGCTGCAGGTCCTCACGGCTGGTCCACTTTAGACTGTGTTCCGTAAAGACAAAGTGATCCTTAGGGTTCATCATAAATGTTTTCCAAGATTGTCTTAGATTTTCATTTCAATTAGACTATTCACCTGCCATTTTTCTTTCCTTAGCCCCCCTTCAACCAGGGGGAGGTCAAATTGCACACCCTTGATGTGGTTAGGACTCTTTCATAATACCTTGAAAGAACAAGAACCTTCAGGAGTTCCCTTAGGCTGTTTGTAGCATTTGAAGATTGGGTGAAAGGTCAGGCAGCATCCACTCAAAGACCGTCTAAATTGGTATCTAATTGTATTAGGGCATGTGTACATATAAACCACTACAGCAGTACCTCTGCAGCTTTGTAGTGCTTCAGTGAAGACACTACCTATGCTGAGAGGAGGGGTTGTCCCATCGGCATAGGTAATCCACCTCCCCAAGAGGCAGTAGCTAGGTCGAAAGAAGAATTTTCCCATCGACCTAGTGCTGATTACACTGGAGGTTAGTTCAGTTTAACTGCATTGCTCAGGGGATTTTTCACACCCCTGAGCGACACAGTTATACCAGCCTAATTTCCTAGTGTAGACCAGACCTAATGTAGACATAGTGTCACGGCCTTAGATAATTCTATGACTTATTTAGATTAGAGCCTACTCTACCAGGGCTCAGGATCTTTTGTGTCTTCTGTGGGAATCATACCAATTTCAGAAATTTGTAGGGCAGCTACAATGGGGATGAGTCCACACTTTCACCCAGCTATTTTTTAGTTGAGGCCTCAAGATTTGATGTCCTCTTTGACAGAGCTTTTCCTGCAGTCTTGATTTAAATAGGGCTTCTAGCAACCTTCTCCTAATTATGAGGTCACTTTTCACTAGTCATCAGAAGTGGAATACATGTGGAAAATCACTTGAGGTAGAAAGAACAGTTACTTACCTTACAGTAACTGTGTTTTTTCAAGATGTGTTATCCACATGAATTCCGTGACTTGCTCTCTTTCCCCTCTACTAGGGAGTTCTACACCACTTGGATTCTGAACTGGACAAAGGAACTGAGGGACACTTGAGCGCACTGCATCCTTCATGCCCTTAGGTGAAAATATAAAGGGGATAAAATATTAATTATTATTGTTACATTACCTGGCATTCTTTTTGGTATTTGACCACTCTCCCTTCTCATTCTGATGTCTGAAAATCCACACTTCCCTCCTTTTGATGTAACTTGTAGTCTGTGATGTCTTGCCTGGTTTTGCTTCTCTTGAGGGAAGAAAGACAGGTTTCTTTTTATTGTAGATGCCTGGCAATGATTAGCCACATTTTAGTAGTTACCACTATCCAATTAAGTTTATTTTTTCATAATTAAAAGGTGCCTTAAGAGAGGGAAAATAGAGAGAGAGCATGAATCATGAAATGAAATGTAATTTAAAACAATGCCTCAGGCAAATATTGCTAAAATATCATTAGGGAGGGTGGATCAGAGCTTATCTTATAAAATTGTAGGCTGGTACTTTAAACTGTTAGATCATAAATAAAGTATTTGAATACCCGCAGGTGAGTGTTACAGCCCTCTCAGTACACTTTTCTGTCTTTTTTTTCCTTTGCATAAAACCTACTTAATTTTAGAAATGGAATCCAGAACTATGTAAATCAGATGTTTGTATGTACATGAATGAAAGGGAGAAATTCTGACTCAGAAATAAGGTCTCCAAACTTCTGGTAACAGCATATACCCACATATGTCACAACAGGTTAATCATGTTGCCCACTCTAGTGTTCATTTGCATGTTATCAGCAGAAAGACATTGTTTTCCAAAATACTATTTGGGAGCTATATTGAAGTGTTAAAACACTTCAGTCTGCTGTCCAAAGTATGCAGCTGCTTTGAAGTGCCACACAAGTCTTTGAGGAGCCTTTATTACGGACAGAGGATGAAAGCTGTCAGTACCTTGCAAAACAGATGTGTCTGGTTAGGGGAAAATGAGTTGGGTACAGCTGAATTAAGCATTGCTCATTTTGAGAACATAAATACATAGTTCAAGACCTCAAACCTGGTTTCCTATCCCAATGTTTCTGTTGGCTCCTCTGTCTGTTAGAAAAATTGTGCAGGTAGAAGTGTAGCAACTTTAGTACATATTCTTCTGACTTCTTGATAAATGTAACTCATTTTACACAACTCATAGTGTGGTTCTGCAGCATCATAACTTTAAAGGATCTTCTCTTGATAGATATTGTATGTTTGCTCTCTACACAACATAAAGAATATGGGGAAATCACACTGGCACGGTGGGGTTACAAATAACTAGGTTTATAAATTATATACAAATATAGAAGGCCATGCTACCTAAGTACACTGCTACTGTGGCAGGGTTCTGGTGCAATAGAAGACAGGGAGGCCCATTTGGGTTCCCAAACTATTTAAAGGGCTATTACCCAATTTCTATACATTACATACTCCTCCCCCTTTAGAATGAAAGGGCAAACAAAAATTGCAAACATATCATTATCAGTGATACATAAGATGGTGTAAATTATGTCTGAGAGGTGGTTTATGACTTCTTTCAGGATAATATTTCATAGGGATCACAAATATCTATATCGTCTGGTGTAGCTGTATCAATATATTCCTGCGCTACAGTATTAGGGTCCCTTGTAGTAGAAATAGGGAAAGGTTCACTGGTACTATGACAAATCACGGTCTATGGCTATATTGTAGGCTCAATATTTCAATAGGCATCACTGGTGTAAAACATCCTGCTGAACTTGTGCTCAAAAGCTAGTTCTCCATGACAAGTTTGGTGCTACTTCTGCCTAATGTGACAGAGGACCAGTCAATGATGTAATCACTCCAGGTTTCCACAAGTTAGCTCAGTAGTCTCTTACCAAGTTTCTCCCATGTGAAAACTCTTTCTTTCTGTATATTAGGCTTCAACAAGTCCAGACAAGACCTTAAATTACATCCCATAAACAATATTACTGGTGTCTGATTTGTAGTAACAATAGAAAATCTGTAATCATGGGTTGTATGCTACCTTTTCCCGGGGTTGTAACACATATTGCTTTCTTGAATGTCTGAATAAAACTTTCCACTAATCCATTGGTGGCAGGATGGTAATGAGTCAATGTGAAGTGTTTGATACCATTTCTTTTAATAAACAACTGGAACTCTTCAGATGTGGTTTGAGTTCCTTTGTTGCTTAGAATCTGTTCAGGAACATCTGACCTCGAAAACAAGAGTTTTAACACTTCTATTGTCTGTGCTGAACTGTTTGAATTCATACAGAAAATTTAATGCCATTTATAAACATATGTCACATAAATGGTCCAGCAGATTACATGTCAATTCTAGGCCACGGAATAGTTAGCTTACAGAGTGGTAGCCGTATTAGTCTGTATCAGCAAAAAGAATGAGGAGACTAACAAATTTATTTGGGCATAAGCTTTTGTGGGCTAAAACCCACTTCATCAGATGCATGGAGTGGAAAATACAGTAGGAAGATATATATATACAGAGAACATGAAAAAATGGGGATTGCCATACCAACTCTAATGAGACTAATCAATTAAGGTGGGCTATTATCAGCAGGAGAAAAAAAAAAACTTTTGTAGTGATAATCAGGATGGCCCATTTCAAACAGTTGACAAGAAGATGTGAGTAACCGTAGGGGAAAAATTAGCATGGGGAAATAGTTTTTAGTTTGTGTGATGACTCATCCACTCCCAGTCTTTATTCAAGCCTAATTTAATGGTGTCCAGTTTGCAAATTAATTCCAGTTCTGCAGTTTTTCATTGGAGTCTGTTTTTGACGTTTTTTTGTTGAATAATTGTGACTTTTAGGTCTGTAATTGAGTGACCAGGGAGTTGAAGTGTTCTCCGACTGGTTTTTGAATGTTGTAATTCTTGACGTCTGATTTGTGTCCATTTATTCTTTTACGTAGAGACTTTTGGCCAGTTTGGCCAATGTACGTGGCAGAGGGGCATTGCTGGCATATGATGGCATAATTCACATTGGTAAATGTGCAAGTGAACAAGCCCTTGATGGTGTGACTGATGTGATTAGGTCCTACGATGGTGTCCCTTGAATAGATATATGGAATAGTTAGCGACTCCTAAGATTGCAGTGGACCATGTTTAGGCATGTGTTGCATTTGCTGACAGCCTTGACACTGCTTTGTCATTTTCTCTATTTATCACTGGCCACCACACAAAACTCCTAGCCAGGACTTTCATTTCCAAATGGCCTTCATGTAATTCTTGGAGTATGTAGGACCAGATCTTCACTTTGGTGCCAAACATTAGGAAACCTTGTTATACGCTTAGCCAGCCCTGGATCATTCTTAGTTTTGTGTTTGTATTATGGTGTTTGTCACTGGCAAAGGTTCCATTTGTGCCAATATAGAATATATTGACTGTCTCTGGTTCTACTTCATGATCCTCACCCGCTACTGCCAGCGACCAGCATGATAATCAATCTTCACATGCATGTTGTTAATATTAACAATAGAGGGGAAGGAAAACAAGCCAGAATAGAGAAAGAGCAGGCTAAAGAATATTTAGATAAGTTAGATGCATTCAAGTCAGCAGGGCCTGACAAAATTAATCCTAAGGTACTTAAGGAACTAAGTGAAGAAATCTTGGAATCGTTAGCAATCATCTTCAAGAACTCATGAAGGATGGGTGAGGTCCCCAAGGATAGGAGAAGGGCAATCGTAGTACCTATTTTTAGAAAGGGGAACAAAGAGGACACTGCAAATTGGTCAGTCAGCATAATTTCAATACCCGGAAAGATCTGGAAACAAATTATTAAACAATCAATTTGTAACCAGCTGGAGGATAATAGTGCAAAATAGTGCAAGAACGAATCCTGCCGGAGCAACCCAATTTCCTTCTTTGACAGGGTTACTGGCCTAGTGGCTAGAGGGGGAGGCAGTAGATGTGATTTATCTTGATTTTATTAAAGCTTTTGACATTGTGTCACGTGACATTCTTACAGTCAAATTAGGGAAATGTGGTCTAAATGAAATTGCTATACAGTGGGTGCACAACTGGTTGAAAACACATACTCAGACAGTAATTATCAGTGGCTCTCTGTCAAACTGGGAGGACATATCTAATGGAGTCCCTCAGAGGTCAGTCCTGGGTTTAGTGCTATTCGGTATCTTCATTAATGACTTGTATAAGCATAGTTACAACTCCATTATCCAATTTGTGGATGTCACCAAGCTGGGAGGAGTTGGAAGCACTTTGGGGGACAGGATTAGATTTCAAAATGACCTTGATAAATTGGAGAATTTGTCTGAAATCAACAAGATAAAATTTAGTAAAGACAAGTTCAGAGTACTGCATTTAGGAAAGAACTGCATCACGAAAGAGGCATCACTATAAAATGGGGAATAGTTGGCTATGGAGTAGTACTGCAGAAAAGGATCGGGGGGTGGGGTTATAGTGGATCACAAATTGAATGAGCCAACAATGTGATGCAGTTGCAAAAAAGGCAGATATTCTGGGATGTATTAGTGACTGTGTTATATCTAAGGCATGAGAGGTAATTATTCTACTATATTAGGTTCTGGTGAGGCCTTAGTTGGAGAACTATGTCCAATTGTCGAAGGTGCACTTTAAGAAAAATGTGGATACATTGGAGAGTCCAGAGGAGAGCAACAAAAGTGATCATAGGTTGAGAAAACCTGACCTATGAGGAAAGGTTAAAAAAAATTGAGTATATTTAGTCTTGAGAAAAGAAGATGGGGGGAGCTGGTATATGTTAAGGACTGTTATAAAGAGGACAGTGATCAATTGTTCTCCATGTCCACTGAAGGTAGGACAAGAAGTTAAGGGCTGAAGCTGCAGCAAATATGATTTAGGTTAGATATTAGGAAAAAGCTTTCTAACTATAAAAACAGTTACGCGTAGTGGAATAAGTTACCAAGGGAGGCTGTGGAATCCCCATTTGTGACATTGGAAGTTTTTAAGACCAGGTTAAACAATTTGTCAGGGAAAGTCTAGGTATACTTGATATGCTAGGTATACTCCCCTGTGCAGGGGGAGGGAATGGACTATATGACCTCTCAAGGTCTCTTCAAGACTTCTGTATTGGTTGGTACTATTGAGCAACAGCAGAACAGTGAGTGCCCCAGGATATTGCCCATATCTGTAACTGTGCTGCAGCCATTGCCGGTACACCTTTCTTTGGGTTAAAAATTGAAACTAGTGGCTGCTGCTCTGTAACCAAAGTATATTGCTTCCCATAAAGATATTGGTGACACTTTTTAACTCCCCAGACTAAACTCAATATGGCAGGCGACCAGCTTGGCTTAACGGTGAAATCCTAGCGGATCTTAAGCATAAAAAAGAAGCTTACAAGAAGTGGAAGGTTGGACATATGACCAGGGAAGAGTATAAAAATATTGCTCGGGCATGTAGGAATGAAATTAGGAGGGCCAAATCGCACCTGGAGCTGCAGCTAGCGAGAGATGTTAAGAGTAACAAGAAGGGTTTCTTCAGGTATGTTGGCAACAAGAAGAAAGCCAAGGAAAGTGTGGGCCCCTTAATGAATGAGGGAGGCAACCTAGTGACGGAGGATGTGGAAAAAGCTAATGTACTCAATGCTTTTTTTGCCTCTGTCTTCACGAACAAGGTCAGCTCCCAGACTGCTGTGCTGGGCATCACAACATGGGGAATAGATGGCCAGCCCTCTGTGGAGAAAGAGGTGGTTAGGGACTATTTAGAAAAACTGGACGTGCACAAGTCCATGGGGCCGGATGAGTTGCATCCGAGAGTGCTAAAGGAACTGGCGGCTGTGATTGCAGAGCCATTGGCCATTATCTTTGAAAACTCGTGGCGAACGGGGGAAATCCCGGATGCCTGGAAAAAGGCTAATGTAGTGCCAATCTTTAAAAAAGGGAAGAAGGAGGATCCTGGGAACTACAGGCCAGTCAGCCTCACTTCAGTCCCCGGAAAAATCATGGAGCAGGTCCTCAAAGAATCAATCCTGAAGCACTTACATGAGAGGAAAGTGATCAGGAACAGTCAGCATGGATTCACCAAGGGAAGGTCATGCCTGACTAATCTAATTGCCTTCTATGATGAGATTACTGGTTCTGTGGATGAAGGGAAAGCAGTGGATGTATTGTATCTTGACTTTAGCAAAGCTTTTGACACGGTCTCCCACGGTATTCTTGTCAGCAAGTTAAGGAAGTATGGGCTGGATGAATGCACCATAAGGTGGGTAGAAAGTTGGCTAGATTGTCGGGGTCAACAGGTAGTGATCAATGGCTCCATGTCTAGTTGGCAGCCGGTGTCAAGTGGAGTGCCCCAGGGGTCGGTCCTGGGGCCGGTTTTGTTCAATATCTTCATAAATGATCTGGGGGATGGTGTGGATTGCACTCTCAGCAAATTTGCGGATGATACTAAACTGGGAGGAGTGGTAGATATGCTGGAGGGCAGGGATAGGATACAGAGGGACCTAGACAAATTGGACGATTGGGCCAAAAGAAATCTGATGAGGTTCAATAAGGATAAGTGCAGAGTCCTGCACTTAGGACGGAAGAACCCAATGCACAGCTACAGACTAGGGACCGAATGGCTAGGCAGCAGTTCTGCGGAAAAGGACCTAGGGGTGACAGTGGACGAGAAGCTGGATATGAGCCAGCAGTGTGCCCTTGTTGCCAAGAAGGCCAATGGCATTTTGGGATGTATAAGCAGGGGCATAGCGAGCAGATCGAGGGACGTGATCGTCCCCCTCTATTCGACATTGGTGAGGCCTCATCTGGAATACTGTGTCCAGTTTTGGGCCCCACACTACAAGAAGGATGTGGATAAATTGGAGAGAGTCCAGCGAAGGGCAACAAAAATGATTAGGGGTCTGGAACACATGAGTTATGAGGAGAGGCTGAGGGAACTGGGATTGTTTAGTCTGCAGAAGAGAAGAATGAGGGGGGATTTGATAGCTGCTTTCAACTACCTGAGAGGTAGTTCCAGAGAGGATGGTTCTAGACTATTCTCAGTAGTGGAAGAGGACAGGACAAGGAGTAATGGTCTCAAGTTGCAGTGGGGGAGGTTCAGGTTGGATATTAGGAAAAACTTTTTCACTAGGAGGGTGGTGAAACACTGGAATGTGTTGCCTAGGGAGGTGGTGGAATCTCCTTCCTTAGAAGTTTTTAAGGTCAGGCTTGACAAAGCCCTGGCTGGGATGATTTAATTGGGTATGGGTCCTGCTTTTGAGCAGGGGGTTGGACTAGATGACCTCCTGAGGTCCCTTCCAACCCTGATATTCTGTGATTCTATGATTCATTATTTTTCTATCAATTTGGGCATAATTATGTTCTACTGAGGTCAGAGATCCAGAAGCAAAGACAATAGGCCTTTCAGTATGATCTTCCAATACGTGTGAAATTACTGCTCCTGTTCTATATGGGAAATAATCACAAGCCAAGTTTATAGGTAAAGATGTATTGCCGTATGTAAGCACTTTTTCAGATGTTATGAGCTTCTTTACTTCATCCATAGCCTTGACACACTGTGTGGGCCAACAACATTTCTGTCCATTCTGTCAGTTAAGTCAGGAGATGTTCCATTGTCGCTATGTTAGGTAGGAACATAGGAGTGCTTGCTCATTCCATTCCATATTAGGTGGTATCCATAGGGGACGGGCTCTGGTGCCCTCTGGAGCGACACACACATACCGCGGTATAAGGGGTGCCTCCAGCTCCCCCCACCCTCAGCTCCTTCCTACCGCCATTGACGGTGTTGGAACGTCTGCTGCTTCAGCTAGCTTTTCACTTCATTCAGTGTGTCTCACAAACTTTTTTTTTCCATGCCAAATAGTTGTATGTAGTTAGAGTTACCCTCAGTGTTAGTTCTAGTTAGTTGGTCCCGGACGGGACTCAGCCAAGGGACGGGGCATGCCCCTGTCCCCAGGCTGTAAGCCATGCGATCGTTGTAAGCAGTGTAGGCCCATCAGTGACCCTCACGTTAGTTGTTTAAGGTATCTAGGCGAAGGACACATAAGCGATAAGTGTCACATTTGTAAAGCATTCAAACCCTGAACAAAAAGGGAGAGAGACATCCATCTCAGGGCATTCTTGATAGTGTTGGCCCTGACACCGGCACCGGAGTAGAGGCCCGATTCAGCCGCAAGCACCACAGCTTCTATGCAGAGCACCCCACCTGCGCCATCTATGAGCCGGCACCAGTCCCCCTTCCCGGCCCTGGCCAAGAAGCCCAAGAGGGCCGCAAGGGGAAGATCTCCCACTTCGGTAAGGGAAAGGAGAGGGCCGGAGAAGAGCCAAGACCTGTGCTGGATGGCTCAACACCTCTGTCAGGGAGTCAGGCCCCAGCTGAAGTAGAACGGTCTAGCCCCTCCCATACTATGCCCACCACACCAGACAGAGACGAGGGCCTCCATCAGCTAGAAGTCCTGTCGACTCCCAAGGCCCTGGAGGCAGCGCAGGAGATCCTGACACTATCGGTGCCTCCCACACCGGCCCTGGCGGTACCCAAGTCCAGGGATAAACCCACCTTGGGACCATTCCATGTGTCCCTGACTCAGCAGCACCGCTCCCCATCACAGGGGACGTCCAGCCAGTGCTCACCCACATGGAGCCGTCATGCCTCGGACGTAAGGAGGCAGCCTAAGAGAATCCCTCTTCGGTCTCCGGACCCTGGACACAGACAGCCGGATTCGAGGTGCGGCTCACTGGTAACCTGATGCAGACCTGCGGACTGCATGAACATCAAGACCGACCCCTTGTGTCTCCAATGCCTCGGCACTGATCACGTGACTGATTGGTTGAATGGAGCCACCGGTCACCCGCCTGCCAGCACCTGTCGCCGAGACGCAAATCCCAACGGTCAGGGAGATCCTCCTGATGGCCAGCCCACTCTGGCTCCCAGTCCCGCTCTAGGTCCTGGTACCAGTTGAGCAGCGTGAGGTGTAGATTACCAGTCTACCGACGCAAATCCACCGAATGCCGAAAATCCCCGAGGGCCCGTGTGAGGGACCCGTCTTGATCGGACAGGTAGCCTCTAACCTGGTGTTCCAAGCAGAGGAACTCGAGGAGCCGTCGGACTCACTGTTCAACATCCTTTGTTCCACAGTGCCCGCCAGGATGGCTTTACCCCTACATGAGGGGGGTATTGAAAATAATTAATGCCCTGTGGCAAACCCCCTCCTCCCTGCTAACTATTTCAAAAAGGGCTAAGCTCAAATACTTTGTGCCAGCTAAAGGCTATGAGTATCTCTCTACTCATCCGGCCCTAAACTCCCTTGTAGAAGAGGCTGTTAACCAGAGAGAAAGGCAGGGTCAACCAGGGCTACACCCAAGAATAAAGACTCGAAGAGACTGGATCTGTTTGGGCAAAAAAAATATTCGTCCTCCAGCCTTCAGTTGAGAGTGGCCAACCACCAAGCCCTCCTTGACCTCTACGACTATAACATGTGGCAGACCATGGCCAAATTTGAGGTCTTGCTGCCCCATGGGTCCAGGAAGGAGTTCCGGGCAATCCTCGAAGAGGGCACGGCTGTGGCCAGAGCGGCCCTCCAAGCAGCTTTGGACGTGGAAGACTCCATGGCTCTCACCATGGCATTGGCCATTTCCATTCGGAGGGCATCCTGGCTTCTCCTCTCGAGTCTGTCGACTGAGGCTCAGCAGTGGATGCAGGACCTCCCCTTCGATGGCCAGGCCCTGTTTGCAGAGCCAGACGGATAGTAAACTGCACGGACTGAAAGACTCCCACACTACCCTGAAAACTCTAGGGCTGTACATCCCTGGTCCAGCCCATATGTGGTTCAGACCTCAGCCATCTCAGGATCAAGGGAGCCAACCCCATCCGGAGCCACCCCATAAGAAGAATAGGGGCTACAAGCGCCGTCCGAGCCATCCACCCTCTGCCCAATGAGGCTCGACCCACAACAAGCAGGGGGGCAAGCGAGTGTTTTGAGAGTGCACTCGAGGGTGACCTACCCCAGACTATACCCCGGATCCGTCTTTCGCGCTGTTTTCCAACCACCTTTCATTTTTCCTCCCCACATGGACCACTATAACTTCAGACCTCTGGGTCCTCAATACTGTGGCACAGGATTATGCCCTCCAGTTTCTTTCTACACCCCTTCATGTCCCTCTTCAGGGACCCTTCTCACGAGAGTCTTCATGCACAGGAGGTAGAAAGGTTGCTGCAGCTGCGTGCGGTGGAAAAGGTTCCCGCGAGTACAGGAACAAGGGGTTCTATTCCTGGTACTTTTTAATCCCAAAGGCCCAGGGTGGTCTACAGCCCATCCTGGACCTGTGAGACCTCAACAAATACCTGAAGAAGCTGAAGTTCCGCATGGTCTTCCTGGCCTCCATCATCCCCTCCCTGAATCCGGGAGACTGGTATGCCGCCCTCGATTTGAAGGATGCATATTTCCACATAGTGATCTTTCAAGGTCACAGATGCTTCCTACGTTTCACAGTGTGAACTGACCACTATCAGTCTGCAGTCCTACAGTTGTGACAGCACTGAGGGTGTTCACCAAATGCATGTCGGTAGTAACCACTTACCTCAAATGTCAAGGTATCCAGATCTACCTGTACCTTGACAACTGGCTCGTCAAAGGCTGCTCCAGGTCCCAAGTTCAGAGGCATGTTGTGATTCTGCAGGCCACATACCAAATCCCAGGGCCTGCTGGTAAACAACAAAAAGTCAACATTAGTTCCGGTGCAGAGGATAGAGTTCATCGGAGCAGTGCTCGACTCCACCTGTGCCAGAGTGTTTCTACTGCAGGGGAGGTTTCAGACGATAGTGGACCTCATCGTGTGAGTTTCCGTGTTCCCCCTGACCATGCCCAGGGGTTTGCTTGTGCCTGCTGGGACACATGGCAGCATGTACGTATGTCGTCCACCATGCTAGGCTTATGATGCGGCCCTTACAGCAGTGGCTGCTGACGGTCTATTACAGTCCAGAGATCACTTGGAAAAGGTAGTTATCATCCCACCTACAATACTTACCTTGCTACACTGGTGGACCAACCCCAGGGCAGTCCTGGAACAAATTCCATTCGACAGCTCTTGTCACTCGATCGAGTTGATATCGGACACCTCAGACCTCGTCTGGGGAGCTCATCTCAGTGGCCTCCAGACCCAGGGCATGTGGTCCCCAGAGGAGATGACATTGCACATAAATGTCAAGGAGCTCAGAGCAGTACGCTTGGCCTGCAGAGTCTTTCTACCACACCTGGCAGACAAGGTGGTGAGAGTGTTCACAGATAATATGGCTTCGATGTTTTACATCAACAGTCAAGGGGGAGCACGCTCATTGGCCTTCTGCCAAGAGGCACTCCGACTGTGGGATTTCTGCATCGACCACGCGACCCAACTGGAGACCTGTCACCTCCCCGGCATCAGGAACACACTGGCAGATGGCCTCAGCAGATCCTTTTCCTCTCACCATGAGTGGTCGCTCCATCCAGAGGTAGCCCAGTCCCTCTTTCAGAGGTGGGGAACTTCCCAAGTGGACCTGTTTGCCACCAGACACAACAGGAAATGTCTTCGCTTCTGTTCCCTACAAAGCCTGGGCAAAGACTCCTTCTCCAACACCTTCCTCCTTTTGTGGTCAGGGGCTCTGATTTACGCCTTTCCACCGATCCCACTCGTCAGCAGAGTCCTGTCAAAGGTCAAGAGAGACCTGTCAAAGGTCAAGTCATCATGGTCACCCTGGCATGGCTGCGCCAACATTGTTTCGGCATGCTGATGGACCTAGCGGTGGCCGCTCCCTGGCCCCTTCCCAACCTACCAGATCTGCTCTTGCAAGATCATGGGCATCTTCTAATCCCAATCTTGCCCCCCTCCACCTCATGGAGTGGATACTGCGTGGCTTAATTTGGAGGAGCGGGCCTGCTCTAACGAGGTCCAGCACATCCTTAGAAAGCAGAAAGCCTTCCATTAGAGCAATCTACCTGGCCAAATGGACGAGGTTCTCCCACTGGGCGTCTGAGCACAACATCTCTCCAACCCACTCCTCCTTACAATCTATCTTAGATTATCTGCTCCATCTTAAGAATCCCTCTCTTCTATCAGAGTACACCTTGTGGCTATCTCTGCTTTTCACCCGCCAATCTAAGGTCAGGCAGTGTTTTCACAGGACATGTCGGTCTGTTTCCTGAGAGGCTTCGAGAGACTCTTCCCGCCGGCCCGGCCTCCTGTTCCACAGTGGGACCTTAACTTGGTTCTTTCTAGGCTCATGGGCCCACCCTTTGAGCCTATGGGCTCCTGCTCCCTCTCCCACCTGTCATGGAAGGTCGCATTCCTTGTGGCGATAACATCCACAAGATGGGTGTCGGAGCCTAGAGCCCTGACATCGGAGCCACTGTATACGGTGTTCTACAGGGACAAAGTTCAACTGCGACCCTATCCAGCCTTTCTGCTGAAGGTGGTGTCTTCCTTCCATGTCAACCAGGACATCTTCCTCCCAGTGCTTTGTCCCAAGCCATACACTACTGTGGAGGAAATGAGGCTGCACACCCTGGACGTCAGATGTGCCCTGGCATTTCACCTGGAGCGTACCAAGCCCTTCTGCAGGTTGACCCAGCTCTTCATCGCGACAGCGGACAGGATGAAGGGCCTTCCGGTGTCATCGCAGAGGATTTCCAACTGGAACACTTCCTGCATCTGGACCTATTACAAGCTGTCACAGGTCTGGCTGCCACCGATTGTGAGGGCCCACTCCACTAGAGCTCAGGCGTCCTCGGCGGCCTTCCTGGCACACGTTCCCATCCAGGACATTTGCAGAGCCGCAACGTGATCTTCACACATTCACAGCACATTATACCATCACTCAGCATGCCAGAGACAACTCTGGGTTTGGCAGAGCTGTGTTGCAATCTACACATCTGTGAACTTCTACCCACCTCTGCTGGCACTGCTTGGGAGTCACCTAATATGGAATGGACATGAGCAAGTACTCGAAGAGAAGACAGTGACCTTTTCTGTAACTGGTGTTCTTTGAGATGTGTTGCTCAGGTCCATTCCAGAACCTGCCCTCCTTCCCCACTGTCGGAGTTTCCGGCAAGAAGGAACTGACAGTGTGGGGAGCCGGTGGCACCCCCCACCCCTTATATACCGATCCAGAGGGTGGCAGAGCCAGTCTCCTACAGATACCACTGAAGGAAAAATGCCCGGCACCAGTACATGTGGTGAGCACACATACCTAATATGGAATGGACATGAGCAACACATCTCAAAGAACAAAGGGATAGCTGAGTGGTTTGAGCATTGGCCTGCTAAACCCAGGGTTGTGAGTTAAATCCTTGAGGGGGCCATTTAGGGATCTGGGGCAAAAATTGGGGATTTGTCCTGCTTTGAGCAGGGGGTTGGACTAGATGACCTCCTGAGGTCCCTTCCAACCCTGATATTCTAAGATTCTATTTCTTTTCACAAACTACTGGTGCACCAGTTCTACTCCATAGACTGCAGGAAAGACAGATATTCTAGGGCAGGGGCAGGCAAACTTTTTGGCCTGAGGGCCACATCGGGTTTCCAAAATTGTATGGAGGGCTGGTAAGGGGAGGCTGTGTCTCCCC
Organism: Eretmochelys imbricata; assembly: GCF_965152235.1. Classification (NCBI taxonomy): domain Eukaryota; kingdom Metazoa; phylum Chordata; order Testudines; family Cheloniidae; genus Eretmochelys; species Eretmochelys imbricata. The sequence continues at coordinate 37,201,330 of NC_135574.1, forward strand.
AAACAACCAGGCATGGCCCAGCCCCTGCCCCTATCTGTCCTCTCCCCCCCCCCCCCCCGCACCTCCCACTTCTCACTCCCTCATGGCTCCTCCGGGACTCCTGCCCCCCCATCCCCTGATGCCCCCCCCCCCCCCGCGGGATTCCTACCCCATCCACCACCCCCTGCTCCCTGTCCCCTGACCACCCCTGAACTGCTCACCCCTGACTGCCCCCTGCCACCCATCCAACCCCCCCTCTCATTCCTGACTTGCCCCCCGGGATCCATGCCCCATCCAACTCCCCTGTTCCCCACCCTCTGACCGCCCCAACCCCATCCATACCCCGCCCCTGCCCTCTATCCAACCCCCCCGGCCCCCTCACCATGCTGCCTGGAGCACCAGTGGCTGGCAGTGGCTACAGCCGCGCCGCCCAGAGGACCAGGTCACGCCGCGGCTCTGCAACTGCGCTGCCTGGCCGCCCAGAGCATTTCGGCGCTGAGGCTGTCGGGGAGCGGGGACTAGCCTCCCAGGCCAGGATCTCAGGGGCCGGGCAGGAGGGTCCCACAGCCGGATGTGGCCCGTGGGCCGTAGTTTGCCCACCTCTGTTCTAGGGGTATGTATGTGCAGGAGAAAATGGGAAACAGGAGGGAGGAGGAAATTGGAATGTGTGTGCACAGGAATGTTTGGATGCCTCGAGAGGGTACGAATTTGAGCATGCGCATAACAGGAGGGAAAGGGAAATTGGCATGTAAGCTTTGGTGTCTTTGTGCAAAGCAACTGTAAATCCATGTTAATTTGCAAGTATGCTCTGGCTGCTTTGTCTCTTCTACCAAAAAAATTTGTTCACCTAGGAAGATTTGTGAACAGAGGCCTCATGGCTAATTAGAAAGGAACATGAAGACAGAGTATAAAGTCATCTGCTTTCAGGAACTGTATTTTTCCTACGATCTGTTTTTCAAAGAATACTATTTTGTGTTGATTATAATATCCCAAGATCTCTAGTAAAGTACAAACTATCTGTATGTCTGTCTATTTTATTTTATTTTATTTTATTTTATTTACCATTGTCTTAACTGTCTAAGAACTTAACTTTTCTTTCTGTGAGACTACAGGTTATGGTATGAGAATCCTGGTGTATTTAGTCCACCTCAGCTGACTCAGATCAAGCAAACATCTCTTGCCAGAATTTTGTGCGACAACGCTGACAATATAACCAGAGTGCAACGTGATGTCTTTAAGGTGGCCGAGTTCCCACATGGTTATGGTAGCTGTGAAGAAATTCCTAAACTGGATCTCAGGATGTGGCAAGATTGCTGTGAAGGTCTGTATCCAGGGAGAGTATTGGGAGTGCATCCTATGTTTCTGGTTATGTTTTTTTAATGGCCTGCTTTGAAGAAATTTTACGAGATTTTTAGTTACTATTCAACTCTAACTCAATCTGAACTAGGAAGATGGATAATGTGCTTACAAAACTATACTTGGAGTGTGCAGAAGTAATATTCCACTTCCCATAGAAGTAATAGGCGGTGAAGGAATCTGGTCAGGAGATTGATGTAGCTACTGTATAGTTAAGGCTTTGGTTCTGTTGTATTAGCAGTTTACTTATAAAAAACATTGAAAGCTTACTATTTTTCCTAAATGACCTTAAAAATTCTAGTAAATTCCATTGTTTGATTAAAATTTAGACTGTAAGAATCAATGTTTTGCTCACTGTACTTAAATTTATAGGTACTAAGTCATCCATGTATTTAATTGTTATAGCTGTGTAAGTAGGAAGCATCTGTTTTTGTTATCCTTCCTGTTTTGTTCAGTGCAAAATGCTTTTCCACATGGAGGGCAGAGGAGCAGACACTTAGTTACCAAAACCTGTTACCTCTTAGATTGCTTGAACAAACCCGGATTTATTTTTTTTTTTAATGCAAAACTGTTCTATAATAACAAAACCAGATTACCTCTAAAGCTTATTTAACTAATCATACAGCAGAATTACTGATTTATCATTATAAAATAATTAGAGTTTAAATGAAACACCCAGTATTTTCTTTCTACTTCCTTGACATTCTAACCTGCTGCTTGAGATTATCACAGGCCCCAGGACCTAACTTTTCTGCAGGGTGAACTGTTTGAGCAATGAGCTCCCCAAGTTCAACTTCATATTTTCCAAGAAAGCTACCCCTGAGGCTTTTTTCGGTATCTTAACAGAGGAACAATTACCCTATGTTTCAAGTAGTCGACTAAGACTAAGGAGAAATGGTATCAATTCATGGCTCTGCCACATCCTTCCTGTGTGACATTGGGAAAATAGCTTATTCTTTCTGTACCTCAGCTCTGCACCTGTAAAATGGTGATGATGATCCTTTCTTACCTCAAAAGAGTATTGTAAAGATAAAAGTATTAATCCTGGTAGAATGCTTAGGGTATGTCTACACAGCAGTGTAAGGCCAGACTCGAGCCTGGACTCACGCCTTGTGTCCACATGCCAATTGTGTTAACCTACGACTCAAACCTAGGGTTCCAGAACCCTACAGGGCTGGAAGGTCTGAGCCTGTGTTAAACTGGGACCTAGGGTCTGAGCCCTATTGCTTTCCTGTGTGCACGTGGCCCCAGCTTGTTGACTCGAGGCCTGGAAGTCATCCAGATGTATCCCAGAGTTCCTTGGGACAATGTTCTTAGTCTTCTCTATGCTGACAATCTGTGGTGCAGTCTGTTGCACTCTATTGCAAACAGAAGCCACACTTCCCTTTGCAAAGGCAGCAGCTCAGGTCAGCATTAAGCCATTGTCTTCTGAACACTGGTCTGTGAGCATTGCTGTCAGGAAGCCTGCAGGGTTTTCCATGGAGACCATTCAGAAGAAGCTTTTTGCAAAGAGAGCTGATTTCTGGTTACAAGAGCATAGCCAGATTTTGGTGTATGCTATCCAGGTGAGAGCAGGGGCAGAGAGCAGATCAGGGACTAAGCAGATGCCCTGTGAGTAGAGAAAGAAGCAAAGCTCCCGGCTCAGCACGGCTTGGGGAGGATGACTCCCAGCTCCCCAGCCATGCCTCCTCCAGGGCAATTCCCCGGTCCCTGCTCTGCTCTCTAACCCCCACCCCCAACCCCTGGGGCTGCATGTGCAAGGGCACCCGGGAAGCATGTACTATCAAGGGGGCGAGTGGGAGCCAGCTCCAAACCTCCCCACAGCCTCCTGTGGTAGTGACTCCAGCTCTTCCTAGCTGCTGTACAGAGCTTGCCCAGAGCAGCTGACAGGTGGGAGGCAGCTCCTGGATGCCAGGATGTTGGGGATCATCCCTTCCCCGGCCGTGCTGACCTGGGAGCTCTGCTGCTCGCCATCCTTGCAGGGCTCCTCTTGGTCCTGCTCCACACTTTGTCCCTTGCTCCCCCCCCCCGCCCCGCCCTTCCTGGGTGTGTGTTGTGTGTGCGTGCGTGCAGGGCCGCCTGGACAGTGTGCACTATGAGGGCCGTGAGTGGGATCCAGCCCCAAAACTTACCCACAGCCCCCGGGTGTCCTTTATCCCTGCCTCCCAGGGGGCAGGGATAAGAGATCATAGAATCATAGAATATCAGGGTTGGAAGGGACCTCAGGAGGTCATCTAGTCCAACCTGCTGCTCAAAGCAGGACCTAATCCCCAACTAAATCATCCCAGTCAGGGCTTTGTCAAGCCTGACCTTAAAAACCTCTAAGGAAGGAGATTCCACCACCTCCCTAGGTAACCCATTCCAGTGCTTCACCACCCTCCTAATGAAAAAAGTTTTTCCTAATATCCAACCTAAACCTCCCCCACTGCAACTTGAGACCATTACTCCTTGTTCTATCATCTGGTACCACTAGAACAGTCTAGATCTATCCTCTTTGGAACCCCCTTTCAGGTCGTTGAAAGCAGCTATCAAATCCCCCCTCATTCTTCTCTTCCGCAGACTAAACAATCCCAGTTCCCTCAGCCTCTCCTCATAAGTCATGTGTTCCAGCCCCCTAATCATTTTTGTTGCCCTCCGCTGGACTCTTTCCAATTTTTCCACATCCTTCTTGCAGTGTGGGGCCCCAAACTGGAAACAGTACTCCAGATGAGGCCACACCAATGCCGAATAGAGGGGAATGATCACGTCCCTCGATCTGCTGGCAATGCTCCTACTTATACAGCCCAAAATGCCGTTAGCTTTCTTGGCAACAAGGGCACACTCTTGACTCATATCCAGCTTCTCGTCCACTGTAACCCTTAGGTCCTTTTTTGTAGAAATGCTGGCTAGCCACTTGGTCCCTAGTCTGTAGCAGTGCATGGGATCCGTCCTTCCTAAGTGTAGGACTCTGCACTTGTCCTTGTTGACCCTCATCAGATTTCATTTAGCCCAATCCTCTAATTTGTCTAGGTCCCTCTGTATCCTATCCCTACCCTCCAGCATATCTACCACTCCTCCCACTTTAGTGTCATCTGCAAACTTGCTGAGGGTGCAATCCACACCATCCTCCAGATCATTAATAAAGATTTTGAACAAAACCGGACCCGGGACCAACCCTTGGGGCACTCCACTTGATACCGGCTGCCAACTAGACATGGAACCATTGATCACTACCCGTTGAGCTCGACAATCTAGCCAGCTTTCTACCCACCCTTATAGTCCATTCATCGAGCCCATACTTCTTTAACTTGCTGGCAAGAATACTGTGGGAGACTGTGTCAAAAGCTTTGCTAAAGTCAAGGAATAGCCCTGGGCTGTGCTGGAGCATACTGCACCCCAAACCCTGGGGATGCATTTCACTGCTCCACAACTGGCAGCAGCCAGGCTGGGGCGTGTGTGTGTTTTTCCCCAAAACTGACATTTTTATGTCAAACTTCAAAATAGACAAATAAATAAAAAAACAACCAAGCAAAAATATCTTGAACCACACCATTTTAAAAATTAAGAACAGAAAAGTTTCATTTAAATAGTTTGGTAGCCTTGGAGACTGATGTCCCAATTATCCTCAGAACAGGTGCACATGTGCATTTTCTTGCCAGTGTGACTCAGCCTAGAGGGGGAAAGCCCAGTTTTCACTTAGTTCAGTGCAAAGCCGCTTCAAACTGCAGTGATTCTACTGAGACAGCCACCCAAAGGAACTAATTATTCAGTTTATGTACTCATGTGCTCCTTATGGGCACCTGAGACCCATCGATAGCATCGTCACAGTTAGGAAACAAGATGGGCAATAGAGTTTTCCCACGGTGCAACACATTCGTAGGGCTAGAGTGTTGACATTGGCAGGCAGGGATGTTAGACATTGAGATGGGGTTACTTTGACTCGGGTCTGTGCACTGCAGTGTGGACTCCAGAGCCCTTGGTTCGAGCACAGGTCAGAAAATCCTTAACCTAGGGTTAAAATTCAGTGTAGATTCTTAAACCCATGAATAGGGTCCCTAGGTTGCATTGCTGTTTTGACATACCCTCAGATACTGTATAAGAAGATGACAGAACATTAGGCATGAAAACATGACAAATTGAGGTCAATGGCAAAATGACTATTTACTTCTTTGGAGCCAGGATTTCACCGCAGTTGCCTAGGGTATGTAGCATTGATCAGTATAATTTTCTAAGTTTCTAAATTTCTTCCGAAATCTTATCTAAATCAGAAAATAGGGGTATCTGATGTGGTATCCTATCTCTACAGTGGCTCAATACCTGTTCTTTCATAGAAAGGTTCAAGAAACCCCATATTAGAATAACTTGTCCAGAGGAGACATGTCTTCCTAATTCTTACCAGTTAGTGATTGGCATGTGCCCAGAAGCATAAGAGATTTCTCTCTTGTACATTTTTATCCTTTCTAAGACTGATTCAGGAAGGCATCCTTATTCAGGTAAACAATAAAACGTGCTTAAATCCCATTAAAATCAATGGAATTAAAGTACATGCTTTATTTTAAGCATGTAGATGATAGGTTTTTAGGCCAGAAGGGGCCATTAGATTATCTAGTCTGTCCTCCAGTTTATAAAATTTCATCGAGTTACCCCTGTATTGTGCCCAATAACGTGTTTGAATCAAGCATATCTTCCAGAAACAAGACATGGAGATTCCACCACTTCCCTTGGTAGTTAGTTCCAGTGGCTGTCACTCTCACTGTTAAAATGTGTGCTTTATTTCTAATCTGAATTTATTTGGCTTTAACTTCTAGCTATTTGTTCTTGTTATGCCTTTCTCTGCTAGATTTAAGTGACCTTTGGTACCTGGTATTTTCTCCCCAAGAAGGTACTTATATACTGTAATCGTCACATCTTAATCACCTTTTTGGATAAGCTTAAACAGATTGTTTTCTTTAAGTGACTCACTGTAAGGCATTTTCTTCAGCCCTCAAGTCAGATTTTAACTTTTCTCTTCACCTCCTCCAATTTTTCAGCATCCTTTTAAAATGTGAACATCAAAACTGTGTGCAGTATTCTAGTATCTGTCTCACAAATGCTGTACACGGAGGTAAAATGATCTCCTTATTCCTACTTTGGAACTCCTCTTCTATAGACATCCAAGGATTCCATTAGCAATCCCATTTGCCATAGCATTGCTCTGGGAGCTCATGCTGAGTTGCTCGTCAACTATGCACCCTAAATCTTTTTTCAGAGTCACTACTTCCCAGGAAATAGTCCCCCGTTCTGTAGGCAGAGTGATCATTCTTTGTTCTTCGATGTTTGACCTTCCATTTGGCTGTATTAAAAGGATTTTGGTTGAATGGGCCCACTTTCTTAAGCAATCCAGATCACTCTGTATGACTGCTCTTGCCTCGTTATTATTTACCACTTCTACAATTGATGTGTCATTTGCAAATTATATCAGCAGTGATTTCATGTTTACTTCCAGGTCATTGATAAAAATGCTGGCCTAGTTTTGAAGCTTGTGGAACTTCACTAGAAACACCTTTATTTGGTGATGATTCCCCATAGACAACTACATTTTCAGATGTGTCATTCAACCAGTTCTTAATCCATTTAACATTTGCTTTATTGATATTAAAAAGTGCTAATTTTAATGAGAATGTTGTGCAATAACAAGTCAAATGTAATACAAAAGTTTTAAATATTTAAAGTTTTAAATATATAGTATCAATGAAACTTGTAATCATATCAAGAAATGAAATTAGGTTTGTTTGACAAGACTTGTTTTCCATAAAACCATTTTGACTGTCATTAATTGTATTTCCATCCTTCAGTTTTTTATTGATGGAATACCATATCATTTTTTCCATTATTTTGCCCAGGATTGTTATAAGGCTAACTGGCCTATAATGACTTGGATCATCCTAGTTGCCCTTTTGAGTATTGGCACAACATTAGCATACTTAATTCAACAAGAGCCAAGAGGCTCTTGCTCTTCGACTTCAAAACCTATGCAATAAGTGCCTGTTATACTTTGGGTATTAGATTTAAGTGCTGCTAAATTCTGAAAAGTCACTTTGTAAAATTGTATTGCGTTTCAATGATTTGCATAGCTGATTTGCTCAGTTTTCTAATTAAAAGCTGTTCTTGAGATTTTGACCTCTGCCCCAGTCAGGGGTGTTTAGGTTGTGACTCATCCTGCAAAAACCATAAGCAGTTCAGACTTGGCTCCTGGGCTTGACTATAACCCTTTCATTCTGTTACTAGATTCTCTGTCTCCAGTGTTGCAAACAGAGTGTTGGGTTAGTGCTCCAGCTTACTCCATTGCAATCCTAGCTTTTAAAACTGATTTGTGGTAGCAGTGAAGCAAAATTACTTTTCCACGTTCTCTCCTCTCCCTCCAAGGGAGGCTTTTATTTCCAGTTTTGTGTCCTACATGGGATGTCTTCCCATCCCCATCATGGGGAAGAAGGCCAAATGGAGCAAACTGAATGCAAGAAATGCTCTCCCTATGAAAAGACCCTCTTAGGAATCTCATAAATAAAGTGCGGCCATAATTTCTCCCAGCTCCCAATCCCTGCTGTACAAGGGGAAGTCTGGGTGGCTTATTGGGGGCCTCAGCATCCCTGCATTGCAACATCTCTGCTGCTAGTTAAAACTCCTCAAGAGGTGCCTCTGCAGGAGATGGGACTTGTCAAACCAGATTGTCTTCACTTATCAAAGACACTTCAGGGATAAGTCCAAAAATCCTCTTTGGCTCCCATAAGTCAAAATAAAACCTGAAAAGGCCAAATAACATGGGGGTTGTAGGGAGAGCCATAAAGCACTCCAGATTATTATATTCTTCCATTGTCATTTTGTTCCTCTCCAAAGATGAATACCTCTCTTTCTGATTATAACCCAGAGACGGAGAAGCATGAGAGGTTCTTTCCTCTAGAGATTTTGAATGTCTTGGGAAAAAAATGATCGTCACCACTGAAGTCCAGCCAGAGAAAGAGGAGAAGATAAAGCCAAGGACAAATATCTCCCTTCCAAAACTAGGACAGAATTTCCATCCCCTACATTCCATTTTCAGCGATCAATAGCAGAGGTCACTACTAATCTCCACCACTACCCTGTCTCCTTTCATCCAATTCTACATCTGAGTTTATCTCTCGACATCTCTCTGTACATGGTGTTGTCTTGAACTGAACGTAGTTCAGAACTGACACAGAACTCCTTATCTTCCCTCCTGTTAATGCCACCACCATCATCCACATCTTATTCAGGTCATTCCATTTCTTCCACCTTGACATCTCCAAGATCTGTCCTTTTCTTGCTATCCCTAGTGCTCAATCTCTCATTCGGGACCTCATCTCTCTCCTCAAATACTGTAACATCTTCCTCTGTGGCCTCCCATACACACGTCCCCCCTCAGTTCGCACAAAATGCAGCCACTAAAGTCCTTTTCCTTCCCTGTGCGTGGGAATGATTTGTAGGCATGGCTGGTGTGGCCAGTTTTGGCAGGAAATTTTTCTCGTGTCGCAGACAACATGGATGAAAGTAGAAAGATGCTTAAGGGAGAAATGGACAAGTGGGCAATTGATATTGGCTCTGTTGTCTGAGTGAATGTGGGGAGTGACAATCAAGGAGCTAACAGATCCAATAGATGGGGTGGGCTAAATGGTAAAGGGCCTAAAAAGGCAAAGACGAGGATCTTGAGTCTGATGTATTAAAAAATTGGAAGCCAGATCAGTGTTCCCTCTAATTTTTCCCACCCATGTGCGGAATGAATTTTGTTATGTGCATTTTGTTATGTTATGGATGTGTGACACATCACATCCATGTTGGTGCACATAACAAAATTCATGTGGCGGGGGTGGGGCTGAGAGGTTTGGAGTGTGGGAGGGGGCTCGGTGCTGGGGGGTGAGGGTTCTGGCTGTGGGGGACAGGCTCTGGGGTGGGACCAGAGATAAGGGGCTCAGGGCTGGGGAAGAGGGTTGGGGTGCAGGGGGGGTGAGGGCTCCCACTGGGGATGAGGGGTGTGAGGTGCAGTGGGGCTCCCTGGGGCTATGATGGGGAGAGAGCACTCTCACTCTCCTTCCCCGGCCCCCTCTCCCCACAGTAGCACCTGGGCTGTGTGAGAGGGGAGAGATGCCTGTCCCCCGCCCACAGCAGGTCTGGGTCGGGATGGATTGGGGCAGGGAAAGGGGCGCCTGTCCCCCAGCTCTGGCACGTTCAAAGCTGGGTTGGGCTGGGACACCTGTCCCCTGGCCACGGCACGTTCGGGGCTGGGCTGGGGACTGGAGGGGAGGGGCATCTCTCCCCCCTGCAGCCCTGAGCGCCTGCACGGTGCTTGATAGGCAGCTGCGCGGCCGCGCAGCTTAGAGGGAACTTAGAGCCAGATGCAAAGAAGAAAGTGATGTGTTTGGATCGATGAGCCAGGAAGATGATCCTTGCAGCAGTGCTTTGAATGGGTTGAAGCTGGAAATATATTCTTTCCTTGTTTTCCCCTAAGCCTCAACACCCAATGAAAAAGACACATGATAGTTATGAGAAGTGCAGTGTAAATATACCTTTATATAACTGATTAGTTCAGGAAAACATCATCTTTATTTATTTCCTTCCACCCTAAATCTCTGGGTCTGTGAATATTCAAATCATCTGTACATAGTCAGCTCAAATGTGGAGCATATTCAGGCACAGACAAATTGATCTGTTGGGATCAAAATACACTGCATTCATTTCAGAGTAGCATCCTGGGCAGAAAGGGCTTTAGCCAGTCCAGATGAAATTTATAAAGTTGCCACCTGATTCTCTATCAACAGTTTTACAAAGCTCTCTGAGACTGACCACCATTCCTTTGCAGAAGCATACTTCTGCAGGAAGGTGTACCACATGTAGGTCCCTGAGTAACCTGTGTTAATTTTAAGGAAAGGAGGGGAATCTTCTTCTTCTTCTCTTACATAGCTCTCACTCCTATTTTTTTCTTTGATGCTCATTGCTTCCCAGATATCTCGCACTGAGAGAGAGGTTATGACCTACAGTGTAAAATTAGTTATCTGATTACTTCGTTCCTTTAGGTGCTTCTACAATGGCCTCTTTTGGTGGGCCCGTCTACGGTTCACATAGTGGAATAAGAGATTAGTGTTAAGAAATGTATGTTTGGAATTGAGTATTTACTTTTAACTTTGCATGGTCTTATCTAGAGACAGAAAAGAAAGGGCATGCTATGTTCTGGAGCTTTATGGACAAATCTGAACGGCCTCCAGTATTTGCAGATATTTCAGACTTGGAGAGAGGTCATTTTGAGAAGGGAAATCACCATTTTTTTCCATTTTCTAGCTTCCAATGCTGCAACTCAAACCTGCGCTTTGAAAGTTCTTCTTTTGCATTATTAGTAACCAGAATTCTGATTTGAGAATCTTTTTAATAAAGAGAGATTCTGTAGGATCTATCTTGCTTTTTCATATTTCTGTTAACTGTGATAAGCCAATAGAAGCAAAAAGTAGTTTAAAAACTTGTCATTGAATAGATACAAGAAGATCTGATGAATGCCATTTTTGTTTAGCACCTTTTCAGAGTATAACTACACTATAAACAAAATTGTAGACTTCATGAAGCAGATATAGATCTGAATTGTACAAGGAGGTGTGAAGATCTGATAATTTATGGAAGAGGTGAACATAGTTAAAGGAAAAATATTTTTTTTTAAAAATCACAAGATTTAATTAAAAGAAAAGAAAAGAAAAACTTCCATAAGAAGCCATATTGGACAAAAGAGGATTTAATTTTGTAGTTTTTTTAAAAAAATACATATATAATTATTTACAATTATTATTGTCATAAAACTATCAATTTATAGTTTAATTTCCAACATATAATTTGTTGTCTTATTTCAGACTGTAGAACTAGAGGGCAGTTTAATGCATTTTCATATCACTTCCGGGGAAGACGTTCTCTTGATTATAGCTTTCAGGAGGACAAGCCCTTAAAGAAAATGAAAATGCCCAAAACAGTGAGGTAAGGATTTTGTACTAAGATATGAAAAAGGGTGTTTTGTTTTGTTTTGTTTTTGTGTAAGGTGGAGGAAAATGGAATATTTTCTGCGAATGCACATTAGGTTCTTGCAGTCTCCAGTCCAGTCTGGGATTGATGCCTTTCACTCTGATGCTTCTAAATGTGAAAAGCAAAATTGAATGCTACAGTTTGTTGCCAACTTCAGGTCCTGTTTCTGCTTTGGTTTATCTTCCAGCTCTAATTTTTCTAAGACCTTCAACATGTGAAACAATAACACTTAAACCCCCAGTCTTGTCTGTTTTCCTCAGAAGAAACATGAAATGTTAAGGAAAAGCAGCAGAAAATTTGGGTTCTTACTGCATCCATCAATAACGGCATCTGTTTGCCTGGAAAATGCCCACACTCCGCTGTCCCCAAAGTGATACAAGCAGGGACTACAGATAATATTTGCCCCACCTCAATGTCTAGGAACTTGCTTAGAAGCCAGAGCAGGGCAAATATTGGGGCAGTAGCATTGAAATCAGTAATAATGGGCTAGATTCTCTCATGCCAAGATCCATTCAGTGCGGGAATCGGGGAGAGAAGAGTTATGGTTATGGCTTCTTGATTGTGCTAGTATAAGTTACATCAGCGTAGGGTCTGCTCTGGTTTATGAAAAATGGGTACTGTAGGGGACCCTATGCTAGCTGTGAACTGGCGGAGTAGAGATGGGCTCTTCTCCATCCAGATGTGCCCTTTCCCTGCCCTGACACACACCTTACTCCAGTTGGTGTAGGAAGCAGTGTCGCCTGTTTTATGATATCAAGTGTCCCCTTCCAGAGGAATTCTCAAACCAGCAGTAACAGACAGATTCTAGTCCAGCATCTGGAACTTGGAAAGGGAGAATCTGTCCTAGTGGGTTCATATCTCCAGATCTACAAGAAAGGAGGGTCTTCAGGCCCTTGCATAATAAGATTCCATCTTGTCTTCTTTTTGTCTAGAAACTGTGTTCCTTGTGTCCCAGGTACTCTGTGATTTAGATATTAAGCTGAGAATTAAGAATACTATATTCTTCAGGCATAACTCTCTCTGAAATGCTATAACAGCCCAGACAGTGTCTCAAGAATCTCACCCTCATAGGCACCTTTTGAGGATGAAAAATTATTATAACTAGTGCAGCAATAGAGGACTTCATCTGCTCACTCCCACAGAGGTGTTGGGATGCTCTCAGATTCTGAAAGAGTCTGAAAGAAACAAGCTTTTACATACATTTTGTCACAGACTATTTGTGTGTATATGTATAAACCTAAGACATTGTGTCTTTCTCAACCAGAGCCCCAAAACAGTTGGGACAAAATTATTCTGACTACCAAAATCTATACCAGAGTATAACCGATTCTGTTACACATTAATGCTCTCTCCAAACAATGCTTAAGACTCCGTACACTCCTTTTGTTTTTTTCATCACCACAAACGTAAGGACTACCAGACTGTAGCTTTCACAGAACTGGTTTATGAATCTGAAATATCCAGTTACATGTTTACAAGGTAGGCTAGTATGTATGAAGGGCCTTGCACTTTAGCTAATACAACATTCTGCTATGAAGAGCTCATTTTAAAAGTTAAATTCTGATCAAGCCACTGTTCTGGGCCCTTCGATTCATTTCATTCGCAAGCCTGAAAGTGAGTGAGCCAAGAGAGTGATCCCAGCCTTCTCCAGGACCACCCTTCTCCCTCAGGGTCAGTTGGAAGCTCTTCTTATGAAACGAAAATACTGGGTAGGACAAAATGTGTAGTGTGACCACACTTTGGATATATAGTGTATAGTTGTATGTCAACTTGATCAACTCTTATATAACATGAACAAAGTATAGACAGGAATTTGCAGTGTATTTATTTATTTGATTTTTATAACCACGAAAAAGTGCCTATCCCTAGTTCTCAGTTCCCTTGACAATCTCTTTAAATATATATAACATACACATTAAATAAACTATCTTTCCTCAATTGCTGCCAGAACATAAAATTGTGGCCCCAGCAAATAACTAACAAAAATGTAATTGCTCCAACAGAATATCCACTAGTGTTCTTTTCCATTTTCTAGCCCAATAAATTCCCCCCATTCCTGAGCCAGGGAGAAAAGGTGGGCTTGCATAGGCTTCTTGAGGATAATAAATTAGGGATGTTCTGGGGATCAGATTCCAAAAGTATAGAACCCTTAAGAAGAATGTGTCCCACCATCACCTTTTATTTTATATCAGTATGGCTCTAGCTCAGGTCCTTTTACTGACCATAATTGTGTAAATATGACTTGAGGAGAAAGGGTTAAAAATGTTTAATTTAATCCAGCAATTGTTTGGTATAGAGACCTCTTGCTATGTTATAATAAGATACAAAGAAAAAGATATCCTTGAAGTAAAAGTTGCATCTTGACTTAATGAGTCCAGCATACTCCAGTGTCCTAATAATAGTGTTACGCACTGACAAGAACCTCGAGTGCTATATAGACTCAAGATGAAGATAGTCCCTGCCTCCAAAGAATTTATAATCTAGAAGGCAAAGAGAAGTCAGGATATGCTTGGAAGCTCATATAAGGTAACAATTCAGAGGATGTTTACTTGGCTTACTTCGTGTGAGTATTATGAAATGAGTGAACTGGAAGGCTTCAATGGTGACTCAATCAGACAAATTTGAGCCTCTGCTGGCAAATTTTGCATTAGTAAAATGCAAGACTATGCACAAAAAATCATGTGTTCTTACGGCAAACAAAACATTTTATTGCTGCTTCTATCTGTCTGATGAATTATAAACAACAGTGAACAAAATTCATGTGTGGAATAACTCCACTGAGAGTAATGAAGCTACACCAGGAGTGAATTTGTTGCACAACATTTCAGCCATTTTAACAACTTATATATATATATATATATATTTAACAACACTAAAAAATCAAAGGAGTAGGAATCAAAAATGCTCAACAAACACTGTAACTTTCATTTTGACTGTTACAAGTTGTTCTGAAGTAGCAGTGTATTGTAGATTATGGTTCTCCTTCCCAAGTGAACTTTTACCAACTTTTCCAAATTTCTGTAGCATAAACAATAATATACAGGCAAAAGTTCTTTGTCACATATTTATAAAGTTATAAAGAAGTTAAGTCCCATAAAAATTAAAGTGAAAAGAAAACATCAGTTTCTCCTACCCTGGTAACAAAGAGAATCTTTTGAACTTTTACAGTTAGAACAGAAATATCAATAGGAAGGAATTTCCCAGATTGGTAAGTGAGAGATGTAGAAATTACATATACAGGTAGGATGCAAGGGCTGTATTCATACTTGATGTAAAAAATGGTTTAATAATTAATACTATCTCTATTTTTACTCAATGTTATATGAAATCTATTTAGATGATATGATTAATACTGAATATGTCCATTTTCTCTGATGACTTTACACAATATTTTCATTGAAGATTGAACTGATTAAAAAGATTTTGGAATGTAAGTCTGCCAGATGTCAATTGCAATAGGCAAGTGGCTCTAAATTATTCTGTACTGTGAAAGCACTATTGACTTCAAATGCTTATTAAATTGGAAACAGGCAAGTAAACCAACTTTTTCCATTTTCAAAGACTGGGGTTTTAAGCATAGATGCTTTTTCTGATGTCTATTCATGGGAAGAAACTTTAAAGTGAGTCCAAACACAATGCTGATTACAATAAAATCAGCAAAAAGAAAAGGAGTACTTGTGGCACCTTAGAGACTAACCAGTTTATTTGAGCATAAGCTTTCGTGAGCTACAGCACTTGTGAGCTGCAGCTCACAAAAGCTTATGCTCAAATAATTGGTTAGTCTCTAAGGTGCCACAAGTACTTCTTTTCTTTTTGCGAATACAGACTAACCAATAAATCAGTAGTATTCTTTCACTCTGGATTATTGTTGGATGTTTAGCTTAACTGCTTCACTGGTTCTTTTCTCTGTGAATAGTAGGCACTGCCATGAAAATGGTATTGACTAACAACTTTTTCTGTCCCCTAACATAGTAGACATAACACTTTTAAGACTGATGCATTCTGTCCTCAAACTTCCTGTCCCTGATGGTATAAGGAGTAATACATTAATCTACCTGATCCTGAGCCCATATCCTGCTACAATGGCACTAGTGTTCTGTTGTGCTTCATAAAACTCATACAAGCAGCTGCCTACACTTAATTTATTCAAACTTTACATTTTAGATAGCCCCTATGCAAATAGCCTGTCTATTGAAAATGTGTTGGGTGAATATCCTGATCTATTTTCCTCTTGTTGCAGTTCTACAAAACAGGGTAAACATTTTAATAATGCCACTTCAGCATCTGATGAACATATAAAATTACCTGTGGTGAATGAGTTCAGAGAATTTGTTTTAGAAATGCAAAAGACCATTACAGGTCTCAGAAATCAGGTAAGAAGATGTAATGAATATTTTCTAATCTTAAATTTAATTAAAATCATTTTAAACTTTAAACAGCATATTTACAAAGAATATTGATCCTTCCCTTGCATTCCTCAATCCAAAATTTATTTTGTAATCTTTTGACAAAATGGAACACAGAGCATAGTGTACATATTATTGTTTATTTTTGCATATTTTGTTAATCTTATTTAAAACAAAGATTATACAGTTTGTCTTTGTTGATTTCTGTCACCAAAAGCTTGTGTAAGCAATGCATTCCATGTATGTAAGAAACTGTTTATGGAATTAGCTTTTTCCTTCATGCTTTTATAGTGTTTAAGAACTGGAATTTATTGAATCTGGGTTTATGGTGTGCATCTGAGTAAAATGTGTTGATTGAGCCATATCTGTGATAAACTCTACAATTGTTATGAAATAATGTGGTATGTGCCAAATTGCAATTGTAAATAATTATACCCAGGATTCAGATCTTTTTTTAAAAGACTTTTACAGTGACATAAATTAAATCTCTTAATAATCAGACTAACTAAACTAGCCATAATAGTAGCCACTTAAAAAAGTTAATATTTATGCACAACATCTTTTACATATCAGAGAACTCCTTAAGTTGGTCATAAGGATAGAAGTTCCTTCAAAAGTACTCCACGTTAAATGTATTGGGTATGTTAGTTATTTCTAAACACCCCCAAGCAGTGCCTCTGCCGTCTACATTGCTGTTCTACACTGCTGGAGCCTTTCCCCATCACCAGAGCCTTTCCCCATCACCAGAGCTTTTCATTGACAAGTGTACCTAAACATTGCATGTGGACGCAGCATGTTTTTCACTGCAGCATATAGCTACACGTATAATGCTGGTATCCTACATGCCGCTGCCAGTGTGGATAAGGCCTAAAAGATACCTGGATGGGCTCTAAGTTGTGCCCTTCTATCTATGGTTCCAAAGGATCATTCTAACAGCTGAGTATTGCTGCAGTGCATGGGCTTTCCAGGTACACTCCCCTGCCTTAGGTAGACAGGTAAACTAGTTTTATGGCTCCTCTGCATCATTAGAATGGTCACAGAAATCAATAAGAGTGGAGAAGTTACAAATGCTTTCAAAGTAGCCATTTATTCAGTATTCTTCAGTTGAATAATCTAATCTTCCTTTTCCTTATGGCAGTCTTATGAGTTTAGTATTCTCTCTCTACATTTGTCATCTTTTTTTGTATGACGCTCATGTGGTTGTAGGTGTATATATCAGGGGTAAGAAAGAAAATATCTTTGTGGTTAGACTTCTCTTGCGGAGACTCTTTCTATATGTGTTGCTTGCCTCCAGCCTTTTAGTTTTTCAGCAGTTATACTAACTGAGTAGAGCTGACCAGAAAAGGGGAATCCCTTTCTGCATTTTTGAGGAAAAGTTTTGTCCCCAAAGTGGGACAAAACGTCAAAACTATACAAATTTTAATGGAAAGGGATTTCAAGAAAAGTCCATTTAGAAAGAACCAAAATGGAATATTTTGCCTTCCCAGCTGCTCTCAGGGAATGTTCTTGTTGTTTCTGCTTGTGAAATAGACATGAGCCTTCTAGTCTGGTGACCAGAGAGGCAGAAAACCCAGTCGCGTTGCCTCCCTGCCAACCCCGGAGCTTCAGGAGGCGCTGTGCCTCTCCAGTCCCCTGGGGGGAAAGTGGATGGCTGGAAACCCAGGCTCTGTGCCTCTCCATCACCTGGAGTTGGGAATGTGGGGGGGAAGCAGAGTGTCCTGGCTCTGGGCTTCTCCATCCCCTGGATCTGCGGGGTGGAGAGGCAGAACTCCTGAGGGTTTTGCCTCTCTATCTCCTGGAACTGGGGAGAGTCAGAGCGGCCTGTGCTCTGCTGTGTTTCAGCAAAAGTTTTGCTAAATCTGTAATAGATGAAGTGAAACATTTCACCACGCCAAGTCTCCATTATATCTGACCAGATCTAAAACTGAGTAATCAGCCAGATGAATCACATGAATGTTGTTAGGGGATTGTATATAAGGTTAAGGAGAGAGTACGTACCTTAAGCAGGAAAAGCTTTACTTTGGTTCAGTTAATAACTTACGTATTTTCCGTCTTCAGATAAAGAAACTGGAATCACGTCTCAGTAGAACTGATTGCACTGATGAAAAGGGTAAATCACACTCCAACAATGAAACCTGGAAAAGGGACCCTTGTACTATGTGTGAATGCAAAGTGAGTATGCTGGACTTCATTTTCAGTGTTTAAGACATATTGTGATTTGTTTTTGAGATGCAGCCTCTGACGATGTTGTACCCACAATTTTGTAGGTTCTTGTCATTGTTGATTCAATATGTATCTGCAGTTAGTTGCTGGGGAAATTGACACCATTCAGACATCCATCAATCTAACAGTACTTACAAAACTAATAATTAGACATCTACATAACCTAATTTCCATCATTTGGCTGGTGCTAAATTGTACTTGCAAAATTGTGGGTAAAAAGGGGGAGGCCCAGAAGAAGCCTTTCCAAAAGCAGCCTCTTAAAAAACGTAAAAATTGGTAAAAGCTCATATACCAAAATGTTAATACTTCCCTTGTTTTTTTTACCTTTAGTGAAAGAAATAAAATAATGTAATGTAGGAAGAAAAAAACTTTGGCTTTGTGGGATCCCTGAACTTTATGAGTGAACTTTAGATAATAAATCAATATATAACCTTTAAATTGTATTATTAATTATGTTTAGTTTGGTAATGCCTAAGGACCAAGCAAGAATATAGCCCCATTGTGCTAAGTGCTATACAAACACAGAATAGAAGATAAGAACTTACAGTCTAAATCAGGGGTGGGCAAACGTTTTGGCCCGAGGGCCACATCTGGGAATAGAAATTGTATGAATGGCATGAATGCTCACAAAATTGGGGTTGGGGTATGGGAGGGGGTGAGGGCTCCAGGGTGGGGCCAGAAATGAGGGGTTCAGAGTGTGTGTGGGGGGTCTGGGCTGGGGCGGGGGAATGGGGTGAGGGCTCCTGCTGGGGGTGCAGGCTCTGGGGTGGGGTTAGGGATGAGGGGTTTGGAGTGCAGGAGGGTGTTCTGGGCTGGGATCGAGGTGTTCTGAGGCCAGGAGGGGGATTAGGGCTGGGGGCACGGGGAGAAGTTCCGAGGTGCAGGCTCCGGGCAGCGCTTACCTCAAGCATCTCCCGGAAGCAGAGGCATGTCCTTTCTCTGGTTCCTAAGCGAGGCATAGCCCGGTGGCTCTGCACGCTGCCCCGTCCACAGGCACCACTCCTGCAGCTCCCATTGACTACGGTTCCCTGCCAATGGGAGCTGCAGGGGTGGCGCTTGGGTCGGGGGCAGTGTGCAGAGCAGAGGTCCCTGGCTGCCCCTATGTGTAGGAGCTGAAGAGAAGGCCATGCCTCTGCTTCCGGGAGACGCATGGCGCGGCCCCCGACCCTGCTCCCTGGCTGGAGGGCCAGAGTGGGTCAAGCCCCGCTCCCCAGTGGGAGATCGAGGGCCAGATTAAAATGGCCAGTGGGCCAGATGTGGCCCACGGGCCGTAGTTTTCCCACCCCTGGTCTAAACAGGCAAGACAGACACATGGTGGGATAAAGGAGTATAACACACAAGCAGAGTTGTTAATAATATGCAGCACAAGGTCATAGAATCGTAGGCCTGGAAGGGACCTTGAGAGGTCATCTAGTCCAATCCCTGGCACTCATGATAGAGCTAAATATTATCTAGACCATCCTTGGCAGGCATTTGTGTATCCTGCTCTTAAAAATCTCCAATGATGGAGATTCCACAACCTCCCTAGGCAATTTATCCCAGTGCTTAACCACCATGACAGTTACAAAGTTTTTCCTAATGTTCAACCTAAACTGCCCTTGGTGCAATTGAAGCCTATTGCTTCTTGTCCTATCCTCAGAGGTTAAGGAGAATAATTTTTCTCCCTCCTCCTTATAACAATCTTTTATGTACTTGAAAACTGTTATCAAGTTCCCTCAGTCTTCTCTTCTCCAGAATAAACAAACCTAATTTTTTCAATCTTCCCTTGTAGGTCATTTTTTTTTTAGACCTTTAATAATTTTTGTTGCTCTTCTCTGGACTTTCTCCAGTTAGTCCACATCCTTCCCAAAATGTGGCACCCAGAACTGGACACAATACTCCAGTTGAGGCCTAATCAGCACGAAGTACAGTGGAAGAATTACTTCTTGTGTCTTGCTTACAACACTCCTGCTAATACACCCCAGAATAATGTTCGCTTTTTTTACAACAGTGTTATACTATTGACTCATATTTAGCTTGTGATCCGCTATGACCCTCAGATCCCTTTCCACAGCACTCCTTCCTAGGCAGTCATTTCCCATTTTGTGTGTGTGCAACTGATTGTTCCTTTCTAAGTGGAATACTTTGCATTTGTCCTTATTGAATTTAAACCTATTTTCATGTTAGTTCCATGGGTTTTTTAGACGGGTTTGGTTAAGAAGTGATAAGCTACATGGAAAAAAAAAGTGAAAGGAGAGAGGACATTGAAAGGAAGTGTAAGTGAGAGGAGCAAGGTAGGGGAGAAGAGGATAGGAGGGACAGGTATGGACTGAAACTTAAGAGATGAGACTGTGAGAGAGGGGAAGAAAGAGTGTTAGAGCAAACTGCCATTAAAAAAGTTGCCATACAAGGTGCTTTTTTCTAGATGCAAATTTTAAAAAACCTCTCAAAACAAACGATGATACATTCAGAATTTGTCCCAGTACCCAAAACCTTAGAAAGAATGTCTGGGAATGCATTCCTGAATAATGTAAATACCATATATTTTATTCTGTAGCGAAAGCTAAATAACGTGTTAAACTGTTGTTATATTTGTGCTAATACAGGTTGGTCAGATTACCTGTTTTGTAGAATCATGTCCGCCAACCGATTGCTCTACACCAGTGAAGGTCAAAGGAGTTTGCTGTCCAGTCTGCTTAAAACAAACTATTAGCAATGAAAAGAAGCCATAAATCTCCTCTAAGAATTTCAGATGTGTCCTCTTCAAATCATAACGATGCCTGCTGATGGCAAATACAGGTAACCAGAAGCTTAAAACAACAGCAAGAAATCAAGATTTTACATGACAACATTCTAATGGTGCTGTAACAGTATAAGATGACATATTTTATTATTTGCCCATAAAAAGAAAACAACAATGCAAAAATGTTGAAAGGGAAATAAACAGGTGAAGATAATCTTGTGTTAAGATTCTCAGGTTAGACAAACTGAATCTGGTGCTACTTCAAAAGGACACTGTCAAGTAGTTTTAGGCACCCAAACTGATTTACCTTAAAATGTTTACATTATAAAATCAGAACATCTCCCATTTATGAGAAATAAGCACAATATAAATATTTACTTTTTCTTTTAAAATATTTACTTTTTCAGTATCAGTATGACTTGATGTTCAGTGCTCTACTAATAAAGTCAGAAGAGGAAAAGCTAAACTAAAAGCTTCATAAAAACTATGTTCAGAGCCGTGCTAATACAAGGCCAATTTCTGCAAGCCATCTGTGCATTTGGATTGCTCAGTCAATTATGCCGGTATAGAGACAATGAAGTTAAAAAAAAAAAAATCAAATTGGTTGCATTTCAACCTCTCTTTAATAGAAGAGGAAAATTAATCAGTGTTTGACAAATTGAAGAGCATAAAATTACTAGGGAAAGAGAAACAAACATCAAATTTCTAGGAAGGTAGTAAAACAATGTGTATTACAGAAAGTGTTTGACAGTGTTCCTTGAATGTTATTCCTCACTTTAGGAAGCAGTACATGACTCATAAGTAGCCTTTGATATTAAAATTAATACAATAATTTTTGTCAAAACATATGTAATTGCTTGGCTACTTTTTAGATTCATTTATTTTAAATCAGTGTAAAGTGACCATCCAAAGTCCAGTTTGCAAGCATGCTTCTCTCCATCTCAGACGTGCTCACATGTATAGTTACTAAGGCCCTGTTTTGAAAATGTGAAAACGTCACATGCCATTTTGCATACAAAGATAGCTACTGATCCATTGTACATATTGTCAGTAGACATATGTTCCTGAGTATATTATGGCACTGATTGTTTATGAAAGAACAATCAAAATGAAGCATTTACCATTAATTGTGGATTGACTACTCCTTTCTGTTTTTTTCTGACAAGGTATTTCAGTTTATAGGTTTTCTCCATTTTTCAGCTAGTACATGCATACTTATAGCTGAGTCCCTTTGTATGACTCATGTTAAAATGATCCTCCAATGAACTTTACTGCTCACATAATTCATTTTTTAGCACTATAGAATATATGTCTATGTCAGTGCAGTGTATGTGTTAGCACACCAATTTTTCACCTTTTTAACAGCCATATATTACGTTCAGTGAAAGACAACTATCATACCTCATTTTACAGTTTTGTTTTTCATTTCTAGTGCATCTTCTGAAAAAATCCCTAATTTCCTACAGTTCAGGGCTCAGTCCTGCAGTCCTAATGCAGAACTCCTACTGAAGTTATTGAATTCTCTGGATTCTGAGTTAATTGTTAGGATTTAGGAATCAGGGATTTAGGATTAATGAAATCTGCACAAATGTAAAAATTAGAGAGACAAAGTGGGTGAGGTAATATCTTTTTACTGGACCAACTTCTGTTGGTGAGAGAGACCAGCAACATGTAAACTTGTAAGTCTTTTCAAATTATGTAAAGACTTAATTTGCATAGTAAATCACATTTGTGTGTAATAGCTAATCTATAGCAACAGTGCCATTTCCACTATAATATTTTGGCACATAATTTCCCTGGTTAGTAGCTTTAATGTTCTATAATTTGATAAACTACATACTATGACACTGCTTTCAAACTTTGGTATATATTACAAACTTACTACAATGACTTGTTTGACAGTGTAGTAAGAGTAATATGTACATGTGAGTGGTGTGTTAAGCAAAGATGTATGTTAGAGGTACATGAGGTACTACCATTTATATTTTGAAGAATATTTCAATTGATTTTTATATATAACGTTTTGACTTATATAACTTGTTTTAATGTTTTTTAGAAACTGTGTGGAAAGCATGTTTGAGTATCCTATGTTATCTAGGGCTTCACATTCCTTCCCCTTTTTCGATACTCTAGTACTGTGTTCTGTTTTCTTGAGAGTCCAAATCACACAGTCACCCCTGAAGCCCTATGCACATAGAACTCCCATTGATCTACAATAAGAATTCCTCAAGAGAAAGGCTTGCAGAAACAAATCAAATATCATAATTTAAGTATGTATATGGTTATGTAGACCAGTAAAAAAGGTGTTTCCAATGGATTATTAATTTCATACTTCGCCCCAAGTTTATATGAATTAAATATCCTTAGAATTTCAGATTGTAGCAGAAGAGCTTTTCCATTTATACACTATATAACAGTATCATGTATCTCATTACTCCGCTCCCTGCCACAGAATAAAGTGAATATCTGTTGTTCTTTGTTCAGTGTTTACTCATACAGTATATAAAAAGATTCTGGAATAACTCTTGAAATGCTTATACCACTGTCATCCTGAGTTATTTTCTATAAACATAAAACAAAGAAAAAGCAGATCTTCACCAACAATTTTAAATGTAATAAGCTATCAAGAATTGTATAAATTTACTTTTATTACAGTGTCTACAGATTCAGCACCCATATTAACATTTCTAAAACAGTAACCAATGGCTGGATGATCATTTCCTCAGTATCCACTGTGAGAATATTGTTGTAATATGTTGCAAATTGTTCATATTTATTTACTTTTTAAAACGGTTACCAACAGCAGTCTTTGTTATTTTTATTGTAATCAGTAAATTTACCAAAGAACTGTTTGCACTGTGTAATGAATGCTTCTCAGTTGAAATAAATGGGCTACATTTCCTAATATTCTACCTGTTAATTTCTTGAAGCTACATTGTGTATGTTTTTTATCGAATGGCCAGTCCAATGATTTCCTCAAAGGAGCTTAGTATTAACCCTCCATATCTGACACTAGAATGATCAATTAGTGGGATAAATAAATGTCACTTTAATAAAGTTATAGCTTTGTATTTAGGTGGTGAAAGTATATATTTACTATTTACTCCTTGCAGGGAGGGAGGACAGAGGGTAAAAACAGAATCAGAAAAGGAATTAGTTATTAGCAGCTGGGCACTTTACAGCTTCCCAGTCTAGTCCTTTCTCAGGAAAAAAAAATTGAAAGCTTTTTTGATATTAACCTTTTTTCACCCTAAGTAAATTGCACAGAGACTCTAAGGACACTTGGAGGCCACATATCACTTACCCATGTCTCATTCCAGCCCAATTCCTTCAGTCTCTCTACCACCTTCAAAATGAGTGCACTGTCACTTTTCTATCCCCCTCTTCTACAATTAGAAGAGGTTTCCTCCCATTCCACAAAGGGGTAGTCAAGCTCATACTGCTTGTTAGCAGCTGGCTGCTGCTACACCACTGAGCTTCTGTGGATGCCACGCCAGGAAGTCCTGCTTCTGGCCTCTGCTACAAGTGCATGCCATTTTCCTTTTGTTACTTTTTGGGCTGTGGTAGAACATGTTTGTCACTGAGAAGGGCAGTTGGGGTAGAGCAGGATTAGGACTTAATGCAGACAAGAGTCATGACCCATGCATGTGCATGCGACGAAGTGGGTAGTCACCCACGAAAGCTTATTGCTCCAATACATCTGTTAGTCTATAAGGTACCACAGGACTCTTTGCCGCTAGGTATTGTGACGGGACAAGGCCAGATGGCTATAGAAAAGTGGGAGAAGGGTTGCTTGGAGGGTCACAGTGAGTCTCTGAGGCTTGTGAAATCCACCAGGAAACGCGGGACCCAAGTAGTATTCCTCTGGGTGCTCTCCTTCAGGCATGCATTCACCTCCCTGTGCCTTTGGTCAGAGATGTTTGGTAACAATGCCCATTCAGCCAACTCATGCGCCCTACACATCTTCATGCCCGGTAGTGAGGCTATATAGGTCTGTGTGGGTAAACCACCTCAGTTCCTTCTCAATTGGCTTTGGCCTGAGACAAAGCATCGAGCATGCCCACTCTGCTGTGTTCATTAGATAGTAGTTAGCTATTTTGAGATTTCTCTTGTTTGTGTTTTTCCCCATTTCTGGCATAATTTTTGGACACTTAGTATGGGATATGACAGGATTCCCAGGCTTTAAACATTGCTCTTCCTTCCAGAAATCCTTCTCAATTAGCAATGGAAACTCTAGGTGTCTTAAGCACTTGCAGGATACAGCTTGAGAGTACATAGGTAAAATCTGTTCTTCGTTTAAAAACAGATCCCATAATAATAGGGAGCTAAAATTCAAACTCTGCATAATAGAGCAAGCCCTGAAACCAGTTTATGACCAAAGCACCAAGAACCCTCCCGTATGTAGTGTCCCATCTACTTCTGGATCCTGGTTACCAAGAACTTTTATGGGTAAGACTGTTGCTATCCCATCCTTTGCTGGGTCCCAGTCATCGAGAGCAATAAGGGTTCAGACGACCATTACCCCATTTTCCTCGAGGTCCTGATTACTGAGAGCTTTGAGGGATGAGAGGTCTACATCTGCACCTGCATTACCAACCATCAAAAAGAGCACAACTATTAGATCTCCTTTAAAGAGGTCTCAGTCACTGGAGACCTGAGACCCCCAAGAGCAGAGTTACTGAGGCGTCAGTTGTGTCCAGTACTGTGACGGTATCTAAGGCTTCTAAGAGACATGCGTCTATGAAAAAAGAACCAGTACCGAATACCTTCTCTGCTACACCTGGTCACAGCCTTGTTAGCAGACATTCTATGACAAAGATCAGCACCATCTTGCTATTTGGTATCCTTGATATATTTTTCAGCGCCCCTGGCTGCTCCATCTGAGTCTACGTTTGCACAGGCTCATCTGACCATATGTAGTAGTCAGTTATTCACCCTTGGTATTGATATCGACCTCCATTGTTCTTCCAGGACCACAGGATTTCCAGTACTCAAGCGATCTATTTTTAGCCAGTGAACCAGAGTCTCCTATACTGTCAGGTTCTACGGCATCTCTCGGTACTGAGATCCTCTTGGTCACCGACAGCACCTCTCTCGTCAAGACCCCCCAATTCACCAACTTCTACCATCCCAGGAGAGCACTTATCACCTCCCATGGAGAGATTCTGCTTGTGACTCGCAACTCTCAGTGCAGGGAGATCATGTTTATTCAGTGGCACATTACTCTCCTCCAGCCTTTTGGGATAACTGACAGTGGCTATCTCCTCTTATGCCTTATGGTCCACCACAGTGGCCTTATTGGGCCCAGAGTTCCCCCTGCAGGGAGCACAGAGATTCTTGCTCTCCCATACCTTCCTTCCCTCCTCACCAGCCAGAACCAATAGAGGAGACCTTTGAAGAACAAGAGGCAAGGGCTGATAAGGGCTGATGGTCATACTTCATATGAATATTTCATTGTCATTGCTGAATGAGTTTATAATGCCTCTACCACCTTCCATATCAGATGACTTCAGGCAATTCCAGGAGTTGATTAAGTTAATCACAGATATGCTTCAGATTCACCCTGAGGAAGACCAGGACTCCCATCATAAACTCCTGGGCATTTTACACATCTCAGCTTTGGCATGTGTGGCACTCCCAATTAATAGGGCTTTTCTGCAGCCAGCCAAGACAATCTGGCAAACTCCCACTACGACAGCCACCTCCATGCAAGTTTTTCATTAAGAAGTACTATGTCCAATCCAAGGATTCCAATTTTTTATTTATACACCCAGCACTGAATTCTTTGGTTGTGGATTCAGTGAACGAACATGGGTGGCTGTACACCACCCATGGTACCCCATATAATAAGGACCAGAAGTGTCTTGATCTTTTCGGTCACAAGAGCTACTCCCCTGAGAGATTACAATTAAGGGTACTGAATCATCAAGTTCTCTTGTCAACATATGACTATCTGAATTATAACAAATTTAACACTTTATTGGACATTTACAAGTGGAGCACTGTGAGCAATTCAAGAACGTCATTGCAGGCCTCAGGTACAGCAGATACTGCAGCTCAGTCTGTTTCCACTGTTATGGTGTTGTGAGGTGCATTTTGGCTACAGCTGTCGGGACTCCTTAGGGAAGTGCAGAGCACTGCTGAGGACTTTCCTTTTTGAAGGTCACAATTTTGTTTAGAGTCTACAGATGACTTCCTTTACACCTTGAACGACTTGAGGGCCACACACTGACCCTTGGGATCTATATGGCTGCAAATAAAAGAAAGTTTAGCACTTCTCAGAGATCTCACCCAGAACATTAATCTACTTCCAGAGGCCACCAAACCCACTGGCCAAGAGGCCTAGATATTCAGAAAAGAAGGGTTGGGGAACTGGGAGTTTTAATGGCAGATCCCACCCCCATTTACAGTATTCTTCAGGGAAAAGGTCTCTTTATGACCACATCCTAAGTTTTTACCTAATATATCCTCTGAATTTCATATTAACCAGACCATTCATCTCCCATTCCCCCCCCCCCCCAACAGCATCAGACTAGGCAGGAAGCTGCCTTCCATATGCTGGATGTCAGGAGGGTACTAGACTTCTATTTGGAAAGAACCAAACTATTCAGAAAGTCTCCCAGGCTGTTTGTTTCAATTGCAGATGGATCCACAATCCTCCCAGAGATTTTCAAGGTTGATCTCTGGTTGTATCATTTTATGTTATGATTCTGTCAGGATTAGAAAACATGCCTTATGGTGACAGACTCAAGGAGCTCAGTTTATTTAGCTTCACAAAGAGAAGATTAAGTCTATAAGTACCTAAATGGGGAACACATATTTAATAATGGGCTCTTCAATCTAGCAGAGAAAGATATGACACAATCCAGTGGCTGGAAGTTGAATCTAGACAAAATCAGACTGGAAATAAGGTGTAAATTTATAATGGTGAGAGTAATTAATCATTGGAACAATTTACCAAAGGGTCTTGGTGAATTCTCCATCACAGACTAGAGGATGACAATGGTCCCTTCTGGACTTGCACTCCAGGAATCTATGAAAACTCAACCTTCTTCTAGACTGCTAGACTATTTTACAAGGCTGCAGTCTACTTCCATGGCATTACTCAAGAATGTTCCATTTGAGTTTTGCAAGTTGGCAACCTGGACTTCCATTCATACTTTTTCCAAGTAATATGCCTTGCTACATGCCTCTAAAGTAGATGCTGTGGCTGGCAATGCAGTTCTGTTCTCTATATTAGATTCTGTTCTGAAGCTCCGTCTTCTTTGTGGGGATACTGCTTGGGAATCACCTGAAATGGAGCACCCATAGGGATACTACTTGAAGAGGAAGGAGAGGTTATTCAGCTTTTGCAGTAACTGGAGTTCTTTGAGAAGTGTGTCCCTATGGGACCCTCCTTTCTCTCTACTTCAGATTTTCTGCTGTGGGGCTTCATGGTAGAGAAGGAACTGGCTGGTGGTCATCCATGGAGCCCTATATATCCTTGCCACAGGGCATATATGGGGTGCATGCATGGACCAAACAAGCACCACTACCAAAAATCTCTGATCAAAGACAAAGGAAGCTCACATGTACTTGAAGTAGAGCACCCATAGGGACACATCTGACAAAGAACTCTAGTTACTGCACGAGGTGAGTAACCCCTCCCTCTTGCATATTAGCCATAGTTTAGTGAAGCTACTTGAAGTAATGAAAGCAGCAGGTAGTATCTATATAAGGCTTTGCTAGTTCTGTTTCTAACTTGGCTTTTTTCATATCTTTTGGATTAGATATAGGGTACCATACTGTCAAAGGCAAATGTGAGCCTCACACGATCTTATTGGGCAATACTGTCACAGCTGAGATGAACTGAGGCTCCCTATAAATATATGTATGTGTGTACACACACACACACACATATAAAATGTATGTGTATTAAATAATATATTTCATGAATGAAAAGTGGGAGGGAGCTGTTTGCAGAGTGTTTTATATGAAACTCCCTCAGCTCTGGAATTCAATTCCCCTTTGGTCCAGCACCGCCTGGATTTGTTATCCTTCAGGTCATACTGCAAGGCCCATCTTTGTTCCCAGACATTTGGAGAAGGTGGTTTATGGGGAGGGATGAGCAATTTTGAATCCATTAGGCTAGTTGGCTATCCCTTCTTATATACAGTGTAGACTTTGAGTGTCAAATTGAAATGAAGATGCAAAGAAGCCAAACTAATGTGTCACTGAAATATGCCTTCCCCCCCCCCACCCCACCCCCCAAATCTTGACAGAGAATATTCAACCATCCTTCTTTAAAATGCATCCATTTAAGGAGACCTGAACAGTATTTTTTGTCTTCACCTTAGGAGAGAATTGGTGTGGCAAAGTTTTGGTATACCCTGATCTAGTTAATTATATGTTTGACTTGTGGTTTTCTTCGCAGATACACTCAATTTCTCTTCATAATCAAATAGGGACCAAGTGTTTGAACTTCAGTAGAAGGCAAGTTAATAAATAAATACATAGAAGGGGAGAACCTACTACCTCCAAGAAAACCTTTAATAATAGCAGAGTTCATAAATACATTAACGAACTTCGTGCCTTCACTACAGTAATATATTCACCAAAATAAAGTTTCAAATCTAGGGGACAAATTGTTTGTTTAATATGTAATTCTATTACTGTGCTTTAGTATTCATCACTGAGTCTCGCTCTTTTGGTAACTTGTCATGATTGTAAAATAGAGGGAGCCTTGCTTAGAAGCTTTTGCTTCCATAAATGTCTTTGTGTTTGGCTAAGCTGGAGTACTGCCAGGGTTCCACAGAGTTAATTGCCATCTTTAATAACAGGGGTTTCAAAAGCTTCAATCATTTAGGACAAAACTTTCTGGCTGCTACTAATAGAATAGTTTGGGAAGGATTAAATTAGATTTGAAGTACTCTGGGCTAATTGATTTATTCCTGTTGTTTAACTTCATGCAAGGATTGGCTGGCTGCCTTTTATCGGCTGGCTGCCACGATCACCAGAGTTGCCTTTTATGGAATGACTACCCACTCCACACACACAACAGCTTTAAAAAAAAAAAAAAAAAAAGCCTTGCATTGTAAAATGATATGCTGCTATAGTGCTCTGTCATTATAAGATCTAAAAACATTTTACATAAATTGTCTTCAATCACCCTTGCAAGTTATACTCATTTTACGGATGAGTAATTTGAGGCCTAGAAGGCATTAAGTGACTTGCCCAAGGTTACAGAGCAAATCGGCGGTTTAGCTGAGTATAGAGCTCAGGGAGCATATCCTCAGCTGGTGCAAATTGTCATAGCACCATTAAACTCAATCTGCCCCCAGCTGGAGTCCTGACTTCCAGTCCCCTGCTTTAACCATTGCCTACTCACTCCTTAAATGGCCATACGCTCAGTGGTGTACAGAAAAACACAAAAGTCTTGCTTTATACTGAATTAGTATATTTTTAGTGAGACTTTCTAAAATGTTGGGAATATTCCATAGTTTTATTATAGTGATTAGAGCAAAGTATCAAAAAGATGGTGGAACTAGTTTCTTTATCAACCTTTCTGGACAGTTCTGACACTAATTTCCTAGAAACTGATTGTAACGTGGCATATTCGGGACTATGGCATCATAGACTATCCAGCAGAGAGAGAATCAGCTTGTAGCCTTCTGAAGGTCTTGCGCGCGCACAGAGCCCTGCATATCTGCGAATATCAGTGGACCATTTTTGCAGCTGGCGGATGAATGTGGATCCAAATTTTATATCTAAAGTCCTGCAAATCTGCTGATATCCGCTTTATATCTGTGGGCGCAGATATCCGTGGATTATTTTTGCAAATCGCGGCTCGAATGCAGATACAAATTTTGTACCTGGGCAGAGCTCAACATGTAGTCTATAACAATTAGTACATTGCAGATTTCATTACATTCATTTTATCACCCATGAGAAGGAATGTGATATGTGACAAAAAGCTTGTTAGATTGAATGTGTCATCATTAAATACCCATATGAACATTGATAAGTGGCAACCTCAAATGTTTAAAGGATTACTGAGCACAAAAGTCTGTGTCAAAATCCACTATGGAGAAGAAGAATGTTATCCTTATTGAAATTAATGAGAGCAAAATAAATTACTAGATAAGTCCTACTTAAGCTGGGCTGGAGGAAAATTTCATTACCAAATGGAATCATACAGAGTAACCAAGTGATCAGGGCACAATGTTTGCATCATGATGCACATCAATATGTGAATATGCTGAGTCATGGAGTTGTAATGATTTCACCTATTGACACAATATCCTGAGGCAGACATTCCTACTAATATCGGCCTGTTTCTCTGTTGTTATTTTGTGGCTTCTGTTGCTCAATTTCATGCAACATCTCTACTCTTCCTTCCCTCCTCTCCTGGCCTGTGTATGGTGGAAAGGAAATCTCTTCAGCTCCCACACCCCAGTTCATTTTCTTAATAATCTATGCTTTATCCCAGGCAGGGATGGGAGTGCTCCTGTGATTGGAGCTCTGGTATTCAGCCTGGTAGCAGACAGAGCACAGCATCAATCAGATATGCATAATCTACAAGAGTAACCAGAGAGCTGTGTGTAGCTCAGGAGCTATACATTGAACCTCCTTGTTTAGATCCTGCAGCAAAGCAGATAAGAAACTTGTGTAAAAAAGCAAGAAACATAATGGTTACGTACATTTAGGATATCTGTGTCTAGTGAATGCTTTAAGGCTTCTTCTCGGTAATATAACTTTACAACCCTACAAATCACATGCATTTAAATTTTTTTGCTATATTTTGAAAATCAAACTAAATCACTTACTCATATCTTTAAGGGGGCTCTAGTCTGCTGTTATCAGGATTGCAGCCATTTCTGGGAGCACTGCAGTGAGTTTTCCTTAATTTGGCTTGTCTTTATTCATAGGGATTAGCATAAAAATATACCCACAGAAGAAGAATTGGGGTTGTCTTGGGGGATGGAAAGAAAGTGTTTTTTATGGGGGGGTGAAAATATTCTAGCAAGTATTGTGCAGTTTTTCTCCACTGTTTATCCTATGGGGCCTTTTAGAATATGGAAACTGATTAATTTATGCACTTCATATATGAATATGCACCAGCCATATTATAGATAGAAGAGGATATTTCCCCCACCCCCTGTGCATCTGCCAACATACACAAATATATTAAGGAGCATATGCTGTGTAAGACATATACCTGCCCAGAGCTGTGGGGAGGCTGGAAAGAATATCTCTTGATACATGTTTGGCAGTTTTAGTGACAGATATTGCAACTACATGCAATATGGTTTATCGCTGTGGGGCAGGGATTGCATGCAACAGTTATAGGTTTGGAGGAGAGGGTTTGCCACAGCTTGGCCTGGAACTAAGAACAGTGGGGGGGGGGTGATGATGATGAATCACTCAGGTTGTAAAGACTTCCAGAGAGATACTCCCCCATGGGAAGGCTTGCGTATATTGATCCAGACTTGGTTTTCCAATGGCCAACAGACAAAGAAGAGGTTTTTGGCATAAAAAGGTTGAGCTGAAACCGATTTAGTGGCATTTTGTTGCATCGGAAAGAAGGCAACAAAATGCCAGGACTATAGGTCCAATGGGGTCTCCAAACCTTGCTGAAAGACTGATACCTAGTAGAGCCCGATGTTGGGGCTGAGGGTGACCTCTGATAAGCTTTTAGTAAGTGTGTGGGAACTTTTATTGTTTTTGTATGTTTTCTCTGTAATGTTTTCACCTTAAGAATTAATGGGAGGAATAGAGAAACCCTCTTTTTTTCCCCACAGACATTACAATATTTGCTATTGTTTATTTTATTTCATTGTTTATTTATCACAAATTAAAAAAAAGTAGACTTTCCCAACTGCACCTTTGCTCATCCTATGTTGCATCAGATCATAAGAGGAGTCATGTTGGGTCAGACCAAAGGTCCATCTAGCCCTTTGTGACCATCACTTTCCTGGTCCTGATCTGTAAGGTAGTATCCTGTTTTCCTTCAAATTCCTTCTCAAGACCCTCTTCTGTTGCTATGCTTACAAGAAATCAGCCAACATATTGTGACAAAGTTCCTCCTCTGCCTTGGTGGGTACTGCGCTTATTGGCGGATTTGCTTGCCTCAGAGATTCACAGCAGCCCTCAGTTTGGCCACTTTTGCTAGTGGCTCAAACCTGCCGTCCACTCAGCTAACCTCATCACTGGCCAGCATGGGGGAAACAGAAAACAAACCCCGCAATCTCTATGTCCCACCTAGTGAGTCCGGGACAGGCCAGATCCCTTTCCAATTTAGTCCTTCCCTTCTGGTGTTTCTCACAGACCGGGTCAATTCCTCCTGTGTCCGATCAGGAGTTGGGAGAGGATGCGGGGAACCCAGGCCCCCCCTCTACACTGGGATCCAGACCAGGGCCCTGTGGATAGCAGCTGTCTACGATGTTCCCTGTATCAGCTGTGTGACAACTACAACTCCCTGGACTACTTCCCCATGGCCTTCCCCCAGCCCCTTCTTTATCCTCACTGCGGGATCTTCGTCCTGAAGCCTGATCATACTTGAACTCTTCAGTTCTCCAGCAGTATACCTTCTCATTCCCTGCTCCTTGTGCACTCCCCTACTAACTGATGGGAGGTCCTTTTTAAACCAGGTGTCCAGATTAGCCTGCCTGCCATAATTGATTCTAGAAAGTTCTTAATTGGCTCCAGGTGTCTTGATTAGCCTGCCCATCTTAATTGGTTCTAGCAGGTTCCTGATTGCTCTAGTGCAGCCCCTGCTCTGGTCACTCAGGGAACAGAAAACCGTTTATCCAGTGGCCAGTATATTTGCCTTCTACCAGACTCCTGTACCCCACTGGTCTGGGTCTGTCACAATGTATGAAGCCATGGTAAGTCCACACCTTGAATATTGTGTGGTTCTAGTCACCGCATTTCAAAAAAGATTTATTAGAACTAGAAAAAGTATGGAGAAGGGCAACAAAAATGATTAGGGGTCTGGAACAGCTTCCCCATGAGGAAAGATTAAAAAAGACTGTTCAGCTTTGAAAAGACACAACTAAGGGGAGGATTTGATAGAGGTCTATAAAATCATGAAGTAGAGAAAGTGAATAAGAAAGTGTTATTTACCCCTTCGCATAACACAAGAATCAAGGGTCACCCAGTGAAATTAATAGGTAGGTTTAAAAACAAACAAAAGGAAACACTTCTTCACACAATGCACAGTCAATCTGTGGAACTCTTTGCTAGGGGATGTTGTGAAGGCCAAAAATATAACTGGGTTCAAAAAAGAATTAGATTAGTTCTTGGAAGATAGGTCCATCAAAGGCTATTGGTCAGGGATGCAGCCCCCTACTCTGAGTGTTCCTAACCCTCTGACTGCCAGATGTTGGGACTGGATGACAGGGGATGGATCGTTCAAAATTGCCTTGTTCTGTTAATTCCCTCTAAAGTATCTGGCACTAGCCACTATCAGAAGTCACTGGGCTAGATGGCGTTTGTGTAGTTCATCACATGATTGGGGTGGGTTTGATATCCTCCATAATGTGGGGGTAGGGAGGCTTTCCAATGGTCCAGTTTTCATTAGAAAATGCTTATTCCACAAAATTGAAATACTCTGCAGAACGTATTGATTTTGTTAAATTTTTCTATGAAAAATTATCAATTCATTTTGTTTTGATAAGGTTGAAGTGCTTCAGTTCAACTTTTTTACATTAGAAGTTGAACATGACAATGTACAGTGGGGGTTAGTTCAACTTAATTACATTGCGCAGGGTATGACATTTTTCACAGCCCTGAGTAATGTAGGTATGTTGACCTAAGTTTTAGATTTAGACCAGGCCTTAGGTAAACTGCATTAAACCCCTGTTTGGACACACTCATTCAAAATTAAAGTGGCTTTAATTTAGTTTAGCTTAATTCACTTCATCAAACCCTTGTTGACTTTAGGATTCAATAGAATAACGTAGGGATAAATCTAGATAATCCTTACCTATAATTCCCATTGTTTTTCTCTTTCATCTTCATAGCAGTGCTGGGGGATGCCACACTACAGTAACATGGCACTGTTCAAGTAGGACATTGAACCAAAGTCCTGTGAAGATATTTCAGCAGGAAATAAAGATCAAAAGTTAAATCTTGGCCCCATTGAAGTCAGTGTGAGTATTGCTCTTGTCTTCATTGTGGCCAGGAATTCACTGTAGATCTCAAGCTCTCCTAAAAATATTCCTGAGGTTATGGGGTTTGCATGGAGAGAGGAGAGACCTGGGATTCCCTTTGAGAGAATACAGACAAGCTTTTTGTTTCTACTGGGTCATAGTGATACAAGAGGAAAGACGTTTGGATAGGAACAGTTCAAATGGTTAGTTTCTGAACACTGAACAGTATCTTATAAAAGCCCCACCAAAATAAATAGTGACTACAGCTTATATAGTCCTTGTCCTGCTGCCGCCTTTGGCATATGACCAGTACTATGGATGTTTGTGTGTGTACAAAACAATTCCCATGGCAACTCTCAGAGATGGAAGGCAGCCCATGAGACAATTGCCCGTTACACAGTCCTGGCCACTTGCAGGCACTCAAGGGCCTGAACCAGAATGCACTTCATTAGACAGACAAGCAACAGCATGTCACTATAAATTAATAGCAGAGTTTCCTTGAAGGAATTCCTTCTGCTACCTGCAGGTTCATCACTGCATTCCCACACAGTTTTAGGTGATGGCAGCCCAGGATGTATTTCCAAGACAGAAATCCTGTGAAAAGAAAATATATTCTGTACAGGAGTTGTCACCACTTGTCATCAATTTCTCATTCATTTTGCTGAAATCTCCTAAAGGGCAAAGAAAAAAAAAAAAAAAGCAGCCATGTGGGCCATGCTCTAGTATTGACTGGTTACAAGAGAAATGCGGGTATAAAAAAATACCTTTCTGGCCAGACTTCATGACTGTCAAGCATTCCTCCTATTGGAACAGGTGCTCCCACTGCCTCGCCCCCTGCCAGCAAACATCAAATTACCCTAGGCAGTTTGCCAAATTATGAGAAATGTGGCTGCTATTTAGGATTTCAATTAGCAGGTTTTGGTCTTCAGAGACGAATAAGCTTCTCAAGGTTTCTATTGTTACATCAGTCATTGCACAGTAGAGCAAGGAGACAAGCACAGAGAACAGGGCTTATAGAGATGTGTTCATTAATACGTTCTTCTTTGGGGTCTTGAAAAGAAATTCCTGCTGTGTCGCTGAAAAACTACTCCCTTCCATCAATTAAATTTTAGCGCCAATTAGCTATCTCCATGGAATATATTAATTTCAAACTGTAAGACAGGAAGAAAAAAATTCCATGGGATCTAGGACTTTATTGCACATACTTTCTTCAATATACAGAGTATTCTTATAGTGTTTTGCCAGGCAGGATTGCTCCCAGTCTGGAATGGAGACAGTGGTCCAGATCCTCAAAAGTAAATGCTTCTGAGAATCTGGCTCCCTGTATGTACTCGTGTGAAGGATACAATTAAGGCCCTACCAAATTCACGCCATGAAAAACGCATCACGGACTGGGAAATCTGGTCTCCCCGTGAAATCTGGACTTTTGTGTACTTTTACCCTCTACTATACAGATTTCACAGGAAGATCAGCATTTCTCAAATGGGGGTCCTGAGCCAAAAATGAGTTGTGGGGGGAGGGGTCATGAGGTTATTGGGGGTTGGGGTCATGGTATTGCCATGGTATTGCCAGCTCTGAAGGCAGCACCACCACCAACAGTGCAGAAGTAAAGTATTGCACCTTGCTCCTTACAATAACCATGCGACCCCGCACAACTCCTTTTTTGGGTCAGAACCCCTGCAGTTACAACACCGTGAAATTTCAGATTTAAATAACTGAAATCATGAAATTTACAATTTTAAAATCCTCTGACCATGAAATTTACCAAAATGGACTGTGAACTTGGTAGGACCTTAGCTATAAAGTTTGGTATCTCTATACAATGAGTCCTTCAGTCAGCAAGCCCCTTTCTGTTTCTGATGAAACTGCAGCTAGAAAATGCATTCAGTCCAAGGTAATTCTGTACCAGAAAGTTTTTAACAAATTGAATGGATTTCAGAGAGAAGCAAAAATCATTAGAGGGCTGGACTGACTGATTTACGAGGGAACTTAAGAAAGTTTAGCATGTATGCCTTAGTCAAACCACCACCAAGGAATGAACAAATAAGATTGCCTCCATAATTACTTTAATGGAAATACTTGAAATGCACAAGGAAAAAACCCAAACTTTGTGGGGGTTGTCCAAGGAGGTATAAACAGGGTTAACGGAATGAAATTTTTGGGAATATAGTATTATCAAATTCTTAAGATTCAGGAATAGTCTTTGAAGTGGTGAAAACTTACTCTCTTGGGGGATTTAAATCATTGGGAAATATACTCTTCTTCCACTAATACAAGGCTGTGATAGAACCCTCATATCTTAGCACTCTTTATACAGTGGAGAGTAATAGTATCCACATACTAGGGTTCCAGATTATTTTGCTTTACTTATTTTAGTGTTGCTTTGTGTATTTTGCTTCCTTATGGATCTTTCTGGTTAGCTTAATTATAAAAATGTTACACACAGTGTGTTGGTACAGACCATGAAGCATATACAAAAACTAATAAGTAGTTTATTCTTGAATTGTAATAAAACTAAATGCATCAATTCTACTTTTATTTTTATGGCACCTAATTTCTTGGTCAGTATCTACAAAGGTCCAGTCAATATCTACAAAGATCCACTAGCATGATTTTAAAAGGATCTTTATTCTTTCTCAGTAGACTGTGTTGGAACAGATACTTGCAATATTTATTAGGTATCATTTTGTTAATGTGTTAAAACCTTTATTATTGTCTTACTATGTTGTGTATTCCTTTTTTAATAAAGATAAGGTAGCAAATAATCCTATCCTGAAAACAGGGCTTCATTCCAAACCAGTCAATTACCAAGTAAACTGAAATATCCTATATCAAGATTTTAATCAATTAATCACAGTATTAATTGAATAAAGTGAGTGTCTGTGGCTACTCTCTTCAATACAATCTATGTAGTAAGATTCCAGAATTGTCACTCTGTCTGTGTGTCACTCTGCAGTCTAGATAGCTGTTTGAGTCAGTATGAAACAATAGAAACAGCTACAAGCATGGTTCAGAGCTGTTTTTGTTTAGAATATCACCAGGGTCAATCATTACTGGGTTGACAGTCAGTTAACATCCAATTTTCAAGTTCTCAGCTATTTCACACTTTATGAATTACACCAGTACGACAGCACAGGCTTTCACCTAGTAGTAATATACTCCTTTGAGTTTCTACCAACACAGATTTACGTAATACTAAGAAGTGTAACTTGTACTATTGTTGTGCAGAGACCTGTATTTTAAGTT
The DNA here is from genome assembly GCF_965152235.1 of Eretmochelys imbricata. Taxonomy (NCBI): domain Eukaryota; kingdom Metazoa; phylum Chordata; order Testudines; family Cheloniidae; genus Eretmochelys; species Eretmochelys imbricata. The sequence continues at coordinate 37,239,420 of NC_135574.1, forward strand.
GTCCAACCTAGCCAGTTATATAAAGTTGTCTACAAAAGTAAGCAAAAGCTAGAAATAGAAATCATGTTACAAACTGGATTGTTTCAGTTAAAAGAAATACACAAAGGGGTCTTCAAAGCTTCTTTTAATGTCATGGATTAGGCTCATAACAAGCTGAAAGATTCTAGAAATGAGAGGAAATGTTAGTAGTTAAAAACCCCAGCATGTGTTTTGAATGAATAATTTTAACGGGATTTGGTTTCCTCACCTTTCTGGACATTGTTTATCTGGAGCTTGCTGAAAGAGCCATCTGGACAGCAGATCAGTTGGACTGGAATGAGTGAGCTACACAAGTATGGCTGCGGCTTTCCCCATTGTCTCTTCAGTCCTGGGATCCCACCAGGATCATTATTGTTCTGATCCTACAGATATTCTGACCAAGCCTGAAACAGGAAACCAAGTGACATCCCCACCTCAACTGGCTTTGGTTAACTCCTAAACTGCGCAGTGGGAGGCAGCATGGATAGAGCACTGGCCTGTGATTCAGGACACCTGGGTTCTATTCTCAGCTCTGATATTAGTCTGTTGGGTGACCTGGGCAAGTTACTTTGCCTCTCTATGCCTCACTTTCTGTATCTGTAAAATAGGGACAGTGATACTGATCTCTTTTGTAAAGCGCTCTGAAATCTACTGCTGAAAAGCACTATGTCAGAGCGAGGGAGTATTATATTATCTAAAACGTGAACCTGAGTAAACCAACAAAAACTCACAGGAAATCCTGAACCACACTGAATGCTTTATTTTTTCTAACTTACTAAAATAATAGACTGTTGTATCAGATCATTGCAATATTTATAAGGTACCTTTTTGTTATTTTTTAAAAAAAGTAATATTAGCATTTTATCCCAAACTGAGGTAAAACACAATACTATATAATGTGTGCACTGTAGTAGACAACATCTCTAACAAATAGTCTCACATCTACCTATATAAGATACAGGTAGTATCTGTGAGATGTACTGCCACAGTGGCAGGCAGCAGAGGGACCTGAGTTGAAATGGTATATAGAAGACAGGGTGCCAGGCATGTAGCCTTTATTTTAATTTGACTGGCTAGTCCCTAGGCTGCTTTTATCCCCTTCCTTTCTGGTGTGCGGTGAACACCCCATCACAGGAAGGAAGCAAGATGGTGCCAATGGTTCTGGGGACAATTTCACCAAAGTACTTACACGATCTTCTCAGTCTCCGCCTGATTACTTCAGACAATATCAGGAGCTCATGCACAGGGTGGTGTCCGAGCTAGAGATTCAGCTTGAGTAAGTTCAGGAGCCTCAACAGAGATTTCTGGACATTTTTCAGCCTTCTGGTCCCAGTCGGATGGTCCTTCCAATCAACAAGGCCATCATGGACCTAGCAAACGTGGTGTGGCACATTCCTCCTTTTGCTGCCTCCCCAAAGAGAACCAAGGAGTGTTACTTTGTTCTGTTCAAATGGTGGGGGGGTGGGGCGTTATCCTCACACCCACCACCTAACTCCTTGGTCGTACAAGGAGTTACAGAGTGATCCAGGAAATAACACCCAAAAGTTACTCCCTCTGACAAGGCACCCAAGCACCTCAACCTCCTGGGAAGAAGTCTTTTCTCTCACCTCCCTTCAGTTTAGGATCTCAAACTATCAGGACCTCCTGGCTAAATATTATTTTATGCCAAGTTTCTAGAGTTTAAGGACAAGTTCCCAGTAGGAGATCCCACTTCCAAGCCTTAATTAACAAGGGCAAAATGGTGATCAGAACTTCCCTTCAGGCCACAGAGGATGCTCTGGACACTGCTTACAGAGGAATGTCTACAGTTATTGTTATGAAAGGGACTTGTGGATATGATCCCCAGGCTTCCCTAGAGATGTGTCGAGTACCCCCACCAAGGAGTTAGATTGGTCCTTTGATATCACCAATCTGTTCCACAAAATGACAGATGCAGGTCTTCATTCCCTCAAGGACAACTGTTTGCTCTTTATATTCCTGCCCCCAGGAAAAATCATCATAGACAGGGCTATACAGCGAGTCCATCTCCTCAGTCCTCGTATCATTAACATCCTCAGGAACTAGCATGTAAAAGACAGAGGGTTTATAGGACCAGGAATGCAGCCCCTGCAACATCCACCACCACATCTCACTGTAACTCGAAGCCAAAGAGTTTCTTTTCATGGGACTGTCGAGACCCACATTCCTTTATTGGTACTACATTTCCCTCCTCAGGGTTTTGGAAGCCACTTTATCCAATTAGTCTGAAACTGGAGGCCCTAACTACTAACAAATGGATACTGGAAATTATTCACAGAGGCTATCTAGTCAAGTTTCTCACAATTCCTACCCACTAACCCCTTTCCTGGTTCCTTTTCAGGGACCACTCCGAGCCATAGAAAGAGTTCCACTTCATCATCAACAGAAGGGATTCTACTCCCCTTACTTCTTGCTCCCCAAAAAGAGTGGGAGATGGAAGACAATTCTCAAACTGAACATATTCATCCAAAAGCTAAAATTCTGCATGATCTCTTTGGCATCAATAATTACATCTCTAGAAGAAGGCACATGGTTTGCAGCTACTGCATACTTTCACAGACATTCACTCATCCCACAGGAGGTTCCTCAGGTTCCTCTTCAGTCAGGACCATTATCAAGTAGTCCTCCCCTTTGGACTAGGTAGGTACCCAGGATCATTACAAGAGTTTTTTCAGTGGTGGAGCTTGGATGAGAAGAAAGGGTCTCATGTCTTCCCATACTTCAACAATTGGCTTCTGATGGGCAGATCATATGAAGAAATCCAGCGGGCACCCTGCTCATTCTACTGTCTTCTCTAGATGTTTGTGTCAAACACAAAGAATCCATATTGGTCCCCAGGAAGTCCATAAATATCACAGGGGTCACATTGGACTCATATATAGCAGGAGTTTAACTTATGGTATATTCAGACCCTAGACTTCAGTCAGAACTTGCCTTTCCTTCCTCGGCCACATGGCCTCACACACACATTAAACTATTTGCCAGGCTCTATCTTCCTTGTCTGAAAGCCTGGCTCCTGTCCCTGTACTCAGAGAGGAGCAACATTATGACAAGATGAAAATTCGGTCCAAGGTTTTGGACTATTTTGTCTGATGGACAAAGCCGGTAAAGGTGCAAGTGGGGATCCCTTTCCTCACATCGACTCCTGAGGCAACGGTCATTACTGATGCCTCCCTCTTAGGCTGAAAAGCTCGTTGGGGCAATCATACCGTGCAAGGCATCTGAACCCTTCAGCAGTCCAAAATGAATATAAATTTACTAGGCTCAAGTTTCATATGAGTCAAACTATCCACTAAATGGTATTTTTTTCCCCCCTAAACCACATGCCTCAGATAAAGAGGATGCTGTATTCTCTGCATGTCTGAAGAGTGCTGGCCTTTTTATCTATAAAAGTCATTAGAAAAACACCTAAACTATTTGTTTCCATAACACAGAGATCAAGGAGTCAAACTATATCTGCACAGAGACTTTCAAAATAGATTTCTGGTTGTATTATCCTTTGCTACCAATTAGCCCTGGGTGGGGGTGAGTGCTCATTCCACCAAAGTGCAAGCAATCTCAGCGCATCTCTGAGAGATGTACCTCTACTGGAGATGTATAGGGCAAATACTTGAAGCTGCTTTTACACCTTCATAAAACATTATGCTTTGGTTCAATCTTCTACTGCAGACACAGCTGTAGGGACAGCAGTATTAGAGTCAGCCATCACGTCTGTGTCCTCTTTGACCGCTGCTTCTTAATCTCCACCATATTGAATACACACAGGGACCATCAGTTGAGGAAGAAACTCCAGACTTGGGTGGATGGTGCATTTGTCTACCTACATGTGTAATACAAATAGGAACCATGCATCTCAAAGAACTTCCAGTTACAGGTAAGTAGCCTCCATTTCATTAGCTGCTCTGGTCTCAGTGCAGTGTCAGGAGATCCTCTCACAAGAATACAGTGGTTCTATGAAGAAGTAGTCAGTGAGACAAGGTATAGTTTGCTAGCCTTCACTGTTAAGACAGGGCACCCATTTCCGCAAATCATCACTAGGGGCTAGGTTCACAAAGAAGGTCAGGCACTGAAGAGGGGTTGGCTGACCCTTTGCACCCCCTTGTGTCTGGGGTGCCTCTGCTCTGCAATCTATTCTCCTGCTTCCAGGCCCTTTTCTTTACAGAGACTCCACACACTTGCTTGTCTAATCACCTCCTTTAGAGGGGTCTGTGTTTATTCAAACCATTCAAAACAAAACTCAGAGTCCCAAAAATCTGTTCCAAAGCATGGCTGTTACCTCACAGCCTGGGCTTAGCTTGCAGCTGTCCTGCTCAGTGCTCACTTCCCAGAGTCAGTTCTCCCAAACAACTGCTTCACCTCTCTTATAAGGAACCAGCTGCTTGCTGTTCCCTGCCTGTGCCAGTTGTGTCTGGTTAGCTCATTTAGCAAGCCTGTTTCAGGCCTCAGGTCTCCTGCAGAAAGCTGCCTCATTCTCTTACTCCTTTTTCTCTCTCACAGATACCTAGAAAATAACTAGGATTCACAGAGCCTGAGTTTGGTGCCTCAGCTCCCTACAAAAAGAATGGGGAGAGACATGTGCCTGAGAATGGGATTCACAAAAGTCAGCACACCAGGCGGCTCCTCACCTAACCTTGCCAAGGGGAGATAAGCCCTGCCCCTCTCTCCGAGATAGGGCCTTGGATCAGGCTGCAGGGGAGGTGCTTGGGAATCTGCCTGGGATTCTCAGTTGCAAAGCCTCTCTAAAACAAAGCCCCAGGGGGGAGGCTGTTGCTTGTAAATTTTAGCCCAGTGCTAAGAGCACTCACCTGGGATATGGGAGGCTCCAGGTTCAACTCCCCTCTCCACCTTAGGGGAAGAAGAGATTTGAAATGGGATCTGCCACCTCTCACAGGAGTGCACTAGGCTTTGTGTTATTGTGATTTAGGGACTCCCTTAGTCTCTCCTGTTGAAACTGTTCCACAATGGAAAAATAAATTTTAAAAGTCACTGAAGTAGCCAGACTGGATCTTTGGTCTCCCACCTCTTAGCTGAGTGCTTTAGTCACTAGGCTACAGCATCATACTCATGCTTGCTGGCTCATTTATTCTGTAGCCTGCTAGTTAATACTCATCTCACAGGGGTGTTGTGCCAATAAATTTATTGATGTTCGTGAAAGCACACAGATACCATAACGATAAGCACGATAGCAAAGTCATTGAGGAAATTAATAATTCTGTTTTAAGAGCAAGGACTGAATACTGTGCAATAAATGAGGTCTGGGGCCACATATAGAACAATAAAGAGAAAACAACTTATTCAGCGAGTGCCATTCATCCTGTGCATTGAATGAGGCATAAGGTCCTACAGAAAATTAATGCGATCATGTAATTAATGACTGTATCATAATGAACACACAAAAAGGAGCTGAAGTAAAGTTGCACAGGGACTCTCAATTTTGGCATTTCCTGACTTCTGAGTGCTTGACATTGAAACTGTAACATTCTTTTAATGTAGTTTTTTTTTAATACAAAATTTTAAAGAATCCTTGTTTCAAGCAAGGTGTAGAGTGACAGTTAAGGTGTAGTCAACGTAATAATAGTACTCAGCTCTGACCATAATCATTGTACACACCCTGGGAATGTACTGACTTGGTATTCGATGTAGTGATATGGTAGTGACAAAATTCAATCTTTGCTTTGGTTTAACGTTTCAGGATAACTCTTTTTCTAGTGTATACTGTTCAAGGCAACATAAAAAACCTAGAAAATGCAGTGTAATCTTTGTAATGCCATATAATTTACTATCAGCTGAAAGTACACTGAGTCTAAGTCACTAAAAAATGTTGTGCCTTCTTCTAAAGATTAACTACATTAGGCTTCATTGGCGGGTTGGACTAGGACCTGAGGCCCCCTGCTGGAGACCTTGTGGTCCTGCCACACCCTGCCCCAGAAAGGGGCAGTAGAGAGGTCCTCCAAGCTGCCTCCAGTGGCTGTGTGGGAAGCAGCCAATCAGGACCCAGCAGGCCAGTATAAGAAGAGTTTCTTGCTAAAGTTGGAGGAGAGTGGATGGTGCTCCAAGCTGCCCACTGGGACTCCATGAGGAGAACGCCCTGAGGTAAGGGTGAAGAATGTGCGGGAAGTAGCCCAGGGAAGTATAGCAGCAGTTTATTTAAAGGGACATTGTGAGTTGCTGGGAAAGTGGCCTGGACTTTGAGGCACCCCAGAAGGGGAACTGAACCATAGTGGCCCCAGCTGAAGAGATGTGGGGCCAGAAAGGCCCTGAGAGGGCAAAGACACTGCCTCCAGGGAAGGAGCCTGGGGCACTGCTCTATTCTAGAGCAGGGACAAACTGAGAGAGACATCACAGAGGGCACTGAGAGAGCCCCCTGTTGGACTTGTATGAAAGGGGTTTGCATTGCCTGTATCTCACAGACAGACTGGGTATGGCTTGGCTGGAGGGCTGACTCACTGAAAACCCACCACAAACAGAGAGAGAGTGCAAGCACATGCACTCAGCCGGGGATGCTTGCAAGAGGTGAGTGTGACCCCCATTATGCTCCCTTTTTATGCTGTTATCTCAAACAATTAGTTTGACTACTGATCTATGTGGCTTTCCAGATATGTCACATATAGGATACACAACTTTTTTTTTTTATGGGGAGGGGAAAGGGGGGCTAGAGTTTAAAAATAATAAAACAAATTGCTGAGTATTGTTTTAATGAGCAATTTTGTACTATGACTATATATGTCCAATTTTAATAAAGTGAGACAAATGAGCTTCTATTCCAAATACAGTGTTCCTTTATTTATGAATGCAATCCCTCAATTTGGGGAAGGGCCTGACCCCTCCAAGGCCCCAGTTGTCAATGCCCATGATATAATAGGCACTCTGGCTTTAGGATTTTTCATTTGGCCAGAGGTAATAAGTAGCGGTATGTCACTTTCATCGCTACCATAGTACAAAATACCAGACAAAACAACAATAAACTGATGTAAACAGCATATTTTCAGCCTTTCTTTTCCTCTGGCACAAGGCCACAGGCAGGGTCAACCCAAGTTTAAGATTTCACCAGGTGTAAAGCCACAGACTTATCAATGGTTTTGTAAAATTTGGTCTGTTCAGCTGACAATGAAGCATATGTCATTCTTCTTCTAAGGGCATGGCTACACTGGAAACTTCAAAGTGCTGTCGCGGGAGTGCTCCCACGGCAGCACTTTGAAGTGCGAGTGTGGTCGCGCTCCTGGTAATCCACGTCCACGAGGGGATTAGCTCCAAGCGCCGGGAGCCTGTTTACACTAGCTTTAAAGCGCTCTGACTTGCTGCGCTCAGGGTGGTGATTTTTCATCCCCCCTGAGCCAGCAAGTTAGAGCGCTATAAAATGTAAGTCTAGCCAAGCGCTAAGACAGTAGGGATGTGGGGGTATTGTCATAATGGTATTATCTAGAGCACCTAAAGCCACATCATGATCAACTGCTGTTAGAGAATGACCCAAAATAATTAAACATGTTTCTAATCCCCAGTTTACAGATGGGGAATTGAGGCATAAACAGATTAAGATCAAAAGTGTCCATTAATTTTGGGTGCCCAATTTGAAATGCCTGATTTTTCAGAGTACTTAAAATTTTATAGCACTTAATTGTTCAAAGCATAGCTCCTGCTGATGTCATTTGCAGTGGTAATTGCTCAGCATTTCTGTAAATGAGGCCCTTGGGTCTCAAGCCGGGCATCCAGAAATAGTGACCATCTGTGAAATGTTTGGGTTAAGTGATTTTTTGTCCAGCATCACACAGGAATTTTGTCGCAGCAGCAAGGTTAGAACACCGTTCTCTAATACAGCATTCATAGAATATCAGGGTTGGAAGGGACCTCAGGAGGTCATCTAGTCCAACCCCCTGCTCAAAGCAGGACCGATCCCCGACTAAATCATCCCAGCCAGGGCTTTGTCAAGCCTGACCTTAAAAATATCTAAGGAAAGAGATTCCACCACCTCCCTAGGTAACGCATTTCAGTGTTTCACCACCCTCCTACTGAAAAAGTTTTTCCTAATATCCAACCTAAACCTTCCTCACTGCAACTTGAGACCATTACTCCTTGTTCTGTCATCAGCTACCACTGAGAACAGTCTAGATCCATCCTCGTTGGAACCCCCTTTCAGTTGTTGAAAGCAGCTATCAAATCCCCCCTCGTTCTTCTCTTCCGCAGACTAAACAATCCCAGTTCCCTCAGCCTCTCCTCATAAGTCATGTGTTCCAGTCCCCTAATCAGTTTTGTTGCCCTCCGCTGGACTCTTTCCAATTTTTGCACATCCTGCTTGTAGTGTGGGGCCCAAAACTGGACACAGTACTCCAGATGAGGCCTCACCAATGTCGAACAGAGGGGAACAATCACGTCCCTCGATCTGCTGGCAGTGCCCCTACACATACATCCCAAAATGCAATTGGCCTTCTTCAACTGTCTAAACTACAAGACCATCCTTTCTCCTTCTGCAAACTACTGCATCATTCATGACACACCTTTCAACTTAACTAACATACGAGGCATGAGTCCTACATTCTTTCACCACACAACTCTGATTCATCCCCAGAGCAGATCCACTCTGTGTACCAAATGAGGTAGGGTCTGGTGGGAAAATAGCATATGATCATTGTCAGGGTTCAGGGCAAATGCACCTGTATTCCCCCTCCATTGTCCAGCAAGAACACACACTTTTAGGCTTCAGACTTCCTAACTATCATCTTGGGCAGAGATCCCTGTCTCTCTTTCTCTCCTGACTGGGGTTTTTCCAGGCTGTACAATCCCCTCCCTAAACTGCATTATTCCCAGCAAGCCAAATGGCTTGAACAGCCAGCATCTGCATTTTGCTTTCCCTCCTGAGGCTATGAACAGTGTACTTGCCCCCCAGTTATAAATTACCATACAGCTCTTTCTAAGCAACCACATTTATTGATAAGGTGAAAGCATTACAGAGAAAACATAGAAAAACAATAAAAGAACCTACACGCATGCTAATAAACTTACTCAAGATAATTGAAACTCTAACAGCTCTGGTAAGTGATCAGTCCGGCAGACTCCATGTGGGTTTTTCTATGGTTACAAGTTCATAACTGCTTTAGTTCAAAAGACCACCCCTAGGAACAGTTCATTCTTTTCTTTATACAGCTTGGACCTTTGATCTTCTCCTTTTGTAATGGAGATCTGCATACAAAGGACCCTCCTCAGGGAATCGCTTCAAAAGCCTGAATTTTTGCATAAGCAGAGGTGGTACATTTGCATTCACTTTCCCCTAGAGATTTCCTGGGAAATCCATGTAATTTTGTTTGTCCCAGAAATTCATTCTGGTCTGGCACATTGTTTCAAATAGTGCTTTGAAGTTCATAACACTTTTCAGATTTTACACTGGTCATATCTCCCCTGCTGTAGAAGTTGCATACAATTCCACAGTAATACAGAAACTTTGCATTTTTAAGACATTGGACTCCAAAGCTACCTTAACTTAATTCAGTAAGGTTTCTCAGGGACATTACAGGAAATTGCGATATCTGTCACAATCATGTAATTAAAGACTGTATCATAACAGTTTTGGAAGTTTCAGTAAATGTTGGTAAACATCAATTTCACCACACACACAGGTATTTCCATCAATAGTAGTGAAAATTTAGGATAAGCAAAGCAAGGAAAATGCTGCCTGAGAGCATATTAGAATTTGATGTGTAGATATTTTGTTTTTATACTTTGACATGTTATTGACAATTTTGTTTTTTAATGGTTTTTAACCATTGGGATTCAAAAAATGTTAAACTTTCTGTCATTAAATAATTTTCTGATAATTCACAGCCCGCATAATTTCTCTGAACTGTGACAATCTGAACAGGTTAAATTTTAAAAAATGCTTAAAAATAAACATTGATAAATTCTATCCAGCCTAAGCATAATGCACATACGCAAAGGGGCTGAATTAAAGTTGGACAGATACTCTTAATTCTGGCATTTCTTAGCTTTTGAGTGCTTGACTTTGCAACCTTAAAATTCCTTTAATGTAGTTTTTGGGCTTTAAAAACATAAAATTCCATCATGTGAAACCATATTGACTCCCACACTGTTCATCAGTGGGGTTCGGACCTTTGTGTCCACTGCACATAGCTCTCCCAGGTGAGCTAACAGAGTAACTTGTAGTAGTAGTGAGTTGTCATCCTCTGTGTGAATCAGCCTCTCGAGTGAGATGAGGCACACATGATGCCAGTTGGTTTCATAGCTTTTTGCTGACAGCAATGAATGTTAAAACTGAGAAACCTGGGTTCTGTTCCAGGTTCTGACGGGAATGTTCTCTGGAGGTTACAGTCCTGCTTTCGTTCTCTGTCCTCCCTGGTGCCTTATCTCAGTCTCACTCTAATCTCCCTCACCCACGTCCATACATGTATCCTCTGCTCCAGTCCCTTCTCCTTTCCCCTTCCCCTTGACTGCAAGTCCCATTCCACTTCCCTCCTTCCCATCTCCTCCTCTTAATCCACTCACCCCCTTCTTCTCTTTATCCCAGCCTCCCCCCACCCCATCTCCATTCCCCTGGGCTCCAAATTGAGTTTAACTGGAAGAATCAAACATGTCAACAAGACCCAATATATCATTCTTTTTATTCTAATTGAGTCAGACATTTCCTGTAAACTTGATACCTGGATTATTTCCCTGTTACAAGAATGGCAAATGGCTCATGAAATGATAGACTTCAGAAATATAATATTTCAATTAAAGAATATTTCATGGGAAATTCCAAACAAGCAATTGGAAATGAACTGTGGTCCAAGTCTCTGCTGAGCATCATAGCAAAAGCAAGTCCCTAGGTTCATTTAGGTTGCTGAAAAACAAACTGTGGCATGATATCATCGGCAGATGTTGAATATATCACTTGATGTATTTCTTGTGGTTCGTGTGCTGAAGAATTGACCAAACCATTATTCCTCTTTGTGTAAAAGCAGCAATACATCTGTTAAAAATTTCACTGGAACCATTGATTTTCCAATAGAACTATATAGCTCTACAGATGTAACTAGTGATACAATGTTAGATATGGAAAATTTAGACATTATTTTGCATAGGAAAGTATTTAATATTTGATCAGTATTAAAGGTCAACATCTTTTAACACTTTATATTCTAAATCAGTTTAAGGCATAAATTAAACATCCAGTATTGAACAGCTTTAACATTTTGAACAAGTACCAACTACTTCTCCATCATTGTTACTAACATACAGTACTTGCCATTTATATGTCAGTATTTACCCACTAATATCTCTAGCTATTTCCAAGTACAGAGAAATGGTAACTATGGTAAAATGTTGAATTTGTAATCATCACTGTATGAGGAAGACATAAGAGTTTTGTATATGGTGCATATGATTGGTTACATAATTAAGGTCTAATCAGCTGAACCTTTTTAATGAAGAGAGACCAAGAACAACGGTAAAATGTAGCTCACTTTTGTTTTCAGATGCTGATGGTTTTCTCTGAAAGTTAAATAACTAATAAACCATGGTTTTCAATGAGGTGCAAGGGATTGAATTGTAATGGAAGATGTCTGGTAAAAACTCTCCCCTTCTTTGAAAATAGCAACACATTTGCTTTAGATGTGAGATGTAGCATTAAAAGGGGGCACTGTCAATGTTGTTAAGATTTAAACTAATCTGCATTCAGAGATGCCTTTTTAAAGAGTTTAATCCATCCAAAAATATCATCTTCTGTGGGCCAGCAGCTGAAGAAATTTGGTGAGCCATCTACGTTCCACATTCCGTGAAGCTAGCTACATGTCTTCATTGGTCAAAGTAGAGTACAGATTTTACTTCATTAGTCTGTGCCATTCCACATTCTCAACAGTATCTCAAATGATCTTTGCCTCATTTTCCTTACAGGGTGATGAAGTTTCAGGTGACTCAGCCACATAAATTCAGGCAATGCCTCAGCTATTCTAATGTGGGTGAGTTCTAGTCAGCCAAAGAAGCCCTTTTAAAGGGCCCTGAACCAAAATTATTGGGCTTTTCCATGGCCACCGTCACAGTTCAGGGCAACTACATCTGTATTCTCCCTCTAGGGTCCACCAAGGGCATCCACTCTCAGGCTTCTGGCTCCAGAGCCATCACTTCTCTTGGGCAGAGACACACGTCTCACTCCCTCCTGGCCTGGGTATTTCCAGGCTGCACAGTTTCCTGCTTACCTTGTGAATTTCTCAGCAAAGCCAAAGAGTGGCCTTGGTCTCTAGTGGCACAGGAGTTATGTAGCCCAAGATAGCCTCAGCGGATAGTAGCATCTGGTCCATAACCTGGCTTTGTTTCAGTTCCTTGTTGGGGGGTAAATGGAATTTGCTGGCTCTGTCTTGGAATAAATCTCCAACCCAAGTATGGGTGAAGGGGAAAACTGTACAACAATGCATCTTCCACATGTAAAACATTCCAGAGTTACTATTGTTTATAAACCAAACAAACCTTCCAACTCTTACAGAGTTGGATTGTGGGAGATGCATCCATTATTGGCTAGTGTCATATGACCTCCACCTCCCCCCCCCCCATCATCAGAATTTGCACAATCACTCTACTGCTTTGCTGTCCTCAGAATGACAAGTCAGAAACCAGGTTTGGGAGAGCCATTTTTGCTAGCTGCTGGTCTCTTGATGAGAAGTTAAAAAGGAAATGGCTGGCAGAAATCTCTCTAATTGACAAAGACTAACAGTGTCTGTGACAGATATGGTAATTTCCTGCAAATAAACTGGACAAACATCGTTCAACTAAGTTACACCTTACTGAATTGAGTTTTTAAGTATCTTAGGAATTCATTGTTTTAAAATGAATGAAAATGTTTGTATTGCAGGAGCATGTGTAACCTCCCAAGGATATGAGGTGTTGCCACCCCCTGTTAAAGAGTCCAGGCACAAACTTTAGCTCTTGAGGTTCCTTAGTTCAATCCCAAGTGTTGCAGCTAAGATGTCACATCAGGACACTACACCAGTGGAGTATTGATATAGCCCCACCGTCCCTCTTATGCAAGGAAAAACCGACGCAGGAGAGGCTCTACCTTGGGTTCGTACTAGGCAATTCTGGATCAGGGAGCCACAACTGGCTCCTTAGGGCCCTGCATTTTCACTTCATCTGAGCAGAGTGGAGGATCAAGCCCCATGAATCTCAGAACTGAGGGGTGGGGATGGGGGGAGGGCTCAACTACTTTTCCTCCCTCTAAGATGCATTTCTGCTATAACCATGGACTGGCCATCTGCTGCCTGTTAGCCACACAGTCTGTTGCAAGGTACGCTCTCTCACACATCTGTAAAGCTCCTGGTCATTGACATCCCTTCCATTGGCCAGAAGGGTTATGTTAACAACATATACAGAGATATTAGAGAAATACTTAAAATAGTCTGGCTAGAAGGCTGCAATATCATACTATTTTATTTCTTAGAATTCAGAATGGTAATGCACAAAAGCCCCAAAACATAGAACAGGCTGCTCCCTAAGGTACAACTGAGCCCATCTTGTTTTAAGCTGGCTCTTTCCATAACTCTCCCTGCTGACACACTTTGTAATAGATACTAGCCTGTGCACAGGTCCAGGAATTCTCCCGCCCCCCTACTCCTCCCTCCACAAAGTGATAGGTTGCTGTTCTAACACATTCCTCAATATACCACAAGAAGAATGAGGTAGAGTTGAAGCAAAGCTTTCAACACAAGGAGAGGAGGCATGGGGTATAGTACAGATTGTTGGCACTGAAGTCAATAGTAGTGAATGTGACTTGAGGATGGGGTTCTGGCCATTGTCATTGGTGTGTGTGTGTGGTGCAGAGAACCTGGAATATGACTGTGGAGCTGTTTGTTGTATTTTATTCAGAGGCAGTTTGCTGCAGGTCAGCCTTTCCTTTGACTAGATCAACAGAATTTCCAGTGCTTGTGCTACCCAGGTGGACACAACTTTCTCCTGGATAGAAAAATCTATTCTGAAGATGCCAAGATTGGATTTATATTTAAAACTGACCTTCACCCCACAAGCAAAGTTTATTTTAAAAATTATTATCAAGCCCAAAACCTTGAGTAACTGTGCCTACCCAAACCAGGGAGCACATGGCATCTTCTGCTTGTGTCATAACATTCAGGGTCTCATTAGTTTACATTGAGTTCTATAGTAAGCCTGGGCTTTATCTGGTTGGTTTTAGATTTAGCACCACAGCAAGGTCAGGTTGGAAAAATAAACACATTCCCAGAATCCTTAAGGCCTAAAAGAGCAGGACAACTGGCAAGCTACTGTGCATTAATTTTAAGGTCTGTAGACCCTTGACAGTATTTTTTAAAGGAAAGCAGCAATTAAATATACTTAGTCATTTGTTTTGCAGTCTAAATAATCAGAACTATTTTCTCTTCTATTAGCCAGCCTGGCTTTTGAACACCAGGGAGTTCTTATAGGCCAGCTTTTTCTCAGTATTTTACTCTCCTCCAGGTGGCTGAGGAAAATAATGCATCTGTTTCAAATCTCAGTAGACCCACACATTGCAGACGTCACCAGAGCCTTAAAACAAACATGTTGTATAAAAGCTGGAAAGATTTCAAGCAGTCTCATAATTATGAATGTATTTAATATGCACTATGAATGCAAAGCAGCTTGGAACATATTCTGATCTTTCCTAACTGGCGGGAACAGGCTAGCTGTATAGAAGTTCTCCACTGTGGGTATGATGGGGGTGGAAAGTATTGTGGTTGGTAGGGTTCCCTATTGCTTTATTGGCAGGGAAGTTAAAGAGGTGGGGCCTGGCATCCCCAAGACCAATGATTCTGAATGGAGTAATAGCTTACCTGACCCAAGTTCTATTTTCCTCTGGTGACATGAGTGATAGTATCCACTGATCCAAAGTGTCATTAAAAGGCACATGAGGAGAGGGAGAGCTCTCAATAATTCAAAGCAGATCCTGTGTTCCAGAATTAACTCCCTTTATTGTATCTATGAATTATTTCACCAGGAAAAATCCCTTTGACACACCTCATGTTTGCAAGGAGATGCTGGAAAATCATAATGACTTCATGGTGGATATTTTAGTTTGTCTCTAGCTGTAACATAGCTAACATCATGGGAGATTTTTTAAAAGGTTTTAAGATGGAGTTTGTATAGGATTTGATCAAGATTTAAACAAGAACAATTTTTTTTAATTGACAACAGATCATGTTGTGGCTTCTCACTGTTAAAGATTCAAAGACACTTCATTAGGCTTAACCCTGTTTTCAGATGTTCTAACCATCATCTTTGGGATGACATTTTTCAGTCTTTTTCTCTGTCTAGAAGCAAATGTATTTCAAAGGTATAGGGACAGTCTTTTCAGTAATTTTTAAGCTATGAGAGAGTGATAGTTATTAAATATGTAATACTTATAATTATTAATAATAAATATTTTAATACGTCTGTCTTGACCCTACGCACTAGCGGGGTATCATGATAAAGCAATGTAAGCGATAGTATAAAAATTGTTTTTAAAAATGCCTAATCACACTTTTTTCAACAGGGCTGTAAGTCCCAGTTAAGTAAATAAGACTTTAACTAAAGTTACTCAGATGACAAAAGTAAAGAGAAAACAGAAAAAGGAGGGGGTGAAGAACAAAGATTATAAATGTAAGGGTATGACTTAACTTAGCAATACAGTCATGTCTTTTTTTTATTGTTTGTTTTTAAATGTTGACCTGTGTGTTAACTACCCCGGACTTCATGCCAAACTGCTGCAATTTTGATTGTCTCTTGTTTTTTAACCCATTCCTGTTTCCTACTTTAAAAAAAAATATTTTGAACCATTATCTATTTCTATTTTATACCTTCAGTGTTTTCTTTTTCTTATTTGTAACTCATGATTCTTTCCTCATTATTTTCACTAGTGGAATTTAGGGGTGTTCCCCCCACCAACCCTAGATAATCTCTTTAAGAACATAAGAACGGCCATACTGGGTCAGACCAAAGGTCCATCTAGCCCAGTATCCTTTCTTCCGACAGCGGCCAATGCCAGGTGCCCCAGAGGAAATGAACAGAACGGATAATCATCAAGTGATCCATCCCCTGTTGCTCATTCCCAGCATCTGGCAAACAGAGGCTAGGGACACCATTACTGCCCATCCTGGCTAATAGCCATTGATGGACCTTTCTAGAAAATTAATTGCCTCTTTCATCTCTTCTAATTCTGAGCTCTCACTTAATCCTCATTCTTCTTCCCCATCTCCTCCCCCCAGTTATTGTCATTCCTTAGCCACCCCTTCCTTTTCCTGATTTTATTGGCAGTGAGAGTATATATGTATGAGTTTTGAAGGCATGGTCAGCATTTTACCAGTAGCAGCCTTTGGAGACTGATAGCAGATTAACTTGTAGAAATACTAATTTTACAATTGCAATTATTATTTTTTTCTCCACGCTGGCCTTACCCTTCACTAAATGTTTTTTGACAGGTGGAAGGGTATTTGTGTAGCTTGATGTGTATATTTTTGTCATATTTGAACGAAAATTTCTAAATAAATTTGTTAGTCTCTAAGGTGCCACAGTACTCGTATTTTGTTATATTTAGAGAATCTTCTTTTTCCCATATCTCCTTTATTTATCAACCAATTTTGATAAAATTTGAAATGGAGTCAGTTTTTTCTTTTGTTTAGAGGCCCCTCACATTGTGAGGCCCTTAATCCGACACTGCCTGTGCAGCCAGACCTAAAGAAGATAGTTGCCATCATTGTGCAGGCCTTTTAAAGAGAAGTGATACTAGATTTCATGATTTAAAAACAGTAAATGTATTAATGTTAGTCTTTTTTTCAAATACCGAGAGAGCAACCCAGTCTAGTGCGGCAGAAGCTGCTGATGGTAATGGGGATCATTAAAGAAGAAAAGCTCAACCTGTTCAGTTTTCTGCTGTGGGCCTGTGGGTCCTAGTTTGGAAGCAGGCAGCTTACAGTGAAGGGTCAAATGGATATAAACTGGCCACCAGGAGTTTAGACTTGAAATTAGATGAAGGTTTCTAACCATCAGAGGAGTGAAGTTTTGGAATAGCCTTCCAATGGAAGCAGTGGGGCAAAAGATCTATCTGGCTTTAAAATTAAACTTGATAAGTTTATGAAGGAGATGGTATGATAGGATAACATGATTTTGGTAATTAATTGATCTTTAAATATTCATGGTAAATAGGCCTAATGGCCAGTGATGGGATGTTAGATGGGGTGAGATCTGAGTTACTACAGAAAATTCTTTCCTGGGTATCTGGCTAGTGAATCTTGCCCATATGCTCAGGGTTTAGCTGATCGCCCTATTTGGGGTCGGGAAGGAATTTTCCTCCAGGGCAGATTGGAAGGGGCCCTGGAGGTTTTTCGCCTTCCTGTATATCATGGGGCACTTGCTGGAGGATTCTCTGCTCCTTGAAGTCTTTAAACCACGATTTGAGGACTTCAGAAGCTCAGACATAGGTGAGGTTTTTCGCAGGAGTGGGTGGGTGAGATTCTGTGGCCTGTGTTGTGCAGAAGGTCAGACTAGATGATCATAATGGTCCCTTCTGACCTTAATATCTATGAATTATGGAAATCCTTCATCTGGTAGCGTGGCAGATACTGAGTTTGACCTCTAGTGAGTGATGCAAGGCGCATCTGTTTGCTGGAGAGGATTATTTTGAAGGTAGGTTGGAGCAGTTCAAGGATGGGGCTCAAGATGCGTCTTTTAGTCTTCTTTTAGATAAGGATTAATGTCAATGGGAAATGTACATGACCATGGACTGCAGGAGTCATCCAATGTGGTATTTTGCAATGGTGTATGTGATGCCTTAAATGTGCACATTTTAAAGTTGCTGTGAGCATCATAGCTTTGACTTTCCTGACCTTGGTCAATGTAAACGTTCAACTTAAATATAACATTAACTTGTTGTTTTATGTTAATGCTATTGTATGTGCTTTTTGCTGTGATGTCAGTAAGTTGCTGAAAACATTCCTCTATTTTATGAACTGCAATTCCAGCTGCTCATTATCTCTAGTCAGTTCCTGAAATTGTCTCCTTATAATTTGTGCCTCGCATCTAACTCCACTTCCTGAGGCTTCTCTTAAAAGCTTCCTTCCTGCTGACTGGACTCTCTCTGCAGCCCTATATGTAGCTGAAACAACACAAGAATTTTATTTCATTATGACATTGAGCAAATGTAAATGTGGGGCAGGGATTTGGAGGGGTTTTAACAGCCAAATCTGTTGACCTTGTGATGTTTTTTTTTAAAAGTTGTTATTTTGCAGTAAAATTCATAGTCTATGAATGGTCCCAAAGATCCTGCCATGACAGAACAGATTCTAGGGTCCTAGTTACTGAGTACTATCTTGGGCTTGTCAGATGTTGGATAAGTTACACTACCACTGTCGGTACTATTCATACAGCTGTTCCTCAGAAGCCCCAGAAGTGCTGGGGTGGGGAAATCAGACAGAAGCCTGGGAGTGCTCTGGATGTTGAGATGCTGCTCAGAAGATGAGCCTTGAGATAAGTTGGGGAGGTGGTAGAGGATAGGAGTGAGGGCCTCAGAGTGTGTGGGAAATGGGCAGAGCAGTATAGTCACCTAGAGAGCTCTGGGAGGTTCAGGGAAGTGCCACTATGTGCTAACTTTAATAGCCACCACTGTGTTAGTCAGAGACGCCAAGAGTGATTTTGTGGGATATCCGATGGGGAACCCTGAGGCACCCAGAGGAAGGGCGATTAGACACTCCAGAGGGCTTGGCAGCAGCTTGAGAAAATCAATTATAGCCTGAAAATGACCTCCATACATTTTGCCCCTCTAGAAAATCAGTTACCGCTATAGCCAACTCTTTATTTTCATCCCCTTTGACACTTGGATCTCTCTTTGCATACTTAGACTGATAATCACTGTGTACTTTACTGCAAGTAAGCTGCAGAAATCAGGCCTTTTCTGTGCTGTAGTTAGGAATGGACTGTTTTTCTTAACATTTTTTCCGCTTGTCTGAGAACAACTTGTTGGTCTGGCGGTTACCATAGGGACTAGAAAGACTTGCAACAGGCTGTAGCACAGTGTTTGTGCAGGCTGCTATAGGAGCTTTCACAATTCCAGTAGCATAACACCATGTTATCTGTATTGTTTAAGAGTGTATCTTTTCTGTTAAGGAAAAAATGCATTCCAAATTGTAAGCAGTTCACAAAATTCAACAAGTGATACAGAGCCAGAGAAATGTTCATTTTCTTTCTCTCTGGCTTCTTAAAGACACTTTGAAGACTGAGTTCAGTCTTTTATGGTTTTTTATCTGTGGATCTGAGAGTAGAGATTCCCCTTAGGCTAATGAACTTTTAATTTTTTTTTCTCTGCATTCTTGTTTAATGCAGTGCCCTCTTAGACCTACCAGGCAGACAAGCTTATTCAAGATTAATACAAAAGACACTTCATTTATGTGTTGGGAGGGGTAGGGATGGAAACCCTATTGCTATTAGTCATTAGATCAAAGCTATGTTATAGACACAACATTCTTTGTTCAAACCTTCAGTATCACTCAGCAAATAGTTACGGGCCAAAACTTTAAAACTTTGTCTAAATTAGGTACCATAAAACTAAGCGCTTTATTAAACAGATTTTCATTTTCAAAGATATTAAGCACCCCAGCTACGCATTTATTTCCAAAGCAGCTATGTGTGTGCAGCCCCTTTGATAAAAAGACCATTTTTATGTTGGTGCTCAAGTATGAATTTAGGATGGGATTTTCCAAAGGCCTAAGTGACTTAAGGACACAAGTCCCATTGATTTTTTTCAATATACCTAAATTTAGACGCGAAGATTTCAGACGTGACCAGTCATTTTGGATGTCTGAATTTTTGGGTGACTAATTTGAAATAATGTCAATTATTTTAATAATTGGGTGACTAATTTGAAATAATGTCAATGATTACCAGAGGGCAAGTGCTCAACACTTACTGATCAACAGGCCCTTTTAATGTGCCTCTAGATGGAAGCCCCAAAATTCAGGCCTCTGAACCCCTCATCACTTTTGAATTGCCCCTGGAGCCCAAAGAGGCTGTGACAGTTTGTTGCTGATCTAGTTGTAGAACTTCTTCTGCAAATTGGACCTGGCTGGGATCTTCTGTTAAACATTTTGCTTGCCTTTAAAAGGTGGGTATTGTAAGCAACTGGTCTTCCCACTTCTCCCGCCTCCCCTGCTCCCCACACACATAGGATTTGGTCCAAACATACCCCTTCCTGGGGCTTGCCTTTTAGTTGAGCTGAATAACAACAAACCATAAACTTCAGTGGAAGCATTATCCTAAGCATAGCTTTTCTTCTCTAGGGTTTCTTTGCTGGGCTCCTGTCTCCTTGACCCTGTGTGGGGTTTTTTCTTCTGCCTTAGAGATACACGCAAACCCTATTTGGCCTGACTGCTAGGCTGAGTCAGGAGAAATAATGCTTCATTTCTATGCAGGGTCCTAGCCCCTGACACAGTGAGAGACTGCAAGTTAGCTGAAATGCAAGTTCGCCATAGGTATTTGCTGCACACCCCTTCAGTAGGGGATATTGTCCAGGTGAATGACAACAGAGCTGCTCTACTTACCCCTCCGCTTGGCCCACCTTGCCCCACCCACAATAGTCATGATGCACTCCACGTGCAGGTGACGGCCAAACCTGTGTGTGTGTGTCTTCCAGCCCCCTGAACCCTCTTCCTGTGCAGCAGAACTGCATCAGTTCCCCAGCCAGCACAGCCCTCCGTGTTTGTGGAGAGGGTGGCACTACTTTCTTCTGTGTAATTGAGCTTATAAAATGTATTTTGTCCCTTGATTAGAATATATGGTTCTCTTTGTGTCAGCAAGAACCCCGTGTCTTGAACATTGCCATGAAGAAAGTTAGCTAGGCACTCAGCAAGAGCTTGTGCTTGATCAGATAAGTCCCCATGTCCCTGACTATGTGAGCAGTTAGGGTAGTGATGTTAGGTGAGAACTCGTCTGTATTCAGATGTGGTGGACTTCTAAAAATGCCATAAACTCATGTAATATACATGAGCACTGATGGCAGAAATGCCAGGCATTCCTTGCAGTACCAGGCTTTTAAATTGAATGTGTATGTGCATATAAAAGGAATCAGTGAATCAAATTAAGGATGTAGTCTAAGAATTCTTTTAGCAGAGTTTATGCACTCATTGTTAATCTTTCCTTTGTTTCAGATAAGGTGCAGCTGTAGTGTGCAGGACTGTAGGTCACTTACTGCCCTTAGCTATTTAGGCACGTTGACTAAGTGTGAAAAAAATCAAAGGAGTGACTGAGGGAGGGCTACAGTCAAAGAAACTGCTATTGAACCAGAAGTGAATCTGCTCCCCTGCCAGATTCAGTGGCTGGACAAAGACTATTTGTTTTCCTTTTAGTAACCACTGTGGCATGGCTTTATTAGAGAGTTATCAGGCCAGGGTTACAGCTGTACTGGATTGCCAGCTGGCATTAGCAGCCAAATGATCTAAAGTTAATCTATGAGAGAACAGCTGTCTCTATAAAGTCAGGAACATATGATGAATAAGTATGTAAGTGGGGAGGAGAGAAGTGATGATTAATGATATGATAGAATGTATGTAATGTCTAATATTCTGAGTGTTGGTTCTCACTTAAATGAATTTGGGATCCAAAAGTCAGGGAGATCACTTTTTGAGAGAAGAGGTGGGTGAAAACAAGAAGCTCCAATCCATTTCCATTTGATCCTTTAAGAGGGGAGAGTTAGATTCAAATTCCTTTGATTCAAACTCACCCGCTGCCTTTTGATTTCCAGTCAGATACCAAACCAAAAAGGCCTGTTTTCCATTTGCTGTTGAGATGCAGTCACAATCTCATAACAGTCATTCTCAGGAGATTGCATGAGATTTCTGCTTAAAATCTCATGCAAAGCGTTCACAGGATTTTCATACTGTAGGATCTGCAACCAAACCAAATCCCAGCTCCCTTAATGCTTCAAATCTGAACTCTGAATTCTAGTCTGAACTTAATCCAGATCTGTAATCTGTTTTCTCTGCTAACAAATGCATCTGAGATTTTGTCATTTGTTGGAATAATCAATAACTGTGTGAGCACTTGTGGGTGCAAGACCATGTGATTGCACTTATTTACACCAGGGTTGAAATTTGACCCAATATCTTGAGGGCTTCTATATTTATAAAAGTTAACTCTGCACATTATGTCTGTCTTCAAATTAATTAGATGGATGTTAAACAGAGAAGAGTGGCTTGTCCCTTATAAACCCTCCAGGTTTTTACTGTTACTGAGGCCTGGCCTAGACTAAAACACTAGGGCAATCCAGCTATGTCATTCAGCTGTGTGAAAACTCCACACCCCTGAGTAATGTAGTTAATCTAATTTAACCCCGATATAGACAGCGCTAGGTCAACAGAAGAATTCTTCTGTCAACCTAGCTACCACATCTTGGGGAGTTGGATTACCAGTGCCGATGGGAGAACCCCTTCTCTCGGCATAGGTGTGTCTACACTGAAATGCTACAGTGGTGCAGTTACATTTTAAGTGTACACGAGCCCTGAGTTTGTTTCTCTCAAGCCGGCACAATACGTCAAGTTAATAAGTATTGCAGCATGCAAACTTCAGCTGGTAGTTGCACTCTTTGAGTTAAAAAAGAAAAGAAATTGTCCCTTCCCTTCTCAAAATGATTCATGGTGCTTGTTTCTGTTTCTGACTTAGGTAGCTAGTTATGTGGTATAAACACCCCGTGTGCAAGTAGGTTGAAGTTGATAGTCAGTATGGGGAAAAAATGCTACAAGAGTGGACAATCCTCCATATTTGGCAATAGCCCCACATTTTCAAGGTACCTTCTGCTGCCAAGACTCTGTCATCAGGGTGAGCTAAACAAATAGATAGTGAGGCCCACCTAAAATTCTTCCTCATGGAGCACTCTATGCAATCCTCTGTGGACCCTGAAAGGAAGGACATAGCTAGACCTTTGTCCTCTGGTCAGTCCCTCTTCATCAGCACCCCAGTGAGCCAAGATTCCACCCTCAGCTCCTGTGCTACACTGACCAAGAGGCTTCAATCACTTGTCTCTGTTCTGGCATCTATGATCTTAGAGAGGGGTAGCAAGAACACAGCACCAGAGATGAGATGAGACAGGTCAACGTCTTTAGTGCCTACCAAGTTACAAAACGAGTCAGAATGTGTTTGACTCATCTTGGGCTCAGAAGTCAAAGGACAGCCAATGGTTTGACAAAGGTCTCTCTGACATCCTGGAATTACTGACTGTGAAACATGTTCTTGGGTACCCACTAAACCTGTGGAATGCCTTCATCCAGGCCCAACCCCTCAGCACCAATTTCCTTGGTGTCATCCCTGTTGACACCTACAGCATATATGGTACCAAATGATTTAGCTGTAGGCCTAGTACTGGAGTCACCCTTGCTGGACAGATGGAAGATGGGGCTGGCTAGACCACTAGTCACCAAGACCTCAGTTCCACAGGCAAGAGAGATGTCAGCAGTACTGACTCCACCTCCAAACCCCATGATACTGAGGGTGCTAAGGAAACCAAAACAAAATGCTGGAACAATGATCATGATAGGCCCAAGATGGGCCTGACACTTCTGGTATTTGGTTGTCCCCCTGTCCCAGGAGCATGTCCTAACCATTAAGTTATGTGATATTCTGGGGTAGGTTGCTCTCAACTTTGTGAGGTTCTGTGGAGAACAGAACTCTGGGCCTGAAGAGTGGCCAATGCCTCCACGCTGCTACCCAGCAGCTGTGACAGGGCCATATGTGTTATCACATAGGACCTGTATAGAAAATCACCATAAGAGGTACTACCTCATAAGGCTAGAATTGAAACTTCCCTCATGGCCCCGATTGGCCCAGGCACCCTATTTAAGCCCAAGAGACGTTCCAAGAAGTATCCATGCAACTAGGTGACCTCCCCAGCCGGACTCTCTGCTTGATCCCAGACTTCAACCCTTACTTAGACCCCCAGCTTCTGCCTTTGAACCCCAACTCTGATCCTGACCCCCTGGTTTCAGTACTTGGACTCCAACCCTGTTTTTTGACCTATTGTGTGGTGCTTGGACTCAGACTCTGGTCTTGACCCCTGGTTTCAGCACTTGAACTTGGACACCAGCCCTGACCACCTAAGCCTGGTCATGATATATCTTTCCTCCTGAAGTTGTTCTACCTGATATAAATAAATATGCACTGGACTATTTAGTCATTCTCACTCCCTCTCCAACACCCTTTTGGGAGGGGAGAGACCCATGTTCAAATCCAGTCGTGCCACCAGGCTGAGGGGGGAACTGAAACAGAGTCTCTCGCATCCTGGATGAGTTCTGTTACTACTGGGCTAAAAAGTTATAAGGGAAAATCATCACCTCCTCCTCTGGCCCAACCTGGTAAGTGGTTACTGAGAAGGCCCCACAGGAGAAATAGTAAGGGCAATGTCTAGTTTGAAGATTCTGGTGGGGTTTAGATGCCTGGGTGCCGAGGCAGTGCACATGGTCACTGGTAGATTTTTAGGTGTTAAGGAACTTTACCAGTGAAAATTTAGGCACCTGAAAAGTTAGGCAGCAACTGAGCAGGGTTTTGATTCTCTAAATTTTAGATTTAGGTACCTAAAGTGACAGTTAAGTGTCTAAGTCCCCTTGAGGATCTAGCCTTAGTCACTCAAACTATTTAAAGGGATATTACCAGAATCCTGTACACTACAGAGCCATAGAAGAAAGATGTACTGGGAGACCCAAAGGAGTTTTATGTTGGAACAATTTTATTTTAGTCATATGAATATATAGGACCAGATGCTCAGGTGGTATAAAATTGACATAGATCCATTGTCTTCAGTGGAGTTACATCAGTTTACACCAACTGAGGATCTAGATCATAATGTTTTTTCTAAGATTGTCTACTTAGGGTGTGGGGGAAGGGAAGGTGCATTTTTCCCCCCTCTTTCGGTTAAGCCAACTCACTCAAGTTAAATTAACACAATCCTCCCTTTATATCTCTGTAGACTACAGTAGGTGACAACATTCACATTTTTCCAAGGCCTTTTGCTGGTCACTTTGAGGTAGGTTCTCAGAGCACTGCAATGGCATAGTATATACATTTGGATATGAAGCACACTAGTCTAAGCTACAGTACAAGCAGGGATGTTTTGCAGGGACATAGAATAAATCTCATTGGGGTTCCAAATATCCTTTTCTCAGTCCATGTGGAGAGATGGAATGGATGCAAAGAAGCTGGAGAGTTAGCAAGTAGTCCAGTAAGTACTATGGTCCTGATTAATAAATAGAGCTGATCAAGAGAGTTCACGGAAACCGTTTTTTAATGAAAAATGACTTTTCAATATGAATATTTGTTTTGGTCAAAATTTTCTATTTTGTCAACAAAAACAACCCTCTGTTAATTTTTATACGCTTAAAAAAAATACCTGATCAGTGAGAGGGGAAAAAGTCTGTGAATAACTATGAATGAAACAAACAAAAAATTTAGTTCAAACATTTTCAAGGAAAAGATGCAGCATTTTGTTTTATCTCTATTTATAAGAATAATAATACTTAGCTCTGATATGCTTTTCATCCATAGATATTTTCTTTTGTAAAGCATTTTAGTAAGTGTCATTATGCACAATTTTCTAAAGATAGAGAAACGAGGCACAGGGAGATGAATTGAGGCCCATTAGGTCAGTGGTGGGAATAGAACCAAACTTACCTGATGCAGCACAGTAACCACTGCACCCTGGCAACTGTTTAGGTTTGGGGGGTGGAGGGGACACAAATTATGTAAATTTTAATGTGTAATCACAGTGATTTCAATTCAGCTCATTTTTACCATTAGAAAAACAGAGTCTGTTACTGGATCTGGTTATAGAACAATTCAAACACCATGGGCCAGATTTTCAGCTGACACAAGCTGACAGAGCTCCTTTAACTTTAACAGAGCTAACAATGTCTGGGTATCCTGTGTTCTAATGAACTCCTGTTCATAACACAGCAAATAAAGAAAGAAAGAAAGAAAGAATTTTTTTTTAAAAAGCCTGTTTTCTTTTCCCAAGATCCCAGAATAACACAATGTGGGGAAGTGTCCATTATAGGAAAAGATTCTTCTTTTCTTTTAGCTGTTCTATTATGACAGGTTTAGCCAGCTTTGAATGTTTTTGTCTCCTACTGAGCTGCTCTTTCTCCACCTTTGTTTCTCCAACTTGACAGTTAATTTGTTGGCTCTCTTCTCCACTCTGCCTTCCTTTCACTCTTCTTTCACAGCCTGTTTTCTAGCTTTTCTATCCTCTCTGCTCTCCTTTTTGGAACAGGGCTCTGTGGATACTCTTGGCAGGTCGCTGTTGTTAATCGTTTGCATGTGTTCAATCTACTTTGCCGTAAGACCTCTCTGAGGAAAAATATCCAGTGGGATTCCAGCCTTACTGGAAATTTTGATTGTTTTGGACTTTGGTGGATTCTCAATAAGTTTTGAATGAACATACAAATTTGAGTATTTACGCTGAATGGATTTGAAGTCTTATTTTCCTTTGGGTTTCTTAATAACTAAAGCTAAGATTTCCACCTCTTCCTTTGTTCTCATAGAGGTAACAATATGAATTTTTTTTTCATTCAAAAGCCTAAGTTTTCATACACTTTACAATCAGGATTAAGTTTTGTATTCAGTAGATGGTGTAAGAACAAAGTATGAAAGATTCCTGAGAGACCCCATTAGTGACTGGAATTGGTCCAATAAAGTTCTTATTCAGAAAAAAATCTGGGCACATAAACAAAATATAAGGAAATTAAAGCCTGAATTAACAGATAGAGAGGGGCAGAAGGGGCATTAGAAAATAGGGCTACAGACCTCACTATTCCACTCCGAGGAGACACAAAACAATTGCAACAGAAATTGGAAACAAAACCTAGTGCACAGCTCTTGTCAAAAGGAACCATTCTACACTCTTGAGAAGCAGAGCTGAGCAAATAATAAACTATCCATTGTGTACTAGATAAATTCCCCCTCTTGCTCTCATCAAAGAGGATGAGATTATGATACCCTTGCTCAGGGTGAGCCTTACCTTATGGTAAGTGATTTGATTGAGTTCATTGTCAGTAATCGTTAGTAAGGGGCTCTCCATCGGGCCCATGATGTCTGATATCCTGATAAATGTTGGTGATATTAAAAATGATTCAACACTTTCTTTTGCAAACCTCATTCACTCTTTTACTTGCTATTCAAATTGAGAAATCTAAAATTCAGATTTTGTTGGTTAATTGTGTTTGGTTACATGGCTTACACAGAATTGTTTGTGTTCCCTGGTTGGCTGAGTGTAATTCTTATTATCATGTTTCTGGCATCATTGCTTATGAACTTGTTTTCCACAAGTATTTTCCTGAGGATCCATTCTAGAATTCAATTGCATGAAGATTTATGGAAAGAGAACACAAAAGAGGGTGAACACAGTCAAAGCAAACATGTTTAAAAATGTGAATATTTGTAGACAATGTTTGCTGTGTTTGCGCTGAGCCATTAATAAGAATGGAAGTGACAGGAATGTAGGAATCACTATCTGGATCAGATCAGTGGTTCATTTGGTTCAGTATCCTATCACCAGCAGCGGTTGTTACCAGCTGTTTGAGAGGAAGGTACAAGAAACACTGCAGCAGGCAGTTGTGGAATACCTTGCCCCCAAGCAAAGCTCCTGTCAAAGTTCTTTCCCCACTCTGAACTCTAGGGTACAGATATGGGGACCTGCATGAAAACCCCCTAAGCTTATTTTTACCAGCTCAGGTTAAAACTTCCCCAAGGTACAACTATTTTCCCTTTTTCCCTTGGACTTTATTGCTGCCACCACCAAGTGTTTAACAGATATATAACCAGGAAAGAGCCCGCTTGGAAACATCTTTCCCCCCAAAACCTACACCCCCTTTCCTGGGGAAGGCTTGATAGAAATCCTCACCAATTTGCATAGGTGAACACAGACCCAAACCCTTGAATCTTAAGAACAACGAAAAAGCAATCAGGATCTTAGAAGAATTTTAATAGAAGAAAAAGTAAAAGAATCACCTCTGTAAAATCAGGATGGTAAATACCTTACAGGGTAATCAGATTCAAAACATAGAGAATCCCTCTGGGCAAAACCTTAAGTTACAAAAAGACACAAAACCAAGAATATCCATTCCATTCAGCACAGCTATTTTATCAGCCATTTAAACAAAACAGAATCTAACGCATATCTAGCTAGATTACTTACTAAGTTCTAAGACTCCATTCCTTTTCTGTTCCCGGCAAAAGCATCACACAGACAGACAGACCCTTTGTTTCCCTCCCCCCCACCAGCTTTGAAAGTAACTTGTCTCCTCATTAGTCATTTTGGTCAGGTGCCAGTGAGGTTATCCTAGCTTCTTAACCCTTTGCAGGTGAATGGGTTTTTCCTTTGTCCAGGAGGGATTTTAAGGGTGTTTACCCTTCCCTTTATATTTATGACAGCTCCTTCCTAGCCTCCAGTAGTTAGAGGTTGGTTTATGCCCGGAAGCAAGAGGATTTATATCCCTTACAAAACTTCTGTGTAATTGTTAAAAATCCATACTCTGGATGTTTTTATTATTCATATAAATGTCCAATCCTTTTTGGAATCCTGCTAAGCTCTTAACCTCAATTACATCTTAACTACTGCTACAGTCACTTTCTGGAGCAGGTAAAACAAAAGGGAATTTCACACATCACGAAGTACATCAAGATTAGTAAAATCCATGCTCTGGAAACAGTAAAATTCATGCATACAGAGCAGAGAAAAAATCTGCTGAAATTATGTGCAGCAAAAAAGGAAGAGCAGGCTTATTGTGTTTAGATCAGGGTGACGGGATTTGAAGGAAATGGACAGGATTTGAAGGAAATAAGATGACTCAGAGGGGTTGTTAAATAAAAGTATTAACATTAGTCCCAAAAGGAAATATATTGAATCCACATTTGCAGTTCCCACTAAGAGCAATGGCAGCTGCAAATGAAGATCCAGAGTAATATATGGCCTTATGTGAATTTACACGAAATGCTGTTGTTTTTTTACAAAGGATTGCATGAGCGCACACTTTCTGTAATTTAAATGTGCTACATAATAAGATTGATAACTTGGAAATTGTTCATAAGAACTGAGAGGAAGAATATTTTACTATCAAGGGGGAAAATAAAAAGTGTGGAAGAATGAAGCACCATGTTATCTTAACTAGGTATATTGCTTAGAATTCATGAGTTAATTATATGCCATGGTAATAAGTACTATGATTACAAAACTATGTCAAAAAAGGCTCCACAAATCAATCAATAAATGTAACCATTGGAGGGAGGAAAAAGAAAAAAGCAGCTAATAGATACTGGTGGAGGTAGAGCTGTTATGTAATAATTTAATGCTGTATGAAACCTACTTATTGAGAGAGACTAAGTTAGTGGAATATTTACTGTATGCCTATATCACATTAATTCAATAGCGGTTATCACCAGGAAGAAGACAATAGCTTCAAGATGAGAATATCCTAGTACATGCTGAAAAGAAAATAGGAAAGCAATTGGCTTTGAAGATCCTACATCCTGTCTCCAACTTAG
The DNA here is from genome assembly GCF_965152235.1 of Eretmochelys imbricata. Taxonomy (NCBI): domain Eukaryota; kingdom Metazoa; phylum Chordata; order Testudines; family Cheloniidae; genus Eretmochelys; species Eretmochelys imbricata. Next base: position 37,268,970 of record NC_135574.1, read on the forward strand.
TCCTTTTGTATGGTGGGGGTTGGGGGCTAATCACAAGACTGCTTCAAGTAGTGTGTCTTTAAATGCTCAAAGAGAGTGAACTGTAGTTTGTGAGGAGTACTTGTGGCACGTTAGAGACTAAAAAATTTATTTGGGCATAAGCTTTCGTGGGCTAAAACCCACTTCATCAGATGCATGCAGTGGAAAATACAGTAGGAAGATATATACACAGAAAACATGAAAAAAATGGGGGTTGCCATACAATGCAACCCCCATTTTTTCAGTTAGTCTCTAAGGTGCCACAAGTACTCATCGTTCTTTTTGCTGATACAGACTAACATGGCTACCACTCTGAAACCTGTAGTGTGTGAGTGACACCCAGACCCTGACAGGATCACCACGTGGAAGATGATTTGACATCTGCTAAGCTAGACGTGCATATAATATGTTTGTTGTTTTAAAATCTTGAAATGCTTTGTTTCTAAATAAACAATACTTTGTTTAGGTCCCCAAATGCTGAGTGCATCCAGGCTTTTTAGAAAAGATAGAATTTGAGCTTTTATTCTCTCAGCACTCTGTCCTAACTCAAAATCAAATATAGTATTTTAATATTTGTGTTGCCAGATTCAGTAGTGAGAAAAATAAGGAACCAGATTGACTCAACAATTGTTGAGTCAATTAAGCTATAGGTGTAAAGAGAAGTTGACTAAAGTGATACAACTTTGGGCAACATATTGTAAATTCAAATAACAGGGTTTACCTCATGGACAATCCAGTTAGGAAAGAAAGGGGTTGCATTCATACTGATTTTCTTTTAGTTTAAGTGATCAAGTGAAGAAGTAAGGCTAATGTTGGCAATCAAGCATGCCTAGAGAATCAAGCATGCCTGTGCTGTCAAATTAATGACATACACCTCTGCTGAAAGAGGCAGTCAATAAAAGGAATGAAAACCAAATAATGTGTTGACCACAAAGTGGAATAATCAGAAATGTACCTGTTTGGTTAATAATGAGAGAGAAGGTGGATGAGGTGATATCTTTTATATGATCAACTTCTGTTGGTGAAAGGTACAAGATTTCAAGCTACCCAGAGCTCTTGTTTAGCTCTGGGAAAGGTTAATAATGCACAGCCATATATACTAAGGTCCCACTGTTGTTAAAACAAGGAGAACAGAAATTCTCCAGCCTGCTAGAGAACAACAGTTTTAGACGTAAATTTGCTTTGTACAATGGACTGTTAAAACAGTTTTAAAGACCATCAAAGATTATGGCTTGACATTTTGAATCTTCAGAAGAAGTATGGGTCACCATCCAGTTGATCCAAGCCAGCACTTCCCAAGAAGAACGTTGGGCCACCCAGCAGAAATGGGACAAAAGGGCCCATTTCCTTCAGCACATCACTTCCTGAAAACTGAAGACACCTGGAAGGGAGAAGACTAAGGTCCTAGGCTGGCCACCTGGGAGTCCTCCTGGAGATATCCAGTATCTATCTTGGATAGGCACTGCTAATGGTTGCTTTCTATTTACCTGCAATTTGGGTGCCTGCTAGTGCACTGGGAAAGGAATATAGACCTGTCCATCCTTCACCCCATCTGCATTCATTGTCAACTCCTGCTGTGAACAGTAACTGAGCTGAAACCTGACTACTGCGCAAAGTTGTTAAAGAAAACATACACACTTTTTCTCTTGGGTGATGACCCAAATCAGTCAATTGACTTGACCTTGAAACTGGGTACCTAAGTAGTAAGGAAGTCCTATATGCTTGTGCATGTGCTTTTAAGATTGTCACAAAGTTACAGTGTGTGTCTTTGTTTTGTAACAGGTTCCAATTAAGATTGCTGTAAAGTAGCTATCGGAAGGAAGGCCCTCAGTACTTCTGATGCTCTAATGAACAAGCTAAGCTCCCTGATGGACAGCCCTGCCTGATTGGCCAAGGAAACCAGCAGGCCTTTGTGGGTGGGTTTTTTTTGTTGGTGGTGGTTTGTTTGTTTTTGTTTTGTTTTAAATTAAACCTAGCAGCAGTAGTAGCTTGCTCACTGCTCAACATGCACACCATGAACTTTGCCTCCCTGTACTTATCTCTACAAGCCCTTCTCCGGCTTTGCTCCTCCACCCCAGATCCTGCCCTGCACCCAGTCTTGTTCCCATCCTGATCTACCCTGGCTCCTGCCTCAGAACCAGCCCATCTCCTGCCTTCCCTGACTCCTGGTAATCTGGTTTTGACCCTCAGCTCTGACTCCTGACTGTGACTCTGCCTCAACTCTTCACTTTGCAGACATGCCAATTCTCGCAAATTAATCACGAGAGATTTGATTTTTTTGTAGTAAAATTAAGCCTGACTCATGATCTGGGGATGGAACTTTCAAATGTCTGGATTTGAGTTCTATACCCAGATCATGTGTCAAGCTTAATTTTACTTAGAAATCGCTGTCAGCCCAAGGGGACTGGGGTTCCCCTGCCAGCCTGGGAAATGGGAGAGGGGACCCAACTGCAGCCCCCAGCCCAGGCCTGGGAAAGTTGAAGAACCCTAAGAGGAGCAGAGGTGAGTCTGGGAGGGCTGAACTATGGCCCAGGGGGCTGAAGTGAGGAAGGTGTGTGGGGGGGTCTTTATTGGTGGGTTCTGAGCAGGTGGGGTGAGTACTGGGAGAGTGAACTGAGGGTCGTGGAGGTCAGTGGGGTAGGGAGTCTGAATTGATGGGATGATGGTGATGGGGCTGGGTGACTGAATAAGGAGAGCGGAATTCAGGGGGATTGTGTGGGGACAGAACTGATGTGGGGGACTAGTGGACAGGATTAACTACTGGGAGTGAGAGCTCCTGCAGCAGGAGCCAAAATCACCTTATCCAGTACATGTGGGAGAATGGGCAACACTAATTGTCACATGCACACACCCTGGGAATAGGCAGGGGAAGTTCAAAAATCAAGCTAAAAGATACAATATTATCTATTTTTAAAATCTTATGATTTTTTGTGATCTGACTCATGATTTTTGAGCTCTTTAAGTTGGCAATACTGACTCTGGCATTTGGTCCTGACCCTCGGCTCTGATTCCTGACTCTGACTCTGTCTTGACCATTGGCTCTGGCATTTAGACTCTGACCAACAGGTCTGACTCCTGCTCTGACCACTACTCCTGACCACCTATGACCTGGTCTGCTGACAATAAATTTGAAACTGAACAGTTTGTTAACTAAGTTTATAAAACACTCTCTGCATTCATCTGCCATACTGTGATCTTAAGAGTTCCTCAGTGCCAACTGGCAGGGGGCCTACCATATTGTAACTCATATTAAGCCTGACCCACTGTTGTCATAATATGTAAAATAATATCTAAAAGGTGTCATGTAAAGCATCCTATATAAACTGGTGAAAACTGCTGATGCAATGATTGTAAGGTACTAAAATTAAGTTGTTGTCACTAGAAAGCATGTTTTTGTTTTGTTTGTAACCATACCTGTCTCTCTTTCTCTTGCTTAAGCATCACTTAAATCTTTGTTCTTTATTAATAACATTATTCTTACTATAAATTATCCAAGGCTGTTATATTGAAGTAAAGTGCGAATCCTCAAGGAAACGAAAAGAAAAGGAGTACCTGTGGCACCTTAGAGACTAACAAATTTATTTGAGCATTATTTAAGCTCAAATAAATTTGTTAGTCTCTAAGGTGCCACAAGTACTCCTTTTCTTTTTGCGGATACAGACTAACACGGCTGCTACTCTGAAACAAGTAAACTAACAGGCTAGTGTGGGCACTGTCTCTTTGGAGGCAGCAAACTTAATAATTTCTATGAGTGACCAGTAAGAGAGGCTGGACTCTACAGAAATACATCTCTGGGAAACTTGGGAAATGGGGTTCACTGTATGTTACCTGCAAGGCAAGGTTTGGACTGGCAGAGTCTCAGGGAATTTGCTAGTGAAGTGGACAGTTTGGTGTGGCAGAGAGCTGACATATAACTTACTTGCTGAGGCAGAAGCATAGCACAATTTCTTAGTTCTGGGTGCCCTGAACAGAGCATCATACATACTTAATTTTTCCAAGTTCTAGGTGTATACAGACAGAAACAGAGCAAGTGGAAAAATTCCCTGAAGTGCACTCAGTCTATACAGTTGTAAATGTAGGATTTTGTCAGATAGTTAGGAGTATTAGATCCTGGGATTAGCGTAATTAATTGGGAAATAGGTAAGAAGGGTTGACCACCATAGATCCATTGGGAAGGAGATCTTGGTGAATTGGCATATAAGTAATTGACCAAATTGTCTTGTAATCTATTTTTAGAATGTTTTTCCTCTGTGTGAGCAACAGTGGAGTTGATAACCAATAGCCACAAGTGAGAGCCTATGCTGGACTCTTAGTCAAAAATCTAAAGAATGTCACCTTCCCAAGATAGTATGTGTTGTTTTCTATTGTGGTTGCATGATTTGATTCTAAAAACCTGAATAAGAACATAAGAGCTTCCATTCTGGGTCAGACCATGGTCCACCTTACACAGTATCCTGTCTCGGAAGTGGCCCGTACCAGAGCTTCGACGGGAATGTAGAGAACAGGGCAATTATGGAATGATCCACCCCATCTTCTACTTCTGGCTTCTGGTAGTCAGGTTTAGAGTCATGCTGAGCCTGAGGTTCTGTTGCTGACCATCTTGGTTAATAGCCATTGATGGACCTATTGTCCGTGAACTTATCCAGTTCTTTTTTGACCCCAGTTATACTTTTTGACCATCACAGCATCCCAGGGCAATGAATTCCACAGGTTAGTTGTATGTTCTGTGAAAAATATTTCCTCCTCTTTATATGAAACCTGTTGCCTATTAACTTTATGAGGTGACCACTGGTTTCAGTATTGAGGAAAAGAGTAAATAACACTTCTCTGTTCACTTTTTCCAAACCATTCATGAATGTATAGACCTCTGAGTGGTCTCTTTTCTAAGATAACCAGCCCATTTTTTTAGTCTCTCTTTATATGGAAGCCATTCTGTACCCTTGATCATCTTTCTTGCCCTTCCCTGAACCTGTTCCAGTTTTATTGTATCCTTTTTGAGATGGGGTGACCACAGTATTCAAGGCATGGGTGCACCATGCATTCATATAGTGGCATTATGATATTTTCTGTTAGGATATAGATATTCAGGCTGTCTGCAAAGGCCTATACTTTAAGAATTTAGGTATATGTTTATCATTTAGCTAGTTATAGAGGTATAAAAGAGAATCAAAATCACGGTCTGCTGGTGTAAGGGCCTTCTCTTTCTGTGACAGTCCAAGGCCTTGCTCTTAGGCTAAGGCCTTTGGCTAAACAGCAGAGGGAGCCATAAGCTGGGAAGCATATGGCCACATCCTTACATTCCAAACTGGTCACATTGAAATAAGGTGCTATTGGGCTGTTAGGAATACAATCCTGTCCTGATAATGCCTATCCCCTCCAGAGAAAGAGAAGTGCCTAGAAAATGTAAAAGGAAACTTAGTTTGATAGCATCCTGTCTGGCAAGAGCTCACTTATCAATAGCTGGGATGTGAAATCCTCATTTCTTTGTTGTTCTATCACTGTAGTCCCATTTCCCTATTGTTTGTCTGTACAATCTCTGTCTGTTTCTGTGATTGTTCCTGTCTGCTGTATAATTAATTTTGCTGGGTGTAAACTAATTAAGGTGGTGGGATATAATTGGTTGGCTAATCATGTTACAATATGTTAGGATTGGTTAGTTAAATTTCAGGAAAATGACTGGTTAAGGTATAGCTAAGCAGAACTCAAGTTTTACTATATAGTCTGCAGTCAGTCAGGAAGTGTGTGTGTGTTGTGGGGGGGAATGGGAACGGGGGTGGGGAAATTGGAATCATGTTTTGCTAAGTGGGGGAATGGGAACAGGGACACAGCCAAGGTTCTGTGGTGTCAGAGCTGGGGAGGGGGACACTAAGGAAGGAAATTGGAATAATTTCTTGCTGGAAGTTCACCCCAATAAGCATCAAATTGTTTGCATCTTTGGACTTCGGGTATTGTTGCTCTCTGTTCATGCGAGAAGAACCAGGGAAGTGAGCGGGTGAAGGAATAAGCCCCTAACATCTGTCTTATTATCTATCCCTTTCCTAACAGTCCCTAACATACTATTAGTCTTTTTGACCGCTGCAGTACATTGAGCAGACTCCAAGTGATTCCAAGATCTTTCTTGGGTGGTAACAGCTAATTTAGCACCCATCATTGTATATGTACAGTTGGGATTATTTTTTCCAATGTGCATTACTTTGTACTTTTCAACACTGAATTTCATCTGCCATTTTGTTGCCCAGTCACCCAGTTTTTGACTCCCTCTGTAGCATTCTGCTCTTGACTTAACTATCTCGAGTAATTTTATATCATCTGCAAACTTTGCTACTTTATTATTCACCCTCATTTCTAGATCATTAATTAATACGTTGAACAGCACACGTCCCAGTACGGATCCTTGGTGGATACCATTGTTCCATTGTGAAAATTGACCATTCCTACTCTTTGTTTTCTATCTTTCAGCCAGTTACTGATCCATGAGAAGACGTTTCCTCTTATATCCTAGCTACTTAGTTTCCTGGAGCGCCTTGGATGGGGAGCCTTGTCAAAGGCTTTCTGAAAATCCATATACACTACATTGACTGCATCACCCTTATCCACATGCTTGTTGATTCCCTCAAAGATTTCCAATAGAGTGGTGATGCATGATTTCCCTTTACAAAAGCTATGTTGACTCTAACATGATTTGTTGGGGAAATCTATCCGTTTTACATTCTATTCTTCACTAAAGTTTCAACCAATTTGCCTGGTACTAATGTTAGACTCGGTGTCCTGTAATTGCCAGGATCTCCTCTGCAGCTCTTTTTAAAAATCTGTGTTATATTAGTTACCTTCCTGGTACAGAAGCTGATTTCAGTTGTAGGTAACAGTTCCTTCAGAACTCTTGGATAAACACCATCTGGTCCTGGTGACTTATTACAGTTTAGTTTATCAATTTTTTCTAAAACCTCTTCTGTTGACACATCAGTGGTTATATTAACCAATTTCCTAGTTTATATTAGCCAAATCATAGTCTGATAGTATTTTTGTCATCTTATACCCCGTATTATTAGTTGCTGTTAAAGGTATTTAATAAAACACTATAAAACTAAATTCAACTCTCAACTATTTATTTAGTTTTTTTTTTAGTTAAGGAACCAAAATTAAAAGAATGTAAGAAAAGTGGTAAACAGCTAGGCAGTTTTTTACTTAGGGCAGAAAACAAACCTTATCTTTCTTACATTTGCCTTAAGAAAACTGTTTGGTCACTGGATGCTAATGGTCACTGCTTGTACTGAACCTAAGTCAGGCCTGCAGAGGAATTCATAGTTAGCACCAGGGAATTACAACCCAAGGCCCAGTCTGAGAGTGGTAGAATTGCATGATTCCACCCTGAGAGGTTGTCAAGGTTCCTTCCCTACTCTGAACTCTAGGATACAGATGTGGGGACCTGCATGAAAGACCCCCAAGCTTATTCTTACCAGCTTAGGTTAAAAAGCTCCTCAAGGTACAAACTTTGCCTTGTCCTTGAACCCTATGCTGCCACCCCCAAGCGTGTTAAAGAACATGGAAAGAGCCCACTTGGAGACATCTTCCCCCCCCAAACACCCGCTTTCCTGGGGAAGGCTTGATAAAAATCCTCACCAATTTGCATAGGTGAACACAGACCCAAACCCTTGAATCTTAAGAACAACGAAAAAGCAATCAGGATCTTAGAAGAATTTTAATAGAAGAAAAAGTAAAAGAATCACCTCTGTAAAATCAGGATGGTAAATACCTTACAGGGTAATCAGATTCAAAACATAGAGAATCCCTCTGGACAAAACCTTAAGTTACAAAAAGACACAAAAACAGGAATCTACATTCCATTCAGCACAACCGTTAACAAAAGGAAATCTAATGCATTTCTAGCTAGATTACTTACTAACTTAACAGAAGTTCTGAAGAACATTCCTGACCTGGTCCTGGCAAAAGCATCACACAGTCAGACCCTTTGTTTCCATCCCACTCCAAGCTTTGAAAGTATCTTGTCTCCTCGTTGGTCATTTTGGTCAGGCGCCAGCGAGGTAATCCTAGCTTCTTAACCCTTTAGAGGTGAAGGGGTCTTGCCTCTGGCCAGGAGGGATTTTATAGTTCTGTAAACAGAAAGGTGGTTACCCTTCCCTTTATATTTATGACAGAGGTGATGGCTTGAGACCTGGAGAGGTCAGAGGTGCAGTTAGCTCAGTAGCTGTGACACAGGCCATTTTGGAATTTCTCTGTATTTGAAGTGGGATGATGGGTTCTACTTATTATATTTATATTAAATCATGTCCAGAGGGCCTGACCTATTGTGCTAGGCACTGTACACAAACATAGTGTGGGGCAGTCCCTAGCTCAAAGAGCTTACACACTGAGTCAACAGACAAAGCATGGGAGGAGAAACTGATGTACTGAGAAGTGAAATGGCTTGCCCACGGTCACTCAGCAGCTCAGATGAAGGTAGAATCTGACTTTACTAACCCATGGTAGCACACTCATGCTATCCATTACCAAGGCTAGAACTCAATTTCATATTACATGGCCTTTCTCTAATCTGGACCATTAACAGGCATGTTAAATGAAACTTGGATCAAGGTTTAGAGAGAAAATAGAGCCTTGCCTGGGGAATTGCTCTGCCAAATAAGGGCAAGAAGAAGAACCTCACTGACTGCTGAGCTGAAGGAGCAGTGGAAATCCCATCCATTGATTGGGGCTGAAAAAAGAAAGTATAGACAAAGACAATATCTTTTTCTGTTCCTTTTGGCTCACTGGAGAATGCATTATTCTCAGGAGTTTGCCCATTTCAATTACGTTCTTAGCTTGACCAAAAAAGGGACTTTTCTGCAATTTGTAGAATCATAGACTTTAAGGTCAGAAGGGACCATTATGATCGTCTAATCTGACCTCCTGCAAAACGCAGGCTACAGAATCTCACCCACCCATTCCTGTAACAAACCTCTAACCTATGTCTGAGCTATTGAAGTCCTCAAATCATGGTTTAAAGTTGCATTTTATTTTTCTACAGGACTAACAGGATTACTGCTTCTGCAGTGTATATATCCGTTTCTGCACCGTAAATACCAATATGCTGAAAGAAGGCAAAAATCACAGGTGTTTCTGACTAATTTTAGCTAGCACTTGATGTTGCAATAAGAAAATATCATTAACAATCCAATTTGGAAGTGCTCTGTGCAAAGGAAGAGATGTCCTGTCAGCCAAAAAAGCTCCTAAAGGAATTTTATTTAGATATTGAAAAAAGCATAAAACCACACAGAAGAATCTATAAACTAATGATAAAATATATTCATATCCAGACCAGGAGAAATTAATGCAATGGATTTGCTCCCTCGATATATAAAACTGGCTGTGTCATGGAATGTCTCAGACTGTAAACTGTAATTCACTCTGTCATGGCTGCTGAATTGCTTGCTCCCCTTCACATATTAATTAATTGCAAATGTGTTTTGGTGCAGAGGCTCAAAATGTTCAGTGCTGAAAAAGGCTAGTCTTCGAAACAGTTTGTTTTTTCTCTCCCCCTCTCCCTATCTACACACACTCCAGTTGGATATTCTTTTTCTTATTAAACAATGGGAAATACCTTTCCAGCTGTGAGATTTACTACAACTGTCTGACAGTGAATTTTGGCAGCCTCTTCATGCAAAAGGATGCAAGTAAAATTTGTGAAGGTTCTGGGCCTCTGCTCATCTGGCAGCTGACAGAATCCAGCAAAGCCTTGCTTGGCCCAGAGCTAAAAGTGTGGAAGTTTTAATTGTCCATGTAAATATTCTAAGCCAAAGGGTAACTTGCACACTGAGGGAAACTTTCCAACACATCAGACTTACAGAACATATACCCAGTTTTATTTCTGGTATTTGAATTAATCTCTCTTACTATTTTAGCTATCAAAGACGTGTTTTCTCTCAGTTTGTTTTTACTGACTATACTGTAGGCAGCACTAGATGGTCTTTTCCATCTCTAATTTTTATGAAACATTCCATGTTAGCAAATTTATATTATATTATTAGACATAGCTCCTCCTCCTCCTGGACTAGCAGAGGTGGAAGGTTGTGCAGTATAGGTACATTCTTGGAAAAATAATTTTGCATTGATTTGCATTAACTTGGTGGATTGATTTATGACCTCAAATGGCTGGATTTCAAGTAGTGCTAGACTATTAGAACTCAATCCAGTACTACCATTAGAGTCAATGGAAGTCCTTCCATTGACTTCAGTGGACTTTGGATTAGGCTCCGATTGCTTATTATGCCATGGGCAAGGTAACTTTCTCTAGAATCACATTTTTTTTTAGATTTCAGAGTGGTAGCCATGTTAGGCTGAATCAGCAAAAACTCCTCTATATTTTTTAGAATTAGTTTTTATATGTGCGATCAAGTCCCACTTTTGACATGTCACAATAACCTACGCATTCTTAACAGGTGTCCCTGCTAAATATTCTCTTTTTATCTCCCTCATTTTGCAATGTTGTCCTCAATTAATAACACCACAATCATTTGTTGTGCACTGCTATCAGGACTGCACTATTATCACGATTGTCAGCTAACAAGTACTTCTCTGCAGGGTCACAGATAAGTTGTATTAGGAAAGAGAAGAAAAAGCATAAATAGCTGTACAATCAGCAGTCTGAACACCAAAAATGGTTTTGAAATGTGTTTTTATATTATTCTCTTTTCCAAAGTCACCCCCTGTGTGGGCATACTGTCAACTTAAATTTGTCACAACATTTAGATTTCCTAAAAAGCAAGTTTTTACAGAATCTAAAACAAACACATTTTGTTTCAATGATTTTTTTTTCTTTAAATGAAATGGAAGCAGATGTTTTAAAACAAATAAAGACTCCCTTATAGTGTTTTTAATGCAAGCACTGCAGCTCTGGGGTCCTGCAAGTGAAACAGACTATGGAGGGGGTGGCGGGCGGAAGGAGGGGAGAGCTGAAACTGATTTATTGCTTATATTGCCCAAGGTGAGAGAAATGCAAAAAGGAAGCAGTCAATATAAATAGTGAAGTCAAGTTCTGAATATAAATATATTTCAAAGTTGTTATTTCAAAACACTATATAAAAGCTAAGTATTATTAATTATTATTATTTTATTTAATATTATGCAAAGCCAGTAATCATCCCTGGGGTAACTCCACTGAATTAGATGTACTGATATCACTGTGTCACAAACCAGGAACTTGCCTAGTGGTCAGAACTGGTTGGAGCTGGAGTCAGCAGCCAGGAACAGGGCAGGCACAAGAGATCACAATGGTGGACATGTGAATTGAGCAGCCAGAGATCCGTTATCACTGTGGAGCTAAACGTCAGGCTTGCTGACTTCCTCAATCAATCAAGTGGCTCTGCTGTAGCTCAACTGTGCTATTGGTCCGCCGGGGGAGTGGGCAGCTGCAGGTCCTCATTCCTGACACAGTGATGATTTTGGTTCCTGGATTTTACAGTTTTTATTGTACCCTTTTAAACTCTTTTCAAATTCAGAATGCAAAGTGCCTGCTTTCTCAACATGTACACGGGGGCTTTAAGTGAGCTAACATACTATATAGTACTTCCAGTAATGTTAACTGGAGTTGCGCATCTAAATCCCACCAACAGCAGACATAGTTCTCACCCCTTCAGGATGTGAGGTGAGGGGTCTCCCTCTGAAGTCACGGGAAATCCCCATCTCCTGCAGGAGGAGAATCCGGTCCCTTGATACCCATCCACAAAATAGCAGTTTATGTAACAGCTAATTTTAAAATTCCATGCTGGCAAAACTCTTCTTACAAACCAGAGAAATAAAAATCTCTGGAGACCCACCACTTAGCGCTAGATTATGCCTTTAGGCACAGCCCTTCACATGCATAGTCAATCTGTGGAACTCATTGCCAAGGGATGTTGTGAAGGCCAAAACTGTAACCGGGTACAAAAAAGAATTAGATAAGTTCATGGAGGATAGGTCTATCAATGGCTATTAGCCCGGATGGTCAGGAATGCATCCCCATGCTGTGGGTGTCCTGAGCTTCTGTTTGCCAGAAGCTGGGAGTGGACAACAGGGGATGGATCACTTGATGATTGCCTGTTCTGTTCATTCCCTCTGAAGCACCTGGCATTGGCCACTGTTGGAAGACAGGATATTGGGCTAGGTGGACCATTGGTCTGACCTGATATGGTTGACCTTATGTTCTTAAGTGGTGGTGCTTAAACTTCACCAACAAAGGAGTAGCCGGAAAAATCATTTGCCTCTACCAGTACCAGATTACATTTTTGAGTGGTTAAACCTAAGATGACGAGGTCTGTGCAGGGTTTCAAAATAAGTTTTATTTCAATTGTCTCAATGGAGCAATGATTTAGCATAGCTAAGGATCTGGCCCACAAACCTCTATGTTTCAGTCTGATTTTGTAGTTTTAAACATACACTTTTTACGTAGGTCTTGCAGTGTTGGACATTTGGGAAAGGCAGCTAGTTAGCTGAAGAACACAAGTTAAGACACCCTGTAAGACTTGGTCTAAAGCTAAAACTTAGGTTGACCTAGCTACATTGCTCAGGGCAATGAAAAATATTGTGCCCTGTGTCATAAATATAAAGGGAAGGGTAAACCCCTTTAAAATCCCTCCTGGCCAGAGGAAAAATCCTCTCACCTGTAAAGGGTTAAGAAGCTAAAGGTAACCTCGCTGGCACCTGACCAAAATGACCAGTGAGGAGACAAGATACTTTCAAAAGCTGGGAGGAGGGCGAGAAACAAAGGGTCTGTGTCTGTTGGTATGCTGCTTTGCCAGGGATAGACCAGGAATGGAGTCTTAGAACTTTTAGTAAGTAATCTAGCTAGGTATGTGTTAGATTATGATTTCTTTAAATGACTGAGAAAAGAATTGTGCTGAATAGAATGACTATTTCTGTCTGTGTGTCTTTTTTGTAACTTAAGGTTTTGCCTAGATGGATTCTCTATATTTTGAATCTAATTACCCTGTAAGGTACCTACCATCCTGATTTTACAGGGGTGATTCCTTTACTCCTATTTACTTCTATTTCTATTAAAAGTCTTCTTGTAAGAAAACTGAATGCTTTTTCATTGTTCTCAGATCCAAGGGTTTGGGTCTGTGGTCACCTATGCAAATTGGTGAGGATTTTTACCAAACCTTTCCGAGGAAGTGGGGTGCAAGGGTTGGGAGGATTTGGGGGGGAAAGAAGTGTCCAAACTACGTTTCCCAGTAAACCCAGTTAGAGTTTGGTGGTGGCAGTGGTTATTCCAAGGACAAAGGATAAAATTAATTTGTACCTTGGGGAAGTTTTAACCTAAGCTGGTAAAAGTAAGCTTAGGAGGTTTTCATGCAGGTCCCCACATCTGTACCCTAGAGTTCAGAGTGGGGGAGGAACCTTGACGCCCTGTTTGACATAGTTAGGTTGACCCTAACCCCCACTGTACAAGTAGCTGGGTCAGCAAGGATTCTTTCATTGACCTAGCTACTGCCTCTTGATGGGATGGATTTACTATAGCAACGGAAAACTCCCTTCCATTGGTGCAGCAAGTATCTACGCTACAAAGGCATAGCTGCAGTATTGTAGCTGTGCTGCTGTAGAGCTTGTAGTAAGACATACCCTAAGACTTATCTGTTATATCAGCCCTTTCAATTCTGGCAGAGGCTCCGAGGGTTGGCATAAGGATAAAGCAGGAATCAGTTTGACTTCAGATCAATACAGACCAGACATTTCTAGATGCTCCTAATTTCAGTATTTGTGCAATGATGTGTTTTTGTTGTGTGTTATAAATCAACACTCAAATACCATTAATAGTTAATCAACAAGGAAGCAGTCACTATGAAAATGGAAAAAAAAAAAAGTTTAATTACCTTTCCGTTAAAACTTTGGGGGAATGTGGATTTATCAGTTGTTGCACATTAACAAAGGGCAGAATGGAGAAGGGAAACTTATTTAAAAGCTTCTAAAGAGACATTATGTGCAACATAGAGTGAAAAATGGTAAAATTAAACAACTGACACCAGAGATTGGCTGATAATGCAAGATTTTAGTGTTAGCAAGGGAACAATCATATCTGCTTATTTCCAGAAGCTAGGCCATCTGGTCTACTTCAGTCTACCTCTCTGATCTAGGGTTTGACACCTTGGATTCAAATATGGGGATTGTGATTTTAAATTTAGCACATAATGTCTGCTGTGCAGCTTTTTCATTTTCATTGTCACCCTGTGTCATTGCTTAGATATCAAGGTGACAGGGGTCTTAAAACTACAATTGGGCTAAATGTTCATTTAGAGCTGCATTTTCTCTTACAATGTAAAACTCCTTGATGAAGGGCAAATAGCAAAATCATTATGGAGTTGTGTCCAGCTATAAGTTAAATGCATAAAGCCTGATTCTCACACTGTTGGAAAGCAGATGTAACTTCACTAAACTCATTGGAGTTACTGGTGAAAAGCAATATAAGGGGGATCAGGCTCAGTCCCATAACTGTGATAATAGTTTAGAAGTTCCTTTCATTAAAATGGTCTTGGCTGTATGGATTAGGGCAATTAGACATCAGCCCTAATGACAAGGACATGTGTTCCAGCTGATCTGCAGAGGAGAATGTTTGCAGAAACTGCTTGGCAAGCAAACACTTTTTTAAAATGGATCAGTGAAGGATTGCTGTGGATAATACCTTACAACTCTGATCCAATATATTTGCTGCCAAAATGTTTGCTGAGTAAATGCTTTTGAATGGTGCCAGGGTTAACACTGGTTACTGAAGTCCTCTACTAACAGAAAAGATTCATTAGAGGCAGTAGCAATACAAGTTTCCCCACATTGCCCCAAATATGCCTCACCTTGTGAGAGGATAATTTAGGGGTAGAACCTCAGCTGGTGTAAATCACTTGGTTTCATTGAAATCAGTGCAGCTACACTGATATACACCAGCTGAGGATCTGACCTAGTTTCTCTTCAGGGTGTCTCTGCTAACTGCTGATAAGTTTGCCAACTTGCTTTGGAAGTTGCACACTTGTTTGTTAATAAAGTGAGACAAATATGGGCAAGGCCTATATGATGGGTCCAAAACACACTGTTCTATCTTTACCCTTGGCTTTCCAGATACAGAATCCTACTTGTTGCCCAATGGAATGGTTTAATAAAGTGCTGTTGTTTCTTTGTCCTTCTCCCTTTCTTGTCCCCAGTTCATATAAATGTTTCATACAGTTTCAAATACTAACCTCTGCCAGTGCCTGCTCTGGGGTGTGATCCTGCTTTCGCTGAAGTCAGTATGCAAAGCACCATTGACTTCTGTGATGCAGGATCAGAACCCTTAAGAGAAAGAGCTAAGAATTAACCCACTGCTTCTGCCAGGCCCAGACAGGAGCCAGTTGACACCAAAGGTGTCGTAGTCTCTCTGTGGGAGATGAACCTACCGGGTGAAAAGTAAAAGGGATGTTTACATGAATTTAGGCTTAACATTTTACTGAATATATTGCCTTGTGTTGGTTCTTCCCTTGCAAAGCTGCATTTTTTGTGGTTGCTCAGATTTTTTTTTTTTAACTTTACAATTAAAAATCTAAAATGTTTTTAAAGTTGTAAAGCTCTCAAGTACCAGGATGACCAGCACAGTGCATAGATATCGGTAGCTAGCTAGAAGCTTTTGGTTACACCTAATGAATAATGATTAGGCTATTTGAAAATTGTGTTTTCATTTGTTTGGATTGGCTAGTGAGGCATTTAAATGGTGATTCCATCTGCTCTCCATGGACATTAAAAATTCTATGGCTCTTTTTTCTAAGGTTATGTCTACACTACGAAATTAGGTCAATTTTATAGAGGTCGATTTTTAGAAAACGATTTTATACAGTCGATTGCGTATGTCCCCACTAAGCACATTAAGTTAGTGAAGTGCGTCCTCACTACCGTAGCTAGCATCGACTTACGGAGCGTTGCACTGTGGGTAGCTATCCCACAGTTCCCGCAGTCTCTGCTGCCCATTGGAATTCTGGGTTAAGCTCCCAATGCCTGATGGGGCAAAAACATTGTCGCGGGTGGTTTTGGGTACATGTCGTCAGTCGCCCCTCCCTCCATGAAAGCAATGGCAGACAATTGTTTTGCGCCTTTTTTCCATGCAGACACCATACAACGGCAAGTGTGGAGCCCACTTAGCTCAGCTCACGGTCACCACTGCTGTTGTGTCCTGGGTGCTGCGGTCAGCAGACAGTGCAGTAGGACTGCTAACCATCGTCATCTGCTGCAGCTCTGCTCTCCTCTTGTAAATGAGCTTAGTCACAATAGCAAATTTCTCCATGTTGTCATCATCCACCACTTCCGCTGCAACTCTGCTCTCCTGGTGCCATGAATCCACCTCGCAGGTCCTCTCATTGTTCTGTATAAATATCTATTCTCGTGGTGTCCGTCATCATCCACCACTTCCGCTGCAACTCTGCTCTCCTGCAGATGCCATACCACGGCAAGCATGGTGCCTGCTCAGCTCACCACTGCTGTTGTGAGCATTGTAAACACCTTGCGCATTATCCTGCAGTATGTGCAGAACCTGCAAAATCAGGCAAGGAGGCGACGACAGCGCGATCACGATAGTGATGAGGACATGGACACAGACTTCTCTGAAAGCATGGGCCCTGGCAATTTGATCATGGTAGTAATGGGGCAGGTTCCTGCCGTGGAATGCCAATTCTGGGCCCGGGAAACAAGTACAGACTGGTGAGACCGCATAGTGTTGCAGGTCTGGGATGATTCGCAGTGGCTGCAAAACTTTCTCATGTGTAAGGGCACTTTCATACAACTTTGTGACTTGCTTTCCCCTGCCCTGAAGCTCAAGAATACCAAGATGAGAGCAACCCTCACAGTTCACAAGTGAGTGGCGATAGCCTGAAGCTTGCAACACCAGACAGCTACCGGTCAGTCGGGAATCGATTTGAAGTGGGTAAATCTACTGTGCGGGCTGCTATGATCCAAGTAGCCAATGCAATCACTGAGCTGCTGCTATCAAGGGTAGTGACTCTGGGAAATGTGCAGGTCATAGTGGATGGCTTTGCTGCAATGGGGTTCCCTAACTGTGGTGGGGCAATAGACAGAACGCATATTCCTATCTTGGGACCAGACCACCTTGGCAGCCAGTACGTAAACAGCAAGGGGTACTTTTCAGTGTTGCTGAAAGCACTGGTGGATCACAAGGGACATTTCACTGACATCAACATGGGATGGCTGGGAAAGGTGCATGACACTCGCATCTTCAGGAATTCTGGTCTGTTTGAAGAGCTGAAGGAAGGAATTTTCTTCCCAGACCAGAAAATTACCATTGGGGATGTTGAAATGCCTATAGTTATCCTTGGGGACCCAGCCTACCCCTTAATGCCATGACTCAAGAAGCCATACACAGGCATCCTGGACAGTAGTAAGGAGCAGTTCAACTATAGGCTGAGCAAGTGCAGAATGGTGGTACAATGTGCATTTGAATGTTTAAAAGCTCGCTGGTGCAGTTTACTGACTAGGTTAGACCTCAGTGAAACCAATATTCCCATTGTTATTGCTGCTTGCTGCGTGCTCCACAATATCTGTGAGAGTAAGGGGGAGATGTTTATGGTGGGGTGGGAGGTTGAGGCAATTGGCGGCCAATTTTGAACAGCCAGACATCAGGGCAATTAGAAGAGCATACTGAGGTGCGCTGCGCATCAGAGAGGCTTTGAAAAACAGTTTCATGACAGACCAGGCTACGGTTTGACAGTTGTGTGTATTTGTCCTTGATGCAATCCACCCACCCCTTTGGTGAATGTACTTCCCTGTAATCCAATCCCCCTCCCACTCTTCGACCACAGCTGGCACAGGAAATAAAGTCCCTATTTTTCTGAATCCAATCATTCTTTATTTATTAAAAAAAACTTGAGATCACTTAACATGCTGACTCGTAAAAGGTACCCTGGATGTACAAAGGGTTTGATAACAGGGTGGAGTGAGAGACAAGGGAAGGATAAGGCCACATTACAAATCAAAGCTGCTTGAATGACAGCCTTCTATTGCTTGGGCCATCCCCTGGAGTTGAGTGGCAGGGTGCCCAGAGCCTCCCCCACCTTTTTTGGCCTCTGGGTGAGGAGGATATGGAACTTGGCGAGGAGGGCAGGTGATTGCACAATGGATGCAGTGGGGATCTGTACTGTAGTTGCCTTTCCTGCAGCTCTGCCAAATGCCTCATCATGTCCATTTGCTCCCCCATTAGCCTCAGCGTCTCCTCCTGCATGTTCCAATCACGCTCACTGTATGCTTTCCTGGCCTCTGCCACCAAATGTCTCCATGCATTCAGCTGTGCCCTATCAGTGCAGGAGGACTGCATGAACTCAGAAAGCATGTCATTGCGAGTGCTTTTTTTTTCACCTTCTAATCTGTGATAACCGGAGTTGATGTGGGGAACATAGAAACATTTGCAGCTGCCGGGGAAAAAAAAGGGAGAGTAGATTTTAAGAAGATACATTTCTGAGAACAAAAGGGATACTCTTTCACAGGGAATCAAGCAATTCACAGCAGACAGCACATGTGTTTTTAGGTACAAGGTCGCATTTTGCCTTTTATATTGAGCACCTGCCGGTATGGTGACACATCACACATGGCTGGACAACAGAATTCTGTTTCCAGGCAGCCATGGTAAGCCAAAGAGTACGTGGGGTTGGTGTCTTCCACATTCATAACATGTGGGAATAGTTTCAAACTTCAGCACCCTCCTTCCCATAGCAACCAATGCCAGTTGGGTTTGCCATTTAAAAGGAGGGTCTGTGGTTGCTGTTTAAAAGGAGGGATGGCAATTTTGGGGTGGATGTGCAGCACACCCCTCCCTTCCCCTGTGTGGCTATTCTCTGGGATGATCCCTTTTATTTGAGCGCAAACAGCCCAGCATGACCGGGGTCTAATGTGTCAGGGATCACCAAACAGAGGGGATTACTGGTCCCTTACAAAAATGCCCCTATTTCAACCAGGTGACCGTGAATGATATCACTTTCCTGAGGCTGACACATAAAGATAAAGACTGAATGTTGCATGAATGCGACCAAAACCCAGGACCATT
Organism: Eretmochelys imbricata; assembly: GCF_965152235.1. Classification (NCBI taxonomy): domain Eukaryota; kingdom Metazoa; phylum Chordata; order Testudines; family Cheloniidae; genus Eretmochelys; species Eretmochelys imbricata. The sequence goes on from NC_135574.1 coordinate 37,288,021, forward strand.
TGTGGCCATGCTTTGTGCTGCAATGATTCCAGACTACTGGCTTGGTGTGGTAAAGTGTCCTACCGTGGAGGACGAAATAAGGCAGCCCTCCCCAGAAACCTTCTGCAAAGGATATCAGTTTACCTCCAGGAGAGCTTCATGGAGATGTCCCTGGAGCATTCCCACTCCATTGCCAGACACTTTAACAGACTTTTCCAGTAGCTGTAAGGGCCACGAATGCCTCCCAAATGTTCAGGGAAAATCAAACATTAAAAACAATTTATTTTAACCCCTGTAGTGTCATTACAAAGGTGCACTCACCAGAGGTCCCTTCTCTGCCTTCAGAGTCCGGGAACAATACATCCTGGGAGGGTATTGGCTCCAGGATGAGGAAAAGGTCCTGGCTGCTAGGGAGAATGGATCCTCCGGTTGTCTGCTGCGCATTCTCCTCCTCTTTCTCATCCACAAAATCCTCATCCATGTTGTGTGAGGTTGCCACCATGCAGGTGTCCATGGAGAGTGGTGGAGTACTGGTAGGGTTCCCCCCTAGAATGACATGCAGCTGATCATAGAAGTGGCATGTAGGAGGCTCTGACCCGGAGCAACTGTTTGCCTCCTTTGTCTTTTGATAGGCTTGCCTGAGCTTCTTAATTTTCACGCAGCACTGCTGTGTCTCTTTGGTGTAGCCTCTGTCCACTATGCCCTGTGTGATTTTGGCATATATATCAGCATTTCTTCTGCTGGATCAGAGTTCTGCCTACATAGATTCTTCTCCCCATACAGCAATCAGATCCAGTGTCTCCCGTTCAGTCCATGCTGGAGCTTGTTTGCGATTCTGGGACTGCATGGTCACCTGTTCTGCTGAGCTCACCACGCTGACCAAACAGGAAATGAAATTCAAAAGTTCCCGGTGCTTTTCCTGTGTACCTGTCAAGTGCATAGGAGTTGAAAGTGTTGTCCAGACCTGTCACATTGGAGCACTTTGCGATAGCTCCTGGAGGCCAATACCATTGAATTGCACAGCAATGCATCTACACTACCCCAAATTCGACCGAGGAAGGTCGATTTTAGTGCTACTCCCCTCGTCGGGGAGGAGTACAGCAGTCGATTTTAAGAGCCCTTTAGGTCGGTGGAACAGGGTTGGTTGTGTAGACGCATTCATCATAAAATCGGCCTAACACGGCTAAATTTGACCTAACCTCATAGTGTAGACCAGACATCAGTCTAAAAGTATGAGCCCTGGTCTCTCTCATGCTCTTCCCTCCTCCCTTTAATAATATTTTTGAAGCATTTATTGTATCTATCTATTTTTAAAAAATTGTAAAAACAATTAACAGGAATAGAATAAAACACAAAGAACCAGGAATTTGGAGCTTGATCCTGCAGAGTGTTTTCCTATTGATTTTGATGGGATTACTCATGTGAGGAAAGATCACTTACTTATATGGGGACCAGTTGTAGGACTGGACCCATAATTTTTTAGGGTACGCATAGGGTTAGAGAAGACAAGGTGGAAAGATAATAAATAAGAAAGCACTTCAACTCCAGGTTATGGAACACAGTATTTTAAAATGTGCTAGCTGGCTGCATTTCCTGAGTGAATATTTAGTACTGCTCCTTGTCGGTGTTAGGAGCACATAGAATGCAGATTTTCTGCTTGTTCTCCCCAAAGAAAAATCTATCATCTTTTTCCTTCTTGTGTCATACCTCCAGCACTGTGGGTGTTGCTTCCACATACATACAGAGAGACACAATAGGCCCGAAGCTCTGGTAGGACCTCACAGCCTTTCCATGCAAAAAGAATACTGTATCCATCATAGAGAAACAATAAACAAAGTTCTGCCATAAAGGACTTCATCATGTTCTTAAGCAAGCGTTCAATTTCTCTCTGGCACTGACATCAGATAATGATTACTTCTGCACAGAATTTCTCCTTACTGATGTTAGATAGCACTTCTGCAAGCAGAGTCTTCATTATAGTGTTTGATCCTGTCCCACTGAAGTCAATAGATGTTTCACCATTAATCTCAATGACCACAGGATTAAGCCCTGTTATCCTTAGGTGCTGTGGAAGGATTTTTCTTGTATCTAGTCCTTCCACACAAGATTGGAGACCATGAACATATATCTTCTAGACTTTCAGTTGGTTCCCACCTCCTTTTTATTTTTTGGGAGTACAGATTTCCTTAAGGATGGGTTTTTTTTTTATCACTTTACCTCCACCTCAACAGTAACCTGCAGTCTTTTCAACATAACCCCTCCCTTTGCTTACACACACACACACACACACACACACTCGCTCACTCACTCTTACCTAGCCTAGGCCATCAAATTGAACTTAGAGCTAGCTCTACACTTTTTTCCTCAAAGAAGGATAAAGTATCCCAGAGTTCATAGAGATTGGTTCATCAAAGGGACTGGCATGGTTTTTACTGCTGCTTACTGGGGCTCAACTTGAAGGTGGGGAGAGCTGGAAGAAATAGCACAAGTGATGGTGTGCCAGGTATAGTGCACTCTGCTCAATAGCATAATTTTTATCTTCTTTATTTTTAGGTACAAGGGAGACCTATTCTTAAAGAGGGATTTTTGACTATGCCATGTAACAGCCCTTTGGAAGGCAGGAGACCTCTCCCCTGACCCTGATAGCTTCATTAATAAAGCTGGATTCATAAAAATACATGGCTGGAAGGGCCCTCAGGAGTCCATCCCCCCCATGTTAAGGCAGGATGGTAGTTAGTTTTCTTCCCTTGTTTTACTTTTCTAGCCTTGTTTTCACAGTGATAATTTTCATTTTTATCTGTACAGAAATTTTCACTGTGTCAAATGAGGTTTCTATTTTTCAAAATGTACCATGACAGATTACAAAGAAGTATTTGTGATAACAGCAGTTCAATGCCTTCCTGTGGGCTAAAGTTGGAGTTCACTTGAAAAATAAGAGAGATCTTTTGTTTACAGTTCCCTTGTAGTTATTCTGAACCATTAACTTCATCATCCCAAACAAAAAGAACCAAAATGCTGTGGTTAAGAGTGACTTAATTCCTGGACAACATTGGCTGTCTGCAAAGTGGACAAGGATTACCACATCATTATTTTTATTGTGTAATAATGAAGTGGGATATGACCATTATGCTCCTCTAACTTCTGGGTCATAGGGAGAAATAGGGGTTTTGGTTATTTGGGGTCTTAGTCTTTTGTAAATTGATGGGTTCACATAAACTCTGGGGGACTGTGAATTGGTTTGAATAAACTTTCCAAGAGACAGTCTCCTCGTTTGAGGGTGATGATCTCATTTCACATAGTTTATGGTGTGGGTGGGGAGGATTTTAAATGCATTCAGTAAAATGTCCTTGCTTTTGTTGTAACTACAGTGAATACACATAAGTAAACCAACAAACACAAAGTGCTACTGAATTGACCTCTTAGCTTTCTGTGCAAATTGCTTCTATCCTGGATTATATTTGAGCCTACTGAAAATGAGTCAGGTTGACAATTGAGTTTGAAGCAACACAAGAGTGCTGGCTGCTGTTGGGTTTCATATATAACACTGATACCTGTCCTTAGCTGTCTGACGTAGAGAGGTCGACTGCAGTGTAGACATACCCTATGTGTTTGTACAGTCTAGTACAAAGAATCTTTGGTCCTGACTTGAGCATCTGGGTGTTACTGCAGTGCAAATATTAATAAATAACAATAATGTGGGGCAGGTGAAACTTAAAGGCAGCAGAACTGTCCATCTCATTTATGCAAGCAGAAGTTATACATGTAATTCCCAGTATCAGAGGGGTAGCCGTGTTAGTCTGTATCCACAGAAACAACAAGGAGTCCGGTGGCACCTTAAAGACTAACAGATTTATTTGGGCATAAGCTTTTGTGGGTAAAAAAACCTACTTCTTCAGATGCATGGAGTGAAAATTACAGATGTAGGCATAAATATACAGACACATGAAAAGAAGGGAGTTACCTTACAAGTGAAGAACCAATGCTGACAGGGCCAATTCAATCAGAGTGGATGTGGGCCACTCCCAATAATTGATACCAATACCAAGAGAGGGAAAATTGTTTTTGTAGTGAGCCAGCCACTCCCAGTCCCTATTCAAGCCTGAATTGATGGTGTTAAATTTGCAAATAAATTGTAGCTCTGCAGTTTCTCTTTGAACTCTGTTTTTGAAGTTTTTTGTTGTTGAAGTATGGCTCCTTTTAAATCAGTTATAGAATGTCCAAGGAGATTGAAGTGTTCTCCTACTGGCTTTTGTATGTTACCATTCCTGATATCTGATTTTTGTCCATAAATGCATCTGAAGAAGTGGGCTTTTTTAACTATGAAAGCTTATGCCCAAATAAATCTATTAGTCTTTAAAGTGCCACCAAAGACTTCTCGTTGTTTTTAAGTAATTCCCAGTTTATCAGTGGGAAAGCCAAGCACTTTACCCTCAGATTTTCCTCTCCAGAACCAGCTCTAGGTTTTTGCTGCCCCAAGCAAAAAATCTGCCACCCCACGCTCCGAAAGCGCAACTGCCCAAGCGGGAAAAAAAAAAAAAAAAAAAAAAAAAAGGTGGCCAGAGGTGCCCTGGAATTGTGCCGCCGCAAGCACGTGCTTGCTTTGCTGGTGCCTAGAGCCAGTCCTGTTCCTCTCTTCCTCAGGCCATCCACTCTTCCTCGCACTACGTGAAGTTGTCTACACTGGCAATTCACACGCTGCAACTTTCTTGCTCAGGGGTGTGACCTCCCCCCCGACCCCCGAGCGCAGCAAGTTACAGCGCTGTAAAGCGCCAGTGTAAACAGTGCACCAGCCTCTCGTTGAGGTGGGTTTTTTTAGTGCTGGGACAGCTCTCTCCCAGCGCTGAGCCGCGACCCCACAAGCCACATTAAAGCGTGGCCAGAGTAGCGCTTTAGCATGGCCAGTGTAGACTAGCCCTTTAACTGGCTTGTCGCGCTGTTCCAAAATGTACAGGGTATTACAAAGATAAGGGGCGGTCTCTGCCTGAATAGCTAGCTGAAGAGCTCCCTGTTGTTTGTTGATCTAATGTGCTCTAGACATTCCTACAACACCCATTACAGTTTGGAGCATAACAGATGGAGGAATTAAATGGCTGAACTGAAAAATCAGAGTTGCTATACAGGATGTGTTGTTTAAATATATATAATGATGTATAATTTAAAAAACCTTTTGAAATCCTGTAGATTTTGAAGTACAGGTTATTGTACTTTATTGGCCTTAGTGAAGTCTAGTATTTAATTTAGCTAGGGAAAAAATCAGGTTTGTTTGTTTTACAAATGAAGAGTCTTATTCTTGATCATAGTCATTCTCACTGGTGGAAGCCACTGTTAATTATGGGAAGTGGCTGTCTTTTCTTACTATTTTATCTACTGTGCAGTAGATAAGATCATATTAGACACATGCTTACTACTCCACTAATCAAAACCAGGCAAAATCTGGAGTCTGGATAAGCTCATGATTAGGAAATTAAAACATATACTGCAAGTACTCTTACTAACCTATGCAGTCATAGTCCATCTTATCATTCACAACTCATGTTCTTTTCATATTGCCTAATGCACTGTACATGGGTAGTATCTGGTATATATAATATGTACAAATTTTGCTGACATTACATTTGTGTAGCATATAACCTCATTGTCCAATGTCTGCTTTAGAGCTTTCCTCGCTATAGATCAGCAGTTCTCAAACTTTAGCAGCCCGAAGACCTCCCATTTTGATTTAAGGCTGGTGCAGGAGAGGGTGTGGGGTGCAGGCTCTGGGAGGACGTTTGGGTGCAGGAGGGGGTGAGGGGTTCAGGCTCTGGGAAGGAGTTTGGGTGCTGTCTCTGGGCTGGGGCAGAGGGTTGGGGTTCAGGAGGGGTGTGGGCACCGGCTGGGTGGTGCTTATCTTGGGTTGCTCCCGAAAGCAACTGGCACATCTCTTGGGGCCAGAGGGTCTCTGCATGCTGCCCCTGCCCGCAGGCACTGCCCCGCATCTCCCTTTGGCCAAAGTTCCCAGCCAGTGGGAGCTGCAGAGTCTGCTCTGGGGGCAGTGGTGGCGCATGGAGACTCCCCTTGTCATAAATATAAAGGGAAGGGTAAACCCCTTTGAAATCCCTCCTGGCCAGGGGAAAGCTCCTCTCACCTGTAAAGGGTTAAGAAGCTAAAGGTAACCTCGCTGGCACCTGACCAAAATGACCAATGAGGAGACAAGATACTTTCAAAAGCTGGGAGGAGGGAGAGAAACAAAGAGTCTGTGTGTCTGTCTGTATGCTGGGTCTTGGCTAGGGATAGACCAGGAATGGAGTCTTAGAACTTTTAGTAAGTAATCTAGCTAGGTATGTGTTAGCCATTTAAAGAAATCATAATCTGAGAAAAGAATTGTGCTGAATAGAATAACTATTTCTGTCTGTGTATCTTTTTTGTAACTTAAGGTTTTGCCTAGAGGGGGTCTCTATGTTTTTGAATCTAATTACCCTGTAAGATATCTACCATCCTGATTTTACAGGGGGGATTTCTTTATTTCTATTTACTTCTATTTTTTACTAAAAGTCTTCTTGTAAAAAACTGAATGCTTTTTCATTGTTCTCAGATCCAAGGGTTTGGGTCTGTGGTCACCTATGCAAATTGGTGAGGCTTTTTATCCAACATTTCCCAGGAAAGGGGGGGTGCAAGTGTTGGGAGGATTGTTCTTTGTTCTTAAGATCCAAGGGTCTGGGTCTGTAGTCACCTAGGCAAATTGGTGAGGCTTTTTACCAAACCTTGTCCAGGAAGTGGGGTGCAGGGTTTTGGGAAGTATTTTGGGGGGAAAGACGCGTCCAAACAGCTCTTCCCCAGTAACCAGTATTAGTTTGGTGGTGGTAGCGGCCAGTTCAAGGGCAACGGGTGGAATATTTTGTACCTTGGGGAAGTTTTGACCTAAGCTGGTAAAGATAAGCTTAGGAGGTTTTTCATGCAGGTCCCCACATCTGTACCCTAGAGTTCAGAGTGGGGGAGGAACCTTGACATGGTGGCATAGTGGTGGGATTAACCTGAAATCACTTTGAGATCCAGTTGAGATTTTTTGAACTAGAAATACAGATTTTAAAAAGGAATTTTTTTTTTCCTTTGGAAAGGAAGTCCAGAAAGCAGCTGAAACTGAAAGCAGCTTGTTTTTTCTCTGCTTTGTGGCCAAGCAGAGACAAAAGGGGATTATCTTTGTGAATTGCAGGTTTTCTTTGCCTGGAGGCAGGGTACTTAACTCCTGCAGGGAAATTCACAGTCTTCCAACCCAGAGTATTTTTTTTTTCTTTTCTTCCTAAAAGTAAATAGGGGGTGTGTGTTCTACCCATTTGCTTTTTCTTTGGGCTGGGTAAGCAGGTTTCCAAGTAGTTGGAGGTTTTTTGCTTTAATTTGGGCCCAGAGCAGAGACAAGGGAATTGTCTTTTTCTGTAGGCTGACAATCACTATCAGAGAATAGATATTCTATTCCAGCACAGCAAAATTTTACAGCCAAGTTTTGTTTGTTTATTTCTAAACCTCGAGTGTAAAGTTAGTTAAAAACAGAGAGGTTGGAATGACCAAATCCACAGCTCGACTACAGCTGGAATTAGCCAAATTTCAGGCTGAGGAAAAACAAAGGGAACATGAAAGACAGATAGAACTCATGTGGCTGGAGAAGGAGGTACAGGAGGCTGCCCAAAAGAGGGAAATGGAGGCAAGGAAGCATGTGGAGGAGGAGAAGGAAAAAGAGAGGAAGCATGTGGAGGAGGTGGAGAGGATAAAGGCCCAGCAGAATATACCAACAAACCCTAGCAATCCTTCTCCAGGTACCACTTCCCATCCCAGAAAGTTCCCCACCTACAAGGCAGGTGATGATACTGACGCCTTCTTAGAAAACTTCGAAAGGGCCTGCCTTGGGTACAACATCTCTACTGACCAATACATGGTAGAGCTGAGGCCGCAGCTCAGTGGACCCTTAGCTGAGGTGGCAGCTGAAATGCCTAAAGAACACATGAACAAGTATGAACTGTTTAAATCCAAGGCGAGAGTCAGAATGGGGATAACACCCGAGCAGTCTCGTCGGAGGTTCAGAGCCCTAAGGTGGAAACCAGACATGTCATTTACCCAACATGCCTACCACATTGTGAAACATTGGGATGCCTGGATATCAGGAGCAAGTGTTGAATCTCCAGTAAATTTGCCCTTCTAATGCAAATGGAACAATTCTTAGAGGGTGTTCCTGAGGAAATAGAAAGATACATCCTAGATGGGAAACCCAAAACTGTAATCGAGGCAGGAGAGATTGGAGCCAGATGGGTGGAGGTGGCAGAGAAGAAGAAAACTGGTCGCAGTTGGAGCGGAGACCAGAAGGGACCACCCCAGACCACACCCTATTAGCGGGGGCCGCCCAAGGCCCCACCTACCTCCCAAAGAACCCTCCAGACCCCTTATCGTCCTGCCACCCCGTTCTCCAGCAACCCTCCTCGCCCCAGTGACCCGTCAGCTGGACGATGTTTTAAATGTAACGAGCTGGGGCATGTAAAGGCCAACTGCCCCAAGAACCCCAACAGATTACAGTTCATTGCACCGGAATCACACCAGAGGTCCACAGGCCCAGATACCTCCCAGATACCCTTGGAGCGGAGGGAAACTGTGAGTGTGGGCAGGAAGAAGGTCACCGCGTGGAGGGACACCGGAGCACAAGTGTCAGCTATCCATGCTTCCTTAGTGGACCCCAATTTAATCAACCCAGAGATCCAAGTGACGATTCAACCCTTCAAGTCCAACTCTTTCAATTTGCCTACAGCCAAGTTGCCTGTCCAGTACAAGGGCTGGTCAGGAACATGGACTTTTGCAGTCTATGATGATTATCCCATCCCCATGCTGTTGGGGGAAGACTTGGCCAATCATGTGAAGCAGGCCAAGAGGGTGGGAACGGTCACCCGCAGCCAGGCTAAACAAGCCGTGAGGCCTAGCTCTGTTCCGGAAACTTCTATCAGGACCCAGTCAGAGGTGATGGACCCGGACCCCCGGCCAATGTCTGCAACAGCCGTAGTGGATCCAGTCCCAGAGACCCAGATGGAACCAGTCCCAGAAGCGGAACCAGCCGAACAACCAACACCAGACCCAGTGTCAGCACTGAATCCAGTACTTGCAACCTCAACACCAGAGGGCCCCACCGACCCTGAACTGGCAGCAGCCGATAACCCGACACAAGAGGCTCAGCCGGAGCCTGAATCCCAACATAGTGCACCAGCGGAGAGCGGTTCACAGTCAACAGAAACAGCTCCATCCCCTATATCGCTTCCAGAGGGACCAAGCCTAGGTCCACAATCCCATGAGGGACTGATGTCTCCAGCATCAAGGGAACAGTTCCAGACCGAACAGGAAGCAGATGAAAGCCTCCAGAGAGCTTGGACGGCGGCACGGAGCAACCCACCGCCTCTCAGCTCTTCTAATCGATCCAGGTTTGTTGTAGAAAGAGGACTTTTATACAAGGAAACTCTTTCTGGGGGACACCAGGAAGACTGGCATCCTCAGAGACAGTTGGTAGTTCCAACTAAATACCGGGCCAAGCTCTTGAGCTTAGCACACGATCACCCTAGTGGCCATGCTGGGGTGAACAGGACCAAAGACCGTTTGGGGGGTCATTCCACTGGGAGGGAATGGGCAAGGATGTTTCTACCTATGTCCAGTCTTGTGAGGTGTGCCAAAGAGTGGGAAAACCCCAAGACCAGGTCAAAGCCCCTCTCCAGCCACTCCCCATCATTGAAGTTCCATTTCAGCGAGTAGCTGTGGATATTCTGGGTCCTTTTCCAAAAAAGACAGCCAGAGGAAAGCAGTACATACTGACTTTCATGGATTTTGCCACCCGATGGCCGGAAGCAGTAGCTCTAAGCAACACCAGGGCTAAAAGTGTGTGCCAGGCACTAGCAGACATTTTTGCCAGGGTAGGTTGGCCCTCCGACATCCTCACCGATGCAGGGACTAATTTCCTGGCAGGAACTATGAAAAACCTTTGGGAAGCTCATGGGGTAAATCACTTGGTTGCCACTCCTTACCACCATCAAACAAATGGCATGGTAGAGAAGTTTAATGGAACTTTGGGGGCTATGATACGTAAATTCGTAAATGAGCACTCCAATGATTGGGACCTAGTGTTGCAGCAGTTGCTCTTTGCCTACAGAGCTGTACCACATCCCCAGTTTAGGGTTTTCCCCTTTTGAACTTGTATATGGCCGTGAGGTTAAGGGGCCATTGCAGTTGGTGAAGCAGCAATGGGAGGGATTTACACCTTCTCCAGGAACTAACATTCTGGACTTTGTAACCAATCTACAAAACACCCTCCGAACCTCTTTAGCCCTTGCTAGAGAAAACTTACAGGATGCTCAAAAAGAGCAAAAAACCTGGTATGATAAACATGCCAGAGAGCATTCCTTCAAAGTAGGAGACCAGGTCATGGTCTTAAGGGTGCTCCAGGCCCATAAAATGGAAGCATCGTGGGAAGGGCCATTCACGGTCCAGGAGCGCCTGGGAGCTGTTAATTATCTCATAGCATTCCCCACCTCCAACCGAAAGCCTAAGGTGTATCATATTAATTCTCTAAAGCCCTTTTATTCCAGAGAATTAAAGGTTTGTCAGTTTACAGCCCAGGGAGGAGACGACGCTGAGTGGCCTGAAGGTGTCTACTACGAAGGGAAATGTGCTGGTGGTGTGGAAGAGGTGAACCTCTCCATGACCCTTGGGCGTATGCAGCGACAGCAGATCCAGGAGCTGTGCACTAGCTGCGCGCCAACGTTCTCAGCCACCCCAGGACTGACTGAACGGGCATACCACTCCATTGACACAGGTAATGCTCACCCAATTAGGGTCCAACCTTACCGGGTGTCTCCTCAAGCTAAAACTGCTATAGAACGGGAGATCCAGGATATGTTACAGATGGGTGTAATCCGCCCCTCTGAAAGTGCATGGGCATCTCCAGTGGTTCTAGTTCCCAAACCAGATGGGGAAATATGTTTTTGCATGGACTACCGTAAGCTAAATGCTGTAACTCGCCCAGACAACTATCCAATGCCACGCACAGATGAACTATTAGAGAAACTGGGACGGGCCCAGTTCATCTCTACCTTGGACTTAACCAAGGGGTACTGGCAGGTACCGCTAGATGAATCTGCCAAGGAAAGGTCAGCCTTCACCACACATCTCGGGCTGTATGAATTTAATGTACTCCCTTTCGGGCTGCGAAATGCACCCGCCACTTTCCAAAGACTTGTAGATGGTCTCCTAGCGGGATTAGGAGAATATGCCGTTGCCTACCTTGACGATGTGGCCATATTTTCGGATTCCTGGGCAGACTACCTGGAACATCTACAAAAATTCCTTGAGCGCATAAGGGAGGCGGGACTAACTGTTAAGGCTAAGAAGTGTCAAATAGGCCTAAACAGAGTGACTTACCTCGGACACCAGGTGGGTCAAGGAACTAGCAGCCCCCTACAGGCCAAAGTGGATGCTATCCAAAAGTGGCCTGTCCCAAAGTCAAAGAAACAGGTTCAATCCTTTTTAGGCTTGGCCGGTTATTACAGACGATTTGTACCGCACTACAGCCAAATCGCTGCCCCACTGACAGACCTAACCAAAAAGAAACAGCCAAATGCCTTTCAGTGGACCAAAAAGTGTCAGAAGGCCTTTAACAAGCTTAAAGCGACACTCATGTCTGACCCTGTACTAAGGGCCCCAGACTTTGACAAACCGTTCCTAGTAACCACAGATGCATCTGAGCGTGGTGTGGGAGCAGTTTTAATGCAGAAAGGACCTGATCAAGAATTCCACCCTGTAGTGTTTCTCAGCAAAAAACTGTCTGAGAGGGAAAGCAACTGGTCAGTCACTGAAAAAGAATGTTACGCCATTGTCTATGCTCTGGAAAAGCTACGCCCATATGTTTGGGGACGGCGTTTCCACCTGCAAACCTACCATGCTGCACTGAAGTGGCTTCACACCGTCAAGGGAACTAACAAAAAACTTCTTCGGTGGAGTTTAGCTCTCCAAGATTTTGATTTCGACATCCAACATATCTCAGGAGCTTCTAACAAAGTGGCTGATGCACTCTCCCATGAAAGTTTCCCAGAATCAACTGGTTAAAATCGTCCTTGAGATGTGGAAAATATTGTTAGTCTTTATGTACTTGGTAGTATATTTAGAGATGCATGTGTCTTATTAACTCTGTTTTTCCTAGAGCTCCAGGAAGAAATCCCAGCCAGTGTTTCACCCTAGCTGAGATTTGGGGGGCGTGTCATAAATATAAAGGGAAGGGTAAACCCCTTTGAAATCCTTCCTGGCCAGGGGAAAGCTCCTCTCACCTGTAAAGGGTTAAGAAGCTAAAGGTAACCTCGCTGGCACCTGACCAAAATGACCAATGAGGAGACAAGATACTTTCAAAAGCTGGGAGGAGGGAGAGAAACAAAGGGTCTGTGTGTCTGTCTGTATGCTGGGTCTTGGCCGGGGATAGACCAGGAATGGAGTCTTAGAACTTTTAGTAAGTAATCTAGCTAGGTATGTGTTAGATTATGATTTCTTTAAATGGCTGAGAAAAGAATTGTGCTGAATAGAATAACTATTTCTGTCTGTGTATCTTTTTTGTAACTTAAGGTTTTGCCTAGAGGGGGTCTCTATGTTTTTGAATCTAATTACCCTGTAAGATATCTACCATCCTGATTTTACAGGGGGGATTTCTTTATTTCTATTTACTTCTATTTTTTATTAAAAGTCTTCTTGTAAAAAACTGAATGCTTTTTCATTGTTCTCAGATCCAAGGGTTTGGGTCTGTGGTCACCTATGCAAATTGGTGAGGCTTTTTATCCAACATTTCCCAGGAAAGGGGGGGTGCAAGTGTTGGGAGGATTGTTCTTTGTTCTTAAGATCCAAGGGTCTGGGTCTGTAGTCACCTAGGCAAATTGGTGAGGCTTTTTACCAAACCTTGTCCAGGAAGTGGGGTGCAGGGTTTTGGGAAGTATTTTGGGGGGAAAGACGCGTCCAAACAGCTCTTCCCCAGTAACCAGTATTAGTTTGGTGGTGGTAGCGGCCAGTTCAAGGGCAACGGGTGGAATATTTTGTACCTTGGGGAAGTTTTGACCTAAGCTGGTAAAGATAAGCTTAGGAGGTTTTTCATGCAGGTCCCCACATCTGTACCCTAGAGTTCAGAGTGGGGGAGGAACCTTGACACCCCTCCAGGAGATAGAGGGAGTGGGAAGAGTTGATCTGCAGGGTCAGCAGACCCCCTGGAGTACCCTCGGGGACCCCTCGTTTAAGAAACACTTCTGTAGATCAAAGTTTCTTCGATATACAAATGTTATTTTATCTCATTTCTCAGAGCCAGGCTTCACAGATCAGGGATTCATTCATATAAAATAGAAATCACACATTCTAGACATGTTCCAGAAAGCTCACTTTCTGCATGCAGTCTGAGGCCTTCACAACTATTTCACTGGAAACTTTTGAATAGTCCAGCTATTACTCAGAGGCATTCTCAACTTCATGACAAAACATTTCAGCAATATTTTTAAATTTTCAACATGACTATATAAAATACAGTCTCCCACTGTTCCAAGAATGGATTTCTACTAAGTGCTATTGTTCTGTGCACTTCAGTCTGAGTGTACCATTTCTTCTGTGATGTAGGACTCATGAAATTGTTTATCCAAGGGGCCAGGTTGCCTTGATAATGCAGGCAGGGGGGTTATCTCTACAAGCTGTTATAAAACAGTTTCAATCCAAAGCGAAATGCCATGCCAAACAATTGATTCAATTACAGTTAGTTAAACCTATAGCAAGCTGCTATGTTTTCCAAAATCCATCTACAACAGAGATCATCTTGAGTAGGCCTCAGTGTTTCTGAGCCCACAGACTCTCTAAGCAGGGAATTCTCTGTAGGTCTCATCTCCCAGTATGTATGGTAAGGAAGCCTTTTTTAAATCGTAGTAAATATGAAAAGATATAAGTTAACATTTTATTTTCATTGGTGAGAATTGATGATGTATAGAAACACTAAGGCCAACATTTTCAAAAATTATGTGATTTTGGGTGCTCCAGTTTTTGGGTGCACAATTTAAGACACATTAAATTGGCCTGATTTTCAGAAAGTGTTGAGGACCCATCCTCTGAAAAACAGATCACTTTAAGGTGTTTCAAGTGGGTATGCAAATATGGAGGTGCACAAAATCTAGAGTTGGTTGGGAAATTTTCAACAACACCTTTTTTTTTTTTTTTTTTTTGAAAATGTGGATTCAACTAAATGGAATTTTTTTGCAGAAATATATTGGTTTCAATTAAACTTTTGTTGGGAAGATTTCTCAGGTCCAGGATGGACTTTTGGAGTGAGGGAGAAACTCCTAAATAACCAGTAGCCCAGTGGTTTGGACCCTAAGTTGGGAGCTTCAAAGCTGGCAAAGCAGGGACTTAAACGTGTGTCTCTCACTATCTGGGGGAGTGGCCTAAACACTGGGATATTGTCTGTTCTGGTGTTGGGGCATCTCCCTCTTTTTTGTGTGTGAAGAATTTAGAAAGGTCTTGATTTCATCTTAATGCAGGTTGAAACCTCAAACTTTTTCTGGCAAAATGGAATTATTTTCTGGCCAGCCGTAGCAAAATCACTAGTCATATTTGAAAATGTTGGCATAAGGGCCTAAGGTGAACCAGCAACAATGTCTGCCAAAGTCATAAACAAATACCCTCGATTTTTCCATATTTAACTTGACCGAATATTTGTAAACACATTTTAAAGGGATTTGAATAGTGCTTCTGGTTATACGCTAGGATACAAGGTGACCAATGAATTAAGAGATGGCAAGAATTGAAATAAACAAATCCAAAGCTTTCCCTAGGCACAACTCAATTTCATAAAAAAAAATGTATCCAAATTATATTTAGTTACAGAAAGCTTTTTCACAGGCTAGCAATCTGAGATCAAGCAGAAGGCAGTGGCTCTAGAAACTTTGTTAGGGCAGTATTGTGTCTAGATGTGGTTTTAAAACAAATTAATGGAGCCAAAGAGTTGGGGCATTGAATTACAAAGATGCTTGAGATGAGGTATGTAAAGTAATAGGCTCTAAAGAAGGGTCACAGGCCTGAATGTTCTTTACTTACAGGGCAAAATGCCAAATGAAGATTTGCTAGAGAAAGGAATGCAGGATTATTAGCCTTGATCTTTACTAGCAAAGTTACGTAGGGTTGTGTGTATAAGCACCAGATAAAGTACTGAGAAAGACAGGGAGTCCAAGGGAATCTGGTCAGCATTAATGAGAATGGTTTTGTGTGGTCTCCAAACTATTCCTTCCTAGAAGCAGGGATAAGCTGAAGAGGGGAACCAGTAGTCAAGTGCCTTGTGCATGTCTCTCAGACATGTCCATAAGCCACAGTACCTCCCACTCCCATCCCATTTTTCAACCTGCAGACTATGAGTAAGGGAATAGGTATTTATGGGGATTATTGTTATTATTTTTATTTATTTGTATGACGGTAGCACCTAGAAGCCCCAAGTGAGATCGGGGTCTCATTGTGTTAGATGCTGTACAAACACATAGTGAGAGACAGTATCTGCCCCAAAGAGCTTACAGTCTAAATAGACAAGAGAGGGAAATGGTAAGAGGGGAGAACAAAGTTTTGAGAGTCACACAGGCCATTAGTGGAAGAGGCAAGTCTAGAACCCAGCTTTCCTGAGTAAGACTAGTTGATATTTCTTTTGTTTGAAACTGAGGGGGAAAATAGCTTCTTTTTTTTTTAAATCAAAACAAACATTTCTGTTTTCCGCAAAAAAGCAGCCAACATTTTTGCCCAATTGGCCAACACTTTTTAGTTTTCAGTTGCTGAAAACCAAAACATTTTTGAAGCTGCTCAGCTTTTTTGTTTTTGAAAGGGAACACACAAAAAAGTCTAGAGACGTTTTGATGAAAATGATTTCATTTTCAATGGTTTTATTTTTTACCAGTCTAATTCTGTGTCCTAGTCCACTTCCCTATACCCTGCCTCTTCAGTCACCCACTTCTTCATCTTCCTGATGCCCACACAGTTTTTACTCACACTTGCACTGGAGCGCAACAACCATGCATTCTGCTGCTCACTGCACAAAGATTGGCAAGGTCAAGACACCCTATTTAATATTTTAATGTATCCACCCTAACAATATATGTAGAAGGAGGGTATATTGGTCTTTCTATTCTTGTGTATTTGTATATGTGACACTGGGAAAACAGACGCCAGCTCTTGCCAAGGCTGTAGGCTCCAGCTGAGCACTGACAAATTCATAGCTGGAAACCAGACCAGCTCATCTTTATGTTAATATTGTTCAAGATAAGTGTTAGACTTGTAAAGATGTGTTTAGTGCTTAGACTTTATAAAATGCATGTAAGTTGTGGCATGCATTAATCTTACTTGTAATGTATGTATCCCATGCTATAAGGAAGTATGTAAGTTTTGCTTTATAATTAGGGTTGTCAATTAATCACAGTTAACTCACGCAATTAACTCAAAAAATTAATTGCTATTAATTGCATTGTTAAACAATAGAATACGAATTAAAATTTATTAAATATTTTTGCATGTTTTTCTACATTTTCAAATATATTGATTTCTATTACAACACAGAATATAAAGTGTACAGTGCTCACTTTATATTATTATTTTTTATTAGAAATATTTGCACTGTAAAAATGATAAACAAAAGAAATAGCATTTTTTAATTCACCTCATACAAGTACTATAGTGCAATCTCTTTATTGTGAAAGTGTAATTTACAAATGTAGATTTTTTTTATTACACAACTGCACTCAAAAACAAAACAATGTAAAACTTTAGCGCCTACAGATCCACTCAGTCCTACTTGTTTGTCTTAGCAATTGGCTGAACAAAAAGTTTGTTTACATTTATGGGAGATACTACTGCTTGCTTCTTATTTACCATGTCACCTGAAAGTGAGAACTGGTATTTGCATGGCACTTTTGTAGCTGTAGCTGGCGTTGCAAGATATTTACATGCCAGATACGCTAAATATTTGTATGCCCCTTCATGCTTCGGCCACGATTCCAGAGGACATGCTTCCATGCTGATGATGCATGTTCAAAAAATAATGCATTAATTAAATTTGTGACACAATTCTCCCCCAAGGAGTTCAATGTCTCCTGTTCTGTTTTACCTGCATTCTGCCAAATATAGCAGTCTTGGATGATGACCCTGCACATGTTTGTTTTAAGAACGCTTTCACAGCAGTTTTGGCAAAACGCAAAGAAGGTACTATGTGAGATTTCTAAAAATAGCTACAGCATTTGACCCAAGGTTTAAGAATCTGAAGCATAGTCCAAAATCTGAGAGGGACGAGATGTGGAGCATGCTTTCAGAAGTCTTAAAAGAGCAACGCTCAGATGCGGATACTACAGAACCTGAACCACCAAAAAACAAAATCAACCTTTCTCTGGAGGCATCTGACTTAGATGATGAAAATGAACATGCGTTGGTCCACTCTGCTTTGGATCTTTATCAATCAGAACCCACCATCAGCATGGACGCATGTCCTCTGGAATGGTGGTTGAAGCATGAAGGGACATAAGAATCTTTATTGCATCTGGCACATAAATATCTTATGACTCTGGCTACAACAGTGCCATGCGAATGCCTGTTCTCACTTTCAGGTGACATTGTAAAGAAGAAATGGGTAGCATTATCTCCTGCAAATTGTAACCAAACGTGTTTATCTGAGCGATTGGCTGAAGTAGCACTGAGTGGATTTGTAGGCTCTAAAGTTTTACGTTGTTTAATTTTTGAATGCCTGGGTTTTTTGTACATAATTCTACATTTGTAAGAGCAACTTCCATGACAGAAAGATTGCACTACAATACTTGTATTAGGTGAATTGAAAAATTTTATTTCTTTTGCTTTTTACTGTGCAAATATTTTTAATAAAAATAAATATAAAGTGAATACTGTACACTTTGTATTCTGTGTTGTAATTGAAATCAATATATTTGAAAATGTAGAAAACATCCAAAAATATTTAAATAAATGGTATTCTATTATTGTTTAACAGCACGATTAATCACAATTCATTTTTTTAATCGCTTGACATCCCCATTTATAATTGTAAAAATGCCTGCTTTGAACTTGTAAACCTAGGTAGGAAGAATGATTTTCCTGGCCATCAAGAAGGATGATCAAGACTAAATGGGGCATTGTAGGACAAAAACTTTGTTGATTGCCCCGTCCACCTAGGAAGAAGTTACATGCAGGAGCCCTTAAACCATCAGTTTGAACTCTGGGGGAAGGCAATATAAACACTGTCACAAGAAAAAATGGTTCTCTCTTTGCTGTTTGGACTCTCACAAGGGCTGGAGCTAAGAAAAAAAAGTAGAGATCCCTAGAATCAACCTGGGTTAGTCCTAAGAGACATTCAGTGGACAGATTACTACTAAATCTCTGTCACCTTTAGGAACCTAAGATTGTAACTTGTTTGTGTTTATATGTTGCCTGCTTTAACCTGTAAATAACTCTCTCATTTCTTTTTCCTAGTTAAAAATCTTTAGTTGGTTTACTGAAATAATCATATCCTGAGGAACTATCCACCTGCCTCTTCCATGGGAGTTGTGTGGCGAACCCTTCCCCTGCTCCTCACACAGAATGGTCTGGGGAAAGCTGTCTGAGGATAAGTGATTCCCCTCCTTACCCACAAGACCCTTTTATGAGAGCATCTCTATGGAAGAAGGACAATCTGTTTCATAGCCACCTAACTACAGTTATCTATCTCATTGTAAAATGTCTTGGGACACGCTGGGCATGAAAAGTGCTATTTAAAACCCCATGGTCCATTTGGAGCACAAGCTCAGAAAGAAAGAAAGAAAACTGCTCAAGAATGGGTATGCATAGCCTTCCAAGAGATGTTATTTAGTATGACCAGTTCCTAAAATTGCTCCTCGATCATCACCCAGAATTAATCAGTAATGTATCCCACCTCCCTTGTCACCAACAAATATTACTGGAAAAGAAGACAATTGATTTTTCTTTACTTCCAAAATAACCAATTAAGATTTCTGGCAAAAACATCTTCTCCTAGGAGATTCAACACCATCTAATATTAAAAACTGATTTTTTTCATCAAGAACTGTAACTCTTTTTCAAAGAAAGGTATGTCTTTCTTAGGAAATTATAGCTAGCTTTCCTTCACTAAGAAATAAGCTAATCTGAGGTCCCAGTCAGAGTAATATTAGAACTACAGAGACATTCTTAGCTCAGAGTGATAACATAGGCAAAGGGAAGCTTGCCTGGAGACATTCAATAATTTATCAAATACAGAAAACAATAGTGTTTCTCTCTCTTTCCCCCACTATATTCTTCTCCTGGTGGGCGAGGAAGTGATACTAATAACTCTGCGTGGAAGTTGCTGCATTGCAGTCCTTTAACCCCAAATTTTCCTTGTGGCTGTACAGTGTGCTCTGATTGACAGTCAGGTGCTCCCTGATGGATGATTATAGGAACATTATCATCTTATATGTGTCAGCATGATTTGACTTTTTAAGCACATAAAATCACCAGGCAGTGAGAAATAACTAATTAATCCGCAAGTGATTTATCCCTCTTGCACAGCATATATTTAAATCTAGCTGTCCATAACAGATGACATAGAAATATTACAAACCTGTGACAGTGAAAGACAAAACAGCCTTTGTTTACAAAGGAAGGTTTGGGCAGGACTTACTTTACTCAAATATTTCCATTTTGTTTTGTAGAGAGAATTCCATAATTCAGATTATATAGCTGTGTTGATGCAGACACGTGTCTTGTTTTTATCAGTTCAGTAACTGGTTGACTTCACGCCACTAAATCACACATACTTGGAAAATGCAAAGTAATTTTTATAGAATTACATGTAAGTGCTATTTTGGAAACCCCCCAGACCTCAAAAATATTATGCAAATGTATGGGCTCAAAGAAAAGGGACATAAATGTCAATAGTAACAGAGAGAGGTCCCCAAAATTATATGACCCTGCACTGGGCTCAGTACAGAAATAACTGGGTGAACGTCTATGGCCTGTATTATGTGGGAGGTTAGACAAAATGATCATAATGGTCCCTTGTCACCTTAAAAATCTATGAACTGACTATCTTGTGAGGTACTGAATAGCAGTGCCTCAGTATGATGCTGCAGTACAGGACTTGACTACCTACATGGGACAATAGTGATAGTTTCTCTAGCCGTAGACAGGGCCTATGTTAAGCGCCTTTGGGGAACTGCTTTTGACAACAGTTCTTAGGAAAAAGGAGCTGGCTTGTTTCCATGGACAGCGTATATAGGATCAGGGAGAAGGTTAGTGGGGAAAGGGCCCAATATCTTTAGAGCAGGGAGGAGGCTAATAGCAGAAACAGTCCTTGGAGCTCTGAATGTGGTCTGGAAGCAGAGAAAAACCTACCAGTACTAAATCAAGAGCTGGATGAAAAATGGAATATCAGTTATGTAAAGCATTTCCATCTTTTGAAATCATTTTTGTTCCAAAACTGAACAAAAATGTAACAAGAAGGGAGCAGATACCCTAAGGGGAGAACAGGCGGTCTGAACCTCAAAGAATAAGCAGTTGACTCAACTTATTATATACAATGTTATTGGGTATCAATTTTTGTCTAGTAAGATCTTTTATGAATTCTGAAATTAGCCATTAGGAGATATGTATGCACGTTATGAATGGATGCATGTATCCATGTGTAGAACAATGTTCATGTAACCAGAATGCAACTACAGCATCACCTCACAGCAGAGTGGGGAAGCAGGCAGGCAGGGCGGGACACCTTTTCACAAAACTAACTCCAAGCACCTAGCATTGTACTTACAACACAGGGAAAAACAATGGTAGACCATTAAAGTAAATGGCAAGACATTGAAACGGTAAAGTAAATCCCAGTACTGGAAAACTGAGGAAGAGGAGAGAGTTTTCCCCTCTCTATGTAATCATGAATTACTATTGTCTGAAAGAAAGGGAAAAAAACGAGCAAACCTCTGTTTAAAGGGAAGAGGTGGAAATGAAGGCTATCAAGAAATGGAGGGCCAGCATCTAATCAGGGATGAAACGCTGGATTCCCCCCCAGTCAGGGCTCTCCCTAAGGGGGTGTGGGGCCTGGGACAAATCAGCCTGTATGGGTCCCCCCCTTAACATTTTTTATACAGGTGAACCTGGTTACAGTGAACTTCAAGAGCAGCTGCAGGCTGCAGGTTAAATATTGATAGCACCCAGCTGTATAATTATAATGTAGTTATATTATATTATAGTTCTGATGTATAATTATAATGAAGTTCATATAATTAAAAAAACCCTCACCATTAGGCATCCCCACCCCAGGACTGAGCTGTGCCTGGACCCTCTAGCTGGCGGCCAGTGTCCGAGCCGCTCCGCACCTCCATAGTGAGCTCATGGGCCAGTCCTGGTGGGCTGGACCAGGCCCCTGCCCTGCACAGAAATAACTAGCTGTGAAGGGGCCTCTCAGGCTCCTGGAGCTGGGGCCTTCCCATGATCCTGCTGCTGGCGGGTTGGGTTGGGCCGGAGACCCCGGGAGGGCAGCACAGACCCCCGTGAGATGGGACTGGGAGATCCTGGCCCATGGGATGCCCCCACTCAGCTGCGTTCCCCCCGCCCCGGCCCCACACTCACCCCCTGTCTCCCTAGCATTGCCTCCTGCCTCTTATCCCGCTGCCACCACAGCCCCCCGTCTCCAGGGTAACCCGACCATGGGGCCCGCACAGGGACAATCACCACAGCCTCCATTGCTGCGGGGTGAACCCAAGAACCACCACTAGGCTCCCCCCACGGATTGCCACCGGTGCCCCGGGATCCCCCAGCCCCGATTGGCCCCTGGAATCCCTGAGCCCCCCGAGCAACGCACTACACGCTCTGATTGGTGCATGCGAAGTGTTGCATCTGACACCGTGATGTTGAAGCGCGGGGCCCAGAGCAGTTGCCTCGATTCGCCCTACCCAAGGGACCTCTATATTCACACTCTACTGAAATAATTTTTCTACAAAATACGTGAGGTATCAGATTGATGCTAATAGCACATTGGTTATTAATATCATTGCCAATTTCATGTGTTACCGTTATATGTGAAGTTATGAATTCCCTCTGTATGCTGTTACTAAAACACGTTTAAGACCAGAGCTGTAATATACTGACTCTTTAACAGAGCAGCAAACTTAATATCAGCTGTTAATGTACAGGGTTAGGTGCTGTGCATTGCAGAGAGAAACATCTCTGACAAGCTTGGGGGCTGAAGTTCACTGATTGTTACCTGCTAGGCAAGGTTTGGGCTGGGAAAGCCTTGGGGAGTTTACTGGTGAAGAAGATAGACTGGTGGGGTAGGGACTTGACACAGAGTCTAATCAACAGAATAATTTATGCTTGCTGTGCATGGAGGTAACCCATTGGCTGACAGCTCTGGGTGTCCCCAGGAGTGTGTCATACCCTCTGTGACAGAGGGCACACTGAGAAACTGTTAAGAGGCAAAAGGTAACTGGCACTAGAGAAGGGAATTTAACTGGTATAGAAGTGTAAAGCCTGAGATTGTGTCTTTATAGCTATTTTCTATGCAACTTGTATGTATTTGCATTTTCTTACTTTGTTATCTTTGAATCTGTGATTTTTCTAAAAATATTTTTTTTGTTTATTTTTCTCTTAAGCAGGTTTCTGTTGTGCAATGTGGGTGGTGTGTGTGTCCCCAAGTGGACTGATGACAGGGGCACGTTTCACTTCTTCAGAGACAATGAACCAGAATCCTAGCTGCAGGTGCAGCACCTTTGTAAATAGTTCTCTATTTAGTTTAGTGTTAGAAACATGGAGTCCTTTCATGTTATTACCTAGCACTGGGTATATGAGAGATCCACCATCAGGGAGCTTCTCTCAGTGGTTTTGCTTCCTGCATCACTGGGGAGAAGGGGAGTGGAGAAGGCTCACACGTTAACAGGAGCCAGGAATCCAGCTAGTCCAAGGGAATGGAGAGATGTAACAGTTGTGGATGGCAGCTTACACTACCTGTTTTAAAAGAGCTGGCGGAGGAGCTTGGTGGACCATTAATATTGATTTTCAGTAAGTCTTAGAACACTGGGGAAGTTCTGGAAGAATGCTAATATTGTGACAATATTTTAAAAGGGTAAACAGGATTCCCTAGTAATTATAGGCCTGTCAGTCTGACACTGAACTCAAGCAACGTAATGGAGCAACTGATATGGGACTCAATAAAGAATTAAAGAAGGATAATATAATTAATGCAAATTAACATGAGTTTATGGAAAGTATATCCTGTCAAACTAATTAGATTTCTGTAATGAGATTACAAGTTTGGTGATAAAGATAATAATGTTGATGGAATATACTTAGACTTCTGTAAGGTGTTTCAGTTGGTACTCCACAACGTTTTCATTAAAAAAAACTAGAACAATATAAAATTAACATAACACAAATGGATTAAAAGCTGGCTAACTGATAGGTCTCAAAATGTAAATTGTAAATTAACGGATGGATGTGTTTTTAGTGGGGCCCCTCAAAGATTGGTTCTTGGCCCTATATTATTTAACTTTTTTTGTCAAAATTGTTACTGCTAAACTTTGCAGACAACACAAAAATTGGGAAACTAGTAAATAATGAGGGGATAGGTCAGTGATATAGAGCAATCTGGGTCCTTTGGTAACCTGGGAACAAGCAAACAACATGTGTTTTAATATTGCTAAATGTAAATGTATACATCTAGAAACAAAGCATATGGGCAGGGGGCTCTATTCTGGGAAGCAAAGACTCTGAAAGAGATTTAGGGGTCTTGATAGATAATCAGCTGAACATCTCTGAGTGTGGCCAAAAGAGCTAATGCAACCCCAAGATCCATAAACAGGGACATCTTGAGTAGAAGTAGAGAAGTTATTTTACCTTTGTATTTGGCACTGGTGTGACTGCTACTGGAATACTGTGTCCAGTTCTGGGGGCTACAATTCAAAAAGGATGTTGATAAATTAGAGGAGGTTTAGAGAAGAGGCATAAGAGCGACTAAACTTGCCTTATAGTGATAGACTCAAGGAGATTAACCTATTTAGTTTAACAAAGAAAAGGTGAAGGGGTGACTTGATTACAGTCAATTAGTATCTACATAGAGAACAAATATTTAATAATGAGCTCTTCAATCTAGGACAGGAATAACCCAATCCAATGGCTGGAAGTTGAAGCTAGATGAATTCAGACTGGAAATAAAGTGTACATTTTTAAACGTGGGGGTAATTAACCATTGGGACAGTTTACCCAGGGTGATGGTGGATTCTCCGTGACTGACAATTTTAAAGTCAAGATTGGAAATTTTTGTAAAGGATATGACTTAGGAATTATTTGGGGGGAAGTGCTATGGCCTGTGCTATGCAGGAGGTCAGACTAGATGATCACTATAATTCCTTCTGGCTTTGGAATCTATGAACCTATATGACAGAGGAAGCTGTTGGTAGGATGTTCCCCATGAGTGCCCCTTGACTTTGAAGCTTGCTACCTGATTGGTTTTCAAATCCTCAGTCTTTCCAAGCATGCTATAAAGCTTACCTTTTGAATATGTATTGGGGGAGCTATGATGTGTTGTTTCCTTTGTGAATTCGAAGGGCAGGGAGATTTTTCTGTGATTTTTTTTCTGACTTGTGGTTGTATATAAGTAGGTATTTGCTGCCATTTTGTTTTGCAATGATTTAATTGTTTAGGGATTTAACCAAGGGTAAGAATTAGAGCCTGGAATAGGAAGATATTTTCTGTTCAAATTAAAATAAATACATTGAGGGTCAGTTTCCCTTGCAGAACAGAGATACTTCAATATCACCACCAGAAACTCAGGTTAGGTTTCTGCTGGGGGACCCTGTGAAGCTAGACACTGCAGGAGTACCACCCAATGTGCCCTGAGTGGCAGCCTCCCATAGCCTACTGATTGACTCGTGCCAATATATAGACCAGGAAGCCATCACAGAGAGCTGTCTGAGGAATGATACAGACTGTCTGCTTGCTTCTGCTCCAGCCCGTGCCTTGCTGTGAACCCCAGATGCTGGCTCCTGATCCTGGTTTGTCCCTCATTCTGCTACTGGTGCCTGACCCTGACTTTCTGACACCCAGACCCAGCTCAATCCTGACTCTGCTGTTTGTCTCCTGATTGCAACTTAGTACCTTACCTCTACTTACAGACTATTCATTGCCTGGCCCTGACCTCTCTTGACACTGCAACAGGAACCGACAGTATCTGAAGTGAATTTGAACTCTTTCCCATGACTGGATTTTATGCATGGAAGGTTGTTTATGTCTCCATGAGGTTTCCTTATAATCTAAGTAACAAGAACCTTATGAATAACTTTGCAAACAGTGTATGCTCACTCTTTAATAAGAATGATGTGTTAATTGAGTGCAGATGGTTTGGTTCTCTGGTTAACTGAGTAATTCGATAAGTAGGGTGACCTGATGCAAAGGGAACTGCAACATATAATACAGAAAATTATTACTAGTTCTAGCTAAATTAAACTAATTTACTGTAATTCACTCGTCTAGATATCGGGGTCACAGCTAGAGTAGGCTGTTTATTCAAAAATCACTCAGATCGACTAATATTTCTAACTGCTGCCTGTCTAGAAAGATTAGGGTTGTGCAGCATATACAATTTTTATTTGGCAGCATTTCTCATGTTTTTTCTCTCTGCATTAAATGACTTTGCACCTGCAAAGGTTTCGTTTGCAATTTTGTCAAAATGCATGTACTAACATCACACATGAAATTTGAGTGTTTACATGTTTCTGAAATGACATGCCTGCAACAGAAAAGCATACATATTTGGTTGTGAGTTGAAACCTGAGACTTGAATTTCCTATAGGAGGATGTCAAAAGCTTCTAAAACATTCCAGAAGAATGGAACTAGCCCAGTTAAAAGGGTCTTTCAATCATCCCCCACTTGCAAGTCAAAAAAACTCACAAAGGGACATAGTTGTCTAAAATGACAGTTAGGCAACCAAGTCCCAAATTTAAGCATCACCAGTATTAATAAAAACCCCACTTTGCTGCTGTCACACCCTCATTTGGAGCCTAATTGATTGTAGTAAAAGCTCCCTACACACTTATGTTTCCTGCCCTCTGCTGTCTTACTCTAGGCTTCCAGACACCTGTCTCCTACCTACATCCTAGTGAAATTCACAGACTTGCCTGCAGCTCCAGTGTAGTAGGTGTTCTCAGAGAAGGGGGAATGGTTCCTGAGCCTTCCAAGTGCTGTGTGAGTGTCTGACCCACCTGATGCTATAGCATCATTCTCATGTGCTATTGTTCTCTGGTCTAATGACTCTTTCATTATTTATCCAAAGTGGAACAGCTTCAACCCAAGAGATTGAGACTGCCTCCAGCCCCATCAGCATCATTCGTGGTTAGGGCACTTGCTGAGAGAGGAGAGGCCCCTGTTCAAATACCTTTGCATCAGAGTGAGGAGAGACTTGAACATGTAGTTCCTGCATCCCAGGTGAGGACCCTAACAATTGGGCTGAAGTTTATATGGAAGGTGCTGCTGCTGCTGACTCTAGGAGAGGGTTCATATCTCATACTCCCATTCAGAAATAGACACCAAACTTCTTGAGAAGGGCAGGGCTTCTCTCATTACCATCTCCCATTGGCTATCTTAGGCAGCTCCTTGACTAGTATGCTGGTTTTTGTGGATCCATTCTTAAATACCTATAGTCACAATGCGTAAGTCTCTTTGTGAATCTAGCCCATGGTCACTAGTATTGAGGGCTTCTCATAGATCTCACACGTCCAGCAAGAGTATGTCCCTGGTGTCTAGGTTATCAGCCCCAAACAACAGCATTCTCTCTGACTGAAACCAAACAGCAAAGGGGCAAAGACATCTATGGGACCAATGGTGACTGTAGCTGTTTGAACTCCATTTTCTCCGTAATCTTCCCCCAAAAAAGTAAGTTAGAGAATGGGATTGTAATTGGTGAGCCTGTTTGTGTCAAGGTGGTTTGCTGAATAGTTGGTTTGCCACTGCTTATTGAAAAGTAGCCGGCACTCTTTCTTTAGAAACTAAAGTATTGAGAATCCTTATCCATTGTAGTCTCAAAATATCTCTGCTGGTCTTGACTACAGTCAAGGACTAGGGACTAGGATTCACATTACAAGTAATGTGCTACAACTCTCCAAATACTGATAAGTTCTCATTGAGAAAAACCAAGTGGAACTCCTCCAGGAAACGTGGTGGCGCTTCACAGTTAATTTCCTTTTCTGATATTGCTCCTGCATTGCCAGCTGAACTAGCCCAGATCAGATAACTGCTTTTCACCAAATGTGTAGAAAACATCCTCAAGCTCTTTAATGAAGGTAAGACATTCCAGAATCACCATTCTGCAGTTTGAGGTAACCATTTACTTCATTGATTGCTTGGCTATTAAATCTAAAGTCTAGGAAAGAGGTGAGTATGGGCTTTATATAGGGTGTGTACTGTGTTTTTAGAGTAAGTTAGTTAAGGTAAACCCAAACCCTTTCCAGCTCCAAGTGCTAAAAGCAGAAAAGGAATTCCACCCCTGACCATGGCACATCTGGCCAGAGACTTACAGCTGTGAAGTGAGTTTGCTTGTTACAAAATAGGGCCCTTAAACTGATCATTTGAACTTGAACCTTATGGGAGTGATTCAAGTGGAAGTGTCACCTTTCCCTATAGTTTCAGTTCTTCGAGGGTATGGAATTTAGTCAATTTTAAAGTTTTTTTCTGTCTGTCCCGTAGTCAGGTTGCATTCATTTCAGGATCATATCATCCAATGAGAAAGATACGCATGTGCATTTCTATTCTATTTAGTAGCTTGCTGTCTATTTTAGTGCTGGCTTTTGGTTTCTTCTTCATGAAATCAGAAGAGGGAGTCAAATGGCACTCAGCAAACAGTTGGAAAACCTATTCCTTCCTTTCACCATTGCTTCTAGCGCTGGATACATGCAACCGTTCTATCATCTAATTCTAGGAATATTACCACTGATATACACGGATGTAGCTGGATCTTCCAGAAACTATTGCTATGCCATAGTGCAGTGGTTCCTAACCTGGGGTGAATGCACCCCCTGGGAGTGTGAGATGTCCTTTCTGGGGGTGTGAGATATGCCAGATTTTTTTAGAAGGTAAGTCATCGAAAACACAAATTAAGCACAGGCACATAAGTACAACATTATACATTTTTTAACGATTACTGTAATATACAAACAAAAAATATATCTAGGTTTAAAGAACTGACCTACTTCAATGATTTTTGATAAGGGGTGCAAGAACATATTTTGAGAACCAAAGGGGGTGCAGGCTGCAATAAAGGTTAAGAACCACTGCCATACTGCATCCACCACCTAATGTTTAGTAATGGTAGCCTTTCTAACTCCTCCCATTAGCAGTGCTGCTACTGATTTTGGCCTCTTGGACAGTGTAGCTCACCCTCCTAGTTGGAAAAATGAAAATCCCAGTTTATTTAGGTTCGTATGTATAAAGGAGAATGATCGGCACACAGTATGTTCTGGAGAGATTCAGTTTCAAGAACTTTGGAAAAGAAAGAAAATAAAATTTGCCCTGGAAAAGGAATCATGCACTGCTGAGTAATAAGAATGTGGGGGCTGGTTTTGTCTCCATGTTGCAAACAAATTCAGATGCTGAGTTGAACTTTCTGGTGTTTCCACATCTTCTTTTCAAGTGAATGGCATACTCAAGGATTTGTATCTAATTTTATATAGTTGAAATCACCTCTCCAGTTGTTATTAAATAAAAAGCCACAGAGTAATCAAGGAGCCTAACTTCCTGTGAAGTGGAAATGACTTAATAGTTTCACAGCATTTAAGGCAAGAAAGGACTATTAGATCAGCTAGTCTGACCTCATGTATATCACAGGCCATTAAATTTCTTTGTTATCCCTATAATGAACCAAATAGCTTGGGTTACACTAAAGCATTTTAGTCCACAGGAGACAAAACTGTTAGGTGTCACAGGCAGAGAACAGGAGACACTGAGGTGCCATCAGTCCCTGTGGCCCCTGACATAGTAGGGAACAGAGTAGGTGAGATATGCCTAGATGAATCAGTGAGTCAAATCTTTATGAAGTGTTGTTGTACAGGTGTTGGCCCCAGGATAGGAGAGAGACAGGGTGGGTGAGGTAATATGTTTTATTGGACCAACTTCTGTTGGTGAGAGAGACAAGCTTTTGAGTTTACACAGAATTCTGCTTCAGGTCTGTCCTCAGAGTGTCACAGCTAAACACAACAATCTATAACCCACTAACAACACGCCCCCCAGCTGCCTTATACCCCCCCTTTCATTTCTCCCCTATGACTGGAGGGGTGTTAACACGCCACTTCACCTTAACTGGTCCCTTGAAATATATGTTAACTACATATGCTAAACAATCTGTTCTGCTTTCTTTTAGCTGTGACACTGAGTATATTTCACAGACTTGCAGAAGAACTCTATGTAAGCTTGACAGCCTGTCTCACTCACCAATAGAAGTTTATCTACCTAGTCACTTCTTTATACAGTCTTGGTTTTTTTATCTGTTCTCATGCAATAGGTGATCAGGAGGCAAAAGTCCCCTCCTCACAATGAAGCTTCAAAGATTGAGTTTTGGCATACCTAGAGGAGTTCACATTTGCACACATACCTCCCCACACCCCCTCCAACTGCCTGGGAAAGCCACTTAAATTTAAAAGTGCACAATGTTTCAAATAGTCCTTTTGAAGCTCATAAAACTTTCCAGAGTTTATATTAGTCTGGTCCCTAGAGAAGCTGCATACAATTCCACAATAATATATAAACGCTTGTATTTTAATACAAAGAATTCCTAAAATACGTAAACTTAATTCAATAACATTTGTCCAGGATATTGCCATATTTGTCCCACTGGCCATTTAACCAGGCATTTCAGATCACTAACAGTAACCTGTCCTCACTGTTAATACAAATATTGATGGGTAGTAATCTACAAACTTTATCACCAATATTTGTATCATCTAGATTGTTGATAAAGGTATTTACTAGTGTTGGCCCAAGAACCTGTTGCTGGAGGACCCCTGAACTGAAAAGGCCCTGCTCATTGATATTTACCCATTAACAACTACATTTTGAGAGCTATCTGTAAACCAGTTTTTTTTAATCCATGTGACATGTGCCCTGCTAGCTCCATATAATGCAAGATTTTAAATCAAAACGTCATATGGTACTAAGTCAAATGCCTTGGAGAAATCCAAGTTAGCAACACAATTGCCTTTATTTCCTGTGTATTAGGGACATGTTTCTAATTTCTTGTAAAACTGTAAGCAGGGGCATATGAAGACTAGATTATGCTGCTCTTCCATCTAAGAACAAATATTTAAAATTTGCTGCTGGCTTAACTCCATTGACTTTAGTGCAGCTGGTCCAGGGGAATTATATAAACGACCATTTGGGTAACAGTAAATTTTTGGCTACTTTGAAGGGAAGGATTTAGCTGATTCTACAGGAATTACATAAAGAACAGAAGGAAGCTGAGTACAAGCCCTGATTTTATGAGCTTGATAGCAAGTGAAAAAAATAAATTTATCTCTTGTAGGAGAACTACTTGTGCCCTTGTTCTGTTAAGGACTAGCAGGATACACATGCCTTTACTGGCTAATTTATCCCATGTGCATTCCACATCACAACTTTAAATGTGGATACCATTATGTATTCTGTGGCTATAAATTGTACCAATAAAAAGTAATTTAATACCTTTAACTATTGGGATTGAAACATTTGTGGACCTTGACACTTTCAAGCAGATCAGTTCAAAATTAAAAGTCAAAACACATATTTAGTTCCCCCTGCAGTCTGGTTCCTCAAATGAGACAGTACCAATCTAAGTAGAACATAAAACCATACCAGAAGCAAAAAAAACTTACATTTGAATGGCGTCTTACCTCATGCCGTAGCTTAACCTGAAGCTGATCATTTATAGCTATTGCATGTAATTAATAGACAAACCTTAGTTTAAGATACACAGGGCTAGATGCACTTAGGCTTAGTGTTGCAATGCCTAACTTTAGGTGACCTGCTGCCTAATGCATGGATTCTCAACTGGGTGTCTGCAACTCCCCAGTTTCAGGGAGTATGCCAGGGACTGGGCTTCAGCCCCAGGTGGCAGGACTTGGGGAGGGAGCACCACCTCCCTCCCAACTCACCTCAGTGGGCCACCCAGCCTGTCTGAGTTGGCGAGGGGGCACAGCCAAAAATTGCAGCATCACTGCATGGTATCATGGTATCAGACAGGGTGGCCTCAAAGTCACACCACTGCTCGGTCCTGATACATCATCACTTCAGGGAGCAGGGCCAAATGGAAGGCAGAAATCTGGGGAGCGGGGCATGTGACCCTGCAAGCCCCCCTGCATCACCTCTGGCTGGGGGTCTGCAAGTTTGTCTATTGGAGCTTTAAGGGTCCCAGGTTAAAAAAGTGTTGAGAACCACTGGCCGAATGGAACTTCTGTGGAGAAGGTTAAGCACCTATGAATTGGATTCACAAAAGCCAGTAAGCTGAGTTGGGAAATGCTGGGGAGAGTGGTGTAGCCTAAGCACCACCCCTCAAAAAGACTTAGGCATCCAAGGCCAGGTCAGGGGGAAGTGCCTCCCTCAGTTTGGGATTCATGGCCATGAACCTTCTCCTGGAGTTAGGCACCTAATGCCTTTCTCTAAAAGCGTCAAGGAGAAAGCCCCACAACCTCTCTCCCTGTCCCCTCCCATAACCTTTAGCCCAGGGGTTAGAGCACTCACCTAGCCTATAAGAAACTCATGTTCAAATCCTCCCTCAGCCAGATTTGGAACTTGAATTCACATCTCCTGCTGCTCTAGAGACTGCCCTCACCACAAGGCTACAGGATATTTTCAGGTGGGGTGCCCAATCTCTCCTGTTGAAGCTGTTACACTTTGTATAAATAATTAAATAACCATTAGGTTTGGGTGCCTAGACTGAGGCATGCTAACTAGTAGATTTTTAGGGGACCTTTTTGATGGAAACTAAGATCTGGCCTACATTTACTACGCTTAGTGAAGCCACTGCGTATGCCAACAGAGAGCTTCTCCCATTGGTATAGGTACTCCACCTCCCCAAGAGGTGGTAGCTATGTCAACAGGAGAAGCCCCCCCATCTATATAGCGCTGTTTACACCGGGAGTTAGGTCAATATAACTATGTCACTCAGGGGCATGGAAAATCCAACATAAGTTCCTAGTGTAGACCAAACCTTAGGCATCTACAAGGTTAGGTAGCAGATAACTGGAGGCTTTGAGGCTATAAATTTTGGGCTTATGCAGCTAAAGAGCAGTTGGGCACCTAAATCCCATTTTGGACCGAGCCCAGAATGTATACACAAATCAAAATATAGTTACATTGCTAAGTATTTTTTTGACTTGGATCTGTGAATGTGCATGATCCACCTTAAAGTTTATATTACTCTCTCTCTGTGTAAAAATCTAAGATAAAAAGAATAGCTCAGGGAAAGCTGCTGGAAGGTTGTTTTTGAAAGTGATAGAGCAAGTTCTTTCTGTCATCAGAGTTGTGCCTAATAGTGAAGGATCAAATTGTGGGAATGAGTGAGTCTCCTTTTTCCCTTCTAAGCATCACTAAAAGGCAAATCTAACCAATCTTTTCTCAAGATTCATTGCTCATGAGTCACTTCTGAGTTGCCTCTGATAAACCATTGAACCTTTGCAAACCATGTGTTGTCTTATTTGAAGAGTTTCACATTCTTCTAAATGAGGCCTCATCAGGGCCAGAAAAATTTCTTGAAGTTTATACTCTATATCTCAATAGACATGTCCTGGGACTTAGTTTGCCTTATTTTATTGCTTCAAAACAGTGTGAAGGTAGTTTAATATCCATAGTCACTACCAGTTCTCTTCCTTGATCTAGGTCTATGACATTAATATTAAACATTATAAATAGGGCTGACAAATGATTAATCGCAATTAATTGTGAGATAAAAAAAAGGTCTTGATTAATCATAGTTTTAATTCTTCAGTGTTAATTACTCCTTCCTCCCACTTGTCTGAGTTTGACAAGCTCCAAAATACTCACTTATACAACAAAGTTAGCGCACTCCTGCTAAATGCATGGGAAATGTGCTTATAGGCACTTTGTCAAGCCCTGTGGCTAGAAGAGTCAGCAAAATCTGCTCATTCATGTTTCTCACAAGCCCTTCCGGACGCTTCCCCTCCTGCCCACTATCACAGACAAAAGGACCGCGCTGTATTTATACTGCACTGTGAACTGTTTCATTGCTGCTGATTAAAGACAATGCATATCAAATGCTCGTGAGAATTTACAGTTCAGCAATAAATCCGGTACATGCCATCCACAAGCCTATTAAAACTTCCTAGGATGACCTTTATTCATTGTTCTTGGATAAAGACTATGGACTCTGATGAATTCCACTATCTGAAAGGAGGAAAATCCTTATGTAGCTTACTATGGGGTCCAAATGCTACCTTTATAGCATGAGATTAGGATGGGACTTCACCAAAAATCCTACATTCGGCAAAGGCTGGAGGATGATATAGATGTTACAAAGCTCTCTCAGCTACTGTCAAATATAACAATAAACTAAGGAAAGTCAGACTGAAAAGCAATTCAAGCAGAATTTCTTTACACAGAATAACTGCACAGAAGGAGTAGGAAATAAAGGGGCCAAATTTATATTGGTGTTTATGTGGAGTAAATCCAATAACGTCAAATCAAAATCTGTATGGGCCATCCACTATTGGGGGATGAGACACATAGTATCAGTGGGTTTTACAGCTGTTTGATACCAGAACTCACAGCAGCTCTTGTCTCCGCTGTACTTCAGTAAGGTGGCTTTCATCACATATTTTCTACCCAGGCACCAGCAGAAGATTCCGTGAGAGCCCAGGGAAGACAATCTCCTTGCTCTCAGTTCAGTGCCCAGCCCACTCTGATCTGAGCAGTAACTGCAAGGAAAGTCCTGCTCAATCTCTGCATGCCTGGGATAGAGCATTGCTCATGCAGACAGAATCTTTGGATACTTGAGCCTCCAAACCCTAACAGGTCTCCAGTGAGCAAACATATTTCCAAATGCAAAACTGGGTGTTTTTTCCCAGCATCAGCAAAGAGCACATCCCTCTTACAAGGATGACTCCTTTGCCAAATTTGAAGTTCCTGTTCCAAAGCATGGATGCACTAGAGATTTTCAACAAAAGACTTGTAAGGATTTTTTTAACATGTGCAAAACAACATTTTCCCTGATCTCATTCTCAGAAACAGCTGACCTGATTTGGCTGAAACTTAAAAAAAAAAAAAAAAAAAAAAAAAATAGCCTGAGGCAGACACCAGCATGGAAAATTTTAGCCAAAACAGATAAAGTTTGGCAAAGTTACAAACAGCTGAAAACAGGGTCTTATAATGGGAAGTGGGTTGGGCAACCTAAACAATCAGTGACATTTGCAGCTCTGCCTCTAATGAGTAATAGTTTTTCCTTCCATATCACTCCTTTCTTTCACTGCTTCTTTTTCTGTCATGTGTTCTCTATCCATAATCTTTAAATCACTTTCCTCTTTAGTCTCTCCTTACTGCTTATTTTCCATATTAGCCCTCCCTTCCCTCTATTCCCTCATCCCCAGTTTCTTTTATATTTTCCCCTTCCCTCATCTAATCAGTCCCTTCTAGCCCTCACTGCTATTACCACCCTCAGCTCCATCTCTACCATGCACTTTCTTTGTCCTCCATTATCATTTTTCATTTTCACTAACTCCCATCCTTGCTTGTGCTGCCTTCCACGCTGTCTCTTGATCATTCTTTTCCTTCTCTTGCTATGCTTTCTGGCCTCTCCCATCCCATTAAATCAGCACATAAGAACATAAAAGCAGCCATACTGGGTCAGACCAATGGTCCATCTAGCCCAGTATCCTGTCTGCTGACCAATGCCAGGTGCCCCAGAGGGATTGAACAGAACAGGTAATTATCAAGTGGGTGGGTGAGATTCTGTGGCCTGCATTGTGCAGGAGGTTGGACTAGATGATCATAATGGTCCCTCTGACCTTAGTATCTATGAATCCCCAGTCACCTATTCCCAGCTTCTGGCAAACAGAGGTTGGGACACCATTCCTGCCTATTAGTCACCACTCCCCAGTGTGCTCTCTGTCCAGCTCCTCTGTGATGCCATGATTCTACTCTCACTCCCTTTTCCTTACCCTTCTCTCCTAGCTCTTAGCCTCTGTACTTCTGCTTGTTTAAGGACTGGAATTACCCATGAGATTTGGACTGGCTTCAAACTCCCCTAAATGAAGCATAGGGACCATGTTAATGGGGAGGATTAACAAGGTGCCAGTCTGCATCTATATAGTCTGTCCATACTGCACAGATGGCCTTGTTCGTTTGAGCATTTTCTTTGTTTCGATTCACATGGCTTTACTCTCACAGGATCAGATATTTAGTTGCTGTAAATCAGCATAGCTCTATTGAAGGAAATAGAGTGAGGCTGATCTACACTGGGTGAGAATGTGGGCCTTAATTTTTCTTTTGAATAGAGCTTACCATTGAAACAACAGAGTTTCATTTGATGTCATGTCAAAACTGGGAGTTAGGCATAATTTCAACATACAACCATAAACTGTCCCGGGGTGCTTGGACAGGCTCAGGAAATTTAGGGAGTCTAGATAAAGCTGCTGTGAGTTCTGAATTTGTAACAATCTCACGTAGTTCTGGGTGTCAGGTTTTGTTGCAATCATTTTGCACAGCTCTAATGACATTTGACTCCCACAGGAGGAACATACAATAAGGGGAGTGCAGTGTTTTCATATTTGAGTATGTACTATTCACTACAATTGTCCTATGTCCTCACTTACTAGCCAGAAAACCATCTGCAATCCTCAGAGTTAGCCTGCATTTTTCTGTGTTGATTGTAGAAGCTTGAGGAATCTTGAGTAGCTGCTGCTGAGATGGTTAATTCATTTCCTCCTGGTCCCTCTAGAAGACTTTTTATCAGGAGTGTTCTTCATTCCTTCAAAATCAAAGACACCCCTCCCTGACAAAAGAAACCTCTCTCATAGTTTCTCTTCTGTAAGAAAATCATACTTACCTCACATGGTGGCTGTAAGGATTAATTACTTAATGGTTGTAAAGTACTTTGAAGATGAAAAGCACAGTGTAAGTGCTAAGTACTATTGTCTCATATAAATGGTCTTAAGCCTGATCCCAGACAAATACCAAAGAGGGTGGGATAGTTAGGTTTTTTTATGTAAGGGATCCTCTTTACAAAGGATGCCCCCATATTGGCAGATCCTTGGAGTTAGAAGAACCCACCTTTAGCCATTGGAACTAGTCAGACGTTTACATGCTACTATCTGAAGCTGTGTCAAAGCAGGTAACTTCTGAGGTAGCCAGTGCTATCCCAGAAATTAGCTGCCAGATATACTCTCTAGCCTTCACAGCCCATAGAAGAGGAATTTATCTGAGTTGGCTTTTAAATGTGGTTCTCTCACATGACTGCAGACATTTCAGTAATGTTCCCAGATCACCAGGCTGCCTCAAGAAACCACTGAGGTCCAAATTCTTCCTTCATGTATGTGCATGCAATTCACAGTTTAAAAATTTAAAATTTAAATTTGACACTTCCATGCAATCAAATGTGGTTAAAAGTTTGTGGTTTTTAACAGATTTCAACAGGTCTAGTGCCTTTATATGTGCATTGGGGTAATAAATGCACAAGAATGATACTGTCTTCCAGGTGGTGATATTGGGTATAAAATCACTGATTTAGAGAAAGAAAGATCATCTGATTTTATCAGTTCAGTATGTTTGTGCCTAGAAAATATTTTTTCTTTCCCTCCAGTCAAGTTATGGTAAAACTAATAACACATTTGATAACACTACATTTTGAGATCTACGGATAAAAAGTGCTATATAACAGTGGCTCTCAACCTTTCCAGATTACTGTACCCTTTCAGGAGTCTGATTTGTCTTATGTAACCCCAAGTTACACTTAAAAACTACTTGCTTACAAAATGAGACAAAAATACAAAAGTGTCACAGCATACTGTACTGAAAAATTGCTTACTTTCTCATTTTGACCATATAATTAATCAATTGGAATATAAATATTGTATGAGTATAAACAAGTTATTGTCTTTATGGAATTTTAGTTTGTACTGACTTTGCTAGAGTTTTTTATGTAGCCTCTTGTAAAACTAGGCAAATATCTAGATGAGTTGATGTACCCCCAGGGAGACCTCTGTGTACCCACAGGGGTACACATACCCCTGGTGGAGAACCACTGCACATATATATGAAATACTATAATATGGATGATAAATAATACATTTCCAAGGTACCTCATTGACCTAATGATTGCTTGGTGGCGGAAAGTAACTAAACAAACCATGCAGAATCATATAAAAAGCCAAAGGCAACACAGTCCAATAAAACACAAGAGCAGGTCAGAGGAAAAAAGGCCTCTACTCTCAAATGTAGAAAGCTCACTTCCAAACAGAGGAGATGTTTCAAAAGGTTAAATGAATATTATGTTGAGCAGTTCAACAACAACAACATTGACTAGACATTGGTACTGCTGCTCAAAGGCATTCAGTTGTCTCCCTTTTTAAAAATACTTTTAAGGGAATGTAGTACTGAATGGCACCCTCTTGACTACTGGCAAAAGGAATCCACAGCTTCACCCATGCTGTCCAACTGATGTGCCAACAGGTTTGTGAGTAGTTTGGAAGGGTGCTTCAGTCTCCATGCTCATTCCTTCCCTGGCCTCTCTGATCAGCCACCAAGAAGAGTGCCAGTGTTAGTAGCTTTCGTAACATGGGCGTCTGTCTACTAGGCCCCAGGCAGAAATCACCCCCTTGTTTCACTCAGGGAGCCAAACAGTGTCAGATGGACACACCTTCTAGTATTTACTGAAGCAAGCTGAATTTAAAATCAGTTATGGAAATGAGAGAAGTTCTGGGTTCCCTTACCAATCCCCTGAGCCATCCAGTTCCTCTAGCATCTAGTATCCATTCCTAAATGTTATGGGCACCTCAACCTGCCATGTACTTCAGAGATTGGTCAGTATCTTGTAGACGAGCAGCTCAGCATGTCACTACAGGAACTTTGGTTCTCAAGCTTATTACAAAAATACCCCGAACTGTATATGCACATGGAGTAATTGATTCCATTTTAGTTCAGTCTTCTGAATTTTTAGGTTAAAATTACTATAACATTAGCTGGTTTCAGAGTAGCAGCCGTGTTAGTCTGTATTCGCAAAAAGAAAAGGAGGACTTGTGGCACCTTAGAGACTAACCAATTTATTTGAGCATGAGCTTTCGTGAGCTACATCGGATGCATCCGATGAAGTGAGCTGTAGCTCACGAAAGCTTATGCTCAAATAAATTGGTTAGTCTCTAAGGTGCCACAAGTCCTCCTTTTCTTTTCATAACATTAACTATCGTTCTGTTCAAACAGCTACTGGAAATACCAGACAATATAGCTGGATATGCCATTTTATCCATTTCACAAGATAAACATGAGATTACATTTTATTTTTCAAGTGATCTGCAGTGAGTGACATGGCATTTCCTTCAGGAAATAAAAGTGAATCTACAATCATTTTCCAAACAAAATATCATAAGGTATAGTAACACCGCCACTCTGTGGCTAGGAAAAGTATATCAGCTAGTTTCAAGGATTATTCACAGAAACTTTAGTTTTCTCTCAAATGTTGGTGAAATAAACTCAAAAATATTTAAACAGAAGTTGAGTTTTCCTTGCAAACAATAAAGGGCCAAGGAGGATGGAGACAGATTCAGATTTTTGGCTAAGTACAGTGCCTGTATCTTTGTTAACCTTACACATTATTCCTAAATGCGGAACACACTAGTAGTTGCCACCTATACCAATTTTTGTTTAAGCCTCCGATTTTTAATGGTATGGAGGTCTTGCTCATCTCTGCATTGCAAGGCCTAGTGCCCAGGTCCTCAAAGGTAGATAGGTGCTTAATTCTTGTTGATTTGGGAGCTAGGAACCTCAATACCTTTGAAAATCTGGGCGCCAGTGACTTAGAAGGCTGAGTCCCTGTTCAGCTGTTTCTTTATACTGCTTGGACCTTCCAGTCATCTGGTACAAGTAATCACTAGTCAATAACCTTCTCCTCAAGCCATAGCTTCAAAATGCTAGGTTTTTGCATAACTGTAGTTGTTGAATTTAGATTAACCGCACCCCAGGGATTCCCCAGAAAACTACCTTAATATTATCCCCAGATCCATGTCTATCGGGCACATTCAATATAGTTGTTTGAACTTTTTACACTCCCCAGGTCTCGCATCTGTCACACTTATCACTGGAGGTTTTTAAGAACAGGTTACACAAACACCTGTCAGGGATTGTTTAGCTACACTTGATCCTGCCTCAGCACTGCGGGATGGACTAGATGAGTGTTTCTCAATGACTGGTCCGAGGACTGGCACTGGACCCTGAGATCTCCCTGACACAGTCTAGAAAGGCAGCAAGCTAGTCCCTGGTATAAAAAAGGTTGAGAAACACTGGACTAGATAATCTCTGCAGGTCCCTTCCAGCCCTATGATTGTATGACTTAGGCTCCTGTGTCCCACTTTTAACAGTACTTATGACCAATTTTTTAAGGTATTTAGGTGTCTAAAAATTCAGATATTCAAAATAGTCTAGGTTAGCCACTAGCGTAGTGGTTAGTTCACTCTCCGGGGTTCCAATTCCTGCTCCAATGACAATTTAAGTAGTTCATACAAAGTGGTATATCTTTAATGGGAATGATTGAGAGCAGTCCACCCCAGAAATCCTATAGCCCAGGGTTTAGGGCACTCACCTATTAGCTAGGAGACCTGGGCTCAAGCCCGTGTTCCAAACCAGGCAGAGGGGGGACTTGAGGCTGTGTAAACCAAATGCCGGTGGAGCATAAGGAGGGTACCACCTATTTGACGGTGTTTTGTGTGGGACTTAATAGGCATGCTCCTTGGTGGTGTCTGAGAGTGCCTACCAGAGCAAGTCCTGCAAGCAAGATACATGGGAAAGCCCTAGTTTAAGAATCCTGCCAGCACTTAGATGGCTTTACACATGCCCACCAACAGAAATGTAGGTGCCTACAGGATTAGGTGGCAACTAAGCAGGGGTTTTGACAATCTAAACCTCTTTCAAAGTGAATAGGCACTTATGGGCTAGATCAGAGCTGGATTAGGCATAAGCTAACTAAACTTCAGTTGCTTTCGTGTTTCTATATTCAATGTTCTTTCTGTGAAAATACTACATTTTTTTTATGGCTTCTTACACTTGCCATATCTTAGAGCCTCAGAATGTCATAATCAGGCCCTGGCTAGATCCATCAACAAAAGCTGCATCTCAAGAAGGACAGGCTGCATCTAGAAGCCCAGCTCCTTGTAGACCTGGAGAGAGAGAGAGAGAGAGCGCGCGCGCAGACTAACAGAAGGAATACTAGCACAAGGAGAGAGAAGGACAAAGATTGTCAGCATCAGCTCAAGATGGACAGACTGCTCCAGCAAAATCCTAAACCAGTAGGTGCAACCAGACACCATGTAAGTGTCCTGATGGGCAGCAGAGGCTCCAAATTATTTCCTCACTTTAGTGATGGGGAGGAGATGGATGTGTTTCTAAAATCTTTTGAAATGGTATATGAATAGAGGTGGACAGAACAGAAGGACGTGGTACAGTATCTGGTTCCATTACTGTCAGGGACAAAGGCTTTAGACATTTTCACCCAGATGACTGAGCAGATTAAACAGATTATGAGCAATGAGAACAAGCTGCAACGTTGCTCAGGAAACACAGAACTGTGAGCCACCGTGTTACTCCTCTGACTCAGCAAGAGTGAGCTTTGCTGCTGCTAAACTGTCAGCTTCTTGACACACCAGCCTGTCTGCCTTGCCAGTTAACTCTTCAGGACTCTGTTAGTCCAAGCCTTGCCTTGCTGGTAACAATCAGTGAACCCCAATTCCCTGGGGATGTCTCCCTGCTGCGTCCAGTCCCGCTCACTGGATACTCAGAAATGATTAAGTTCACTGACAATGAAGAGACAGAGCGCACGCACCAACCTGTTAGGTTAACTGAGGACTCAACCTCAATACCCAGCACTGAGATGGTTTTGTAATAAAACACGAATGAGTTTATTAATAAAAAACAGATATTTAAGTGATACTAAGCAAGAATCAATGAGACAGGTAGGGTTACAAATAAACAAAACACACTTTCTAGTGACTAAAACTTAATTTTGGCAAGTTACAATCTTTGGCAGGTTCTCACTTACATCAAGTTTGCAGCAGCTCTTGCCTTTCAGGAGAAGAGGAACCAGCTTTCATAGGCTCAAAGGGTGCTGTCCCCTAAGTGATGGATAATGCAAATGTCTTGTTTGCTCCCCTTATATTGCTCAGAGGCCATTGTCTTTACCTCAAGAGCCAGAAAGGGTCCCAGGGCAATGGCTGGGGGGAGCTGATTCTGTCCCCTGGTGTAATTGTTGAATGGTCTTTTCCACGTTCATTTAGTTTGATGGCTTTTTAAAAATCGTATATTGTATTTTCATTGTTCGCTGCCTGTAGCCAAGCCAGGCAGACTGATAAATACACATTCCTTTGTCTGGAGCAGGCTGGTTTTATGCTCTGCCTCCCAAACACATTTTAAGAACATATCTCCAGCACACATGTATAACTTTTTGTTCACAACCTGCATATACGTCAAGCAATGGATTTGTGGGACCAATGTGTCACCAGTTTACATATGATCCCTTACATGATACCTTTGGGATCTATATTATGAAAACAGTGTGTTGGGGGCAAAGACTGTGTCACAATATGGGGGCCCCCTGCCAGTTACAGTATGGGGGGAACCCTCTGCTAGTTGGCATTGAGGGGCTCCTGGAGTCATACAAGTATTGTTGCAGAAGTTTAAACTGATCCCTGAAGCTCATAGGAATAGAATCATAGACTATCAGGGTTGGAAGGGGTATCAGGAGGTCATCTAGTCCAATCCCCTGCTCAAAGCAGGACCAACACCAACTAAATCATCCCAGCCAAAGCTTTGTCAAGCCGGGCCTTAAAAACCTCTACAGATAGAGATTCTACCACCTCCCTAGGTAACCTATTCCAGTATTTCACCACCCTCCTAGTGAAATAGTGTTTCCTAATATCCAAACTAGACCTCCCCCACTGCAACTTGAGACCATTGCTTCTTGTTCTGTCATCTGCCACCACTGAAAACAGCCTAGCTCCATCCTCTTTGGAACCCCACTTCAGGTAATTGAAGGCTGCTATCAAATCCCCCCCTCACTCTTCTCTTCTGCAGACTAAATAACCCCAGTTCCCTCAGCCGCTCCTCGTAAGTTATGTGCCCCAGTCCCCTAATCATTTTTGTTGCCCTCTGCTGGACTTGTCTCCAATTTGTCCACACCCCTTCTGTGGTGTGGGGACCAAAACTGGACGCAATACTCCAGGTGTGGCCTCACCAGTGCCGAATAAAGGGGAATAATCACTTCCACCAATCTGCTCATAATGCTCCTATTAATACAGCCTAATATACCATTGGCCTTCTTGGCAACACATATCCAGTTTCTCATCCACTGTAATCCCCAGGTTCTTTTCTGCAGAACTTCTGCTTAGCCAGTCGGTCCCCAGCCTGTAGCAGTGCATGGGATTCTTCCTTCCTAAGTGCAGAACTCTGCACTTGTCCTTGTTGAAACTCATCAGATTTCTTTTGGCCCAATTATCTGGACCCTATCCCTACCCTCCATCAGATCTACCTCTCCCCACAACTTGGTGTCATCTGCGCATTAGTTGAGGGTGCAATCTATCCCATCATCCAGATCATTGATAAAGATGTTGAACAAAACCAGCCCCAGACAGATCCCTGACAGAAGGACAGCTGGAAAAGTTTCTCTGGGATCCGGGGCTACTGTAGAGAGACTGGATGTCATCTACGACTATTGCGCCATGGAGAATATGCCCACAGTTGGTGGTAACACAAAAGTACTGACTTAGGCTATTTAGCTTAGCCCATGGTATATCCTTCTTGGGGCTCATGGCAATACAACACAAACAGTGCTGACTTCAGAATTTCTATTGGCCTAGGGGTTTTGATGCAGTGCAAAAACACTGTAAGTACTGTGACCCATGCCAAAAAATGTGGAAGGGCTACGGCAAGGATAAGACTGCCTTGATCCCCTTCCCATTGTAGAGGAACCCTTTCAGAGGGTCACTATGGACATGGTGGGTCTGTGACCAGAGGCATCCCTGTATTCACACATTTTACTGAACTTACTGAGCACCGATGATTTTTTTTGAACAATATATGCCTTGTGAGATATCACTTGAAAACTAATAATACACAGGTCAATAATATTGTGGAAGAAAAATGCAATCTTCATTCTTAGGTTGTTTGCAACAAGTTAGAGACAGGTTTATTCTTAAGCCATTGCAAGGGGGATAGTGCGCACGGATAGGGATTCCCCCTTCCTAGGTAGCTCTCCGCACAACAAACAGTTAGGGCAAGCATTTATACCTTTTGTTATGCACAATAGTGATCAAATGCTGCATCTTGTTTGTACATATTCCTTCCTGATATCTTACTTTTTCTCAGCAGTTCCTGCTACAGTCTGCCTTCCATTCTTATTTAACACAAGGTCAAAACACCATCTCTTACAGTTTTCCACTCGCTTCCCACTCGCCCAGGCCCTGCCTTAAAGTCTCGAGTTATTAGAGTTAGAGTTAGCCTGACTCTTACTCTATTCCTAAGAAAACTAAGATGTCTGCATCCAAATCCCCTTTATGCCTCTGTTTACTTTCACAATATCGTTGTAAAATATGTGTAACAATGCTGTATGTAAAATTATGAATACTCACTAATATTATGCTTTAAAGTCTGTGACTAAAGGATGTTTAACCAGGCATATCAGGGGGAATTGATAAACAGGTTTTCTCTAGACACAAAAAAGAGGCCAACACCTCAAGACAGGTGTGACCAAATTCAATGGGCTATTTATTTGTATCTGCTGTTGTAGCAGGCAGAGATAATTTGCATAGCAGCGGGGGGAGGAAGCAGCATGGAAACTTAGCTGCCAGACCTCATGGCTTCTTTACTCAGCATGAACTAAGACATTTTATCAGAAGAATACATTTCAGAGGTTCACTGAACTATAAAGAGAGGGAGAGAAAATCCCTAAATAATCCTTCACCTTAAGGAAACAAAGAAACAGAGCAATTTTCTCTCTGGGATGGGTCCTGGCCAGGCTGGCCAGTGAAAAGCTGGAAAGGAACTTGTGGGAGAACATAAGAATGGCCCTACTGGGTCAGACCAAAGGTCCATCTAGCCCAGTATCCTGTCTTCTGACAGTGGCCAATGCCAGGTGCCCCAGAGGGAATGAACAGAACAGGTAATCAGCAAGTGATCCATCCCGTTGCTCATTCCCAGTTTCTGGCAAACAGAGGCTAGGGACACCATTCCTAGCCACCCTGGCTAATAGCCATTGATGGATCTATCCTCCATGAATTTAACAAGTTCTTTTTTGAACCCTGTTATTGTCTTGGCCTTCACAATAGCCTCTGGCAAGGAGTTCCACAG
This sequence comes from Eretmochelys imbricata, assembly GCF_965152235.1. Classification (NCBI taxonomy): domain Eukaryota; kingdom Metazoa; phylum Chordata; order Testudines; family Cheloniidae; genus Eretmochelys; species Eretmochelys imbricata. The sequence continues at coordinate 37,332,578 of NC_135574.1, forward strand.
GTTGACTGTGCGTTTTGTGAATAAATACTTCCTTTTATTTATTTTAAACCTGCTGCCTATTCATTTCATTTGGTGACTCCTAATTCTTGTGTTATGAGAAGTAGTAAACAACACTTCCTTATCTACTTTCTGTACACCAGTCATGATTTTATAAACCTCAATCATATCTTGCCTTAGCTGTCTCTTTTCCAAGATGAAAAGTCCCAGTCTTATTAAGTCTCTCCTCATACAGAAGCTGTTCCATACCCCTAATAATTTTTGTTGCTCTTTTCTGAACCTTTTCCAATCCCAATATCTCTTTTTTGAGATGGGGTGACCACATTTGCACACAGTATTCAAGATGTAGGCGTACCATGGATTTATATAGAGGCAACATGATATTTTTGTCCTGTTAACTGTCCCGTTCTTAATTATTCCCAGCAATCTGTTTGCCTTTTTGACTGCCACAGTACATTGAGTGGATGTTTTCAGAGAACTATTCACAAGAGAGAAACCATCTTGAACAACCATCTTGTATCTTGCTAAATTAAAAGTGAAACACACATCTAAAACTTATTCGCTTGTAACCACCTTTACCTTCATTTCTTTTGCTTGGTGGCACTCAAGCCATGTTCTTTTGTTAAACTTGTTTTGCTTTCACTATAAATCATCAGTGCTGGATAAGTTCAATAAAGTGTGTGCTTCTAGTAACATGTCAGGCTGGAATGTTTTTACTTTTTTTCCAGAGACAGAGAACCAAACACTTTTTTGTGAGGGTCCAGTGAGAGGGACTGGTTCTTCAAATAGGACAATCTGGGGGGATAAGCTCAGGACTGGAAGGATATGAAGGTCAGCCTGCAAGGAGTACCCAAGTCTGGCAAAGCCAGGGTGGGGCTTGTGTGCTGGTGGCAGATGTTGGGTTCACAGCTCCGAACCAAAGCTGAACAGCCACAAGACACCCAGGGTTAAGGCAAACATTGACTGAACCCCTTAGTAACATAGGTAAACTGCAAAACATCACATCAGTCCCTTAGCAAAATTGCCCAGATGGGGGAAAAAGTATATTCTGGTAGTAGTAGATTACACTACCCATGACCAAGAAGCAGTAGTCTTGTCCTCTATAGAGGCAGAAAAGGTGGCTGAAGGTTTACTAGACATATTCAGATGTCTAAGGTTTTTCCATGAGATTTTGACTGATTGGGGGAAAATTTGCCCTATGTGAAGGACTATGGGGAAAATGTGTGCTTCAACATCTTTGGTTATCTCCCTATCACCCCCAGAATAGTGGCTGGTTGAGAGTCTTCATGGAACCCTTAAAATGATGTTGAAAACTTTTGTGGACTAACACCCTGCTGACCGAGATAAATGTCTACCTCACCTGCTGCTTGCCTATCAGGAAATTCCCCAGGAATCCACAGGACTCTTCTCTTTAGAAGCACTCTGTGGAGGATGGTAGGGGGTCCCTGCCCAAATGAAGGTGGAATGGGAAGGTACAGCCTCTCCTAAGGGAGAGGCCATGAGTTCCTCCTGGTAGAATCTACCTAAAGCTCAGGAGAGACAGAAAGTCTGGTATGATTGCACTGTGTGCGCACTGTTATATGATACAGGGGACCAAGATATGATGCTCATTCTTGTATGGTGGAATAAACTCCAGGATCCTTGGGAAGGGCCATTTAAAATAATAAAACAGCTCAATAAGGTAAACTATATGGTTGAGATATCTAATTGCTCACCTCAACACCAAATATACGTGAACATGATGAAACCATTTATGACTGAGAGACTCTGGCCCTAGCTATGTGTCGTCACTGGGAGGCTGACGGGGGTGGGAAGATCTGGTGTCTAGCAGAAATTTTCTAGAAGAAATAAGGTGGCATGTTTTGCGGTGCAATCCAGACCAGTTAAGGAGTTGTGTCCCTGCTCATCCTGTAACCCTATGAGTCTCAAAATGCTTTGCTGCTGTAGGCTCCTATCTGGACCTTTCTAGTCAGCATACAAGCATGCACTGTGCCCATGCCTTAAGCAGCCCTGGTTCAGCAACTCTGACTTCAGCAGCCTGCTTGTTACACCACAACCACATTCTGGTCTCCACCAGCCTTGCTTGCTGCTAGCCACGTGACCCCAACCCACTCCCAGTCTCAAATTTTCTCCAAACCATCTGCCCTGAAGTGTCCAGCTCTCTCCTGGACCTCTCAAAGAAATAATCTGGTTTGTTTTCTCCTTTAGAGAGACAATAACCAGCAGCTTGCCACATCAACAGAAGTTAATCACTTCCATTGAAACACAGCACTGGTCTGGTTTAGATTAAAAATAAAACAAGCAAATTAACAAAAGGATATAGGTTAAGTGATGTCAAGTTAAAAAGTCCATCTGAACTTCACTGCCATATCCCTGCAGTGTCCAGTACATGTGGTTGACTCTTTCATTTTTCCACTTTTACATTTATGCCTATTGTTAGAATGCTGTGAAGCACCCTCCTTACCTGAGTCATGTGTCTTCCCAAGCCTGGCTGAAGATACAGATATCATCTATATATGCCAGGGCAAACTCCCCTATCCCAGCTAATTACCAGCCTCTGGAAGGCTATCTATCTATTTATGCCAGGACTGTCTTGAGGCCAAAAGATAGGAAAAGAAACTTAAAGTGCCCTTTGGGGGTGGTAAATGTCAATTTGAGCCTGGCATCTGGGTCCAAAGACACTGCCAATAACCTTTAGAAAGGTCAGTTATTGTCAGGAATTGGACCTTTCCCCAAATTTTCTGTTTGAGGCATGGGAGTGTGTCATGTTGTGCAGGTGTTGAGCTTTCTGTAATCCACACAAAATCTGATTAACCCATCCCCCTTAGGAACCAGTGCAATGGGAGATGCATGTGGACTATTTGACCATGGATCACCCCTAACACCAGCATGTCAGCAATTTCTCTCTGCGGGGTCTGGGCTGTTTTCCTGTTAACCCTGAAGGGTGAATTTTTAATCAGAGCCTAGGGTCCCAGCTCCACCCAGTGTACAGAAAAAGGAGGAAGGTTGATCTAGGTGGAAAACACCTGTTGGTGAGTCTGAAGTACCCCTCTAATCTCTGCTTGCTGTGTGGGAGTTAGGTGATGAGAGAGAGCTATGGAGTCCAAAGAGGCACTAGCCCCTGGGTGACCCTAAGTATCCCTATATTCACACTCCTGCTGCAATCACACTACTGCAATGATGTGTGTAAAATATGGCTTGTAAGTTGTCATTTGAAAACTAATAGCACACTGGGCATTAATATCATTGTAAAATGCATGTGTTAATCTTATGCATGAAGTTATGAGTTCCCTCTGTATAATGTTACTAAAACATGTTTAAGAAGACACATCTGTCCTAAACAAAGGAATTTGGGTTTACCAAAATTTTCATATTATCCACCAACAGAGCTCGAGCCCACACTCAAGAAACAGAGAATTAACATGGCTCCTGTACCTCAGACGAACACAGGAAATTGAATCCTGTGTAGGTCTTCCTAACTTTTTAGAACAAAGACAATTCTGACTGTGGCCAGTGCCAGACGCTTCAGAGGGAATGAAAAGTACAGGGCAATTATCAAGTGATCCATCTCCTGTCATACAGTCCCAGCTTCTGGCAGTCAGGTTTAGGGAAATCCAGAGCATGGAGTTGCGTTGTTGACAATCCTGGCTAATAGCCATAGATGGATCTATTCTCCATGAACTTATCTTCTTTTTTGAACCCCCTTATACTTTTGGCCACCATAACATCCCTTGGCAATGAATTCCACTGGTTGACTGTGTGTTGTGTGAAGAACTAACTGTCTTATGTTTGTTTTAAACCTGACACTTATTCATTTAATTGGGTGACATCTGGTTCTTATATTATGTGAAAGGGTAAATAACACTTCCCTATTCAATTTCTCCACTCCATTCATGATTTTATAGACCTCTATCATATCTCCTTAGTCATCTCTTTTCTAGGATGAACAGTTCCAATCTTTTTAATCTTTCCTCATATATAAATAAATAAAGGGTTATATCTCAAAAGGGTTTAAAAAGACTTTGTTGAATGAAGAAAAAACTTAAAGTGAACCATAATATATACATTACAATGCTAAAATCTACAGTAGTATTCAGGGTTATACTGATGAATGCTCAAAAGTCAGAGTTTGAAAGATATAGTGAGTACCCACATGGCTGATTATCACAGGTAGCAAGAATTTTTATGCTGCATAATTTCACTAAGGGAAATTGTGAGATATTTTGGACTATGATGCCACCAGTAGGCAGCTACACATAACTGTATGCTTCATTGTTGTCAAACCAAATTGATCCTTTTGATTTCCAATTGCATAGTGGACAACTGGGACTTGGATGTGAATGGGCCAGGCTAGTTAAGGCGCAATCCAGGCAAAACGGAGGCAAAGGTGATAGGGATTATGATTTCAAGATGGCGGTAAGTGGTACCTTGGCTTGTTATTGAAAAGCTATGCTTAACCAGTGTCAAGGCGGTTTGCAGTATGGCGGTCAAATCTCTGATAGCTCAGGAGTCTCAGGTGACATCAGTGGTAAGATGATGCATCTGACATCTGTTTGTAGCTAATGGCTGACCATTTTTTCCTCCTGCAGATCTTATCACCATAATCTATGCCATAAATTATTGAAATGCATGCAGCATGGGACCTCCCAAAGGTCTCTCCTCTCATGCATTCATTCACACATGCAAGCTGCCCCTCACGCTTCCCCCCAGACCAGACTGAATGTCACGTCTCTCAGCTGCGCTGTGAGCAAGCAGAAGGGTTTGGGATGCAGTTTAGAATAGTTGCCATTAGAAGCTGCTGGGGCATTTTCCAAGCAGTCAGCGTCTCTATCGCCCTCTCTGGTTGCTCTCTATTTCACCTATTACTGTCAGTCATGTGGAGCAACAGAAAGGGAAGGGATGGTGTTGGTAGCCTCAGGAACCCATAGGTATGGGAGATTGTGAGATACTGAGGGAAGATAGGAGAGACCAGGGACAACTATTACTTGAGAAAGGGTATAGAGTTCAATGGGTTGGGGGAGCCAGGGCAAGAGGCTAAGGGAAGGGCAGGTGTTGCTGGGAGGAGCAAGGGATAATTTAGGAGTGGATTGGGGGAACAGGATATGGGGCTAGTGCCACCCTGTATCAATGCCCCATGTTTCCCTTAACCCAGCAATGGTACCCTCTCAAAACCTTCTAGTTATCTCTAGCTTCCCTCAAGTGCTTCCCCAACCCTTCTAAAAGGAAGGCAAGGAATTAGGTTCTTGCTTATCCCTGATCCTACTGGTCAGCGGTTCCCTGCAAGAGAAGTTTTGTGTTTATTGAATCAGTTTAGTCAGCAACAAAGCCACACAATGGCTTTAAAATGGATGTTTATGGTTAAGTGCAAATTATTTGCAAATATATGAATTAGCTACATTGCATTAAATATTACAAGGAAAATAACACTTGTCTTAGAAGCTGTGCATGGGTCAACCCTTGACTACTGCTTAGAAGGGTCAGCTAGGGCAGAATGTGGTTACCTAGTTGTTTAGCAGCAGCTGTGATACTGGCAAACCTGCTAACCTGTGTATGACCTCTAACAACTTTACAAGATTCAGAGTAGCAGCCGTGTTAGTCTATATTCACAAAAAGAAAAGGAGTACTTGTGGCACCTTAAAGACTAACACATTTATTTGAGCATAAGCTTTCGTGAGCTACAGCTCACTGAATACATCCGATGAAGTGAGCTGTAGCTCACAAAAGCTTATGCTCAAATAAATATGTTAGCCTCTGTCAAGGTTCCTTCACCACTCTGAACGCTAGGGTACAGATGTGGGGACCTGCATGAAAAACCTCCTAAGCTTCTCTTTACCAGCTTAGGTCAAAAACTTCCCCAAGGTACAAAATATTCCCCCCCGTCGTCCTTGGACTGGCCGCTACCACCACCAAACTAATACTGGTTACTGGGGAAGAGCTGTTTGGACGCGTCTTTCCCCCCAAAATACTTCCCAAAACCCTGCACCCCACTTCCCGGACAAGGTTTGGTAAAAAGCCTCACCAATTTGCCTAGGTGACTACAGACCCAGACCCTTGGATCTTAAGACAATGAACAATCCTCCCAACACTTGCACCCCCCCTTTCCTGGGAAATGTTGGATAAAAAGCCTCACCAATTTGCATAGGTGACCACAGACCCAAACCCTTGGATCTGAGAACAATGAAAAAGCATTCAGTTTTTTACAAGAAGACTTTTAATAGAAAATAGAAGTAAATAGAAATAAAGAAATCCCCCCTGTAAAATCAGGATGGTAGATATCTTACAGGGTAATTAGATTAAAAAACATAGAGAACCACTCTAGGCAAAACCTTAAGTTACAAAAAAGATACACAGACAGAAATAGTTATTCTATTCAGCACAATTCTTTTCTCAGCCATTTAAAGAAATCATGATCTAACACATACCTAGCTAGATTACTTACTAAAAGTTCTAAGACTCCATTCCTGGTCTATCCCTGGCAAAGACCAGCATACAGACAGACACAGACCCTTTGTTTCTCTCCCTCCTCCCAGCTTTTGAAAGTATCTTGTCTCCTCATTGGTCATTTTGGTCAGGTGCCAGCGAGGTTACCTTTAGCTTCTTAACCCTTTACAGGTGAGAGGAGCTTTCCCCTGGCCAGGAGGGATTTCAAAGGGGTTTACCCTTCCCTTTATATTTATGACACAGCCATTTAAAGAAATCATAATCTAACACGTACCTAGCTAGATTACTTACTAAAAGTTCTAAGGCTCCATTCCTGGTATATCCCCAGCAGAAACAGCATATAGACACACTGAGACCCTTTGTTTTTCCTCCCTCCTCCCAGCTTTTGAAAGTATCTTGTCTCCTCATTGGTCATTTTGGTCAGGTGCCAGCGAGGTTACTTTTAGCTTCTTAACCCTTTACAGGTGAGAGGAGTTTTTTCCTCTGGCCAGGAGGGATTTTAAAGGGGTTTACTCTTCCCTTTATATTTATGACAGCCTCTAAGGTGCCACAAGTACTCCTTAACTTTACAAGAGGCATTTCAATTGTATTAGGACAATTCACTTGTATGTGACTATCAAAGAGATGTACTAGACCAGCAATCACTAACCCATTAATTTGTAGTAATAGAAATCAAAGACAGACGCTAAATGTGTTTGTCTGTGTACCTATAACCTGTTAGAAGTTTACCAATATAACCAAATTAGCTTTTAGATGCTAAGTCCTTTCCATGTCTTAATTGCTTTAATTATGTATGCAACTGTGTTCAGTTAACCTTAAGATCAAGATGTGAGATACTGCAGGAAACTAATAATATTATCTTCAGTTTATCTAACCCTGTTATAATGAATGACCAATTGTTGCCTTATAGTGTAACTAGATTACCTGTGCAGGCATAGGAAATTGAATGTTACCTTCAAAGTGGTGGGTCAGTGTGTGCTTAACAAAGAAGAATCCTCAGTCACATGCTGTGCTCAAACACTTGACAGCCTGCTTCAGCTATAAAAGTGAAACCTCGGGCCTGATCCTGCATTTCTAGTCTGCTGAACTTTAAACATGGAAAGTTTAAGCACAGAGGCAAGAAGATGTATCTGACCACTGATGTCACCTGAGATTTCTGAGCAGAGATTTGACACCCAGATTGCAAACTTTCTTGACACCAGTTAAACACAGCCATTTAATAACAGGCAAAAGGAATCACCTAACACATTATTGGAATTGTTTCAGAGTAGCAGCCGTGTTAGTCTGTATTTGCAAAAAATTATTGGAATTGTTCTCTCCGTGAGCATTGCCTCTATCTTAGCTGGATTTCAGTGATGAAAGGCTTGTGAAAGTTGTTTTTGGATTGGCTTCTCAGCTGTCTGTGGCAGGTTGCTTATGTTGTCGGACAGGACATGTTGATGAATGCTGTGTTGGAGCAGTGTAGCACAGAAAGAGAAGGGAGAGAGAGAGAGAGAGAGAGAGGAGTGCTCACTTCAGAGCTTTATATCATCTTCTTATTTTCATGAATTTATAGGGAAAACAGATTTTAGCCTGTTCAGATTCAAAAGTTGGCTGCTGTCATTCTTTCATTGGCTTTGTGCCTTCAGGGGTTTATTTTGGTGACACACTCCTGAATATGAAGTCTACGTAATGAATATGCAACACACTTTTGTTCTCTTGTGGTGGGACAGCCTCAGATAATTTTAAAGTTATTTAGTCTCTAAGGTGCCACAAGTCCTCCTTTTTCTTTCTGTGGATACGGACTAACATGGCTGCTACTCTGAAACCCTTCAATCTGATTAGCATTCAAGAGAAAATGAAATTCTATTTTAAAAAAAAAAAAAAAAAAAGGAGTACTTGTGGCACCTTAGAGACTAACCACTTCAGCTGTAGCTCATGAAAGCTTATGCTCAAATAAATTGGTTAATCTCTAAGGTGCCACAAGTACTCCTTTTCTTTTTGTGAATACAGACTAACACGGCTGCTACTCTGAAACCATTCTATTTTCAGAAAATCCAAACCTTTGTGTTCTTTATATACAAGATTTTAGCTCTCAAGTCTTTTTGTAAAATTAAATGATTTTCAGAGAGTCTCTAGTTTAAATTGTTGTTCAAGAAGTTGTTGATTCTTCATAACAATTTTTGGAGAGAAGATTCTCGTTTTTCTGAGTTGGATGAGGGAGTTGCTTATATATTTAATTCCCCATTAATCTAAACATTCCATGTTTAAATGGATTCTTATCCAACAGTAATTTAGTAATTAGTCATGAGATTTCAGATTGGTACATAAAGCATTTAGCATTTTACATAGCAACGTTATTAGAAAATTACACTGAATATTTTTCATTTAGCTAAAGATTTGCCAGTATGCATTTCACAAAGGGGTTTGCCGTTTCAACATTTAAGAAATAAAAAAAAGGTTTCCTATACTTCCAACTACACATCATGACACAGAATCGTGGAGAAGAGAAGATGGAGCGGGGGACATAATAACAGTCTTCAAGTACATACAAACTGTTATGAAGAGGAAGGTTATACATTGTCCTACTTATCAGACAGGACAAGAAGTAATGGGCTTAAATTCAAGCAAGGGAGATTTAGGGTAAAAATTTAGGAAAAACTTCCTAACTGTAAGGGTAGTTAAGCACTGGAACAAATTACCTAGGGAGGTTATGGAATCTCTGTAATTGGAGGTTTTTAAGAACAGGTTACACAAACACCTGTCAGGGATGATCTAGATAATACTTAGTCCTACTTCTGTGCTATTGAGGTACTTTCCAATCCTACATTTCTGATTCTGTGTTTTTCTAGAGCCTTTTCTTTATGGGGTGAGCAGTGGGTTGGGTGAAGTTTCACTTTATGGCTTGGTAGATAACATTCAGTACATTCCAAAGAGGAATGCACTGAAAAAGGGAACATCCTCACATTCTTCTACATATCCAGGTCTTTTCTAAAACACTTTCTTTACAATAAGAAAAGGAGTACTTGTGGCACCTTAGAGACTAACCAATTTATTTGAGCATAAGCTTTCGTGAGCTACAGCTCACTTCATCGGATGCATGCAGTGGAAAATACAGTGGGGAGATTTATATACACAGAGAACATGAAACAATGAGTGTTACCATACACACTGTAACAAGAGTGATCAGGTAAGGTGAGCTATTACCAGCAGGAGAGTAGGGTGGTGGTAGTGGTGGTGGAAACCTTTTGCAGTTGACAAGAACGTGTGAGGAACAGTAGTGGGGGAAAATAAACATGGGGAACGAGTTTTACTTTGTGTAAATGACACATCCACTCCCAGTCTTTATTCAAGCCTAAGTTGATTGTATCCAGTTTGCAAACTAATTCCAATTCAGCAGTCTCTCGTTGGAATCTGTTTTTGAAGTTTTTTTGTTGAAGAATTGCCACTTTTTGGTCTGTTATCGAGTGACCAAAGAGATTAAAGTGTTCTCCGACTGGTTTTTGAATGTTATAATTCTTGACATGTGATTTGTGTCCGTTTATTCTTTTACATGGAGACTGTCCAGTTTGGCCAATGTACATGGCAGAGGGGCACTGCTGGCACATGATGGCATATATCACATTGGTGGATGTGCAGGTGAATGAGCCTCTGATAGTGTGGCTGATGTGATTAGGTCCTATGATGGTGTCCCCTGAATAGATATGTGGACACAGTTGGCAACGGGCTTTGTTGCAAGGATAGGTTCCTGGGTTAGTGGCTTTGTTGTGTGGTGTGTGGTTGCTGGTGAGTATTTGCTTCAGGTTGAGGGGCTGTCTGTAAGCAAGGACTGGCCTGTCTCCCAAGATCTGTGAAAGTGATGGGTCTTCCTTCAGGATAGGTTGTAGATCCTTGATGATGCGTTGCGGAGTTTTTAGTTGGGGGCTGAAGGTGATGGCTAGGGGCGTTCTGTTATTTTCTTTGTTGGGCCTGTCCTGTAGTAGGTAACTTCTGGTTACTCTTCTGGCTCTGTCAATCTGTTTCTTCACTTCAGCAGGTGGGTATTGTAGTTGTAAGAATGCTTGATAGAGATCTTGTAGGTGTTTGTCTCTGTCTGAGGGGTTGGAGCAAATGTGGTTGTATCGTAGAGCTTGGCTGTAGACAATGGATTGTATGGTGTGTCAAGCCTGTGTGAGTCCATAACAAGTGATAGGTATTTGTAAGGAAAACTGAACATGTTAAAAAATTAATCCGCTAGCAAAAAGACAACAGTTGATTCTCAGATCACTATAACAGATCCAGGGAATGATTTCTCAGTCCTCTTCTACATTCACAACAACTGATTCAACAAGTTACCTGCTTGTGAAGAATATTTCCCAGAGAGGTGAGCCTCAAAACTACACTATTCTCAAAATTGAGTCGAGAAAAAAACTTGTATAAAGTGTACATGAACGAAATTAACTTTGAAAAGGAACATAAAGGTTATACCAGACAAGGAGAAACTTAGACATTGCAAATTAAGTTACTGTGATTAACAATACACCCCACATACACCCCTACCGAACAGATGAGTATATCTAAGCACAACAGTGTGATTCAGTCTTTGATAAGTTTCAGAGTAACAGCCATGTTAGTCTGTATTCGTAAAAAGAAAAGGAGTACTTGTGGCACCTTAGAGACTAACCAATTTATTTGAGCATAAGCTTTCGTGATAAAACACTGTTGCACTTCTCAGTTCCCACAGTAGATGGTGCTGTGCGATAAAGTATGTATTGTACCAGCTACACTACTTTTCAAAACAGAGAGGAAAGCAATACAGGATTAATATACAGCTCTTTGTGATGGGTCCACATAGACACTTATAAAGTGTTTATAAACGATCATGCATAAAATATTATTATTTTATCAATATTTGGCAATAAAAATATACTAAATAGATAGCAAGCCAAAATGGAGATCTTTACCATAAAAGTAAGGTGCTGAGATTTTTTAATGAGTCCATGTGTGGCTTTAGAAAAAAAATAGAGATCACATTTAGTTGTTTAGATGGATTAATCTTTTGTCCCTTGTTTTTAGGTCTCAGCTCTGGACCTTGGCAAGATAAGAAGATCTCTGTCTGGTAACTTCCTCTGAGAGCAGATCCTAGCCACTTCCAATCTCATCTGTCTTATACTGGACCTTTATTTCAACTGGAATCACTGTGAATTAGTATTCTGTATACAAGACAAATACAGGGCAGGGGCAGGAAAGCTCAAGTTTAGTGCATATGGCACAAGCAATACTTATTCAAGAGAAGTCTCTAAGGACAGTGAGTTATATTGTTCTGCTCCAAGCTGAAAGATAAACTGTACCTACAGAAAAGAAATGAGTATATCATTTAGCTTGCTACACGCTACAAGCCAAATTCTGACCTCACTTACCCAACTGACTCCAGTAGAGTTTCTGGAGTAAATGACAGCAGACTGTGACTCTACTAGTCTGCTTTGAAAGAACACAGGGTACTCATAATTTAAGAGTTTAAATTTTTGGTTTCTTATTCTATATTATTTATAGTACCCAGTTAGAAGTTTGAAACACCCGTTAATTTTGTCTCTTTTGAATTGGCAAATGCTGATTTTTATGGAGTGCAATACACTGTTCTCACTCCCCCATTTACTTTTTGTTTATGTTGCATAAGCAATGTAATCAGAAGGTTGTTTGCAAGTTAACTATGCTGGATTTACTTCTCTAAGTGCAGCAGAAGAGTACAAAATTAAAACTAGAAGGCCTGCTCCTGCTCCCACTAAGGTCAGTGACAAAATTCATACTGAGTCCATGTGAGCAGGATAAACCCATTTCTTCTTTTTCTTTTGCGTGGTGATAGGGGAACATAAGAACGACCATACTGGGTAAGACCAAAGGTCCATCTATTCCAGTATCCTGTCTTCTGACAGTGGCCAATGCCAGTTGCCCCAGAGGGAATGAACAGAACAGGTAATCATCAAGTGATCCATCCTCTGTTGCTCATTCCCAGCTTCTGGCAAACAGAGGCTAGGGACACCATAACTCTCCATCCTGGCTAATAGCCATTGATCGACCTATCCTCCATGAATTTATCTAGTTCTTTTTGAACCTTGTTATAATCTTGGCCTTCACAACATACTTTGGCAAAGAGTTCCAAAACTGACTGTACGTTGTGTGAAGAAATACTTCCTTTTGTTTGTTTGTTTGAAACTTGCTGCCTGTTAATGTCATTTGGTGACCCCTAGTTCTTGTGTTATGACAAGGAGTAAATAACACTTCCTTATTTACTTTCTCCACACCAGTTATGATTTTATAGACCTCTATCATATCCTCTCTTAGTTGTCTCTTTTCCAAACTGAAAAGTCCCACTCTTGTTAATCTCTCCTCATACGGAAGCTGTTCCATACATCCAGGCATTTTTGTTGCTCTTTTCTGTACCTTTTCCAGTTCCACTATATCTTTTTTGAGATGGGGCAACCGCTTCTTCACACAGTATTCAAGATGTGGGTGTACCATGGATTTATATAGCAGCAATATGATATTTTCTGTCTTATTATTTATCCCTTTCTTAATGATTCCCAACAGTCTGTTTGCTTTTTTGACTGCCGCTGCACATTGCATGGATGTTGTCAGCGAACTATCCACAATGACTCCAAGATCTCTTTCTTGAGTAGTAACAGCTAATTTAGACCCCATCATTTTATATGGGATTATGGTTTCCAATGGGCATTACTTTTCATTTATCAACGCAATGGTGTAACTACAGTTGGATCTTCAGTTCAGAGAAGAGGGGGTACCCATGTTAATGGCTGTGACACATCCAGGATGAGCATAGATTGGGTAATCACCTTTGATGTGCAAGACAGTTTGCACCTCTATTCAAGGTAGAGTGGCCTGTTAACACCTCTGCAGTCATATGACAAACAAAAGAGGTTAGTGGGTTACAGATTGTTGTAATAAGGCATAAATCTAGTGTCTCTGTTCAGTCCATGATTTTTAGTGTCAGCAGAGTTATGAATTTAAGCTCCCAGGCACTCTACCTTGAATAATCCCTTTGAATCATCTGAAGAAGTAGTGTTTTACCCATGAAAGCTTGTGCCCAAATAAATCTGTTAGTCTTTAAGGTGCCACCACATTCCTTGTTGTTTTTTTTAGAATATGTGCTAACTATTTATGCTAAACAACCTCTTCCACCTTGCATTTAGTTGTGATGCTCAGAGTACCTTTTCCGGACCTGAGGAAGAGCACGGTGTGCATCAAAAGCTTGTATCTCTCACCACCAGAAGTTGGTCCAATAAAAGATATTACCTTAGCCGTCTTGTCTCTAACATCCCGGGGCCACCATGACTACAACTATACCGGTTCTCTCAAAGTCAGGGTTACTCACATCTTTAAGTTGAACGGACTTTTGCCTGTAATTCACTAGTCACCTTTATGGTATACTAATAATTGGAAGTTGCTGTCTTTTAAAGAGCTGCCAAGTTTTATGCACCTCATGTAATGCTCACATCTTTGGAATCTCTTTCACTGCAGTCCCCCCAGCCATCGGGAGCCACTGCATTGCATATTCTACAGGCATCCTCTCTTCTTCCCCATGTGCTTCTCCCTTTGCTGGATTCAAGCTGGGGACGAACAACTGGGCTGAAGAAGCAGCAGATTGTGGGGGTGCATGAGGCAATACTGGCCAATGAGCTGGTAGGGATACTGCCACAATTCTGGCCCCTCCCCCAGCACGACTTCCCCAACTATTCCCTGCAGTCAGTCCCGCAGCCGTCAGTTGCCACCAACTAAGCTATCTCTTCCAGCTGGAGGATATTCCCTCACGGCTTGGTGCAGGGCATGGGAAAGGAAATCAATGACATTCCACCATCCATGATAAATGGCACCCAAAGAGCTGCACAAAATTTAGCAGCTATGTCACAGTGAGCAAACAAAGGCAATAATGTGATGATTTGAATGCGATGAATATTCACACCCAAAAGTCCCATTTTCTGTGATGTTAATTGGCAATAGATTCACAGTGTTAGAGCAGTTTTAAAACACTTAGCAGCTTTAAAGATTTTAGGGGGTATAATTCTGCTCAATTTCCAACAAGTATTCCACAAATGAGATTGTTTCCTTTCTTTAGGAATCAATAGAAATGGGAAAGAAAAGATACTGCCTAACCTAAGGACTGCAGGCAACTTTATATTAGAGTGTGTGCTCTGGTGAAATAAAATTTGTTATTTATCATATGTTTATTTTACATATATATATGGTCTATTGCTTTACATGTTGTCCCCTCTGATTTTCACAGACGTTATGCTACTCACTTTGAGAAAAGTTTTGCCCTTGATCTTCTGACACATGTGGCATGGGAGGCAGATGTGTGGTAGCAGTTGAGTGGAAGGTTTCTAATCCTGAGCCATTGGGTTTGTATAGAACACAGTGGCTCAGAGTGGGATCTGGAAGGATCACTGTTTACTGCTGAGCCAAGAAAGCAGCACACATGCACCTTCCCTCATCCCCCCATCACCTTCTGACAGCAGTAGTATTAGGAACAGGCCATGACTCTCAAGCTGTCTGACCTTGGGATATGGGGTGCCACCACATATATTAAGAACAGGAGGACTTGTGGCACCTTAGAGACTAACAAATTTATTAGAGCATAAGCTTTCGTGAGCTACAGCTCACTTCATCGGATGCACAGAATGGAACATATAGAACATATGGAAGATATACAAATACATACAGATAAGTTGGAAGTTGCCATACAAACTGAGAGGCTAATTAGTTAAGATGAGCTATTATCAGCAGGAGAAAGCTTAAGACTTGTGTTCTAACCTGATCTTGTGTCTCCTTTAACTTTTGGTGCCCTTTCTCTAGTGCACCTGCATAGGACAGCACCAAATTTTGTCTCATGATTTATCAGCTAGTGCTGAACATAGATTATGATCTGCCAAGGGTTACCTGACATCTACAATTTGCAGAGACTATCTGAGGTAAACAAAAGACAAATCATTTCCATAAGAAACTTCAGTTGTGATTACTTGATCTGAGGAGTATTAATTAAGGAGGTTTATAAGGTAGCAAAAATTGACAGTCATGATACGTCCTTGAAGTTATTTGGCAACACCATTTGTCACTGACAAAGCACTTTCGCCAGTGGAAAAAACTGTCATGGTAAAGAATGAGCTGTTCACAAACTATTTGTAAAGAATAATTTACTTGCCCTTTTTCTGTTTATAAAAGATTTATGTTTATTAATTGTTTGTTTGGAGAGGCTTTGCTCTGAATTTTTCTAAAGCGATATGCAATAACTAACATGAGTGAGTATTAGTTATAACAACACAATTTTTCAGTACTAAAAAGGTGAAATCATTAGTTTGGATTAAAATGGGTGCCCTTTCATCAAGCATAAATCCCATTAACTTTAGAAGGAATTATGCTCAATTGTCACTTATTTTGTTCCATTGTTACTACCCACAAACACACACACACACACACACACACACACACACACACAAGAGACATTTATATGTCCTCTCAGGCTTGAATATACTTTTTTTTTTTGCACTGCTATAGTTATTCCAATGTAGCTACCCCAATGCCCCTATTATAGATGCACTGCACTGATATAAAAAGATGATTTGCAGTGCGCTAGACTTCTAAAAGGACTTTAAGGTGCCTAAAAAGGAAAACAGGCACCTAGCGGTATTTCAAAAATGCCTAGCTACTTTTGAAAACCCTACTGGATGCCTATCTTCAACTTTAGGCACCTAAATACCCTTTGAAAATCTCACTCTAAGTCACTTTTGAAAATGGACTTCGCTCTTAAGTCACTTAGGAGCTTTTGACAGGTTTCAGAGTAACAGCCGTGTTAGTCTGTATTCGCAAAAAGAAAAGGAGTACTTGTGGCACCTTAGAGACTAACCAATTTATTTGAGCATGAGCTTTCGTGAGCTACAGCTCACTTCATCGGATGCATACTGTGGAAACTGCAGAAGACATTATATACACACAGAGACCATGAAACAATACCTCCTCCCACCCCACTCTCCTGCTGGTAATAGCTTATCTAAAGTGATCATCAAGTTGGGCCATTTCCAGCACAAATCCAGGCTTTCTCACCCTCTGCCCCCCCACACACAAACTCACTCTCCTGCTGGTAATAGCCCATCCAAAGTGACCACTCTCTTCACAATGTGTATGATAATCAAGGTGGGCCATTTCCTGCACAAATCCAGGTTCTCTCACTCCCTCACCCCCCTCCAAAAACCACACACACAAACTCACTCTCCTGCTGGTAATAGCTTATCCAAAGTGACCACTCTCCCTACAATGTGCATGATAATCAAGGTGGGCCATTTCCAGCACAAATCCAGGTTTTCTCACCCCCCCACCTCCATACACACACAAACTCACTCTCCTGCTGGTAATAGCTTATCCAAAGTGACCACTCTCCCTACAATGTGCATGATAATCAAGGTGGGCCATTTCCAGCACAAATCCAGGTTTTCTCACCCCCCCACCTCCATACACACACAAACTCACTCTCCTGCTGGTAATAGCTTATCCAAAGTGACCACTCTCCCTACAATGTGCATGATAATCAAGTTGGGCCATTTCCAGCACAAATCCAGGTTTTCTCACCCTCCGCCCCCCACAAACTCACTCTCCTGCTGGTAATAGCCCATCCAAAGTGACCACTCTCTTCACATAAACAATGGTCACATAAACACCACCCTATACCGGAAACCTACTGACCGCTATTCCTACCTACATGCCTCCAGCTTTCACTCTGACCACACCACACGATCCATCGTCTACAGCCAAGCTCTGCGATACAACCGCATTTGCTCCAACCCCTCAGACAGAGACAAACACCTACAAGATCTCTATCAAGCATTCTCACTTCCCCCCCGCCCCCCCCCCCCCCCCCCCGACGTTCTGGTTAAACTTGGATTTAAACTTGGAGAGTGGTCAGTTTGGATGAGCTATTGCCAGCAGAAGAGTGAGTTTGTGTGTGTGTGTGTGTGTTCCCCGGGGAGGGTGGCGGGGGGGGAGTGAGAAAGCCTGGATTTGTGCTGGAAATGGCCCAACTTGATGATCACTTTAGATAAGCTATTACCAGCAGGACAGTGGGGTGGGAGGAGGTATTGTTTCATGATCTCTGTGTGTATATAATGTCTTCTGCAGTTTCCACAGTATGCATCCGATGAAGTGAGCTGTAGCTCACGAAAGCTCATGCTCAAATAAATTGGTTAGTCTCTAAGGTGCCACAAGTACTCCTTTTCTTTTTAGGAGCTTTTGGAAATTTTATCCAGAGCCTCAGTTTCTAAGTCTTTTCCCCTCAATCACTTTCACAGTTCTTTTCCTACTGCTCTGTCCCCATATACTAATTCCTATCTCTTCTAAAAGCACATCTTCCACAATGCCCATGCACATTGCTTTTGTATTAATAATGACAACATTAAAGAAAACCAATCTTGAGATTATTCTGTCTTCTGGGATGTGGGCCAGATCCTCAACTGTTCTAAATGAGGATAGCTGCATTGACTTCAGTGAAACAATCCCAAGTTATACCAGCTGAGGACTGACCTCTTAAAATATAGGCTCTTTGAGTACAAACAACTAATAAACAATAAATAAATATTTAAAGAATAATATACTTTAGTATATATATTGTGCGCTTGCTAAAACAACTATTATATTTTTTAATATGAGTAATATAACTATGTAATTACTCCAATGTGCTCAGATATAGTGACAGTATATTCATTTGTTTGCTTTTCCTGTACCTGAAGCAAAAAAGCTATTAATATCTTGCTTTATAGGACACTTGAATACAAATGAAAATCATTATCCTAAAAGGGCTAGCAAAATAGCAGATCATTAAGACACGAATAAATCACAGAAGTTCCTAACTCTGGTAAGATACCTTATCTATTTAACAGTATAACATTGATCTGTTTTCTATCTTTTTAGCCGTGTCTTTAAAAAGAAGTCTGAGAATTGCAGCTAAACTGAAAGGTACAAACTTATTGCATGCATGGTCCTTCCACAGTACAGCTGTGTAATATTTAAATTTTGCAGAACTTATGTGGTTTGTTTTTTTTGTTAGAGACTCAAAATTAATTCCAGAAAGCCAAATGTTCACCAAGATTTATAGACATTTTGAACTAACCTGGGCTCAGCCTTGAAGAACACTTTCCTTATTTTTAGTTATTTAACACTGAAAGAATGATGGATTGCTCATAGAATGAACAAAAAGAGGTGGCATTATAAAGTTTGGATCCTAAGGCCATTGTAGTCAACTGGTGCTCTTCTGTTGGCTTTAATGGCCTTTGACTTGCTCCCTACGTTTATACTTGAAGCAAAGAGTGAGTGTAACAAACAGTAAGGGGCTAGGAAAGAATATTATTAATAATAAAACAATGAATTGTAATAATACCGAGCTCTTATATAGCACTTTTTATAAGACGGTCTCTCAGCACTTTGAAAAGGAGGTCGGTATCACTATCCCTATTTTATAATGAGCCACAGAGAGGTGTAGTGGTTTGAACAAGGTTAGTGAACAGACCAGGGGCAGAGCTGGGAATAAAACCCAGGTCTTCTGAGTCTCAGTTGAGCACTTTCTCCACTGGGCCATGCCACATCAAGGCTGGATTAACCTTTTGTGGGCCTGGCGCCAAACATATTTGTGGGCCCCCATGGAGGCAATGAAGCATGGAGCAGGAAGGTAAGTCCCCAGACCGAGGGGCCAGCCAGGGGCATGGCATGGCAGGGACGGCCCTACTCCGCCCAGCCCAGTGCAGGGGCACGACTTACGAACTGCCAGTTGCCAGACCCACAGTGCCCTGTGATGCCAGCGTGCCCCTTCCCCTCTTGGGTGGGCCCATGCCACACCACAGAGCCCCCCCCGCCCAGCACCCCCCTGACTCCCTATGACCAGAACCCGCTGGACCCACTATGCTCATCACCCCCCCAAACCTGCCCCAGAAATGCACAGCGCCCTGCACAACACCACCACTGCCCAGCACTCCCCTGCCCATAGCCCCACCAAACTGCCCAGCACCCCACACAGAACCTCCACTCCCTAGTGTCTCAACACACATATCTGCCCCGCTTCCTCACAGCCCAGCACCCCTCTCCAGAGACCTACTCCCCCAAGTCCTGCTTTCCAGCTGCACTCTCCAGCCCTGCTGGGAGGTGCCTGTGTCTGCTGGGCTGAGCTGACAGCGCAGCCAGGGATGATCCCGGGGCCAGGAATTGCTCTGTCCCTTCAGGAGTGGTGCGATCAGCCAGGCCAAGGCCTGCCCCGGCCAGGCTCCCTCAAGATGCACTTGCCTGAAGGGACCCAGTCAAGCCCCCCACTGTCTGTCCCCCTCAGGCTGAGACTGGCCAGTCTTCTGCACCAGTCCCAGGGGGCTCAGCCCCACAAGGCGGGGATGAGCCACAAGCAGGGACAGGTGGGGCCTCACAAGCCTGGAGCCAGAGGCGCACTGGGGTCCTGCCAGGGAACAGAGAGGCGCGCTCGGCCTGCTGGATATAACGGAACTAGGAAAAGTTCAGAGAAGGGCAACAAAGATGATCAAGGTATGGAACAGCTGCCATCTGAGGAGAGACTAAAATGACTAGGGCTGTTCATCTTAGAAAAGAGATGACTGGTGTGTGTATGTGTGTGGGACTATAAAATAATGAATGGTGTGGGAAAACTGAATAGATAACGTATTTCCCACAATACAAAAACCGGAGGGGGTCACCTTATGGAATTAATAGGCAGCAGGTTTAATATAAACAAAATAAGTTCTTTTTCACACAACACAAAACTAACCTGTGGAATTTATTGCCATGGGATGTTGTGATGGCCAACCATATAACTGGATACATTCATGGAAGATAGGTCCATCATTGGCTATTAGCAAAGATGGTCAAGGATACAACCCTATGCTCGGAGTGACCCTAATTCAGTGGAGTGGAAGATGGGTGGATCACTCAATAATTGCCCTGTTCAGTACACTCTCTCTGAAGCTCTGGTACAGGCCACTGTTGGAGACAGGATACTGGGCAAGATGGACTGTGGTCTGACCCAGTATGGCAGCTCTTATGTTCTTATGAATTGGTACACTGCACCATGCTGGGAGGCATAACATGGGAAGACTCCTTAGGTGGTGCACCTCTGAATGGTTCAAAGCACAACCCAAATGGGGACTGCTTGCCTGCTGTCATGCAGGAAGTGCTAAAGGAAAGACCAGATGGCAGAGCTGGATGAAGACAAGGCTGGTGAACCTGCTGCTGGTGGCAGAGGTGCTGGAACAATTTTTTTAGTGGGGGTGCTGAGAACGATTGAACCACACTGCAA
This sequence comes from Eretmochelys imbricata, assembly GCF_965152235.1. Classification (NCBI taxonomy): domain Eukaryota; kingdom Metazoa; phylum Chordata; order Testudines; family Cheloniidae; genus Eretmochelys; species Eretmochelys imbricata. Next base: position 37,353,321 of record NC_135574.1, read on the forward strand.
ACCCTGTATATAATGGAAACCACTTCAAGTCGGGGGTGTTGCAGCACCCCTCCCCCTCCCCCCCACCCCCACACCTCTAGTTCCAGCACCTATGGCTGGTGGAACCTAAGTAACTGGACTACACACACATTCTCTGCACTTGCTGTTGCTGCAGGAAAGGTTGTGGACCTGCACCATCCTCACTGGGAATCAGTGGCTTCAAGTCACAATTTGGCTTCAAAACTCATTTTTGTTTTGTGAGTTTTAAATGGTGTATTATTCTTGTAAACTCCATGATAAAAAATGAATGTGTGCCGCAGGGCTGAGATCAACACATTCATGCACTTCTTGCAACATACATCAAAATGCAAACCTATCCAAAAATATAACTACTCGGAGCCTGACTCTAAATTAGTAATCGCACCCACATCATCACCCTTTCTTTTCAATTATTCAAACATTCTCATTGATTTACCTTTCACTTTTATTTTTTAGTGTTTTGGAAGGGATGAGTACAAGCTCTTGAAAATTATTTCTGCATATGTGAATCTTTGTAGAGCCTGCAAATGATCAGATGCTAGGAGTGCTTTCTTTTAAAACAGAATTAATCAGCCAGCATTACACAGAGGCATTAAAACCAAGTACGAATACAGCATATTGTATTGGGTTATATCCCTGGGAGAAATATCTTTAAGAGAAGATATTCAAGCAATTTAATAAGCCAGAACAGTTTAAGGTTGATTTTTTTTAAATTATATTTTTCATAGCCCAATTTAAATACCATATATATACATTTGTATATAAATTATCTTGGAAATCTCCCTTACACACCTGACAATTTATGGGAAAATATGAAATGGACTATTTTCCACCAAAATCCTGGAGGTCCTAAAGGGCAGGGGGAAAATGCATGAACTCTCTTTAGGGGATTTCTTCATAATCTTGCTTGTCACATGCAGTCTTATTTGCAAAGAGACCTCGACAACATTACACTTCAGTTGTATGCAATAACATTTTCGCTAACAGTCAGTTCAATTGGAGCAGCTCCCATGACACACAAGGGGGAATTGCACTGTGTACATGGAAAATGGCATATAAATTTTGTTCTCTAATGTTCAGAGTTTGCACATTCTGAAGATTAATATTGACATGAGAGATACTGTAACCAACTAAACACTCTGATGTAAAAGTAACAGATATATTGTGCCGGTTACAATTTTAAAACAAGATGCCTGTCTGCCCCTTGTTTTTATACTCCTGTTCCCCCTTTCAGAAGCATTTCCAGCAAGGCAACAAGCCTTCTTGTTTCTTTGCTAAAATGTAGATTTTTTCCCCTGCCCTCTCTCCTGCTACAGAATAGACATTTAGCAGGTAATGGTCCATCAGCCTTGTTTACACCTGGCTGAGGCAGCAGCTTGCCCTCTGTCTAGGAGGAAAGGATTTAGCCACTCTCCAGACTTATCTGGAAAACACAAAACAATAGTCATGATATCATTGGCTATTAGCAAAGATGGTCAAGGATTTCGTTTATAACTTTATATATAATGCTGCCACATGCATTTTTGCCATATTACTGATCAGCAAATCATGAGTTTTTAAATGATACCTCACAAAGCATATCTTAGACAAATGTTATTACAATAGTGTGTAGGGTGTGAACACGGGTATATTCTATCACACTTATACAGTGTCATCTTTAACTATCTTGCCAAAAGCAAACTTTGCACTGCTTCCTACTGTTCAACTTCCCTCTGACATATGCACCAAGTACAAACCCTCAAATGCACAAGTCAGCCCCTCAGAAAAAAACAACACACGTTACACCATTATCATATCATATGAGATCTGCAAGTCTTATCAGAAGCTCTGCAGGAATAGGCTCTTGACTGAAAAGTTTAATCTCTACTCTTCCCTTATTTCCAAAAGTGCTGGAAATCCCTAGTCCCTTTTGTGTGCCATTTATTCTCTATGTTAGCATTCCAATGCACCCTCCATTCCTGGTGAGATGCAAAGAATCTGCTTCCTTCCTTTAATCCATATTGCCCTACTTTGTGACAATACAGGCCCCTCTCATATTTTATTTTTCATCTCCCCGTCCATGTATTTCTCCAATGCTCTTAACCTTTCCATCATCATATCAACCATGCTCCTCTGTGTAGTTAGTAGCCTCCTTATTTCTGCCGATGAAAGCTCTTTCCGCTCCTTATTCTCCTTCATTTCAGTCTAGCTTTTGACAATCTGGACCCTTCTATTCCCCTGAAATGTCCCTATAGCTTTGCAGGCATTTCTGTTCTATCTCACCCCACCCCCACAACACCATACCAGTCCTCCTCTCGATCTCATACACACATTTTCCCTCCCAATGCTTAGTATTTTTTACCACTGATGATAGAACAACGATCTTGGTGCCATGTTATGCGTAATGGCATAATTTGCTTGTGAGTTATTTCTTTTTTAATACTTGTTCATTAAGCAAACACAAATAATTACATTAATATTTAGAGAGCATCCTCCATGCAAGCACCCCAGGATGTTGCACAAAACCAATATAAAATGCATACAATAAAATATTAATAAACTACATTTTATTAAGAGCTTATTATATTTGCTGTAAAAATTGGCACCAATTTTGAAGCTTTAGTGCAGGATGAAAATTAATCTAATAAATGAGGAGTAGAAATCATTGAAACTACTATATTGCATCTGCAATATTACACACACAGACAATGGGTCTGGTTCACCTCTCGCTGGTATAAATCTAGAGTAACTCAGCTTAAGTCAGTGAACTCAGCACTCCATGGCAGGAGCAATCAAAAAAAAAAAATCTGGGAGAGCCATCTAGTCACAAATGCACAGTCCTGAACTAAAACACAACAACAAAAGCTGTGCTGATATTGTCAATTATGTAGGTTGTGTGAGAGGGGTTAGGAGGTGACAAAATTCCAAAACAGAACTGCTGCAAAATGTGGGGAAAAAAACTTGAAACATTTCAAGTGTTTTTATTTATAACTCAGCTATTTTGAATGGCTCTTGTCATGCAGAAGGAGACTTCGCCGATTTGGAAGGCATGAGATGCACTGTCCTAGGGTTGGGGGTTCCACGACCACCGCTCCCAAGAGAAAGAGGAGGGTGGTGGTGGTCGGGGACTCTCTCCTCAGGAGGACTGCCTTCTATCTGCCACCCCGACCGGGAAAACCAAGAAGTCTGCTGCTTGCCAGGAGCTAGGATTCACGATGTGACGGAGAGACTGCCAAGACTCATCAAGCCCTCGGATCGCTACCCCTTCCTGCTTCTCCACGTGGGCACCAATGATGCCGCCAAGAATGACCTTGAGCCAATCACTGTGGACTATGTGGCTCTGGGAAGAAGGATAAAGGAGTTTGAGGCGCAAGAGATCTTCTCGTCCATCCTCCCCGTGGAAGGAAAAGGCCTGGGTAGAGACTGTCGAATCGTGGAAGTCAACGAATAGCTACGCAGGTGGTGTCAGAGAGAAGGCTTTGGATTCTTTGACCATGGGATGGTGTTCCAAGAAGGAGGAGTGCTAGGCAGAGATGGGCTCCACCTAACGAAGAGAGGGAAGAGCATCTTCACAAGCAGGCTGGCTAACCTAGTGAGGAGGGCTTTAAACTAGGCTCACGGGGGGGAAGGAGACCAAAACCCTGAGGTAAGTGGGGTAGTGGGATACTGGGAGAAAGCACGAGCAGGAGCGCGCGAGAGGACAGGGCTCCTGCTTCATACTGAGAAAGAGGGACGATCAGCGAGTTATCTCAAGTGCCTATACACAAATGCAAGAAGCCTGGGAAACAAGCAGGGAGAACTAGAAGTCCTGGCACAGTCAAGGAATTATGATGTGATTGGAATAACAGAGACTTGGTGGGATAACTCACATGACTGGAGTACTGTCATGGATGGATATAAACTGTTCAGGAAGGACTGGCAGGGCAGAAAAGGTGGGGGAGTTGCATTGTATGTAAGGGAACAGTATGACTGCTCTGAGCTCTGGTATGAAACTGCAGAAAAACCTGAGTGTCCCTGGGTTAAGTTTAGAAGTGTGAGCAACGAGGGTGATGTCGTGGTGGGAGTCTGCTATAGACCACTGGACCAGGGGAATGAGGTGGACGAGGCTTTTTTCCGGCAACTCACGGAAGTTACTAGATCGCAGGCCCTGGTTCTCATGGGAGACTTCAGTCACCCTGATATCTGCTGGGAGAGCAATACAGCGGTGCACAGACAATCCAGGAAGTTTTTGGAAAATGTAGGGGACAATTTCCTGGTGCAAGTGCTGGAGGAACCAACTAGGGGCAGAGCTCTTCTTGACCTGCTGCTCACAAACCAGGAAGAATTAGTAGGGGAAGCTAAAGTGGATGGGAACCTGGGAGGCAGTGACCATGAGATGGTCGAGTTCAGGATCCTGACACAGGGAAGAAAGGAGAGCAGCAGAATATGGACCATGGATTTCAGAAAAGCAGACTTTGACTCCCTCAGGGAACTGATGGTCAGGATCCCCTGGGAGAATAACATGAGGGGGAAAGGAATCCAGGAGAGCTGGCCGTATTTTAAAGAATCCTTATTGAGGTTACAGGGACAAACCATCCCGATGTGTAGAAAGAATAGTAAATATGGCAGGCGACCAGCTTTGCTTCACAGTGAAATCCTTGCTGATCTTAAACATAAAAAAGAAGCTTACAAGAAGTGGAAGATTGGACAAATGACCAGGGAAGAGTATAAAAATATTGCTCGGGCATGCAGGAGTGAAATCAGGAAGGCCAAATCACACCTGGAGGTGCAGCTAGCAAGAGATGTCAAAAGTAACAAAAAGGATTTCTTCAGGTATGTTAGTAACAAGAAGAAAGTCAAGGAAAGCGTGGGCCCCTTACTGAATGAGGGAGGCAACCTAGTGACAGAGGATGTGGAAAAAGCTAATGTACTCAATGCTTTTTTTGCCTCTGTCTTCACGAACAAGGTCAGCTCCCAGACTACTGCACTGGGCAGCACAGCATGGGGAGGAGGTGACCAGCCCTCTGTGGAGAAAGAAGTGGTTCTGGACTATTTAGAAAAGCTGGACGAGCACAAGTCCATGGGGCCGGATACGCTGGATCCGAGAGTGCCAAAGGAATTGGCAGATGTGATTGCTGAGCCATTGGCCATTATCTTTGAAATCTCATGGCGATCCGGGGAAGTCCCGGACAATTGGAAAAAGGTTAAGGAAAGGAAAAAGGTAGTGCCCATCTTTAAAAAAGGGAAGAAGGAGGATCCTGGGAACTACAGGCCAGTCAGCCTCACCTCAGTCCCTGGAAAAATCATGGAGCAGGTCCTCAAGGAATCCATTCTGAAGCACTTAGAGGAGAGAAAAGTGATCAGGAACAGTCAGCATGGATTCACCAAGGGCAAGTCATGCCTGACTAATCTAATTGCCTTCTATGATGAGATTACTGGTTCTGTGTGTAAGCAGTGTCAGGATGAGCTCCACCCTGACATCTGGTGGTGAGGTGTGGCAAGTTGTGGAAAAGAACTTCAGGGGCCAATCTCATTTGCATAGGCACACCCACCACGCCTAGAATGAGACCATAGCTGCCCAAATGGTCACTTTGGCTGCTGTGGGATCCCCAGTGTCTCTGTTATTGGGGCAGGAAGAATAAATTGTTATTACCCTGATTATGGGAACTGTGCTTGGAACTGTACGTGGCCTTTTGTTATGATGGAGGGATTCACCATCAACTAAGTAGCACTCGCTAGGCAAGGGTCATGGTTCCAAAACTGTGTGAATGGAGAGAGGCTGGGGACAAGTATTAATACTTGGTGGCATGGGCTCCTTGGTGAGGGCCTTACATGCTAATTGCACTTCCTCCTCTCTCCACTGTGGAATATCAGAGCTAATTTTGATTTCATTCGAAGTCTAGTTATAGGCTGCTGAGCTTACTTTGGGCTGACAGTGCACCAGCACTGGGGCTCCCCTATTACAAGCTGAATTCACCTAAGAGCTGAAATCACTGAGTGTTGTGTTAAGTAGTGGGGGAGCCTGAAGATATATTGTGGAGCAGTTTGCGGGACGGCTGGAGTGCCTTGCAGACTGGCTGGTGAAGCAGTTCGACGCGGAGCAGTTTGTGGATGGCAGGAGCTGCTTGTGGGCCGTGGAGCTGAGCGAAGGAGTTTGTGGGGCGGCTGGTGGAGCGGAGCGCAGCTGAGTGAAGGAGTTCGTGGGGCGGCTGGCGGAGAGGAGCGCCGCTATGGAGCTATGGGGCGGTCAGCTTCAGATCATGTAAGGTGCCTCTTACCCCCGTCCCATTTCCACCCAGGTTGGGAGGTAAAGCTCCGCAGATAAACTTTTGAACTCTGGGGCTGCCCTGACCAGGGACAGAGACTTTTGGGGCATTGGACTTTTGGGACTTTGGGTGATTTGGGGTTGCTGGACTCAAGAACCAAAGGGAAAAGGGCATGCCCCAATTTGCTTGGGGTGGGTTTTTTTTGCTCATGGGTTGTGTTATGAATCCTGTTGGTGGTGTTTCCCCAACATAATGCCACATTGTTTCTCTCTGTTATTAAAAGGCTTTTGCTACACTCAGACTATGTGCTTGCGAGAGGGGAAGTATTGCCTCTTGGAGGCGCCCAGCGGGGGTGGTATATATTTGTCCCAGGTCACTGGGTAGGGGCTCGAGCCGGTTTGCATTGTGTTATTGGAATGGATTCCCTAGATATTGAACCCGGCCCTTGTTGCTGCCAACTCTGACGGGCGAAGGGTTACATGTGGTTGAAGGGAAAGCAGTGGACGTGTTGTTCCTTGACTTTAGCAAAGCTTTTGACACAATCTCCCACAGTATTCTTGCCAGCAAGTTAAAGAAGTATGGGCTGGATGAATGGACTATAAGGTGGATAGAAAGCTGGCTAGATTGTCGGGCTCAATGGGTAGTGATCAATGGCTCCATGTCTAGTTGGCAGCCGGTATCAAGTGGAGTACCCCAAGGGTCGGTCCTGGGGCCGGTTTTGTTCAATATCTTCATAAATGATCTGGAGGATGGTGTGGATTGCACCCTTATAAAGTTTGCAGATGACACTAAACTGGGAGAAGAGGTAGATACACTGGAGGGTAGGGATAGGATACAGAGGGCCCTAGACAAATTAGAGGATTGGGTCAAAAGAAATCTGATGAGGTTCAACAAGGACAAATGCAGAGTCCTGCACTTAGGACAGAAGAATCCCCTGCACCGCTACAGACTAGGGACCGAATGTCTCGGCAGCAGTTCTGCAGAAAAGGATCTAAGGGTTACAGTGGACGAGAAGCTGGATATAAGTCAACAGTGTGCCCTTGTTGCCAAGAAGGACAATGGCATTTTGGGATGTATATGTAGGGGTATTGCCAGCAGATCGAGGGATGTGATCGTTCCCCTCTATTTGACATTGGTGAGGCCTCATCTGGAGTACTATGTCCAGTTTTGGGCCCCACACTACAAGAAGGATGTGCAAAAATTGGAAAGAGTCCAGCGGAGGGCAACAAAAATGATTAGGGGACTGGAACACATGACTTTTGAGGAGAGGCTGAGGGAACTGGGATTGTTTAGTCTGCAGAAGAGAAGACTGAGGGGGGATTTGATAGCTGCTTTCAACTACCTGAAAGGAGGTTCTAAAGTGGATGGATCTAGACTGTTCTCAGTGGTAGCTGATGACAGAACAAGGAGTAATGGTCTCAAGTTGCAGTTGGGGAGGTTTAGGTTGGATATTAGGAAAAACTATTTCACTAGTAGGGTTGTGAAACACTGGAATGCGTTACCTAGGAAGGTGGTGGAATCTCCTTCCTTAGACGTTTTTAAGGTCAGGCTTGACAAAGCCCTGGCTGGGATGATTTAGTTGGGAATTGGTCCTGCTTTGAGCAGGGGGTTGGACTAGATGACCTCCCGAGGTCCCTTCCAACCCTGATATTCTACGATTCTATGGTGCTGTGAGATCTATCCTTATCATCCAAAAATTTCCACCTTTAACAAAAATAGTTAAATAAATTTTTTATTCAACAAGACAAACATAGTAAAATATTTCATGACAATTGGCATGACCTTTGCATGCATATCACTCTTCCTTTTGAACTATACTAGTCTTACAGTCCATAGCTGAACATATAGTATGGTTACATTACTGTGAGGGTCTAGCAAGTCTTTACTGCTTATATTTGAATTGTGATTTTTCCAAAGGCTTATAACTTAGCCAAATTTGGGTAGATTTGCACAGGGGACAGCAAAAAATACATCCATGACTCAGCGGTCCACCCCCGCAAAATTTCAAAATCTGGGTGCACTAGAACTTTTCAAAGTAAAGGTTGCCAGAATTTATTAATATGGGCAAAACAATGTATTTGTCCCTAGCCCCTCGTTCTTTGAAGCGGCTGAACTGGTCTGGGTAAAATCCCCGCCCCTCCCCCCTCAAAATCAGCGTGAAGCAGACACCTGGCATAGAAAATTTCAGCTCAAATGATTAAAGTTTGGCAAAGTTATAAGGAACTGTAAACAGGGTCTTATAATGGGGAGTGTTGGGAAAGCTAAATAATAAGCAATGTCACCAGCCTTACCTATAATTTAAACAGTTTGATAGCATTTCTTGATTTATAACTCCACTATCTTCTTAAAGTAGGCAATAGCTGTCAATAGTTCAACTTTATGGCAAATTGATCAACCACACAAGTCCTTAAAAAACAGGCAGTTGAGTTTCCTTCCTATTGGAGCTAGAGTTTAAGACTAGCAATAGTTACAGCAATATTTAATAGTTCTCTTCCTCTGATGAAGGTGAATTTATCGTTTCAAAGTGATAAATGGAGATCATTAGAAACTTCCTGTTATCTTGTAATGCCTTACAGTAAATCTGTATTACAACATAGTATATTGTGATTCTGCCTTATACTGCAGTAATATTATTCACCCATCCCTTTGAAAATATGTTGTGATGTTGAAGAAAGAGAAGGCAAGCAAGAAAAGCTGAAGACCTAGTCTGGAAAATCTCATTGTTATACCTGTAAACAGTTTTGCATTAGCCACTGGCAGTGACAGTGACACAAATAGTTTGTCAATGAAATATCTTTGTGATTCTCAATCATTGCTGAATCTGTGTTGTCATTTGTTTTCAGCTGCCTGCATGCTTTCATGGTTCTATTTGTTCTTATGCCTTAGGAAAGTTATTTTTCCATGCACCCTGACAATTATGTCCTTTTTAACTGCTGTATTCATAAGAAGAAGCTATGGGTTTTTTTTATAATCTATATTTACCTGTTTGCTCAGTATTTCTTCTTGTTCTGATGTTTAGTATGAAAAACATTCAAAATAAAGTATTTTTTCTCTCGTGTTCCTTTGCAAATGAGAAATTAATATATAAAATCCCTCTTCTTGGGAGTGGCTGGTATTAGTCTAAAGGAGAGGAATATCTGAAAGGAGTAGCAACGGAAGAAACAGTCTGATTTGCAGGGCAATAGTGAAATAGTTAAAATTAGATCACCTGACAGCACTACGAATGAGACCTCTTTTTCTGAAAATGCAGTTAGAGTTGTCATTGATATGAAAAATATTCAGAGACATTTTTGCAGGTGCTGTACAAATCGGTAAGCTGCAAAGTCACCTTGAAAATTGTATAAATAGATAACTGGCATTTAGACCTTGTATCTTAAAAATGAAGCTTGTCCAGGCATCACTAATTATGAATAGCAGCAGAAAGGACAGTCAGAAATATTGCAACATCTTGGTCTAAGTACAATTGTCATGTTTGAATCCTTATTTCCTAGCACATAGATTCATTTTATTTACCTATTCCTAATTCCAGGACAGAGAGTTCCAAATCAAGAAATTTAAAAATATCTAAAGGTTAGCATGTAAAAGAAGTACGGTTAATTCAGATGAGTACCATGGAAGGAAATGATCATATTTTAAGTATATGTGCCAATGGCTAAACATGCAACATGTATAGATGGGATAAAATATGAATAATTAAACTGGAGGAAGTATTTCTATTCTTATATTTCACTTAATAATATTCTAGAATAAAAAAAAAACTGTTTCTGACTTCCTCTGTGTTTTTTCTTTAATTAAATACGTAAAGCATCTTTTTCAGATTTTCAAAAGCAAAATGTGATGCACTTTTGCAACAGATATTATCTCCAGGTTTAATTGCTTTAGTGACACTACGAGAAAGGGGGTAGAATAAAATTAAACATAATTTGGAACATGATATTAAATGGTGATATGTACTGCCAAGAGTCTAAACAAATGTGTAATGCAGGATTGTAATAGTTATGGAAGATCTTTGTACCAAAAGTGCAGAACAGTCTGGCATAGATATATCTGGATCATTCCAGCTGCTTCTTAATTAGCTCTTTTTAAAAAAAAATGTAAGTACAAAGAAGTACATTGTATCTGTTCATTATCTTCTAAAATGTTGTAAAATAATTACATGCAGAGTAGTATCTGAGGACCATTGGCAAGATCCTAAACAGAAGAGAGAAAAGTTAATATTAATTTCACATCTAAATCTAGGCCATGATTCAGCAAAACACTCATGCACATGCTAAAATGTGCAGCTGATTTGGGACTCTAGTGGCTTTCTTCAGAGGACCGGGGCTGATTAATGATAATAACGATACAAGTATATTGCTGCTTTCATCCAAAAATTGCAACGTGATTCTCATACTTTACAGATGATGGCCCTGATCTGCAATGGGCAGGGTGTTTGCTCTCATGGATCCAACTGCCGGTTAAGCACCTATTTATTGTTCATGTACGACAATGCCTTTGCTCCACCTTTGCTGAAAACCTCACCCATTCCTCTAGCTCTTCTTGCTTTGACTATTATAATTTCCTTTTGTATGGTGGCCTAAAGTTCCTGCTACCCAATTTGTGCACAATAACACTGCCTGCTTTCTCATATGGACAAAGAAAATGTATCATCCGTTATCTGAAAACAATTCTACTTCCCATTTAATTCTGGATCCATGGATTTACTCCAGCCTAATGCTACCTTTCTGCTGATATCTCTGGGTCTCCTGTATCTAACAAATTCTTCCTCCTCTGGCTCTTCCCAGGGAAAGGAAAAGAGGTTCAGTTGATATTTGGTTTCAGGGGTGGGTGATACATTTTGCTTTATCTGTATCTGTTTATTCATTCCTATTTCTGAGTCAAGCATTTTATTTGCTTATTTATTTGCATTTACTATTTTCTGCATCCCTCCAAAAATGTGCTACAAAACTTGCTAGCACATCCATTTTTCATGCCTTTAGCCTAAATATGAGCAGCTGGTCAAATAAAAATGTCAAACAGCAAACCACCAAACAGTACCCTCTGTTTTACAGATGTATTTTTGGAGGCCCACTGAAAACCTGGCCTAAAATTACATTTTGGGGATTAAACACTGGCCCTATAGAACTCAGTGGGAACACTCCCATCAACGTCAATGGGACAAGATTTCACTGCTGTTTTGAGACACATTATACCTTATCAGCTGGTTCAACTAATATATTGGGCTGTGAAGTCTTCATTTCATGGTGTTTTTTGCTGTTTGTTTCCACAGATAGATGTGTTCTATCCTTTAACATGTTTGATTGAGCTGATCCATTAGCAGACTGCGTCCTGTTTAAAACAAACATGTTATTATCAAACTGCCACAATTCATCATGAAATCAAAATATATGTCCTAAAACAATAAATAGTTATTGGGAACTATTTTTTTCATAACTATGAGATCAAACCTCAAGTCTGACTCAAACCTGTGAGGGCAAAGAAATATATAACAACTTCCAAACTTCAGAATAAAAGACATTTTAAAAAGGAGAAGAAGTGGACTTTTTATTTCTATTTTAAGATGCTGATGATTCAGTAGAGCACTTAAGCATGTGCTTATATTTTGGCACATGTTTAAGTGCTTATTGCCTGAATAGGGATGTTTCTCTGAATCAGCATTTAACTAATTAGCTGGTGAGGGAGGAGGGAATCACAAAAGGCAATTGAGGTGCAGGGGGTGCAAGCTGTTGACAATTTTATTACAGTTCTAAAGCACAGATAATAAAATGTCCAAAAAAACCTTTGGGATGGCCAAAACCTTCAAAGTCTGTCAGATCAAATGTAGTAGTCATGGCAGTAGATGTAATATAAATTTTTGCTCTTACTTTTATTGTGAATGTGAAGGTGTCATGACATTTTTAGACTTTGAATAAGGGGTTAATAACTTGAAGAAGCTTGAGCAACATGCTATATATAGACTGCCACACATGCTTCTCTGGCAGATAGGTATCATTATTTACATCCAGCTTCCCTCCCACTCCCAGTTTGGTTCTGTTTTGCAAAGGCAGGATTTAACCCACACCTGAGTTCCCCCTGATTTTTTTTGGGGTGGAAAACATATTTTGCATTTCTCCTAAATTCTAATCTATTGGAATACATAAATGGATGGAACAGTACTGAACAAAACTGAGATTTGCACTTGAAGCAGGAAATAGTATTTCACACTTCAATAACTGAACTTTGTCTCCAAATGTTATCCATTAATCCCCCAGTCCCGCACGCTGACCTGCATAGGAGGATTCCTGCCCTTTTGTGGTGCCTCACTGAATTCAACAGGCTTCTGCACAGCTGCAGGGACCACCTGTTCAGCTCAACTTGCAGGACTGGGCCCTAACTCTTCAAGGGGCAACTCTCCATAATAATTTCTCCTCCAACATTTATTAACTATGGCAGAGAAAACATTGAAAAGACACCTTTGAGCAATTTCATCCACCTTTTCCATTTCCTGTCACTAGACAACCATCAGCAAACACAGGCGCAGCATCTGATGATGTCTCACAGATGAGCCGCATTTCAAAGTCATGTGTTATGTCACCAAAGGCAGGGCTGTGACAGCTAGATAGCCTTATTCATTACAAAAGAGTGCTGGTGTTCAAATTAGTGACCTTAAATGAAAGCATCTGACACCCCTTCTCAGCCTCCTAAGTAATCGACTTCTTCCAAGTAAATATTGTAAACATGTGTGAAAGGCATCTGCAGCTACAGAGAAGTTACGAAAAAGATGTTGGTAAGAGCACTCAGCTGCAATAAACGTGCATTTGGAGCTGGGATTTAGAACAATGCTATTGGAGGCTGCTGATGAAGCATTGCTAATTCATCACCTGTACAATCTTCCGGCTGCATTTTGGCTGTTAAGCATGCTGCAAATGTAAGTGGGTCAAACGTAAATTAGCACAGTGCAAGTGGTACATTGTTCCTTTCCTCTGAATCATCCAAATGGAGATATGCTTTATATGATCCACAGGGCAGTCAAAAGATTTAATCCCGTGAAGTGTCCGCTTATCATCATTGCCCATTATCTGGCAGGTGGACGAATATAAGAAGGCAAAGGAGGCTTATGGGAAAACAATAGAATGATACATTTGAAAGTGGTGCTATGTGAACTATTCACATCATATTTTGACAGGAACAGCGTTAAACAGAGCATTCCTCCAGCCCTACGTTCACTCACACACTGCATTATGTGGCCCAAACACCTAGTGTTTGAGAATGACACCTGGCAAAGGTATCAGTGACTAATGCTATCGAGATCATTTTAGTATCTGAAATGTATTTGGCAAATATCACTTTTTATCCATAAAGAATGGACTAAACCGTGAAAGTCTAACATAAAGATCAAGCATCAGAGGGGTAGCCATGTTAGTCTGGATCTGTAAAAGCGGCAACTTGTAGACTAACAGAGGTATTGGAGCATGAGCTTTCGTGGGTGAATACCCACTTTGTCGGACGGCATCCGACGAAGTGGGTATTCACCCACGAAAGCTCATGCTCCAATACCTCTGTTAACATAAAGATGTCTCTTCTCCTCTGAGGGCCTGATCCAGGGTCAATGGGTATTGGATCAGAATCCCCTTTCGTAAGCGTAACTCCAAGTGATTTTAATAAGAGTTACACTAATCAACAGGGAAAACAGATCCCATAGAGACTTATCATCTCTTCTCTGGCAGGGAAGACATGAAGACATTACTGGTCATTCATGCAATGGATTCTCCCCCAGACGGGATGAAATTGTTTCTTTCGGACATTTACACTGTTGTGGTCATTGCCTTTAATTTGCCTGAAGACGAATAAATTAATTTGCTTCCAAAATGCCACTTAACCTTTCTGAGCACTGATATTTCCCTGGAGCTCTTCCGCTCAACTCCTTTCTTTATAACGGAAAGAGAGCAGAGCAAACAAAATGGGAGAGAAGGTGGTCAAGCTTGCGCAGCCTGAGTACACAGTGTACTTGGGGAAGGTCTGTGGGGAGCGAATGGAATGAATTTGTTTCCTACGGGTTATGGAGCAACAGCAGCACTTGTTCTTTTTGCGGCGGCTACCGCAGCCTCTGGGCTATGCCAGCCCAGACAGCTGCTGTGTTCTCCTAGCTTTGGAGAAGTGGGCCAGTGAATCCAGTTAGTTGCAGACCCCCTGGCCCTGCCCGTACCGTCTGTGTTATAGATCTCTACTGAGCATAGTCTTTACACTATTTATCGTGAAATATTCGTTATCTATCTGTACATAGCCAATGCTTTGCTTTCTTTAAAATAAAACCACGCCTAACCTGTGCACAATTTAATTCAAACTCCTTTTCTGTTGTATTTGCAGTAAAACTGAACATTTTTACGTTTCTTGTTGACTGGATGGTACATGAAAAATTGCCTTTTCCATAGGAGAAATGTGGAGAGGGTGTATCTTCTTCCCCATGTAGCATTGCAGTATTCAGTGTCGGCAAACAGGGGGCCAAATTCTCAGCTGCTATGATCTGGCATATCTTCGCTGACTTCTGCAGAGCTACCCTCATTTAAACCGGCTAAAGATTTGTCCTAGGGTGAGTGAATATGATGTATGTAGCAATGATTTAACTAGAGCTGGATGGAAATTTTCCTTCAAAATGTTTTCTATGAAAAATATAGTTTCCACAAAAATCAAAAGTTTAAGCACAAAGGTTTCATCTTTAAGTTGGGAAAACTTAAACAAAATATGTAGTTTTGGCCTGGGTCATCCCAAATTGAAACATTTTGATTTGGCAAACTGAGTCAAAACATTTTGTTTCCTGTCATTTTGCAATTAATCTGTGTCCACCTGAGCTGTCATGATGTCACATAGAAGATGACCATATTCTTCTCCCCAGCTAGTTACATCTCCCATGATGCATCACAGGTTCCCCTATGCTTGAACCTCCATGAGACATCACAGTCCGTGACTGCAATGCATCACATGAACTATAGTCTGGCTGGGAGCCCAACCCATAGAACAGAATGGGCACATGAGGAACCCAAACTACAACTCCTGTAAGGCAGTGTGGCAGGTCGGCAGATCCATTTCAATATCAAACCGCGTCAAAACAAAATATTTAAATTCTGCTCAACAATCCAAAATTAAATGCTTCAATTCATGAATATCAAAGCATTTCATTTCAATTGAAAATATCATAAGAAAATATTTTAGGATTTCTAAATTAATTGCAAATTCTTCTCAACTTTCTGATCTGTGAAAAATATTGATTTTTTTCTCCTGATTCAGAAAAATTTTTTTTTTCAAAATATTGGAATTTCCTGAGACATGGAAATTCAATTTTTTGATCAGCTCCTGATTTAACACTATCAAAGCATATAACCTCGTGGTTAATTTAATAATATTTTATTTTCTCTTTTTCTATTATGTTTGATTTAAAAAGATGTTTTTCATAACAGCATCTAATGCCTATGTTACTACTTTTATAGGGGAAAAAGGTAACCCCCCCCCACCCTAAAATGGAGAAGGGTAAAATTTAGGCACTTAGGAACCATCACCAAGATCATCAAAGGCAATAAGGCACCTAACTTCTTTTGAAATCAATGTTAGGTGCCTAAATACCTTTGAGTATCTGGACCTAGGTGCCTAAATCACTTTTGGACTTAGGCTCCTAAAACACTTATGTACTTTTGAAAATAAACTAAAATTAAGTGCTTCAATCATAATGATCAAGTATCAGTATAGTTACTCTATTTGTATAAGTCAGACAGTTCAAAGAGACTTTATATATTTCTGTTTTGTATGAAAGTTAAAGTAGGAGATCAAACTTTATTCACTACTAGCTATCCATGAACGATACAAGCCAATTTTCAGTCCAGTACTTCGGTGTGCTAAAATCATTCAGCCAATACATGAGAAAGATACTTTAGACAACATCTGCAGGAGAATGAGGTCAAAAAGGTGAAACAAGCACAAACCCTGTTGATTCAGGACTAGGGGAGAAGAGTAATCTGGTGCTCTAGATAAGTCTTAACTTATTGAACCAGCTGTCTTCCTGATATGGGAATTAGCCATGTGACAATAACCTTGGCTTGGCCTCATTACAGAGGATAATCTTATAAAGCATCACCACTAACCCTTTACAATTCTTGATCCACCAAGTTAATAGCCATTACTTACAATGTATAGTCCCAAGCAGACATGTACACTTGGCAGTGAATTTTGGGATTTAAGCACATCTCTGAATTGGGGATGGTGTGGAGCCGCATCGCCCTAGAGAATAATCAGGGAGGGTGCTGATAATATGTTCCTGTGAAACTCCACTGTAGCTCAGCTCCCCGAAAATACCCTATCCTCCGGCCTTTATAAACAGAGATCTAACTCATATGAAATTCAAGCAAGTGTAAACATGTTCTAAGTGACTTACCCAAGCCATACAGCACCTGATTTGTCAGGTGTTGTAGGAACACTAAGATGACTTTTGTGACAGCATTTCCTGCTACACTTAGTAGCGAGATACCCCTGTCGTTGTTGCAATTGCCATTTTCGCAATTGCCATCTGAATAGGTTGGAAGATGGATGCATACCCAAGGACATGCTTCATGGGGATCTATCAGAGGGAACAAGAACAACAGGATTTCCCAAACTTTGCTATAAAGACACATGCAAGTGAGATATGAAGGAATTTGGAATTGATCCTGACCAATGGCAAATCTTGGCAAGTGATCATAACAAGTGGCGCCATCATCTCCATCAGGTTATCAAAGTCCATGACAGAAGCTGGCTCCTACAGCTTGGCAAGAAAAGAGCCCACAGGAAGCAAGCAGCTCCCAACCAAGATACGTACATTTGCCATAACTGCCAAAGATCATGCAAATAAGAACATAAGAATGGCCATATTGGGTCAGACCAAAGGACCATCTAGCCCAGGTCTCCTGTCTTCCGACAGTGGCCAATGCCAGGTGCCCCAGAGGGAATGAACAGAACAGATAATAGAATCATAGACTATCAGGGTTGGAAGGGACCCCTGAAGGTCATCTAGTCCAACCCCCTGCTCGAAGCAGGACCAATTCCCAGTTAAATCATCCCAGCCAGGGCTTTGTCAAGCCTGACCTTAAAAAACTCTAAGGAAAGAGATTCTACCACCTCCCTAGGTAACGCATTCCAGTGTTTCACCACCCTCTTAGTGAAAAAGTTTTTCCTAATATCCAATCTAAACCTCCCCCACTGAAACTTGAGACCATTACTCCTCGTTCTGTCATCTGCTACCATTGAGAACAGTCTAGAGCCATCCTCTTTGGAACCCCCTTTCAGGTAGTTGAAAGCAGCTATCAAATCCCCCCTCATTCTTCTCTTCTGCAGGCTAAACAATCCCAGCTCCCTCAGCCTCTCCTCATAAGTCATGTGTTCCAGTCCCCTAATCATTTTTGTTGCCCTTCGCTGGACTCTCTCCAATTTATCCACATCCTTCTTGTAGTGTGGGGCCCAAAACTGGACACAGTACTCCAGATGAGGCCTCACCAATGTCGAATAGAGGGGAACGATCACGTCCCTCGATCTGCTCGCTATGCCCCTACTTATACATCCCAAAATGCCATTGGCCTTCTTGGCAACAAGGGCACACTGCTGACTCATATCCAGCTTCTCGTCCACTGTCACCCCTAGGTCCTTTTCCGCAGAACTGCTGCCTAGCCATTCGGTCCCTAGTCTGTAGCGGTGCATTGGATTCTTCCATCCTAAGTGCAGGACCCTGCACTTATCCTTATTGAACCTCATCAGATTTCTTTTGGCCCAGTCCTCCAATTTGTCTAGGTCCTTCTGTATCCTATCCCTCCCCTCCAGCGTATCTACCACTCCTCCCAGTTTAGTATCATCCGCAAATTTGCTGAGAGTGCAATCCACACCATCCTCCAGATCATTTATGAAGATATTGAACAAAACCGGCCCCAGGACCGACCCCTGGAGCACTCCACTTGATACCGGCTGCCAACTAGACATGGAGCCATTGATCACTACCCGTTGAGCCCGACAATCTAGCCAGCTTTCTACCCACCTTATAGTGCATTCATCCAGCCCATACTTCCTTAACTTGCTGACAAGAATACTGTGGGAGACCGTGTCAAAAGCTTTGCTAAAGTCAAGAAACAATACATCCACTGCTTTCCCTTCATCCACAGAACCAGTAATCTCATCATAAAAGGCGATTAGATTAGTCAGGCATGACCTTCCCTTGGTGAATCCATGCTGGCTGTTCCTGATCATTTTCCTCTCATGCAAGTGCATCAGGATTGATTCTTTGAGGACCTGCTCCATGATTTCATCAAGTGATCCATGCTCTGTTGCCCATTCCCAGCTTCTGACAAACAGAGGCTAGAGACACCATCCCTGTCCATGCTGGCTAATAGCCACTGATAGATCTATCCTCCATGAACTTATCTAGTTCTTTTTTTAACCCTGTTATAGTCTTGGCTTTAACAACATCCTCTGGCAAGGAGTTCCATAGGTTGATTGTGCGTTGTGTGAAAAAATACTTCCTTTTGTTTGTTTTAAATCTTGGATTGGACTATTCAGTCACTTGAGACATTGCAAACCCATCTGCATCATAGTATGCAATTCCCACTGTCTCTCGCAGACAAAAGGATGCCAACAACAGTACCAGAGATTGTAACCCAGGGATTCTTGGTCTCAGTCCCATGATGGTTACAACAATATTCCAGAATAAAGGTAGTTTCCTAGTGTGAAAACTACCTTCCCTAACACAGTAACATTCTCTCTTTCATTTACATTTCACATGTTTGGTAGGAAAAAAATAACCAAAGTCATATTCTTCATCAAAGGCTTTGGGAATAATTTCAAATAATATTTTTTAAAAGTGCTCCATGCTTCTGAAGTACTTACTGTCTCCCTCCACACCTCATTGCTTTTGGAATTTACTCTATGACTGCATTTCAATGCTGTTAAAAGCAGTTATTTTCTATCAAATACATGAGTTTTCTTTTCTCCTTCTTAGAGCACTTCTGAATCCTGTTTTTTCCAAGGTCTACAAGTCTCTACCCCCCAGAATAAGGACATTTAATTAATCTCTATATTATGATTAATTTAGGCTCTGATCCTTCTCATGACCTATATATGTGGTTAACTTTAAGTACACAAGTATTCTCATGGACTTAATTTAGGTGACTTCTATGGGACCACCGTCAAATTCAGATCTAGGCTTGACATAACTCAACTTTTAAGCATTTTTAGATCTCTAGCTTTGTTTAGTGGCCCTCGCTAAAAGAGATATTCCTGTATAAAATACTGCAATGTTTGTTCAAAGTAAGGGGCTATATGATATAATCACTAGATCCCCACCTCACATGCTACTAATAACTGCATCCCATCTTTCCTCCATGCACTTCCCTTGCCCACAATATTTTCTTCTATTGACTTTTTATTAGTATCAGTTAAGCTCTAAACTATACAAGATATAAAAAAGAGACAAACCTTGCGCTGAAAACCTTACTGTTCTAAATAACACAAGTGGAGAAGATGAGATGAACTGGGAAGACCAGAGGAAATAACTTGGGAGTAATGTTTTTTAAATGTTCAGTTTGTTCATTACAAATTCTCAAGAACCACTTAACTGTTTCTCAGTGATAATTTGAAAGATGTTAAACCTATTTTTCTGGCTAAATACCAACACGGGTGATTACATTCTCCTGTCTAATTCCTGCCTCCCATAGTTTCAATTGAACAAGTTTTTTTTTTTCTTTTTTTTACTTCCCTTCCAAAAATATCCCTTGTGTAGATATGCTAGTTTAGAATGGTTGCTGTAATTATATTTACATCCCAGAGAGTAAAGGGGCCTTGGTGTGAATGAGAATCCGGCTCACTGTCTCTACAGGCTTGTCTATACTGCTCAGGAATGTGCACCAAAGGGGTGTAATTTCTAAAGTACACCAATGTGTTGCACATTAACTGGGCCATTTAGACCCGACTGCTGTGAACTGAAAATTTCCTATTGCTATGTAGTAACAGGGAACTTTTAGTTCATGCCAGCAGGGTTTAAACGGGTCAGTTAGTGTGTAACATGTTGGTGCCCTTTAGAAATCATACCCTGCTAGCGCTCATTGCTCTGCCATATAGACAAGTCCGAAGGGTTACTTTGTAAACATATAATTATTATTTCTTTTATTACATAAATTACCAGTCAGCGTCTATTGTGTTTTGCAGTAAAGAAGATGATTTAGTAATAAATGATCTTAAATAAAACTCCCCACCTGTCCTAGCTGTATCCAGGGATTAGTTTCAGAGGAGGTTTCTTCTAGGGCTTGTATGGCATTACAGTCTGTTATTGTAACAGGGAGAGAGAATGTTTAACATGAAAAGAGTGGAAGATTCTGAGAAATAGCCACAAGAAATACATTTGTTCTGGAAAAAGGAGAAAATAGGAAAACTGCTCTAGCATATTGTACATGGCTTATATTGTAAAAAAGCTTATCTTTGAAAAAAAGATTATTTCTGTTATACGGTCAAGTTCAATGTCTGCAAGGTAAAATTGCAAAGTGGCCTTTCCAGCGTATTTTCTAATTTGATAGTTCATGGCTCAGTGATCTTTACTCATTCATGATGATCTGTTGCTTTTCCTTTTATTTTACTCCTTCTTTTTCCATTTGGGTTTCCCCACTGATCATATATACAGAACACCTTCTGTTTATACAGCACATTTTATCCCAATAGATTTTAAAGAGGCTGCATGTGCATATTGCTGAAATGTAGCCAACTTGAGGATGGAAATAAAGCAACCAATCTGCATCTCAGTTTTACACAGCAGGATTCGTAGGAGGGGAATTGACTAACAATTAACGGATCTCAAAAATAGAATATAGATAAGCAAGTTGTAACTGTAGTACCCCCAAACCCGAATTTTTTTTCCCAGGGGATTGCCTTAGCACTCATTTTCTTGTGAAAATAACCATAGGACGGGGTTCTCAAACTAGGGGTCGGGACTCCTCAGGGGGTCACGAGGTTATAACTTGGGGATGGGGGTTGGAGCTGTCAGCCTCCATTCCAAACTCCGCTTTGCCTCTAGCATTTATAATGTTATTAAATATATTTAAAAGTGTTTTTAATTTATAAGGGGGGTCGCACTCAGAGGCTTGCTATGTGAAAGGGGTCACCAGTACAAAAGTTTGAGAAACACTGCTCTAGAGGCTGAGAAATGATAGAGGAAGGAGAATCTTGGCCAGCAATTGTGCTCTCTCCAAACAACCACCTTTCATAAATGTAGAAAAACCTGTAGAGCACGAATTGGACTCCTCAGCCATCTTAAGTCTCATCAGTGAGAGCCTGTTCCCCTTGGCAGACATCAGCCTCATATTGAGGGATGGCCGATTATACTGGAGGTGCTGAAAGCCATTGAACAAAATTGTTAACCCTGTATATGAGGGAAACCACTTCAAGCCAGGGGGTGCTGCTGTACCCCGCAGTACCCCTAGTTCCAGCACCCCTGCCATAAGTTCTATTATGACCACAAGTGGCCAGAGCCTTGGTCTCATGTCATCCATATCCCCTCACATCCCATGGTGAATGTAGCTAAGATTCTGTTTTCTATGTACTGTGCCTTTAATGGTAAGAAGTATGTCTGCTGGAGAAAGGATTAGGAAACTTTCAGAATGGACAATCTTACAGAGTGAAGGTTACACTTTCTCTTATGGAGCTTGTGTATTCATTCCATCTTCTGTTGTTGTCTTTGTTAATCTAAAACAAAAGTAACCATTTGGGTTAATGGACGACAAAGAAAATTGATTACAGGGTTTTCCATAACAAAAAAGCAAAGAACAAATATAAAATCTCCATGAGAGAGAAAACACAGCATGAGATCTCATTCTGTAAGATTCCCCCATCTTGAATCCCCTCATGTCCCTTACCTCTAATAAACTGATATATGGACTCCTGAATTTTAAAGGCGCAGCATGTGACAGATATTGCCACCATATGCAGTATCTTTAGGGGAATACCGTATTAACCTTATGAATGTTCTGCGTATTGTTTTGTTCTACTCCATGGGGGAGGGTTACCACAGCTCCTCCAGGAACTAAAAACAGTGGGGGTAATTACTGCCATACCTGGGACTGCAGACAGTTCCAGATAAGTACCCCTCACTGGGGTAGTTTGCATATTCTGGTTCCAAGCAGTACCAGAAGGCCCAAAGAGACACAGAGAGAGGGCCTTCATTTTGATTCAACAACCTGACATGACCTTTTGTTTGAGGGGGGAGTGGAAGCAAATCCTGCAGAATGGCTGGAAGGCCTAGAACCTGCCAGCATTTCCATAAGATTGATTGGAGTGGGAGGCGGGAGGGGCTACTGGTAAAGTGTTTTACGTTTTATATGTTTTCTCTGTATGCTTTTGTCCTTAAATAAATGTACTCTGCCTTGACAGAGCTGTGTGATTACTTATAAACACTGGCATTCACTGGACATAGCCCTTGAAGAGTGAAAAAAACAGCACAGGGGCTGGACATTAGTCAGACCTGCTGGGATTAACATAGTGAATTGCATGGGAGCTGTAGCCTGAACCCTGGTCAGAAGGGAGACAGGTCCCTCCCTGAAGAGCGGTGACAGAAATAGAGGTATGTCTACATTGCAATTAGATACCCACGGATGGCCTGTGAGATCTGACTCGGGCTCACAGGACTTGGGCTAAGGGGCAGTTTAATTGCAGTGTAGATGTTCTGGGACTTCCCACCTTGCATGGTCCTAGAGCCCGGGCAGCAGCCCGAGCCCGAACCTGAAACTCTACTCCACAATTAATTAGCCCTGCAACCCCAAGCCCCATGATCCCAAATCAGCTGGTATGGACCAGCCGCGGGTTTTTAATTGCAGGATAGACACAGCCCTAGAGGCCTGAGACTTGAGTGAGAATTCTTGGAGCAGACCATGAAGGGGAGGTTAAATGTGCAGTTACCCAGAACTGTACCACCGACCATAAAATAAAGAGTCATAGCTACATACATCACAGGTCACATGTTCAAAAATGTGTCGGAGTGAACAGTGCTACAACAACACAAATGCTACAGTCTTGGCCCTGTTGAACAAAATGGGAGTTTTGTCATTGTCGTCAATGGGGCAGGATTTCACACTAAAGTGTTAGCGCTCATTCCATGTTAAGTAGCTCTGCTGAATGAGTTCTGCTTTTATTTAAATAATATGGGAGAAGGATATAGTGGGACAGTTCACTCCGAAATGGTCTTAAATGGGTCAAAGCTCACTGTGACTAGAATAACTCTAAAATGTAACCACGAATCTGATCAAATTTTAGTTTACCATTGTCACGTATTTCCAGTAGTTTAAACTTAAGTTTAAACTTAAGATTTACATTTGAATTTAGACAAATACAGAAGTAGGTATCAGGACTTAATTCAGGTTATTAGTTAGAGCAGCCTCTGTAGCCTGGCACAGTTTAGCTGGTTTAAAAGATGTCTTAGCACTCAATTCCCCTGTGGCTACAAGCACTTCCACAATTTTTAAGGGGTCAGTAGCTCATACATTTGTATCAATACAGTATTTTGCTGCTGCATTTGCAGCTGATCACAAGCCCTGACAAAAATTATAATCACACAGTTATCTGGGCTAGAAAAAAACTAAAGACACATTCAGAACTACTCTCACTGAAAAATGCCCCTGAAGCAGCTGAGCAATTTGGATTTTGTCTAAAGACAGTAACACAGGATGGCTAAACGCTGAAAATTCTCATCACAGAAAGGGAAATGGTGAACAAGTTAATAATTCTTATAAGATAATATTCTGTTTTTGTTGTAAAAAGTTGATTTAATTTCAATACTTCCTAGTTGACCAGGGGTGGTTATCATCTTGGTGAGAAATGTCAAAAAGTCCCTAAAGCATCATGGTGCACATAGACTTTGAGCTGTAACTCTCAGTCTCTCATTTACACAGGCAGCCATGGGATGTTTAATTAGCACAAAGGGTCAGAACCTTTGTTTTACATCTCGGCCAGTTGAACAGTGCCCTCAGTCTTAGTTTAGTTGCCTTGACTAATGTTCTGACGCAGTGAGCGTGACAGTGTACATTATTCTATGAGCTCCTAGAAAGAGAGAGAAAAATTAATAAAATAATTTGCTTTCAGTCAAGTCAGTAATTAATCTAGATCTTAGACTTTTAGAGAGAGTGCTTTTCTAAACTAAGGAGGGGTAAATTCTGGTACGAAATAATGATGAAAGTGGTCCTCATCCAATATTGTTCACTTTGTAGGTCAGTTGCAATCCTCAATGCTCCCTTGATGAGGTCCAACAAATACTAATATTTCTAGGGTCTCCAAAATGCTAATGCCTCCCTTTTTCTTGCAGCCTAATTCTGATTCAGCAATCGTTATCAGCAAAGTGATAATATTAGTACTACCCTAATAAAGTATTAATAATTGAGAAACCCTGATTGGGGATCAGGGCCCCATCGTGTTAGGCACGCTGTACACATATAATAAAAAAACCCCAGTCTCTTCCACAAAGACCTTGCAGACTACTCTTATGATAGGACAACAACAGGTGGAGGAAATGGGTGGGGAGGAAGACAACAATAACTGTGATTAAATGCAGCACACTAAGTGCCTCCCCTTCTTCATGCACTCCACGATCAGCAGGATAAAGTTGTTCTGCAAAGCCACAAGGTGTAAAAATCACGTTTTTTGCATTGCATCCGCTAACAGACCGTGAAACAGCAAGCTGGAGAAAAGGCAGATTTGCTGACTTTTCAGAGTAAGTGCAGTGCTTATGATCTGTTAAGAAAAAGTTAGCACATGTGACTCCATTTTGGTTTGGGGCCCACCATTGTTTAAATGCCAGCACATCATACACCAGGAGGAGTAATCCTTAGATACTGAATCCCTGTGAAAATCCTCCTCCTTGTCTGCAGCCTGCCTTGACTCCCAGTATCTGGTTTTTGTCAGTCTCTAACTCCCTGTTTCTTGGCCTGGATGTGAGGCCTCCCATCCTGATAATAAAAGTTACTGATGCATGGCTTTAGGACCATGCTGTGTAATTCACATACTGGTATAGCACGAGGAATGCACCAAGCAGGGATAGGTGGTAGATAAGACAAGGGTTTGTTTATTGGCTAAGGTTTCCGATGCACGAGGGCAACATGCTTTGCTAAAAGGTATATAACCTTTGTATAATCTGCATTCAGGGTCCCCTCCTGGCTAGCAGGGGGGCACCACGCTCGAGCGTAATAAACTTAGTGTCTTTTGGGAACTCTGCAGTTGTGGACTGTATTTCTGTGCCTCAGCCTAGATTCGAACTGTGCGTGACCTATCAGGTGTAATTCGTAGCATTGGTGTGCGTGTCCTATCAGGTATAATTCGTAGCACTTGTATGCGTGTCCTACAAGGTGTAATTCGTAGCACTTGTGTGCGTGTCTTACCAGGTGTAATTCACAGCAGTTGTGTGCGTGTCCTACCAGGTGTAATTCACAGCAGTTGTGTGTGTGTCCTACAAGGTGTAATTCGTAGCACTTGTGTGCGTGTCCTACCAGGTGTAATTCGTAGCACTTGTGTGCGTGTCCTACCAGGTGTAATTCACAGCAGTTGTGTGTGTGTCCTACCAGGTGTAATTCGTAGCAATTGTGTGCGTGTCCTACAAGGTGTAATTCGTAACAGATCCGAACTCCTTTACCTTGAATTGCTTGTGCATAAGTTAGCCCAACAGCAGCAATGTCTGAGCTTGTCTGTGTACAATGTGTCTATGGACCTGACATTTATATTTAAATAATTCTCTGTCACACTGTGTGTTAATAGGCTTCACAGGAGTCCATTGAAACACAACCTATTTTTCTGCTTCAAGTGCCTGTCTATCCTGTGCCTTTCTCACCTCCACTATCTATGGGGTCTGTTTTGATACACGTATAGGTATGATCCATTGTAAAGAGGCACATGGTGGTAACGTGACAATGCTTTCCTAGAAGATAGGCCTTCTTTACTTGCAGTGATATGTAAGCAGAATATCTTCAGCCGCTATTTATACTCTACTGAAATGGGCCTGCTACCTTGTGAGCGGGCAGAAAGCCATCCTTCTAGCAGATGTGGATATTTCTGCTGCCAGTCAGGACCCTATGCATGGTAAGGGTAATAGTCCAATCTGTGAATCTTGCTGTTCACTGGGAGCTTCAGTGTTCAACAGTCATGTTGGCACCTCCCCTCCCCCCATCCAGTTCAGAACCAAAGTAAGTTTTGAAAAAATATAAACTACTGAAGCCAAATGTGCTGAGTTTATATCTCCAGTACATTGGGGTGGAAAAACAGTACAGTAAACAGGTCTCAGTTTCCCTTTAGCCTTCCAGTAGAAGATATGTTTAAAGTGGTTTTATTGATGATTTAGCTCCTTGATTCTCATTGGCTTGTGATTAGTATTAAATGTATAAGCATACAAGGCTTGTTTTCGCTTGGAATTTTTCTAAAGAAAAGTCTTAGGGTAGTCATGGTGAAAATGGCATTTGTCATGGAAACACAATAAAATGTCAAGTGGATTTTATTTTTCCATTGCAATTTTATGATAGTGAACAAATACGAAGAAACTTAGTAGTTGCCCTATATTATAGACAACATTTGTAAATACAATCTAATGCTCCAATCTTGTTTGAATGTATATCTTTTGTTTTGATTTTATGTTGTGTAAGAAAGAAACCTTCCTACCCCTTAAAGCAGGGGCTCTCAAACGGGGGGTTGAGAGCCCTCAGGGGGTCCTCAGGTGAGTTATTACTTGGGGGGTTGCGAGCTGTCAGCCTCCACCCAAACCCCACTTTGCCTCCAGCATTTATAATGGTGTTAAATATATAAAAAGTGTTTTTAATTTATAAGGGTCGGGGAGGGTCGCACTCAGAGGCGTGCTATGTGAAAGGGGTCACCAGTACAAAAGTTTGAGAACCATTGCCTTAAAGGAATAATAGGTGTCTCAGAGTACACTATACTGGTTCTTTGCATCACCCCAATATTTTTTGCTGATTTGATGCTCTTCCTTAGCCTCCTTTGCAGCCCAGAGTTTAGCTTGCAACTCTCAAGTTTCTCAGTGAAATTAATTCATCTGTTTATTTACAAGCACATCAACCCACTCACTTGAAAAATCCCAAATGTCAAAAGTCATGGATTTTTTTTTTTCATCAAAACCTAAAATAACAATGTCTAGGGCTCCCATGACACCTATGGCAAAACTGCTAACTTAAACAAAGGCAGCATTTTTGTCATGGGCTTGACAAATGTGTCAAATGTCATGCTTCTTGTCATCCCCAGTCAGCTGGGTTTCCTACTGCTACAGGGTGCAATGTTGAGACTGCTGGCCAACTGGAGAGCCTGCTGTGATTAGTCAGTGCTTTCAGCATCATACCTATTGCAGTGCAGTAAGGAAAGTTCATTCTATTTCTTCCCTTTGATTTATAGCAGTATTTAAAGAAATGTCTTATATAGGCTCTGTGCCTTTGACACAGAAAGGTAACAAGATTACAGAAAATGCAGCAGTCTGTTCTTGCCCTAAAGCCCAGATTAAAAATGAAAGCCAATTAAAGCCATGAGTGGCCACTGATAGTTTTTTCATATTGAATGGCTTTCACAGGGTCCTAGGCCTGAGCTCCAAAATGTGAGCAAAATTTACTGTGACAAATACAAGTCTCTAGCAGTGGTGTACCATTCAATACTTTCAAAGAATGCACAATAAACACAGAGTAGGATGCAAGTCAGTGTGCAAAAAAAAGTACTGCTTTTATGAAGGCAATTGAAAAAAGGGATTTTGGCAGGATAAATTGTGTTCCTAATTGAGGTATGTCTAAATGCTAGCATTTAAATCTACAATTAAATGTGGGCACAATTTTATGCAACGAGGACAGTTTTAAAAACCAGGCCTTTAGTATTTCAGTTTCCCATTGGGAAAATGTGGATGATAATGTGTACTTCACAGAGGTTTTAGAAAGAGTAATCAGACAATGTTTGTGACATGCACCACTGAAAACAAGGAGAGTTTTACCACTATTTCAGCGGCAGCAGGCTCAGGGCCCTAAAGCTGCATGTTACTACTTTTATTCCTCCGAACTTTGCCATTAGGTTCCAACAGCCTCATACCCCCAGAGAGCAGAATTCTGTAAAGTGAGCTGTAGCTCATGAAAGCTTATGCTCAAATAAATTGGTTAGTCTCTAAGGTGCCACAAGTCCTCCTTTTCTTTTTGCGAATACAGACTAACATGGCTGCTACTCTGAAACCTGTCATTATGCAAGGCACTGAATTTAGCCGTATGGAGTGGAAATCTATCAACTTCATGAAAAAACTCGTACAGATACAGACAGACATCATCTTCCTTTCCAAATGCAAACAGATAGACATCATACCAAAAGGACTGAAGGTAAAAAATCCATTACAATCTACATACCACACAGACTATGCTGACAGCTTGTGCCACATGCTCTCAAAGAAACTGTGGAACCACCTGATCAACATCCTCTACAGCAAACAGGGAAAGATTAAGAATGAACTCTCAGAACTGGATACTCTCATAAAAAAACAACCTTCCACACAAACTTCCTTGTGGCTGGACTTTAGGAATGCAGCCGATGAAGTGAGCTGTAGCTCACGAAAGCTTATGCCCAAATAAATTTCTTAGTCTCTAAGGTGCCACAAGTACACCTTTTCTTTTTGTGAATTCTGTTTAGGAACCCAGGATCTTAAAAGGTCATCTACAGACCAAACTCTTAAACCAGACTCTTAAACCTTAGTCAGTACCTTCACAGGCAGAAGTGAAAGTGGTTTTCTTTTAAAAAGTACTTCACTTGCAAATACACCCTTTATTTCCTCCCATCTTTCAGAGCATTTTTATCTCTAGTGAAATAGTATTTCAACGGAAGTAAATTAGTTAGCTGAAAAATCTTAGGTATCACTGAAATTCCATCTGATGTTCTTTGCAGCACCCAAAGTTGGGATAATGCCTATTCACATTTTCATTACAAAAATATAATAAAGAGACTAGAATATCTAGTGGTTACATTAGACAGAATTACACACTACAGAGGATCACAGATAGAGAACTTCCTGTCACCTGTTGGCTATATAGAAAAAAAAAGACTGAAGTAAGGGAAGTTTCAAGAGGGAAGAAAAATATGACTGCTTTTCTCAATAAAATAGGTGAAAAAAAAAAAAGTAAAACTTACCACCGGCAAATTACTATCCAGCTTAATACTGCCAAACCACTGACCATAGTAACTCCTAAAATGATAGAGACTAAAGAGCCTTTAGGAATCCTTCCAGAATCTGAAACATGAAAAAAAAAAAATGTTTCATTTGCACCAGAAAAAACAGCAAATTGGTCCCTTCGGGCCTTAAATCCATATGTAATAATGGTTAGCCAGCAGGTGTGATGTGACTGCTGTGTATCATGCAGATCATAACTGTTTCATTGTTCCTTTGTGATTCCTCCCCTCTTGTCTGTTGTTTCCACCTGTCGTCTCTCATCTTCTACCTAGACTGTAAATTCTTTGGGGCCAGGGAACATGTTACGTGTTTCTTGCCTGCATAATGATGCTAGAGCTTCTGCAATACAAATAAATAATAATACTGTAATACTGAAATGCATAGATTATCCAGTCTATAAGAAATCAGGCTTATATAGCAAATAGAGTGCCAGATTCTGCACCTCACACTGACACAGGTGCACAGTTGGAAGGAAAGGCATAAGGAGCTTTCCATCATTTCTTGCATAGCCTACATCTAGGTAAGTCACAATGGTAGTCCCTGCATTCAGTGGAACACAAGGACTACTCCCTCCCTATTCAAAGCGCCACAAAGCAGACAGAGAGAAGGTGGAGAAACAGATGAGTCAAATCCTGAAATCCTTGGTCAGATTTTACTCAGTGCTCTATTAGGTAAAACTCCCACTGAGGAAGGAATTCAACACCCTTGCAGTGTCAAAATCATTACCATCGAGGGCTGTTCATTAGCCTGACATATGTTGTCAGAGAGACAAGGTGAGGTAATACCTTTTATTGAGCCAGCTTCTGTTGGTGGGAGAGACAAACCTCCATGCCACACAGAGACCTGAAGAAAATCTCTGTGTGACTCGACAGCTTGTCTCTCTCACAAATGGACGTTGGCTCAGTAAAAGATATTACCTCACCCGCCTTGTCTATCTACTATCCTGGGGCCAACATGGATAGAAGTATACTGCATAAGTTGGCAGACTCAGTTCAGATTCTATATATTTAAAAGACACCATTACTGCTGACCGTCTCAGAAATTTCAGTTAGAGCTGGTTGAAATTTTTCAGTGAAGTATTTTTCCATTGCCAAATGTTGGTTCTTTGAAACCAAAATATGAGTGAATGAGACTCACCCCAGAATAGCCAGTCGCCTGGTGATCAGGGTACTTCTCTTGCATATGGAAGACCAGGGTTCAAGTCCTAGCATGGCCTGATTTGGAGCAGGGACTTGAACCTGAGTTTCCCAATTCCCAGAGGAGTGCCCTAACCACCAGGTGACTGGCTATTCTGGGGTGAGTGTCTCACTCTCCTGTGTTTTTTCACAAAGAATTTCAAAAAGTCTCATTTCATTCAGCATTGGAATGGAAATAATTTTTGAAACTCAAAATTTTTTGTGAAACAGAATTGACATTTTCTGGCCAGTCCTGATTTCAATGGCTGAAAAGCTCTAGAAGTGATCCATTCAGAACACACTTGAGATTTATCAGTTTTGAGTATTATTTAGAAGCCTGGCCTCCCAGTGTCCATGCTGTCTCTGCACTAAAGATTTAGTCGATTGGATTATTAATTTAGTATGCATGATTGACAGGGCCAGAAGGGTGGGACTATCCCTGCCCCCAGGCCCTCTCTTGCACATTCCTCATCCTTGTGGGGGTCTTTACACCTTGTCACATAGCCCCTTAACCTTCTCTTTGTTAAGCTAAATAGCTTTAGCTCCTTGAGTTTAACACTATAAAGCAAGTGTTCTAATCCTTTAATCATTCTCGTGACTCTTCTCTGAACCCTCTCCAATTTATCAACATCCTTCTTAAATTGTGGGCACCAGAACTAGACACAGTAGTCCAGCAACAGTCACACCCATGCCAAATACAGAGGTAAAATAACCCCTCTACTCTCTACCATTTTAGATTCCCCTGGTTATGCATCCCAGGATCACATTAGCTCTTTTGGCCATATCACGCTGGGAGCTGTTATTCAGCTGATTATCCCCAGAATCAAAGAGTAAGGTATAAAGCCCCATAAGGCACAGAAATGTTCTAGTGAGATTTCTTCATGACCCCAGAGGAATTATGAATTTAATCCCACAACGAAAGCAAAACTCACCTGAATTTCAAATAAGAAATTCATGGGAAAATTGGCAATTTCAGATCAGCATAAAACATTCACAATACTGAAAAAAATGTAACTTGTCTAGCTGTGTGTCCATCAAAGATATACCATTCGGATATATCTCTAATTCAGATAGATGATATTTGGATAAGAGAAAAAACAGGCAAAATCTTATCCTGCACAAAATTCTGCCCCTCATTCTGCTATATACCCCAATATGCTGCTGCCATTGGATGGCACTCTCTTCATTATATTTCACTCCTTTCCTTCTAAAATATTCCCCCATAGTTTCCATTGTATGAATTTTTACAAGGGGAGTTCATGAAAGAGGGGTTTTCATGGCATTATAATATATATTTGTAAAAGTAGTCCACATTATACCACTCACTAGTAGCACTGACAATTTAGAGAGATTTAATTTAAAGCATCCAGGAGATTTAGGAGTCACACGTCCCTTTAATACTTTGAAAATCTCCTTGTAAATGACTTACCCATGGGCCACTAAACATTCCTTCTTTTATTGGTTCAAAGGGGTTTCTTCCTACCTTTTTGTACTGTTATCTCCTATTCCAGTCATCATTTTTGTAAAGGATGACTGAATACCACTGAGTCACTTCCTTAATTTGAGGCCATGACAATGAAGAAAGCAGAACGCATAAACCAAAGATTAGCAACAAATCAGTGTTACAGTATTTATCATTGTTCTGAATGGAGAGATGTGGGCTGAACATTTCAACAATTTAACTCCTTAACTTCCCCAATCAAGTTTCCTGGTACAGGTTTGTGACTGAGTGAGAAATGTTTCCAACTTCAGAAAAGAAAGCCTTGCGTCTAATGATGAATCGTACCCATAAAAAGGGAGTGAAGGTGTTATATGAATATACAGCATAGAATAGTTAACATTACTAGAGCTCTTCAAATTTTTAAAAAGATTGAAGTGCTCTCACAATTTTAAATCACTCTAAACTGCACAAGGCCCAAATTCCAATCACTTCCAAATTCCACCTGCTTATCTATGATAATCAGCAAATTGGTTTAGAGAGGAGATGGGTTGCATTCTCACAGAGGTTCACAAACTCATTATAAATTTATCAGAAAACTTGGAGTGTGAAAAAATGCTATTCTAATAAAAATTATGAAATCAACACCACCAAAAAAACAACCAACAACCTGGATGATACTTAAAAGCAATACAGAAAAATCACACGTTAAGTCTATTATTTTGTATATTGGATAAAAACTGTGTCTTTTCTGACCACAAATGGCTGTTGAGGACAGTAATCTATTGTCAATTAATGATAATAGTTCAAATGTAAATTTTTGCATTTTATTCAAAAAGATCTCAAAGCGTTTTACAAATTTAACCCACCTCTGGGATCAGGGAGCTCTTTAAGAGTACACAGGAATACTGTACACCTTTTACTTAGTTCAAACTGCATGAGCAACGATAAGTAGGCAGAGTATAATTATCCACATAGGAGTTTGGCTAAGACCTTATAGATACCACCCATTATCCTTGTGGAAAGTGCCAAAGAATCTTTAATTACTGCAAGTGATCAATACCTTAGTTTTACATGGACGCCAAAAGGTTGGACCTCCAGGAACACAGTACCTTCAAAAATAGTGCTGGAACATGGGTTTAGCACAAATTCATAAAGAAGTGTGAGCCTAGGAGGTTTCCTCTTCAGATATTGACCTGACCATACAGTAATTAGCTAATGAAATCTGATGAGATCACAGCCCAAGTGTGGAATGCCTGCAGTTTAATCCTTGGATCTAGGGAGAGAGATTGTGTTCTTCTTAAAAAGTCGGTCAATAAAGATTAAATCCATAGGCTAATTTCTGTTGATTTATAGTAAACAGAAATAAACAGCTGTTGCTTGATTGGCCAAAGTGAATCTGAGGTATTACTCAATCTCAAAAACATTTACGGTAGTTATACTATAAAGAAATTCACATTATTCAGCAAGATGGGGCATGAGAGAGAGACATGAGCCTGCTGACCAGGGAATTTATTATCGAATGAGGTTTTATTCTACAGTTTTGAACTTGAACCATGACAGTAGTCAATATCCCTGGACTCCAGTGATTATTGGTACATTCATTGTTCATAAGCCTCAGCAAAAGAATCAGACTTTAAAAAAAAATAAATGTAGAATCAGGAATAGAGGGGCAGAGCTCAGATTACAAACCTCCCCCCCCCCCATATAGAGAGCTAGATTGTAGCATTTATCTCACATCCCTGTATAGAGGAACATGGAGCTGTTCTGCCCCAGGGTGGGAGCCAGGAGTTCTCCATTCACATTGGCATGGGGTTGGCAATTTGTTCCACCCACCCAGGTTACTCTCCACTCATGCGCCAGCCCTGTTTCATGGACCAGTACAGAGAGGGAATGGAGTCATGTCCTCTGTCCCAACATGGTGACCCAATCCTGGAGGGCAGAAGGAGCAAGCAGTCCCTGTGTTCTCCAGAGCACAGGAAACACTACTTTGGGAGCGCAAGATCGGGGAATTTTCTTGCACAGGCTCATCTGTCTGTGCCTTGAGTGTATTGCTCTGCCTCCAAGGCCTTTTCATAGAGCTTCTCAGGGTTCCTCTGAGTTCCTGACTGGGTCTTCAGCCCCCAGCCCTGCTTCATTGCTCCACACTGTTGTGCATCCAGGTGACCTCTGGAGAGGCAGTTCACTCTCTGCTCTTAGAAAGCAGGTAGGATTTCTGAACCCTCTCATATCCGGTTATACAACAAACCAGAACAGAGTTAAATATTATTTTCATATCCTTGTGCGGGGTTGAGACATCTACACTCTCTCTTCTGGAAACTGCTAGTTCAACAGCACCATAAACATATAATGCACTTTACAAACAAATGAAAGGCAAAGCCCAAGGCTGTTGCAATCAGTTAAACAAAGATGTACATTGGATAGCAGCTCAACGGCAAGGGGGTGGGAACATTACTGGTGAGGACTGCAGCACTGGATGGTTCCATGGAAGATATTTAAGTTGGAATTCGAAAGAGAAATGTCTAGTGGTGTCACTCTGAGGTGTGGTTAGGATGAATACATTAGCAAGGGTGGGTTAAGAGGTGTATAATTGTTAGAAAAATGGGAGGTCGTTAGAACAGTGATTCTTTTTTTAATTTTGCAGATCCGGTTCTCAAGCTATATCATGTTGTGTACCCCCACCCTTCTCTATCCTTTCAGTCCTATACCTTACCTGTGACAGCTACACTATGTAGTTACACAGTAAAGCATGTCAGTGTTGCACATACAAGATGAAAATAAACTTACTTTGAGTGAGTATGGCTGGCTGACTATGCCCCCGCTCCCTTTTCTCTACCTATGCTGTTTGTTTTTTCTCCCTGGGGCTAGGACTTCACATATATTTGCATCAAATCTTCCCTTTGTTGCTGCAGACTCTACTGATCAAATCTGTCTGAGTTAATCTGAAATTTAGTTTTATCTCTCTGGATCTGGAGTAGTCCACAAATTTTCCCATGACTGAATTTAAAGGAACACGCAGCAAAGACAGACAACAAGCACCTGCACAGCATACAGAATGATGTCTTTTTTCCCAATTCGGTAGGTTAAAAAAATCTGGGAACCCTGTATGAGTTCTTGCATATGACACAACCAACGGTATGTGTTACTCCTTGCAGACTGATATATGCTTCAACACTATGAAAGAAGCAATTCTATGGACCACCTCGAAGTGCTCTAAGAACCATTAATGGTCCCAAACCCCACAGTTTGAAAAGCATCAATAAGCGGTTTGCTGTTTGCAAGGAAACAATCTATGGCATGACCCTACTGGGGTATTATCAGCTGACATTCTCATTGTGCAGTTCAAAGTAATGTCCCACTGGCTTCAGGGTTCCATAACTGAGGTTTGCAGTGAAATGGGAGACTAAAACTGTACATTCAATGAGATTCAAAGCCCATCAATGATGTTACAAAATACACCATTGCTTTAAAAAAAGAGAGTGTTTTGAAGCAGATAGAGTGCTAAATATAGAGAGAAACTGGAGTTTGGAAGAATACATCACATTATGTTTACATCCAAAAGAGTCTGAATGTCCCTTTTTTCAACAATGAATTGGGATAACCAACTCCTAAGTTTCATTTTGTAAATGTGAATTAGCCCTGTCACCTGCCTATCCCTCCAGCCTGGAGCTGTGCTGGCACTTTGGGGAGCTCGTCCTTCTCCTTTCACCCTCAGAAGGACTGACTTTCTATAGTGATCTATGAGTTCTAAAGGTGGGCAAGCCACGAAACTAGACAAAGAGACATTTCTAAAAAGAAAAATCCAGGGGCTCCACAGTGTTCCCTCTAATTTTTTTCCATCCATGTGCAGAATGAATTTTGTTATGTGCACTACATCGAGGGAATGTGTGGATGGGTGCCACCAGTAGAAATGAAAAACCTAGATATAATATATATTTTTTAAAAATTACCATAGGGATAATTACTCCAGCCAGGAGAGATTAGGCGTTCTAGAGCTCACTACTCAAAGAATTAAATTTAAGCCTAAGAGAGAAATAAAAATTATGAAATGCATAGTCCAGTCAAAAAACTAAAATAACACACTTTGAAAGAAATATCAAGAAGTAACAAACAACAACACAAGTATGCGTTGGGAGCTGAGTGTGAAACACACTCAAGTTGGGGTTGGACTGGATGGATTCCTGGGGTCCCTTCCAACCCTGGTGTTCTGTGATTCTGTGACAGTGTGTGTGTGTGTGTGACAGAGACACACACCGTGTGTGTGTGTGAGAGAGACAGACAGAGACACACACCGTGTGTGTGTGACAGAGAGAGACGTGTGTTGCCCCTTTAAATACGCTGACACCACTTAAAGTACACTGCCCTTTTAAGTAGTCCTCAGCTCTTGACCATGGCAGGATTCTGCCAGAAGGATGGAGCAGTTGTGGAAGTACAAGTCATCTGGTGAGGGGCACTTGGCCAGCCAGTGCAGCTTCAAAAATGAATAGCACTGACTCACATGCAGCAGCATGCACTAAGTCCATGCATCCCTGGAGCACACTCTGCCAGCAGAGATTATATGGATCTCCTGTTTCAAATTAAATCTACCTTTCCCAGCAGAAGCTCCAGGGGAAGATGGCAATGCAATGATGGAGATGCAGACCTCCTCACTGGAACAGGGGTAGCAATTCACATTCTTATGCACCAGCAAGGCTAAATTGAATCCATCTCACTGGCCAACAGGAAATGGTTTAACGGCCTCAGTTCAATACACAGGTGGGTAAATCACATAAACCACTCCTGTCATTTGTCTGAGCATAGAGGGCTAGGATTGAATGGGCTAGAAAGACTGTATGGAGATTGACTATTGTATGGCCTGTTTATACGAGAAATCAGACTAATCATAATGGTCATTTCTGGCTTTAAAATCTGTGAATCTATTGAACCTCTCTATCAATGCATGAGGTATTCTCTCTGTGAAAAGCTTGAAGCTTTCTTTGCTTATCTCGCTCCACAGCTCAGGTTAGAAGAACGAGTTAGCATCCTGAATTTTGTTCAAACAATGAGAGAAAATGATCTAACACAGTGAGTGTGTTTTCTAAACAATGACCAAGAGAAATCTAGAATATACAGGCATTTATTCAAGTTTCCATAGGCTTAACAACTAACTACATGCAAGTATTTTGCTACAACCCATGGATAATTATTATTACTATTGAATCTCTTCTCTTAAAGGGAAGTTTGTGTATTCTAAAGTTCATGTTGCTCTTAAAAACTTTCCACTTTGATGACTTGATAGTGTTACCTCATTAATATCAGTATTCCTTATCTAGTATCTGACCCTGGTAGGTAGTAGTCAAATACTATCTTGGGACATAACTAAGGAATAGTGCAAATGCTGAGGTTTAGACTGTAAATTTGAAGGGTGACAGCTGTGTGTATATATTCAATACTCTGACTTTGCCTGAGAAAATCTGATTGTATCTTTATAAGTCTGATTGTTTAAATTCTCTCTCTCTCTGTGTATGTGTATATATATAAAATTTAATCTGTTAACAACGTATTTTGTATAACAAATCATGTTGTTTACAATTTGCACATTCAGACCACTGGAACAGTTTTAATGGACGGAGGGATCATTACATTACCTAAGCACGTTCTTCCATCTTCTGCCAGTTCGTAAGGATCCATGCAGAGACACTGGTAGCCGCCTATGGTGTTAATGCATTTAGCAGATGTGTGGCAAGATAGATTAATTTGGTTTTCACATTCATTGATGTCTATAAAGTGGAAACACATTGATAACAGAAAGCCAGAAACTAAGAGACTCATTCACCACATTCTTGTACACATCAACTGTCTGTAACAGATATTCCAAAGAGAAAGATATTTGTGCACTAAAAATGAAATACATATTAATAAATTCAATTTGACTCCTTTCTTATATGCGGGCAAAATTGCAAAGCAATTATGTGTAACTTTTTACTGTTGGAAATGACCCCCCCCCCAAAAAAAAAGAGAGAGAGAGAGAAGAGTAATTAGTGCAGCCATTAAATAATTTGTGGTGGTTTACTAAAAGTTAAGCTATGGACCTTTCCAAGTTATAAACTGCAAGTTATTGAATTTCTGAAAGCACCGTGCATAACATTAGATGATCTTGCACACACATACACATTCACCACGAAACTTCTTGGTGCTTTCAATTTTCCTGTGAACCTTCCCCTGGATACAGTGCTATCAGTCGTATACTCTTGCCATTAGACCCCCCTTTTAGCCCAGAAATGTGTATAATTTTGAAACCATCTTCAGAAATGCCTTGTTGATTTAATTACTTGATTTATTCTTAACTTACAGTACTATATTTAAAGACTCGAAACACACTGCCCAGACAGGCATGTAACAAAGTAAGAGCTTCCTATTGTAAAACTCAAGTAGTATCTGCATTAAGTGGGTTTTGATGGTTTTCTTTTAATAAATGCAGTGTTTATTATACTGCTTGTTTTCCTATAGCAGATATACAGCCTTTTGTTGACATTACTTAACATATTAACAAAAACTAGGACAAGAAATGAGTCATTCATGTAATTTAGTCATTCAGTTTGCCGCCAGAACATTAATCTATTGAAAAAGAATTATTATAATTCATTTAACAGCTTTATTTCTTTATATGGTATTTATGTGGGTGGAACTCAATGGATAAGTAGGATTTGAATAAAGGAGAAAGCTGCAGATTTCATTTGATTTTTCTATATATGGCATACATTTAAAGTAAAAAGCTTTTTATTCCACTCCCACAGACATGCTGATAAACAGATTTATTGAGGATCAGCTATAGCACTTGCATTCAAATGAATTTGCCACCATCCATTAAGTATTCCTAAATATGGCCTTTTTCAGGGTTCATTTTCTTGAGTGTTCTCATGAAGTCTGAACCATTTGAGTCTATATAAACTCACAAAGATGAGCACACAGAGGGTGTGGAATCCTGCATAAAGTAACTCACATATAGTGAAATTCCATTAATGCAATGTTTGCAATGCTCCCTCTTTTTTCTCTCTCTCCCCATTTCCTTCCCCTCAAAGAAAAAAGGTGGGGGGGGGGGGAGAAGGGGAGAAATGGGAAGAAGAAGGTAGATAAACAAAAGCCTGCCCCTGAAAATTTCAATAAACATTCATTAAAATTGCTGAATGAACAAGAAAAAATATCTTTACCATTTTTCAATCAGCTGTATGTTTCAAGTTTCAATACTTATAGCACTTCAGTAAACCTGTTGGGGGCTTATTATTATTAAAACAAAAACATTTTGCCTTTTTGTTTTAAGATCAAAATTCCTATGTTTGTAGCTCTTGCCTCACTAACTGGCTGGCTGGATAGGCTACTGGTTCTGTACTAGTCATGTAGGGGAGAGTTTCCACTGAAACAGCACCAGAAAACTGCCTGGAACGGTCCCTAGCTGTTATTATGATTCTGGCTGTAGGAAGAGGGAATGTACATCTCTCACTTCTTTCCCCTTATGAGATTCCCACCGGGAGCTACAGAGCTTCATGCTAGTTTGATAGTTCATTTTTACTAGTTAGTTTCCTTTGGTATCATTTGCATAAGCCCAGTTGCTGGATCAGGACTGGAGGAGTCTGAGATTCTACAGCTGGGAAGGGAAGTGTGAAGAAGCTGTGGAGTCTCAACAATACCACCTCAGGTGGTTAGCTATCTTTTCACCATATACAACAGCTTCTGTGGTTGCCAGAGCATGGAAAGGGAAAGGAGTTTTGAAATAGTTTATTTTTTAACAGGAAATAATAAGAAATTTTTATTTTTGGTGAATCGTATTAGTCTTGGTCATTACAGAGTCAGATGTGTGAATACAGATACCTATACAAACTGGTGGTTGAAAATTCCATCCTCTGCTTGTACAGGTTAATTGTTCTTCTCCTTGGAGTTCGTACCCATGTTGACATGAGTAAATCACCATGGATTTTCCAAATTCTGAACAATATAGAAAGTTTCCATTTGCTACTCCCTCTGGGAATCCACATGTTTCCTCTAGAAATATAAAAAGGACACATTATGAGTTAAAGATACATTTCAGCTTTACTAGTTTTATCTCTCGCACATCACTCTCCATGTCTACTCTATGTTGACTTTAGTGGGACTACTCATGTGCCTCAAGTTAAGTAGGAGCTTTTAAGGACCTCAGTGCAGTATTTAGGATATCGGTATGTGGTGACTCTTGTTAACTGTTGACTTTTTAATGGTGAGTACTGTACAATTATTGCCTATATTAACTATCTATGGTACTTATGTCGCCCTTATTACTGCAGTGCCTCACAATCACTAATGTATTTATGTTCAAAACATCTCAATGCAGTATGGAAGTACTATTTTTGTACAAATGGGGAACTGAGGTATAGTGAGACCAAGTGACTTGCCTAAAGTTACAGAAAATCTATGTTAGAGTAGGGA
Organism: Eretmochelys imbricata; assembly: GCF_965152235.1. Taxonomy (NCBI): domain Eukaryota; kingdom Metazoa; phylum Chordata; order Testudines; family Cheloniidae; genus Eretmochelys; species Eretmochelys imbricata. The sequence continues at coordinate 37,393,812 of NC_135574.1, forward strand.
CTTGAACTCATGTCTCTCAAGTTCTGGGCAACTCTCTAGTCACTGGACCATCCTTCCTACCCGTTTAGTAAAGATGCTTAATTCTCACATTACCTTGCTGATTGCTTTCCTGCCACACTTCTAAATTTATTCCTGGTATATTGTCACATGACTCAAAGTCTTGAGGAAACTTCCCAAGTTGAAAGGCATCCAGTGGCACTTCTGAGAGGCCTGTGTTATCGCAGATTATACGGGACAAAGAATGTTTTCTTAGTTCATGCCTTTGAGTTTCTGTGAAAACATGACTGTTTTCCCACCAAAATCTGCAAAGATCGGTAGGTGCTTGTTAAAAAAATTACATTCCAGGTGTTAATTATTTCTGTTTGCAGAGTGCACTATTATTACGAGACAAAAAATAAGCATTTCATCAAAACACAGTTAAGGAATATGCACTGTCTAACAGCAATACAACAACAGCTACATTGGTTGAAGATTTATGTGCCCAGTGTAAAACCTGTTATGGGCTCAATCCTGCAAAGTGCTCAGTTCGCCTGCAACATGCTAAACACCCTCAGCTCCTATGGAAGTCAGTGGGAGATGAGCGTGCTTAGTATCTTACAGGAGTGCTCAGCACTTGGCAGGACCAAGGTCTGAACCCTTTTTCCCTGACAGGGGCACCTTAAGAACCATCCCTTAAAATTAGCAAGATCAAGAGGGTGAAGTCTTCAAGAGGTGTAAAAGGGGTGGGGAGGAGAATCTAAAAGAGGTGGTTCTGACATCAGGAGAGGAAGTTATCTATTAGACTAATGAACTGGAGGGGTGGAGGGGTGAGAGTATGTTCAACAGGTTGAGTGGGGAAGAACCATTTGACACTGCTCTTGAATTCTTCCCTCCTTCACTATCAACCTCCACCCACCAAGAAATCAAATACCCTCCAAGCCGTAAAGAATGGAGATATTTTCAACACAAGGATTATCACTATTCATATATGCAGACCTGGTAATCGGTTATTGCTTTTCATTAATTAAACATAATAAATATAAAAGTTATATCTTAGAAGAGAAATTTGAAGGTAAATTGCTTGTACCCCTCATGCTCAGTGTTACATGTACCAGAAGTCAGACTATGCATTTGTAACTTACATGTCTCCACAATACAGAATTTATTAAACATATGCTACAGGACACATCACCAATATATAAATAAATGAACTTGAGAGGGAGCTGTTCATCTTAGGGGTAACAATGAATTCAGACGTGACAAGCCATAGTATAGTCTACAACCAGAAAGCCGAAAGATCAGCTGCAGAATTTTTGCCTCTTTCTGAATCCCACCACAGGGTGAAGCATTTGAATAGGAAAAGGCAAGGGATAAAGGAGTAACTCCAGATGGAGCAGAAACATTTTTTTCTAAATGACTCTATTGGATTTAAAGTGTGGACTTGTTTTGGCCAATTCAAAAGGCAACAATTTCAATTTTAGTCATGTAGCTGAGAGATTCTGATCCTACCAGGATAGAGTTCAACCAGTCAGAAATCTTGGTCAATTCTGATTTATCACCTTAAATCAATATCTGGGAACTGATATCTTGAACTGCTTGTTAACTGGTATCTCAATCAATATATGAATCATCAGGTTACCTGAGCTCTGTATCACTAAACCAAAGTCACTAAATTAAAAAATAATAGACTTTTCCTTTCACTCCCCTAGAGGGGGTGACAACCAAAACAAAACATTACATGAATCTATGTTTCTTCAGTATTTATCAATCAACTTGTTATCACAGTCTGTCTATACAATCTTCTTCTTTCTTGATGCTTTCCTAGTCACGGTCAAAAAATTGTATAGCTTTCTTCCAGAACTCATGATTGTACACCTTGCTGTTGTGCAATTGGTCTGCTGATATTTGGTCCATGGATGAATCTTTGGCCTCTCCATTGGTTGTCCACAATCATCACAAGGGCCACTCTACAAAAAATATTGCTTTCAGGTCTCCACTGGACGTGTCTATACCAACATAGCCTAGCTTCCCTATATTTCTCTTCAGTTGGGGCAACCAGCATTAGGTCCCTCACAACCTCCTTTCATTTCCTATCATGGAGTGTCCAAACATTTGACCATCTCAACATCTTCATTTCCATGGTGGAGAGCACAATGATTTCTTTCCCTGTGTCTGGTAAAATCTCAGTTCCATACATTAGGATGGGTCAAATTACAGTTTTAGGGTCTGTCTACACTAACAAAAATAAAAAAGGCCTCATGGGAGTGAGTTCAGAGCCTAGATCCGCTGACTGCAGCCTGCACCACAGGGCTAAAAGTAGCAGTGCAGACACTGCTGCTTGGGCTCTGAGACTCACCCCTTTTGCTGGGTTTCAGAGCCAAGCTCCAGCCCAAGCAGCAAAGTCCATACTGTTATTTTTAAACCCCCAACCAGAGACCTGTGAGCCTGACTCAGTTGAACTTGGCTCTGAATCTTGTTGATAATCTTTTTTTTTTTTTTTTTTTTTGCAGTGTAGAGGTACCCTTAGACTATATCTTCAAACTTTATTGGCATCTTTTTATCAAAGAGAACTGGGGTCAGCTCACACCATTTGCATCAAGTAGCGTTGGTACAATGTCGGGCATAGAAATATAGGACTGGAAGGGACCTTGATAGGTCATCTAGTCCAGTCTCCTGCCCTGAAGCAGGACTAAGTGTTATCTCTAGACCATCCATGACAAGTGTTTGTCTAAGCAGTTCTTAAAAACCTCTCACGATGGAGATAAATGACAGAGATTCCAAAATTTCCCTAGGTAATTTGTACTAGTGCTTAACTACCCTTACAGTTAGGAAGTTTTTCCTAATGTTTAGCCTAAATCTCTCTTTCTGCAATGTAAGCCTGTTACTTCTCGTCCTCCCCTCAGTGGTTAAGGAGAACAATTTATCACCCTGCTCTTTATAACAACATTTTACTTACTTGAAGATGGTTATATCCCCCCTCACTCTTCTCCTCTCCAGACTAAGCTCAAGAGGGCACCTTTGTCAGCAACCATTGATCCTAGGCATTTAAATTCTTTCACTCTTCTAAGCTCTGTGCCTGTAATTTCCTTTATGGTGAGTCCTTCTCCTCACTTATTATAGCCTCGGTCTTACCAACATTCACTCTAAGTCCCACCTCAAAACTATGCGCTGTCTCTACAGTCCCATAGCTTTTCAAACTTCCTTGAAGGAAGTGAGCGTTTTTATTATTAGCAGCCAAACCACTACTACATTTGATCTGCTATTTTTAGAGGTTAAATCTGTAAAGAAGCCAACTTCAGTGGGGAAAGGTCAGAGAGATGGCAGAATTAAGCATATATGTTATTTAATCTCAGATATGTTTCATATACTCAAAATAAGGGACAATAAAACCTATCATATCTAACATTCTCATACAGTGCTAATGCTAGTAAAATTCTAAATGATTCAGAAGAGTTGAAATGGTGTTTAAAACAAGTCTGTGTGAGCTGTTTGTCATGATCATAAAAATGGCACAACATTTAACAACATTTCATTGTTTGTGTGACATTCTTTGAGTTAATTAAAATTTTTTAAAGTCCACATTTAAACCCTATGGGCTAGATTTTTATGTACATCACAGAGATGTTACATCACTCCAGCATGATAAAGGGGCTTTAATGTGGGTGTAAGAGATTTAATCTAAATGCGACTCTGGCCCTAAAGGTCTAAAAATAATATAAAATGGGTCTCCTTAGATGAATCAGGATTAGTTCCTTAAGGGCTGGTAGGAGTGAATCCAGATGTATTTGATTGTGTGTGGACCCTTTTGCACATTCCTTACATTTACAAGTTGCATCTATTTATAAAAAAATTCCAGTATATTCTAAAATCCATTAAAATGGTCTGTTTTTATGTTACTACGACTGAATCTTGCGTTTATTCAGAGCCTGAGCCTGCAGTTCTTATACAGGTAAAATTCTCTTTCCCTAGGATGAAGTTTCACACTTGCACAAGATTTTTTTGCACCATTTAAGTCTCATATAGGTACTGTGCAGGAGGTATTAGCCAGCTGAACAGCAGCATGGGATTGCAGTGTATTCGTAATATGCCACAGGAGTGGTCTCCTTGCTAGTAGGAATCATGCCCAAAAACAAACAAAAGGAAGAATAGAGAGAAGGTTCAGGAAAAAAAAAAAAAAAAGAGAAACTGGTAAACAAGGGATTAAGGAACAATAAAAAGTGTGGGTGGGGATTAATATGTTAAAAATGCATGTACTTTTTCCTCTTTCCTCCCTCCTTTGTCATAATGTTTTTATAAGGGACAAGGACCTGTCTTCTCATATCTGTGAAGTGCCCAGCACCCTTTGAGGTGCTACGTACAAATAAACAGTATAAATACACTTACCTGTCACCTTCCCTTAGGGCTTTCATTTGCTTTCCAATTATACATGCAAACAGTGGGCCAGTTCTCGCACCTGGGAGGAAGTTTTCTGCTAGGCCACCGAGCCAAACATCAATATTGTTTGGATTGCTGTACAATTCCATGATTTTTTCAGCTACCTTCCTATTAGCTATTACTGTATTCAGGTCAGTTTGAGTTTCCAGTCTTGGTAAACCGCAGAATTCTCGCCAGTCATTGTAACCTAAACATATTAAATTTATAGAGAGATCAGCCTTGAAATCTGACTGTTTAACATAGCACTCAAAATTAACTCATTTATAGGTGCCAGCTTCTGATACCCTTACTCACACCAACTAGCATCTTCTTCTGAAAATAGACCTAGTAGAACTGGTTGAAATCAATGGGCCTATTCACAGGGTGAGGGACTACTCAGTTGGAGTAAGGGTGGCAAGATCTGGCCTTTTAGATATATTGAAGCTACATTATGTTAGTGAAGGTAAAATTAGGCATAAAATAACATTTCCATTTCTAAAAATTCTGAAGACTTGATAGAGCAAAAGGAAAATTCAAAAATCTGTGGCTAGTGCAACTTAGAATGAAAAGTCTTAGCCCATTCATTTGTACCTTGAATCTAATTTTTAATTAAAGAAAGAAACGTAGACCTCAAAATAACTGCTCTGTGAAAGTCTTACTACATTTGGCCTGCAGCTTCAAAGTTGCCTCTTAGGATTAATGAAATGAGTGAATGAAGAACAGATTTCAGATGCACACAGGGTCAGGTCAGTGCAAGCAGTAGAGGTTATAGTGTGTCATGCTGATACCAGAACGAGGGAAAATGAGAGAGGATGAGAATTGCTTAATAATATAAAAATGACATTTTCTCTTTCTCGGTCTGGAAAAACTAAACAAGTAAAACCATTTTGGTAAATCAATGGCATCTAATAATACTTCTCAGGAAGCACATTGGTAGCATAAGTAGCTGTGACAATGTCAGGAAACTGGTATCAAAACCAGGCCCATGGAAGTCCTTAGATGGCATTAGTAGCCTCCACGCTACATTGATAATGATGAACCACCACCCCTGACCAGCAGCCTTAGTGCTCAGTGTCTACAGCTCCACAGCAGCCATACCCGAAGCCCCTGAGTGGCAGGACAGACAGCATTCCCATGGGATACCTGGACTATATAAAGATCCTAACAGGAAGAGGAAGCTGTCTGAGCATTAGGCCATTGTCTGCTGGTTGTTGCCTAAACTGTTTTGCTGCATTGCCCTGCTGCCTTGCCTGATCCTACCTTGCCACCTCGCCCCTTGGTTTGGATCCCCTAGCTACTGACCCCCTGAAAGAATGCCGACCATTGCTTGGGAATAGCTCTAATACCGATTGCCCTCCCGGCTACCAGACTACCCACACAATACTTGATCATGGCTCTGGACTTCCCTATGTCTGCTTCAGCCACTGAGAGTTAGACACTTCAGTGCCTTTGTTTTCTGTGCACTGCACTTCTCCATTTCTAAGAGCTCTGTCTGTTTGCAGAGACAGAAGAAACACATACACACACTATGAATTTCCTTTTGGGTATGTCTGCACTGTCCTTAGTGATGTAATACCCAGCTCACCTATACATACGTGCTCTAGCTTTGATCGTGGATGGTAAAAATAGCAATGCAGCTGTGGCAGCAGCTTACGTTAGCAACCCAAGTACATACATAGTATATCGGATGGGACAGTACTCGAGTGGCTAGCTCAGGTTGCTGCCCATGCTGCTGTGGCCACACTGCTATTTTTAGTGCACTCGCACAATCAAAGCTAGTGCTTCTATGTTCGCCTGAAGTGGGAATTACATTGTGCACCTGCAGTGTAGCCCAGCCCATAGAGACTACTTTGCTTTTTCCATATTTTTCTCCTTAAGCTCAAATAAAAATAATTTAAACGGAAGGTTTATGGTTGTCCTTCATTTTTAGAAAAACCTAATAGTAGAGCTCATTGAAAAGCATAGGGGACAATTGTTACAATTGTGATTTTTTTAAAATAAAATGTAAAAGTATGAGATTTGAAAAATCTTGACTAATTCTAATAAAAGTCATAGTTACTAAAAAGCCACTCCAGATACATACAGTAACCCCCTGTATTATGGTTTGTCCCTTTCAAACTAAGGACATTGTTTTCATGTCTAATGCTAGTGAATATCTTGTCTTCATTATAGCTACTTTTTACTCTTGTTTGTTTACTCTAAAAGAGACGGGGGTAACGCCTCTGTTTAACTAGCCATAGCTGTCACTTAATAACCATATTGGTAAATTGCCAGTATGCTTCAAATACAAGTAGTGATGTCTCAATCGTTAGCATAGAAAATCTAGAAAAAAGTAATAGACCTGGGAGTCCATGATCACGTCCACGCTGTAAATTTAATGATGCTAAGTCCAGTGACCCATTATTGGACAATACAACAAGCCTTTCTGTTAATTCTTCATTCATCATTTGATCCTGCATCTGTAGTTTTGCTGACTTTGCTAGAATACCTCTTAGTAAAGGGTCCAAACCTCCTTTAAAACATAAAACCAATGCAGTGTCAAAGTACATGTGAAAACAAAATCTTTATAAATTTTCTTAACATTTCTACATCCACTTTTCACTCTATATTTTTAAAATTATTCACCTTAAATGTCTTTAAATTCAAACAAAACAATGATAGAAAACAATAATGCAGTTAAGAGGCACTGTCTGTTTCCTAAGACAGCAGAAACATTGCTAACAGACTGATTATATGAGATGGATGAGATGTTTCTAAAGAACAGTGTTTGTATGCTTCAAAAGACTAGTTAACAAAAATAAATTTTCCCAGTTGACATTAATTCTTTGGGCACTGTTCAACAACCTGAACCAATGATGCAATTAAATGAATATTCTTGATTTTATAAGATTTTGAAATGCAATTAGGAAGAAGTTTGAAAAATGCTGCAATAATGTGAAAAGATGTAATCCACATAAAAACATACCTTCTTTAATGAGCCTCCAGGGACTAAAAAAAACTTCATGCATATGAAGATTTGGGAGGTCTGGGTCATCTTGATACTGAGCATTAAGTCTCTTTATTATTGGGTGTATTGTTGCATGACCAAATCGAAAAGCAGCTGTACAAAAAACATTTGAAGCCGTGGGATTTATTTTGTGATCATAGCCTTTATACAGTCCAAGATACTGATTAAAAGCCTCTGGGCCAATGATTTTTGGAATATAGTCTCTTAGAGTAATAATCTAAAAGAAAGAAAAAAAAATCGCAGTTAATATTTACATAATATAATAATGCTTCCCACTAGTATAGTGCCTTTTCATCCAGTGATTTCTGAGCACTTTACAAGCATTAATTAATTAACACTTTCAACAACCCTGTGAGGTAGGTAAGTAGCATTGTCTTCATTTTGCAGATGAGGACAAAGAACTTAAATCACTTGCCCAAGATCATACAGAGAGTCAGTGGCAGGGATAGGAATAGGACCCAGCAATCCAGTCTCCCAAATCCCTTGGTACCAACATGAGACCAAAGCCTGGTATGGACAGATTACTGATGTGGTCTATAATAGCTCCCTTTGACGTTAATGAGCTTGAGAACTCCCTGATACCCAGCATTGATTTAAATCCTAAAAACTGTATTGGGACAGCATAAACTACTGAGCCTTTAAACTAAACCAGCATAAACCATGAAAAGATTTTGTTTTCAGTCACATGTTTAAATGTTTACTCCAAGAATCCTTTGATAGACATTTGATACAAAACAGCAGGCAATTTAAAGATCACCACAAATCAGACTGTATAACGGAAATACATAAATATCTCCTATCAAGTGCTTTTATAATGTAATAGAATTACTGAAGCATATAAAAAAGCTTATTAGTAATACTGACCAATTTCCTCCCCCCCCCCGAAGAAATGATATATTGCACTGAATAAAATGAAACTGCATTACAGATTAAAGATTACATCTGAATTTATTAAAGTTTAATGGGAGGAATATGAAGTATAGTGAACTCAAAATATATTTTAAGTTTGATAGAATATGTAGTAAACCAATCAGACAAATACATTAGAAGCTTGATATAATGCATACTGAAAATCAAGCAGGAATAACATAGTCTCATCAGATACTGGGTTTCATTGTCTTTGGTATGTCACACAGAAAAGCAAGCTTCAACGAAGTCTATAAGATATGACACTGCACATTTGCCAACATTCATGCTACATAGAGCTGTATGGGCAGCTGTTGCTCAGTCTTTTTCAGCTTCCACTCTTCACTTTTCTAAATTAGTTATATTCACATAAGAAAGAAGCTAGCTCAAGACTTTGCACAGCTGCTTCATTAGATTAGATTTTTCTTGCATGCTGTCTGTCAAATAGTTTTTTTTTTAATTGCTGGAAATTAGTAGTGTGGTTGTCATTTAAAAATTTAATATTTGCCAACACTTATCACACACACAGGTATTGTTAGCTCCAGTTGTAACTTTAGGTTTCAAGTCAGCTTTGTGGCCTAGTAGTAGCATATTTTGCTATCATATAGAGGGCTGGAGTATGGACTTTTCAAGTTTGGACCCTCCCTTCTGAGGCAAGCAGAGGTTGGAGATACTGAGGAGGTAATACTCACATCTCCAGGACCAGAGTGAAGCCAGGAGAAAGGAAAGTGAGTACTTTGTTTCATTATCAAGCAACCCAAACTGGCCAAAGTAGAACAGAACAATGATGTAAATGTGACAAAGTCAACTGCAGGCACAAGCACATTGGGAATCTCTGCCATATAGACATAACAATTCATGGACTGCCTTTGCTCTCCCATTCCAATGGTAGGTCCAACCAGGAGGCAACTAAAGGCCAGATCTCAACCTCCACCCATGGGACTGAAGGAGGAGGACAGTTCACATTCAAGTTCTCCATGCACTGCTGAAGACAGGGGCTCCAATTTTGCCAAAGGTCATTACAATTATAAGGCGAACAATGTAAATGAGCCTTGTGTATGTGTTGTCCTGTGCTGGAAGATTCAGGAGTTTGGTAGGGTTTGGGTTTGAGGGGTGGTGGTGCTGTGCTAGGCAGAAGTGTTTTACAGAAAATGAAAGGGGAAACTGAGGAGGATACTGGAGAAAAAAATCTGGAAGCTGACATAAAACTACAAGAACTGCATATTAGAACCTCTGACGCATAACCCTCGGAGCAGGCTCACAACCTAATTAACTTGGGCTTGTGTCAAGGGGTGGGGAGAAACAATACAATTCATTTAAAGACTTACACTCCTGCTGAAATTTAAAAAAGAAGTCTAAGCCCTCTGCAGAGGTTCAAAATGATTTTTCAGTGCATTTGATATGCAGAGCAGTATATGTGACACAGAAGAAAAGTGTGCCACCTAATCAGAGTGAGTGATTTTAAAGACGTGTTTCTTTTCATATTTGCCATGCAATAATCATCATAGTTTGTTTTAATACAGAATTCTTTATATATTCAGCCTCTTCTACGTAAGTGACAGAACATCCTTGCCTAAAAACACTTCAACCTAATCAGCACCAAAGAGCTGTAGCTTTACAGGGAAAAAGAAATCCGGAGTTATTGTACTACACTGCACTAGAATGTATCATTTACTTTGAGACTATTTATGAGTGTGTGTGTTTGTGTGTTTGCAATTGAATGGATGGTTTCTGGAATGTAGGGCACAAAGGGTCAGATCATGCTGAGTGCACTCTAATCCCCGAGACATTAGCAGGATTGGAGGCCAACTCAGCTCCTCTCAGGAGGCACTCAGCACCTCAGAGCATGAACTCCAACCTCCACAAAGAACCTCCTAAAGATGTATATTATAATCAGTGATATCAATACCTACTTCTTCTAAAGAGTGACATTGCTGCAACAGCGTACAACTTCCTAAAATATGGGCATTAGTGTCATGGCAGGTGCCATAAATTTAGTAGCTGAATTACTTCTTAATAGTATAAGTAGACATTAGAATAATTAACGTTATTTAAAACATACTCATTAACCTGATTTAATGGGACAAAATAGAGTTCTGATTTGCTGACAATTGACTCAATCCTCAGTTCTTCCCAAGGTCAAACTCCAAGGTACGTTGCCAAAATTTTCACAAAGGCCTCCCTACATAACTGTGTAACACATCTGGTGAGAAGGTGCAGGTGCTTGCAGAGTAGCCTCAATCGTATCTGCTACTGGTCCCAACAGAAACAAAATACTGGATTAAAGGGACTATTGATGTGATCCAGGATGGCAATTCACAAGCTAATTTAATTCAGGGGACAGATTTCTAACAAGTGGCTTCCAAGAGTTGCTAGTGGCTTTCCAATACATGACTGCTCAGAGCATAGGTGCTGACTCTGTAGGTGCTCCGGGGCTGGAGCACCCGTGGAAAAAAATAGTGGGTGCTCAGCACCCAGCAGCCACCTGGCAATCAGCTGTTCAGTGGGCTGATCAGCTGTTTGGCGGTGGGCAGAAGGCACTGGGGGGAGGGGACGGAGCAGGGGCGGGAAGAGGTGGAGAGAGGGCATGGCACTGGGGGGAGGGGGCAAAGTGGGGCCGGGGCCTTGGGGTGGAGTGGGGGTGGAGCACCCACCCAGAAAAATGGCGCCTGTGGCTCAGAGGGTTTAATTCATGGTTTTGTCTGAATACAGAGTGAGTATTAACATTAACATACTACATGTTTCATTACTATTCAGGAGCAGGTTAATTTTCAGAAAACCTAGTTAAAGATGCTGGCCTCCACCTTGGAGTGTGCTAAAAAGTGCTTCCTTTGTGTACATACTTGGTGTGAGAGGTTTTCCATTGCAAGGATAGTCCATATTTTACTGTGTCATAATTCCCCAGGAGAATTTTTCCAAGAATGTGCAATACAAAGTCTTGCTGTTAACGTTGACAGATTATTTTATTTTTTATTCTGTTTAAAATGTAGATCCTTTCCTGAAGCTTTAAGTTGATCTCTTCAATTTGTGTAACTCATAAACAATTTTATATAAATTTCTGTTTAAGCAGCATATTTTTAGCTGCAGGTGCACTTTCATATTTCTTGCTCCTCAGATTCAGGACATTGCCTTTAGAGTCTGGCTTACAACAAGGCTTTATGCAGTATCCTGAGTGCAAACACAAAAAGAGCACTCCCATTCAGATTGCCATTGCAGGAAGAAATGGACTATTATTGCACCTTACAGACATTCAGTCCAGCTAGGGAAGAACAAACAACCATCACTTTACAAAGCAGACGTGAACTGAATTGGATTATCCAAAAGAAGGACAAAAATAAGGCTGAAACAGAAATTACTTGCCTATGAAGAATAATGCCTATTATTGTCACAGAACGAGATAACGCTCACAATAGATTCAGATCCAGGTGACAGCATCAAGCTTTAGTCTGAGAACACAATGCAGCCCCTAGTGGGTAAGGAAACAGACAGCCACTGCGCTGAGCAAAGACTGGTACTCACTAACTTCTTATATACTATATTTGGCATGGGTGGCCTCTGGTGGGCAAAGACCAATAGGGAGTAAGGTATATTAATTTAATTGCAAGCCCTGCATAGGTTGCATGAGTTCCTTACAAACAGGATAAATTATAAGCACTGCTCAGGCTGCATGAATTCCTTACAATTATAGAAATGGCTGTGAGGCAAGTAGGTAGAATCTGCTGACTTTGTGAAAGATCTCTTTAGGAAGTAATAGAAAATAACCAATCATAGTAACAACAGCTATAATGTACAGCACATGTCTATTACATACTTATAACATCTACTAAATATTTGCTAACCCTTTACAAACAATTTGTAAACGGAACCTTATTGTAAAGGGTGACCCATTAATGAATATATCCTCTGAACATATCTGTGAGATAGGGAAGTATTGTCATTCCCATTTTAAAATGGCAAAAATTGATGCACAGATTAAATGATTTGCCCTAAATCACACACAGTGTGTCTCCAGAAGAACCTACAATAAATAAATTCCAGATCTCTAGACATTCACTCCTGTATCAAAATCATGGACATGAATATAAAGGCACAGAGCTCAAGATATTTAGAAGGAATTGCCTTACATTTTTCACACATACTCTTATCACTTGTCATCAGATCTTGGCAGTTCTTTCTCCAACCATTTTAACAAACTCAACCCTTCCTTGCTGTCCAAGTGCTAAAATGCGAGTTCATGGCTTGGTGAGAACCTGCTGATTACTATAACCCCCTCCTCTTTGGCCTCCTTGAGACCCATTCTGGTACTCTCCAGGACAAGCATTAAGAGAGTATTAAGGTTGCAAAATGAAGGGCTCACAATTAGGGAAAAGACAAATTTAAGGCTGCCTGTGGAACCTTAATTCAGCCCTTGCTGTGAATGTATTAGGGTATAGTCTTCAGTACAAGTGGGTTGTTGTTGGATGGTATAGGAGGAATGGACCCATGCTGTTTGAGAAGCCTTCAAGAAATTGCATGATCTTTTCAGCAAAATAGGAAGATAGTTATTTGCCAAGCTTAGTGCTGGGTTCTGCTGTCAGCATTCAGGATTGATGAAGCAGTTTACCACGCCACACAGCAATTTAGGGCAGGCTTTGGGAGGCTGAGGGGAAGGGTCTGTTGACCTGTAGTACAGCCTCAGCACTGGCTTCAAGAAATGCTTTACATCTATATGAATGAAGAAGGGAGTTATTTATTTTTAAACGGCAGAGAAAGCTGGAATCACATGTTAGAGTTACTATCTAGTAACCCAAATGTAAAATACATTTTTATTTCTGTGTGTGACCTAAATTCATTAAATTAAATCCTTAGTTTTTAAAAAAAATATTAATATATCAGAGCAGAGTTAAGGTTGCTAGTAGCATTTACTGGCATTTGAGTGCTTACCTTTGCAACCGTAACAGTCTCTTCATTTTTTTTTTTTACTATATGAAATTTCCTAGAATTTTAATGACGTTAAAGGAACAAAAAATTGTACTTTCACTGTTTCCCTAGACAGTAGTCCTGATTCTCTTCTCATTTTTGCATCAGGACAAATGAGAAGTAATCCCACTCAAATCAGGAGAGTTACACTGATGTTTGTGAGCAAGTGGCAGGAAAAAAAAAGAAAGGTTGTCTAAACACCCCCAAAATAAATCTTGGCACATGTGTCACAACATTGAAATCATTCGTTCTTGCCTCCATCATTGAGCATGAGCTTGGCTGCACTCTGAATGATCCAGGGCCCAATACATTGTACTACAACATGGAATTAACTGTGCATGTTTGCACAGCACAGTCCTCATCATTTAGAATATTGTGAAAGAATTAAAGTGTTGCCATGGTTTAAACAAACTACTGCACTTGTGTGAAACATGCTTTCCAAATCTCCATAACTAAACCAAATCAAACCCCCAGAACCCTGAAAGGCACTTCTCCCTTCCAAGGGCTGTATTAATGTCAAGTATCTACTTCTATTTGCTTGTCAGTAGAGCTGTTTAAAAAGCAACACTGGAAAAAAATCCAATGGAAATAGTGCTTTTAAAAAAATCTTATTCTTAATTTTTTTTAAAACGGATGAACTGGTTTTGTTCAAGCTCTCCATAAATATGCACTCCCAGGGAGAGACTAGATCTGGACATATTCAGCCCAAAAGATGAAAATCTTAGAAAGTTATAGCAACTGAATATAGGATTCTGGAATGGAAGTTTTAGATAACTCCAACCATAGCTTTTGCCTGTGCTCTGGTTATTATAACACTCTAATAAAGATACTACAATTACATCCACTGAATGAGTGTCCCTAAACAGGCTAGATCAGCTCAAATATATTCCTCATATGCCACAGGCTGATCTCATTAGTCTGTGATACTGGTAGAGATAATAAGTAGTCCAGAGTCATACAGAATAATACCTTGTGAAAACTATTTTGTTTAAGGGCATGATTTTTCATATTCCTACCCACTAACATAAGAGTACAGAGAAGCCTAGTTTTGGGATTTCTGATTTGCTCTTTTCTTCTAACTAGTACAAAGAACCATTCCGAGTTTGTTAATACAACGATTTTAAAACAAAACAAAACAAAACAAAACAAAAAAACACTTATGAGAGAGGAATTGACTTTGGAGAGCTGGAAGAGAAGCTAATGGCCTGACTATCTAAAACAAACTGATTATGTACTGATTTCAAATAAAAGGAGTTATTTTTCTATGACTATTCTTTCTTCGTGCAACCAGTAGTCTCACATCGACTGCACATGGTTTCCGGAAGGAATCATTCTATGTTTACTGCAAACAGCGAGTTCAGGTGGAAGGAGAGCAATATTTTTTCATGATCATTGAAGTCTGTTTTTCTCCCTATTACTCTTCAGAAAAATCCACAATCTGGTGTCACAAATATTTCAGCTGCTAGCAATTAGAGACTGGGTGAAAGGCCTGTTGTTTCCAAAGTGTTCCAAATCTGATATTTCAGATCCAGTGCTATGGATTATAACAGAGACCGGATCAGTGTGAACAAGCAGAAATAACCATTTTCCCCACTGGAAAACTGCTAAAGAAAAGTTATTTTTATGACCTAAATATAATTTTCATGTCCAAATTCACAGTTCAGAGTGAATTGGTAATGTAAAGAGTTTTTACTTGATTTGGATACCTGGATGCAATATTTACTCTAATTGTCTGTGAATCAATAAATACACTCTGTAATCTAAGGGTAGGTTTTTCAAACCCCAATGGAATGATTGGGAGAGACATATTTTAAAGTAAAATGAAAACAAAATATCTCATAAGAGTATCTTAATGTTGAAGATTATAATTCTTGAAAGTGAAAACCTGGTGGATGTTAGAATTTCAGTTTAATTATGAAGATTTCTACTCATTGATTTAATATGAAACTCTGTATGTCTACTTTCCTGTCTGCTTTGTTATTTTCCATATTGATTTCTCCTTCCCAAGTTTTAGAGCCCAAAGTCTATGCCCTAGGGGTTTATGCATTAGTTTGGTAGTGTGAAGCTTATGGTCTTTTTATGGAAGGAGAATATTTGTTTATAGATTTTGCATTAGAAAGACAAACTTTTGTGCACTGTGGGAGATTTACCTACTTTTTACTTGTTTCCTTTTCCAAAATTGTTATAAAGAAGAGAGCCAGAAAGAGTGAAGAGACTTCAGTAGAATAAACAGATAGAAGGAAAAGTCTGAGGAAAGAGGAAACGCAGCTAGAAAGTCCAGTAAAAGAAGCCAGAAAAAATGACAGCAGAGAGGGGTGGGATCTGAACAAGTGAAAGAATCTAAATATCAAGATGTTTGAGAAAAGAATGAAAATCTGACACCAAAAATCTGAAGTACAAAATAGAGACAGCAAGGAAAGGAACATGGCCCTCAAAAAGCCATTCAGCTCATGAAAACACATTTTCAGTTTGTGCTTAATTAAATTGTAGCAGAGTCATAGGAATAAACTGACAATTAAGTAGTCAGCCAACCTGATGTAGAGCACCAACAATCTTGCGAGCTTCTTGGTAAACCGTTTCCGAGCTCCAATGCCTGTTCAGTTTTCTCAGTGCTTTAGCCAGGCGGTTGTGTTCTCGCAGCCACAAGGTGTGCATAGCTGTCAATGAGATTACTTCACTAGACCTGCTGTCCCCAGCCATAAAGCATTCGATCCTTTCAGCTTCATCTGAGTTGGGGTCTTGTGCACAGGGAGATGGGACCTGGTCTACAAAAGGCAGATATTCCCGATCATTGTCATAATATCGCACATTTACTCTAAGGAGGCCTTCTTTGCTTGTAAAATTCCTCAGTTTGTTTTCCACAGCAGGCGTGCTGCCATAGACAGTGGAAGCATCAAGGAAAGATGTTAAACCATTGATCTGTTCTCTTGGTTTCAATGTTGATAGATTTCCAAAGAGAATTCTATGATCGCCAGTGCCACATGCAGGAGATGAACGGTAAAAAGGCATGCACTCTCTTCCTGTGGATAGTGTATCATTGGCAAATACCTGTGTAATAAAATAGACATTTTCTGCAGTGAAAATAACATAGCTGGACTGGAAATGACTACTGCACTAAGGGTTCCATAAAGGTTTCCATTCTAAGCCCTACTTTTCAGTTGCTCAAATCTTTTTGAAACACCTATTTTCTGGACTGAAATTTTCTAGGCTTGTCGCTGTGTTCTTTATTTATGTTTTTGAAGTTTGAGCAAAAATGGTCTAGCCATTTTTGAGAACAGGCAGAGTGAAAAAAATATACTTTCTCCATTAAAAAAAATGTACTGCTATGTTTTCTGAACAGTTCTATTGAATTGAACTCATGAAATTCATCATGAATTCATCTCTTCAGGTCTCACTGAATAGAATTGCTTGTGAGTTCTGGTGAAACTGTTCTGGTAAAAATCGTTTTTGACATGATCAAGTTATGAAGCATTGACCATTGTGTGCTATAATAGATTTTGCATGAGTTTTCTCATTTCAGAAAGCCATGCTGCTTGCGCACGTGCAGTTAATCTCGCTGCCTACACGCAAATATAGTGAAGTGTCCATAGTCCAGATCAGGACTGTGCAAAAGCTTTTGCTTCAGAGTGCTCGTCTTTGTACAGTGTACATGGATCAGGGAGACTTTGCCTCAGTTAGGGCCTGATCCAAAGCCCATTGAAATCAATGAGATGTATAGAGAAGCTGTGATGTCAAATGACATCAACATCACTTTTACTTCAATGATTTTGGGATTATGCTCTAAATGGACATTTTGTGGGGTGATTAGGAGGTGTGCACCATGGAGGCCTCTCCCCGAACCTCTTAAGGTGAGTAATTACAGAGCTTCTCTCCTGTAAGCCTTCTTAAATAAGCAGGCAGAGGAGGATGGGATCTCTTTACATTTTAGGAGACCCAAGAGAGAAAATCTGAGTCAGCTATCCTGTTCAAGAAAATAAAATTAATCACTAAAATAAAAACAACCATGTTTCAGAATGTCTGAAGTCTATATGCCCTGTTTAATACAGAGCTGCTTTTATGAACTGCAGTTTTCTGAAAATCCCATCATTTCCAGATTCTAACCGATCACCACGCACAGTGTAATGAGACATGGTGAGCCATAACAAGTATGTGTCAAGCCCAGGAGATTAAAAATACACACCTCCAATGAAAACTGCTGTTAAAAACATGATTTTGAGTTTCAAAGAATATGCAATTATGAATTTTTGGGAAAATCTATACTTTCTTTCCCATTGATCTTTTACCACTGGTAAGCAAGTACAGGTAACACTTTCTGAAGTTGCTGAAATATCCCCCAGAGGGGAACCATCTGCAGACATTTGATAAAGTCAAACACATCTGCTTTGAAGAGACACCTGACCTAATCCGCTTTTTCTTTTCATCCTATTTCTTTGCTGTTCAATTTTCAAACAAATACTACAGCAGCAAAGAAGCATGGACAGACATATTAATGTTGCAGACATCCTACAAGGTCATATAATTATCTTTCACATTTCTACATTGTTTTGCTTAGATTTTTGTTATGTAAACAAGTTAGTTCAGCAGGCTCCAAAACCAGTGTTGACATGGGCACAAATTTGAGACAGCTGGAATATCCTGTGAAAAGATCAAAGGGGTGTGGAGGGGCTGAAGGGAGATCACAGAAGCAAGAAATCTCTTTGGGGGTTATGGAAATAAAATCTGATTTAAAAGGGGTGAAAAAAGGCTAAAGGGAATTGTGGAATGGAGCTTAACAACTTTACATGGTGCTGGTATTTTTATCTTGTTTGTTAAATAGATTTTTCTAACTACTGAAAGCTCATCACTGTAGGAAGTGCTACTATCATGTTAAAGCAATACTTGTTTATTTTCTAAGCTTATTAAAACCTGTCTGCTTAAGAAATCCTCTCACTTCTTTCCCCATTAGCTAAGTAGGATAGTTTCAATGGTAGGTTATTATATTTTGTGAGTAAACATATATTTTGTTTATTTTGCTGTTTCTTCCTTCAGTTGTTGAAATCAATTATTTATTTTCCCTTGGGTTTCCTGTCTAGAGTTTGTCCCCATTATTAAGACTCTTGCTGCTACTGTGGTCTCTGCTTCCCTTCAGCTGGTAGGGTGAGCAAAAGGCTAGGTTTCTATTCCAAGTACAGTGTCTTCTGAGACTGACAGCTACAGAGTTCTGTGTGCATTTGACTACCTCTTGCTTCTAATTATCAGGAAACGGTTGGAAGAGTTTGGGTATAATTGAAAAATGTATGTTTGGTCTTTAACTTAGTAAACAGAGAGGACCACAACAAAATAGACCAAGAGTCCGTGGAGTTCACAGTAAATATTCTTTCGTTAACTGCCTCTGCAATTTTAATTCAGATTATTCTGTGCCCCAATGGAGGAAAGCAACAGTAATGAACATTAAGGGACTGGCAGAACTGCATAATGAAGTCCTTTTCTTTTTCATGGGCTAAGTAGTGTGCAGCCAGCAGTTCAATGTGCAAATGAAAATTTTCTATGTTATTTTTTCAAATGACATCAAACGTGACCTGGAAAAAAGTCCTTTTTTATTGAAATGAATATAAAATGGCATTTCTCTCTAAAAATCAATGAAGAATATTCTTATCAATCCATTTCTTTGCAAAGAATAATTAAGGAGGTAAACAAAACAAAGCAACCCCCCCTCCCCCCCCAAAAAAAACCAAAAACACCCAGCCTGGCTATGGTAGCTTTCCTGGGTTAGCTGCATATAAACTTAAAATTATATTATAAATTCACAAAGGAACTTGCTGGTGGTGAAGTGTAGCAGAATGAAAGTCACACACTGTTTCAACGCACTGCATTGTCTTCTAAGTCCTACAGTGAGCTGGTTCTGTGGAAAGTGACAACACGATCAGAGGTGTTTGTTGCAGTTTTTTTAAAGGGAATTCAGGGCTTGTGGAAGTTTTCTATATTCATAGCAAGGAAAACTCAAATCCTCTGTTTCTGTACAGGAGATTCTGAGAGGCAGGGTAGTCCATGGCTCAGAAGACAGACCTAAATTCTATTTCCGGCTCTGACACTAGCTTGCTGGGTAACCTTGGGCAAGTTATCTCACCTCTCTGTGCCTCAGTTTCCTTTCTCACCTTTTGTGCCTTGTCTATTTAGATTGTAAGTTTTTCAGAACTATCTCTTATTATGGCTCTGTACAGTGTCTAGCACAATGAGACTTTGGGGCTATCAGTTGGGGTCTTTATAAACTACTGTAATACAATAAACAATAAACCAGGACAGAACAGTAAACTATGGAAGCCCTAATAATGCTCTACTGTGCCTTGACTCTGACCTGAAATGACCACTGCAGGGTGAAAAAGCATCTCAGTCTCCCCATCCATTTAATTATGGGTCTATTTTACAGCTGATGCTGTTTTAAAGATATAAATTATGCTGGTGATTTTTGCCATTTATTGTTGAAAGGGCCCCATGCAGGAATCAGTCAGGGCTTGCAGTGGTCATATTGAAAAGGTTTCTTCTGTTTTGAACATTTGAGTGGTTTGAAAGAGATTCCCTGTACCTAACCCTCAAATCAGGAGAGATTAATTTTAAAAAAATTAGAGACAAAGCCCAGGTAGGACTCAGAAAGGCTAGGATCACTATGACAAAGAGACAGAGACCATTTTAGAAGATTAAGACTGAAACCTCTTTAAATATGTACCTCTCTAAACAAAAGGCTCAATATATTTTAATTAGATTGGGATTAGGATAAATAGTTCTGACTACTGCAGTTCATTTAGTGGATAGCAAGGGCACAGACAGCAACTGTACATGAGGCTGCTGGGCTCAGAAAAAAATCTAAACACTCTGGCACATCTCTACTGTGAAAGATATAAAGGAGAACTCCTGTTTTTTATAGACAGGTTTCTCCATTTCATTAAGTCTCGGAGAGATTACTGTGCATAGCCTGTCTTTCTGGATACAATATTTCCCACCTCTTCCTGTCCCAAAGAGTTATAATGCTCTGTTAAAACAGCTGTGGTACCCCATCCCAGTACTGGATGAAGTGATACCTTTATATCTTTCTGAAAGATGTGAACTAGCTCAACCAGAAGTTATGGGCTTGATGCAGGAATCAAATGAATTTCTGTGGCCTGAGTTATGCAAGAGGTCATACTAGATGACCGTAATGGTTCTTTTTGGCCTTAACATTTACGAATTCTTTACTTACATTACAAAATATGCTTTTTGAGGTATCACTTGAAAACTAATGTACACAATAAGTTATGAGTTATGAATATATTCTGGAATTAAAACTAACTAAAATGTGTTTGAACCAGGTATATAAGGAAGAGTTATTTAACAGGTCTATCCTGAACATAAGAATGTGTATTTACTTCAGTTTATGTATAGGCAGTAAACAGATTAATCGGGCTGATGGGGGATAGAAGCAAACCTCATGCTAGCGAGGGAGAGAGTACAGCATGACATTTGCACCCAGCAGGAGAGAAACGTTTGGTCTGGGTTTTACTTTTCAGAAGAATTAATTGCAAAGGTTTACTGGTTTATAAAGATGGGGGGTTGAACATCAAGTGATATGAATTGAATCAACTGATTGTATACAATATTACTGTAGTATAAAAGCATATCGAGTGAGGTCTTTAATGAAAGTTAAAGAAACACTGGTGATAAATATCATTGTGAACTGTATGTATTAGCATTATGTAAGGAATTACAGATACTCATTGATATTAGGTTGTACAGGCTGCTCAGACAGGAGCAAATGTCATAGCTACTTACCTGTCTCTAATTAAGTATTATGGAATCGAAACAATGGAAGCCCCATTTACATAAAAAACAAACCGGGGGTGGGGGGGCAGCCACAAGAAGAGAGGAACAGCATGAGGTCATC
Organism: Eretmochelys imbricata; assembly: GCF_965152235.1. Lineage (NCBI taxonomy): Eukaryota > Metazoa > Chordata > Testudines > Cheloniidae > Eretmochelys > Eretmochelys imbricata. The sequence continues at coordinate 37,414,970 of NC_135574.1, forward strand.
CTGCCTCCTGAGACAAGTTAATTGAACTATGGAAGATAGAAGTGAGGACAAAGCCCATCTTTGGCATCAATCACTAGGGAACAGAGCCCTTGCAAGCTGAGAAAGATGGTCCTTCAATCAAGAGGGTGAAAACCTTGCTTAGGCAAAGATATGTCACCTAGGAAGACAAGGGAAGCGAGAACCTTGTACTTTTGTGGAAAGTCCTGACTGAGGGGAAGTCAGCCAAGGCTGGGAAGAAGAATGACGGTAAGGAAAACATCAGAAAAACATCTTGAACAAAGCCTGTATCTTGCTAGATTAACTTTTAGAATTGTATTTTGTTTTGTTTTACTTGTAACCTTTACTTAAGCTTGAACTCACTTAATCCTATTTATATTTTGTTAATAAATGTGTTCAATTTTACCATAAACCAACTCAGTGCTATATTTAATGGGAAGGTTATATTTACCCCTCGTTAAGTTAATAAGCTGTGATGTGCTTTTGTGTCTTTAAAGGAACAAAAAAAACCCAACAACCCATATTATTTCTCTGTACTGTCCAGGAGAGGGCTGGACATTGCATAGTACATAGTTTTGGGAAAATTTGAAATTGGGAGTGTGTTGGGCTCACCCTGCCCACAGAAACAAAGGCTGTTTGGGTCAGGCTGTAGACAGGCTGCTGGGGTCAGAGCTGCTGAACCATGGATTTCTAATACACAGACACTGAGGGCATGCTGGTAGGCTGGTGGTGAGCAGCTCAGGTTGGGAGTTACAAAGGCAAAGCATTGTGAGGCTCCCAAGGTTATGGACAAACAGTGACACAACCCATCACTGATCTGGACTGTTCCTCAGAATGTGACAATTTGTTACCTGTTTTTTTGTTGTTTGTTTCTTTTTATTTTGTGTTTCAAAATGGAAAAAAAAAAAACAACCTACTTTAGCTTTCAGGAGAAAGCTCATCCTTGAGGGAAATTTTATTAGCTCCCTTTTCAAAGTAAGAAAAATGCTTCATCTGGTCACAGTAAAGAACTGCTTTGTGTAATATTTCCTATCGCCTTGGCAAAAGTGCATGTGAAGTACTTGGCATATAACTCAGAAGTAGAAGTACATCCATCTTCATCTGCCCTGGTATTAGATCCGAGAAATCTAATGGATATGGATGTACTTACACGCTGAAGAGGGTGGATATTTTTCACAATTTAACAAATATTTGATGCAATACCATTTGTTATAAAAGGAGAGCTTCAAAATTGCTTAATGCAATCACCTTTTTGTTCTAAGGAAATGTCAGCTACTGCCCTCAAAGTCTCTAAAACTTTGTAAGAAAGTAAAACTCAGATTATAAACACTCTGTACATAACAGGGTCCATTAGAAAAATGAACCATCTTCATTTGATACTCTCAAAACGCACAGTTTTCTAACGTCCCAGGAGACGTGTCATGGCATGTTTGATATGTCTTGGCAGGTAAAAATATCAAGTAAAGCTAAGGAGTATGATTAACAAGAAGAAACAGATTCAAGATGGTAAGGACACATCTCTTAGGAGCTTCTTACCTGAAAAATTAAAAAAAGAAAATCGGGGGTGGATGGAAGACTCTGCTTAAGATGATTGCTGTTCTACTGTATCTACCTCATGCTAATGGAAAGGAACTGCCAGACAAGAAGCACATCATAATTGAGCGGTCTAACTAGTCAATAGAATGAGTAAAATATTCAAATGATGTCACTGTCATTTGTTTGGAATCATCAAAGAAACAATGAAGAATAGAGATGGGCAAACCTCAACAGATTTAAAGGTTCAGATGACATTAGCTTAGTCAAGAAAATAATCCAAAAGTTAGGATATTAATCTAAAATTTATTTTCAACATCTAAACAGTCTGAAACTCCCTCCATGATTTCCACAACAGCCTCACCTGCTACTCAGAAGGCTATAGATCTGATCATCCATTGCCCTACATCGTGTACAGTCATTTATTCAAATGGAAGATGAATGCAAAGTGGGCTACTTTGAAATAGCATAAAAAACTGCAGAAGGTGCAGGGCAATAGATAACCAAGTCTTATGCCTTGGGGGAATCCACAGTTTATCACTAGGAAGCTCTGTACAAGAATGGAAGCAGTGCTTTCAGAGTAGAAGCAGTCACAGGATTGAAGTCAGGTTTTAGGGTTTGAACATGAAATTCTTTACTGAAGCTCTGGTGTGTGGGGGGGGACAACTCAGTGTTATTCATAATGTAGGATGGGTGGGAGTGGGAACATCCTTGTGGGACAGCATGTGGAATTGTAAGGGTCCATGACAGTACATTTGTGAGTTTCAAGCTGTATTTCAAGTTTGCCACCTATCATCTGTGTGAAACAATGATCTTACTTATAAATTCATCAGGCATGGTATAGAATCATGTATCTATGCCAGCTCATTTCTTTTCCTACTAGGAAATCACTAGCTCCTGAAGTCCGACTTTTCCCATCTTCTCAAAGCAATGACCCCATGTTGTAAGTGTTGCAAAACTCTGCAGATCATTTTAGCCACATAGTGAGAACACATCTCCTTTCAAAAGTTTGCATTAGCTGATGGAAATATCCTTGCCTTCCCATGGTAAAATTACTGCACTTTAGCTGAGTGACAGTTTAAAAAGAGGATTATTTATGATGATTTTCCTACTTTCCTCACTGGAATTCAAAAACCTTGATACATGAAAATAGTAACAACATTTTTTCTTGCCTGATAGAAGAGTTCTCTACAACATAAACCCCACAGCTAAAAATCATTATATTTGTACTAAATATCCTTGATATCCTACTTTTATCTACCTATTCATATGTGGAGATGAATATAGGATTATCTCTATATAAATCTATTTATATATCTGCCTTCCTGCATCATTAATTAATTATGTCAGACTGCAAATATTCTATTATTTTTTGCTTTGTTATTTCTGCATGATCTGCCAAATGCCATTCTCTCACAATCTACTTTACCTGTGTCATAAATATAAAGGGAAGGGTAAACCCCTTTAAAATCCCTCCTGGCCAGAGAAAAATAATCCTCTCACCTGTAAAGGGTTAAGAAGCTAAAGGTAACCTCACTGGCACCTGACCAAAATGACCAATGAGGAGACAAGATACTTTCAAAAGCTGGGAGGAGGGAGAGAAACAAAGGGTCTGGTCTGTCTGTCTATATGCTGCTTTGCCGGGGACAGACCAGGAATGGAGTCTTAGAACTTTTACTAAGTAATCTAGCTAGGTATGCATTAGATTATGATTTCTTTAAATGTCTGAGAAAAGAATTGTGCTGAATAGAATAACTATTTCTGTCTGTGTATCTTTTTATAACTTAAGGTTTTGCCTAGAGGGGTTCTCTATGTTTTGAATCTAATTACCCTGTAAGGTATCTACCATCCTGATGTTGCAGGGGGGATTTCTTTACTTCTATTTACTTCTATCTCTATTAAAAGTCTTCTTGTAAGAAAACTGAACGCTTTTTCATTGTTCTCAGATCCAAGGGTTTGGGTCTGTGGTCACCTATGCAAATTGGTGAGGCTTTTTATCCAACATTCCCCAGGAAAGGGGGGATGCAAGTGTTGGGAGGATTGTGCATTGTTCTTAAGATCCAAGGGTCTGGGTCTGTAGTCACCTAGGCAAATTGGTGAGGCTTTTTATCAAACCTTGTCCAGGAAGTGGGGTGCAAGGTTTTGGGAAGTATTTTGGGGGGAAAGACGTGTCCAAACAGCTCTTCCCCAGTAACCAGTATTTGTTTGGTGGTGGTAGCGGCCAATCCAAGGACAAAGGGTGGAATATTTTGTACCTTGGGGAAGTTTTGACCTAAGCTGGTAAAGATAAGCTTAGGAGGTTTTTCATGCAGGTCCCCACATCTGTACCCTAGAGTTCAGAGTGGGGAAGGAACCTTGACAACCTGTTTGCCAACTAGTGCTTTTCCTGAACAAATAAATTTTAAATCATACCTTTATTGGAAAACATGATTTTTGGTTTTCACATGTCATCTTGCATTCTACTCCTCTTAGAAAGGCAGCTCTGTTTGTACTCTGAGGTGTGAATGAAATGTCATGACTTATGTATTGTCCCCACACCATAATGATATCAGAATATAGATTGTCTTCCGTAACATTAGATGCACGAATAATTTTTCTTGTCACTTCACGAACCTAGGAAAAAAAGAGCTAATTTACCTGGGATGCCAAATATTATTTACCTTTCACGGATAAAACACTAAATAAGCAGAGGAAGTAGTGATAAAAGCTATCACTTTTGCCAGGATATTTTATGTTGTGGAGTACTTCTAATGGCTTGTTTTAAAAAGACACTGACAGGCTGATATTCCTGTTCAAAAGCTGAGATGTCAGTACTACAAAGTGAGTTCAAAGCTATTTCAGCTGAGTTTTCCTGTTTAGTTACCAAATGAGTAGGACATCTCTGATCAGCTTCTTTTCTGAGTCTTTTGAATCACACATGTTTTCTTTTACAATGTCTAAAAAGTTTTCGTTCTATTCTTTTAACAAAGGTGCAGTGTTAGCAGGGCAACCTCCAAATAATGCAGTTACTGGGGCTTCACACTGCTCCATGCCATACAAGCTATTCACATACAAGACATTTTAGGTACCAAACAGAGACCCAAATGTTCCACTCAATATTCCCAGGCAGAAGGAAGTCAAGACCCAATGAATCTGTCTGTGGGGATAGCCAGCTCCTCAACATGCTCCTTATCTCAACTCTGCAGAAACCCTTCTGAGAGATTTACATGAGGGGATGCTTACTCAACATGGCATAGTTGCCTCTTCACCCAACCAAAATTATCAGGGCAAACCAACACAAGTTAATACTGACTGAGACAACATTATCTTTCAGATTTCTCTTTGGGGCTGTGAAACACCCTCTCATGGACAGCAGGCTGCTGAGTCACACTGCTGAAAGAACTGCACAGAAATAGTGGGTTAGGAGACAGTACAGCGGTACACACCCTCTGTGCAGATGGCAGGGGGTCTGTGGCCCAAAACCCCAGCGGTTTTGCAGGATTGCAACTTGATGGGAAACTCACAGGAATGGGGGAAAATTCATTGAAAGTGCACATTGGTGGCATTTCCAGTCTCCCACATGGGAAGAACTTACTCACAGGAGTATAGAGGCCATCTGTGGTTCACTGTAATTTACTGACAAAGGTTTTCATATCTCTGTAACTATGTGCTGTAAATGACCATGGAGATGGCTTTGAGCTACACTGTCTTCTAATATTCTGTCTTATGGTAATTCTAATATTTCTCCCTTACCTTTACTCTGTATGTTCTGCTATGTAGACTCCCTCCTCAGGCCCTACGCTACCAGCACTCCCAGCTATCTTCGAGACACCACTGACTTCCTGAGGAAACTACAATCCATCGGTGATCTTCCTGAAAACACCATCCTGGCCACTATGGATGTAGAAGCCCTCTACACCAACATTCCACACAAAGATGGACTACAAGCCGTCAGGAACAGTATCCCCAATAATGTCACGGCAAACCTGGTGGCTGAACTTTGTGACTTTGTCCTCACCCACAACTGTTTCACATTTGGGGACAATGTATACCTTCAAATCAGCAGCACTGCTGTGGGTACCCGCATGGCCCCACAGTATTCCAACATTTTTATGGCTGACTTAGAACAACGCTTCCTCAGCTCTCATCCCCTAATGCCCCTAGTCTACTTGTGGTACATTGATGACATCTTCATCATCTGGCCCATGGAAAAGAAGCCCTTGAGGAATTCCACCATGATTTCAACAATTTCCATCCCACCATCAACCTCAGCCTGGACCAGTCCACACAAAAGATCCACTTCCCGGACACTATGGTGCTAATAAGCGATGGTCACCTAAACACCACCCTATACCGGAAACCTACTGACCGCTATTCCTACCTACATGCCTCCAGCTTTCACCCAGACCACACCACACGATCCATCATTTACAGCCAAGCTCTACGATACAACCGCATTTGCTCCAACCCCTCAGACAGAGACAAACACCTACAAGATCTCTATCAAGCATTCTTACAACTACAATACCCACCTGCTGAAGTGGAGAAACAGATTGACAGAGCCAGAAGAGTACCCAGAAGTCACCTACTACAGGACAGGCCCAACAAAGATAATAACAGAACGCCACTAGCCATCACCTTCAGCCCCCAACTAAAACCTCTCCAACACATCATCAAGGATCTACAACCTATCCTGAAAGAAGACCCATCACTCTCACAAATCTTGGGAGACAGGCCAGTCCTTGCCTACAGACAGCCCCTCAGCCTGAAGCAAATAATCACCAGCAACCACACACCACACAACAGAACCACTAACCCAGGAACCTATCCTTGCAACAAAGCTCGTTGCCAACTGTGTCCACATATCTATTCAGGGGACACCATCATAGGGCCTAATCACATCAGCCACACTATCAGAGTCTCGTTCACCTGCACATCTACCAATGTGATATATGCCATCATGTGCCAGCAATGCCCCTCCGCCATGTACATTGGTCAAACTGGACAGTCTCTACGTTAAAAGAATAAATGGACACAAATCAGATGTCAAGAATTATAACATTCATAAACCAGTCGGAGAACACTTCAATCTCTCTGGTCACTCAATTACAGACCTAAAGGTTGCAATATTACAACAAAAAGACTTCAAAAACAGACTCCAAGGAGAGACTGCTGAATTGGAATTAATTTGCAAACTGGATACAATTAACTTAGGCTTGAATAGAGACTGGGAGTGGATGGGTCATTACACAAAGTAAAACTATTTCCCCATGATTATTCCCCACCCCCACCTCCTACTGCTCCTCGGACGTTCCTGTTAACTGCTGACAATGGCCCACCTTGATTATCACTACAAAGGTTTCCCCCCCCGCCCCGCCCCGCTCTCCTGCTGGTAATAGCTCACCTTAAGTGATCACTCTCCTTACAATGTGTATGGTAACACCCATTTTTTCATGTTCTGTGTGTATATAAATCTTCTCCCTGTATTTTCCACTGAATGCATCCGATGAAGTGAGCTGTAGCTCAAGAAAGCTTATGCTCAAATGAATTGGTTAGTCTCTAAGGTGCCACAAGTACTCCTTTTCTTTTTGCGAATACAGACTAACACAGCTGCTACTCTGAAACCTGCTATTAAAGAGTAACTTATAATAGATAAAAGAACACAAATAACTATAATCTGCAACTAAGGGAAAAAAGAGCATAGAATTTTTATTTTTTTTTACATAGCACTAATTTCATATTCATATATTGTATGGTATTTTAAAGTGTAGTTTAACAAAAAGGGGGGGAAGCTTGTTGGTGTTATGCTGAATGATCAGATTCCTTGCAATAGTACAAGCGTTTTTTTAATGTGTTTCACTCCATTAGCACAAGACTTAATGAACCTGGAAATATGTGCGATTGATAACATCCACTGTAAAATTTCTCATTGAAATGTCAGTTTTTCATCTATAAACCCCACACTGTACTGCTTAAAGTTATGATGCCATTTAATTTGTGAAAGGACTTGAAAGTGACATTAACACTAAAATTTGTCTCCCATCATTATTAAATATGTGAAGGGTAAAATGAATACAACAAAAGACTGTGGTTTCTGAGTCAATATAGTAAGAGGTAAATCTGACAATTTGAGATGGGCCCGAAGCAGACACACCAGATCCAACCCTCTCCCCTGAACATAGGGAAGTTTGCATCCAGTTTCAGATATAAATGTTTTGGTTCAGACCTTTCACTATTGCCAGCTCTGCTGTATTATAACAATTTCCTGTGCAAAAATCCTAAGTAATTCAAAAATCCAAAAAGTAATATTGCAGTGGTTCCTTACATTAGTAGTTTGAATTACATAATAGATGAAATCATGGTATGTTGGTAATATTTGTGCAATTGTGTTATCGTAATGTGCAAATAAATTGTATTGATGTATATAAAATGAACAATATATTTACCTGCAGTACATTTCCCATTTGTGTTGTTATCCAGAAGCTGCCTTAAGTAACTACTGTGCATGTAATAGTCTCCTTATAGTGAATTAATGATTTCTTATTCAAAGGTTCTTATCACAACTGCAGAATAAATGGCTCTCTGTTTACCTCAGCCACCAAGTTCATTAAAAAGACCACACAACTGTAAATGTACATAGAGTAGGATTTTCCACTGGCCACTTTATAGGCCCAACTCTCTCCACAGTTCTCGAGTACAGACTTTTATAAAACAAGCACTGTATAAAAATCTGGTTTGGCAGTACCTCAGAGCAAATTTCAATTCAGTAGTTATTCAATTTAGACCATTACCAATCTATTTTCAGACAAAGTGCTGGTGATATAAACCGCTGAATGCACTACTGTGATGCAGTTATTGGAATATGTATTAAAGTTTTAATTGCAAAGGCTTTGCCTTCTTTCTTAAATGTCAAATCCATGCCTATACTTCAGGTACTAATTAAATAGCCAATAATGGCCCAAATCCTTACTCAAAGAAACTCCAACTGAAGTCATGCCTAAGTAAGGTTTGAGTATAAAGAGAGGACTCAGGTAGTTGGACTCCTGAATATATGCTTGATTAAAACACACCACTCCAAAATTTAGGCCATGTCTACACTTACAAGCTTACAGTGGCACAGCTGTAAGATTGTTCATATAGCTATGTTATGCTGATAGGAGAGAGCTCTCCCGTCGACAGAATAAAACCAGCTCAACGAGCAGCAGTAGCTATGTTGGCGGGAGAGTGTCTGTGTACACGAGCGCTTATGCCGGCAAATCTTATGTGACTTAGGGGGTTGTTTTTTTCAGAAAAGTTGTGTCGACGTAAGTGCTAACGAACCATATTCAACTGCAGTTTGACTTCATTGATTTAAAAGGGATTGTACAGTCCCAGGCATGCATGTAGCCCAAATCAAGTGTTTCAAATGATTTCGTGGTGTTCTAACCAATGGCAGTTGAGATCCATTAAAGAAGAAGTTGGGATTCCATCCTTTGGGCTGGCTGATTCCATCTTCATAAACTGGAGGGAGCCATCTAGCCAGAGCAGTGTTGGAGGCTCCCCATCTAGGATGTTCCCTGGGGAAATAAAAGATTAGAAAATGTTTTTTCCAATGGTTTTAATTTTAAAATATTCATCAGACATGAGTGTATTTCCAGATACTGGGCTATTTATTTAAAAGATCTCTGAAAAGACACCAAGGCATACCAAAGCCAATTTGCCCCAAAGGAAGGGCTAAAAAGACTTTATTTACTAAAATAAAAAATTTCAGGGCCTGAACTTTTGTTCCTAGCTTAGGCTACTCTCCTTTAAAAATCTACGGGTGCTTTGCCCACATAAGGACTTTGAGACTGTGTACTCATTCATTAGAAAAAAAGGGAAAGAAATGTTACAGCTCTTGCTGGCCTTCATCAAGTGCTCTTGTTTAGAGCTTGGAATTGGGTGTTAGGGCAGGGAAGAGTGGGGCTGCAGGGAAGAGGAATGATCCATGGGTTGGTGAGGATGTAGGGAGGCAATCGTCTTAGGGAGTAGGGATCATGACTGGGAGTGAAGAAACCTAAGGTGAAATTCGGTCTCCAATGAAGTCAATGACAAAACCCCCACTGAGGCCTGGACTGGACCCAGGTAGTCCTCCTTCCATCATAAACATATCTAATCTACCTATCACTTAAAATCAAAATACTTTATATTGGAGAAAGGATGTGAGACTGTCTGGATCAATAAATTGGCGACTGAGCTCAAAATAAGCAGGTCAGAAGCACAGACAGGCCCAAACCAAATCCTCAGAATTTTTGGTGACTCTGGATCTTAATTCTGTAAATAGTCCCTATTTTTACAATGAATTAAACTAAAAAACCCTAATTTCCCCTCCTCTCCCCCGCAATCTGTGATATTTAAAATTCAGATTCATGTTTTGCAGCTTCAGACCATCTCATGATGCTGTAATGGCCCATGAGAAATTAGTTTAGCACTCTCAATCCGGATCATAAACACCTCTGCTCCAGCCCAACTGGCACCCCTGAAAGCCAGGGACTAAATAGGCATTGAAATTGAATTTCCCTGTTACTGGAGAGGTAGGATAGGGTAGGGTTGAAGCACATTGGTGGGGCACCATGGGTAAGTTGGTGCAGTTCTGTAGCAAAAGGCAGTACTTAAGTAGGTGTCTAGGATGCTCAATCTAGTACATTTCATAACTTGCTAAATACACACAATATTCAAAAGCAGAGATAAAATATTAAAAGCATATTAGGTTTACTCTGATATGCTAAGGCTGAGCCACAAAGAACTAGGAATGTTCAGAGACAGAAAGTGGAACTAACTACAGGGTGTTACACATACATCTATATGCTATGGAGACACTAAATTGGGAACAATTATTTTATTAATCCTCCACTGATCTTCAGCATACCAAAGTGGCTTAATTTGCAAAGCTATATGGGACAGTAATACACTTAATTAACCCGAATAATTCACACTGGAAGGTTGAAATGTGCCTTAATAAAGCATTCAAATTAGTTACAGTTGATTTGTCTTTATTGAAATTGCATAAAATACTGCACATAATGTAGTGCTATTCCACTCAATTAAAAATAATGAAATGTTAATTTAACTGCTTAACCAGTGATTTTTCTCCTGATTGCTTTTATATTTTAGCAGCTCACTAGAATGTTACTGCAGTAAAATCCCTTTCAGATGCTTTTTATTATTATGTAAAGATGGAATTAATGCCCTCCTAAACAGTGTATCAAGCCTGTGTAGTTTAACAAATACACTTGATTCTATATTTATGGATTCCCTCTCTATTCTCTGCATTCACATATTATAGTTCTACTTATTTTTAATAGTATCTGCTGTTTCAAAACTGAGCACTTTGGAAAAGTTCATTAAAAGGCAATTTATGACCAAAATGTAGAAAGAAAAGACTATGAAAAAGATCCAGAGATGAATCCAGTTTATATTATTCAAGCAAATCCCCCCACCCCTGAAGTCCATGGAATTAAGTGAGCAGGATTTATCCCCAGGCAGTTGAAATAGAGGGTTACTGTTTCACAGATCCTTATGATGTAATCAAATATGATTTCTTCTATGTCAAGTGGAGATTTTTCACTCACTCATACTGGCATTACACATTTTTGGATAGCTCAAAATTTGTTTTGTTGTGCCTTAGAAGGGACCTGAAGATTTAAGATGCAGTTTATTACCTGGATTTATATCTTTTGAATGCCCTTTTTTTTAGAGTGCCAGGTTTTGGTATCAAGATATAGAAAGGAAATATTTGAATTAATGTGGTATGACTATATAATACTATAGTGGAGGACTCTATGTTTCAAATCTTTCTGAGATGTCAGGGACACAACTCGGGAGATGCACAAAGAAATAGCTGCAAGCATGGATCCTTTGTTATTACACTTAAATTTTCACATGAAAGGCACTTGAACAAATGGCCATAAGGATGCAAGAATGAGAATTATATAATGAAATTCCTTTGTTGGTTAAAGACAATAACCTAACTAGCTGGACAACTCATTTCTGTAATAACTAGATTTTAGAGCTAGAAAACACATTCTTTTATCTTTTTTGCACATGATGCATTTGGGAATGCCCAGCCCTTTCACTCCACATGCATCAGCTGCCAATACAATTCCATAGCTGCTATTTTTAAACATTTGAAACAGAAATTCTGAATTTCCTGTTTGAGTTACACTTGAGTGAAAAGTTCAAAATCTACTCAAATTGATTATAGGAGAATAAAAATGTGACTGAGATATTCTCCCAGTCCCCAACACATACAGGGGAGTTAAAGACATCTTTCAGCTAGAAAAATAAACAGCATTATGGAACTTATGATAATTTTCAAAAAGAACCATTTTCTAAACAGTTTATCTACATTATTTACCTAACTGAAATTTAAATTTGGCTGGGGTTTATAACTCTCAGATGCCTTTGAAAATTCTAATCTCTCTTTTGAAAATAATTTCCTTGAGATAACAACATCTTCCCATAATGCAGCACTCTCCGCTACCAACTAGTGCACTGCAGAACAATGGGAAAGTGGAGGTGCAGGCCAGCAAAGCTTTGGCAAAACCCTGCTCATGTAAAAAGTGCAAAGAATCTCTGAAGTATCCAGTGAAAGCATGGAATATGAGATCTCATTCAAGATGGTAAACTCCCTGGTGCAGCATTCATGTATCTACTTTGGAAAAGGAAAGGGCTAAACATAATATGGCATGTTTTGAATCAATAGCTCGATGGAGTCCAGGGTTTTCAGAACAGGAGTCAGATTCCCAGCTAGTGTAAAATGATGTAGCTCCACTAAAATCAATTGAGCTAAACTGTATTATACCATTTGAAGATCTGCCCCATGAAGTATAAACAGCTAAGCCATCCTTCCCTGTCCCTAACATAACTGGAATGCCTTAATCTTCAAAATCCCTTCCATTTCCCTAAATAATGCAAAGTACTCAGATCAGTGCCACTTAGCTGAGGACCAAGACAAAGCTAAATAATTGCTTGGACATGCCTTTCCTCCAAACCCCCTCTATTAAAAAATAAGTCTGCACATACTTTTGGCTGTTATCCCATCACATACTTTTGGACAGCAAAGCTAAGGACAATAAATCTGTTAATATCTATTTGTGTGGGCAATGCTACATTTGGGAATGGCTGATGCCATGTGGATAGTTTCCACACAAGCCTACATTTACTCCTAATATGTTATGCATTTGCTTGAAGGATTTCACAGTGAAGTAAAGTTATCTCAATGTTGCTTGTTAAACAGTCCATAAACCAAGCTATTTGCCCCAAATATGCATACTGTACATATTTAAGATTAATTAATCAAAATCACAGCTATAATCAAAGAAATTTGCTGATTGCTTTTTAAGTACATCTTAACTAGATTCCTCTTAGAAGTAAATAGCTGTTCCAAACTGAAATTAACTTTAAATTACACCCATGCAATGCTGCCCTGACTTACTGACCTAAGACTGAATTGCATGCTACTAATGGGTGACTGGACTGACATGATTCTGATACATCATCAACCCGAAAGAGACAACTTTAGTTGGGGATTGGTCCTGCTTTGAGCAGGGGGTTGGACTAGATGACCTCCTGAGGTCCCTTCCAACCCTGATATTCTATGATTCTATGAACTGTAGAGCTAGGAAAAATTACAGATACCTGTATAAAACTAACTTTTTTTTTAACTTTTGTGTTTTGAGACCTTCAAAGCTTGTTTACATTGTAATGCAATGGGTTTGATCCTCAGTTGCCATACATGAACGTAGCTCAAAGTATTTCAATGGAGCCACTCTGATTTACACCGCATGCGGCCCAATGATATTAAAAGTCTTACTCTCCATTGCCTGGCATTTTTTTTTTTTGTAGTTGATTAGTGCCAAGTGGCTGTGAAACATTACTAAATAAGAATGGTAGCATTTTATACTCACTTTGTATGTGTGCAAATGACTACACAAGGTTCCAGATAGTGGAGAGTCATGCTCACTGTGTCCAAACTGAATGAGTTATCAGTTGCAACTATAATATTAAGTACTATCTCAGATGTTAAACAATTCTATGGGTGTCTAGTGGGATCAGCTGACACACATATTTGATCTTATGTTGTAGTTGCATTTGAGGATGGTCTCTTGCACAACTCTTATCAGAGAGCTTGCCATGCAACACTAAGATCATTTGCAATGTGGCAAAACTGACTAATTCCACAACAAAACAAGGTTTTTTTGAACCAAGGTTAATTCTTTGTTTGGAATTTTTAGTTTGGCACAAATCCCCAAAATCCCAGCGATAGCTAAGGAACCTCTCCTGACCCCACCTCTACCTCCACCTCCGCTTTCATTGCAAATCAAATCAGGGTGATTCTTCTGAAGTAAAAATCTCTCTCGCTATTTAAAAGCTTTTGGCTGGATAACTTGAGTTAGCACTTTGGAAAACCTGTGTTCTTCTTACCATAAGAAGTAAGCAGTCAGATGCAGTTAGGAAGTGTGTCGTGACATGAGAGAAGGTCAGTGTTTGTGGAGGCTAAACTGGACCAGTAGCAATGATAATACATTTATTTTTCAGCCACGCGAATCGTGAAAGCTGCAAATTAATCACAGCCGTAATTTTTCTAATGGCCTCATCAATAAAAAAACCAAGCTCTTGTTAATAAGCTCTTTAAGGAGAAGTAGTTATAAATAAAACTTTGACAGGAAGAAAAGTCAATTTTAAAGTCTCACTGTAGCCGCCCCAGATATTAGCAAATATGAATTCTGGGATTTAATGCGTTGTTGAAGAGTTTATGCTCTTGAAATTCACAGAGGCCTGGTCAATATATCATTTTTGTTTTTGTCGAAGTATTAAAATATGATACAATACTATTTAACTGAAGTTCAGTTCACCAAACAGTCTGGTTAACTAAATGTTGGTTATGTCCACAGACACAGTAAAGCTCCAGGCCCTTTAAAAGCTGACCAGTCTGGAAGCCAGGCAGCATTCCCTTCACTGAATGCCAGATGTAGGAAACTTTTCACTGTGGATAAACCATTCTGGGGCAGGCTGGTATCTCTGTACTGTGCTCTGAGGCTCAAAGCACAGATTATACAAAGATCATAGAATATCAGGGTTGGAAGAGATCTCAGGAGGTCACCTACTCCAACCCCCTGCTCAAAGCAGGACCAATCCCCAATTTTTGCCCCAGATCCCTAAATGTCCCCCTCAAGGATTGAACTCACAACCCTGAGTTTATCAGGCCAATGCTCAAACCACTGAGCTATCCCTCCCAGCCTCCCTCCCAATGACCAGACACCTCCCCCTCATCCAAAACCATGTTCAACTGAATGTTTTGAATGTGTCCCAAAACCTTCAGCCAACCAAGGCTCTGATGCACAAGCATTTTAACATCACTTTGTGGTTTGCGTGTAAGAAATCTGTACTGTACCTTTGAATGTCTATCTGCTAGGGAACAGCTATGAGAAAAACTGAATAGTGGAAACACTGTTTTCTTTCTTTTCTCATGGAGATATTACAGTGGTTTTTCTTTCTTCATTGTTTTCTTTAATCTAACATGAAATTAAGTAACCATTTCATTTTCTTCTGGGTCAAAAACCATACCTTTATGAATAACAGGAAGAGAACTGTATCCTAAACAATGCAAGTTACATACCTGTTATTGCACGCACCAGTGATGAGGCGGTATTTATTGGCTAGGCAATTATTTTGACATTTTGGTGGCAGCATGTAAGGCAGACATCCAGAAATATTGGCAATCATGCTGAGCAGATCAGGTGATAAAAGATCTGGAAAAAAAAAAAACCAGCCAACCCAACATGACCCGTTTGTTTGCTCTATTTGTTAAAGAATAATGTTGTATCTGTTACAGTAGAATCCATTACAAAAGTCAACATTAGTCAGCTGTTATCCCTGTCATTTCTGCTAATGTATTTGTTATTCACAAGTATTAACCATGTAGTTTATATAAATAAGGCCATTTTAGCTATTCATCTTCCCTAGACATGTAGATACATGGAATTATTTCTGCTCCCTGGCTAGATGAAAAAGGTATATAGTATTTATTAGGTACTAGATCTGGGCAGTTTTATGAGAACTAATTAAATTATTAATTGAATTAGTTAAAATTACTGTAGTTTCTGAGATCTGAGAAACTGCATAAAACTTACAACAATATCTAAAGTGAATTGGGCATATGACAAACAAAAAGGAAAGAATCCAAAAAGCTAGTGAAAAATTAGGGCCAATATAGTTACAGGTGCGCTGACCAAAATACAGAAAGGAGCTAACATTGCACTTTAAGAGTCAGGTGCTCTCTTTATGAAGGCATGGAAAGCGTGTCATTAACAACTGCATTCTTTTATTGAAACATAACACCATTCCAACACAACAGTGACCACAGCCTGCAACTCCCTGATCCCACAGCCCCACCTTCTGAGGTGGAGGATGACCTGTGGTCTCTGCAGCCACACCAACATCCGTATGTAACAAGAGCCACTCCTCTGCGCTGAAGCTACAGGCAAGAGATGGAGCCCAGTGGCCATCAGTGTTCATTGTGAGTCACATGATTTCAACCCCTTTTGGAGCCAACCTCAGGGTAAAGCAAGAAACTCCAGCCCTCAAATGAATATCAGATCTGCTGGAGACTGGCTGCTCTTCTGCAAGAGGTGGGGAAAGGGAAGGCAGCTAATAATTGCTGCTGCAGGAAGCAGGCAGAGCTTTATCCCTTTTCTCTCAGGAGCCAAAAAGAGGTTTAGGGGAGGGGAGGGAGAGTAGAAGCATCCAACACCATTTTCACAAGAGAGGAAGAAGGGGTGCAGAAAGAGTCGAACAGCTCAAACGGCTCTCTGATCCTGTCCCCTCTTTTCCTCCTGGGTCAGTCTGTTCTCCCCCCTCCTCTCACATCAATCCTGGGAATGGGGAGAGGGGTGAAGAGGACCCTGATGCAGCTGCCTACCCCCCAGGCTGGGGAAAGAGGGGTAAAGAACCCTTGAAACTGAAGGAGCATCAATGTGGATGCTGGGTGGCCAGGGGCAGATGTGGGACTGGATGGGTAGAACTGATACTGGGGCTAGAAAAGTGAATTATTAATTGATGAGCTGGAGAAGGGACAGATGGGGTGGGGGTGGGGGGACAGAATTAATGAATTAGAATTTGGGGGGCTGGGGAGAAGCAGGAATCTAGACACCATTAGGCAGTATGTGGGTAGGTGCTGTTCCAGAGTGCCACCTTGTGACCCTGCCTCAGTTTTTCCTCTGAGTTCTGAGAATAATACACCTACATCCAGAGTCTTTAAGAACAAGATTCCTCCTCTCTTGGGGCCACTTTATTCAGGTTAACCAACCCTCCTTTTAGTTTCACAATTTCACTTTCTTGGGGCTGTGTGCTTCTTATCCCTGTCCTCCCTGACCTGTAAACTCGGCCTTCAAGTCTGGGGACTTCACAGCCCTCCTGCTTGGGGCCTGTGTGAGTATGTCTGCTAGGAGCGAGCCTCTCAGCCCAGGCAGACAGACTCAAGCTAGCAGGGCTCCAGCTAGCATGCCACAAATAGCAATGCAGATGTTGAGATCTGGCCTTTAGTTAAGGCTCTCAAAGCCAATCAGGTCAGGAGGTGGACTTGTGCATAGTCAACATTATCCACAAGGGGGAATTACAGCATAGCACTTTGGTGTGCACTGCTATTCACACCCCCATAGTCTGAACTGTGGGACAGCATGGACAAGCCCTTAGTTTATGTGTATGGCATGAATTTCCCAAGAAAAAAACCCAAGAGAGAGAACTGTAGTGCTTGATGTTTGTTTGCAACAGTCTAGGTCTTCCATCTCTTGAACAGAGAAAAAAAAGTCCATTTATAATACTAAGAAAGAAAATAAATATTATTACAATGTTATTATTTATAGAGATGGTATTAAGTCATGACATATTTGGATCTAGGTCTGAATTTCAAACATCCCAAATGCCAGGGGGGTTGGTTGTGGCCATCTTAAAATAATAATTATAGTAATAATGATGATGTTGTATTACTTAGACAACTCTCCAACTTTGAACTTTCCAGTGCATTACATAAAACAGTAAAATAACATATAAAATACATAAAATCAATGCACCATGAAAAGTAAGAAGTCCTTCCATGTCTGGAGGAAACATATTTCAGGAACTCAGTGCCCCAGAGGAAAAAGATACAAACAGTACCCTTCTGTGTCTGCCAACTTCAGGCTCCAGAAGGACCAAAGCCTCTGACCTAAGAAGCTCAACAAAACACACAGGGCATTCATTATATTTGTGAGATGATTTGTAGACAATCCAAGTGCATGTGTGGGATTGCAAAGGATGCTAATGGCTAAATGCTGCTGTTTAGATCCTCAAGCACCATAGCAGTACAATCAGAAGCAAAACACAATAGAGGTTAACTATTTGTAAGATGCTTTTAAGATCTGAACAGCATGTGACTCTAAGGTTTGGGGATGAATAGTACTCCTGCCTGCATAAAATAAAAATGAAGTCAACACACTTTCAATCTAGGAGATAACCCTTAAGCTATCAACAGGGATTTCTGCCTGTGCGTTGTATTTACCACTTGGATGCGGTGAGTGTTCCTGCTTCTGGTGAACTTTTTTTTCCAGCACTTGTGTTGAAGTTTCCATTCTTTCAGCAGCTTGGGAAATATCTTGACTTCCTTGTTCAGGAAATTTTGAAAAAGCCAGCAGCAGAGCAGGAGCTATTATTCCCCTCCTTTGAAGATTTCTATAACAGATAAAATATGCATTTAAGTGTAATTAGGGCTTAAGTGGAAAAGATTGAACCTGGGAAGATTTTTATCATCTTTTGCTATTTGTTAAAAATATTTGTATCCATGTTAACAAGGGAAAATGCATTCCGTTCAGTGTCCCCTTTTTATGAAACTTATTAATAATTATATACAGAGCTCTGTCTAGATGGAGAAGGAAAACACTCGTGGTCTGAAATCACAATATAACAAATCATAATGTGTGTACACATTTTGGAAATAGTTAAAGATTTGACTTAGAAATACTATATTTTAGGAAAAAAACCCAACATATAAGCTAAGGTTCCTTGAAGCCTAACAGGAGTTTTCCGAATATCTACTTAGTTGTTCAGTTACTCCATGAAAGGGAGTAACATGGAAAGTTATCATGCCAAAAGAGACTTTAGGTTGCTCATGGACAACAAATTAGACATGACTTTGCAAAGCAATATGGAAACAAAACAAGCCTGTGAAATTTCTAAGGCATCAAATTGTAACAAGAAGGTGGTAATCCCTCTGTTAAAACTGCACTCTGAATATTGCATTCAGATATGTGCCTCATTTTTTCATTTTAGCTGGAAACACCATCACTTGGGATGGTTCAGATTAGACTGAAGCAAATGCTAAAGACATTCAGTGGAAAATAACTGCAGTAATGTTCTGTCATTTCTATGGCTACACCAGAAATAATGCTGCTGGACAGAGGACAGAAGGAATGTCACTCAATATCTCAAGTGGCAAATAGGAATAAACTTTGCCAGAAGAACTAAACCACTTCCCTTTTATGCTTGTTGTGAATTGATGATGCCCTGAAGCAAAATTTGTATTACATAAGGATACAAAGGGATACCTTGTGGACAAAATACTAATCGATGCTAAATACAATAGTCACAATGTAGCATTAACCGAAGAGTGAAGCCAAATGGTAGGTTTGGTTTAAATGTCACATTTAAGATCACAGACAGCTTAAGGCATAAAATATACAGTTAAGTGCTCAATCAAGAAACAGTCCACTCAATCAAACTTGAGACCTCAGACAAGTGTCTATAGTAAAAAAAAACAGCTCCACATAATGGGTAGCTGGCTGAGTTCCCATTCACTGTGCACCTGCTCATATTCAATCAGTGAAGTGCTGTAAATGCTATACCTAGGAGTTTTCACAAATATTTAACCATTTAGGGTTTGTTGCAAAACTACCTAAAGTCAGTGGCAAAGTTCCCAATGACTTCAATGAGTCTTGAATCAGATCCCTAGAATGTGAAAAAACCCTCAAGGCAAGCCAAGCTCAGTTTGGTGATGTGTTCTCTAGGCTCATGCTTTACATATAGTTTGGATGGAAATCTGATGTGCAGCACTTTGTTTGACATAGAGAGAAATTAACCGACTTCCAGGCCTTATCTTCATTGCGCTCCACTGCAGCTCAGCTCTGCATGCGAAAGAATAGTGGAACTGGGTCCTGATTAGAGGTAGGCAAAACATTTTGACCACAATTTTATGGTGAAAAATTTAGATTTGGTAACACCACTGTGTTTTGTAAATTGTTTGTTTAAAGAAAAAACAAAAAAACAGTGCAACCAACCAACCAAAAAAAATCTGAAAAAATCAAAATGTTTTGTATTTACAATGTAAAAATTAAATTTTGATTTTTCTGGTTCAAAAGGGCTTTTCATTTTGAAATTTCCTTTAATTTAATTTTAAAATTATAAAAAAAACATGTAAAATGCTCAAAATCAAAATGAAATGTATTCAACCAAAAACATTTTTTTCCCTCAAACTTTTTCATTTGCCAACAAATTCAAATATTTTTTGATTTTTGGTCTGATCCAAAATGATTTTTGCTCTGATTTTTTGAAATTACCAACTTACCAAAAAATCAGTTATTTGCCGAGTTCTAGTCCTGAGAGTGACAAGGGTAAAATTAATCAACAAATCTCACAGACTGTGTAATTCAGAAACAACTCCACTGAAGTCAAAGGAATTATAGAAGTATAAAAACCAGTGTATGAGAGATAAAATTCAGGCCTGAGGTGTTTAGATGTGAGCATAGTTGCATAAATCCTAAAGTGTATGAGCAACTTGCAGAGATTAATTGCAGAGACTAATTGGGGATTGGTCCTGCTTTGAGCAGGGGGTGGACTAGATGACCTCCTGTGGTCCCTTCCAACCCTGATATTCTATGATTCTATGATTACACGTATTTTTCAAATTCTCAAATATCAGTTCTCAATTACCTTAGCCTTCTCAGGAGGCAATATTTAAATACATATGGATAATTTTCAAAAAGATTTCTCATCTGTATTGGCCATACTCCTTCAGTTTTATATATAGTATCTTTCTTTTGCCTTGAACTAACATTTATTGAAGGCAGTGTTTGAAAATTCCTAACATGCTTTTAAGCCTGAGTTACCTTATACCCCTCAAGAGATATCCCAGAACAGTGAAGTTTTACAGAATATTAAATGAAACTCATTTCATTTTTGGACACCCCTTTGAGAACTTGAGTGTCAGTGAATAACTGGTAATGTTTAGTGACCTTCTGGAAGAGTAGTTTCTTATTTGGGGCATAGAAATTGATTTTTCACTTCCCATCATATACAGATCGTCCCTTTTGTCCACTTGCCTGGGTATACAGAGGCACCAGCAGCAGACAGCAGCTTGCAAGGCATCTGAACTGGTGGCATCTGGAACAGGCTTTGCAAATGAGGTTATTTCCCCTGTTGGTTAGAACTATGAAACCAGGATAGCTCCTGTGCAGTACACACTAAATAAAAGTATTTATTTCTGACTGAAGACTCTGAGCCGCCTTTAGTCTGTCATTAAAACTCAGACACTTCCAGGGATGTCATTTGTCTTTCCCCCCCAGATAAAACATACTCTGCTTCCTTAAGATATTCCTCCACCTTGAAAGACCCAACTTCAGTCATTCCTAGCTCTAGTCTGGTTCAGAAAATCTCATCTACTTTCAATAGAATTAGGCCTACCTCAAAATATTTAGCATGTAGGTTCAGTTCACATAAGAATCTTTGAGTTTAGGGCTCGTCTACAGCTTGTCCAAATTAAACATCTTGAGTTTATACCAAATGGGGCTGGAAATCTCAGGGGAAGAAGTTTTTTGAAAGATTTCTGACAGGGTTCAATTGAGGTCTTTTCAGACATTACATCTCATCTGCAGTTTCTCATTACACCAAAAATTTAGGACACTTTATATACTGTACCCATTCCTTCTACTTTCCTTCATATTATTTTTCTTAACTTTTGAAAATGCCTTTGTATTCACTGGTTAAATGGAAACTGCATATGTTGTTTTCTTGATTATTTTGATGCAAACTCATTGATGATTATCTCTGGAATCTAATTTCTTGATAAGATGACTTTCAATGGACAGGAGAGGAAAATTATAAAGAAAAGCTTAGCTCCTTGTAACACAGACAGAGTTTTTAACTCTTTGGCACATTAAAATGAATAGTTAGCATTTGTATTGGGAAGTGAGAGAATCCCATTTCTGTAACAGGAACAGTTGACAGCAAAATATACTTTTTAACAGCTTTGTACATTTCTCAAAGGCCACTTACTTTACTCTTTGAATCAAGCTACTTCATCTCTTTGCAGACAGATATCATAGTGATGGGAATATTATAAGTAATGTTGGTCAAAAAATGCAAATAAAATATTTTTCTTCTGGAAAAATGGATTTTTGTCAAAACTGAAATTTTCTGCAGGAAAGATCCTTTTTAGTAGAACTTTTCATCCAAAACCTCTAAATAATACATTTTGTTTAGGGCCAGTTCTTTGTTAATGTCACAGATCTGGTTATGCTCCTCCTGCTGTATACTTGCCAGACTGCTGTGAGGGGATCCAAGCTCTGAATCCCATGTGCCCTTAACTTGCTGGTGGTGGGCAGATTAAGCCCTGTGCCTAGCTTTGGGCCTCTCGGCACATATTCCAGGTGAAGACCTAATGTCTTACACTCCTCTTGGCAGGGAGGACCCTAGAGGCAAATGCTTAGACTTTGAAACTAGTGCTATCTCCTCCAAAGCCTCTCCAAAGGTTTGAGCCTTGTGGCTTATAGTTTACCTCTTCAGAGAGACATAACAATGAAAACAAACAGATACACAGACATCCTTGAGAGAGGATTCTAAAACACCATTGTCCTTTACTTAACAGCATGAGAAATACACAGATCTATACAAAATAATGAACACACCTATATGCATTTCCCTGCCTCAGATGTCTTACCACTCTGGAGAGGTTTCTGGGCCTGGGCAGAGCCTTTTGGGGTGTCCAGGTTCTTTCCCCCTCAGCTCATAACTTCTTTTCAGAATCATGGAGGCTTTTCAACTCAGCTGGCATTTGCTGACTTTGGGTGGTCCTTTAGTTAAACTGCACATCTCCCCCCACTATGAAAGCATGCCTGTCTCATGAAAGGGAATATAAAAATCTGTACCAATGTTCCTGAAACTGGGTTGGGAACTCTCTAATTAAAGATGTAGTCTGTTCCATAACTTGTGTTTCTAATGTTTTGATTAGATTCACTAGAGCTGTATGGTTTTCCTTTGCGGGCCATAGTGCAGTGACATTTATGTATATTAATTACATTTTAAATCTATGTTGCAGTGTATGTTATTGTAAGTTAATAAAATATGTGTGTGTGTGCGTGTATTTTTAAAAAAAATTAAAAAAATATATCTTGAGTGACTGCCATTGTATTTTCACTGGGTAGTTAATGTATTTTAGTGGTTAATAGTTGGCTCTGAGAGTCTGGATTCTTGAGTTCTATGCCTGGTTGTGCCAATGTCTTACTTTGGAAAGTCACTTAAGCTAACTATGCTTCAGTTTATCCTACCTGTAAATTCGGCACAATAATGTTTACCTAAGACACAAGTTTTTGAGCGGCTTGATTACTTAATGATTTGAAATACTTTGAGCTTTTTGGATGAAGGAGTTGTATAAATAAGTGGCACATATAATTATTACTAGAAATATACATCTAAAGCCAATGACTTAAATGTAAGGAACTCCAGGAATCCTTTATGACATGTAGCCAGAAATTACTGCTGAATTACATTGTTGTTAGGTTTCCATGTTGACTAGAGAACATCACATTTTGGTCAAAGTGCAGAGAGCCTTTAGATCACTAATTGTCTTGTTCTCTGTTACAACCAACATGGCTTAGATAGCTTAACTTCAACCAGACTATCATCGTTTTACACTTTAGATTTAGCAAATCATCAGGCAGAGAGAACAATAACAAATGGATGGAGACAAAAGTACCATGTAATAATTGCTGACAGTAAAGTACAAATTAATTTGAGAGATTTCTCATGGAATATACTGAGTCTGTTTCCTTGCTGTCTGGCACCGGGAGATAGATTCCTGGGTCCAACAGAGCTCTGGTTGGTCAGGACCTAAGGTAGGGAGAGCACAGGGAGACAGCCTGGTCTAGAGGATAGGCTTCTGAGTCTTCCATTGCTGGCTTTGGCAATTATCTGCTCTGTGACCTTGGGTGAGTTACTTCACTTCTCCCTGTGTACTTTCCCACTCTTTGTCTGTGTTGTCTGTTTAGAGTGTAAGCTTTTCAGGGCATGGACAGTTTCTTACTCTGTGTATGTTCAGTGCCTACAATCCTTATTGTGATGCCTAGGCACTACTATAATACAAGTATAATAAAAATAATAAATCATAATAAGTATGATAATTGTAATAGTAATGAAAATTACAATAATGATGATTATTTGTATTATGATAATGACAAAGACAGAACAATGACCCCTGCCTTAAAGAACCAACAATCTAATTATATGATGAGAGACAACAAGTGGGTACAACAAACAGGCCTGGGCAGCACAAAGAAATAACGAGACAATTATAAACTGCACAACAAACAGTGAGAGTTGGATCAGGCACTAAATAATATTAAAATCTGGGAAAGCTATTTCAAAAATATTGCATTTTGCTAGCAGTTCATTGATCAGGACATGCAAGTGAATGAGGACAGACACAAAGATGGATTTAAGCAGCAGGCCACAACTTTATTAAACTTAGCACCCCTCCCTGGTGTTATCTGCCCCCTCTACTCTTACCAGGTATTTAGTAATCCAGTGCAGGGTATACAGGGCTTCTTACATATAGTCCATAACGCAGGGTAGACTCTCCACTGCCTACTCCTAAGATTCAGTACATTCTGCTGAATCCCCTTCCCACTGTGAAGGGGGCAGAAGGTACCAGAGAGAGACATTATTCTGTGAAGACTTCAGGTCTCCCCTTTCCCCACAGGCCCAAGCTCCATCAGCTTGAAATCCTAGGTCTCCTTTATTTCTAGGAACTAACTCTTTGGCCTTTCATCCACACTGTGCACCAGCCACAAGTTGTGGTGAACTAAACATTTATATAAATTCCTAGTTTTTAAATTTGAAAGTCCTATTCCTGTTTAATGATGACGCTATGAAGAAACAAAAACAAAACTACAAAGGCATCAGCCAATTTGGCTCCATACTACAACTAAGGGGAGGGAGGGTGAGACAAAAAAACCCAAGCAAGGGTTTAAATTAATGATCGTGGGAAGCAAGGAGCCAATTAGTGCCCATCTTCCTGTGGCTGGCCAATGGGCATCAGAGTGCCCATGGGAAGGAGTGACCTACACCTGTGTACACTTCCTCTCTAATTCTGAAGCTGTCTGGCCCCCTATAGGTCTAATCAAGTTTACATTTAAAAACTTAGCAACATTGAAGGTAGCTGTAGTCAGTGACTTTAATATGTTGCTGTTCAATAATTACAGCATTCATAAGTATATGGGGAGGGTCTAAAATAATACAAGAGTCCAAATGGTGATATTAAATACCGACCTGAGGAAATGAATTTGTCCATTATGATCACAGTTCAAGTTCAAGTTGAAGTAATAAATAAAATCTAGTTTTGTTCACTCAGTGTGCTTGCAGTTTGGAAACCTAGTTCATGAATTCAGCAAACATAATTTTGTACTGTTGTACTTGGAATAGGTTTCAGAGTAACAGCCATGTTAGTCTGTATTCACAAAAAGAAAAGGAGTACTTGTGGCACCTTAGAGACTAACCAATTTATTTGAGCATAAGCTTTCATGAGCTACAGCTCATTTCATCGGATACATACTGTGGAAAGTGTAGAAGATCTTTTTATATACACATAAAGCATGGAAAAAATACCTCCTCCCACCCCACTCTCCTGCTGGTAATAGCTTATCTAAAGTGATCACTCTCCTTACAATGTGTATGATAATCAAGTTGGGCCATTTCCAGCACAAATCCAGGTTTTCTCAAACCCCCCCCCCCACACACACACAAACCCACTCTCCTGCTGGTAATAGCTTATCTAAAGTGACCACTTTCCTTACAATGTGTATGATAATCAAGGTGGGCCATTTCCAGCACAAATCCAGGGTTTAACAAGAACGTCTGGGGGGAGGAAAAAACAAGGGGAAATAGGTAACCTTGCATAATGACTTAGCCACTCCCAGTCTCTATTCAAGCCTAAGTTAATTGTATCAAATTTGCAAATGAATTCCAATTCAACAGTTTCTCGTTGGAGTCTGGATTTGAGGTTTTTTTATTGTAATATCACAACTTTCATGTCTGTAATCACGTGACCAGAGAGATTGAAGTGTTCTCCAACTGGTTTATGAATGTTATAATTCTTGACATCTGATTTGTGTCCATTTATTCTTTTACGTAGAGACTGTCCAGTTTGACCAATGTACATGGCAGAGGAGCATTGCTGGCACATGATGGCATATATCACATTGGTGGATGTGCAGGTGAACGAGCCCCTGATAGTGTGGCTGATGTTATTAGGCCCTGTGATGGTGTCCCCTGAATAGATATGTGGGCACAGTTGGCAACGGGCTTTGTTGCAAGGATAGATTCCTGGGTAGTGGTTCTGTTGTGTGGTATGTGGTTGCTGGTGAGTATTTGCTTCAGACTGGGGGGCTGTCAAGTTTCCCAATCCCAGGCTGAATAGGAAACTGCCTTTTCATCCTAGAAATGTTTTTCATTTTCAAGAGCTGAACTCATTTGTATTGTATTGTGGCCTTCTTCAGTTATTTATGAGCTAAAGCGAGATGATTTGAGTTTTCGCAGTACTATGAATTCCATAACTTCCAGAAGTTCAAATATGCAGTAAGATTCATTTCTCATATTTTTTAGGCTTTGTACTCACTAATGTCCTAATTCAACTGCACCATATTCTTTTACATATAAAGAAAATAGTTTAGTTTATTAAATTGCACATACCTTTAAAGTGACTTGAAAATACAGAAATATTTTAAGAACTTAAGGACACAGCTGCTTTAGCAGACTATCCAAACAGACCAACAGCCCTCTCAGTCCAGTGTTCTGTTTCTGCAAAGGCCAGGGGTCTGATGTTTAAGAGGAAGGTATAAGACACACTCACAGGGCCAAATTAAGTCAATAGCAAACCTTCCATTAACTTCTATGGGACCCATTGACCTACTGAATTGGCCTAAAGGCACCAAATTGTGTAATATTGTATAAGATAGGGCATATTTCTTATGAACTTCAGTTAATGATCATTTTGTGCCCTGAACCATGAAGATTGACAGCCCTGCTATTTTATACTTGTTAATGTAACTGCA
Source organism: Eretmochelys imbricata (assembly GCF_965152235.1). NCBI lineage: Eukaryota > Metazoa > Chordata > Testudines > Cheloniidae > Eretmochelys > Eretmochelys imbricata. The sequence goes on from NC_135574.1 coordinate 37,441,852, forward strand.
GATGCTATTTTTCTTCATATAGAACTGAAGCCTGCAGTTACTGAGCACCCTGACTCTGATCCAGCAAAACACTTAAGCATGTGCTTAGTGGATATGGTCAGAGTGCTCAGAGGCTTACATGATCAAGCCCATCATGTAAAATGCTTACTACATTTTTACTCTTTCTAAGCTGTTTTCCACCAATAGCACCCTGCCTTCGAAGGTTCCACGGGTCAATCAAATATTCATTTTATCAGATATAATTTGTCATCTGATTTTCAATCATTGTGTTCTTTGTATAATAGGTAAAGAAAATGGGACCTGCTGATTGGTCTTTTCTATATTATTCATTATTATAATTCCCTAAGAAGCCTCTATTAAGAAGAACATTAAAAATGAACTTTGAACATTGCAACACTTTCTATCTTGTATATCTATTATTTTGTTAACATTCTGAAAGGATGTAAACAGTATGGTGCCCTATTTGAAATTAGCTGGATTGCAATTTAGTTTCCAATGGATTGCAACAACCAGCAGCACAACTGGCAGTACTAATAATACTTGACATTTATCATCCATGAGGCACTACACAAATGTTAATCAAATAACCTTCACAACATCCCTGTCAGAGTGGTAAATATTATCAGCTCCATTTTATACATGAAGAAACTGAGACATCAATAAGTGAAAGCCAACATTTTAAAATCTGGTCGCATAGCTGTAGGCCCCAAAATCCATATTGAGACAACTAAGCAAAAGTGACCTTCTATTATACTCAGTCTCCTCAAAGAGCTGCAAGAAGCTTTCCTGGGATCTATGAATCTCAAGTCACTTTCACCATATACAGATAAACCCAGTTTGCATAATGGCCTCAGGGACATCAACAATTGTAAAAATGCTGGCGGTCATGGGAGAGAAACAAATTTGGGGTTGCACATACATTTAGATATTTAGAGCTACCTGTACACAGAAATCACTTGATCCCATGCCTAATAATGGCACATTGTACATGGAGTGCCCCCCGCTGACCACTTTGACCAAATTGTGATTGGATTGCTATCATCACTGTTCTCCCCTGACACCGTCTAGGCTCCAACTTCACTGTGAAAAACCAAGCTAATTTTTTTGGTTTTATTTTTGTGTTTTAACTACCATTTCTTTTAACAACTCACGTCTATTCTTCCATTGGGCATTAGTTAAGCTACTGAATTTATTCAGTCCCTAACATCCTCTCATGCCAAAACCTGTTTAACATGGACTCACTAGGTGAAATTGTGGCCCCACTGAAGTCAAGGGGATTTTTGCCATTACCTTTGATGGAGCTGTTAGGATATAGATATTCAGGCCTGTCTGTAAAGGCCTATACTCTAAGAATTTAGGAGTATTCTTATCACTTAGCTAGTTATAGAGGTATAAAAGAAAGAATCAAAATCACTGTCCGCCGGTGTAAGGGCCTTCTCTTACTGTGACTTCTCTTACTGAGGCCCTGTTCTTAGGCTAAGATCTTTGACTAAACAACAGAGGCAGCCATAAACTGGAAAGCGACCGGTCACATCCTCACATTCCAAACTAGTCACATTGAAATAAGGTGCTATTGGGCTGTTAGGAATGCAATCCTGTCCTGATAATGCCTATCACCCCCAGAGAAAGGGAAGTGCCTAGAAAATGTAAAAGGAAACTTAGTTTGATAGCATCCTATCTGGCAAGAACTCACTTATCAATAGCTGGGATGTGAAATTCTCACTTCTGTATTGTTTTGTCATTATAGTTCCCACTTTGCTATTGTTTATTTGCATGGTCTCTGTCTGGTTCCGTGATTGTTTCTGTCTGCTGTATAATTAATTTTGCTGGGTGTAAACTAATTAAGGTGGTGGGATATAATTGGTTAAATAATCATGTTATAATATGTTAGGATTGGTTAGTTAAATTTCAGGAAAATGATTGGTTAAGGTATAGCTAAGCAGAACTCAAGTTTTACTATATAGTCTGCAGTCAATCAGGAAGTGTGTGTGTGTGTGGGGGGGGGGGAAATGGGAACAGGGAATGGGAGTGGGGAAATTGGAATCATGTTTTGCTAAGGGGGAGATGGGAACAGGGCCACAGGTAAGGCTCTGTGGTGTCAGAGCTGGGAAGGGGAACACTAAGGAAGGAAACTGGAATCATGCTGGCTGGAAGTTCACCCCAATAAACATCGAATTGTTTGCACCTTTGGACTTCGGGTATTGTTGCTCTCTGTTCATGTGAAAAGGACCAGGGAAGTGAGTGGGTGAAGGAATAAGCCCCCTAAAAGGAGCCACGACATCACCCATGGTTTCTATCTCATTCAGATGCTGGTAAAATATAGTTGCTATTTAAAGCTTTACTTTAGCCTAATAAATAAATGAGGTTATGTAAAAACTCAGACTTGTTTGCCTCAAAGATTCATGCCATCTGACATCTTTCATTGGATTCAAACAATCAGAAAACACTCGTTTGCTAGAGTATTTTTTGGTTTTTACATAGTAACGCTTTATTAGTTAACGAATAAAATATTGCACTAGTGTGCAGCATATGGTATGATACAAACTAGATTGGTTCACAACATGTGAAAGGATGATGTGACATTGCGTGCTCCCCTAAACAGATATCCTTATGGCCAAACAGGGGTCACACTGAAATTAATGGCAAACCTGACACACAGACCATTTTTACCTTTTCAGTGTATGGTATATAGGATCATCCACCACTTTATCCCCCTCCTGGATAGCACTGGTAATGTAGGTATCTTCAGTTTCTTCCACATATTAAAAAAATTAAAAGTTAAATTGGAGGCAACAATCATCCAAAGAGTATTGATCATTGAGATATTTACTGATATACTTTCCTTCATAAAATCCACTTAATATTGATATAAGGCTGTCTGTAATTTTTCCACTGAAAGGATTTCCCAAACTTTCTCATGTGGCTAATGTTGAGGGAGCTATTATTTTACAGAAAAAGGAGCTATCATCACATATAGCTGCCTAGCAGTATTTATGTTATTAATGGGTTCTTCTCTGAGTCAGTAACCTCCTTTGGGCTGTAACTTAATATAAGCACTATGGGGTCTGTGTGTAAACTAATTTTATGTACCTTGAAAATTCTGTTTATTTTCCTCCAGAATATTATCTTAGGGCAGTTCCACCATACATGCACAAAGATCCCTGTTCTGCCATGTTCTCTCCTGCATTTGACTCTCTTTTTATATATTTCCTTAGTTTAAATGGAGTGAGGTAACACTGATAAAGTACTTTGTAATAATTGTGCATACGAGTTATATAAATGATAAGGTTCCAGCCTTCCTCCAGATATTTTAAAACTCAATTCAGGCAAGATCCAGACATTTCCTCATTGTTGCAAATGGATGTCTGGTTTTAGACCTTTTTCGTATTTTTCCATAAAGGTCCTATTTTCTGGCTCCATTGGTAACAATTGGTTATACCATGCAGAGAGCAGGACTTTTCACATGATTTTCCCCATAAATACTGTTTCTATGATTGTTCATGCTCTCCTAAAAATTGGGCTGCCTGACTGGGATTTAATATACTACTTTAGTTGCCAATAAACCAGAACTGGCATATTAATATTCCCCATAAATAATTTGATGGCATTAATTGTCATCATTTTATCATTGTGGTCAATGGTTGTGTACCATTTTCCTCCCATGTATTTTATATTGGATTAGATGCACCCAGTTGAAATTCTGGATTGTTTCTGATGAGTTTAAATGAGGTTGGAAAGGGGGTACAGCTTATCAAATTCCATACCCAAAATGTCCTTGTGAAAGGATGATGTGACATTGCATATTCCCTGGATTGTTTCTCTTTTGTACTGATCTATATCTTCTAGGTTAAAAAGAATAAGAACACTATGCTAAATATATGTTTAAAATCCTGTTGTTCAATTTCCACCCATATTTACTGGGAATACCAGGGTTTCAGGCTGATAGTGATATTAACTGAACCACCCAGTAATATTTTAATAAATTTGGTACTGCCAATCCCCCATCCACAGTGGGTACATACAGAGAATTCTTACTTACAAATGGGAACTTATTGTCCCATACAAATGTAATAATTCTTGTTTGGGTTGCCTTTTGTTATATGTCCTTTCAGACTCCCAACAGCCAGTGCTCCCAATTCTAATAATTAGAAGCAACATCTAAACACCACACCTTTGAAGATCTTTTTTGGTACCCATGTTGGCAGGGCCTGAAATAGGAAATTAAGCTTTGGCAACCAATCCATTTTCATTTTAAGCGCTACAACCAATCTAAGGCAAATGTAGTCTTTTTCCAATCCAACAAATCAGTTTTGAAATACCAGGGAAAAAAAAAATCAATGTAATTTACCTGACTGAAGTTAGGAGACATTGATTCTTAAGTACTTTTGTTTGGACCATACAAACGCATATGTATCTTGCAGTTGTTTAATTACAGTTTACAGCCCTATATTGAATATTTCAGATATCTTATAGTCAATTTTCTGGCCTGATATATCACTGAATTAATTATTTTTTTCAGAATGGAAGTCAGATTGTACTGAATTGGTACCATTAGTATAATATCATCTGCAAACAGTGCAATTGTATGTTCTATTTCATTAATTGTAAGTGCTGTTATGCTATTATTATTCTTTGTTTTGTAGTGCCAGGTGTTCAATAAAGAGGGAAACAACAAGGGGTAAAGGGGACAACTTTGGCTCCTCTTTGCAGTTGAAATTCTTTGGCATGTACCCTGTTAATTTTTATCCTAGTGGATGGAGAATCTTAAAATATCTGTGTCTTCATAATGCCTCCAGAATCCATCTCTGACACCTATGTTTTGAGAAAATGCCATTCTATGTTATCAGAGATGTCAGGATCTAAGGATAGCAGCAGACATTTCCCCCCCCCCCCCCCCGCATATTGTGAATTACTCCTATGATTCATCTAACGTTATCACTCAGGTGTCTACTTCGTATGAAACCTTTTTGATCAATGTATATCAACTGAGGAAGTACTGCTCTGCATCTGTTCTTCTAGCAAGAGTATCTGAAAAGGTTTTAATATCTACATTAAAAAGTAAGATTGACTCAAGCCACATAGAAGTGTGTCTTTGGTACTACTATTTTCAATTATTTTTATGGGTGTTTTCCACCAAACTGTTTACTCTGCCTGCCTCATTTTTTTGAGCATTGTTGATCGCATAGTCCCAAACAAGATTTTGATCTGAAACACATGACGTAATTGAATTTCTGCCTCTGCCTCTTTTTAGTGATAAGCACAGGTTTTAATTTCCATACACTGTTTTGCCAGAAATAGCTGCTTTTCACCAGTGCTAAATTTGTTCAGCTACACTGGATGAACTAGCCAACTTTTTTGTTAGGTCTTTCCAGGCTAAGACCTCCCTAACAATTCACATGGTGACACCAAACTGAGAGTCCATAACAGGAATCAAAGTTGATCTCCTGTTTGGCGGTTATTGTCTAGAAAAGAACACAATCTCCCATGAAAAGCAATGTCCCCCACTGCATCTCAGATCTAATCTTATTTGACAAAATGTTTATACCTTACTTTGAAATGCAAGAGCTTCTAAGATTGTTCCCATCTTAATTTTACCTAAAGTTATAGAATAAAATAATAAACTACAGATATCAAAAAGCCCTGCTTGTTCATCTTGTATACTCTCTACTACAGCAGAAGTGTTCTTCATACGATATTCCTGAATCTTGGTTCAATCCAGTTTTAAAATGACTCAAACAATGGGACTTCCAATATTTCTCCACCCATGGTTCAATAGACCTTACTGGCTTAGAATTCACTGTAAGTTCTGAAGTTCATAGAAGTTCTGAAGTCTTACAGTGTCTAACTTTACGGATTCTGATTCTAGGAAGGAAGTCAGAGTTCTGTGTGTTAATACTGTATGTGACTTGTGAATGCAATCAAGAAAGTACAACCAGACATTCCTAATCACAAGGTACATGAATCAGACACATCCATCACAGGTGCAAAGGGTGTTCCCCGTGGTGAATTTATAAAGCTGTAATTTTATTTTTTTAAAGGAAAACAATTGTGGAAAAACTTTCACTGATGTCTATCTTTGTCTCTCTTCTGGCTATAAAGAGTATTATAAGCTAAACTACCAAGCGTTACCTGTGTGTTTTCAGTTTCACCAACAGTACAACCAAAGGTTGAAACAGGAAATAAAGAACATTTTATTTGTTACTTACCAAAGAAGACATCTTTGCCTTTCTGAACAAAAGAGAAGAAAAGAGCTGTGCAGGCCATTGTTGCTGAAACTCCCAAGAAAATGAACACTCTCATCTGAAGGAATGAAGACATTATGGTGGGTGAAAAACGGGGATCACAGCTCCTAGAAGAAATATACAGTATGCACACTAGATAATTTCCTAAGCCCAGTAATATATGTTCTCTTTTCATTAAATATGTTGTCACACATTTGGATATTACTTCAAAGTTTTTTAAAAAAACTCATAATTAGTTCATTCACTTTTTCTTTCATGGTGTTACTGAAAGCCTCCTGGGAAACTTCTAGTTAAAACAAATGCACATCCTATTTGATAGTACAATATGTTTCTACAGCAGTATCTACATTTAACCCAGAAGTCAGATGACCCTGGGGCAATAGAATAAAAAAAATAATATTTGACCACCCATTTTCTATTTCTCACACAAACAACATGATTTCCATGCAATCTGAGATTGTAATTTTGCTGTGCTTGTCATTCCACACTAGGCAATGCATCAGGTTCTTACAGAAACTACTTCTATCTAATCTCTCCATAGAGCTAGGTGCCATCATGCTATCAGAAATATGTTCATGAGGCAAAAGGGACTAAATTCTCTATTTCAATGCATTGTTTTTGTGGCAGGTATTAAATAAATTTGCATTGCTACAAGACACCCTAGTGGTACCATTTTTCAAATATGGTGCAATGACCTGAGTTGAAGGACTTTAAAAACACAAACCAAAAAATCATAAACAAATCAGCTCTGAAACTTCAGGGAAACAATCTTGCTCATAGAAACCTGACAACAACCCTTCTTGTTACATTTTAGAAAATCATTTACATTTAAAATGATTAATTTATTCTAGAAAATTGAACTCAATAGTTTTACAATCTGACCTTTCATTTGTTGAGATTATCTTCTACAGTTTTGTACTTTATCGATGGCAGTAACTCTTCTGAAATGTGAAAGTGAAGTGCTTCCTAGGGACCAGGCAGACATATAAACTGGCTCTATGTACTAATATTCACTCAAGCATTAAGAAATGAAGTGGTCTTGACGTCTTTTTGACCAAAGTTTGTTTATACAAATGTAGCAGTTCACCTCAGTGTTCGGTATGCTTCTCTCCATCATGCTAATGACACCAAATGCTACCTGTCTGTAGTTGTTTTTATGTTTCAGACGTCAGTCTTTTAGACAATGTCAACTAGGGCCGGGCAAACCCATTCAGCGAAAATAAGAATGTTGACATTCCCTTAAACCATTGCTGAATTCTGATTTGTTTCAGAGTTCTCAGCAACCTGAACTGGAGACTGCCCTTCTGCATCATATACCACTATGTGTTTTACCACCACTTCCCCACAGTAATGCACTCCCTTTCATTCGTTCTGAACTATGGCCCATCAGCCTCCAGGGAGCTAATTTTTTATCCTCTTCTCTTGGCAGCAACTAATTCACACTTTTGATTCTACAATTTCCCTTTAATAATACTGTTGCTCTACTGTTTCCTCTAAATCCAGTATTTCATCTTATAGTGCTCAACTAAGAAGGGCGTGGGGAACTTTTACTGCTCCAATACGCAGTAGGCCAATATTAGAAAGCTTATAGGTAAAAATCAAAGCATTCCTACTAAATTCATAGAATCACAGGACTGGAAAGGACAGAGAGATTATCTAGTCCAGCCCCCTGCACTCTTGGCAGTTCTAAGTATTCAAAGAGAATGTACCTATGTCACGATTTTCATTTCGAGGACTCTGAACCTTCTTTCACTGTTTAAGGCTGAAGTGTATGCCCTTTATGTTTATTAACTGAAAAGATCATAAATGTACCATTAATCTTTGCTGGTGAATTTAATATGACATCTGGATTGTGCTGCTTTTCTTTACTAATTTTAAACACAGGTCCATAGTTGTTCCTCTGGTTTTCATTTAGAAATATTAACTCCCCATTGATATTCAGCCCTAGGTTTTAGTTACAAGCCACAGGAAATATTGATTATTGTGGAACCATTTATACAGATGAAGTTTTGCATTACCATTTCCTTTAAAGACTCCTATACCAGAGGCTACTAGGGGAAAGTTAAAAGGATAAAATTAGGGGCCTGATAATAATTTGTAAAATACATACTTAGACTTCATGAGTCAACAGGTTCAAAGCCTGGTAGCCTTCCTAAAGAGGTGGATTTAAGAAGGTAGCTGTGTGTAGATATTTGGAGAAGGTGTCCTGGTGAAAGTATCCTTTCTTCTTCTGTTTTGTGCATCAGTGTTCTGCCTTGGTTGTCACCCTGCCACCCTAACTGTAACAGTGCAGTGCTCTGAAACAGCACAAATACAAAGGTACATTTCAGACATACTAAACAATTATGCTAGAAGTTCTAGTATGAAGAAACCATATGGTTAATAATGTTAGTATTTAAATAGTAAATTAAATGAGCCCTCTGACTTAACACACCACCTAAAGGTTCCCTTCTGTGTTCTCTGACTAGTTGCAGACTCCGAAGGACAATATTGTATCTGTTTGCATTCTTGAAGGCTAGAGATTTTAAAATGAGAACTTAGATTTAGGGGTAAAGAGATTAATTCAAGACATGAAAAGGTTATAGCCACAGAATTGTGGATTTTCAGCAATCACAAAATCTAATACATACTCTTAAAATTAGAAGAAAAAAATCCCTCCTTTTTCAGCTTAGTAACACACTGACTCCAGATCAGGTTATGCATGAGCAATGCTGTGCAAGTTTCTCCTCACAGCTCTACTAACATACTTCAACCATTTCCAGCCAGATCACATTTAGGGCTAAGAAGGCAGTTCAAGTCCCCGGCTTATTTAGTGCTTGGCCTCTTTGCACAGGCTAGAAATGTAGCAACTATGGGTAATGGTAGCTGCTTCTTTGCTGGACCAGGACTATAGCCAGAAAAAGCCTATCAGGGAAGGTAACAGAAACTTTCCTAGTAAAAATGAACCTGATTAAGGAACTGATTAAGCACCAGAGGATTTGACCTTTTGTAATTAGAAGTGGTAGGAAAGAAAACAGAAAAAAAAATACATGACAGTGTAATACAATTATGAAAAGTATATATTTAAAAGTTTCTTACTGTGCAGTAATGACTGCCTTCTTACACATATTTACATGTATTCCATTCTTCTGACTTAATTAATTGATCATTAGGCTGTGTGTTGTCTTAAACAGCATCTTAGTAAATGTTGTTTTGTGTTACTAATTATTCTTTCAAGTTCATTTAAATGTACTGTAAATTTAAACATTACAGCACTGGCAGTAGGTATTAGTATAGTGAGTAATAATCAGAAATAGCTGCAGTTTTCAAGCAGTGCTGGAGAAAAAGATAGAGCAGGGGTTCTCAAACTTCATTGCACTGCGACCCCCTTCTGACAACAAAAATTACTACATGACCCCAAGACCAAAGCCTGAGTCTGCCTGAGCCCCGGGTGGGCGTGGGAGGGCCCTCAAAGCCAAAGCCTGAGCCCCATCACTCTGGGAGCCAAGCCGAAGCCCAAGGGCTCCAGCCCCGCTACCCAGAGCTGAAGCCCAAGCCCGTGCCTGCCACACAGGTCTGAAGCCACTGGGCTTCGGCCCAGGTGGTGGGGCTCGGGCTTCAGCTTTGATCCCGTGCCCTCAAAGCCAAAGCCTGAGCCCCATCACTCTGGGAGCCAAGCCGAAGCCCAAGGGCTCCAGCCCCGCTACCCAGAGCTGAAGCCCAAGCCCGTGCCTGCCACACAGGTCTGAAGCCATTGGGCTTCGGCCCAGGTGGTGGGGCTCAGGCTTCAGCTTTGATCCCGTGCCCCAGCAATTCTAACGCCAGCCCTAGCAGCTCCATTAAAATGGGGTCACAACACACTTTGGGATCCTGACACACAGTTTGAGAGCCACTGAGATAGAGGATGGGACCAAGAAGCCAGTGGAACATGAACATCTGTAAATGGACTAATGCAAACTGGCAGCCACATTGAGAGATTAATTAGAGAAACTATTCAAACAAACACTGAAAGCTTCTACATTATAAACGCATTTTGTTAATTGAAAAAACACATTTCACATCTAATGAGACACTGTTGATCTAAAGTCATGAAAATTCATAATCACAAATGTGTGTGTTCTTGAATTAGCATCCAAATTTGTATTAGATTGTCACAAATCAGGAGAGTAAATGATCAGCTAAAGTTAAATACAACATTCTTGAAAAGCACGGATATTAAGAGGTTACATTACAGTTAATCTCTGGAACATCTAACATTCCAGTGGGCCTTTTGACAGAGTAATAAAAACAGCTTAGACACTTGACGTCAGATCAAGGTCCTGCAAAAACAGAGTTGCTATTTTTAATGCTCTGCTGAGTTTGAAGTATTCTTTAGCTAGTATAAAGTGCTTTCTAGCAGGCTCTCATACTGAACAAAGTTTTATGGCTTTTCAATCTATGGCCAATATTAGGATTAAAAGGAATATGAGACTATTGAAAAAAATAATATTAATAACAAACTCATATTTAAAGGACTATTAATGAGAATCAACACTTAGTAGAAGTTTAAACTGGGGATATCAAGTAATTGAAGAAACAGGGCAGAGGGATTTTTATGTTTTCAATGCATACATAAATGTTTTGGCTGCAACAAAAAAAGCTCTTAAGTGTTCCACTTGAGCCACCATTTATATAATTACGAAATACCTGAAGATATAAAATGGAGAACTAACTTATCTTTTATGGTGGGAAAGATTTTTTTTTTACGATTATACAGTTTTGTGTGTTTCATTGTTCTTATCTTATTAAAACTGGGGAAAAAATAGTTTATTGAGTTTTTTTATTCACTTTTACTTTTCAATGCAATACAAAAAAATTTAAATAAAACTTAAATTTGCCATTTGTAACATACAGCTGAGTGTTAACATACATACGCAAAAACATTTTTAACAACCCTTATATTAAACTATAAAATCAAACAAATCAATACTTTACAGCTAACTGGGGGAACAACACACGAGGCTGAGGGAGAGGGGAAGAAAGTGGGAAAGTCAAAGGGAAGGAGATCTGTACTGCCTACTGAGCCTTGCGTGTTCCTTAGTTCACTGTTTCTAAAAAATGGAGCTCAGATTTCTTCAAATGTGCGTAGCTGATCCCCTTTCTTTGGCCACTAGTCAGAGTGGTCAGCATACTATTGTTCTGTTCTGCACATTGATTTACTTTTCCACCGCTGTAAAATCATTCACTTCATGATCATGGCTGCCCTCAGAAACTACAAATGCTGTGCTGATAAGAGACCATTCTCTTATCCCATTCTCTAAACACAGGCCCCAAATCTCTGACAGGTATGTAGCATATTCCCAGATCACACAATCATAGACCTTTTCTGTGTCCCAGGCTAGAAGAGCTTGGGGGTTCAGGCCATCACACTGCACTGCTATTTTATCTACTAACTGTGGTAAGTTATCTGGGCCATGCCAGCCTTTAATAAATCCCTCCTGGTTTGGATGTGGGGCATGGCCCAGGACCCGATTTTGCTAGGTGCTCTGCAAACATAGAAACAAAAAGACAATCCTTGCCCTCAAAAGACTTTACAATCTATGTAACAGGTACAAGATCAGAGACTGCCATACGATGACTTGGAGACAGATTGGGTTAGCTTCCCTGAAATTGGAAAAAAGTTCAAATTTGTGAATATGTATTATGACTTTCAGAGTGAACATCACTAACATTTGCTGTTAGGTTTCTATGGAACAGCACAGAGACTCCTATAGATTTTGAAGTGTGACACCAGGACAAAGCTCTATTAATATTGCTGTGTTGACCTTGGTCTCTTTTAATAGAACCTTAGTGTTTTTAACGTAGATTGGAAAAAGAGTTTAAGTTATCTGTCCATCACCCTGTGCACCACTCTCCATGTGGAAATCCATGGGAGGGGGGAGTAGGAGGACAAGCAGACCAAGATGCTTAATGTAGATCATTTGATTACCTTGCAGAGATCACACCAGCAGCCAGACATCCATGGAGCTATGGGATGAGTGTAGAAAGGGTGAAATGAGGAACTGACAGGGATGCACTGCCCACCTCATCTATCAGGACTACATAGTGTCAGCAGGTCCAACACACTCACTGAGTTATGAAGGTCAGGTGAAAGGAAGGGGAAAGAAAGAGTAGTGGGGTGACATGAAGGGATACCAAGTAGAACATAACAAAAAGAAAAAGAACAAATTATAACTATAACCATGTATTAACTTCATGTGCTTGGCACCACCTGGGAGTGATGCCATCCATTACCAGGCATTGAAAAGAACACTTCTAATTAGCTATAACTAAAACTCTCTTGAATTCCAGGGGGGCAGGCCTAGGCAAATCCCGTGTGATGACTGGTATGTGTGTGTTGCCTTCCTGCTTCCAAACTGTTCAAAGACTACCAAAAAAAAGAATGTTACAAATAACAAGCTTCATGGGACACATCACCAACAAAGAGGGTGTGTAAGGTTTATATTCTATGTTGTGACATGCCCCCTTCAAGTGTTTTTTCAGTCTCTGTGACTTTATACTTTAGAGGCTCAGCAAGATACTGGATATGGGACCGTCTGTAGCCTGAGATTACATGAAGCTCCTTATAATGTCACAATTCCCATCTGGAGGTAATTTTTCACCAGAATTGCCATGCCCCTATTTCAAACCATTTCCAAGCAATAAACAGCTAATCTAAAACCTATTACTCCAGCTTTAACTACATGTAGGTAAACCATTCTCTCCAGACACAGTTTGTGTGCTAAATGTGTTCATGGCAGTCTCTGCAGCAACATAAGGAGATAAGCAACGGGTAGCTACCATTATTACCATCCCTAGGTCCATACTGCAGGTACCCACCAGTAATGGCAATGCATGGTTTAAGTCGGAGCGGATCCTCTTCTATTCTGTTCCCAATGATGTGCAGGTGATCCTGACTCACTGCTGCTCGCCATAGTCTGTACATGTTTCCTCGCATTGCACAACTCCTTTCTGCTGCAGCCAGGGAAGCATTTCCAGCAGGGCTGCCTTAAGAGATACCAGTGATGGCTAGGAAGCAATTCCAACTGGATTTGCTGTTGCTCACCAGTGCAAGATTTGGGTGAGGGAGCATTGTGCTTCTCCCTCACATCAGAAAGCTCACTAAAGCAATGACAGCTACTGCAGTGTGCAATGCCTTGGCATGAAGTATTCAGCAATGAGACAGTCCATACTGTATCATTGTTGTCATCATTCAAAACCCACATACAGAAAACCCAGTATATGCATGGGCTCCATCTCCACCATACTTAGACAAAGGCTAGGCCATGGAAGCGGAGGCCAAATATAATGGGGGTAGCTGTATCCAAACAGTTATTAAGGCAAACAAGGTGCTAGCAGTTGGAGTAATCAGAAACAAAACACTGCAAAAGTATATTTATGATATACTGTGTGACAAAGTTCCTCCTCTGCCTTTGTGGGTCCTGCACTTATTGGCAGATTTTCTCGCCTCAGAGGTTCACGGCAGTCCTCAGTTTGGCCAGTTTCATGGCTCAAATCTGCCGTTCACCCAGTTAGCTTCATCACTGGCCAGCATGGGGAAAGGAAGAAGAACAATCCCCACAGTCTCTGCTGATCCTCCTAGTGGATCAGGGAACAGGCCAGAGACCTTCCCCTCTAGTGGAACCCACAGTCCAGGTCAACTCCTCCAGTATCAAGTAGGGAGTTGGGGGGATGGAGGGAACCCGGGCCTGCCCTCTACTCCAGGTTCCAGCCCAGGGTGCTGTGGATTGCAGCTGTCTACAGTGGCTCCTGTAACAGCTGTGTGACAGCTACAACTCCCTGGGCTACTTCCCCATGGCCTCTTCCCAACACCTTCTTTATTCTCCCCACAGGACCTTCCTCCTGATGTCTGATAATGCTTGTACTTCTTAGTCTTCCAGTTGTATGCCTTCTCACTCTCAGCTTCTTACACCTCTTGCTCCCAGCTCCTCACACACGCACCACAAACTGAAGTGAGCTCCTTTTTAAACCCAGGTGCCCTGATTAGCCTGCCTTAATTGATTCTATCGACTTCTTGATTGGCTGCAGGTGTTCTAATCAGCCTGTCTGCCTTAATTGTTTCCAGAAAGTTCCTGATTGTTCTGGAACCTTCCCTGTTACCTTACCCAGGGAAAAAGGACCTACTTAACCTGGGGCTAATATATCTGCCTTCTATCACTCTCCTGTAGCCATCTGGCCCGACCCTGTTACAATTGATATTTATTATGCTCTCCACATCCTGAGACTTCTGGAATGAATGGCTCACTTTACCAGATAGTAGAGGAAACCTCCTGTAATACTTTAGTCCCTTCTGCTTTGGCAGTTGCCATGACCCTGCCAAAAGCCAGCCCCTGCTCCACAACTCCCTGGCTAAATTTTGAAAAGGCAACATTTTATCTGGGTGACTGCCCAGGCAAAACTCTCTTTTCTCCTTGCCTTGTATAGATTGGTTTATTTGATTGTGTACCTGAGGAATCTGATTACCAGGACTCTGGATTTAGCCACAGGAAGAGGCCTGTGAGCTCTTTCAATAGCAGCTATAAAATCCTCAGACAGATCAATATTTCCATTAAAAGTCTGGGGTTAAATTCCAGAGATTTCCCTCGTGGACTCCAGTGATTCTAAGATTGTTTCTGTGTGATCTGCCTTCCAGATCAGCCAATCCAGATGTAATTAATTTTATATCCCTGAGGTGTTTGTCAGTTTTGGCAACAATGTCCTGTATTTGATCCTTTACTGAAAAAAATTATATCCCTTTGCTCCTGACATCCTACCTCATAGAAGCTGCAAGGAGGATTCAGTAGCAGACACTGTAGTTAGGAGAGTGGTAAAAGGAGCTTTATCGTGAGGGTGTCTGCAGCCACCTGTGTGAGCAGTCAGCACACTTTCACTATTGTCAGCAGCAGCCATCTTGGTTGGGGCAGGGCGTCTCTTCTCTTCTGGATTTCCAGGTCAAAGGGGAGCTCACCATTGCTGTTGAGATGCCAGTTGGCAATCAGCACAGTTAAAGGTGTGTGTTTTGGCATGTGGGGAAGAAAAAGGGGAAGCCTGGAGACAGGTGAGGTTGTAATCACCCAGATCACTCAAGAGCTCATTCTGCTATGTTGCACAGCCCCCTTCGTGAATCAAGTACCATAAATTTCCAGAGGTGAAGTTGACAACAGCCTATATGTATGTACAATGAGAGGACCTCTGCTAAAGATGAGTTAAGGCTAGAACTACACAGGTCAGTGGATATAAGTGCAAACATTACAGACTGATAAAGCCAGGTATCTATGGGCCCCTTCAGACTAAAGAGACTGAATTCTAAGTAGTCAGGAATCTATGGTTAACACTCCCCTGGATGAGTTATCTGAAGTTTTCTGTTTTCCAGACATGGAAGCACTGGTTTCTATACTGCAACTACTCTCGGGGGCAGATTCAAGGATAAGTATTCACAGGGCAAATGAACTTCCCGCTCTCCAAGGCTGGGGTTGTTTATGAGTCAATATATTGTCTCTAGACTCATCTATTGCCTTTCTTCTGCTCTGGTCCATTCACTATATGCAGGTAAAGTTCCCCTCCCATTCTGAACATGTCATCATATTCTTAAATCCCTCCATAGATTTCCTTTCCCTAATTCCTTAGCAAGTTTGAACTCATTAGTCTCATTTTCAACACTGTCACCCCCGCCTAGATCTTGGTTCTCACCTCCCTCTCCCTTTTTATACTTCTAGATCTTGATTTAATTAGAATGTACTCTGAGCTATGAATGTTCAGATCACTCTCAGAACCTTTCATCACCAGACTTTTTTTATGCTCCAAACAGCCTCCATCCTCCACTACACAAAGCAACCATATTACTCTCCTTCAAATTCCTCCTGCAAATTCACCTTTTTAGGCTAGCATCTCATCAGTAACTTCCCAGTCTCATACCTACTTCTGCTCATAATCCTTTAATTTTGCTCATGTTAACAAATGCAAAAACCATCCCACAACCCTTGGAATTAACAACATGCAAGACCGGCTCACCTTTACATACACTTTGTTTTAATGCTGCATCACTCTCAGTGTTGTCAGCATTGTCTGTCTAGAGTGTAAGCTTTCTTCTTACATCTTTAAAGCATCTAAAACACCAATGGCTCTATGTAAAGAATAAATAATAATGAGAAAAATAAATTAGGAAGCAAAAAATAATAATCCCTTAGTGGTGTGTAGTGTTCTTCTGAATAGTGTTATCTTCTCTTTGCCTCTGCCTTTTTTCCGTATTATTTTTGTCCATTTCTCCCATTTCTGTTCCATTTTCTTTTATTCTTATTCTGTTCTCTTGCTCCACCTTTCTGATGCTGTATTATTGAAATATGACCATTTATATAATTGATATTGCCACTGTTAGACAATTGCAACAAATCTTGTCCAATGTACGTCTTGTAAGATAATGGAAAAGTTATGATTTTTGAAATAAGATTATCCTGTTTAAATGCATCTATCATCACTGTATCCGAAGTTATGAATATTGGCTATGTATCTGTATCTCAAATGTGTTTGTTCCCAGGGTAACACCCACAAAGTAGTTTACATCCAGTCTAGCCAGCCCATTGAGAATAGACTATTCAAGCTGATTGGCCTATTAAGAACACTTCACTCTAACAATGGGCCATAGAGGAAACTCATTCCGCCAGATAGCTCTTTCTGTGGACACCTCAGCACGGATATGGGCAATGGCTGCCCCTATGAGTCATCAAGCCATGTAAGGACATGTGATATGCTCATGTGATCCTGGACTCCATCTTGTGCCAGTAACTTTCCATAAACTGGGATGTGAGCTTTGTTAGAAACAGTATATTTCAAGGCACATGGCAAAATATGTAAAAGAGCACTGAGATGACTCTGTCTTGCCTCTTTCTTGCCTGAGTCCCTGGACTGTGGATTTACAAGTAAAATGAGCATATTGAACTATGGACTGAAGACATTCCAATCTTCTGGAAGTTACCAGAGAGACCTTACAAGCCAGCAGTCGTAACATCACTGCTACAAACCTCATATATTGCAATTATTGTATGTATATGTATATGGGCTATTAACCATTTTAACTTTCTTCTTCTTTTCTTTTATTAATAAACCTTTAGATTTCAATTACTAAAGGATTGATTAAATTGGTTTTCAGTAACCACTCATCACAGAAAGTCCAGTGTCTTGGTGGTGAGACAAAGGCTAGATACCTAAGGAGACTGCATTTTTATTATCTTGTTAACCAGTATGGTGAGACAGAAGTTTATTTTTGCTACTGACTTGGTATAACCTACTGACCTCCTGTTTGGGGTGAGGCTAGCTTATTTTTCAGCAGGTTATCTGTAGCTGGCATTCTCAGCTGTGGTCCACTGAAGCACAGTGATAACCCTCTTCTCTCATATATATTTCCCTACTTTTCTCAATATCCTCCCTTTCTCCACTCTCAATAGTTAAGTCAGTGGAATATGAATCAGGAGACCTGGGTTCTACTCTTGGTTTTGTCACTGAGCTGCTGGGTGAGCTTAGGCAAGTCACTTCACTCTCTGCTCCAATTTTTCTCCAATCCTTTGTCTATCTTGTCTATTTAGACTGTAATCTCTATGAGGCAGGCATTTCTGACCCAATGTGTTTGAACAGTGTCCAGCACAATGGCATATTGACCTCAGTTGGACCTTCTGAGCACCACTGTAATACAAATAGCTAATAATAATTTCTCTCTCCCAGGATACCCCCTTTCCATTTCCTTTTGTTCACCTTTCACCAATTTCTCAGTCTCCCTTTTCCTTACCTTGCCCATTTCCCGGCTCTCTGTTCAGACCTTCCATCACTTTCTTCTCTGCTCTCTACAGAGCCCCCAGTTCATTTAAATCCTCCCCAGAGATCTTTTACATCCTCAAACTTAATTTTTTCCATTCACATGACCCCAAGACTGGGTAGTACTCATGAGGTACCTCTGTGCCTGCAGAGCAACCTCTAAATCATTGGGGTTAGCATCAAACCATACTCAAGTGGGAAAATCTTAATACCCTGAATGTTTGTCATATGCACAAATACCTCCTCAACTTCTTCCACCTCTGTTGTGTCTGGGCTCCCCTTCTTCTGCATGGACATCTTGCCATACTGTTTTGCCCCTCACTGTCATTGCCTAAGCTATCCCTTCTTTGGGCTCACATTACTCAATTTCTACTCTCAGATCTCTGTTCCCAACCATTGGAACCCATCACAATCTTTTGCCGTCCTTTGTCACCATCTCTCTCCATATGCTATCTCTTTTCTCCAGTTTTTTATCCCTTACTCACTTATTTCCTACTCTCTGCTTTCCTGTCACTTTGCGGCCTCCCCTGGTCTCCTGCTCTCCCGCTTTGGGCCTACCCAGCAGAGGAGGTGTTCCTGAGCTGTACAGAGTAGAGAGGTGATACTTCCAGCTATCTGTAGGGAGATGGGGTGGTCACAGAGTTGGGGCAGGATTTCAAGGCACTGTAGGGCCATAGTGTGCTATCTGTTGACTAGTATCTGTCTGTGGGGTGGAGGAGTGGAGAAAAAAAACAGGTTGTTCCCTGTGGGGAGGAAAGGAGAAGCTGGACTGCTTGCTGGCTGGGAAACATTCCAGCTTGGAGTATGTGAAATGAAAATGTAGCAGCTTTGATCCTGCAGCAGTTTGTCTACTTAAAGGCTGGGGTCCCAGACAACATTCACTGACTATTGCTCCATAGAGAAACCTACAACTACTCTAAACAAGAAACTCTCACTGTCTGCAGTGGGTTTCATACATGGATCTACCATAGGAGTGGTAGAGGACTGATATCAAAAAAGATATATTGGAATTGGAAAAGGTACAGAAAAGACAAAAAAAAACTACTTGGGGTATGGAACAGTTTCCATATGAGCAGAGATTAATAAGACTGGGACTTTTCAGACTGGAAAAGAGACGACTAAGAGGGGGATATGATAGAGGTCTATAAAATTATGACTGGTGTGGAGAAAAAGTATTATTTACTCCTTCTCATAACACAAAACTAGGGGCCACCAAACAAAGTTAAGAAGCAACAGGTTTAAAATGAGCAAAAGGAAGTATTTCTTTACACAATGCACAGTCAACCTGTGGAATTCTTTGCCAGAGGATATTGTGAAGGCCAAGACTACTAACAGGGTTCAAAAAAGAACTAGATAAGTTCATGGAGGATAGGTCCTTGAATGGCTATTAGCCAGGATGGGCAGGGGTGCAAAGTGTCCCTAGCCTCTATTTGCCAGAAACTAGTAATGGGTGACAGGGGATGGATCACTTGATGATTACCTGTTCTGTTAATTTCCTCTGGAGCTCCTGGCATTGGCCACTGCTGGAAGACAGGATACTAGGCTAGATGGACCATTGGTCTGAACCAGTATGGCCCTTCTTATGGATACTGCCTGTTTTTTGGAGGTGTGAATTTTTGCACACTCATTTCTTAAGTATTTCACCTCTGTTTAACAATTCCAGGCAAAATGTTCTCTTATCTGCTCCAGTGCAACTCCATGAGCTTAAATGGGACTGCACAGGCATAAATAAGGATGGAATTTGACTCAGCTTTGGGAACATACCTGAATGGTGCAGGGGCAAGAACAGCTTTTACCTTTATCCTTATAGAAATTTCTTTGCATGGTGCACTCATATATATTGTTAGCTGTATCTGAAAGAAAAGGGAGGTTGCATCTTCCCTTCTAAGTAGCTTAAAATCAGCTTTGCACATTCTTCTTCATTTACAATCGTGAGTTACTGCAATGACAGCAGAATGTAGTCCATTTGGTTATAGATGAGTTGTGCCATTTTTTAAGTATTTTCTCTGGTATATGTCAGGAAAGTTTACAATGATAGCAACCAAGATAAAAGAGAATAAGAAAATACATTTTTATCATTTCAGAAACAATCCTTATGCAAACACCTTGCCACAGTAGAAAATGTAAAACTTTTTTTTCCCAATCAGTAGGAGTTTTCTTTTCCCTTTGAATTTTGATCTGTTGGAAATAATTCAGACCTGTAATTCTGAGCATGGAAACATCTCAAACAGTTAATTTTATTCTTGGCATAGCAATTATTCCTGTTGACTGGAAGAGTACAATTGACTACCACTGGGAAGGAGAAAAAATCAAATATGTCTCTGCAAAATACAATTTAAGCTGTATATAAATGAGAACTCACTTGTAAGGGCCTACACTTTTCAGCTAGGATGGGTTCAACTTTAAACCACAAAGACAGCCAGTCTGTTTAAGGATTTGTCCCTGTCTGGCTGGCTAACTGATACCCAGGGATAATTCACATAAAGGCAATCTTTGGGCTTGGATTCTAGGTGATACAGTAAACATTGTTAGAGGCCAGATTGTCATGTTTAGAGCTACACACTTAGGTAAGGAATGGGCTCAGGAAACTTCATAAAGCCAAACTCAGGTTGCCACAGCAGAGGATGAGACACCTGCTCAGGATAAGGCAGTGAAGCCAAAAGGCTCAGATATTTACTGTGGTGCTGTAGCTCCAGAACAAAATTTATGGTGGAAAGGGCCCAAAGCAGGGATGTCCTGACAAGTATTCTGATCAAAGCCAGATTCTGGTTGCAGGCAGGCTAAGTGGTCCATCTACATACAGCTCATTGCAAGATTAAAGTTTAAATTGATTTCTATGGTATCATTTACCCTTCCTTTGCGCAGGAGAAAAGACTTTATCTGTTTTGGAGAATAAAGTCCCCGAACCAAATGCTATTTGATAGGTAGAATTTCTTCTTTAGGACTATCATAAGGTGGCTAGCTTCTTCTATGCTTCAGGATAGAGAAGTTAGCCTCTACCAGTTGATGCATTAGTGATGTGAAAAGTTGATCACTATTTATAGAATGTCATGAAAATTATCTTTAATCACATAACATTAATGTCACCTACAACTGAACACTCAACTCTTTCTTACTGCAAGAACCTAGTGATTGTTTCTTTTATGTTTAGGTTCATGAAGTAACATTTTTTTAAAATTTAAACTGTATTCTCTTTTAAAAAATTTCATCCCCTTTAGGAAGCATTCCCTTTCACAGTGAATTGTCCATATAGCTCAATAACTATTTTATTAATGACAGAGTTTGATTATGAGTATTTTTCATATATCAACTATAAGGATTTTGTGGCAGATATAAAGACTTCTGTCTATGAGGCTAGATCCACTGGAAAGTCTGTGGAAAATATGTGGTTAAAGAACCTGTTTTAAAAGTCATTGGTTCCTCCTTCCATGATCAAATGAATCCTCCGATTCAATGCTTTGTAGGATTCCAATACTGAGTGTTCATTTGTTTTTTCACCTGCATAAAGTTCTCCCTATCAGAGGGAAAATAGAAAAGCAAATATACCAGATAACTCTAGATCTTTGGGGTGAAATCTCATCCCTATTGATGTCAATGGGAGTTTTGTCATTGACTTCAGTGCGTCCTGGATTTCATCCATGGTCTCTTAATATTCTTTAAAGGCCACATTCAATGCCCACTGGAGTCAATGTGACTCCTTCCATAGAACTTAATGGGCATCGGATTATAAGCGCTTAGAATGTATACAGTGAAGGCCCAGCAGGATGTAGGAGACTGTTGGTTGTCAACTGAGTGCTTTACAGCTCCTACTGCAATAATTTATTTTAAAAATGGTCAAAAATCATAAACCACCAGTGGTACAATACAGACATTAAACTGTTGGTAATAGAACCCTTGCATTTATTTTATAAATAAAGAAATAAACACAAATAATAAAGAAAAGTTATTTATTGAAAAACCTCTATACAAAAGTAACGTCCATGGAGATAAATAGCTTTACATTTCCAAAGTGCTTCCCGTACATTGCTACAGTATTTGGTTTGCTAATTTACACTGTACATTCACAAGTAAAAAAAAAAAAAATCATTGGCACATACTTATTGATTCATGATGGGTATTCTTTTTCCTAGTGGATTTTAAGAATAGTGACAAGAAGCACATACTGCATTATAGAAATCACCTTTGAAGTACAATGTGTACATGTACCATCTGTTAATATTCTGATGCAAAGACAACACAGTGACAATAGCAAGAGTACCACTGGAAAGTGGAACTATAGTATACTGCACAATAATAAGCTTTTTGTTAGAAAAGGTTGTTTAAAAGTGCAAAATATACACACTCTTCCTTTGTATGACTTACTGTTTTCACCTGTACAGCTTATTAAATCCTCTTTTAATCATCTGAACTGAACTGAAAAACATACGTAGTCATTTTAGTCACATAGGTATTGTGATCATGCAGATGTTTAAAAGTTGCGTTTCCAAAAATGGAAAGCAATAAACATAAAAAGCACTCTGCATTTTAGGTGTGCGTTTTCACTTACATCAACGATAATGCATTAAAAAGAGTAACAAATTTGTATTGCCATTGCCATTTTAGAGGTGACACATGAATATCTACTGGACTCCTAAAAAATCTTGTTAGTTTTATTTTATGAGTTAATGATAAGTGTAATGATTACCTATAGATAGCTGCCTCAACAGCAAACTAAGATGACCATGTGATTAATTCCTCACTCTAATTATTGTGCCTCTTTGTTGAGCTAATAGTAGCCCCTGAAACATTCTGATGTCTTCCATTTTACTGGCAAGAAACTTGCAATAAATCAACATCTTTTTTAAAAAACTGTCAGTTAATTACCATATGGCCAGATGAAAGAAGTCAAACTGCCCCAATGTGATGGTTCAGAATTTTAAACACAGCTCGGTTTAACTCTATAGGCAGTGGTCTGTAAATAAAAGCATTTACCAGTAATAAAATAAGGAAGTTATTTTCAGTAAAATAATATTTCACTTTAAAGTTCATGCAGTTATGTTTCTTTTTATAAAATGACCTTCATTGTTTGTACTGTATAAACCTTTTGTCCTGAAAATCCTGCACTGATATTATTTCATGGACAAATTGAAGTTACCTGTACAGTTTAAAAAACAAAAACACTCTACTTTCTAAACCCATGTCTTTTGCTGGGAAAGGTGATGACATTTTTCCTTTTTCTCAAAGACTTTTTTAAAAAATAAGATTTGCATGTAGGAAATGACAGTGTAATTGGACGGCAGATAGAAAGCAATGCTTGATTGGCTGACAGAAAAATTGAGGACCCAGTTATGGAGGCCCTCAATACCTACTTAAGTCTTCCATCCCATTGAAATCCCCTGATTTTCTGCAGGATCAGTCCCTAACGTGATTTAAAACAGATTTTCTATAAAGACCTCACTGGATATGAACATACACTTTTTTAACCCTTTGGTTTTGCTGAGGAAAAAGAAAAGACATTGAAGAGACAACCTGAAAGGTACACATCATATTTGACGTTCAACAACTTGAAGCAGTTACAACCCATGGAAGCCACGCTTCCTTATCATCCATCATTATATTTGCTGCTGACTAAAACTCAGATAGTATGTCTCATACCAGGAATGTTATAAGAAAGTAGACAGACAGAAGCGAAAAAGCATTAGTTTAATGAAAAACCTCTGTATCCCATCCCACTTCCTCTAATGTGCTTTTGCAAGTTTTAGCCATAAGTGGAAATTGCTTTTTGCTTTGCAAACAAGGCTGCATGATTATAAAACCATGAGACATTTGCATATTTCAGCCAAATTGGAAATGAAATACTATAGGACATATTGTAAATGTTTACAATCGTTTTATGAAGCAAAAACCCAGTTGTAGTGCAGTGGGCACCGTTACAAACTGGATATCTGCCACCTGCAGTGGTTAAATTTACTACAGTATATGAGATAGAGAATATTACACGTACTGTGGCAAAAGTACATAGCGTGCCTCCCTAAAAGCTCATTTTTATGGTGCCAAGTGTAATGACTACTTGTTTTTCATTTCCAGAAGTCACTCAATTTTCAGTGGTTTTTACTTGCTGCCTTTTAAAGAACAACAATGGT